>NC_143396.1:72450671-74950671 GCF_052110815.1 Crocodylus siamensis | reverse complement strand
ACTGCTCAGCAACGAGATGACATTTTAGTACTTCCCTTCGGAAGTACTAAAAGATGGTGCAGTAATAGCTGGTGCTGGTGCACCATGCACGGTTATTTTTAGGCACTATATCACTGTAGTGAAGTGTTATAATGGGGGGAAGTGTGTCACTATGGAGACATAGCTACAGCATCCTGGGTTTTGCCTGCAGACACTACATCACCATAGCGCATTTCTAGGGCAACATAGGGTCATGTGTAGACATGCCCACCATGTTAGGATGTGTTAACTGCACTTAAAATGCCAGCATCCATGTGTTCAAGTGGTACAACACATGCTAAGTCCCACTGTATTGTAGCAAAGTTAATACTTTTCACAGAAGGGGTAACTTAAGATAATATTAAGTAAAACATGTTCAGAGATGATACAAACAGTCCCCAATAGCACAGCTGGATCCAGCCTTTCCCAGACCATAGTAAGCATTACCATGCAACTGCTCTGTGTAAGTTCTAACCGGTAGTAATGGTTTCTATAATCTAAATATTATTTGCTTTAGTGTAGCTCTGTCCCAGGAGTTTTAAATTGAGAATTAAGTCCTGTGTGTATTTTCCAGTGTTGCAGGTAGAATAAGCTGCATGAAAAAATGTGATGTCTGGTGCCCTAATACAGACAGGTGTTTAAACTCATGGCTAATTTTAAACACCTCAGTCATAAAACCACTTGACAGCAAAGACACACTTTACAACTTAAAAGATAAGCATTTGTTTAAGCACCAGCGTTTGTGAATTAGGGTCTAGGTGATTTGTAGCAGAATTTTCAGCAGCCTCATTTCTCAAAAACTCTCTCAGAAGCATCACCTCCCATTATGGGGGGTCTTTTTTCCTTTTAACTGCTTTAAACAACAATTTTGTTTTGTCTGGGGGGAGGTTTGCGGGGGGGAGAGTTTGGAGCAGTGTCAGCATAAGGGATGTGGTAGGGTGACTAAAACAGAAAGATTTAGAAGCATGAATTGGTTCATTGTCCCAAGATAAATTCATTTTCTGTTTCAATGTCTCCATTTACAATAGCTGTTTTCATGAAGTTAGAAATGAAAAGAGCAATGTATTAAATTCCAGATCCGCAAAAGGACTCAGATGCATAAATCTCACCGGAATGAAAATGTTGATCCTAAAAAACACATGGTGAGCAACACCTAACCTCTATAAGCACTTTTATCTTTCAACGTAGAATTCCCCAAGCCCACAAAGTTTTATCTATACCCAGTACCGTGATGTAGGATAGGCAAGGACAAGGGTGGGAAGGGAGTGCTCAGTTCAGGAGGTAGTCTTAACATAGGCCTTGCATTTGCCAATAGGATCACATTCCCTGCCAAGTATGGTGGTAGCTCTTACCACTTTCTTTTAAAGTGGGAACAGATTAGGTGGCACCCAGTATTTGTGCAGTACTCTAATGGATAAAGCTCTCCCCTAGGAAATAGAGGAATCTCTCTTCCTCAGCCAAAAAGGGTGCAAACCCATACATTCAGTCTTCCAGGAGAGTCCTAGCCACAAGTCTATGGCCATACTGTGGAAGATCTTGACTAGACAAAGGCACCTCCCAGAAGCCTTTGAGTAATGTGTCTGAGAGAGGTGGAATTTAAGGCTCATCCCTGACATCATAATTTCTAATCAAATAGCTCTAGGCAGGTCCCTGTGGTGCTGACTGGCTGTTCCAAACACTTCCTGTGCCCAGTGCAGAAAGCTGAGGTGCCTAACAGGGTTCTTGGATTGCTCTTCAGAGCAAGACACCTAAATCTGTGATTGCATCTCTCCTTTAAATATAACCTAGGCATGAAGCCTGAGAAAGTGATGTTAGTTTACCTGACAGTCCTAAGAAACATAAACTGACTTTGAAGAAATATTACAAGTTTCTCTTCGTCATCATTATTTGTAGTAGTAGCAGCAGTAGTAGTTTATGTATGCTTTCATGAAAACAGAACAAGAAAATTGATAAGAACGTTATACATAATATGTTAATAAAAGTGTATAATTTATGGTTAATGATGAAAGCCTACAGTCAATTTACACATTCTACCAGTTTCAACAAAATTAAAACAAACCATAGTGTGTGATAACAAAAAATAAATGAAGTAAAAATATATAAAACACTAGAGTAAAAATATAAATAAAAGCAGGAGAGTTATTTGATTTTGGCCCTTATTTTAGTACAAATACTATAAATCCTCCTATGAAGTACAGAACAGGCTAAATGAAGTTTATTTTCTACCTAAGGGGACTTTTAACATCTTTAATTTTCCCTCAGCCTGAAGAATGGCATGTGTGCCCAAAAGCTTGCAAAGAATGATATATTTATTGTGATTTCTTAGTTGGTCTAACAAAAGGTATCATCTCTGAACCAAGCATTTTAGCATATTCCTTTCTGAATATGGAGTTTGACTTTACCTGCTCATAACAACTGAGCAAATTGCAGTCTAATGGCTTCTCATTGTTATAGTTTTGTACTTCAGATAGCTAGGTTTCTAGGCTTAAAAATTCTTTAACAGTATCAAAAAGGGGAAGTTCAAGAAAATCTCACCACCTGAATATCTGTCAGCATGCTAGCATCTCTAATTCTTAAATGTATATTTTGTTTTAAAGGTAGGAGAAATACTGGATTAGTGGCTGTTAGCACATTTCCTTGGTCATTTGCTTGGAGGAGAGCATAAATGTTATTTAACCTCCCAAATATGGCTTTGGCAGAGTAGAGACTTCTAAAATGCACTTCCCAGTGATAGGTACGAGTTCTATTTTTATCTATAATTTAGAGTTCTTAAATGAACTGAAGTGCTCAAATTAAGCAGATATTTCAAATCATAAAACCCCCCTCGCCTACCACATCATAAAATTAGTTAGAGATCAAAACTGACTTTAAAATACATATACATATTTTTTCTATATTTGAAGGAACCATAGGATCAGCACTGCATAAATGTATTCCATACAATGAAATGGATCCTACCTTAGATTTGTAAGCCTTTATATTGCCAGTACCATCCTGCCGTCCATCTTATTTATAAAGAGATAAAACTCCACTCAAGGCTCGTTTTCCTTTAATGCTAACATTTTCAAAGTGTTTATTCCAGCTCAGATTTTTATTAAAATAGGTTACAAAGTATTTTGAATGAGGACACCACCTCTTATTTTTCTGTAAAAAACACACTAATTTTCTCCTTTCATTCCCAAAAACCGGTACCTTGGATTTAGCAATATTGATTTCCAAGCTGTTTAGGAGACAATATTGCAGAAAAGCATCTAATAACCTTTTGGAGACCAATCTGGGATCGTGACATTAATAGCATGTCATCTGCATAAAGCAAGACAGGGATAGAGTGAATCAATATTGTGGGTGTATGGAATTGATTCCTTGTTAGCACAGGTGCTGGTGTCCAATTTTTTTGTGGGACTGACTAGCAGATTGGAAGGCAGTTAATCTTTTAAGAAATACTACCAGTGTTGAAAACACAGCAACCAATTGTGCACAGCTTCTTTTAGAAAGGCAGCTTCACGTAGGGGCAACTTAAGAAACACTGGCTTAAGTCTGTTGTAGGAAATCAATGGTTAATTTTTGATGGTTTCCATAAAATCTTTCATAGCATTAGAATCATATGAAATTTTCACTTTGCTTTTTAATAAAGCAATTCACAATTCAGCTCCTGTCCTTGAAGCTTATTGTTCAGTCTGTCTGCTTTAATAACTGCAGTTTTATTGAAGGATTTAAAGATCCCTAGAGTAAAATCATGTATGTGTACTGAACAACTCAGATAAATTAAAGGTGATTCCTGGGCTTAGGAGGAAGCAAATTCCAATTACTGCATATATTTTTAATGGGCTCTATCTTTCTCTCTCTCAGACAACAGGGATTTAGAAGTCAGGAAAGAAGGGGAAAATGTCAAAGTATTAAAGAAATAGGTGTGTGGGGGGGGGGAGAGAACCCACAGATAAATACAAGTCAAACAGGAAAATCTAATAATCCATTTTAGTCACTAGGTAAAAGTGAACTAAACATTTTTAATTGTACTTTATTGGAGCAGGTGATTTTACATCTGTAAAGCAACATTCCTTATGCAACAGAAAAACTACAGAGAAAAGATGTGGGCATAAAGGGTGTTTTTACACTTGCTCCAGGGATGGGGGAGGGGGAGACTTAATTGGAGTGGCCTGCAGCATCTTGTGTATCAGCGTCCCCATGCTTCAAAGTGGTGGTGAGGGCACTTTAACTAAAACTCATCAAACGAGCTTTAGAAAGTACCCCCACTGTCATTTTGAAGCACAGGGACACTGATAAACAAGATACAGAAGCTGCTGGAGGCACCCTGGTTAGTACACTCCAGCAGATTTGTTTAATCAAGTCTGCTCCAACACATTGTAATTACAGAAAACCCTCCCCATATGTCTACAGGAAGCCAAAGGGCACACCTAGCACCCTGATGTGCTACTAAAACTGTGTGCCTGTTACAAGAGACTGCTATTACTAAGAAACATATTTCCCCCCGCCTTTTTGCATAAACCCTCTCTCTGAAAAAGAAGATAGTTCTAGCAAGAGTAGCATAACCCCTGCCCCCAAGAAGTCAGTTGCTTAAAAAATATATTATACTATAAAATAGAATGAGGCTTAGACTGTTAAAGACAGCCAACCTCTTATATAGTTCTACTTTCTTTCCAAATTTGTGACAGGACCGAAACCTATGAAAGAAAACACCAACAAACACAGCTAGATGGTAGCCCCTGCTGAGGGCATGAAGCCTTCCAGGCTTCAAGAAGATATGTGCGGGGACTTCAGTGAAAGTGAACCTCAAGCTGTTGAAAGCAAAATTTGTGTCACTTATGTGTTAACTGGGTTTCTGGTTGTAGTCGCATTGGTCTAAGGAACAGGCAGGCAAGGTTCTTTGAGTATAATATCTTTTATTAGACCAACTAAATAGTTGGAGAAATATATCTTAGCAAGCTTTCAGGTTTAAAAAACTTTGTCAGTCTGCAGTTGGTGTATGTGCTCTTCTTGGATGGAGTGAATAGTAAAGAAGCCAGAGGCTGGTATTCAGGCAAGAGCACCAGTCAGTGAAAATGTAAATTGTGGTGTCAGGGGGTGAGAGACTGGCTGGAATAGGGGGAAGGGTGATGTAGCAGGTAAAAGTAGAGAGGTACCTGGGGAGTCAAGTGTCCGGCAGGTTACAGTGTGTCATAAATCCAGTGTCTATATTGAGTCCATGAGTTTTTATATCCAGTAGATTTATGAAGTGAAGTTTGTAGGCCAGCAGCAGCAGCAGTCACCCCGGCACTGGGCATGGGCTGCACCCAGCACCAGTCCCATGTGGCAGCAGCAGCCTCCTGTCATCCTGTGCACAGATCCAGGGGCCCGCACCCCTGGGAGGAGTCCAGCACAGACCCGCAGCCCTCCCGGGAGTGCAAGCGCCTAGATATGCGCACAAGATGACAGGAGGCTGCCACTGCTGTCTGGGGCCAGTGACAGCAGCAGTCTTCCTGGTGCTCAGCATTATCATCCTGTGCACGGATCTGGCGGGGCTGCACCCCCGCCCGGGAGGGATGAGAGGCTGTGCTAGTCTCCTCCTGAGGGGCATAGGACTCCAGATGTGTTCGTGGGATGGGACCAGGCTGCTGTTGCTGGCTGGGACCAACGCTGAAGCCAAGCAAGCTCAGCTTCAAAACTCAAAATTTTTTATAACTTTCAAAACATTGTGAATGCCTTCATTTTATTTTGAAGCTGTTTTGAGGCCTTTTGTTTTGCTTCTATTTTGCTGTTTCGAGCTCAAAACGCATTGAAACAGCTTCGAAACAAAACACCCATCAAAATTTCACACAACCCTATTGTCAATGCATGAAAGCTTGTTCACTCATGCTAAGTGAACTCTGAGTATGTCAGAGTTACACCACTTCAGGCAAGGGATAACTCTAAGCCATGCTATGTAGCTTATTTTAGGGTAACTTGCATCTCCTCTACACAGATAAAATGAGCAATTTTGAGTCCTCCTGTAGTGATTTGAGCTAGTTAATATAGAATATAAATAATGAATAATAATTAACTTTGTGAAACTATAGTCTGTATGTATAGATGAATGAATGTGGAGTGAATGGAAAAATATTGAAGGAACAATGTACAGACAAACAAGGTTACCTTACCCTGAAAGAATTTCAAGGAGTGTCTAAAGACACAGCTTGAAACAAATATCGGAAGAAGATAAGAAGGAAACAGGAGGCTTGGAGATAAGCCAGATGCTCTGAATGATGACTCTCAGAATGTTACTGAGTAAACTTAGCCATTTGCAAGAGTGGAAAACTACTGAGGTCTACATAAAGGAGACATGTGGTCAAGAAGGACAGAACGGGGACCCTTAACACCAATTTAATCTCCTCTATAAAGGGAAGAGACTTAGTAGCAAGAAATTGGGTAACACTCTGCCTACTTCACTGGAGCACAGACATGCATCTGTATGAGGCCCTGCTCCTCATCTTGTACTCCTAGGCTGGCCACCTAGTACAGCACTGATTAATGAACCCTGGTAACTATAACATCTGCAGAGTAATTGGGAGTGTGTGTGTGAATGTATGAGTACTCCTTTTAATATTCTAATCAATAAACACGGCATATTGCCTTTTCCCCCTCAAAGTCTTGCTGGTAATTTGAATGGTTGCTAAATTGTGTAACACTCCAGCTTCTCAGGACGCACCACTCCCAGCACCCCGCCCCATCCCTCCCAGAGCAAGAATAGCATCCCTTTTTCCTTGCTCCTGCCCATTCCCCTGGTCTCCGGCCCTATAGTGGCAAGTCAGACCTGCACAGGCACGAAATGACATTAACCCTTAACATGTGACTGCTCACAGCACACTCTAGTTCTAACACTGCTTAACATTCCACAGATTTAGTATGGTCTAACATGTAACTTCGCTCTAAATGCAAGGTGTTCTTGCAACCAGGCCTTGTTGTTTACTAAACATGTAAAAGATGATTTTTTTTTTCAATACGGAACCTTTCCATTATTCTAGAGAAAGAAGGTGAAGTCCAAGCTCAGGAATCTGAGACTGTCGTGGCTCATAGGATTTAAGCCTTTGATATACACGCATACCTCGTTTTATTGCACTTCGCAGATATTGCGTTTTTTACAAATTGAAGGTTTGTGGCAACCCTGCATTGAGCAAGTCTATCGGCGCCATTTTTCCAACAGCATTTGCTCACTTCATGTCTCATGGGAGGAGGTCAAAATATCAACATTAACAGGAGTCTGGAAGAAGTTGATTCCAACCCTCATGGATGACTTTGAGGGGTTCAAGACTTCAGTGGAGGAAGTAATTGCAGATGTGGAAATAGCAAGAGAACTAGAATTAGAAGTGGAGCCTGAAGATGTGACTGAATTGCTGCAATCTCATGATAAAACTTTAACAGATGAGGAGTTGCTTCTTATGGATGAGCAAAGGAAGTGGTTTCTTGAGATGGAATCTACTCCTGGTGAAGATGCTGTGAACATTGTTGAAATGACAACAAAGGATTTAGAATATTACATAAACTTAGTTGATGAAGCAGCAGCAGGGTTTGAGAGGATTGACTCCAAGTTTGAAAGAAGTTCTACTGTGGGTAAAATGCTATCAAACAGCATCGCATGCTACAGAGAAACCTTCCATGAAAGGAAGAGTCAATCGATGTGGCAAACTTCATTGTTGTCTTATTTTAAGAAATTGCCACAGCCACCCCAAACTTCAGCAACCACCACCCTGATCAGTCAGCAGCCATCAACATCGAGGCAAGACCCTCCACTAGCAAAAAGATTACGACTCGCTGAAGGCTCAGATGATGGTTAGCATTTTTTAGCGATGAAGTATTTTTTAATTAAGGTATGTACATTGTTTTTTTAGACATAATGCTATTGCACACTTAATAGACTACAGTATAGTGTAAACATAACTTTTATATGAACTGGGAAACCAAAAAATTTGCGTGACTCGCTTTATTGCGATATTCACTTTATTGCGGTGGTCTGGAACCGAACCCGCAATATCTCCGAGGTATGCCTGTATTAAGCATTTTCTTTTTCTTTCATTTGAGCTATTTTTTCTATTTAATTTCTAAAACAAGTTGTTTGCCATTTCTTAAATTAAGCAATTACATTTATCTGTCTTTTCTCATGAAACACCAGGGAGAAGATCAGAATTTTAAAGTTTACTCCTGAACTAATTTATTTACTGATTCATGTCCCCAAAATTTTCATTATATCTTGGAGGCAAACATCTCACTATGATTTTGAAACTGTAGATTTGTCTTACCTGTAATCAGTTGTACAGTTCAGGTATTGGGCTTCTGCTGCTTGCTTGAATGACTGAGTTTCTCATGATGGTTAATCCTGGCCTCTCTGAAATCAAGGGGAAGAACAAATCTATAAAGATGGAGAGGTAGGAACTGCTGTAATTCTTGCAAATACAGGAAATTTAGTGGCCTTGTCTATTCAAGGAAAAGTTAGATATTTAGTTCTTCACTGATGGCAAGAATGTAAAAACACTATAGTAGATAGAGCTCAGGCATGTTTTGTTTTGTTTTTTTACCACTGTTCTTGGTTAATTCTACTTAGATTAGCCTAAGTAACAACATGATGGAAAACATGATTAAACATGATATTACTACAACTTTCACTGATGAAGAACTCTTATGGGTCCGAATGTTACCAGGTCATATGTAGCTAGTGATGAGAGTTTATTGAGAGGGCCTGATAAAGAAGACAGGAGGAATATTAGAAAATAGGAATTCTGGGCCATACTTCTTTTGAGACCTGTTAACATAAAAATCGAATAAGAACATATTTGCTAGGTTTCCAGGTTTGACACAAAAATACTAGTAACATAAATTAATTCAGTAATCCAACACCTTGTGTTAACACAGAAATATCCTGTTACAGCTGCAAAAGTGGCAATAAATGATTTATGAATCTTAAACCTAGGAACACACCCTCACTATTTCTGCCATACCAAATAATGGGCATAATAAATGTAAATTAAATTTATTATATGGAAGATTTTATTCAAGCATTGATTTGAGCTCTGAAGAATTTAACAATTCTGAGTCAAATAATCAAAAAGTCAAAAGTCCTATTTAGCTTTGACTTGGCTGGCAGTCAACAAATGTTGTTCTCCGTATGTTTCCATGAAATTAAAGAAAGATACACAGATAAACAAAGAGGGAGGAAAATACACACAGAAGATACAAATAAAAAAGGAAAGATGGCAGGAATGAGAGCAACTTGTGTTATGGATATTTAGATGCCAGCACTTTTAGTTTGAGACTTGTCACCATCTGCCTAACATACTATTTTCAGAATAGCCTCTTCCAGAATGCAGTTTGGAAATGTTAACCAGGATCAAGCAATAGCATTGAGACAGTCTGTTGCAAACTATAACCCAGCTAATTAAAACACAACAGGCACATACACACATGCAGGCATGTGTGCTTGCAGCAACTCAAACAGAAGTGGTGCAAATTTGAGCTAGGGCTTTTTGCCTCAGTGCACATGCCCAGACATGGACTTTGGTATGGTGCATGTTGTGCCACTTTGTGTAAAATAACCTTATCTGGCTCCTTCCAGATCTGCAGCCAGGAAGAGCTAGAGCCAGAGTACAAACCTGCCCTGCAATGTAAAAAGCTGCCTTGTCCTGGCCCCAGCAGTACAAAAAGGTGCCTTGGCAAGTAGCTTAGGGCTACTCACTCTCAGGAGCTTCTGGGTCCCAGCCAATTGGTACCTGGGAACACTACCCCTTGTGCCAGCTGGACCGCTGAAGCAGCCCTAAGAGTTCCCTGCACCCTCTACCCACTGCAGCAGTCTGGCAGTGGGGGCTGTGCACCTGCCAGACCCAGCTGGGGACTGCAGAGCCAGTAGAGGCATCTGCCCCTCTGAGCCAGCTGCCAGTGGGCTGTGGGTGCAGAGTTGGCTTCTGTGCAGCACTACTGCCATGTGTGCCCCTGCCTGGCCATCTCGGTAGCTATCTCCCAGAAGATATTCCCAGTGTGGTGGCCTGCTTTGAACTGTCAAAGCATGTCCTCCTGGCCCCAATTGGCCAGGAGATTAGCCACCTCTAGCTGGGTCCAAGGTGCCAGCTCTGAGCAGGCTCCTCTGCCTGGGTCCTGCCATTTGCCTCCCTAGCAGGAATTTTGGTGTTCCCTATTTGAAACCTGAAAAAATCCCTGATAAAAAAATCCCAAAGTTACTCTGTAAAATACCCCCAAAACCATGTTCTTCCACAATTAAAAAAAGAGACCATGAGAGAGAGAGAGAGATCACTTGGGCAATTTTTTTGATATATCTACAGTGTTAAAGCACTTTGGAGGCCTATCAGTGTCTCTATCATCATAATAAAATGATTTCTAAATACCTATATGTTTTGCTGTTTGCCTTTGGTTTCCTTACCATAGAACAGTTAGAGCTCCCCCTGATCCATTCACTAACCTGGACATGGGGACAGCTGCCCCTGCAGCCACAGCTCCTGCCAACAGGTCTCATCCTGTCAGGCAGCTGGGCATGTAGGGTGTATGGTGGGGCAATGTGGGGTTTGCAGGTGGGAGATGGGAAGAGGGGTGGGGAGATGTGAATGGCTGTGGAGGGATATGGAGGACCATGGGGTATGTGGGTACATGTGGGTTGGATTGTGGCAGGAGCTACTCAGAAGAGCTGGGTTCCCTGCCTCCTGCAAGGCACAGACCCCCCCCCACACACACATCTCACAAACTGCTCCCCCACATTGCCCCTCAATGGGCTACCACTCCCCTGGCAGGGCCCATGTCCCACCCCCACTTGTTCTCCCAGCCCCCTGGATTGCTGTCCTCCTGTGGCCCCATCCCCAACTAGTTTCTGAAGCCCCGCAATGGGAGGGGTTTGAGGCCAGGTCAGGCATGGGACTAGGCAGGGCAGTGATCTAGGGAGCCTGGGGAGCCAAAGGGGGATGAGGCTGGGTGGAACAGTGACCCAGGGGGCTTGGGGAGTGGGTGGGGGATGGGGCCAGCAGGTATCTGCCAATGGTCCTCCTCCCCCTCCTCCAGCCCCCCCACCTGCTACTTAGTGGCACAGAGCCTGGGTCCAGTTCCCTGCATGGGCAGGCAGCATGCTTCAGCAGTGGGTGAGGGCCAGCCATAGAGACATAGAGAACGTTTTTTTGTTCCCACACAAAGAGTTTTGAGATGCTTCAAGAGGCACGTGTGCGCTCATCTGAATGTACCCAATGAGTCTGTGGCTACATGGAAAATATATCTCCATTATCCTTTTTAATCCATCCCTTATTAATATACATAAAGGGCAGTATTGGCTAATTAATTTGCAACTGTATATGTTCAAATAAGTCCAATTTTAGTAAAGCAATGAGGTGAAAATCATACATTGTATGATGCCATTTCAAATACAAGATACAGCACGTGTTTGTCTAAATGATATACATATACATGCATACATATATATACATACACATAGATATATATACATACACACAGCCATATACATATATAATCATTATATTAAATATAATAAGATTACATCACTTTTTTTTCAAATAAGGCCTGAAGAAAGTCTATGTTAAAAATGTGTTTATGTCTGCAAGAAGAATTCTGATTCCTTATTTGCTCTGAACAGAGCAAAATGTTTTTTAGCCTACAATAAAGTATAAATAAAGCAGACTACAGACAGTGTACTTTCTCAGAAAAAAGTATATCCAGACAAATATATTTTTTTAAAATTTATAATTGGTTCATAGAAGGACTAAAATACCTATTATGCTACAGTTCCTGTGAAGAACACAAATATGTTATACCAGTATCTTTCAAAATATATCTTTATATGGGACTTCTGTATATGGGTAACTTGCAATTTGGACTATTTTGAAATATCATATTTACTCAAATCAAAGCTTATTTTTCCACTAGTCAACAGGCAGAATAAAGACTCATCTTCAATTTAATTACTGGCCTGGACCAGGCAGCAGCTCAGCTCTGGCTTTACCCTAGATTCAGGGCTGAAGTCAGAGCTCAGGCATTGTCAGCCCCAAGTCTGGGATGACTCATTTGGTGGGGGAGTGGACAAACTGCAGGGGATGTGTGGGAGATACTGTGGGATAGGGGCAGGAATGTGGGAGACCCATGTCTGCAGCTCAGGGGCAACATAGGGGAAATCATGTAGCCTGCTGAGCCAAAGCAGAACGTAAAGAAAGAATGGGGTGGCTCTGGGAGAGCAGGCTGCGTGATTGTTTTCTGTGCTATGGAACTGATGCCAAGTTAAATTTTCCATGAGTTCAGATTTGACACACAAGAGTAAAATGTTACTTTCATGAGATTTTGGTGACAGATAAAACAAAAGATGAAAAATGTTTTACTAGGTTAAAAAGAAACACAAGAGAAAAATACAGCATACTTCATGTTTTACTTGCATCTACTATGATTTTTAATCTGTAATATTCTATCAAGAAAAAGTAAATATGTTGCTCTCACTCACCTGCTCTCCCTTTTCTTCTCCTTTACATCTCCAATTTACTGCTCCTTGTCCCTTCTGCTTGAGTTCATGTTTTCCATTTAGCTCTTACCCTCATAGTCAAATTCCAACCTAAAATTTAAATAAAATAAAATATGATAAAGACTTTCACATGATATTTGCAAAACATTGTTCTATTTACTCTACATGTATGCTATAACTTTTTCCTCTTCCTCCCTCTGCCTTGGGTATTTAGACTGGATGTGTCTAGGTCACAGACTATCTAGAATTCTGGTTTGTATCATGCCTAGCATATCATGATCCTGTTCTTGGTTTCTCCTTTGGCATCATCATAATACAAATAATAATGAAGATTGTGAGATACTTATTCAAAGTATGTAAGTAACTTAGCACAACATTATCAAAATTTCAGAATGGTGAGGCAATCCCTTGCCTTAAGTGCCTCTGCAAGCTGGCCCGAAAATTCCTGGTCCAGCTCCTCCCCTTGGTTGGGGGGTCTGTAGTAGACCCCCACCGTTAGATCCCTCTCCCCACAGCCCCCTTGTATCTTGACCCAGAGCACTTCAGCTTGCACCTCTGACCCCATTTTGCTGGCAGAGGATGTGTATTGCTCCTTGACATAGAGCGCCACACCCCCGCCTTTCCTTCCTTCTCTATCCCGCCTGTAAAGCCTATAGCCCCTAATGCTAACTGCCCAGTCGTGGGATGAATCCCACCAAGTTTCTCTAAGCCCTATTATGTCTGGGTCTGAACTGGCTATTCTGAGGGCGAGTTCCTCCTGCTTATTCCCCATACTACGAGCATTGGTATATAGGCATTTAAGGCCCTACCTAGCTGTGTATGCCACCCCCCAATTTGGGAGACTGGACCCCTGTTTCTTACCTGGGCACTTCTAGCATTTGTAACCTGTCTCTCTTGGGTGGTGTCTCCTCGTCTTCCTGCAACTCCCTCCCCCAGCAATGCTAGTTTAAAGCTCACCGTATGAGATCAGCCAACCTGGAAGAGAAGACACGCTTGCCTTTAGGAGAGAGGTGAACCCCATCCCACCCCAGCAAGCCCTCCGCCTGAAACCTTGGGTCATTAACAAAGAACTCAAGGCCTGCCTGGCAGCACCAACTGCGTAAGCACCAGTTGACCTCGCCAAAGCAGGCCTCACATTGCCGTCCCCGCCTACTCACCGGAACAAGAGAGGAGAATACCACCTGCGCCCCCATCTCCTTAAAATTATCAAGGAGCACAAATGCGGGGGCCCAGCATGGGAGGTAATGCTCAGGGACAACCAACATGGGTTCATTGCAGGCAGATTCTGCCTGACTTACCTGGTTTCCTGTTACGACCAGGTCACAAAGTCTTTGGATGTGGGCATTGAGGTAGATACCATCTATCTGGATTTCAAGAAGGCCTTTGACACTGTTTATCAACCCATTCTCATAAAAAACTAGGCAACTATGGCATTGATGCCTACACAGTCAGATGGGTGGCAAATTGGCTTGATGGTTGCATCCAGAGAGCGGTGGTGGATGGGTCATTTTCAACCTGGAGGAATGTGGGAAGTGGAGTTCCCCAGGACTTGGTCCTCGGGCCTATGCTATTCAACATCTTTATCAGTGACTTGGAGGTAGGCATGGAAAGCACACTGTCTAAATTCACTGATGACACAAAGATGTGAGAAGTGAGCACACTGGTGGGGAGGAATAGAATCCAGCTAGATCTAGACCGGTTACAGAGGTGGGTGGATGAGAATAGAATAGAATTGAATGCAGACAAGTGCAAGGTGCTGCATTTAGGGAGATGGAACCTGCAACATACCTAGAGATTTAGGAACACTCTTCTCAACAACACAGTGGCTAAAACGGATCTTAGAGTCATTGTTGACTCCATGGTGGACATGAGCCGCCAATATGAGGAAGCGGTCAGTAAGGCTAACTGCACCTTGTCGTGCATCTACAGATGTATCACAAGCAGATCCAGGGAGGTAATCCTTCCCTACTATGTGGCACTGGTCAGGCCGCAGTTGAAGCACTGCATCTAGTTCTGGGCACCGCACTTCAAGAGGGATGTGGCTAACCTTGAGAGCATCTAGAGGAGGGACATTCACATGGTCAGGAGGCAGCAGGCCAGGTCTTATGAAGAAAGACTAAAGGGCTTGAATCTGTTCAGCCTCCACAGGAGAATACTGAAAGAGGATCTAGTGGCCGTCTATAAACTCACCAGGGGTGAACAGCAGAAAATAGGCGAGGCTCTGTTCCCCCAGGCACCACCTGAGATAACAAGGAATAACGACTACAAATTGATTGAGAGAAGGTTCAGGCTTGATATTAGGAGGCATTACTTTATGGTTAGGGATGCCTGAATCTGGAATGGGCTCCCAAGGGAGGTAGTGCTCTCCCCTACCTTGGGGATCTTCAAGAGGAGGTTGGATAGGTATCTGGCTGAGGTATTATGATCCCAGCACTCGTTCCTGCCCAGGGCAGGGGTTTGGAAGTGATGATCTATTCAGGTCCCTTCTGACCCTAGAAACTATGAAACTATGAAAAAAGATATATCTTATCTCTGAAGAGGTTAAATTTGTCTTCCCTAATAGCCTTCTCAGCTAGGGATGGAAATTACATTTAAACCAGCATAAGTGATCAGAAACAAGTTCAAATCTGTAACACAACAGAAGTTCAGTGCACATAAACCACTGTCAAAATGGCTGAAACCAGTTTAAGATAAATCTGGATGGATGTAGTATCAGACTTAACTTATTAAGGTTAAATCAGTTTATTAAACTTCTGTCTCAGATCTCCTCCAGATTCAAAGTTAACTCAGAGTCCCCCACCAGGATGCTTTGCATCTCCACCACAGATTTCCCCCCCCTCCCCCTCTCCCAGGGTAGGCAGGCAAGCCTTGGTCCAAGCTGTTTCAGTCAAGCACATAAGTGTTCTCTAGTGTCCCTGGCTTCTGGCCTGGGCCACTGCAGGCATGTGGTTGTATTTCTGGAATAAAAAATGAATGTCTGTTTACTTCCTTATTGGTTCACTCTATGCAGCAGATTCTAACTTGTGAAGAATGAATCTATTCAGACTTGAACTGTTTTACTGTTTGCACTTTGCCTTGATGTCAGGAGAGAGAGTTTTTCATAAGATTTCATGGTTAATGTTTTATTTGTCAGGTAATGTTTTGCCTTTCACTCCATAAAACTTCAGTTTGCAATGTACTTGAAAATAAACTCTCTTTAACTATTGCCTGCCTCATTGATTGATATATTGAAAGATTTAAAATAGGTCAATAATGATGGGAAAAAATCCTTGAATACCAGCTTAAATTTGTACTGAATGTAGAACAAATGGCATAGTGTGTAAATGTAACTGACTAATCTTTATAATCTATGTTGGAATGTTACATAAGTCACAAGAAAAGAAAACTGTATATTTTATTGTAATCCACATAGTCAAATGATTTATGGTACTAGAAATTGTGAAAAAATGTTGTGATTTTTTTTTCAGTAGATAACAGATTTGACAAGTTTACAATCTCATGCCAACACTGAACAAAATAATGTGCACTCAAAGAAAGTGAAATTCATTAAATGCATTATGCATTGTTAAATGATTTGCTGGAAAATATTTATAATTTGTTCAGGTGGCAGTCATGCTAAAGACATATATTCAATGATATAAAAAGCATCAGAAGCTCTTAAAGCTATCTGACCATACTAGACTACCATATACTGGCCAAATCTGGCTACTCTGATTATATATTTCAGGTGCTTGGCTCTTAACATGAGCAGAATGGTCCTTTTCCCCAAAAGTAAAACTACATAGAGATACTCAAAGGAATCTACAGTTCTGAATCCCTTAATCTATGATTCTCCTAATGTTCCTTGCCTGAGACATCTAGATAATCTAAAAAAAAATAATGCTTCTATTGACAGTTCTACACAGAAATGTAGACACTGACTCAGAAAAGACATTAGATAGGAACTTCTTCAGAGTCAGTAGAAGTCTGGGAAAGATTCTCATAGACTTAAAATGGCTTTGTATCAAGCCCATGAGTAATCTTGTTAAAGTCAGATTAGACAGCCAGACATACACTTAGATAACTTGATACACCAGTGTCACAAAGAGAAAATAATAAAATAGAAAACATTTCATATAAAAATTATGCACATGGATTTGCTAAGTTTGTAAAGTGGAATAATTAATAGTACGTCTTGTCCCCTTCATGTATGCACTGTTATACAACTTTTTATTTTTAAAAAAAAATCACACTTTTTTGGACAGAATTTACTCAGGGTACTGAATAGCATGCAGTAAATGAAGCAGTTTCTCACTATTTATTTTTATGGGTTAAATTGTTTTTCAGGTAAAATTATAGGGTACATACAATTGGTATATTTAGATCAACCTGACCAAGGTTAAGTTCATATAAAGTTGCAACCAGAAGGGCAGCTCCCTCTTGTAACTCATAGTGCTTCACAGGAACACCATGTGGTATAACAACCTTCCCTTCCAACCCAAAAGATGTTCTCTGTTGGGTCCCAGAGGTAGAGGGACTGAGCTGCTGTTTAGAGTAGCTGTGATCTTGCAGACATTCTCCCCTAGCAATGCCCCTTCCCCCTCCCAGCACTGGCACTGTTTTTAGTATGGGCGGAGGGGAAAGGGAGAGGAGGGAGCTTATTCCGGGGGTTGCCCTGTCAGAACTGGAAGTTGGAGAAGGTGGACTTTAGCCCCCCTGACCTCAGGGTTGCTACAATCCACCATCCTACCCTCCAATTCTGGCTGAAAACCCCCCCAACAAGAACTCATAGATTCATAGATTGTAGAGTTGGAAGGGAAAAGAATGGATCATCATGTCTGACCCCATGCCCCTGGCAGAAAAGAGGACTGAGGTCAGAGAACCCCAACCAGGTAACTATCATAGTTTCATAGTTTCTAGGGTCGGAAGTGACCTGAGTAGATCATCTAGTCCGACCCCCTGCCATGGCAGGAAAGAATACAGGTGTCAGACGACCCCAGCAAGGTGTTCATCTAACCTCCTCTTAAAGACCCACAGGGTAAGGGCCAGCACCACTTCTCTTGGAAGTTGGTTCCAGATCCTAGCCGCCCTGACTGTGAAGTAGCGCCTGCTGATATCTAGCCTAAGTCTCCCCTCTGCCAGCTTGTGACTGTTATTCCTGGTCACTCCTGGCAGTGCTCAGGGGAACAGGGACTTCCCCAGTGCCTGCTGATCCCCCCTGACTAGTTTGTAACAGGCCACTAGATCCCCCCTCAGCCTTCTCTTCTGGAGGCTGAACAGGTTTAGGTCCCGTAGCCTCTCCTCATAAGGCCTACCCTGCTTCCCCCTGATCATACGAGTGGCCCTCCTCTGGACCCTCTCCATGTTGTCCACATCCTTCTTGAAGTGCGGCGCCCAGAACTGGATGCAGTACCCCAGCTGTGGCCTGAGCAGTTCCGCATAGAGGGGGAGGATCACCTCCTTGCACCTGCTCGAGATGCATCTGTGGATGCATAACAAGATACGGTTGGCCTTCCTGACTGCACCCCCACACTGCCGGCCCATGTTCATCTTGGAGTCAATGATGACTCCAAGATCCTTTTCTGCCTCTGTACTGACAAGAAGGGAGTTGCCGAGCCTGTAGGTATGGTGTCAGTTGTTCCTCCCCAGATGCATCACTTTGCACTTGTCAGTGTTGAATCCAATCCTGTTCTCATCCGCCCACCCCTGTAACCTGTCTAGGTCCGATTGTAGCATATTGCTCCCTTCTAGAGTGTGCACATCCCCCCGCATCTTAGTGTCATCAGCAAATTTGAACAGGATGCTTTTTACCCCCTCGTCCAAGTCACTGATGAAGATGTTGAACAGTGCGGGCCCGAGGACGGAGCCCTGCAGAACCCCACTGCCCACATTCCTCCAGTCCTCTTCTTGAAGACCTCCAAGTTAAGTTAACCTCTCTTGGAAGCCAAGTCCAGATTCTGACCACCCATACTGTAAAAAATTTCTTCCTAAAGTCTAACCTAAATCTACTCTACACTAGTTTGCACCCACTAGGCCCATCCAGATGAATGCGCACATGCCTCTTACCCCACCTCAAAACCCTTTGAGGACAACAGGCACATGCGGAAATGAAAAAAAACTTGCAGTGCGGGGACAAAATTAGACCCCTGGATATCCAGGGATCTAAAAAAATTAAAGTTTAAAAAAGTGGACCAGGGCATGGTCCCAGACTCTGCCCCAAGGAAACCGGAGGCTGGGTCCTCCATGGAGATGATCTGGCTGCCACAGCATCTCTATGGTTGGCCCCTTACCCTGGTGCTGAAACATGTGACCAGCCAAGCCGCATGTTTCAGCACCAGGGCTCCAGTGCCTGTGAGTAAGGGGTCGGGGGGGCTGGAGGGGGGGAGGAGACCATGAGAGGCCCCTCCCCCCACTGGTGGGGCACCTCTGGGTGGCTGGAAGGGGGAGGGGCTGGGTACAGCAGAGGGCAGGGGCCTAGGGGGCTGATGCAGGGAGGGTCCTCCCATGGTCCCCTCCCCCCTCCTCCAGCCCCCCTGAAGCCCCTGACCCCTGCTGTGGGAAGCCCCTCCCTCCACAAGCCCCGCCGTGGCCCCCCACCCCCTGAGGCCCCCAACCCCTGCTGTACCCTGACCCTCCCTCCACCAGCCTCCCCAAGGCCCCCAACCAAAGCCGTAGCTGGCCCCAGGCCCCCAACCCCCATGAGGACCCCAACCCCTGCCCTGGCCAGCCCCATCCCCCTAAGCCCCCCTGATCCCTTCCCCCTCACTCCATAGTTTAAAAAAAAACAGACAAAACAAAAAAACCCTGGCACTTACCTGCAGTTGGAGCTGCAGTCTGGCTGACTGGGGCCCCGCCTGCACAGTGCAGGGCAGGGTGACAGCCCCAGCAGCCCAAGCCCAAGCCCTGATTCCCCCTGCACTGCCTGTGTTGTCCGGGGGGCTCTGCCAAGAGGCTGTGGAGCCCCACCCCACCCCTGCTTCAAAGGTAATCATAGGCTTTCATTTCTCTTTTTTTTCTGCTTTTTTCTGGGGTTTTTTTTTTGTTTGTTTGGGGTTTTTTTAGTGATGGTGCCTGGCATTGTGGGGGTAGTCATGGGGATCTGGGGGTGCAAGCTGGGGGGTGAGGCTGGGTGGAGCAGCCATTGGGGGGTCTGGGAGAGCAGGGGGGGTGGGGGGACTTTAGCAGCTGCTGGGGGATAGGGCCAGGTGGGGCACCAATCAGAGGGATGTGGTGGGGCATGTGGGCCTTGCAAGAGGGGT
This sequence comes from Crocodylus siamensis, assembly GCF_052110815.1. Taxonomy (NCBI): domain Eukaryota; kingdom Metazoa; phylum Chordata; order Crocodylia; family Crocodylidae; genus Crocodylus; species Crocodylus siamensis. The sequence goes on along the minus strand of NC_143396.1, from coordinate 74,930,931 downwards.
GGTAGCCCCTGAAGGGGCCATTTGGCCCCGATTGGGGGGTTGTACCCCTTGTGTGGGGGCCAAATGCCCTGTTGGGGGGCTGACTCCCCTGTTGGGGGGATGAACCCCTTGTGTGTGGGCTGAACCCCATGTTGGGGGGCCAAACCCCTTGTGGGGGGGGCCATTGCCCAGTGGGAGGGCACCAATATATGTATTTATGAATTCATAAAACATGTATTTAGAATTCACTATATTATTATAAGATACTTGCTTTAGCACTGTAACATATAGCAATAAAACACTGCCCAACTGATTACTGTCTCTGTCTCACTCACTTTCAGATATGTGGGGAGCCAGAGGAAAAGCAAGGGCAACATTGGACCCCTGCTGAACCAGATGGGACAACTGATGCCCATGAAAAAGCCAAACTATTAAATGGGTACTTTGTGTCGGTCTTTCATCAGTCCTATGGGATGCCCATGCCCACTACGGGACAGGGAGGTCTGGGTGAAGGAGATCCCCTGCCCTCCATCAATGCTGACCACATAAAGGAACACCTTGAGAGGTTGGATACCTTCAAGTCAGCTGGCCCTGAAAATCTACACCCCAGGGTACTCAAGGAGCTGGCAAGCATCATAGCCCAGCCCCTGGCACGGATCTTTGAGGACTCCTTGCGCTCTGATGTAGTTTCCGAAGACTGGAAGAAGACCGTGGTGGTGCCTATCTTTAAGAAGGGGAGGAAAGTGGATCCAGCAAACTATAGGCCCATCAGCCTGATTTCTATCCTGGGAAAGATGTTAAAAAAGTTTATTAAAGAGGCCATCCTTAATGGACTTGCCAATGCCAACATCCTGGGGGATAGCCAGCATGGGTTTGTTGCGGGCAGGTCTTGCTTGACCAATCTCATTTCCTTTTATGACCTGGTGACCTATCACCTGGACAAGGGAAAAGAGATTGATGTTATATATCTTGAATTCCAAAAAGCCTTTGATCTGGTATCCCATGATCACCTCCTGGTGAAACTGGCCAACTGTGGCCTGGGTACACCATGATCTGCTTGACTCTGTGGTCGGACCCAGAGGGTACTAATTGATGGAAGTCAATCATCATGGTGCACTGTGACCAGTGGGGTCCCCCAAGGCTCTGTCCTTGGTCCCATATTGTTCAACATCTTCATTAATGGTGTAGACATTGGAGTCAGAAGCGGACTGGCCAAGTTCGCTGATTACACCAAACTTTGGGGCAAAGCATCCACACCAGAAGACAGAAGGGTGATCCAGGCTGACCTGGACAGGATCAGCAAATGGGCAGATGAGAACCCGATGGTGTTTAACACCAAAAAATGCAAGGTTTTCCACCTTGGGAGGAAAAACCTGCAGTATTCTTATAGGCTCAGCAGTGCTACGCTGGCTAGCACTACAGAAGAAAGAGACAAGATGAACATGAGCCTGCAATGCGATGCTGCAGCTAGTAAAATGACCAATACTGGCTTGCATCCATAGATTCTTCTCAAGCAAACCCCAGGATGTCATTCTCCCCTTGTACTTGGCCTCGGTGAGGCCACAGCTGGAGTACTGAATTCAGTTTTGGGCTCCACAATTCAAAAAGGATGTGGAGAAGCTTGAGAGAGTCCAGAGAAGAGCCACGAGCATGATCAGAGGAAAGGAAAACAGACCTTACAATGACAGGCTTAGAGCCATGGCCTGGAAGAGCGTAGGCTCAGGGGTGATCTGATGGCCGGGCAGGGGCACACATGGCAGTAGTGCCACACAAAGGCCAACTGTGCAGCCACAGCCCACTAGCAGCTGGCCCAGATGGGCAGGTGCTTCTACTGGCTCTGCAGACCCCATCTGGGTCTGGCAGGTGCGCAGCAGGTCACAGCTAGGCAGCAGCCCCCACTGCCAGACTGCTGCAGTGGGTAGAGGGTGCAGGGAACTCTCAGGGCTGCTTCAGCAGTCCAGCTGGCACAAGGGGTAGTGCCCCCAGGTACAAATTGGCTGGGTCCCAGAAGCTCCTGAGAACTAGCAGCCCTTAGCTACTTGCCAGGGTGGCCTTCTATACTGCTGGGGATAGGACAGGGCAGCTTTTAATACTGCTGGGAACAGCACAGGTGCTGGCCATGGGCTCTAGCTTCCCCTGGCTGTAGATCCGGGAAGAGCCAGGCAGGGTTATTTTGCCCCAAGAGGCACAATTTGCTCCACACCAAAATGCATGTCCAAGCACGTGTGCTGAAGCAAAAAAACCCAGCTCAAATTTGAACTCCGTCTATTTGAGCTGCTACAAGCTCTCGTGCTTGCATGTGAGCCCATTGTTCCTAGTTACTCCCTGGGGTACTCTGGTATATAGCACATCACCAATTCCCTGTTGTCCTCCCTTGACAAATTTATAGGCAGATACAAGTTCTCCCCTCAGACATCTCTTGTGAAGGCTGAAGAGATCCAGATCTCTCAACTTCCCCTCATAGGTTCTTTCATGGAGGCCACTAATCATGCAAGTGTCCTTCCTATGAACCCTCTACAGATTCTCTGTGTCCCTCTTGACGTGCAGCACCCAAAACTTGACACAGTACTCCAACTGCAGCCTGACCAATGCTGCATAGAGGGGGAGCATCACCTCCCTTGATCTGTTGGTCATGCATCTGCTAATACCTGACAAGGTGTCACTGGCTTTGTTGATGGCCTTGTTATACTGCCAGCTCATATTCATCTTGGAGTCAACTATGACTCCAAGATCTCTCTTAGCCTCTGAGCTGCTGAGGAGGTCATCCCCCAACCTAGAGATGTGCTTAGATTTCCTCCTTCCTAGGTGGACTACGTTACATTTATGTTTGTTGAATTGCATCCTATTCCATTCCACCCACTGATCCAACCTGTCCAGGTTGGCCTGTATCTGTTTCCTGCCCTCTGGTATGTTAACTTTGCCCCAGAACTTGGTATAATCTGTGAACTTGGAAAGGGTGCTATCCACACCCTCATCCAAATCATTGATGAAGATATTAAATAACACTGGTCCAAGGACCAAACCCTGCAGAACCCCACTGCTCATCTCCTTCGAGACCGAAAACAACCCTTCTACCGCCATTCTCTGTGTGCAGTCCCACAGTTGGCCACCCACCTAACTGTGTAGGCATCTGTTCCACAGCCTGCTAGCTTCCCTATGAGAATAGGATGTGAAACTGGGTTGAAGGACTTCCTAAAATCCAGGTAGATGACATCAGCCTTATCTCCTGTGTCAAGGCAGTGTTTGACCTGGTCATAAAAGGCTATAAGGTTTTTCAGGGAGGATCTACCCATGATGAACCTGTGCTGGTTTGCTTTCGGCATCATTTCCCCTGCTGGGCCTTCACAAATACACTCTTTGATGATTTTTTCCAGTATTTTCCCAGGGATAGAGGTAAGACTGACTGGACTAAAGTTACCCAGCTCATCCCTTCACCCCTTCTTAAAAATGGCCACCACGTTGGCCCTTTTCCAGTCCTCAGGGATCTGGCTGGAGCAGCATGAGTGCTGAAACAGCCATGCCAGTGGCTCAGCTATGACACTGGCCAATTCCTTCAGCACCCATGAATGGAGGTCATCTTGGCTGGCTGACTTGTATCCATCCAGCCCTTCCAAGTGCTCCTTAACCAAGTCAGCATTAACCTTTGGAGGTCTGGTGCCTTTTGGACACCTGTCTATGCTCAAGGTAGGGAATTTGTCTTGGTCAGTACTTAGGAATACTGAAGCAAAGAACTCATTGAAGAGCTCCACCTTCTTCCCTGCATCAACCACCAACTGTCCTGATTTGTCCTGAAGGGGCCTATGTTACTCTGCTCTTTCCTTTTGCTCGCTATGTATCTGTAGAAGGACTTTTTATTGTCATTAATTGTTGAAGCCAGCCTAACCTCCAGCCCTGCCTTGGCCTGCCTAACTGATTCCCTGCAATAGTGTGCCAGGGTGCTGTATGCCTCCTTGGTGGGTGCCCCCTGCTTCCACTACCTATAAATATCTTTCTTTGCCCTCAGTCTTTCCTGGAGTTCCCTGTTCAGCCAAGGGGGCTTTTTTATCCCCTTAGCCCCTTTCCTGCATAAGGGGATAGACTCCTTTTGTGCCCCAAGGATCACTCCCTTGAGAAACCTCCAACCTCCTGGCCCCCCATTTGCTCAATGCTCTTGAGTTCCACCACCTCACTAACTAGCCTTCTAAGTTTACTAAAGTTGGCCCTTTTGAAGTCTAACACTTTAGCCTCACTGGATATTTTTCTCAACCTTCATTGGATAGTGAACTCTACCAAGTGATGGTCACTGTCTCCCAGGTTACTGTGTACTTGCAGGTTCCCCACGAGATCATCCCTTGTTGCTAAGACCAGGTCTAGAAAGGTGCTACCCCGATGGGACTGGACACCCCTGGGTTAGGTAGAGGTCCTGCACACAGTGTAAGAACCTCCATGAGTGGCTTGTTTTGGCTGTCTGTTACTCCCAGCAGATGTCCAGGCAATTTAGATCCCCCAGATCCCCACTTCCTTTCCCCCTCCCATTCTGAATACAGTGCCAGGAGCAGACACAAGTTACTGAAGGTGATCCATTTTGGAGCATCTTCATCTCAAGCCTCATGAATAAGGGTTCAGATTTTCATGGGATTGGGCCCTTTCAAAGTGGCCTGCAGCTGCTCACTTATATTTGGTCATGGCTGTGCAGTACTTTAAGGGACCACATTTAGTGAAAACTATCACTTCTTTCTCTGCCTTTAATGCCCAGGCTTGCAACCTGGGTTAACCTGATCTAGTGAGCATCTGTACACAGGACAGCTCCAGGGCTGGAAAATCCCAGCCACTCTCCCTAGCCATGGAACTGCAATGACTCTCCCTCTCAACCATGATCAGGCCATTTTTAGCTCTCCAACTTCCTCCTCTTAGACCAGAAAGCCCCTCCCATGGACCCATCAACACCCCTCAGACACACTATCCTCCCACCAGTCCTTCCAGGTCTCCCCCCACCCCAAGCTACTTACCTCAGGCTGCCTGCACAGGCAGCAGCTAATGCCTAAACATTCCACTCCCGATTTAGGTTTTGGTATTAAAGTAAGCCTTCTAAACATAAACTGAATCCTGAAAATGCTTGTTAGCACTCTTAGGATACTTTATCACTGAAAAAAGATGTAAATGACAGTAAAAGTCTGAGCAAGTCGAGTGTACGATAATGCATTTTCCTATTGTGCTATGTAGATGCTATGTAGCTATACAAACAAAAATATTGATTAGAACTCAAAGTGCCATTTTAATAGCTAAGTTGAACATATCATTTTATTATTATTTAACTACTACATTTTTAAATGTTACCATGGTTACACTAGGTTAACAAAATAATCTTATAAGAACAAAAAAAAAACTAACTGAAAGTTATTGTAGGTTACAAATAAAGGTTTACTACATAGTCATAAATATAATATGTGAGTAGTTGTTCTCAAATACTATCCATATTTTCTGATTTGAGTTACTCTGCTCTGCTGTTAAAAATAACAGTGAATTTAATACTACATTCTGCCTTTGGTGAAAGTTCTACTATGTACGCCTGTCTGTAGGTCACTTCAGGTAGCATTTTGAAAGTGTTGCTTCCTTCATAGAAGGGTCAAAGACTAAATTTTGTCCTTAGTTTCAAAAGCAAGACTCTGGCCAGATGTTACTTTGATTCTTAACATTTCTAAAATAATTCTGTGTTAAAAAAGAAAACAGGAGCATCAAATAAACGTAATCATAAAAAATGCTAGATGGGCTAAATAAACTGAAAAATATTAAGAGTCTCTCAATTCTGCAGCAATGAAAATCAGATTGAAAAAAGGACCCGAGAATATGCTGTAATATTCCACAATTCTAATAAACATAACAAAATAATAAAATTTATCTTTTCTTTATTTAATTTCAATTTGCTTGGGATCTACTGGGGTTAGCACAGCTGTATATCATCTCAGAAAAAGGACAGCTGGGATTTCATTACTGAAGTATATAATTAAAATCCTATTGTGAATTATATTAAAGAATTGACCTGTATTAGTAAACCTATTGAGTTTAAAGAGACTACAGATGTGTACTAAGTGCCCTCAAAGTTATACCACTTCAGGAAAGGGTTAGGTTTGGGCTGTGCTGCCCAGCATGGATTCCAGTAAATACAGTCTGCTCCACAATGATAAAAATCAGCAAATTGCAGCTTTCCAACATCCCAAGATGAATCACTCCCAACTGCCTGAAGAGCCCAAGTGTCCGGGCTTCTAGCCACACCCATTTTCACCAGCCCTCTAGTGGTAAGTCAGAGCTGTGTGGGCAACATACGGTTTTAACCCTTAACATATAACTGCTCATAACACATTCTATGTTTTACACTGCTTAACATTCCACAGATTTAGTCCAGTCTAAGGGCCTTATTATACATTATGCTGTGAGCCACTCAAATATCGAGCAGTGTTAGTGCTAACTTGAGTTTTTAGCAGCAGAGGCCTGGAGGACTGTCACAGAGCAAGATCCCCAGGGATGGCCATGATGCCCCTGGCGGCTGTGTAACTGTGCAAGCTCTGCCCCAAGGGCACTCTCTTATCTAACCTGTCATATCTTTGATGGAAAAAGTACTCTGGAGGCTGCCCATGAGTCTTCACTTAGTCCTGGTTTGCTGAACCTTACTCAAGCTCTCTGATCTGTAGGCCCTTTGCCAGACATCTCTTTAGTATGGTGCTACACGAGACACCTCAGGCCTTATGGGCAAATTGTGTGGCTCCAACTGTCCCTTTACTATGCCCCATGCCTTGTGGGTGTTACATTGCTGTTATGCTCTGTGGGGCACCCATTTGACTTCACCCATTTGATATAGCTAGGCCTTCTTGCCTAGACCCACTGTGCTGGGCCTGGCTTTGAGGCACTAGCCCACAAAGTCCTCTTATTACTTGGCCCCTGGCCCTTGCAGCTTGCACCCCACTGGTGCTGGGCTCTCTGGCCCCTTGCAGCTTGCAACCCTGAGAACGCACCACTCTGGTGCTGGGACTCTACACAATTGTGTGCCCCCAATGAGGCCTCCTCCTCCTCTATTAACCTCTTCCTGGTCCAGTGGTTCAAACAATAACACAAACCTAAGCCTGTGGCTAACACAAACCTAACATTAACAAGAAAGGCAAGACTCTGTTCTCTTTAAGAGGACAAACTTCCACCCTTAGAATGCCAGACCCCTTAGCTCTGGGCACGTTATGAGCTCCTAGAGTCTAACTGCATTTGGAGGTAGCAAAGCATTAGGCCACTCTCTTGTGCAGGAGCTCCTTCTCCTGGCAGTTGCCAAAGAGAGTGACCCTGGCCAGCCCCAGCCCTGAGCCTATATGTGCCTTGGGCTCTGACTCCTTCCTGTCAGCTGACCACCTGCAGGTGCCAGCTAATTACCTTTTTAACCTGTTACTCAGGAAACCTGAAATTGTGGAGCTCTGTGTAGCCTGCCAGGCTCCTTTGCTAAGCTGTTTCTACCCTTAAAGGTGCAGGCAACCCTTGGTGCCCTGCAACAAGGACTGAAAGAGAAGAATCTCCTTGTTTACCATTCTGGGCTTCTCCCCTGCCCCAGGTTTTCTCCAGTTCCCCCCCACCTCTGGGGTTCCCCCCTGCCCCTTGGGGTTCACCACTACCCTCCCCACCCCTAGGGTTCCTCCCCTACCCCCACTTCCTTGTTGCCTGCACTGTGTTACAGGGGAGCAGGCAGGGAAGGGTTAACCTGTGTGTCTGGTTGCCATTGGTGCTGCCACTGCGGGGCTAGCTGACCCTTCCTTGTCTTCTCTCCCAGGACAGACAGTGCAGGCAGTCACAAGTAAGCATGGCGGAGGCAGTGACTGGGGATCTGGGGTGTTGGGCAGTATGGGAGAGCAGTGAGGAAGGTGGGGGGGCAGGTGGATTGTTTACATTAAGGTATAGCCCAGAGTGACTGCACCTTAGTGTAACACAGGAAGGGGAGGGGGAGGCAGTGGCTGCGCGCAGAGCGGTGGCAGATGCAGGGTGCAGCACAGAGTGGTGGCAGAGCGGCTGCAGCATGGGAGAGCAGCACTCAGTGCGGTGGAGCTGTGGCAGTGCTGTAGAGTGACAGCACGGAGTGGCAGCAGCGCACTCACTTTATGCAAACTTTCCCCTGCTCCATCACTTTGTCCAGCCAGTAGAATAGGGAGGCATGGAGGGGTGTGACGGCAGCTGCATGTGGAGCAAGGTCATGGGTGGCAGTGGCAGTGGTGGCAGCTGCATGCAAGCTTTCCCCATGCCCGCTCCGTGGCTGGCCAGCCAGCCAGAAATTCCAGTTAGTGAAGTATTCTGTTTATTTTAGGCCAGATAACGGAGATTTTAATGTATGTTAATAAATAGGTAGATAGGTACTACCTTACCGACTTTGGTGTTGTTTTTACTCCACAGGTTGAAAAGCTTTTAATATCCTACTGATTAGTTTCTCAAAAGCTTAATCAGCTGAGCACATTTGTCCAGTTGCTATGCTCCTGATAGATTACTTTCCCTCTTAACTATTTCCAAAATGACGAGACTGTAACCATTGAGCCTAGAACACTTTTTTTTGGCTTCATAATACAAGCCTTTGTTTATCTCCTGAGAAATTTTTTAAAAATATGCTAAAGTGTACTTTGGAGGTGGGAGGAAAGCATATTCCCGCTGGATTTTTTCCTGACTAAAGGTATATGTGGCATATTAGGCTGTGTATCTAGCGTGTTTTTTTCTGCTCCTCATTTAAATATTTTAGGATTATGCCAATTGGAGACACAAGCAACTATTTTTAATTAAATGTAAAGCTAACTATCAAAGATGAGACAAGCTTTGTACTCCCTTATGGAGAATTTTACTTTTGTTGGTCTCTCATTTAAAGTGAATGAATATATCCATTTTCTCTGTGTATGGTTAATTTAGAAAGATGTAGTATGAGCTATATTTAATCTTCTGTGTTCCCAATATTCCAAGGTCAAAATATTTTCTCTGGATACTTCAGTCACACTTTTAAGGCACCTTTGTAAGCAACAAATGATAAATAATAGGGACATAAGTAATGTTTGTTGTAGGTGGTCATAACCACAACATCTTTTGCAGTTGTGCTTTAAAAGCATGTTAATAAACATAGTATTCATCTATTAGATTCTACAAGAAAGTGAGCAATTACCAAGATATCTATTAATCAGTCTTTTAGCCCTTTATAGATGCATCTTGATGTGCATACAATGCACAAATAAAGTCAGAACTGTTATGATTATTACTAAACATAAGCCAATGCCTTTAGCAACCACAGGATCCTAGTGTGCTTAGCAAAGGCACAATAACAGAGATAAAGCTGTTTACCAGCGTGAAATGGAAGCAGGACCGAGGCCAGATAGTGCTAGCATATTCAAGTTAAAATAATTTTCAAAAGTCGTTTACATTTAGCTCTTTCTGATAAAAATACCAGTTTTTGCTTTTAAAGTGTCACTTTTTAGTGCCTGATAAAAATACTGTAGTTGCTTCGTTGTGACTTGTTATGGGGTTTTTTTTTGCCTAGCCCCAAACATGTTCTGACAGCTTAGTCCATTTTTCTTCATTAGATTTTTTTAGAAGCTTGAAAATATTCCCCCTACTGATTTTGACACTCTCCATTTGATGAGAAGTAATTTTCTTTTCCATTTTTATGTGTTTTTACAGAGTTCTGAAGAAGATGGTTATTTTTGCTCAAGAACAAAAACATAAGTATAAAGTGTGCTTTATTCTCCTGGCTGACCTTGTTTCTTTGAGAGCCAACATCTATGGTATTATAAAAACTATAGCTCTAATGTATATTTTATAATAAGTACCTGCAAAAGTGCTGTTTATGTAAATGTGTAAAATAGGCATATTAAATAATATTTTCTTGTAGTATAGCAATTGGATTATAAACTTCATTGCACATGGCTTTATATTGGACAGTTCTAGGTTATGATTTTTCAGAAACCCACTTTAAAGCCTAAATGGTAGCTGTTTTTTTTTAAGTCAGGAAATTACAGTAAACAACATTTTTTCGATGAATCCAATATCTTTTATTAGACTAATTAAAATAGTTGGAAAAATATTTTTGAAAGCTTGCAAAAAAAAATTTTTCCAACTAATTTGGTTGGTCTAATAAAAAATGTGGGATTTACCCAAAGAACCATGTCTGCCTATGTCCTTATACCAACACAGCTATAACCAACACCCCGATGGCAATAATTCCATAGCTTGTTTATGGACATTAATCATTATGTGATTACTTAAATATGTGTGCTTTTAATTACTTTTTGAGATAATTGCCTCTATAACACTAAATTATAATTCAATAATATACACTTTTACATCAGTGGACACACAATAAATGGCAGTGATATTGTCCTTTAGAAACACTTATTGTATACAACTGCAAGTATTCATGCCTGAACTGGTGAGTTAAAGAGATGATAACATCATTATTGTTCACCATATTGTTCAGTGTTCATCAAGAGGTAGTAACAGTTACGGAAAACTTTTATTCCAGTGCAATAAGGATCTGTCATCCTCAACTAAATATTAGAATTGTTTTAGACTGAATGAAAACATAGGAGAAAAAAGGAGCTCAATATGATGTGCCTGAATGTGTCTAAAAGACAGCTCTGATTAACCTTAACTATTCTATTTGTACAGAAAGCATAATTCAGCCCAGATGTTAGCATACATAAGATGCCTCTTTATAATTCCTGAATATTAAGTATCAGTCTGGAGTTGCACAAAATCATGCCAGCCACAACAAATCGATAAATATTATATATAAACTATTGTTTTAGATGCTTTAAAATGTATTTCAAAATACCTTTTTTCCTCCCTGTCATTAACAGTAATGGGTGTATTGGTCAATCCAAATCAAAATATTTAATGTGGAAAACATCAATAACCTAAAACTATCAGTATTCTTTAAACTCTTTCAGTTTTTCTGAATGTTTTCATTTCTAATTTTTTTTTGTCTGAAAGTAAATTTGATGCTAATGGGGACCATCTACATGACATGTTTTCTGCAAGAGTAGACTAATTAACTTAACTCCACAGCAGGGTAATACTTGTAAATGCAAGTATTACTCTGCTGCAAAGTTTTTTATTTCATAGCAACACATGTGTAGATGCTGCCCTAGCTGGCTGGGGCCCGAGGATGCTTCAATGCAGGGGCTGCCTGCCAGCTAGCTCTGCAGTGGAGCACTCTTGTGCCCCTGCCAGCCCCTCCACAGCATGTTGAGCCAGGGTGAGACCAGCCCCAGGCTGGCAGGTTAACCCTGAGGCCCCCTGCTAACTGGGGTCTTCTCCAACCTGGCTTAGTGTGCTGTGGTCCCTGGTACACATACAAATGGTGCACCCAGTGCATAAGCCTACTGGAGTTTGTGCTGTACCACCTCCCCCGGCTGCAGTGCTGTTGAAGCAGTGAGCAAGTGAGTGAGAATGGCGGGGCTAGGGACCCCTGATGGACTGGTCCCCCCTCCTGCTTCAGGCGCACCCAGCTGGGGTCCTTGCTGGCCAGGGTGGGGGTTTAAACCCCGCCCCAATCATACTTAGGCCTGTCAGCCCCTACGCATCCCCCCCAATCAGTTTCCCTCCAGCTGAGGACTCACTCTAGCATCTCCCAGCTTCTAGCCTGAACTACTGCAGGCATGTGGCTGCATTTCCAGAATCAAAAGTGAATGTCTATTCACCTGCAAATCAGTTCAATCTATGCAAGTTAGACTAACCTGTAAAGATTGAATCATTCAGCCTTGGGCTTTTTGAATGTCTCTACCTAGCCCAGATGGATAAACAAACAATACCACGCTCTTCTAGCTATGTGACCATATGTATATTAATCTTACATATTAGAACAACGTTGAAACCAGTTATTTCCTACTGTGTTTAAGACCATGGCCACTGAAACTTCACAATGATATGAAGACAGAATTCAGAGTCTTCATAGAAGTTACCATGTGTAATCCCAAAGTCACTAAATTAGTCATGCCTAATTCTAGATGCCATGTCAAGTTAGTGCAGGACAGTATCCATATTGTTACAAAGTTTCTGAATGTTTCTGGTTGCATCTATCTTCTCAGTAAAACATTAAAATTTTTTATTTAATTAGTCAATGTTTGTACATTTCTCTGAAAATGTAAAACACTACATAGTTACTAAATTATCCTTGGCTCATAGCAAAAACATGAATGAAGAACAAATTCCTGGTGTTTCTGCCACAAGAAAAGATAATGAAAATGTGGAAATCAACAGAAGAATCCATGTGTTATAATCAGGCACAGAAAAACTTTGTAAAATAAACAACCTATCTTCTGCATAAAGAAATCATTATCACCAGTTGGTCATGCCGATAAGTCACCAACAGACTAATTTGAAATGCTAAAGCTACCTGATGCCTACCAATCATGACTCATTGCTAGACAGATGCACAGAGTATTTATAGGAACAAAGAGGATCAAAATAGGTAAAAAATTTACATTAACAAAAGGCCTTATTTTTTCCATATATCCCATACCTATTTTTTTTCTGCCAAAGCACTTAAAACATAGGGAACCTTCCATAAGTAGTACATATGGGGCACATGTACATTTTGTGCTACTTTGCTGTATGCTGCACTATGTAGTGATCATGTGTGTTTACACGTGATTGCCAACTATGTTGCCATAGGAGCGCTCCCTCGCTGGGTATAGTGCACCGCTACAGAGACATAGCTGTGAAATGTACCCATGCGCTGCATGCATGGTGCAGTAAATACTCATGCTGCACTGTAATTTAGTACTTCCAAAAGGTAGTACTAAAGCACGGCAATGTGTAGATGCGCCCATAGAGTCCAATCTATAAATATGAAGTCCAAAAATTCTAATCTATAAATCCAGTAAAATAGCAAATTTTAAAAAAGATTAAAGAATTGTCCTTATTTTAGTCAGCAGAATATGTCGACCTAGAGCTATGTTCTGTGCTGTTTTGAGACTACAAATGTACTCCTTTGAGAACCAACAAATTCTACAAGGACACCAGAAAGGGAACATGGAAGCAAGTGTGACAGTATATAGCTGTTAAATAAGAAAAAGCAAGGCAAAACAACGTAACATTAGTTCTGAGACTGAGCCAAATTCATCCCTGCCACAACACCACTGATGTGAATAGAATTGGAATAGGGATGAGTTTGCTCCATTGTTTTCTTCATGCCTTGCTTTAGGCAATGTTTCTAAACCATTTAAAAAGAATGTCTACAGGTATGTTTCACCTAAGGCTATAACAGGAGCTTTCAGAATATTACGTAACAGTTTCTGTTTCAGCTGACCTGCATAATCATATCTTTTACCAGCAAATTTATTATTTGTGAATCTATAAATTTATTTTTTAAGCCCCTACAATAAACAAATTGTAAAATAAAATAAAATAAATTTTTTTCTTTCACACCTACCGAATCAGTATCTAAGCACTACCAGAAAATTTGGTCTGTGTGGGCAAATTCCACAGTGGACATTTGAAATACACTGTACTTCTCCCTTTCTAAAAGAGAATGTCTTGATTGGGACTTAAACCGGAATTTGCAGAAACTCCAAGTGAAGTCAGGTGCCTGATAGGGGTGTGCAAAGTATGCCCTATTTGATTCGGATTTGGATTTGGACCAAATCAGAGACAGTGATTTGATTTGTTGATTCGGACCACTATTCCTGATTTGATTCAGCCAAATCCAAAACTGAAGACTTGATGCTGATTTGAAAAATCAGTGATTCGGACACAGGCGCAGCTTTAAATGTTTTTTTTACATACCTCAAGGTACCAGCATGGCTTGTGAATGCTGTGATGCTGGGGTGGATGAAGCATCCCACAGGAGTGCTGGGGAACCCTCCACGTGCTTGGCAGTGAACCCAGAAGTGGACCGGAAGTACTTCCAGTCCACTCCCAGGTCCACTGGGATGTTCCAGTGCTTCTGTTCCACTTCTGAGTCTGCTGCCGACTGTGCTGGGGACCCCCCTGCGGTCCTGTGGGACACTCCATCTGCCTCAGCATTACAGCATTCATGAGCTGCCTGCTACCTAGAGGTATGTAGAAAAAACATTTAAACCTGTCTCTATGTCCAAATCGTCGAAGCTTTCTAAATCTCTCTGAATTGATTTGGAGGGCTCTGATTCAATTCAGAGAGATTAAAGGATCTCCTGCTTCAATACGGATTCGGAGATTTGGCCACTGAATAGGGTCAAATCTCCGCCAAATCAAATTGGGGACCCAAGCTTCGCACAGCTTTAGTACGTAACTCCCGTTGTAATTTAGCTACATCTTTGCTGCAGTTGAAACTCTCTCTTCTATCTCAACACAATGCTGCAATCACTGCAGTGACCACAAAATAGTGTAAACATACCAGTGACAGCTTTAACCAGGGGCAAATCCAGGGATGTGTATAGCCCTTGCCCAGTTAACAATCTGAGTTTACTGGCTCTTTAGCAAGAACTGGCCATTGCTGTTGCTTTAGCATGGCTCTTGAACCCAGGGGGTGAAAGTCGCCACTGCTTTTCCCTAAACTCTTTCCCACTTCCAAATTCAGCTGCTGAAGAAAAAAATGGGGGGAGCAGCAGCTGTGCTGATGAGGTGGTCAGCTCAGAGAGCATGCTGTGCATATACCATGTATCACTTCTTGCATATTCCCTGGACCAAAATAGCTACTACACTCAAATCCTAGTACAAGATTTTTACAAGCAGCTATGTTTTCAGAAGGCCTAATTTTTGAAAGTGAATACTTAAAGGTACCAGTGAAAGGTAATGTTACTTAAACCCCTAATTTAGAGATTTTTTAACAATACTTATTTTTTGTATTCATCAGTATTTCAAGGTGCAAGGTCCAGGTGCCAGACTGCTAATTTGGAGATCTAGGCCTTATCTACACCATTTTCACAGCCATCACAATGCTTTGGCAAAAAAGCCCACATACTGTCACTTTACACAAACCAAACCAGGAAATAGGTCATCCACTCCAGGGACACCCTCTGTCACTGCTCTTGAATACCCTGGAGACATATTTTCAGACTGGCAGTAGGGCCTCTCCACAAGCAGTTTCATTGCTTCATTTCCTGGTGTAAGGAAATGGGTGGGTGTATTCTTCTATGGCAGCCCTGAGAGCACTGGGGAAGGCATGTAGATTTATTCTAAATTTTACTGAGGGTATCATAATAATGGATCAGCTTCTGAAGTAGTTGCAGATAAGTGCTTAGTTAATATTTTCAATTTTTTCACTGAGAATTGTGTGCCTTTGCATTTTGAAAACCCCATGACACAACTCTCTGCATTTTAAGATAAAAATCTGGCCCTACGTGCATAAATAATTTTTTTAAACAGGATTTAGTTCCTTAGGCAATTTCTAAAATGTTACCCAAGGAATATTTATGTACTAGGAATCATAAACTAAATATTAGCCTTAACCAAAAATAAAGTTTAAGAGATAAAATCAAGATTTCCATGAATCCTCCAGTTTAATCAAAATTCATCACATAAGGAAGATATAGAAAAAATATATGTATACATTAGAGAGTGGACAAGAAACCAGATGCTTTCAAAGAAAGCTTGACAGACATTTATCTGGGATGGTTTACTAATAGAAAATCTTGTATCTCTGCAGGAGGTAGGGCAAAATAACCTTTGAGGTCCCTTCTAACACTATTTTATGTGTCTGGTTCCCCATTTTTATGTGAACAGTACTAAATTGTAATATGAATTTTAATTAAATTGGACCTCTAGCCATACCATCTTTAAACACATGAAACTTCTATGTACGTCAGTGGCAATTTTACCAGTTTAAGTGCAGGAGGATCCATCCTCTACATTAGCCCTGCCAGGGGCAGATCCAGGATTTCCCAATGGGGGATACAGGAGCAGCAGCTCGCACTGTTGGGGTCATAGGTGACTGGTGCCTGTTCAGTCAGGGGGCATGTGCTCCCCTGTGGCCAGTCAGCGACCGGGGGTGCACTGCAGCAGCTGACCGCACTGACCAGGGAGTCCCTCCACAGCCGATCGTGCTGACCAAGGGTGGGACCCCTGCAGCCAATCTCACTCACCAAAAAGCAGCTGCGGTGCTTCCTGAAGTGGCCACAGCTGCTTCCACTGGCAGCCCTGCTCCCCAGCTAGCGCTCATGCACCACCTGGGAATACAGCCACTTCACCTGGTGGTCTTGCTCCCCGATTGGCACGTGCAGGGAGGGCACCGGCGCTCCCTCCTGCCCCCACTGCCTGTCACCTAAGTGGTGAGCATGGCCATCAGGGGCTGCACTGGCACCCTCGTGCACCCCCTACACGTTGCCACTGGTTGGGGTGGCTGAATCCCTATCCCCTCGCTTCCTCCACTCACACTAATGTAGACAGACTGGCCTCAGGAGCCTCGAGGGACTTTTTTAAGTGCTTAAAGCAGGTAAAATCCCCTTTTCCCTCCCTTTTCCCTCTCCCTTGCCTGCAGCTACTGCTTTTTATGGTGTCCTAGCAAGTGGGAGAAGTTTCAAAGTCACTCCTGCCTTTGCCAGCCAGGCAGTTTGAAGTCTGGGCTCAGTAACAGTGACAGCAGCAGTGATAGCTGGGCACCCTGTCCAGTCCCCAGGGAGCAGTCTCCCAGGAAACCTCTTCACCCCACGTTGCTGTGGCACTGTTCTCAACTAACCCCAGCTACCACCCAGCCTGGTTGGAGTGGGCAGGAGTGACTTTGAAGCTTACCCCATCCCCAGGACAATGGGGAAAACCAAAAGCTTGTGGGTGGGGAGAGTGAGGAAAGTGAGATAGATTTGACTTGGAGGGGAAGGGGCAGGGATTCTTATCAGCTTAGGAGACTTCAAAATAATTCCCAGAGGCTCCCCCTGGTATGATCCAAGCCAAAACGGGTTGCAGTTACACCACTGCTGATCATGCCTGAGTCTTGCTGATTTCAATCATTAATTCTTTCAATTCTTTTAAATAAACCGACAGGTTGATACTATTCAGGAGAATGCAGTATGTATTGTGATAAATGAGGAATCATCACCTGGGAGTTTGCTATCTATAACAGGAAAAGGAATCATTCGTTCTCAAGCAGGAATCTAAGATCATTTGTGTTAAAATGGATGTTGGTTGGAAATTACATTTTAAATAAGCTTACAAAAATAACTTGTATGGCAACCCAGATCCCAATTACTGTTTAACTCATACATTAATAACTGTGAAAACAGCTTGTTTTCCATTAGTTTATTTCATAATTGGGCCTCTAAGGTTGACTTCTTCCAGATTATACTGCCAACCTGCTAAAAAGGCTTATTTCTCTGTACTGTCTGAAAAGCTTTAGTATCAGAAGCATTTTTTCTTATCATATTTTGTGGTATTGTTAAATGTTGTTAGTGAATCCTGTGTTTGGATGGAGTATAGCAGGTAAATTACTCATTTAATGCTTCAGATATGGGGAAGTTAACAACTGTGCTTTTTCCACTCAGTATTCAATGCAACATTTAAAAACTTTTCTGCACTACAAAAATGATGAGAAAAGAATTTGATTAAAAGTTTAATATATTTATCTTCATTTTGTAATGAAATAATCCTTCCTCTACTGTCATTGTTTCTTGAAGTACGTTTTATGTCCATGTAAAAATAGCACTGTTTTATGCTATAGTTCCAAATAATTTCTAGTGCTTGAAAATAGCATAATACCAAACTAAAGGCTTAATGAAGGTTGAAGGATCTGGTTTTTTTCTCACTCTAGTATTTTCAACAGAATATATGTATTATTTAATTTTTTTTTTAATTGTGTTTCTATTCAAGGCCTCTAGAATCCTTACACAAAAGTATATTTTCATAAAGATATGTACTTTATACCTTGGGTCAATCACAAATACTGCAGTCTCCTAGGAACTCTTAGGGTGGCTCTTTACTGTAGAAAGTCCCTTCTTTTGTATTCTTAAGAAGCACGAGGTAGGATGAAAATGGTGGTTCGGGATGGTAATAAAGATAAATGGTATTTGTGCAAAGTGTAGGCAGAGGCAGTCAAATAGTGCTGGCATTGGAAAAGAAAAGAAATGGGAAAGAGATAGCAAAATAAAGAAGATGAAATGCAGAGTCTAGATAAACTGGTGGATTCACTTGCGTGCATGCCCATGATTCAGTCTCACTATGATCTTCACCCCCTGTAGGCCTTACTAGATTATTTAGAGATCCCGCTCTTCATAAGATCAATAACATCATTTAGTGTCCTTATAATCACTCAACCCACTGGAAGTTGTAATAGCTAAGCAGATTCCAGCTGAGGAATAAGTTAGGTTTGTCTAATAGTTACTGATCTGATTTTAGCCCACTGGGAATAATATTATCTACAATTTGCGAGGGAGCTTTTTGAGCAAATAAGTGTTTTAGCTGGGTCTTAAAAGTTATCTTCAAATTTGCAGGTGCACTCTAACCTCTAAAAACTTGCGGGGCAAGTGGTCGAAGTCAGAGCTTTTTGGTCTCCTGAAACTAATTCACAAAAGGACTTAACATCCCACTGGTACTTTAAGTATTTGTATAACATTTGCATCTGGAAATTCTCTGCTAAGGTGCTTAGTACCTAGCGGTACCAAAGTTTCCAACAGTAATTTCCCTGGGCACCTATA
The DNA here is from genome assembly GCF_052110815.1 of Crocodylus siamensis. NCBI lineage: Eukaryota > Metazoa > Chordata > Crocodylia > Crocodylidae > Crocodylus > Crocodylus siamensis. The sequence goes on along the minus strand of NC_143396.1, from coordinate 74,912,371 downwards.
TTTCTGTTGTCATGCACACCCACAACTATCCAAGTGCTTATACTGATGAGCTGTACAGGAATTCACATATTAGGCATTTCCCCACATGTCTTACCTTCAATGACGTATTTTGTTGATTTTCTCAGACTATAGAATCATAGAAAATTAGGGTGGGAAGGGACTTGAGGAGGTCATCTAGTCTGACCTCCTGCTCAAAGCAGGACTGTCCTGAACTAGATCAGTCCAGCCAAAACTTTGTCTAGCCAGGTCTTAAAAACCTCCAAGGGTGGAAAGTCCACCACCACTCTGGGTAACCTGTTCCAGTGTTTTACTACCCTCCTAATGAGAAAATTCTTCCTAATATCTAACCTAAACTTCCCTTGCTGCAACTTGAGACCATTGCTCCTTGTTCTGTCATCTACCACCACTGAGAACAGGCTAGCCTCATCCTCTTTTCAAACCACCCCCGCTTTTAGGTAGTTGAAGGCTGCTATTAAATCCTCCCTCAGTCTTTTCTTCTCTAAAGTAAATAAGCCCAATTCCCTCTCTCCAATTTGTCCACATCCTTTCTGTAGTGCAGGGCTCAAAACTGAACACAGTACTCCAGATATGGCCTGAATACAGGGGGATAATCGCTTCCCTTGACCTACTGGCAACACTCCTACCAATGTAGCCCAGTATGCCATTAGTTTTCTTGGCAGCAAGGGCACGCTGCTGGCTCATATTCAGCTTTTTGTCCATTGTAATCCCCAGGTCCTTTTCTGCAGAGCTCCTGCCCAGCCAGTTAGTCCAACTTAAGATACTGTTCTTCAAATAAACCAGATGATAACAAGGAGCTTATGCCCAAAAACAATAGTTAAGAGAGCTCTCCTAGGATGTGGAAGACCTAGGTTTTAATATTTCTGTTTCTTGATGTTGAGTAGGGATATCTCATTTCTCATGTAGCAAATACTTAAATATTCTTTGGATTGGGGACTGGAAATTGTGCCACCTAAATTAGTGCCATATCTGACCATACAGTGATTCTCTTCCCCTGGCCAATAAATATTTTATTCAGTGATGAAGATTCAAGAGGATAAATTTGGAGAAATGACCTCAAAAGATACCATATCTCAATGATCTGGTCATCCTAGTAGAAGATGTGGTTTCAGGTCTCTGACAGAGGAGGGATTTGAATGTTGGTCACTCAGTGGCATGCTCCATAACCTTCCCTAGAATCAAGAAGGACTGGACTAGGTGAACTCCTGAAGTCCCTTCCAGCCCTATTTTTCTATTATTTTGTGTTTCAAAATAAGAGTTCCTCCATGGTATGCATGGAAGCATGACAGAAAAAAACAAAAGTGCTGGCTTGGAAATGTAATGTATGGTAGAAGCTGACACCATAGTGAGACCAGAGACAGAAATAGAAATCTCAATAGTGAATGGAAGATAAAAGGGAGGGTCAGATCACAAAGGGCCTTGAAAGCAAAACACATTGGTTCTGTTTGATAACGTAAAGAAAAGGGAATACTGGTGGAGTGCCTGAAGGGCATGGGGAAGAAATTCCACAAAAAAGCAGAATAAGTGGTCAGAAACTAGTTCTAGCCTATAACACAACAGAGGTTCAATGTTCATGAACTGCTTGTTCTAAATGTTATAAAATGGCCAAACCCAGTTTAAGATAAACATGGATGGGTATAGTATTAGACTTAACTGATTTCAGTTCAGTTAAATCAGTTTATTGAACTTCTGTCCTAGATCCTCTCCAAATTCAAATTAACTTACAGTCCCCCAGCATCCCAAGTTGCTTTGCATCTCCCCTATGGGCAAGGTAGGCTTGACCCAAGCTGTCTGCTCCAGTGGAACAGGGATGCATGCTTTAATGGCTCTTCCTGCAATCCCCTCTCCCCAGCTGCTGGCCTGTGCCACTTCAGGCATGTGGCTGCATTTCTAGAATCAAAAGCAAATGTCTGTTTATTTGCTTATTGGTTCAATCTATGCAAGTTAGACTAACCTACAAAGAGTGAATTGATTCAGCCTCAGGCTTTTTGACTGTCTGTACTTAGCCAATAGTGCTGCTAATATTTTCAGCAACATTCTGAACAGATATGAATGGGGCAACATTACATTTGTCAAGGTCAGAGAAAAATGATGTTTCAGTAATTGATATGAGGAGATGATGAGAACCTGAATGAGAATTTTAGCTTTAGCTGTAAATGTGTACATTAGAGTTGTTATGCAGAAATAATTACAAATCTAAACACAGCATGGATGAGAAAATACAGGGAGAGGAATGAGTTGCAGATGATATACAGATTACAGGCTTGAATGACAAAGAAGAGAGGGATATTGTGCACATTGATCAAGGAAGAAGTTGGGAGCAGGCCTTCAAGTTATGCTCTCATTAAGATGGCAATTTTGCCCATGTTGAGTGTGGACCAAAACCTAGACACTCATGAGAAGGTGTCAGAAAGAAAAGCACCTAGCCTGGATAAAGGAGACAGGTCTGGAATAAAGAAGTAGAACTTCATAGGGATATTAATAAAATATCTTCTTAAACAGATAAAATATAGCAAGAGAAAATAAGGGGACCAACTGAACATACTCCAGAGCAGCTGAAGGAGGGATGAGAAGGATCTTTCATGTGACACACAAAAGGAGTGATTAGGGAAGTAGGATACAATCCAACCAAGCCAGAAAAGAGACACAGAAGTCAAGAAGGGCAAATTGCAGACAGCTGGCAAGTCAAGGAGTAAAACAACTAAATACTGGTTCTGATATTTGCCTAAAGAGAGCATGTTAGAGACTCTGATAAAAGTTTTCAGATAATGATTTTAAACAGTGTATTCAATTTCCTTAGATATGAAAAGAAGAAGGGACATGGAGAAGTAGTTGGCAAAGTAAATTGTGGTTTAAAAATGTGAACTTTTTTCCTTTCTTTCAAGGTGGGAATGATTAAAATATGTGAGTACTCCGAGATGAAAGAGCCTGAGGATCATGAGGGAGAGGGGATGAGATTTGGCAAGAAGGTGATCAGTGTTGGCACTGGATTTATGACCTAGATACCTTGTTCCAGGGGGACCTAAAACCTTCAGGCTGACCATGGCCTTTCCAATCGATAATAGGCAAATTTATTGATACACAGTGATAACAGAAAAGAATAATACAAGCAATTCTACCAATAATACCAATAATAATACCAATCCTACGGCTGTCATCAGTGTCAAGAACAGGGTCTGTTCCCCCAAAGCCAGAAATCTCAGGACCCCCATTCTTGGGCTTTGTGAGCTGGTACCACCTTATCTCATTTTATGGAACAGTGTAGTATATGTCCATAATTTCCCAGGTAATGTGTTTATCCATTGGCCTTATTGCTTGCCTGGGTTAGACACCCTGTCTGCCTTGAAGGCTATGAAACTATGTGAGAACCAGGCTTTTAAAAATCGATTAACCTTTGCCATTGCCCTGGGCCATTATTTTACTGCATATATATATTTACCTACAAACCTCTAAATACCATTTTTTAGCCATCAGTCCCCTCCTTGAAGGTCTATACCTCCACATCATAAATGGAGCATAATCAGTGTAATTACCAGTGTAAATAATCAGTGTAATGTTTATGAGATTTGTTGGGAGGACCTCCACCAGTCATCCCAGGAAGATTTCATAGATATTTGGGCTGGAAATGACCCTGGAGGATCATTGAGTCCAGCCTCCTGCCCCAGGGGCAGGAAGTCAGCAGGGATCACAGGATCCCAGCAAGATAAGCATCCAACTGTGTTTTGAAGGTGTTCAAAGTGGGTGCTTGAACTGCCTCAGGTGGCAGTCTGTTCCAAACCTTGGGGGCTTGGACAGTTAAGAAGTTCTTTCTTATGTCCAGCCTGAACCGGTCACAGTGGAGTTTGTGACCGTTCAATCTTGTCATCCCTTGGGGGGCTCTGGTAAACAGTTGTTTCCCCAGATCCTGATGTGCACCCCTGGAAAACTTATAGGTGGCCACCAGATCACCCCTGAGCCTACGCTTTTCCAGGCTGAATTGCCCCATTGGTCTCAGCCTGTCATCATAAGGTCTGTTTTCCTGACCTCTGATCATGTGCGTGGCTCTCCTTTGCACCCTCTTAAGCTTCTCCATATCCTTTTTGAATTGTGGAGCCCGAAACTGGATGCAGTACTCCAGCTGTGGCCTCACCAAGGCCTAGTACAGTGGGAGAATGACGTCCTGGGATCAGCTCGAGAAGCATCTGTGGATGCAAGCCAGTGTTTTGCTCACTTTACTAGCCACAGCATCACACTGAAGGCTCATGTTCATTTTGTGGTCAACCATGACCCCCATGTCCCTTTCATCTGTAGGGCTAACCACCGTAGCACTACCGAGCCTATAAGCATAGTTCAGGTTTTTCCTCCCAAGGCAGAGAACCTTGCATTTTTCGGTGTTGAATACCATCAGGTTCTCATCCACTCATTTCATGAGTCTGTCCAGATCCGCCTGGATCACCCTCCTGTTCTCAGGTGTGGATGCTTTACCCCAGAGTTCGGTGTCATCAGTGAACTTGGCCAATCTGCTTCTGACACCAGTGTCCACATCATACAAAAGTATAATGTCATTCATGATCAGGGGCTTTTATGGGCTGGATGTTTTGATGACCCCCTAACCATTGTTCAAATGTCACCCATACCCCCTCTGACTCAGTCTCTTGCTTCAGCATTCCCTAACCTAGCAACTGAGTTTTAGCCAATCAGATTTAAACAAAATTCCCATACTGGGACTGGGGAATGTATGGCCCAAGATGCCTATTAAACCTTTTACTCAGCATTTCAGGTAGCATTCTACTCCACAATCAGTGTCTTATTTGATTGTTAAGATGGCTGTTTAGATCATATAAACATCTTATGGTCAGAAGCTTTGGAGATCCAACATATTGGCAACTTCACCCCTCCTGTATAATGGGCAATAGTTTCTTGTTGTTCCAGATGGACGCTTGATGCCTCTGTGGCACTACCAGTGGCTCTCCTTCCTACAAAAAGCTAGAGAAATGCCAAGGGTCATGCCTTTCCCAAACTTATGAAACTGTGTGAGAAACAGGCCTTTAAAAATCAATTAAACCATGCTGCTGCCCTGGACCATTATTTTAATGCATATATATTTATCTACAAGCAAATTTCCAAAAACAAACCTCTAAATACTTTTTCTAGGCATCAATCAAGGAATGGAATATGGTCACTGGGCAAAATGGAAAGTTAAAAAGGAGAACAAACAAGAAATAAAGGGGGGAAAGATTCAGAATGGAGGAATGTGAAGTTTAGAGAGGATCAGCCACCCTTATAAATGAAGGAAGTGAGAGGGCAGGGAAGAGGGTCCCGAGAGTAGATAACAAATCATAAATGTAGATGTCCTTTTTGTGTCTTCCAGGTAAGATAGAAGTCCGGGAGTTGAGAACAATATTGAAAAGAGACGTGGTGAAGAAGAACAACTCAGTTACAGAGATCAAAGAAGAAACAGTGCTTGGTGAAGGCCAAGTCAGATGAAGACTTAGTAGGATATTTGAACCTAGGGTTGTTGACTTTCAGATGCCAGGTTGAGTTTGCAAGATTGTCATAAACCCTGAAATTTAGCTAATGTTATATGAAATCAGAGAGACACAGCAAACAAAGTCTTCCAGCACCATTTTAAAATGTTTTTTTAAAATGTAACTACATTATAAAAAGGCAGTTCTGAGGTGTTGATCAGGCTACATTTTAGAACACCAATGGCTCTTTTCACTTTTGCAGTTGTTTAGCAGAAATAAGAGTTGTGCAGAATAGCACTATGAAGTGATATTACCCATGAAAACAATTACTTACTGTAGTCAACACTTGTAATTAAGATTTTCTTCTTCTATTTTTGTTTGTTTACTTTCCATGGTAATCATTATTGTCTGAGACCAGTCTGGCGAGTGCAGATGCTTGTTTTCCTGGGGACAACTAGCAGTGGGATACCTTGTGCTGTCTCTACTTGTCCCTGGGAAATGCATGTGCCAAGCACCCTCTGACACATGGCAGATTACCCCAGGTGGGGTACTAGAGGCTGGGGCTAGCATTGAGCTGGCCCCAGCAGCCTTATTTGGGTTATATGACCCATGAGGTGGTTTACAAGGTACTTTAAAAACATTGAATAAACCTCAATATGGTGATAGGAATTCATGTTGGAATGTTGCAAGATTGGAGTGTACACAAACAAGTATCATAGCAAGAAAATTCATCAAGAAATTACTTTTTAAACAATAGATCTAGGAAAAGATACAGCCCATAGTTCAAATCTAACTGCATTATTTATTTTAAAAAATATTATATTGTTTGCTAAATACATAGAGTTTTAGGAAATACAGAAACTGATGAAACGATCATTTGTAGACACTTGGACAGGCATTTTTGAGAGAAAACAACCTACCTGATTAAATAAAAAGTAACAGTAAGCAGTCCCTCAAATCCATAACAATGAAGTGGTTATTAAGAAATAAATTATTATGAATTAACCATACCACAGGAAGCTCTCAGGGTAGAGACAAACCTGATTGACACTAATTTCTGAATGCTTATCTTAACTTTAGTTGTATAACATCTCTACAATTCCTTGTTGCTAATCAAATATATTTACTGAGAAAAATATTTCCTTATCGGTGAGAAGAAAATGAAATGATAATTATACTCAGTCATAGTTTTGGATCAGCTCTATTACATCTGTTCATTCATAGTCAGATACTAGAACAGGCAAACAAATATCAGAGTTTGCAAACACTGCATATAACCACAGCCAGCCCTCAGTCTCTATTAAGGCAGCAGCTTTGCTAATTGAAATAAAAAAGAACAACTCTGTAGCTAAACCAGAAGGCATTGCACTACCTTTATGTTATCTGAAAGCGGGGGAGCGGGGCTTGTATATCCTCCAATTTAGTTGAATAGAGGGTTCAAAAACAAAATATTTTATTTAAATTACAATACCAGCACTTCAAAAAATCCCATCAGTAGACTCTGCAAATTACCTCATGCTCACAACAAGATCCTAACTCCTAATAAGACAGAAGTTACCATCAATCTCTCCACCTCAACAAAGATCCCTTAGGATTCATGGGGCAGAGAAGACTTTCTGAGTTGAAGAAAATGTGGCATTTAACATTTTCACTGTTTCTAATTCACATATTTTAATTTCACTCTCATTAATGCCAGAGTTAAGTTTGACAAATTTTAAATAGTCAGGTTAAATGTTACATATTGGAACTCTGCTTAAAAACATCAGGTAAAGCTGTAAATCTGTTTCAGAGAATAAAATTTCAAAACTATATGTTGCTTTGCCTTTATTAAGATTGTCTTATCACTGAAAAGTCCTAGAACCTATTTTGGAATATGGACTTGAAATTTTGCATATGGTAGAGAGGGTTGGTATCTCCAGAAAAAAAATGGCCAGGTTACAAGCTATTGAAATACTGAAGATCCCACCTGCCTATTAGAGACTCCTTTGAATCAGCCTGACTAATGCACGGGGCTCAGCCACTCAGTGCTGTGGGAATGAAGTAAGCGTACAGATTCCTGAGCTCTAAAGATGCCCATAGACATAATCTGATGCATTCTAATTAGAACGCATCAGAGAAGACTTAATTAATCAAGTCTTGATTAATCAAATAGACTTGTGCCACTGCTACTTGCCCCTGGGGAATGCCCAGGCCATACGCATTCTGCCATGTGGCTCCTGCTAGCTGACACCAACCCGGACATAGTGGGGATCACTGAAACGTGGTGGGACTCTATGCATGACTGGGTGGTGAATGTCAAGGGCTACAAGGCTGTACAGGAGGGACAGGATAGGAAGGAAAGGTTGCGGGGGTGGCACTCTACATTAAGGAGGAATACCATCCTCATCAATTAACAAAGAATCAGAGGAAGGGTCTTCTGAAGTGCCCTTCTGAAGTGCTTTGGGTTAGAATACAAGGCAGTCAAGGGGAAAGAGACTTAACAGTGGGGGTCTACTACAGACCTCCTAACCAAGGGGAAGAGCTTGACCAGGAATTCTTAGGTCAGCTCACGGAGGTAGTGAAGTCTAAGGATGTGGTAGTCATGGGGGACCTGAACTTCCTGGACATCTGCTGGGAAGAGCAGTGCACAGCCCCACCAGGGGAGACACGTTGTTGGACCTGGTGCTGGCCACAAGAGGGGGCCTGGTGAGGGGGCCGTGGGTTCTCAACCACCTGGGCAACAGTGATCGTCGCCTACTGGAATTCACCATCCAGTGCATGGTGGCAAAGGCCTGCAGCAAGGTAGCAGCCCTAGATTTCAGAAGGGCAAACTTCAATGAGCTAAGAAGAATAATCGGGGAAGCACTGAGGTCCCAGACAGGAGGGGAGCAGGTGTCCAAGAAGAGTGGTTGCTCCTTAAGGAGATGATCCTCCAAACCCAAAGGGAGGTAATCCCAATGCAGATCAAAGGAAGCAGGAGGGCACACAAGCCCCCATGGCTCACCAAAAGCATCTGGGAATGTCTCCTAGCTAAAAGGGAGGCATACACCCAATGGAAAGGAGGGGCCATCACCAGAGATGACTATACTGCAGTTGCTCAGGGATGCAGGGGGCCAGGCAGGAAGGCCAAGGCGGAGATGGAACTAGCTTCCCAGATTAAGGACAATAAGAAGTCCTTCTTTAAGTACATAGGGGGTAGAAAGAAGGTTCTGGGTAATGTGGGGCCCCTGCAGGACACATAGAGAAATTTGGTCATCACACCAGATGACAAAGCCAACATATTTAACGATTTCTTTGCCTCCATTTTCCTAAGCAGTGACCTGAACAGTCACCCCCCCACTGGGCCCCTCTCAGGCCCCAGAGGAGGCACACCTAGGCCAAAGTTTAGTGAGGAACTAGTTAGGGAACTTCTGGAGGGACTGGATGTATTCAAGTCAGCCGGTCCAGACAATCTCCACCCTAGAGTACTAAAGGAATTGGCTGAGGTCATTGCAGGACCCCTGGCATGGCTTTACGAGCAATCATGGTGCTCTGGTGTAGTGCCATAGGACTGGAAGAGGGCCAATGTGGTTCCTATCTTCAAAAAGGGGAAGAAGGAGGACCCGGGAAACTATAGGCCAGTTAGTCTTACCTTGATCCTGGGCAAGCTTTTTGAGAAAATTATTCTGGCACATATCCACAAGGGGCCAGCAGGGGAGGTCATGCTTAGGGGAAACCAACCTGTGTTCATTAGTGGCAGGTCCTGTCAGACCAACCTGGTGGCCTTCTATGATCAGATCACCAAATCATTAGATGCAGGGGAAGCAGTAGACTTAGTCTTCCTGGACTTTTGGAAGGCCTTCGACACTGTCTCTCACCCTGTTTTCATTAAGAAACTGGGGGACTGTGGTGTCAACACCCACACAGTTGGGTTGCCAACTGGCTAGAGGGCCACACCCAGAGAGTGGTGGTGAATGGGTCATTTTTGGCCTGGAGGGATGTGAGCAGTGGGGTTCTGCAGGGCTTGGTGCTCAGGCCTGCAGTGTTCAACATCTTCATCAGTGACTTGGACAAGGGGGTAAAAAGCACCCTGTTCAAATTTGCTGATGACGCTAAGATGTGGGGGGATGTGGGCACACTAGAAGGGAGGAATAGGCTGTAATCAGACCTAGACAGGTTACAGGGGTGGGCGGATAAGAATAGGATGGGATTCAACACCGACAAGTGCAAAGTGATGCACCTGGGGAGGAACAACCGGCACCATACCTACAGGCTGGGGAACTCTCTTCTTGTCAGTACAGAGGCAGAAAAGGATCTTGGAGTCATCATTGACTCCAAGATGAACATGGGCCAGCAGTGCGGAGATGCAGTCAGGAAGGCCAACCGCACCTTGTCATAGATCCACAGATGCATCTCAAGCAGGTCCAAGGAGGTGATCCTCCCCCGCTATGTGGCACTGGTCAGGCCGAAGCTGGAGTACTGCGTCCAGTTCTGGGCACCGCACTTCAAGAGGGATGTGGACAACATGAAGAGGGTCCAGAGGAGGGCCACTCACATGATCAGGGGGCAGCAGAGCAGGCCTTATGAGGAAAGCCTATGGGAACTTGACCTGTTCAGCCTCCAGAAGAGAAGGCTGAGGGGGGATCTAGTGGCCTGTTACAAACTAGTCAGGGGGGATCAGCAGGCACTGGGGAAGTCCCCTGAGTACTGCCAGGAGTGACCAGGAATAATGGTTACAAGCTGGCAGAGGGTAGATTTAGGCTAGATATGAGGAGGTGCTACTTCACAGTCAGGTTGGCTAGGATCTGGAACCAACTTCCAAGAGAAGTGCTGGCTCCTAGCCTGGGGGTCTTTAAGAGGAGGCTAGATATACACCTTGCTGGGGTCGTTTGGCCCCAGTACTCTTTCCTGCCATGGCAGGGGTCAGACTAGATCATCTACTCAGGTCCCTTCTGACCCTAGAAACTATGAAACTATAAGTTACCCTGGGAGGCATAGGAGGGGCTGGGGAGGGGCTGGGGCCAGCTGCTGGGGGCCTCTGGGAGCTGAAGCCACTGAACTCCTGCAGCAGAAAGTCTGGCCAGAAGCTGGAGTGTGGCTCTGGTTAGCCAGGCTCCAGTTTTGGGCACCATGCACTGCCACCCTTCTCCAAGGATCATCACCTTGTTGTAGTAGGGAGGCTTGCATGTTCCAATGAACCCAAGAGAAATGCCATCTGGAGCTCACACTCCTGTTAGGGCCACCCATGTTGGTAGATTGAAGGAGAGGTTCCAGACAAAGAACAATCTCAGAAGTCCTCAATGGCAAAGCAGGCAGAGGTAGTCTGTGGCCCAATAGCTATGCAGGTGAAAGAAGGCTGCAATGAAGTGGCTCCAGTCATCATGGTTTGCCATGCCACTGAACCTGCCCAACAACCATTTGGATCTGACTGTGCACTGGAATCCCCACGTTAAACATGCCACACACAGGCTTCCACCCAGTCCATAAGCCCTGTGGAAATGGAGGGATGGAAATGGGGGAAGGTCTGTGATACCTGGAGGCCTCCAAACAAGAATCTGCACACAAGTGGTGGATGTGCTATGGTCATCAGGCACCTGTGTTCAGACAGGGGTATTCTTCAGCAGCTGCATCCGTGACCAAGCAGCCCTTTTTAGGATACCCTCTGCTCACCTCGATGGGGCGGGGGCTAGAAAAGGTGCCCCCTAAATAGGCTGTCCTATTTCTCCTGACTGGGAAACCAGACCTAAAGGGATCACCATTCCTGCGGTCAAAATAAGAAAAGGCTAAACTTCAGAACCAGGAATGTGAGAATGCTCATCAACAACCCAAAGAATGATCACCTGGAAGATGAACTGCCATCATGGCTTGGGAGCTAGTGAAGTACAACATCAACATTGCTGCTTTCAGTGAAACCCAGCTCTCTGGGGAGGGGCAGCTGATGGAGGTCAATGGAGGATACACCTTCTTCTGGAAAGGGAAACCAGACCACAACCCCCATATCCATGGAGTTGGTTTCACCATCAGAAACAAGATTTCTAATGTGGTCCCCAAACGCTGGTGACCCTTCACCTGCACCTCAGCTGAAACCAACATGCAGCTGTCATCAGCACATATGATGAATTCCAATGAGGAAGACAAGGGAAGGTTCTACTTTGATCTTGACAATGCCTTTGCCTCCATCCCCAGAGACAACAAGGTTATTCTCCTGGGCGACTTCAACACCCAGGTGGATGTGACCACAAAATCTGGAGTGGAATTATTGGCAAGAATGGTGTGGGGAAGGCCAAGGGTCAACTGTATCCTGCTCCTGATCAAGTACACCCAACAAGGCCTGATCATGATGAACACCTTCTTCCACCGGAAAGACCAGCTCAGGACCATGTGGAGGCATCCAAGGTCAGAGTACTGGCACTTCTTGGACTACATCATCATCCAAGGTAGAGATCTGAGGGACGTGCTTATCATGAGGGCCATGAAGAGATCTGAAGACTTCTGGATGGACCGCCAACTTGTACACTCAGTAATGAACATCTGCCTGGCATCAAGACACTGAAAGACCCAGAAGGCCATCCAGAGACAGCTGAATGTCACAGCTCTGGACCCTGGACAGTGGGAGGAGTTCCAGGCCTAGTTGTATAGTGCAGTGGAGCAAGTCCCTACCACAGATGACATCTCCACCCAGGCACACTGGGAATAACTCAAGGCCTATATCCAAGACACCTGCACCCAGACTATTGGGTTCGTATCACGACAGAACTAAGACTGGTTTGACACCAATGATGATTAGAGTCACAGTCACCTCAAGCAGAAGCGTGAAGCCTCCATTGCCTAGCAAAAACATTCATGAACTCAGTAAAAGATGGCAGTGCACCACCAGCTGAACACTGAGGTTCAGCGATGCATCCGTGACATGAAGAAAAAATGGTGGGTGGAGAAAGTGATCCAGGGCTATGCCAACAAGCATAACTTGCATAACTTCTTCCAGGCTACCAAGACAACCTATGGACCCCATTCCATTGGATCACAGGAAGGCTCCCGGCTCTTCAGGGATGATGATGCCATCTCTCTGCATTGGAAGGAGCATTTTGAACTCTTCCTTAACCAGGAGTCTACCATATCAGAGAAGGCCCTCCAAGCCATTCAACAGATGAAAACCAACAAAGCCTGAGAGCCAGATGGTATACCCACAGAGGTCTACCATGCTGGCTTCCAGCTCACATCACAACCCCACCAGCTTATCCTCTGCCTTTGGGAAGAAGAGGACATCCCCAGAGATCTCAAGAATATGACCATCATGACCATCTACAAGAAGGGGGACAAATCTGACTGTCCCCCTTGATTTCCCTCCTGTCCATTGTGGGTAAGATCCTGGCCTGCATCCTCCTGAATTGCCTTCATACTGTCACCTAGAAGATCCTTCTGGAAACCCAGAGCAGCCTCTGACCATCCCAGGACACTGTGGACATGGTTTTTATTGCCAGGCAGATCCAAGAAAAATGTCAGGAGCAAAATTAAAAACTGTTCCTCACCTTCATTGACCTGACCAAGGTGTTCGATTCCTTAAACTGTGAAGCTCTGTGGACCATCCTCCAACATCTTGGCTGCCTGTTGAATTTTATCACCATACTGAGACTCTTGCATGATGATATGACCACCATACTGTGTGGAAGATCTGAAACTGACTCTTTCCACATCCAGATTGGGGTCATACAAAGTTGTGTGATTGCCCCCACCCTGTTCACCATCTACCTGACCATCATCATCCACCTCATCCAAGCTGATCTACCATCTGGCATCAGTATCCAGTATCGACTGTATGAGAAGCTTGTCAATCTTGGGTGCTTCCAGGCAAAAACAAAACTCACCACTAAGGACATCCATGACCTTCAGTTTGTAGATGATTGCTGTGTGATGGCTCATTCTGCACAGGATGTGCAAGCGACCCTACATCTCTTCCATGCCTTGTATAAGAGACTTGGTCTGTCCTTGAACATTGCCAAAATGAATGCTCTCCACCAATCCTCCTCAGGCCATCCTCATTCTATCTTCATAGACAGGGAGGCTCTGGAGTATGTGAAGCACTTCCCGTATCTCAGCAGCCAACACTCTCAATGGGTTACCATCGATGAAGAAGTCAAGCACCGGATCAACTGCACAAATGCCACTTTCTTCAAGCTACAACACGTCTTCAAAAATAGAGATCTTCAGAAGTTGACAAAGGTCCTGGTTTATAAGGCTGTCATGCTGACCACCCTCCTCTACTCCAGTGAAACCCTGACTGAGTACCAACGCCACAGTAAGACCCTCAAGAGCTTTCACCAGCGGTGCTTCTATCAAATCCTGGGGATAGAATGGGAAGACTGCTGGACCAATGTGAGTGTCCTCTATGAAGCTGCATCCACCAGCATTGAAGCCTTGCTCTTGAGAAATCAACTCCAATGAACAGGCCACTGCATCCAGATGTCCAAGAACTGCCTCCCTCACCAGATTCTCTTCTCCCAGCTCTCCATTGGCCAATGCTCAAAGGGCAGCCAAAGAAAATGGTACAAAGACATGCTCAATGTCGCCCTCAAGCCTGGAGGCATTGATACCAATGGCTGGGAGAAGCAAGCTGCTGACCATTCGGTGTGGCACCACCTGGTCCACCAAGGTGCACACCACTTCAAGGCCCAACAACCTAATACCAAGGTGGAATGGCAATGGTAGAGGAAGGGGAAGGAAACCAACCTGGAACTGTAAATCCCACTCCCCCACTCAACAACATGCCCCCATTGCCAAAAAATGTGTGCATCCAGCATTGGGCTCCTCAGTCAGTTGAGGACCCATCAAGCCTGATGGATGTCATCTTCAACTTTGAGGGAGCACCACCACCACTGCTGACTGCCACTACATGTGCCACCCTGTGAGGTTTTTGGTTTTTTTAGTGTGGGGTTTTTTTACCATGGGATCAGAACATATCACATCCTTGCCTCAAGACTTAGAAGGCCTAGAAGGGCCCAGAGAGACTCTTTCACTGGGATATATTCTGTAATTCCAGAAAAGGTACCATGCTAGTAAAACTGAGAATTGTATGACAAATACAAGCATTCAAGAAGCCAGTGGTGGAAGTGCTCTAACTTTAGAGGTTTACTTTAAGTACCCTGTTTAGGTCAGAAGGAAACAGGACACAGGTTAGCCCTTAACTGGGTAGGTTACCTATCTGTGTGGAGGGCCTGGAGGGTGGACCCCCAGAGAAAGAGTAAGGCCATAGACTCAGGCCTGTCTGAGCTTCCCCTGACTGGCCCATGCTGGGACCAGGACCAGAAGGGTCAAAGGGCCCACCGCAAGGAACACCCAAGAGCTGAGGGCCTGGGGTTCGAATTGGCCTGGAGGTGGGCCAGGGCTAGTGAGCCAAAGGTCCTGGTGGGGGGGATCACACTTGAAGGGGAAGCAGTTCAGGGAGCTATGTTACCTGGTATGAAGGTGGAAGAGACTGCTTGAAGGGAGGAATCCAGGTGGAGTTCAACAGTAGGATTCTGGGGCCCAGTGTGGGGGCCAGTGACAATGAGAACTATAGATGCCACCAGCAAGGCTTGGGCTGCGGGGTAGGGGAGGAATGGAGCTGCAGATGGTGCCCCCTGGCATCAGGGCAGGAAATGGGCAGCCTCCCACTTAATTACATCTTTAACTAATAAATTAACAACAAGGCGCAGGTGGGCGGGCCACAGGGAGATCGGCCCCTAGCAGGCCCCCTGTTACAGGGCTCAACTTAACAAAAAAAAGGAAACCTTAGGGTGGCAGAGGAAATGTTGTACATGAAACTGCAGCCCCTCAGCTGCCAACCTTTTCATGTGCATAATAAAGAAAAAATGGAACATTTTTTTCCTCTGGAACTTGGAACCAAGCCCAGAGGGATGACTGTGTTTACCGAGGCTGCATAGCTCCCCTGCAGTGGGACCCAGGCCTACAGTAATCTGGCCTGGTGGGCTGGTTGTCCCTGCCCCCACTTCTGAGGGCTCCTGCCCTTTTGGGACAGGCCTGAAATCACTTTGGAGCCCTGTACCTACACCACCAACCACCAGCAGCCAGGGATAGCAAGTTTACCTTTGGATGCAGCCAGAGACTATGTAGGCCTTGGCATCAGATCTTGGGCAGCCTGGTCTGCCTGCCCTCCCCCAGTGCTGCTTCCCAGAGTGGGCCCCCATCAGGTGCCTTCCTGGCTCCTTGGACAATGGATCAGTGGCATCCATGCACTATGTCTCTTGTTCTGGGGCTACCCTACCCCTCAGCATTTCCCAATCAATGCACAATGTTCCCCCATGGCCACCATCCAGAGCATGTCATCCCAGTGCATAAACTCCCTATCTTGGCAATGTGACTCTTAGCTCCATAGTGGCATGGGTGGTGTCCTTCAGACAGCATGCTCTTCAGCCTGGGCAACTTGTCAAGGTGAAGTGGCACCATGGATGTAAACAGTCACCAACTTTACATTCAAATGCCCCACATAGAGG
Source organism: Crocodylus siamensis (assembly GCF_052110815.1). Taxonomy (NCBI): domain Eukaryota; kingdom Metazoa; phylum Chordata; order Crocodylia; family Crocodylidae; genus Crocodylus; species Crocodylus siamensis. The sequence goes on along the minus strand of NC_143396.1, from coordinate 74,896,458 downwards.
GTTCCCTTTGGTCCTCATGTCGGCAGTACTGACTATGTACATATCTCCAGTGCTCTGCAGGTGTCCAGGCAACCATCCTGGACCCAACATCTTGGGCTCCATGACCAGGCCTTCCACACACAAACATGGAGCCAAGGCACCTCTAAATAGTCCCCTGCCAGACCCCCACCCGGTGCCAAAAGCCAGGCAGCTCTTCACCACCCAGTGCTAACCACAACACAAACTGCCCACTTTCTACCTCACAGCTGGGAAAACCCAGACACCTGAGTTCCATCTCCTGCTGTGGGAGCCAGCGGGGCTGGGGACCCCAAGTTTCAGTGCCTGGAGGGATGAACTTTCTGTGTTCTGTAGGAGGAGAGGGATGGAGAGAGTGGGGGGTGTTGCTAAGAGAATTCCCATTTTCCACTGTGCCTTACCTGCAGTGGTAGTCATACATAGCTGCTCTGCCAAATGGCATCTGGAAGATCGTTAGTGAAAACTGCGGTTGTGACTGTTGGTTATACCTTGGCTGTGGGGCTCAAAAAAACTTTCAGTGTATATCAGGGTCTGTTTGGGTTATGGTTTACATCAGGTAGATCTGGGTAAATACACTGGCCTCTCTCAGGAAAGCAATGCAACCTTGAGGGCTGGGGTGATCCGTTGTCAATTATCCAGATTTATGGTCCCACTCAATTTAACACAGACTGGTTAATCCCCAGCAACACTAGAGGGAACTGAACCTGCTGCCATACCTTTGTTCCAGGCCACTGGTACAGGGGTTGCAGGGAGCAGGGTGTTGGGCGGGTGTGGAGGGGGGAAGAAGGTTGTGCTTGTTTGAGAGGCACAAGGTCAATGAAGAGTATCAATAAATCAGTATCATTAATCTTCCACATGGACAATCATCAAGCCAAGAGCATGCTGAATATCAGACTAGGCAACTATATCCTTCCTCATGAGCATACCCCAACTTACCAATGGCCTTATGTATTGTGTTAAATTTAGATAAGGGTTTGGATGAATTTAAATGAAATGATTGTTCAGACTAATCCTGTCTTTAATCTATTCCTATTATGTTTTACATCTACACCAGATGAGGCCACCACTGGGCTGTACCTTGACAGAGAAGCATGGGTCAAGCTAAACAGACTGAGATCTGGTTACAAACACTTCAGAACAACACCATGCAAGATGAACATCTTGGATATGCCACTGTGTGTCCAGAAAATAGCACAGCACTTAATTGAAAGCTGCTATCTTTACAAATGCCCAGATGGGGTAAATGGAATCTGCACACTGAGTGATCATACCAGACAGTGGCTCATAGCTGGTTAGAGGGAACAAGTGGGAGGAGTTGGAAACAGGGGATTTGCTGATTCTTGTCAGTCACAGTCTGAGAACAGAGCCAGCCCAATGCTCAGGCAGAGGACCTGAGCTCTGGCTTAGGCTAGACCATTGACCCATGAGTCAAAGTGAGTAGGGAACCACAATTTCCCATAGGATTCAGTGGAATGCGATTTCCCATAAGTCATGATGGGATGTGGTACAGATGTTCATTACAGCATTCTAATCTACAGTGCTAAAGTCTGATAACACACTCATCCAGTTTTACAGAGCTCTATGTGCCCTGACATCTGTTTGATTGTAACTGTAGAAAACGTTCCACATGCCTACCACACAGTAAGTGTAACTCTGTACCTGGCCATAATGATTAATTCTTACATGCATAGACCAATTTCTGCGCCTGATTACATGCAAATCTAAATTCTATTGTTCTATTGGTACATTAGACTGAAGTCAGTAGAAGTGTTCCAGATTTCCATCGATGAAATAAAACCAAAATCTTCCCCTAATTTGTCAAATATTAAATATTAGCCAGATTTTTAAAGAAATGACAAGCCAGCATCTTGTTTTCCATGAACAATGAATGTGGGTATAACATTCCAGGTAAAATAAATAAGCAGCAAGAGTGACTGGCTTTGGATGTCTGCTTGATTTGTGGGTACAATCACAAAAGTAAATTTGACAATCCTCTCCAAATGGACATAGCTTCAAAGCAAAGACTCTTTATTATATGTTTGTACAGTGCCTAGCACAGAACTGTGTCAGTCAATGTGTCCTGTGTTGTAGTAGGATATAAGTATGTTAGCAGTGGAGTCCATCTTGAAGTACTGGACTTTAATTCTGTTTCTGTGAAATCAGACATCCAACATCAAAGATTTCCTGACAAATTTCATGTTCTGGAGTCAGCTTTATGTGATGAAATAGATGGCAATGGTGAATATATTTGAAAAGTATTTTCATATACTTAAAACAGATATCAGTTACCATAGATCTAAACTTACAAGTCATGACATAACTTTTTAAAGCTTCGAATGAATTAATGGGCCTGATTCTCTTCTGTTTTTCTATAAGAAAATAATCTAATTTCTAAATTAAGACTTCCGGTTTTGCACCAGGAGTGAGTGAGGTTTGACTCTTCTGTGATACTTATAAGACTGGTTGAGTTAAATAAAAGCCCCCAAATGATTAATTTGTTTGCTTATTGGCAAATCATTCATTTCACTGGCTAAAAACTCCCTTGTTAGTCCCAAAAAGTGATTTTTAAAGTTATTAATTAACTATGTGCTCTGGTCTATTAGCAAGAAATGGGACATTCTCTTGAGAATATAGTCACTGTATGCCCCGGAAAACATTATAGTATGAACAGCTTTAATATGTAATTATGTAGTTAAAATTACTTTCATTCTTTTTAACTTCTACTTTAAATTGTACTAAAGCACTGCCTTACCAATGGAAGATAAGTGCTGCTGACAATTTTTAAAGTTGTCAGATGCTGTTTGATCATGTCCAGAGTCAGAAGTTTTTATATTATTAATAATCCAGCACTTTCTGATCTCTCTACTGACCTCAGTATGCAGATTGCATTATATCAGATAGGTGGGCAACATGTGGAAATACAAATCCCATTACATTTATGCAGTGAGATTTTCTATATTTCATAGGCACAAAAAAATCTATCACTAAAAGGACAGGGAACAAATTAAACTACCAAATGCCAATTTCCAAGTTAAAAAGAGAGAGAAAGAGAGAGAGACTCTCCTTTCCACCTGGAATACTGTATTCCTTACAGAAGAGAAAATCAGTACCTATCACTGTGGGCCCATCTACACATGCAGTTAATGCACCTAAGTTTTCTGTCCAGAAAATTCAGGCTCATTAATGCACTCTCAGGTGCACATCTACACATGCACCTCCATCTGGAGCAAATTATGTCCTACAGGAGCAGCCCAGTCCAGGGCTTCTCCTGCTCTGCTCTGCACCCCTGCAGCAATGAAGAAGAACTCCACACTCCCCCAAGTGCCAGCCCTGGGGGCTGGCAGGAGGTACAGGGGCCGGCCACAGTCTCCACCAGGCTTGGAGAGCTGTACCAACTGCAGGGGCAACTGTGTCCCTGCCACATTGGGATCAGGATGGGTCCCAATCCCCATGTGGCAGGGAGACAGCTTCCCCTGCAGCTGGCACAGCTCCCCCCACATCAAGGTTTAGCTAGGCAGTATCAGGCCCCCTGCTGCCTGGGCTAACCAGGAGCAAAATTTTCCTGGTCAGCATCTACGGCACATTAGCTAACGCTCATTAGCTAATATGGCACACTAGCTAACTAGTACCTGTATGTGTTGGTACTAGCAAATGGTGCATTAGACTAATTTAACACACAGTCAGTCCCAGCAACATAAAGACAGTGAAACTTTACTGTATATTAAATTAGTCTAGTACCCAGTAAAGTGTGTCATGTAGACGTGTCCTGTTAGTACTACCATCCTTTTCCTCTTTAGCATTATTATATATTGGGCCTGAGCTAAAGGGCAGGAAATGCAATGAGAAGACTCAGGATTTAGGTGCAAGAGTTTTTTATGGGTTGGATTTGTATTTTATGGGTGTTTATAATATGGTACCATCTTTGAAGAAAAATGTCATAACATTTTTATATATTTGTCTCTGATTATTAAATAATAGTACAGTCCACTTATTGCAAGATCATTTTAGGAGCTGGTGGGGTGGGGGGGGTGCTGGGAATAAAGGAAATGTATGTTTATACTTTATTATGGGCTTCTTAACATGTAAGTGTGCAGAGGCTACATCCATCACTTAGTACTGAGCCATGAGATGCCCCATGGACAAAGAACAACTCTTGTTAGGTAGTAAGAGGGAGAAGTTAGCAACAAAAGAGTCCAGTTCAGGGGAGACTTTTTGGTCTTATAATCTGGCATGTCTGAATGAAACTTTAAAACTATACAGAGAAACAGTCTCAGGTCATTTAGAAATTTCTGTTAGTTTCTGTTTTGTTTGTAGGAGGTTCACTGGGATAGGTCTGTAAAATGTCTTATAGCAAGAGTGGCGCATTCACTCAGTAGTCAGGAAGAGTGGTGGTCCAGAGATCAGTCACAGCAAAAATCTATAAACAGAGTAATGATTAAATCATAAATGCTTATGATTTTGTATGTGCAGAACCGATACAGACAAGAGAGCAAAAATAAAATATTCTGGTTAGCGCTTTTGGCATCTATAAATACATAGTAATGGTTTTATTCTTTAGAATATTTTTTTCCAAAAGAATGCAATGATAGAGAATCCTGCTGATATACGTATGACAATGGCCTTAAACAGACTAAATCTTCATCTTATTTTCTGTTTACATTATCAGATGATGCAATATACTTGCGTTGCTAGAATACTACTTTGACACTATTATAGGAAATTAAACTTGTCCTGTTCTGCTCAAAACTGCATGCTAGATAAAACATGTCCTTACTTCAGATTTACTTAGGAAAGGTGTGTCTCCTTGTGATATCACTGTCAAAGGATTTTTCTTTTCCAACTTCTCCCATGTAAACTACCCTTCCAAATGCTTCCATATCTGAAAAGCTGAAAGACTACATTCTTTCTAGGCAAACAAAACTCTTGTGGTAGAGGCAATATTTTATTAGCCTAATTAAATAGTAGCAAAAAAAAAATTGTTTGCAAGCTTTCAGGCCCAAATGTCCTTGGTCAGGCAAACTAGAATTCAAAGATTGTAAAAGTTCTCCCAGGTAGAAATAAAGCACTTTCAAAGTTTGAGATTCTTTTCTTTTTTTTTCCACCATCACACAACTTCATATGAAAACAATGCTCAGGGGAAAATCTGACTCATTTTTGTCTGATTTTGAATACCCTGCATCTGAAAATATAACAAGACTATATTTAGTAAAATTGGCAGGACCAAGTGAGCAAAATACCAGTTCTGATCCATTACTTATATGTCACACAAAAATGTACAAGCTCCAGACAGATTCTAGACATTTCCCTAGAAAGCAAGGAAAGAACTATTATTGTTTTTACCACTTTCTGTGGAAAGAAAAAAAAGTCTCTTCCATCTCTTTGTGATGAAAAAATAGGGAAAGAAAAAATGGAAAAAAAAAACCCTTTAGTCTCCCAGAACAGAAAGAAGTTGGAAGATCCCATGTAGTGGAATCCCTTTTACTGTCCAGAAAAGGGGCAGAGCATCCCATGAATGCAGAGAATAGAGGGAGATAGAGGGCAAATGCACTTTCTCACTTGGCAGTAGTTCATCACATGAGTGTCATTACCACATTTATGCATATTTATGTAGAAGTTGAAAGACAATAAGCAACATGTCCTGTTAGCATTTATATGAAAATAGACTGAATACCCACAACATTTATGTTCAGTGTTCCAAATACTGGATTAAGTCTCCAATTTAAGTTGACGCAACATCATTTCTCCTTAATGAGCAATGAGCTATGATACAAGTAGTTAAGCTTTACAATGTTATCTTTTAAAACTAAATCACTAGTTTTTTGACAATTATGCCAACATTAAAAAAATAAAAGTATGAGTAAACAATTATGAGTAAAAACGAGATTTTAAAAATAATATTGAAGTACATTTGATATACTAGTTAGAGGGGAGCAGCAGGCACTGGGGAAGTCCCTGTTCCCCTGAACACCTCCAGGAGTGACCAGAAATAACAGTCACAAGCTGGCAGAGGGTAGATTTAGGCTAGATATCAGGAGGCGCTACTTCACTGTCAGGGCGGCTAGGATCTGGAACCAACTTCCAAGAGAAGTGGTGCTGGCTCCTACCTTGGGGGTCTTTAAGGGGAGGCTAGATGAACACCTTGCTGGGGTCGTTTGACCCCAGTACTCTTTCCTGCCATGGCAGGGGGTCGGACTAGATGATCTACTCAGGTCCCTTCTGACCCTAGAAACTATGAAACTATATTAAGTCATGTCTAATTGCAAGCTCTAAAAATGTCACTGAAACATTTTAACATTTTTTCAGATCTTATATTTTGGGGTGTTTTTCACCTAACTGGTATGTTAGTATATTAGTGACAAATTCTTTGAATGTTTTGGCCAATCAGAATCTGAGCTTTTTGGTATTTTTTTTTTTCCTCCACAAGTAAAAATATAAATAATTCTTCACCATTAATTGTGCTTTTTTATGAGGAACCTGTCATATGTTCTCCTTTTACTTCAGGCTCTGGTTGAGAGCAGACTAAGTAGCAGTGGCAGATGATTTCACTATGCATTTTAGAAAAAAAAGAAAGAGGTATCAGGAATCTCCTCAGTTACCTGTTTCTATTTCCAGACTAAAAAGTCCAATAATTGCTCTGATTCTAACACTATGTTTTTGAGATGTTCAAAATCCAAACCTATGTTTAGTTCTGAAAGTTTTAAGAACTTTTCTTTTAGGTGGTTAGAGGCCTGCAAGGAAGGCCCTATGAGGAAAGGCTAAGGGACCTTAATCTCTTCAGCCTCTCCAAGAAAAGGCTGAGAGGGGATCTTGTGGCAGCGTACCAATTCATAAGGGGAGAGCAACATGAAGTAGGCGACAATCCGTTCACAAGGGCACCCCCGGAAAAACAAGGAACAATAGGCATAAGCTACTAGAGAGGAGGTTCAGGCTGGACATTAGGAAAAAGTTCTTCACGTTCAGGGTTGACAGAATCTGGAATGGACTCCCAAGAGAAGTGGTGCTCACCCCATCCTTGGGGGTCTTCAAGAAGAGACAGGACAGGCACCTGACTGGGATCACATGACCCCAGGGTTGGTGCTTCTTTTTTTGCCTGCCAGGTGCAGGGGGTCAGACTAGATGTTCCACTGAGATCCCTTCCAACTCTAGGAATCTAGGAATCTAAGAAACAGCGGAATAATGTTTTATTGTAAAAATATTCTATTCAACAACTTCTTGTATTTCAAATTATGTTCAGCCACTGAAAACAACACTGCCAACAAATATTGTGCAAATAAGACACAGTTTATTTTCAAACTCAGCAAGAAATTTCCAAAGGTCATACCAATATTGCCTTTTAAAACATTCAAGAACAGTATTATGGCACAAAAAATCACCAATCAGATGAAAAATAAACTATAATATTTTATTTAGAACCATTAATAAGTAAACATCAGAGTTAGCTTTTTATATTCATTGTAAATTGTATTGCTGGGTATCCTAGAAGATAATTCAAAAATAATGTAATGCTTCACGGATGCTGTAATCTATTTATGATGAAATCTTTCATTAACAACTATTTAGGGTGGCTGCAAAGGTAAAACAGCTAAATGGTATTTTTCTCAGTAAAAATGCCTACACCAGCTACAGAGATTACTTTGGCACTTAAATCAATGTCAAGTAATGTGATTTCTTTAAGTGTCTGTAAGGCTCATTAAAGGGAATAAATATAAATTATATTTACATAATGTATCATATTTTGCCAGAAGGATCTCACTTCTAAAAATTCAAAAATTATGTGCAATATATATTGTATTCTAGCCTTTGCATCCAAAAAAATGTTAAAGGAGTAGTAACATGGTAAAGTCAAGGACTTTAAATGGCAATGCAATCTCAATCCTCCTCATATATATGCTGTTACAGGGGCTAGGATGCAGCCTCTACTAGGACCCCAAAGGAGTGGCTGTGCCAAGGGGAAATTCACCTAGCGGGGCCCAGGCAAGCCATGCCTTCCCAGTACACTGGCAATAAACCCCGGGGGGGAAACTTACCTGGTAGGATCTGGACAAGTCACACTGTTCTGGCACATTGAAAAGGGACACTGGAGGGTAGAGAACTCACCCAGTGGAGCCCGGGTGAGCAGCACTTCTCAAAGGCACAGGGGAAGCTCTCAGGGGGGAGGGGAAAGGACCCACCCAGCAAGGGCCAAACAGACCACACTGCCCAGTATGGCAGGGAAGAATGCTAGGGGAGAAGAACCCACCTGGTGGGGGCTGGATGGGCTGCATTTCCCCAGCACACCTAAAGGAGCTCTGAGAGGCTTGCCTAAGCCCCTGAACACCTTAGTTATATTTAATTAAGCCATTTGATGTACACCTGAGAACTAGTGGGTTGCCTGATTGTGAATCTCTGGGACTGGAAGGTACAGATATCATCACCCAGGATCTACCAGTCCTGGAGAGAAGGAAGACTACCTCAAGTTAGACTGCAACACTGAAAAGAGAGACTTATTTAGATGGTGACATCACCAACTCCGCAAAGCCAGCAACTGAACCTGGCCAAGGAGAAGCCAAGAGCCGGAGACTCACACTCATTGTCAGTGGAGAAGGATGTCTCTGTGACAGGGGCAAGCTTTCAAGCCCAGTACAAGCACCAGCCTTCCTCCTGGTTATGGACCAGCAACCCACCTCACTTGTCTGCTATGTCTTGATGTAATAATATTAGAATGTTACTCAGGCAGGAGGCTGCCCATTTTGAAACCCAAAGTTTGGGGGGATATCCACAACTCTGTTCCACCCCTACACTGTGTCCCAAGCCTTGCAGATGGCATCCACCCATGATTTGTCCTAAGTCTTTCATAAAACATACAGACAAACAGACAAAAAAACATATACTGGGCTCCAAGCCCTCAGCCCCTCCACTGGGGCTCCATACACCACCCCATCACTGGGGCTCCACATTATCCCCTCAATGAGGCTCTACACCACCCCCTAACTGGTGATTACTGGGATCTGACACCCCATTCAGCTTAGGTGGCCATAGCCCTGCCTAGCCCTCTGCCCTGGGGTATTACACACTGTGAGGCTCAGGTGGCCATAGCTGTGCCTGGCCCCCACTCAGGTTTCGTACAGCCACAGGACTCACAAAGAGCCTGGGTGCTGCTCTAGGTCCCTCCGCCAACCTGGGCTCTGCCTCAGGACCCCCAGAAGTCTGGGCTCCCTCTGTACCAGTTGAACCTAGCAGAGATGTGGAAGCTGGTGCTATAAGGCTCCCCACACTCACCTTTCATGGGGAAGGCGATTGGCCTGGCATTTTGTAGGGACTCCCCAGGCACAGGGAGCCCCATCAGACCCCTCCTTCTCCAGCAGGGTGCAGTTTCATGTTTTACCCAGGACAAATGAGGCCTCACCCTGTCCTCCACACTGGTCCTGGCAGAGCTCAGCAGAGTGACGTAATCCAGAACCTGGACCTCCCTGGCTCAGTCCTTAAAGTGACAGGCACTACTAGTGCCCTATCACAGCCTCATCACCACAGAGGAAAGGGGCAGAGTGTAGGGGAGCAACCCTTATCAGTACAACCATCACTCTAAACACCATCCCTACTCCCAAAGAATTTCTTATCATCAAGACATGGCAAATAAAAGGGAGAGAAGACAAGGTAGAGGTCCCAGTGATTCCAACGTGATGAAAGGGAAGCGAGTGAACCTGACGGCTTACATATGGTTTATGATGTAATATTTGCTCCTTTTGCATTCGGAGCAGGCCTTTGATAGTGTGCTTTAAATTGGCCCTGGGATCTATATTTAATAGTGGCAAAAACAAGTATAAAAACAAATATTGAATAGATATCTAGCCAGTGAAAGAGGCAGAGTCCTGCGGAAAAAAAATTATAATAAGTGATCATGCAGTTAATTTCCTCATGGGCTGCCTCATAAATATTAATTAATTTGTCTTCATGACTTCCTTGTGAAATGAAGGTATATTATTATCTTAGTTTTACAGTTGGAAAAACTGAAACACAGAGAGATTAAGGTGAAAACTGCTGAAGGTACAACAGTTGGGGAAACCCACAACCTGTTTTTGATTTAGTACTTAGTTATTCTCTCTTTTCTTCCAATCATTTGCTGTGTCTGCATAGCTGCAATTTTTTAAAACAAGTAGGGGACCTGTAGACTACAGTCACCTTTACTACACAACCCTGATTCATCTCCAAAGTAGGTTCATCCCATACACTAAATAAAAAAAAAGGTCTGTGAGGAAAATATTATATAGCTGAGACTGTATAATAATGCACAGTGTACAAGGAAGCTAAATTAGGATGGTACAGGCCACTGCTGGCTTTAGAGTGCTTGACTTTCTAACCTTACAAAGTATAATTTTATACTTCTATACTTTATAATTTTGTATATGTTGTATATGTTTTTCTGTAATACATAATAAATGGATCGTAATGCAAGATAATATTACACATTTTATATAATTTTATAATTATTTTAAGGTGGACTTTTAAATCCAACATACTCACTTGCATACTACATGCACCCTTTCACACAAAATCAGCCCCCCAGTGTTGGGGCATATGACTTAAGTGGGGAAGATAATGTTTCCTCTCTAGAATAAGAGCAAGCATGGAGATGCTATTGCAAGATGGCTGCTGTACTTCTCCCTTTGCCAGCCCTTAGGGAGGGAGCAGGGTGGAGTACACACTTAAGGATCAGAACTGTAGTGTTAATCCTCTCACATCCACAGCTGCTGAAGTCAGCATTCATCCATAACCTGTCTTTTCTTCATTCTACCTTCACAGACAAAGATACAGGATTTATTTGGGGTCATGTAGCATGTGAGAAAATACAGGCAGTCCTTAAACTTATGGCACAATTGGTTCTTGAAAACTGTGTCTTAAGTTGAAACGTTGTAACTCGAAACTGATTTTCCCATAGGAAATCATGTTATAAATGAGGGATTGGTTCCTGGATATCCTATTTTCACCAAAAATAACCCAGAATTTTGTACTCAGTCAATTACAGATGAGTAATATAGCTACATTATTCATATTGTAAATAGCAATCATATTGATTTGGAAGGACTTTTGTGGTGACTTTGCTGGACTTTCTGAAGGGCTCTTGGTTGGACTTTTTGAAGGGTTCTTGGCTAGAGTCTTCTCAGGGGTCTTAGCTGCAGGTTTTTCTGGAGTCTTGTCTGCTTTCTTAAAGAAAGTGTCCAAAGAAGTTTGGACAGATATTCTCCAAGGAGATGGATGACACAGAAAATTTGTTTGCTGGTGTGGTTTTGGGTCGGATCAAGCACTGTAAAGTCGAAACTGATGTCAGAAATTTGAAACAATATCAATTTATAAACATTGTAAGTGTGAAACATTGTAACTCAAAACATTGCAAGTCAAAGACTGTCTGTACAGAGTTCACTGATTTTCCAAAGCCTATATTTGTTCACATTTTAGAGATACCAGGCATTTGGTGGTTTGAGAGATTTGGAGGATGGCATTTAAATTATCCTAAACCTACTTTAGGTTAATTGTTTACTGGTAGATATATTTGAGGTTTATCAGCTGTTTATTATGTAATCCTTCTGCCAGGCACGGGTTGGCAGCAAGAAGGGCTGCACTCAATTTTGGGGTCTAAATTTATTTTACCTTGGCTTGAGTCCCCACCCAAACCACATGGGAAACACTAAATAAATTACTAGGGTGTCCCACTTAAACAAAACCCTCCTTGAAAGCACTGTAAACACAAAGAATAAATTTATTACAGAAACCAAAGGCAAAGAAAACACTAAATACCATTTCAAACGTTAGCAACTACAAGGCATTGGTCATAGATTGCACCCTCTTGGAGAGCCTTCACCCATGCCAGGCAGTCTGGAACTTGCGACTCACCCAAAAGGCAGTTCCAGGGGCTTGCACCCTTTTACCTGCTCTTCAGCAATGAGCTGGAGAAGGAGGCTTCACTGGAGAGTCCTTTGAGCTTCTCCTTGTGTTTGCTGCATTGTGGGGAGTTGCTAGAGAGCACAGATCCTTCTATGTTGCAAGGAGCCCCCTTGTTGCTCCCTTCAGTGCTGTAGGGCAATCCCCACTTCCACGTGCTGGCCTTGAGGGGTTAACTGTGGCTCCAGACAGCGTGCTGCACCCCTGAATTCCTAGTCCCAATCCCCGCTCTGCTGGGCAGAAACTGCAAAAGGAAAACTTCAAAAGAGAGGTCATGCCTGCCTCACTGGGCCTGAACTGGGCAGCAAAGGGTAGCCAGGCCTATACTGCACTAAGACCTGAACATATAGCTGGGTTTCAGTCATGCAACTAGGCACAGATAGATGTAGAAAAAGCAGAAAAAAAAGCACAGGTCTATCGCTGTGGCCTGTACACCCAAGCTCAGATACACCCCATGCTGAGACAATGCAATTAAAAAACAGAAGGGGCCAGACCACTGTAGCCAGTAAGTGCCAAGACCCATTCCTTAGCAGTTTGCTTCAGTGATTAACACTCCTATGTTGTTAACCCACTTAAGAAGAAAAAAAGAGGGAGGATATAGGAGTCTCAAAATCCAAAACAGTCTTTTTCTCCCTCTACCTGAGGCTTTCCCTTCAAACAGGGTTTGCTTGCCACTCCAGCAAAGGTAAGGTGGGGGAGACCCCCCTCATGGAGAGCAGGTTTTCTGGCTCCCAATGTAGCTGTGCAGCTCCCAGCAGCCCCAGGAGGAAAAAATAAGGAGAGAGAACCTTAGTGAGTGGTTCTTACATACCTGGTGTGACATCACCCAAGCCTGGTCCAATCAGGAAGGGCTATATTTTACTCTTTCTCCCTACCAATCTGCCTGAAGAATCCTCTACTTCTTCTAGCCAATAAAGTCAGAGGGTTTTATATATTTTCCTCAGATACAGGCCCTATCTTGCCATATGTTAAGCACAGACCAGAACAACGGGGGCCATCTCACCCGTATCAAAACACACACAAAAACACCACCATATACAACTCAGTGTGAATGTGTGTGTGGGGGGGGTACAATTATAATATTCCATTTGTGAATAGATATTTTTAATTGTATATTTTATAATTGTGGAAATACATAGTGCTATTACACCTGGGGGAAAAAAATCAGAAACAAATCAGACCTTACAGCCCTCCAGAGAAGCAATATAGAATCCTGTTACCTAACACACTGGGGTGGGAAATGAAAAACTTTAGCCAGCTGAAACTAGTAATTTAGATTAGGCCGGATGTTCAATTGAAAATATTCTTGCTATTATAATAAAATAATAGTAGACTGTAAAGAATTAGTTGAAACCATCTAGCATAGGATAAAACTCTCATCATATTGTCAATTCCCGCTTAATGCCTATATGCACCACAGGAATTGAGTTTCTGTAATCAACTTCATTGGGAACAAGACGAGTGCTTAAAGCAATGCCTTAGGTGGTAGGTAACAGGAAGCTAGAAGAGAGGAATACAACAGTGATTCTGTTGTGCTGTTGTTCAAATCTGCTTTGATAGATGCTTGATTCCAGTCATAGCCTTCCAGAAAAATAGTTGTTTTGAGAAAGTTTCACAGGAGCAGCAGCATCTGCTCCGAAGCATAAGTGTGTTGAAGAGAAAGTAATGGTTTTCATATACAGAGATTAGCTGCAAAATAGATAAGGAAATCTAGTCAGTAAATAGTCTGAGGAGGCACATCCAGGCAAGTGCACATGTACATTTCCCCAGGGACACATAGCAGCGACACATAGTTGTGCTGTTGCGACTTGTCCCCAGGAATGTACATGCATGCATGCTCTGGCATGTAGCAAGTTGCCCCAGGTGCGGTAGGAGAGCCTGGGGCCACTTACTTGGGGTCTTTGGGGCCTCCTGAGGCTCCAGAGGTAGTGATCCGGCATGCAGAGCCTGGCCGGCAGCCAGAGTGTGGCTCCAGCCAGCTAGGCTCCAGTTTTAGGCATTGCACATTGCCACCACTTGTGCTGCCCAGTTTTTTTCAGACACAGGTTTTTTGACACTGGTATCTCCCAGTGTGAAAAAAACCACCTTGATGCAAATTAGCAGTGCAATGAACACCTGCATATGCGGCACATACAGTTTGTGGCCCCACAGATGGGTCTGCAGCACTGCATACCACACATACACACTTGCCTAGATGCGCTCAGGCAGCCTGATAGCAATACCAACAGGGCATGTTGGATTAGCATTTATTTTTCTGTCCCCTATCAAAAACCATAAACCCCACCATAAATATGGCAAATAGGCTACTGCTAAACAAACCTCAATAGCATGAATTTTCACTGCCAGAATAAATTTGGAGTAGGTGAATTAACACCAAGGGGTCAGCACTATTAGAAGGAATTTAAAATTTGCATCCATGTTTTCATAAGTCTTTTCACTTCAGCTTCTCTACCAGTGTGTCAAGTGGCTTGCATGCATGCGTGGGGGGGTTTGAATCATCACACAGCTCTGATACTATAATCCAGTCATAAGGCAGGTGATTTAGAAAACACAGTATGAACTCTGACAGTTGCAATGTCCAAGTCCTACAACAGTGTGGCTTGGCAACAAAGAAGCACAGAGGACTTTTCTAAAACTCCATATTCACAATCCTGCATTCAGGCAATAGGGCTGTCTGAAGCTTCGGTAGCCAATTCAATTCAGAGGAGATTCAGCCCAATTCGGTGGCTGAATCTCCAAATCTGAATCAAATTGGGATACCTATCGAAAGGTCTGAATCAATTTGGAGGTTTCCAAATCAATTTGGAAAAGATTCGGCCATAGCCTAAACAGGCAGCAGTCTTCACCATGCTGGACACAGCTGCCTCCAGCTGGTAAGTTTGTTGTATCTTCTATATCATTCTTCAAATGTGGGTCCTAGAACTACACACAGTGCTCTAGGTGGGGCCAAACAAACACAGAGCTGAGTGCCTGTATCACCTACTGTGTCTTACACCCAATACTCCTGTTGATGCAGCCCAAGAAAACATGCTTTTTTTACTGTATTGCACGGCTGACTCAAGTTGAGTGGGTGATCCATGAAAACCTGAAGGTTCTTTTCAGAAGTGCTGCCACCCAGCCAGTTACCTCCCATTCTGTGCTCGTGATTTCCAGGTGTTTTCCACACAGGCTAGGGTCTTAGTTGACATTTTACATTTTCCTGTATTATTCTTCCAGCAGATACCTTGAAAGTTAAAAACCACCATTGGTGACATCTCATAACTTTTAGATAGTTTTATTGTCTTCTTGAAGGGTGTCTCAGCCAAACCTTCTTCTTGACTTGGTAGTCTGCATCAGACACATCATACTATCACCACTATTCTTTTCCACCTTTAGCTTTACTCAGATAACTCAGTTATGTGCTGGCTTCCACACTTCTTAACGGCTTTTCTAAGCTGCATTGATAGAGGCACTTTGTGACAATGACAGAGGAGTATTTATTCAGCTTTGCCCCGATGAAAAGTTGTTCAATCGGCAATGTTTCTGTGCTCACATAAGAGTGGCAGATTTGCTCATCAGAAAGCTTCTTTTCACTGATGACTGTATTCTGGTAGCCCACTCAATCAATGACACCCAGTTAATCATGGATCACTCTCTGTTCATTCAATCACTTTAGTTTCATGATCAGCCTTAAGAAAACCATAGTGCTATGTTAAGTTACACCAAAGGAAATGTACACCCACAAATTATTATGATGAACAATGTTTTTTTAAGTCTATTGAGAGGTTTAGCTACTAATAATGTTGTTTATGATATTTCAGTAAAAGGTACATGGATAATGAAATAAGTTCACTCCATCACGACATTTTGTAAAATGATTATATTAGCATGATAAGCATATTTTTATCACTTGTGCCTATCTAAAAATGGTAAAGTTCTTTTTTAGCACTGCAGCTTGAAGAGATGAAGTTATTTTCTTTATAATACTATTCTGCCACTGATCTTGAAAGGTCAGGCAATCACTGCATCTACCATTTAGCAAGAACTCATTGAGATGGCACCATATAGCATTAAAATGTTTTTATTATTTTATGTGCATAATATAATAGCATTCAGAGAACCAATCAGGACTGTGGGCTGATTGGGCTGTGCTACACAGGCATATACTAAGACACAGTCCTACATGAAATAAGCTTTGAGGTGCATGGCAAGATCAAAGATACCATCAACAATACATAACTTCTATCAATATATTTTTGGGGAAAATATATGTTGTAAATAAATGCCAAATAACAATCCTCTGAGCTTTTAAATTGGCTTTTTACAGATAGAGAGAAGAAAGAGTCTTAGACCCCCAGCCCATTTTCATATAAAGGCCCAATCCCAAGAATTGTGAAAACTTTTTTTGTGGATATCCCATCTAAACCTACTTTGCTGAAACTTCAAGCCATTAGTCCATGTCCTGCTCTCTGCACCAAGAAAGTGTTCTCCTTCTTGTTTAGTGCAGGCCTTCACATACTTGAAGCTTGCTTTCATGTTCCTTCCCAATCACCTTTTCCACAAGCTGAACATGCCCATTTACTCCTACTTCTCCTCATATAGCCTACCTTCTAAGCCCATTATCATTTTTGTCAGCTGACTCTGGACCCTCTCTGAATTCTCCGTTTCCTTTTAAACTGTGGAGCCTAAAACTGCACACAATAACAGGCATAACCAATGCCTATGGATGGATCCACACTTACTAAAGAAGGGTGTGGCACACCAGCCCTCAGACCATGAAGGGATGGGAGCTGGAGTGCCCCAGGGCCATGGAGGACAGCAGAGATGTGGGAAGGGAACCGGCACACAAAGGGATGGGTGACCCTCCCCCCACAACCAACACTACTGCCACTGTTCCCATGGCCTAGAGACATGGCAGACCCAGAGCTTCTCCTGCCCTCTCCAATTCCACACAACTCTCCTTACTAATGCAGCTGTGCTGGGAACTGGCCTTGGATGGGAACAGCAGCAGCACTGCACTGGTTCGTCCTTCCAGTGCCTCCTAACCTTTGTTCTCCTTCCTCCCCGCAGTGGGCATCCCCCTGGGCAGAATCAGGTTCTGGAAGTAGGATTCTGTGTGCTGCCTCTATTGTCCCCATCAGAGTTTGTCACTCTATGCAGCTGTTCATTGCAGCTCACAGTAGCAGAGTGGTAGGACTGGCTCAGGGCTCCATCCATACCTGAGCCTGGCACTCTGCAAAGCTGCTGCCCATGGATGGAGCAAGGTAAAAGCAGCTCTGGGGCTGCTATATGTCTAGATCACCTGGGGAGAGCAATGGCAATGGCAAAAGAGTCCTGTGACCCCACTGGAGAGATTTTTCTTGTGAGGATGTGAAGCTTGAACTCAATTCAGTGAAACATGAAAAGCCAAAAGATGGTTTCAGAGAAGGTGATCAAGGGGTCTCAATGATGCATAGGAAAAATGGATTTAAGGGCACATCTACACATGCATGTAAGCATGACTAAATTTAACATTCATTAAGCTAATGAACATTAAGTGATTTTTGACAGATGTCTACTGAAGTGCTAAGTTAGTGACAAGTCCCTGCAATCCTGCCACATGCCTCTAGTGTCTGGACAGATACAGTACTAAAGTTAGTGCCAGGTCACATCTACAAATGCATTAATACGGTTTAACTAACCGTGCCTAAATTTGCAGGTATCTAATTTAAGTGTGATTAGCCTAATTTTATCACTTTTAATGAGCATTAAGGATACATACGTGTAGACACATGCCCATAATGCCCATTAAATTATGCTAATGTGCATTAATGTGTCTCATGTAGACATGCACAATAACTACATTTTATATGGAATATTAGTAGCAATACATCTGTTAAGGGGACCAAATGGGAGACAGTTATGCTAGTTGAAGAAGAACATAAGAACATAAAGTGGCTTAGAGGCTGCTCCCAGAGGGTGGTAATTGATAGGTATGACAGGGCACTGTAGGTGCCTGCCACTTTAAGGGCCTGAGCCAAGCTGCCAGCAGGTGCCTGATTGTGGCAGCCATTTTAGATCCCCTGCTCACTGCTGACATGCCCCTGCTGCCAACATCACTACTGCTGCCACTTGTAGGCAGTCGCCATGCCCTAACCCCTCCCCGCCCCAGCCTCAGGAGGCATGTGTCATTCATGCCAGCAGGGGTGGTGCAGTCACCATCCCTGGAGATGTTCAAGAGGAGGCTGGGCAGACACCTTGTTGAGCTTGTCTGAGCTCAATAACTTCCTGTCCATGGCAGGGAACCAGACTTAATGATCTTACAGGTCTCTTCTGGTTCTACAATTCTTTGATTCTATACAAGTAATGAAGGGAAAGATACCAGGCCTATAATAGATAAGAGATAGGAAAGAATCCTAATCACTGGGGAGGAGGGGGACATTATCACTGATCACAGGATTACCTTTCCCATTTAAATAGTGAGCTTAGGTGATCAGCTTTTTTCAAACAAAAATACTGTGACCAAAGAAGCTAAATGAGCTGAGTACTAAGCTGCAGTTCTGGTGGGGCACATTTTTTATGGGTTCAGTGTGAGCACACTTCGTTGTAAATAGCTTTGGTAAGTAGTTTCACTAGTAAAATGTCTACAGCCTTGAGATGACAGTTTTAGCCTTGCAGCAGGTTGCAGGGACTATTCCAATTTGTTCCCCATAATATTATGTTACATGTCTTTGAGTGAGCATTAGTCCCCAGGTTAAGACTATAGTTCTGCAACAGTCTTGTTGGGAGCATGACTGACTGTACCTGAGAAGAAAGAGTGGAGGTCTCTGAGAGCTTGAGGAAGAAAAGGTAGCCTTAGGAGGGGAACATTGGAGTCCAAAGCAGGACAGAGCGACTGCAGTGGCAGAATAAAGACTGCTTGGAGCTGAGTAGTCTGCTTTGCTGTTTGGGATGTCAGCACTCACTCTGACCTCCCCTTTGAGGAATACATCATCACACAATTTCCAAAGAGCTGAACAAAAAAGGAGTTCTTCGAGCTGGAGATGCTATGGATCACTGAAGAAGCCAGGACAAAGAAAAGCCAGGGTCTCAAGCCAGAGGTCTGCCCCTTGTGAAGCCATGCCAGGGCTGATTTCAAGGGGTTCTATGAGAAAGGGAGACAAAACAAGGCTTCTTCTTGGGAAGTCCCCAGGAAAAACTTAGCATGATACACAGCCTATGCCATATCCAATTTTATAGTGCCCCAAGGAAGCAAGTATAATTGGCTAACTTGTTAACTGTACATGAAACACCATTAAAAAATGACATTTGATTTAAAAGGGTACCATTTTTTTTTGTTTTTCAACCTCTGATAGGAAGGTCGAGCTTTTGGGGGGGGGAAATGTCTAGTCTTCTTGGCCTATAATGAATACAACTGAAATTCAACATTAAAATAAAATTTAATACTCAGTTATTGAATGACCCATAAGACATGTCTATAGTATAATTAATGTTGCTATCAATCACTTTTTGGCAAAGGAGGTTATGGATGTCGAAGTGTCATCATCTGCACTTATACTTATTTACATATTATTATTCCTCTTCATAAAAAAAGATCCAAAGATGCAAATATTTTTGATCAATACCATATTAGTAGGAGTGATTTTATGTTTTTATTTGGTGATACCTCCAGAAAGTTTTTAAAGTTGTGGGTTTTATGAACACTTACTTTTCTAAGCATTTCCCTATTAAAATATTACTTTAGTTATTGCTTACTAATGTATTCTTATGCTAATATAAACCAAGGTTTAAATTAATTTTAGTCAACCAATCAGAAAAAAAATATTTCCCTAGTGGTTATTTCACGAAGTGCCTTTTGTTTCTTGCTTCCAGGCACATAGCTTTACCCACTACTGACACAAGAGAGAGAGTTATCTTCTTCTGGCTAGAAATGGCCAGATCTCTCATGTTATTGTTATACAACAAAAGCATCCCAAGGAAAGAAAATATATCACTGTGCCGTTCTCTAGAGTCCCCACTTCTGCACTGCATTAGGTGTCCTATTGAAAAAGGAAAATAAAACTGATCACACTAGGATCAAATGCAGGGCAGGGGGCTTCAGAACCAACCCTCATGAAAAATATTTAAAAATATAAGCCTACTGTGGGAGAGTTATCCCTAACTGTGATTAAGTACTCAGCAACCTGGAGCCTTCTTGGCCTGATCCATTCATCCCACTATTACTTGCCTGTAATTCACTGTGGTGAGCTTCAACTCTTTCCTGCCATATCTTGATTTTTCATTCATGTTACTAGTCAGGAGGTGTTGTTTGTTCTCTACCGCAGTTGGCTAAAGGCAACCCATGCGGGGATTTCTTCTGGGGCTCCAACCTCCCCTACACCCCGCCCCAGTGCCACCCAGATGATACATTGCTGATTACAACGATGACCTTTCATGAGTGGTATAACTTTTTTTTTTCTTTCATTCTCGGTTTGATCGTTTTAAGTCTCAATGACACAGAAAAGAGCAGACCACCTGGCTTCCTGTCAGCATCAGGTAAATCTCACATACAGTTGCAAGAGGACCTTACTTGCCCCACTGTCTCAGGGTAGCTTTCCCTCTACTGACATACTTAAACTGTCTAGGACTTTTATTCCCCTTCAGTCTCTCGACCTCTATCTCCCTTGCCAGGTCATTTCACCTGTGGCAGCCTGTGTCTCTGGGCAATCCTTCCCTTTCCCAGTTTTTGGGTGGGGTTGCCACCACTCTGGCGGCACCCTTACCCCTTGGACCCGCCTTAGATTCAAAGAACACAAATACTATCAAAGTAAACAAAAAGGAAAAAAAAAAATTGCAACTAGAACCTGTCTGGGGTAGCAGTTTCTACTGTGACGTGCCCATCTCCACCAGAGTTCTCCTTTTGCCTGTGCCACTCCTCCTCATGGCACCTCTTCAGCCACAGTCCCACAGCTCAGTAGAACCTGGCCAAGCTTTTCTTCCCACTCGGAGCCAGCTCTCATGAATTCCTCAGCTCTTGCCCACTGTCTCAGGCCTCCAAGCATGCCTTTCTCTTGCTCCTCCCTTCCTGCGCGCTGCCCCTCACCTCCAGGGGCTGCTCTGTTATCATGGAGCAGTTGCTCCAAAAACACAACTCTTGTGGCACTCTTTCTTCTTCCCACACTGCCTTCTTTTTTTTTGTCGGACTCCTCTTTCCCAGCAGGGAGTTTTTTCCTGTTCTCTAGTTCCCTTGCTTGTTTCTCTCTATACCTACTATTTCTTTCCAAATCCTATACTCCCTTTATTTTGAACATTCTATTTGTAAGGGAATAAAAGAAAAAGGAAAGAAAAATCTTATAGAGATGAAAGATCTACTTCATAATACCACATCAGAGGAAGAATACTAGGATTTCAAAATCCTACCTAGAGAGACATGCACATATCATTCAAAAATAAATATAAAGTACAACTTATGGGTCACAAAACATTGTCAGCAACAGAGGGGATAACTATGTTGATAGCCAGGAATACTGTTTAGACAAAATTTTCTTCCTTCAAGTTAGGCTAAATCTAATCAAAAGTACTCTTAAACCAGAATAAAAATATTTCTGCAAGCAGAGAAACAATAAGTAACTTATGGTTAACCAATTCATTGATGGTTTTGCTGCCTTTTCTAAATAACTTAGCATTGTCTTTTTACAAACTCTCATTCTTAATTGTTACTCTTGATTGGCTTACATATACAACGTAGTTGCACTGATAATATCTCTTCAGACATTTACTAATTAGTAACTGGTTAGCTGACTCCAAACTGTCTTCTCTATGTCTATTTCTGTATGCAGCTGTAGCCAGATTAGGTTGATTATCCAATTTTCTCATATTAAATGCAGAGTTGGCAACATGAACAGTTTGTTCTGCTAGCTCATTAAAGCCCAGACACCTTGAACTTGATGAAACAGGAACACAAACCTCAAAGCTTTACAAAAACATGGCTTTTTCGCAATAGTATTTGGGGATCATTACCCAAAAATGTTTGCTTAGGAATTCCATGTCTTTCCAAACAGATTTTTATAGCAACCATCCAGTAGAGCAGAAGTATAGGGGTTTTACAAGCAAATAATTATCACATTGTTCTGTTTATCATACTTGTAAGGGAAAAATGTAAATTAGAATAATGATTTCTTAAGCTAAATGTTTCTCTCACCAAACTTAATTGGCAGCTAATCTGCATAAACCATGTGTGTTCTGTGAAAATGCCAGGTTCTAACAGAATTTCTCTTGAAAACAAATGGAAGTAAGTAAACAAAGTGATCTGTATGTGGGAGGACGCATTATGTCCCTTTAAAAAGTTGTGAAGAATCATTTCTGCTTGAGTTTTTGTGCCACCCACATTATAATATGGGGACAGTGCTCAGTTTTATTTTGGTAAAACAAATTTATTCTGAACTCCCCAAATTAAAATAGTTAAAGCAAGTGACTAAATCTAAAACATCTTCTAATCACCCACTCCAGAACAATTAAAACACTGACTTTTTCTTAGCATTGGAACTATACTAAATGTCATTGTTCTAAAGGATACACAAGTTAACATAGCCAGATTTTCTGTGTTCTTTTTTCCCCTTTTTATGTAATACAATATATATCTCTTAGTTTAGCCTTTAAAATCTAAGGGCTCCAATACATGTGCAGGAAGTCTGGTCTAACATGCTGTAATTACAGTGCATCGGAACAGACTCGATTAATTAAATATGCTAGAGCATGGAATTTAAAGCACTCCAGCAGCTTCCAAGCATCATGTGCATCCGTGTCCCTGTGCTAAAAAATGGCAGAAGGGTGCTTTAAACTTTAGTTCAAAGCACCACTCTGCCATTTTTCAGTCTGGAGATGCCATTACATGTGATACTCCAGGAGCTTTTAACTTGAAACTCCAGGAATTAATTAATGAGCCCCTCCCCGGCCTTTCAGAGCATGTCTATAAACACCCTAAGATTTGTGTTTATATAGAAGTAACTAAAGAGTATATGGTGCAGCAGTATACTTTCATTTTTCAAGATGCTCCTTTTCTCTCTTTTCCGGTCCTCCCCTCTTCCAGCCTCCAATTCTCTGTTTGCAAACAAACTCACCCATTACATTTCTTCTGTGGGAAAACTGAGTCAAACTGATGCAACCTCCACCTTCCACATTGATTTCATTTTCTTTCTCCCTTCCTCTTGTACAACAGTCTTATCCTCTTTCAGAACCCTAAATGTTTTTCATCTGTACTTCTCTAGTCAATCCATCAGCTCTTATGGCTACAAAGAAGATCAACAAAGGGTAACTGAATATTCTGCTGATCTTCTCTGCACCTTCTTTCATCCCTTCACTTACTGTTCTCCCTGGTCCTTTACTCTTTGCTGGCTATTTTCCCTCCAAAAACACTTTGGGGTGCAAACAGTCAGGGTGGCTAGGATCTGGAACCAACTTCCAAGCAAAGTGGTACTGGCTCATACCCTGGGGGTCTTTAAGACAAAGCTAGACAATCACCTTGCTGGGGTCATTTGACCCCAGGACTCTTTCCTGCCATGGCTGTGGGTCAGACTTGATGATCTGCTCAGGTCCCTTCTGACCCTACTAACTATGAAACTATGAAACATATCTCTATAGGGTTAACTAACCAACTTCTGCTTATTTTAAAAAGTAGAATAACAGAGTATTAATTTTGTGAACTAATCTTACCAGTCCCTGCCTAACACTCTTTAGGGTGCATCTAACGTGATGCTACATCGCCATAGCAATGTGCTGCGGTGATGTAGTGTTCATGGACATCTACATACGACAAGGTGCTACTTTACCATAGCAATGTGTTCCCACAGTGTATAGCGTGCTTCTATGGCAAAGCAGCAGCTAAAAAAAACAGTGTACCATGCATACATCACAGTACAGGCTGTTACCATGCTGTGATTCAGTGCAGTACCAACGTTACCATAGTTGCATGTGTAGACGTGCCCTTAGAAAAGAATGGCCAAAATGCAAGAGACAGACAAATCATCCAAGCCTGTAGCCTGTAATTTCAGCCCACAGTTCTTTAAAACAATAATCCAAGTCAGTGGCTCTCAAAAATAAATGACCAGTCCCAACCCAGTGCCCCTCACTCCCAACCCACTGTCCCCCACCCCCAGGCCTGAATCCAACCAGTGTGTGTGTGGGGTAGGGAGGGGGGTTGTGGTTCATCGGTGTTGCCAAGTAGCTGCTTGCAGGCTGGAGCTCTCATAGCCTGCAAGGGGAAAACCACTGTTTCCCATGTTTTTTTCCTTTAAAGGAGAATCCATTTTTAAAGTTTTGTGTGTGACCCTTTCATATATTCTTGTGACCCACTTTTGGGCTGTGACCCATGGGTTGAGAAACACTGATCTAGGTTCAAAACCTTAACAAACATGCACTCTAAAATAAATGTCTTGGTATCTGAGGTCAAAAGCAACTTGACAAGCTGCATAGCCACTTACTAAAATGTTTCTATGTTATTGCTATTGTTGATATTATATAGTTTCTTTCCCATCTAAATATGATTTGTAGCAAGAAGTATATGTTCTATCTTTTCACTACTTTCACTAGAATACATAACTTGTTTCATTAGGGAACAGAATTTCATATTGAAATAAAAATCTTTTCCTATTCTTATGTCAATATGTCCTGCTCTAAGTGAACTATCTATATGAGTGAGAAAACAGTTCAGTCTTCTGGTTTCAGTCCTTAGTCTCCCAGTGAAGACTATCAAGTTGCCAATAATCCATTTAGCATAGGTTTCAATACATGTCAGATGATAACAACTCTCACTGGGACAGATTTTAAAAAGTGACTTCTAAGTAAAATTTCCAGTCACTAGTAATCCCAGAAACCAATTAAAGTTATCTCATTTTCATTTGTGTGCACACATTCCTATAACTTCTTTTTGCATTTCAACCACCTGAGTATGTATTTAATGTTTTGTCAAATATAGTTATATCCTGCTGATCATACTTGCACTTAGATGCAAAGAGAGAGAGAAATGGATCGTTTCATAGAGAAACAAACTTTTTCTAAATTTTCCAATGTCCCCTTTTCAGCACAGGAAAACATTCAGGAAAATATTTTCCTGTAATAGAAATGATTCTGAGCATGCCCCTACCAGAAGGTTATTCTTTACCCAGCAACCTTACTGTTTAAAATATGACTGTGATGATATTTTATGATGTTGGAGATCAAACTATTTCTTATTCTCTAAAATAAGAGATTCTGAAATAAGTATTCTGAAAATACAAGTCCATCACTATGGGAAATCAAATTTTTTTGTACATCTTAAATTTTAACTTAAACTTTGTGATACATTGACACAATTATATAGGTGTTTTGACAGAAACACAAGTCTTCTCATTAAAAGCAAGCCACTGAGTTTCTGTTTCCTCATGCTGAAAACCTGAAGAGATTCATATTGCGGATCATTATTACTAATACACTTATACCCAAGAGAATGCTTAAAAGACATATTGACAAAAATATTTTGCAGGAGAAAGAGGTTGAAGAATCTATATTTCATTCATCAGCAAAACTAGTGGATTTTTGAAGAACAAACTCTATAGTGTTAGTTTCTAGGGACCTTATATTCTGTTCTGATTTCACTGGTAAAGTCAATCCTGACTTTTAAACTAATATGATAAAATGTATTTTATAGTATATGTAGGATCAATGTCATGAATTGATTTACTATACAAGTTTCTTACATTACTAGACAATAAGCTGGTCAGGAGCAACATGTTTCACTCTCAGCTAACACAATGGAATTTAATGCAGGCAAATCAGGATTCTATGTGTAATCCAGTGTCTAGAGACCACTCTCCATTGAATGAAGATCCTTCACAAAAGTACTGTAAAGCTTTAACGATGACCTTGTACCTCCCTCACAAATGCATAATGCCCCACCACATACTCAACGTGTGTGTCAATGCTGAGTAAGTGTATTTGGTAACATCATTAGGTTCTAACTATGGTGCTGTGTCATGCTATGAAGGAGATGAATCCATTATGTGTAACATATTTCCTTATTTGTGGTAGCTAGGAGCAAATTTCTCATCATAGTCAATTAAAACATGCTGTGTAGGTACTAGGTATATTTAAGATATGTTTTATAATGTGGTAAGTCCGTCTTCAAGAGTTTGCATGGGATAGAATGGGAAGGGGATTATGTAGTCAGTTTTAATTCCTCTTAAAACATTGCTTGTCTAGCTAATAGGTCTATTTTCCATAAACAAATAAATTATCTAATATATGTAACTGATGTAAGTTCAAAGTCAAGAAAGAAAAATATAGACATTTTTCTATATGTACCTCTACGCACTCAACTCAGATTTTCATCATATGCTTCACTTAATTTCCATGTTAAATGGCTGCTTCTGTGAGGTCAGATTTTCCTTTCATATTAGCATTCTAACGTGCACTTGAGTGTGTATATGTGTGTGTGTGTGTGTGTATATATATATATATATATATATAGCTGGCTGTTCTGAGGTTGCTTATTGTAGTGTAACTGTAGCTAAAGTAATGGGGTGGGTGCCATTTCATTTCATCATCATCTAGTAATTATTTTTAGTCTTCACCACTGCAGGAAAAACGAGTGGAGTTTTCCAGTTTGTATATGCACATTTTAGCAAGATTTTTTTTAACGTATTACTTTACTGATGCTCTGAGGAGTCAAACCAACAGCATTACAAATACATTTACCTTTATACACAAACTTATTCCTCTCCTTTTTCATACCTTTGATAATATATCTGGCAGAATGTGCAGATTTGTTGGAATCTGACAGGCCACACCTCAAGCACATCTGCTATTGCCTTTAGCTTGCGACTTCTGGGCTGTTAGCCAAATGCCTAAGGGCCCACACCACCCCAGCCCCATATGAATATGTAATCTCTTTACACCCTGTGTGAAGGTTAGTAATTTGATGGGTAAATTGTATTAAACTCCTTTGCAGAACTGCAGGATGCCAGGTTTGTCCAATTTCCTACTGAAAGATGAGATTCTGTAAACATTTCCATTGCAGTAAATATCGCATGTTTAAAATTATGTGTAAGAGTATTTGTAGGACTGTAGCCTAAATATGTCTTCTGACCAATTTTCACCCTTAGTGGCATTTACATAAGTGTTTAGTAATTTGGAGGCCCGAGGTATATTGATATTAATGGGATTTAGTTCCTAAGTTAGTTCCTTACTTTTCCACTCCAAACATGTACGATCATTAAGTAAGTCTAGGAAGAATGTTACCCTATAAACTGCCTTTTTTAATTTTTTGTCTCCAACAAAGTTTCTCAATCAGACAATTAATGGTTTCCACTGTTCCAACTAATTTTCTGTAAAGGTAAAGTATTTTTCATTTTAAATTACTGGACTGGAAAATTGCAAACACTTAAACATTTATGAGTAAAAATGTAAGGGCCTGTGGTCTTATACAATATGCATGATATGGCACCATATTTATTCTACCCACTCGCTAAATTTGCTTAAAGTGCCCACTGTGATTTGTTTGGCAGAGTGTACATATTTATTTTTCCATAAAAGTGTTTTCAATGTCCTACAGAGTGTCATCTGTTGTTTCAAAGACATAACAAGAAAAAAAAAAACATTTCTCTACATTTTCTGAGAAGCAAGGTTTTTTGATACTATCTTTTTGGCGAGGTGCAGATATTCATAGATTTCATAGACATTAGGGCTGGAAGGGACCTCGGGAGATCATCGAGTCCAGCCCCCTGCCCAAAGGGCAGGAAGTCAGCTGGGGTCAT
Organism: Crocodylus siamensis; assembly: GCF_052110815.1. Taxonomy (NCBI): domain Eukaryota; kingdom Metazoa; phylum Chordata; order Crocodylia; family Crocodylidae; genus Crocodylus; species Crocodylus siamensis. The sequence continues at coordinate 74,868,802 of NC_143396.1, read as the reverse complement.
AGGATCCCAGCAAGATAAGCATCCAATTTACTCTTGAAGGTGTTCAATGTAGGTGCTTGAACCACCTCCGCTGGCAGACTGTTCCAGACCTTGGGGGCTCGGACAGTAAAGAAATTCTTCCTTATGTCCAGCCTGAAACGGTCTTGCAGGAGTTTGTGACTGTTCGACCTCGTCATCCCTTGGGGCACTCTGGTGAACAAACATTCCCCCAGATCCTGGTGGTCACCCCTGATAAACTTATAGGTGGCCATCAGATCACCCCTGATCCTGCGCTTTTCCAGGCTAAAGAGTCCCATGGCTCTCAGCCTATCATCATAAGATCTGTTTTCCTGACCTCTGATCATGCGCGTGGCTCTCCTCTGGACTCTCTCAAGCTTCTCCACATCCTTTTTGAATTGTGGAGCCCAAAACTGGATGCAGTACTCCAGCTGCGGCCTCACCAAGGCTGACTACAAGGGGAGAATGACATCCCGGGATTTGCTCGAGAAGCATCTATGGATGCAAGCCAGCGTTTTGGTCACAAAAAGCCTGAGGCAGAATCGATCTAAGTTACGCAGTTTTCTGTAAGCAGTGTAGTTTAGATCAGTAGTAAATAGAACACACACTTGCCCTTTGGTGGGGGAGGGTGCAAATCTTAGACCAGGCTACACCATTTTTAAACTAGTCATGTGTGCCAAACCTCTCTTCTGTTATGGGTATAGACTGGTTCTGCATGCTGAACTTCTGTTCTGATATAGGTATAAACTGGTGCTGGTTTCCAATTACTTATACCAGTAAAGGTGTAAGAGTCTGTCTGTACCTGGCCTTATTGTCTAGCTTGAAGAGCTACTGGGCTTTAAGCTTTTGGGCTTAAAGTGCCCTCCCTCAGAACCTTTTTTTGATAGAGGATAATCAGAGAATCAGAGAAAATTAGAGTTGGAAGGGACCTCAGATGTTCATCTAGTTCATCCCATGCTGAAAGCAGGACCACCCCAACTATGTCATTCCATCCAGAGCTTTGTCCAGCTGGGTCTTAAAAATCCCCAAGGATGGAGATCCCACAACCTTTCTGGTTAACAAGTTTCAGTGCTTTACTACCCTTCTCCTGATAACGTTTTTTTGAATATCTAACCTAAACTTCCCTTGCTGCAACTTGAGACCATTGCTCCTTGTTCTGTCATCTGCTACCACTGAACAGTCTAGCTCCATCCTCTCTGGAATCACTCTTCAGGTACTTAAAGCCGGCTATTAAATCCTCAGTCTTCTCTTCTCCAAACTAAATAAGACCAGTTCCCTCAGCTGCTCCTCAGAAGTCATGTTCCCCAAGCCCCTAACCACTTCAGTTGATCTCTGCTGATCTCACTCCAATTTTGCCACATCCTGTCTATAGTAGGGTGCCCAAAACTAGATACAGTACTCCAGAAGTGCCCTCACCAGTGCTGAATAGAGCCTAAGAATCACTTCCCTCAGTCTGCTGGCAATGCTCCTACCAATGCAACTCAGTAATCTGTTAGCCTTCTTGGCAACAAGGGCACACTGTTGACTCATATCCAGTTTATTGTCCACTGTAACCCCCAGGTCTTTTTCTGCAGAACTCCTGCTTAGCCAGTCAGTCCCCAGCATGCACCGATGCATGGGATGTTCCAACCTAACTATAGGACTTTACACTTGTCCTTATTGATCCTCATGAGATTTCTTTTGGGCCAATCCTCCAATATATCAAGGTATCTCTTAATCCTAGCTCTACTCTTCAGCATATCTACTAATCCGCCCAGTTTGGTGCCATCCACAATCTTGCTGAGGGCGCATTCCATCCCAATGTTGTAGAAGTCTGTATCAAAAGCCTTGCTAAAGTCAAGGTATGTCACACATCCATTGCTCTTCCCACATTCACAGAGCCAGTCATCTTATCATTGAGACAATCAGCATGACTTTCTCTTAGTGAATCCATGCTGACTGTTCCTAATCACCTTTTCTCCTCGAAGTGCTTAGAAATGAATTCCTAAGGGACCTGCTCCATGATTGCTCCAGGGACTGAGGTGAGTCTGGCTAGGCTGGATTCTCTTTCTTTCCTTTCTTAAAGATGGGCACTAGAATGCTAAATTAAGTTTTAGGAAAGGTTTTACATGTAGTCATATGTAACAATAAAGTTGTAAATCAACTATTAAACATGAAGTAATAATAATTCACAAAAACCACAAAGTAATTGTGGTTAACAGCTTAAAATATGAAGCTGCACCAAATTCCTGGGAGTAGAAATATCAATTCAGTTTAAGAACAAGGCCAATTTAGATCATTTTAAAATATCAAATGATTGATTTTTAAGGGGGGGGGAAATGTAAGTATTTGGAGAAAGAAAAAATATCAGTCTTTTTAGAGATAAGAAATGTTAGCAATTACTCTTACATAAAAACTTTTTGCTCTCATATTAATTTAATAATTTTATCTTATATGCAAATGATTTTATATAGTATTCATTTTGAAACCATTATTAATATTCAATTATATGCTCCAAAAGAAAGTCAAAGAAAAGAAAACAAACTTTAAAACAAAATTATTTATTAATAAAAATTATATTCTACTTTTTAAAAGTCTGTGTTATCATTAGGGCTGTGCAAAATTTCACCCAGGGTTTCATTTCAAAGCTGTTTCAATGCATTCTGAGCTCAAAACAGCTAAATAAAAAAGAAACAAAAGCCTTTGAAACAGCTTTGAAACAAAACAAGAGCTCTCGAAACTTTTAGAGTGTTTTGGAAAAAAAAGTTTTGGAACATTTTGAGTTCTGAGTCAGGCTTACTTGGTTTCAGCACAGGTACCAGCTGGCAGCACCAGCCTCCTGCGATCTGGCAGGCAGATCAGGGGTCTGCACCCCGGGAGCAGTCCAGCACAGCCCCTGCAGCCCTCCCAGGGATGCAGGTGAGACCTGGATCTGCCTGCTGGATGACAGGAGGCTGGTGCTGCCAACTGGGGCCAGAGGCAGCACTGATATTCCCAGCATGGGCTGTGCCCAGCGCTGGTCCCAGCTGGCAGCACCAGCCTGGTGGTTCTGCTGCCTGGGTCAGCTGTAGCCAGGGTTGTCCCTAAGGGGTGGGGTGCGGGGAGGGTGCAGGGCCCAGGGCAAATCAGCTCATGTAGACACCTGCCTGCGCCCCAATCCTGCATGTCCTGGATGCGAAGAAACCACCACTGCTGCCATTGGTGGCAATGCCAGTGGCAGGGGGGAGGGGGTTGCAAGAAGCCAGACACAAAGACAGCAGAGAGCAGTGCAGAGTTACCACAGCCACCCGCCCAGCTCCACAGGGTTCCCCAAGGTGTGGGGCTCATGCAGTCACCCCAATTTGCCACCCCTAGGGATAGCCACTGGCTCCAGGCATCAGAACCAGCCTCCTGTAATCTGGCAGGTGGATCAGGGGCCCGCAACCCCCAGAGCAGTCTGGCACAGCCCCCGCAGCCCTCCTGGGGGTGAGCCCCCAATCTGCCTGCCAGATGACAGGATGCTGGTGCTACTAGCTGGGGCCAGTGTCAGCACCCATCTTCCCGGCATTGGCTGCATCCATGGGTGGTCCCAGCTGGCAACATCAGCCTACTGTGATCCAGCTTGTAGACTGGGGGCTCACCTGCACGCCTGAGAGAGCTGTGGGGGCTGTGCCGGACTGCTCCAAGGAGTGCAGGCTCCCGATCTGCCTGCCAGATCACAGGAGGCTAGTACTGCTGGCTGGGACCAGCAGCAACACTGATCTTCCCAGCGCTGGGTGAAGAATAGCCTATGGGCAAAATGTTGAAACAGCACTGAAACAGTGAAACAGTTTCAATGAAACAAAATGAAATGGTTTCAAAGTGAAACAAAACTCAAAACAAAACACTGTTCCATCGAAACAGAAGTTGAAGCAGAATGGTGCTGCTGCACACGCCCTAGTAATTATGATGCCAGCTTCATTTTACCATTAAGTTATTCATTCCAACCTATTACAGTGTACAGTTAAATAATACAAGTGAATGAATCTAAAGTGGACAGTATTGTTCTGTTAAGCCATATAATTCATTTTCTGAAACTTCTACTGTTTCAGTAAAAAATTATCAAGATCAAGAATGAAAGTTAATTTCCTTTTAAAAGAGCTCTTTCTTATTTTTGAGCAGTATAGATAAGCGTTGATTCTCTGATTACTGAGTGAGCAAACAGGCTGCACTTCAAACCAAGCTTCACATTTTCATGGAGAAAAATCGCTATGACTTTGTTGATACTGTTGTTAATATGCTTTTAATCAATGATGTTTCTTTCTCTTTTAGGAGCTTTACTGGTCATGAAAGCTGTTATCAGGACAGCCCTGGAGAGTAGAGTCCTTTATCCTCAGGTATGACAGTGACAGGGTCAGCTCAAAAATAAGTATTCTCTCAAAAATTTAGCTCAGTCCATACTTTGAGAGAGAAACTCTTTGGGGCCCTTTGGGTGCACCAGTACTCAAACCCAGAGGCTAATGGAGTTCTGTCTAGACACAGAAGTCTGCCTGGATAGAACAAAATGCAAGCTCAGAAATCATAATAATTTCATCTGGTATTTTCAAGGGAGCCTGAAGGAGATAGTGTATTGCTTTTTGTGTGTGTAATCATGGAGAAATGAAAGTAATTTCATTATTCTAAGGAAAAAGTAGATAACAAATGTTTCCAGGACTTCAGTCTGAATACAGTTATATGTAGTATGGTGGTTTCAGTTCACAAAGACGTCTTGGGACTCATTATCTCTGCAGCTTCGTTTCACATGGGTTTGTACTACCTACATTCCACTCTGAATTTTGCTTCAAATAAATTAAGAACTCAAAGCAAAAACAGCTGAATTCATTGAGTTTTGCCCAGCCTTGTATGAGAATTAAATCAGTCATTCTTCCTCATAGATTTCACAGCAAACCAGACATGAAAAACATTTGCATTAAAAAGTGTTCACAGGGGTTTCTCCCTCCCCCTTTTTTGACAAACCTAAGCTGACTTTCAAAATTACAACAAAATCTTCATGACAGCTTTGTCTGGTTTTATATCTTTGTATTATTTAATATTTATATTACAGTAGTCAAGGTGCTGAACCAGAGTGATTAAGCAGGGCCGGTCCAACCATTAAGTGAAGTAGACAGTTGCCTAGGGTGCCAAAATTATATGCAGAACAAAATAACAGGAACATCACTCTAAACAACATCCCTGGCCGGCTCCAGCTCCATCTTGGTCTAAGACAGGCGTGGACAAAATGTGGCCCACGGGCAGGATGCAGCCCACGAAGCCATTCTATCCAGCCCGTGGGGCCCCTAAAATATTTGGAAAATTAATATTAATCTGCCCTGGGCTGCCTGTCACGCGGCCCTCAATGGCTTGTCAAAACTCAGTAAGTGGCCTTCCATCCAAAATAATTACCTGCCCCGGTCTAAGACTTTTGGTTTGGTAAGGGGAGAAAGACCTCCCAGAAGTAAAAATTCATTCTAGACTTCTTATTTTCCTCATATTGGAAGTGGTGAGGGTGCCGGGGTGCACAGTCCACCTAGAGCACCAATTACCCTTGGACCAGCCCTGTGATTAAGCCATCTTCTTTCTAACTCGAGAATTTGAACCTTGTTCTGTGCTCAGGACAAAGGCTTCCTTCATCAACACTTATGTAAATGCTGATTCATTTTGGGGAGTCAGAGGAGAGTCAGATGTGAATACTAGGCACATCACTCACTTGTGTGCTATTGACTATGGAAACTGGTATGTCTTATGCATACTAGCTTTATAGGTCTTACAGGATCAGATAGACTATGGCTGACTGACTGCAGTACTTTTCAGCTAACGCATGCTCCCTGCCACAAAAGCTTGTGACTAAAAGGCCCAGTCATGCTTGTATGCTTTCTGCTTGAGTTTATTCACTGAGTAGGCTCAGCTTCTTTAAAATATGTGCAACTCTTAAATTAAATCATATAATAAAGAGTACAGAGTTGTATTAAAAAGACAATGATAATGGAGGACATTCACATAACATTGTTCATTCAAAGATCCAAAGCACTTCAGAAATTGTCAGAGAAATTTTGCTGTTTTTTATTTACTGTACAAATTGAAATGTTTTTAGAATGTGATAGGTTCCCGGGGTCCTCTTTAGTAATGTAAATATGGTATGTGAATTCTGTACCTTATTTTCTACTGAAGGGGATAATGCACTATAGAAACCAACTGCAGCATCCCCAAATATGCCAGTACATTATTTCTATGGTGTTATGCATGGAAAATTATGCAGGTGATTTCTCATGCAAAACAAATTATATACCCTATGGAGAATATTTTTTCTTCCAGTTATGAAAATCAGTCATTTTCTCCAATATATTCATTGTGTATGTAGCCATTAAGTTATTAAGGTAGAATCAGAGACCTGAAGTCTTTTAATGTAAGAAGACTTACAGATAACAATTCCTCAGCACTGTCCATGTCTCAATACATTTTTATCTTCATAGACTTTCTAAACTTTTTTGCTGTGTTTAGAACTGAAGTTCTTCTATAATGTAAGACTGAGACATGGACTAGATGACCCCTAAGATCCCTTCCAAAGTTTTGTGATTATCTTCCCTCATTCCTATCTGATCAGTAACTGTCAATCCTTTATCTCTAAGGATTATTACTACAGGTAACTGCCAACATGCAGGCTTTCAACATTATGGCTTCACATCACTGAAATATTATTACCACCATATACTCTACTGTAAATCCAGATACTTTATAATTAAAATCCATCATCCTATTGCAGTTACAGTGTGCTATTCTGAGCTCCTGGACACCTCTTTCATTAATTTTTGTTCTACATGCACATTTTGCAATGGAATATGAAATACAATTGGACTCAAAAATTCAAAGAGACTGGTGGCTTTGTGCAGCACAATTAAACCAGAATTATGTATCCTGGATACTGTGCTGCTGCAGAACCCAGAAAAGTCCTCCTGCAAAAATTAAACAGTTCTCTAAGACATATTTACTTTATGTTGCCAATAAATTTAATGTTATAGACTGTAAGACACTGTCTCCCAAAACATTCTCATTAACAAGTTAAGGAAATACAGACTGAAAGCACTGTAATATTGATACATAACTGGTTGGGTCACCAAGTAGCCATTAATGGCTCAATGTCTAGTTGGGAGAAGGTATCAAGTGAGGTTGCCCAGGGGTTTGTCCTCAGTCTGATATTGTTCAACATCTTCACTAATGATTAGGATGATGACACTGAGAGCATGTTTAGCAAATTTACAGACAACACCAAGCTGGATGAAGTTGCAGACACTTTGGAGGCAAGGCTAGGATTCAGAATGACCAGGATATACTGCAGTCATTCAGGTGAGATTCAATAAGGGCAAATGCAAAGTCCTGCACTTGGGATAGAATAACTGCAGGCACAAATAAGGTCTTGGGAATGATGCAGTGCCTAGGGTTTGCAGCACATTGTAAGCTGAATATGAGCCAACAGCATGCTGTTGGTGAGGAAGGAAAAAAAACCCAAAAACACAGCAGCACACTGAATCATATTAAAAGGAGCATCACTTGCAAATCATGGGAAGTGATTCTTGCACTGTATTCAGCACAGGTGAGGCCTCACCTAAAGTACTGTGTCCAATTCTGGGCCCCACACTTCAAGAAGGATGTAGACAGGTTTTATTCCAAAGTCCAGTGGAGAGCAAGAAAAAATATTAGCAAGAAAAAATATTAGAGCTTGGGAAGCAAGATTTATGAGGCAAGGGTAAAAGAACTAGGACTATTTAGTCGGGAGAAGAGAAGATTGAAGGCGGATTCAATAACAGTCTTTAATTACCTGAAGGGTGATAACAGAGAGGATGAAGATGGGCTTTTATCCAGGACCAGAGTGGACAGAATTAGGAGCAATGGTCTTAAGTTGCAGTAAAACAAATTTAATTTGGAGAGTACAAGGAAGTTTCTGACTATGAGGGTAATCAAGAAATGGAACAGGCTACTTACAGAAAATGTGAACTTTTCATCCTTCAAAACTTTCAAGCCCACATTGGACACACACTTGGATAGGATGGTTTGGCTCAGAATTAGGCAAAATATGGCCCACGGGCTGGATCCAATCCATATGGCCCATGGGTGGGACTCAGTCCCACCTGGCCCAGGTACCGTCTGGCCTGTGGTGATCCTGCCACTCGCAGGTGCACAGCGGGGCTGGGACAGCTCTGCAGCTGGACTCCAGTTCTAGCCAGGCCAGGCAGCAACAGCTCCCTCCATTTGCCACCACCACTGACCCCAGCTCCGTGGAAACTAGTGAGAACCCATGTGCACAGCCCCAGCCCCAGCCCTGGCCCACCCCACACCTGCTCCAGACTTACTCTGGCTGAAGCAGACAAGCTCTGAACCAACTGAGACCCACTCACACAGCCCCAGCCCCAGGCTGTCCATGCCTGCTCTGGACCTGCCTACCCTTGATGAATGGCAGCAGCAACAGATGGGTGGAAGCTGCTGCTGGGCACATGGGGAAAGTGGCCCATCCCCCTCGCTGCTGCTGGATCATTTTTGCTGCAGCCACCCAGACCCCATGCCCGAGCTGCCCTGCAACTTCTCTCTGCCATTGTCACCACCTCCACCAAAGTTGTAAGAAGGGTCCAGCAGCAGTGAGTGAGGATGTGGCCATTTTTCCCCTGCACCCAGCAGCTTCTGCTTGGCCACTGCCACTTCCACTGCTGCTCAGCGAGAGTCTTAGTAGTAGTTTAAGATAAACATCTCTAAAATATTTATAAAAGTGTTGATATTATCCAGGCAATGTTTCTTTTTATAAATGGTATTTCTGAAGATTACTGGTTAAATTACAGGCAGAAAAACTAGAACAATAATATTTGAATAATAACCATAATAAATCTGAAAAAGGTATGTGACTGAATAAAATTAGTTACATATGCATATATACACACATAACTCTCTCTAAGAATTTGAAACCCTTCTATTTGCATTTAGCTATTATAGCTATTATTTTGTCTTTTTTTCCACAATATTGATTGTGACATGAAGGGCAGGGAGAGGGAGGGCTTCCTTTCTGTTTGCATCCAATACTCCTTCTATTGAATATAGGAAAATTAACCCTTGTTTCCATGGAAAATAATGTTGTTCATCCTATACCCTAATAAGCATGGCTATAGTATTGTTCCATTTATGTATTTTTATTTTCTCCTGTACAATTTAACACCCAAATTGAGTGGCAGGATATATATAATTCCCTATACTAATATAGGAAAAAGAAGAAGCTAAGATGTTATTGCATCTCCTGAAAGTGACACACACAAAAGACCTAAGCACCATTTTATCACCTGCCACAATTGAAAATAAGTAAAGTACGATCACCTGTAAATGTAAGTTATTGTTATTAAGAATAATTAGCCTGAGATAGATTCCCAAGGAGATGTCATGATTAAGCAGATTTCCTAATGAAGCACTTTCAAGTTAAGCAGAGAAAGTGAAGTGTTACTGAGAACTTTCACCCTGAAAGGCCAAGGTAGTCAAACTTCTCAAGCTAATATCCAGTATTTGCATTCTGTGCTTCAGCAGAAGTGAGAATTTGCAAAGAACACTAGGACTAGGACAGAAGTTACACATAAACCAGTATAAATGATCAGAAATTGGTCTAAGCCTGTAATACCATAGAAGTTGAATGCACGTAGACCAGTATCAAAATGGCAGAACCCCATTTAATATAGATTTGGATAGATAAGTACCAGATTTAATCGGTTTAGGTTAAACTGGTCTATTGAACTTCTGTCCTAGATCCTACAGCAAATCACTTTAGTTCACTGTCCTCCAGCATCCCAAGTGCCCCTCATAAGGAATCATACTAGAATCAGTTGGTCCTTATCTACCAGCCCAGCAACACCCCCTGGCTATCACAGACAGGAGTCAGAAAAGCACCTGTGGCTGGGGAGAGAAAGAAGGGGAGGGGTGGGAAGGGGAATGGAGCCCCCCACCACACAGCCCTGACTCTGAGCCAGCATAGGTGGGGGCCACACAGCAGGGAACTTCCATCCCACTTCTACGAAGTGCCCCCATCCCTGCCATCTGGCACAAGCCCTTCAGGGTGTGCAGCATATCTTGCTGGCTACTGCTGGTATTGAGCTCTGGCAGGGTGCACCAGGCAGTCCAGAGGACTTGTGTCAGGTGGCAGGGATACAAGCACTTCATAGAGGAAAGTATTAGGCCTGCCACCCAGCCTGCCTAGTGCATCTTGTCAGAGTCCAACACCAGTGGCAGCTGACAGAATACATTGGGCAGTCCTAGGGTCTTGTGCCAGGTGGTGGGGCCCAGTCCCTCTCTCTAACAAGCATTCCCATCCCTGCCTCCTGGCACAAGCCCCCAGGGGTGCCTGGTGCCTCCTAAAAGCTGATGATGATGCCAGGCTCTGGTAAGTTATACTGGGAAGCCAGGAGGGGTTGTACTGTGTGGCAAGGCCCAATCCTTCCTTCTAGGGAAAGCTCCTTTTTTCACTGGTCAACATGAGCCTCCCAGGCTTCCCAGCACATCTTGCCAGCTGCTTCTGGTGCTAGGCTCCAGCAGGACAAGTCAGACAGTCCAGAAGACCTGCACTGGGTGACAAGGATGAGAGAACTCCAGAGTAAGGGTGGGAAAAATATGGCCCATGGGCAAAATTCAGTCCACCAGCCCATTCTATCTGGCCTGCAGGAGCCCTAAAAAATGTAGAAAATTAATATTTATCTGCCCATAGCTGTGGGCAATCATCCCCATCCTCAGAGCTAGCCAGGCCAGCTCCTGCAGTCCCAGCACTGCAGCCATAAAGCATGTGGTGCCAGCCAGTGGGTGGGTGGGGGGAGGAGTGGGGAAAGGCTGCGGCAGGTAGGGGAAAGGAGCAGCAAGCAGGCATGTGGAGTGCAGTGACAGCTGAGTGAGAGTGTGGGGCCTGTGCCAGTGCCCCGGGGCCACTGCCAGCACCAGCGGGGCCCAGAACAGGGTGGAAGGAGCACTAGGTCTGGGCTGTCAGGGGCTCCATACTCACCCACCCCCACACCTGACCACTCCCCCCACAAATCCCACACACAGACACACATCCTCCCCCATACCCCACATACCCACAGACCTATACCCACCCCTCCATATCCCCCACACCCTCCTACAATATACAAGTATAAGGATTCATTTTAAGCTATTATACTATCACCTCTATGGACACTACACAAACACATGTAAACCAGGACAAAAATATATATTTTAAATGAAGTTACTCAATGGTGGCCCACTCTAGGGCTGTTCTGAGGGGATGGGGATGGGTGCAGGGGTTTAGGAAGTTTGGGAGCAGGTGCCTGACAGCCAGTCAGGGATGGCCCCACTCAGCTTCCCTCTGCCTTCCTTGATATACTAGGATAAGAAGTGGGAGCATCCCCCCCAGCTTCTAGCCTCAGCAAGTACAGGCATTTTTGTGTCTACCTCCACCAGAGGTGACTATGAGTTCCCTTTGTTCATGATCCAATTTACACAGCTTAGAGAAACCTGTATAGATTGGATCAATTCTGCCTTGTGCTTTTGACTGTCCTCTTAGCTTAGATGAACAGAGATCTAAAGAGAAGCTCCCCTTTATAATCAGGTTGCTATATATAGCCTTCACATCCACATTCCAGAAAGTCAATCTGATTTGTGGTGCCAATTTTTGCTTTGGTTCCTCCCAACCCTGGCTCAGATGTGAGAGGAGCCAAAATAAAATTGGGGTCCCCAAGCTAGTATTACATTTTCATTACTAAGAAAAGATAGTTATGACTGAAGACTGCCACCTACTCCCCGCCCCAATTTTGAGAAGACCTTAAGTTATTTATCAATTCTCATGTATTTAAAAATTCGCTATGTGTTTGATCCTATAACTTTACCAAAATTGTCAAGCAAAATTACTAACTAGCTACTTTAATGTCTATCCTTAAAGGCTAAGTGCATACATTCAAAAAGCCTGAGCCTGAATTGATTCCATCTTTACAGGTTAGTCTAACCTGCATAGATTAAACCAATTTGAAAGTGAATAGATATTCACTTTTGATTCTGGAAATGTGGCCACATGCCTGCAGTAGTTCAAGGTAGAAGCTGGGGGGTGCAAGAGTGATTCCTCCCCTCCCTTCATCAGGAGCCTCAAGGCTGGAGAGAAGCTGACTGGGGGGTGGGGGGGGAGGTGCACGAATAGGACCTGGCAGGAAACTAAGTATGATTGGGTAGGGGTTTAAAGCCCCACCCTGGCCTGCAGGGACCCCAGCTGAAGTGTGCCTGGAAGGGAAAAGGAAAAACAGCCTTTGCCAGGTTTGTCCAAATGAGGAGGGGTGTGGGGGGCTGTGGGCATACCCCAGCCAGGGCAGTACCTCAGATGAAGGGGGGGCAATGAGAGGGATCAAACTCCCCTGTCCCCCCACTATCCCATGGGCACAGAGACCCCAGCCAGGGTCTACCTGGCCTTCCTCCTCACTGGACACCCATGCAGGTTGCATGGCCAGATGCCAGCTAGTATGGCCCCACCATCTGCCTGCCTCATCCAGGGCTGGGGCAGGGGCTGAGACTGCAGGGCTGATCTAGGCCAGCCTGCAGGAGACACTGAAGGAAGGTAGGAGGGGCCAGGCTGGGCTGGTTTGCAGGGGCAGGGCCCTTCTGTGCAGGCTGTGGCTTGGTATGGGATTACAGGAAATGTGTGCCCAGATTGCTCCCAGGCCCCTGCACCCATGGTGGGCTGGGTTCTCATGGAGCTGCAGCCAGCTGGGAAGGGCCTTGCCCCTCTGGCCTGGCCTGGCCAGCCTCTCTGTCCCCACCCTCAGCAGTGCCCACAGCCCTCCAGGCTCAGCCCTGAGTGAGGCAGGTGGATAGTGGGGCTGTCCTGGGCTGGGCCACAAGAGCAGGGCCCTTCCCAGCTGGCTGTGGCTCTTACACTCCATCCTGACCTGGGTGCAGGGAGCTGGGAGCAATCTGGGCACATAAGTCCCATGACCCCAATCTAAGCCACAGCTGACTGTGAAGGGCCCTGCCCCTGGAGTCCAACCTGGCCCCTCTGTGCTCGTGTTCACCCTCAGCACAACCACACACTGGTCCAGCTCTTCCATGCAGCCCTAGCCCCAGCTCCAGCCTCAGGCCCAGGAGAGGCAGTCAGATGGTGGAACCATGCTAGCCAGCATCTGGCCATGCCCCCACTCCAGCCACTGGAGCAATGAGGGGTTGGAGGGCTGACAGGGAATAACCCCCCTCCCTTCTCCTTTGCCTTAGGGGACCATGCCAGCCAGTATCTGGCTACACCCTGCCCATGGGCAAATACTGCCTCCTGAGTCAGGGGGCACTTGTCCACCCAGTGGCCAGTCAGCGACCAGCCAATCACGCCGACCGGGGAGGGGGGTCCCCCCGCAGCCAATCACACCAAGTGGGGTGGTGGTCAATTGCACCAACTGGGGGGAATACCCCTGTGGTAGATCATGTCATCCATGGGGAGAGTCCCCCTGTGGCCAAGCGTGCACACACACACACACACACACACACACGCTTGTTGAACAAAAAACTATTCACAGTGGTACTGTAGACCAGGAGGTAAAGGTCCTTCTACAGCCATATATGTCTGTCACTGATTTCTTGTATCTGAAGTTTTTTCAGGGAGTGACCATTACCTCATAGCTGAATGGCTTTAAATCACTGACTTTCACAGCTAACTCTCAAGGTGGATTAAGTTCAGTATGGCTGATCATTTCAGCTAGAACAGCCAGGAAGTTATATCTGTCAAGGCAGCTAAGTACTGCCCCCAGAATACAACACTTTCATAGTTCCTTTAAAATCTCTTAAGATATCAACAGTCCAGTCACATTCTCTCTTCCTGCTCTTTCTGGTGTAAGAATCCAGATGTCAGTAAACAAGGATTAATAAATCTTTAAAAGATTTTAAAAATTATCTCATTTGAATATTTTGCCATCATCTTTCTTCTAACCAGATTCTCATCTTACTCTTCATTCTGAATTTGATTAATAAATTTCACTAATTTTAAAATGCAGTGAGTAACAATAATTCTATGCATGTTTTTCATCTCATAGAAAGAAACCTCTTAAATTTAAACTCTCCTACTATCATTCTACTCTACTATATTCTCTTAATAGATTTCCATCCTAAATCATAATGATTATCATTTTAGAAAGGCCTCTGTGCCTGAAGCACCCTTCCACAAGCAGGGCCAAAAATGAGGAAAAGAGAAAAACTTACCTCGCAGAGCTGGAGGAGCCATGGCAAACCCCACTGCAGTCAGGATGAGCCAAGGAGCCGGCTAGGGCCGTGGCAGATCAAAGGCTGCCACAGTAGACCCAGCCACCGGAATCCAGACACCAGAAAAGAAGAACAGTATCGGAAAAGAACAAAAGAAAAAGGAAAGTACTACCCCGGCGAGCAAAGAGGGAACAGCTGGGTGAGGCAGGCAGCCAACAGGGAACTGCACCAATGAACCCAGCAGGAGATTTAAGGGACACCAAGGGAGCATCCCAGGAGGAGGCAGAAGGAGAAAGGAATCTGAGAAGAGAAGGAGAGAAGGGAAGAAGCCCAGTGAAGAGAGGAGAACAGATAAAAATACATTTTAATAATCCAGGGCAGAAAAAAATTATTGTATATAACAAATAAATTGGCAAAATCATTAGGAACTGTAAAGAAACAAAAGGATATAATGGATAAGGGAAGCAAAAGGACACAGAGAGATTTATGAAACTAGGGATAAGATAGACAGGTTTTGGAACAAATATGATTTTAACAAAGGTATTTGTACATAATGAGTAGGAAATGGTAGAATCATCACAAATTGCAAAAAATTGCCTGTCAGCCTGACATAGCTCTATAAGCCCAGGAAAACGGATAGAATCTCTTGTGCAGTATTTGATTAACAAAATGTAGGTGACTAATAAAATTAACATTAATATATGTGCATTCATGAAACACAGATCCATGTCAAAATCACTTAGTAATCAAGTAATAGGGTTGATGCAGTATACTTCTCCAAAGCACAGGCCATTTCTAACCCAGTCACCACTACAGCTGGAATCATAGCTGCAGTTACTACTACTCCCTAGAGCAAGAGCAGGAAAAATACAGCCTGCTGGCCATATTTGGCCCACCAAGCCATCTGTCCAGCCTGTGGGTGCCCCTCTGAAAGCCAGTGTGGGGCTCCTGGCACTATAGGTGGGAGCTGCACATCATCGAGTCAGGTCAGGCCAGGCTGGCTCGGGCAGGCCGGCTCTGTGCCTCTACATGGGGCTTCCAGCATTCCAGCGGGAAGCCCCATGTGGAGGCACACAGCTGGCCTGGCCCAGTCACATGTGGCTCCTACTTGTAGTGCCAGGAGCCCCACATGCTGATATGGAGCCAGCCTGGTTTGGTTTGAAGGTGAGCAACAGTGGGCTGAGCAGGTTCCTTGCTGCCACATGCAGCAACCAGGATTCAGCTGGAGCTGCACATCTTTGGGAGGCTCTGCCTACAGTGGCCCGGGAGTTCCTCAAGAGCTCACCACCTGCTGCTGCTGCCAGCAGCGAGGGCTGTGCGCTATGGGGGAGAGTGTGGTGGGGAGGCTCACATCCACCCACAAATCCTACCAACACACACACACATCCCCACAAAACCCACACCAATCCACACACAGCCCCGCACCCCCTCCCACACCCATGCACACATGCTTGTACACCCAGCCCCCAACCTGCTACTGACCCCACACCCCTTCACAACTCCCCCAAAAACACCCACACCCCCCACACCCCTTCAAAAACTCTACCCTGCCACAAATCCCACACACACCCATCCACACACAATATACAAGAGTAAGACTTTATTTTGAGCTATTATGCAATCACCTCTATACACAAGCACACATAAATCAGGACAAAAGTATTTTTTGAAATAAAATTAAAATATGTTACAGTAGATATTTGATTTTTAGTATATGCTTTGTCTTTTTTCTGGTTCCAAGATGGCAAATCCCCTCCCGAAAGGAGTATTTCCAGGGATACGGAAGTGGGGGTGAAAGGGTGATCATCCAGTGGCAAAGGTCAAGGGTCAGGGCAGGACTTCCAGTCCCAAGATGCCGATCAGGGGATGGGATACCTGTCAAGGGGCAGGGTTACCATTGCAGCCCTTTGCAGCCCTCAGCTGGATCCCAAAAGCCGGCATCCGGCTTAAATAATAGCCCACTTCTGCCTTATAGTGACACTTCTACCTACTACCTAGGTGAAGCCTCCTGCTGCAAAAATGCTACTGAATCCCACTACCACCTAACCACTGCAGAAGCAACAAGCTCCAGAGGCAAATAAAATGGCTCTGTAGGCCAAATATAGCCTGTAGGTTTCTGACCCCAGCTGTGAGGCATTTAACTTGACAGCTCATGATATTTGATGAAGAAACTAGAACAATAAACATAGCACATGTTAAATTAATTTTTAAAAACTGGCTAACTGACAACTGTTAAAAAGTAACTTTGAACAAAAAATCTTCACTGAGTGGGCTCCTGCTAGGATCAGTTATCACTTAGGCACTCAGGGCGCATCCAGATGAGCCTGTACATGCCTCTTGCAGCATCTCAAACCCCTTTGAGATGCTGTAAGAGGTACATGCAGGAACAGGAAAAGTTTCCCCCACGCTGCAAGTTTGCAGCATGGGAAGAAAATTAGACCCCTGGATATCCAGGGGTAAAAAAAAATGGAGCTAAAAAAAGCAGGGCAGGGCACAGTCCCGGACTATGCCCTGAGGCAGCCAGAGGATGGGTCCTCCACAAAGATGCTCTGGCTGCCAGAGCATTTGTGTGGTTGGCCCTCACCCAGGTGCTAAAGCACGCTGCCTGCAGTGTTTACTTTCATTTCCTGCAACAGCACCTCGGGCCTCAGAAAACAGCTTGGAGGGCTGGATGGCAGCCCGCGGTCAGTATGTTGGACAAGCCTGGCCTAGAGGGACTGACCTCTACTGGCTATGCAGTCCCCATCCAGGTCTGGCAGATGTTAGTCTTGAATTTATTGAGAAGCAAGTTTAAAAACACTAACCTAGAAATAAACATACCTGCAGTAACTTGCATATGGGGAACATACTACAAGAACCCATAGACCTAGTTCATCCAGATTTTTAGTCTTCTCTCTTTTGAAATTGCTGCAAGTTTTAACACAGGTACTCCATAAACACACTTTTAAGCAGCACTTTTGTACATACTTGTATATAGCACAAACTAGCAAGACATTAGTTCAAAGCCATATGGCTCATGATTTACCATAAAGAGAATTGTTCTAGGTCTCAGCAAAAACAACAGCATTTCAAGTCACGATGACACCACAACTCAGCACTGCTAAGCATGTGTGTATACTCTAAATACCCCCGTGAGGAGAATGAGAACAAGAAAAGGTTAAACAAGAGATTACCATGTCAGCAGGGGGGAGAAGAATACAGAAAGCTGCTGAAGCAACACCAGAAATGGTGGGCGGCAGCTTCCTGTCCCCTTTTCAAGAAACAGCTGACCTGAGCATGGGCAGCCTGGCAAGTTAAAAGGGAATCAGAAGGACAATTCAGAGAGGGAGAAGAGACCACTGAAGATGCCACGATATTTGGTGGAGCCCATGGCTGAGGAGGAGTGTGGACTGGCACAGAGACTCAAGTGAGGCACCACAGAAACCTCCCCATGGACCTAGAAAGCTGCTGAGAGCATTCCAGGGCCAGCAGCGACATTCAGAACCAGAAAAAGAACAAGAATTTGCTCCCTTAATTCTGTTGCTAGGAAATGGACAGGAAGGACACCTGGTACCTTAGATTAAGGAATTTCTGACTGAACTGCAAGAGGCAGCCACTCTTGACTGGGAAACAAGATAAGGATTAACCCTTGCCTAATGCTAATACTTCAAGTCTCAGCCCTGTGCACTTTATAGGGGCACAAGCACTTTGTTAAATAGTAAGGCAAGGTGCGCTTTAGATAGGGCTTAGAGGTAATTGTAGTAAAGCTGATATATTATCCACACTAAGGTGAGATAGTGCGATGAAGTGCAGCAGACATTTGGGTTGGAAGCATCTGACAAGAACAGGACAGGCAGGAATCATAGAGTAACCAAATCTGGAAGCTGGAATCAAGACTGGGGTGGCTCTGATGAGTAGCTTACATAACAAGGTATTTAACGTCAAGCTGGCTTCGTTCCCTGCCCCCGCCCCCAGCTCCATCAGCTCCGTCCCCACCATCAGGGCAGTGCTCCAGCTGCTGCCTCCTGTCCCAAATGCTCTTGGAGCACTCTGGTTGTTTCAGACAACCAATCAGAGTGTGAATAAAGCATTATGGACAGATAGACAAAGGCTTATAGATATACAGAATGATTTCAAGCCAGACCAGATCGCCCTGTGCAGCTGAGGCACAGGAAAACCAGGTCTGGTCCCACCTTGTGGATGGTGTGTCACATTAATCATATGCAACAGGCTGAGAGAGAGGGCAACAGAGTTTTGATTATGCTGTTTGGGGCCCTATTGAGTGATATTTGCCAGACATGTAAGACTGGTTTAAAAACAGGATTGAATGGAAATGAGGGGGAAAGGTCCAGCTGAGCTGTGGGACTGAAGAGAAAGATGCAATCTATTCAATGTAGCCGCTCACCATGATGTGGAAAAGAGTCAGCACTGAGTGAGACTATGCTCAATGGACACTACCATATATCTTATTAAGATGTATTACACTAACCTATCTTGCTAAGTCTATTCCATCTCAGAGAAAAGGCAGCAAAAGGGCACAGCAGACCCTTTGGCTCTGCAGAGAACTAACGGACCTCCTGAGTCTAAAAAGAAAGACCAACAAAGGATGAAGGACTGGATCCACCTCCAAGGAGGAATATTCTGAACTGGTCTGGACCTGCAGGGACAAGAGCAAACCAGGAAAGCCAAGGCTGTGACTAAACTCCAACTGGCTACAAGTATCAAGGACAATAAAAAGTCCTTTTTTAGAAATGTGGGGAGCCAGAGGAAAAGCAAGGGCAACATCGGACCCCTGCTAAACCAAATGGGACAACTGACAACTGATGTCCAGGAAAAAGCCAACTTGCTAACTGGGTACTTTGAATCAGTTTTTTACCAGTCCCAAGAGGTGTCCCTGCCCATTACAGGACAGGAATGCCTGGGTAAGGATGATTCCTTACCCCTCCATGAATGCTGACCTTGTGAAGGAACACCTTAAGAGGCTGGACACCTTCAAGTCACCCGGCCCTGACAGACTACACCCCAGGGTACTCAAGGAGCTGGCAAGCATCATAGCTCAGGCACTGGCACAGATCTTCGAGAACTCCTGGCGCTCTGGTGAAGTGCCCAACGACTGGAAGAAGGCCAGCGTGGTGCCTATCTTCAAGAAGGGGAGGAAAGTGGACCCGGAAAACTACAGGCCCATCAGCCTGACCTCTATTCTGGGGAAGGTCTTAGAAAAGATTATCAAAGAGGCCATACTTAACAGACTGGTCAATGGCAGTATCCTGAGGGATAGGCAGCACAGGTTTGTTGCAGGTAGGTCTTGCTTAACCAATCTTATTTCCTTTTACAACCAAGTGACCTATCACCTGGACAAGGGAGAAGAGATTGATGTTGTATATCTTGACTTAAAAAAGCCTTTGATCTGGTATCTCATGATCACCTCTTGGCAAAACTGGCCAACTGCAGCCTTGGCTTCACCACAATTCACTGGCTGGGGAACTGATTCTGCAGTAGGACCCAGAAGGTGTTGGTTGATGGAAGTCAATCATCGTGGTACACTGTGACTAGTGGGGTCCCTCAAGATTCTGTCCTTGGGCCAACACTATTCAACATCTTCATTAATGATGTAGACAGAAGCAGACTGGCTAAGTTCTCTTATGACACCAAACACTGGGGTAAAGCATCCACACCTGAAGATAGGATGGTGATCCAGGCTGACCTTGACAGGCTCAGGAAATGGGCAGACAAGAACCTGATGATGTTTAACACTGAAAAATGCGAGGTTCTCCACCTTGGGAAGAAAAACCCGCAGCATGCTTATAGGCTCAGCAGTACTATGGTGGCTAGCACTATGGAAGAAAGAGACTTGGGGGTCATCATTGACCACAAGATGAACGTGAGCCTTCAATGTGATGCTGCAGCTAGTAAAGCAATCAAAACACTGGTTTGCATCTGTAGATTCTTCTCAACAAAATCCTGGGACTTTATTCTCCTGTTCTACTCAGCCTTGGTAAGGCTGCACCTGGAGTACTGCATCCAGTTTTGAGCTCCACAATTCAAAAAGGATGTGGAGAAGCTTGAGTGAGTCCAGAGGAGAGCCACACACATGATCAGAGGTCAGGAAAACAGACCTTATGATGAGAGGCTGAGAGCAATGGGACTCATCATCCTGGAAAAGTGCAGGCTCAGGGGTGATCTGGTGGCCACCTATAAGTTTATCGGGGTGCTCACCAGGATCTGGGGGAATGTCTGTTCACCAGAGCACTCCAGGGGATGACAAGGTCAAATGGTCACAAACTCCTTCAGGACCATTTCAGGCTGGACATAAGGAAGAACTTTACATTCTGAGCCCCCAAGGTATGGAATAGACTGCCACCAGAGCTGGTTCAAGCACCTACTTTGAATGCCTTCAAGAGAAATTTTGATGTTTATTTTTCTGGGGTCCTATGACCCCTGCTGACTTCCTGCCCCTGGGGAGGGTGGCTGGACTCGATGATCTTCTGAGGTCCCTTCCAGCCCTAATGGCTATGAAATCTATGAAATCTTTGTGATAGGTTTTCATCAGTATGTTTGCCCCGCATGGGCCATGTGCATTGGCAGCAGTTTAATAATACCTAATGCATTTAGTGAGAGTTCCTTGTATGCATATGCAAGACAAGGAGAATGGTAAGTATGGTAGTCACCAAAAAAGTATTTAGTATAATATATAACACCTCACCAAAACATTTGACAGCTTTATTTTAAGTTGTGTTTTCATTTTGTGTTTTATGACAGTTAAGAAGCCATACTGTAACAAAAATATTCCATTTAAGGGTACATATAGCTGTGTTACCAGCATTCCAATAATGAATACCCCACTGTATTTACTGTGCTTTATGTACTGAAAAGACACGTGCTATAACTGGAGTTATTATGGACCAGGTAGCCCTCACTGGCTCAGCTCAGAGATCTGAATCATAATAAAGCTATATCCAGGGTTATTCATTTCTGCCTTCCTCTATCACAAGAAAAGCAAATCCACCTGGCAATTTTGTTACAAATTGAAATCCTGGGAAGAAACAATATCTGAGAGTCTATCACAGTACAGAAGTATCAAGGTACATAATGTTCTTTTCAAGTACTTATCATTGTAAAAAGAACGCTTTAAAGTCAGTAAAGTATATTACTTACTCACAGTGGGTAAATCCCATCAGCCCAATAAAAATGTAATTGAAAATAAAACAAAAATAATTATAACACAGTTTAAAAGTGATAGCAAATTAGTGTAGCTTAGTTCTTTGTAGGTACAAGCTTTGTAACCTGTCAATTCTTTGCTTTTCTTTGTTTATTAAATAAGACATGAATACACCTAATACACCATGGACTTGAAATACTGTCTCTCTACAATTTTATAATTCCAGTGTACCTAGTCAGCATAAGTGTCTTTAAGATAAACATAAAGGGACTATATACAGTATCAGCATTATTATAAATTACACAGATGTGACTTAAGTAGAAGAGTTTAGCAACAAAAGCTTCTTCTGTATGATGTAAAGACAATCAGATTTTAAAACAGGTGCTAGAGCTCTTGCTTCCCAGACTAATATAGCAGATGTCCCTAGCAGATGTCACACCGTATGCTTAGCCACACAATTCAAAAATGACTATGGATGTTGACATATAATCCACAGAATAACAGCCAAGGGCACATCTGCCCTGTAATCAAAAGTGTAATCTCAGCATATGTTGGCATACCTGTGTGAATTTTAAATGTAGCTAGCTTGGGTAACAATTGCAATGAAGATATATAAGGACAAATGTTGACATGGGCTACCACTTGCATAAGTCCCCAGCACGTTTGCATAACTCAGTCCATCATATCTTCACTACAGGTATTACCCTGGTTAGCTAAAACAACACTAGTTACTCATACTATTGTAGTGTAGACAAAGCCCTAGGATAAAAACTGCTCATTGTTTCAACATGAGTAGAAGAGCTGATGTTATGTAGTTCCATCAGAAAGGAAAGGTCAGGCTGATGGGCCTGTAGTGTGGGGGAGGGGGAGAGGAAATTTGGGGGAAGGAAGAGGAAAAGACAGATATAAAGAACAAAAGGCATCCAATTATACAATAAAACACCAAAGAGTTTCTTAGCAGTTATTCAGCTAAGCCAATAGCAACAGCAATAGCACTGCCCACTCCATTACAGTGACATACTGAACTTTTTTTTTTCCAACTAAGTAAAGTTTGTTGCCTTTTCCAATTACAAGAAATCTAAACTGAGCATAACTACTGTTAGAGCAGTTCTTGTGGATTTAATTACAGCAATGATCAGACAAAAATGATGTGAATGAAAACAATTTTAATTTGTTATTTCAATAAATTAACTTCAGCCTTGCATATTTATGAAAACCTACTAAATTATAATAAAACTGATACTTCCCCTGCCACTTAAATGACAAACAAATGTCTTTAATGAGCTGCACTTAACTTTCTAAGTGGGGAATATTAGTAAGTAGAACTGGACAAGTATTAGTAAATCACAGAGGCAAGTAAATAAAAATAAATAAATCTAAAGTCTTCCTATGGGAAATTGTCCTTTGTTGCATACCATGAAAAAGGACAATGATGTCATTTTTATATTTCTTTTAATAATAATATTATCTGTTTAAGAGCTACTTTTAAAAAAAATACAGATTTTTTTTTTATATTAGATTATACTGATTTACAGTTGTCAGGCACCCAGCCAAAAGACTACTTTAATTTACCCTAGTCAGGAGCTAATGTCTTACCATTTCTGTTTATGTTCTGTGTTTTTAGTTAACAAAATTTGGTGAATTAATTACATTTTGAAAGATAGGTATTCTAATAAAGTAACTGAAAATACGCAGGAGAAAGGATTTACATGATTTTCAAGACTGTGTTTACGATGGTGATAAATTCGTTTAAGGTTTAAACAGATAGGAGTAGTAATATGACAAGTTGAGAATGTTTATGGGAGTTTTCTGACTTTAGGTTCCTAATGTATACCCAGTCTGGATTATTCATGGCAGAAAGTAGTTACTATTTGTTTGCTCGGTGGGTTCCATAAAATGTGTTACTAATCTCAATCTATAGCAGGAAGAAAAACAATTTTTAAAAATAAATTTTTCTGTGTTTAAAAAATGAAAATTAGTAATTTTTGTATTCTAGATTGTAATAGCACCCTGGAAATGCATTTCACCTAGTGTAGAATATTTCTTTAGATAAATATATAGAACTAATTATGGTAAATTAAGGGAACAGCAAATGACTTGCAGGAAACAAAGGCTAAACAAAGGATAACATTCCCAGAATCCTTTTATGTAAATTCTTCTTTAAAAAAATCCTACAGATCTTTCCAAACTAAATTGTGACCTTATAATCTACCATAAGTGAATAGAAGCATCAGCAACATATGAATGCAGCCAGGCACCTGGAGCAGCTGCTATAAATAGGGGTAGTGATGTCTTCTTGCTACTGCTACTATGATCATAATTGTATGGCTGGGGCAAAAGTCACATTTTTGATCCTCACTGCCAGCAGCACCAGTGGTGGTTGCCCCTGACGTTCTGCCATAGTTACAGCAGTAGGGGGCATATAGATAGCTCCATCACAGAACAAACTGAAACTTGATGGGTGCATCTACGTGTGAACTTTAATGTACAGTAGCCTATTTTACTGCACATTAAAGTGCCAAATCAAAAACCGTGCTAATACACTAATGCACAGTAAAAATAAGCTACTGTACATTAACTGTCGCTAAAAAAGCATGTGCTTTTGCTACTGTGCAGAAGGGCAACCTAATGTCCATTTATTTAGAACCTCACATTAGAGGTACTAAATTTAATACACATTAGGAAAAGCACATTAATGAACATGTACACAGGCCCAGTCACAATTCCACCTATGAATCCCTTCATGGTAGGAAATAAGGAATGAATCCCCTCAAAAAATTTAGGTGTCCAAATGCTGAGCATTACAGTGCCTAATTCACAGGTATGCTTAGTGGAGTTCACCTCCTCCATATTAGGTGCCTAGAGCAGCAGTCAGCATCTTTAAAATCAGTAGCCCAGAATTACCAGGCTTAAGCCAGAGGCAAGCAAGTTCTTCCCCTGGGCCCTCATCTATGGTGTAAGCAGAGCTTCCCAGTGCTCAGCTACAGCACAGACAAAGCCCCGCAGCAACCAGCATGTGGCAGAAGCCCCCCAGCTTGCAATCCATATGCTGATCCAACCTGCGGGCCAGATCCAGCCTGTGAGCCATATGCTGTCAACCCCCACCTAGACTCTTTATACAATGTTTGGGGAGAATTAGGCATGAAAGAATGTGTTCTGTAAAATATAGGATTAAGAAGATTCCTTTTCAGGATTTAAGCACTGATTTCCCTGATTCCTTTCTTGGTATAAGATGTCTAAGCCACTTCTTTCAAAACCTGAGGTGGGCTCAGACAAGTTTGAGAGAAACAAAAAGTAGAAGTGGTAGTAGTCCTGTCTGTTTAGAGAACTTTCCAAGAAAATATTAATCCTTGTCTCTTACCTCTGGCACTCTCCTGGGTGATTTAGATTCAAATCCCTCAGGAAGAGGAGGAAATTGACTCTGGGGGCTATCTACACCACAATGGACCATGATAAGGAATGCCACTGTGACAACACAGCCACTTACTCAATTCTACCCTGCATGTGCCAAAAGCTAAAATGCCATTTAGTCACTTTTTAGTGTAACCTTGGAAATGCCCAGAGAGTCTTTCAGACTCCCAGTCTAAGGGATGCTAATAATTGCATCCAGTGCTTGGCATACATAAGCATATATAAGTTTCCTTGTAACAGGTGTGTGAGAGTAGGCATTCCCTAGCACACCAGCATTGCCTAGCACAGTTGACTGTAGTACAGATGTGTCCTAGAACTTCCACATCATGGATGAGTACTCTATCTACTAAGATATGGGATAAACGAGAATACCACCAGTTTTCTTTGGATTCCTTCCCATTAGGTGTGACTTGAGAAGTTTATAAATTCAAGACTAACAAGCAAGGTAAGTGGGGGAATACCTAGTTAGTGAGTCCTGATGGGTTTAGGTATGAACTAATGCAGTTTTCCAAACTTGACATGAGCAAAGCAGTTCAAGGACTACCCAGAAACAGTTTGGTGTCTGGAAAACTTAATGGTGAAAAACTTAGGCTGGATATAGAAGTTACACTTTTTGTGTGGTAAGCATGCAGAAAGCACTCTACAGCCATAACTGAACAGATGGTCAGGACACAGAGTGCTGTAAAAATGGCAAATCCCACTCTAAGATAACCCTGGATGGATGTGATATTAAACTTCAGCACTGTAGGTTAGAAGCACTGTAATGAAGATCTATACCAGATCCCCATCACAGCTCATGGTGGATCTCATTCCAACAACATCCCATGGAGCACTGTGGCACCCTGCTCACCTCACATCGTGGGAGGCATTCCAGCCTCAGCCAGAGCTCAACCCCTCTGCCCAAATGCTGGGGCAACCCTACTCATGGGCCTTCAGTGACCTGAACCAGCAAAGCCCCTGTGTCCAACCCCCCTCCCCATACTTGTCCCCTCCAGTCCGCTCTGAGCCACTGTGTGGTATTATGGCTTAGCATGCAGATTCCATCTACACCATCTGGCAGCTTTTGATTAAAATGCTGTGCTGATTGCTGGACACTACATTCACACAGGAGCTGATGTTCTTCTTGTACAGTGGTGTTTTGAAGCATCTATGTCCAGATCTCAGTCTGTTCAGCTTATCCATGCTTCTCTGTCAAGATTGTGCCCAGTGGGGGATTCATTTGGTGTTGGTAGAAAATGCTGTAGGGATAGATTTCAGACTGGATTAGTCTGAGCAATTATTTCATTTCCATTCACCCCACCCTTTACATACTTTAGCACAACACACAAGGCCATTGTACTCAGTCTGCTGGGCACCCCACAGGCCCAGGAACCTGGCAGCAGGGGAGTGTTTAGGTTCTGCCTTCTTGTGTCACTTTGTCTACTTCCCTAGGTTGAAGGATGGACATCTGTGTGTAAGCTGTCCAGCTTGTTATGAGTCTCTATACACTGTCAAATATAGTGTTGAGCTTTTTAATGTGAGAAATTCTGGACCATACAGGAGCACAATATTCTGCTGGGGCATATACCATTGGAAATGCAGTGGTTCTGTGAGTTTAAATTGGCATACAATCCCATGCTGGCTAAATGTCTTAAGATAGCTATGATGTTTATAGTGCAGCCATGTGAAATTTTGGCAGCCATTTCATTTTGCAAGTGTTTGGGGCCATATTGGCACCCAAAACACTGAATCCAAATCAAAATGGAAGACTCAGAAATATCTCCAAAATGAAACGAGGCATCTGAAATGTTTCAGAAATGTTTTGGCAATGTTTCGAAAAATTTTGGCATTTCAGAGCTAGGCTTGTAGGGAAACAGCTGTACACTGCTGCCCTGCTGCACAACTCAGTTCCACAGGGAGCCGAGATCCACACCACGGGTCTCCTCACTGCTGCTGCCTGCCCCACACTGTCCTGGCAATGTGGGACTTCATGGGGTGGGCAGTGGCAGTAAGGAAACCCTAGCATGGATTTCTGCTTCGTGCAGAATTGGGTAACGCAGCAGGGCAGTGCTGGGCCCTGCCACGCAACCAGGCTCCACAGGGAACAGAAATCTGGTACACTGTGGGGTGGGCAGTGGCAGAGAGGAGATCCCCAATGCAGATCTCTGCTCTCTGCAGAGCCAAGTCATGCAGCAGGGCAGTGTTGGTCCCTGCCGCATGACCTGGCTCTGCAAGGAGTAAAGATCCTGGACATCCTGGGATGTACAGCAGTGGGGAGGAGACCCCAGCATGGATCTCTGCTCCCTGCAGAGCCAGGTCACATGGCAGGACAGTGCTAGTCCCCGCACATCCTGATTCCGCAGGGACCAGAGATCCAGTGCAGAGTGAAGCAGGCAGCAGCAGGGAGGAGATCCCCAGTGTGGATCTCTGCTCTCTGCAGAGCCAGGTTGCCTGGCAGGGCAACGCTGGTCCCCGCTGCATGGCCTGACTCTGCAGGGAGCACAGATCCAGGGTTGCATGAGAAGGGCAGTGGCGGGGAGGAATCCCCAACATGGATC
The DNA here is from genome assembly GCF_052110815.1 of Crocodylus siamensis. Classification (NCBI taxonomy): domain Eukaryota; kingdom Metazoa; phylum Chordata; order Crocodylia; family Crocodylidae; genus Crocodylus; species Crocodylus siamensis. The sequence continues at coordinate 74,841,529 of NC_143396.1, read as the reverse complement.
TCTGCTCCCTGTGCAGCCAGGTCATGCAGCAGGGGAGTTCTGGTCTCTTCCAGGCAACCTGCAACCCCCAGCCCCACAGGGAGCAGAGATCTGGGACTGCAAAGGGCAGGCAGCAGTGGGGAGGGGATCCTGGAGTGAATCTTTGCTCTCTGTGGAGCCAGGTCACACAGCAGGACAGTGCTGGTCCCTGCCACACATCCTGGCTCTGCAGGAAGCAGAGATCTGGTGCAGCATGGGGTGGGCAGTGGCAGAGAGGAGACCCCAGTGTAGATCTGCTCTCTGTGGAGCCAGGTCATGTGGCAGGCAACGCTGGTCCCTGCCACATAACCTGGCTCTGCAGGGATCAGAGATCCACGTGGGGGTCTCCTTGCCTGCACAGAGAGCAGCAGCCCTCCCCCTCCCCAAGACAAGCCACCCACGGCCCCATCCTGCTCCCTGCTGGGGTCCCAAGCCCCACTCATGAGGGCTTCAAACCAGATTTGGAGGAGATTTGATGGAGCTGAATCTCTGAAACAAATTCAGCTGAAACAAAACAGGACAGTGATCCGAAAAACCGAAACAAATCACTGTCCTCCAAAACAGCCAAATCTGAAACCAAATCAAAACACAGCCATTTCACACAGCCCTAGTTTATAGGTAAGGGAGCAGGCTCTTGGCTTGACTATTGTCCAGGTGGGAGAGTGAAGGTTCTGATTTCTTGATGCTCATCGCTGACCTTGTGCCTTTCAAACACCCACCTCAACCCCTATGCCCCCAGCCTGGAATGAAGCAGAAGTGCTAGGGTTGGTACCTTCTACTGTTTTGGGGGGCTTATCAGTCTATGTCACATTGATTGAAGTCAATGGGTGGGTCCATAAATCTGGTTGACAACTGGCCGCCCCATCCCTCAAGGTCACGTTGCTTTCCCAAGAGAGGCCATTGTGTTGACACAGAACCACTTAACAGAAACTGGCACCCAAACAGACCCTAAAAGACACTGAAAGTTTTTTCTGAACTTCACAGCTGAGGTATAACCAACAATTGCACCTGTGGGTTTTCACTGGCGCAGCTGCCACAGCACCCTTTGGCACAGCACCAACCAATGAGCGTTACTGGAGGTAAAGTGCAGCAAGAATGCAAAAAATTCCCCCTAACAACATTCCCCACCCCCTCCATCTTTCCCTCTCCTCACAGAGAACTGAAGAAGCCTCATCCCTCCAGATGCTTGGGTTCCCCAGCATCCCAGGTCCCAAAACAGAAAGATGGGGCATGGAAGGCAGGCATTCTACCACGTGGTCATTGTCAGGTCATGAACATGTACACAGCTTCTGGAGCAGGGAAGGGAAATGGTTCTGGACATGGAACTCACCATAGGTCCCTCACTGTCTCTATTGTCTGCAGACTCTGATGTTGTGTGTAGGAGACCCAGTCACGGAGCCCAAGATCCAGGATGGTCAGCTAGACAACTGCAGGGTTCAGGGGACACATGCATAGATAGCACCAGTGAAATGACCAAATTGGACCCCCAGTGTGGGGGTGCAAATAAACAGGTTGGTGAATGTTTGTATTCATGCTGCCGCAGTCCTTAAACAAGTAGTTCAAGCCCAGGAACATGCTGCAAAGCTCTACAGATGGCCATCTGCTGTTTGAGGAAGGCCACCTTTACTGCTACACAGTTGAGAGAATCAGTGCCAGGATAAGGAGTTTTTGCACAAAGTCAAAGTTCGCTTGGGATGCAGCTGTGACACCCATGAGGGGCATCAGTGCTGTCTCCCATAGGGAAACCAAGCAGGAGTGGTGTGGCAGGATGCCTCTAATCTCCCTCCCCTCCCCCCTCCAGGATGAAGAGCCCCACTGCAGGGTCTCTTTCCTAGGGCAACATGCCCAGGAATCCCAAAGACACACTGCATGGCGGCTGTGGAAGAACACTTAACACTGTGCATTGATGGAGAGATGCTGGGGGGCAGGGGATCCCTGGAACAGGAGATATGGTGCATGGAAGCCCCTGACCCATGCAAAGAAACCAGAAAGGCATCCAGGAGGGCCTGCTCCAGCACTAGTGCAGGAGGTGAGGGGGACCAGGCTGTCTAAGACTCGATGTCAGGGCTGTCATTGACTCCAATCTGCCTTCCAGGGCCAACTCACTACTCCTGGCCACTAGTGGCCAGCATAGCTATGGGCCATCCAAGAGGTTCTAGGGCAGTCCTGGGAGGCTGTAGGAGTTTTCATAACATGGGGGAGCATGACCCACCAGCCCAATGTCCCAGGCCACTCCTGGCCTGAGTCCCACTGAGGGGGAGTGGTGCAGCCCTTGCTAGGACAGGCAGCCCCTTGGGCTCAGGTCCAAGTTCTAAATCAGGCTTTTTACAGGGTTTTTTTTATTATGCATAAGGAAAGTTTGGCTGCTAATGAATTAAAATTGAATTAAACTGAGGAGTGCCAGTTTCATGGATGACATTTCCCCTGCTGTCCCAAGGTTTTGCATTTGGTAAGTTAAGTCCTCATGCCTACCCACCCCCCTCTTCCATTCAATGTCATGACCACCTGGTGCAGCCAGACTCTTTCCCCACTCTCTCAATGTTAACTGAAATGGTTCCAAGTTCCAGAGTGGGCAAAATTCCAGAGTTTTTTTGTTTAATAAACACACTAAATGTTTGGCAGCTTCACCATTCGATTAAAACAAGTCTCTTCCTTGGGTTGCATTTACCTATAGCCCTAGTGTGTGCCCCTGGTGGAGGTTGGGGAGGGAGAAGGGAAGGGGGATGGTGCCTAGGTAGCCTGAGTTGTGAGCAGTGGTGCCTATGATGTAGCAAAAGCCCCAGTTTATCTTTTTTTTCTCTTTTAAAATGCATTCCCTCCCCTTCCCCAGCCATTTCTGACTTTTTCTCTCCCTGTCTATTTCTTATAGATATGTATAAGTGAGCTAAGAGGTAGGATAAGCTTCAGCATTTTATTTTGGTAGCAAGTTGTATTTTTATCTTTTCTTTATATTGTAAAATTATTATGTTTATATTGATTTTTACTGTTCTATTTTACTGTTTTACTGATACTATATGATTTAGGCCTACATATGTAAGTTAGCATAAGTCATGTCAAGTTTCCATTTTGTTTATCAAGTCTCCATCTTTTTCCCCATGCCCTGTTTTGTAACCTACGACTCATACCTATCCCTCCTACGTAACTTGGTTCCTGAATGAATGGGGATGAATGAGGGTGCTTGAGAGACAATGGCAGTAGGTCTAAAAATAGCTCCTTCTGAATGGCCAAACCATCAAAACCAATACCTGGACCAACGACCCAGCCATTGGAACCACCCTCAGCATTCAAGAAACAAAAGATGAGGCAACCCACCATTGTGCCAAGGCTGCACATGCTCAGTATGAACATCTGGAACCCTCTGGAACAGGGCTGACCTTGCCTGGACATGCCCTCACCATAGGAGATCACAGGTAGTCTGCCCCATAAAAATGGGTAGTGAAGACTGACTCCTTGGCACGCCCTCTCCATATGGATCACCACCACACCACACCACCCAGAGGTCCTGCCAGTGACCTCCCTCTGTAAAACACCCACTGAACAAAGACCCTTTCCAGCCTGGATAGGTAGCTATCACCCCCATCCCCTCTTCAACCAAGGACTTAGATTCTGCTTCTTCCCTACCTGGACTTCAACCCTTTCACTGAGTCTCTTTCTCCTGCTGCCATTGTGAGTGATTGTGTGTGTGTGTGTGTGTGTGTGAACCAATAACTTCATGGGGCTGTGTAGTGTGTTGTCTGTTTAATAAAACTGTTATCTGGACCCCTGAGTTGGGTTTTACTTTACTACATTTCTGGCCCTGCTCCAATCTCTGCTCCTTGCCCCTCTAACTTCTGTCTCATTTCTCCCTCTCCTGCTTCTGGCTCACCGCTACCTCCAACACCTGAGCTCCTCTCTGCATGAAAACCTCCTGTTTCTTTGCCACTGTCTTATCCCCACTGCCTTTTTCCCTGATATCTGCCACTGTTATTTCCTTGTCCCCACTGCCTTTTCCCCTGAACTCCAAGGTTTCTGCCTCAGTTTCTTTCCTGGCTATCTCCTCCATGACACTGGGCTTTTTCCCTTGCACCAATGACCTTGAGTAACCCTGGAGCCACTTAACCTTAAATAACCCCAAACCTCAGTTCCTCAGCCAGCTTCTCTCTAGTCTACTGGCTGTAATCCCGGTTCTGGCAACTTTCACTCCCTACACTTTAACTCTCTCTCTCACCTTAACCTTCCCCCAAGTATCCCAGGTACCCCAAACACACACATACACACACTGTACCATCCAAATTAGAAACTTACTTGTATGTATGTATAGGTGAGTTGTATGTGTGTGAACTGGTGAGTGTGTGTCATTGTGTGCACGATATATGAATTAGTGATCTGCGTATGTGTTCTGAGTGTGTGGGTATTGACAACTGACTGTTGTCTAATTTTTTGGTGTGTAGTGTGTATGTGCTTGAATTGGTGATAGGTATGCATCTGCCTAGGCTGGTTTGGATGTGTATGTGCCTGAGTTATTTCTGTGTGTGTATGCACCTAATTGATTTGTGTGCTTGTATATGTGCAATTGTGTCACACCCTCCTGTCTAACAGCACAATATTGAGATCCTGAGAGTTGGCCTGACCCCACAGGTCAACAATGGCACAGGGTCAGAGAAGCCCAGAGCTGGAGACCTATGGCCCACTGCCAGGGCAGGAGCACTCAAGGCCTTTCAACTATACTCATTGGGGGAGGGCTTCTGGTCCAAAAAGGTGAAGACCTACTCAGCTAGGGCTTTGCAGATCTGGAGAGGTCCAGGGCCATTAGCATCAGTGGGGGGAATACATGCATCCAGGACACACACACACATAGATTATAGGCATCCAGGACACACATAGACACATGAAACCGAGGTTCCCAAAACATATCCCCACACACAGAACTCCAGGATCCAGGACACACACACACAAATATACATGCACAGAGAACACAGGCATCTGGGACAGACATACACACAAAACACAAGTGTCTGCGATACACACACACAACATCCAGGCATCTGGAACACGGACACACACACACACACAAGTCTTCAACAGTCCAGAGAGCCCATGGGGCACATTGGGAGGCATGCAAGAGCTCCCCCTACCTGCTCAGGCCATGCAAACAGGCTCTGAGCTTCCTCCTCCATCTTCCTCTCCCTCCACAGGGGCTAACATGTTCTCCTTGCTCCCAGCCTAACCCTGAGTGCTTAAAGTAAAGCTCAAAAGTTTGAGTGCTTCTGCCTCAGGCTTCTTGAATGCCTGTACTTAGCCTTAGGCATCTATGAACTTCAGGTGCCTCAGGATTTGGCTGCAACTGAGCAGAGAGTTTTAATGAGTACACATTTGAATGTAGGTACCAAAAGTAGTTCTATGTTCTGTTATGCATCTAGCCCTAAGCTAGTTTATTATTTTAATGAGGACCAATACACTCAGACTGCTTCTCTAACAAAAAAGAGGTAGAGATCAAAAGCTAATCTTTCACTCACTGGTTCACCTTGACTATTTAACTACAGTCACGAGCAAAGAGGAAACTAGCCTCTTCACTCTCCATTGCAACCAGAGTCACACTAGGAGTAGGACCAGCCATTGAAATAATCTGATCTTCAATGCTGATGTTTCTTATTGGCAGTCTTATACTGTTAAAGAAAGTGCAAATTTTCTCACTTCTGCTCCACTGGCAACATTATATACTCTCAAAATCAACTGAGCACCCATTTCCAAAAAGGTACCTTCAGGCTGCCTATAAAATAATCCAGTAATTGAAAATCATAAACCATAAGGCCAATGGTTCAGCTGCACACCCCCAAGGTTCAAAAACTTTAACTCACCCATCTGTTCAAAAGTCTAGAGAGAAATGGGTAATTAAGAAATTATAGATAAAATCATCTCAATGGGAAGAATTTACAAAGCACTTTAAAAAGGACGTCCTAAGGGAAGAAGCGCCTATAAAGTGTAATCCTAGCTCAGTCCAGATGACTTTACTTTTCTAAAATACAATGTGAGATTATGGCAGTCAAAAGGTGGGAAAATAGCCTTCTAAGCACCTCAGTAAAATTCCTGGCATCTAAGAGTTTTCCTCCCATCCTCACTTCCTCAGTAGGGAGGAGTCCCGGGTTTCAGTCATAATTCCCAAAATGATTCATTACTTTTTACAATAATTATTAAGCGGGGAATGTACAAACAATCTTTTAATCAGGGGCTGGTACCCAGAATATCTACAGGGGAGTTTCCTAGCCACTAGGCAACACCCGTACACTTTCTTATTCTGGTGCCATGACTTCCATACTCTTGACTACACAGGGCACAGTTTCAACAACAGCAAAGAATACTGACCCCTACCCATACTACTGTTTAGCTCAGTAGTTAGAGCACTCCCATGGGATATGTGGGTTTGAATCCCCTTAGGCTCAGGAAGGTACCAAACCCACGGCTTCCGCTCTGGACCTCTGTACATGTGATGACCAAATTGCCCGTTTTATCAGTTTAATTGCCCTTTTTAGTCATTTAATTGCATCACAGTGTACATATGTGGCAGCATATTAGAATTAAATTTCATAACTGTACCCCTGCAGCAGTGTATTTCAATTTAATTGACTTTTTATGTAGCAAAATAAAACACATCTGATGTATTTTAGTTTAGCATGTAATAAATTATAGCAATACAGCCAGAGATGGCAGCGGGGATGGTGTATGGGGCGCTGGAAGCCCAGGCATGCTCAGAAAAATTCAGGCTTGCTGGGATTCCAGTGCCCCATGCTCCATCCCTGTCGGAGCAGGTCCTTTGTGTCATACACAGTGGGCCTTCAAGGAGACTTTGCCAGAAACAGGCTTTCAGAAATCATTAACCCTTGTCGTTGCCCTGGATCATTATTCTAAATGATAATGATAAATTCTACTTTATCTATGAGCCAGTTCCCAAAAGCGAACCTCTAAATACCATTTTCTAGCCATCAGTATTCAGACATATCCTACACTATTCTCCTATTGGCTAGGCTTACCAAGTTCTCTCTTCAGCATGTGACATTTTGAATCATCTCTAGTGGACCTAACTTTCCTCACAAATATGAAGCCTATGTTGCTACCTCCAGGTTTGGGATTCCACTCTGGGGGTTAAATGACTAAAAGTTAGGCATTGTATTGCCTAATTTTAAAGGAAAGGATGGCATTAGTCCTTTATTTGTTGGAAGAGCCAAATTACTTTCTCTCTTTCCAAAATTCTTGTTGACAGAGTTCAAATGAAATGGAAATTAATTATTTAATTTACATAAACTGTGACATTTTGTCCTTATATTAATAAAATTATTATTCATATTATTTAAGAATCATTTCAACCAGTTCATTTGGTGTGCGGCAAAGCTGACTAGTCTGAAATTTTCAGAATCACTAGTAACACTTTTTTTACTTAGGCGAATTAAACAGTTGAAACCCTCCTGCACAGTAGCTGATTAAGATATCATATATCATATATATCATTATTCATAGTATATTACTATCATTTATCAAGTATATTATCATTATTTTATATCAACATATATTTTGTTCACATATCAACCATTTCATTGTTTCACAATTCTTGGAAGAGTTCTGCTGGTTTCTACAGACTTACTGATTTATATCATGGCTCTTTGGTTTCCTCAGTCTTTGGCAGTATCAAATCATTATTACCTAAAAAAAAGCTGATATACAGTACATTTTTAATAAAAATGCAGATGGCTTAAAACTTAAAACAGTTCCCAGAGTAGAACCCCAAACCCAGAGTTAGGAACATAGGCCCCATATAACAGGAATATGCTTAGATATTCACAGAAGCCAACCATAATATTGACTGCATATCAACCTACTCAAATCAGAACTGGCTAAAAGGCACAATGTCCCAATGTATACAAAATTAGCTTCAAAATCCAACAAAACAATAAGTTTCCTTGAGCGGGGAAGGTCATTAGGAAGGTCTTTCTTTTTAGCACATTGTGCATTGTTGCAAAGTTTTTCAAGCTACTGTTTTAATAATCTGCAAAAACATATTTGGTATGGCTTAAATATCAACTATCTTTGCTACTATCTATTCATTTTTTAGTGCAAACAATATGCTCAGTGCACAATATGAGGCACAAATATGAAGTCAGTGCCAAAGGTTTAAAATCTGCCTGAGCCCAAAGAGGAAGACTGAATGCAGGGTTCTGAGGTGTGTTATTCTATTCATATCTTATACAATAGTGATCAGCATGTCTGAGCACTTTCCAGTAGTGCAACAAACATAATATGAATCTGTCATGTGAGGCATTTTCCTCTTCCTGGGGAGAAAATTGTGTGGATTATGACTACTGTTTGTTTCCAAGGTGTATTATGCTATTTTTTTTAATAATTAAAAGTGAAGTCAGTAAGTGTAATCTGAAAGGAGATGAGCTTATGGCTGTTCTTAAATCCTGGGGGAGTTGGCAGATATGCTATAGTCAAGATGGAAAATAGGGGAGGGGAGACTTACATATTGAGACTTGCGTTATGATGAATACTTTTCCTAGCATAGCTGCTAAAAAATGATCCTCCTACTGCTCATGGTACAGAATATGAATATTTTTCCAGTAGATTAACTTCTTCTGTTTAATCAGAATACACAGGTAAGAATTTAACAGTAGCCCTCATATTTTTCTGGACTCTAGCAGAAAATGCCATGCATATTTTAAATTGTGGGTTTCTAGTATTCCTTCTTATTAATATTCAACACAGTGACAAAATGGTAAGCATGAACTCCTTTTTGATTATTTATGGAAAATACTTGAAAAATAAATGAAGCTGAAATTCTGTCTTCTTTCATCTGAATGAGGTTTACTCTATACTGATAGGATGTCATAAGTGAAAGGCAAAGCTTTGGCAATATATAAATCAACCTGCTACCCTCTGTTGCCTTTCGGATCATCTTGGAGCACTTTAAGGAACTACTGCATGCAGCTTATGTATCAGGACAGAAGAGAGGTTCTCCCTATTCCGTACATAATCTAAAACAATGATTTAGTCAATGATCTCAGCAGGACTACTTGGCTTGCTTGCCTGCTTTAATTCAGCCATGCCACAGTAGTATGCTGGCAATATACTAAATGTTAAGTGGTAAGGTAAGAATGTTTGATGCAAGGAGTGAAGAGTGAATTGGCAGACTTTAACCAAGAGTAATATAGATAAAAAGGTGAAGATGCTTTCTAAAGTGAAATCTTTAGTCAATTCAATAGCAGTCTCCAGATTTCTTTGAACACAAGACCAGCAAATGTGGACCGTGTGGTTGTTATTAAATCATTGTGTTGTTTCTTGTCTGAGAGAACAGGTAATCTATTTAGGTCCTTTTTGAGCATTTAAAAGCATTATATATCATTCCTGATCCTGACCTCCAAGCAGGTATTTTGCCAACCAACACATTGGAAAATGTACAACAGCTAACCTTAACAGAACCTCATTCTTTCAGTAGAATCATGCAGTTGAAGATAGCTGATTAGATTTTACCTTAGTTGGAATGTAAAGTAATTTATTCCTGCTGCTTCGGGTGCCACTAGCAAACGCCAGTGTAATTACATACATAACTCTAAGACAAGTGATTTGTATGCAGCCTATTGGAATTTCATGTCTGCTCTCTATTCTAGTCCCATGCTTCCTCTGAGGATTTGTTCTCTATCCAGCAAGACCTATTCATTTTATAATTACGCACATCATCTCAACTGTTACCTTTTATTTATTGCCTTGATTTTCTGCAAGACTAACTTATAAATTAGTCTAAAGTATTTCTTACTAAAACGTGGTTCCAAAGAGCCACAAAGCAAGGGCTTAGTTTCATTTAATGAAGTGGAAGCTAACTGTTTCATCCCAGAAATTTTAAGTTTCTTTGGCTGCAAGCTGGAAACAATATAGCATCTACCTTGAGTCCTTCATTGGCTTTACTTCTCATCCATAACAAATTTAAACTGCAAGGCCCTACACTACATTGTCCCTGCCTGTGTTTTGGGTTTCACGTTACAGTTCTCCTTCCCCATTAGTTATTGTACTAATTTTTAACTGCAAAGAAGATACTAATACAATCAACAGAAAAGGCATATTGAAGAGTGCAGTTCAAATACTAAATGTATCAAAAGTAAAGTATTTTCCTAACACCTTTATATTTTTTTCAAGTAGCATATCAGCAGTGATGGGTACAGATAGGTATATACTCCTTTTATAGTTCCTTCTATAGTTCTATAGTTAAAGAACATTTGAATTGAAGCATCTGGTTTCACATTTGGTCTATAATTTATCTTGATGAACTTAAATACCTCTCAGTGCTCTTCTGAATGGACATTAATATTTAAATAGATATTTTAGTGACAGAGTCAGCAGCTTATGGCCTACAGTCCAGATCTGGATGTAAAGCCAGGGAACTTTGGTGGCATTCAGACGTGGGGGGTGTGGTCCATTCTTTGAGGAAGAAAAGTGATGGCAATAGCAGCAGCAGTGGACAGATCCAAGTGCTGGTTCATTCTGACCTGCTGGTCAAAAACATTGCCATCTACTGCTTTAGTGACTGTTTGTTTCTGCTCTGTAGTTTTATGTCTTAGACTTTTAAAATGTGTTAGTCCATTTTAATGTTGATAATCTACAACATAAAAAACTCATTTCCTATTCTATTCAAGTTTTAAAAACACAATAAAAGCTAAATTCAGTAATTCTGATAAAGACAGTATTACACTAGGGATTAATTTAACTTTGTGTTATTACTTTATTCTTAAGCAATCTGTAAGTAATTTGAATATAAATACATTCTTTGAAGCAATGGACAGCAAAGGATTTACTCTTGTAGTGATTGCTTTCAAAATCCTCTCTCTCATTTCTGCATAAAGGATTAATTAAGTATTTCCCCACTAAACATAAGAGAATGATAAGATTGTCTACAACTGAAAACCAGAAAGGTTGAGTAGTAAGATAACAGACACTATTCAAAACTTTTCTATAGTTATAAATACTGGTCTCATCTGTAACGAAAGTTTCTGATTATATCACTAAGGTTTACTTCATAAATTCATTAATAATCTAAAAATCCAAATATTTTGTTTCCCTTAAAATATAAATATACCTATTATATCCAAACATAGGGTACACTTAATTTATTATTAAAATTGCTCAAGCATATTTTATATCAGGCAATCAAATTACTAGCTGTAACAACATAAACATTGACATAAACCCCAAGTCACATGCCTACAACTTGTACATACTGCTCCACAACACCTCTGCTTTTAATTCCCTTTCAATGATTTCATATAACCAAACTGCTCTGCTTGCCCCATCTAAGTTACAGTACTGCACTCAATCCACTGCCTACATCTGGACTCTGCTATTCTCTGTAATATTTTTTTTCTAAATGCATGTTTCCATTCCTGCTCTCAAATTTGTCCTTTCCATTTAGGGCTCTTGGGAAAAAATCATAGAAAAGTAAGGCAGGAAGGGATCTCAGGAGGTCACTTAGTCCAACTCCCTTCTCAAGGCATAATCATCCATAACTAAACCATTGATGGCAAGTGTTTGTCTACCTCTTCTTAAAAAACTTTATGAACACCTCCCTTGTCAACTACCAGGCACAATCTCAAAAACATTATAAACATGCCAGTGTAACCCGGGTAGTACCTGGTTATGTACTCCCCTCTCCAATCGAAGGGAAATGTTAGCAGGGCAGGTGTGGTGTGGAGTGAAACTGCTGGCTGCACATAGTTTCCTTCCTTCCCCTGTAGAGCCAAGCCAGGACACTCTGTGAACTTAACTATATACAAATGTATTAATACAATAACCAAAGGAAGGAATATATATACATTTAGCATCCCATAGAGCCGCCCTCCCCCACCCCCACCCCAGTGATGGGGGAGAAGCAGAGGGAAGAGTCCCCCCTCAAGGCCAGGTAGCCTCACAGAGCCCCACTCCTCACCCCACCACAAGTGGGGGAGGAAGAGGGAGAAGAACCCTCCCAGCACAAAACAGGCCCCCCCTCCCAGCCCCACAGCAGTGGGGGAGAGGGAGGAGGGGGAAGAGTTCCCCTTTGGGGTTGGGCAGCCTTGTGTACCTGCATTGCTCCCAGCTGTCAGGGAGCTGCTGGGGCCTGGCCATGCCCCTCCTCCTTAGCTCAGCTTCTTTGTGGAAGGGAGGGCTACTTTATCACTCCCAGGCTTCTGGCTTGAGCCACTGCATGCATGTGCCAAATGTCTATCCACTTGCAAACTGGTTCACTCTGCAGGTTAGACTAATCTGTAAAGACTACATCAATTCAGGTTTTGGCTTTTTGAATGTCTGTCCCTAGCCTATAAGACATTATTAGATTATAGTGAACATTGTGACTATGGCATAAAATTCTTTTTTGATCCCACATGTGGTGACTGTTCTGACTCTAAGCAGAACAAGACTCCCTAACCTGGAGCCTTTTGGTTTTGTCTGTTGGGGGGGGTGGGCATTTTGTTTGGTTGGTTGGATTTTATCCCAACAGGCCAAAATCCCCAGCCTAGGCTGCAGCCAACACCCAATGCTTCTGAGCAAGGCAAACAAGAACACCTGACAACTGTAGCAACAGAATCAGAAGCAGACAGCCTCCATGCTTTGGTCCCTGTAACTTGTGGACCAAAACACAGTTCCACACATCCCACACCCTAACAGGAGAGCCAAAACATCCCTTCCAATCAGCTAGTCTTCTCCACAAATTATCCCAGATCCTATAATATGGTTTCATATTCAAGTCAATTATCTTTTCCACAGCCTCACTATTCTAACAGTGAAGAATTTTTTTTTTTTATCTAAAGCGACTTTGCTCCAATTTTGAGTCATTGCTATTCTTGCTACTTTCTGCAGTGAGAGAAAGAATGTGATTTTATCTCTTTTGTACCCCTCTCCATGTCCTCTTGATTGCATATGCTCCTCTTCCATGTCCATATCAAGGATTCCTTTATGTTTTCTCTATCCTCTTCCCTTTTCAACTTCTGTTAATTATGTTTCTAAATCCATCCTTATAAAAAGTATTTAGCAGTATTCACAGATTCAATGGAATCTAATAGGGCCATGCCATAAGCGTTTTTACTATGGCCTTGGCATCTAAATATGTAGGTTAAATATGGACTTAGGAGCCAAAGCCTAGGTATTCACTTTGGACTGTGTGTTTTTGTGGAAATAATATCAACTAGGACAGTCAGTGCATTCTTGGTTTTAAATCTGCTGCTCTGATCAGATGTTACTAAATCCTGACCCCAAAAGCATGTGTAAGTCATGAGTATTCTCACCTGATTTAGACCATTAGTTGATCTACCGCTTCTCTGAACTGTATTCACTGACCAGTAAATTAGTATATATATAAGCTAGATGCAAATAAATCCTTTAAACTACCTCATTAGAAGATAGCACCACAGAAAGGAATCTGTCTGCCTGGCTATAATGTGCTAACCTGCATCAAGAAAGTCATCAGGATGGTGGCTGCTGTTGCCAACTTGGATCCAGACATAACCACATGCCAGACACACTCCAGCAGCCTCCACATCACATCTATTCAGCATCCCCACACTTCGAAGTGGTTTTGGGGGCACTTTAACTAAAGCTCATTGAATGAACCTTGTCTGAACTTTGATCCAATGGCAAGGAAACATGAGATCTTAACATCTTCTTCAGCCTGTTTTGCTACTGAGAACTTGTAGACCCATGGCTGCTGGCTAGACATGCTTATTATAATGGTGACCTGTACTTTGCATGTCACAGAACCATCAAAGGATATATGTGGCTTTCCAAGAGGGAAAGCATTGCCATGTGCTGTTCCTGCCACATCTAGGTGGTGCTGCCACTGCTTGGTCCATGACTGCTTATTTATCAGACTTACCCCTGCTTATTTCACAACTAAGCTTCCCTGGAGGTCATTCCATTATCCACCACCTGTGGACACACTAGGTACTTCTACATGAGATGCTATGTCGCTGTAGCAATGTGCAGCTAAAAATAACCATGTGCTGCCAGCACAACACAGTACGGGCTGTTACTGCGCCATCGTTTAGTACTTCCAAAAGGGGGTACTTTTAAAAGGAAGTAATCAATGATATCACAGTAACAACAGCACCAAAGGGGCATGTGTAGGGTAGCAGTAAAGGTCTGCCAACCAAAGGTCCAAAGGAGTACCCGTGATATGAAGAACAGATGGTGGGAAGACAAGGCAAAGGAGATTCAACGTCTCACTTACTTCTCTGATATGCACATTCTTTTTTTCAGTGCCAAAGCCATCTATAGTCCAAGCACTAAGGGACCAACCCCCTTGAAACCTAAGCATGGAGGACACCTGATCACAGAAAAGGGAGCCATCGACAGCCATTGGAAGGAGAATTTTGAAGATTGTGTCAATCGAAACTCTGTTGTTGATGAGAGTGCTCTCAACTCCATCCTGCAGCATCCAGTCAGAGCTGATCTAGGAAACCCACTCTAACAGGGGTAGGGTATTCTCCTGTTTGGGCAGCCTGGTTCTGTCTTGTCTGCCATGTCTTGATGTACTGCTTAGATGAAGAAGGACAGTGTGGAAGGCTTCCTTACAGATATGTTCTTAGGATTTGTAACATAAAGTACATGGCCTCACCTTTCTTCTCACCCTGTCAGTTTCCACCCTGGGGTCCTAATGGCACTGGGCAACTAATGGAGTCCTCCATGAAGACTCACTGTGGCTTTGTTTAAACTCAGTTCAGTCCAATTGTCCATTTTTAGTCTTCTTACTTAAATTATAATTATTGCAACCAAAATAATAACTCAAAACAAGGAGTCATTATTTACTAACAAATTCCCCCTTCTCCTGGGGCCCTTTATTTGCAATACACATTATAATGAACTCAAAGTCAGTGACTGCGCTTAGCTGGTCTATACTTTTCTAGCTCAATCTCTGCTTTTTTTTTTGGTTGGTTGGTTTTTTTGGTTTTTTGTCAGGGATACTTTCCCAAGCTGTTATTCTTTACAGCATGGGTCTAATCTTCCTTTTGTCAGCAGTTGTGCTATTTTGGCTGACTCCTGCCTCTCAGCCAGGTCCTCTCCACCTGGATCTTCTCTCCCCAGGGTGGGTCTCACCTCTTGGCAGAAGCCTGACTCTTTACTCACTTTTCCTTTGTCCAAAACCTCTCTTTCTCTTTTCTTCATTCAAAGGTCTGGATGAAATCTCCTCTCCAGTGCTCAGCACATACCATCAGCAGGCTCAGGATCTGCTTCTCTCAGCGTCGCTCCCCAGGAAGACTGTTCCTTCCTTTTCCCTTCTCAATGCCTCCACACCAGCCCAGGTAAGTCCTTGTACCCTCTCTCAACCCTTTTTCCAGGTTACTCTTTTCTCCTGTGCAGCTTGGAAGATTTTTTTTCTTCCCGGTCTCTGCATCCCTTGTTTTACTTTCTATTTTCCTTTTTTCCCCCTGCATCACCCTCCTGCAGCCCATTTAAAGAGTCTGCATCCCCTTTTAATCTATTCTCACTGCTGGATCCCTGGCATTGGCTTGTCTGTAGGAAATGGGTGTTTGAAGATGACAAAACCAAGCTCATGATTTATCAAGCAGTCACCTTATTCTATGGAGATGAGATGTGGACATGATGCAGGAGAAACCTCAAGTTGCTGGAAAAGTATCATCAATGCTGCCTGCAGACTATCCTTGATTCCAGTAGACACTTGCAGCAATATTAGCATTCTCTCACAAGCAAACTCCACAAGCTTTGAGAAGATGATTATCTAACACCAACTTCACTGGGCCAGCCATATCATCCAGATGCCTGACTCCAGACCCCTGAAGTAAGTTTTATTCAAGCAGCTCTGTCAATGTGTATGCTCAAGAAAAGGGCAGAACCATTCTGACCTGTTCTGGTCTTTTAAAATTCTTTGAAATAAAATAGTTGCTGAATTATTTTTTCATAGTCAAAAAATGAGTGAAGGAACTGGCACTTTGAGGGATGCCTTCAGTCTAAGAAAGGATGCTTTGAGTCTAAAAAGGTTAATGACCACTGATTTAAGGCACGTATCTGAAAATATCCAATTGTGGAAGTGTGAAATTCTATTGTTTCAAACTCAGACCACATCCCTTGACAGTTCAAATATCTTGAAAATTCCCTTGAGATCCAATACAGGAGATCATTTTTTATAGTTGGGCTTGGTTGGTATGAAAAGAGTTAACATTAGTGATCTAACTAAAGCTGGAAGGAGTGTAACACATTATCCTTAATACAGCTTCTTTCCCTAGTTAAACTAGGAAGTTGTCTGTGCTCACTGCTCTCCCATGCCTCCATGAAAGGACACAATTCTTCCTCATTCCCATTTCCTCAGAGGTTTGTTATTCATTGTAAATCTTAGAGAATAAGAGTTGTGTACTGAGGCAGTGGAGCTCAATTGGCCACACCCACAGTAGGGCCAAGGCACCCGGAAGCACATCAGGCACATCAGGGGACACCAGCCCCAGGTCAAGCCTGGCTAATAAGGACTCACCGGGCCCAATGGGAGGCACAAAATATGGCAACGGAGTTTAAAAACTGCCCAGAATGGACAGGTGAGAGAACTGGAAGTGACTGCAGCAGCACAGTGGCAGCCGCACACCTGAGGGATTGCCCCTGCCATGGTGGGAACCGCAGCAGCAAATGGTGTTCATCAGAGCTTGCTCAGAGGAGCCAGATAATATACCAGAAGGTGGGGACTGGTCTTCTGCAGTGACGATGGCCAGAGACAAGCCAGAACAGTTGTGAGTACTGGAGCTGAGCAGAGGGGAAGGAGAGCTAATTTTCTTGGTCTTCACGTACGGACTGTGCTTTAATATGAACTGTTACCTCCTGAGCGGAGGAGATACACCATTGCAGAGGCTTTGTCCTCAATGCCAGAAAGAGACTGTTGAAATTTGTCTGGACATTCTTTACCTATGTTTGTCATCTGGCAGGTGCCAGGCGGGATGTAGGGGAGGTGGATCCCCGAGACTCAGGACCTGTGGCATCTGTGTGAGGGCTGTATGAAGGCATAGAAGATCAGACTCTCTATTTTCTATAACATCGAAGACATGGCAGGCACCCACACAGATGCATGAACCAACAAGTGGTCTATGTTCCGGGGAACGAGTACACCCTCTCTGGGCAAGAAGTCCCATCGGCATCAAAGGACAAGCACGGGAGGTTACATGTACCAAAGTACTTATATAACTCAAAGACCCAATCTGTAAATAGAACTCTTAGAATAATTTGTTAGCACAAATCTACTGCCCTCAGTCCCTATACCCACTTCCTCAGAGACTCCATTGGATTCTGAAGGACAGGATTTGACTTACATTTTGTTTTATGTAAGCCTCCCATGGAGTGTTTCTATGCTGCAAATGAGGAGAGCATGCTCCCCACTTGTCAGGTCTCTAGGGAAATCTTGAAGCAGTCCTCCAAGTGTGCTTCTGCATTGATAATTTACTCAGGGTAGAATAGATATAGCCAACTAATATTCATTCTTTGCTGTTCTCTTAATAGTCTTAACAATACATAATATTCATAAAGCTGAAAATAATCAGAGACTAACCTTTGAGAAAAAATGCAGCCAAGATTTGGAAGTCTTTAAGTGCAGGCAAACTGAAACCCCTTATGCTCATTTACAGTCTATTATTTCACAGAGATCATTCAGGCTAAATTTTTTAGATGCCCATGTGAAGAATTTTCTGCAGCAGAAGCAATTTGTTATAGTATGGCAGCCTCCTTTCCTAATAGCCCAGTGAATCAGACTAGTGTCAAGATAAATTCATACTAGTACTAGCAACCCCCCCATAAATAATGGTGTGGAAGAAACAAAAAAACAAAACTCTTTGCATTATTTGATAGAAAACATGATTTGAAGATTTTTCTGTACCTTGAAAGTACCAAGGAAAGAAACCATTGGCATTGTGGGAGTACTCGGGACCTTTTACATGAATGCATATTCAGTTTCTATTTTTATTTTGATAAAATTGTCTTTTGCCATCTTTTTTTATTACACCTAAGCTAAATGGAAGGACTATTTCATTAAGAAGAATAATTAGAATCAGATTAATTTTAAATAGTAGCAAGTATAATACCAAAGCAAACCATATATCCACTGCCACTTGTTATTGGCAACCCTTTGCTATGTTTAGGCAATAGTTGTCTTCACTTGTATAATACATCAGAGGCTTGGGAGAATAAGTAAAATGGTGGGCAACAGTGTCTCATAAAATTTATGTATTTCAAAAAGTAATCTCTCATTGCAGAATTACTACCATATAGATAGTTCTATACAGGAAAGAAACAGGAAAGGAGGAAAGATTGTTAAAATGGGAAAAGTAAGTTGTTGGAGCTGGATCTGGAACGAGGGGATCTCAGTGCCATAGCCAGGGAAATTCTGGGGAAGGAGAGAGAATCTGAGTTTGTGTTCCATACCCCTCAAAGTTCCTCTACAGGCAAGTCTCTTTTGGAAGGCACTTCAAAGGAAGTTGCAGGGGCAGGTGGCCTTTGCCTGCTGAGAAGGGGGATAAGGCAAGCTCCCCACCTTCAACCCAGAAAAGTGGGGGGTAGGGGAGAAGTATAATGTGGGATCATTTTGAGTTGGCAGATGATCCCAGGTATGCTACCTGCCAGCACTGCTGAAGGCAGATCAACTGGGGCAAGAAGGTGAAACACTTCACCACCAAGGTGATGCTGCTGCACCTCAGGAGACAGCACCCCTTTGCCTTTGCTTCTGCCTATTGAAGCTACTTGAGACCTGGTGCTGCCTGCCTAGCTCTCCTTGTACTGCCTGCTCTGCTACGTAGGTGCTGCATGACTACAGTGAGTCTCCCAGGTACCTAGATAGGGGCATGTTACTCTGAGTGGAAGTTTGTCCCCTTAAAGAGACATAGAACTGTTGTTATTGCTAGCATTTAAGTTATATCCTAGGGGCTTTTGTTTGTGTTCACATTTACCCCAGAGGATCAGGATGAGGCTAGAAGGGGAGGTTTGGAGGCCTCATTAGTGCCTGGATAGAGAAGACATAGATTTGGTAGAGCCCAGTGTGAGGCACAGCGAGCATAGAGCCTGGGGGCAGGGGGAAGCCCTACACTCACTGGCTGCAGCAGCAGTGGTCAGATGATCAGGGCCTCCAGGGTTTGTGGTAGGTACCCACTGTGCAGCGCCGGGCAGTGGGTGCCAGAGGGGATCACCTCTCCTGCCTGGCACCCATGTGGCAGCTGTCACTTTGCACAGGTGCAGCATGGGTTGGCAGGGTGTCATGTGCTGTCTTGAAGCTGGGGTGGCCCCTGCTCCCAGATAGCACATAGCACTGCACCTGCACCATAGGGCATCTGCTGCATGGATGCTAAGTGGGAGGGGTGATCCCCCCTGCCCTCCACTGCCCTGTGCTGTGTGGGGGGCCTCTGTCATGAGCCCTCAGAGGCCCTGATCTCTGCTGCTACAGCCAGTGAGTGCAGGCCTTTTTTTAAAGTGACGGGAAGCTGGGGCCACGCAGGGGATGGTGCCAAGTAAGACAGCCCTGGGGGCTTTTCCCATGGCTCCCCCTGCCCGGGGAGAGGCAGGCAGAGCTGGAAGAGCCATGGAAGAACCTGCAGCTGCCCGGCTGTACCGGCCAATCCGAATCTCCAAAACAGGGTCAAAATGAAACATTCGGCCAAATCAAATGGAACAGTGATCCAAAACACCAAAAGAAATCACTGTCCTCTGAAAAAGAAATTAAACATAGCCGCCCTACAAAACACTTAAATTTGTTTCAAGTGACCTGTAATGTTCACATGTATAAAGCAGTAGAGAACTGAGTCTTTTGTACCCATTAGGATTAATCCTTTCTTATGTAGCTCATCACCTTTAAAGCAGGGTTTTCAGCCTTTTTTAACAAGTGTACCACTTCTGCCTCATGTACTCCTTTATAGTTTTCTCTTGTTATTAAGCAGGGGTACAGGTTGAGGGAGTGGGGATGGGGCAGGGACAGGTATTGCACAGCCTGGGTGAAGTATGGGATGAAGCTGTGAAAATGGCTTGTCCCAGGGATATAAAGAGGTGGGGAGGCAGCTCCCGCCCCTGCACGCACCCCGGTGAAGGCCAGGGGGGCATGTGCCTTCAGATCTATGCATGGGGCAGAGGCAGCTGCTGCTGCAGGCTGAATTTTGTACCCTGCTGCCCCAAGAGCCATGTGATGCCATGTGTCTGCTGCCACTAAGCAGGCAGGGGACAAGTACACACACACACACACACACACACACACACACACACACACACACACACACCCTCCCCCCCCCCGAAGGTAAGTGTGTGACGGGGAAGGGGCGGGGCAGGGGAGAGGGAAGTGACTGGGGTGGACAAGATGGAGGCCCCCACAGTGCAGGAGGGAGCGGGACAGGGGCAGGGATGAATGGGCCCTGGACCAGGCCAGGTCCTGGGACAATGGAAGCCTGGGGGCACATCCAGGGGCTGTCAAGGGAGCAGCTGGGGACAGGGTGGCTGCTGGAGCCCTGCTGCCCTGCAGGGAGAGCAGCTGCACTGCCAAAAGGTGCCCTGATGAGTTAGCAAGCCCAGAAGCAGATTAATCAGGCACTAATTCATTACAATAACCACTTTCAGGAACCTGCACAAACATTTGCCATTGCCATTGCCGCCACCACGCCATTTCCTCTGTGCCCCGCACCACTTTCCCACGGCCAGTCACACATGCAGCTCCCCCAGCTGCTGACAGGTCTTGCTTCCAGCCAATCATGTGCCAGTGGGGGTAGGCACAAAACCTCCCCCCGCCCCCGCTGTTTGGAACCTTGCGGCTGTGCTGTAAGGTGGTAGTGGCCAATCAGGAGAGCGAGCTGGAGTGGAGGGCAGGGAAGTGCCACGGTGTTCCATGTAGGGCCAGTGGCACCCAGCGCAGCCCTCCCTGTGGGAAGCTCCACTGCCACGCCCCAGAGCACACTCTGTCCCCACCTGTCCGCACATGCCCCCTACGACCCTTTTAAGTACCCCTGAGGGTACACCTACCCCCAGTTGACAACCCCTGCCTTAAAGAAATAAGCACGTTTAACTCCCTGGTCTGCTCAATATTCTCAGCTAGTTTTATACTGCTATGTGCATAGGAAACCCCTCAGTGGTTTTAAATCTAACATCAGGATATTAACCTATAATTGTTTAGCTTCCTCTGGAACACAGGAATCAGACTTAATCAGATTCTGGACATACATACTCCAAGATCCTTCCTCAATCAGGCACCAGCACTAAATGCTTAGGAAGTAGTGCAAGATACCCCTCAGTAAGATGACGTGGGATAAACTCTCCCCATCATTAAGTTCTCAATATGAATCACTAATAATTTAAGCAAAGCAGGAATATTTCCAAAATGCTAATTATGATTCTCAATATTTATTCTCAATAATAATGATTCTCATCAATATGAAGACCCGGTTTGAATCTTGAATCTTGCTCGAATCTTCCTCTTGAATCTCAATATAAAGAACAGTTTGAATCTCTTTGAATCTTGCTTAATTCTTATCTTGAATATATTCCTAATCCTTTCAGTCTCTCTTCAAACGAGAATTGTTCTATGCTCAGAATCATTCTGATCAACCTTTTTCAATTCTGTAACATTATTTTAGTGAAGAAGTGACAGATACTGCACAAAGTATTCCAGGTGAGGCTGCCACCATTGGTTTGTATAAAGCAATTACAAATGATTTTAACTGCTCTCCATCATGTTAATTGTAAATATGAATATAATTTTTTTGTTGCAGCTGTACATTAAGCAGAAGTTTTCCGTCTACTACCCACAGTGTTGCCTCTGTGTTCACACAGTTAAAGTACAATTTAGTCAGCATTCCTCTAGAGGTCTGTTCAGGTCCTGCAGTTCCAGTTTTATATGATATTTTAAATAAATATTCAAATAAGTGATCACACATTCACATAAATATGGCTGAGAACAATCTGTTGAATTATACTTTGACACAGAGAAGAGCATATAGCAAAAAAGAACACCTTTACCCTGAGCAACAATTATCAAGAAAAAAGACTTTTCAGTCAGCTACCCAGTAACAGAATTGTATTGGCATGAATGGGTGACCTAGACCTAATGCACCCATTTCTCCTGATGTGCACAGAGCAAAGAATTTTTGGATAAAATCCCAAAGATATGCAGGGAGCATTCCCTCTTCTCTGAGCTACGCTTTCAGACTGACTGTAAATTATGGCATTATCTATGTCTGGGTCACACTTTTGATCTTTTCTTTGCAACCACAAGCATCAGTAGTTTATTTTAGTAACAGATAATATTCTGCCCTCATGCTTTAATGGTGGGTGGTAAGTGGAGGGACGGGGAGGAGGAGTGCACCTACAGTTATTATGCCCTGATCTAGCACATGCTGGGCATTACAATTGGCAAGGGCATAAAGACAAAGAGATGTAAATTGTTTGATTTTAAATACATCCCAATATTTCTCAATACAAGATTCTCCACACCATTTCTAAACAAGATTTTTTCAAACAACTACAAGCTACATATATAAATGATGGTGCAGAACTTCAAATCTACAGCAAAGTCAAAACTATAAAAAGTATCCAGGTGAGTAAAGTGAGCCTTAATAATTTATCATCTCTAAAACATTCCAAGGTTAGGATGTATAAGGGTTTGTATGACTTGCCCCTGAATTTACCACAAGTTAAAGATTCAGCCCCACACACCTTAATGACAGAATACAATGAAGATTTTTTTAGAGTACATTTTTCATAAAGTCTGGACATTCTATTTATGGGCAGAAATAAGATCAGAATTTCATCAAATTTCATTCTGTCCAAAGATCAACAACAACAGTTTTATTGAAAAAGCAAGCATGTGTAAATAGGTTGAGGCTGTGCTTCCATATCCCACGTTCACAAAAGTGTCCTGTAACTAGAGCTTTAGAATGAAAGTGCTTTGAGCCTTTCCTAGGAACACTGACTGAAAAATGCAGTGCTTATTACTGTAACTAATCCCAAAATAAATCAGCAGGACTGGGTACTAGCATATACGACATTTTTTCTTGACTGCTTATGAATTCATCAAATTCTAGGACCAGTATTATAAAGTAAAATGCCCCCAATCCTACAAACATTTTTGCATGTCATTGACTTTACTCCAGTGCACAGCCGCCATTGGCTTAGATTAGCCTCATGGGATCTAATTAAATACACACTGGGCGTATCTACATGAGCTGTTTACTGAGGATTTGCCTAATTAGTTTTTCAGTAAAACATGAGCATCTACATGTGCACCCCTATTAGGCCACAGTAAACTAATAAACACCACCGTAGGTTAGTACTGCCCAACACAAGTACTATATTATGGCAGCTTTATTTAATGCATTTCAACACACATGCAAACATTGACAGGGCTGGCTGCAGCACAAGGGTGCTTCAATGTGTGGACTGCCTGCTGGCTAGCCCCTCACTGAAGCACCCTCATACACCAGCCAACCCCTGTACAGCACAAAGAGCTGAGTTTGAGCAGCCCTATGCTAGGAAACTGACCCCTGACCCCTCCTGCCAGCTAACACATATAAATGGCATGCCCAGGAGCAATAAACTCTGGTGCAAATTGTGCCGGAGTTTATTCAGTCCAATTAATTTCACATTGTAGATGTACCCACTGTGTTTGCAACATAGCATGACAAAATCAGCTCCCAAGATGTTACTTACTTTAACTGCTCTATTTTTCAAAGAAGGACTTTAAGTAATTCACTTACTTAAGACAAGTATAATTTCTTAAAAATATAGAATGTTAAGGTAAAAAAAAACTTATTTTTTTTCCTAAGTATCCTATTTCATTCCAAGTGCAGAAATGTTATAGAAAATGAACAAATATATTAAGGAAGTAAGACCAAATGACTGAATAAATCAAGTCTCTTAGGTAGCTAAATATCAGAATATATTCAGTTTTACATGTTAGATTTTTGGTTAATTTTTGGTTCTAATGATCAAACAGGTTAAGCTCAATTTTCATAAGTAATTTGCTTCTGTCACCTAAAGCACTTGACAGGACAACCTTAAACCATACAGATAGTTGTCAATTTTGTATGCAGAACACACATATGTGTGCATACGTACACACTGACTTTGTATTTATGTACACAGAAACAAGTAGAAAGCAAAATAAGTAACCATATCCGGTAGCATAACTAAGTGGGGGTAACCAGAGCAGTGGCACACCACAGGCACCCCATGCACCACTTCCGTCCAAGGTAAGCAGCTGCTCTGTAATTCCTTTGACTACTTCAGGCTATATATACTTACCCATCTATGCAGTCCCATTTTAAAATAAACTCTACAATTAATTTTTTTATATTTGTAAACATAATATACAATATACAGTTATATATATATATTGTATTTCTCCCTGGCTGGAGCTCTGGCAGAAACTGCAAGTACAGCAGTGTCTGTCTGGCATCCCCCTGCCCTGCTCCACCCCCTGCTGTTTTCTGGACAAGCAGGGATTCCCCCCCCTCTCCCTCCTATCTCCCACAGCATGGACAGTAGCCCCATGGATCCTAGGTATGTAATGTATAGTAATATAATTTGTTATATAAGTAATGCAATGATTTTGAGTAAGAAATAATACAAAATCTACAATTTTAGAAAAATTAAAAATTCCCTGGTGCTCATGAACAGAGAAGCATTGGTGGGAGATGTAGAAGTGGATGGCAATTTGGGCAGCAGTGACCATGGCATGATTGAGTTCAGGATCCTGACAAAAGAAAGAAAGAAAAAAAGAGCAGCAGAGTATGGACCCTGCAGTTCAGAAAAACAGACTTCAACTCACTCAGGGAACTGTTGGCAGAATCCCCTGGGAGGCCTGTCTGAAGAGGAAAGAAGTCCAGAGGAGCTGGTTGTATTTTAAAGAAACCTTACTGAAGTTGTAGGAACAAACCATCCCAGTGTGCAGGAAGAATAGCAAACATGGCAGGTGACCAGCTTGGCTTAACAAAGAACTCTCCAGTGAGTTTAAACACACACAAAAAGAAGCTTTCATGAAGTGGAACTCTGACATAAGACTGGGAGGAGTATAAGAATATTGCATGAGCATTCAGGGATGAAATCAAGGTCAAGGTGCAATTGGAGTTGCAACTAGCAAGGGACATAAAGAGTAACTGTTAGGGGCTCCCTCCCTTCCAACAGAGGTTGGTGAGTAACCCACAAGTCACACACCAGGTAAAATCCAAGTGTCACTCTTTATTATGAAGAAAAAATCAATAACACACACAGAAATCATTATAACAAGCCTCTGATCTGCAAGCACATCAGGCTGGAGGAAAGGCACTTCACACCCTATCCCCTGTTATTACTTGATAGGTCTCGGGAACCCCATCTTGTGTCAAGGGTGGTAAGATTACTTCCTTTATCGGGTCCTAAGCCTTGCCCTCCCTGAAGTAGTTCCACTTGGAACATGACTCTTCTCATCTTATGTACCTTTCCTCCCCCGTTATCTTCCCCAGGAGGGGAAGTTCACTTTTAGCCTCACTGCCTTTTCTGGAATTAGAGCCAAGCCATTTTCTCATTCTTGCAAGCAGTTATTTTTCAAATTTAGAATTGCTATCTTTGCTCTCTGCTAGGACCAGGACTTTCCAGGGCAGAGGGTTGGTTTAGGGAAGTTCCCCTTTTCTGCATTAGCAAGCGGCAGCAGATGCTTTGGGTCACAGCCTCCAGGTTCCACAAAACTGACCCCCCACTTCAGGGTGTCAGGTTGGCCTTCTCCCAGAAGCCTCTACAGGCTAGGCCTGATTTAGGTCTGACTAACAAAAAGGATTTCTACAAGTATATTAGTAACAAGAGGAAGGTTGTGGAAAGTATGGGACTCTTACTGAATGGGGAGGGAAACTAATGATGGATCAGGAGGAAAAAGCTGAAGTACTCAATGCCTTTTTTACCTGAGTCTTCATAAGCAAGGTCAGTTTCCAAACTCTGCATCAGTTTGTGGAGAAGGTGAACAGTCCTTAGTGGTGAAAGAATAGGTTAGGGACTATTTAAAAAAGCTAAATGCATACAAGTCCATGGGGCCAGATGCAATGCATCTGAGAATGCTGAGAGAGTTAGCTGATGTGATGGCAGAGCTGCTGGCCATTATCTCTGAAAACTTATGGCAATTGCAGGAGGTCCTGGACAACTGGAAAAGAGCAAATATAGTCCCTATCTTTAAGAAAGGGAAGAAGAAAGATTCAGGGAACTACAGACCAGACCGACTCACCTGAGTTCCTCGAAAAATCATGGAGTGGGTCCTCAAGGAATCTATTTCTAAGCACCTGGAGGAGAAGAAAGTGATCAACAACACTCAGCATGGATTCACTAGGGACAAGTCATGCCTGACCAACCTGATTGCTTTCTATGATGAGATGACTGGCTCTGTGGATGCAGGGAAAGCAGTGGACATAATATATCTTGACTTTAGCAAGGCTTTTGATATGGCCTCCCACAGCACTCTTGCAAGAAATCTAAGAAAGTATGTGTTGAATGAATGGACTATAAGGTGGATAGAAAGTTGGCTGGATCATCAGCCTCAATGGGTAGTGAACAATGGCTCAATGTCTAGTTGGCAGCTGGTATCATGTAGAGTACCCCAGGGGTCAGTCCTGTGGCTGGTTTTGTTCAATATCTTCATTAACAATGGAAGATTTAATGGTGCGCACCCTCAGCAAGCTCACTGATGACACCAAACAGGGAGATTGAAAGATACACTGAAGGGTAGGGCTATGATTTAGAGTGATCTATTAAATTGGAGCACTGGGCCAAAAGTAATCTGAGATTCAACAAGTACAAGTGCGAAGTCTTGCACTTAAGATGGAAGAATTCCATGTATCACTACAGGCTTGGACCCAAATAGCTAAGCAGCAGCTGTGCATAAAAGGACCTGGAGCTTACAGTGGACAATAAGCTAAAGATGACTCAATAGTGTGCCCTTGTTGCCAAGAAAGCTAACATCATACTGGGCTGCATTAGTAGGAGAACTGCCAGCGAACTGAGGGAACTGATTCTTCACCAAACTCTGCAACATCTGGAGTACTGTGTCCAGTTTTGGGACTCCCACTACAGAAAGAATGTGGGACAAGTTGGAGAGAGTCCAGTAGAGGGCAACAAAAATGATTTGGGGACTGGGCCACATGACATTTGAAGAGAAGCTGAGGAAAATGGTCTTAGTTTGGAAAAGAGAAAGTTATGGGGGAATTTGATCTCAGTCTTCAAGGGTGGTTACAAAGAGGATAGAGCTAGACTGTTCTCCACAGTGGTAGATGATAGAACAAGAAGCATTGTTCTTAAGGTGCAAGAAGGGAAGTTTAAGTTGGATATTAGGAAAAACTCTCTTACTAGGAGGGTGGTGAACCTGGAACAGGTTACCTAGAGATGTGATGGAATCTCCATCCCTGAAGGTTTTTAAGGCCCAGCTCAACAAAGCCCTGACTGGAATGATCTAGTTTGCGATGGTCCTGCTTTGAGCAGGGGGTTGGACTAGAAGTCCCTTCCAACCCTAATTTTCGATGATTCTAAGATTACACAGTTTTCTTATTTGCAAATTTATATTCCCCAGAAACTCCAACTACACACTGGAATTAAATTCTAGTATAAGAACTCAGAATAAAATTAGGGTCCCTATCCAAGACAAAATTAACAATAGTGTTAATTGTTACAAAATTAACAATGGTGGTATATTTTTTCTTAGGAAGGATGGCAGTTTTCTTCCAAGTTAAATAGGTGAAAACCTGAAATGGTTCTGTATAAAACTTGGAAAACAAAGGCAAAATGGAATGCTGAATTACAGTTCAGGCAGGCCTAGTATGCACAAACTGTAAATAATATATGGAGGTTTGGGTAAGAAATCCAAAAGCCTGAGGCAATGCCTTAAGGTTCCTTTCTCTGTAGGTCAGAAACAAATACAGTTTAATGATACAAGCTTTCTGTAGTCAATGTATTTCCCCATAGGTTATTCAGAACATTTAACATTTTAGCAATTTTTCAGTGCACTTCAGAGTTCACTTTCATACTTGGTGAACCAGAGTAGGTGATTACTAGTTCTCTTTTCAAATACCTACACTCTCCCAAACCATAGCAGTGGTATGTAGAGTGGAACTGGAGGAAGAGGCTCCTATTTGAGGAAGGAACTATTTTGTTGAATAATAGGGATTCCTGAATGAAGTTTGGGTCAAACTATTATAAAGAAAGCTATTACAAAGAAAACACAGACCTTGCAGCCTGTTGCTCAGGTCTTTATGCATCCTCAAGAAAGATAACTTTTCTGCTACTCTCAATATTTGCTTCATCACTTGTTACTCACAAACCCCAAGGTTCATATCATACTTGTACCAAATCACCCTTTCTTTCTTCCAGAACAAAAACATTATGTTTTATACAGGTACCAGGTAGGCATTCTTAGATAATATGATAAAAATCAAGATCCTATTTGCTCTCCCTAAATATTAGAAGTCTCCTGACTTTTTTTCTACACATACTGAGACTTTGAATCAGATCTGGTTGAAAATCGGCCTCCCCCAACAAAGCAGTGTAACTATTGTAGTATACATCTCAGCAGCAGCTACCTTTCAGATACACTGAACTATTGTCTATGCATTTTGATTCATTAAACTGCATTTTATAATACATGAGGAATATATACTTAATCTATGCCTTGGATGTCCTTAATAACTTTATTTTCAAAGCACGTGTAATATATTTATGCAAATTTAAATAAACCATACCAGAATACAAATTCTTTAAATTTGCCCATAGTTTATATCATTCCAAATGCTCTGAGAATCCTTTAGATGAAAGAATACATTTTATATATGTAAACAAACAATGTTTTGCTCTTACTATACGGAGCCTTTGGCAAAATTTCTGACGTCAATTACTGCATGTAATGCCATTCAAAAGTCTTGGAAAGAAGAATGTTGTTTTTTTTTCAATGTCTCTAAATTCTATTCTATTCAATGTCTTCAATTCTATCCATTGTCCCTTGACCCTCGTCCCCACAAAAAAAAGCAAAAGCAGAAAAAGTAGTAATAGAATATAGTGAGATTTTTATGTTGCTCTTTTGTCCGACTGGTGCGACGGTCAGAACCAAATAAATTAATAAGCAATAAATATGTGCTTTTTGGAGGCATTTGGAATTTTTATTTAATATAAAGCTTGTAAGTTTGTAACTCACAAATGTAACTTGTCTGTCATACGTTTAACCAAAATGATAAAACTAACTGTTTGTAGAACTGACTGAGCCTCAAAGGAGAAGCTATAGCTGTAAATTAGATGACCTAATGGTTTTTGCTCAGAGTTCAGCCTTGATGATAAAAACTGGATTCAACCACCTGGCACATCCAGCACATTCCAGGAAAGCACATGTCAAGAAAGCATAGTCAGAAAATCTAAAGGGGTTGAATAATGTTAATTTAAAATCTAAAAATGCTGCATTGTAATTTTTTTATTGGATAAACCCAAGTTTGGGTAGTAACCTTTTATGATAATTTTTAACACCTTTTAATCCCATAGGGTAACCGCTATAGGGCAAGATTCTGAGTGGCTCTAAAGCTAACAGACTAGCATAAGACTAGGTATAAAAAGCACATACACACACGTGTGTGTGTGTGTGTGTGCGCGCACGCGCATGTAGTACATTATATTATTATAAATTATCACATATATTACATTATAAATTATATATAATGTAATATATGTGATCATATGATTAGGATAATAAATCTCTAGGCCACTTAGTCTTGGGGCATTTGCAAGTAAACAAAAAAGCCTAACCTATGAGGATGTTACTTTACAATTGTTGTCTAATACAATTTCGTGACGAAGAAATGCAAGAGAGCTTAAGAGAAATCCACTGACAACAGTAATGAAATGGGAAAGGCCTGAAATTTCTTACAAAGAATATTGTGATTATGAATTAATCCATGCTTTTCACGTCTGTGACTATCACAGGGGTTGCACATCCTTTACATTCCCCTAGCTTTGGATTGCTGGACACCAAATTTCTAATACTAAATTTAAAAAGTTATTTCTTATACCTTTCTTCTCAATATAGTTTCTTTTTTTGTATGTGACAAGGTGCCCACTGGGAAATCAGTGAATTTAGTTTGTTTTCCATTAGCTCTCAGATCTGTTTCTGACCACAGAAGCTTTCCTAAAAAGTTAGGAAACATTTTAGTTAGCTAGTTCTGCAAACTATGCAATTTCTCCCTGACCTGAAAGTCCTGTAGAGGATGATGTTAGTTATACAGTGGATTTCACACTGCCATATAGAATGTCCTGTAGGAGACTTTCCATATCTATATGGCAGTGTGAAATCCAGTGCATAACTAACATTGTGTCAGGGTGACTGTGTAGTTTTGGTAAGAGGTTAGATAATGGATTTATACAGTTTGTATAGGGATGATCCTGCCTCAGGCAGGGAGCTAGACTAAATGACCTCTCAGAGTCCTTTCCATCTCTACTTCTCTAATATTCTATGATTCCATATGAGATCCAGTGTATATAGTACAGAACTCTGTTAATCTTTAAGAAGACAACCTATCGTGTGCCCCCCATGTGCCTTTTCACAGAAGGAGATAAGATAATTCTAGGACAGCTGAAGGCCAAGTCAGGATATTGGATTTTGGGTATGGAAACAATGCACTGAAGTCAAGTAACTTTTCTGTGACGTTTTAGTGGCTATTAGTGCCTCCCATCCCAATTAATGCTAATAAAGCTGTAGGCTCTTGCTTTAAAATACATCTTAATATGCACAATTTATTCTTCAGATCCTTGCCAAATCACTCCCATGTTAAAATTATCCTCTCTCATTTGTATACTTTCAATTCCTGTATTACTAACTTCTACGTCTTCTTAAAAGATCTTAATTTTGTGTCTAAAGTATTTTCAGAGAACCAAATTAAATGTAATTTATACAGCAGGAGTTGGTCAGTCACTGGCAAAAAATCTGGCTGTGTATTAGTTCAGCCTAGTTTAAATAGGTCTCATGGGTAATTGTTCCCACTGAACAATGAATTGATTTCCAAGTGAGTATGCTAGGGAAAAATATTTCTGAGGGATAAAAATGGAAAAAAATAAGAACATTAAAATTACTAAATCTGACCTTGCAAAATAGACATTGGCTATATTAAAAAGAAAGGAAAGAAAATGATGAGTTACTGCTGACATTATGAGAAAGAGAGACAAAAGTTCCCTCATCTTCTAAGCAGCTCATTTGCTTTCACATGCCAGAGAGAGTGATTGTTGGAGGTACCAGTTCTAGCACCAGAATAATAGGTTGTCTGATTGACAAATTAGAATCCTTCTTCTTTATCAACTCCTGTAAAACTCAGGCTATGGCAACCTGTGACCCTTCAGAAGTCCATTCAGGAACACACATTGCAAAGCTGAATACATCGCAGAGGGGAAAAAAAGATTTCCTCATAATCCAAAAATAAATTATATGCAATTGGATATGGCTATGCTGCTTGCAGAGTGAACAAATAGTTTATTCATACTCATCCCAAAATTGATACATTTTTTATAGAGCTTACAGAAAGAGCAAAGAGAATAGAAATTCAGTGGTAACCCTTCTGGTGACAGAGGCTGTAGTGCAGATACACTTCCTTACTTAGACTATAGAGATTGAGAATGATGAGATGGTCCCTCAATTAAACTAGTTAAAGATATATGGGGCGCATCCAGACAAGTGTGCACTTGCCTCTTGCAGCGTCTCAGACCAGTTCGAGATGCCAAAAGAGGCACACTGAGAACAAAAATGTTCTCCACACTGCACATTTGCAGCACAGGCTTAAAATTTGATACCTGGAAATCCAGGTATCAAAAGAAACAAAGACAAAAAAAAGGGGCGGTGGGAAACAGGGCAAGACACAGTCCCAGACCATGCCATGAGGTAACCTGGAACCTGGTGCTCCAAACAGACACTCTGGTTTCTGGCCAGAGTGTCTCTGTGGTGTTTCTGCAGCCCCAGCACATGGAGCACACACCCTTAGCATACTGGGGCAAGCAGAAGGCCAGGGCAAGCCTGTGGTACCTGGGCGCTGTCCCAAGTAAGTTAGGGACATGAGGGTGGGGGGGTTATGGGTATGGGGGTGAGGAGTGGCAGGGAAATGTGGGGGAGTGGCTGGGGATGAAGGGGTGTGGGAAGTGGGGGATGTGCCATCTGTGGGTGGGTTTGTGGAAGGGCTTGAGCAGAGGCTGCCACATGCCTGCCCCCTACCCACCCCCTACAGTGCTGGCAGCAGCAGCCAGGGTGGCCATGGCCCAGTCACGTCAAACAGTGCTGTGGTGCTGTGTGACATGGGCTCTGCACATGCTGAAAGAACCTGGCCCGGCCCACTAACACGGCTTTGGACAGGACCAGGAAAGCCTTGTGCTAGCAGGTCAGGCCAGGCCAGGCCAGACCAGGCTGAGTCTGTGCAGCACAGAGCCCTCATCATGCAGTGCCATACCACCACTGTGCCCACTGTGCCAACACTGCCGGGAGAAGGTGGAGTGGCAGGTGTGTGGCAGCCTCCCACTTGAGCCCCTCCACTAGCCCACCTACCGGGAGGCATGACTGGGACATGTAGCTCCTATGCAAAGGCATGCACTAGCTGCACAGGCCATGCCAGGTTGCATCAGTCAAGTTCTCCATGAGGCTCAGGCAGCAATGCACAGCCACAGTGCTGCACCTATCATGGGCCATGGCACATCCCCACCTGAACCTCATGGAAAATGTTCCTGGCTAACCCGATGCAACCCAGCCAGGCCCACACAGCTAGCGAGAACTTTTGCACAGGAGCAGTGCATCCCAGAGCCACACCTAGTCCTGTGGAAAAGCACACTAGCAGCCCATGCCAAGCTGGAGTGGGTCAGGTCCCACCAGGTGCATTCTCCACACATAGACCATGGGTCTGGCAGCACTGCTGCTGGCACAGCCTGGCTGGCACCGCAGGCATGTGGCAGCCCTCCCCATAAACCCAACACCCCCCCACATCCCCCCACCTTCCTCCTGTAAATCCCACCCCACCCCATCCCTACCCTCACCCTCTCCTGCAAACTGCAGCCCACCCCCACACCCCCTTCTGCAAACCCCACCCCATCACCATGCATACCCACCCCACCCTCACCACCCTCCTGCAAACCCCACACAACCCACACATACACACTTGCACCCCACTCCTGCAAGCCCCGCACCACCCCCACCCCTACCCATATACCCCCACCCCATCCTTCAAACCCCACACTACCCCCACACTCCCCACCTGTAAACCCCACATCAACTCTACCCCCACCCACACCCCCCACAAGACCTCCAATCACATCCCCACACACCACTTCCCACCCCCTCCAGCAAGCCTCACAACCCACCATCACACACCTAGCATGCCCAGCAGCCAGACAGGGGGAGACCTGCTGGCAGGAGCTGTGGCTGCAGGGCCATCTGTCCCCACATCCTGGTTAGTGAAGGGATCAGGAGGAGCTCTTAATTTTTCTGTGATAAAAAAGCCAAAAGCAAACATCAAAGCATAGAGATATTTAGAATTTACTCATTTATGATGATAGAGACAATGGTAGGCTTCCAAATTGCTTTAAAATGGTAAATATATCAATAAAACATTGCCCAACTGATAGATCAATCTCTCTCTCTCTCTCTCTCATGCTGTTTTGTTTTCATTGTGCAAGAACATGGATTTTGGAGTACTTTAAAGAGTGAATTTGGCCAGCAGCATGCCCCTGAGGTACCCATGAGCCACCCTGTCAAAAGCCTTATCCTGGTCCAAGGGGTGGAGGGCAAAAGCCAGGCCTTCCCAGTGCACCAGCTCCAGGAGGTCCCAAACCAGGTACAGGTTGTTGAACATCAGACATGGTAAAGCAGTGCCTGTGGGGGAGTGCATGTTAAATAGGGAAGTAATCCAGTGCAGGTGCGGTGCAGGTTGGTATAAGGTGATGTAGCAGGGAATCTTCCCCTCTCCTGAGTGGGGGCAGTG
Organism: Crocodylus siamensis; assembly: GCF_052110815.1. Classification (NCBI taxonomy): domain Eukaryota; kingdom Metazoa; phylum Chordata; order Crocodylia; family Crocodylidae; genus Crocodylus; species Crocodylus siamensis. Next base: position 74,807,570 of record NC_143396.1, on the reverse strand, counting down.
GTAGTACAGGTGGTGGCAGCAGCTGTCCAGAGCAGCCACTTAAGTCATGCTTCAGGTAAAGGTGAAAGTGAAGATGAAGGGGGGGGGGCGGTCTGCTGAAGCAGGTGGGGCAGGCAAGGTGCTGGCAGTGATGGTAGAGGGGAGGGGCCCACAGGTAGCACAGGTCCCCTCCCCATGCTGTCCCCTGACCACGGCTTGGCAGCGGGCTGGGTAGCAGGCTGAAACAGGAGTGCAGAAGCTGGGGTGTGGTGCTGAGGTGTAGTGCAGTGCAGTTGGTTCCCCCCCATAAAGCAAGGGCAGCAGCATGCAGCAGAGGAACCCTCCCCCCCACCCACCCATGAGTGGGGTGGCAACAGGAGCAGCAGCCCAAGGCAGGAATGGGCACAGCCAACTTCCCCCAAAACGTTCCCGAGAACAAACCAACAGCAGTGGTAGCCAGAGGCGGATAGGGGCATGGCCATCTTCTCCCCAGAAGCTCCTGAAAGCAAGCTAGCAGCAGCAGCCAGTAGCAGCAGAAGCAACAGCAGCAGCAGCTTAAGATAGGAAGGGGAATGGCCAGCCTGCCCCCAGAAGTTCCTGAGAACAAGCTGGCAGCAGCAGGAGCAGCAGCCTGAGGCAGCAAGGGGCATGGCAAACTTCTCCCATAAGCTCCTGAGAGCAAGTCAGCAGCAGCCTGGGACAGGAAGGAGCATGGCCAACTTCCTCCAAGAAATACCTGAAAGCAAGTAGTTCTGAGCTGCTTGCTAGGGCAGCTTTTTATACAGCTGAGGCCAACACACATGCCTACATGTGTGGACACACCCATGGTGTGCAGAGGTGTATCTACTGCTCCACAAATAAAACTTGATTTTTTTAGTTTTTATGCCTGGATTTATTAAGCCTAATGATCACTACACTCCCTAATACCAGAACAAGAAAGAAGAAAAAAAAAATCACAATCTCATATTGGTTTGTCATACAACCTCCACTGTCCTGAATTGATTGTTTCAATCCCATTACAGAGACAACTCAAGGGCTCCATTGTGCAAGCCTGACAACAGAAGGATGACATGAAGATAAATTCCTTACAAGCAGAACAAATAATGATCCATGTTAAATACAGGAAGGAGGTGGGGGAGGGGGGGCGGGGAAAGGATTCACAGAGTTCTACTGAATAGAAAGTGGAGAGAGATGCACTTGAGTCCTCGAAGTGAGGAACTTTATTTATTTTTAGGAAATCTTACATACCTGAGTTTTTTAGTAGCTTTGAAGTGTTGTGGCTGGGATGATCCAGGAAAGATGCTCCTTGCTGCTTAGTTTTTTTAAACGTGAGGTATAAAGAACAATTGCTTTAGTTAAACTTTAGTCAAAATTCCTAAAGCAAACTTTTAACCAAACTCTTTAATTTTTAATTCTGCTTAGTGTATACTGGCTGACAAATTTCTGGTGACTGCTTTTTCAATATTGTTGTGAACTCTGCCCTTAAGATGATGAGCTTCATTGAGGGTTATGGATTAACACTCAAAGGCAACAGTTGTAGAGCAGACATCAAGGTTCATGGTTTATGCATTAGATAACTGTAGTAAAAGACCTTCTTTCTTTTAGTCCTGAAAGATAAATAAGGAAGCATTTTGAAATGTTTTGTTAACAACTAAAAGCTTATTTGCCTTTGAATTCTTGCTGGATCTCAGCAACTAACTGATAATTGAGACTAAATTAAAACTGTTCATAACTTGTAAAATTATAATAATTTATTATCAATATCCAAATACTTTAGATATTATTCCTCTTTTTTTCCTTCTGTTAGTTCTTGGTGTGCATGTTATCCAAAAATATTAAAAATTCAAGTTCTGTGCCCAAGTCAGTTAACTGGCATTTTTTGTTCTTATTGCCTGAATAAAGTAAAGTATCGGCAGTGAACAACAAGATTTGGGATTTTTTTTAAAAGACACAATTTAATCACTGAAACGTAGCAGTTGCTTTTCAAAAATATTCCCATTGGTAAAGCTCTAGTGGTCAAATGAATACGGAAACAAACTTTATATGTTATTATCTTCCCTGAGAAATAGTTTATCATCTTATAAATAATGCATTATTATTCAGCCTCGCGAAAGTAGAATTAAATCGGTGAGGTTGTAAGCGAACCCCTAATTTTAGGATGTTCTGTTCTGAGAAGTGCATAACCTTGAGACTAAGTAGGTAACCTTCATGTTCTACTGATACAAAGTTTCAGGAGAATGGAATTTGATATGGGGTGTTTTGGGACTTTTTTTTTTTAAAAGGTATAAAAATTGAGGACAGACATTTAATAAATGTTCAGGCATCCATCCCTCAGGGAATGAAGTCAGGATTCTTATTGAAGCCATTCTTCATCTAATTCACGGACTGTCAAGTCTCTGGGGAGAGGAGTGAAAGCTCTATGTTTGTTTCCCTTATATAATACAACCTACAGGCACACAGGTGTATTACAGGTGTTTATCTTTTAAACAGTTGGGGGGGTGAAACGAAGGAAGGGTGTTAAAGGAAATATAAGCTCTGCTCTGTTCCTTATGTGTAAGAGACATTAATATCAATTCTAAAGATGCAGGAATGATGTCCCACATAGTGCTAAGGCAGACCACATAAGCCAGATTTTGGAGTAAATGCCCCACGACCACCATCCCCACACACACAAGTCATTAAAGTAGAAAGCAAAAAAAGTACAGAAATACTCCCAGTAATGACTACATACAGAATTGTGGTGAGAAGAAGTTTAGCCCCAATACATGTCAACAGGAGGTAAGACGGCAGCAGTCAGAGGTCAGAAGGAGAGGCTTTAAATTTTTTTTTTCCTTGTTCCTCTTCTGGTGTTGGATTGTATTGCTCAGTGGGCGCATCTATACGAGACGCTTAACACGCAGTAGCCTAACAACACTGCTCAGTAGTGTGCCGGGCAAAAAACATGCTAATACACTACTGTGCAATAATATTAGGCTACTGCTCAGTAAGCATCACTAAAAATGCATGCACTGGTGCTACTGTACAGTAACTCTAGTTACTGCACATTTAGGTAATACTTCATTTAGCAAGTACTAAAATAAATGTAAAGTAACTACTGCACAATAATGAACATGTAGACATGCCCACTATCAACATATCAAGCCAAAGAGTATAATATAGTGAATTTGAATTAAAAAAAAGAATATGGTTAGGACACTCACCTGAGACACAACAAGGTCTAGTCCCTACTCTAATGAATATCTACATATTTCATATGAAGCAGAAGAACTTTAAAAAGAAAGACTAAGAGGGGATCCCAACATCTATGGCTCTAAAACAGATCCTAGTTTTAAGTGCCCTTTCCTGGGAAGTGGATAATGTGGGTTCAGATCACTTCAGGAAGAGGAAGTATTTTGAACATATATGCCCCACCTAACCACTAAACTCTTGTTTGTAAGAGAAGTAACACCACCTCTTCTTTTTCCTTGGTCTTTGAAAGAATAAACTTTAAGCAACTTGCTCCAGGAGGAGAAGTGACAACTGTCTATCACAGAAATCAAAAAGTAGGCTCCTAAATCCTTCTCTTATCCAGGACTTAAGCCACACTTTTCTAAAATTTTCAAATGGCCACCATAGACAATTCAGCATACTGGCTTTTATGGTTTGGACAAATGTGTTTAAATGTCCCAGAGCTAAAAAACTTAAGCATTTCAGAGTCAAGGTTAAAATTCCCTAAGTTCTAATTCTACTAGAAAACAAAGTAGCAAAATCTCACACATACAACCCTCAGTGTTACAACTTTCAATAAATAAATACATACATCTTCCTCAGGGAGATTGATAGTAAAACAACAACAGCAATTACATTAATTCTTCTCCCATTTCTCACTTCAAATGTTATAGTCTTTTCTCCAGTATTTGCATTTTATTATAACTTTGATTTCCAGATCCATGTTGTTTTCCAAAGAAGCATGATAATGGGAGTACGAACTCAAGCATCAATAATTCCAAATCTCTTACATTTTTTGCAAAGCATAACTACTCTGAGCTCACAGAAATGTTAAAGTAGTTCCCCAGATAATGCTGTGGACCATGCAAAGCTGCATATTTGAAAAGGAGTACAAGCAAATAAATTTGCCTATTTAAAAAAAAATTAAGTCTGTGTGTTTTCAGTACAGCAGCACTTTAAATACATGTGGAATCATTAGTTGTTAATATTGGTATGATTGGCAAGTTCTGCAGCAGGTACACTAAGTCTCAATTCTGAGATGTTTGTAGATATGCCATTCTATTCAAAACACATTTCACAATATTTTAGATGTCACAAGCCAAGTTTTTTGTTCTGAGTAAGCAAAAGCAGATAAGAGCTTATCCCTTTTATAGTTATGTTTTTACTATAGAATTTCATTAGAACCAATGTTTATTTCCTTTCCCTATGCTTATTTTAGTTCATGCTTGCCTGTAAAAACAAAGACTCACAGTCATGTTAACTTACATGTTGCTGATATTTCCAATACTGGGGATATATCATCTGGGTCCCAAGGAGCTTTCATTTGCTTTTCTTGGATCATCCAACATAGTTGCATGGACAAGAATCCATTTCCGCCTCTTCTCATTCAGGACATATAGCTAGTTTTAAAAATAAATCTGATCCATTACTCCACAAAACTGTTTGTTTTTTCGTTTTTTAATTAAGCCTCTACTCATTCAGAACACTTTATTTTTTACATGGAAAGGCAGCCAACTTCCAAAAATTTCATATGCATCCTCATATATATGAACAAAGAGAAAAATCATTACAATATTAAGTCTGTAGATATAACAAAAGGTTCAAACATGTACAAGAGATATTACATCCTCATCAAGTCAACAATATTTTGCTTCATTTTTGTTTTCACTTCAGCACGCATAGTGTGAATTTAAAATGGTCCTTTCAATCTTTGACTGTAATTATCAATAGCAGTGACATCATAGCAGTTATGTTAAGCCTGCTCTACATTATTATTTCAGCTTCTTGCAACGATCCTACCAGCAGTGTTATTTCCTTGAATATATCTGTTCAAATAGGGGCCCTGCTTCACAATTTTTTGAAATTACAACCACCACCAAAAACAGTGTCTGCACATGTTAACAGTGAAGCATCTAGAAACAGGGCTTCTCCAACAAAAAAGAGTCACAACCAGTAAGGCAGAAAGACTAGAGCTTATTCTATATTCAACTCAAGGAAAAAGACAAAAAAGAACAGTTCTATTATTTACTCATTTTTTTCTTCTACAAAACAGAATACTTAGTTACATTTTTAACAGTTCCTGTTTCTCTCCGCTCACTGTCCTCAGCTACAAACATCTGAAGCAAATTGCTAATTAGACTGTAATCTGAGCTCTACAACAGAAAAACAACATCTTTTATTAAGATGCCTCTCTTATTTATATGAGGATATTTATACCTTTGCAATATAAAATGCTTTTTGTCCATATCTTGAGTTATCTCCTTATAAAATAGGATATAAATATGCCTTTGGATGTATATCTGAACCAATGGAAAAGCTTTGGCCAACTAAAAAAAATAAAAAATAAAAAAAGTTAATTGTAATTATTTGTATTTCCAGTTTTTTAGGCTAGATTCACAGCCAACAGGAGAGCAGTGATGGACCCATCATTATGCCTTTCCCCTCCCCACCCCCATAAAGAATTGCCCTTAGCAGTTAGGCTGTAGCTCAGTGGTTTTCAACCTGTGGTCCATGGACCCCTGGAGATAAGCAGACTATATCTAAGGGGTCCATGAAAGATGACTATGATCAATCAAAAGTATGTGAATACCCACACTTACAATTCAAAGGGGGTCTCGATCTCCATTCAAAATTTCCAAAAGGGTCCACAAATGAAAAAAAAAGGCGAAAGACCATCGCTGTAGAGAATTCTGGCATGCAGCTGTGTAGCAGACAGCATACATGCAGAGTCTCTCCCCTCTGCCCCATTCCTCCCCCCCCCCCCGCCCCCCTGCATTAGAAAGTCTTCAGGAGGCCCATGACAGAGGCTCAATGGCTCCGCACTCCGATAACGAGGGGTAAGCCCTCTCACTAATGGCCTTCTGCCCACGCAGGAGACTGGGGAGCAAAAATGCAACCCTCCCTCCCCAACCCCAAGGAAATTCTGAGCAACACACTAGGTGGCAGCCCACTACCCCACTATAGAGCTGCAGCCCCATTGCACATAATTACTCCCAAACACTACACCAAAATTTAGGGTTGGTCAATAGAGCTTGTATTCTGTACCCGGAGTGGAGCAGATATTCTTGTAGACCCTTTTGGACGTAATATCTATTACTTGGTGCCCACCCAGGCTCTGTATGAGGTGGTCCCATTCCATCTTTATTCCTATGATAGCTTGCTTTAAAAGGAGAAAAGTATTTCCAATAGCTATAAATAAAATTAATAAAAACATCTTCAATAATTTGTGTATGCTGCTTTTAAAGCTGTACAGCATTAGGTAGTTTCTAGTAATATTATGAACACAATGCAACAATTACATTGATCAATATAGCAGGCCATTAGGCAAAATATCCTAAATTTGAGGACAAAGTAGCTAATGTTAACTATAGTGGTGAAAACTCCCATAGAGATTTCTGATTCAAGTGTTATACCAGGCACCATTTAACCTACTTAGCTGACTATGCACTCCTGAAAATACCTGAAATGCTCTTTTGCTGTGGTTGCTAGGCAGGTTAGCGATAGACCTTTCCATGAGGTTCGGTTATGGTAAGTCCCACAATACAATGTGCAGTAATGGGTCACCACAGATGATATCTTAACTTGCATCCTGCATTTGAAAGTGTTGTTCTGATACAACAGCCAGAATAGAGTGACTGAGTACAGAACTCATATGAGGACTGTATTGCTTTGATTCTGTCTCTCGTTTCTCTAAACGAAGTAGTAGAGCACTACTTAGGTATAGGTCGCCTAAAGTTAGAATGGACAATGCAGTTAAAAATAATTTTTCACTTACAGAGCATGCAAGTAGCTATTTACCAAGGTCTTTTTCCAACTGCAATTTCTTTAACTGAATGTACATCTCCCCAGTGAAAGAAAGACATCCCTCGAGGCAATATTTCTTCTCTCTCATCTGTCTATTGTGACACACACAGACACCCTAAAACCTTACAATAAGATGCCTTTAAAATTATGACAGTATTTACTCAACTAAACAATGTTAAAGTGTTTTTCCTAAATCAGTTCATTTCCCTATATAAATAATTCTCAATGTGTAAACAGTCTCCTGGCCATTACTGTACTAAGAAAGGAAGTGTTATAAATATAACCTTACAGTTTTATATAAGAGCATAAGGATCTTAAGGAAGATGGAAAAACACAAATGCCTTAAACAGCAATGGTTGCAGAGATTTTGCCCAAGGGCACTAATATGATTTATGCAGTGTTTTCACTGAGCTTTAGTCAGTCCCTTCCTTCATAATGTACTTGAGGCTAGTGATAATTTATAGACGCTAAAAGAACATTTGTCTTCCTATGACTGTGTTTGCTCACTTTATGGTACAGAAGGATGTGTCAATTTACTATAACTTGTCAGTGAAAGAATAAAGTTACCTATATATCATTATAGGTAAATAAATCTAAAAGCTTATATAACCTAAGGTATAATACCTAAGGTATAGGTATAACGTTTTAGTGGTAAGATATTATAGTTTTTCCAAAACCCTCCCAACAGTGCTAGTTCATGCGTTCTGAACAGAAGTGTTCTGAACTAAAGGCCTTGAAGATCATAAATATTTATGACCTGATATCCTAATAATCTGTGAAGTTTTGTTTCCAGTTCTCAGTACCAAAGACTAAATTTTAGAATTGAGTACTGTCTCTATTACTGTCATTTCACTATTCCAATTGCGCAGGAATAAAAGACCAAAGGAAACGGAGCAACAAAGTACATTTATTTTTAAAAATACAGTTTTACACCTTATTTCCTTATTGCAACTAGCATTTCTGAAGCACGCAGGTATTGGTGAAAAAGAATAGAAAAGGCATGTTTTATAAAATAAGGTGGGTAAAGGAGAAAGATGTTGTCTCTAGAACATACAAAAAACACATACTTTCCACTTTCCCTCCTTACCAGCCTCCTTCAGTCACTCCTCTGGAAAAAAAAGTAAAATATTATAGATCCACAGGCATAAACACTCTAAAGCATTCTCTGGCTCTACTCAAGATAGGTGTGGGGAAGGTATAGGGATGTTCTGGAGGTAGGGATCCCTAGAGGGATGACTAACACAAAGAAAAAACAAAACAAAAAACCACATATTAGCATTTTATGAGCTCCCATTAAGAAAAATTTTAAAATCTGAATGTTTCCCATTTTTTTCACCTGCTCTTACAACATGATAAACAGAAAGCGAGAGGACTATGAGCTATATTCATTTCCACTGCCTGAGATGAACATATATGAATATAAACACAAGAGAACTAAGAACATGAAAAAGTGTTATGGTTATTAATAAGACAGTACCTTAACATAGATAAGGCAGCACCTTAAAATAACAGACTTTCCCCTTGTTCTGCATGATTTTGCTTTCTTGCTTCTACTGGCAAACAGTATTCATGCTTTTGATTTCTGCCTTTGAATAAATATTTCAGGAAGTTTGGTAAACATGAAAGCTTTATTTCATGCAAGCTATAAGAAAGCTTTTAGGTTCTACTTTCTTATGCAACATCCAGAATTTCAGTATTCTTAATGTTTATTCTTACAGTCAAGTTTGCATTTCAGCATAGTCTTTATTCTTTCCAAGTCTCCTTCCCTGCTGCCCTTTATCCTTGGAATTCAAATGTTGAATGTCCCTTCTTTCTAATCACCCCTTAAAACCAGTACTTCTGAAAGCCTGTCAGTAATTATCTCTGGGACATGTATACTGCATCAAATTTTCAGTGTTTCCAGCTACAATATGTGAGCCAAATTCATTTTTGGTGCAACTCCCAGCTTTTATACCAGGGATGGATGTGATCCCAGGGCTAGAGACAAACATTACACATAAACCAGTTTAAGAAATCAGAAATTGGTTTAAACCTGTAACAGAACATAAGTTCAGTGCACATAAACCAGTTTCAAAATGAGCAAAACTGGTTTGAGATAAACCTGGTTGACTGCAGTATCAGACTTAACTGATTCAGCTCAAACTGGTGTATGCAATGTCTGTCTCAGACCCCTTCTTGGTTTAAGTTAAACCAGAGTCTCCCAGTATACCAGCATGCCCTCTAGACTGGGCTGTCCACTCAGGTGGGGCAGAGCTGGCCCCACCACTCTGCTTTCTAACCTGAGCAGGGGTGGGTACATGGAAAGACACTGCCAGCTGGCATGGCCCCATTAAGGCAAAGTGGGTGGGGAGGGGGTTAATTCTTCCCTCCTTCTCCTCCCCCCCACTGCAGCTGGGGTCTGCCTGTCTGCCAGGGAGCAGCAGAGGTGGAGGGGTGGCCAAGGCTGGCAGACCCCAGGTGAGGTCCCAGGGGGCAGAAGGGGCAAAGGGAGGAATTAAACCCATGCCTGCCCTCTTCACCTTAACAGGGCCATGCCAGGATGGTGTCTGGCCATGTCCTGCTGCTGGAGCAGTGATGGGATGGGGAAGGGCAGCAGTCTCTGTCAGACTGCACAGGAGGGGGTTTATTTTCTCCCCCTTCTCTGTCTAACCAGCAGGGACCACAGCTGTTCCAGCATGACCCCATTAAGTCTAAGGGGGCAGAGAGAGGGTTAATTCTCATTCCTCCCACTGGGGGACTGCAGCTGGGGCAGAGTAGTCCCCCCTTCTCCCAGTCCCCCCACCACAGGGTGGGGACGGGGGCTCTGTGTGGGGCTGCCCAGCCCCAGAGGAGGACTCTTCCCCTTCCCATTCCCCTTCCCCTGTGGGGCAGGGAGGGTTCTGTTTGCTGCTGGGGGAACTCGTCACCCTCCTCCTCCCCTACACCCCTGCTACCATGGGGATGGAAGAGGGGCTCTGTGCAGGACTGTTCTTCAGCTAAAGCAGAAAAGACATAAGACACACAAAAATGGCACTTCAGAGAGTTATAATGAGTAATTATCACAGCTAAGAAACAAAAACCATTTAGTTCCACCCCAAAATGTAGCCCTTAGTGACTCGCTAGGTCTCAGGAAGGTAAAACCTTTTTGAAAAAAAGACGGGGAGTCAGTAACAGTAGTGGCACAGATTTTTTGTAGTATAGATGCAGCTTAAACTTTTGCTTCACAATTTCACCACTGTTGACCTCTCTGTAATAGCTGATCTCCATCCTAAATTCTCAGGAGGTCAGAAAGAAAATACACAATTCCATGCTAGGGAAAAAAGAAAAAAAATAAATGGACCAGTGAGAGGGAAAAGGAGAAGTGAGTTGCCTGGTGCTAGAAAAATCACATTATTTTTTGGTGGGAGAGGCAGGTGGTGTTTGGAAGGAAGAGACATAATATATTTTAAAGGGTGTCCTTTCCTTTCTCTTTAGCTTTTCAGTGCAGGTCAGTAAAGAAAAAGACTTGGCTTGTCTACAGAGCTGTAAGGCTAAGGTCAAACAAACAGTTTTGTGCATTGTTTTCTACATTAGTATGCCCAATGGTAGCAGTCCAAAAGCATTATTCTGATCCTTGTATGGAAGAAGCTTAAAAGGAGTTGCTAACTATAGTTAGTGTCTTTACCCCTTTATCAAAGCTGTGTAACTAAAACCCTGATATTGCTGAGAAGTACCTTGGAGAGGGCTTTAATATGAACTGTTATCTGTTGATAGAGAACATGTTCAAAAGGCATGTCCATATATATTAAAATATATATTAGTGTCATAGCCATTGCAATTTATGCTGGTATCAGAGGTAACTAATAGGAGGGGCAGAAGGGTGTCATCCTGAACTGCTGAAGAACAACAAATTGAACTGGATGGATTTTATATCTACCATGTAAGTGAAATCCAGAAAGGGTCAGGGGTGATTCTTCTGTGTCTATTTTATTTCTGAGCTATACATGACAATAAAATGAAAGATCCATTTCCAACACAGTATTACTGATAGATGCCAAATTTCCATATTCTTGTGCTATAGAACTTGCATAGTATCTCCTTTTAAAATAGGGATTAATCAGCTTCCGGGCTGGTTAAATACTTATGAAAGTGTTCTGACCATTCATTCAAATGCTCAAGTGGCTGATTTTAGGTAAAAGAGTACTGATATGAGTTAATCACACATTTGTACAAACAAATTTGTTGTACTGACTGCCTAAGGAATAGGATTATTAAAGGAATATATAAGTAGCTATAAATGGGATATTTGGGTACAAATAAATGTATTTGGGATTTGTTGTTCAATATTTTGTTTTCAAATATTAATAAAAAAAACATACTGGACTTGTTAAACTAATTAGTTCATACAAATTTATATTTATTCACTGGTTATTTTATGACTTGGGTTCTCTTCCTGCTCCAATCCCTTGGCCTCATCTGAAAATTCAGACTGCAAGGTACTCTGGATTTAACAAAACAAAAAAACAAGTCAGAAACAAGTCTATGGCCATGGACCTTTGTTCACATCTGTCTTTTTTATACCAAGACTCATTCTGAGGATTGGAACAGGGACCACTATTATGCCATTATGTCCCTTAACATACCTTTTATGCTAAGGGAATCCTCCTATGGCTAGAGAAGATGACTTTGCATGTAGAGTCCATCAATGTTAAAATGTGTCAATCTACAATCTAAAATGTAGAACTAGACCTAATCTATTTTAGTTCTAAATAGCACTGAAATTCCTCAGGCTAGGTTTCCCAGTTCATGACTACCTTCCTAGTGAAAGCTTCACAGGAGGCTATATTCCTTCTAGGTCCAACAACCCCTCTCCAACAACCATTTTATCTTTATACTGCATAATCTGTCCTGCAAAGGCTGAGTCTCATTTGAGACCAAAGAGGTGAAGAATATCTTAAAAGAATGGTTAAATCACTGTAGCTCAAAGTGATGGGATTTCCAAAAGAAGAATGCATTATGATTATAGGATTCACTATCATCAGTCTCAGCATCCCCAAATTGTTAAAGGACTCTAGGTTTCAAGGTGGCAAAAGCAAAGAAAGATCCAGGCCTACAGTTCAGTCGTTATCCCCACTCTCCTTGACATATGTGAAACATAGGTGACCACATTGTCATCTCAAGAGCCAAAAGAGCTATCACCAAAAATGTATCCAAAAAATCCTCTGCATAAAATGGGAAGGTTACCATACAAAACACCATAATCCTTACTAAAGCCAATATTACCAGCATTGTGTCAGAGATATTCAAGCACCAACTTCACTGAACTAGACATCATAGTGGATGCCCAATTCTTGACTCCCAAAACAAGTGCTCTACTCCCAACTTAGTTGTGGCCCAAGATCTAGTGGGGGCCAAAGGAAATGCTACAAGGACTCATTGATGGCATACCTGAAGAAAATGAATGCAAGCATCAAGAACTGGGAGGAGCTGATTGCTAACCAACTGCATTGGTCCTGCAACCTCCAATGTTGTAAATGGGCAGAAACAATTGGTGACGGACAGAGGGGACAAGGCTGAACTCCTCAACGAGTTCTTCGCCTCAGTGTTCCTAAGTGAGAGGCATGACAAGTCTCTCACTGGGAGTGTAGGGAGGCAGCAGCAAGGCACCAGACTTCCATGCGTGGACCCTGAGGTGGTGCAGGGTCACTTGGAGGAACTGGATGCCTTTAAGTCGGCAGGCCCGGATGAGCTCCATCCGAGGGTACTGAAGGCACTGGCCGACATCATTGCAGAGCCACTGGCGGGAATATTTGAACGCTCGTGGCGCACGGGTCAAGTCCCGGAGGACTGGAAAAGGGCCAATGTGGTTCCCATTTTCAAGAAGGGGAGGAAGGAGGACCCAGGTAACTATAGGCCAGTCAGTCTCACCTCCATCCTTGGCAAAATCTTTGAGAAAATCATCAAGGCTCACATTTGTGAGAGCCTGGCAGGACAAATTATGCTGAGGGGAAACCAGCACGGGTTCGTGGCAGGTAGATCGTGCCTGACCAATCTAGTCTCTTTTTATGACCAGGTCACAAAACGCCTCGACGCAGGAGGAGGGGTGGATGTCGTATACTTGGACTTCAGGAAGGCCTTTGACACGGTATCCCACCCCATACTGGTGAACAAGTTAAGGGGCTGTGACTTGGATGACTGCACAGTCCGGTGGGTGGAGAATTGGCTGGAGGGTCGCACCCAGAGAGTTGTGGTGGATGGGTCGGTTTCAACCTGGAAGAGTGTGGGCAGTGGGGTCCCGCAGGGCTCGGTGCTTGGACCGATACTCTTTAATGTCTTCATCAGCGACTTGGACGAGGGGGTGAAATGTACTCTGTCCAAGTTTGCAGATGACACTAAGCTATGGGGCGAAGTGGACACGCCAGAGGGCAGGGAACAGCTGCAAGCAGACCTGGACAGGTTAGACAAGTGGGCAGAAAACAACAGAATGCAGTTCAACAAGGAGAAATGCAAAGTGCTGCATCTAGGGAGGAAAAATGTCCAGCACACCTACAGCCTAGGAAATGACCTGCTGGGTGGCACGGAAGTGGAAAGGGATCTTGGAGTCCTAGTAGACTCCAAGATGAACATGAGTCGGCAGTGTGATGAAACCATCAGAAAAGCCAATGGCACTTTATCGTGCATCAGCAGATGCATGACAAATAAGTCCAAGGAGGTGATACTTCCCCTCTATCGGGCGCTGGTCAGACCGCAGCTGGAGTACTGCGTGCAATTCTGGGCGCCTCACTTCAAGAAAGATGCGGATAACCTGGAGAGGGTCCAGAGAAGGGCCACTTGTATGGTTAAGGGCCTGCAGGCCAAGCCCTATGAGGAGAGATTAGAGAAACTGGACCTTTTCAGCCTCCGCAAGAGAAGGTTGAGAGGCGACCTGGTGGCTGCCTATAAGTTCGTCAGGGGGGCACAGAAGGGAATTGGTGAGTATTTATTCACCAAGGCGCCCCCGGGGGTTACAAGAAATAATGGCCACAAGCTGGAGGAGAGCAGATTTAGATTAGATATTAGGAGGAACTTCTTCACAGTTCGAGTGGCCAAGCTCTGGAACGGGCTCCCAAGGGAGGTGGTGCTCTCCCCTACCCTGGGGGTATTCAAGAGAAGGTTGGATGTGTATCTAGCTGGGGTAATGTAGGCCCAGCACTCTTTCCTGCTTATGCAGGGGGTCGGACTCGATGATCTATTGAGGTCCCTTCCGACCCTAGCATCTATGAATCTATGAATCCACCAAGCATCAGCCTGCTTCAAGGGTGGACAACTGGAGACCCTCTGGGTTAAAATCCATGGGGAACATGACACAGGGGACACAATAGTGGGAATCTACTACAGGCCTCCCACCTAAAGTCTAGAGCTTGACCAGGAGTTCTCCCGGGAACTGGCTGAGGCTGCATGCTCCAGGATCATGGTTATCATGGGTGACTTCAATTACCTGGACATCTCATGGGAAGATAACTCTGCCAAATCCAAGCAGTCGCAAAGCTTCCTCTTGTGCATGGATGACCTCTACCTGAATCAAGAAGTCTATGGGCCAATGAAAGGTAAAGCACTGCTTGACCTGGTACTGGCTACTGGGGATGACCTAGCGATCAATGGGAAGCTGGGTGACAGTGACCACGAGCTGATCACCTTCACCATCCGCCGTAAAGCTGGCAAGTCAGTCAGCAACACAGAAGTCCCTGACTTCATGAAAGCTGACTTTGACAAGCTCAGGAGGCTTGTCAGTGAGGTCCTAAGGAACCACAAGCCCAGGGAGAGGGGAGTTCAAGAAGAGTGGTTGCTCCTCAAGGGAGCAATCCTCAATGCACAAGCCAATTCTATTCCATCTTGGAGGAAATGCAGCAAGACGGTACAGCAGCTCCCCTGGCTCTCCAGGGATGTAGCAGACCTCCTGAGGCTAAAAAGAAAGGCCTACAAAAGGATGGAGGATGGGATTCACCTCCAAGGAGGATTATCCTGCACTGCTCCAGTCCTGCAGGGAGCAAACCAGGAAAGCCAAGGCTGTAACTGAACTCCAACTAGCTTTGAGCATCAAGGACAATAAAAAGTCATTTTTCAGACATGTGGGGAACTGGGGGAAAAGCAAGGGCAACATTGGACCCCTGCTGAACCAGATGGGGCAACTGACACCCAGGAAAAAGCCAACCTATTAAATGGCTACTTTGTGTCAGTCTTTCATCAGTTCCATGGGACGCCCATGCCTGCTATGGGACACGGAGGTCTGGATGAGGGAGATCCCCTGCCCTCCACTAATGCTGACCTCTTGAACGAACACCTTGAGAAGCTGGACACCTTCAAGTCAGCCAGCCCTGACAATCTATACCCCAGGATACTCAAGGAGCTGGCTAGCATCATAGCTCAGTCTCTGGCATGGATCTTTGAAAATTCCTGGCACTCTGGTGTAGTGCCCGAAGACTGGAAGAAGGCCAACGTGGTGCCGATCTTCAAGAAAGGGAGGAAAGTGGATCCGGCTAACTATAGGCCCATCAGCCTGACTTCTATGCTGGGGAACATCTTAGAAAAGTTTATTAAAGAGGCCATCCTTAAATAGACTGTTCAACTCCAACATCCTAAGGGATAGCCAGCACGGGTTTGTTGCGGGTAGGTCTTGCTTGACCAATCTCATTTTCTTCTATGACCAGGTGACTTATCACCTGGACAAGGGAAAAAGAGATTGATGTCATATATCTTAACTTCAAAAAAGCCTTGGATCTGGTATCCCATGATCACCTCTTGGCAAAACTGGCCAATTGTGGCCTTGGGTCCACCACAGTCCGCTGGCTGGGAAATTGGATCCCTTGTCAGACCCAGAGGGTAGTAATTGATGGAAGTCAATCATCACGGTGCCCCGTCACCAGTGGGGTCCCTCAAGGCTCTGTCCTTGGACCCATATTCTTCAACATCTTCATTAATGATGTAGACACTGGAGTCAGGAGCGGACTGGCTAAGTTCACCGATAACATCAAACTTTGGGGTAAAGCATCCACGTTAGAAGACAGGAGGGTGATCCAGGTTGACCTGGACAGGCTCAGCAAATGGGCAGATGAGAACCTGATGGTGTTTAACACCGAAAAATGCAAGGATCTCCACCTTGGGAAGAAAAACATGCAGCATCCTTAGAGGCTCAGCAGCTAGTCTATACTGACTAGCACTAAGAAAGATATTTGGGGGTCATGATTGACCACAAGATGAACATGAGCCTGCAATGTGATGCTGCGGCTAGTAAAGCAACCAAAATGCTGGCTTGCATCCATAGATGCTTCTCAAGCAAATCCCGGAACATCATTCTCTCCTTGTACTCGGCCTTGGTGAGGCCGCAGCTGGAGTACTGCGTCCAGTTGTGGGTTCCACAATTCAAAAAGGATGTGGAGAAGCTTGAGAGAGTCCAGAGAACAGCCACACACATGATCAGAAGTCAGGAAAACAGACTTTAAGATGATAGGCTGAGAGCCATGGGGTTCTTTAGCCTGGAAAAGCGCAGGCTCAGGGGTCATCTCATGGCCACCTATAAATTTATCAGGGGTGACCACCAGGATCTGGGGGAACGTTTGTTCACCAGAGCGCCCCAAGGGATGATGCGGTCGAACGGTTATAAAGTACTGCAAGAACATTTCAGGTTGGACATAAGGAAGAATTTCTTTACTGTCCGAGCCCCCAAGGTCTGGAACAGCCTGCCATCAGAGGTGGTTCAAGCACCTACATTGAACACCTTCAAGAGCAAATTGGATGCTTATCTTGCTGGGATCCTATGACCCCAGCTGACTTCCTGCCCTTTGGGCAGGGGGCTGGACTCGATGATCTTCCAACATCCCTTCCAGCCCTAATGTCTATGAAATCTATGAAGGTAAAATATCTTGCCCCCAAAGCAGAGAGGAGAGCAGAAGGAAAAGAAGAGAAATCCCAGTCTATGACCTATTCTTCCCTATGCAAACACCTACAACTTCTGCAGACAGATCTGGGGCTCAAGGTTTAGACTCTTTGGGAAGGCATAGGGGGTGCACATACACCCTCTGAGATTGGTGGTGCACTCCATACACAAAGTGCTGCTGAGGCTGCCAGGGACACCTGTGGGTGATCACTGCTTGCTGCCCCCCCTCCATGCCAGTGGCATCTGTGGGCAGTCTCCGATAGCCACTGGGTGCTGCCAACACTGCCAGCAGCATCTGCGGGTGGTCACTGACTGCTGGTCAGCGCTTGGCACTCCCACCGCCTGCCACTGACACCGCCATGACCGCCTGTGGGAGCTACCTGCTCGGCCTGCCCTTGCTGCCAACACCACTGCAGCTGCCTGTAGGACCTCCCCACGCCACCACCATGCCCCCACTGCCACCAGCTGTGGGCAGTCGCCATGCCCCCCCCAGCTTCCAGGGGCATGCAGCATTCATGCTCTTGAATCACCTCAATACCCATCAATGAGCCATGATAGAGATCATCCTTGAATTGAGGAACTGTCAATGATGAACTCCAAACAGATTAATGATAATTTTGGAGTGAAGGGGCACCTATATACAGTGACAGAGCTCTGCTCTGGGGCATGCTGTGAATCTGCTGTAACATGCTAATTAAAGCACTCCAGCAGACTCCACTTCAAGGGTATTCAGTGTCCCCAAATTTCAAAATGGTGGCAGGGGCACTTTAACTAAAGCTCATTGAATAAGCTTTAGTTAAATCACCCCATCACCTTTTTGAAGTATGGCATGCTGATTACATGCGACACTGTTGGCGCTTTAATTAGAGTGGCTCAGAGCTGCTGTAATTAAAGTGCCCCCCTGACCTCACTCCAGAGCATGTGTATAGATGCACATGATTCCTATGTTAATTTAAGTTTACAAGTTTCCCTCGCTTTATGCTGCACATGCGTTCCTGGAAAATGGCACATAACTTAAATTCGCATAAAGGGATCCCACTTTATAATCTAACAAATAAGGATACGATCCAAGACCTCAACTGTACTGACCCCCAGAGCCATTTCTACCACTATTACAAGACAATTGTGATACTCACCAACGGCAGACAATACACACAAGCACAGGGTACCATCATAATGGAGATGGCAACTACAGAAACACGAGTGAGGAGCAAAGATCCACACAGGAAACTCTATTTTGGTGCATGTCACTACCACAATGCACCACACAAAGCAGCTAACTGTTGGCTTCCACCACACGAATCACCTAAGAGTGACTTTACCTCGCACATAACAAATTTTTGGAATAAAAAGGGTCATTGCATCAGAGTGAATTCACACATACAGAACCCACCTAAAGCAAGGGAAACCTGTATATTGAAGTATGGATAACTTCCATTCCTTTCCATCATAAAGGCATATATGTTAGTTAATAACTGAAAGTAATGTTATAAAACCTGCTGACAAATAATACAGCTTTGAATCCTTTCTAAGATTACTGCCATTAGAGTATAAATCTATTTTCTCCACAGTTTCAGAAGATGCTCAGAGAGATCCTAGAAACATAAGGGGAGTCCATACCAACCCCTAGAAAAGTTGGTAAAAGAGCTCAACAACCCCCCTGGATCAACAGAGGACTCAGGGATCTCCTACATCTAAAAAGAGAGACTTATAAAGGATGAAAGACAGGAAACACCACTAAGAAGGAATATGGTCCACACCTGTAGGGAGCAAACTAGGAAATCCAAGGCTGCAACTGAACTCCAACTGGCTACATGAATCAAGGACAATAAAAAGTCCTTGTTCAGCTATGTGGGGAGTCGAAAGAGAAACAAGGGCAACATTGGACCCCTGCTAAACCAGTTGGGACAGCTGACTACCAAGACCCAGGAAAAAGCCAATCTGCTTAATGATTACTTTGTGTCAGTTTTTCACCAGCCCAAAGGGACCACCCTTCGGGACATGATGTACCATGACCAGGTGTGGCAGGGCTGTCCCTAGGGGCGCCGTGACCTCCCCTAGCGCCCTTGCCTACTGTCCCAAGTCTGGGTCCTGAACGCATCCTCTACCTCGCCCGCCATGTCTTTGATCTTATATTATCAATGGGAGGCTGCCTTCTTGCCCCCTTGGCATGGGGCCGGTCTTGATACCACGATTCCGGGGCTACTTCCTGTGCCGGCCTGTCTCTGGGACTGTTCTAAGTAGCCCTCGCTCTCTCTTCGGGCTCCCTAGTAGACTCGCCCTTCTTTCCGGGACCTTCCACCGGGCTTGCCCTCTTCCGGGCTTCCCCTTCACATGCAGTGCCCCACTGGGCCTGCCCAATGCCCAATATGCGTGCCCCCCACTGGGGCCTGTGCTCGCGCTCATCGCGCTCTCTCCGCCCCCCACCGGGGCCTGTGCTCGCATGTCTGCCTGCACTCGGGCCTTTTATGCCTGACTTGGGCTTCCCAAGGTTGGGCCTCAGGCAGCCTTAGCCTCACCTGGCCCCCAGACCCGCCTTCTCGGGCCTATGCCCCACTGGGGCTCTTCCCAATTGGGGCTCGTCCTGATATTGCCCCCACTGGGCTGGGGTCAGGACACCCTACTACGCAGCATCCTCTGTGGTGCTAGGAACTCCCCCAATTTACTGGGGAGCTCCTGATGAGGCCTCCTCCATCCCTACAGCCTTGCCCGGTCCTCCGGTGTAACTATAACTAAACAGAACCACAAGCCACACGGCTGTAACATAACAATAAGCCTACCGGCTAGAACGTACACTCTGGTCAGGGTTCTCCTCCCCGTCTCATCAGGTAGACTCTCAGTCAGTCAGACGGCCGTGCCGTGTTCTGCTCCACAGCAGAGTTGCTGCTCCTCCCACTGCCAGAGGGGAACTGGCTCTGGCCTCAGCCTTCTCTGTTTATGAAGGCCAGGCCCTCCCCCTGGCAGTCAGCTGACCCAATTAGTATCCATAGTAACTGGCACCTGCTGCCCTAATGAATGGCGGCTTGGCCCATATCATCACTATTCAGTAGCAGGCACCCTAGTGCCCTGCTACACCAGGGTAAGGGTGATTATATGCTCACCATTGTCGTCAATCTTGCGAGGGATCATTTGGGAGGCAGGACCCCACAAATCAGCTGGTCCAGATAGATTTGGACCCAGATAGATTTGGACCCAGATAGATTGCACCCAAGAGTGCTAAAGAAACTGGTAGATATCATAGTGCACCCACTAGCAAGGATATTCGAGAACTTGTGGCACTTAGGTGAAGTACCTGAAGATTAGAAGAGGGCCAATGTCGTGCATATCTTCAAGAAAGGGAGGAAGGAAGACCCGAGAAGCTACAGGCCAAATCTGTTTGACCTCAATCCCTGGGAAGATCTTGGAAAAAATGTTAAAAGAAACCATTCTTGACAGGCTAACAGAAGGCCACATTCTGAGGCACAGCCAGCACAGGTTTGTTGCAGCTAGATCTTTCTTGATCAATCTCATGTTTTTCTATAACCAGATGATATAATCACCTGGACAAAAGGGAAGAGGTTGATATATTTGGACTTTAAAGAAGGCTTTAACCTGGTGTCTCATGATGTCCTCATGGAAAAATTGGGCAACAGTAGCTTCGGCTGCTCCACAGTCCAATGGCTGGAGAACTGGCTCCGAGGTAAGACCCACAGAGTGGTAGTTGATGGAACTGAATCAACATGGCACTCAGTAACTAGTGGTGTCCCCCAAGGCTCTGTTCATGGACCTGTACTCTTTAATGTCTTTATAAACAATCTGAACACTGGTGTCAGAAGTGGACTGGCTAAGTCCACTGATGACACCAAACTTTGGTGAAGAGTGTCCACGCTTGAGGATAGGCTGGTGATCCAGCCCAACCTCAACAGGCTTGCAAGGTGGGCAAATGACATTCAATAGGGAGAAATGCAAGGTGCTTCACATCGGGGGAAAAAACCCACATCACACTTATAGTCTCGGCAATGTTACACTTGTTAGCACTATGACCAACAGAGACTTGGGGGTCATGACTGACCACAAGCAGAACATGAGCCACCAATGAGATACCACACCTGGCAAAGTAAAAAAAACTTTAGCATGCATCTACCAATGCATCTCAAGCAAGACCCAGAATGACATCCTCCTGCTGTACTTGACCTTGGTGAGGCTGTAGCTGGAGTACTGCATCCAATTCTGGGCTCCACAATTCAGGAAGGACATGGAGAAGCTTGAAAGAGTCCAGACGAGAGCCACATGCATTATCAGAGGGCAAGAGAACAGGCATTATGAAGACAGGCTGTGAGCTATGGGACTCTTCAGCTTCGAAAAGCACAGGCTCAGGAGTGACTTTCTGGCAGTCAATAAGTACATCAGGCGTGTGCATCAGGATCTGGGGGAATAACTGTTCAACAGAGCACCCCAAGGGACGACAAGGTCTAATGGTCACAAACTCCTGCAAAAGCATTTTAGACTGGACATAAGGAAAAACTTCTTTACTGTCTGAGCCCCCAAAGCCTGGAACAAACTCTCCCAAGAGGTGGTGCAAGCACCTACACTGGACACTTTTAGGAAACATTTGGATACTTATTTCATTAGGATGCTTTGACCCTAGCTGACTTCCTGCCCCTTGGGCAAGGGGCTGGACCCGATGATCTTACAAGGTCCTTTCCAGCCCTAAAGTGTATAAAAATCTATGATATTTGTAACCAATGGAAAATCAAAAGGTTCAGTAATTGCTGCTCTGAAATACTGTTCAGGAGTTAGACTACACTACAAGAAAAAACTGTGGTTGAGCCTCATGAACTGTGCAACAAATTAGATTTAATTTTTTCCAGTACAAATATATACCTGTGACATAGCAGTTTTGAGTGTTGCAGCTCAATAAAATGCAGACATTGAGGGCAACAGTTTTTCAATCAAATTATTTATCACTTTATTAGCATTAATAGTTATTGGGTGCATCTACACAAGATGCTTTACTCAAGATTAGACTATCACTGCAGTAAGCATCACTGTCTACACATGCAGATGCTTACTGGGCGTGTCTACACATGACGCTACATTGCCAGAGCAACACACTACAACGATGTAGTACCAGCAGACACAAATTGTGATGCTACATCACCATAGCAACATCCTTCCTTGTTATAGCACATTCTAACAGCAACGTAGAGGCTAAAAATAACCATGTGCTGCTGGTAGGGCACAGTATGGGCTGTTACTGCACCGTCATTTAGTACTTCCAAAAGTACAAAAGTCACTAAATGACGGTGCAGTAACAATGGTGCCATAGGGACACATGTAGATGCACTCACTGCACAGTAATCTGTTCTAATCATGAGAAAATTTGCTACCTGTAAATGCAAGTAGCTAATTTATTCCCAATTACTTACTGCATAGTACAGCACATATAGACAGCTAACCAGAAGCAAATGTGCTCCTGGTCAGCTGGGCAGCAGGGGGTGAGAGAGTGCTCCTTGTCCCTGGGAGCTGCCTGCTGTTGGGATGGGCTCTGCCAGTGGAGCCTGAGTGGAGACAATGTCCCTCTGTCCCAGCAGCAGGGAGCTTCCAGGCCCCTCTTTTCAATTGCAATTGGGGAGTGGGGCCTGCCTGTGAGGTGGGAAAGTGTCATGAGGTGGCTAATAGAAATATAGTATTCAGAGCAAAGGAAAGAAACCTGTGCATGTAAGCAAAGTGGTAAAAATAAAAATAAAAATAAAAATGCACTTCTAAACTTATAATACCAAAGAACATAGAATTTAGATTCAGAACAGATGATCTACAAGGCTAGAGACAGACATTCAAAAAGCCTGAGCCTAAATTGATTCAATCTTGGCAGGTTAATCTAACTGGCTAGGCTGAACCCATTTGTAACAGCACAGATATCCCCTTTAGACTGAAAGAATACAGGCACATGCCTGCAGTGGCTCAGGCTAGAGGCCAAGGAGCGATACAGAGTGCCCCCTTCCACAGTACTGAGCTGAGGGGGCCATGGCCAGGACCCAGCAGGATGCTCTCATTAGGGAGGGATTTAGTGTTTATCACCCCTGATAACACACTGTTTATTGCCCCTAACTCAGTGTTTGTAACCTAATTAAGAAAACAATAGAGGGACATTACCAGCTACCTGTTGATTCTGCCTTTATCCCATCTGCCACAGCATGGACTGTAGCCAACATGTGGTCTGCTAGCTAATGATGTGTGTCTGTTTAAAGCAGAGGGGATGGTGGAATCCCTGCTTAGAGTGGAGGGGGTGGGGAGCAGAAGCCAGGCAGATGCCTTCAGTCTCTATGGAGCTGCATCCAGAGAGCAGAGGGGAGGAGCCAGCTCTGCTGTGCAGAAGCAAGCCCTGCCAAAGCCAGAGAGCATGCAAGGATGCTGGGGGAGTCTGATTTAACTTAAACCAGCAAGGGGTCTGGGACAGACATGGCATAAACTGGTTTGAACCAAATCAGTTAAGTCTGATACTACATTCAACCAGGTTTTATCTCAGACTGGTTTCAGCCATTTTCAAACTGGTTTATCTTCACTGAATATCTGTTCTGTTACAGGTTTAAACCGGTTTCTGATCACATAAACCAGTTTGTGTGTAATGTCTGTCCCTAGCCAAAGTCTTCTTCAATTAAGTCCCTAACACTCAGAATTATTCTTATAATTCCAACAATGAGTGTCCCTGGAATTGAACTTCTTGTACTAAATTAATATGATAATCTAAACAGATGAATGTGAAAATAATTTTTTATTGTTTAAAGAAGGGGCTAACATAAGTCCAAACAGTAGGGGAATATTCTGCAAAAGAAAAAAAAAATAGAACCAGAAAAATCCAAGTCAATTAAGATTATCTGTAGCACACAAGGGTAATAAAGACACAGCCTATTTGTGTACAGACTCTGAAACATTTTTAATAGTTAATGCACTAAACGTGAGAATAGAATTAATTTTTTAAATCATATATCTACTGTCTATTGCTGTGGTATCATAATGCTTTATTCAACTCAGTGAGATCTTGAATATATAATAATTTAAGCAAACAGAAAAGACCATGATCCCCAACTGTCTGTGGCTTTAATAATCATTTAGAGTTAAAATCAGTTAGTAGAGATGTGCGAAGCTTCAGTCACTAATTCGATTCAGAGAAGATTTGGCTTGTTTTGGAGGCCGAATCACCAAATCCAAAAACACCTCCAAATTGATTCAGAAAAAGATTTGGCAATTCGGAAGGCAGTCTTTCAGAGGAACAGAAACTGAGAAGAGGGAGGAGGAGCAGAGGGGGAAAGACTGACATCTGTAGCTGGCCAGTGACTGTGATCTTTCCCTGAGTCCCCTTCCAATCACAGTGCTCTGGGGGAGAGACATAGAAACAGCACAGAAGCCTCTGTCTACAGCCTTTCTGTCCTACGTGTGAGGTGTTTCTGCTTGACCATCAGGAAGAGCCCCTATTACAGGCCACCATCCCTGCTGGTTTCATCCCACCATGCCTTAAAACACACACAAAGTCAGGGAGGGGCAGAAGAGAGAGTAGGAGTGCTGTAAGTTTCCCCACTCCCTTCCAAACTGAGATGCAGTCTCTTTCCTACAACTAGCAGGCTTCCACTAGTTCCACGGCTTTCTGTACCTAGGAGGTTGATGAAGTGCACTTCATTTAATTGTCTGTGAAAAGTGGTTTGTAAATTCCCTTTGAGGATCAGGCCTGAAAGATTGGAGACAGGTGGTGTTCTGTTCTTGTCTTTGATAGATTTTAGGTGTGTGCTCATTCTGGTGCACAATTGTTGCTTCGTGTCTCCTACATATTTTCCATATGTATTGTATTGTAAAGATATCCCCATACAGAAGATACTGTTGGCAGGTTTTGCATGTCATGTCATGACATGGCCTGGATCCATTCAGTGTGTTTCAGGCTGTAGGAAGTTGGCTTCTGGTGATGAGGTTAGCGAGCTTCAGTGCTTATTTGAATTTACAAACCACTTTTAACAGACAAGCCTATGAACTGTACTTCCTCAACCTCCTAGGTACAGAAACTCATGGGGCGTGTCCATGTGAGCGTGCACATGCCTCTTGCCCCGCCTCAAACCCCTTTGAGGCAGGGCAACAGGCATGTGTGGAAACAAAAAATTGTTCCCTGCACTGCAAACTTGCAGTATGGGGAAAAAATTAGACCCCTGGATATCCAGGGGTCTAAAAAAAGCAAAGTATAAAGAAGTGGGGCAGAGCATGGTTCCCAACTGTGCCCTAAGGCAACCACTCTGGCTGCCAGAGTGTCTCTATGGTAGCCCCTTGCCCTGGTGCTGAAACACATGGCAGGCCAGGCCAGGTGTTTCAGCAACAGGGCTCTGGTGCTGTTGAGTAAGGGGTTGGGGGGGCTGGAGGATGGGGGAGGGAACCATGAGGGGGACCCCCGACAGCCCCACCCACTCCCTTAGCCCCTCGAGCCCTGCCACCCCCCCAAGCCCCTGAACACTCCTGTGATCAGTCCCTCCCCCTGACAACCCCCCTGAGGCCCCTGCAACCCCAGCTGGGGCTAGACCCTCCCCCCCATCACACCCCGAGGCCCCCGACCCCTGCCGGGGCCAGCCTCTTCCCCAACCAACCCCCGAGGCCCCCGACCCCTGCTACAGCCAGCCCCTTGCCCCCATCAGCCCCCTCAAGGCCCCTGACCACTGCCAGGGCTGGCCCCTCCCCCTGCCAGCCCCCCCAAGGCCCCTGACCCCTGCTCTGGCTGGCCCCATCCCCCCAAACCCCCCCAATCCCTGTTCCCCCACTCCATATTTAAAAAAAAAAACAAAAAACCCAGCACTTACCTGCAGTGTTGCTGCATCTGACTGACTGGGGCCCCTCCCCCACAGTGCGGGGCAGGATGACAGCCCCAGCAGCCCCAGCCTGGACCCTGCTGCCCTCCCCACTGCCCTGTGCTGCCCTGGGGACCTCTGGCAGGAGGACCTAAAGGTTCCCATCCCTGCTTCTAAGGTAAGCAGAGGCTTTTTTTCCCCCATTTTTTTCTGTTTTTTTTTTTTTTAAGAGTTGGTGCCTGGGGTTGTTGGGGGTAGCTTGGGAGCCTGGTGGTGCAAGTTGCAGGGGTGAGTCTGGGTGGGGCAGCCACTGGGAAGTCTGAGGGAATGGGGGTTGGGCTGGGTGGTGCAGCCATTGAGGGGGCTGCAGCAATTGGTGGGGGATGGGGCCAGGTGGGGTAGCAATTGAGGGGTTGGGGTGGGGCATCTGGGCCTTGCAAGAGGGGTGGTAGCCCCTGTGGGGGCCATTTGGCCACCATTGGGAGGCGGTACACTTTGTGTGGGGTCTGAACCACCTGTTGAGGGCCCATACCCCTTGTGTGGAGGTTGAAAACCCTGTTGGGGGACTATACCCCTTGTGAGAAGACCAAACCCCCTGTTGGGGGTGCCATTGCCGTGTGGGAGTGCAGCAAAACATGTATTCATGAAACATGTATTTAGAGTTCACTCTATTATTATAAGAGACTAGCTTTAACACTGTAAGATATATCAATAAAGCATCATCCAACTGATCACTGTCTCTGTCTTGCTCTGTCTTGCTTTCTGTCTTTATAGTGGTCTTTTGTTTTACTTGTGGAGGAATGTGGATTTGGGGATCTTTTACAGAGTGACTTGAGAATTTTTTTTATCAGGGATTTTTTAGTTTTCCAATAGGGAACACCAAAATTCCTAATAGGGAGGCCAGTGGCAAGGCCCTGCCTGCTCAGACCTGGCACCTTGGACTCACCTGGCTGTAGCTGACCTCCTGGAAAAATGGGGCCAGGAGGACATGCTTTGACAGTTCAAAGCAGGCCACCACACCCGGAACATCTTCCAGGTGATAGCTGCCCAGATGGCCAGGCAGGGGGCACAAATGGCAGTCGTGCCACACAAAGGCCAACCCTGCAACCACAGTCCACTGGCCCAGAGGGGCAGGTGCCTCTACTGGCGCTGCAGTCCCCATCCAAGTCTGGCACACCAGGTCACAGCCAGGCAGCAGCCCCCACTGCCAGACTGCTGAAGTGGGTGCAGGGAACTCTCAGGGCTGCTTCAGCAGTCCAGCTGGCACAAGGGGTAGTGTCCCCAAGTACCAATTGGCTGGTTCCTGGAAGCTCCTGAGAGCTAGTAGCCCTGAGCTACTTGCCAGGGTGGCTTTTTATACTGATGGGGCCAGGACAGGGCAGCTTTTTATACTGCTGGGGAGTTTCCCCTGGCTGAAGATCTGGGAGGAGCCAGGCAGGGTTATATTGCCCCAGGTGGCACAATTTGCTCCACAGCAAAGTGCATGTCCAAGCATGTGCACCGAAGCAAAAAGCCCAAGCTCAAATTTGTACTGCTTCTATTAGAGCTGCTGCAAGTGCACATGCTTGCATGTGTGGATGTGCCCAGTGAGGGCACACCTTAACACACACAAAGTCACACATCACAAGTTTTGCTTGTCAGCAGCTTGAGGTGCAGTTTCCCAGACACCCATGCACCTATCTCCTTGAAACTTGAGAGGCTTTGTGGCCTCAGCAGGGGTTACCATGCCTGCTGTTTTCATTTGAATCAGGCAAGAAATGACAAAGTTATAGGCAGTTTCATCATTCCCCATTATAACCTATGGGTGAAACATTGAAACAGCATCAAAACAACAAAACAGTTTCAACAATTAAAACAGAACAGTGCTTTTAAAATGAAACAAAACATCAAAACAAAAAAAAACTTTCCCATTAAAATAGCGAAACTTAAGTCAAAGCGAAATGGTGCTGTTTCACACATCCCTAGCAACTATTATTAAAATGTGAACAAGGTTGTCAGAAGCAGTGTCCTTCTACCAAAAAGGCTTGCTAATTCTGGCATGGTTTAATAAATTATCAGAAGCTGCTGGGCACTGCTACTCTGGTTCTTTTGCAAAAGAATGACTGGAGCCATTGTAGAGTTATCCCAAACAGAGACTGTGAAGCAAATCAATGTCACTTAAGATTTGACCACATAAAATGCTGCAGACTATGTGAATCTAGCCTCTGTCCACTAGTATGAGATAAAAAAATATGATACCAGGTTCACCCTTTGTTAGACTCAAGGCACACTCAGAAAATATAGCTCTTAGTTTCAGTCTTTCACTTTTTTTTAACTACAGAAAATAATAGAACAACTTTTCTGTTGGAAATAACTCAGAAAAATCACAACAGGGCAGAATATTATTACACTTTGGATTCCTATTTGACACTCTGCTTCTAATCTTGTGAGTTATATTTGCACAGCTAGCAGTGCTAACACAGCATGGCACCCCATGGAACCCCCTGTCGGGTCCCAGGGTCCCCACGGATCGAACAGACGCCACTGGCCAGTTGCTTAGTGTGTCCTCACCTATAATTGGGATGCCCCATGCGTACGTTTCTCCTGCCACGACTTTGATCTTAACGGAGTTGTTTCAGATGTCTGAGACGTGTAATCCAATTATGAGACTCACCAGCATCTCACGAGGTCCCACATTTCTGAGGGCTCCACCACCCCTACACCCTCCCCCGTTCCACCAGGTGGTGGCCAACTGGCTGGTCCGGCCACGTATCCTCATGTTCACTCAGATAATCCACGAACAAAAAGTGAAAATCAAAACAAGCACTACGACCAAGAAGGTTCCCTTGATCTGGCCACTGCTCCGGCCCCCTGTAGCCGCCTTCCAATCCAAACTTGCCCTCCGAGGGGCCGAGCCCCCTTATTGGCTCTTGGAGAGCCCCCTTGTGGGGCCTGACAAGATTTTGTTTCAACAGCTTTAGTCCACAAGTGAAGTGCGCCTACGGTACCCAAAGTCAATAGTGCCCTTCTACTAGGGCTTTTACGGTACCCTTCTCCAGCCGGTAAACAAACAGTCCTAGCCACTGCAGGGGCCAGCAGACTGGGTTCAAAAACCTGGCTGGGGCTTTATTCTCTGCCAGAGCTCCTACCAGCACTCAGCGTTGCTTCCAGCGTCCCCTGCAGCGTACGTGCTCTTTCCGGTCCTGCATTGCTTCCCCTTTCCGGTTCCGGCCTCTCCTTTATACTGATGGGGGAAATACCGGCCCCGCCCTTCCCAACACACCTGGGTAAGGGAACTCTCTGCCGGGCTCCTTGGGGCTGCGGATCTGGGGCCACTGTCCCTCCGCTTAGCCCGGGAGCCTTGGAGCCTGCTGGCTCCTCCTCTCTCTCACACCCTTTAAAAGGATCCTAAGGTTGCCATAGCACCTAGCTGAGAATTATTGCCCTAGTTAGTAATTAGTTGCTAAATGTGACTGGTTTTTAAAGGCTGGTCATCACTGATATACCATAATGCCCAGTAATAATGCAAACTATCAGTATTGCCCATACCCAGGTCCACAGCTGATGTCTGCGGAGCATCACTGAGGCTGGAGCCACTGGCTGCCCACAGGCCGTATCCAATGAGTTGGTGGCCATTCACCCACAGACCATATTGAATCTGCTGGCCAGACAGATCCGGCCCACAGGCTATATTTTGCCCACACCTGACCTAGATGTGCTTTTTAGGGATTGACCTGTATAGCTTCCAAAACAAATGTAGGGTCAACTAATAGGCAAGCTCACTGCAGAGGTGGTTTCAGTGCCCTCAAAATGCCTAAGTCTCCTGTCTACACTGTGTAGCATCTCTTGAATATCTGGAGAATGTGACAAGGCAGCAAGTTGTAAATGACAAGAAGTAAAGTGAAAGCATTTGGAAGACACCATTGGTGTGAGAAGTAGTCAAACTCCCTAGCTGTGTAAATTTTAGCTTAATTCTATTTTAATGAACCATTTGATGGAATACGAGTGTATGTACAAACACAGTTCTTCTATTAATCAGTTTTGCCAAACATTTCTTAAATACACAAGCAATAAACTAAAATAGAACATACTTTTCTCCCTTCCATTTTTGAAAAACAAAAGCACAAAAAAGTTATCAGAGAATACAAAGTGATAAAAGAAAGTTCTGAATCCTGCCATGCATCACTCGGTTATCATTCTATAGCTGTACAAACCTAAAAAGGTGTGTACTAAAAACGACAACAAGGCTTATTGTTGGTTGGCTTTTTAGGGTAGAGCAGCAAATAGAGAGGTTCTGTTCTCCTCATGTCTACAACACTGATATATCAGCAGACCAATGATTGCAAAAGACACCAAACTTTCATAATTATAATTCCTCTCTCTCTCTCAACCATTTCTAAATTCAACTGATGTTTTTAGAATTGCAGCAACAAGTTGTAAATGATGTATGAAACCAATGATTCCTGACTACCCAGTGCACTGAGAGAACAGAGACGCCACTTTATAGTCACTGCTGTATTTTTAATTATGTATTCAGCTCTGACAGTTGGGAAGAAAGCCTGCTAACAGAGAAAGATCAGCCAAATAAGGAGAAACATCTGTATTTGCTTTTGGCATAAAAAAATCTTGCTCTCCAAATCAAAGCAAAAGCTGCAAAGGTAACTTAAAATTTGCTTTTTATTTTGAATATAAGTTTAGGTTCACCTAGTTGTGGTTTAGAAATCAGTAACATGACTCACACTGACTTTAAAGAAAGCAAAGTGAATTCCTGTTTGAATTAAGGATGAATTAAGGATGGTTGTTTGATATTTGAACATTCATTCTATCGCAGTTAACATAGGAAGAAAATCCAGTGAAGTTTATTATGATGGAACTTCTTTCATAATCGGTGACAATAATTAACATCAAATGGCTAATAAATACAACTACAAATGCCAAACTTAGAACCAATTATGCATTTAAGGAACCAGCTAAGCTTACGTTAACATTCATCAATACCGCATACAATTATCTAGAGAAAAGACCCTTATATAAAATATAACTAACTAAATACACTATTTTGAAAAATATCCTGAAACCTTGGAGGCAGGGGAAGAACTGTATTCTTTCTCCTCTCTATTAAAATTTTCATAAGTTAATAGTACATATTATACAGCAGAAATAAAACAAAAATAGCATAAAACCAAAATACCACCACCACCTTCAGTGGAATGATCCTCTCTCTTTATCTCAGAAGCAAAATCACAATTAGTAGCCTTTTCTGAAAAATGAACTAACCAATAAACCCAGAAAGCATTAATCAGTCCCAAGCAATGCAAGCATCCTGTGATTTTAAAGTCAGTCTTCTTATCTATGAATGGACAGTAGATTATTTGAGCAGGAACTGGACAGAGAAAAAAGTTGTTATGCTGCTAGTAACACCTTGAGAATATGTCTCTGTTGAGCTATCAACAGAATGACAGATTGAGACCTTGTTTGGAAACAGTGTTATTAGGTTTTTTCTAAAAAAACAAGGCTGACACTTAGAGAATATCACAGCAATTCCAGGCCTTCCATGGAACACAGCTTGCCATGTCATATCTCTGAAGCTAGTCAGCAGATCTGAAGCCAGCAAGTGTTATTTTATTATATGATAATCTTTTGGAGGGTTGACATAGTAGTGCTTTGTATCTTAGGTCTGAAATTTCAGCAATTGCTTTCATAGAATATTTTAGGAGAGGGCAATATTTTTCCTCTTCCCTTTACTTCTCCAGCACCCGCTGTTGCCATCAAAAGCGGAATTTGAACCCAGTGCAGTTAAGGATTGACATGACACCTCCTTTGATTAATGACAGAAAGGCTGTAATAACTATACCACAAATGAGCTATAACACTACACGACAGAAAAAGACTCCTTTCCAATATTCAGTAAATGAGCTATTACAAAAGTCCTAGTATATGTTAGCTGCAATAGTTTCTCACCAAAGCAGGCAGGATGTGTTTCAGTCTTTGTAGCCATCACTGGGTGCGGATCCGTCGGGGAGAATCAGCTGGGCACAGGTTACAATGCTGCAGTGATTTCTCTCTCTTTCCTGGAGTGCACATCTTGCTAGCAACTCCGTTTCATTCTTATACTCTACAATTGTATAGTTTCAAAGCATTCCTCCTTGCTAGTTGGCCAATTAAATTCCAAACAAGCAGGTATGGTGGTCACACGCTATTACAATCGCTAACTCCTCGTATTCTGGTTTGGGTTGTCCAGCTGTGAAACCTGTTTTTGATCAGTCCAGAGGTTACACTTAGACCCAAACAGGGTGGGTCTTGATTGACTGGATGGATACCTTAGCACATTGATTACAGGACAATGTGTTGGGTAGCTGTTTTAACAGTGAGGCAGAACTCAACATATTCTGAACTGGTTATGGTCTGCAGAGACATTCACAAAATCTCAAACAGACTGTGAATGCCTGTTCTGAGAAATATGCCTTGATCCACAAGGAGGATACAGTCGCATAGGGAAATGCAGTTATTTATGAATGGTTAAGCATAATAAAACATAGAGTACATTTGCAACTAGCACAAGAGAGTAAAGCAATTGGGACTGCTTCTTTTCACATAGAAGCATTCTTATGCAAGATGCACTGTTATTTTAATTTGGTCATTTAAATTTCATGTGTAGGTCCAGCCAAGTTTTCATGATCATCACCTGCTGACATGGATATCATTCAAATTAGGAATTTAACTTAGACCCTCGAGACTTAGGAATCAAATGTTATCACTACAGACCTGAAAGATTGCATAATAAATGCTTAATTTTGTTAGAACTGCACTTTTTGGTTTGTTGACAGTTCAGTGCAAAAAAGATGCTGTTGTTCTTCGCTACCAGTAATAAAAATTACCACTGGCTTGCTCCTGAAAGTTCCCATAATTTGGAATTTACAGATTTTTTTTCACTCCAGGCAATTTCCAGTTGTTATTCCCTTAATAATATTCAGGACCACCCTTCAGTTAAATTTTCCATCTGCAGAATCTATTTAATCCATCTTTGTGCCGATGCAAGATTTTTCTCTCTCATTTGTGTACATATTTCTCTCTCCTCCCACACACACTCTTGATCTACCTTCATCAGAATTACCGCTGTTCAACTTCAGCTGCAAAGTCTGCTGCTTTCTAACTCCCCATTAAGTTTCTGATGCCCATTTTTAAGCCAAGATTGCCTAATTAATGCGTAGGTAATTATTCTTATTAGTCAATGTAGATACATGAGCTGTAGCCAAATAAAATGTCATCACTGTAGACTCAGAGAGAATGACAGCATGGAATAACTGTATTTATTTTGCATTCCAGTGACTACTAGCCGTATCTATTGTTGGTCTGTCTCCTCTCATTACACTTGTGACAAAAATCTATCTGCGGCAGAGAACTCCCTCTTTCCCCCCTTCTGTCCTCATTAGGCTAACAATAAACTTCATTTTCTCCCTGGTGACCACAGATGTGTGATGTTTTAGCAAGTTACTGATTTTCATTATACTTCAGACTTACAGGAATTTCAGTCTGGCTTCTCAGAGACTGTAAATGTGCTTGCTATCTCATTGGGTCTGTCCTCAAGGTTGAAGTTGAGAATAATATAATCCACTTTTTTTTTGGACTGAATGCTGCCTGGGCCTAAGCCACAGCCCACTCCACCTGAAGCAGGAATACTGGGATGACAGAAAAAATGGTTACTCAGATTTAGGGCAAGCATAGCCACTCCATGGATGGTTATCTCCACTGACTGGGACAGCCAACAAGCTCTTATTGTTTTTTTCCCCTTTTAGGTAAATGGCATCCTCAAGGCTACTAAAAGAGAACAGTTTTCAAAATTCTTAGATGCCTACTCTGTGCACTGATAGTAGACCAGATCCAGACATATTTATTGTGAGGTTTTGTTGCCATATTAAGAGGACATGCTGAAATTCTCACCAATACAGGAAATTATTCATTGATTTACTTCTTTATTTCACTATAAGTTTGCTATATAGAGGAATCTGAAGGAATCGTTGCAGTGGCTACATGTAGTAAACAGCAGTAAAGTTTCAACACAGTCAATAGGATTTCTACTTCAAAGTAGCAAGACTACTAAGAAAGACTTTATTTATGGGATTCCTCCAAACACTTTCTAACCCCAAGAGCCAAGCTCAAGCAGATATTACACAGAAGAGTGACCAAAACAAAGTAGGCAGTAGTTAAATTGTCCTTTCCCACAGCAGCACACCACAAATGTTTCTAAGACCCCTACAGTATACTATACTTAAGATGTGATTAACCAGTGAGTCACATCCTCAGTTGTGACCTGGCCACACATTAAAGCCATTAACAGAGTCATAAAACAAGGAATAAGCCACAAACTTATTCCACAAAAAAAAGTTTAATAACTTTGTAGCTCATCCCTATCATCCCATTAATTTAACACATGACCAGGTGTGGCCCTATGACTGGGAGTCCCATCAGCTGCAGGCTTCCAGCCTTGGGGGAGCATAGTGTGCCCTCATGGCTGGGAATCCAGATCAGTCAATGGGGCTCCCAGCCACAGGAGCTTGCTAATTGCCAGTGCAGGTGAAATCTGGGATTGTGATTCCAGGTTCTTCTTGCACCGGCAATAAGGCATGATACGATCTGATGTTCAGTTCCACAGTCATATCTCCTTCCATACACATGGCATGGAAGGTGGCTCGGCCAGAAATAGGCATGGGTGCCAATGACACAGAGCTAAAAGCTGAGACAAGTAAACAATAGGCGGAAAGTCCCAACCAGTAGGCGGAAAGTCCCAGCTAGTAAGCAACCTAAGTTGCGCGTGCTCAGCCATGCACAGCGCACACGGCCGGTGCGTGATCAACTAGAATATTCCACGCAATTCGCATTGTAATTGGCTAACCAAAACATATTTAAGTCAGCCCACTTCCACCCAAAGCAGAGACCCGCCAAAACACACCTTGAGCTAGTTCACAAGCCGGCCACTTGTGAACGTCTCTCTGCCACCGTCATCTCCTGGCATACCCTACCCTTGCATGCTCGAATTCAACCCAACTAGCGATTCATCCGCCTAATAGCTATCAACTGGTTTGGCAGCTGTCATTTGTAACCAAGTCCAACCTGCGCTACACTACTGTCTGGTAGCGTAAGTAAATAAACTCCTTTTTCCGCAACCGTATGAGTATTAGCCGCCTGACTCTCCACCATTCGATTGTGTTGGCCCAGACCATGACCATTCGACCTGGTTGCTACAGAAGGAAGCATGATTGTGTGGACCATGCATCAGATCCCATTGTGCCTTTACCTTTACCCATATGTCTGCCAGAGACTTAAGAATAATGCAGCTTTCTATAACAGATAATGTGTGATAAATCCTTAATGAAGTTAAGTTTCTTTCAGTTACCATTGAATACTATTCTTATTTGTGCAAAAGGAGGGGCTGCTTAATTCAGATGTCCAGTTACTGATAGTAAAAAATGCAAAAAGAAAGACAGGTATAAGTCACACTGCAGCTGGCAGTTGTGCTGTCTTTTGTGAACATGCTGACTCCATGTTTTTCAAACTGCCATTAAAAAATTAAAGAAAAAATGTAAAAGCCTGTAGAATAAAATCTTGTATTTTTATTTGTAGACGTATTACAGTAATGACAAGAAACTATAAATGGAGCTGCACTCCATTGTGCCAGGCATTATAGAAACATAATAAAAGGCAGTCCCACAACTGACAGTTTACATTAATGAGAAGATATAGCACCAATTAGGCAAAGGGGAGACTGGTGGATGAAGCAACTGTCATACAACCTTGTTTTTCCACTTACGTTTTACAATCACACAGGGTAGTTTGCCATCTGCCTAGCCATTATCAGCAGGTAGTGATCTGTGCATCTTTAGGAAAGATGAGAAGAGAAAAACTGTTGACAAGACCATTGCAATTTAGTTAAGGTAGAAGTTGTTAAATTAGCAATATAAAGGCCTTTTAATAGCCTTCTCATCCCGTATCTTTCTAAAGCATACACCAGCCACGTTCACATTCTAACAAGGGTGTGCTCATTTTAATACATGACAAGCCTCTACTTGTAATGGAAAGGCAAAATTTTCTTGATCAGGTGTCACTCTAATACATGCTAGCCCATCTCTACTTAGACAGTCTTTATAGATAGGGTAAGAAACAGGGAGAATAATTACTTGAGAACAAGGCGATGAAAAATGTCTTTTGTTCTGCTAATATCAAAGCTCTTCTGTGTCAACAACAAAGTTGTATCCTGAAGATAATACATACAGGAGCATCTACATGAGACACCTTAGTGTGCAGTACAGAAATTTACTGTGCAGTAAGCGTACATGTCTACACGTGCACATGCTTACTGAGCAGTAAACCACTCTACAGACAAGTAAATGGCAAATGCAAGTAGAAAATTTACTTGCAAATAGTAACTGCACAGTAATACACATGTAGATACCAACTGGGAGTAAATTTGCTCCCAGTCAGCCCTGCCACTAGGGGCCAGCCTGAGACTAGCATCAGGGCCCCAAGGCTGGGAAAGTCACCTGCCCCAGGGCTGGGCTGGATCCATGGCAGCCCCAGGCCCAGGCCCGTAAAAGCCTGCAGGCACTATAAGCCCTGGGGCACATGCAGGAAGCCTGTGGCCACACCTGGGCACTGCATCCCCCTGCACAGGTTACAGCACAGCTCTTTCAGTCTGCCTGCACCCTGGCACCACCCCTTGGCACTGCAGAGCTGTGCCATCCAGCCCCTCAGAGTGCTGCAGGCACCTGCCAGGCCTGTCAGGACCCAGGCCCAGCTGGTGGCCACAACTGCCAGCTCCAGCTCATTGCACGCCACCCCTAGCAACCTAAACAGACCCTGCAGGTGATGTGTGGCACTGCCTTGCTGTGCAGCATCATTGGATGCTGCAGATAGCTGCCCAGGCCCAGCAGCACAAGGGCAGCTGTGTGGAGGCCCAGAGAGCCACTGCAGGAGTCATGGTAGCATCCTTGCCAATGCCACACACCACCTCCTGGGGCCCCAGCTGGTCACAGAAGGAGACTGGAGACCTTCTGGTGCTGTGGAGTGAAGTTGAGGTGCAGAAACAGTTCACGGAGAGCAGGCTCTCCAATGCACTTGTTTATGAGAGACTGTCAGGCAGAATGAGGGAGCACAGGCATGATCAGTCAGCATGGCAGTGCTGCATAAAAGTCAAGGCCTTGTGAGCACAGTGGCTTATCAGTTAGGGACTGCCCCCAAGTCCATACCCTTTATGCAACAACTGGATGCCATCCTTGCACCCTGGATTCTAGGCCACAGTTGTGCTGTATACTGCAGCATGGGTGACCTGCCCAAGACCCTACTATGGCCTGGAACCCATAGTGACATATCACTGAGGGAGGATCTCTTGGCCTGTGAGCATCCCATTCCGACAAGATCCCCATGCCCAGTGTCCTCCAGCAGCTCAAGGAGCCTGGGCGAGTGCCTTCCCCATCAGTTCCACAACCTCATCCACAGCCATGAGGCCCAGCCCACCATGTCACCACTGGCTGCCAGTAAAAATCAATTAAGCACACATGCACTCACTAGGTCCATACACCCCTACTAGGCATACACACTCACAGTAG
This sequence comes from Crocodylus siamensis, assembly GCF_052110815.1. Taxonomy (NCBI): domain Eukaryota; kingdom Metazoa; phylum Chordata; order Crocodylia; family Crocodylidae; genus Crocodylus; species Crocodylus siamensis. Next base: position 74,770,326 of record NC_143396.1, on the reverse strand, counting down.
CAACTCAGATACACACACATTCAAAATAACCAGTCTAGGTTCATGCACACCTATCACCACTTTAAGCCCATACATGCTACACACACCAAATTTAGACAGTATCAGCTATCAACACCACACATCCAATACACATACATGGATTACTAATTCATATACCACACACATACAATGATATCTATGTATGTGTATATATATATATATATATATATGTGTGTGTATTCACTAATTCACACACATACCACCCACCTACACATACACACAGGTGAGTTCCTTTGTTGAGTGCTGTGATGTGTATGTATGTATGTATGTTTGTTCTTGGTGTACTTGGGATACCTGGGGAAAGGTTAAGGTAAGAAAATAGAAGTATAGGGAATGAAAGTTGCTGGGAGTGAAAGTTACCAGACCAGGATTAGAAGTCATAGACTACAGAGGCCTGGGCTTAAGAACTGAGACTGGGGGTAACTTCAGGTTAATTGATCTCAATTGATTAAAAGACAATGCCCAAAGCCTGCAGAACAGGGGAGTGATGCCAGCACAGAGGCTGGGACTGGAGCCAGAGCTACGGGGGAGCTGAAAAAGTAGGTGGGGAGATGGAAAGTGGGACCAAGGGGAAGTGTGGGTGTTAAAGAGGGGCTCCTGGGTATGAGGATGGCTGCGGGGCAGCTAGAGAAGTTGCACAGAGTGGCAGTAGGTGCTGGGAGCTGGAGAAAGGCTCCAGCTGCTGGAGAAAACTACAGGACAGCCACAGGGAGCTGGGAAGCTGCGGGGGCGGGGGAGGACTACAGTAGGTGCAGGGGAAGCCTGAAAACAGAGAGACTGACAGCAGAAAATCACAGGAAAAGTGACAGGAGAGACTGAAAGGTGGCAGGGCAGCAGGAAAGCAGAAAAAGGCAGCAGAAAGTCACAGGGAAAAGGCAGTAGGAGCAGGGGGAAAGCAGAAAATTACAGGAAAAGTGGCAAGAGAGACTGAAAGGCAGCAGGAGCAGCAGGAAAGCAAGGAGAGGCTGAGAAGTAGCAGAAGAGGGGAGACGGAATTGGGAGGATATCAGAAAACTAGCGGGGGGGTGGGGCTGGAGCTGAGAGAGAGAGAACAAGGCTGGAATTTAAGATAGGAAAGGGACTGGGATTCAGTAAAACATGACCCAACTCAGGGTTGCAAATGACAGTAGTTTTATTGAACAGGGGAGATGGTGACACAATGTCTTATTGGTTCCCTTGCATGCACACAAACACACACACACACACACACACAAAATGGCAGCATGGGTTAGAGAGGCCTGGTGCAGGGGCTGAAGTCCACTGAAGTCCATGAGAAGAGAAACAGATAGAGACAGAGAGAGAGTCCAAATTGTAGGAGGGGGCGTGCAGGTAATATCTACCTACCCCAGGCTGGAAGTTGATCCTCGATGGCCAGTCATGGTCTCCTTCAGCTTGGTGTTGTCCAGAGGGGAGTCACCGGCAGGGCCTCTGGGGTAGGTGACGTGAAGCTGATCTGGTCCTGCTGGAAATGGCGTTCCCACTGGGTCTGTTCTTCACTGCCCCTTTTTATAGGGGCAGACCTTGTGTGGTCCTAGTGACAGGAGGCATGCCCAAGCAAGGCATGCCCCTGGCATACTAAGCATGTGTGCTCCATGCAGGGATGTGCAGTTTTGGGTGTCTGTAATGGTGGGGTACGATGGTAGAGTTGCTGGTTCTGCAGGGTCTTTTGTCTTTCAAATGCTGGGTTCTTGACTCTGTTCCTGGATGGGTCCATGGTTCCTGGATGAATCAATGTGAGGTGATGGCCCAGTCATTACAGGCCATTCAGTAGAGGCCTGCTACCATTGTATTTCAATCATTCCCAATCATCCAGGAACCAATTTACATAGGAGGGGTACATAAGTCACACAGTTACAACACAGGGGATGCCCGGGCAGAGGACACAAGATGGAGGCTTGCCATATAAAATGGAAACTTGACATGACTTTGGTTCACTTACAAACACAGGCCCAAACCATACAGTATCCATATGAAACAATAAAAATCAATACAAAAATGCTAATAATACAATATACAACAGTAAAAATCAATACAAACCTAATAATTATACAATATAAAACTGTGGATATCCAAAACTGAAAACTTAAGTCTGAGCTCACTTATATATAGGGAATAGAGAGGGAGAGAAAAAGTCAGAAATGGTTGGGGAAGGGGAGGGAATGCATATCTATCACATATATATATATATTAAAAAAGAAAATCTGGGGGTTTTGCTACAGCTGTAGTAGCAGTCATGTGGTGGGCAAGTGATGGGGATTTGGGCCTTGTCTAGGGCCCCAATGTACTAGGGGTATCCTAGGGTGTGGAACCCAGCCACCACCACGGGGTCATGAATGTGGAGGACCATTTGCCCCAGCATGTCCTGGAGGATGTCACACACCTCCAGAACAGCCTCCCACACCAAAGAGGTGACCAATATAGTGGAGACTGGTAGGTGTGGCCACCTTGAGCAGGGCAATGGCTAGCTGGGTGTCTGCAGAGAGCGGCTGCCACATGGTGGTGTCCTGCTGATGCAGGTGCAGGCAGAGCTGCTCCATGAGGTCCAGGAAGGTGGTCCAGGTCATACAGAATGCCTCCAGTCACTGCTTATCATCCCAGTACTGGCCCAGTACTGGCTGGTTGGGTGGGCCCAGAGGTGGCAGGACTGGAGACTCAGGACGGCATGCACGGCCCCAGTGGTGGCATCCAGGAGCACATCAGTGGTGTCCCTGCCAGGGTCAAGCCAGCAGGACAGGGTCATGGTGGAAGCTGTGCGGTGGTGGGGAACCTGGGATGTCATGGTGAGGCCAGCCAGGTGATTGCTGCATATCAGGGTGTCAGCAGGGCCCAGATTGCTATCAGCCAGATGGCAGTCAGCATGATGGCCAGAAGCAGCCTGGGGCACAGGGCATTGCTGCCAGGGGCAGGGGCTGAAACAACCATGGTGCGGGGTGGCAGGAGCTACAGCGACAGAGCTGCTGCATGCTGCCTCCATGCTGTGCACATTGCTCCTGTCTAGAGAAGTGGCTGGCCAGGGAGAAGGGAGTGGGACTGCCTTTTAAAGAGGGTCTCCAGCTGCAGACAGCTGAGGCTGGAGCCTTCATCTCCCCCTGGTGGTAGCAGGGGCCCATTGCAAGGCCCCAGGAAGCATGAGCACCTTGCTACTAGGAAACTGCTTTAAACTGTAGGGCTGTGCGAAATTTCGCCTGGTGTTTCATTTCAAAGCTATTTCAATGCATTTTAAGCTCAAAACAGCCAAACTGAAATGAAACAAAAGTCTTTGAAACAGCTTTGAAATGAAACAAGGGAACTCAAAATATTTCAAAACTTTCTAAAGTTTTCAAGTTTCAAAGCCAGGCTTACTGGCTTCAGCGCTGATCCCAGCCAGCAGCACCCACCTCCTGTTGTCTGGTAGGTAGATCGGGGCCCACCAGCACCCCCAGGAGGGCTGCAGGGGCTGTGCCAGACTCCTCCCGGGGGTGCAGGCCCCAGATCTGCCTTCCAGATGACAGACTGGCACTGGGCACAGCCTGCACCCACAGCTGGGAACATCAGTGCTGCTGCTGGCCCCAGGTGGCAGCACTCACCTCCTGTCACCAAGCAGGCAGATCAGCTGCATGCACCCCTGGGAGGACTCCAGCACAGCCCCTGCAGTCCTCCTGGGGGTGCTGGCAGGCCCCCAATCTGCCTGGCAGCTGACAGGAGCAGGGTGCTGCCACCTGGGGGCAGTGGGGCCAGGGCAGATCAGCTCTTACAGGGACCCACTGCCCCTATCCCGGGGCAGGGAGGGTCCCTGCACAAGCTGATCTGATCTAGACTCTTCACCCTCTTTGAGGTATGGGCCTGGGGCACATCAGCTCATGTGGGGACCACACACAAGCCAGCTCCAGTATGGGGCTGGAGCAGTTCAGCTCACGCAGGGACCTTCACCCACCCCAGGAGGGCTGCAGGGCTGTGCCAGAGTCCTCCCAGGAGTCCATGCCCCCGATCTCCATCCCAGGTGACAGCAGCTGGGTGCTGCCACATGAAGCCAGTAGCAGCACCGATCTGCCTGGCATTAGGTGCAGGCTGTGCCCAGCACTGTTCTGTAATCTGACAGGCAGATTGGGGGCCCACACCCCTGGGAGGAGTCAAGCACAGCCCCCACAGCCCTCCCTGGGGTGCGGGCAAGCCTCCAATCTGCCGCCGGGATGAGAGGAGCCGGGTGCTGCCACCTGGAACTGGCAGCAGCACCAATCTTATCAGCACTGGTCCCAGGCAGCAGCACCCAGCTTCTCTCATCTGGCAGGCAGATTGGGGGCCTATACCCCTGGAAGGAGTCTGGCACAGCCCCTGCATCCCTCCTGGGGGTACAGGTGAGCCCCTAATCTGCCTGCCTGCTGCATTTTATGTTTTCCTATAATAACCTATGGGTAAAACATCAAAACTGCATCAAAACAGCAAACCAGTTTCGATGAAATGAAACAGATTAGTGCTTTTGAAACGAAATGAAACTCTAAATGAAACATTGTTCCGTCAAATCATCAAAACTGAAGTCAAATGCACAGCCCTAGTAAACGGCTCTTGCTTTCCTACACTACACATGTAGATGCCTGCCCACGGGCATTTACTCTTGAGTAGTTTACTTGAGAGTAAACTAATCCTGGATCAAATGCACATGTAGATGCACCCAGGATCATGCAAAAGAAAATGTATTAGGTAATAATTAGGGAATGTACTGGAATGGCAGAGACTAATGTTTCAAGTGCCTGATCTGACTGACAAGAATCTGTGTTTCATACTATATAATCTAGCCAATAAGACACAGAGCTATTTATTCTTCAGTGCTTTGCTGACTCTTTGATTGGACAGAAGAATCACAAAAAGATCTATTTATGCAAATAGACTTCATTCACCAGCTAGCATTCCTGAAAATATGAAAATGAATCAAATGTGAGGGTGAGTTATGCTGAACATTTTCCTGTAAGTGTGCCCTAGCACAGGTGTTAGCAACCTACGGCCCTCAGTGGAACCCAACCTGTGAAGAAACTGAATCTGTCCCACAGCAACTTTGGGATAATTGCTAGCACACTGCAGTCAGAGGAAACATCCACAGGATCCTGCACCCTTCCCTGTTCAGGTTACTTCTTCTCTTACAACAGGGGATCATCCCTAGGGTCCCACTCCTTGCCTTTTTCCTCATCCATTCTGTCCACAGTATCCACTGATCACAAAGGAGTGCAGAGATTTATGGTCCATGGCAGGAGTTGAGTCATAAGTAGTGGCAAAAGGCTGCCACCCCCTCTTCTAGCTATAGTTATCAGGAACAAAGCAACTGCAACTAATTAGACTGAAACATGAAGTCTTTTGTACTGGAACTTGAGATGCAATTAATTTGCATTGTATGTAATGATTTTACAGTCTGAAAGCAAAATTCACACAAACGCATAAAATAAAATTCACATAGAAATATTTTGTACCAAAAAAGTATATGAATATAGCTTGTTGTAATGATTAAGGTTCTTTAAATTCCTATAAAATTCACACAGAAATATTTGGTAGAACTATCAACATTCATGGGTTTCTCTAAATTGTTTTAGTATATGTAGAGGCAGGAATTTAGAAATATAGCCAACAAAAGAAGTTTAAAATATTTCTATTGTAAACTTAAAAAGTTAAGAAAAAAATGAAGGGCTAAGCACTTCCAGGCCCTAGTAGAACCTAGAAGAAACAAACCTAGAAGAAACTGGTCTCCATAGAGGTGAAATATAGAGTCCATATTTAGAGAATCTTCCTTTAATATCATATGACAACCTTATGCTTGTTTTTCTTCATCATGTAGTACATCTAATGAAGCTCTAATTACTCTGCTGTAAGAAATACAAACTGAATGTAATTCAAGCTTATAAGAACGTCTTTAATTGCACAATACAATTACATGAAATTCAGGCTGCTACCATTGAGATAGTACATTAAACCTTTATTCCTTTGTGTGTTAAAGCTCTATTGAGTTTCAACTATAATCTTCCTTTTTGGCAAACAGTGAACTGTGAAAGCCTGCATATAAAAACTGTTCCTATTTACAAGGATGGATTTTCCCCTTTCTTGTCACATTATTTTATTCCAAAATTTTTAGTCCATCATTTATATATTTACACACAAAGGCAGCAAAGCTGTTAGTTAAATTGTATAGTAACAGTGTACTAGGAATATCATTAAAAACTGATTATCAAAAAAGCTTTTTGACAAAACAATCACATTTGTCACACTAACAAATCTTTTCCTTTCAGACTGGAAAAGCAGATCACAACCATAGTACATCCCTATCACAGATAAGAAGGAATTTTCATGAAATAGGAGTGTAAATCAGTTGAAAGATTGCAGCAGTTATTTCTGTTTATTAGATTCAGCCTTGGTTTACTTACATTAATTCTAGATGACATTTAAATACAGTAATACTATAGCCTGTGTCTGAAATGTTTGTACCTGAAAAGTATCTAAATGTAGCTTGCTGTACATTTTTAATGGAATCCGCACATTAAAAAATTAACAATAACACAAAGCATTATATTTTTTAGTTTTAAGGCTGGAATTATATATATATATACATATATTTTTAGTTAGATTAATTTTCCATCGTCAAATTTTTATAGTATTTAGTGAACTGATATTTTGCATCTACATTCTCTTTTAAAGCCCTATGGACTCAAAAACAAATTTGTTAAAACTGTATATCAGTGCACATGCCATACCCCGACAACATATAACCAATGACCAACAAGATGAAAAAGAAGGGGAAGTGCTAGACCTACTGTTAGGAAATGCTTGCCAATGCCTTCTCAACAGAAGAGAAATGATGGTTTCTTTTTAGCTGGCAATTGTTAAAGCAGGGTTTTTTTATATGACCTCTCTAAATACCACACAGTCTGGCAGGTATTCTTTTGCCTAGGAAAGGAGGATACACCAAAACAACTCTGGCTAATACAAGTATTGATGCCTGCTTCTCAGCGTGGTCAGTCTCAAAGCACCCAGCCTAGACTCAAGGCACCCCTGAGAAAAGCAGATTTTAGTTTTCCCTCCTTTTTTGACTCCAGAAAAAATAATATTACATTTTTTGTTGCAAAGGACTCACAAGATCATAACAGGCCAAAATGTTTTTAACACTATAGGTTCCTATTCAAAATCTCCAGGTTTATCTTTCGAATCATGCTTATACAGGTAATAGTGCTAACACTGCATGACACCCCACAGCACACTTAAAAGGACCTTAAGGCCACAGCACCCTAGTTAAGAATCATAGATGCGCGCGCATGTGCACACACACACGTAAACAGGGGCTGTACACAATTAAGCAAGAAAAGATTTAGCATTACAGGGGTAAATTAATCAAGACAACTATGCTCAATTTTCATAGAACCATATCCAATTCATTTTACTATTATGAGGCGACAATTGCTAAGAAGTAGGATTCACTCTATTATGCACGTAAACATGATGTTAGGAAATAAATAGATTTCACTGTCTTCTACATACATGGGGTTCTCTTTCCTAAATTGAAAAAAAATCCCCCAAAGCTTTGCATGCTAATGCAGGTTTCAAATATTTATTTCAAAAACATTTTTAAATGATTCACAGATCTTTTCACTACAATTATTATACTGCATTGCATTTCTTTAAAATGCAACTTTAAAAATAGGATGTATGTAACCCTGGTGGCACCTAAAACTCACTAGATATGTAGCAATGGGGAGGGGTGGAATAAACCTTTCCACTTTACTGCTTAAAAATGCACTCTATAAATGTTAAAAATGCAGAATTTATTTGCTAATGTTAAACTCTATGTGGATATACTGACCACTAGGGACATTTTTGGTTTTTATCAGGTAGAAAAGGACTGTTGGAAAATCAGGGTGGTAGAAAGTGATTGATGGGATGCATGTTGCTTTTCTTTGTCCTTAATAAAGAACCTTCCCAAACTCCACAGCAAATTAAGTTTTAAATACAAATATTTCTGAAAAGAAACATAAAATAAATATTCCTATCCCAAAGTGTCTGTGTTACTCATTCCTATGCTGACAACAATTGTGTTATGAAACACCATATAACCTTGTAATAAAAGGAAGGCAGCTTTACTTTGCACCCTGTGTGACATTTGTAACTTGCTGCTTGGATACATAAGGCAATGAGTTCAGCTTCTAACAGGGGAGAATGTCCTTCCAATATTTAGTACAGTTTTGTTAATATGAAGCTGTACTCATATGTTGCAGGGATATATTTAATACGGATGAAAAAATCAAAATATACAAACCTAAAGTCATTTCCTTTCCTTCCTAAGAGGTTTCCAAGGTTTTAAAGTTTTAATAAAGAAAACTTTTATATAATTTAAAAGACACATAATCCTAGACCTGTTTCTTAATGACCTGTTCTTAACCCACAGAGCAGGGTGGGAAAGGAAGGAAATGAACATTTTCATTTGTTAGAACACTTTGCAATCACTTACTCATCTTGCATCACAGGTAAGCAATTCAAAAGTATTCCTACAAATGTAAACATGTGCCATATCTACATGTGCAGTTAATGCAACTGAATAAATATCGCCGTCTACACATGTGGTTAAGCACAGTATTATTAAGCACAATTTATTCCGCTGACAGACAGTCTGATGGAACTATACTACACTGGAGTAAATTAATCTACTGCACCCTAATCATGGTGCACATGTAGACAGTGATGCACAGTAAATTAGTCTACTGGAGGGGTTATTTCTCAGCCAGCAGCTGCTGCACCTACACTTACAGGACTTGCCAGGCAGACTCAAGCTGGTTCAGCTACTCCTGTATCTCTCTAAACCAGGAGTGGGCAAAATACAGCCTCTGGGCCATATCCAGCCTGTTGAGAAATTTTATCTGGCCCACAGCAGATCCCTCAGTCCCACCTGGCTCAGGTGCAACACACAGCCAATCATACAGCAGGGCTGGGGTAGTGTGATGGTTGGACTGCATTTTCCAGGTGTTCCAGCAGTGGCAGCAGCTCCTTCCAGCTGCAGCTGCAGCTGCTGGACCCAGCCCTGCTGCCTGGAAACCTCAGCCCATTTACCCTGCACCCAGAGCTAACTGGGCTGGGTGTTTGGCTGGGCAGCTTGAATAGGGCCGCAGGCAGACAGGAAGCAGCATCTGGGAGTGACGTACTCAGGCAGGCCCAGGAAGACTCCAGGACCTTGGAGTGGTGACAGTGTAGAGTCGGGGCAGAGCCACAGTCCACTGCCTGCACAACCCTGCGATACGCACGGGTTCTGCGGGCAGGGCCATGCAGGGAACAGATCACAGCTCTGTCCCAGCCCCATGCTGTTACCACCACAAGATCCTGGCTCTGGCCCCAGATGCAGCTCATTGCCTGCCCATGGTCCCATTACATTCACCTAGTGGAGTGGCTCCCAGCTGGCCTCCATGGAGAACCCTGGGATTGTGGGGCAGTGGCCAGGGCCAAGGCAGGGCAGAGCCCTAGTTCTATGGGCAGGGACATGCAGGGTTTGCATCATAGCTCTGCCCCCTCCCTAGCCCCATGCTGTCACCACCCCGTGATCCTATGGTCTCCATGAAGACCAGCCAGACCCACATGGGCAGGTGGACATGCTGATGCCATGGGAGGCTGGGTCCAGGATCTTGGAGTGGTGACAGCATGGGGTCTGAGCTCTGACAGAGTCACAATCTGCTCCCTGCATGCTCCTGCCCTCAGAACCAGCATCCACAGCAGGAGTGAGCAGGCAATGGATTGCAGCTCTGCCCTGGGCAACAGCACTGTCACCACCTCACAATCCCACCTCATGATCCCAGCCTCACCCACCTGTCCTAGTCGTAAACACTATTCCCTGCCTGCCTGTCTACAGCTCCATCCCACATAAGGAGTTTTGGTAACCCAGCCCATGACAGCTCAGCAAAACTCCCTATGTGGCCCATGGTGCCAAATAATTGCCCACCCCTGCCCTAAGCTGTGGCATCCAAAGTGAATGGGACCAAGAGCACCGGCATGGAATTCGGTTCCATGATGAGCCCTCTTTATTGAATAGGGTGGTCCAGGGAAAATGTCTCACTGGGAGGTGGGCGGCCACGTCTGGGGACACTAGGGAATTGAAATAACAACCAAGGTCAGGAATTGGGAGCAGAATCAAAGAACAAACCAGATCAGGAAGCCAAGAGGTCATTTTTGGAGTTGGGTCTTGGAACAAGTTGAGTTGAGAAGTTGGGAAACCAAGCAGAGAGTGGAGCTGAGGAGCAAGCCAGAAGGAAAGGCAAAAAGGTCTTGGGTCAGGTTGGTCCCTGTTGCCAGGCCACTTTCTGTTCCTCCAACTTACTAAGGAGGAGGGTCAGCTGACCCTGACCAACCACTCCAGTGACAGGTAGCAGGCAGAGGGTTAGGCACTGCTCTAAGCTTCAGGTCATTCTGAATCAGTCTGGACAATCAGCCATAGAGTGGAAAGCCAAGATGTGTGGCTGTGTGGCCAGGCTGAGACCCTAGCTTTAAGGCAGGAGTGACCTTTTGGTCTAAATGATAAAATGATCTCGAACCAGAGAAGATTAAAATGGATAGATATAATTTCCCAGGCTGCTGTTGTCTGCCAGAACACGAGGGCATCTAAGGAATATCAAGCAATATTATTACTGTTTGAAGGATTTATAATGCAGTAAGACAATGTGACAAGAAATTCTTTGGAGCAGACAATGACCACAGATATATTTCCATCTCTTCCTATTATCTTACCTTTCACCCCCACAGCTGTGCCAAGATATTGCCTGAACACTAAGAATATTTTTTCTTCACAAAGATGGATTTTTAAGAATTAGAAATAGGCATTCATCTGAAAAAGGGACAATCCTGATTTAGTGCTAATACTGTAAAATTATTTGACAGGAATTCAGCTCTTGTCATGTTTCTTCCATCTGCCACGACTTTATGATAAAGTTTTACCTTTTTTCCCCCAAATATTGCCAGTCAAGTTTCACAGATTCAGTATTCAGACTGAAAATGCTTCTTCAGTCAGTGCATCCTGAAAAGCAACCATTTATCCCTGGACATATTGTGTAAAACACTTTTAGTCTCTTTCATAAAATGTAAGCCCTTTTCAGACCTATGAACTGTTCTACTGATGCCACAAAGTCCATAAAGCTGTATTGGTCACACCTGTGGCCTCCTTGTTTCACGACATTTCAACCTATGTTTAATTGTTTGGGCCTACCTCATTCCTTGAGATTCACAGTTAGCACATTTTACAGACAAATATGACCCTGATAAATACATACAGCATGTTCCTTTGCTTGTGGAAAAGTAGGGGAATTCACCTTATGCAAAGTTCATTCAACTGAGAGACACTCTAAATTGAATATACTATGTTTGGGACCCAGAAGAAAGTTTTATACAAATCTGGTAACATTCAACAAAAGCTGTAAGGAGGGTTCTTGTGAGAAAAAGGTGTGTGTGATGAATTAATGGAGTGGGAAGGAAAAGTCAAGAAAGTGGCTCTTAAAACAGTCATGGTATTTCAGTAAAATTAAGACCATGATTTCCCTTTATTCAGCAAAATCATAATAGAGCAGCACTTTACCATATCAGTTCACTGTTGCATAAGGCAAGATATCCTTGTTGCATATTCCACATGTTTAAATTACTGTCATAACTAGCAATTCTAGCTTTTATGTTGTGCTAAGTGCATTTGTTTAATAGCCAAGAAACAAATTCTGCACTTGGAAGTACTTATGCAATTGAAAGGCAACTTTCTGTTTCAAGAAATATAATTAATCCATTTAGACATTTGATGAATGAAGTGGAATTTATCCTTATTAGATGGATGCAACCAATGAAAACACGTTTGTCCACTCCACTAAACTTCATGACTATGTATCCCTCTGTTGGAGTTTTTAGTTCCCACTTCATGGTAAAGTTCCCGGCCTCCATGGTAAAGTAGCTAGTTTTATTGTGGAACCATTTGGAAGCTGGTGATCTCAGCACTGGTGGGAGGGTAGTCACCCTCATATTTGCACCTTTCCATGGTGAGAAGAAAGAAACATACTTTGTGGCTGTCTGCTGTATTCCTTCTGTGGACCCAGAGTGGCTGCTGATACTGTATTGACTGAAAGGATTGCCTCATTAGTTCTAAAATCATTGAAATCACTGTTACTGTTTTGCTGTTCTCCTTGTTTGTTACTAATAAATCTTTATATGTCCTTATCCTTAAACTCATCACTCATTAGATCAATATACTGGAAAACCAGAGTGGGCTTCCATATCAGTGGATAAACATAAGTCCTTTGCCATCTCTTTCTAAGCCCAGTGAGAGTAGGGTTTAGACTCCCCAAACATCCTGGGTGTAACACCACTGGCTTTTAAAATTGGCACGTCGGTTGAAGAGTTGAAGTTTTTATATCTGCTGAATTCCACTCAGTCAGCAGTACAAAAATGATGTTTTATTTATGGCAGAATCTCTTGGTTGCATTTTTAATAGGCTCTTTTATGAAATACATCAGTTCTGTTCTTCATAGAGAGGCAATATATTTAATTTTTGTCCTGGTAACAATGCCAATAATCCTTTGGGGCTTTATTATGACACTAGATATGTCAATATAGCTAAATAAGACCCAATAGTACCGGATATTTGTTATCCTAGAGGTGGGCAAAATAAGGCCTGTGGGCTGGATATCTGAGCTCACAGCCAGTACCTTGGCCCAGGGGCCAAGGCAGCCAGTCCTGCCATCCCAGCCACTGTGTGCAGCCGGTCCTGCCATCCCAGGGTGCGCAGAAGGGCAAGGCAGGGCAGCAGCTGGACTCAGCTTCCCACCAGCCCCCACAGCAGCAGCTCACTCTGCCCAGCTATCACTGCTAGGGGGCACCAGACTCGGGTGGTTGGGCAGGTGGGGTCTCCATAGAGACCAGCCTGGGACCTCCATGGGCAGGGTGCATTTGGCAGAGCAGATGGAATAGGATGCGGGCATGCGTGGACAGGGAGTGTCATCTGGGAGCAAGACCAGGGGACAAGAGCTGGGACTGGGAACATGAGGCAGTGACAGCCAGGGCCAGGACCTGGGGCAGAACCACAATCTGCTCCCCACACCTCCCTGCCTGTGGAACCAACACCTGGAGAAGGGCATACAGGGAACGGATTGTGGCTCGCCCCTGAGACCTGGCCCCATGCTGTCACCACGCTGCGATCCCAGCCCCTGTCACCCATCCTGCTCCCAGACACTGCTCCCCACCTGTCCATCCCATCTACTCAGCTGAGTATTCCCTGCCTGCAAGGGGTCCCAGGCTATTCTCCATGAAGATCTGGCCCACCTGCTCCATCCAGCACCTACAGTGCCTGGGCCTGGGGCTGGATAGGATGTATAAGCTCCCCCTCATGCTGCTCACCATGCAGGGCTGGGTCAGCAACCCCCTCCCTGCTGGGCCAGGTCAGCACCCCTCCCCACCACCATGCCACAACAGCTCATCAAAATGAGCTAAGTGTCCCTCCAGCCCAAATAACTGCCCACCCCTGTGTTATCCAACCTCCCCCCACCACACATATCACCTCCTATGAGGATTAAAGAGGTATTCTTTCCTCAGAATACCCAGCATTAGGAGTCATGATCCAATTCCCAAACTTCTGTATTGCTTCCCAATCACTTCTCGGCCTCTTAAAGGCCCAGATTAAGTGTATTCTTCCCTGTAACCTTCTTCCAATTTTATCAGGGGACCGAAATTCCTTATTTGGAATTACTTTCTACCAAGGACCTGGGCCATCCACCCCAGGTCATTCTGGCAAATACATAACAATTCCTTTCAAGCCCCAGAAAGAAATTAGTATGATGCTCAGATCAGAGCCCCAAATCCAATCTTTGGCACTGGAGCAGAAACTGCTCTTTTCGATGCAAAGGAAACAGCAGGCAGCATGCATTATTAACCCTCTCCTGGTTGTTTTGACTTTTACAGAGGTCTTATTTAGGCTGAATGGAAGGAAGCTATAAGGCCCACAAGCATCAGAGAGCTTTAAAAACACCCAATATAACTTACAAAGCTGCTTTAAATTATACCAAAGTAATAGAAGGGCAGGTGGGCAATTAAGTAGGTTTATCCAATTACCCTGACTCTCCCCCCTCATTCTTGTACTGAAGAGATCTCAGTGCTGGAATGAATTTGGTCGGTACAGAGGATATTCAAGATGGGTATGCAAGCATACCCACTGTGATCAAAAGTACTTGTATGCAAGTATTACTACATAGGCTCTCAGAACGCATTCAGACAGACTTTTATTCATGCTCATTTTACGAAGTATATACAACCAAAATAGATGTATGCATGAGACAGGCATACAGATGTGAACATATATGAGATATGCATACAGATTTAAACATGTCAGAGAAAGATTATGGATAAAGAGGGTCCAACCAAGGTCATGTTTGCCCAAGCTAAGTAATGTCTTACAGATAGTCATTCTAGATGATATTTTGGATTCTAAACCATTTTCAGGAGGTGTTCTAAATCATCAGTGAACACAAACCCATTATTCTGATGCCAGCTAGGATACTGGGAAAGTTTGATTCACAGATAACTCAGGGAGAAACCACTGTCTGGGCAAACAACCATAGGATGCTGTCTTTGCTGCTATCTGCCTTAACTTGCTGCACAAGGATAATCTGCAGCTTGAACTCTAAGGATCTCTCCACACTCCAGCGCATTTAAATTTACACAAGCTATGTTGGGTCCTGCTAGGCAGGGCAGAACAAAACATGATACTTAGCACCAGATAAGAACTAGATAATAGGATATTCAGTTTCTCAGATATGTTTTGCAGTGCACACTGAGTTCTGTGATACTGCAACTACACTGCCACCAAATACTTGAACAGACAAGTTTAAGGTAGCTGGGCTATACACTGTAGTCAAAGCAGTTAGTTGCCAATTAACTAACCAACCCTGCTAGAAGTGAGGATTAGCTGAGGTGAAACAACGGGCACCAGAGGGACCAGACAGCATAAAGGAGGGCAGGATAAAGCAGGGCCAGTAGCAAATGGGGGACAGAGAGGTAAGGAAATAAGCATGTTCCTGGGCTAGAGTGATTTGTAAATGTAGAGACCCATTAGAGAATGGGGTTTTTTTGGAGGGGAATGGTGATAATGATAAGGTTGTGAAGCTGCAAAAGACCAGGTACCCAAAGTGGGGAGAGCAGGGAAAAGCAAGTGTTCAGAATGAAACTGAAATTGAGAGGGAAATCAAATATCCACGTGTAGTAAAGGGGAGGTAAGTTGAGGGTAAAAAATCCAAAGCAGACATGGACACACAGCTGCAGAGAACTGGAGCATAACAAAATCCGCCATGAGGATATTACAGAGTTTTCCTGCAAGACACCCATTTTAGGGCAACATAGCAGTGCTCCCACTGTATCAATTTCGCATTCTTATGTTATACAACCTGCAGCAATCTCAGGTTCCACCCCTCTGAAGGCATCAAGGGCTCAAAACAAGAAACTCAGAAAGGTTATCCACCAAGCCTTCAGTAGGACACCATACTTCAGCTCAAGGTGTGTCTCCAAATAACCAGTCACCTATTCCCAACCCCCTAGGGCAGGGGTGGCCAACCTGCAGCTCCAGAGCCACATGCAGCTCTTCAGAAGTTAATATACATTTCCTTGAATCTTTGCACAAGCACACAATGTGACATAACTGTAATAGTTTAGGTCCCACAGTGAACAACGACAGCTATGAACAAGGAAGAGAACAGACCTTGAATGATACCACAGCGCAGTGGTCCTCCAGTATACACCATGTTGCTTCCTCCATCTTGATTCCCCTCCAAGGATCATGTTCAAATTCCTCATGTTATAAGACATTCCCTTGTAAAGCACTGCCTCCAAAGTCAAACCCTCATCACTACAGTAATGGCTATGGAAGCTGGTCACTGTGCTTGTGCAAAGATCCAAGAAGACACATATTAACTTCTAAACAGCCACATGTGGCTCCGGAGCCGCAGGTTGGCCACCCCTGCCCTAAAGAGATTCATCTACCAGTTGACAGGCTCAAAGGCCTGACTGGAACCAGGCTTTCCTCGCAAAGGGAGAAACAAAGAATTGCCATCCATCCACATCATGCCACAACTGAACTAAGATTTCTCCTATTACTCGCACTTCACACTTAGTTCATCATAGCAGGGCAGGTCTGACTCGGCCCACAAGTCATCATTAACCCTGTCCTGGCCAATATGGCATTTGTTCCCCATTAAAGGGGGATGAAAGAGCATAATAAAAAAGGGGGAAAGGAGTGGGTATGCTGAGGACAAGTAACTGAACCCTTGACATGAAGAGAAGAGATTGAGGAGATTTCTAAGCAGTATCTATAAAGAGCTCAAGAGAAGAAAAAACATGTGGGCTCCCCAGCTCCTGCCATGCACTTAGTCAACAGAAGCTATAAAGTGTGTAGCTCCCCTGTATACAGATAAAACAAAGAAATATGAGCTCTCCAAATGCATTGCTATATTCTTTAAGTCATTTTATTCATAAACTCCATGGGCATGTTAACTCATCACTCTTCAAGTCACTGAATGGATTTATTTTTTATGTGCTTTACTGGCTCTCTTCTCCTCCATTTTTCTTTGAAGCCAGGCATAAAATGATCGAGTCATTTTGAAGATACACAAAGAAAGTATAGTTTCCTAGCAACAGGCTTTGCTTGAAAGCTCTTTGAAGGATCTTTTTCCATGATGTTTTCAAGATTCTACCCACTTCATAAGATCACAATAAAGGCATTCACATCACGTTAATGTAATGTGCTTACATAATGAAGCCCTAATACTGTTTTGCAACACTGAAGATGAAATAAAGCAGGACATCAAAACCTCAGATGTTTTCATAAAGGAATATGAAAGCAAACAAGGAGTTACATACACAAGGTGTGAAGAGCAGCATTCAACAAAAGATACCATCTGAACAAACGGAGGGTGCATCCAGATGAGCATGCACATGCCTCTTGCAGCATCTCAGACCAGTTTGAGATGCTGCAAGAGGCACACTGAGAATGAAAAAATGTTCATGGGCTCAAAATTTGATACCTACATTTCTAGGTTTCAAATAAAAAAGCTGCAGAGAAAAGCGGCACAGGGCATGGGGCTTGGACCTCCAGACACTCTGGCATCTGGTGGGGGGGCTGCACCCCGTGAGGGGGGCTCCCACATAGCCCCCCAATACCCACAGTCCCCTCACAATACCCACATCCCCAGCCACCTCCACAAACCCCTCACCCGTATACCCAGACACAAACTCCAAGCCCCCACACAAGCCCCATATACCCTGAAACCTCACCCCCACAAACTCCCACAAACCCTCCCACTCCACATTGCTTTACACTTGGAAATATATCAATAAAACATTGCCCAACATTGTCCAAATATATCAATAAAACATTGTTCTTTCTATATACACTGGTGTTTCATTTTAATAGTGGAAGAACGCTATTTTGGGTATTTTAATGTGAGAATTTGGGTTTCTTATCAGACAATTTGCAATTCATAAACAGGAAACACCAGGATCTCTGCTGGTGAGATAAGTCATGAGACCCATGCAGAGGAGCCTGTCCAGAGCCAGCACTGGGAACCCAGCTGAAGAGCAGATGAGGTGGCTGACCACTCAGCCATTTGGGGTCAAGAGGACACACTTTGACAGTTTAGAGCAGGCCATCAAAAGGAGCACAAGATGGATCCTAGGTACCATATATATAAGTTGTACCTTTCAACATTTGGCTAATATATATATATAATTTATTTTGGGGGACAACTAAGGAAGAAAAGCATAGGAGTGACATGGGGGGTCAAAGGTTCAAAATGTGAAAAAAAAGTTCTCTGGAGGGGGACACTGAGCAGAGCACCCCGTTCTGCACCACTGCATCCAAGGAGCCAGTGGACACCACCCACTGGTGCTCTGCCTGGAAACATGCATGGATGAGTGACAGGAAAGCAGCCCTGCAGTTCTCAGGCACCTTCCTGGCCAAAGCCTCCTTCCTGATCATGTAAAGAGCCCACTTGCTCAGGACCAGGAGGAGGTTGGCTAGGAGGTCCTGGGACTCGGTGACCAAAAATAAAAAGGCGGGGGGTGATGTTCAACCAGAACCTCAGGAGGAGGTTCTGGAGGTGGAGATGGAGGGGCTCCAGCCTGGTGCACTAGAATGTCATGTGTGCCAGGGTCTCCCTCTTGCCTGCAGAAGGGGCAGGAAACCAGGTTGTCTGTGAAGTTCATCACATACATACCCATGTCAATGACTTCATGGAGGAGCCACCAGCTGAGGTCCCCAGTGGTTCATGGAATGAGGGTGGACCACAGGCTCAGCCACTGAGGTGCCGCAGACATGCCCTCACCAAGCAGGTCCCGCCACTTGGTGTCGGGGCAGAATGCAAAGACAGCATGATGGATCATGCAGTGCACGAGCACGTAGAAGTGGTGATGATGGATGGTGGAAAAGTGAACTGGTTTTCTGTCCCCCAGCCAGCTCAGGTGGTGGAGTGGGGAGTGTTGCAATGCTGGGCAAGGCACCAATTCCACGACAAACTCTGGTGGGCTGGAGGACACGGGGGGCAGGGACTGCCACCATACAGCACCTGATCAACAAAGGCAAGGGCATTGGGAGGTAGGGCAGATTTCACCTCCTGGACCAGATAGCAGGTTGCATGTACCATGGGTAGATCCATGTGCTGGACCAGCACAGCGGGGTCCACCCACTCCTGCCTATCATACTCCAGGAGGTCTCTGATATGGGTGACACCAGCCAGAATCAACCTCTGTTACAACTGAGGCACCTCTGCTTTTTGGCACTTCTAGCAGGGGGGTTCCAGAGGAGGGGCCCGAGCAAATCAGTGCCCTGGGCTAGTGTTGCATGGGACCAAGAGGCAGAAACCAGCCTCCAGGCCTGGAGGAGGTCCTGGTAGAAATCTGGCAGCCTCTCTACTGGCAGTCCTATAGAAAGAAGCCCCAGATCCCCCAGAAGTGGCAAAGGAAGGCACGCTCCAGGTGGCCCCATGTTGTGTGGCTACTGTAGTAGTCTAGTATCTGTAGTACATCTAGTAGTCACTGCAGGGCCTGAAGGCAGAACATCATGGCTGCATAGGCAAACTAGGTCCTGGCCACAAGGAGAGGGTCAGGACTTCTACAACAACCCAGTGCCATCCTAGCCAAAAAAATTCCAGCACCCCTCTCTGGAGCTCTTTTAGGACCTCAGGGGGAACAGGCAGGGTGTGTAAGCGATGCCAAAGCATGGACAGAACCAGCTGGTTCAGCACCAGCACTCTCCCATTCAGGAAGAGACACCTCAGGAGCCCTGCCCATGCCCAGAACTTCTCCACCACCCTTGCCTCCAGCTGGTGCCAGTTCTCTGGCAAGGAGGGGTCTTTGGGGAACAGGTAAACCCCCAAGTAGAGCAGTGAGCCCACGCTCCAGCGGATCCCATGGAGTGTGGGTAGGAGTGAACCCACCTGCCAACTGTCATCCACCATCAGGCCAAAGCTCTTGACCCAGTCATCCGCGTACACTGACAGGACCAGCCACACCTCTGGCCCCTGGAGCATCAATCCTGCCACCCGCCTCTGCAGGAGAACAAGGAAGGGCTCCAGAACCAAGATGTACAGCTGGTCTGACAGTGGTCAGCCTCGATACACCCCTCTCCTGAACAAGATGGGCTCCATCAGGGTCCAGTTGAGCCAAACACTCTGCAGAGGCATACACCACCTGGAAAGCCCACACAAAGTGGGGCCTGAAGCCAAAGGCCCGCAGTGTGCCTGTGACATATCCGCGACGCACTCTGTCAAACACCTTCTCCTGGTCTAGGGGTAAGAGTGTGAAAGACAGGCCTTCCCAGTGAACTAGCTCCAGGAGGTCCCAAACCAGGTACAGGTTCTCAATAACAGAATGTCCAGGCACCATGTACATCTGATTGGGATGGATCACATCTGTCAGCATGGACAGTAGGCACAGCAAGATGGTCTTCTCTACCACCTTGTAGTCTGTGCAGAGGAGGGACATGGGATGCCAGTTCATCAGGTCATGGGGATCCCCTTTCCTCAGTAGGAGGGTCAGAACAGCCCTTCAGCATAACAGGGTAGTTCCCTTGGATTTGGCCCAGACTTCAGCAAAGTCTGGGCCAAGGACATCCCAGAAGGCCCAGTAGAACTCCACGGTCAGCTCATTGATGCCTGGTGCCAGGCATCAGGAGGAGGGTGGCTGAAAACTCATCAAGCGTGAGAGGAGCCTCCAGCCATTTCCAGCTGCCTGCACCAACCTGTGGGAGAGACTCCCACAGGGTCTGACAGGCTTTGGCATCAGTCAAATCCAGGGAGAAGAGCTCTTTGTAGAAGGTCGATGTACACCAGCACATCTCTCCTGGATCCATTAGATGGATCCAAAAGGCAGGTGATGTACTTCTTGGCTCTCTGCCTCCTCTCCAGGGCATAGAAGAAGGAGCCGTGGTCCATCTCCAAAGAAGCTGGATGCGCAAGCAGACAAATGCACCATGGGTGCAATGGCTGTCCAGAGCACGAATCTCTTCCCACCTCTCCCAATACTCTCCGCAGAGGGATGGTTTGGTTGGGTCGGTGGCTAGATGCCTCTCCAGCTCCAGTATTTTCCACACGAGCTGCTCCCAGACTGCCTCATTCTGCCAGCTGTGCCTCTGAGTGTAGCTGCAAGAAAAAAGCTGGAGGCACACCATCCCCACATCCCACCATCTGTGAACCAAGAGAAAAGCTGCCTGTTGCTCCCACCAGGCCAGCCAGAACTCACCCATTTGATCTTTCACAGGAGTGAGGTGTCAGGCACAGCCAGGGAGGCCCCCAGAAGATTTCATAGGTTTCATAGATTTCATAGACATCAAGGCTGGAAGGGACCTCGGGAGATCATCAAGTCCAGCCCCCTGCCCAAAGGGCAGGAAGTCAGCTGGGGTCATAGGATCCCAGCAAGATAAGTATCCAGTTTACTCTTGAAGGTGTTCAATGTAGGTGCTTGAACCACCTCCGCTGGCAAACTGTTCCAGACCTTGGGGGCTCAGACAGTAAAGAAATTCTTCCTTATGTCCAGCCTGAAATGGTCTTGCAGGAGTTTATGACCATTCGGCCTAGTCATCCCTTGGGGTGCGCTGGTGAACAAACATTCCCCCAGATCCTGGTGGTCACCCCTGATAAACTTATAGGTGGCCATCAGATCACCCCTGAGCCTACGCTTTTCCAGGCTAAAGAGTCCCATGGCTCTCAGCCTGTCATCGTAAGATCTGTTTTCCTGACCTCTGATCATGTATGTGGCTCTCCTCTGGACTCTCTCAAGCTTCTCCACATCCTTTTTGAATTGTGGAGCCCAAAACTGGATGCAGTACTCCAGCTGCGGCCTCACCAAGGCCGAGTACAAGGGGAGAATGACGTCCTGGGATTTGCTGGAGAAGCATCTATGGATGCAAGCCAGAGTTTTGGTCACTTTATTAGCCGCAGCATTGCATTGCAGGCTCATGTTCATCTTGTGGTCAATGATGACCCCCAAGTCTCTTTCTTCTGTAGTGCTATCCTACATAGCACTGCCAAGCCTATAAGGATGCTGCAGGTTTTTCCTCCCAAGGTGGAGAACCCTGCATTTTTCGGTGTTAAACACCATCAGGTTCTCATCTGCCCATTTGCTGAGCTTGTCCAGGTCAGCCTGGATCACCCGCCTATCTTCTGACGTCGATGCTTTGCCCCAAAGTTTGGTGTCATTGGCGAACTTGGCCAGTCCACTCCTGACTCCAATGTCCACATCATTAATGAAGATGTTGAACAGTATGGGTCCCAGGACAGAGCCTTGAGGGACCCCACTGGTCACAGGGCACCGCGATGAGTGACTGCCATGAATTACAACACTCTGGGTCCGACCACGAAGCCAATTTCCCAGCGAGCAGATCGTGGTGGAACCAAGGCAACAACTGGCCAGTTTGGCCAAGAGGTGATCATGGGATACCAGATCAAAGGCTTTTTTGAAGTCAAGATATATGACATCAATCTCTTCTCCCTCATCCAGGTGATAGGTCACCTGGTCGTAGAAGGAAATGAGATTGGTCAAACAAGACCTACCTGCAACAAACCCGTGCTGGCTATCCCTTAGAATGTTAGCCTGGGCCAGTCCATCAAGGATGGCCTCCTTAATAAACTTTTCTAAGATCTTCCCCAGGATAGAAGTCAGGCTAATAGGCCTGTAGTTAGCCGGATCCACTCTCCTCCCTTTCTTGAAGATCGGCACCACATTGGCCTTCTTCCAGTCTTTGGGCACTACACCAGAGCACCAGGAGTTTTCAAAGATCCGTGCCAGTGGCTGGGCTATGACGCTCACCAGCTCCTTGAGTACCCTGGGGTGCAGATTGTCAGGGCCGGCTGACTTGAAGGTATCCAGCTTCTCAAGGTGTTCCTTCACGAGGTCAGCATTTCTGGAGGGTAGGGGATCCCCATCACCCGGATCTCCCTGTCCCATAGCAGGCATGGGCATCCCATGGGACTGATGAAAGACTGATGCAAAGTACCTATTTAATAGGTTGGCTTTTCCCTGGGTGTCAGTTGTCAGTTGCCCCATCTGGTTTAGCAGGGGTCCAACGTTGCCCTTGCTTTTCCTCCAGCTCCCCACATATCTGAAAAAGGACTTTTTGTTGTCCTTGATGCTTGAAGCTAGTTGGAGTTCAGTTGCAGCCTTGGCTTTCCTGGTTTGCTCCCTGCAGGACCGGACCAGTGCAGAATAATCCTTCTTGGAGGTGAATCCCGTCCTCCATCCTTTGTAGGCTTTCCTTTTTAGCCGTAGGAGGTCCATTAGGTCTCTTGAGAGCCAGGAGGGCTGATGTGGCTTCTTGCTGCCTTTCCTCTGTGTTGGAATAAATTTAGCTTGTGCATTGAGGATCGCTTCCTTGAGAAGCATCCACTCTTCGTGAACTCCCATCTCCCTGGGGTCATGGTCCCTAAGGGCCTAACCGACAAGCCTCCTGAGCTTGTCAAAGTTGGCTTTTCTGAAGTCAAGGACTTTTGTGTTACTGATTGACTTGCCAGCTTTACGGTGGATGGTGAAGGTGATCAGCTCATGGTCACTGTCACCCAGCTTCCCATCGATCACTAGGTTGCTGATTAGGTCGTCCCCCATAGCCAGTACCAGGTCGAAGATGGGCTACTCCTTCCCACAATGTGGCGGTCTTGGGAGGCAGGAAGGATCCCTCCATGTCAGAGTGATACACAGCTGAACCCGGGCCTTCCTCTTGGCTTTGCACCTGGAGGGGAACTGCACAAACTCAGCCATGGTGTCAGGTGTCCTCAGGTGGACAGGCTGCAGTAGGAGGTGAGGGTTGGGGGGTGGGGCAGTTACTGCAAGGGCACAGCTAGGGGTGAGGGGACCCTGCTCCCTCTCCTCCCCGGCTGCTACGACCCTCCCCAGAACTCCACCAAACCTGGTTGGGAGGTGGGTCCCCAAGCTCATGATGGGGCTGGGAATTGTGGCTGGGGTACTAGGGGAGGCTGAGGGGGGAGGGATGCTGGTGATACAGACAACCCTCTCACCAGTGGGACCCACGTATGCCTTCCCCACCTAGTCTACGAGACACTCGTGATGCAAGTGGCCTGGGGCACAGCACCGGAAGCATTGCAGGTCCCCCAGGGTATAGAAAATTCTTACTAGGGCCCCCTGAAAAGGATTCATGAGGCAGTCCTCAGCCTCTAGCCATGATCACACCACCAACTGATTCATGACCTGGTGACAGAAGGAGCACATGTGATGGAGGCTGTGGTCTCCACAACCCAGCGAGCGGGCCACCACCAGGGAGATAACTTTTCCCAGGGTTTGGAGCTGGGGGAACAGGGCTTAATTATGGATATAAGGAGGGACAGAGCTGAGGACCACCATGGTCCCCAGCTCTTCTAGGGGATCAACAGTCATGTACTTGCCTTCCACCTTGAGCCCCGTCTCCACTGCCTTTCGTGTAGCAGCCTCCAAGACAAGGAAGAAGACCCCCTTGCCATCAAAGTGGGAGGCCACCACAATTTTGGGGGCCAGTGCTACCTGAGTCAGGACCTGCACCCAGGTCTCAAAGTTCAGGTTCTCTCACTTAGGTAGTTGGCACTTCACCCCATGCCTGCAGGTGAGTGCCAGAAAGGGGGCCCATAACCCAAGCTGGAAAGGCCAGTGGTGAAAGATCCAAGCCCATGGGTTCAGGTCACCCCACAGCTACCTATGCATAGCTGTGGTTCCCCTGATGGGAGGCCATGTTGATGGGGCCATGGCTAAGGCCAGAGACAGGTTGAGTAGGTGTGTTGGCTGGTGAAGTGCACCTGGTCCCCTCAGGTACCAGTGGTCTAGGCTTGAGGGTGGGGCCCTTGTCCTTCCCAGCCCCAGCTGTGGAGGAGTATAAAGAGGAACCCTTCCCATTGTCCTTGCCCTTAGTCCCTGGTGGTGGGGTAGGAGGATTGGGAACCCCCCTAGGGTGGGCCCTGGCCAGGAATGACAAAGCAGGATCAGATGTAGTGAGGCAGCTGTGGGGGAGTAATGCAGTGCAGGTCTGGTGTTGAGTGATGCAAGGTGGTGCAGCAGGGAATTCTGGCCCTGAGCTTCTGGCACTGCTGCCATCCGCTGTGCCCTCCAGAGCACAGCATGTGTGACCCAGAGCAGCAGCACACAGAGGGGCTGCACAGGGAAGCTGCCTGCTGCTGCAAGCTCTGCACTGCCTAGGTCACACTTTGTCTGTGTGCACAGGAGCAGCATGGGTAACACTCAGGGTTGTGCACTTTGCTGCTGCCCCCGTGTTGGTGTCACTGGGCATAACTCCAGGTAACTCAGAGGGATGGAAGACCACGAGCGTCGAGGAAGTCCTTCTGCTCTGGGCTCAGACAAGACAGGACCCCCCCTTGCCCAACCTTTGTAACCCTTTCTATGGTGCCTGCAATCTCTTGTCCTTCTGGAAAACAGGCGAGCTAAAACTGTTATCTGTGGAATGCAAGGGCACCGCTCAGAGAGAGAAGGGAGGAGGGAAAGGGGAGGAAGAGGGGGGCCAGCTGGTGGAAAATCACTGATAGTAAACTGACCAGGGTATAAAAAATTCCACTGTTGCAGGGTTAAGCACGCAGGATTTGAGACCATACAGTCTCCCTGTGTCTTTTACTTGAGCTCAAATAAACTCTGTCTGCTTCTTCCCCCCAGTGTGTTTATTTGGCGCGATGCACACCAGGCAATGAACCCAATTGTTGCCTCCCTCGGGCACCTTGCGCCGGCAAGGAAAGTGTGGCCAGGACAGTGGGGAGCTTGGAGCAGCAGGCACCTTTCTGTGCCCCCGCTGTGCACTGCCATGCGGGGTTCCAGTGCTGCTCTGCAGAAACAGCAGTGAGGACAGCATCACCTATATCTGCTGCCTTCCCAGAGCCTGGGGCAGAGCCCAACCAACCTCCTCTGGGGGCCTGCGTCTGGAAGGCAGCTGTGGCTAGGGCCAGGGTGGGGAGGCAGCAGCTGTTTGAAGCTGGCTTAGGTTCTGGGTAGCTGCTGATAACCACAGAGCCTGAGCTGGGGGGCAGGTGCTTTGGGTGGGGGGGGCAAGGGGCACAAGCAGAGCATCCTGCCATGTACCCCCTGCCCTCATTTTGTTTTTCTGGCATGCTGGCACTCTGGCACCTTCCAAGGTAGGCACTGGGTTGGGTTTTGGCACTCCAGCCCAAAAACTTTGCCTACCCCTGGATTAGCAATTTAACGTTTCAGTGTTTCTATTTCAGCTGAGTAGGTATTACTGCTTTCATTCTGAATCACACACTGATCCCATTGCTGTCAAAAGGAGTGTTTTAAATGAACCAAAATGCTGTTTTACTTATTAAATTAACCTGAGTTTGGTTACAGAAATCTTTACATTCTTTTCTTGGCATTAATGAATTATGATAACATAACAGAATCTTTGAATCCATTAGGCCCAACAATCATTCCTTGCTTGAGAGTAGGGAGTCCTTCATGTGAATACCTTCGCTCAAAATCTTCCCTAAATATCCTTGTTGTATTGGTATCCCTCCTTGCTCTAATATATGAGGTGATACAGAAGGAAAACTCAAACCTGTGACTTTTAGAACAGACCTATGGTAAATAACAAATCTTGCCATTAAGTCAATATATATTCACATTTTGCAAAGTGTGAGCCTAACTCTTCTCAACAGTCCTTAAAAATATCTGACTCTCTGCAGTATTTTTCTTCTCATAACTCATTGGTGAAGGGAAAAATATTGATGGGGATCTAGAAAAGAAAACTGGTTTGCATTAATAACTCCAGACAATGAAGAATGGTCTATTGTCATTATAAATGGATAATTAATACTTTCTGTGCTATTGTTTGCTGGGATGGATGCAGTTCCTCCAGTCCGTTGCATGCTGACATCTTCATGAACCTATTTAAATTTAGAGCTGGAAATAGAGTTAAGTGGGTTTAAAAATTCCTACCTGTCATATATATAACTGCCTTTCACCTGTGCAACTTTCTTACTAATTTTGACAGTCTTTTCCCATAGTAGTTCCTGACAAAACATAACAAAATGTCTTCCATGTTGCTAAATAGTATGCGTAACAAAATATCAGCTATATATCACTTGTAATAATTGCTCACTGGCTAATTGTTGCATACCCAGAGTTATTCTTGGCTTGTATGTGGAGAGGCAGGGACAGAGTAGCAAGGGATAAATTTGATTTAGGCCAAGTCTACATATGAAAGCTTTACCAATATAAATGTCAGAAAATGAGAAAAGAGCTCAGAGGGTAAATACAAATTAAACCAGCAAAGGAGTGGCCATGTTGCTTCTAGTGAAGGAAAACTAGCTGTGTATAAGAAATAGTCCTGGTGAAATACAGTCAAATTGAGACCCAGCATAAATGGGTGTAAATAAAGCTGTGCAAATGACTGCTTTTCTGGTTTGATGATCAAATAAAACTTTGATTCAAAATGAACACTGTTCGTTTTACGCAAAAATTTTAAAAAAACACAAAACAAAACTGAGCATTAACTAGTAGCGACGGGCGGTGTGTACAAAGGGCAGGGACTTAATCAACGCGAGCTTATGACCCGCACTTACTGGGAATTCCTCGTTCATGGGGAATAATTGCAATCCCCGATCCCCATCACGAATGGGGTTCAACGGGTAACTAAAGAGGCTTGCACCATCTAATAAAGAATATTTCATTTCCTTTTTTCTTTCTTTTTTTTTCTTGTTTTATCTCTGTAAACTGAACTTCCATAAATCCAAATGCCTTTTTCAGT
Organism: Crocodylus siamensis; assembly: GCF_052110815.1. NCBI lineage: Eukaryota > Metazoa > Chordata > Crocodylia > Crocodylidae > Crocodylus > Crocodylus siamensis. The sequence continues at coordinate 74,743,064 of NC_143396.1, read as the reverse complement.
CAATACTATCTGATGAATTCAAAACAAATTTGAAAAACATATTGTCAAATTGCACTCAACTCTAGACACTTGATGCAAGTCATCTAAAAGATGTCTGACCCTGTACACAGATATGATTCCACTGATTATTTTTCCATTGTGAAATCAGTTTGTCCTTTACATTTCAGAAGCATGCAACTTATTTTAAAACATTCTGTTAGAATTTCTCATGGTAATAGAACACAATAGCTCTAAACTAGCAGATCTTAGAAAATATAGATTTATGTTTTTATTTATTTCAGTAGCAGATAACATTCTTGAATTCATATGGAGCCTTGTTATGCTAGATGTTTCACTTAAATATAGGTATAGTGAATCCCTTCTCCAAAGAGTTTACAGCTTAACTAAAAAAGCTGCATAAAGCATAGAACAAAAAACGTATTATCCACATTTTATAGATGGTGAAGTGAGCCAGAGAGATTAAGTGATATGCCAAAGATTACATGGAAAATCTATGACAGATTTAGCAATGTACAGCAGAAAAAATGTATTGGTGCACTCTGAAAATGGTACTATTGAAAAGTTACCTAACACATGCATGTTGCTAATGTTCATGTTTAGATATGAAATATTTTCAAAGTACTCTAGTATACTGTAGGTCAATAACCTTTTGGAGAGAAATGATCTTTAATTTATATTTCAGAATACCTTGTGTCAACAATTTGCTTGTCTCCAATGTCCTGTGGACTGGATATATTGTAGTTATGGTTGCTAAACAGCAATGGCATTATTTAATTCAAGGGGACATGATGTGAATACTGACAGAAACTCTTCTAACCTAAGGAAAGTGACTTCCAGTCATGTAAACACCTGTGACCCAGTGATATGAAATATTTAGATGAAAAAATATTTACTGTAGTCATGTAAAGCTTTTGAAGAAATACTTTTCTTCACTACTATGAGAGCATGCCTCATACAATTATGATTATAGCTATATATGCAGCCCCAGCTTACTCAAATACATACTTAAGCTATTTCATTTTTAATACCTTTTACAGTACATTACAGGCACAAGATAAAGTTCAGAGGAATGATGGAAAAACAGTAATTAATCTTGTAAGTGATGCAGGCACTGTACTCAAGGAATAGAGAAAGTCAGAAAAGGTAATAGTAATCATAAATATGTTCAAATTAAAAAATATCAGATCAGAGAAGCAGAAAATGAGTTCCAGAGCTAAGTACATCTAGAGATCTAAGATGGTTCATTTGGTTTTATAATGAAGCTCATGAGAGAAAGTGTGCCATTGAGCAATACATGTACTTTAATAATAAAGCAAGCTTTTAACAAATGAATGCAGGATATAATACCAGGTCCTCCCAACAGAATAACATAGAAAATATGTTTTGTCTGAAACAGTCATTAATTTCATAATATATGAATAAAGTGATTACCAATAATAACAGTAATTACTACATAACAACAACAACCGACAACAGTTTAAGCCCCTTAAAAGCACTATACTGTAGTCAAATGAGTGAGGAAGTATGCATAGGTACAGCAGCTGTTCTCTAAATGCCACTAGAAAGAGGAGGATAAAGTCTTGCTCAAAGGTGAAAGAGAAATTATGGTTTTAGACAAGTGAGCTTAGAATATTTTTACAAAATTTGTGTATTCATAAAAACTCATATACAGTACATTTACTGAAACTGGGGAATTATTTATTTTCATACACAAATCTATATTTTATCTGTATATATATGCATGAATCTGCAAATCCTGTACCTTAGTGTGTGTGCTAGATGATGTAATGACTTATTGTGCATTTTTGGGGTACCCCTTAAATCACAGAATCATAGAAAACTGAGACTGGAAGGTCCGTTGTGTGGTCATCATGTCCAGGGGAGGCCAGCTGATGGGATGCATACCACTAGTGGCAACTGCTGTGCATGGCATGCAAGCCTCTTCTGCTCAGTAAAGAGGCACTGGAATGCAGGCCACCGCCACTTACCGCTCTTAATTTGTTGCTATAAAACCGAGCATTAAGTGAAACGAGTGTTAAGCGAAACTGAATGTATTTGATGACCTAAGTTGGTGACCCCAATTGTTGATGACCCAAGATTGTGACCACAAGCATTATAACGAACCTCATTGAACACTAAATGAAATCAGGTATCAATTTCAAATGAGCGTTATAGTGAAATAGTGCTAAGTGAAACAACATTAAGCAGGGGGTGCCTGTAGAGGCAGGGAGGCTCAAGCCCCTAGCCACATAGAGGAGAATGAGGGCGGGACACTGCCAGGAGAGAAAGTATAAGGTGTCACTTCCAAAAGCTAGATTAACCCCTCCCAAGCCTGCAGCCCCTGCCAAATTCAGGGCTCACCATATAAAATTGCAGCAATTACAGAGCCAGGCAAAAGCTAACCTGGCTTTTGTCCATGACACCTCTTATAGCAGCATCCTGCCCCCACTCTGCTTCACATAGGTGAAGGTTCAAGCCCCCTGCCTCCATTCCAGTACCTCAGGGCATAAACTATTAGGCACACCTTTGGCGAGGCACACAATCATAGTGGTACTTGGGGAGGGGGGAGGGCTTGACTTGTGGCACACGTGTCAAAAAAAGTTGGACACCACAGGTCTAGTCCAGCCCTGGCATGAGACAGGAATATTCTTGTTTAAACCATTCCAAAACATCTTAATCTAAACTGCACTTAAAAATCCCAGTGATGGAGATTCTGCAACCTAAGAAAACCGTTCCAATTCTTATCTACCCTTAATTACCTAGGAAATTCCCCAAATATCCTGTGGATTTCAGGAATTATCATTATTTCTGCTGAGCCAGCATCAAACCAATGACCCAGACTTATGTTAGAGAGCATGATGTTGCTTAATGTTCAGTTGGTAATAATTGATATAGTTGCACTATTTAATGATCATGTGTCAGAGATGTTGTCCATTTGTGCTCATGAAAACTCCCACAACACTTATTCTGCCTGTATTTTCACACAAATTTCTACTGCATTCCTACTGTATCTGTCATCCATCTCTGATTTCCAGTATCACCCTCACTTCCTCTCCTGAAATGTTATGAAGTTCTCTTTACCTTTAAATGGCAGGCATATGTTATCTCAATTTAGTAGTAGTTATTTCTGTGCTGTGTATAGTATTTATTGTTATTGCCTCATGTCCTTTGTATATTTATTTCTTAGTATGCAAAACAATGAAATTCAGAACAGATGACTAGTAGAGTAAATTACTGGCTTCAGAAGAGCAAATTGGACTTCTCATTGGAAAGCTTAAAGGCTGAGTGTATGAGCAGGCATGCATTTCCAGTACTAAGAATTTTTATGAAATGCTTAGAGCTGGAAAATACATCAGGTCTTGGTATGTACAGGCATTACAACATGCTGGCTGGAGAGCTACACAGGAAAGCCCTATGCCGGGGCACTAGAAGGCTGCCCCTTAGGTCACCCCTTAGGAAAGCCCAGTGGCTGATAGCCTGGATTCTCCCCTGCCAGGCAAGGGAGCAGGCTCCATGGGCAGTGGAAAGCTGCTGAGAAGGTCCTTCCAGTCTGTGCAGGGGGCAGAGAGCAGGGAGCAGGGAGAAGGGAGAAGAGGCAGCACAGCTCCCACCATCCCTGGCTCATTAGGATGGGTTGAGCATGGAGAAATATGAAAGGCATTGCAAAACCCAGCCTCTGTGATGACAAACCAAAAGAAGTCAAGATGTACCCACATGAAATGTGCCAGTGTGATTTTTCCATAGATAGAAAAGATTTACCAGTACTAACCTGTGGAATTCTGACTAGACTCATGTGACTGATCATGTGGATGGATTACTTATTAAAAATAAAACACAAGTCTTTAAAATATGTTGAAAAAGAATGCATTAATAATTAGGAGACAGACTTTTTTTCCTGCTGCCAGAGAAACTGCTGCCAGTTGTGAAATTCTAAATGCTAAAGGCATGAGTTAACACAGCATAACTCAACAAAAGACAAACTATGTATTGATATTTAAATTATTCTGAAAAATGCCTCATATTTTTCATCATATAGTCAACAAATGAATCTTGCTAAGGCACTGAGGGATGCAGTGTTGGAAAACTGCAGGCATAAGCACACTGTGTTCAGCTCTAAAGGTCACACTAAATGCACCAGTTAGCAGAAATTTCATTGAGGAATTACTTTTCATTCAAAGAAGATTATTGATTTTTCAGAAATTCACTTCCTGTGAATATGTAAAGAAGCATATTCAGTGAGCAACAGCTTCAGATCTAATCCTGGATCGTTACTAGTTTATCATATCAATGACATGATCCCTGCACCACTTAAGTCAATGGAAGCATAATGGAGTCGTAAGACTTCAGCTGAAGCAGACATGTTCTGCTGCATTTTATTGTCACTCTCAATGAAAACCTCAAGATCAGAAGTTTATAGCTGTAGGATGAAGTCACTTCAGGAATTACTGGGTGAAATTCTACAGTCTGTGTTATTCAGGAGGTCAAAAGAGATAATCCAAAGTCATACCTACACCACATATTTCCCTGCCAGGCAGCAGACACACTATGTTGCTCACGAACTGGGAGCAATGTAGCTGTGGTTTTGCAATTCTAAGAGAAAATGCTGACAGCATCTCTGCAGGCACTGCACAAAGACAGGCAAAGTGATAACAGATTGGGAGATAGAGCACACAAAAGCCATGCAGGGTGTGTAGACAGCTACTGTCTGGCACAGTCTGGTAGAGCGTGTTCGGAAGGACGGCATACGCATTCAAAGGCAAAATTATGTTCTACACTTACATGTGTTTTTCCCTCTTTCCCTTGTAGATTTTATTAGGTTACAAGAAAATTGTTGAAAAAGCAATTAATGGTTACTGACGTGAGAGAATAGAGGGGAAATCTCTAGAACTAAATCTGGTTAAACAACAAGACACACTAGTTTGATGAGTTAGAAGAAAATACATTTCTCGGGTCTTATTCTCCTGGAAAGACTGTAAGTATGAACAAGGATAAATAAAGACACCCTCCCCTCCCCCCTCCCCCCCCCCACACAGAGTAGTCATCATTCATCAACAGCTGCATTTTGTGTCATGGAATCAGTACCAAGATGTCATAGTTTCATAGTTTTATAGTTAGTAGGGTCGGAAGGGACCTGAGCAGGTCATCAAGTCTGACCCCCTGCCTTGGCAAGAAAGAGTGCTGGGGTCAAACAACCCCAGCAAGGTGTACATCTAGCCTCCTCTTAAAGACCCCCAGGGTAGGAGGCAGCACCACTTCTCTTGGAAGTTGGTTCCAGATCCTAGCCGCCCTGACATGAAGTAGCACCTCCTGATATCTAACCTAAATCTCCCCTCTGCCAGCTTGTGACCGTTATTCCTGGTCACTCCTGATGGTGCTCAGAGGAACAGGGACTTCCCCAGTGCCTGCTGGTCCTCTCTGACTAGTTTGTAACAGGCCACCAGATCCCCCCTCAGCCTCCTCTTGTGAAGGGTGAGCAGGTTCAGGTCCCTTAGCCTCTCCTCGTAGGGCCTGCCCTGCTGCCCCCTGATCACAAGAGTGGCCCTCCCCTGAACCCTCTCCATGTTGTCCACATCCCTCTTGAAGTGCAGCGCCCAGAACTGGATGCAGTACTCCAGCTGCAGCCTGACCAGTGCCGCATAGAGGGGGAGGATCACCTCCTTGGACCTGCTCGAGATGCATCTCTGGATGCATGACAAGGTGCAGCTGCCCTTCCTGACTGCATCCCCACACTAGCAGCCCACATTCATCTTGGAATCATTGATGACTCCAAGATCCTTTTCTGTCTCTGCACTGACGAGAAGGGAGTTTCCCAGCCCGTAGATATGGTGCCGGTTCTTCCTCCCCAGGTACATCACCTTGCACTTGTCGGTGTTGAATCCCATCCTATTCTCATCCACCCACCCCTGTAACCTGTCTAGATCTGATTGCAGCCTATTCCTCCCTTCTAGCATGCCCACATCTGCCCCACATCTTAGTGTCATCAGCAAATTTGAACAGGGTGCTTTTTATCCCCTCCTCCAAGTCACCAATGAAGATGTTGAACAGTGCGGGCCTAAGGATCGAGGCCTGCAGAACCCCACTGCCCACATCCCTCCAGGTTGAAAATGACCCATCCACTACCACTCTCTGGGTGCGGCCCTCCAGCCAGTTGGCATCCCATTTGACTGGGTAGGTGTCAACATCACAGTCCCCCAGTTTGTTAATGAGAATGGGGTGAGAGACAGTGTCAAAGGCCTTCCGAAAGTCCAGGAAGACTACGTCCACTGCTACTCCTGCATCTAAGGATTTGGTGACCTGGTCGTAGGAGGCCACCAGGTTGGTCTGACAGGACCTGCCTCTAATGAACCCATGTTGGTTGCCCCTAAGCATAACGTCCCCTGCTGGCCCCTCATGGACATGTGCCAGAATAATTCTCTCAAAAAGCTTACCCAGGATCGAGGTAAAACTAACTGGCTTATAGTTCCTCGGGTCCTCCTTCCTCCCCTTTCTGAAGATGGGAACCACATTGGCCCTCTTCCAGTCCTCTGGCACCACACCAGAGCACCACTAGTGCTCGTAAAGCCATGTCAGGGGTCCCGCAATGACCTCAGCTAATTCCCTTAGCACTCTGGGGTGGAGATCATCCGGACCAGCTGATTTAAATACGTCAGAAAAGTCAATAACAAAAAATAGCAAATGTGAGCCAGAGAGCTACTGTACCAAGCCATGTGGAAGACTTTGTGGAACCCAGTCTCTGTGTCACCCAGGCTTGTATTCTAAGAGTTCAAGGTAGTAAAAGTCCAGTTTGGCCAGTTTTCATTAAGTAAATGATAAATAGAAAAACGGATACCTACCAGGCCTTCTTCTACAAACTTTGAGAATGCAGAAATAAGGACCAGAAGTAAGTGTTATACTAAGCCGTAAAGCATAGACAAAACTCAATTAAGCACAAAGAAGGAATTACACAATAATGCAACACAAGGAATTATTAACACTCTAATATACAAATTAATTCTCTCTGCTCATGTTATGAGCTCAAATATCCCCTTTGCTCCATTTATGTACTCCCAAAGTACCTTACTGCACTTATAGTGGAAGCTTGAAATGATAAAAAGCTCTGCTCTGTTACCTTGTATCTTTTGACAGAGTGATAGTGCCTTCTGCCATGGTATGAATAGTCACCCAGCTAGCTATGAATCTTCTTGGATTTTTCTGTAGGTTGATCTATTGGCCCCAGTTTCAGGCTTCATTTTTGTCTTTCTTAGCATTAGCTATTTTTACTTTCACCTATTGTCATTTCCATCCTCACTGCTGTGCCAGTTGACTGAAGCCCCCTGATGCTGGACCAACTAATTTTCAATCCCCACTTGTATACAGCTACAGTCCTTCTCTGGAAAAAAATTTCTCCCTTCTTACAAGAAATGGGCTGACAGTAGAAGTCAGAGTTGTGATATCTGTTCTGCCTCCTAGTTAAACATAACTCTAAAGCCACATCCTCTGCCTGCCTTGTACCTAGTCATTCAGGTCTTATTGAGGCATTATTCTTTCAAAAACAGATAATGCAAGTTGTAAAAATACTATAAGCCACATATTAGTTAAGGTACACATGTCTGCTTATTGCCATTTAGGATAGATGCTTTTTGAGAAGTACAGTAAATATCTCAAAAAAGGAAAAATGTTTAATACATATCTTTGTTCATATTTTGTAATTGATAGCTTAGATTAAGCTTGCTGTCTGCTTTTACATCTGCATCCAGGTGTAGTTATATTAAATGTGTATGAAACCACAAAATTAACTTACTATGAATATAGCTTACTGATTCTGTATTTACACTCCTTCCTTTCCCTCCAATCAACTGATGTTATTAGAACTTAACATGACTTTGGAAAAATAACATTTCCTCGGGTGTATCTTTGACTTGTAAACACCTGAAAAAAATTAAGTTTATCTAAACACTTTAACAGTAGATTATATTTGCGCAACATTGAGATAAAACATTAGATCAATAGCTAGAAAACTCCATTAGAATCCCAAACAACCTTTCTGAAACCCAATATATATACAGAATTAGAAGTTGTTCAGATTGTTACATTTATTGACTTTTACTACAAGAAATTCAATAACTGTTCTTAAGAATTTTAAGAAATTCTAATTAATACAAGAAGAGCACTGTACTAGTGTACCTATGCTACTTCTGGTACCTGATTAAATCAGTATCTACAGCCCCTGGGAGATGTCCTACTTCAGACACAATGGGCCTGTCCAGACCAATGCACACATGTGTTTCCTCAGGGACAAACAGCAGTGGCACATAGCAGTGGCCCTGCCACTTGTCCCCAGGGAACACCCCTGCACACATGCTCTGGCATGCAGCAGATTGTTCAGAGTAGAGTAGGGCCAGCACCTGGTTTGGTCCCAGCAGCCTTATGTGGGGTTCTGGGGGTCTCCCAGGGCTGCAGCAGTGGTGATCCAGGCACACAGAGTCTGGCCAGCAGCCGGAGCATGGCTCTAGCCAGCAAGGCTCCAGTTTCAGGTGGTGCACTCTACAGCCACATGCGCCCCCTTCCCCGCTTTTATGGCATGGGTATTTTTAGATACTGGGATATCTAGGTATCTAATTTTGGCTCCATGCTGAGAACCTTTTCACTTGCACCATGTGCATTTTGCAGCACCTCAAAAGCCTTTGAAGCACCGCAAAGCGCACATGCGCGCTCATCTCAATGCACCCAATTAGTCTCTTAATCACCTTGTAAATAGTTACCTGGCCACATGTTTAGGCAATTAATGGCAGCACAAAAAGGGAAACCAGCCACAAAAATATTCCATAAAATACGCACAGTATTTGTGTATCTGGTTTCTACTGCACCTTAACTTGAACATGTGGCTATATTAGGACTGCACCAGGGTCTCCAACCATCCGCAATGGCCAAAAATCATTTGTTTATTGGCCAGATCCAGGACTGCACCAGGGCTCCAACTGGCCCTGGTATAGTTCCTGCTGGCCAACAATCAACTGATCATCTCTTAGACTGGGTCCATACTGAGGCTTAAACTAGCCTCAGCCACAGATCAGCTTATATCTGCCAGCCACAGATCAGCTTATATTTGAAAACCATACAGTTACCTGCAAGGCTGCACTGATAGAGATTTTGGTAGCTGATATTTAAGTAAGCAGATCGGTCAATACCAATCTGATTTCCAATACAGCAGCATGCACCTGGTAAGTCTTATGTGGTGGAAGGGGAGGGGAGAGTCAGAGCAAGGCTGCCTGCAGTGAGGGAGGAAGGGGGCAGGGGCAGGCACTGCCCAGCCAGGATGGGGCGGGGCACAGGACAGAGCTGCGGCTCATGGTGGGGGCAGCTCCTGCCACTGCATGCACCCCAGGAGGGCATGGTGGGTTGGGTGTGTGCCCCTGGATCTGTTTGGGGTGGGCAGGCTGCAGCTGTGGTCTGGAGCCAGGGCTGTCCTGGGCTTTTCTCAGTGGGAGCTGGGCTCAGGACAGTGGTCAGCGATGCTGGGAGGGGGGCTAAAAAGGGGGCTGCAGCCACATCTTATTTCACTATAGCCCTGCTCCCAGTGCCACCACTGCCTGCCCAGCACAGCCCCAGCTCAACCCCTGCCTCCCCACACATACCGGGAAGAGCTGGGGCTGTGCTGGGCACGCAGCAGCAGCAGCACTGGGACTGGGGCTACAGTGAAATTTGGGGTGGTTGCAGCCCCCTCTGTAGCCCTCCTCCCAGAGCCACTGCCACCCATCCCAAGCCCGACCTCCACTGAGAAGAGTCCAGCTTAGCTTGGGGTCCAGCCCACAGCTGCAGCCCACCTGTCCTGACCTGTGTGGATCTGGGGGCACATGCCCCCCCTGCCCAGTGCCCTCTAGGGGTGCAAGCAGCAGTGAGAGCCACAGCTCCATTCCACGCCCACCCCACCCCAGCTGGGCAGCACCTACCCCTGCCCCCTCCCTCCCTCACTATGGGGAACATTAATCTGCACCCCCATGCCCCTTCCCTCCCCTTCCACCACAACAGACTTACCAGATGCACGCTGCTGGGCTCTTCTCCTCACTGCCTATGTACTGCTCTGCAGCTGCATGCATGCACACGCATTTATCAGTCAAACTATGAGCCACTTCAGGCCAATTTCCGATACACCCAATTTTCTTTATATTGGTACCGATCCAATATTGGACTGATGTACCAGTGCACCTCTAATTACTTGGTATTTTGGACCTTCCAATGTTCTGGGAGATTTTGCCACATGACAATAACAGTGTTTTGGAACTGTTAGCTAACAGATATATATACATTTCACAGATATATCTCCTATTGAGGTAGTTAACAATACACATTTCATATTTTGGCTACTTGTACTGTGCCAAAAGGACTTTCTGCATCTTCTGAGAGCTGTAAAATAGGTAGAGGAAAGGAAACATTATGAGCTTCTAAATCTTTACTGCAGAGAGAGTGCATCTATACGTGACACTACACTGCCATAGCAACGTACCACAGCTTTGTAGTGTCAGTGAGTAGAAACTGTGATGCTGCAGCTATGTCACCATACCAACACACTCCATCAGTATAGCACATTGTTATAGCTATGTAGCAGCTAAAAATAACTGCGCCACCAGCACAGCATAGTAGAGGGTTTTACTGAGCCATCATTTAGTACTTCCAAAAAGTACTAAAAGTACTTCTTTTTGGAAGTACTAAATGATGGCTCAGTAAAACCCTCTACTACGCTTTAGTAGATGGCACAGTAACAATGGTTCCATAGGGGCATGTGTAGACATGCCCAGAGACATGTAATCATTAAAGTTTAAGAACTTCATGAAAGTACGAGTTGTGCTCTCTGAGCAGTGGCCTGTGTCCTTTAAAACAACACAATGTACGTGAAAGTCAAATACCGAAACACAAGCTTAGCCTCAACTATGAATACATTAAATGCATGTAAACAACTAATTAGTCATATTTTTCCAAATCACTCTTAGTACATTACTTTAATCTTGTGAATAATCCATTATTTAATACCCAAGACGATGAAAGAAAAAGAAGAAAGATCAGAGACTTACACAACGAATTGTGTTATTCATTAATACCAGAAATTTTATATGCAGCTTTTAATTGTGCTTTTCATAACCACAAATATCTTTAGAACTAATATTGCTTTATATAAAGAAAAAAATATACCCACTTAGTAACCACTTACAAAAATCATTTTTTTTAAAGTAAGACATTAGACAAAGAAGCACAGCTTGTCTCATACATGATCAGTACTTTCCTAATGAAAGAACTAAAAGTAAAGAAGAAACCCATTTCACTTACTTTTTTTGTTAAAAGACTGTATAATGAAATAAAACTTTATTGTACATCTTTGTTTTGTGCCTTGGATTGTCATCACAGAGTCTATATTGTATAATGCACTGTATTTATCTAATTTTCTCTCTAAGAACAAATCTAAATTCTCTCATTTTTCAACACTGAAAATTAAACAGGCTACCATGCCACAGTATGCTACCTGACAGCTTATATTTTTTGTGGCTTAAATTTAAGTATTACTAATGTATTACTAATTCACATCTCCACATCCATAGTAAGATGCCTTAGCCACTCTGCCATTACCCCTCTTACACACATAGAGGCAGATACAAGGGTTTCGTAGTTCTGTGGCTGAATTCCCATTCAGTTCTCCTCCACTCAAACTTTCAAACCAACTTCATACCAATATGCTGTGCTGGTGTCAGCATTAGGCTTCATGGCATTCTTGAGACTTAGAGCAGCCCAATATTATATGCAGCACAGCACCATAGATAGAAATATATGCATTGTGTTATACGCAATGATATGCTACACCATCAACACCCCTCTTTTAAAAATCCTAGATCTGATGTTGTACATACAAACATTCCTATTTATATATGCTAATTTAAAATTTGCAAGATCATAAATTATTTTTTATTGCTGCTGCTCTGAAAATTGTCAAAATTTGATAGTCATGATTTACTGTGAAAACAACTCTCACTAGGGAGTACTGCACATGCATTATCTTGTTGGAAATTTATTTTGGATTGGCTAAAATATCCTTGCGTGAAAATTATACGCTGACCTCTAGACTCCTGTGAAATATCCAGATCTGCTATTCAAAAGGTTAAAGCAGATACAGAGTTTTATTCTAGAGAGTTTCATTCTTCTGCCCTTTCCCTTCACATATTTCTTACTATACCTGCTAAAACATTCTTTAGCCAAAAAGACCAGCACTTGGGCTAAAAATATAATATGTTAATTCTAGGCTCTCCTTTTTCACTGAACTTTTTAAAACTTCCTCAAGCACATTATGAGGTGAGGTCTCATATTACCTCATTTTACAAATGGGAAAAGAGAGGTAGAAAGATGATTACAATGGGCAGATGACTTACAGTAAGGGTGCTGCTACATGGTAAATTTAAGTGGCTTCTGGAACTCTTAATCCATGGATTGACTACATGTTAACACCTTTAAATGGCTTAAAGCACTTATTATTCATTTAAAAATATGCCACTCCAGGACAGGATTAGCTCTAATCTGCCTAATTTTTCTCCTATTCCTGTAAAATGTGACCACTCCAGACAGCTTTTCTGCCCAGGTTGAGTCCTTCATCATCCCAGGATGTAGTGGCACATCCTGAATTTGGGCAAGTGAGGATGCCAGAACACAACGGGGCCAGGCATAGTGCCTCACTCCCTGGGGATGTTGGGGAGAGTGAGCACCAGAGCTCCTGGCAACCATGATGCTTCCCGCTGCCACAAGGACCAGCTCTGCTTCATCTGTCTGAGCAGCAGTGATGCCTCCTACCACTGCTAGAACTGGCTGTGCTCCCTTCAGGCAGAGTGAGGCAGCGCCAGTAACAGCAGTACCTCCTGGTGCTACTAAGAACAGCTTCCTTTGCCCAGCAGAAGCAAAACCTGCCTTTAGTTCCTGCTCCTGCTCCTGCTCCTGCTCACCAAGCCTCTGGTGGCAGGTCACAGCTGTGCAAGTGAACAGCAGTCAGAGCAGGTTTTCCACCATAACATGTGACTGGTCCACTAAGCCAATCAGCACTAAGCCAATTAACATTTGTGCAGCATTCAGCATAAGGTGTGACAAGGTCCTAAGAATAAAATAATTAACCATATTTGAACAGCCCCCCAACTAAAGATTAGAAATTTGGTATTTTGCCTCAATAGGTACTGTACTTATTCACATACCATACACACGTTTCTCCTGAAAATTAACCTTATATTACCTATTTTCTACACTTCTACTCAAAAGTTGGAACGCAAGTCTTAAGCAAGGAAACTGATTTCTGCATCAGAATGGGGGCAAGGGAATGCTGTAATGGCCACAGGGGGCTGACTCACCTATGACTGAACCCACGGGCCACATGAAGGGGGGGCAGAGTTCCCTTGTGAGTGTCACTTCCCCTCCCCCTGCTCCCCCTGCAATATCTACAGGTCTAATACTCTTACAACAGATGCAGTGAGTATAGTAACTGTTGGCTGGGCAACAAGGGGAGTCAGAGTGAAACTGAAAGCAGGACTCCACCCCAACTTCATGGCTAAGGACAGACATTCAAAAAGCCTGAGCCTGAAATGATTCAACCTTTGAAGGTTAGTGTAACCTGGCTAGGCTAAATCAGTTTTGTAACCAGACAGACATCCCAGAAATGCAGGCACATCCCTGCAGTGGCTCAGACAAGAAGCTAGGGAGGTGTTAAAGCAGCTCTCCCTTCCTTCCACAATGCTGAGATGGGGGCAGAGAAAGGTGTGGCATGGGAAGTGCTTGTCAGAATACTCTAATTAGCTCAGCAGGGAATTGATAACAGTGTTTATCACCCCTAACTCAATGTTTATCACCCCATTAAGAAAACAACAGAAGGACATTACCAGCTACCTGTTGATTCTGCAGGGTGAGTCTACCCCTGGATTCAGCACCAACTGTAGCCAGCATGTGGGCTGCTAGCTAATACACAGGAACCTCCTCAGAAATGCAGTGGGGAGGGGGGAATTCCTGCTTAGCAGGAACTGGAAGGGGGAGCAGCTTGCAAGTCTCTGGAGCTGCAGCCGGGGAGTAGAGGGGAGGGGCCAGTCTTGCTGTGCAGCAGAGAGCCCTGCCCAGCCCAAAGAGCAGGCCAGGATGCTGGTGGACTCTGATTTAGCTTAAACCAGTAAGGGGTCTGGGACAGAAGTTGCATAAACAGGTTTGAATCAAATCAATTAAGTCTGATATTACATTCAAACAGATTTATCTCAAACCGGTTTCAGCCATTTTCAAACTGGTTTATGTGCACTGAACATCTGGTCTGTTACAAGTTTAAACACATTTCTGATCACTTATGTGTAATGACTGTACCCAGCCCATATGGCCAGTCCTAGGTAAGAACATATACTCTACAAAAATCTTTTCTTCTTTATTTTGCATTCCCAAAACAAGATGCATATCTTTTTCAGGGGCACATGATATGCAAATAAGTAGAGGTAATTAAGGAAAATAAGTTTGCAGGAATTTGCATCATAATGACGTCTATCTTGTTCACTGTCCAGTTTCTACAGTGAGTGATTAAGAGAAAAGTGTAAGAAACCCCCAAGAAAGAGATGTGGAATACTCTGATCTCCATAGTGGGTCTTGTCTTGATATCAAGTATTTAGAGTTTGACCAAAGAGAAACCATAGGGTGCATCCACATTTGCAAGCATGTATGCTTGCAGCAGCTCAAAATAGAAGTGGTGCAAATTTGAGCCAGAGCTTTTTGCCTCAGTACACATGCTCGGACATTCACATTGTTGTGGAACAAATTGTGCCACTTGGGGCAAAATAACCCTGCCTGGCTCCTCCCAGATCTGCAGCCAGGGGGAGCTAAAGTCCGGGGCCGGTACCTCTGCTGTCTCCATCAATATAAAAAGCCACGCTGGCAAGTAGCTCTGGGCTACTAGCTTTCAGGAGCTTCTGGGGCCCAGCCAATTGGAACCTGGGGACACTATCCCTTGTGCTAGCTGGACTGCTGAAGCAGCCCTGAGAGTTCCCTGCACCTTCTAACTAGTGGAGCAGTCTGGCAATGAGGGCTGCTGCCTGGCTGTGACCTGCTGT
Organism: Crocodylus siamensis; assembly: GCF_052110815.1. Lineage (NCBI taxonomy): Eukaryota > Metazoa > Chordata > Crocodylia > Crocodylidae > Crocodylus > Crocodylus siamensis. The sequence goes on along the minus strand of NC_143396.1, from coordinate 74,727,987 downwards.
GCACCTGCCAGATTCGGATGGGCACTGCAGAGCCAGTAGAGGCATCTGCCCCTCTGAGCCAGCTGCCAGTGGGCTGTGGCTGCAGAGTTGGCTTCTGTGCGGCACTACTGCCACATCTGCCCCCTGCCTGGCCATCTGGGCAGCTATCACCTGGAAGATGTTCCGGGTGTGGTGGCCTGCTTTGAGCTGTCAATGCATGTCCTCCTGGCCCCATTTGGCCAGGAGGTCAGCTACAGCCAGCTGGGTCAAAAGTGCCACCTCTGAGCAGACAGGGTCCTAGCAGGAATTCTGGTGCTCCCTATTGAAAACTGAAAAATCCCTGATGAAAAAATCCAAATGTCAGTGTGTAAAATATCCCAAAATCCATGTTCCTCCACAAGTAAAACAAAAGACCACTGTAAAGAAAGAGAGAGAGAGATAGCAATCAGTTGGACAATGTTTTATTGATACATCTACAGTGTTAAAGCATGTCTCTTATCATAATAATAAAGTGAACTCAATTGCTGTTCCACTTAGCCCCATTTCCTGCTGCTGCAGCCCCCCAATGGCTGCTCCACACAGTCCTATCCTCCACTCCCCCAGATCCCCTGATGGCTTCCCCACCCAGCCCCACCCCCCCACTTGCACCCCCAGACCCCCATGGCTGCCCCCACAACCCCAGGCACCAGTCACTTTAAAGAAAAAAAAGGAAAAAATGGGAAAAAAAGCACTTCTACTTACCCTAGAAGCAGGGGTGGGGTGCTCTGGGGCCTCCTGGCAGAACCCCCCCAGGCAGCACAGGGCAGTGGGGGGGCAGGAGGGCCCAGGCTGGGTTGCTGGGCCTGTCCCTCTGCTCCAACAGTCCAGGCAGGGCTCCAATGAGCCAGACAGCAGCCAGACTGCTGGTAAGTGCCAGGGGGGTTGTCCTTCTTAAAACTATGGGGATGCTGTGGGGGGGGCAGGCATCGGGGAGAGACTGGTGGGCTGGAGTGGGTGTGGCTGGGCAAGGCAGGGTTTGGGAGGGTCAGAGTGGCTGGTGGTGGGGGAAGGCCAGGCAGGGAAGTGATGGGGGGAATCTGAGGGGCTGGCAGGGGGAGGGGCTGCTCAGGGAAGTGATGGGGGAGTCTGGGGGGGCTGGCAAGGGAAGGGGCCAAGCAGGGAAGTGACCAAGGGGGTTGGGGGCTGGCAGGGGGAGGGACTGGGCAGAACTACAGTAAAGTAGCTTAAATAAGTTCATTAGTAGGCCCCTTCACATTCATTAGAATGTGTTTAAAATGGAGGAAGAGGCCAGGTCAGGTATCCCCAGGGTTGGAAGACTGAAGACTAAGGCTGTGCGAAATAGCACCATTTTGTTTTGACTTCTATTTCACCATTTTGAAGGGACAGTGTTTTGTTTCATCATCTGAATTAATTTTGAAGTGCTTTTCTGTTTTGTTCTGTTTTGTTTCACTGTTTTAACTTTTGACCCATAGGCTATAATGGGGAATCATGAAAATGCCTAATACTTTGTCATTTCTTTCCTGATTCAGACAAAAATTGCAGGAATGGTAGTCCCTTCCGTGCACATGAAGCTTGCCAGGTTTCAAGGAGATATGTGCAGAAGTTTCTGGGAAACTGCACCTCAAACTGCTCAAGGCAAAACTCCTGACACTTGCTGGCAGTGGCAGCCTCCTCTCATCCAGCATGTAGATCTGGGAGCCCGCACAGCCAGGAGGGCTTTGGGGCTATGCCAGACTCCTCCTGGGGGTGCAAGATCATGAATCTATGTGCCAGATGAGAGGAGGCTGCTGCTGCCACCTTGGACCGGTACTGGGCACAGCCTGCAACCACCTCCAGGGAAGATTGATGCTGCCACTGGTCCCAGGTGGCAGAGGCAGCCTCCTCTCATCTGGTACACAGATCCAGGGGCCTGCTACCCCATGAGGGGTGCGGGGCTGTTCTGGACTCCTCCCAGGAGTGTGGGCCCCCAGATCTGTGTGCCAAATGACAGGAGGCTGCCTCTACCACCTGGGACTGGTGCTTGGCACAGCCCACACCCAGCGCCAGGGAAGATTGATGCTGCCACCTGTCCCAGGCAGCAGAGGCAGCCTCCTGTCATCTGGCATGCAAATCCAAGTGCTCACACCCCCAGGAGGGCTGCCAGGCTGTGCTGGACTCCTTCCAGGGGTGCAAGTCCCCCGATCTGCACACTGGATAAGAGGAGGCTGCCACTGCTACCTGGGACCAGTGCTGAAGTCAAGTAAGACCACTTCAAGAATCAAAACATTTTGAAACTTCCAAACATTTTGAGTGTCCTTGTTTCATTTTGAAGCTGTTTGAAAGCCTTTTGTTTTGTTTCGATTTTGCTGTTTCAAGCTCAAAATGCATCAAAACAGCTTCAAAACAAAACACCAGGTGAAGTTTTTCACAGCTCTACTGAAGACCACTGTCACCAAAAGAAAGTGATGGGTGGTTGTGGTTGAAGACTCCCTTCTGCAGGGGATAAAGGCATCCATCTCCTGGCCTAACCTCTTGTCTCATCAGCTCTTCTGCTTGCCCAGAGTCTGGATCTGAGATGTCATGAAGGGATTACCAGGACTTCATCTGGTTCTGTGACTACTACCCTATGCTGCTCATCTATGTGAGCACCAATGATACTGCTAGGTGACACTAAGCAGATCAAAACTGACTACAGGGCTCTGGGTGCAAGGGTGAAGGGGACAAGGGCTCAGGTGGTGTTATCCTTGATTCTACTAGTCAAGCAGAAGGGCTCAGGCAGGAGTGGATGCATCCTGAAGATCAATGCATGGCTGTGCAGATAGTGTCACCAGCAGAGCTTTGGCTTTTTGAACCATGGATGTTGTTCAAGAAGAAAGATTCCTAGCAAGAGATAGAATCTCCCTGACAAAGAGAAGGAAAAGCATCTTCTCAGACAGGTTCACTAACCTAATAAGGAGGGCTTTAAGCTAGGTTTGCTAGGGGACGGAAACCAAAGCCCTGATGTAAGTGGAGAAGTGGGTGACCTAGGGGAAGTACAAACAGGAGGAAGCAAAAGTAGGGGCTCTCATTCTTCCTGAGAAAGTATGGCAATTGACTAGTTACCCCAGGTGTCTGTACATAAATGCACAGAGCCTGGGAAACAACAGGAAGAACTGGAAGTCTTCACACTGCCACAGAACTATGACATGATTGGAATAACAGATACTTGGTGGGATAGCTTGCATGACTGGAGCACTGTCATGGATGGGTATCAGCTTCTCAGGAAGGACAGGTAGGGGACAAGGGAAGAGGAGTTGTGCTTTGTGTAAAAGAACTGTATGATTTCTCAGAGCTCCAGTATGAAAACCCATTGAAAAATCTCTGGGTTAGGGTCAGAGGGGAGAGCAATATGGGTGATGTCATGGTGCCAGGCTGGGTGTCTGCTATAGACCACCAGATGAGACTTTCTTCAAGCAGCTAGAAGTTTTCCCATCAAAGGCCCTGGTTCTCATGGGGGACTTGAATCACCCTGACATCTGCTGGGAGGGCAATATACAGCAGAGCACAGGAAATCCAGGAAGTTTCTGGAGAGTGATGGGGACAATTTCCTGGTCCAAGTGTTGGAGGGGCCAAATAGGGGCTGTGCTCTTCTTGACCTGCTGCTTACAAACAGGGGACAATTGGTGGGGAATATAGAAATGGATGGCAAATTGGGCAGCAGCTACCATGAGATGATTGAATTCAGGATCCTGAGGAAAGGAAGGAAGAACAGCAACACTGGATTTCAGACCCTGAATTAGAGATTTTTATTCACTACAGGAACTGATGGGCAGGCTACCCTGGGAGGCCAACCAGAGGGGGAAAGAAGTCAAGAAGAGCTGACTGTATTTAAAAAAAAATGATTGAGGGCACAGGAAAAAAACATACTGATGTGCAGAAAGACTAACAGGTATGACAGAAGACCATCTTGCGTTAGCAGGGAACTATTCCTAAAATACAAAAAGGAAGCTCACAAGAAGTGGAAACTTGGACAAATGATTGGGAGGAGTGTAAGAAGCAGTGTTCAGGCATGCAGGGATGAAATCAGGAAAGCCAATGTGCAATTGTAGTTACAGGTAGCAAGGGACAGGAAGGGTAACAAAAAGGGTTTCTACAAGTATGTTAGCAATAAAAGGAAGATCAGAGAAATGTGGGTCCCTTGCACTGAATGGAGGAGACAACCTAGTGACAGATTATGTGTAAAAGTCTGAGGTATTCGATTCTCTTTTTAACTCAGTCTTCATAGGCAAGGTCACTGCCATGACTACTGTACCTGGTAGCAGTGTGGGAAAGAATTGAGAAAACAACTACTTAGAAAAACTGGACACGTAGAAGTCTATAGGGCCTGAGGTGATCCACCCAAGTGCTGAGGGAGTTGGCTGATTGCAGAACAACTGGCCATTATTTTTGGAAAACTCATGACCATCAGGAGAGGTCCCAGATGGTTGGAAAAGGGCAAATATAGTGCCCATATTTAAAAAATGGAAGAAAGAGGAACAACCTCACCTCAGTTCCTGGAAAAATCATGGAGCAGGTCCCTAAGGAATCCATTTCTAAGCACTTGAAGTTAAAGAAGGTGATTAGGAACAGTCAGCATGGATTCACAAAGGGAAAATCATGCCTGACCAACCTTCTCTGATGAGATGTGAGAAGATCAGTGGATATGATATACCTTGACTTTAGTCAGGCTTTTGATGTGGTCTCCCACAACAGTCTTGCAACCAAGCTGAGGAAGTATGGGGTGGATGAATGGACTCTATGGTGCACAGAAAACTGGCTGGCCAGTTTTGTTCAATAACTTTATCAGTGACCTAGAAGAATGGATGTAGTGTGCCCTCATCAAGTTTGCAGATGACACGAAGCTGGGGAACATAGTAGATATGCTGGAGGGTAGGACTAGGATTCAGTGACCTAGACAAATTGGAGGATTGGACCAAAATAAATCTTATGCAGTTCAATAAGGATAAGAGCAAAGTCCTGCACTTAGGACAAAACAATCCCATGCACTGGTACAGGCTGGGGATTGACTGGCTAAGCAGCATCTCTGCAGAAACTCTGGGGGTTACAGTGAACAATAAGCTAAAGATGAGCCAACAGTGTGCCCTTGCTGAGGCTAACAGCATAGTGGGCTGCATGAGTAGGAGCATTGCCAGCAGTTCAAGGGAAGTGATTATTTTCTTGATCTCCTGTCATATAAGCTTACTTGCATACATGTCTATTTAGCATTAGTCAGGCTGCATCCAGTTTTAGGCCTCCCACTACAGACAGGATGTGGATGGATTGGAGAGTTTCCAGCAGAGGGCAACAAAAATGGTTAGTGGGCCAGGGACCATAATTTATAAGGAGAGACTGAGGGAACTGTGCTTGAGCTAGTCTGCTCCCAATGGTAACAGATGACAGAACAGGAAACAATGGTCTCAAATTTCATCAAAGGAAGTTTAGGTTAGATATTCAGAAAAAAATTATCATGAGAAGGGTAGTAAAGCACTGGAAAATGTTACCCAGAGAGGTTGTGGAATCTCCATCCTTGGAGAGTTTTAAGATGTAGGTAGACAAAGCGTTGGCTGGGACGATCTAGCTGGGGATAGTCCTGCTTTGATCCAAATCCCTGTGTGGCAACTGAAAAGTATGTCTGTGTGATAAAAGTGCTTGCTGAAGGCTCTATGAAGATTAGACCAAGTGTTTTTCTGTATTTGTTTAAATATTAAGCTATAAGTTCTTGCTAAAAGCCTAAGTATAGTGAGGCCTTGTATAAAGTAAGGCCTAGTAAATTTAGCAAAGCCTAGAAGTAGTAAAGCCCTCTGGCGCAGTTAAAATTGTCTTATCAAAGGAATGCAAGGCTTGTACTGCTATTGGTCAGTCTAAAGACAGTTGAAGAAAAAGGAATCTAAGTGGTCGTGTGCTATCAATGTCTTTCAAAAGCTATACATTAGCTGGAATATCTAGAAACCATTCAGAAGGAAGATGCAGCTCTGTAAAAAGGATTAGTTAGTTGTTGCCTGGATTGGTGGGCCTGTGGACCTCAAGGAGCTCAAAAACTGCATTCCAGGGTCCTTCCCGGCACCCCTCAGGCAGCATTGTTCCGGGATGCCTGACCTCGCTGAACTTTGTGGAAAGGGAAGCTTGCTGTGTATCAGGCATCAGAGGGACTGCCGATAAGTTGCTGTTGCGAATTGCTTTTGTCTGTCATCGTTTGTTTTGTTACTATGTGTAGTTGTGTTTTTCTTAAGTCAATAAATCTTACTTTTCTACCCCCGACCACACTCTCAATCTAAACCCTCCGCAGGCGGCTGGAACACCCTGCAGAGGTTTGGATTAGCCTTCCAACCCTCATTTTCTATGATTCTATGATAATGAACTGGCTGGCAAGGATATATCCACAGGTCAGACATATACTCACTAAAGATATTCGTTTCTGTTTATTGAAATCCATTCTGAATCTTTTGATACTTGTTCTAACTTTTATGTAAGCTAATTGTCTTCTAGCCTACTAGGCCCAGTCAGTATCAATTCCATATGTTCAGCAGCACTGCTATGGAATGATTAACATTAATGATTGCATTCCCTTTTCTACTGCCAGTAGGATATGTGTATGCAAGTAAGCTACTGAAGAGCCTTGAACCTTTTACAGATGAATGTAAATCTTCCCTCCACAGACAGATTGATTCTTCTTAATTTTATTTTGCTGACACCCTGTAGTTTTGCCTAGAATGTGTAACATTGTCAAATGTAATATGCAGCTACACAAATATTGGAGTAAGTCTTCCTTGCTTGGAAAGTTCATAAAGAAAAAAGCCAAAAGAAGTCAATATTCCCTGTCTGCATTAACTTCCTTGCATGCTTATGGTATTGTAACTATCTTTTAGTGTTCTATTATGACAACTTGTCTTTCATCTTTAGAGTCCAATATTGACAGGAGGAAAAACAGATATTTTTTATTCATCTACTGGAATGCAAAATAGATATTTGTAATATGGGAAATTTTACTTATTATAATACAGCATCCAAAGTCTGACAAGAAGTGGTAGGATAACCAGAAACTAAGAGAATGAATTATAACCTGCTTTGTATTTCTGCCAGCACCAATACAATTTAGCTTGATAATGATCCAGCCAGCAATTTGGGGGGTGGGTGTCACTTCAGTCAGGTAAATTGTACCCTCCTTCAAACTTTTCATTAGGAAGCCTATTATTCAATGAAAGAAAGCATATGATATGCATTATTCATTATAGATAGCACATCTTCACAGCAACCACAGACAGTGCAATATCACAGCGCTACTTAAAATTCTATTGCTTCTTTTTCCGTTTCTGCTAAATTCTGTGCTGGTCTAATCTCCATGTATAATGCAATATCTCTAGTTAATTCAGATGCTGAAGGAAATGCGTGGTTTTTATTTTTCAAGAGCTGAAGAGAAAAATCAACTCTTATAGTTCTCTGTGTATGCCTGTCCCTTTCTTTCTGTTCCTGGTGTTAACATGCATTGTATATGTATATGCAAGTACAAAAGGAAGGGATAGCTTTATTCCACTGACACTTCTCTCACTGACTTTCTACACTCCATTTTTTCTCTAGGACTTTCAATTCCTACAGGAGTATATTAGTCTATAGTATCTTTTGCATACTGACCAAAGAAGACTGTCACTTATTTGAGCATGGGCACCTCCTACCCAGCTAGTATATGATTCAGTAGGAAAAGCAATCACCACTCCATTTTCAGTATGCATAAGCTGATGCTGCATTTCTCAAACTATGGTGAAAGCAAGTACAGCAGGGAACTAATAAAATAATTCCAGTAGCTTTCTCCATCTCTTCTTTTCATTATTATTTTTCTCTTCACCATATGTACTTCTTATTTTACATATAACCTGTTCACACTATGGTGGATAAAATATTGTCCCATATGATTCCATTCCCTTTACTTGTTTTTTATTCTCTTCTGTTCTCCTCCAATTGCATTTTTTTCTCTTTGTGGCTTCATTCTTTTGCCCCTTTCCAAAAGAAAAAGTTGGGATACCATCTCTCTTTCATTCCACTCCTCCCAAATCAAGTCTTGTGCCTTGTTCATCTCATCGCTAGACAATGGCTAGGTAGAGACATGCAAAAAGCCCAAGGTAGGATCACTCAAACCTATGCAGGTTTCTGTAAGCCGTGTAGGTTAGATTAGGTGCGAACAGAACATGTGCACCCTTTGATGGGGGAAGGCTTGCAGCCTGCCTTCTCTAACCAAGGCCAGCAGGTTGTGGGTGCTTCTACATACTTCCCAGCAGGCCCCTTGGGCTCCCCAGGCTATCAGAGAATGCTAAGCACAGATAAGCACACAGGCCACCACTGATTGGCTGCTGGGCATGGGTGAACACATGCCTAACCCCCTGTTTTCACTGTAGAACCTCTCCTGAACCCAGCCTTAGGTTTCCAAGAGAGCCCCAGAGCAAGCAGCACCCTGCCTCTCCCCTCCGCCACTGGCTGGGCTACTGGGTATAATGGTGACCTGCTCTGGGGCTCTCCTGGAAGTGTAAGGCTGGACATAGGGGACGGTCGCCCATGCCTGGCAGCCAATCAGGGGTGGCCTGGTTGCTCCATACAAGGAAGGATCAGGCTTCTTTGAGCTTGGCACCAGTAGCAGCTAGCAGCAGAATGTGCCTGGCAGCCTGGGAGGTTTTCACGAGGTGACGGGGAGAGGGGGACTCAGCCAAATGATGGATTGGGCCCCTCAGAACTGTGCTGAAATTCTTCTTGGTGCTCAGAACACCGTTATCTCTTGCCTGAAACAGGATGAAGTCAGAAAGTTATCAGTAGAGAAAGTGAACTTCATTCTATTTGCATCTTTCTGAGTTGTAGGGAAAGTAAAAGTGCCATTAATCAAATTAATTTTTGTCACCATTCTGGACATAGGATCTACAGCACAACGCCCAAAGAAAAGCAGATACCTGATAGCATTACAAAATTTGTCATGAGAATGTTTTACCTTTGTAGCTCTCATTTCCCCTTATAACTAATGTTAAGTATAACTATTATCCTTTAATAAAAAGAATAAAATTTGGTAAAAAATGCAGAACAGTCAGCCTCTCAAAATACTTAAACTAACAAGATGTATTCGTATTTTTATGTTTGGCTTTTAAGAGACTGTAAATTCATCAAGAGCAGAAATCTTTACAGAATATATTTCTTCTCAAAGAATGGCAATATATGTCTCCATGTGACAAGACTTTGACAAAAGAAACATAAACCATCACAAAATCAGGAATGGAAGTCAATCTCATTGTCATCATAAATCACAGTAAAGCAATCTGTGTGGGACCAGGATCAGGTCTTAAATCTGATGATGACCAGTAGGGCTGTGTGAAGCTTCAGGTGCTGATTCAATTCAGAGGAGATTCGGCCCAATTTGGTGGCTGAATCTCTGAATCCAAATGAATCAGGGGACCAATAAAAAGGTCCGAATTGATTTGAAACTCTCTGAATCCTTGGAAAAGATTCAGAAAGCTTTGAAGATTCAGGCAGTCCCTGCCTGCTGCAGCAGGGAGCTGGAGCTAGAGCTGGAGTTGGAGATAGGGGCTGGGTAGGGGCTGGAGGAGGGGGGAGGGGACCATGGGGGGACCCCTGCCAGGCCCCATCCCCTGCCTGCTCCCCCAGCTCCCCTGACCCCCTCCCGCTCCCCCAACAGCTGCCCCGCCTGACCCAGCTGCCAGTGCTTTTAAAAAAAGCCCCTACTTACCAGGTGCTGCCAGGTGGGGGGGCCATCTCCTATTGCCCCGTACTGCCCCACACTGCATGGGGGGCTTTGTACAAGCCCCCTGACCCCCACCCCCACTGTCCCAGCCCCCCCATGGCTGACCTGCCCACCCCAGCTTCGGCCCTTTAAGAAAAAAAAGCAACAACAACAAAACTCCAGGACTCACCAGTTCCTGCAGTGGCCTCGGGGCTTCAGGGGCTCTTGGAACAGCCCCCCACATGGCATGGGGCAGTGGGGGGCAGTGGAGATCACCCCCTGCCAGGCAGGAATTGGTGAGCCCATGGTTTGGGGTTTTTTATTTTCCTTAAATGGCTGGGGTGGGCAGAGCAGCCATGGGGGGATGGGGCTCATGCAGAGCCCACCATGCAGCATGGGGTAGTGGGGGGCAGTGGGGATTGCCCCCCACACCTGGCAGTACTCAGTGAGTCTGGGGTGGGGTGGTGTTCAAAGTGCCAGGAGCTGGGGTGGGCAAGGCAGCCGTTGCCAGGGCGGAGAGAGCGGGCAGGTGATGTGGCCTGTGTGATTCAGAGATTCAGAAGCAGCCGAATCTCTTAATCTAATTCAGCTGAATCAATACAGGACAGTGATTCGAATCACCAGATCGAATCACCATCCCCCAAATCGGCCAAACCCAAACCTGAAACATACTAGCCGCTTCACACAAGCCTAATGACCAGGTGATCTTCCCCTACTGCATTACTGCATGAAGAAGTAAGAAGTGGTTTATTGTCACTTTACCCTACCCTAGTCCAGAATCAAAACAAGTGTTAACTGCACCAGGATAATGTGTCCCTGTACCTCTACATTTCATGACCTCCAGTTCCAGAGCATCTGTATTCTATTATTTATAATAACTATCATCATTATTTGCACTGCCAAGAAATTCCAGCCAAAATCAAAATCTCATTTCCCAATATAAACCACTAAAACAGTGGCTTTCAAACTTCCTAAAGCCATGGAACCCTTTTGTATCACTTCTTCTGCCATGCAACCCCAACTCTTATCTTAAAGACTGAAGTGGGACCAGGCAACCTGGTCCAGCAATGGCAGCGCACCACTTCCTAGCTCATTCTGCCTTTGCCTCCAATCTCTTTGCAAAACCCCTGATGTCCTACCATAGAACCCTAAGTTCCATAGAAAGCAGTTTGAAAAACACTTCACTAGGCTCAGTAGGGACCAATCTGGCTGGTGCTCCTAAGCATGCTAGATGTTTTAATCTGGGAGGAGAGCAAGAAAAAGCACACAACTCTGTAGTCTAGCAGTTTTGACACTCACTGGGATAAAAACGGAGGTAGGTCCTTGCCTCTGGCTTCTATTGCTAGTTATGTCTGTTTTATAACCAATGATTCTCTAATATAAAATATGCCTGGGGGATATATAATGTCCATCCCATAAATCCATCAAGTCAGGGATCGTACCATTTAACTGGAACACAGGGCATATGGAATTTAAAGGGAAACGAAGAAAATTATTCAGTTGTGGAAATTATGGGCTTGCTAGTCTGAAATGAGTAGTGAGCAAGGTTTAGGACAAATTTTACAGGAAAGAAAAATTGAAGACTTAGGTTTTAGACAGAAGTGACAATTTTCACACAATCTTGTGCCAGAGAGTAGTTTATAGCTATGACCAAACACAAATACACAACCGTAGACAGCTTCAAAAATGGTCAATGGAGTGAAAATCTTACCCTTTATTGTATGAGGCATCAAATAAAGACATTTCAAAATGTAATATCTCTTGTAACATGTGTCTATGGAGCACCCAGCCTGCTGCTGTTTTTAGAATGGGAGGAGGGAAAGAGAGTAGAGGGAGTTCAGTCTGGGGTTTTTTCATACACCCTAGAGAGTGAGGCAGGTGTATTGCCCCCCTCCACACACACACACACACACACACACACACCTTTCAGCACCAGTTAGGGAGCTCCAAGAATGAGATCCCTCCACTGCCTTTCCCCCATCCCATTCTGAAAACAGCGAGCGCCAGCAGAGAGCCCTGGCCATTGCTATGGGAATGTGGCTGCAGGCTTCCAATCACAGCTACATTCCCCTCCCCCTGGAACCAACAGTGAACTTCTGTTTGGTCTGGGTTAGTATTGTAACTCAGAATGATTTTGCAGAAATCATTCTGAGTTACAGCTGGGAGCTGCACTTCTGTCTGCATCCTTAGAGATAAATGGAAAATGGTAAATACATCAACGATAGATCTATGAATAGTTCAATGTTGATCTAAGAAAACCGATTTTCCAGGCAAGGGATCTGTGGTACAAGTAACCTATCTAGACTTCCAAGATCAGCACAGGCAACTGATAGGGAAGGCACAGGAGAGGCATGTGCCCCCCCCATGATTGGCCCCCAACTTGGCACCTCAGTTTTTCTGCCATGCAGGCCAGCAGCATGTTTGGGGGAGGAGGGCACTAAGCCACGGCACAGAAGTATAGGAGTGGATGTGGGGCTTTTGGCCTGCCCCTGGGCCCACCCCCAGGCCACCCACAAATTGTGCCCCCACCAGACTCAGGAGACACCAGTCACCCTTGCAGATCAGTGATGCACAACCTCCAGCCTGCAGACCAAATGTTGCCATGAAATCCAGCCTGTGGGGCTCCCCACAGGGCCAGATATTTGGTGACATGGTACCAGCATTAATTGTCACAGCCCCATGTACCTGGTAAAAGGAAGGTAAAAGAAAGGATTTTGTGTGCAGTTGTACCTGTGGCCAGATCCAGCACACCAGCACATCACATTGCACCCAAAGACTGTCCCATGCACCAACCCCATACTGGATCTGGCCCACAAACTTACCCTACCCAGGGGAACTGGCCCACCAGCCTGCCCTGTGCCAGTCATCTGGTTCACAGGCTCAGAAGGTTGAGTATCATTGTCCAGATCAGGGGTTCCAAAACTGTGGTCCATGTACTCCTGGGAGTATGCAAGACACCTCTGGGGGTACACAGGAGAAATTGTGCAATGATGGATTTAATTTTCATTATAATAATAATTGGCATTTAAGTGGTTAAAATATAAAACATATGCTGGCAGGGGTATGCAGGTAGCTGGTAAATCTGGAAGGGGGTAGACAATAAGAAAAAGTTTGGGAACCTCTGTCCTAGATCATATAAAATGCTTTGATATGGGGCCACATGAGAATTTACTAGTTAGGATGAAAAACACAGGGATTAATATAACAGTTGTAAGGTTGATAATAAACAGGCTAAAAGTGAGAAGACAGAGATTACACTGAGAAGAGTGCTATAAAGCTGGTAGAGTTATTCAAGGATAAGTCTGAGACCAATCTTATTTAAGATTTTAACTAGAGACCTTGGCACAAAAAAATCAGAGCATATTAATTGTATTTACTGAAGACACACAATTGGAGACAGCATCAATAAAGAAGATTAAAATGCTGTACCAGAAAAAAAAATCAATGAACTTTGGGACAGGAAAGGCAAACATGATGCTGCGATGTTTCAGCTAAGGCATTTCCCATACAAATAGGGAAGTATTAGTATCAGTGTACAGCGTACTAGTGAGAATATGGAATACTTTGGACAGTTCTAGTTACCCTTTTCCAAGAAAGAATTGTTTCATCACTACAATGACTGATTCGGTGAATGCCTTTCCTATATAAATACAGAGATGATCTAAGATGATCAACAAATGGAAGCTAAACAAGCTTGAAATGTTTAGCTTATCCCAATGAGAGCTGAAAGGAGATACAGTTACTCTTGGGGATTCACTAGTGTCTACTGAGGCAGAGATACCAACTAACTTGGGCCATCAGTAGGTTTCAGAATGCAAAATTCTAAGCAATGACTTGAAGGAACAGATTTTATATTTTACTGTCAGTCCTCTGAACCAGCCACGCTCTTCTCTTTCCTTTCCTGATATTGATCTATATCAGTACTGTCCAACTGATGGCTCACAGGCTGCCTGCAGCTTGCAAAGGGTTAAGTTGTGGCCCTCAGACTCCTGCTCAGCCACCGCTCTTCACATCACTGCAGCAGCAGCAGCAGCAGCAGCAACAGCAACAGCAACATACAGGCTCCCCAACCCTCCTCCAGTTTTGGCAACCTGCCCCTGCCCCAACACAGCCAGGAAAGCTGAGGAAACTCTCAAGGTCTTGAAGTTGGACACAGGCACATGGTGTTAAACATAGCAGCATCACCATGGAGGAGTGTCCATGAAAGCATGCAGTGCAGTGGAGAGGGAAATGTCCATATGGCCCATGGCCCGGGGGGCCTGTGGCTTGCTCTGGTGGGGCCTGCAGACATGCAACCTTTGCATGCTTAGATATTGGACAGCCCTGATTATATATATTACACACACACACGCACGTATGTGGTAGAACCTGAATTATTTGTATTGGGGGAGTTCAGGACCTACTTTAGTCACATTAGATTGCTAAATGAAGGGCAAGCCATGCCATTGTTTGTGGTAGTTTTTACTTTAAAGGGCACCACTTCTCCATTCAGCTGAAGCACATCATCCATCAAAGCTTTTGAAGTAAAAGCTTCAACAATCAGCTATCACCTCAGCAGTTCTATATAGCTGTGTGCTATAGCTATATATTGGTTCACAAACCAGCTTGACAGAGAACTAATGAACTTAACCCTGTGAAGTACCTGGTTTCACTATGTCGGCGTTTGAGGACATCCAACCTTTACAGTATACTTAAACAGCTGCATAACTGAGAGCAGCTGACTGGAGCAGCAGCCCCGGCTTTGCTTATGTAGAGGGCACAAAAATAGCTGTCAGCACAGCAGCACCTGACCCTTCTCCCATGATCAGCACCATGACAGCCAGCAGTGTCCCAGGTTCAGAGCTTCCCTGCTACACTTAATAAAATCTATATATATTGGAATGAATTTTACTAAATTAGACTGAATTATTATATATCTGCTGTGTTACTCTATTTTAAAATAATTTTTACTGACAGGTTAATTTCACAGAATTAGGTAGGTGATTAATAATATTTCCACTCAACATATTTCATTATGCTTCTCCTACCATACCAAGGTTTTATATTTTCCTTTTTTGCTCATTCATCATGGGGCAATACTTTTGATATGTGATAAAACGGCATGATCAAAATATCTTCTAAATTTATATATGAATAGGATTATTCAGGAAGCATTCAAATGAAATACCAATACAGAAAACTCCACCTTACTAAGGGAATTGGAACAAACCAGTTTTTGCAATTCACCCTCACCAATATCAACATGTAAAATCAGAAACAACTGAGAATAAGGCTGGTTTCATTTTACTTTTATTTTCTCAAGAAAGGTAAAAGGATTATCTACAATTTTGAATACAGGACGGGTCCTTAACTGCAATAACTGATTAGTATTCATATTTTGTGGAGTATATATTTTTGCATTGAAAATACAGACATTCATGTATACAAAATGTCACTGGGGATTGGCATAATATTTCTGTTAGTAACACTAGCTTTTCACACTGAGATGCACTGTGTAACAGAGGACAAGGCATGCAAATAGCAAGAGAGAATTTAGAGTGTTTCTACCACTGTTTAAAGTAAGGAGAGAGAGGTTTTATCAAAGATTATTTTTACCTTGATTAGCATACTTCCAAAGATCTTTTTCCCTACATACCTGATTGCTTGTACCCACATGCACACATACCATTGGACACCTCTTGTTGTCTTGTGTAACTATACAGAGTACATGTAAATATATATTTTTAGAAAGGTGAAAGAGGTGTATTAGTCAAGCTATATATAAGAAATTAAGTATCTACTCTGGGAAACAAGGAAGACTGAAAATATTGTCCTTCAAGATTCAGCCAGTGTTGCATTTAAAAATCCTTTTGGTATCTGAATAGTACTTATCAGTGTGTAATATAGGCACCATACAATGAGTAAACAATGATTTTGTATCAAGGCTGACTATTAGTACAATAGATGCTTGCCTGCATCAACTGCTCTGCTGCAGAAGAAGCAGTGGACTTTGCTTATAGCAATCATGGGTATACACTCCAGCATAATTATGTTCTCCCTGTCAGCCTGTTTCTTGGCATGCACTCAGCGCCACTCCAAGCATGCTAGACTGCCTCATTTCCAGGACAGGGTGAGTACTGAGCTAGATTGAGTGAGGGTCCAGGACTGAGCATGACACACAGTCACAGTTTAAATATGCTGTAAACATGCCTAGGTATTCTTTCAGAGTAAGATTCCTCTTTTTAGTACTCTACTGAACAGAATCTGCCATTCAGCTTTTTGTGCTGCCCTTAAATGTAGGGCCATACTCAATCAGGCAAATTAGTTAACAGACAGCCTACTGAACCCCAGCTAGAGCTAACTAAACTCATCAAGATACCAAACACAATGTTGCCTGGTTTCCACAGCAGCTGGGGAGAGTTAAGGTTTACAAGGTGCTTAACACCATCTGATTTCTGCTGAATATTTTGTATTCTTTCCATGCCCTGAGATTCTATATCTATTGCTGTTTTTAACACAAAAAACATTAATTGCACTCCTGCTCTATTTGCACCAAATCAAGAAATAAAACAGTGAGACTACACTGAAGGTGTCTCTTAATACTGCTCTTGAGCCTGCTCGAGAGGCACCGATCTTGAGAACAGCAACAAGAGATGTCCTTTGTATGATTCCCTTCATTTCTAGATGTATCACTGAAGACCAGGCACCAATAAGCAGCTCAAAGCAGGGGTTCCAATTCACTCACCACATCTTCCAGAGCTGGCTAGGGAACCCCTAGAATGAGCTCCCTCTGTTCCCTTCCTCCCTCCCAGTCTAAAACAGGCTGGTAGAGAACAGGGGCCATTGCTAGGGGAACTAGCTGCAGGCTGGCAGCCAGCAGCTAGATTCCCCTCCCTGTTGGAACCAACAGTGAACTTCTGTTTGTTCCAAGTGATCATTGTAACTCAGAACACTTCCTGCAAAGCATTCTGGAGGAGCTGCACTTCTGTCTACACCCTTAGTTATCACACTGATGTCCTGTCATTCAAGCAAAGGCCTGGGAAGATGCCTACATGACACTGATGCAAGACTGATCCAATATTAGGTCCACCATAGAGCCTCACATAGCCATCTGAGTAATTCCTACATGCCTATTGTGTAGTCAGACTATGCAAATACAAGTTACAAAATCAGAAATACTGAACTTTTGAGTCTGTAAAAAGACTGTGACTATGAAAATTCTATGAAACGAAGCCTTCATCCTCCTCTTCTTCTCGAGTTTGTGAAGTAGGGCTGTGAGAAGCATCAGTCCCTGATTCAATTCAGCAGAGATTCAACCCAATTTGGTGGCTGAATTTCCAAATCTGAATCGAATCAAGACCCCTTTAATCTCTCCAAATCAAATCGGAATCCTCTGAATCGATATGGACAGATTCAGAAAGATTTGGTGATTCAGAGATACAGACAGCTTTAAACGTTTTTTCTACATACCTCTAGGTAGCAGGCAGCTCGTGAATGCTGTGATGCTGAGGTGGATGGAGTATCCCATAGGAGCATGGGGGGGTTCCCCAGTATATTGAGCAGCAGACCCGAAAGTTGACCAGAACCACTTCCAGTCCACTTCCAGGTCTGTCGGGGACCATGCAAGGGGGGCCCCTCATGCCACCCCCAGCTTGGTGACTGGTGCCTCCTGGGTCTGGGCATGCACCCAGGGGTCTCCCTCTGATTGATTGCTGAGCCGGGGGGCATGGGGCGGCCCCCAGCTTGCTCTCCGGTGTACCCAGAAGTGGACCGAAAGTATTTGAATCTAGTTTAGCTCTTTGTGCTGCCCTTAAAGGGAGGGCCATACTCATTCAAGCAAATTAATTAACAGTCAGCCTGCTGAACCCCAGTTGGAGCTAACTAAGTTCATCTGTAGAACAATGAAAGTCCACGTATGTGCCATATGACTATAGGTGAGAAGTTTCTAGAGGGTTTGAACTCTCAGTCTTGATGAAGTCATGGCCTACTTTTAAGGTCTGGGCACGTGCAGTGTATAATGGTAACGTGACTGTTTTTCAATGTTGATATGTTAATTAATAAGGCAGTTATAATAATGTTGCTTGTATTGAATTGAAATACTGGAGGGCAATTCAGGCAGTTCTTGACAGGCTCAGGAAATGGGTGGACGAGAGCCTGATGGAGTTTAACACTGAAAAATGCAAGGTTCTCCACCTTGGGAGGAAAAACCTGCAGCATGCTTATAGGCTTGGCAGTGCTACACTGGCCAGTACTACAGATAAGAGGGACTTGGGGGTCATCATTGACCACAAGATGAACATTAGCCTTCAATGTGATGCTGCAGCTAGTAAAGCAAGCAAAACGCTGGCTTGCATCCACAGATGCTTCTCAAGCAAATCTCAGGACGTCATTCTCCCGTTGTACTTGGCCTTGGTGAGGCCGCAGCTGGAGTACTGCATCCAGTTTTGGGCTCCACAATTCAAAAAAAATGTGGAGAAGCTTGAGGGAGTCCAGAGGAGAGCCAGGCACATGATCAGAGGTCAGGAAAACAGACCTTATGATGAGAAGCTGAGAGCCATGGGACTCTTCAGCCTGGAAGAGTGCAGGCTCAGGGGTGATCTGGTGGCCACCTATAAGTTTCAGGATGCTCACCAGCATCTGGGGGAACATTTGTTCACCAGAGCACCCCAAGGGATGACAAGGCCGAATGGTCACAAACTTCTTCCTGACCATAAGGAAGAACTTCTTTACTGTCTGAGCCCCCAAGGTTTGGAATAGACTGCCAGTGGAGGTTGTTCAAGAACCTACTTTGAATGCCTTCAAGACACATTTGGATGTTTATCTTGCTGGGATCCTATGATCCCTGCTAAATTCCTGCCCCTGGGGTAGGGTGCTGGACTCAATGAACCTCTGGGGTCCCTTCCAGCCCTAGTGTCTATGAAATCTATGAAACAGTTTGAGTTGATTGGTCCTATTAAGTATTTTCCAGATTTAAATTTGATTGGGTATTGTGCAAAAGGCGATGATTGGACCACTGGGTGAGTGACAGGTGCCGTGACTAGAAGGCTATAAACCCTGTCTGGAGCAACCAGCAGGGACTTGAGCTTGGCTTCATGCGAGTGACCCTCCTTTGGACCCTCTCAATACTGTCCATATCTCTCCTGAAGTGCGGCGCCCAGAACTGGACGCAGTACTCCAGTTGTGGCCTGACCAGTGTCGTGTAGAGGGGGAGGATCACCTCCTTGGCCCTGCTTGTGATGCATCTGTGGATGCATGACAAGGTACGGTTAGCCCTACTGACCATGGCCTTGCATTGTCAGCCCATGTTCATCTTGGAGTCAGTAATGACTCCAAGATTTCTTTCTGCCACCATGCTTTCAAGAATGGAGCTCCCCAGCCTATGCTGCTGGTTCTTACTGCCCAAATACAGCACCCTGCACTTGTCAGTATTGAATCTCATCCTGTTTTCATTTGCCCACCCCTGTAACCTGTCCAGGTCCTGCTGTAATCTGTCCTTCCCTTCTAGCATGCCCACCTCACCTTAAATCTTGGTGTCGTCCGTGAATTTAAACAGGCTGCTCTTCACCGCATCGTCCAAGTCATTAATAAAAAAATTGAACAGTGCAGGCCCAAGGACCAAGCCCTGGGGGACCCCATTGCCCACTTCTGTCCAGGTCAAAAATGACCCATCTACCACCACTCTGAGTACAACCCCTCAGCCAATTTGCAATCCATCTGACTGTCAATGCTGCAGTCACCTAGCTTTTTAATGAGAATGGGGTGGAAGACAGTGTCAAAGGCCTTGCTGTGACTTGGTTGTTGGAAGTTACAGGAAAGTATCACCCTTTACTGGGTAAAGTATCACCCTTTCCCTGTTTGAGGTGCTGAGTACCTACGTAGGGAAAAGCTTGAAATCCTCAAGGATGGTCAGAGGGTTTCTCCTCCTGACTAGGCCCAAGGTGTTCTTGCTACCATCTGTGGTTTCTGGGTTGTCCGTGAAGTGGCACAGCCATTAACTGTGTGGTTTCCAAAGCTCATTATAATGTGTAATTGATTGGTTGTGTGACCAGGGACATTGGATTTGGGATGTGCGTCAGGTTATTATCCCATCGAGTGTATTTTATTATGTTATGGGAATATTGCATTGGGTAGTTATTGCCCTGTGTTTTGTTGTGTAATACAGCTTATATTGCTCAACCTACCTGTGCTGAAGTATATAGCTACTCTTCCTAACTCTGAGTGGGGTCAGGCAGTAGATCAATGCTCAGGGAAATAAACTTACTTTAAGTAACCTGATCCTGGCTATGTGTGGGTCATACAGGATTAATGACCCCCTGGATAAATTATTTAATTGGCATCCCCATGGGTGGTCTTTCACATCAAGATATGACCTGGGGAGGCTTAAGCTTTACAAGGTGCTTGACACCAGTTTCTCTATTGTTGTCATCATCCTAGCACTGCTTAATATCTTATTGCCAGTTTTCTGTTGTTTTTCCTGGAATATCTCATTGCATTTCTCCTGCCTGATATCTACTTTATGTGAAGGATCGTGTAAGTCCCCTCCAGCAATGAATGCTCCTTTCCTTTTTCATTTCATACCATGTTGCCAATAGCCTTGCTCCTTTAGACAAGGGACTGATTTTCTCTCTTTAGTAAGAAAATGTGACCTTTCTAAGGCCTTTTCAAAGTCCCATTTTCTGAGAAAGTTTGCTTAGGTTCCAAAGACTACATACTGAAGAGTGATATGTTCATTGAAAAGTAATCATGGCTTTAAATAAAAACATTAGATAATTCTATATACAAACAGGACTGGCCCTTTTATGGCCACATTACATTATCCATGTATATACTTCCTCTCAGGTGAAAAATTCTTCTATTTGCTTCTTTATTGTTGTTGCTGAACTGTATAGACTATTATTTCAAAACAGTAAAGGCACAGAGTTCTTTATCAGCTTGCTTGGAAAGCCTCATAAAAGTTTGCAGTCTTGGAGCTATAAGGCCCCAAAAGTGCTCCCATTAGACTATAAACTTCCCTATTGTTAAAGTTACACAAAAGCATTCTAATAAAATAGAAGAAAATAATAAGTGGCAATCAATTTTTCCCCCAAGGCTAAAAGATATCTGGGCAACAATTTAATTAAAATATCTAATTGTTAGTTTCAGTTCAGTACACTGTGCTGAAAAATATTTATGTCTCTTAATATTCTACTCATAAATCCCTGTTAAAGCCCCTGTAGTTATAGCTTGGTTCGATTTTTTTTTCTAACAAGTTTATTTTCCCCAGCCTTCCCAGATTACTGTAAACTAAGCAAGAAGAATGAGGTTGGCCATACATAAGAAACATTTAGCTCTAACAAATGATGTTTCCAAAGGGCCATGAAACAACTGCTATTTAGGGAAGGCAAAACTTTTCCTTGCTAGAATACTAAAACAGTTCAAGGACAACATTTCTATGTTCACAGAGAAATAACGCAGATCTTGTCTTAATCCTCACCAGTCCTATGGGAAATATATAGTGTCATTTACCTCCTTAAGGTACACTTTTAACCTCTTTCAATGTCATTACTTTTGAGCACAACAAACCAACTTCTTTACATTAATAACATGCACTATAGGCTTTGTGTTTGAACTGCAGCTAATTAGAAATTGTTTTATCAGATAGAGAAAAAGATC
Organism: Crocodylus siamensis; assembly: GCF_052110815.1. NCBI lineage: Eukaryota > Metazoa > Chordata > Crocodylia > Crocodylidae > Crocodylus > Crocodylus siamensis. The sequence goes on along the minus strand of NC_143396.1, from coordinate 74,706,668 downwards.
ATTCACATTTAAAAACATGATTTCCCTCTGGGTTCTCCTCTAATTGTTTCATTGGGAGGCAAGATTTACTCATTCCCTCTTTGGTATGGAAAAGACACTGGGTTCAGCTCACAGGTTGTGGAGCAAAGTCAGTAGCTAAATAGATTTTGGAGATGCACTGGAGTCCAGGGTTTGACATGTGTGTGTTTGGGGGGGAGGGCTGAGCCTCCCATAAGAGATGAGAGCCCCTCTGTAAGATTTGAAAATCATAACCTGGGGTGTCTCCAATTTTATTATGGCATCATGATAAGCAGCCCAATCTTTTGCAGCCTGCTCCCCCACCTAGAGTCAAAGTGTAATTCAAACCATGCTAAAGTCACTCATGCAAAGGATCCTGTGCATCCACTCTACGCAACAGAACCCCTCCTCTCCAGGTTGGCCTATCTTAGCTTCCATCACCGGAAGCCTGGAAACTCCAAAACATCCAGAACTGCCTTATGTTGCCTTAACCTTTGAATAGCTTCCCCACACATTCTTGAGGAAAGTATGTGCTGATTCTTTAATGTCAAGGATGCTCAACCCCCTGACCTATGGACCACATGCATCCTTCATCACTTTGTCATCTGGTCTGTAGAGCTCCCCCACAAGTCCTAGATCTAGTTCTCAGGGCCCAATCCCAGTTTGGAGGGCTGGGTAGGACAGCATGGCCTTGGAGCCTAATCTCTGCACATGTGGCCAGCTGGATCCCGTGAGGGATTCTGTGGCCCTAATTCTGGCATGTGGGGCCAGGTGGAGGCAGCATGCAGTCCTGAGGCCCCAGTCCTGGTATGCAGGGCTGGGTAGAGGCAGAGCAGTCCAGATGCAGGTATGCAGACCTGATCCTGGGGCTCAGCATGGCCCTACACCACTCATTTGGCCTTCTGGGCCAAAAGATTGAGCACCACTACTCTGTATAGAGTTCTCTGTAATGTCTTCGAATGAAAGCATGGAGGTAGCTAACCCTCACACACTTTCACCTTTCCACAGCTCCCCAGCCAAGGATGTAAGTATGTAATGTCACCCTTCACATAAACATACGAGTCATGCAAAGAAGTGTTTTTAGCAGGGGACAATTACATGCATGCATGCAAGAGTAAAACATGCAAATGAGAGACTGTGCATGTCTTCATAAAAAGATAATTGGATAATACTGACAGCCTCATTAGGCTTTATTGTTAGCTTTAAGGTATTGTTTCCAATTGGCTGCTGTGACCACCATGGAGAAGTAAACCTTCTGCTTTGCACATGTCTGTGCCCGACAGACAACTTACGGGTGGTTCTGAGCAACAACACAGTACCATCCTCTGTGTCGAGACAGTACCCCTCTAAGCCTTCTACACTGCCAGAAAGCTGCTTGGCTTGGGTATGTACAGGAGAAAAGCAAGCGGCAGGACTTGTTTCTTGAGGTAGTCACAGGCTCAACAGAGAGGCAGTACAGACATGGCTTTAGGCTTCTAAGGTGGGGTTAAGGAGACTGATAACTAAATATCTTCAATAATTTGGGCCATTGTCTTTACTTAGTCATCAGATGTTTTGCTCATTTATGGTACTAGATGAATAATGTCTTTTAGGCCTCATATTAATTTATAAATTAAAACTACAAGTCCATAAAAAAGTAATTGACTTTATTAACCCACTGAACTATCATGATTTATTACATTTCTAAAGCACTTGTGGCACTGAACATCTGAAACTCTCCTCCCTAATGGATTATGGTGGGAAAGAAATTAAAATCAAAGAGGGCAACACTACACTGATACTAGCATTGGGAGTAGGGGATTTTGTTGATTATTTGATGGATGGAGGATGTTTTGGAGGACTGTTTCATAAGAATAAGAACTCTGCTTCTGCCGTCTGACTTCGGAGGTTTATAAAAATGCTGTATTTCTTTCCAGAGTCTCTTGGATTCACTGGTGCTACCTACCAGCCTGTTTCTCTCATGTATATAAGTGAACATGAACAAACACATATATGCGTGTGCGCATCCAGGCACACACACACACACACCCCATTGAATTAACTCGGAGCAATTCACAAAGCTGTGTAGTAACTCTTGATGTTTAGTGTATAGAAAAAAATATATACTTCTATGAGATATTTTACTTAATAAGGTAAAAAGAATCCTAAAAGCTGTTAGGCCACATGTGGCTTAAAGCATGTTGATCTCATAATATCATACCTATCTGAAGTTAAACTATGGATTTTTATCTTCACATATACAAGATCCAAACACTTGAAATGCTAAAAGCATGAATATTGGATTTAAAAAGCAAATGATTCGATCATGTTGTGAATATCAAAGCCATGCAATTTACCATTCAGCCATTCTAAAGATAAATTCTTTCTTCCATAGTTCTTAGTGAGTGCAGTCAAGAACTGAAGCACAGTTTAACTAAAATCTTAGAATATAAATTTATATTTGATTACCAAAAATTAAGCTTCAAAATGTATGGACCCATTTCATCTTTGTAAAACAGATCCACGGGCCTGCCCATCCAGAGTCATGTCCTGAATAGCATCCTGTACCAGAAGGGTAAGAAAGAGTTTAAAGAAATGTTGCATTTGGCAGATTTGGAATAGTCTGCTCCTTTCAGTAGTTCTTACCCTAATCCTCATAGTTAATCCCCAAAGCAGAATATTCAATTCCAGAATTTGTTAGTGTAAGTTATTATTATTTTTTATTTCCTTGTTATCCCAGGAAGTGCTGATTCATTTTTAAATCTTGCTAACTTGTTGGCCTCACTGGTGAATCATTGGTGACAACAAGTTCCACAGATGAATCATGTCATAAAAAAAGGGTTTTCTTTTTTCAGTTTTGAAAGTGCCACTTTTCTAATTCTGTCAAAAAAAACCCTGCTGGGACATTTCTTCTAACAAAAGACCTCTGACTTTTTTATTGCACTTAAGGATACAGGAATTTTGGAAACATTGGAATGTCCCATTTAACAGAAATTCTAAGTTTGACCAATGCTTCCAATACATCTATACTATTTTCCATATTATTTTCCACTCCTTTTCATATATACCCCAGTACCTTGTTTGTTTGTTTTTCTTAGCCATAACTACAAATTGAGCTGATGTCTTTATTAAGCTGTCTATGATGATGGTCAAGTACTTTTTGTGAGTTCCTGTAGTTAATTTAGAACCCTATAAAAGTGTATGAGTTGGGGTAATGTTTCCTTCCATTTCGTAGTTTATTTGCATTTCTCAGCACAAAAGTACTTGGTGGTCCAAGAACTGGAAGCCAGGTGTTTCTACTTCCTGGGCAATTGCCTTTAAAACTAAGCTATATTATCTTTCTCTCTCTCATTCTCCTTCCCCATGAACATTTGATTATTGAATACAAAGTGGAGGTACTAAGTCAGCTCCTTTACAATCCCTACAATAACATACACTCTAATGATTTGGAGACTTCCTTGAAAGGTGGCAGTTTTTATTATTACTATGATTATTATTTTTACATCCCTCAGGTCTAAGTTGATCATGGGTCCACCTACATGCCCAAGGAATTTCACTAGCAAACAGAATACTGAATAAAAGGTTGCCACTCCCCTGCCCACCAAGTTCTGGAAGGGCTTAGGTGCATAACTCCAGAATAGTGTTCATGGCTGTGAGGGAGGTACCTCCCTCCACCATGAAATTCAGCTTTTATCTATCTTAAGAGGGGCAAGTTGAAATCATATCTCTCTCCTCAGCATTTCCTACTGGCTAGCCTAAGTGACTCCCCATTTAGCTTCCTAACTCTGTATATCTCATTCATACACCTACCAAATGTTAGGTGCCTAGTTTTCCTATACAGCAAACTGAATTCCATCAGGCAGCAAGGCATCTGAAATCTTTCACTTAAGGCATATCAATACTTAAGTTGTTTTGTAGATATAGCCATTAGGCAATAAAGAGTAGAAGTATAATTCCAAGTCACCAGAGCTTTGGGTTCTAAGTGACCGGTAGGTGCTTTGAGAAATTTTACCATAGAAGTTTAATTTTACGCACCCACATTTGAAAATGTTGCCTTATATATAATGGTAGATTAGATTGTGTGTAATTTCCAGACAGTCTGTCCCTATTCACTTAGAATATTAATGTCATGAAATACTCATCTTTATAATGCCATCTAAGACATATAGCTCTGCTTTCAAAATGGGCATGGACAAAATGCAACACCTTTTTTAGTTTCCTAACTAGGAATATATGAGAAACACTTTGGAAGGAAGATTCAAGGTATGAAATCTAAGACAGACAATGAAAAAAGCATATTGTACAGCTGCTGATCAACCTGGAATTTCTTTATGCACTGCTGTGTCCCTTTCTTTATTGTCTCATTACTTCAGTTATTTTATTTTTATGAATAAATGACCATCATAAAGTATAGGTTCCTTTAAAAGCAGCTGTATCTCCTCTCACAATATAGAAAGCCCAAAAAGGGGTGCCTTATAGATAGCTGACAGTGTTACTGTGCTTTCTATAAAGAAGCTGTGGCTTTAACTCTTTTGTATAGATAACTGGTTAATATATTTTGGAACACTTTCACAATTTTATTTTGAAATGTATGCTTCCTGAAACTTCATTTCATATGAAACAGACCCATGGTTACATCTTATTATTTTATTTTGTTTCAACATCTTAAGACATCCTTTTCATTGTTAGAAAGGGAACAGCTCCTCAAGCAGGCATACAGTGACATCTTGTGGTTATTCAGCAAATAAAGTATACACCAAGAATTACTCTCCTAACCAAAGCTTAAAATATTATATAGCAAAAATGTCCATTGACTTTACTGGGTGTCTTGACTAGGTCCATACTGAAGGACTCAAACCCATATAGAAGGGGTCCAAACCAACTCTGTGCCCCCTGGCTCAGGGACATATGGCTGGTATGCAGTCTGGATTGTACCCATAGACCTCCCGCATGCACAGGACGCAGCGTGCTCCAGTCACCAGCACCAGTCCAGGGTTCGTGCACCACTAACATGGGAGGCATGCTCCATGAGGTACCCATGCCAAACCAGCCCTGCACACTGGCTCCTGTGTGCAGGGCCGGTCTATGGACCCAATCCAAACCAGCCCCATGCACTGGAGCTAGCATGCATGGCCAGTCTGGCATGGCACCATATGCAGTGAGTGCCCCAGACTGGCCCACCTGTTCCATGTACAGGGTCCAGCCCCATGCACCGCATATTGCATGCATCAGCACTGGACCAGTAACTGAGCTGCATGCAGTGCATGGGACTGGCACAGTGTGGGCTGCATGTGGCTGCACTGGACCACACCTGCACACTCGCTCCAGTACACAGGGTCAGTCAATGGGCCAAATCCAGCCCCAGAACCAGCACACAGGGTCAGTCCAGGATGGGTGCTGCTAAACCAAGTGCCCTATGCCAGCCTCATGTGCCACAGCATGCAAACCCAGGGCCAGTGAATGCCACATGTGGCACGCAGGGCTGGTCTAAGACCAACTCATGGACCAAATCCTAGGCTCCACTAGCTGGATCCAACTTATGAGTCATATCTTGGACATAGCTTTGATTTATATGACATGGTTGCCTATGACAAGAGGTGACTGGAGCCAGTGACATATGGCAGCCCTTTCACTCCTTTTTTACTGTACTGTTTAGAATTTACTTTCATCCAGTCTGTGAAGAAAACGCATGCCACATATGGCATGTAAATGAATAAATGATATTGCATTTAGTAATTGAAAGCTAAATGACTTCAAACTTTATAGAGCTGATAATAAATTATAAATTATTTTAAAAGTTTGGAAGAGGCAACAGTTTAATTGTGCACTGAAGGGAGGTAAAACTCCATTATTTTCATAAATACTAAATATTTTAGCTACAAAAAAAATTCCTGTACAATTTTGTTTTGTTTTGCAATACTTCTCAAATACTGTGCACAAATGTACATGCTGTTTCACTCCCTACATCCCTGTTTTCAAATGAGATTTCTCACAAATTTGCTGCGCCTTCAGCACAAAGGAATACTGTTTGCCCGATTGCGTAAAAGGCTAGTGACAGACATTACACACAAACCATTACACTGGTTTAAGTGCTCAGAAACTGGTTTAAACCTGTAACAGAACAGATGTTCACTACATGTAAACCAGTTTGAAAATGGCTGAAACCAGTTTGAAATAAACCTGGTTGAATGTAGTATCAGACTTAAGTGATTTGGCTCAAACCGGTTTATGCAGTGTCTGTCCCAGACACCTTGCTGATTTAAAATAAACCAGAGTCCCCAGCATCCTGGCATGCTCTCTGGGCTGGGCAGGGCTCTCTGCTACACAGCAGAGCTGTGCCCTCCCCTCTGCTCCCTGGCTGCAGCTCCAACAGACTTCAGGTACAGCAGGGTCTGCCTGGCTTCCCCTTGCCCTACTCCCATGCTGCTTGCTGGACAAGCAGGGATCCCCCTATCCATCCCTCCTATCTCCCACAGCACAGATCCCAGCCCCATGAATCCTAGGCATGTGCTATGCTACCTAATACTGAGAGGTGTCTCTCTGTGTGAATGTCTCCAGTTTCCAGAGGAGGAGTTAGACTGAGTTACAGAAGTATCTCTGAATGGATGTTATGTGGAAGTGGGTGGGAATGAAGATAGATATTTAAGGGTAACAGTTGTCAAAGAAAGTTATTGTCGGTTTTCTTCATGCTCTAGATTTCTGACATTGTAACAGATCTCATTCCTGGTAATTAGAGGGAGATAATTTTCCAGCTTTTGCTAGAATGGAGATGGAGTGAATATTGCCAATGCTCAGAGGGACTCATTACTGCCAAGACCATCATATCACTCTGGAGAGTTTTAAACTGTAAAGTTCAGCCTTTAAAACCTTTGGCAGAAGCAAACTCCCTACACTTGTTATGAATAATCTCATTTCTAAAATAGTTGTTAGTGTCTCACTTTCCTTGAGCTGTTCAATAACACGTACAGTAATGCCATCAAATAGCAGCAAATTAGCATGTCTTTGCAATGGTCCTTTCATCTGCCAGTTAACTTACATTTATCAAAGCTCTGATTCTCACTGCCAACATTTAATAGCTCCTACATTAGGAAAGGCAAATCCAATGCTTGTCTCTTTCCAATGGATGATAACTACACATATTGTTTAGTTATTTATTTACTGTCTAAAACATGTAAAGTATTTTGGAGAGCAGCTAGAATAGGGGTAAGTTCTGTGCCATGGCTTTAATGGGCATAGCACAAAAGGAAGATAAGGTAGATTTAAGTTGCCTTTGTACTTTCCTGATTTTAGGTTGCTCTGGGGTTTGAAAATGTCCCCAGCATAATATAAAAAGCCCTTAAGGGCTTTTCTAAATTATTGAAATCTCCCTGGGCTTCCCAGTGGGTCATAGTGTTGTCTGGGATTTCTGCAATACTTCATGCTGTAGCATTATCTCAGCACATCTTCCATCCCAGCCCCCAATGATATACCTCTGCTTCAAAATGAGAGCGTGTCCTTCAAAGGCAACCTTACATCTTTTCTCATCAATATTTGTGCCACCCAGATCCAGCCCCTTATGCTTCTCTAGATATTTACCACAGTAACTGTGAGTATCTCACCCATGATCCCTACCCCTAAGAGATTACAGTTAATCATAAGGAAGTAACAGTAAACAAGGAGAGGATAAGAGGATGAAATGCAGTCATGACCTAATGCCAGCAGCTGACTTTTTGGCTAAGTACAGACAGTCAAAGAAGCCTGAGGCTGAATCAATTAAGTCTTTGCAGGTTAATCTAAACTGCAGGGATTAAACTGAGAAACAACTGGAGAGACATTCACTTTTGATTCAGGGAATGCAGCCACATACCTCCAATAGCTCAAACCAATAGCCAGGGGGTGCTACAGAACAGCTCTCTGGCATGTAGCCAGCATGGGCTGTGTGTTCATTTCCTCTTCCTGCTGCCCCTGGGGTCTCTAGGATTTGCACTCCAGACTCGCAGTACCAGAACTTTGCAGAGTAGCTCATCACTTCCTCTTCCTGCTTCCAGGTGCCTCTGGGATTTTCAGTCCACAGTTGCAGCCAGCAGTAAGTTTTTAGCAGGGCAGGTAAGCTCTGTACTTGGGGGAAGGGAAATTTAACCCCACGCCCTGGCCCTAGAACCCAGCTGGGATTTGTGGCACGGGTGGAAACAGTCCCTGTCTTCCCCACTCCCAACCGTTCTCTGCTGGAGCACAAAGCACATCCCAGCCCAGGACTAGAAAGCATTCTGGGATGCTGGGAGACTGATTTAACTTGAACCAGGAAGAGGACTGAGACAGAAGTTTTGTAAGCCAGTGTGAGCCAAATCATTTAAGTCTGATACTACATTCAACCAGATTTATCTTAAACCAGTTTCAAAATTACTGAAACTATTTTAAGTGCACGAAACTTCTGTTCTGTTACAGGTTTAAACTAGTTTCTGATTACTTAAACCTGTTGATGTGTAACTTCTGTCCCTAGCCGATGTAGCTTTGTGGAATAGTGGTTCTGCACCAAGTGCAATTCCATGGGAACACTGCTATTGATTTCAAGGGTGTATAACAATGCTTCTCAACCAGGGTTTTGGGGAACCCTGAGTGCTGCCAGATCCTCTGAAGTGTGCTGTAAGGTGTAAAGAGATAAGCAGATAAGCTAAGTAGTTAAACCCAGACTCAGGTTTGTCCCTGCCTGAACACCCATTGTCTAACTCCTCTGCAAGGAAATCGGCACTGTAATATATAAACTTGAAATCAAGTGCCACTCCGTTAACAATGAGGTGTACCTCAAGTATAACAAGGTTAAGAACCCCAAGCATAGGAGCACAATCTTTATTGATTGCTTCCTTTCTAAGATGATTAATTTTGCATACGCTTATTTTGTTTTTGTCTTAAATTTTATTGCAGAGGTAATTATCCACTTTTGATGGGACAAAGAAAGAAACTGAAATGGGAGATTTGAAGAGACAGTGGAAAATAAGAAAGAAAAAGAATTAAAAAGAGTAGGAAGGAAGGAAGTCTCCAGCAGCTTGACTGGCCAGTACTGTGCCCTAGGCAGTGGAGGCCAGAGGCCAGGGGAGAGATCCCCCCACTCCACACTTAGGCAGTGCCCAGACCTTGTCCCATGCTCACACACCCCCACCTGTCAGTCTGGTCTATCAGGTGACTGAATGGTCTATAAACAATTAGAGCTGCCATATAAGATATTTTGTCATATCCTCCTTTTCTACCCAACATTTACGGCTTGTATGCAAAACATATTTTCAACACAGTAAACCATGTGTCCTACATATAATGTCAGGGTTTTTCCAAAGAGATAAACAGTAACAGTCAGACACTACTTGGAGTGTCTTTTACAAAAGTCGGAACAAATACATTCTCTCAAAAACAAAAACAGAAAAAGAAAAGAAAACAATTCAGTACTGGTTTTAAAAGTAAGGAAACCCTGAGAAAGTGTAAATATGCAGTTGCTCCATTCCTAACTTCTAACAAAAAGGTAAACAGTGCCTTTATAAGATCAAGTGCTTTTACCAGCAGCATGCTCTTGGGTTGAATCTGGTGTGTCCCAGTTTACCTGCACTTCTGCTACAAATAATAATACAAGTTTGCTTTTTTTCCCCCAGCAGAATGGAGACCTTCATAATTTTAAAAAATACATTGAAAAGATTCACATATACTAGTTCTACAGGAAAAAAGCAAGGACAAATTAATCTGATGAAGATGACCAGGGTTCTGACCTCATTAACATTGCTAGGTTTCCAAAAATTGGAAGTAACTGGATTTAGCCCATTTTAACAGAGATTAATATCAGGTCCAAAAGGAGATTAAAGAGACTTTTTGCCCTCCCAAAACCAGCCTTCAAATCTCAAAGTCAACAAAAGACAAACCTATTTTATGGGACTTATTCCCAATTTCCAATGGATCTGTGAAAAACAGAGAGAGAAAAACACCCATATACACAGAGAAATGAAAAACAACTCATTACTTTTGGGTCAAAAAACCCCCTCAGGATCTGAGCATCCCTGATGTTGAATATTTGAGAACAGCAGCTGAAGTTTGTAGCTAATACACTAATCTAAACTTCAACTAAACTAAAACTGTGAGAGAAGAACAAGCATTTGAGTTAAGAAAGTTAACAATAATTCGTATCAGCCAAACATCTGGTTCCATAACGTGTACATTGTTTATGAAGACAGTGCCATATATAATTTATCAGTCATAACTTCAGTGACGAGTAGCACTCTGCATTCAGAAAGCCCACCCCTAAAAATTGAGATTCTGGAACCATTTGAATCAATGGATGCTTTTTCTTGGTTTTCTTAAACAGCCAGGATTTCATTCCAAGCTTTAAAAAGTGCAAGTAGGCTTTGCTTTTCTCCTCATAACAACACCAAAATTAACTCATTCCCATGGAGGTAGATAAGTATTCAAATAAGAGAGTCAAATATAGCTGAATGTGAGCCCAGGAACATTTTTTTGAACCTCAGCCATACTGCTTTTTTTCCTAGAAATGGCTAGCTATTATATGCTATTTATTGCTTTTTCACAAAAGTGTTGTTTTTTAAATCTTCTCATCAGTATCTCAAAACATTGATCTTCAATCTGGAGGCCCTGAGTAGCCTTTCCAGCTTTCTCTTGGGCAGAGCTTTGTCACATTTCTCATTATAGCTTATGTTTGCTGGAAGCTGGTATGTTTACCGATACCAGGTCACAGCTAATAAATTTAAACATGGTAGGTTTTAAAAAATAAATATTGATGGAATTCATCAACCTTCAACATTTGTTAAAAAGTTGCTGATGAATATGCAAGCTGTTTGAATTTTGATTAAAAGCAACAAAATTACACTGAAATAGGAGCATGATGAATGCCACCCAGAGTGTTCAAAATGAGGACATGAAAGGTGTTCTGTTAATTGGCACTGATGCAAATAATTATGTTTACATAGCAGATGTTGCTACATACAGAGTGTGCAGTGCACCATGCACTATTTTCTGTATCCTGCTATTTTAAAGTTTTCCAAGGAATTAATTCATTAAAAATACACACACACACTGACCCCCAAACCCTGCAATATTATCCATTACTTGGACTGAAAGATACATATGGCCCATGTTGAGGGTACCCCAAAATAGAGGGCTCACAATTCTGAATATATCAGCTAAATTGGCAGCAGCTTTTATTGTAGCAGAAAACAAATAATGTAGTATTTGACCTACAGAGTAGCTAAAGGTAAACGCTTTCGCACAGATCACTGATGTCTGAGTTTGGACACAGTCAATCCCAAACTGTTATATTATGAACAGTTACAACCTCACCCAAATACAGTGGGATGGTTAAAATGCCAGGCAGTGTCTACTGCATTTAAACAACATACTAGCATTACCGGTAGGGTGAAACTCAGCACTCATTACCAGAGAGTTCCACTGACCTTTGGGCTAGGTTCACACATTCAAAAAGCTTGAGGTGGAATCAGTCTCAGTTACATCATTTTCTGCTAGTGGCACAGTTTAGATGGGCAGTGAACAGACATACGATCACCCTTTGTTGGGGGGAGGAGCAAATCTTAGATCAGGTTCTGCCATTTTTAAACCAGTCTATGCGTGCCAAACTTCTGTTCTGTTATGGGTATAAACCAGTTTCTGATGACTTATACCAGTAAAATGGTAATGTCTGTACCTGATGTTAATAATCCTTGTCTCACAGGTAAAGCAGTTAGATTCCCTTACAGTATTATTAGGTTGAAGCTATTCTTGCTTACTCTCAGTCAATCATTAAAACAAACTTGCTGCCTAAACCGTACCACGCATGAAAAGTGGTTTGTGCTAATTCAGACACAAATTATTTTGTAGGTTTTTGTTTGGATCTCCACCCAGCCTTTTTCACAAAAGAAATTAATTCAGAGAATGACATTCTAAACAATAAATGAAATGCTTTTGAGTGATTTGAGATTATCTAGATAGCTTACATATTTTTACATTGAATGAAACTGTTCAGCTATAACACTATGCAAAGGAAGAGAAGGAAATATAGGTGAATTTCCCCATAGAGTGGTTTATTGGCTGCCTGCTACTTTCTGATTTGCTGCAAGCTCCAGAGGTCATTTAAAGTATTTAAGTAGCTATTCAAATTCAATCACAAATCTTAATTTTGTTAGGATGGCTCTGCTTCTTTATGTATTACTATATAGACAAAGGGTTTCCCAATTACTCAATTTAATTATGACCAGGGACACAAAAACTAATTCATTCATGAGTTTTCTATTTTATTTAAATCAGGTTGGTAATTATTATAGATATAGATATATAATAATTGGCAATTTTTTACAATCTGTGACCAATATGTAACCAGTGAACTGACTGAACTTTATTTGACCTGTCAAATATGAACCCTAATCTATATATTACATATAATTATGTATGTATGTATTAGGGTTGAGTCAAATAAAGTGTGTTCAATTGATCAGTCACATATCGGTCAAATATTGTAAGAAATTGCTAATAGATCCAAATAATAAGATAAAAAGGACAAATTTTCCATTAAGAAATTAGTCAAAAAACAATAACAAATCCTATTTCTGTCAGGAAAGCTACAAAAAATGTAGGGGTGGGGGTTGGGTTTTTTTCCTAAAATTGCAATGATCTTTGACCAGTCAAAATATATACAGTCAATTAAATGGTCAATTGACAATATTTAACAATTGACCAGCTTGCCATGTAGGTATATTCGGTATATATTCATAGAATGACAAGTGAATTTTTTTTTTATATTTGTAGCAGGATGGAGTGCTAGGGTCGCTGTGCACTCCCCTAGGGACTGCCTTCAGTACTGTGCCAAGCATTTTCCAAGCACCCTCGTAATCTCTCCTGCCACGTCTTTGATGTTATGTATTTATTGTAGGGAGGCTGCCTTTCGTTCCCTTGGCTACAGTTTCCTGCTATGTGCCAGACTCGCCTCAGCACTTGGGCGCTCTACAGCCCTGCCTTGCTCCGCGTCCTGTTGACGCTCTGTCCCTTCACAGTCTCGTCTCGCTCGGGCTCTCTGGAGTCCCGCCTCACACTGCACATCACGGTGCTCAAATGGTCGCTGCCCCTCTCTCTGGGGCTTCTCACTCACTGCAAGCCTCACTGGTGCTCAGGTTCTCCATGACCTTCTTCTGCCTTCTAGGGTACTCAGGGTCAGCCCTCTCCCAATACTATGCCCTTGCCTTGGTGCTCGGGAATGACACCTCCGCCTCTGCTGCACCCTTACGGACACTCTAGGTCAATGCCCTCCCTGCACTGTCCTTTCTGGCAGTCTGGGAGGCACACTCCCTCCGCTGCACCCTTTTTGGCTTCACGGTCGCTGCCCCTTTCTCTCTGGGCCTCTCAGCAGTGCTGTCCCCTCTCTGGGGCTGGGGTCCACACTCTAATGTGATTCCCCTTTGAGACCTCCTCCATCCTCTTATAGCCTTGCCCAAACCTCCAGTCTGACAACAACCAAAACACAAGCCAATCAGCTATAATACAAATCTATGCCTCGTTGTTAAAACGTCCTCCACACCACACTGCAGGTGTTCCATCTCTCACCCATGTCACTAGTTGCTTGCACATCCAGGCCTTTTCCCTTTCACACATTCAGGGCCGAGCTCCTTCCTCCATGGCCACAAGCTGCCTCCTCTCTGGGCTTTGGCCTGTGATTTATGTCTGAGCCAGGCCCTGCCCCTTCCATTTAGCTGACCAAACAGATGTGTGTCCTTAACTCCCTCCGGTTGCCCCTAGCAACCAGCACCTGAGTCACTACTCCGGCTTTCCAAGTAGCAGGCACCTTAGTGCCCTGCTACAGTATTGTTTCAGAATGAAAGCATTTCATAATTATCTGCTAATGTAATATTAAATGAGCATGGAAAAGAAATGATATATTCAGAAGCACTAAAACATTGGGAAATGCTAGATGAGGCAATGTGTGGCTATATAATGTATGTCTACATGTTCCCCCAAGGAAGACCAGGTCTTCTGCTTAAAAATAAGCCCTACCTACTGGTACTCACTTGGGCTCATACAGCATGAACAAAAGTTTGTATTTTAGCAGAAAGCCTGATTTCACTCAAGTGACTGGATGAACATAAACACAAATGCACACGAAGCCCAAATGAAGGTATTAATGTTTTATTCAGATAAATCAAATTTAAAGACATCAAGCCATTTTAAACCTTACTTGTCTAGTCCTTCATGTTGAATAGTCAGAGATCTTTTCGTAGTTCTCTGAATCAAGACCAGTTCATATACAGTAGACCCCTGTTTTACATGTATTCAACTTACACATGTCTCGCGTTTACGCAAATTAATACATTATCACCCAAGAAGAAAAATACACCCTGAGATGTGCATCATTCGCGTATATACACGAATGCCTTGCAAGATGCACATACTGTGCCAAACAGAGTTACACATAGCTTGGGTTCCCCCATTGTGGTAGCAGCATCTCCTCTTAACGCTCTCAGTTAAGAGCTCTCTTAACCCCTTATGCTACATTAAGTGTTCCAGATGAGTGCTTCTAATAGTGATTCTACAAGGTTTCCACCTCTATAAGGAAAAGAAAATCTGTAACTTTGGAAGAAAAACTTGAAGTTGTGAAGAGATACAAAAGAGGTGAGAAGACAAAGGAAATTAGGGCTCAGTGAGGCAGGGGGGGGACCAGCAGGCATTGAGAGAGTCCCTGTTCCCCCAAGCACTACCAGGAGTGACTAGAAATAATGGTCACAATCTGGCAGAGAGTAGATTCAGACTAGGTATCAGGAGACGCTACTTCACTGTCAGGGCGGCTAGGATCTGGAACCAACTTCCAAGAGAAGTGGTGCTGGCTCCTACCCTGGGGGTCTTTAAAAGGAGGCTGGATGAACACCTTTACCAGGGTCGTTTGACCCCAGAACTCTTTCCTGCCATGACAGGGGGTCAAAGTTGATGAACTGCTCAGGTCCCTTCTGACCCTGCCAACTATGAAATTATGAAACTCTCCATACAATTAGGGACAATGTGGAGAAAATTAAGGAGTCCTATAAGAGTGCTACATGTTTATCTACTGATCGTGTTTCGTTAAAAAGGTCGGCTTTCATGGAGAAAATGGAACACATGTTGACAATATGGATTGAGCACCAGAATCAAGAACAAGTGCCATTTCTATCCTAGGTGATTCAAGCAAAGGCACGCAGCATTTATGAAGTTTTAAAATGTGATCCTGAAGCCAAGCCATTTAATCATAGAATCATAGAATCAATGAGTCAGAAGGGACCTAGACAAATCATCTAGTCTGACCCCCTGCCATGGGCAGGAAGGAGCACTGGGGCTGGGAGGGGTCATAAGACCCCAGTCAGGTGCCTATCCAGTCTCCTTTTGAAGATTTCCAGGGAAGGTGAGAGCACCACCTTTCTGGGAAGCCTAGTCCAGGCTCTGGCCACCCTTACAGTGAAGTAGTTCTTCCTAATATCTAACCTAAACCTAACCTCCCACAGCTTATGGCCATTGTTCCTGGTGACTCCAAGAGGCACCCTGGTGAACAGATTTTCCCCAGGTCCCTGCTGCTGGCCCCTGGTAAAGTTGTAGGCAGCCACAAGATCCCCCCTCAGCCTCCTCTTGCGGAGACTGAAGAGATTCAGGTCCCTCAGCCTCTTCTCATAGGGCTGGCCACAGAGGCCCCCAATCATATGAGTGGCCCTCCTCTGGAGCCTCTCCAGGTTCTCCACATCCTTGTTGAAGTGTGGCGCCCAGAACTGGACACAATACTTCAGCTGCGGCCTGACCAGTGCTACATAGAGGGGGAGCAAGACCTGTCTGGACCTGTTAGTAATGCATGATAGGGTGCAGTTGGCTCTGCCTATTGCTTCGTTGCATTGGCGACTCATATTCATCCTGGAGTCAATCATGACTCCAAGATCTCTCTCTGCCTCTGTGCTGCCGAGAGGGTCAGCCCCTACCTATAACCATAATGCTGGTTCCCTCTCCCCAGGTGCAGCACTCTGCACTTGCTCTTGTTGAACTGCATCCTGTTCAGATCCGACCACTTCTCTAACCTATTCAGGTCTGCCAGGATTCGGTCCCTGCCTGCCGGTGTATTCACTTTACCCCACAGCTTGGTGTCATCAGTGAACTTGAACAGGGTACTCTTACACCCTCATCCAGGTCACTAATGAAGATATTGAAAGTACCAGCCCAAGGACCGAGCCCTGGGGGACTCTGTGCCCACACCCTCCCAGGTTGACATCGACCCGTCTACCACCACCCTCTGGGTGCACCTCTGGAGCCAGTTTGCCACCCATGTGATGGTGCATTCGTCAATGCTACAGTCCCTCAGCTTGCCCACCAGAATTGGGTGGGACACTGTGTTGAAGGCCTTCTGGAAGTCTAAGAAGATGACATCGACTTCCTCCTTCACATCTAAGCTCTTTGTTACCTGGTCATAGAAAGAGACCAGGTTGGTCAGGCAGGATCGGCCTGGCACAAACCCATGCTGGTTGCCCCGCAACCTCACTTCCCCTGCAGGGCTCTCACAAATGTGGCCCTTGATAATTTTTTCAAAGACCTTCCCCAGGATAGAAGTGAGGCTGACTGGGCTGTAGTTGCCAGGTCTGGAAGCCAAGCCCCCTTTCAATCATGTGCCTTCCCCCATCCTCAAACATGCATTTTACCCACCTAATTAAGAGCCAGCATGCACTCCTGCACACACAGCCAGCTTAGCCTGATGCATCCTCTTAAAGTGACTGGAGGCCCTTGGCTCCCTGTTACAGTCCCCTCTCCTCCCCCTCCATTGTGCCCAAGTAACAGGGCTTGGATAACCATTACAGAAGGAATGTGTATATGCCCTGCCTGGAGTACAGCCAAAATAGACATACCTTGATGCTCCCTCAAACTCAAAGTCTTCTAGACTTTTGTTGCTGCTGAGCCCTGCCCATATTGAGCACTTCATTTCCACCATGCAGTTCTGGAGCATGAGCAGCAAACATCACTTTACCCTCATTCAGTCCCTGCAGTCAGCTGCATATTCTATATGTCTGGCACCATTGTCTAAATTAACTCTGTGCAAGAAAATATTTGATAAAAACATGCCATATTAATTTCTCATATTATTATGGCTTCATTCTTTGTACAAAGTGCCCTATGGTACACAGACTATCCTTGTAATAATATTAATCATGCAATGACTCTTTCACCTCCTCCAGAAGCTCAGCTGCCCTTTAGTATCCTCTCCAAGGCCTATTCCTCATTCCAGTTCATCAGCACACTGCCCTAAATTCACCAGCTGTGCTTTGATCTTAAATTATACTGAAATTGGGAGGCAGCTCTCAGATTACAAGAATGACATTTTAGGTGCCTTACTCTGCCCTGCTTATCACTGAGCTGCCTCTGTCTGGACCAATCTTTAAAGCAGGGAATCTCTACCCCCAACTGGCCTCAGCCTGCTCTCAGCACACAGTGCCACAGTTGGTGCCAAATCAACAACCATCTCCAACACAACACCTTCCCCAGCTCAGGCTTTCTCCTTCTGTTCAAAATAACTTATCAGCACTGAGTCTTTGTTTACTCTGAGTTTTCATAAACACTCTCCTGCCTTAACAAGCAGTTAACAGTTTACCTTGACAGGAGGGCTATCCAGGCTGACCTCAACAGGCTCAGCAAATGGGTGGACAAGAACCTGATGGTGTTTAACACTGAAAAATGCAAGGTTCTCCAACTTGGGAAGAAAAACCTGCAGCATCCTTATAGGCTCGGCAGTACTACGCTGGCTAGTACTACAGAAGAAAGAGACTTGGGGGTCATCATTGACCACAAGATGAACATGAGCCTGTAATGCAATGCTGTGGCTAGTAAAGCGACCAAAACGCTGGCTTGCACATGGATGCTTGTCAACCAAATCCCGGGACATCATTCTCCCCTTGTACTGAGCCTTAGCGAGGCTGCAACTGGCTGTGTTCAGTTTTGGGCCAAACAATTCAAAAAGGATGTGGAGAAGCTTGAGAGAGTCCAGAGAAGAGCCACGCCCATGATCAGAGGTCAAGAAAACAGACCTTATGACAACAGGCTGAGATCTATGAGGCTCTTTAGCCTGAAAAAGCGCAGGCTCAGGGATCATCTGATGGCCACCTATAAGTTTATCGGGGTGACCATCAGTATCTGGGGGAACATTTGTTCACCAGAGCACCCCAAGGGATGATGAGGTCGAATGGTTATAAACTACAGCAAGACTGTTTCAGGCTGGACATAAGGAAGAATTTCTTTACTGTACAAGCCCCCAAGGTCTGGAAAAGCCTGCCATCGGAGGTGGTTCAAGCACCTACATTGAACACCTTCAAGAGTAAATTGGATGCTTATCTTGGTGGGATCCCATGACCCCAAATGACTTCCTGCCCTTTGGGCAGGGGGCTGGACTCGATGAACTTCCAAGGTCCCTTCCAGCCCTAATGTCTATGAAATCTATGATCAGCATCTCTATTCCTGGAGGGGGCAGGAGAGGAACAAAGACATTCCTCACCCCCCATTACCAATGCACAAATCCTCTGACAACAGCCTTGCAACACAAATGCATGCTAACACAGTAAACCAAAGAGAATGGGTAGGTGTCCAATAACATTACCCATTCCCCCCTTCCTACCACCTAGGATAGTCAGCTGCCTCCAAAAATCAATTTTTTGTGGTGCTATCTATTCTCAAGATCACAAGGTATGTTTCATATTCCCCATCCCTGATTTCAGGGTGGGACTGGACCCTTCCTGCTCTTTCTTTAACTGTGTCCAAGCTCCTTAAATCTGTGTTGCTTCAATAACATTCTGGGGCTTGCCATAGCCTGAACCTGTAACTTCCAAATTACAGTCTCCAGAGCAAACACACAACAATGCTCCTGATACTTTTTCTTCTTGCAGAAACACATGCACATCAGCAATCTCTGCAGAGCAGCCCTCTCCTTAGCAGAAGCAGCCCTCTCCTTTAGGCTCTGCTTAAAAATACCTTGGAATCCAAAGGACTCTTTCCCTGCTCATTAACACCGTTCTTCAGCAGAGAAATCAATATTCTCTGCTTCTGGCTTCCTATCATACCCATGATAGGAGGTTACCTGGGGGTTACAGTGGACAATAAGCTGAACATGACCCAGCAGTGTGCGCTTGTTACAAAGAAGGCTAATGGCATTGTGGCAGCAAAACCCATGCTGCCAGTCCCAAGAATGGTCCAGGACTCAGGAAGAAAGGCTCCAAAGACCTGAAAGACTGTCGGAGAGTTTGTTCCAGGCCAAAGTATTTACCTCATTGGGAACAAGAGGCAAGAAGCTGGGGAGTCACCAGAACTATGGGCAACTCACTTTACAAGTTCCTGCCAGCTGCAGTTGGCTTGGTGCTCAATGAGTGACATCAGAAAAGTGCACCCAGCAATTGCTGGGGGGAAAAAAGGAGAGATGGAGAACAGAGGGACTACTGGAGTCCGTTCTTGGATTCTGCCCTTGCAGGGGCAAAAGGAGAAGGGTGTCAAACTCTCCCATTTAGAGTGTCAAAGGAGTCTCTTGACTTACCAGACTGCCATATTGAGAAATGAGCCGGTGACCAGAAAGCTGATGACTACCAGTGTGGAGCGTACCTGCGGGAACACAGAAGACCACTGACTGTGAGTGACTGCATGTCAGGGCTGGCGACTGGGGGATCCTAAGGCCAGATCCCCTGTTCCTGTCCTGAAGATAGTTTCATGATTTAAATGGACATACCCCAATCAGTGGCCCCACTACTGGGAGCAGCTGAAGTTGCGCAGGCTCAAGGACTTGTATTATGATACTGTAGGGAGCTAGTGATAACCCCTCTATTGACAGTGTCAAGGTTGAGTTTTCAAATGTGTTGTGAATGCTTACCTGTGACCCCAAGGAAAAGAGCATAGTATGTGCAGACTGTACCATCTGGTTGGCATCAGGGTGAGGTGCAAGGGGAGGCAGAACACCAAGGAACTTTGCCAAGCCAGGGGTTAACAGCAGTTTAGGGCAGCAAGCCTCCCTCTTTACTTACCTTTAACATCAAGTCATGGCAGGTGAGATGGGATGGACATGCTGTTGAACATCCAATGTAAGTTACCCGCTGAGACCTAAGGGCTAGCACACACCAGAAAAAGTAAGTGGACAGTCCTGAGAAAAGTCTTTCACTTCCAGGCATGCTGGGCTGTATTGCCAGTAGGCCATTATTCCTCTCTATTCAGCACTGGTGCAGCCCCATCTGGAGTACTGTGTTCAGTGTTGGGCTCCCACTACAGAAAGGATGTAGTCAAATTGGAGAAAGTCCAGCACAACAAAAATGGAGGGGGGGTTGGGGGACATGACTTATGAAGAAAGACTGAAGGAGCTGGGCTTATTTAGTCTAGAGAAGAGGAGACTGAGAGGGGACTTAATAGCAGCCTTCAACTACCTGAAGTGGAGTTTGAAAGAGGATGGGCCTTTCTTAGTGGTAGCAGATGACAAGTTGCAGCAAGGGAAGTTTAGATTAGATATTAGGAAGACCTTTTTCACTAGGAGAGTAGTAAAACTCTTGAACAGGTTACCCAGAGAGGTGGTGGAAGCTCCATCTTTGGAGGCTTTCAAAACCCAGCTAGACAAAGCTTTGGCTTAGATGATCTAGTTGGGGATGGTCCTGCTTTGAGCAGTGGGTTAAACTAGATGACTTTCTGAGGTTGTGTCCAACCTTAACTTTCTATGATTAACCCATCCAGACCACAGCCTCTACCCTTGTCCACCTCAGGAACACTCTGAGATCAAGTTGCAACCCTGTCTTCCTCAAAGTTGCTGCTCATGCCATCAGCACACCTGTATCTCTGTACTCTGTCTGACCCAGACAAACAACCATCCTCTTGGCCAGCAGTGCAACAAACAACCTCCTGTACAAAATACTGTGACACCAGCATGGTTACTTAACTTACAACCCTAGTTGGAACTACTAAATGGTTTCACCTTACAAACAGGTCTCCATCCATAGTTCCAAAGCCTTACTGCACTACAGGTTTTGGTTGAACCCTCTAGAGAGGTTCACTCTGTATCAACAAATTCCCTGATCAGTCAGGTTACTGGCCTCAAGTCCCAGTCCCAGTCCTCAGTTGTTGGCACTGGACCTGGTCCCAGTCCCAGAGTCACAGTCACCATCCCGGTGGAGTCGCCAATTGCTGGCACTGGATTTATGACCCATATACTAGATCTGTGCAAAGCTTTGGTAGCTGATTCAATTCAGAGGAAATTCAGCCGGATTCAGGGACTGAATCACTGAATCCAGATCAAATTGGGAGACAAAGTCAAAGCTTAAAATCAATTTGAAGCATCTGAAATGCTTCGGAAAAGATTTGGCTGATTCAGAGATTGAGCCATACACTAAACAGGCAGCTGACAGCTGCCTCCAGCTGGTATGTCTGGTGGGGTTGGGGGAGGAGGGGATTAGGGCTGGGGGTAGGACAAGCTGCCCAGATGGGGTGAGGGGGCATGTTACTTGGGAAGAGGGCAGTAAGGATGCGGGATGTGGGCATGGCAGCACTAGGAGTGGGGCCTCCCCAACCACCGTGGTCAGAGCCGGTGAGTGCAAGGTTTGTTTGTTTCTTTAAAGTCCTGGGAGGCTGGGGTCAGGTAGGGGATGGGGCCAGGCAGAGCAGCCATGGGGGCTTCTCCTTTGGCTCCCCCTGCCCAGGGAGAGGCAGGCACAGCTGAAGGAGCTGGGAGATAATCTGAAGCCAGTCGACTGTGCCTGCCTCCCCCTGGCTGATCCAAATCACCGAATCTCTCTGAATCAGCTCTGAATGTTCTGAAGCTGATTCACCTGAAGTGATCTGCATCCCCAAAACGAATCACTGTCCTCTGAATTGGCCAAATCCTAATCAAATACTTCCCTATTCACATGGGGCTACCAGCTAACTTGTTCCAGGTGGATCCAAACCCTCAGACTGACCATGACCTCTCATTTGATAATAGGTAACTTTTATTAATACACAGTGATAGCAGATGAGAATAATCTAAACCTTTCTATACCTATGAGTCCTAGAGCCATCACAGAGTCAAAGTACTTCTGGCCCGTACACAAGCTTCAGCATGAGTTTCTCTCCTGAATGTCAGATGTCAGCAGCGTACAACTCAAAGGCTGAGCTGCCCATGGGGTGAGTAAAACAGGCTGGTGGTGTACCCTCTGTCCATGATGGCCTCAAGTTCCCCTCTTGGGGACCCTTTACTCTAAAATACCTCCTTTTGTATCCTTTCTCCCCTCTAATGACTTCATTCCTGGGCATCAATGATTAGTTTCCCTGTGGTCATCATGCTGTCCACGTTCTGGCTTGTCTGCAAATTCCTTTGTTTTACAAACCCATTACATGCACACATCTTTTTGGACTTTCATCAGTTTCTTCTAATTTGGTTTGTTTACCAAAACCATAAATCCCAAGGGCTCTGCAGCTAATCACTGTGACCTGGCCAACATGGCAAAGTCCCTTATCTCTGTTATGGAACACTGTGGTCTTCAGTTTTCCAACCTGTGTGTCTACTTGTGTTTGCCTGTGTCAGACACAGTGGGCCATGAAGGAAAGTTTGTCACAAACAGGCTTTTAGAAATTAGTTAACCCTTGCCATTTCCCTGACCTTTGCTCTAATGCATATCTATGTTACCTACAAGCCAGTTCCCAAAATCAAACCTCTAAATATAATTTTCTAGCCATCACAAAACACAGGCACTTTTCCCCAAAAAATCAGCTCCACAAAAATTAGGGTGCATTGTCCTAAACAGGGTAGCTGATTTTCTGCCCAGAATAGAAGCACTCTGCTTTGTTTCCTGTTCCATAATAGAGTAGAGTGATGTTACACTCTACTGTATTTGGCCAATTCAGAGGACAGTGATTCGTTTTGGGGAAGCAGATCACTTCGGGTAAATCAGCTTCAGAACATGCAGAGCAGCTGAGGGAGTCAATCAATTCACTGTTCTTCATTCCATAGGAGTTAACATATTAATGGTCTTGATGTTCCACTAAGCAAGCTTACCTGTCTTACGGCAAGTTTTCTATCTGCTAGTTACTTCTGGTCTCTCTTTCCTATTTCATAGCCCTGGGCACTCTTTAGCTCTTTTCAGAATCACAGATCTACCCATGGAGACCAGTCTTCAGCTGTAGCTAGGCTCTCAGCTTTTAGCTAAGCACGGAAGGGAGAGTGAGTCAGCTGAAGATTAGTCTCTGTCCCTGCTTTGTTCAGCCATAACTCAGTCAAAATCTCTTTTCTTCATTCTGCCTTCCTCAGAACAAGATAAGGTGCTTATCTTACTTGGAGCTGTTGTATGCAAGCAAATACAGTGTATTCAATTTCTACCCAAACTGTTGAATGTAACAGAGTCTGTGAACTGTGCTTATTTAAATAATTATCTATTATCAGATATTCCATCCCTATTTAGGCAAATACAGATTGTGATTAAATCATCCCTTAATTTTTTCTTCGATAAAATCAACAAATGCATTTAAGATCTTGCTATATAGTATACGTATCATACCTGAGATCATTCTTGTAAGTCATTTTAAACTCTTTCAAATTTTTCAATATTCTTTTTGAAGTGTAGATATTGGATCCTGCATTCTAGCACTGGTCTCACTAATACTATTCCTACTGGATACTTTGTTAGAATGTTTCTTTTTAAAATTAATAGATGTTTCCCTGCTGCCATTACTAGTGTCATTATAATATAGGCTTGTTATACTAATTACATCTGCAAAAATTTTAAGATTTCAAGTGTTTATTCTAATTCTTGGTGCTTATGTTTATCATTTTGAAAAAAAAATATTTATGCTCTCTCTTTAGTGAAAGAGTTTATGATTAACCAAATATAAAGACTATATTCATGGATTTATATTAAATTGCATGAGATAAAAAGAGTTGAGAAGAACATACCTGGGACCATATAGTTTCTAGCATAAGCCTATTCAGCCTAATAAACAAAAGCATCCAAATGTATCCTGGAAAAGTTTAAGCTTCTTTCTTGTAAGTATAGAGTTTGGTAAAGAGCAGTATTAGAGCTATGCAAAACTCTGACACAAAACATTGCAGCAGCCCCACCTTGTGGAAATCTTCAGTACATGCTAGTGTTTTAGTTCAGCAATGCGTTTCTTTAACATCCCAGTGTACATCTGTAAAAAGGAAGTGATTCATTGTTACTTTATGGCAAGGGAGGTGGGGAATCATTAGGTCATGTACTTACAGTCCCAAAAAGTGAGTTGTGAGATTAAAGCAGCCCAACCTAAATCCATTTTTCTGAATCATTTAAATATAATGACCCTCAGTACACTGTATCTGGGTTTAGTAAAATCCCTTTGACCTTCTATGAAGTTTAAGATTACTGGATCTAAACGTGAATTTGAATAAGAAATGCTTTTATTTGCACTGTCATACAGTCCTGAAGTGCTAATTTCAGGGCATTGTTACCTTTATGAATATAAGCTTACAGGCACATCTACACACTGCCCTGGGTATAGTATGCCACTACAGCGACATAACAGTAAAATTTAACTGGACATAGGGCGGTAACCACTCGTACTGCACCAAAAGGAAGTACTAAAGCACGGCGCTGTAGCAACAGCACCATACAGCAACATGTAGATACATCTTGTATGTCCCAAAACAAGTTCATTATAACATTCATATGACAGAAGACCAGATACATAGGAAAAAAACCCCAATATTTTCCTTTTTTACCTGTTTTGGGGACAGATCTATAGCATGAAGTTCTCATCTTTTCAAGCTGGCTTAAGAAAGCTACACATTCATTCTCTACCTTTTAAGAGCTTGTCATCATGCTCACAACAAGCAGCTTAAGAGAAGTGAGATTCTGATTTTTTTCAGGTGTGTTTTAAGCTTTCTTTGGGGCTTTTTGAAATGTAGTATTTTTTACAATGATGCACCCTGCTGAAAACGTCACAAAAAATAAGTACTTTTTATAAGTAAAGGGCAAGAATTCTATTCGTACCTTGTTTGCCTATTGGAATCCTCCTGTTTTGTTTTGGCCTGTCTCCCTAATCCTTCTATATATGCACATTCAGGCTAAACATGAAACAAAAGACGGTGTTATAAAGAGAATGGTGATTATCTAATCTCTATGCCCACAGAACAATTAATAACGATCTTAAATTGCAACAATAATGATTTTAAATTGCAACAATAATGATCTTAAATTGCAAAATTCGGTTGCATGTTAGGAAGAACTTTCTAATTCTGAGGGCAATTAAACACAGAGAGATTACCTAGGCACGTTTTAGAATCTCCATCTGTGGAAGTTTGAAAGAGAAGTTAAACATTTGGCTAGGATGGCTTAAACAGAGATACTGGTTTGAGCAAGGATTTGACTAGGTGACCTTCTGAGGTCCTTTCCAGTCCTAACTTTCTACAGTTCTAAGGCTCCTGGCACATCTGTTTAAAGGCACCATGAAATCTGATACCAAATCCTGAAAATCATGCCTTCTGCCATGTCACAGGTGTGCCCCAGAGGAGGCGTACCTAGGCCAAGGTCAGGGAGGATCTAGTCAGGGAACTTCTGGAGGGACTGGATGTATTTAAATCAGCTGGTCTGGACAATCTCCACCCCAGGGTGCTGAGGGAATTAGCTGAGGTCATTGCGGGACCCCTGGCATGGCTTTACGAGCACTCATGGTGCTCTGGTGTGGTGCCAGAGGACTGGAAGAGGGCCAATGTGGTTCCCATCTTCAAAAAAGGGAGGAAGGAGGACCTGGGAAACTATAGGTCAGTTAGTCTTACCTTGATCCTGGGTAAGCTTTTTGAGAGAATTATTCTGGCACATGTCCATGAGGGGCCAGCAGGGGAGATTATGCTTAGGGGCAACCAACACAGGTTCATTAGAGGCAGGTCCTGTCAGACCAACCTGGTGGCCTCCTACGACCAGGTCACCAACTCCTTAGATGCAGGAGTAGCAGTGGACGTAGTCTTCCTGGACTTTCGGAAGGCCTTCGACACTGTCTCTCACCCCGTTCTCATTAAGAAACTGGGGAATTGTGGTGTCGACACCCACATGGTCAAATGGGTCGCCAACTGGCTGCAGGGCCGCACCCAGAGAGTGGTGGTGGATGGGTCATTTTTGACCTGGAGGGATGTGGGCAGTGGGGTTCTGCAGAGCTCGGACCTCGGGCCCGCACTGTTCAACATCTTCATCAGTCACTTGGACGAGGGGATACATAGCACCCTGTTCAAATGTGCTGATGACACTCAGATGTGGGGGGATGTGGGCAAGCTAGAAGGGAGGAATAGGCTGCAATCAGACCTAGACAGGTTACAGGGGTGGGCGGATGAGAACAGGATGGGTTTCAACACTGACTAGTGCAAGGTGATGCTCCTAGGGAGGAAGAACCAGCACCATACCTACGGGCTGGGAAACTCCCTTCTCGTCAGTGCAGAAGCAGAAAAGGATACTGGAGTCATCACTGATGCCAAGATGAATATGGGCAGGCAGTGTGGCGATGCAGTCAGGAAAGCCAACCACACCTTGTCATGTATCCACAGATGCATCTCAAGCAGGTCCAGGGAGGTGATCCTCCCCTTCTATGCAGCACTGTTCAGGCCACAGTTGGAGTATTGCGTCCAGTTCTGGGCGCTGCACTTCAAGAGGGATGTGGACAACATGGAGAGGGTCCAGAGGAGGGCCACTCACATGATTGGGGGCAGCAGGGCAGGCCCTATGAGGAGAGGCTACGGGACCTGAACCTGTTCAGCCTCCACAAGAGAAGGCTGAGGGGGGATCTAGTGGCCTGTTACAAACTAGTCAGAGGGGACCAGCAGGCATTGGGGGAGTCCCTGTTCCCCCCAAGCACTACCAGGAGTGACCAGGAATAACGGCACAAGCTGGCAGAGGGTAGATTTAGGCTAGATATCAGGAGGCGCTACTTCACTGTCAGGGTGGCTAGGATCTGGAACCAACTTCCAAGTGAAGTGGTGCAGGCTCCTATCCTGGGGGTCTTTAAGATAAGGGTTGACAATCACCTTGCTGGGGTTGTATGACCCCAGTTCTCTTTCCTGCCACGGCAGGGGGTCGGACTTGATGATCTGCTCAGGTCCCTTCCGACCCTACTAACAATGAAACTGCTAATATGCCTAGTGTGACCCAGCTGATTGTTTGCCCTGGGCATGAGACAGATGCAGACATGCACACATGTTATTTAAGGTGCCATGAAAACCAGCCATAAATGGTCTACGATTTTATGCCTGATTTGACATTTATAGACACTTTAAATTGGGTGCATGTGTAGTACCCTTGCCATTTATATCACAATTAACATAATTAATTACTGCATAAATGCAATGTGTAGAGGGACTCTAAGGAATGGTGAAACAACATGAGTGAAAACAGGCACCACTGGAGTCCTGCCATTGTCTTCATTAATGCCTATGATTGTGTTTCCCATATAACATTTCCTTGGGGGATTGAAAAGTGACTGTGGTAGATCACACCTGAGTTTGCTCTAATGGATAAACCTAATACGTAGGTGGGACAAGAATCAGAAATTATGTCTACTTTTAGATGGCATACTTTGAGGGCATCTCTTAGTGCCATTCTGAAAATTCTGATAGAGCATTCATTCCCCAAGGCACACCATTGTGCCTTCAGATACACAAGCCACAAAAAGTTGCATCATTTGTATAATCCAGGAACATCAAACTCATTGGGCCCCACAGACCATATCCAGACTGTGGGGTTTCCCATAGGATGAATCCAGAGTATGGGGCTTCCCAGGGCGAGATGACCTGTGAATGGTCATGGTGATAATTCTCATGGCTACCAGAGCAGCTGTTTCAGAGCAACTCCAGAATCTAACAAGTTGACAGTGCTGCTGCTCTCCTCTCTTTTCCCCTTCCTCCTAGTTACCAGAAGTTACTAAAAAGTCTGATTTTGACAGAAGGTAAGCAGGGTGGTGCAAGCAGCATTAACTCCCCGGATTCCACAGATGCACTGAAACAGTGAAACAGCGGGGATCAATGCCACTAATGCAGGGTCTTCCTGGTGTGGCAGCGAGTCCTGTGGGCTCCAGGTGTGGGTGGTCCAGCCTGCGAGAAGCCCCATGGGCCAGATGTTGGACCCTGGGATCAAAACCCACGCAAAGGATAAAAAAAAGGGGGAGTGGCACACACAGGGGCAGCGCACGCTCACTCAGGGTAACCTGCCATACACTAGAGGGCATGTGGCATAGGCGTTCCCCTGGGACAAGCAGCAGCAGCACAAAGCTTCTTCAAGGAAACAAATGTCCATACTCATGTGGATGCAGCCTATGATTCCATCTTTTTCTTCAAAGAGTCTTTACACTTAAATAATCCTTAAGGAAAGCATTGTGTCTCATTAAAAATCATTCAAGAGAGAATGCTTTTTTTATGAATTTGGCAAGGAACTTGCTTTAGCACTGCCAGCTAACTAATTAATGTTCTAATTGAATATAAATATTTAATACTCAAATGGCTTTTTACATGAGTAACCAGTTATAACAAGGTCCTTTGATACCATATCGCTGCATAAAATGTCTCCCTGTTTATATAGTAATGGCATCAGGAATTTATTACACTGCTCATTTGCAACTGTTTTGTATCTAATTGCAGATGCCTATCACAAAAAAGTGTTTAAATTATCTTAAGCAAAGGTTTTTCAACTGTAAGTGGAAACATGTACTTAGAAGTAACTAGCATTTCCAACTACATATGCTTTCTTTTAAGTTAAATAAATAAAGGCAACATATATTCCACTAAACATTTTTGTGGAACTGTACTAAATGCTTTGTTGGGCTTAAACTTGTATTTTCTTTCTCTCTGAAGAGAGAAAGGGTGATGATAGTGGGGTGTTGATAACCAGGTGCTATTCAAAGATCTTCTAAGATTATTTTGAATGAATTATCTCACAATCTACTGAGAATGATAGAGATGTCACTAGTCTTTTCTGAGTCAGAGCCAAAGAGTTGGGGAAGGCTGAAGCTAGAGAACAGCAGACTTGTTGGTTTGCTTGCTTTTCTACACTGGACAGCTGGGAAGCAATAGAAGTAGTTGCTTTCTGGCTTTTCCTAAGCCAAAGAACTACAGAGACCTAGACAGAACCAGAGGCCAGGAGATCAGTGGAGACCTTGAGGAGTTCATGCTGAGGAAAGCAAGGAAGGACTTCTGAGAGAGAGGGTGGGATTGAAGAAGGGCAAGAGACATTGGAATGGTGGATATTTATGTTCATGTGCTGTATAAAAGATTTTAAAGTAATATGTGGGACAAAAGGAGCTTGTCTTGTACTTTTTAAATAATTATTTTGCACAATTTGAGGAAACAAACCACTTTGTATGCCAACTTGCGGGATGCTACCCTTGAGGTCCTAACCACAAAGGAAATGGAGGCAGAGCTACTGCCAGATAGCCTGGCCTCAAGAAAATGTGTTGCAAGGGTTTATGCCCCCCCTCACTGCTCTTTTAGCTTATTATAAATAGAAAGTGTTTAACAGTATCAGTAACAACAATGCTAGGTTTATATAACATTTTTACATACATAGCAATAATGTGCAAACTAATATGGATATCCAGAAAGGCATAATGCTACAAATTGGCAGGCTGTGTTCACCAGACTAAATAGTATTCGGGTGTCAAAGAAGATGACCACTTAAAAACCCAGCTATCAATCTTAGACCCACTGATTTTTTTTCTACCTTGGCCCCTCAGTGTAAAATTGGAACACTATCCACAGAATAGTTAGAAAATGCTGTTTGAGGCAGATAGTTCAGAAAAATACACATCTTCCCCAGAAAAATCAGTACTTCAAAATTAGAATGCATTTCGTAAGCAGGGAAGCTAATTGTCTAGGGTGGAATGGAAGAATGGAGGCATGGCCACACTGTTGCACTTCTCTCCCTGCAAAGGAGCAGAGTTACAATGCTAACCCTTTCACAGCTACTGTGGAATTGGAAGTGGCTGAGCAGCTAACAGCTGATGCCAACTTTCCAGTGGCCATGAGAGGGTTAGCACTAGCTTTTGCCTGAGCAGTGCTAGCCAGGATTCAGTAATGCCATCATGATCCCCTGACAGCCAGAATTCAGCCATGACTCTGAAAAAAAAGTCCTTCTTTTCTTCATTCTGCCTTCCCAAAATCTTATTTGGGGATGGGGAGTGTGCAAGCAAAAGTGGTAGTAGATGTAGAACTAAATTGACAGAGGCTCAGATTTGTCAGTTCAGCAGCACCTTTTCTGCAGGGTTTCCCAGGGAAGACAGAAATGTCTATGACACACTGGAATTGGAGAGAGCGCCACTGCCATATCTTAAAACCTACCTTTCATAATCCATTCTGGAGCTCAGAATCTGCTAGCTGAGAAACATTGCTTTAAAACATTCATCTACACATCCTAATAAAGCATCATTTTTAAAATACCTCTTCCCTAAAGCTAAATCATCATTTCAAACAGACCAATATGAAGAAAGCAATCATTTGCTTTGTTCTCACAAATTGCTAGCAATCACTTTTTAGGTGCATTCAAAGTTTCTCCAGTATATGGACAGACAATGGGTGTACCTCTTATATCACATACGCTTGTTTACAACTATATGCAAGAATCTGTTAGGTTATCTTTTATTGGACCAAATATGTAGTTGAGATAAAGATAGATGGGTCTTGCATTCAAAAGCTTTCTTTGTCAGGTCTCTGATCAGAGGAAGCCAGGCACAGCATAGTGAAAAACAACAGACGGATGGGCTCAGAGAAATTCTCCGGGGTGGCAGAGATAAAATCAACCGAACAAGAGAGTCTGATTACTGGAAATCAAGGGTTACCAAAAGGGAGGAAGGTCATTATCATCTAACTTGTGTGGAAAGACTCCAGAAGTTAGGTAAAATATCATGTGCCATAAATACCAACGTTTCATCGTTGAATTTTAGAGTGCCTACATACATGTTCCAATGCGTTCTAATTACAATGAGGTGGAGCAGGCTCCACTAATCTAATCAAAAAACTTTTAGTTAAAGCATCCCCACAGCCATTTTGAAATGCGGGACACTGAATACATGAGATGCTGCAGTGTTTAATTAAAGCGTGTCCCAATAGGCACTCTAATTAAAACACCTTCCCCTTCCCCATCCCACACATGTATAGGCACCCTTAGTTATCAGCCAGCTGATGAATTTTTGTTCCCAAGTTTGCCTTTTAAATGTTTTAAATAGATTTCCTTTGAATATAAGGATAGCAAGGTCAGAGAAGAAACAGTGTTTTTCTGTTAGAAATGTGCTCCTAAAAGTGTGTGTATGTCTCTGTCCTTCATAATTTTTCTTTGACAGTTCATTCTGGTGCATAGTTCTTTCACTTACATAGTAGCCATGAGGGCACTTGGCACTTTGGGTCAGGTATATCACACATTGGGAAAGGCATGTGTAGCAGCCATGGATTCTGATGTCTCTTTTTTTATGGGGAGTGTTGATAGTAGTGGAAATGGAGATGGGCTGACAAGTTGAACATTTCTTGCCAAGACAAGGCTGTGTCCACTTGCTGTCTATTGGGCAATGGAGAGTTTGTTTCTGATGATGAGTTGGGCCAGGTTAGGGGACTGTTTGAAAGCTAGGAGCAGAAAGTTTGGATGTATTACTCTCAAGGTGTGATCTTCATTGAGTAGAGGTTGTAGTTGTTTGGTGATTCTTTTGATTGGTTCCAATACACTAATATCCCACACAATGAAGGCATAGCTGCCCGCTTGAAATAGTTTTCAGTCCCCCAGACTCCTGCATAGCTCCTTCCTGCCCAGTCCTGGTGCTGGCACAGTCCATGGCCCATATGTTGCCAATCCCTGCTCTAGAGGGCAGGGCTAACATACAAAATGACCAGGATAAAGTGGAGAAATGCTCTAAAAATCAACCAGAAGAAATTCAACAAGAACAGATGCAAAGTCTGACACTTTGGACAAAATAATTACATGCAAATATACAGACTGGGGAATGATTAGCTAGGCTGCAGTGCTGCAGAAGAAAAATTGGAGGTACAGTAGGCCAGAAGCTGAATATGAGCCAACAATGTACTCCTGTTGCAAAACAAGCCAACAGCATACTGGGTTCTAGGAACAGGAATGTCATTTGCGAATGCAAGGAAGTGATCCTTCCACTCTTAGCACTAGTGAAGCCACATTAAATACAGTGCCCAGTTTGGGGCCTACACTTAAAAAAAGATGTAGACAGACTGGAAAGGATCCAGCAGAGAGTGACAAAAATTATTATGGAGGCCTAAGAAGCATGACTTATGAGGAAAGTCTGAAAGAACTATGCTTATTCAGTCTGGAGAAGAGAAGACTGAGGAGGGATTTGATAACAGTGTTCAAATACCTGAAAGGCAGTTACAGAGAGGATGGAGATGGGCTTTTCTCAGTGCCTGTTATCAACAGGACTAGGAGTAATGGTCTCAAACTGCAGCAGAGGAAATTTAGATGGGAGATTAGAAGGAACTTTCTGACTATGAAGGTGGTCAAACATTAGAATAAGCTACTTAGATACATTGAGAAATCTCTGTCCCTGGATATTTTCAAGAGCAGGTTAGATAGACACTTGACTGGGATGGTTCAATGAGGAGTGATCCTGCCTTGAATCATAGGATCATAGAATTGGAGAAAGGTAGGGCTGAAAGGGGACTCCAGAGGTCATCTAATCCAAACCTGCACAGGATGAGGGATCAACCCTTTCCAGAGCATCCTATGCAAATCCATTGTCTAACCCAGGGGTTTTCAACCTTTTTTAAAGGAGTGAATATACCCCTTCTGGGTACACTTCTAGCACAGTGGGGGTGGGGATTTGGCAGCAGCCAGAGGTGGAGCAAGGGTAGGGGGGGCAGGTAGCAACGGCTGGAGCCGGAGCGGGGTAGGGGGTAGTGGCAGCTGGGTGTGAAGTGGGGGGGTGGCCGTGGCTGGAGACAGAGCGGGGCGGGGGGAGGCTTGCACATGGTGGTGGCCCTTGTGAGATCCCTTTCCCAGCTTCTCTCCCCACATCTGGCAATAAACTGATTCAATAGCCACTTGGCTGCCCCTGTATCTCATTGGGATGTGCCTCATTTTGGTGAAGCTAATGTCCATGAAGTTACCTGAGTCCCCTCTGAGTCTACCAGGGCTAGTTGCTGCATGGCAGACATGGTGGGGTGCGAAAAGGTACACACTTATCAGAAATGGGGAGGGGGCAGCACTCCATGGTGATCCCTTGCTCCAGAAGCCAAGTGGGCAGGATGAATGAAGGGGCAGCTCTCCATCAAGCTTGAATCTCCTTATGCCAGCTGGGTATTCTTGGAGACCCCTCCTGTGCTTGTAAAGCAAGTGGTTGAAAAATGTCCTTGTGTGCCACAATGCAAGCAGGGGTCAGCTTCTTGCTGCTGGTTCTTCTCTGCCCCTCACAGATGCAGTCTATTTGCATCAATTCCCTGCTATTGCTGTTTCTGTAGCAGCAGCAGCAAAGCTAGGATCAAGGTACAGGGGTCCTCTCTGAAGGGATTTCTAATTCTTCAGATGCTGTTCTGCAAGACAGTGGTCAATCTGCATGCAGAGCTCTATAAGTAGGTACAAGCAAGTGGGAGACTCACCTCAGATGAATTTATCCTTCAGCTCCTCACTAAGGCCCTGGTGGAACTGGAACAACTGGGCTGCCTTATTTTATTTGGTATCAGCTGCCAGTTGTAGATATATTAGTTCACTGACTAACTGCCATGCTACAGAGTTTGGAGAGCTGTTTCCGCCAATCTTGACTACGGGGGTATGCATACGTATGGAATGTTGCTTTTAAGAACCTGTCTAAGTCTTTCAGAAGAGGACTGGAAGCCTCCAGGAGTGGGAATGCTTGAAGTGGGGTACTTTCTTTAAACAGACTAATTAGTCCCACCTTGGTCTGGTCTGTGGGGAAGGTGTGGGGGCAAAGCATAAACAGCAGGCAGCACTGATTCAGGAGCCCCCTGAACTTCTCTGGATCTCCACTGAAGTGCTCTGGGAGTGAGACTTTGGGCTCAGCTGGGGCCTCCACTGGAGGGGAGTTCTGCTGCTCCCTGAGGGTTTCATTCTCATTCTGGAAGGTCTTGCCCAGCACTTACCAGGCTCCACCTGGGCCTTCTCCAGGTTAACAGGTCCTATTTTCCCCCTACAGCTGTTCAATCGGGGCCTGCAGCTATTGAACTTCTTGCTGAAAATCAGCAATCACTCCCTAGGAGTCAGGTGCTTCTAGGGGTTGGGGAAGAGGGGCTGCAAAAGCAGAGTGGGTTTCATATCTTCACCCTTGGGTCCCTCTATGCAGGGGCAAAAGGGTGGTGCATGAAAACTATTAGGAACAAGACCAAGGGTGGCATTACCTAATGGTTAGACACCTGAAGCACAGATGAAGTCTGTTTGATTTCCTAGGAGCTAGAGATATGGAGGGGTCTGGTGCCAAAACTGAAATGAGGAACTGTAGCCTAAGTCAAAATACTCTGGCATCAAAACCAAAGCTGGAGAATAGGGCGGGCTGAGGATTAATCAGGATCAGAAGCCAAAAGCCAGAACCAGACATTGAACTAGAATCAAGTGCAGAATAAGAGGAAGTCAAGGTCCTAGAAGAATCAGAAGCTGAAGTAGGAACCAGGAGTCATAACCAGAGAATCAGCAAGGAAGCGTGGAGAGTGTCTTCACCAACTTTTGCCTTTGCCCAGACTAGGGCTGGGACTGGTTCTTAAGGGCTGGAACAAGTGGGACCCATTGCCTGTGGCTTCAGGAGATTGGCTGCCCTGATTGACCAACTCACTCTGACTGGGAACAGGGCTCTGGGCTTGCTTGTTCATGGGATGAATTGCCTTGATCCTCTGATTGGGACTTGATGAGTGTAGTGTTCTGCTCTGGCCTCATTACAATGGCACACCAGTTAGGTCTGTGCTCTAATCCAAGCATTTGGAGTGTCCATGAGGATTGGTTGGTTGGGTCCAGCCATAAAGTGGCCAGGGCATCAAGCAGTGCCAAAAGCCTGACCCATTCCGCTGCTAAGCTAGCAGTTCAAGCAGGGGTAGAGCAGGGGGAAAACCAATGGCTTGCAGCTATGGGATGGTGGTGAGGTGGCTTGCCTATCGGGTTCAAAGTTTGTTCAGCCTGCCTGCTTGGTGGCTCTAGATTGGTAATGGAGCCTGCAAGGAAAAGGGTGCAAGTTCAAGCCTGGGCAACTGGTGCCTCCTGAGTCTGGGGGGGGACACCAGATAACTGACTGGGATGGTCCCCTAGTGGCCAATCACTAACTGTGACGGTCCCCTACCAGCCAATCACCAAGCCCAAAACCACCAGTGGCAAAACCAGAAGTGCATTTCCAGGGGGTGCACGCCCAATCTCAGGGAGTGCACATGCACCCCTTACACATCGCCAGTGAGTTCAGATCTGCTTGTACTTGGTAAGAGAACTATCTTGGTTATAGCCAAGTTTTTCTTTCCTTCACATATTTGGGTTGCCATGCCTTGGCCTACGTCGCATATGGACTTGGAGAGAGAGTTGTGCAGCCTGCAACTGGTGAGTCTGAAGCTGCACACCATGTCTGGGAGGTGGGTGTGATTTGTTGACTGCCCACAGTTCCCTCTAGCTGGGCAAAAGCACCTGTTCGTAGGTGGCCAAGATTTTTTTTTCTTTGCCCCCAATACAAGCATAGTGAAGATGGGATTCTGAACCCATCTGAACAGTGGCAGGACCCTGGGGCACTAAGCTCAGGTCTCAGCATGCTATGCTGAAAACACTTTGGGGGTTTGTTATGGTATGCTGAGCATCCAATTCTAGCCTGCACTTTATTCCAAGCACTGGAGGCGTTTATGAGGATGTGTCTGAGTAGCATCTGAGGCCTGGCCCCTTTCCCAAAAGGCTTCCAAACCAACAAGGGGCACATGTAGAAGACCACTCTGCCTGTTACTGTAAGCTGGTCGGGGGGTTACACCCTATGCCCAAGGTGGGAACAACACGTAAAACAATCCAAAGCCTTCACATCAATGTCACTGTCTTTTACTTTGACAGTTGGACTTTCCTTGGGCCCTTACCTTCTACAGGGCTTGTGCTTCCTGCTCTTGGTATTCTTTTTTTGACATCCTGCACATGAGCTCCAGGCAGACACAACACCTCCCAGGACACCAAATCTGGACAACCAATTAGTACTTCTGCCCCCTGCAGAAGGGAGACACCAACCTCCAGCACACTCCTCTTCCTTTTTGGTGCAGTAGTCTTGAAGCCTGAGACCTCAAACTTCCTTCTCTCTAGACTGCTGACTCCTCTTCATGTTGTCTGCAGCATCCTCACTTCTGCCTTTTCTACAGCTGTTTCACTGCAGAGTGCCTGAATATGGTTGCTGTCTTCTACCTGTTCCTCTTGAATTTTGGGGGCTTGCTGCCACTTCTCTTTCTTTTTCCTTTGTCTTCTCCAGTGCCAGTTTCTCATTACTCCTATACAAGGAGTCTTCATTTTACCTGATAGCATGCAGCCTGGACACTGGTGTTTCTAACTCTTCAATCTTTTCTTCCAAGAAGGACACAAGCTAATACTTCGTATGTATGAAACCCTCTAGGAGGAAAACAAACATAGCACATCCTATACAGGTTACAACTGCTGCCCCCATCTTTATTTATGCCTCCTTTTCTCTCTGTGTGATACCTAGGCTATAGAAAACAAAGCAGAGGAGAAAACACACACACACACACACACACACACACACACACACACAGAGCCTCCTCCTTTCTGGCTCCCTCCTGCAGCAAACTCCCAGGCAAACTTTTTCTCTTTCCTCTTTGTTGAGCAGAGGGCTGGATTAGGTGACCACACAAGGTCCCTTCTAAAATCTCATGCCTTAGGTATCAATGACTGAAGTATTCATTCCATGAATCTGACATAATGTAAACTGCAGGATTGCGGGAACTAGTTTACCTATAGTTTGGATATTAGTAGAAGAGTCTAAACTATAGACCTAGAGGTATTTCTAAACATCCACAGAGAGCAAAGGTACAGACTGAGATACTACTTTGGATAAGTCTCAAGTGCCTGTTAACATCTTACATGCCTATGCCCCACTAGATGTCAGTGTTTTACAAGTTTCAAACTGAAAACTGAAATTTTCTCTATATAGAGTTCTTCTTGTTCAACCATTTTCCCATTGTTACTAAGGACCATAAAATAAGACATTGTGCTATATATTTTTTTTAATGGTGAGCATATACAATCAGGAAAGAAGGCAGGAATGAAGAGCATACATTTCACCTACAGGATCTTTTTCATAGTATGTTCCTGCTGCTATTGGATGACAGGGTGGGTCCACATCCGAGAGACACAAACATTGTGGATTCCATATTGTTATACCTTTTTTAGATCATTTCACTAATGTATGTTTATCTCACTGAGAAAAACCTTGTTGATGAGCAGATCAGGGAACAGATAACTTGAACTTTACAAGGAGGTTGTTATAACAGCACATTACTCCACAGGCTCTTTGCAGCACATGTTAGTGTGTAATTAGAGAGAGAAAAACAAGTCTGGTAACTCAGTTATATATTGTTACAGAACTGTTATTCTATTGCACCCAGTTTTATACTAACCAAAACACCTAGGTGGTGCAAAGATTAAATTTAGCATTCACCAACCTATGAGAAATAATAACAACTTTCTAAAATGATGCATACATACATTTAATTAGACCAACTAAATTTCTGATTGTGGAAGAACTAAATGAAAGAAACATATTTGATACGCTCACATTTTCAAAACACTAATTGCTTACTTCAAATAATGAATAATTCATGCAGAAAACACACAGAACAGGAGCATTCAGAGGATAATTATATTTGTACACAGGTTCTAGTCTGTTGCCCTGTCACTGTGTGGAGATCTTCCCAACCCCTGCTGCAGCTTATTTTATGCTAGGAAGCCTTAGATGGAGGCCAGTATAAGCTTAATCTTAGCTTGCGTCAATGCAGATATTTTTATTTAAAAGAACAGTTCCTTCTAATTCACTGTTACCAGGATATTTACCTCAAGGACATGTAGCAAAAGTTAGGTTTATAGTTAACTATATCTATTACATTAAATCATAACCACATTAATTTGTATCTGAAACTTAGCTTCCCACTCTAAGAACCTTCCCTACTAAAATCCTTCTATCTTGTTTCAGAGTGGTTTGTTCCCACCTTCTCATGGCTGGTGTGGTATTTCAGTTAAATTCCATTATCACTACTCTTATGAAGTAAAGTCTGTAGGAGCAGCTCCAGAAAGACATTATTAACCACATTTCCCCAGATGTTAGTACTTTAATACCAAGAATGAGAGAACTTTCAGATCAATCCGTATTTTCACTCATAGGGGACTGGTAATGCCAAATCAGTCAACTGCTAGTTAGAGCACTGTGCTGGGAAGCAGGAAATATAGATTTAAAAATCTTTGTGGGTGAAGTGACCCTAAAACTTGATTCTCCCATTTCCTAGGTGAGTGATGTAACCATGAGACTAGTCATGGGGTTTTGCCTGGCTATAATTTTTGGATTTATGCTTGCCCATGTATATACTTATGGAACTGCATACCTGCCCAACTGGAACAGGCATTTTCAGTAGCTATGTGGATACTTGTAAGACTACACTGCATGTGGAACTGCTCATAAGTGCTGAAAACAGTAGTTATGCAGCTGGACAAGTGTCATTTGAGCACATCAGATAAAATAAAATTCTGCCCTTAGTCCTTATTTATACAGAGTACAGTGTTGGAACTAAAGTGGTCAAACATTTTGGGATGTAAATTGTTCCATGTTTCAGAGGTCTCAGTTTAGACACCAAGCATTTGCTCCCTAGGGCTAGGGGCAGACATTACACATAACCCAGTTTAAATGATCAGAAACTGGTTTAACCCTGTAACAGAACAGATGTTC
Source organism: Crocodylus siamensis (assembly GCF_052110815.1). Lineage (NCBI taxonomy): Eukaryota > Metazoa > Chordata > Crocodylia > Crocodylidae > Crocodylus > Crocodylus siamensis. Next base: position 74,667,839 of record NC_143396.1, on the reverse strand, counting down.
AATGCACATAAACCAGTTTGAGAATAGCTGAACCCGGTTTGGGATAAACCTGGTTGAATATAGTATCAGACTTAACTGATTTCACTCAAACCAGTTTATGCAATGTCTGTCACAGCCCCCTTGCTGGTTTAAAATAAACCAGACACCCCAGCATCCCAGCATGCTCTCTGGGCTGGGTAGAGCTCTCTGCTCCACAGCAGGGAGCCCCTCCATTCTGCTCCCTGGCTAGAGCTCCAGCAGAGACTGCAGCCTGCTTGTCCCCCTGCTCCCCTCCACACTCCCTGCTAAGCAGGAATTCCCCCCTCCCCTCTGCCTTGCTGAGAAGGTGTCTGTGTATTAGCTAGCAGACCACATGCTGGCTATCGTCTGTGCTGTGGAACACAGGACAAAGGCAGAATCAACAGGTAGCCTATTTAGAAAAAGAACTTGTAGGAGTAAGGGTAACCGTGATGAATGGTGATCCCTGCTGTAACAGGACATCACTTTCTGTAAAATCACATGAGCTTTTATTGTAAGTCTTACAGACTTCTAATTTCTACAGACTTCTATTGGTTCAGCATCTCATGCATTCGTACCTGAAATGCAGTAGAAAATATCTGAATGTGTATCTTTGAATGTAAAAGTACAGAAATATAGCATATTCTACAGAAAATATCAACTCCCCCAATATATGTTAGTGCTGAATATAGTTAAAGAATACTGACTTTTTAAAATAAGGAAATTCTTTTTCATATTTAGGTTTCAGAGTCTGATCTCACTTCTCTACATCTTACTATACAATTCAATATGTTTAGATATGGTTCAGTCTCCTGACCATGATAAGGCTGCTTATTTTGATCAATCGATCCTTTCCCTCTGCCTCACCTTTCAGTTGTAAAAAAATGTCTTGTTCAAAACTATAATGGCCACCTGTACAATTAGCTGACTTGAAGGAAGAGAAAGAACAAATTTGAATGTTTCTTTAAAAATAAGGAAGCCCAAATCAAGTTTAATATAGTACATCATTCACACAATTGAGATACATAACAAAAATTGCAAATGCTACGTAAGATTTAATTTAACCTCTCATTGCTTGCATGTAAACTTGGCCTTCCCAGGTTTTCCATGTTTTATGCATTGACTTTTATTGGCTGTCTTTATAATTTAATATAAAAGAGAATACAAAAATGTTATGACTGCTTCCCTTAATTAGCAGACTTCACAGGGTGCTGAAGTCAATGTTATCAGATTATTCCTCAGACTTGGGTAACGAGACTGAGAACACGTCCAAACAAGCTTGATAAGTGACTATGGAAGAAAGTTACTGGATATGGCTTCCAGCTTCCTTAGAGTTAGTTAACCTTATTCTTTGTGCCAGCCATCATCTGTTACAACTGGAGCAGAGGTGACTGACTCTCAGAAGGTAGAAACCATGTGTAGTAATTCTCAAACTCAGGGAAGGGAATAATGATGAAGGGAACCATCAAGGGAGGAATAAGAAAATGAAAGGAGCTCCTAACAACTTTCAAAAAGCTGCAGCCTGGGAGTGAAAATGAGTTAAAAGGAAAAGAACTGTATTTGGAATGATAAGATGAAATGCAGAAAGAACTACTCAGCAATATCTTTATAAACATCAATTAATTCTTAATTTCGCCATATGTCATACTCTAGTACTTAATATTTTCTTCAAGTTGTTTGGAGGACATAAAAAAAACACTGCTTCAACAACCACGTGCCTTTTATTTACATTTATATTAACATGCACAGCAACAGCTATATTCAACTAATATTAAGGTTCAGAAATAAGCTGATAAAAGCAAAGAATTGAGGCTGTATGTTCCCAACTTGCTTTTTTTAGGTCTAGATAGCTAAGAATTTGGTAGACGGAAGTCATAATTTTTAGTAACACTTAAAAATAAATTTATTACTGAAAATTTTCATGTTTCTCTTTTCAGGTTAGTCAAACGTTATTTATTATGTGTTTTAATTCTCTTCCAAGCAGGTGTTACAAACCTATACAGGGACCAGAATGTATATGGCCACAGGTCCAGGCTAATTGGCTAGAGAGGACTACATTGCAAGAAGAAGTTACACTGGGAGGAAGTTGGCTGCTGCCTACTGCACAGAGTGAAAAGATCTCCAACCTCAACCCTCTCCAGGTCAGGCCTGCTGTGTGTTCCAGTAACCAAGAGGACAGAGGCATAGCAGGGCATGCATATCCTGGGCAGCAGTGACATAGGGCACCTGCCACAGTGTGGATGGTGACGGTGAGGCCAACTGAAAAAAGAGCATATTCAAGTACATACATTGTAGGACAATGCTGAGTATGTGTAAAATGCTCTGGTAATCTAAAAATGAAAAACCCCATATAAGAACTAGTTACTATAGCATGTACACAAATTCTTTGTCCCATGGACCTACTGTAACTACAGCAACTGAATGTTAACCATAGCCATATTCAATCAATGTTTTAATCAATGGATTTTCCACTAGGTTAAAGGGATTTTCCTATTCCTATGTGAAATGCCAAAGCAAAATAATGAATGAGCTGATTCTATTATTGTATAAAATAACCTGGAAAAATGTTCACTTCTCTTCAACTCAGACTTGATTTTGTTTTAATTCAGTACCTTGTGTCTTATTCATATTAGATATCTTTCCCACTGGTACTTTTATACAAATTAATTCAGGGCATACACTACTCCCTGAAACGTTTTATAGTGATGTCAAAAGATCAGCATTGTCAAAGCATATAAAGTGTAGGTAATCAAAGTACATTTCTGCTGTACACATCCATTTTAGCAGTTAAAGGCTGTTCCTGCACTAATTTACTTTGTATAGCCCTTGAAAGTAATTCGGAACAAAAGAGACATTTAAAAATATTTATTATGAAGTATACATAAATTATTTTAAAAGATTTGTTTGAAAGGATGCAGCCCCTTCTTTTGAAAGCAGATTACATTATAGGCAGTATGGTGTTTTGCACTGCTAATTGATGCAATCAGTGTTTCTAAGCATAGCCCAGTTTGGCCAAATCATGTCAAATGCCTTTTCTTGGATTTCATATACCTAGTGACAATCAAGTTGTTTTATATAGCAACATTAAGTTGCTTTAAATAAAGCTATTAATATTGGTAATCCAGTTCCTCAGAAGCCTGATTTTTCACATTTTAAGATTAAGCAGAGAAGTGTCTATAGAAATCAATGGTATGGAATCAATACATAGACACATCACTTTAGAGCATCTACTGCATAATGAGGAAAAGTCAGGGTTAATTAAATGATTACTGACCTAAAAGTTATTCACTTATGCTTGATGGGGTGTAGGAAGTACTAACTCCTTTGTCTCGAGTTCCTGATGCTCAGCTGCATCCTATATTCCTCCTGCTTGCCATGATGTCCTCTAAGTTGATCATGAACATAGAAAATATTATAGTAAAGCATCAAAGAAATGCCGAATAAGAAATTCATGTTATCAATGGATACTTTAATTGATTATCTTTATTGATTGTGAATTAGATGAGGCAGTTTTACTTTAACATTCAAACCCAATAGGCTGTACATAACATAACATTAGTACAGAGGTTCCCAAATTTTAATCTACAAGTAGGATTCTCCCAGGCAGGGAGACAGGAAATTTGCCTTAATTTCTTTATTCTACTAAACTAAGACTTTTGTTATCACAAGGTTAATCTGGACATATTTTATATTTGAACAATATTAACATAATAGCTCTATCTTATTCTAACTCCCTTTTGATAGTTTTGATTAAATTTGGTCTCATTTTTCTGCTAAGAGAATCATTGCCTAGGATATGTGAAACAGGATGTACAAAGCCAAGTTAAAAATACACTATTGAAAATGGGCTTCTAGTGGCAGGCAGAGAAGAGTACATCTACCAAGTTTCTTCCATCTCCAATTTCAATAATTTATACAGTATACCCAGAGAAAAAACACAACAAGAACAACTAATACATACACAAAGTACACAAGTGTGTTTATTACATTTTTGCAAGCACTTTGTTCTACATTTCAAAAACGCCACCATCAAGCTGTTGGCACATTTATGTACAAAACAGATTAATTGTAATGCCTGCTACAAAGCATTCTTTGTGAAAATACAAACTCTAATACCAGAGAAAAGCCGAAAGCATCAACATCATTACATGAGTTTAAAAGACATAGTTTTAAAAATCAGCACAAACTGTTTAAGACACAAAACTGAAACACTACAATATAGAATTCAAAGAAGGTTTATAATACTTTTTGCAGAACTGTAATATTGGTACTGCACATATCAGAAAACTGTTGACCCAGTAAGACAATCTAAGTAAAAAAAAAAAAAAAAAAGCCAAACAGACAAAATAAACCAAATTGCAAACAAAACCCCCAAAATTAATCAACTAATGCTACTTAATGCATAACCATGCCACAAATAACTATTGAATTACCTTCTACTTACTACAAGAATTGTTAAAAATTACTGATGATGCATGACTAGTAATAGTACAAATAAGAGTTTTACTCAGTAACCTTTATTAGAAATGCACTTACACTGAGAGAGAATTCACAATGGTCCATTAAGTGCACAAAACTACCTAGGATTTTTAACACTGACAAAAATGTCTTGTCAGGCTACATCACTTTAAAAGACACTTTACAGCATTCTTGTAGCATTAGAAATAGGCAAAAAATAAAAATAAAAAAGACACCAAATTTGGTCCAATAATACTGATTGCTATTTTTTTTTCTTTTTGTACATTTTTTTCTTCATGTTTTGTTCTTTTGATACAGGTACTTTCTTCAAAAAACATGACTTACCTTTCTGATAACATTTTCCTAGCCAAAATAAAGGTTCAAATATATTACTACACTTTCAAACAATAAGATCTGTAGTGGCCTTTTACCTCACTTTAACATAATACAGATAAACCAGTATGTGTAGCAAAGCCATAAGCCAAGCTATTACATTTATGGAAGTATCCTTGAATATATCACATACAGTATATTATAGTCCAGGCAGGTGCAATCCATTAAAATTTTTAAAGCAGGTAAAAAAGACTTCTGACTTGTAAGCTTGCTGTATTTTTGATATATCACTTTCATAAATGTAGCTAAACAGTAATTGCTCACATCAGCACATGAACAGTTCCAATTCCGCATAACCATTGTTGAATTACAAAGAAATCATTCTGCACAAACCTACGCATAGCTATATCACTTAGTTAACATTTGTCTATATACTGAAACTCTTTAAAGATAACCGTGGTATCATGTCCTTTAAACAGGCAAATAGCCATGCATCATTAACACCACGGGCTGCATGCTCACAATATAAACAGGAATAATCACCAATAAAACTTTGAGAGAGAATATTCTTTAAGAACATCAAGAATAATACAATGTTAACAAAGTTAAGAAGCACTTTTATTTTTTTAAAATTTTTTTACCTACTATTACAAATTTAGAAATTGCACCTTTGATTGTTTAAAATATTCTAGGACCTGCAGTCAAGGTTGTTACTGGTCCATCTGGTAAGATATCCAAATATGAAGGAAAGTCATCAGAGTGTCTTCTCTATATATATTGTACATACTGTACAATGGTCCCTTTGAAGTATACCTGTAGTTAGTTATTGAACTTAAAACTAAAAAGTATAAAAAGCTATTTTTCCTTTCAAAAACATATAAGAAACAATGCAAAAGGTGTTATGCATAACACATACAAAGTGATTAAAAAAATCAAACACATCTCCGTATTTGACAATAGTTAGTATCCTTGATCTAACAGAACTAATTAGCTTAAGAGGATTCAGGAAAGGCTGTTTAGGAGCTCTGTAGTAAAGAATGGTCACACAAACTATAACTAATTAGGAAATCAAGTGCTTGACAACCAAGAATTGTACATGGGTGGCTTATAAGTCACCCTGGCTATCTTTTATGAGAAGCACTTTCACTTTGTTTTTAAAATGGTCGGATGGCCTTTAGTTAAACAGCAAAGCATTCAAATGTTAGCAAGTTAGACAAGGTTTTTCTTATGTGTATGCATTGAGCCGCTCTTTAGAACGGGTAGAATGAATGTCATGAAGCTCTTGTTCTTCCTTTGACTTAATATCCTCATATTTTTGCATTCTGCAAGCATCTTTCACGTAGGCCCAATTAGCAGACAAAACCATGAGATAGTGAACCTGGAAGAAAAGTAATATGGAGTTAGGGACAAACTGCACAAAAGCAGAACATGTTCACATGTGAAAAGGACAGGTTTCTGGGTGGAAGCAAAATGCACTGAGGGCAGAAAATAAGGGATCTATATAGAATGATAGGGTAATGTTCATATTTGCTGTTCTGTGCACTCCTGCCTTTGATGACAGTGGCCACAAAGACACAAATTGCAGCTGAGGATAAGCATATCACAGAAATATCCATGCCTGTTTATTCTGATATTTGCTAGCAGCTGGTAGGGTGGGGAGAGATATGACAGAAGGGCACCGGCATTTGCTTTCAGCTCCTGTTAAATTGGGATAGTGTGTTCTAGATCTGTCAGGCCCTTAGCATTAGATTTCAAAAAAATGTCTCATTCTGAGATTTTTCAACATTTTTCACAAAACTAATTTGGATGAAAAAGAATGGAAAAGAAAATAAAACTTTGGAAGTGCCTAAATGAAATGAAATGTGTCAACAATTCATATCTGATTTACAAGAGGACTTGGACATTCACAAAGAGCAGGTAGAAGAGGAGGCAATAGAAGGAAGCCACTCTCTCCTCTTCCTCCCTAGTTTTGTATATGGTACATAATTCCCATCAAGAATCTACCCTTTCAAATTTCCTTTGCTTTTATTTATAAAAATGGTAAATGTGGACAAAATTGAAAGGTGGGCTTTTTTGCTTTTCACAGATTTCATAGACATTTGGGCTGGAAGGGACCCTGGAGGATCATCGAGTCCAGTCCCCTGCCCCAGGGGTAGGAAGTCAGCAGGGATCATAGGATCCCAACAAGATAAGCATCCAAATGTGTCTTGAAGGCGTTCAAAGTGGGTGCTTGAACCGCCTCTGGTGGCAGTCTATTGCAAACCTTGGGGGCTCAGACAGTGAAGAAGTTCTTTCTTATGTCCAGCCTGACTTGGTCACAGTGGATCTTGCTTGCTTGTTTCAGACCAAACAAAGTATTTCCTTTAAAGTGGAACAATACTGTTTCCATTCACTCACCTTGTCCACCCTCACCCCTCCAAATAACTCCAAACATTTTCATTTTTAAAATGTATATTTCACTGGAAAATCAATTATTCATGCATAGGTATGAAAACTGTCTGGAATGTATCTACACTTGTACAGAAAGTGTCAAGATTTAACAAAGTAAATGGGCAGCTCAAAATGGATACTAGGTCATTAGGAATAAGCAGAGGCCATGCAGCAAAAAACAAAAGCGGGTGGAGGGAGTTATTGGCCCATGTTTTGATGCATAAAGTGAGAAGTTCTAAAAGTCAAGTGATTTAGATGTTGCAAAAGATATTTAATAAAACTATTAAAAGTTTCTTGAGTCATAAGTAAGAGAACTAGTAGAAAACAAGTAGAGTTACTCTTCAATGAGGATGAGGTTGAGATTAAAAATCTGAATCCAGACTGAAATTAAAAATCTACCAAAATCTTTGCCTCAGTTTTCAATAAAAATAATGATGGCAAAGGTTGGGAATCAAGAGGGAAGGAATAAGGTAGGAAGAGTTTTTAAAACAAATGTATAAAATGAAAATCACCACATCCAAAGTTGATACAAAACAAAAAGAGATTAATATGATTACTTTGAGAGAACCTCATTATTCCAGAATTGTGAAAGAACTGGCATACAAAATCCTTGTTAATGTAATTAGGATTTTTACATGATATATCTGGGACTGAAAGAATACAAATGTTCATAAATGTTCCCTTATACTTAAGAAGAATAAAAAAAGTGATCCAAACACCTTTTGTCAAACCTAGTGGTAAGCCATTAGAAAAAAAAATTAGGGAAGAATAATCAAAGACATGAAGTAAGTAGAAAATGGGATAAAATACAACATATATTTAACAAAGGCAGACCAGCCAGATAACACTCTTCTTTTTCTTTGGGGAAATAATTAATTTGCTAGAGAAAGGAACTGTAATTGACTGAATCTATGTAGACTTCTATAAAGCTTTGTGACATAATACCTTATGGGAAAATATTAATTCAGCTGAGGAAGACAGGACTTAATAGATGAGCTAGAGCTGGTAAAGGGCTGGTTAAAAAGGAAATGATAATACATTATGTTAACTGAAGAAGTATCAGGCTAGAGGGAGATTATTAGTGGAGTTTCTAAACAACTGGTCTTTGGACACATCTTATTAAATATTTTCATTGATGACCTGGAAACAATGAGTACAAGAGCACTAATGAAAATTGCTAATCACAACTAATGTTTAAATATCTTTTACTGTTGTCCGCATCAAAGTACAGAAGTGAATTGGGAGATTATTTGGAACTGAATACCTTTGATGTCTGGAGTAACAGAACTAGGATGAAATTCAGTAGGACAAAATGTACTCAAAGACTAATAAAAATAAGTTTTACTATAAGCTGGGATTCATCAGCTGGAAACAAATCAAAGGGGACATGCTCACAATCAGAATAGTCAATCAGGTGATCATGAATGGTCTTTGATTAGAGAGTTGTGGATCCAGTGGCATTACTGAGGGTGGATCTCTTTGTCATTCAGCTGAATAAGAATAACCTGAACTGAATAAACCATCATGCATCTCTAATAATAAAATAAAAACCTGTAGAGACAATGAGCTGCTATCATAATTACTCTAATAAATCCCTGGCAATTATGACTTTCAACTATACTGCAGATGACAGAAAGTAATCCAGAGGCCCACTAGGGCCCAAAGTAGGACCAAGGACATGTTACTCCACCTCAGTTCAGCAAAGTTATCCTTGACAGAATGGGTTCTGTCGGACCCAATACCTATGGAACATCTGAAAAACAGTCCCAAATTCTCTGAGTCTCTAGAAAGACACCTATCAAAAATAATGGTAATTGGAAAAGATAAACATATAAAAGGCCCATATGGTCCATGCAAAATCTTTGATGACCTTTCTTCACCACTATGAAACCAATCAGAAGAGTAAAACTAGCTTTCTTTCTTTATCATAAAAGTAGATCAGCGTCTCTTCTTGCAGGTTAAAAAGGGAATTGAATACCCAAGAGCCCTACACCACCATTACAAAGTCACTATGTCATTCTTCTGACAGAGTCAATGGAAGTTCCTTTTAAGAGGAAGTATATTAAAAGGAAGAGACTTTTATTCTTGATAATAATAACTATCACTAACAGAATTAAGAATAATTTTGAACAGCCAGGCTAAGTACAGACATTCAAGAGGCCTGAGCCTGAACTGATTCAATCTTTGCAGGTTAGTTTAACCTGCGTAGATTGAATCAATTTGCAAGTGAACAGACATTCACTTTTGATGCCGGAAATGCAGGCATATGCCTGCAGTGACTCAGGCCAGAAGTCAGGGGGCACTAAAGCAAGCCCTCTCTTCCCTTCGGCAGTGGCCAAGGGAAGTTGTGCAGAGGGGGAGGGCATGACCAGGCCCCGACAGGCCTAAGTATGATTGGGAGAGGTTTAAACCCCCACCCCAGCCTGCAGGGACCCCAGCCCAGGTGTACCTGGAGGGGGAGGGGGAAAATAGTCCTTGCCAGGCTTTTTAGATAGCCAGAATGTGGCCAGACCCTGGCACCAAGCAGCATGAGCTGGGGCATGGTCAGACCCTCCCCCTTTATGCCATGGCAGGGGAGGAGGGGACAGCCCTGTTTGCCACGGTGGCTCCCTGACAACCCAGCCTAGCCCCAGGTGTGGGGACCTGGGAACACAGCTTCTACCCCTCCACTACCCCACAGTGGCCAGTTTCCCCACTGTGCCCTAGCACTGTGTTCCTCCAGCCTTGATTCTAGCCTGAAGCATCATCACACAGAGTCTCCACCCCACCCAAGATGAGGAAGGAAGAAAAGGGGGAGAGCCCTCTGTGACAGTCTGGGGCCTGGGTGCAGCACTGCACAGAGCTCCCCCCCACTGCAACAGCAGCAGGAGCATGGGCAGATGGTTGGCGCTGGGGGACTGAGCTGGGCTGGTCTTGTCCGCAGGCACTGCTGAGGGTGGGCATGGAAAAGCCGGCCTGGGCTGGGCCACAGGGGCGGGGCACTTCCCAGCTGGCTGCGGCTTGGGCTTCGGCTGCAGGAGCTGTGCAATGAGATTGCTCCTTGCTCCCTGTGCCTAGCGGGGGATGGAATGTCACAGAGCCACAGGCAGCTGGGAAGGGCCCTGCTGGTGGGCACAGAGGTGCCAGTGGGCCCGGAGCCTGGCAGATGCCTGCCACAGGGGATTGCATGCCCACAACTTCTACACCACCTGCATGGAGCCTGCAACAAGCAAGCAACGTGCAGGGGGTGCAGGCACATGAGCCCCCATAGCAGGTGGCTGCCAGGCTCCGAGCCTGCCACCACCTCTAAGCCAGCTCGGGCAGCCACAGGCACATTTTGCATGGCCAGTCTAGCTGCCAAGGTGCCTGCCCACAGCTGCAATGATGTTGCCTCTGTGCCACTGCCTGGCCAACCGCCACCCATGCATACTGGGTTGGGCTGTCACAGAGCCTCAGCTGGCCAGGAAGGGCCCTGTCTCCACAGCCCAGCCCAGTTTGCTCCTGGTTTCCTACACCCAGGCTGAGCCAAGCCAAACTGTCAGAGAGCTGCTGAGACAGCACCACACAGACCGGTGGGGGGGAAAGACCCTGAGTGGGTCTGCTCTCCCCTGGTCAGGCAGCCCCTGGCTGTGGTCCCCTGGGCATGAGGATGGGGGGCACCCCTTCCTGCCCCCTTCACTTTAGGGGGCCACATTGGGCTGGCATCTGGCTATGGCCCTGCCTCTGCTCTGGCTAGAGAGCAGAGGCAGGGGCCAACCTGCTGTCTGAAGCAGGGAGCACAGCCCAGCTCAGGGCTGAAAAGCATGCTTGTATGCTGGGGGACTGTGATTTAACTTAAACCAGGAAGGGGTCTGGGACAGAAGTTCCGCAAACCGGTTTGACCCAAATCATTTAAGTCTAATGCTACATTCAACCAGGTTATCTTAAACCAGTTTGGGCCATCACTTAAACCGGTTTATGTGTAACTTCTGTCCCTAGCCCCAGTGACTTGGGGCCTATCAAATTCATGGCAGAAGTGGGCTGCTCAGCAGCTCCTTTAATCTTGCAGGCTTCCCTGTGCACCTGTCCCCCCATTTCTGATTGGCTGAGGGGCCCCAGTGGCCCTGCTGCTTGCTGCTGACTATGTGGGAGGCAAAAACAGCACCATATTTAAAACCATGGATTTTGCCCCTCTGCCAATCAGGAGTGAGTTGTGAGGCCCTCCACCAGTATGCAGGGAGAGGGGGGCACTTGCAAGATTAAAGGGGGTGCCACAAATTTGGCAGGTCCCTACCAATGACTGCTCCATAACATGCCAACTTATGCAAAAAATAAGGTGGTGATTTAAACTGAATCAATATTTCTTTTCAAGGTAGAGATAAAATTCTTTATTAATGAGATTATTCTGCCAACATTCTTCTCCGGCCCTCACCTCTATGCTATGAGGGCTTTCTCCACATGTTTGATATTAAAAGTTCTTCTGGTATCTATGTGGAATAGACTGAAACTATTACAAAGACCATCCATCTCCATGTTTCATTTGTAAAACACCACTGAGGAGTTTTAGTTTCCTACCCTACAGCCACAGAGTGAAGCATCAGGCTCCGTGCAGTTCAGGGGATGTGCAGGCAGACTGTGCCGGCAGCCCGGGAAAGCAGGCTCCACAGAAGAAAAAAAAAAAAGCAGTGATCCTGATCCCTGCCCCCCCCACCCCCCTGGAGCCTGCCTGCCTGTGTGGGGCCCCGTGCTTCCCTCTGTGGCTGTGGTACCCCTCAGGACTGCTCAAGCCAGGTGCCTGAGAGCAGGTGCCGCCTCGGGGAGGGAGGCTACTGCTGCAGAAGAAAGCACCAGCCCCCACCACAGCTCAGGGACTGCTTTGTCCACCAGGAGCTCGCTCTCTCCTCCCCACTGCTGGAAAGGCAGGTAAGGATCGGGCTCTGACATGGGTGTATACAACACGGGGGTTTACTTCATCCTAAATTGAAACAGCACTTTTAAAAAAAACACTGCTTCAATTTAGGGAGAATTAAACCTGTGTGTCATCTACAAATGCCCTAAAGTAAAAAATGAGGGAGACCAAATTATTTTGGCCACCTAAAAACCTGATTTGCTATGTTTTTTTAACCTCTTATGTACATCTGATAGACTTTAGATGGCAAAATAACGTGAGGCTGTTTTTTACAATGCTACTATATTCACCTAGCATCATATTTGAAAAAAAGAGAACAAGAAAGTATATTTTTGCTTGTTGACTTTAGACCAGCTCCTATATTTTTCCTTTTTTTAATACAACCCATAAGCACTTCCTCTGTAAGGAAGAAAGGGAATTGCATATATTACAATTCTGCTTCATAGCAAATATCCTGTTTTGGGATTCTTACCTACCTAATCATTACTGCTCGGAGTTGAAAGAAACATATACTTGTGCTTATATTTATAGTGGAACCTGTTAATACTCTTTGTTTCTAGTATGACACAATATTTTTTCAACAAAACTAATATTTTGGGTTATTTTCTGGGAAAGTTCTTATTTACTCACTCCCTGACTGAAAAATTCAAAGAAACATCAGTTAAAGTTCAGGGTGATGTAGCACCCTAAGTAAATGCTTCATGTGCATATTCCCTGAGAGTAGGTACCAAATCTTTTTAGTGCATGAGGAATCCATTTGTGACTGTGCTGCAACCCAAGAAAGAGAATTCACAGTTAGCACAGTTTTCTTCTAAATAGAATAATGTATACAAAATAATGTATTTTTGAAAGCCATCACTTAATGGTAGATCCATGTGCAGTAATTTTAAATAAATGTATTTTATATATAATCATTAGGAACTTTATAATTAATAAAAAGCTCTAAATCTACACCTAACATTCTAGCAGCCTGGAAGAAAAAAAGTCCTAGAGTCAAATGACTGTTAAATTTATTTCAGATGCATTTATGTCCGTTTTAAAGTATTTTCTTGCCCTATTCTCCTAAATGTTATTGTAGGAGATAAAATTATTAGAAGCAGCTTGGAGATGGATGCATTTAGTCATATGAAACAAATCTTTTCTTTTGTATAAGATTGACAATTGTGTGATCAAGCCAAAAACAGCACCTACAAAAAATAAAACAAATCACATCCTTTTTCAGGAAGTGTATTAAAAGGGAAATTAAATATTTGTACTGAGGAAGTAATTTAGTTCTTGCAGATATCTTATATATCTAAGAGCGTGTTATAATACAATAGACCAAAAAAAAGGCCAAAGGTAAGTGTGTTCTTAAAAAAATAACTGGCTTTACTGTTATAAACCTGTCCAAAGGGCACCCCCAGAGCCCCAAGTTTTCCCCACTGTCCCACTGTTTGTCGTAAGAAGCAGACTGAGGTTTGACCTAGGAGAACTCCTTATCCTCGCAAGGCTCAGCTCCTTTGCCCTTTTACTGAACCTCACAGCTGCAGCAGGGGAATTTATGCTAGCTCCAACTGGCCTTCCCTTTGGGTTGTGAAAGAAATTTTAGATCCCTCCTTCCAAAGAATAGGCTAGGCTGAAATGTCACTTTCCCAGAGATCATTTTTTCCACAGGCAGTCAGTAGAGAGAGAAAAAGAAACCCAAAAGGATTTATTATGTAGAAGAAAATAATTATATGAGCAAAACTGACTATAGATTTGAAGACAATAAAAAGACAGGTATAGTTTTTTTACCCTCTCACCTAGCTACACTTTAGCACTTTACCCTAACTCTTTTAATTGTACGGTATATGTTTCAGTTTTGAAAGGTAATATTGTTTGAATATTATCCTGTTATACAGCCTCAGTTCATTAGTGCGAACTGTCATTGTCCTGAATATGTAGGAAAGCATGACACAAGGTATGTGTTTTAACAAGCCTCCGTTTTTTTAACAACTCATATGAGAACAATGTAGCGCATAGCACGTAGAGGACAGAACTTTGCTCCTTCTTGCAGGATGATTGTAGTCAGTCTACCACACTTGGTCTCACAGACCATTTCTGGGAAACCCCCCCCCCCTCCACATGCAGGGGTTAGAAGTCAGAGAAAAGTCAGTTTTCTTCTTGATGTATAAGACATTAAGAGCCCGGTCTCCTTTAGCAGATGCCTTCCCCTAAAATCCACTCCTAACTCTCCTTTATTATGGGAACAACCCCCTACCAAAGAGGGTACTGTATATCTGCCAAGTACTGATAATTTGGATCTTACCCACTCTTTTGACCACTGAATTTCTGGGCACTGCAAGTAAAGGAAAAAAAAAAACCATCTTGCCTTGGACAATTTTGACAGCAAGAGAAAAATTTCTCAAAAAGGTAGTTAACAAGGTGCCAACAGCAGAACCACAAGTTTCTAGGAATCTCAGTGATGGAAATAACTTGTCTGCCATGCAATACGAGGTAGACCATAGGGAAGACCTATATGTCAACCTCTCTTGTGTGGGGAGGCACTGGACTTCATGAGGACTCCTGCTTCAAACTCTCCTCTAGCTACTTTCTCTCCCCCAAACCAGGAAACGTTGCTCTGATGAAAATAAAATACTTAAAAAAAATTCTTATTTATTTCAGAAAACTGCATCCATTCACATAAGTGGCTCCCAGTTTCTTGCAAAAACTGGAAGTTAGCTAGTTTCCTGCTACTTAGAATGTTACCCACAGTCACTAAGGCTACCATGAGAAACCATGTTACAAAAAAGCAAAATACATTGTAGTATATTTTGGTGACACATTTAACACTTGGTGTTACTTCAAAGCACATGAGGAGCATGATGCCTTCCATGTTACAAACCAAACTCTACTCAGATACGTAGTGTAAACCTGGTGACCTCAGATGAAACTATATGTGCCTGTCTGCCTCCCGGATTTTACCCTGTAAACTTAGCCTTGGTAATCCTTATCATGTAGTATCAGAGTACTTCCATGCAACAGTGGTCCACAAATGCTATAATCCATAACTGATACAATGCAGTTAATATACCTCTCCATGGACAGTTGTAAATTCCAGGCACAACATCCTAGATAAGTAATGGCTTGTGATAAAATGCAGTGAATCAAAAAAAAAACCAAAACAACTTAATATATGCAAAACATGGGAATGGAAACCAAACTACATCCAAATGGACACCTTAGCAGTGACAGGACTGCCAGAGAAGTAAGAGCCCTTGGAATGAAAACACAAAGTAGCTCAGACCACTGCAGAAGCAAGTGTTTGTAGAATAGGGCCAAAATCACCCCTGCCTGCATACTACTATAAACCAGCACTATGGGCTGGGCAGTACTGTGGTCAACATCAGCTGTCCTTAACCCTAATGGATGTAGAGCACTGGCAATCTATTATGGCTGCTACCAGCAGTCTGTTGTACCACTGAACATGAGCTTCCCATTTCTTTTTCTTTTTTTTTTTTTTAAGATCTGCACCAAGCCAGACTGGAAATCTCTTATTCATCCTTGCAGAAATATCTAGATAGCTTTAATACTCTCATCATTCCACATTAAAAAATAAAGTTCCTGTGAGAAACAATGCTTTTCTCTTATTTTCTTTGTCCCATGCCAGATTCAAAAACTACTCCTCTTTTGTGGTATTATAATTTACAATCAGAAAATGACAAATTTCAGGCCAAAAGCAAATACATTTATGTCCTCTGAATAGCCTGTTGCAGGGTATATGGCTCAGGGGCTGCAGCCCAGCTGCAGACAGTTGAAAGGCAACTGCCTGCCTGCCTGCCTGCTGAGGAGGACTGGGCCAACTGATGGGGATGACTGGATCACCCATAGAAAGTTAAAAGCTCTCAGTGAGGGGTGTGAGAGAGAGAGAACCAGAGTGAGAGCGAGGGCTGCTGAGGAGGCTTCACAGAGTTTGAATTGTCTTCTCAGGGTCTGGGAAAGGATTGTATGGTGTGACTTAATCCTTTTTTGCTTATGTATTTGTTTGCTTTGCAATTATGTTGTTTCCTGTGGAGACAAGTTTGACCCAAGGAATATAAAACTGTGCTGCAAAAAGTGACAACCAGCCATATGAAGAACCCAGTCTAATTCATAAACTGAAGAGAAATAAAGGAACATGACAAACAAGAGGAGCTTCTACAGTTCAATACATTTAAGCTTTCTTCAGTTAATCAGAGTGCTCTTGCCACTAATTTATTTCAGTGCCCACATCACTGCATTGGCAAGCTGGTGAAAGAAGACCATTAATTAATCAGATTTCTTCCCCAAGCAGCATCAAATCTTTCCTGAGAACATGCTGTCACTATTGGTTCTAGTAGGGCTGCTCTGCAGCAGCTCACTGAACAGGTCCTTGTTCCTGTGGCTGCTACTTTGCAATTCAAAATCTAAGCTTTCATGTTTTTGTTTTGTTTTTAAAGACACCTAAATCTCTAGCTCTTATGATTATGAACAAAATCCTTAAAATGTGGGCTCAGTGTACATTGAGGTACTTACACTGGCTTCAATCTATTTATAGTATGAAACCATCTCTGAGAGAAGCATGAGCCATCCCAATGCATTTCATTTAGATGTTGGCGCTGAAGCCTAATTATATCATTATGAACATAAATGCACTTCAGTATTTCACTGATGATTATGCCACACAAGAAAGAGAGAGGAATGCACATCCGATTAAAATCTGTATAACGCGCTGTGACTGAAGTCTCTTTTAGGCATTGAAAGTGGGCAAAGTTTAAGATTTTGGGAGGGCTAAAGGGGCTACTACCACTTAAGAGAGAACCTTCCTCAGCTGTCTTACTCAGAAAAGCTGTTACACAGAAACTCAGAAGTATTCATGCTGAAATTTTATGTGACTGAATCATAACTGGTGCATCAGCACAGAGGGAGTCTCACAGAGCTTGAACCGGCTAGGTAATATAGAAATTGTACTGAAAAAGTGTTTCCCCTCTATAACCTGAAGTTCACTTTATATTGAAATGCATATCTGGAATTAAAAGAAATCCATAGCTGCTCTTGGGACTATTCTACAACAGTGGGATCCAGCACTCTTTCTGCTGGACTGATACTGCGTCTTAAGTCTAGAGCTACTCTGTGTCCTCTTTTAAATTCAGATGACATCACTTCCATCTGGCACATGTCCCCTTTTATAGGAAATATAAGCCATGGGGCAGAATGTAAGACAGTACCTAGTAAAGATCTTGCCACCAAAATTTGTGGAGCAATCAAAGACTGTGAAGAAAAGGCTCATTTATGCAAATAAGAAAATCTGACTGAATACTGCAAATGGGGTATGCATGATATGTTGGATAAAACAGCATTGCCTCTAAGGAACTGAGTTTAAAGTCTTAGATGAAAAAACTCTTGATTTCCAGTCCTTCTCTGTTACCATATGGCCTTGGAGAAGTGAATTTATGTTAAAAGAGGAAAAAATAACATACCTACTTCACAGGACTGTTGTAAGGCTTTATCAGGTAACTTTTATATAGTGCTTTGAAAATGTAAAATGATATACAAGAGCTAATTGCTATTCTTCATATTTATAGTTACTTTTACTTTTAAATACTTGTCTAAACCAATAACCCTTCTGAAAATCAGACATCACTAGTAAAGCAACTGAAACAGTGATGCAGTAAGGAACCATTTTTCTTGTAATGTGATATTCTGACTACTGTTGCTCTTTCTGCAGAAAAAAAGTCTGCTTTTGGAAGAGTTAAGTAATTAATGAAATGCATTAACATAAAGCAAAGTATGGAATCATTCTGCTTATGCAGCACTTTTTATCTTGAAGCACTTAAATATCAGATTTTAAAAATTAATTAAACTTCATGACATCCTGCTGAGGTAGCAGAGAAACCTAAATGAAGCATTGTGCTGATTTAGAAACTGAGGCACAAATGCTGCTCAAGACCTACTAGCTGAGTTTACTGCACTATGCATCTTTCTTTTACAGCATGACTGCATGCTCAGGGCAAGCACCAAAACAGTGGACTGAGACAAGACACTCAATGGTTCTAGGGTTCAAGTTAAAAAATCATTTTCATTATAAAACTAGATTTGTTGTTGATCTGTGTAAATGAAATACAGTTTTCATGGATGAAAAATAAATCACCAAAACATTTGACAACAACAATAATTATAATACTTGTATTTTTCACATACCACATGACCTCAAAAAAGACACACACTTTGTTTTTAGAGGGCAGAATGGAGGAAAAAGACTTTTTCCAGAATCATGCCCTAGAGCTGGCGTTTTCATGGAGAGGCTGTTGCAAAATGGCTGTTAGCTTCTCTCAACTGGCAAGCTGGGAGCAAGCTATGAAAGGGTTAACACTGGATTCTCCCCCTCCCTGCTTGTTTGCTGAGACAGAAGCTGGTTGCCATTTTGCAACACAGCATTTCCGTGCTTCTATTCCAGCAAAGAAAATGTATACTAAAATTTTGGACAGCTGATTGGGGCGGGCCAGGAGAGAGGAGGGGAATATGCATGTGGTATGAGGGTAAATACGATAGCAGTTCTAGTTACAGCAGCAGCACCTAGTTATAATTCCTCCCTTCAAGCATGGTCCCTATTGTGCTAGAACCTATACAAACAGGGTGGTGGACAGTCCCAACACCAGCACTCTTATAAAACACTTGAGCTCTTAGGCAAGACAGAAAAAGAACAAGGGAAAGGGACACAGCATATAAATATGTAGCTCAGACTACAAACTTCACTGACAAATATCACTCATTAACTTCTGGAAAGCTGACTTGTTAATTCTTGACAAAATTTCATCATGTTCAAAGTGATGCTCATTGCAGAAATGCTAGTATGTCACTGCCCATGGGAATGCTGGTCCTCAGTATCCGCAAAAGGATTTTTGCCACTAAAAGCAGCAGCTTAGATGAAAACGAAATTGAAGGGACAGGAGGCAGGCACATGCATATGCAGGAGGGCATGAGAAAAAGAGAGGTGGAGTTGCTTTGCGGCTTTCCCAGAAGAACCTTCTAAATACCATACAGGAACTGAAAAATCCCTTTGCATGCTCTTAAACGAATCTTGGTATTTAAAACACAGTCTGGATGTGCTGTTTGAAGACTCTTCATAATAATACTGTGCTTTAAAATATTTTTAAAAAAATCATTAAAAACATAAATTTACAACATCACATTAACAATATCCCTGAAACGTCACATACTTTATCTCTCTGGGTAGTACCTGAATGATATTTTTGGCTACTGAGAGTACTTCTCACAATAATATACTAACAGAATGTGTCAGGGGAAGTGATGGAGCACAGGTCTGGAGGATGAGGGCAGGAGGGTCTATAGCTTACCATAGCAATGACTGCTGCTCCAGCTCCAGCAAGTGCCACAATGAACAAATGGAATGTCATATTTAGCTGCAAAAGGGCACAAAGAAAGCAAGTGTCATGGAAAGTCCTTTCCACAGAAACTAAACAAAAAATTGCAGACCCAGAAAAGTACATTAGACATTTCTCTCTTGGGTGCTGCCACACTTGAAAATCAGGTGCCTAACCTCAGTAGTGTGTTTCAGGGAAATAACTTTAGGTGCCTACATTCTGTATACAACGGGAAGAAATAGGTGCCTATGAATGGTGAGTCACAACATGCCACATGCCAGGCTGCCTAAAGCTAATCAGTGCTGAACAGAGCAACATATATTGAACAATCTCACCGTTGTCTGGAGACTTCATCCTCTTGTGATCCAGAGTCTGGAGCCCTCTTCTGAGGGCAGTTGTTTATTTGAGAAGGGATAAGGGTTCCTCCTTCCCCCACAACATTTTTTTTTATAACAGCCCAGGCCTAAGTAGAGGGAAAACTGGTCCAAGGCTCTCCTCAGCTTGAGAGGATTCAAACTCACATTCTCTCTCCACCCAGAAGATTTCCCTAACCACCAGATAATAGTTTGGGTGAATGGTCTAATCCTTCACTCCTTATGAAGTTGATCTATAGTGTGGCCAAGAATGCAAAGCTCGTAAGCCACAGAGATGCAAACAAGCTACTGGTTAGGACACTCACTTGGAAAAAAGTCTGCTCACAGGATCCCTTGAGTTTTTATCTAATGACTAAGGTAAAATGCATGAGCTGTCTTAGAAGTAACTCTGCAACCCATGTCTCCCCAGCTGAGTGACTGCCTCTAGGGTACAGAGTCAGGCTCCTTCTCACTTGCTTTCCTCCTGGCACTATATGGCTCTTGCTTTCTTAGCTAATGACTGTCCCAGGCTGAGCCAGAGAGTTGTAGAAATTACACAGCTCAGACTAATCAATCGCCTGGTGGGCAGAGCAATCAGCTGGGGCAGGGAAGAAAAGGGATAGTGAAAAGGGGAAGGCAGATTTGAATCTCCTCTGGCTGTGGAAAGCTTGTGTGTACAATTTAATGTTCCACTTCAGATCTGGGTTGCAACACAGTTTAAATGGGAACAAGGTACCCAGCTGCTCCAAACAACATGCTTCTTTGCATGTACTGAAGCTTAAGTTTGTGTGCCTTGAGAACTTAACAGCTCCAAATTGTAGGTGCCAAATAAATTTGTGGGCCTAATGGGTTTTACAGCCACTAGAATGCTTGTTTCCTGGATTATTGGGTGCAGGTGCATAATTTCTGCCTATGTCATGTTTCATCTAAGGTGCCTACCTCAGAATCCTACCACAAATGACTACTTTCCTGGTGCCATCATTCTGCAGACATTAATGATTCAATATTTTCCACCAGTTTCACCTCTGTCACAAGAGGGCATGCTGTATGTAGGTATGAAATGATGCTGCATTTATTTTCAGTTTATATCATCTACCAATTTTTAGTAATTCTTTCCAACTGCAGACAGTTTTTATAGCTGTAGCAACCAGTAACTAAGAGCACTTATACCCAAGGTTTAATCACAGCCACAAAGAATCCAATGGCAAAACTCTCACTGACTTCAGTCGGGAACAGGATTATACCTACTGTGATCACACATGGAGAATTTATTTTGTTGCATCTAATTGTTTTCCTTGGCCAAACATTTTAAAAAAAAACACTCAGACTGCAGTATATGGCTTTTTAAATAAAGAAACAAGCCATGACAGATGGCATAACTACTTCAAAACTACTATAGGTTGTTCTCTTCAACCATATTACAATCTTGCCCAGTAAGTTTAAAAACACTGCTATTCCCTCACAACCATCTCTGCAATTTCCTTGTACTCTTCAAGAAATAGTAATATTACTGATTCTACTTATTTTCTTCTAACCACAAAGTTTGTGCATTAGCCCTCAATATAATCTCAAATTTAAAAAAATAAGAAAGTCCAATGGAATCCTTTGTATAATACCCCTAAATCAAAATGTAATTACTAAAGTAATGACCAAAAAAAAAAGTGCAGACTGATTTTGTTTTCTAGGAAAAGGAATCATGATTACATTTCTCCTTTGTGCCTCCCATCTATCAGTGTGCTTAACCTTAAAGAGTTAAATGTCATAGGAAAACATATGTGCCACTTGCTTCTTAATACAGCATGTTATAGATTTGACAGAAACCTTATCACATTCACTCACCTCAGTAGATTCACACATCCTCAAGAAATTTTCAGACATAGTGCAAATCTTCTTTTCCTCTCCAATAGTTACAATTCCTGAAACAGATTAAATACTCTGAATGCTAAATGTATTGA
Organism: Crocodylus siamensis; assembly: GCF_052110815.1. Classification (NCBI taxonomy): domain Eukaryota; kingdom Metazoa; phylum Chordata; order Crocodylia; family Crocodylidae; genus Crocodylus; species Crocodylus siamensis. The sequence goes on along the minus strand of NC_143396.1, from coordinate 74,646,085 downwards.
ATATTTGATAGCTTTTTCATACAAGTTGGGTAGCTGTGGAATCCAAATTCTTGAATATCATCAGAATATTTACATAACAATAAAACTAATCTGGCATACCTTCAAACTGCCTGTTTTTGTTGCCACAAGGCTAATATATTATCCATTTGGTGGCAGTTTAAATGGAAGCAACACAGACAATCAGTCCTCAAGCCATTTAAAAAATATGATAAATTCCAAATTCAATATTTCGATATTAGACTAAAATTTGTAACCAGGGTTTTCACTTGGCTTTTTGGAACATATAAATATTCTTTATCCCTGTGCTAAGAAATGTGATAAGGTCACAATCCAAATTTGTTGTCTTGTGCAAAGCTTCTTTTAGAAGCTATAAATGTATATTACCCAGAAGTATGCTTAATCATCTGGTGATAATGAAAGCAACTGCTGTCAGTAAGGGGAAGAAGTTTCTGTATTGTTCACTCTCGCACATAATCAGATATTAAATCATAGACTAGCCTGATGAAAACTGCTACACAGATTACTTTGGAAAACAATAATGCTGTTCTTTTTACTAGAGAATCAGTGGGGTTCATGTAGCTGGAAATGGTAAATAAAATAGATTATGCATTCCCTTTCTGTCTCTCTCTATAATGAACTATAGATACACCTTAACAAAATAAAAACCACAGAAAGCATTTCAAAAGAATTTTTTTTACTAGACCTGTGAAAATAACTGCTAGTTGGTAAAAAATTATGTGGATCAACCCAAAGAACAGAAAAAAAAATGTTCTGATAGAAATGTGTGGTTCAACACGAACTAAAATGATTTATTTCCATCAATTGTTTAATGACAACAACAAGAAAAAAACAAGGAAATGAAAGACCAGATTAACTAAACTTCTAGAAAAGGAGATGCTGCTTCTTTTTCTTACCCAATATCCAAAAGGTTTGGGTATTCACCTAAGCTATAGGACACCTGTATTCTGCATGACAGCACCTGAACCATTGTCACCTACCTCTCAGGTAGGTGTAAACTAACTACCAGACAAGAAGATTTTTGAGATTCCTTGCTCTTAAGAATGTTCCAATTTGCATGGACATTGAACTTAAATATTCACTGAACCAGAAAGGCAATGGTTCTGAAAGACCTGCCTGCAAATCCCATCTCTGAATCAGGCAGAGAACAGACTGAAATTGGGTCTTGTAGGGCACAGACAAAAGTAAGTTTTTGCCCAATCTGGTCACAGAAAGCAGTTTATTGCCATGACCAACACAAGTGCACAGCAGCAGACTGCTTCCAAAAGGGCCAATCAGGTGAAAATCTGAACCCTAACTGCATGAGGGGTCAGATGAAGAAGCTGTTTCAAAATAAAGCATCTTCTATAACTTCTGTCTGCACTGCCTCCCCGCCTTGAGCTGTTTTCAGAAAGCAAGAGTAGAAAGGGAGAGGAGGGAATTTGGTCTGGGGTTTTTTCAGCCCCCACTGGAGGGTGGGATGGGGGTATCGGAGCCCCTCCTAGCTGAGGTGGGGGAGGGGTTCCAATTCACCCACCCCACCGCTCCAGTGCTGGCTGGGGATCCCCTAAAATAAGTTCCTTCTGCACCTTTTGCCCACTCTCATTCTGAAACAGGGACAGTCTGGGAGAGAAGAGGGGCCCTTGCTAAGGGAAACCAGCTACAGGCTTCCAGCCAGCAGTTAAATTCCCATCCCCCCTTGAACCAAGAGTGAACTTCTGTTTGGTTTGGGGGATCCTTGCAATTCAGAATGATTCTTGCCAAGTGTTCTCAGTTACAGTGGGGAGCTGAACATCTGTCTGTGTCCATTGACTGCTCCAACTATCAGAACAAAGAGGCATTATGTGCCTCATTAAGCACGCACACGGCGCATCAACACATTGCCCTACAGCAACGTAGTGACATGCTACATCGCCATATAGCTCACTACTGTGATGTAGCAATCACATGAGTCTACAGGTGATTGGCAACCACATCACCTTAGTGGCATGCTCCCCCAGTATAGTGTGCCACTATGGTGACGTAGCGGCAAAATCTAACCATGTGCAGCATACATGGTGCAGTACAAGCAGTTATTGTGCTGTGCTTTATTACTTCCAAGAGCAAGTAGTAAAGCATGGCACCATAGTAACATCACTGTTCAGCGACATGTAAGTACAGTCACAATGTCTAAGAGTTCCAACTGGAGAACTGAAAAGAGACTCAAGCGCAGAAGCCCACCTAGCCTGGTAGTTAGGTGCTCTTCTAAGCGGTAATTTATGTGGATTCAAACCCCTGCAGAAAGCACTGAACATAAGACAGGAGGAATGTTCTAGCTACTTGGTAAAAGCTGGGCAGCAGCACCTCTTCTATTGTCTTCCATTTCATTTGCTTTTATTAGCAGTGCCAAAACCTAAATATTTCGGAAAAGTTTGTTTTAGAAAACTTTATATTTTGGTATTTTCAATGTGTTTTGCTAATCAGTTTGGCAAAGTTGGCTCAAATTCATAAGTTTTTACACCAGATTTTGATGAATAAATGATTTTGCCCAGCTCTATTTAAATCCTGTTATATTGCTTATCTCTTGGGTAGTAAACACATATTAGATGCTATAAGAGCCACAAATACAAAAAAGATCCTGCTAAATCTCAAGCCCATTTCTTCCAGACCAGGACACAAGCCTGTATTTTGGAAAGAACTCTTTTTCCTGCTCTAGTTCAGTTCAGTTAATAGACAGATAAAAAAGGTAGAGAAAGAAGCTTAGAATTGACTATACAGAGAGAGTCCAGTGTCTCATGTAAGCAGCGGAAACTTTATTATTGCAAGCCATGCCCTTGTCTTCTCCCAAAGGAAAAGGAGATATACTTCAGGACACTGCAATCATTTTAAAGTTCTGCTTCTCATCTCTGATTTGACACCTGCAGATACTAGACCTGCATCTGCATCACCAATTGCCTACTTATTACAAACTTAACTTTTTGACATAACTGAAATTCTTCAACCCCTTTACTATACGTTTCTGTTCAGTGAACTTCCCTCCAGTTTGTCACCTGCTTTATGGTAATCACCAGAAATGTGTGTAATTTTCCAGCTGCAGATCCACTGAGGCCTTTTCATCAAGATGTTATCAATTTTCCCCCAATGCATAATACAACAGTGATCAAAACTGCATTTTTATGTTATACTGCATTGCAAGCTCCTAGCTAATACTGTCTGTTGTTATGTTGTTAGTCCGCATTTTCATAATGCTCCTCTCCATGATCTTACCACCTCCTCTTGAATTTGCATGTTTCTGATTGTTTTCCTTGTACACATCAACTTGGTATTTTTCTGATCAACTCAGTCAGATTTTTATTTTCACTTCATACTACTAATTTCTCTCAGCTATTTTGCATGAGTTATACATTTTCAATGTATTTTGCAGCAATACAAATTTTACATCTTTGATTTTAATTGATGCTCCTTAAGCATTCACATGTCAATATAGTATAATAGTAGAACATGAGCAGGTGGGATGAAAAGTGTAAACTCTTCCCTAACTTCTTTGCTTTATCCTTGTTTTTTTCTGACAAAATATTAGCAGTATTGGGATATTCATGGAAAATGTCCCAAGGATATGTTTAAAAAAAGCTGCACTGTAAACTAGATTTGAAATCTTGATTTGTATTTAATATTCATCATTCACCTACCAAACTGACGAAGGTCCAAGCAGAGATTAGCCCCTTCCACTAAGGTGGTGTTTTGGCAAATGGTCCACAGATTGAAGTACATGAAAACAGGCAGAGAAGTGAAAGCTGTAACCCCAAGCCAGGCCAGCATGAAGATATATGTCAGCATGATAAACTGTAATGGAGGAAAGAAAACATCCATAGAACATTTTAAACATTTGGAAATAAAAACAATCAAAAACAATATTCCATCAGAAATAAAGAACTGCAGGCACTAATATTAAAGCATTTCTAGCTTTTCTATAGTAGTAGTTGTTGTTCTTATTATATTTAAAATACTCCTAATGTGTTCTGTTAGATCAGAAGTCAGCAACCTTTTTAGGCTGCAAGCCAGAATAACCCAATTCAGCTCAGAGGCAGGAGGCAAGGTGGGTGCTAGGACCCAGCTGCTGCCATCACCTTCCCCTGATGTGGCAAGGGGAAAAGTCCAGTGCCTAGGCTTTTCCTCACAGTGACATGGGAAAGCAACTGCCACTGTAGTCTCCTGTTCCTGAAGCCCCACGTCCGCAGGCTGTATCAAATAGCACCTTGAGTTGGATCTGCCCTTCAGGCCATGGCTTACCAAAACCTGTCTTAGATAATCAGTTTTTGATATGCCTAAGACAAGAGCAAGTACATATTACTCTGCGTGAGGTTACTCTGCATGAGGTTAACCTGCATGAGGTTATGGCTCCAGAGAGACAAGCTTGCTTCTGGGTTCCCCACTGCTCTCGGGTCTAGGTCTGAATATTTTATTTCTGACACACCAGAATGACCACACCATGAGGCATTTTGTAAAGGGACAGAGCCAAATCTGCTTGCACTATCTCGTGGGCTGCAAACTGCAGAAGACAGGATATAGAGAATCTGTGAACTCAACTGCATTGCTACCCACAATGCACTCAACTGGCAGAAATGTATGATGACTTCTTTGCCTGTAGCCTAGGCCATGATTTGAGTCTTCATTAATTACTAGCCATGGTGGGCACAGCATTGATTTCTTATTCACTTCTCAATGTGCCTTAGATGAGATTCAGTTAGATAACTTATATGCATTCACAATATAGGATGTATTTCCATCACTGTAACAAGTACTACGTTATGTACTTTAATGGATTCTCTACAGTTTAGAACAGCATGACCTAGAGGTCTAACTAGAGTTGTTGCTGGATTGTGGTTGACTTCAGATCTAGAACTCAGGTTGGCACATTTAACGTCTAGAAGCACCATATGTGCTGCAGTACCACAATGCTGACAATCTGACGAAACCAGAACAGACTTTGATCAATGACAGATTGTCTTTTTCCTTTTTTGTACAGAACAAACTGTGTAAAGACCAAGTAAATGTTCCTGATTGTTAAAAAAAAGAAGATGATTCTGAATCTAAGTGCTGAATCTAAACAAATTCAACTTTTGACTATTTCAGAAAACTTTTGCATTGCTGGATTTATATAATGGAACTAAAATCTTTTTTTTTACATTGTAGAAATTTCACAGTCCTAATGACAGTTGAGAGCCCAAACCCCAACCATAAGTATCAAATATTGAAGCTACAAGTGAAAAATTAAAATAAATGCTGGCTGATCTGTCTAACCAATGGGGGAAAACTAGAGAACAATGTGTGGAAAAAAATCTGGAATCTGTAAAGAAAGGTCTGTTAAGCATATGATAAAGCAACAATTCCAGAAACATAAGCATCCATGATATCATTCTATATCACTTCTATACCTTAAAATTTTTTCTGTCTATTTCATTATGATGAGAGGAAGAAACACATGGCTAGATGTATAGATGAATATCATTTATATGAAAATGTATCCATTAACACTAATCCATGAAAGGTTTATAAGTAAAATATTAGCATATAAGCAGGATACAGTTATACCATTTTACAACTGGGTCGCCAACTGTCATTAAGTTTACTATCAGTAAAGAAATGGGCTAAAATTGACTGTTAATAAAGTTAATATAAAAACTTTAGCCATCAGTAAAAACACTAAACACCCACAACTTGGTTGAAGTTCTAACAGAGCACAGCAGTGCTCGCTGGTGTTTGAACAGGACAGCAACCTATAGGGAGCATTCTCTCAGCCATGTGCTACTGTTGCATCTCAGACTGCCCATAATACTGGTGGTTCACAAGTAGTTTTCTTTGGAGGTCTGTGCCAGGATGAGGGTAGCAGGGCTGGTGTGGGTAAAAATGGAATGGTTACAGGGGCAGAATGGTGCAGAGTGCACCTGGGAGCATCAGGGTATGGGAGTCAGTAGGGGGTCCCTGGCAGTGCATAGTATAAAACCATCACTGCAGTCAAGTTGTTTAACTGCAAACTTTTTACTGACAACCAATTTTTTTTTACTTTTTTACTTTGGCCCCTATACTGGGATCTAGCAGCAGCACATGGGCTGGCAGAAAAGTCACATATATCATATATTAGTAATGACACATATCAGTAAAAACGTTTGTCTGTCAGTAAAACGCTTGCAGTTTTTCAGTAAAAATGATTTACACCCTGGAAAAATCTGCCCCCCAATTGACAGACTGTATTCCTTCCTATTCCTCAGTTAAACTGATGAGTCAAAAAATAGAAACAGATATTTCCATGTTTTCTAGTTACACATATACAGGATGGCTAAAATCAGAGATGATGTAAATGGTAGGGGAAGTGTGAGAGTTAAGGCTTGTTAGGCTGCTCAGAAAAATTAACTAAAAAAATAACTAAAGGTAAGACTTTATTGTGGCTTAGTTAAATAGCATCAAACTCCTGTGTAGACTCATTCAAATACTAAAATAGTCTTAATTAGATTGATTTGAATTTAGTTTCAAAGTAAATTAAAATAAACTGAATTAAGGCATTTTAATTCTAAAGAAAAATAGATATGAACACTGTAATATGATTTAACTAATCCACTTTAAAAAATAATTTCAGAGGCATAATTATAAATGTTGGTTCCCTAAGCAAAACTTTTGCGAGGTGGGAATGAGGAGAGGGCGAGCACTACTTTGTCACATCTGGAGCAGGCATGTTCTCTCTGGCCATAGGATGTGAGCCAGAGAAACCCCAGCTGTAGGAGCTGGGTGCCAGGACACAGTGGCATCAGTCCTGCACTGCTTAGCCCTAGCCAAGCTGGAACACCCTTGCTCCTCCTGGTCATAGGAGGATATTACCTGCCCCAGGGACTCAAAGGCCCCTGCTGCTCCTGTTATGTTCCTGCACACAGCTTCTATGGCTGGGCAGCTGGTCTTCTAGGGCTGACCACACAAAATGATTCCTGCTCTGTCCCTGCACTGGCTCTTATGGCCAGGAACTGCAGGAATTCTCTAACTTTGCTCCTATGGCCAGAGAATTCAGGGCTTCTCCAGATGCAGCAAAGACTCTGGGGAGGCAGGAATCATTCTAGCACCCGCTCTAAATCAGTACCTGGGACTGCTGCCCCTCTCACCCTCACATTACACTACTGCTTATTTGCATCACCTCTGCATTTGTCCCAGAGAATCCAAGAATTAAGTCAAGCCACATTGAAAACGTGAAAGTAATGGCTCTTATTTAAGCTCAGAAACTTTGGGGAAATGGATTTCGGCTGCTAGTCGTCAATCACCTTCTCCCCTTGCCCATTTTCAATGAATACTGATGAGGGACACAGATAATTATACACATACACACACTTAATTGTGCCAACCATTTACTTTGTAATAGATGTATTCCTCTTAATTCACATTATGTAAAGCAGCTGGCACTTACAATTGTTTATAGTAGAATCATAGGGATGCATATTGCACTATATATATAAAATACACACACATATATAAATTGCTCACTTTCTCTAAATACTGTTGAGGGACACTATATAAATACTGATGAGGGACACAGAACATTTTATCTATTGATTAATCAACCAATAGATATCGCTATCTAATATGCAACCTTATGATTCTATTATAAACAATGGTAAATGTCAGCTGATTTACATAATATGAATTAAGAGGAACACATCTATTGTAGAGTAAATGGTTGGCACAATTAAGTATGTTTCTTTACATACTACTATTTAGGTTTCATCTTCTACCCTGTATTTTTTTTCTTCCCCTCATACACCAATTGTACTACAGCTGATGAGACAACATCTGGTCCAACCTCAGGCATTCATTTACAAATAATTACTTGGCAAATTACTTGGCAACATAGTGGTGCCTGAGAGCCTAGAATTCCAAACTGAAAAACAAAGGCTGGCCTTAATTCATTATCAGACTCAACAGCTGTATTTTTACTTTTTTAAAGAATAAGCAAGAAATGCCAAAGAATGTTTTATACATGTTTGCCCCTTGTTAAAATAGCTTCTTAATTTACATTTTATTATTTTTAAAAAATTCACTTTAAGTGTAAAAATGTTGCCTCTATTCAGTCAGTATATGGTGGCATAAATATCTCCTTTTTTAACCCTGTTTTTGAATTCTCCTTTCTATGACTTCAAAATAAAGAGGGGAAATAATCTTAAAAAGCATAAAGCAAAGCTATGTATGTTAGAACATTAGGTAGTACAGTTAAATATTTTATAATTTACTGGGTAAAACTCTCTCTCTCCTGATTTTTCAGAATGGGATAAGTATTATCATACACAATCAGCCAAAAAAGGCCTGGGAATCCTTCTGTTCTGCATACACGAGGGCAAGCTTAAAATTCTACTATAATTTTCATGTAATGTTTGAGTAGATTTCCTACTCTGTGACAAAGGTGGTAAATTGGCTGTGCCCTGTCTCAGGAAGAAGGCAGGGTGGATTTGCACCCTACAGACTAACCAAAGTAGATAGATATATATAGCACAAGCTTTTGTGGGCTGAAGCTCACTTCATCAGATGCAGTGAAAAGAAAATATTCAAAGCTGTATAAAAGAAGCAGAGAGAAATTTGAATACAAAAGCAGAAGAAGCCAGGCTAGAAAACTTTACTGTAAAACAAGGGTTAACAAGAAGCATTCAGAAAGACCATTGGAGTAGCATGGAGGGGGGGAAATAATGCTTATTAGCCTCCCAGGAAATCAGCCTGGGGCATACAATAGGGGTAGGAGAAAGATGTTATGCTGGCTGCTGGGAGTAGGAGAGCTGCCTACTTGGTGCCTGCTTGTTTATAAAGAGGATTCATTTTAAAACAATTCATGAATTTTTTTTGTTAGCCTATCAGAAGAAAAGGAGAATGAGCTGCTGCTTAAAAGGGAGAGTCAGAGACTTAACTGCTTTAATTTTTGAAACTTTTGAATTGTGTTTATTGTATGTCCAGAAAAAAGAACTTCTGGCTTTATTTTTCTTCTTGGTTTCCTGGGTTCTTTTCACTAAAAGGCCACTTTTCTCACATGTTTCCTATTACTGCAATGCAGGGGAAACAGGGAGGAAAAAACTGAAAAAAAATGGCAAGGAAATTTTTCAGATGACATATTAGTTTTTGAAGGTTAATATTTGAAGGTCTCTGGACAACCCAAAGATTTCCAGTCCAGTTAAATCCATTTTTACTGGGTGATTATCTTGCACAGCATTTTTGCAAGGAAGGCACTACTGTACTAACCTACATAGGTCTACCTAAATACAATGAATCACTCAACACACCAAATGACAGGTGCTGAATTGCTGTTATTTGGAGAATTTAGAATTTACAGGTTATACTTATCTGAAGAACGCAGGTAAGCAACCAAAGTATTCCTTCAAAATCGTCTAGGTGCTCTCCTTCCCCTCCCCCTGACACCTTTCCAGAAATGCTTCTTGAAGAGCCAATTCACTGCTAGAATTAAACTCAGTATTCAATCTATCAGATTCAAAGGGGATGCTGCCCCTTTGAAGTAGTGTTCTGCTATGTGACAAGTGAAGGAAAGAAATTACTTATGAAATGGCAGTACTGCAACTTAAAAAGGTGTCACATTTTGTTCCTTTAGCATGCTGTATACTGCATTAGTTATGAAAAAGCTCTCTCTAAGCTAGTCTGATATTTCACTATAAAAGGTCCAACACCTACAAGTTTGTAACATAATAATCTTTCCTTAAACCTTTCATTCCAGTCTATTTTATATTCATATGTAATTTTCAAAAGTCCATTCTGGAGTATTGACCTATATTCTATTTATATGACCAAGTACTAGGCAACTACCAGAGAATTAAAGCCACAGAAGATAAGGAGGCTGGGCCCAGAAGCTGACTCCATGGACTACATTTGATAGGAAACACACCTCTGACTGCTACCTGGGATTTATACCAGATGGGAAAGACAAAAGTAACACAAGTAGAATGTGTTTGAAGATGCCTAGCCTTTAACTAGCTATCCCATAAATGTGAAGCTCTGAATGTTAAGAAAGAAACCTTTGTCTTTTATAGATTCTAAGAGTTAAGGCACTTTCTCTTCTTCTTCTGCTCCTCTAAATTCTCCTGACTGCTGCCTACAGGAGTATGTCTCTGTTATGGTATGCCCTTTCACCCCACATTGCTGGATGCTCTCAAGAAGCAGTAGGTATCTGCTATACCACCTCTCTTTCAGCCTCTATTATTCCTACTTCCCCTGTAATAGTTCCAATGCTTAATTCTACTGTTGCTTAATTTTTTTCCCCTCAGCACCAGTGCTTTACACAATTCCTGACAGCTTTACTCCTAAGTATAGGGCCTGGAGTAGTAGTATCAAAATGGATCCAAATTGTGGTAATCCCTGGCAGAACTGTGAGCAGCTATGGAAGTGAGGGGATAGAAAAATAAAATCTTACATTCTGTTGATTTAGCCACCATGTTCACAAGCAGAAGCTTCCCACTAAAAATTTCAAACCATCTGTATATTATCAGTAGTGTAACTAGATGTGGGTGAGGGGGGCATCTGCCTGGGGACCAACTTAGGATGGGTGCTGGAATTGTCCTCAGCTCCCCCTGCCCCGCAGAGTCTGCATCCCAGCAGCATATTCATGCCAGGAACTTCAGAATAGTCCTTGGCTGCTGTTGCAGCTCAACCAGGAACTGTTTAAGACAGCAGTTCCCAATCTGTGGTACAGGTACCACCAATGGTATGCAGACAACCTGTTAGTGGTACACTTTAATGGGTTTATTAGAATTACTTTATATGACAAAATTTTGCTGGTGGTAGTTAAGGTTGAACTGAAGAATTTCCTGGTGGTACTTAAGGTTGTATCGTTTTAAATTGGTGGTGTGCAATCTGTCAGAGTTTGGAAACCACTGGTTCAAGAGATTCCAGCATGGGTAAGACTGTTTGCTATGCCTTACTGTGCCTGCTCTCAGATCCCACAATCTCTCTCCCACTCTTGCAACTATGACTCCCCCACTGGTTTTGGTACCTATGCATGCCCACCTCCCCACCAACCCTTGGAACCCCCCTTTCAGGGTGCCAACTCTGCTTGTTACACCACCGTATATTATCATTTTCCTAAATAAGAAATTATACGGTAGGCAGTAATTGTTCTGTATTGATGTTCTGTAGTGTTTCCCACCAAATCATGATGAATTCTGCTCTCTACAGTAACTAGAGAAGATGATAAATTTGGAACATAGTTTATGCCTCTTTACAGTGAATGTTTCAGTGCAATGTCACTCATGATGAATTTAACTGTACTGGAGTAAAATCACAGCCCTCCCAGAAAGTACTGGCAAATTCCTGTGGTCTCTAATGGGACCAGGAGTTCATCCACTGTATTTTTATAAAGTAAATAACTAGTCACATGAAAACAAATATCATTCTTGTGCTGATGTTCAAAATCTGCTTTTGTTATAAGTATTTATTTTTAAATTTCCCATAAAGAAGCATGTTCTGATAATCCCAATGAAATTTGGGCTTGAAAAAAAGAAAATTCAATCCTAAAAGGTTTTGTTGAAAAAGTTTCACTTGAAACTGATGTAAAATTAACTGAGACTAAGAACTTTCATTTTATTGTCAGACTGTATTTTTCCTCACTGTGTAATGATGCTGTTTAGAAAATTCAGGAGTGACTGTGTGTGCATGAAGTCTAGAAGCTGCATATACATTTGTATAACTTAATGTTTATTCTGCATTTCTGAGCCTGTACATTACACCAATTTTATACTTTCTACAAACTTATATTCATTTATGAACCCTTAACTTTCACACATGCTTCCTTATATAGAACCTCTGAATTGAAGATGATCTATGCTGGTTTAATTTGCACACCAAGGTAGCAAAAGATGTATAGAAATAAAATCAAATAAAAATATAGTGTAATAGTTTTTCAGACTGAAGTAGAGAAGCACCTTTATTTTTTAGCATGATTAGATAAAGAATGACTTCCCATATCTGCAGTGACAGAGCATGGTTGGAAGAAAGGAGGACCTTTTCCTCCTGAAAAGATTTAGTGATTAGTGCTCCCAAAGATATTAGAGGTGATGGAAAATTTCACTCACAATCTGTGATTTGTATCCAGATCATTCATGGCTGTAGAAATTATGTCTCTCCAAGAGAACACTGCTTCTTGTTAGAAGCAAGCAGCAGCGTGGTCTTTGCTTAGAAAGTTACCACCAGATACTGATAATCTCACAACTTCTCTCATTTTCCCCACTTGCGACAGAAAAGATTCTTTCAGTACCTAGATACTGCTGATATATTGCTTTTCAAACCAATTATAAACCTGAAGACCAGGTACTAGTTCAGGATTTCCAGCAGCTGCCAACTGATCACCAGGTGGAATTGAAAGTGTTGGCTCTAACATATGAAAGGCAAAGTGGCCTGGCACTGGCCTGATCGAGGAACCCTTAGTCATTAGTTTTTCATGTCATACTGTCAAAGCTGTAGTCAGCCAAGATGTTCAAGCTAAATCCATCTCAGTATTAAAGAAAGGGGATGGTTGGAATGCAAACACCATTGAACTTGTATATTGGTAATGCCCTCATCTTTATTCTCATCTGTGCAGCTTGTTTTATTACTTTGTGACCTGCATTGTTGTAGTTGCCAGTGAAACCAACCCCTCTGGTGCCAAATACAGTTTCCTCAGACTAGTGTTTGAGTATATCTCAAAGATAGTGTTGAATATGTATGTGCGTGTGTGTGCATGCACGTGCACACTCAGCTCTATTGTTTCCCTAACAATGCTTGCCAGAACTCCACTGATTTATAAAGTATAGAAAAATGTCTGACAGCACCCATCTCTCCCAGAATTTCTTCTTTTATAAGAAGTGGGAAAGATGCCCTCATTGCATATTTATTTAATGCTTCTGCAAACTGTTGCATTGGTTTTTTCCCCAGGATGATCAGCGAATGTTCAGACACTTGGTTCTTCCACTCCGCTATCATCCACAAAGAAATAACATTATCTACACCTCATTCAGCATTTGTTTCCTGCAGTAAATGCACCCTGTTGCCAAAACCATGACAATTTTTTAACCTAATAATGGTTATTTCTATTTCCCAATGCCATTACAAAATTTATAATTTCTTGTTTTTTGTTTATACACATCCTCCTTTAGTGGATTAAGACCACCACTGAAAACCTTCATTTGTCCTCCCTTCAACTTCTGTTGCTTGTGGCTTTCTTCTGACACTAATGTTACTATTTCCAGTACCACAATGACTTAAGCATCTACATCCAACTTAGCAATAGGTTTGTTTTAAACCAATAGTCCAATCATCTTCCATTGTTTCAGTAAAGAATTTGAGCTAAAGGTACCCCTTTTTATCCAGGATGTGCACCTTCTACTGGCATTTACATGTTCTGACAGTGATAAAATCTATTGTATTTCTTGTATACTTTATCTAACATTTAGTTTCATCTTGACTTGTGGTGTTTAGCACAGCACGTGCTTTGTTCTGGATGCCACGACTGAGGTTTTTTGTTACTTTTTGCTTCAGAACCCTCTGCTTTCGATATAGTGGGTTCTTTATTACATTCACAGTCCCAGGACATTCTCTACCACCCATAAGTTTCAGTCTGGACTAAGCAGCTTCTGTTACTAGGCATATTCCAACTGTTTTGTCACAGGTTAATTCCAGATCTTCTGCCTCTGGGTGCTTTGACCCAAATCCCAATCTTAGCTCCTTATGGTCTTTAGTTCAGGGACTCAACTCTCCACAGTTGCAAGACCTGGCTCTTTGGACATAGATTAGTCATACACTCTTGCATGTTTTCATCTTCCTGCTATACCTGTTGATAAAAAGCTCTGCTTTCATATGTTCATTTTTATGGAGTACAGTACTCTTCAAATTTATGCAATATGGTTCTATTGTTTAACCTCTTCTGCCTGAGTTTACTGAAAACTACAGAAAACATCATGTGCTTCAGAAATAACTGTTACCAAAGATATTAGGAAATGCTGTTTAAACCTTCTTCAGCTGTCCTCTGTGTTTCCAAGAACTTTGATCTCTGGTAGAACTTTTAAGTGCTGTATTCCAAAGAGAAGCCTTTGAGTCTTTTCTTAGATTGTTTTACCCTTGATACCAATGTTGTTCAGAAATCATTCACACATATTAGTGGAATTAGCTGCTTCATTCATTTTCTGAGTTCTCACTGATCACCAGTATGTAATGTAAGCCTCTACACAATGCAACCACCAGTTCCAAATGGCTCCAGTGAAAGCCTCTTACAGATGTAAACTTGCCTCCATCACCTGGCAAGATCCTTTTGGAACAGATTTTAATTCTGCTGAAATTAAATTTAAATGGATGTATTGTGTTTAGGTGCCCATAGTTGTCAATAGGTGCCTTCATTGTTTTAAATCTATACAAACATTAAAGTAACATAAATAACTTACCTATCATGAAACCCAAAGAAACTGTACATGTATGTTAGTTAAAACCACAAGACTGCTTTACACAAATGTATCACATGGCACGAGCTTTCCAAAGTATAAACAAATATCTAGTATGATATCTACTGCTGAAATTTGCTAGCATTCTTATAAAGTATTTCCTAGATCTTAACTTTAGTTCTTAAGTCACAGTAGAGTTTGTTACTCTCTAAAGTACAGAGGGTCAAGAAGTCCAAGGCTGAATTGATTCAGTTTTCACAGGTTAGTCAAAGCTGCATAGATGGAACAAATAAGGAAGTGAACACATATTTACTTTTGATTCTGGAAATGCAATCATTTGTCTGCAGTGGCCCATGCCAGAAGCTGGGGAGCACTTGGCTGGGGCAGACAGCTTGGGCCAAGGCTAACCCACCCACCCAGCAAGAGGAGCTTTGCAGGGGAGGTTCAAAGCATCTTAGGATGCTGGGGGACCGTGAGTTAACTTGAATCTGGAGGGGATTTGGGGTAGAAGTTCAAAAATGGATTTAACCTAAATCAGTTAAATCTGATACTACAGCCATCCAGGTTGATTGTAAACTGGTTTTGGCCATTTTGAAAGCAGTTTATATGCATTGACATTCTGAGCTAGGGACAGACATTACACATAAACCAGCTTAAGTGATCAGAAATTGGTTTAAACCTGTAACAGAACAGATGTTCAGTGCAGATAAACCAGTTCGAAAATGGCTGAAACCGGTTTGAGATAAACCTCACTGAATATAGTTTCAGACTTAACTGATTTGGCTCAAACCAGTTTATGCAATGTCTGTCCTAGACCCCTTGCTGGTTTAAAATAAACCAGACTTCCCCAACATGCCATCATGATCTCTGGGCTGGGCAGGGGTGCTCTGCTCCACAGGAGGGCTGGCCCCTCCTTTCTGCTCCCTGGCTGCAGCTCCAGCACAGACTGCAGGCTGCTCCCTCCACCCCCTTTCCCCACTACCTGCTAAGCAGGAATTCCCCTTTCCCCTCTGCTCCCTTGTTGGAGATCCAACAGAGACTGCAGGCACCTGCCTGGCTTCTCTCTGCTAAGCAGGGATTATTCCCTTTGCCCCTCTGCCTTACACAGACACCTCAGCATTATCTAGCACATGCTGGCTACAGTCCATGCTGTGGGAGACAACAAAGGCAGACAGGCATTTTGGAGCTAATCAACAGAAGCTTAAAGTCCTTCCTTGGAAAAGCTGTTTAAGAAGAGATAATGGAGAGAGGCTTTGTTTTCTGAATGGGTTGATAAACACTGAGTTAGGGGTGATAAACATGCCCTGATGGCATGAACGATGTGTGCTCCCCAACAACAGTGGTGGCGGCGGGGAGCTCCCGCAGGTGGCTGCGGCAGTTTCAGCAGTGAAAGGGGCCAGGGGTGGTGAGCGCTAACCAGGAGTCAGTGACCACCCACAGATGCTGCCGGCAGCAGTGGCAGCAGCCAGCAGCAATCAGCGCCTGCCTGCAGGCAACAGCAGTGTCAGCAGCAGGGTGGGCTGGTGGGGGTGCTTCTCTCAGGGAGTGTACCAACAATCTAAGGGGGTGCATGTGCACCCATGTGCACCCCCTATGCATCGCCAATGCCTGCTGGACTGTTCGGGCATGGGGGGGGGGGACATTGGAGCATTCTGCTGAGGCCTGGCCACACCCCCCCACCTCAGCTCAGCCCTGTGGAAGGAAAGGAAGGGCTGCTTGAGCTGCTGCAGGCATGTGCCTAGATTTCTTGAGTCCAGATGGGATGTCTGTACAGTTACAAACTGGTTTAGCCTAGCCAGATTAGACTAACCTGCAAAGATTGAATCAATTCAGGCTCGGGCTTTTTGAATGTCTGTCCCTATCCTTGTGTTACAGATTTGAACCAGTTTCTAATCACTTATACTGGTTTATGTGTAATTTCTGTCCCTAGCCTAAGTTCTTCTCCTCTATAACACAGTTGTAGAATAGTGTTGACAGGTAAAACAATGTGACCTCAACCAATAAGAATCTAATTCCTCAGAGTCCCATTTTTATAACAAGAACTGCAAAAACTTGCTATGTTGTATCTTTTAATTTTCAAGATATAATGGAAATAAACCCAAACTAAATGATTAATTTCAAACAAATCAAGCTTCCTTCTCTTATCACATATTGAATAAATCAATCATTTTTACAACTAAAATGATGTTCCAGAAAAATGATGTCTTCCCTGACTTGACATCTATAGGCCCTATATTTTTAAGCTCGCAATCAAAATTTCTTTGCCTCTGTCTTCCTAAGTAGGGGAGGCACACCTGGGCCAAAGGTTAGCGTGGAACTAGTTAGGGGGCTTCTGATGGGGCTGGACGTGTTCAAGTCAGCCGGCCCAGACGATCTCCACACTAGAGTCCTAAAGGAATTGGCCGAGGTCATTGCAAGACCCCTGGCATGGCTTTATGAGCACTTGTGGTGCTCTGGTGTGGTCGCAGAGGACTGGAAGAGGGCCAACGTGGTTCCCACCTTCAAAAAAGGGAGGAAGGAGGAGCCAGGAAAATATAGACCAGTTAGTCTTACCTCAATCCTAGGCAAGTTGTTTGAGAAAATTATGCTGGCACACATCCATGAGGGGCCAGCAGGGGACTGCATGCTTAGGGGCAACCAACATGGGTTCATCAATGGCAGGTCCTATCAGACCAACCTGGTGGCCTTCTATGATCAGATTACCAGGTCATTAGATGCAGGGGTAGCAGTGGACATAGTCTTCCTGGACTTCCGGAAGGCATTCGACACTGTCTCTCTCCCCGTTCTCATTAAGAAACTGGGGGACTGTGGTGTTGACGCCCACACAGTCAATTGGGTCGCCAACTGGCTGGAGGGCTGCACCCAGAAGGTGGTAGTGGATGGGTCCTTCTCAACCTGGAAGGACGTGGGCAGTGGGGTTCCACAGGGCTTGGTCCTCGGGCCCGCACTGTTCAACATCTTCATCAGTGATTTGAATGAGGGGGTAAAAAGCACCCTGTTCAAATTTGCTGATGACACTAAGATGTGGGGAGATGTTGGCACACTAGAAGGAAGTATCAGGCTTCAATCAGACCTAGACAGGCTACAAGGGTGGGCGGATGTGAATAGGATGGGATTCAACACAGACAAGTGCAAGGTGATGCACCTGGGGAGGAACAACTAGCACCATACCTACAGGTTGGGGAACTCCCCTCTTGTCAGCACGGAGGCGGAAAAGGATATTGGAGTCATAATTGACTCCAAGATGAACATGGGCCGGCAGTGTGGGGAGGCAGTCTGGAAGGCCAACTGTACCTTGTCATGCATCCACAGATGCATCTCAAGCAGGTCCAAAGAGGTGATCCTCCCCCTCTATGCGGCACTGTTCAGGCCGCAGCTGGAGTACTGCATCCAGTTCTGGGTGCTACACTTCAAGAGGGATGTGGACAGCATCGAGAGGGTCCAAAGGAGGGCCACTCACATGATCAGTGGACAGCAGGGCAGGCCCTATGAGGAGAGGCTACGGGACCTGAACCTGTTTAGCCTCCAAAAGAGAAGGCTGAGGGGGGATCTAGTGGCCTGTTATAAATTAGTCAGGGGGGATCAGCAGGCATTGGGGGAATCACTATTCCCCCGTGCACTGCCAGGAGTGACCAGGAATTACGGTCACAAGTTGACAGAGGGCAGGTTTAGGCTAGATATCAGGAAGCGCTACTTCATGGTCAGGGCAGCTAGGATCTGGAACCAACTTCCAAGAGAAGTGGGTGCTGGCTCCTATCCTGGGGGTTTTTAAGAGGAGGTTGGATGAACATCTTGCTGGGGTCGTTTGACCCCAGTATTATTTCCTGCCATGGCAGTGGGTCAGACTAGATGATCTACTCAGGTCCCTTCTGACCCTAGAAACTATGAAACTATGAAATATACACAAAGAACAGATGTAGCTAAGTATATCACAATGAAGATGCCTCTATCCCCAGGCTCCCAATTCTCTTGTAACTACCCTCCACCTTTTTACAATTATTTCCTCTGCTTTTATTTCTCCTGTACAGAAATATAAAACATAGCATATGCATACTTTATAAATCAGCTTTTTTGTTTTCTTGTTATAATAGTGCCATTCCCTAATGCAATCACACCTTCACATCTTTCCATCAATCTTTTATTACTGACTTTTCCCTTTCTGCTGTGTTATATTAGTCCCTTCCTTGTTGAAACATCAATGTATTTCATATTGCATTACTACTGTCATTTGATTGATTTCTTTTGCCTTGCAGTCCTACCATCAACTGCCTGTGAGACTAGGAAATGAGAATATTGGTCTGAATATTTTCCTAATAATTGGCCAGTGTATAATAATGAAGCTCAGTCTTTTATGTTTCAGTAATTATAACTGATCTACATGCAAAAATGTATATGCATCTATAAAATCCAATAAAAAGCTAACATAGACTAGGCAAAGGAAACATCAGACTTCCAGAGTTAACCATTGTCCATATCTTATACATGACCAATACTTACTCCCTGAAGCTTTAGCTTGTGAAGTGTGGAATAAACCCTTATACAAAAATGTGGTTTCTACCTTTCTGCTCGATGGTCCTCAGCATTCACTAAAGGAATATCATTCAGGTTCAGAGTGGCAGCTTCTATTTTAAGATTGAATGCAACTTCCATTCCAATTCCCCTTTTTTATCTCCTTTTGCATTTTTTTTTAACATCTGCTTAAAACAAATGTCAAGGTTGAACTGTTTTATTCTAGGTGTCTATAAGAATAGGATTTTTTTGTCATTAGAGGTCCAGCAAACTGCTTAAAATCTATTGATTTATTTGTTTATTGTTTTAAACATATATACTGCTTCAACAGACAGGACATTATGTACATACTTAATTCAAACAGATAACTGCATTTTTGTTTGACTATCTCAAGGGAATCTACAAGTCAAGCTGAGTTTGAAGAAAATTGATTTAATGGTTTAGAAACTGGGTGCTTTCACATTTTTATGCATATAGAGTACGTTTTTCAGTAAAGTTTATTTACAGTATTTGTTTTCAGCTCTTGTAAACTCAATCCATCAACTCATCTAAGCTGCTTGTCCTCTGGATTTTCTTTCATCTACCAAACTTCTTGTAGTTCTTGAGGTGTCTATAACTACAGTTTTGAGCCTTGTCTGCCATTAAGATTCATTTATCCCCTCCTTAATCTATGACATAAATGAAAACCTAGTTTTAATTTTGATGTTCTATAAAACCTACAAGCCAGATAAGTAGCTCAGGGCTGGTCTGTGGGCTGGATTCCAGGTGTGGGGTCATTTTGCAGGTCTGATCCAGAGGAGGGTTGGTTGCCAGGGACAGTCCATAGATGCAGTTCAGGAGCAGCCCAGCCATACTTGCTGGATCTGGTGCAGAGCAACCACATGCCAGCATGATCTGCCACATTATGTTGTGTTATCTGAACCCATGCGTCTGCAAATTTGGCAATGGAGGAGCAGTCGCAGTGTTAACAGCTGCAGCTCTGGGAGCTATTAATGCTACCACTCCTTTGCCACCACATTTCCAGAACTATAGACCAGGGACAATTCAAAAAGCCTGAGCCTGAATTGATTCACTCTTTGTGAGGTTAGTCTAAGCTGCGCAGCTTAATTGATTAATAACTGGACAGACATTCTCTGTTAAACCAGGAAATGCAAGCACGTGCCTGCAGTGGCTCAAGCCAGAAGCTTGCAGGGGGAGCTAAAACATGCCTGCCAGCCACTGCCAAAGGGGAGGCAAGAGAGACACCTTCCAAGGCTGGAGTGGAGGGGACATAGCCAGGCACCAGCTGGGGATAGCAGGACACACAGGATGGGTTGGGAGAGGGATCTTCTGCCAGACTGAGGACTGGGGATGGGGAAAAAGTCCTTCCTTTGAACCAAGCATGTATTGAACACAGCAGTTTGCAAAGCATACAACAGGTAACTACCAAAAATCTTCACCTAAGCTAAGATACAGTCCAGTAAAACACAGAATACACAACTTAGTCTAACTTTAAATGTAAAGCAGGAAGACAAGAGAAAGCCTTGCAAAAGTCTTACTAATCCTGAGGGCAGAGTGTCTCCTTACATCCAGGCATTCAGAAAGGCTTTGTTTAGGTTTTACAGGTTCTGCTTTATAATGTAAATGTAGCTCTCTGCATTTTTTGAATTGCAACTTCCAGCCAGAAGCTGTCTGCAATTTCCCTTAAACTCCATCTCCAGCACATATGTGTGGTGATTGTCAAGTCTTTGCCAACACTTTCCATCTCTCAATCTGGTCCTGCAGGTCTTAGCTCTGGGCTGCCAGGTGCAGGTCTTGCATCTCTTCCCTGCTTTGGGACTGCTGTGGAATTAATCCCTTTCCTGGCTGCAGACAAGCTGGAAAAAGGGAGGAATTAACTCCAGCTCTGCCTGGCTGCAGGAAAGCCATAGAGGTCCACAGGGTTTGCCAGTGTGGGGGAGGTGGGGAGAGGGGACAGAGGGAGGAATTTGCCTTAGGGGCCATGGCAGGCCAGCGACCAGCACATCCCTGCTCCAGCCAGAGGGCAGAAGGGAGGGGCCAGCCCAGCTCTCTGGAGTAGAGCATAGCCCAGAGAGCAAGCTGGGATGCTGGGCATCTCCGACTTAACTTAAACCAGCAAAGGGTCTGGGACAGACATTGCATAAACTGGTTTGAGCCAAATCAGGTAAGTCTGATACTACTTTGAACCACGTTTATCTCAAACCAGTTTCAGCCATTTTCAAACTGGTTTATGTGGACTGAATGTCTGTTCTGTTGTAAGTTTAAACCACTTTCTGATTACTTAAACCAATTTATGTGCAATGCCTGTCTGTATCCATAGGAATCCCTGCAGTCCAGATGACGCAGCTCTGTGGGCTCGATCCAGCCAGTTGGGCACCTCTGTTCTATAGCGCTGGAAATTCTTATGTAATTTACTATCCTCAACAAAATATTTTTTTAACACAGTGTTTTCAGCATGTCTCTTTTCTAATAAGTCTCTAATGCTTGAATTATTTTTCTGCAGCTATACAAACTTGAATTTTCCTTATTTTTATTTGGATTACAACTTTTCTCATGCTTTCTGTTCACCTAGTTCTTGCTACACTCTGCTGTCTTATGCATGAATATGTTAGTTTAGTGTTTAGCTATTCATGAAATGCAAAGCAGATGAATAAATCTGGATTTGCAATGATTCCTTAAAGCACCCTACTAGACACTTTCCTCGAATGAAGTGTCTCAATGCCATTAGTTCAATATGGTCCTTCAAGCTGTTTTCATGCCAGATGACAATTTTTATTCACAGAAGTGGGAGACGAAAAAGACTTATTTAGCCATCAGGATCACTTCCCTGCCAATGCAGGACTGTCACAGTGGTACATTTTTCAGATGTTTTGTCTCTAAATTGTGAAGTTAACACTGCCTTCCTGTTGCACTGGATCCCTCCACCAGGAAGTTATCAATACATGGACAAAACTCTAGTTCTTCTAGTTAAGGGCTACTTTATAAAAGTTATTTATTTCTCTATGGTTGATAGGACGAAGGCTATCATGCTGGAAGCCTGCAGTATTTCTACATAGCACCACTTCGATGATGCTCAGATTGGGAATACATAAATGACTATATTCCAGGTTCCAACCAACTGAGATGCCATTTGAAGTAAATTGAGCAGCTGTCCACGCTATAATCACATGCTCTCTGCTAAACTGTGGTAAGTTTTGTTTCCTCTCAGTGGAGATTCAACCATGCCCATTTTGGGCTCTGTGTGACTGGTTCCCCTTTTATTGGGTTCAGATTTGTACTTAGGCCATGCTTCACATTTCTGACCCAAAGGGTCAGAGTAGGAATTAGACTAGCAGCCCAATCCCACATAACTTCTCCTGGAATCATCATGATAGATCATGAATGTCTTCATAACAGAGTAAGAACTGAAAGTTAAAAAAATCAACCCTTAGCAAACATAAGTTGAAATGAATGATGTAGTCTGTAGTCTATACTTCTCAGGGCTATTGTTTCTGGATCCCTGAAAATTCAGGAAGACACTTCTGTTATATACAGTTCACATTATCACAATTGCAATGTCTACATAATTTTTCTTTCTTGTTTATGAAGGCTAAAATTCTTGAGGGGAAAAAAGTACTGGTTTGCAAAGTATATTTCTTATCCATATCTGAATCTTGTTCAGTTCATAGTGTTAGGAACCAGAGTATGGGTGACTGGGGACAATGACCTGACACACAGGTGAGTCCAGAGAGCTGGGGGTCCTGAGGTGCCAGGAGTCAGAAGTAGAGTCAGGAACCAAAGCAAGACCCGTTGCATGTGGCCTCTGGGAACAAGCCCTCTGATTGTCCCACTAGGATCAGCTGGGCCTAGAGCAGCTTCAGGGAATGAATTGACCTGATTCCTTAATTGGGACTGGCTGGGCCCAGAGCCCTGATCTGGCCTCATTAAACATAGTACTAGGGGAACACATACAGCAGAAGCAAATTTAGCCCATAAAATTATGTAAACTGTCTCTCAGTTCTTTTATATTCTTATTTTATACGTCTACTTGTATATTGTCTCACTGTGTAGAATATTCTACAGCTTTGGAGAAAAAATGTAGATGAACACCATAAGTGAAATTACTAATTTATTTGGAAATTTGTTGAAGTCCCGTTTTTCTGCTTTCATTCCATTCCCATTTGTGTTTCAGGACATGTGATCTACACAGGTTATGAATTTCTACATCGACTTAATGAAATGCTAGGAAATATGCCTCTCTCTTTGTTTCCTGGAACATGACACCATAATGCTGGCTGTCTAAATTCTTTTGTAAGATGTGAGAAGGATATGACTCCAACAATCTGACTGATTTGAACATTATTTCCCTTTATTTTAATAACAATTTTGCTATTCATACTACTTACAAAATTTATCTATATGCAAACTTTAAAGTAAAATATCCAAGCTTCTCCTTTCCCCTGCTTTCTGTCATAACCTTCCATTTTCACTCGTCTGTCATCTGCCTATTCCATTTTTGGTCTTAGTGTATTTCTTTTGATAGTACTATCTTTTGTTATCAATGTGATTAACCTTACTAGTTTTCTTTGAGTAACAACCGTTGTTTGAGTCCTCCTATTTTCTGTAGAAAATAAATTAACTTAGCTTTTTCTCACCATACACAAGCCACATGCTGCTACAGAAAACTCCTACTTATTACTAACAAGAAAATAGAGCGGCTGCCACTAGAAAACTAAGAAATTTGTCACAGAGGGAGTCATTGGCAAGGTCCACTTTATGGTAAGGACATGCCAGAGAGAACAAAGAAATTGGAATGCTGTTTGTGCAGACTTTGGGAAAGTAAACTGGAAAATGAGAGCCAAGCAGCGAAATAAATTATGGATTAGAAACTAAGAAGTCCTACACCAAAGGTGTGACTACTGTGCAAACAGCTGAGTCTATAATATTGCTACATTTGGTGGGTCTGAGTAGCAATCTGAATGATAAAAGAGGCTGAATAATAATGTCTAACTACTAGTATAAAAATAGGCCCTGCCAGATGTGAGCAAAGAATGATGTCAGAAAAATCTGTATTCATCTGCTGAACAACATGGTTTCCATTCAGCCAGTTACAATTGAAAATTTTGAGAGTACTCTCTCTGATACCCAGGAAAAATGGAGTTATCAATTTGATCAGTTTACGACCATTCATAACAGGAAGGCAAAAGGCATGAAGAAAGTGTAATAGCGCCCCACAGTCAAACAAGCACATTTTCAGAAAATGTTTTGATCAACAAATTATTTATTAGCAAACTTACACACTAGAGAAGAAATGTAAGTCTACATGAAGTGTAAAAGCCATAGTCACAGACCAATTTGAAACCAAAATAAAACATCTGTCCAGTTTATTGATAACCAAAATCAAAATTTCAAGGAGAAGAGACCACAAAAGAGGCAGAACAGTCATAGGCAGTGCGTGTGGCCTCGGTTTGGGAGACTGCTGTATTAATGGAAGAAACAGACACTGCAGCAATGCATGATTAAATGAAAGCTGCATGTGGCAAGACCTATAGGAAGGGAGTTGGGCAGCCAGTGGAATGTTTCTGCAGCTGTGGTAAAAAACCCAGGAAAACGAGATGAAAAAGAGCAGCCACTTTACTTAAGATGAGATAGGCTGGATAAGGATAAATGTCATGCTTCCTGTTTGGAAATGCAAACAACAAGAATCACAGAAAGGTGTTTGAAAAAAATCTATACGGAAAGCATTAACATCACAGCAGTTACTAAAAAGGAAAAAGCTCACATAAAATTTTCCTTTTTCTGTCAACACTGTATTAAAATGGATTTAAAAAGAAAAAAAACATATAGGCTAGATATAAATATATTTTAAAGTGCTTAATAACCACCAAGTGTAATGCTGGAATAAAGTGAGGACAGATGCAGAGAAATCAGAATCGGACGTCCCATTCCTAGCAAGGGGATCCCAACGTTGTACCAATATTCAAGCTCAACTGGTTACCAAAGAAATTTCATAGTTTCATAGTAGCTAGGGTCAGGAGGGACCTGAACAGATCATCTAGCCTGACCCCCTGTCACAGGTAGGAATGAATACTGGGTTCACAAGACCCCAGACAGGTGATCGTCCAACCTCCTCTTGAATTTGCCCAAGGTAGGGGAGAGGACCACTTCCCTGGGAAGTTGGTTCCAGATTTTGGCCACCCTAACTGTAAAATATTGCTTTCTGATCTCTAACCTAAACCTATTCTCCATCAGCTTATTACCATTGTTCCTTGTCACCTCAGGTGGTGCTGGGGAGAATAGGGCTCTTCCTGTTTGTTGTTGATCTCCCCTGATGGTTCAGGTCCCTCAGTCTCTCCTCATAGGGCCTGTCCTACTGCCCTCTCACCAAGTGGGTGGCCCTCCTCTGAACCCTCTCCAGACTGGCCACATTCCTTTTGAAGTGTAGCACCCAGTACTGGATGCAGTACTCCAACTGTGGCCTGACCAAAGTTGCACAGAGGGGGAGTATCACCTCTCTGGACCGGCTTGAGATGCATCTTTGGATGCGTGACAAGGTATGGCTGGCCTTGCTGGCTGCGATCTGGCATTGGAGGTTCATATTCATCTTGGAGTCAATAATGACTCCAAGATCCCGTTCCACCTCTGTGCTTCCAAGGAGGAAACTCCCCAGCCTGCATGTATGCTGTGGATTCCTTCTCCCAAGGTGCAGCACCCTTCATTTATCTACGTTGAACCCATCCTATTCTCATCTGCCCACTTTTGTAGTTTGTCTAAATCTATTTGCAGCCTCTCTCTCCCTTCATGTGTGTCCACCTCGCCCCACATCTTAGTGTCATCAGCAAATTTGGACAGCATGCTTTCCACCTCCTCAAAATGTAACTGTATTAGCAAATTTCATTCTGTAAGTTTAGTCAACTGTAGTGATACTGAGACCCAATAAATAAGTTATTCAGCTATATTTTCATATATGGATCTTCACATCATTTCCTATTATGTTCAATATCTCCACTGGCTTCTTGTTTGCTTAAATGGGTGCTGGTTTTGACCTATATGGTTTATTATGCTAAGGATACCTTAGCAATACCCCCTTTCTTGCTTGCCATGCCATCAATGTTGATTTTTTTAAAATTTGTAATATTTAAAATGTATGCAGGCTAGAGGTACAATATAATTTTAGTGACGAGCATAATCCCCTGGAATGCTTCTATACCTAGGCCTCGATAAGGCAGTTGTAAGGTATCTGTTTTCATGTCTCACAAAAAGGCAAGGATATGGTCTCTCTTCTCTGGGAGAAAGGAGCAGTGGCATGAAGTATTCTGTCTAGAATTCTGTATTCTGTAACTAGCACAGCACAAATGCTTGACTTCAGGAAAGCCAACTTCAACGTGCTCAGGGCAGTAGTCAAGGAGGCACTTGGAGCCCAGGGGGTAGTTAGTATGGGGGTCCAGGAAAGGTGGTCCTTCCTCAAGGAGGCTATCTTTGGGGCACAGCAGGATGCAATTCCACTGTGCAGGAAGGTGGGAAAAGGGTCCAAGAAAACTTCATGGCTGAGCACGGATATCAAGGCTGGCCTGAGGGCAAAGAAAAAAGCATACTGGTGGTGGAAGCAGGTGGCAGGGACCAAGGAAGAGTACACTTCCCTGACCCGAGCTTGTAGGGATTTGGTAAGGGAGACTAAAGCAGCACTGGAGCTTAGATTAGCTTCTGGGATTAAGGATAACAAAAAGTCCTTTTTCAAGTATATAGGTAGCAAGAAGAAGTCTCGGGGTAACATTGGACCCCTATGAGGCAGGGCAGGGCAGTCGGTGACAGACGTGCGAGAGAAGGCAGAACTCTTCAACAAGTTCTTTGCCTCCATGTTCCTGTCTGCTGACAATGGGGTGCTCTTGGGTGACAGCGTAGAGAGGCCCGGGAAGGATGCGAGCTCCCCAACTGTTAGTTCAGACCTAGTTAAGGATTACCTGGAGGGCTTAGATGTATCCAAGTGGGCGAGCCCGGATAACCTTCATCCGTGGGTGCTGAGGAAATTGGCTGGTGTCATTGCGGAGCCATTAGCATGGCTGTTTGAGGACTCCTGGTGCTTGGGCCAAGTCCCTGATGACTGGAAAAGGGCCAGTGTGGTCCCTATTTTCAAGAAGGAGAGGAAGGAAGAGCCTGGCAACTACAAACCAGTCAGCCTCACTTCTATCCTGGGGAAGGTCTTTGAAAAAATTATCAAGGGCCACATTTGTGAGAGCCCTGCAGGGGAAGTGAGGTTGCGGGGTAACCAGCATGGGTTCGTGCAAGGCTGATCCTGCCTGACTAACCTGGTCTCTTTCTATGACCAGGTAACAAAAAGCTTAGATGTGAAGGAGGAAGTCGATGTCATCTTCTTGGACTTCCAGAAGGCCTTCGACACAGTGTCCCACCCAATTCTGGTGGGCAAGCTGAGGGACTGCGGCATTGACAAAAGCACAGTCACATGGGTGGCAAACTGGCTCCAGGGGTGCACCCAGAGGGTGGTGATGGATGGGTCGATGTCGACCTCGGAGGGTATGGGCAGCGGAGTCCCCCAGGGCTCAGTCCTTGGGCCAGAGCTGTTCAACATCTCCTGGACGAGGGTGTAAGAGCACCCTGTTCAAGTTCGCTGATGGCACCAAGCTGTGGGGTAAAGTGAATACACCGGCAGGCAGGGACCGCATCCAGGCAGACCTGGATAGGTTAGAGAAGTGGGTGGATCTGAGCAGGATGCGGTTCAACAAGGACAAGTCCAGAGTGCTGCACCTGGGGAGAGGGAACCAGCATTATGGTTACAGGTTAGGGGCTGACCCTCTCAGCAGAACAGAGGCAGAAAGAGATCTTGGAGTCATGATTGACTCCAGGATGAATATGAGTCGCCAATGTGATGAAGCAATAGGCAGAGCCAAGCACACCCTGTCATGCATCAACAGGGGCATCACTAACAGGTCCAGACAGGTCTTGCTTCCCCTCTACGCAGCGCTGGTCAGGCCGCAGCTAGAGTACTGTGTCCAGTTCTGGGCGCCGCATTTCAAGAAGGACGTGGAGAACCTGGAGAGGCTCCAGAGGACGGCCACTCGTATGGCTGAGGACCTCCATGGTCAGCCCTATGAGGAGAGGCTAAGGGACCTGAATCTCTTCAGTCTCCGCAAGAGGAGACTGAGTGGGCATCTTGTTGCTGCCTACAACCTTATCAGGGGCCAGCAGCAGGGACTCAGGGAAAGTCTGTTCACCAGGGCCCCCCTTGGAGTCACCAGGAACAATGGCCACAAACTGAGGGAGAATAGGTTTAGGTTAGATATTAGGAAGAACTACTTCACTGTAAGAGTGGCCAGAGTTTGGAATAGGCTTCCCAGAGAGGTGGTGCTCTCACCTTCCCTGGAAATCTTCAAGAGGAGACTGGATAGGCACCTGGCTCGGGTCTTATGACCCCTCCCACCCCCAGTGCTCCTTCCTGCCCATGGCGGGGGGTCAGACTTGATGATTTGTCTAGGTCCCTTCTGACTCATTGATTCTATGATTCAGAAGTTGCGGCAGAGAACTCTGTCTGCTTAGGAGCATTTGGGCAGCAACAATGTACACAGTCTTGAGTGCTGGGTTGGTATCACGAAGATCCTAGTACTTAGCCTAGGAACTATGGCATATCTGCTTTGGAAAAGTAAGCAGGTTGAACCACTGAATTTCTTTTCTTCTTGTTTCATGTGCGGATGTAAGTTTTACCATCCAGAATAGAGGGCTTGCTATCAGCATGCTGAATGGCACTAGTCACACCTGCAGACTCAGGAAGACACTTCTGCACCGATCCATATGTCCATCCATGGTTTTGTGCTGCTGCTTTTGTTTGTTTATTTGTGTAATTGCAAGGACTAGAAACTTTTGGAAAAGTTTAGATTCTGCAATAATCATGAGACTCTCAAATACCTGGGGCCTAGGCACTTAATTCCAATTGATTGCAATGGGACATGTCAAAGTGATTTTGAAAATCCCATAATTAATGTAATGTAATCTAATCTAATCCCATAATTAATTTAATCAAAATTTTAGGCACCTAAATACCTTGGGATTGAGAAGTCTGACCCTTGGGGCATCTATACGTGTGCTCCAGTTGGGGGCAGGGGGTACTTTAAGTAGAGCAGCTCTCAGAGCATGTCACATGTATTCAGTGCCCCATGCTTCAAAATAGCAGTGGAGGAACTTTAACTAAAACTCATTTGATAAGCTTTAGTTAAAGTACCCCCGCTGCCATGTTGAAACACAGGGATGCTGAATACATGTGACATGGAAGCTGCTAGACTGTACTAACTAGCAGGCTCCAGCAGTCTCCACATCACATGCATTCAGCATCCCTACATTTCAAAATGGCAGCGGGGATGCTTTGTCATGCATCAGATAACAGCTCCAACATGTTTATAGGGGCCCTGGATGCCTTGGGTTATGTACATATAAACAAGTTGTAACAGGGTAATGGGAAAATGGAGATTTACTACAAGTCGACTGCTCCATGGCAATGACCTATTCTTACACTTCTCAATGGATACATTAACCTGAAGTAATTTACTCTTTCACTTCGGGCTAAGCTACCATAGGTTAGCTTCCTCTTACTGTGAGGAAATAGCATGCACATGGGCAGCTATGACAGAGCAATTGGTAGTTTCATTTACTTCTACTCCATGATAAATTGTTTGCATGCTCCTGTTCTTAATCTAGCTTGATCTTTTCCTGAGTTGGCCTGCCAGAACTAGTGTTTGTTTAATCACCAATGTGGGTCCAACTCTGACAACTATACAGTTGTTTCAATAAAGATCTTACCAACCACCCCCTCTCCCCCCAAAACGAAATAAAGCAAAGCAAAGCAAAAACCTTGTTTCTCTGATCTTCAAGGCATTCTGTCAGGCCTATTTCTTTAGGTAGGCATTTCCTACTGGGTGATATATGGAGATGTCTTGTTTGTAGAGAGGTTACTGAATGTTATACTTGACATTTTATCCACCTTATTTTATAATATTTTTATTTTAAAATGGTAAATACATATACAAAGCATGCAAATAATTCTCTTTTCAGTTATTACTGCATGCATATGCACCTGTCATTCAATTCTCTAAATATTTAAAATTGAAGGAGAAATTTTGAGAAATTCTAGGACAAAATGACATTGTGAATTTTAAGCCCCCTGAAGACTCACTGAATATTGACCAAGAACAAAACTTAGTAAAGTTATATTTTCATAGTATGAGGAGCATCACTAAATTAGACCTCAGTAAGCATGTTCACATGTACATTTATACTGGCTTAAATTTACTGTGTAGTAAGTTACTGCACAGTAAGCAGAAATAGGCCAGCATCTACATGTGCAGATGTTAAAGTGCATTAACGCTGTGTGTGGACTGATTTAGGACTAAAGTTACTCCAAAGTCAGTCCACACACACAGTATTACTGTGCAGTAAGGTGTCTACATGTGTGTTACTATGCAGTAACTAATTGGCCATAAATTTTATACTTTCACAACACAGGTATCAAATTTACATTCAAGTCGGCATAAGTCACCATATTTACTGCACAGTACAGACATGCATGTATAGTGTAGACACATACCCGTACTGAGCAGTAAATTTGGTTACTGAGCAGTGAGCAGTAACTGTGCACATGCAGACACGTCCCATACTTATCGGGGTTAAAGTATCCTCATTTACACCCTTCTGTTTTCTACATACATTTAATACTAAATTGTATTTAACAGAAAAATGAAATTACCAGTGCATACATTTACAATGAAATATCTCTTTGAAGAATAAAGCCTTTGGCTGAATATTTTTATAAATGTATTGTAACAAAATACAATATTAAATCTGCTTGTAAATTGTTCTAAATATATGTGCCCAAGGTAAAAATATAACCAAGCCAAGCAATAAACAAAGAATTTACTGAAACAAACCACATTTAGATAACCAAAGTTCTAAGCTACTGATATAATAACAAATTGTTCATAACTAGATGGCCAAATACGAAAAAAGGAAATAAATGTATATCTGTAAAATCTGACATTCAAAATGTATTATGTGCAGTAAAAAGTATGTGAAAGAATAACAAAATTATAATCCAAAATCCTTTGAAAAAGTAGAAACACACAACACTTGAAAAAAAAAAAAAAAGGAAAAAAGGAAAAAACATGTTATAGTATATACCAAGTCAGAATGACAGCTCCAACTGAAGACTGGGTACCAGGGGAATTCTGTATTTCCTTCGGCAGAGACAGTAGAAGAAGGAACCTCATTAGCATTTAGAAGAAAACTCTGTGACCTTGGCATACCAAGAATACATTTCTACTTATGGAAAGGAATAACATCCCATTTTCATAAAATTACAAAACAATTAGGATTTTTTGACTTAGAGTAATGTTGATGGCTAGCTAAGATTGTACTTAGGACATGAATGCAAATTATTACAGATTTAACATGAAAAAGAGCAACAAGTAGAGCAATTCAATAATCTGAGGCTGGAAGTTAACTTTTTCTCTATGGCAGAGACTCTGTGTCATGTATATTACACCATTCCGAATAGGTAATTGCATACATAGGTAACGTATAGGAGTTGTCTCAAAAATTTCTACACTTATCACAAGAACACATTTTAAAAAATAATATCCTAGACTTTCATACAAGCAAGTTTTCTTGCAGTCAATTTTCTGTGCTAATACACTTCAATACTATAATATTACTTTTGCAACTGTGCTATTACAATAATTTCTACTATCAGATTCATGTAGCAAAAGCACCATCTGGGCTAGACCCATGGGGTAAAAGTTTATTATTTTAATAGGACTTACATATCTAATTTTCTATATGCTGTGCTGGGAGTTTACTACGTGGGGTGATTGTGTAAAGGAGTGCAAGAATTAAAAGAAAAATGATGACTGAAATGAATGGTCTCCTTTGAAAATATTTCCTTTCAAATAAAAAATATTTCTTATCCCTAAAGATTTTTCTAATCATACAAAAGAAGTAAAATAAATATGTAAACAAGATTGCCTCTAATTTTAAGGGCTTATTAAGCTGTATATTATTGAGAGTATGGTTGCCTTGCTCTCAGATTTGTAAGGTAATTTAAATAAAACTAGGCATAGAAAAAACAAAGATCTCATCTGTGTCCAAGACCCTTGCTAATCTTAAAAGCTAAGTACAGATAGTCAAAAAGCCCGAGGCACAAAGGATTCAGTCTGCACAGTTTTCTTTAAGCTGTGCAGTTTGGACTATTAACAAACAGAATACACATTCATTCATCAGTTGACCAAATAGGTGGCTAATTCCACTGGCCAGGGCCAGAAGGCTGGGGATGCTTTGTGCACACCCTCCAGCTCCATTGGGCTGCAAATGCCTCATTCCAGCCCCCTCATCAGCCCCAGCACCAAGCTGCAGGTGGGGTGGGCAGGGAGAACACCCCCTGGCTCCTCCCAGCCAGGGTCTGCACAATGGTGGGGGGGAGAGAAGCTACCAAGGTGGGAGGTTTTCCCCCATGCAGCTCTGCCAAACTGTAAATGCCACAGCCCTGCCCCGCTCTCCCCACCATGCTGACCCTGGGTGGGGAGAGCTGGGGTGAGGGTGCATTTGCCCCCTCTTCTGCCCCCATGCCACCATCAGTGGGGCTGGGCAGACTGTTTCAGCTCTGGGACAGCCGGGGGCAGGGCCACCCGGCTTGACAGGAGCAGCCAAGCTTGGGAGGAGCCAAGCCTGACTTTCGGGTAGGGGGCAGTTGGGGGGCGGGGCTCAATGCATCCTGGGATGCCAGGAAACTGAAGCCTAACTTGTGTCTGGAGGGGATATTCGCAGAAGTTCAATGACTGGTTTAACCTAAATAGTTAACTTTGATACTACATCCATTCAGGTCTATCCTAAACCAGTTTCTGCCATTTTGAAACCCCTCTATATGTACTGAACTGTTGTCTGTTACAGGTTTAAACTGGTTTCCAATCACTTATACCAGTTTGTATGTAATGTCTGCCCCTAGCTCAACACACTGGATGGAACAAAGCAGGTTCAAACATAGAAAGAAAGAAGAGGCAAGGAAATAAAAACTAAACTCAGGGAGGTCAGCCAAAGAAATAAGCAGAACACTGTATGTTACCCCGGGAATCACAGCAGAGCTGTCTGTTGCAAGTTCTGTGAAGATGTTAGGATGTCCTCTTTATCCAAGGGTCATTTTTGAAGCACTTGGCCATTTTTAAGGCAGTTCAGTGGTGAATTTCTGCACCCATACCATGGCAGCACTTCAGAGGCATCTGGAATACTTCAGATGGCATGTCTATCCATGGCCCAAGTGTGAGTTCAGCCAGTCAACCCCAACAGACAAAATGGCTATATATAGAAAGGACATGCATCTACATGAGATGTTTACTGGGAATTGACTAACTAGCTCTGCAGTAAACATCTCACATCTACACATGCAGTGCTATTAGGCAGTGCTATAAACTATGTAGCAAGATAGTACTTGTATCTACAAGTTTTTTACTCCTAAGTACTGTAGATGTAGACACTGATGTGGCTGGCTTGGGCATGAGTGCTTCAGTTCAGGGGCTGTCTGCCAGCTAGCCCTGCATGGAAGCACCCGCCTGCCCCAGCCAGCCCCTCTGCAGCATGTTGAGCTGGGTCAGAGCAGCCTCTGGCTGGCAGGGTGATGGTCCGGAACCCAACCTAGGCAGTCAGCCTGCCTACTCCAACCCAACTCAATGTGCTGCACTTCCAGGCACACATGTAAACGCAGCACCTGGGAAGCAGTAAACTCCGGCTTATCACACCGGAGTTTATTGCTTCAACTTAATTGCACATGCAGATGTGCTCAGGCAGTGTTTGGCTTAGTCTTGAACTGAGTAACTGTTCACCAATATGAGTAAAGATTCCAAAATTTGGTTCTAAACTAATAAATAAAGGAACTAGGCAGGGCCTGATCTATTCAAGCAGCTCTCATTAAGTGTTACAGCTTGTATTTACTAAATAGGTTGCAGTAGAGCCTGAAGTCTAGAACTGCTTGGATTGTTCCTGGCAAAACAATTTAACTGAAAAACTGCTTCTGAAAATATGACAGTTCAGAAATTTTCACGGACAAAGTTCTCTCAGATCCACTAAAGAATTTCTGCTCAAAATGAAAGAGAGAGGCAAGAACACAGAGAGATCTACAGCACATCCTAGAGTACCCAATATCCTGATGGTCAGGGCATCCCCTTAGAAGCTTGTACTCTGTCTGGCACAAAGGCTATTTAACAGTCTATATAAAAATGAACAGCTCCAACAGGAGAGAGAGAGGGAGAGAGAGATGAATTCTATGCCCAGGTGATCATGACCCTTACCTGAGACATGGAAAAATATGAATATATAAATAATATTAACTGATTCAGACAGTGTGGAATACATCCAGCAGGAGAAATTGAAAAGCCACATCTCAGAATCATCAACAGTATGGTTGGGCCCACACTACCTTGTGATAAGAGAGTCCTGGGTTCAAGGTTCAGTCCCAAATCAAGCAGAGCAGGATGATACGAATCCACATCTCCCCCATCCAAAGTGATTGCTCTTTCCACCAGGCTATTGGCCACTTTGAAGTGGGAGTAGGTCTCTAACATTTTTAATCACAAAACCATGAAAGACTTCAGTTTAGGCCCATCAACTGGCCTAATTACCTAGCCTAATTTCTTGAACAGCAACTTTCCTCAAGATTTTAAAAAT
Organism: Crocodylus siamensis; assembly: GCF_052110815.1. NCBI lineage: Eukaryota > Metazoa > Chordata > Crocodylia > Crocodylidae > Crocodylus > Crocodylus siamensis. Next base: position 74,611,475 of record NC_143396.1, on the reverse strand, counting down.
ATTTATGACAAGACTCCTTGCTCAGCTTTACTGATGGCATTGTACAAACACATGGAGACAACCCTCCAGAAACATAACAAAGCTGGGACTACAAGCTTTTCTGTTCAACTCAGACCAACAATCTCTCTATTTAGCTGCTAAAATTATTTTTTATTCAGATTGCACCATGACTAAGGCCTAACTAATACAAATACCATTACTGTTATTCCATTTCTTTCCACTGTCTTTTATGGCTGCTAGAATATCAGAAAAATATAAAAAGAAACAGAGAAACACACATTTCCTCTCTAATTATATCTTAACCTATGTTAATGCAATTGAAATTAGCATTGATAATTAAGATTGTCATATTAACATACCCAGGCACTGACACATCTGCCGCAGGTGGTGATTTTGAAATCCCCATAGAGATCCTTGATGGCACCAGTCGTAAAGAATCCCTCCACCATCAGCAAAATTCCATATACAAAGAATGCAGCTGCTATACCGTAGATCACATATTTGAAGATGTCAATCCTGTGAAGAAAGAAAGGTATTTATTTTAATAACTGTTTAATGCTGACTCAGAAATGTAAGTGTTTGATCATGAAACCCCCTTGCATCAGCTTACCTCAGATAGAAACTCTTTAGTTATGATGTTCTCTAACGGTAACTGCATTTAAGGACACTACTTATTTGGCATGTGTCTGACACCTGAATGTTGACTATACAAAAAATATGGGTTCTTTTTACTTAAAGCTATTTATAAATTGTTTGGAATCCATAACAAAGCACAATTTAATGCAAGTAATTTAGAATGTCATCCTCATTTGATTTTATTAATGTGTATCTGTTAAAACAATACAAATACTGAAAACATTTTAATTAGTGAAAGCAATTCAAAACAGGATTCTATAATATTTTCTTATCTAAAAAAACACACTTTTCAATCATGTATTAAAAAGAAAGAAGTTATGAAAAAAGAGGTTCCTTCACAACCTTCAATAAATTATTCATTGCTGTACAGTTAGTTACATTTAGTTCTCACATGGCAATGTTAACCTCTGTTATCATTTCTCATTATCTGCAATGGGCAAAGTGCCTGGAGACACAGATTGAAAAAGTGACCCCAGCCATCATTTTGAACTTGGCCCTCAGTACTGTTACTCGTACTCAGCAAAACAGTTATAAATCCATATAACACTTTTTCATTTCAAAACTCTCCAAAAACTATTGGCATAATCCTATTGACTCATGCTAGGATTACTAATTATCTGTGTTACAACAGAGTTGAAAACCCCCTGCTGATAAAAGACATTGATAGTGATGGATACTGTGGGAAACAGAGACCATTTTACCCTAAAGAGTCAGCAGTCTAATTTTTGACAAAGCACAGAAAGCACTTCAAAGATATTTCATGTATGAATAAAATAATAAGACTATCTAAAACTAGACATATGGTTTTGTCTAACAGAGTTTTCGTCTAAGTGGGGGTGTTAAGCCACCTTTTCACTTTCCCAAACCTTGACAGATCTGAGTACTTGAAGGGTTGCCAGCACAGCATACATAGCCTTGGATGGTTTAAATCATAGGAGATCCTCCAGGCTGCATTCTAGCCCCGAGCTGGGGTGGATCCAGAGGTGGGGCAGTGGCACAGTCACACTCCCCTTTCAGATGACACCATGGGAGCAGAAGCCAGGAACTTTTTTAAGGCCCTGTACCAGGTAAAAAATCCCCTTCCCTCTCCCTTCTCCCTTGCCCACTATGTTCATCAGCACATCCCCTCCTATACTCCCCTCCCCACCCACTGCTGCTGCTGCTGCCACAGGCTGAGCATGGGGTAAGGGATGCTCCAGAGTCGCTCCTGCCCCATGTTCAAGCCAGGCTGCATGGGAGCCAGTCTCAGGCTGGGACAACAGCAGCAGCAGGCTGCTCTCTGCCACTCCCCCAAAGTGTTCCCGCCAGCCCAGAAAGCAGGCTCAGGGTGGGGGAACCTTTCTGATACCACTACTGATGCTGTCCCTAACCAACCCCAGCTCCCCACACAGCCCCCGCATAGCCCTGACTAGAATGGGGCAGGAACAGCTGGGACAGAAGTAGGATGGTCCACGTGTTTCAGTAGAGGGGAATCTGAAGCTCCCCCCAACTTCGGAGTCAGCCAGGGACAGTAGCAGCAGGGGGCAGGGAGTGGGGTATAGGAAGGAGGGGAAGTCCCACTGAGGACAGAGGTAAGGGGATGGATTCTTACCTGCTTTGGGCACTTGGAAAAAACTCCCTGGCTGCTGGTCTCATGGCACAGTCTGCCTGCTCCAGTGGGGTTGGGAGGAAATGAAGGCTGGGAGCAGGAGACTGCAACCACCCCTGCTGGTTACTGTTCCCATACCCCTTTTTTAAATTCTGGATCTGCCTACAGCCCCCACCACTGCCTGGAAAATCCTCAGTGGAACTTGCCGCAACCCTTCCTCCCACCAGTCCAAATCACAACTGAATGATTCCTCTATCACTGGGGCTTGTGAAAGGGTTTTTGCTTCGCTGTGGTGCTTAAGCCTGATTATAGAAGACCTCATAATTCAGGTTGATTCCACCTCTGGCTTTTTGCATGTCTGTACCTAGGCTTACTGACTCTTTTATAAGGGTCATTTCCAACCTTCTCCATTGAGACCCACCCTCTGTAATCTCTCTCCCCCATCTAATTGCATTCATCCTATTTAGTGTTGTGAAAAGAGCAGGATGATTGTATCTCCCTGCAACATGTTTGAAACCCTCGGTGGTGGCAATGTTCATGTTTGTACCCACCATACAATTCCAGCCAGTTCCTGAGCAGATGGAAAGGCCAAAAAACAATACAGGCAAGTACAGAAAGAAAATAAGATGGGTATTTAAACTTGAAGGGTGAATTTATAAATGCAGGAAAAAGTGAACATGATCAGGATATCTGGGCTAATACTTCTCTCCTGCCCCTTCCCCAACCCCTCATGTCATAATCTCTTCAGGAACTTGGTTTTAAAGCTCACCTACAAGAAGCAGCTGTCATGTAAGTTTTAAGGTAACATGCTTTAAAGTCTGAGTACTGTACCTTTGATCTCAAAGAGCTGGTGAAATTGCAGGTGATACGAACTGAGACTCAAAGTCACACTTTTCATTTCAGATGTCTGTAAAGGCCCAAATCAGGTGTCTTAAGTGATTTTGAGAATACTTAAAATCTTGAAATAAGTTTATTAAATGTTAATAAATGAGTTGGCATCTGGATGAGAGCAAGATAAGTGTCATTACCAAATGGAGTTAGCACCTAAAAATATCTTGAATAACATTTTTAAAGGCCAATGAACTGAAGAGATCTGGTAAAGATACGTACTACGCTTTTATCTTTAACAGTACAAATGTGCAAATGTTGAAGTTACTTTCACATTTTTTTTCAGCTACCTTTCTTTGGTCCACAATCAGATGAATATAAAAAGTTGGTATTTTTAGATAAGATACCTCAACTAAAGATGTAGACATTCAAGAGGTGGGTACATAGTCAGTTTTCTACATTCTAGAAGTTTAAAAATTGATTAGAGAATTTCACATACGTTAAACGTCATTGTTCATTAACATGTTTGTTGTTATTATAAAAATAACTCCTTTTAATTATTTTATAACAATGCACTGAATGAAACATTTGGTTTATACAGAGACATTGAATGAATGATTTGGGAGCTAATCATGTAATCATTTATACAGATAGATATGGTGGGTGCAACTGTGAATCTGAGCTCTCAGCTGCTACCATTGGGTACATCCAGATGAGCCCACACGTGCCTCTTCCAGGATCTCAAACCCTTCTGAGACTGCAAGAGGCACATGTGGGAACAAAAAAAAATGTTCCCCACACTGCAAATTTGCAGCAGGGGAGCAAAATCAGACCCTTGGAAAGTCAAACAATACCCTGGAGGGGGAAAAAATGGGTCAGGCAACCGAGGCAACCGGGGGCTTGGTCCTCCACAGAGATGCTCTGGTAGCCTGCTGGAGCATCTCTCTGGTTGGCCCTTTCCCCAGTCCTGAAGCATGCTGCCTGCCCATGTGGGGCAGGCAGCGGTGCAAGCTGCAGGGACCTGGGCCCAGCTTCTGCCAGGTAAGTAGTGGGGGGTTGGAGGGCTGGTGGAAGGGACCTTTGAAATGCCTTTGAAGCTCTACAAAGAGCAAGGGTACAGATGTTCACGCCCCAGGAATGACTTAAAAAATGGCCAAACTGCTTCAGAAATGACCCTTGGAAAAAATGGGAACATTATGGAGCACTTCATTAAGTGCTTCCTAAAACATTTGCACTTTTCAGCAGAATGAACAGGGAGTTACAGGCAGCTTCCCACAGTACTCCACTCCCCACTTCTCCCTCCCCCATGGGGGAGGGGTAATGCAGGGTAGACAGGAAATGTGCACTGCCCTGTGCACTTATTGTCCTTGAGAATCTCCAGAGACTGGAAGCTAAGAAATATGCCAGGATTCCTGCTCACTAGCCCCATGCCTGGAAATCACCTCTACTACATGTTTGCACAGCCATTTGGGAAGATAGTGGGGAGGGCTCCATATCTGTCTGGTGGTGATTCCAAATTGGAGCGGAACTGGGTGCTCTTCAACTGAGTATCATATCCAGATGTTTAGTAAAGAAACACCAGTCCTATTAAAAAAAGATGGGTCATAAAAAAGCAAAGAATGAGCCCCATACTGTTTCCACTGGTTTTAAATAGAGTTATGGACCCATGTTTTACTTCTGTTAGAGAGAATGGGAGATTTCTACTGCCTTCTGTTGAAGCAGATCAAGGTCCTTGACCTTGTCTAAATTAGGATTTTTCAGATCCAATATTCCTATTATTCTGCAGTGTGCTATTTGAAGCTATACCAATTTGGATTTGGAAGTAAAAAATGCATAAGAGTAGCATTTTCAAAAGAGATTTGTTGGTCAGCCTCTGAAATCCAATGGTTTGACTCCTAGGTTCCTTTGAAAATCACAACCTTAGTCTTAATATAGACTCTCTCCAAAATGGTACAACTCTATCCATGCTGGCACCAGTGAAACACCTCTGCCTACTTTCCAATTTGTCAGGTAACTCTGACAGGGAAATGGCTTGAGTCCATTTAACCCTTGTATATATAGTACCACTATAACTGCTAGTAGAACTGCACATTTTGGTAACCGGGGACCATCCTTCCTACATCAAGAATGTCAGAGTACACATGTGGGCACATGTGCGTGTGTGTGCATCAGAGAGAGAGAGAAAGAGAGAGAAACAACTTTGACCCTAAAGGTTCATTGCTGCTTACAAAGGACACTGGCTTATTTCAATAGCTGACAGCTAACAGAAAACTTTTTCTTCAAATGGTACTTCAATGTCTGGTGTATCTCTAGAACTAAAAAACTAGGCTTTTAGTATTGCTCTGCATCTATTGCTTAGTTGTAAACAGGAGTAGCCTCTGCACAGTTAAATTTGCACTATAGTCCAAGCAGGTGGCTGACTCTGGCCCTTATATATTGTTGCTCGAAGGTAAGTAAAGAAAAAAAAAAATGCCATCCTTTCAAATGCTCTGGATAAGTCTTACTTATCCAGCTAGAATACATTCAGAAAATGTGGATCAAGTGCTTCTGCACAGAGAGACTTAAAAAAAACAAACACACCTTCTAACCCACTCTCCCCACCAATTCTAAAACCCTTTGAAGAGATTAAAACGTGTGTGCATCTGGATCTGCTTTGTGAAATCAAAATACCACAAAGGCAGGACTAGTGAACTATTGAGTCAAGACTTGAGCCTTTATGAATTAAGTTGATGAGGATAAAATGGCAATAGAAAATATTTTAAATTGTTATCTATTAATTGAAAACATAGTATCATAGTACTTAGGGTCGGAAGGGACCTAAACAGATCATCAGGTCTCACCCCCTCCCCCAGGCAGGAATGGGTGCCAGGATCATATCATCCCAATCAAGTATCTGTCCAGCCTCCTCTTGAAGACCCCCAAGGTAGGAGAGAGCACCACCTCCTTAGGGAGTCCATTCCAGAAGCTGGAAGCCCGCTGCGCCCCCGCTCCCTCGAAGCCCCCCAGATACCCCCTCAGCAGCCGCAGAGCCCCCTGCCGACCCCCAGCACAGCTGGAGGTAAGTGGGCTTGTGGTGGGAAAGGGTTAACTCCTCGCTCCCTGGGAGGAGGCGGCTGCGTGGAGCACGGCCGGGTCAAGCCCCCGCCTGGGCCCCTACTTGGCCCAGCCCCCCAGGGAGCCACGTGACCAGAGCCGTGCGAACAGGCTGTGTAAACAGGTGCTGGAGTTAGCACGGAGTTTGCGCAGGAGAGGGCGTGGGAGGGCACGACACCCTGCCTGCGAACCCTTCAGAGCAGTCAGTCCCAGCCGTTGCCAGCCTACCAGAGGCATGACACGGATGGGCACGCACCGCACCCCGAGGGTCCCCTCAGGCTCTGCGACCCCCCATTGGGCACCTCAGAGACGGCCACCCAGATGGAGCCCATAGTTCCGGGCTCCACGCAGACGGAGTCTCTGGCTCTTGGCTGCGGGGGCTGCCTGTCCCTTTTTCAGGTTCTGGGGCCCAGGAGCATGGCCACCTCCCCTTGCCGGGTCTGCTCCCTACTGGGGTCTCTGGCGCGCCAGCTGGAGGAGCTGCAGGCCACAGTCCAGAGTCTGCGTGCCATCAGGGACTGCAAGCAGGAGATAGACTCCTACTGCCAGGCCCTTTTCCCCCGTGAGCCACAGGGTAGAGCACCGTCTCCCTGCAGAACTAAGGAGGACTCTGGGACCTCCCGCTCTGCCCAGTCAGGGGCATGGACCAAGGTGGTCAAGGGCCCTAAGGCCCACTGCACCAAGGCCCCTTCCTCGACAGAGCTTAGCAACAGGTTCGCACCTCTTGCAGCCCCAGCAGAGCCTGCTCAGTTGCCGGCTCCCGCACACAACCCAGGCTCAACCACAGCTACCGCCCCCGCTCTCCCCAAGACAAAACGAAAGGTGATTGTTGTGGGAGACTCCATCCTGCGGGGCACTGAGGGGGCAATTTGCCACCCCAACCCCTTAGCCCGGGAAGTCTGCTGCTTCCCGGGGGCCCGCATCCAAGACATTGCAGAGAGGATCCCAGAGCTTCTCCGGCCCACAGACCACTATCCCGTGCTCCTTATTCACGTGGGCATCAATGACATGGCTTGGAGCACCCCCAGCCAGGTCATGAGGCGCTACAGGGATTTGGTAGCAGGGCTTAGGGGTCTGGGAGCTCAGGTGGTGTTTTCATCGATCCTCCCAGTCTCGGGCTATGGGCTGAGGAGGGAGAGGAGGATCCACACAGTGAACCAAAGACTGCGGAGCTGGTGTCATCGGGAAGGCTTTGGCTTCCATGACCACAGCCCACTCTTTGGCGAGAGAGGAAGTGAGCTGCTGGGAAGAGATGGCCTCCACCTCTCTCCCCTGGGGAGGAGGCTCTTCTCAGCCAGGCTGGCTGACCTGCTCCACCGGGCTTTAAACTAAGCCTGCTGGGGGATGGGGGGACTACTGCCACTGCTGGCCCGCTGAGCAACCCTTACATACCCAGCAGACCAAGGCACGTAAGGGAGCCCACCCCTGCCCCAGCCCTGGCACAATCTGTGGGCAAGGCAAGAGCCCCCAAGGGGACACTTCCTGCCTGTAGACTAATGCCAGGAGCCTGCGCAACAAGCAGGAGGAGCTTATCCTCCTGCTCAGTGCAAATAATTATGACATCATTGGGATAACGGAGACCTGGTAGGACTCCACCCATGACTGGACCACGGGTATAGAGGGCTATACCCTGTACAGGAGGGATCGTGTTGACAAAAGGGGCGGGGGTGTAGCTCTCTATGTGAAGGAAAGCTACATGTCCCTCCAAGCTGATGTTGGCGATCGGCATGGACAGCTAGAGACCCTCTGGGTAAAAATTCGTGGGGAATACGGCACAGGGGACACAACGGTGGGAGTCTACTACAGACCTCCCACTCAAAGTCCTGAGCTTGACCAGGAGTTTGCCCGGGAACTGACTGAGGCCGCTTGCTCCAGGACCTTGGTTGTCATGGGTGACTTCAATTACCCAGACATCTCGTGGGAAGATCACTCAGCAAAATCCGAGTGGTCGCAAAGCTTTCTCTCGTTCGTGGATGACCTCTACCTGACTCAAGAAGTCTATGGGCCAACGAGAGGCAAAGCGCTGCTCGGCCTGGTACTGGCTATGGGGGACGACCTAATCAGCGACCTAGGAAGACCACACACCAGCTGCAGATGGTTTCTCAGCCTGACAAAGGGTATTTAAACGTGAAAGCTCATTAAGAAGTATGTTTTCAATTATCTGAGTTGGTCTAATAAAACATATCAGATTTACCCGAAGAACCTTGTCTGCCTATGTCCTTAGACCAACACGGCTACAACATAAGTCCACCCTGTGAGGTGGGGGTGTTTCAGCTGTAAGAAGCTATCTCACAGGCTGGAATTTTCCATTGGCAAGCAGACTGCTAAAAGTGAGAAAACAAACAAGTGTGGAAGAAAACGTGGGCCCAAATGTTCCACTGAATTTGGAAAGCTCTGTTTTAACTGTAATGAGAAACCATTTTGCCAGGTGCTGCAGCTCCCAAAAGCATAAACCTTAGGTGTACATGGTTGAGTATAAACTGGAAAAGGATTTTTTTTATAGATATGTTGGAATTGAGAAAAATCAATGAGTGACCAGTGGCAATGCAAATAACAATGCTTTTGAATTGGACTCTGGACCTCATTCATATTTCACCAGACCATGAATATGGAAAATTAGAGACCAGAATTGGGTCCAGCAAACATCAAAAAGACTGGCTATTCAGAAAAAAATATACCAGTGAAGTGGGGCTGCATTGCTAGTATCCAGTGTAAACACAAGTATACAAGCTGCCACTCATTGTGGTACCTAGGAAGGTGACACCAATTTTGGGTCTGGCAGCTTGTGAGAAACTGAATCTAGTTACGCGTGTACTTGCAGTACAAGAAAATACAATATTCATGCCTCTTGGCCACCCTCGCCCAAATCTGGACAATCTTCTTACCAGTTGTTCCAGAACACAAGTTGCAACCACATTCTTATGTGAAGAAATGTATCTACAGACTCATATGGAAATGCTATCACGCAGTAAGAGGAAATCTATCTCAGCAGCTGGTAGCTAATGAACTTTGTGTTTAGTGCAGAAGCAGAGCTGCCAGAAGTGCAAGTCAGTTGTATCCCAGTATAAGGACTCAAGGCTATCAAGGCCTTGGAGGTAAAGCTTCATAGCAAAAACAAATCAGAAACTGGATCTGATACTTTGTTTGTATAAGAAGGAAGTAAAGCATCCTAAGCAACTTGTAAAGACTTGTTAAAATTGCTGCAGAAAAGGGGGCTGCAAGAAAGTAAGTAGTAAGTACTCACTTAAGTGATGTGGTAGTGATCTCTCCCCTGTAGATGGGTGCTAATTGTTTTTTTGTGATGACTGATTTCATCCTTATTGTTAAGAAGGACGTTGTGATGATAGAGGTTCTAGTTTGGAGATGGTCTCTTACTTATATTACAGATGGGAATTGGGAGGTGGTTCCTCAGTTAAAGAGTCAGTTAAAGGGTCTTCAGAAGTTCCCTACTACTCCATGATTGATGTTTATTGTTGCTCGACCTGGTACTGGCTACGGGGGACGACCTAATCGGTGACCTAGTGATCGATGGGAAGCTGGGTGACAGCGACCACGAGCTGATCACCTTCACCATCTGCTGTAAAGCTGGCAAGTCAGTCAGCAACACAGAAGTCCTTGACTTCAAAAAAGCCGACTTTGACAAGCTCAAGAGGCTTGTCGGTCAGGCCCTCAGGGACCATGACCCCAGGGAGATGGGAGTTCAAGAAGAGTGGTTGCTTCTCAAGGAAGCGATCCTCAATGCACAAGCTAAATCTATTCCAACATGGAGGAAAGGCAGCAAGAAGGCACAGCAGCCCTCCTGGCTCTCCAGGGAACTAGTGGACCTCCTGCAGCTAAAAAGGAAAGCCTACAAAGGATGGAGGATGGGATTCACCTCCAAGGAGAATTATTCTGCACTGGTCCGGTCTTGCAGGGAGCAAACCAGGAAAGCCAAGGCTGCAACTGAACTCCAACTAGCTTCAAGCATCAAGGACAACAAAAAGTCCTTTTTCAGATATGTGGGGAGCCGGAGGAAAAACAAGGGCAACGTTGGACCCCTGCAAAACCAGATGGGGCAATTGACAACTGATGCCCAGGAAAAAGCCAACCTATTAAATACGTACTTTGCGTCAGTCTTTCATCAGTCCCATGGGACGCACATGCCTGCTATGGGACAGGGAGATCCGGGTGATGGGGATCCCCTACCCTCCATAAATGCTGACCTCATGAAGGAACATCTTGAGAAGCTGGATACCTTCAAGTCAGCCGGCCCTGACAATCTGCACCCCAGGGTACTCAAGGAGCTGGTGAGCGTCATAGCCCAGCCCCTGGCACGGATCTTTGAAAACTCTTGGCACTCTGGTGTAGTGCCCGAAGACTGGAAGAAGGCCAATGTGGTGCCAATCTTCAAGAAAGGGAGGAGAGTGGATCCGGCTAACTACAGGCCCATTAGCCTGACTTCTATCCTGGGGAAGATCTTAGAAAATTTTATTAAGGAGGCCATCCTTCATGGACTGGCCCAGGCTAACATCCTAAAGGATAGCCAGCACGGGTTTGTTGCGGGTAGGTCTTGTTTGACCAACCTCATTTCTTTCTATGACCAGGTGACCTATCACCTGAACGAGGGAGAAGAGATTGATGTCATATATCTTGACTTCAAAAAAGCTTTTGATCTGGTAGCCCATGATCACCTCTTGGCCAAACTGCCCAGTTGTGGCCTTGGCTCCACCACGATCCGCTGGCTGGGAAACTGGCTCTGTGGTCGGACCCAGAGGGTTGTAATTGATGGCAGTCACTCATCGTGGTGCCCTGTGACCAGTGGGGTCCCTCAAGGCTCTGTCCTGGGACCCATCCTGTTCAACATCTTCATTAATGATGTGAACATTGGAGTCAGGAGTGGACTGGCCAAGTTCACTGATGACACCAAACTTTGGGGCAAAGCATCCACGCCAGAAGATAGGCGGGTGATCCAGGCTGACCTGGACAAGCTCAGCAAATGGGCAGACGAGAACCTCATGGTGTTTAACACCGAAAAATGCAAGGTTCTCCACCTTTGGAGGAAAAACCTGCAGCATCCTTATAGGCTCGGCAGTGCTACGTTGGATAGCACTACAGAAGAAAGAGACTTGGGGGTCATCATTGACCACAAGATGAACATGAGCCTGCAATGTGATGCTGCGGCTAATAAAGCAACCAAAACGTTGGCTTGCATCCATAGATGCTTCTCCAGCAAATCCCGGGACGTCATTCTCCCCTTGTACTCGGCCTTGGTGAGGCCACAGCTGGAGTACTGCATCCAGTTTTGGGCTCCACAATTCAAAAAGGATGTGGAGAAGCTTGAGAGAGTCCAAAGGAGAGCCATGCGCATGATCAGAGGTCAGGAAAACAGATCTTACGATGACAGGCTGAGAGACATGGGACTCTTTAGCCTGGAAAAGCATAGGCTCAGGGGTGATCTGATGGTCACCTATAGGTTTATCAGGGGTAACCACCAGGATCTGGGGGAACGTTTGTTCACCAGAGCGCCCCAAGGGATGACTAGGTCGAACGGTCCAAACTCCCGCAAGACCGTTTCAGGCTGGATATAAGGAAGGATTTCTTTACTGTCCAAGCCCCCAAGGTCTGGAACAGTCTGCCAGTGGAGGTGGTTCAAGCACCTACACTGAACACCTTCAAGAGTAAATTGGATGCTTATCTTGCTGGGATCCTATGACCCCAGCTGACTTCCTGCCCTTTGGGCAGGGGGCTGGACTCGATGATCTCCTGAGGTCCCTTCCAGCCCTGATGTCTATGAATTATATGAAATGTCTCCTTATGTCCAGCCTGAACCTTCTCTGTAACAATTTGTGGCCATTATTTCTAGTAACCCCAGGCGGTGCCCAGGGAAACAGAGCTTCCCCAAATTCCCGCTGGTCCCCCCGGTAAGTTTGTAAACAGCCACCAGATCCCTGCTCAGCCTTCTCTTGTGGAGGTTGAATAGGTTCAGGCCCTTTAGCCTCTCTTTGTAGGGCCTGCCCTGCTGCCCCTTGACCATAAGAGTGGCCCTCCTCTGGACCCTCTTAATGCTAGCACAAACCTCTTGAAGTGCGGCGCCCAGAACTGGATGCAGTACTCCAACTGTGGCCTTACCAGTTCCACATAGAGGGGAAGGATCGCCTCCCTAGACCTGCTTGTGATTCATCTGTAGATGCATGACAAGGTGCGGTTAGCCTTACTGACCGCTTCCTCGCACTGGTGGCTCATGTTCATCCTGGAGTCGAACAATGACTCCAAGATCCCCTTCTGCCACTGTTTTGACAACAAGGGTTTTCCCAAGCCTATAGGTGTGTTGCTGGTTCCTTCTCCCTGGATGCAGCACCTTGCACTTGTTTGTGTTGAATTCCATCCTATTCTCATCTGCCCACCTCTGTAATTTGTCTAGGTCTAGCTGGATTCTGTCTCTCTCCTCCAGTGTGCCTACCTCAACCCCCAACTTGGTGTTATCAGCGACTTTGGACAGCGTGCATTCCACCCCCACATTCAGATCACTGATAAAGATGTTGAACAGTACAGGCCCCAGAACCAAGCCCTGGAGGACTCCACTGCCCACAGCCCTCCAGGTCGAAAACGGCCCGTCCACCCCACTCTCTGGGTGTGATCATCTAGCCAATTTGCCACCCATCTGACTATGTAGGCATCAATGCCACAGTCATCAAGTTTTTTTAAGAGAATGTGGTGGGAAACTGTGTCAAACGCCTTCTTAAAGTCCAGGAAGATGACCACCACCCCTGTACCCTCATCCAGGGACTTTGTAACCTGATCATAAAGAGAAACCAGGTTAGTGTAGCAGGACCTACCCTGAATGAACCCATGTTGGTTGTCCCTGAGCACTACCTCCCCTGCTGAGCCCTTTCAGATGTGCTCCTCGATAATTTTCTCAAAGGTCTTCCCAAGAAATATTATGTTTCAGTTCTACAGCAAGTGCTTTTTGTCACTAGAATATCAGAAGCCTGATGGAAGTGGAGAAGAGTAACAGGACCTAGGGAGTGGTGTGAGAATAGCTGTATAGGGGGCTGGCAGGTATAAACGATAAGAAGGGCCATCACCAGGGAAGATTATACTGTGGTTGCTCGGGGATGCAGGGGGGGCAGTCAGGAAGGCCAAGACAGAGGTGAAACTGGGACTAGCTTCCTGGATCAAGGACAAGAAATCCTTTTTTAAATACATAGAGGGCAAAAAGAAGGTTCTGGGTAACATGGGGCCCCTGCAAGACATGCTAGGAAATTTGGCTGTCACACCAGACGACAAAGCCAACCTATTTAATGATTTCTTTGCCTCCATTTTCCTGAGCAGGGACTGGAACAGCCACCCCCCTCTGGGCCCCCCTTAGACTCCAGGAGAGGCACAACTAGGCCAAGGGTTAGTGAGGAACTAGTTAGGGAGCTTCTGGAAGGACTGGATGTATTCAAATCAGCTGGTCCAGACGATCTCCACCCTAGAGTACTGAGATAACTGGCTGAGGTCATTGCGGGACCCCTGGCATGGCTTTACGAGCACTCATGGTGCTCTGGTGTGGTGCCAGAGGACTGGAAGAGGGTCAATGTGGTTCCCATCTTCAAAAAGGGAACGAAGGAGGACCAGGGGAACTATAGGCCAGTTAGTCTTACCTCAATCCTGGGTAAGCTTTTTGAGAAAATTATTCTGGTGCATATCCACGAGGGACCAGCAGGGGAGATTATGCTTAGGGGCAATCAACACTGGTTCATTAGACGCCAACCTGGTGGCCTTCCATGACCAGATCACCAAATCCTTAGATGCAGCGGTAGCAGTGGATAGTCTTACTGGACTTTAGGAAGGCCTTCGACACTGTCTCTCACCCTGTTCTCATTAAGAAACGGGGGGACTGTGGTGTCCACACCTACACAGTCAAACGGGTCGCCAACTGGCTGGATGACCACACCCAGAGAGTGGTGGTGGATGGGTCATTTTTGACCTGGAGGGATGTGGGCAGTGGGGTTCCACAGGGCTCGGTCCTTGGGCCCACACTGTTCAACATCTTCATCAGTGACTTGGACGAGGGGGTAAATAGCACCCTGTTCAAATTTGCTGATGACACTAAGATGTAGGGGGATGTGGGCATGCTAGAAGGGAGGAATAGGCTACAATTGGACCTAGACAAGTTACAGGGGTGAGCGGATGAGAATAGGATGGGATTCAACACCGACAAGTGCAAGGTGATGCACCTGGCACCATACCTACAGGCTGGGGAACTCCCTTCTTGTCAGTACAGAGGCAGAAAAGGATCTTGGAGTCATCATTGATGCCAAGATGAATATGGGCCGCCAGTGTGGGGATACAGTCAAGAAGGCCAACTGTACCTTGTCATGCATCCACTGATGCATCTCAAGCAGGTCCAAGGAGGTAATACTCCCCCCCTATGCAGCACTGGTTAGGTCGCAGTGGTAGTACTGCATCCAGTTCTGGGTGCTGCACTTCAAGAGGGATGTGGACAACATGGAGAGGGTCCAGAGGAGGGCTACTCGCATGATCGGGGCAGCAGGGCAGGCCTTATGAGGAGAGGCTATGGGACCTGAACCTGTTCAACCTCCAGAAGAGAAAGCTGAGGGGAGAACTAGTGGCCTGTTACAAACTAGTCAGAGGGGGCCAGCAGGCATTGGGGAGTCCCTGTTCCCCTGAGCACTACCAGGAGTGACCAGGAATAACGGTCACAAGCTGGCAGAGGGTAGATTTAGGCTAGATATCAGGAGGCGCTACTTCACAGTCAGGGCAGCTAGGATCTGGAACCAACTTCCAAGAGAAGTGGTGCTGGCTCCTACCCTGGAGGTCTTTAAGAGGAGGCTAGATGTACACCTTGCTGGGATCATTTGACCCCAGTACTCTTTCCTGCCATGGCAGGGGTTGGACTCGATGATCTGCTCAGGATCCTTCCAACCCTTGAAACTATGAAGGGGATGGGTGTAGGTGGCTAGGGAATGATAAAAGCCAAAATTATAAATAATTTTCTATTCAATGTAGGTTTGGATGATGTACATTTGAAAAAAAAAAAAAAGCCTGAATCCATCCATTAAAAAAAAAGTATACGAAAAAAGCTTTAAAGACTGAAACTATTCAACGAAAGAGATAGGGGAATTGGTATGTGATCATATAAATAAAGACTGTAGCATAATACATGAATATAAAAGATGGCAAAATGAAGAGCTCCCAGGCAACCACATTTCTGATATTTTCTGTTACAGACTTTTTATCTGGGAGGGTAGTTGTACATCTCTGTATGTGTATACACAAACATATAGGTGAGTAAAGTAAAGGTGAAGGATTATTTTATATAAAATTTGTGAAGAATTACCTTGACTTCCATTAATTCCTAATTACATGTTTAGAGAATAAAAGTTATGTTTCATATAATGTCATAATCTTGTAAAAAATGTGTGCAGGTTCCAGACCTAATCAGAACAGATCTACCTTTTCACATGAATTCCCCTATTCATACTCCATGGGGGTCCAGTTATGCTTGCAGTGATTTTAATCACACTGGTCTGACTGTACAATTATTCTTTTTTCAGTTTTTTCTAGTGCTGGATATTAATTATTCCACATTAGGCAGACTTCACAATTCATTTATCTGAATTTGGATTTTATTCAACATGAGGGACATAGTAACTGCCAGATTCAATAAACACAGGTCTACCTGAACGAAAAGATTTCATAGATTTCATAGACATTAGGGCTGGAAGGGACCTCGGGAGATCATCAAGTCCAGCCCCCTGCCCAAAGGGCAGGAAGTCAGCTGGGGTCTTAGGATCCCAGCAAGATAAGCATCCAATTTACTCTTGAAGGTGTTCAATGTAGGTGCTTGAACCACCTCCACTGGCAGACTGTTCCAGACCTTGGGGCTCGGACAGTAAAGAAATTCTTCCTTATGTCCAGCCTGAAACGGTCTTGCAGGAGTTTGTGACCGTTTGACCTCGTCATCCCTTGGGGCGATCTGGTGAACAAACGTTCCCCCAGATCCTGGTGGTCACCCTGATAAACTTATAGATGGCCATCAGATCACCCCTGAGCCTATGCTTTTCCAGGCTAAAGAGTCCCATGGCTCTCAGCCTGTCATCGTAAGATCTATTTTCCTGACCTCTGATCATGCGCGTGGTTCTCCTCTGGACTCTCTCAAGCTTCTCCACATCCTTTTTGAATTGTGGAGCCCAAAACTGGATGCAGTACTCCAGCTGCAGCCTCACCAAGGCCGAGTACAAGGGGAGAATGACGTCCCGGGATTTGCTGGAGAAGCATCTATGGATGCAAGCCAGAATTTGGTCGCTTTACTAGCCGCAGCATCGCATTGCAGGCTCATGTTCATCTTGTGGTCAATGATGACCCCCAAGTCTCTTTCTTCTGTAGTGCTATCCAACGTAGCACTGCCGAGCCTATAAGGATGCTGCAGGTTTTTCCTCCAAAGGTGGAGAACCTTGCATTTTTCGGTGTTAAACACCATGAGGTTCTCGTCTGCCCATTTGCTGAGCTTGTCCAGGTCAGCCTGGATCACCCGCCTATCTTCTGGCGTGGATGCTTTGCCCCAAAGTTTGGTGTCATCAGTGAACTTGGCCAGTCCACTCCTGACTCCAATGTTCACATCATTAATGAAGATGTTGAACAGGATGGGTCCCAGGACAGAGCCTTGAGGGACCCCACTGGTCACAGGGCACCACGATGAGTGACTGCCATCAATTACAACCCTCTGGGTCCGACCACAGAGCCAGTTTCCCAGCCAGCGGATCGTGGTGGAGCCAAGGCCACAACTGGGCAGTTTGGCCAAGAGGTGATCATGGGCTACCAGATCAAAAGCTTTTTTGAAGTCAAGATATATGACATCAATCTCTTCTCCCTCGTTCAGGTGATAGGTCACCTGGTCATAGAAAGAAATGAGGTTGGTCAAACAAGACCTACCCGCAACAAACCCGTGCTGGCTATCCTTTAGGATGTTAGCCTGGGCCAGTCCATGAAGGATGGCCTCCTTAATAAAATTTTCTAAGATCTTCCCCAGGATAGAAGTCAGGCTAATGGGCCTGTAGTTAGCCGGATCCACTCTCCTCCCTTTCTTGAAGATTGGCACCACATTGGCCTTCTTCCAGTCTTCGGGCACTACACCAGAGTGCCAAGAGTTTTCAAAGATCCGTGCCAGGGGCTGGGCTATGACGCTCACCAGCTCCTTGAGTACCCTGGGGTGCAGATTGTCAGGGCCGGCTGACTTGAAGGTATCCAGCTTCTCAAGATGTTCCTTCATGAGGTCAGCATTTATGGAGGGTAGGGGATCCCCATCACCCGGATCTCCCTGTCCCATAGCAGGCATGTGCGTCCCATGGGACTGATGAAAGACTGACGCAAAGTACGTATTTAATAGGTTGGCTTTTTCCTGGGCATCAGTTGTCAATTGCCCCATCTGGTTTTGCAGGGGTCCAACGTTGCCCTTGTTTTTCCTCCGGCTCCCCACATATCTGAAAAAGGACTTTTTGTTGTCCTTGATGCTTGAAGCTAGTTGGAGTTCAGTTGCAGCCTTGGCTTTCCTGGTTTGCTCCCTGCAAGACCGGACCAGTGCAGAATAATTCTCCTTGGAGGTGAATCCCATCCTCCATCCTTTGTAGGCTTTCCTTTTTAGCTGCAGGAGGTCCACTAGTTCCCTGGAGAGCCAGGAGGGCTGCTGTGCCTTCTTGCTGCCTTTCCTCCATGTTGGAATAGATTTAGCTTGTGCATTGAGGATCGCTTCCTTGAGAAGCAACCACTCTTCTTGAACTCCCATCTCCCTGGGGTCATGGTCCCTGAGGGCCTGACCGACAAGCCTCTTGAGCTTGTCAAAGTCGGCTTTTTTGAAGTCAAGGACTTCTGTGTTGCTGACTGACTTGCCAGCTTTACAGCAGATGGTGAAGGTGATCAGCTCGTGGTCGCTGTCACCCAGCTTCCCATCGATCACTAGGTCACCGATTAGGTCGTCCCCCGTAGCCAGTACCAGGTCGAGCAACAATAAACATCAATCATGGAGTAGTAGGGAACTTCTGAAGACCCTTTAACTGACTCTTTAACTGAGGAACCACCTCCCAATTCCCATCTGTAATATAAGTAAGAGACCATCTCCAAACTAGAACCTCTATCATCACAACGTCCTTCTTAACAATAAGGATGAAATCAGTCATCACAAAAAAACAATTAGCACCCATCTACAGGGGAGAGATCACTACCACATCACTTAAGTGAGTACTTACTACTTACTTTCTTGCAGCCCCCTTTTCTGCAGCAATTTTAACAAGTCTTTACAAGTTGCTTAGGATGCTTTACTTCCTTCTTATACAAACAAAGTATCAGATCCAGTTTCTGATTTGTTTTTGCTATGAAGCTTTACCTCCAAGGCCTTGATAGCCTTGAGTCCTTATACTGGGATACAACTGACTTGCACTTCTGGCAGCTCTGCTTCTGCACTAAACACAAAGTTCATTAGCTACCAGCTGCTGAGATAGATTTCCTCTTACTGCGTGATAGCATTTCCATATGAGTCTGTAGATACATTTCTTCACATAAGAATGTGGTTGCAACTTGTGTTCTGGAACAACTGGTAAGAAGATTGTCCAGATTTGGGCGAGGGTGGCCAAGAGGCATGAATATTGTATTTTCTTGTACTGCAAGTACACGCGTAACTAGATTCAGTTTCTCACAAGCTGCCAGACCCAAAATTGGTGTCACCTTCCTAGGTACCACAATGAGTGGCAGCTTGTATACTTGTGTTTACACTGGATACTAGCAATGCAGCCCCACTTCACTGGTATATTTTTTTCTGAATAGCCAGTCTTTTTGATGTTTGCTGGACCCAATTCTGGTCTCTAATTTTCCATATTCATGGTCTGGTGAAATATGAATGAGGTCCAGAGTCCAATTCAAAAGCATTGTTATTTGCATTGCCACTGGTCACTCATTGATTTTTCTCAATTCCAACATATCTATAAAAAAAATCCTTTTCCAGTTTATACTCAACCATGTACACCTAAGGTTTATGCTTTTGGGAGCTGCAGCACCTGGCAAAATGGTTTCTCATTACAGTTAAAACAGAGCTTTCCAAATTCAGTGGAACATTTGGGCCCACGTTTTCTTCCACACTTGTTTGTTTTCTCACTTTTAGCAGTCTGCTTGCCAATGGAAAATTCCAGCCTGTGAGATAGCTTCTTACAGCTGAAACACCCCCACCTCACAGGGTGGACTTATGTTGTAGCCGTGTTGGTCTAAGGACATAGGCAGACAAGGTTCTTCGGGTAAATCTGATATGTTTTATTAGACCAACTCAGATAATTGAAAACATACTTCTTAATGAGCTTTCACGTTTAAATACCCTTTGTCAGGCTGAGAAACCATCTGCAGCTGGTGTGTGGTCTTCCTGGATGGAATAAATAGCAAAGAAGCCAGAGGCTGCTATGCATGTAAGAAAGGCGATCAGTGAAGATGTAAAATGAGGAGTCAGTGAGTGAGAGACAAGCAGCAGGGGACTTTTTATAGCTGGTAAATAGTGGAGAGGTACCTGGAGAGTCAGATGTTAGGGAGGTTATAATGTGTCATAAATCCAATGCCTATATTTACCATTTAGTCCATGATTTTTTGTATCCAGGAGGTTGATGAAGTGAATTTCTTAGGCTCCTCCATGAGAAGTGTTTTGTAAATTTCCTTTGAGTATTAGAACAGAGAAATTGGAGAGAGAGTGGCTTTTTTGTGAGAAATGTGCCCCCCCCCCCCAGGTAATTGGGTATTCTTGTCCTTAATAGATTTCCGTTGTGTGTTCATTCTGGTGCACAGTCATTGTTTGGTCTCTCCTTCGTATTTTCTATCAGGACATTTGGATGAGATGTAGTGCATTACTGGAGGTGCAGCTATAGATCCAAGAATGTTGATGTTTCTGTTTTGGGGTGTAGTGATTGTTTGAAAGTGCCACCTGGATAATATCTGAAGAATTGCTGCAGTACAGAAGGATAGCCCCCATGAATCACACACCACTGGCTATGACATATCACCCCTCCCTGGAACCTATACAGAAAATGCTCAAACAACTGCAACCCATACTAGAAGGAGACTTGATTCTTAAAGAGATCTTCTTAGAACCACCCATCCTAGCCTTCAAACAAGCACCAGACCTTACTAACCTCATCACCAGAAGCAAACTTCCCATGGCCTAAAACACACCAAATGGATCCAGACCATGCCATGATAACAAATGTAAAACCTGCCAACATATCACCATCACCCCCACAATTACTACACCCCACAACAGAACCATGTTTGCCTATGTCCTTAGATCAACTTGGCTACAACCTACACCCCCACCTCTACTTAAAGCACTAGCCCCCAACCCCCAGACCACATGTAAAAGCACACCTTAATTCAGTAATATACTGATCTATTCTTTCTCCTGTTGTTTGTTTGCATTTGAAAAAAATGGTGTCTTTAAAGGGCCACATTCTTTCTTGGCATGCAGTACTTCTCAGATTTGAACAGTATTATACTTAATTTCCTGTTTTAAGCCTCTTCAAAGGTAAAAGTGTTATAAATAGCCAGAGCTTCCTCCCTACAATATGCAAGAAGATTGAAAATTTGACATTGGCATTTTTCACTTCTGCCCCTGTAGCTCTTAGGTATGCTCAAACCTTTATTTTAAAGCCCTCCAGTGTTCTGCTGTATTGTCCAGCATCAGGGCTAAGTACAGACAGTTTAAAAGCCTGAGGCAGAATCAGTTCAATGTAGGCAACTTCCTCTAAACTGCATAGGTTGAGCTGATAATGAACTGAACAGACAGTCAGTTTTCAATTGGGAAAGGGAGGGGGAGGCCTGCACTGCCCCTGGACAGTGGGCAGGGGGTGCTAGAACACATCTCCCAGCCCACTGGTCATTGTCAGCCCAGCCAAGTGTCCTCGATTGTCTTCCCAGTACATGACCTCAATCCCCTGCGGTCCTCCCACAGGGGGGGTTAAGGAGCCGCCTTGTCCAGGTGCTGGCCCATCTTGAGGGAGGGTCCCCCTGAGGGAGTTTCCCCTAGCCTGGGTTCCCCAGCCCAGGCAGCCCTGGGGAGGTGACAGGCAGTCCCCTCCTTATCTTTCCCAGGTGCTGACTGCTTCAGCTGCTGTCAAAAGAGGGAGGCACCTCCCACTGGGATGCCTGCCCCTGCAACCCAGCATGGAGGCGCTGGGGAGTCTCTGCCTTGGGGGGCTTCCCCTCACCCTAGCCCAGGGTACCCCAGAAGAAGAAAATTCTTCCACTCCCCTGGAGTTTTGCCTTAAAGTCATAGTAGCTGAGGCAAAACTAGCTGCAGAGGAGCAGGAGAATTTCCCTCTATGCCCTGAGGCTGCTCCAGCCTGGGAGACCCTGGGCTGGGGCTCCCTGGTGCTCCTGTCCTGAGTTGCATGGTCAGGTACCTGGGTGGGAGGAATCAGAAGTGGGAGGGGAAAATTCACCTCAACTCACCAGCTGCTCCCCAACAGAGGGGAGGAGGGAGGACTGCCAAGGGTTAAAAAGCCCCCCACCACAGGGGCTCTTCTTCCCCCCTATACGCTGTCCAGACCTTGGCTAGGGAGGCCTGGGGGTCTGTACCCTTGCCCTCCCTTGTCCCTCTTTGCTGATGGACACAGACAGAAAGCAGGCTAAAGAGCAGAGGGACAAAGCAGCCCAGGCCTAAAAAGCATCCTGGGACTGTTGGGGGGCTGTGGGGTAACTTGAATCAGAAAGGGATCTAGAACAGAAGTTTCATGAACTGGTTTGACCTAAATCATTTAAGTCTGATACTACATCCAGCTAGGTTTATCTTGAACCAGTTTTGGCCATTTTGAGAGTGGTTTGTGTGCACTGAACTTCTGTTCTGTTACCGGTTTCTGATCAGTTAAACCAGTTTATGTGTAATTTCTGTCCCTAGCCCAGAAGGGTAAGTAGAGGTTGCAAAGCTTACAGAGGTCTTTGTCCTTCCATATGTCTTTGTTCTCGACTTGCTCTCACTTTCCAACTTCTTTTTCAGTTTGGAAATCAAATTCTTCCAAGTTTTCTCATTCACTACTTCTCACACCATGGCTGCAGTGACTCAGGCCAGAAGCCCGGGGGCACTAGAGCACCCTCACTTGGCTGAAACAGGTAGTTTGGGCCAACACTAGACCCACCCATCCTGCAAGGGGGAGGTTTGTGGGGGAGGAGAAAAGCATCCTGGGATGCTGTGGAGGACTGTGAGTTAACTTAAATCCAGAGGGGATCTGGGACAGAAGTTCAATAGAATGATTTAACCTAAATAAGGTAAGTCTGATACTACATCCATCCAGGTTTATTTTAAACCAATTTTAGCCATTTTGAAAGTAGTTTCTGTGTACCGAACTTCTGTTGTGTTACAGATTTGAATTCGTTTTCCATCACTTATACTGGTTTACAGTAATTTCTGTCCCTAGCCCATGTACTGATCACCTGGTTCAGTAGACACAGGTATACACGAATGAAAAGAATAACAAACTTTAATTGTGGCGCAGTCGACAATTTCTGCAACCTTTATGGCTCGAATTGGCTCTTTAACTGAGGGACCATTTTCTAATTCTCAGCCTTTGTAGATTATATAATAGAGCAGCTCCATACTACAACACATATCACTACAAGAGATATGAGGAAAAAAAAGATCTAGAGAAAACAGTCCTCAAAATAAAGTGGTTACTTTACTTTGCAATACTAGTGCACTAACACCCTCCAAAAATAAACAGATTGCAGTTAGATGTAGAGCTGCCTATCTAGCACACACAAGTTAGACAAGGGAAAAAAAGATGAAATTATCTAGTTCACTTACATGTCACTTCACCCAACATTATATTTTACCTAGCTCTCTGGCAAATCCTATTGCAATAATAAAATAATAACCATCACAAGCAAGTTTAACCTAGAAGGCTCTATGATCATCTAAAAGCTGTAGGACTTCAAAAAATAGACTATTGTGACAAATGGTATCATGTATATTGTAGGTTAAGCTACACGAATAATGGAAAGCTGAATTTGTAAACTGATAAAAGATTAAGGTTATTAGACCATTCACAAAGTTGGAGAAGTAATTCCAAACAAGGTTTGATGAAGAAATGACAAGTAATATATAGAATTGCAATGAATATTATTTCAAAGGTGAGGCAGAATCTCCAGATGGCTGTAATATTACCTCTTCCCAGATGCCTGGAATAAGGGAATTGCAAGAAGAAAGAAACAGTGTAAGCAAGCACCTTCAACTGGTTGCTCCTCAGCTAATAGAGCAAAATATCAGCAATCAAACCTGTTCATTCATTTTATAGCTAAAAGACTTAATCAAGATCATCGAGTTTGACTTCCTGCACAACACCAATGATTGAACCTCACCCAGTAATTTCTGCATCCAGGTGCATGATTAATGGACTTAAAGAACAGCTGTGCCTGTTAATAGCTAATGTTTGATTAGGTCCCTGTTAAATGAAATCTTTAGTTACAAAAAAGCCCCAAAACTGGTTACCATCCTCAAAGACTGACAGAAGTTGGGTCCACATAGAACTTAAGAATTCCAGTGGGCTCAAGCTCTGCCAGGAGTGACAATCGTAGAGTTACTAAACTGTGGGGCTGTCTGGCTTAGGGAAAAAAAATGAGATTAGCTCTCTTTATACTCTGATAACAAGCTGAAAACTCACTAGGCTGGCACCCCTCATTATCCAAAGACTTTGCATTTCCCCTGAGGCTGGCTTTCAATCAATAGATTGAAGGGGGAGGAGAGGGTGGCATCTTAGAGACTAAGTCATTCAGAAAAGCATAAACTTTCATGAGCAATAACCTACTTCATCAGATACATGATGAATAATCGACTTCAGATGTCTCTCTGAATGAGTTAGTCTCTAAAGTGGCATCTTGCCCTACCTTCTGGCTTCAGACTAACACAGCTAACTACCTCTCTCATATGGCTGCAGTGTACTTGAA
Organism: Crocodylus siamensis; assembly: GCF_052110815.1. Lineage (NCBI taxonomy): Eukaryota > Metazoa > Chordata > Crocodylia > Crocodylidae > Crocodylus > Crocodylus siamensis. The sequence goes on along the minus strand of NC_143396.1, from coordinate 74,587,381 downwards.
GATGACCAACATAATCTGCCATCAACCTCTGCAGAGACCTCTCATATAAAATCAGTCCAATTTTTTAATAGAGATGTTGAAGGGGCGGTGCAAAGGGACGCAATTAAAAGCGTAATCTGTATTATGGTATTTGTATATCCAAAGCTGGTCACTGCCACATCTTCCAGTGTCATGCATTAGCTCACTATAGGTACCAGTTTTCATGTATTACAAGCCAGATTCCTGCCTGATGTTTATCAGCATAGCTCTGCTGAAATAAATGGACCTACAGTGATTTCACCAGCCAGTGATCTGGTTCCTAGAAAAGGTGTCAATACTGACCCTTTCCTGTTTTTTAAAATGGACTGACTATTGTAGGAAACACGAAGTCGTTATAGCGCGCTGTTTAGTCATGGTTCACTTTCCCTGCTAAAGTACTAAAAATATGTTGCCAATAAGCAGAAATTAAGAAATTTTCCTATCAGAGTTCCTCTATAACACAACTCAGGATTCTAAGCTTAATCAAAATATACACATATTTTAAATGCTTAGTTAACAGAAACAATAATCCCTTTCAGTTTGCTTTGTGGCACAATTCACACACTGAGCATACAGCACTTTGAATGACAGATTTGTGTGTATGTATTTCTGTTTCAATAAGGGATAACATCTTAATATTTACAGTGGTCTGAATGGTGTACCCAGCTATTACACATATTTTTATTACATTAATTACCTAATACTTGGAAAAATTATGTAATGTAACTTCCACAAATACAGATAAAAGAATCGTCAGAATATGGTTTTTGAAAAAAATTAGAACTATAACTAAACTCAGAGGTGACACAGTAAATGGAACATTACATTTTTCCATAAATGTAACCTATTACAAATACATTTTTCCATGTTAAAGAGAAATAAATGTAATCCTCACAAAACATAGGAAATAGATTACATTGCAGTAGAAGTCACTAAGGACATCTATATGTGTGCACCAGGCTGGAAGGTGGGGGCGGAGGCGCTTTAATTAGAGCAGTGCTGAGAGTCACTTTAATTAAAGTACCAACAGCATCACATGTAATCAATGTCCTGCACTGCAAAATAGCAGCAGGGGCACTTTAAGTAAAGCTCGTTTCATGAGCTTTAGTTAAAGCACCCTCACTGCTATTTTGAATTGTGGGGACACTGAACAGACGTGACAGAGAGGCTGCTGAAGTCGACCAATTAGCATGCTCCAGCAGACTCAGTTAATCTAATTAGCACATCTGGCATGTGTCTAGGTTAGTAGATGACTGGCACATGTGTAGGTGCCCTACAGTTCTGATTGGATTAGCACAGCTTAGTTCATTTTTTAAAGGGTAAATTATTTTTTTATGGCTGCGCTATGTACTTCATAAACAAAGTCACAAGAGTACGATCAGTGAGATTTTATTTTGGCAGTAGGGCGATCACAGAATGAACCTTGTAAAATTTATGAAAAAAAATTGTTCTTGAGTTGGAGATGTTCATACCACAAACAAACACCAGGCTATTAGAATCTGGGTTGTTGTGCAAAGAGATGTAGCATGCGCATTTTATATTCTATAAAGAAAGGCTACTTAGTACTCAGAAAGGGGTGTTTAGCTGAAATCGGGTAGATGGAAAGGTAGATTCACACCTGATAAATGAACCAAATCAAAGATGCATAAAATCAGATTTCATAAGCAGCAGCTTGCTTCCTCAGATATTGTGAAGGGGCTGCAAGAAGCACAGCTTTTAACTAAATAAAAAGCAGTGATTAGAATACAAAGAACAGGGAAAGGTGGAGGAAAAAGCAGGGGGTACTTCTGAAAGGGGAAAGGTTTATAGGTTAGTATCTGATGAAGTAAGCAAGCCTGCTTCTTAACAAAGCTTATGCTGTGGATTTCTGATTTAGTTAGTCTAAGATGCACTTCTGCCCTACAGTCTGTCTTACTTCAGACTAACATGGCTAACTACCTCTCCCTGGTCATCTAACTCACCAAAATGAAATGGACTGCAATCAAATTGCATGTGAAACTCACTCAGGTACACTCAAATATATTTTTTCTTATAAGTAAATGAATATAATAGTATCAATATCAAGTAAATGAATATCATAGCCAAGGAACTCCAGGTGACCAATCCACTGCATTCTAGGTACTATACAACCTATTCTGACAAGCTGTGCTTTATTCTCTTTGAGAAATTGAGGAACCACCTTGTCAGTGATGGTTCAAACAGGAACAGACCAACACAAGACTTTCAGAACTGACAAACAACACATAGAACCACCTGGACATAACAGCTAGGGCTGTGTGAAACTTCAGTATCCGATTTGATTTGAAGGAGATTTGGCCAATTCGGCGGCCGAATCTCCAAATCTGAATCCAATCAGGAGACCCATTAGAAGCTCTGAATTGAATTGGAAGCCTCCAAATAAATTCAAGAGATTCAGAGAGTCAGAAGGCTTGCAGCAAACAGACACGGAGAAGAAGGAGGGAGAGGGAGTGATCTTCCATATATGGAAAAGGCTGAGAGGGGGGGAAGTCAGCTCTGATATTGACATCTGTATCTGGCCAGTGACTGTAATCTTTCTTTGAGTTCCCTTCCAATCATAGTGTTCTAGGGGAGGGACGTAGAAACAACATATAAAGCTGTGCCTGAAATCATCTGTGCCTTTTGTGAGCTATATCTCTCTTGCAGCACCAGCATCTTAAAGGCTCTGGCTTGCTAGCTAGTCTCTGTCTAGTTAGTTTCTCTTCTTGTAAGTTCTACCCAATCCTTTCCTACTTATCCTTGCCTACAATCCCTATTGTTATCCCTATCAATTTCTTTCAAATTATTCTTCCTCCCAAAATCCTCTCATTTGTTCTTGTTAGTCTGTCTTGATTCTTTCCCCACACAAAAAGAAATCTGTGTTTTCCCTGACAGTGTGCCATCACCGTTCAGGAAAGCACAACAGATATTACACACACATTTTGCAGCACACCAAACATTTAGAAGAGTGCTGGAAAGGCAGGTGCCAGATCTTCTGGCAGGGGAGGAAGAGGGGGCACAGGGACAGCTGCAAGTTCCCCCCCAAATACAGACACACCCTCTTTCCTGGCAGTCTTCTGCTGCTAGTGGGAGCAAGGAGGTGGTAGCAGCGCCTGCACCTGCACCACCACCACCACCACTAACCAGCAGCAGCATGAAATTTTCCACCCCAGTTTCAGTTCCCAGCATGAGCCTTCCAGTGCCAGAGGAAAAGCTGGATCTGGAAGCAGAAGAGCTGAGGGTCATAGTGAAGGAAATTCTGGGGAAGGAAGGGGAGTTTGTGCTCTACACCTCTCAAAGCTCCCCTAGAGGCAGGTCTCCTACTCTGGAAAGCACTTTGGATGAGATTGTGGGGGCAGGTGGCTCAGCTCCTCCTGTTGTTGTGCCCCTGCCTAATTAACAGGGGGATAAGGCAGGACCCCCACCCTCAACTCAGAAGCAGGTGGGTAGTGTAATGTGGGATCATTTTGAGGTGTCAGATGATTCCAGGTGTGCTACCTGCCAGCACTGCCAAAGGCAGATCAGCTAAGACAAAGATGTGAAACACTTCATCACTACGGTGATGCTGCTGTATCTCAGGAGGCAGCACCCCCTTGGCCTAACAGAGGCAGGCCACCCTTTACCAGTGAGGGAAAGGTAGGTGTGTTCCAAAGGCGAGCGATGTCACCCAGAGCATTGGGAAGATGCTTACTCTGAATGGCCAGCCCTTCTTTGTTGAGCGTCCAGGGTTCAGGCAGCTCATGGCCTCATCATATTAAGTGCCCACATGCACCACCTTTAGCAGGATGGTGGTGCTCTCCCTGTATGAGGCATGCAGGGAGTACTTGAGGGAGAAGCTGCAGAAGGCAGGTCTGCAGGTAGCCTTGCACTTCACACTGGACATCTGGAGCAGCCAGGATGAAGATCATGCCTACATCTCCCTCAAAAGGCACTGTTGCAATCAATCACGGCATTGGTGGGCTCTCCTTCAAGCAGAGGTGATGAATGAGTCCTACATGGCAAAGAAGATCATGGTGGCTATGAACCATATAGTGCAGGGGTGGCTCGTTGGGCAGGGTGAGCTCACCCACAGGTTCATAGTTACCGACAATGGGCCCAGTATGGTCAAGGCAGTGCATGATGCCAACTTTGTTGGCATCTGCTGTGTGGCACACAAGTTACACCTGGTAGTCAGGGACACCTTGGAGGGGGACAGGGCTCCCAGTGACCACGCCATTACTACCAGCCAGCTCATTTTGAAATGCAGGAAGGTGGCAAGCTACTTCCACTGGAACATCAAGGGGGGCAATATGCTGAAGAATAAACAGGCAGAGCTGAGCATTCCACTGCACAAAGTCATGCAGGATGTGGAGACTCAGTGGAGCTCCACATACCTGATGCTGGAAAGGCTGGTTGAGCAACAGAAGGCCATCCATGAAATGGCCTTGGTAGGGGAGATTGGAACCAGCAGCTCCCTTAACAAAACAGAGTGGGATACCATCTACAAGATCTTGGTGGTCCTCAAGCCATTCCTTGAGGCCACTGAGAGCCTCAGTGCTGGCAATGCTCTCCTTAGCCAGGTGATCCCCACAGTGAAGGAGTTTGAGAATGAAATGGAGAAGTTCCAGGGGATTCTGGCTGGGGCAAGCCGTTTTCACCAGATGTGCAAGCAGTGGTGAAGCAGCTGAAGGAGGTCATCAAAAAATGGCTGGATCCATTGCAGTCCAGTACAGCCCATGTGATGGCGGGCATATGCGACCCAAGGGTTAAGGAGAGCGTCTGCAGCAGCAAAACCCACAATCACTGGATGGAGGTGCTGGTGAACAGAGTCAGGGAGACAGAAGGGCAGAGGCAGGGGGAAATGGAAGAGGGGGATCCACTGTCCCATGACAGCACTCCAAGCACCAGCTGATCTCCTACACCACAGCTGCTGCCAATGTGGACCAAGGGCATGGCTTCAATGTCAAAGTCCAGAGGCACCAGACCCCTCCATCCAGGAGGTAGTGTGAAGGCCTCGGTGGCTACCTATCTTGCTAAGACTGTGGAGCTGCTGCACTGCAACCCCGTGGCCTACTGGGCAAGCCACAACCAGATGTGGCAGGATCTGGCCACAGTTACCTGGGAACACCTGTGCACCGACCAGTGTTCCAAGTGAGAGGGCATTCAGCATTGCTAGTGATATTGCGACAACCCACTGCACCTCCTTGGATCCTGGTTTGGTGAAGCAGCTGGTGTTCCTGAAGGTGAATCTCCCACTGCTGAGATTCCTCAAGCTCCACATGCAGATGGAGTGAATGCCACCCTCCTCACTCCACACCTATTTGCTTTTTTTATTTGCTTTCAGAAACTTGAAGTGCACTTTCACAGAAACCCCTATACCACTCTGCCTGAAACCTGGCAGGCCTCATGCTCGCACAAGGAGCTACCATCTCTGCTGCATTCATCCCGCTCTGTCTTAACACACACAAGTGATAGGAGTTTTGCTTTCAACAGTTTTAAGTATACTTTCAAAGAAACCCCTGCACCTATCTCCTTGAAACTTGGCAGGCTTCATGCCCTCAGGAGGCTACAACCCCTGCTGTTTTCATCTGAATCTGCAAAAAAATTACAAAGTTATAGGTATTTTAATGATTCCCCATTATAGTCTATGGCTGAATCTGCAAATTGGTGACGAATCTCTGAATCCGAATCAAACTGGCTGAATCCAAAGCAAAAACTTTCTGCTTCACACAGGCCTAGTAACAGCCATTTGCCATGAGAAGATATCTGCATCCAGCCATGATCCTTCTCACAAACACCTTCACTCCTTAAAGAAGATGAAGGAAGCAAAATTTTCCAAACCTACTTGCTTCAGCAACATCCCCACAATTCACTGTAATATTACCAACCTAACCAACCACAACCACAGCCTAGTAGAGGTATCTGTATTATCCTGTGATCTTTCTTTCTGCTCCACTATACAACTCAATAAGGTGTATCTGTATGGAGATTTTGGGGCATTTTTTCTGTCATCTAAGACTAAGGGACTATTTCCATGACAGGGAGTCACACAATCTTCAGTCCTGACCCATACACAGCAGAAGGAGGACAGCTTCTGGCCCCCATCTAAGGGCCACAGCCCTCATTTGGACCTGTATATATATTGTTTTAATTTTCATATTCACTCTGAGATTGCCAAAAAACCTACAATGTTAACACTACAGCGTTAGTCCTGTGAAAAGGAGAGCTATACTCAGCTTTAAAAACAACCCTGATATTATCACAGAACCGACTAATAAGATGTGCACCACTGTTCTCATGGATAAAAAAAGCACACATACAGGAAGGTAAAAGATACATTTCTAACACAGAGTTTTACAAACTTCTGATTAAGGACCCCACAGCACAATACTAGAGGAAACTAAATAAATTGTTAAAGAAGTTACCTCTGGAAGCACAAAACAGGGCTAATGTTTCTACTCCCAGGAGCCCATACCAGGCAGCTTTTATATATTACTCAACATCCACAAATTTGGTAACACAGGATATCCTATGGTCTCTGGCCTTGGCACCATGACAAAGGAAGTATCTGGCTACATTGATTCAATCCTATTTTCAGATGCTGCAAAAATTGCCGGCTGTTTGAAAGTTACCACAGATTTCCCTAATGAATCTTCCATTCACAAGCTTCCAGTTACAACCACTATAGTTACTATGGATGTTAGATTACTGTAGACCAACATCCCCCTACGTGGATGGATTACAAGCTATAAAGAACATTATCCATGATGAGGACACTGCTTCTGTATCCATTGCATATGGCTACTTTGTCCTCAGACAGAACTATTTCAGATTTGGGGACTCCCTATATCTACAAATGAAGAGCACTGCTAAGGGTACTGTCACGGCATGGGGCCTAGGAGCAGCCGTGATCTCTCTAGCAGCCCCCTACCGTGCCAAGTAGGCAATCCAGCACCCTCTTTCTTGCCCGCCATGTCTTGCTGTTATATATATTTTTATATGGGAGGCTGCCTCTCTGTCCCCTTGGACACAGTGCTAGGACTGTCTGGGCTCCTACTCTGTACAGAGTGACCTGCTGCACCTCCCCCCCGTCTTACGGGCTACGCGTGCCTCCAACCTCCCCTTTAGCATGCCCTAAGCCTCGCAGATCTTCCGGATGTTATCCTGCCCATACACTTTCCCCAGAGGCTCTCTCAAAAGGCCTCCGGCCGAATGTTCTGTCACACCAGGCCTTGTCTCTCGTATGTGCCGTCTCCGGGGCTTTTCTCCGTATGTGCCCTCTCCGGGGCTTCTCTCCGTATGTGCCCTCTCCGGGGCTTGAATCACACAGACAGCGCCCCACTGGGGCCAGTCTCTCTCAGTCTGTGCCCTCTCCAGGGCTTCTCTCAGTCTGTGCCCTCTCCAGGGCTTCAAATCACACAGACAGTGCCCCACTGGGGCCAGTCTCTCTCAGTATGTGCCCTCTCCTGGGGCTTCTCTCATGCAGACAGTGCCCCACTGGGGCCAGTCTCTCCGCGCTCATTGCCCTCACCAGGCTTCTCAATGGGCTTGCCCCCTTCCGGAGCTTCTCAATGGGCTTGCCCCCTTCCGGAGCTTCTCCCTTACAGACTGTGCCCTGCTGGGGCCTGCCTCTCATACGTCCTGCAGGCACCCGCACTCAGGCCTGTGCCTCGCGCTTCCCGCAGTCTCACACTTGGGCCTGTGCCTAGCGCTTCTCATGGTCGGGGCTCAGGTGGCCGTAGCCATGCCTGGCCCCCTGACCCACCGTCTGGGTCTTCCGCCCTGCTTGGGCTTCTCCTGCTATCGCCCACACAGGGCTGGGGTCAACACAACCCCCAAACACAGCGCCACCCAGCGCCAAACAGCTGTGCCTTCCTTGGCACCACTCGCTGTGCCCCCAACAGGGCACCAGGAACCCCCAAGCTACTGGGAAGCTCCTAATGAGGCCTCCTCCATCCCCTTATAGCCTCACCCGGTCCTCCGGTGGTAACAATAACCAAAACAGAAAACTCCCCCTCCTGGGTTACAATGTAAACTTCAAGCCAACCTGGCTATCCCTCATGTATATCCTTATCAGGGTTTCTTCCACCCAGCATTATCAAGCAGACACTCTCCAGCCATTGGGCTTCTCCGCTATGTTCTGCTCTGCTTGCTCCAACCAAGCTCTCTCCTCCTCTTAGGCTGCCAGCAGGGGAACTGCCATCTAGGCTTCAGCTGGGGCTGTTTATAAAGGCCCGACCCTGCCCCCTTCTGGTCACCTGACCAGTGCGGTTGCCCCAGCAACCGGCACCTGAGCTACCTGGAGATTGGCAGCTGCCCTTATTCCTTCATAGGAACAGGGCACCTGAGTGCTCCTGTGACAGGTACACATATGGCTCCCACAAAAATGTTGATATATTTATGATGGGTCTTTTAGTCTGCTTCCTCCGCAGCTGCCTTCTAAGACCCCTCTATCAGACTATCAATCATATCTCCATTGTATAGACATACGGGAATGAATCTCTAGAGAAACTGCACCAGGACTTTAACAGTGTCCACCTCTCCACCAAACAGTTTCCACCTCTCCACCCAGAACATTCATTTCTTAGACAATCACTGTGAAAGTTTGTGATGGCCATGTCATCTCCACATTGTTTAAAAAAACAACCAACCACTGCAGCTACCTCTTAAGAACCATGCCAGCAACTCTCATCCTAAGCACATCACTAAGTCAATTTTGTACAGTCAAGCTCTGCAGTAAAATATATCTGCTCTGACACCACCAACCCGGATGCACTCTGAGATTACTACAATTACAATACAACCACAAAACCATAGCTACTCAAATCAACAAAGCCAGACTCGGTCCTCATTCTGAACTGCTATGATACCAACCTAGGGACAAGGATGACAGAATCCATGTGGTCACGGGCCAGCAACTGGTTTTCAAGCCAAGGCTGGAACAATCCAGCTCTGATGTGACCCAGATGGGGTGGCTTCAGCAACATATTGCCGGTGGGGCTGGAGGGGGAGCTTTCCTTTTGCCCCTCTCAGTCAGGTGGCTAGTAGCTGTGCCCACACTGCAGCTGTTTTCCCCCTCCTCTCCATTACCTTCCCACACTCCTTGGCTGCAGTGCAAGCACAGTTTCCAGCTGGAGGAGACCTGTGCCAGGGCTGGGGAGAAGTGTAAGCAGCATGGAAGAAGCTTTCAGCTCTCTGGCCCTGGCACAACTCCCCTTCAGTTGGAAGCTGCACCTGCACCAGTGCTACTTTTCCCAGCTCCCTCACTCCTCAGCTATGGTGCAAGCACAATTTCCACACAGAAAGCAGCTTTGCCAAGGATCAGAAATTTCTCCCACGCTGCTCCTGCTTCTCCCTGGCCATCCCCATCCCTTCACATCCCCCTTTCCAGCCAGCCTGGCCCAGGAAGTTGTGCTCAAACTGTAGCCTTGAAGAAGGGAAAGGGAAAGGGGAGCAAGGAGAAGTGGCAGTGGTGTGGGCACAGCTTTCAGCTCTCCATCCCTCGTGCGGCTCCTTGCTGATCAGCCCTATTGTGGCTACAGGTTCAGGCAAAACCATGCAGTTCTATGGGATGGATCTGGCCTACGGGCTATGTGTGGCCAACCCCTGCCTTTGAACCACAGCTTGAACACATCATTAATGACCTCCAACCCCTCCTGGAAAATGATGACTATGTCAAGGTAGCCCTGGGGGACAAACATGTCCTAGCTTCCAGGCACCCCCACAACCTCAGACAGCATCTCTCCAGCAACAGACTACATAACTCTCACTGAGGCACCAGGCCTTGCTCTGGAACCAAAAGACAGCTGTGCCCTTGCATCAACACAGACCACATCATTACTGGGTGAAATAACATGGACTATAACATTCAAGGTTCATTTACCTGCACCTCTGCTAATGACATATACACCATCACCTTCTTAGAGCACCCCTCTGCTGCCTATATTGGACAAACAGGCAATCCCCACATGTAAGACTGAATGAATGCAGATCTGAAATCAGTTCCAAACAAAACACATAAGCCTGTGGCAGAACACTTAATCCTCCCCGGGCTTTCCACTGCTGATTTAAGAGTTGCTGTTCCTGGGGCACTTGTACATGTGATGGGGGTTTAGTCTTCTATGCTCCCTAAATTGAAATGGTAGGGTTTTAATTGAAATGCACCATTTCAGTTTAGGGGTTTTATTTTTCTGTTACATTACAGTGAGGGGCTTGATCCTTTTTCTTTTTTGTTGGTGAAGCCTGCCCCTGGCTGGGGGGTGAGCTGCCAGCAGGGCCCAGTGCTGCCCTCCATGCAGGCAGAAGAGTTGGATCAGGCTGGGTACTGCCTCTGAGCTAGGACAGCACCTGGCCCACTAGCAGCCAGCCTGGGTGGACCCAGGGGGTGCCACAGCCCAGGGACTGCATAGCCTACTGGCAGCTCACCCCTTGACTGCAGGCAGGTGTCTGCTGAAGGCAGAAATGGGCCTGATCCTTTTTTTCTGTGGAGCCTGCCCGCCTCTCCTGTGGCCAGGGGACGAGCTGACTGTTTAGCTGCAATGCATCATTGCAAACTAAATTACATCAGGATGTAGTTTAGTCTACAACAATGCAAGCTCATGAAAAAAACCCCAAACTGGTGCATGTATAATGTGTGATGCCATTAAGCTACACAAAGTGACATTTTCATCATATGTACAGCATGACATCATCATGTGTACAAGTGCCCCAAAACTTTAAAAATAAACTTGAACAGGAAACTGCATAACAAGAAATCATCCATAGGCTCCTTGGAGGAAACGGGGTGGGAGGGATCACATTTCTGTGCCAACAGCAAGGTGTGGGGGATGGGGTTGAAGCCTGGCAGGAGCCAGGGCCTGGCAGGAGCCAGGGCCTGGCAGCAGTGGAGGTGGTGGCAGTGCAATTTTTGCACCAACAGTGGGGCATGGGGCTGCAGTCCAGCTGAGCTCAATGCCCAGCAGCAGTGGGGGCACAGGCAGTGCAGAGTTGTGCCCCTCTGCTCCAGCAGCACTTATGCGTCATCTATACACAGATGGGATTCGCGTTAAATATAGTCTAAAACAAGACTATGGATTCTTATCCTATTACCTGGATAAACTTTTATAATCTGATGTCATTCAATGGGTTAACTGCTTTGTTTTTCTCTCTCCTGTCCACCTTGCCTCTCTCAGCAGTACCCCCTCCATTTTCTTCCCTTTTCCCTACCCTTTGCATTCAAATCACTGCTTTCTATTTAGAAGCTGTTTCTTACAATCCTTTTACAGAATCTGATGAAGTAAGTCCAATGCTTATGAAAGCTTATGCGTCTCTAATTTAGTCTATAATGTGCGAATCTACCCTGCTTTCTGTCTAGTACTCTTAGACCAGAGATTAAACTCATTTAACCTGGCAAAGGGAGGCATGATTTCCATTTCTCTATGTACTTAATGAACGCCATGCACCCTTAGGTGATTCATCCTGAGAGAACTTTATGAATGACAGTCCAACTTACTCTCCCTCAGGCTTTTCAGTTTGCAGGGGCAATTTTGCAGATTTAAACTTTGAAAGGGATTCCACAGAAAGATACTTGGGAGATATGCCCAACTTTTACATTTTTATTTATTTATTTATTTATTTTGCTCTCGCTAAGTCACTCTTACTCTGTTAACATCCAACTGAAGGAAGTCTGCAGCCACTTTTTGCCACTAAACCATTGTCACTTTTTAATGAATTTCCTACTCCTGGTTCTGTGATTTTGCTTCTGCCAAAGAAACCCAAACTAAATCTAGTCCTTCATCTATTCAATTTATTAAATTCAACACCAGTTACCTGTGCAAAATGTCATAAAGGCAGATTTTGCTGGGCTACTCCTATGTATAACATTTTAGGAAAGTAAGAAACAGAATTAACAAAGGAAAGGGAATTATTCATACACTTCATAGAGAGTGAGGTCACATCACAACATAATTAAGGCATAATAGTCTATAATATCTCTGCAAAAAATGCAAGCAATAAGAAAATGTTCATGTAGCCTCATGTAGAGTTTTTTTTAGAAAACAATTACTACAATTACTAGAGAATAGAAAGGAGGAGAATTCATAAGGGAACAAAATGAGAATATAATAAACAGTCACTTACAGTTTAGAGTGCAATGATAAAAGCAAATAACCAAACAGGCTAAGGTTAACAAAGGAATTAGCAAAGACTTTCTCTTGGTGGAAAACATAGTCTAGGCAACTGCTGCAAGGTAAGTAATTTTCCTTTCTAGTTCTGGATTTCTTAAAATAATTTCATGTAGGACAGCACTACAAATGATTTGCCAAGGGCTAAACAAGTTGTGCATGCCACATTCTCTTCATCAATCTTGTTTGGTATCATATGAAGAAAAGTTCATTGTTTTATGTAATATAACCAGCGATGCACTCAAACTGTGGAGTCCAAGGCCAAATACCAGGGGCTCCCTGCAAGACTTGATTAATCTAATGGGCCCGATGGTCCCAATTTTGCAGGCAGATTATGGCCACCCCACGCCTTTGATTAGCTTCAGGTAGCCGGCAAGACGCATGGGTTGCCACCACCTCACTGCCCCCTGGTCCTGACCCAGCTCTGCTCCTCCTGGCCCAGTACAAGTAGGTTTGGAGCTACTCAGAATAAAAGCAATAAAAACTACCCCTTGGGAAGCAAAGGAGAGGTGAATGATCTCTAAGTGTGAGTACTTCCTCTGCTCACGAATCCATCATGTCTTTCAGATAATCTGTCCTAACTCAAGGCCTGTTTCTAACCTTCATGGCCAGGGACAGACATTCAGAAAGCCGGAGCCTGAACTGATTCAACCTTTGTAGGATACTCTAGCCTGCCTAGACTGAACCGGTTTGTAACAGGACAAATATGCTCTCTGGAATGAGGCAACTGTGCCATACAGTTGCTCATGCCAGGCACAGAGGGTGCTAGAGCCAGCCCTTGGCTGCAGGGAAGCAATGCTGGGGGGGCATGGCCAACCCAGGATGAACTAGACAGAGAAGGGTTTAATTCCCCCTCCCTCTGCCACTGGCAGGGACCCGAGCTGGGTCTGCCCACACTGCCACCTTGCTGCTGCAGCGGGGGGGGCACCATGGCCTCTGAGGCAGAGCGGGGCAGGGAGCAGAGTTCGTTTCCCTTCTACCCCACTGGCTCCCTCCACAGAATAGGCCCCCGGCTGTCCCCTTTGCCAGAGGCCAGAGGAATAACCCTATCCCTGCCCCACCCCCAGCGGCCATTCCTGGGCATGCCCCCTCCCTGCCGCTGCAGCAGGAGGGAACGTGGCCCTTACAGTGGGCAGCAGCCCTTGTCACTCTGTGGGGGAGAACAAGTCCCTTCCCGGTGAGGGGCTGCACTGTGGGCTCAGGCTGTGTGTGGCAGTGCTGGCGTGTGGAAGAGGCCAGAGCCCTACAAGTCCCTCCAGCACTACTGTGTGCCACAGCTGCTCTGCCAGCCCCACAGTGCAGCCTCGCTGGGAAGCCGTGACTGGCTCCTGCTTACGGGTCACTCACCTCTCACTGCTCCAGCTGCCAGGTGGCGGTGGAGCCGGCCCCTGCCTCTTGTTCAGCGCTCAGGGCAAGCTTGAGGCTGTGATGCAAGTGGTCAGCAGCTGAATAACCCCCTTTCTGCTGGGAGGGGGCTTGCTCCAAGCACAGAGGGGCCACCCTACCGCAGCAGGGTCTGCCCAGAGCCAGGTCTACCCAGCACGGCCACTGCTGCCTAGTGCCCAGAGACAGCTCCCAGCCGGCAGGAGGGGGCTTTTTCAGTCGCCGTCTCTGAGCACAGGACAGAAGCAGCTGGGCCAGGCAGACCCTGCTGTGGTGGAGTGGCCTTTCTCTGTGCTTTGGGCAAGCCCCTCCTGACAGGAAGGGGCTTATTCAGCTGCTGGCTGTGGGGTCTGCCCAGCCAGGCTGCAGCTGAAGCTTGGGAGAAATAATGGGAGCTGAATAAGCCCCCTCAGTGGCTTGCCCTAGCACAGAATGAGCAATGAGGGCCAGCTCCACCCCCACCCAGCAGCTGAAGCAGCGAGAGGTGAGTGACCCACAGGCTGGAGCCCGTCATGACTTCCTGGCAGGGCTGCACTGTGCGGCTGGCAGAGCGGCTGTGGAGCACAGTGGCATGGCGGGGCTTTGCAGGGCTCTGACCCGCTCTACACCCCAGCGCTGCCACGTGCCGGCCAGCCCACAGTGCAGCCCCTCGCTGGGAAGGGACTTGCTCTCCCCCGCAGTGTGACGGAATGCCGCCGCCAGTAAGGGCCCTGTTACCTCCCACCACAGCGGCGAGGAGGGCAGCCGGGGGCAGGGAGGGGGGGTTTCCTCCGGCCTCCGATAGAGGGAATAGCCAGGGGCCTATTCTGGGCAGGGTTGCCAGTGGGGTAGAGGGGAAGGAAATGAACTCTGCTTCCTGCCCCGCTCTGCCTCAGGGCTCATGGAGGCCCCCTGCTGCAGCAGCAAGGAGGGAATGTGGACACACCCGGCTCAGGTCCCTGCCAGTGGCACAGGGACGGGGAATTAAACCCCTCTCTGTCCAAACCCCTGCCCCTGCCAGTCCCTGCTAGGTTGGCAGAGCCGAGGGGCAGGGCCAGCTTGGCTGGGCTGGAGAAGAGAGCCCCACCCAGAGAGCATGCTGGGATGCTGGGGGTCTCTGATTTAACTCAAACCAGCAAAGAGCCTGGGACAGACATTGCATAAACCAATTTGAGCCGAATCAGTTAAGTCTGATACTACATTCAATCAGGTTTATCTCAAACTGGTTTCAGCCATTTTCAACCTGGTTTATGTACACTGAATGTCTGTTCTGTTATAGGTTTAAACCAGTTTCTGATCACTTAAACCGTTTATGTGTAAAGTCTGTCCCTGGCCCAAGTGTTACAGGACAAACATGGCTGTTGTGCTCCATCTTCACCTCTAGAAATGGTTCCTTTCTTATTGACCTTTTTCTTAAAATTAAGATAAGACTTAGGAGGTCCAGGGTCAGCATCAGACATGATAGAAACCAAAAAGACAAAGAATAGAGCTATGCTGTCTCACTCTTAAGGCTGACTCACCCCTTACCTGACAGAATGAAAAAAGCTTACATTGCCTCTGGCCTTGCCTGTTAGGTCTTGTAGGTAGATAAAAAACATTGGTCTCCAGAATTCTCAGTTAGCTGACTGACAAGTATGGTCATTTATGTATGTTTTTTTTAAACATATTTTTCTGAAGCAAAAAACGTACTTGACAGGATGCTGATTTGCTTCCTAAATTGTTCCTTCCTGTTACGTTATGATTTGACAAGCTCCCAACTTAAAGATCTCTTCTGCTATTATTCATAGATTTCTTTTCATGAATTGATGTGAATCTCTTTGTTCATTATTAAAATGGTGCTACATCTAGATGCTAGTCTAGATATGACAACATTTTACTAATACCTGCTAATGCTATCTTCCTTATGAGCACCTATTTTCTGCATTTTATCAGAACACAGGCTAGGCTGTCATGTAGATTGCTACATGACACAGAAAATTTCACTTCGTTACAGAAACGGCCAACTGCAGAATACTGCAGAGGTATTTGGCCCTATTTTCAATGGAAGATCTTGCCCCTATCTTTTGCATGAAGTGTTTACAATGCTATTTTTGTTAAACATCATGTTCTATTCATTACTGAATCATTCCAGCAAGATAACAATTGTCTCATTTATTTAAAGTGTATGTTAATTAAAATGTAAGTGTATTAATCAAACCTGTTTCACTCTTTCCTCTATGACCTTAAAAAATCATTATGATTTAATTGATGTATAATTTACTTTTCCCACAGAAAAGTAAATTTCACCATTAAAATGTAATTCCAAGTCAAGGCATGAACTCCCACCAAAATGTTATTGATCTATAATCTGACTGATATCTACCCAGTGAGTATCCCCTTGCCATAAACATAAATAAGCAAAACTATGCACTGTGAAAATGAAGCACTAAGCCAGGGCCCTATATAACCCCCAAACCTATCCTAGATGTCTCCTTTACACTTTCTGCCTCAAAAGGCATGTGGTGTGCCCTCTCAGCATTTCAGGGGGGAAGGATAACACAGTATTCATGGGGTCTTATGCAAAATTTGTCTCACATACTGACTGAAGATAATACCCAAACAATCCTTGCTTCTCACATGCTGCATAACTCTTCAGTAAGTTTTGTAAAGTAATTGTTTTGCTGTACAAATGCAAGATCATTACAAATATATGGCAGCAATACAAAAAAATTTATATTAATATATATTAGTTAACTGCTTGGAAAAAAATGATTGTATGGAACTATTTCAACACATTTTTAGAAATCATGTTTTTGATGCAATACAGCATTGTATTGGTCTCCATCCTAAAAGGTTTAAAAATACTTCTTGGGCACATCTACATGAGATGTTTACTGCACAGTAGATTAATTAGCTATGCAGTGAATGACGTGCATCTACATGTATGCCCCTATTAGGCTAGAGTAAACTAGTAACTCCAAAGCAGGGTAGTACTTGTCAATACAAGTACTAACCTGTGGCACAGTTTTTTGCTCCACAGCAGCGCATGTGTAGATGCTGTCCCAGACAGCTATGGCACAAGGGTGCTTGAAGGCTGCCTGCTGGCTATCCCCACACTGAAGCATCGTCATGCCCTGGCCGCCCCCTCCACAACACATTGAGCCAGGGGAAACAGCCCCAGCCAGACAGGCTGACCGCCTCCCCCTCCACCACCAGCCCTCTGCCAGCTAGGGTTACTCCTACCCAGTTCAACATGCTGTGGTCCCAAGCACATGTGAAGACATGGTGCCCAGGAGCAATAAAATCTGTAGTTATAAGCTCCAGAGTTTATTCATGTGCATTTATTGCACATGTTAATGCACCCCTTGAACATTTTTATTATTGATATTAAATTATATTGTTCTCTATAAAGCCATTATGGCTGTTTTTGTAGATATAAAACTAAAAATTTACTAAAATGCATATTATTAGCTGCATAATACACAATACCAAATTTAGAGAAATCTGGTATACATTTTAAGTAAATATTTAATATTATACATGAAATATTTACTTATAATATCTGTACCAGATTTCTCTAAATTTGGTAACCCCTCATGCTAACCCCTCAAAAGACATCTATATATCTCTTTAGATAATATTGCAGTTTAGCAGTTGCATATTTTCCTCTCAAATTATGAAAGATGGCATTTCTCTGCATTGTTTAAAACAATTAAAGCTATTGCTAACCAAGTATGTCTAAAACTTATGAAGTTATTAAAATGCTACAACTCGTATTTATACTTCAGTAACCTCCAGAAGCCCTAAGCTGGATCAGGGTCCCACTGTCTTATGTGCTGTACAAACAAGGATGAGGACACTAATCCTTATAGTCTAAGGTACTTAATCTATAACTCTGTTCATGTAGGCAGAACCTTATACCCACTTGGCTAGCCGGTGAAGCCTTAGGGGTTTGCATTGGTGCAAGATGTATAACAGTGCAGATTTAAAGAAATAGGGCCAAACAGAAGTCATATACAAAATGACATACAAAGCAAAACCAATACCTGACAAATTGGTATATTTCTTAAGTATTATAAATAAGATACCAGCTGCATGTGTATAGAGAAAAATTTTGAAGAAGGAAAAGTTAGTTAGTCTATCATATCAGTTCAGGAAAACTATTTAATGGAATGCAGAGAGATTCAGTTATAGGAAGGGAAGTTGCCAAATATTTTTTTCCAAATGATTTATACAAATATGAGCCAGGGAAATCTCCTTATTCAGATCTGTAGGACAAACTTATTTCTCTGTCAGCATTTATATATTGCCTTACCTGTAACATCTACATGCAGAGATTGAGGTCCAATTGATTTTGAGAAAGATTTATAATGGAAGCACAAAAATACATTTTATGATAAGTACAAATTAGTCCAACATGTGGATGTTATTAACAGTACCGCCTTGTGCTCTCTCCCAGCCAAAAAATCAAACATAGAATAGTCTCAGTAAAGTGTATATTAAGTATGATGTGCCATCAATACCGCAACTCAATCATTTTCCTACATCCTTTAGCAAGCAAATCTTGCCTGGAGGCCTAACTGAACTGTTAGCAGTCAAAATAAAGGGAAATTTTTGCACTAAGGTAAATCATTAAGAACTGCAAGGCTTAAACCACAGTGAGCTACCCTTTGCAAAGGCGATTTGCAAATTTAGTCTATAAATATTCCTAACTTAGTTGCAAAATCTCTACAGATCTTTCCATTTTGCACCTTGAAAGAATCTTTACTAACCAGGTTTTTCCCATCTGAGTTAACAATAAAGTTACATGAGTTATAGCTTTCTCAGTTTATATTGCAGTTGGAACAATAACTATTCAACTTTTTCTTGAAATAATGCAACAACAAATATTGGCTCCCTGAAGAAGGGTGGTTTTATTGTGCAGTGTCCTCCTTTATATTTATTCATACTCCTTAAAATCTCTCTAATACTGTACACCAACACAAACATCTCTAGTTCTGGCATCCTCTGTCACTTCCACGACTTTTTGTCCCTTTTCCACCAGCCCCATTCACTGAAAATCTTCTCTGCTTCTCGAAGGAGCTGTTCAAGGCTAGGGACAGACATTCAGAATCCCTGAGCCTGAACTGATCCAATCTTTGCAGGTTACTCTAACCTGCTTAGGCTAAATTGGTTTGTAACTGACCAGAAATCCCAGAAATGCAGGCACATGCCTGCAGTGGCTTAAACTAGAAGCCAGGGGGCACTAGAGCAGCCCTCCCTTCCCTTTTACAGCACTATGCTGAGTGGGGGTGTTACCAGGCACAGGCAGAATACTCTGACCAGTGCAGCAGGGACTTGATAAGTGTTTATCAGATACAGACAATGACACCCACCCCAGCAAGTAAGTGTGTATGGGGGAAAGGGATGGGGCAGGGCGGGGGAAAGGGAAGGTGCTGGGGGGTAGGTCAAGAACGGGGGGAGTGCGCCCCTGTGCCCACTCCCAGGAGCAGGGCTAGGGGGTGAAGGCAGGGGTGCCACTCTGTGGGCCACACGTGCTGGCCAGCCTGACAGAGGGTTTGCACACAGAAGCCACCACTGCAACTCTGTCACTGCACACTGTGTTACCATCCCATCGCCATCTGCATGGCTTTGTGGGCAAGTGGCACAGAGCGTGGCACCGGTAGTGCAGTGGCCACCACCGTGTGCAGGCCACATATGTGCCATCCGGCCAGGGGGGTCTAGCAAGGGGCTTGCATGCAGCAGCTGCCACTGCACCACTGCTTATGCCCCACACCCAGCTGCACAGCTCTGTGGTATTGCGGGGTGCTGTTGGCTGCATGCAGGCTGGGGGGGGGCTTTCTGGGCAAGTGCTTTCACTGTGGAGCCATGTCCTTCTCCCCTGGATTCTAGAGGTAAGTGGGGTTTGGGGGCTGTGGGGCAGGACTGGGGAAGGTGGTTGGGGGCTGAAGGAGAGGGGGGTGCTGCCAGCTGCAGACAGCACACCACAGCTGGGAGCAGGGCCAGGAGGTGAGGGCAGGGGTGCCCCTCCATAGGGGGGCTCTGCAGGCAAACGATGCAGGGCACAGCATGGTGATGCCCACCATGCATGGGCTGCACACATGCCACCCGGCTGCTCGCCCAGGGGAGGGAGGGGAGGAAGCTTGCATGTGGCCAGCTGCACAGCTCTGTGGCCAGCTCTGCAGCGGCAGCGAGGGATGATGGCTGCGGGGTGGAGGGGGCGTGCATATGGCAGCCACTGCTGCTTACCTGTAGGACCGTGTCAGCCGTGACAGCCACTGCCTACAAAACCTCCCTGCGCTGCCACAGTGCTGTGCCCAGAGCTCTGTGGCTGGGAGCAGGGTGGCAATGGCAGTGTGGTGACAACCGGGAGGCATTCAGCCATCTCCCCCACCATCCTGCACCGTGGCCATGGCCGCCACTACACTGCCGCTGCCAGTGCTGCCATATGGCCAGCCACACAGCTCCACAGTGGCAGTGGGAGGTTTTGTATGCAGAGGCCCTCACTGCTTGCCAGTGGTGATGGCCATTGCATACAAAACCTCCGGCTGCCACCACGGAGCCTTGCTTGGAGCTGTGGAGGCAGCCACACAGCAGCAGCAGCAGTGTGATGGCAGCCATGGCCGTGGCACAGGATAGCGGTGGGGATGGCTGTGTGCCACTCAGCCACCACCACACTGCCACTGCTGCCACACAGATCTGGGCATGGCTCTGCAGCAGCATGGAGAGGTTTTGCAGGCAGCACCCGTCACCACTGACATGGCCCTCTAGGTAAGCGGTAGCGGCCACCATGTGCGAGCCCCCCCAGCCCCTCCAGCCACCATCCCTCACCACCTCTGTGCAGTTAAGCACATAGAAGCCTCCTCCTCCCCCTCCCCGGGGCAGGCAGCCAGGCAGCATGTGTGTGGTCCGCACATGGTTGGCCCCACCACATTGCCCTGCATCGCTTGCCCACAAAGCCCCCCCTGGCAGAGGGACACCTCTGCCCTTACCCCCTGGCCCTGCTCCCAGCTGTGGTGTACCACCTGGGTCTGGCAGCACCTTCTGCTTTCTCAGCCCCCAACCATCTTCCCCAGCCCTGCCCCACATCCCCCAAGCCCCATTTACATCTAGGATCCAGGGGCAAAGGGTGACTCTGAGCCTGAGCCCAGCCTTGACTGACTCAGAAGCTCAGGCCCTGCCCTTCCCCCTCTCCCTCCCCATCTGGGCAAGGCAAGGGGTTTCCCACCCTTTCTGCAATCAGCTTTTCCAGTCTGAAGCTGTGCCAGCCTGCAAAAGAAGAGAATCTGTGGATTTCTCTTCTAAAAAGAGAAATCCATGTTTTCTCCAATAAAAACAGGGGATCTGTGGTTTTCTCCATTTTTCTGTGAGAAACAGAAAACCTAGATCCCTGCCCCTAACTCAGTGTTTATCACCCCATTAAGAAAACAACAGAGGGACATTACCAGATACCTGTTGATTCTACTTGTTGATTCAGCACTGGCTGAAGCCAGTATGTGATCTGCTGGCTAATTCATAGACACGTCCTCAGAAAGTCAGGGGGGAGAAGGGAATTCCTGCTTAGCAGGGAGTGGGGAGGAGAAGGGGCTGATCAGTCTGCAGTCCCTGCCGGAGCTGCAGCCAGGGAGCAGAGGGGAGGGGCCAGCCCTGCCATGGAGCAGAGTCTCAGCCCAAAGAGCATGTCAGGATGTTGGGGAAGTCTGATTTATCTTAAACCAGCAAGGGGTCTGCAACAGATGTTGCATAAACTGGTTTGACCCAAATCAGTTGAGTCTGATACAACTTTCAACCACCTTTATCTCAAACTGGTTTCAGCCATTTAAAACTGGTTTATGTGCCCTGACTATCTGTTCTGTTACAGGTTTAAACCAGTTCCTGATCACTTAAACTAGTTTATATGTAACGTCCATCCCTAGCCCAAGTGTTGCACCCTTTGGAGCCACTTGTTCAGATAATACAAATTTGACAGTAAGCCACTCCACTGATTCCCCCAGCCCCAAGCCTTTCCTGGTCCTCTAGTTCCAATTTTGCAGCTCAGAGGATGAAAACAAATACCCCAAAACAAAAGCACATATCTGGAAAACTCCTCCATTGCTCTCTTGCTCCTGGTCTTCTGTAGCCTTTCAACTTTAGTATTGGGAAGTTAACAAGCAAGCACTTTCTCCACCATCTATTTAGGACAAGTCAAGTAGCATTTGCTCTATTCCACAGAAGTAAAAACTATTTTACTTAAAGGGCCAGAAACTTTTTGACATGGATGTTCTTCACAGGAGCAATTATGTGTTTAGACAGAAAACTGCATGCAAGGCAATTGATCATGCTGGTATGATATCTCAAAAGCTTTTCTCCCAACATCTAAATATGCTGGCTGGGTGACTGTAAATAAAATTCCAATGATTTTGAAACAAAGCAAACAGGTAAAATGCTTATTTACAGTTTCCCATCAGATACCATTTTCCTGAATGTATAGACTAGACCCCCACTGATTTTGATGATATAGGGATTTTGCCCCATGGCAATATTATTATTTTCTGAGAACCAAAGCTTCACTTGGCAACAAGAATTTTATTTTCTCATTTCACTATGCTGAAACTAAGAAATATCTATGTGGCATGACCAGATCTTCCTAATTGTCCTTCCATATATTATTTTAAAAAATAACTGATAAAAGATACTACCCATTCTTAGAAATAAAGGACTAGAGAAGTATCTGAAAATACACTTCTCGAGGAAGCTGCCCTCACCCAACATAGAGGGCAAAAAAATCTAGATTAAAGAGTTCAGATGATAAGCTTAATCAGCCTCTATTGAGACCAACTGGATTCCTATAAAATTCAATGGCTAAATAAATGGGCATAGTTTTGGACAACCTGTTAATGCCATTCATATGATATACTACGTATTTTGATATAATAATGCAGTTATTAAGAGGATGCTTGGCTATCACATTACCTCATGCTGAATCTTCCATTTCAATTACGATACTGTTAAAATGACAAATTGGACAGCAAAGGCTATTAATTTGTCATGCCTAAAATATCCTTGGGTCAATTTTCTGGAGAAATTAATGATTTTTTATTTTGTTGTAATCTCTTTAAGTCTCATGGGACTGAAATAATCCCTTTGCCCCTCAACACAGTGAATCCCCCATTTGTCATTAAAATGTCCACATAGTTGATTGTTTTTCTGTTAATCCCCTGAAGATGTTTCTAGCTACCTTCTGCTTCTCCCTGTAACTGTTCCCTTTTAGCATTTGTTGGACTTCCAAAAATAACTATTTGGAGATAGCCCCAGGAGAGAGATGAAGTTAATGTTGAAGACATTTGAGCCAACTTGAAATGAAGTGCCACAAAGGTCATCCAGAAAAACAAAGCAATTCAGTTGGTCCTGGCAAAAATTGGTATTTACCACAGACTAAAAATTGGTTTTAAAACTTCCCTGTTTATTAAGAATGACTTTCATGATTTAAAGCAATGACTGTAGGCACCTCTACATGTGCAATTCATGCAAAACAATAAACTTCATCATATATTTTGTTGGAGTTTATTGCTCCCGGGCACTACATTTACATGTGCACCCGAGAGTGAAGCATGTTAAGCTGGGTCAGAGCAGGCGTGCCTGGCAAGGGGTTCAGGGGATCAGCTTGCCAGCCCAGGGCTGCTTGGACCTGGCTCAAGGTGCTACCAAGGGGCTGACTGGGGCATGAGGGTGCTTCAGTGCAGGGCTAGCAGGCAGGCAGACCCTACACTGAAGCACCTTTGTGTCTCAGCCAGTGCTGCCAGCATCTATATGTGCATTGCTGTGCGGCAAAGAACTCCAGCTTAGGATAATACTTGTATTTCAAAAAAACAATTCAATTCGTCTTTATTGCTGCTCTATCATTTCCAATCAATTATCTGCATTGACGGAGAGTGTCACTTAAGATTCTGACAGAGAAAATCTGGAAAACTTGCTAAGAAGTGAAAGCATCGATTTACTACAGTTCTTTGCTAATGGGTTTCTAGAGACTAATAAAATGTGTTAGAGCCTAATAAAATGACTGATCTTTCATTCAGCCATAACACTGAACCCTAGCTGTGAAGTCAAGTAAGATACATAATTCTTTATGCTAGGCCAAAAAGAATAAAGATAGCAAAAAGCCACGTTTCCCAGAAGCACTATAAGCAGTAGTACAGGATGTTCAGCTCAAGCAGCTCAACCCTCTGGATGTGGCATACAGGTGGCTAATCTAGCAAACAATTGACTAGCATTCATTATATGAAAATCCCTGCACACAAAGGAAACATGTATGACCTAGAAGCAATGGTACAACTCTGTGAAAGTCAGAAGACCTGAAATATACTCCTAGCTTTGTCACTTCTTGTACGATAGTGAATGAACTGCTTTGTTTCACTGTGAAAACCTAATACTCCCTGGAATGAAGAACAGGATATTTCAGCTTCAGCTCAGTACATGTGCAGCAATGGAAAACTTGCACTGAAATACCAAACAGGATGTATTTGTGAGAAAGGAAGAGGAGAGGAGTCACCATAAACATGTGTCATTTTATTTCAGTAGGATATTCTATTAGACCCATGGCACCTCTGATGAGGTAGATATGCTTAACAAAAGGAACTGTGCACAGGCTTGTGGACTTGAGGAAGAAGTAAGTGGTATGGGTTTTTACATCCCAAGGATCAAAAAAAAATCCAAAGCTCCAGATTTCAGAAGCCCCTCCCTCCACCCTCGTCTCCCTGATCCATGCTTCAATCTCTTCTAACTGCACCTTGCCAAGACTTTTCTGCCACTGCCTACTACGTTATGTTGGCAGGAAGCTGTCCCATTCAAGGAAAGCAGATGACACAGAAATGAAGCTGAATGCTACTCAGAATCACACCATTCCACAAGTTTTTCCCAGTCGAATATCCATAGGTTGGAGAAGGAGGCCTGCTCAGAAACGAAAAAGCAAATAAAAAGGAATCCTGCATTTGTATTTTAAACAATGTCATAATTTTAAGCCAATATGTTGATTAGGGAAGGCCAGACCTAAATGCTGTGAGTGCTTGAAGCTGACAAGAGTAGCATCAAAACCATTATTTGGATTGTTCAGTTTTCCCTTTGCTTACATTAGAGGTATGATTTTTGCACTGTTCAACATTTTTTCTAGAAGAGCTGGACATTATTGATGCTTACCTTTATTTTTCATTCATTTGTGACCACATGAAAAATATGCTTCTAAGGTATGAAATGTAATTACAAATGCAAAACAAAACTACACATACAGGCAAACCATTTATCCCGAACTAAAAGGAAGTAAGGCTTTACCACAGTTAGTTACTCTAGGGTAATTGACTACATGCATACTCATATTCCAAAGTTGGTGAAAGCTAAACCACAGTAGCTTAGCCTTCAGTGAAAGCAGCAGGCACATGGTAAATCCCTATCCTTTTTTACCTTAAGGTAATTAAGTTCCTGTGATTTGCATTTACAAAGTTTTAATTAAAAAAGCATATTTGTATGTTATATGG
Organism: Crocodylus siamensis; assembly: GCF_052110815.1. Taxonomy (NCBI): domain Eukaryota; kingdom Metazoa; phylum Chordata; order Crocodylia; family Crocodylidae; genus Crocodylus; species Crocodylus siamensis. The sequence continues at coordinate 74,562,378 of NC_143396.1, read as the reverse complement.
TATATTTTACATCACTTAATTAAATTATTAAAAGGAATAAGGATAGTCCACAAAGTTCACAAAATACATCAATGAATCAATGGATTATACAATTATTAGTATCCAATTACTAAGATACCATGGAGTACTAGAAATGAATGGCAGAATGGAAAAAAATATTAGCATTTACAGAATTTCAGTTGTTATACTTATCTAATATAATTATATATACAGAAGGTTATTCTTCCTTTATTTTTTATTGCAGCAGATTGTCATGAATCTAATCCATCTCCCTATACAAAATATTCAGAAATCAAAAACAGAGAAAAGGTTAAATAATGACTTACATGGTAAAGACATCAATAACATCCCCAGCAGCTCTTGCCATCTCAAAGTAGGTTTGCAGAATGTTGACAGTTCCTGAAAGTGCTTCATGTCCACAGCCACAGAACAGTGCGACACCAGCATACAGCAGGATGGTGGCAATCAGCGAGGCATAGGGAATCCCCCCCAAGCATTTGATACAGCATTCAAAGCACCCTGAATAAGATAGAAGAGAATATTTTAACACATTTTGGTATTGATCTGTCTTCAAAGTAAAAGCATCTCTTTTGTTTTGGGGCAATATTTGCATTCGGGGATATTACAAATGCATTTCTGGATATTGAGACCACAGGCCAAGGAAAGAGTTTGTTGAGCATCAATATTACAGTCTTTCCTACACCTGTCACTGTCCTCAGACTGGGAAGAACTCTGTAATAGAAAGGGGTTAATTCAGTGCTTATGTTTTCTAAATACCCACAACCCTGATGGTTAAAAGGACTCTAATAGTGTGAATGAGCCAAGAACCAGTATTATAGACAAGACTGGTGACTGCCTTGCTGGATTAAGATGAAACAAGTGAAAATCTTGATCATACATTATCTGCCAGGTGGCCAGAACTTTTTACTCTAATCACTCTCCCAGATGTCATTCCTTTTTTATGCAAAAACACCCATCTTGGTATTAATTTCTTTTCTTTTATTTAAATAGCTGTAAGCAATTTAAAATAGTTCTAAAAAAAGTTAAAGAATTTCTTACATGGCAAAGACATCCTGCAGTAATCACTGCAGGGAACAAATAAAAAATTCCATATTTAAGATGGGGGTTGATGACGAACAGCTAACAGGCTGAATCCAGCATTCAAAGACACCGGATCTGACCGGTCAAGGTCTAGTCCAATCCATATTTTACTAATAGCATGTTCATCCCCTGCTGTCACCTTGTGGTCCCATCCAGCCCACTTTCCACATTTTACTGACAGCGAGCTGACTCCCTACCGCTGCTCCATCCATCCCTCTTCTGCATGATCTGGGCTAGGAGCAGTCATTCAAAAAGCCTGAGCCTGAATGGATTCAATATTTGCAGGTTAGCCTAACCTGGCTAAGCTAAATCGGTTTTGTAACCAGACAAACATCCCAAAAAAGCAGGCACATGCCTGTAGTGGCTCAGGCTACAAGCCGAAGGGAGCTAGAGCAGCGTTCTGGCTCTTCCACAGCACTGAGCTGAGGGCGGGAATGGGCCAGACCCTGGCAGGATGCTCTGATTAGCACAGCAGGGAATTAATAACCGTGTTTATCACCCCTAACTCAGTTTTTGTCACCCCATTATCACCCCTGTTTCCTACAAAAGCTCATGCCTCTCTGAATTAATTTAGAAGGTGTCATTCTGCCCTGCCCTTGAGCCTGCCTTCAAACTAATATGGCTATCTACCTCTCTCAGGAGATATTAATCATATATATTAATCACAGAGGCACATTACCAGCTACCTGTTGATTCTGCCTGTTGACTCAGAAGGGACCATAGCCAGCATGTGGTCTGCTAGCTAATACACAAACACCTCCTCAGCAAGGCAGAAGGGAGGGGGGGCTGCTTAGCAAGGAGTGGTGAGGGGGTGGGGGGACAGCAGCCTGAAATCTCTGGAGCTGCAGCCAGGGAGCAGAGGGGAGGGACCAGCTCTACTGTGGAGCAGAGAGCTCCACCCAGCCCAGAGAGCATGTCAGGATACTGGGGGGAGTCCGATCTATCCTAAACCAGCAAAAGGTCTGGGACAGACATTGCATAAACCAGTTTGACCCAAATCACTTAACTCTGATACTACATTCAACCAGGTTTATCTCAAACTGGTTTCAGCCATTTTCAAACTGGTTTATGTGCACTGAACATCTGTTCTGTTACAGGTTTAAACTAGTTTCTGATCACTTAAACCAGTGTATGTGTAACGTCTGTCCCTAGCCTTGATGATCTCTTTCCTCCCACTTGTAGTCTCTGTTTACTTTCATCATCAAATTAGCTGGTCCAAATTGTCACTTGCCACATGTTTAGATGCTGCACTTTTTTGGCAGAGGCTGCCTTGGAAGGGGAAGTGGTGCAGGGGGTGAAAAAGCAGCTGTACATGTACAGCAGAGACAGCTGGGACAGAGTTCAGTGCTCCAGTGGCAGTCAGGTGGCAAGTTGCAGCCCATCGTTTGCCAACCCTGATGTTATCACTAAACAAAATAAAATGAAAATGAAGAAGCACATCTGTAACCAGGTTCTTTATTCTGAATAAGCTGCACCTGGTGCAAGATCAGAAAAGAGTAGAGAGGTAACTACAGGTCATCTTTGTGGTCTGTCAATCCTTGATTAGCTCAGAATTGAGCTGGTTCACCAGCACAGACAAAATCTCCAAGTCTGATGCCAACTGTGTGAACTGCCAACAGCCCACATTTTTGACAGCTGGGGTATCGTGTTGTGGGAATGGCCCAGACATGCTCCCCAGATATATTCTGTGCAAACAAAAAAGTGGGGTGGGATGATAGTAGTTTTATGTTACTAAATTAGTCCCTTGTGCGACAAGAATGTCTCAACAATTCTATTTACAAGCTTTAGGACATCTTTGTGCTGGAAAACTGAAATAACTTAATATGATCATAAGCTCTTTGGTGTACACTGTGGGTCAAATTTTGGGCTTACTGAATTAAATGAAAATATTGATACTAACTTCCTTGGTACCAAGATTTCATCTTGTATTTGTGCGCGTGCCTCTATATGTGTGCGTGCGCGTGTGTGTGTTTTCAGTGCTTGTAGAAATTTCCATAATACAATATACTTAATAAGATATACTTAGTCAAAGACTTCTAATCATGTTGTATATCAGTTTTGAAGGAATCCATTACACTACAGTACAATACACTAGGAAATCATTGTTTTCAAAATATTCTGTAAACATGTATACTGGAAGTTACTATTTGAAAAGTGAATTGAGTATCTAGCAGTAATGAAATACCAGTGTTATCGGAGCAACTCCAACAAATACAGCAACGATACTATATTATAGAAATAAAGTTCAACCACTGTGTTTAAAGAAGAAACACTTTGAATGGTTAATGCTTTTTACATTACAAACTGCATATCATAAACATGAAAAATTCCCTCCCACAACAAACTTTTCACAAGTCTCATAATAACACAGAGGTCATCAAAAGCAGAATTTGATTACCATTAAGTAGAAAATGGCAAATTCAAATATACTAAACACCAAATTAACTGAACTGCAAATCCTTAAACGGGCTTTATAATTAGGACGAAGTCCTACTGATTTCTGCTACCAAAGAAAAAAAAGATACAGACAAATAAGGTATAGCTATCTTGTCTCCTTGCAAGAGTAAATTCTGGCATCAACATAACACAGAAAACAATCAATCACATTAGTATACTTAAGTCACATACTAAAAAATGTCACCGTATATTTTATCAACTATACTTTATCCACCTGCACCACGCATGGGTTATTTATTTGCTAGGTAGTTCTTCTGTACGGGCATTATACATTGGTTTGCCAAAAAACCCTACAAACCATCTCAGACATTCTTCTCAAGCCACAACAGTAAGTATCTCCCTCTGGTGCAAGTACCCCACTGTCAGTGAGGAAGACAAGTAATTTCCATTGGCTGCTCAGTGGTATAATATGAATATGAGTGACCAACTGACTTTTTCCCAATAAGATTATTAGATTACTATTACTTTTTATGACAACTTTAACCAGCTACCCAGTATAACCAGGAATACAAATAGAAAGATAGGTATAGGCACCTTTCTGGAAATTCTGCAGGATAACAAAGGCAAGACACACAAAATAAAGAAGGGAATGGCAAAGATATATATCAAACAAGAGAATGAAGCTTTTATTTTTTAAATCACATTTGTAGACTCTCACCAAGTGACCTATTTCCTACAAAAGCTCATGCCTCTCGCTATTAATCTGTAAGGTGTCATTCTGCCTTGCCTTCAGCCTGTCTTCAGACTAACATAGCTATCTACCTCTCTCAGTTATACCTTACTATATTAATCACAGCAGGGGTGCTCAAGTCCCAGTCTGCAGGCTAGATCCAGCAGGAGGAGATATATCATTCAGACCATGGGGCTCCCCACATATCTGGAAATTTGGTGGCACTGGACTGGTGTCAATTAACACTGACACTTGTCCTCTGCCATCAGGTTTCCAAGGCCTGTGCAGCCAGATCAGGTCCCAGCAGGGCCACTGCTGTAAAGCCAGACCAGGCCTCAGCTTGACATGGTCAAATTGGGCTTCAGCCAGGCTGGCTCCATGCAGAAGGCCCAGGTCCCAACCATGTCTGCTGGATTTGGCCCTTGCTGGGTGAGCACCACTTCAGGATCCATCCTGAAGACCAACCTGGCACCACCCATCTTGCAGGGCAAAAAAACTGGACACCACTAAATCACAGCATTATGTAACAAGTGGGCCCCAACTGGTTGGCAGTGTTGTTGGCCAGTTAAAGAAGAGTAATCCATGAACATGGAATAGTGTAAAAGAAGAAAGCAGAGACACCTGTGGAAGTGGATGACATGTTGATGCCAGCACAATTAATGAATAAAGAGCAGAGAAATATGTCCAGAAAAGACAGCAATAGATATGTAGGTAGAGTAAGAATTGTAGGGGGAGCGGGGGCATTGAAGCAGAATAACATTTAATAAATTCAGAACTAATTTCCATGCCTAGCTCCTATATCTAACACCTGACAACATTTTGATCTAATAAGTGACAACCTTACAACCTATCATTAGAATCAATGGGAGCTCTGTCCACAGGGCTGCACAAGATCTTGTGCATATTTGTATACAATTTAAGTAGATCGCAAATGCCAGCAATATTTGTTAGATGCACTGTAGAAAGATTCAGTATATGAGCTAGTTGGAACTATTCCTTGATTGCTTAAATTGGGAATGGTAAGTGAAACAGGTGTCCTATTAGTAAATGCTCAGAACAACAGGCAATCTTCTCTGCACCTAATGCATTCAATTTCCTCAGGCCTTCTAGGCACTTCGGGGCACTTTCAATAAACCAGAATTGTATCAAGACAGAAATTTAGCACTCACCAATTTAGAAAGAGAAACAGTGAGCTTTGGAATAAATAATTTAAAAATAGATTGAAAAAAATACCCTTTATGACATAGTATTTGCAACAGATTTAGATGCCATACAAGCCCTATATTCTCTAGAAATACAGTGCCTGATACTAGAATCTTGCTTGCTACTTACCTCATGAGAAAATCTGGTGGAGTTATAGAAGCACAGGATCACAGGAAAGTAGGGCTGGAAGGGGCCTTCTGAAGTCTAATCCAGCCCCCTGCTCAAATCAGGATCATCCCCGACTAAACCATCCCAGCAAGTATTTGCCATAGTTGCTCTTGAAAATGTCTAGGGATGAAGATTTCACAACTTCTCTAAGTAGCTTTGCTCCAGTACTTAACCTTTGAGACTTCAAAGGCTAGGGACAGTCATTACATATAAACTGGCTTAAGTGATCAGAAACTGGTTTAAACCTGTAACAGAACAAACGATGAGTGCATAAAACCAGTTTGAAAATGGCTGAAACCAGTTTGAGATAAGCCCGGTTGAATGTAATATCAGACTTAACTGATTTGGGTCAAACCAGTTTATGCAATGTCTGTCCCAGACTCCTGCCTGGTTTAACTTAAACCAGAGTCCTCCAGCATCCCAGATGCTTTGTAGCCCTGGGCAGGGCTCTCTACTCCAGAGCATGGCTGGCCCCACCCCTCTGTTCCCTGGCTGGAACTCCAGCAGGGACGGCAGGTACAGCAGTGTCTGCCTGGCTTCCTTCTGCCCACCCCCCCCCGCCCACCTCACCACTCCCTGCTCCCAGAGCAGGGGTTCCCCCCTCCCGTCTCCCACAGCATGGACTGAAGCTATGCTATCTATATAAGGCAGACAGGACAGTGCCTGCTTATGACTTTTTGGAGCTAGTCAACAGGTCAGCTGGTAATGTTCCTTCCTTGGGAAAAGTTGTTTAAGAAGAGCTTAAATTAATGAGAGGCTTTTGTTTTCTTGATGAGATGCTAAATGCTCTGTTATCAACTCCCATGCTGGCTCCCTCCCAGCTCCATCCCTGGTCAGGAGCAAGCAACAAGAGAGAGGAACCCCTCCCTAATCAGAGCCTCCTGCTGGGGCCTGCCCATGTCCCCCTTCAGCTCAGCAATTTAGAAGGGAAAGGAGGGCTGCCCTAGCACCCCCAGCTTCTAGCCTAAGCCACTGCAGGCATGTGCCTGCATTTCTTCAGTCCAGAGGAAATGTCTGTATGACTACAAGCCAGTTCAGCCTAGCCAGGTTAGACTCAGCTGGAAAGACTGAATCAATTCAGGTTCAGGCTCTTTGAATGTCTGTCCCTCAGAAACCGCTCTCTATTCTCCAACCTATATTTCCTCTGCTGTAACTTGAGGCCATTGTTCCTAGTCCTATCCCCTATAGCCACAGAAAAGGCCTCTCTGTTTCTTCTCTATAATCACCCTAGAGATACTTGAAGACTTTTCAAATATCCCCTCAGTCTGCTCTTCTCCACAACAAATAATATTAATTATTCCGGCCTTGCCGTATAAATCACACTACCTAAGTCTGTAATCACTTTTGTCACCTTCCACTGGATTCTATCCAATCTGTCCACATCTTTCTTGAAGTATGGGGTGCAAAACTGCATACAGTACTCAGGCAAGGCCTCACCAGTACCAAACTGAGCAGAAGGATCTCTTCCTTTGATTTCCAAGCAACACTCCTGTTAATAGAGCTCAGTATGCTGTAGACTTTTTTTCAGCAAGAGCACACTGTTGGCTCATATTCAGTTAATGTTCCACTGTAACTCCCAGGTCTTTCCCTGCAGTACCACAACCTAGACAATCATTCCCCTGGCTGTATTTATACATGCATTATTCCATCTCAAGTGCAGAACTTGGCACTTATTTTGTTGAATTTCATCTGGTTGTTTGTGGACCATTTTTCCAGCCTATCCAAATCATTCTGGATCATACCCCTACCATCCAGAGTGTCTACAACGCCACCCAACTAGGTCATTACATCAAATTTACTAAATGTGCACTCAACCCCATCATCCAAATTATTAATGATGATGTTGAACAATACTGGATCCAGGACAGACCCCTGGGGAAACCTACTCTATATCTCCTCCCAAAAAGCCATTGAACATGGTGATCCAACAAGTCAGGTATCCACCTTACAGTACTTTCACCTAGTCTGTATTTCCTTAGCTTTCTAATCAGAATAAAAATAAGATAATGTAGTAATGAATCAGATGCCAGACTTTAATAACCATTACTAAACCTGTTTCTTCAGTATAAAAAATGGTGTAATGCAATGACGGCTCAGTCTGATTCTTTCACCTTCTAAATTATGAAATATTTGATATGCATTATTTAATAACAATATAAGATCAGAGATGGAACAATATTATAATTCCAAACCACAGCAACTCACAACCGAGCTAAGTCTGATTAAAACACGAGGATATAATTAAGAGAATCTTAGAAACTATGGTTGTATAAGAAAGTCTGAGAGTGACAAAACAAAAATCAATGCTCTGAAGCTGCCATGTCACTAAGGCCCCTGCCACATGTTAGACTTATGGCATGATTAACCAGTTAATCATGCCATAAAAGGAATGGAATTACTGTACTCTAAATTGGAATTGGAATCAGGCCTCAGTATTGTAGTTATGCTACTGGCATAACTATACTATTCAGCACACCTCTCAACAACAGAACTGTAAGAAAAAAGGTAAAATGAGGACACCATATAGGATCTGGAAGTAGTCTCTATTTGTCGCAATATTTTTCCTATCCTCAGGAATCCTCAGCTAAAACCTTTAAGAGACTCCAATTGTAATCTGTAAAGCCACAGTAAAATGCATACGCAAAGCTAAAAGGTAACAGCTTCATTTCAAGAACACTTACCACTTCAACATTTTGAACAGGCTTCTCAGTTTTATTCTCTGATTTAGGACAGGTACTTGCTAACAAAGATAAAGTGAAATGCAGGCTAGAACTGTGCAAACCTTTTGTCATGACATAGGATACACACAGACATTTTCAGAATGTGGTCTGCCATTTTTTTCTGTAACAAAATTTGTAATTTTGGTCACATGGCATTTTTGGGTCTGAACTCACACAATTCACAGATAAATCACAGATAATGAATCATGCTCAATTGTTTCTGAGTTTCCCCAATTTTAAAGTGAAATTCTATAGGGGTCAAGCTTTTGGAGCAAACCTCATGAAAATAACACCCAGAAATCTTGGTGAACCATGAGGGACACAGGTCTACAGCTAGAAAGTCATCAAGAAATCACTTCAGAAGGAATTTGCGTGCGAGACAGCAGGAAGTTTTTGTAATGACAGCCATGTGGCTGCGTTACATACATTAGTGCAGAGGACAACTTTATTGGCTGCAGATTAAGCTGCATACTCACTCCAATGGCTACTCCAATCTCCTTCCCCTTCCCAATCTAATGCTTTGCTTTCTACTCCCTACACTGTACCCCCTGTCAGACCTCATGCTTTGCTTCCTGCCATATCTGCCACCCTGTTCCCTGTCTCCTCACCAATCTGCTGTGTGCCAGACACATAGGTTACCCATGCTACCTGTGGCACGTGTGCTGCAAGTTAGCCACCACAAGTATATGTCATCTTAGAATATAGCTCTCTTGAAGAACTCCACTCAACAGAGCCCAGCAAGCAATGTTCAGAACAGTTTCATTCTTTTCTAAATACTCAGCGGTACCTGGAGTGAAGTAAGGGGAAGAGATGTGTCTGAATCAATATTCATTTCAGAACAATCTCTCCCAATATTTTTAGGTATTGCTGAAAGTAAGTAGTTGTATACTGAATTTTTATCACAATTTTGTGACTGGTCACCTATCTGTATGGTGAGTCAAACCAAATTTCAGATTCAACAGGCACCCAAGTACATGGGCATACGTCTCAAATCTGGATCCTATTTTACAGATCAGTCCTCTCTGTAAATACAGCAGACGTATCCTTGATGGATTTAATGGGTTTCATTGCAATGAATAGGAATACATTATATATTGAAATACGAATAAACAAACTGACTCACACACCTTTCAGCTACTTAAGAGCAAAAAGTATTCATGAAAACTCAGAAGAACATTAGAAAATGTGGACTTTCTAATGAGATATCAGGGAAATAAACAGGTTATATAGTCATCCTAAAAATGTTTCTTGACATTTCTTTCTCTTCATTTTACAAACAAATGCTCAGCTTTAAGTGGAACACAGTATTCAAAATGTTAAGCTACCTAGTTGTTTCACTGCATTAATATTCTTTGTTCGTTAACAATATTATTTATTGTTTTTAAATTGTTTAAATATTAATTTTTAAACAAAAAAGAAATAAATGAATTAAGTGGCTTTTGACAGTTCAAAAATAAAAATCAGGATCATAGGCAACTTGAAATTGAACATATCAGGGAATTGTCTTGGCAGGAGAACTCAAAATAGTGGAAACAAATTAATTTCAATATTGATAAAAACCCACTGCCATTTTTGGCAATTTTATTAGGAGCCTTGAAATATTTGGCAATTAAAAAGAAATTGCCTGCTTCTGGTGTCCTAGAGAAAGGGAGCTTAAACAAAAGCTTGAAAACAAAAGAAGCGAGAAAATAAGAGCTCCAAAAGCAGAGAATAAATAGAAAGAATCAATGTTTATAAAAATCAGGGTGCCCTGACTTATGGCTTCCAAACATTTGGCATTGTCAATTCTACTACAGACATACCTATGCAAAGAAACTAAAAACAAATATTTTCTTGCACTGCCACAAAGAAGCCAACTGTCCTGTACACCAGTTCTAGTACTGCCACTATTGTCTAAAAAAAGGCAACAGCATCAGGACTCCTACCTATGGTCTAGGCAGCATGCAAAAGACAAGTTTATGGCACACGATAGCAACAGCTGGAAGTACTCCAGCACTTGCTATTGCCTCAGACACCTTAGGAAGACAAACAAGCCACCAGGGATATCATTTACTATGGGGTGCGTGAAATCGGACATATTCAATTCGGATTTGGATTCGGCCCAAATCAGGGATAGTGATAAAATTTGTTGATTCAGATCTCTGTCCCCAATTCAATTTGGCTGAATCTGATCTGAAAATTAAATGCTGATTCAGAGAATCAGCAATTTGGATATAGACACAGGTTTTAATGTTTTTTTCTTCATACCACAAGGTACCACGTGCGGCTTGTGAACACTGTGATGCTGGGGCAGATGGAGTATCCCATAGGAGCACAGGAAGGGCTCCCCCGTGCCCCCCAGCTCAGCAATCAGCTGCGGGGGGGAGGGGAGGGGCATTGGGTGCCTCTCCAGACCCAAGAGGCACCAGTCTCTGAGCCAGAGGGGTGAAGTGGGATCCCCCCCAGTGCACTCCCCGGCAGACCTGAAAATGGATCGGAAGTGCTTCTAGTCCACTTCCGGGTCCACTGCCAAGTGCACTGGGGAGTGCCCTGTGCTCCTGCGGGATGCTTCATCAGCCCCTCCACCTCAGCATTCATGGTACTTTGAGGTATGTAAAAAAAACATTGACAGCTGTGTCTATATCCGAATCGCCAAATCTTTCCGAAACTCTCTGAATTGATTCGCAGGGTTCTGATTCAATTTGGAGAGATTAAAGGGTCTCCCGATTCAATTCAGATTCAGAGATTTGGCCACCAAATCAGGCCGAATCTTCACCAAATCAAATCAGGGACCAAAGCTTTGTACAACCTGGACTGAAAATTTATTAGGTGACACATCTAGGAATTATCCCAGAATAAGTTATCCCATGCAAGTTATCCTTCCTTTCTAATTTATTTAAGTCATGATTAATGCTGGCTGGGCAGAGGCTACATTCTGCCTCCACCCCACCTGCCACTATGGAATCATAGGGCTGGAAGGGACCTCCATGTGTCATCTAGTCTAATCCCCTGCCCAAGGCAGGATCATCCCTATCCAAACCATCCTTTACAAATCCATAATCTAAAATCTTAGTAAGAATATGGTCAACCCTGACACAACACAAGACATAACAACCTAACCTGCAACAGGCAAAGCAGGAGAACCACAGCTGCCAATGTCCTGTTTCTATAAAAGGTTGTTAACATATACTTGAGAGATTCCAGGTAGAAGGCCCAGTGCCCTGCTAAAGAGGAAGGCAAAACCCTTCATAGTCCTCACCAATCTGACATGGGCTAAAATTACTTCCTGATCTGCCTGGATTCCTCCTGCTCCCCACCGCCCCACCTCACCCATCTCTGCTCAAGCAGGGATCCCTCCCTCCCATCTGGCTTGCACAGACACCTCTCAGGATTGGCTAGCATACCACATGATGGCTATCTACGTGCTTTGGGAGATGGAACAAAGGCAGAGAGGACAGTGGCTTAGAGCTCTTTGGAGCCAATCAACAGGTAGCTGGTAATTTTCCTCCACTCCTTCCTTGAAAAAAGTTGTTTAAGGAGAGCTTGAATTAATGTGAGATCCTTTTGTCTTGATGATGGGGTGATAAATGTTGTGTAAATCCCTGCTGGCTCCCTCACTGACCAGTGAGGATAGGAACCCCTTCCTAACCAGAGTGTCCTGCTGGGCCCCCCCTCAGCTCAGCGCTGTGGAACGGAAGGGAGGGCTGCTCTAGCAACTCCCGGCTTCTAGCCTGAGCTACTGCAGGCATATGCCTGCATTTTTTCTGTCCATAGGGGAGTTCTGTGTGGTTACAAACTGATTCAGCCTAGCCAGGTTAGACTAACCTGCAAAGATTGAAGCAATTCAGGTCCAGGCTTTTTGAATGTCTGTCCCTAGCCTCTAAGGCCAATTTAGCTCCCTTATACCTTGCTTTCCCCCAACACCAATGGCATGCTGTCAGGGATCGTTGTGGACAACCTGCTGCCGTGACCACCTGAACAGTCTTGGCTTTCTCCCTTACCCATATCCTTCTAACCTGGCCATTCTGCCAATCAACACAGTAGGTGGAGCAGGCAGACATGGAATAAGGGAGTGAGGTTGTTTCATTTTGTTTGTATTTTTTTAATTTTCAAAGGTAAAATCACCTAAAATGTTCCCATAGAAATGGACAGGAAGTTAAACAAGGCTTTTGAATCTTCTTGCCATCTTCCAAAACCCATTCACATCCAGTTTTTATCTGGTACCTTATACTAGAAGCTGGCAGCTCTGAACAGAACTGAGTTCTGACTCTGAACCCTGAAAAGTCAGTGAAGGATAATGGTCACAACAAGCATTTTGAAATTATGCACATCTCTACAACATTAAAATAAATCCAGTGAAAGAGCTTATGAAATTTTGGGTTTACTCTTGTGAAACTGCAGCATGGTATAATTGTAAGGCTAGTTCTGCTGTTTACATTTTCAAGTAGTAAGATAAGAATGGCACTATCAGTCAGAAATTGGTTCCTAAAATGGCACCCTCTACACATTACAGGTATTGTGCAATTAGCTGGTTAATTGTACAATCAACTTAAGATCAGCTACATATGCAAAGTAGCTATCACACAAAAACAGCTCCAACCGGTTATAAAATTAGACCTAAAAAAAGTATGAGCTTTATAGCTGGTTGATATTGAGCTTTAATTTGCACATGTAACAGGGTCTCCCCTGCAGCTGGGAGCCCTCAACTAACAAGGCTTCCAGGCTACACCCTGCCCAGCATAAAGCCCCCAAGCCTTGGGGATCACAGCTGCCATGATCCCCAGAGCTGAAGGGACATGAAACCCCAGCCCACATGGGGCTCTCGATCCCATTTGCACCTCACATGCAGCCATGACCAAGAGACCCTGCAACTGATGTGGCTCCCAGTCCCAGCTGCACCACATGCACAGCCAGGACCAGGAGACCCTACAACTGAGGTGTAGTGATGGGCAGCCAGAACTGGGAGCCCCATAAGTTGTGGGATCCCTTGGTCCTACATCAGTTGCAGGGTTCTACCTGCACAAGGCACAGCTAGGGCCAAGAGTCCTGTCAGTTGCAGTGTCTTTTGGTCCTGGCTACATGCGGTCCTCATAGCTGGGAGACTCTTCAGCAAAGGGAGATTCCAGCATGCGTGCCAGTGCAGGGGGAGCCCAGAATAGGGCACGAAGAATAAGGTGTGATTGGATCTAAACTGCAATCCCACAATCATTTCTCCTGCCTGCATATGTAGAGGGGGCCTAATTTACAGCAAAGATATAGCATTTGTAAACAGCAATAGATACAAATATTAACTATAAATCCCCTCTCTCACACAGCTTAGACATGGATTAAATTCAGAAAAATTCCAGTGTTTATTGAGCTTCATCAAAAATCAAAGAAATGAACCACACTAGAGCTAAGTCCACAGAACTCTCATGAGGATAATAAAGCCAAAACACTTATCAGAGCCTAAAGACATGACTAAAGTCATTCCTAGCATATACTACTACATCCCCTTGGAAAATGTGGATGTATATTTACAAATATTACTTTGCAACGTCATATTAGTAAAATTAAAATGGAGAAACAGTAAAACAGTATTACAATAAAACAATTTCAAAACAAAAATGGTCAGGAGAATAAAATGAACATAATATTCCATTTTCCTGCAAGACTTTAGCATAGAACTGCATAAACAGAATATGTCTGTAGGGAATCATTAACTGATAACTGGTGACACATAAAATCCTGAATGTTTTTATTAGTGTCTTTAAGAGCTGATCTTTTCTTTTTGTGAACTTATATGGTGACAGGCCTAAATGCGAAGCAGCAGTGACAACGTGGCAGCAGTGTTGCTTCTGAGGCTTTTTTTTACTTTGAATTCTAGCACATATTTTTAAAATTGTCTAATATTGTATGTAACAAGGAATAAAATGTGTCAAAGGAAATTATATCAACTCTTTCTGCACAACTCTTTTTAGTTTATGCGTACCAAAATGTACATCACAAAAAATGCAAATCCCAGATTTTCTCACACCTCCCAGATAAGACGGGCATTTTGTTTTTGAGAAGGCAGAATGAGAAAAAAGATTTTTCCATTCACAGCAACACAGAGCAGCGACAGAGCCTCATCTTTAGCCCAATCACCATTACTTTCCTTCTCAGGAAAAGGCTATAGTTCTAATCCTTTCACAGCTGAATCAGCAGCAGCTCTTGACTGCTCAAACAGAAGCTGAAACCATACCTGATGCTGAAGACTGGACTAAATGGGTGGCTCTAGGATTTTTTAAAAAGCTAAAAAACAGTCTGCAGGACTATGAAATAGGAGGACAGAAACAGGAAATAGTGAAATTTCATATTTTTTTCACCACAGTTGCCAATTAAATCGTAGTTTTAATAGTGGAACATCAAGCCTGTTAAAAAAGGAAGTGAGTTCTTGAGGGAAGAACAATTAGCAGGAGTCAAGCAGAATCTAATAAGCCATAAAGTCAATAGACTCCCCTAGTACTTCCTGAATAGACATATCACTACTGCTATTCTGGGCAGAAAAATTTACTTCCCTGCTTAAGATGTGCACCCCAATTTTAGAAATTTGAGGATGAGACAGATCGCCATATGTGTAGTCAGGAAGAAGGCTAATTTTGGGAGGGAAGTGTGTGTGGTATGCGAATAAATACAGCAATTGGCTCTTATTTTTTCTTCTTTTCAATAGGATCATAAACTTTTAATAAAAATGACCTGTTGGATTATCTAGTTCAGGCATATATTGTTTCCAAATGATCAACTGTCCAGTCCTTTCAACAATTAAGGTTTAAGATATATTTTTTCCTATTTAAAAAATCATCAGGGCTGAATTTGATCTCTGTGATGCAGGTATATCAGAAATAGCTCCACTGACTATAAATTAGCAGGGAGGACAATCAAAATCAGCTTCCCTATTTTTAGGCCTTGTTTAAAGTAATAAAGTACTATATAGTCATTATGTGAAATTAAAAATCACTGTAAATGAGTGTAAACACTTTATGTAGACCAGGGACAATTATTTCAGCTAGAGGGCCACTTAATGTGAGCTGTTGAGGGCCACACAAAATCTTTCAGAAAATATCATTTTAACAAATGATAGTTAAAAAAACATATACTAAAAAACAAACAAATTTTAACTTTATTTAAAATATATTTTTTCTCCTGATTTTTTTTGAGTAGTGTATATAGAAGTGATTGCATAATAGCACAAAATAAAGTCTTACTCTTGTATATTGTGTGTGAGGGGATATGGGCACGCATACGTATGCGTCCCTGTGTGGGGGGACTGCTCACACCTCAGGTCCTGGGAGCTGGCCGGGGAACGCCTGGTAAAGGAGGGACAGTGGTTGCATGGAGCAGAGCTTGCTCCAACAGACATGATGCTAGCCACTTTGCCCCCTTAAGTAGTACTGGCTATAGAAAATGGCATGTCTCACCCACACTAGCCAGATGAGCTGCAGGGCTTAGGTGGACCTTTCATCCTGATACTATTGTTACTCATATACATTTTCTACTTTAATGATGCATGATGCTTTCCTATCTGTTGAAGGATTAGTAGTGAGAACCAGAAATGAACCTTGGTGTTAATGCCAGTTACAGAATCCATCATATTTATATTTTGATTGAAAGCACCATTAAACTACACAGCGATTAATTTGCTATTACCCCATATATCCATCCAAACTGTGCCCTTAACACAGTGATAGTACATCTATGGCAGCAGTATAGTGCAGTGTGCTTCAGAAATGCACTGACTGTTCAAATGTTAAGTATCGTGATGCAAGGTCACAGAAATCCATTCAAGCACCTTCCTTACACATAACTATCATGCCTCATAGGTGCAGCAGTATCATTTTCCTTATACGTCTTGAAAGTATTAGTTCTGCTACATTCTAGATAGTTATTCCTGCAAATGGATTATTCAACCAGCTTCTAAATAATTCATAACGTTAATGAACAACAGAGATAATATGGAAGAAATAGGAAAAATATTGTTCCAGCAAGCTTGCAGTAGAAAAACTTTGAGCAATTCAAACTACAGTTATATTTAACAAATCCACCTGGCACAGACGATTTCTGTGTCTCTGTCATTTGATTCACCAGGCTTTTCAAAACTGGATTCAAAATGTATTTGACACCTACCTAAGTGAAGTTAAAATACAAATTAGGATACTTTCAAAGGCAAGGCTCAGATACAGAAATCTAATTCACACATCTAGCAAAATCCATAATACTGGGTCAACCTATTCACAAAAAGAAGTTGTTCCCTTTCTCTACAGATTATAAATTTTAGGAATCCATTTCTTCATCCCATAAGGGCTGAATATTGCATATTTAGGGAAATGTTCCCTCCTTCTGCTCCTCAATAAATTCTGTTACTGCACCTACAGTAGTTAATATTTTACATACTGATTGCACATGTACATGGAAGAAGCATTACTACATGCCTCTTCTGGACAGAAACTGCCAAGTCCCCTTAAAAGAGAATGTAAGTAAACATTTTTGTAAATATATTTCTCTTTTCCTTCAAATCCTCTAAAGGTCTTATCTACTACAGTACCCAGTGCTGACTGGCAAGGCTGAGAGAAAATTCAGTATTTATTATAGCTGCAAAAAATTAAACAGATCTAACAAATTATATGAAAACTGTATGCACTCAAGTGGCTTATTTTTCCTCAGATGTTGGGTGTTTTCCCATATCAACAATCAACAGGATGGGAGATGAATTTTATCATACAGCTATATCCTTGCCTTATTTTCTCCTAGTTTGAGTTTACTCTCACTTTCTAGGGACAGAAATTACATAAAAACTAGTATAAGTGCTTGGAAACTGGTTCACTGCACACAATATACACAACAGGACTAGGGACAGACATTACACATAAACCAGTTTAAGTAATCAAAAACTAGTTTAAACCTGTAACAGAACAGATGTTCAGTGCACATAAACCAGTTTGAAAATGGCTGAAACCGATCTGAGATTAACCTGGTTGAATGTAGTACCAGAAGTAACTGATCTGGGTTAAACCGGTTTATACAATGTCTGTCCCAAACCCAGAAGCTCAATGCACATACAACGCTTTCAAAATAGCTGAAACCGATTTAAGATGAACCTAGATGGATGTGGTATCAGACTGAACTGATTTAGGTTAAATCAGTTTATTGAACTGGCATGTGGCTGCATTTCTGGAATCAAAAATGAATGTTCACTGGTTTATCAGTTCAATCTCTGCAGCTTAGACTAACCTGCAAAGACTGAATTGATTTAGCCTTCAGCTTTTTGACTGTCTATATTTAGCCTTTCTGACTTGCAACAATTTATTCTGTTAAATACTGGAACTTGTTTGAAATATGAAATTGCTACAGAAATGTGAACTGTTCAATGCAAGACCTTATTAACAATACAGTGTGCTATATGGCAATGAACATAACTCATAACTTAGGGTCAGTAGATTGATTTAAGTAGTTGTGACAGCACCATATCTGTGGATCACCAACACAACTTAATTATGAGTCATGATGAAAGATCTTTCTTCCATTTGCCCGTAGAAGTTGAAATGTCTGAAGATTAAGTAATAGTTTATATTGCCTCAAATTTGTCCCTGTTTATACAAGGTAGCAGGCTTATATTGATATGATATACATATAAACATCAAGAATAGAGAGGTAAGCAAATAGAGAAAGCTATCCTGAACTACTCTACATACTCATACAGCCAGTTACCCTTAAAATAAAAACGCATCATTCTCTTCCTTATGTCTGCCAAGACACTAGCTGTTCATTTATCATTTAATTTTGTCCTTGTAAATAAGGTGTTGTATGACATACTGTATATTTCCTGTGAAATACAGTACTAATTCGACCTCTGCAAATAGAATCAAGTGTGGGCCTAATACAGAACTAATTTAAGCAAAACCTCTTTATACTGCCATCAGTTGCTGACACCTGGCTCTGTTTTTAGATACATGCCAATGTGGGCCACAGTTCAGCAAGGCATTTAAATATATGCCTACTTTTAATTACAAGACAAAGTTGTTTTTTATTTTTACTTTAATTCAAATAAGTATCATCACCTACAGAAAACAAAATGAAATGCATGTGATCACTCACAAAGATAAACACTGAAAGATAAAGTTAAGTGATAGATCATTATAAATATTTCTAAATGGTACATACTCTTCTTGCACACCGATCTTGCTTTCTGTCTGGCTCCTATTCACAAGCAATATTTGGGTGCATAACTCCTATTGTAACTAATAGCAAAAAAAATAAATAAAGGCATCCCATCATACCCAGTGGTCTCCCTTTGTCTAAAGGTATTTTTCGTGTCCCAATTTCTTCCATCCAGTTTTCTCTTCCGCCATAAAATTACAAATCTCTCCAAAATGTTTTCCCTCTTTCCTACCACTCTCTAAGCCTCCTGACATAGCACTATCTATTAAATATTATTTTATATTAATATTTAAGTAGTAGTCAGGAACCCTTATCAAGGTCTGGATTGAGCTATGCTAAATACACAACAAACATAAAAGGAGATATGCTCCATGGGTCAAACCTGCCAAAATGTGTAAAAGACTTTCTCAAAGTGAGAATCCTTCCCTCTATGTGCTTTGCTCCAGGTGCACCATATAAAATTGGAACAACTTCAGTCAGCTTTAAGACTAATAATGCTCTTATTACCACATTGGCACAAAAAAAATGGTTATTTGTGGTGTTATGGGGCAGCTGTTACTGGAGGGGCAATGTGTACTTAAAGGACAGACTGGTTCTATAACAGCAATAGGTTTTTATACTGAGTTGTAATGACAACATTCATTTTAAGGAGCTCACAGCTAGATGCAAGCTTTGCTTAGCACTGGACTTCAACAGTATTATTGTTCAGGCACTGAGAAAAATAGGCTTTTCTTGGTATGGGTAATATTTATTAACTATTATTATAGTGATGATTTGGGCAGTGCTAGCATTTGTTGATTATATCATTGGTTACACACAGAAGCTATATTTATACATTTCCAGATATAGCAATAAAAACACAAATTAGTATATGAAAGACCCAAAACTGCACCATCATTTTATTATGTTAAAGTAAAATATCAAATCCCCAATATTTATTATACACCCAACCTCTTTTTATCCGTCTAAGCTGCTATTGATATTTCTGGAGGTGGGATGTCAATTAGGAAACGCGTATGCAAGGGACGTACTTTCTATGTTCAAGAAAATACGTTCTTTTTTACAGGCATAATTTGCATTGCAATATTCCCAGAGTACATGTGAATTAAAAATGTATATATTTGCAAACGTGCAGGTACATATACCTTTGCAACCAACTGCACGGCACACAATCTCCTTTAACTGAAAACTATCATTTATGGAGCATTAATGATTATGAAAATGCAGAGAAAATTGTTTTGTGATTAGCTTTTATGTGCTCTTCAGTACATTAAGTTTATTGCAGTTTAAATGAGACAGATCTTAATCCCAGAACTAATAAACATACAAGTTATGGACATGTAAGAGTCCCTGCATGAAAAGCAAATCAGCCAACCATATGTAATTTCCTGTAATTTTAAACACACTGCTGGGTGAATTAATGCCTTGTGCCATTTGTCAACTTCAAAACCATAATGAAAACTAGGGATAGGGATAAAGTCAATGAGTTATACTGATGCAAATTGTTCAAATGAGAGCTGTATTTGATCCACTGGTGCCAATTTTCAACATTAATCAAAATGGAGGACACTCTATGTTAAGTGTACATGATGTGTGTAGAATTAATAAATGCCTATTATTTAATATTAGATCTTTTAAATATGCACCAGGCACAATTAGTATATGTTATAGATATTATGTCAGTAGAAATTATTATAATTGATGTTGATTGACCTGTTCCAATCCATAATAATCTATAAGCATTTATTAAAATAACTAGCTGGTATTACTTCACCCGTTACAAACATTTTATACATTTAACATTTTTATGGCATGGTAGGACGCATGATAGTGAGATTGTGCATTAGATCTGGGGCTTCCCCTATACCAGCAAGAAGGGAGCTCCTGCAGCTGGAAGGCCCCCTCAACTGAGGGGCTCCCAGCTGTGGGGGATGCCCCACACTTCACGACAGCTGGAAGACACAGCTGCCATGATCCCCCAGCCCTGACAGTTTCCAAACCCCCAGGACTCCATGCACCCCAGGCACTGGGAGATTGCAGCCATGCCCCTCGCCTAATACGGGACTGGTGAGACCCAGAGTCAGCAGCTGCTGGGGCTAAGAATCCCCTCGGTTAAGGGGACTCCCAGCCCCAACTGCACATTGTGCATCCCTGTGGCTGGGAGCCCAGTCAGTTGACAGGGCTACCAGCCATAGGGGAGACCCTGCTACATGTGCAAATTAAAGCTGGATACCAACTAGCTATAAAGTTGGCACATGTTTTCCAGGTCCAACTTACTAGTTGGCTGGAGCTTTATATGGCATGATAGCTACTTTGCAAATGTAGCTGGTTTCAGGGAACTGCAGAATTAACCAACTAATTGCTCAATACCTGTAACACGCAGAGGGGGCCTACATCTCAGAAATTCTTGTATATACTTTAATACTGAAAGGTAAGAGAAATAGTGAAAGGCTCTATAATACAGTACTGACAATTATTCTGTCCTCCATCATGGAGCTAGAGACTCCTAGATGCAACAGAATGGGCCTGATAAGCATGTAGGTAGATACCATTCTTCTCTAACTATGCTGTTCTATATCAGTGGTTCCCAACCTTTTTTGTACCAGGACCCATTTTTAAACATCAATGACTAGCCCCAACCCAGTGCTCTTCACTTCTGACCCACCACCCCCAGCTCCCCAGTGTGTGGGGCAGTGAGTGGGTGTGTGGGACAGAGGGTGTGTGGGGGAGGGATGGGGAGGCCCCAAGCAGACCCAAGCAGCCCGTCACAGGGTGGAATTCTTCCAGGCTGCAAGGAAAAGGCTATGGTTTCCCATGTTTTCCTCCTTGAAAGAAGAATCAATTTTTTACATTTGTTCAAGATCCTTTCATATATTCTTGTGACCCGCTTTTGGGTCACAGCTTACAGGCTGAGAAATGCTGTTCTATATCACAACTAATTATCAGACAATCCAACCAGAACAGAACTGGAAAGCAGCTAGCTTAAATCAGACAGAGTTGGAACAGTAATACTTCTGGCCTGAGATCTTAGGAAGAGAACTGTAAACAAAAGAGAAAGTATCATTACACCCCTTTATAAATCCATGAGACATCCACACTTTGAATATTGTACCCAGTTTTCATCTCAACACCTCAAAGAATATAGATGAACCGTAGAAGGTACAGACAATGGCAACATGGATGATTAGTGTTTAAGGAGTGGCTTCTATATGAGGAGAGGAAAAACAGGCTGGGTCTATTCAGTTTTTAAAAAGATGCTTGAGAGGTAACATGAAGAGGGTTTATAAAATACTAAATGGTTACAAGAAAAGAAACAACAACACAAACACAAGAACTAGGGGTCATAAAATGGAACTAGTAGGTAGTAAGTTTAAAACTAAAAGAAGAAAGTTACTTTTCACAGGATGCATCTACACATCAAGCAATAGACAACGATGCTTCTCATGCCGGAGTTTATTGCTCCCAGTTGCTGTGCTTACACATGCACCCATCACATTGACTGAGTTGGGGGCTAGCCTGCCAGCCCAGGGCTGCTCCAACCTGGCTTAATGTGCTACAGAGGGGCTGGCTAGGGCATGAGGGTCTTCCAGTGTGGGGCTAGCTGGCAAGTGGCTCCCACACTGAAGCACCCCCTACCCCAGCCATCCACATCAGCTTCTACATGTGGGTTGCTGCAGAGTAAAAAACTCTACAGCAGGGGAATACTTGTTAATTAGTTTGCTCCAGTCTAATAGGGCTGCACATGTAGACATGGGGCATAGTTTCATAGTTTCATAGTAGCTAGAGTCGGAAGGGACCTAGGTAGATCATCTAGTCCGACCCCCTGCCTTAGCAGGAAAGAGCACCGGGGTCAGATGACCCCGGCAAGGTGCTCATCTAACTTCCTTTTAAAAATCCCCAGGCTAGGAGCCTGCACCACTTCCCCTGGAAGCTGGTTCCAGGCCCTAGCCGCCCTGACTGTGAAGTAGCGCCTCCTAATATCTAATCTAAACTTACCCTCCGCCACTTTGTGACCGTTATTCCTGGTCACTCCTGGCAGCGCACGGGGGAACAGGGACTCCCCCAATACCTGCTGATCCCCCCTGACCAGTTTGTAGCAGGCCACAAGGTCCCCCCTTAGCCTTCTCTTGTGGAGGCTAAACAGGTTCAGGTCCCGTAGCCTCTCCTCATAAGGCCTGCCCTGCTGACCCCTGATCATACGAGTGGCCCTCCTCTGAACTCTTTCCACATTGTCCACGTCCCTCTTGAAGTGTGGCGCCCAGAACTGGACGCAGTACTCCAGCTGCGGCCTGACCAGTGCCGCATAGAGGGGGAGGATCACCTCCCTGGACCTGCTCGAGATGCATCTGTGGATGCATGACAGGGTACGATTGGCCTTCTTGACTGCCTCCCCACACTGCCGGCCCATGTTCATCGTGGAGTCAATGACGACTCCAAGATCCTTTTCCGTCTCCGTGCTGGCAAGAGGGGAGTTCCCCAACCTGTAAGTGTGGTGCCGGTTCTTCCTCCCCATGTGCAACACCTTGCACTTATCAGTGTTAAACCCCATCCTATTCTCATCCGCCCACCGTTGCAACCTGTCAAGGTCAGCTTGTAGCCTATTGCACCCTTCTAGTGCACCCACATCCCCCCACATCTTAGTATCATCAGCAAACTTGAACAGGGTGCTTCCTACCCCCTCATCCAAGTCACTGATGAAGATGTTGAACAGTGCGGGCCCGAGGACCGAGCCCTGCGGAACCCCACTGCCCACATCCCTCCAGGCCGAGAAGAACCCATCCACTACCACCCTCTGGGTGCGGCCCTCCAACCAGTTGGCGACCCATTTGACCGTGTGGGCATCGACACCACAGTCTCCCAGCTTTTTGATGAGGACAGGGTGAGAGACAGTGTCGAAAGCCTTCCGGAAGTCCAAAAAGACTACATCCACAGCAACCCCTGCGTCTAATGATTTGGTGACCTGATCGTAAAAGGCCACCAGGTTGGTCTGACATCTGTGAAGCTAGTCTACTCCCCAGTAAACAGCTCATGTAAACGTTTAATTACATGCCCACACAGCATGTAATTAAAGTCTGGAAGATGCTGCATTGCCACAAGATGCTATAGAAGCTGACCATTTAACGAGATTCAAGAAGAAAATGAGCAAATCCTTGGAGGAAAGCTATATCAGTAGCTGTTGAGCATAGGAGACTCTGTTGAAGAACATGGAAAGCTAAATTAATTCTAAGGATAGCTTTCAGTAGTAGAATTCCTCTAAGAATTAATTTTGTCAGACAATGCCAGCACAGGCCCCAGATCAGACCTGTCCATGGTGCAACATGTCTGAGGAATAAGAAACAGCAAGAAGTTCCCCACATAAGGGCGGGTTTTTTTGTTTGTTTGTTTTTTCTGGTTTGAGAAGGTAATAATAGAGTTTTTCCCACTTATAACACCTGGGATGAATGCTTACAAACTCTGGCAAATCCCAAGGGTATGTGTTCTGGACACTTATTCTTCTATTTCTGTTCTTTTTTTATTTCAGTAGGAGAAAAGGATCAAGAGGTCAAAGGTAGTAATGCAATCTTGTCACTGTAAAATACAACTGTTTCAAAGTTTTGAGTAAAGAAAAATGCTATGGCAAACAACTGACATAAAAAAACATTTTTACCTTTTATTAAAAATACAGAAAAAGAAGGAAAAACAGAGTACTGGCGTGTAAAGTATTATATAATGTTTTATTTTAACAACATCCACTTTTGTTTTATAAAGTTTTTGAAAGGAAAAAGATCCTAGGTGACAGTCACTTACATGGCTCAAGATGGAATGAATAGTTCTTTTTGGGGGAAAGAAAAAAACACAGATGAGATGTGCTGCAGCTTTTGCTGCTGCTATAGTTAAACTCTAATCCAGCTTCATAGAGAGAAATACAAAAAAAGAAAATAACAGCAAAGACAGAATAGAAAATGAAGCTTCTTATGGATTCTGACAACTCACTACTGGGAAACACAAGCACAGCACACACACACTTATAAGCTTCTCTAAGGATGGACTAACTTGTACCATTGTCAAGTTGTTTAAGACAGTGCCTTATTGGTAACAGCTTCAGAGTAGTAATGCAACACGGTCTTTGCTACCAAAGCCAGACTCAAACAGAAGGCAAAGAGAAAGGAAAGAGAAAAAATATTTTGAGTAAAGGAAAAAGTATGTGAGAGGAGTGAGATCAGGAACATAGAAGTCTCATGTTCCAGGTGATGTTCTGGACTTATCTAGAGGTGGCCAATATCATCAGGGCCTGTCCCTCTGGCTCTCAGAGCCCTGGCACACATTATACTTAAGATGTGATTAACCAGTTAGTGTGTGCTCCACCAACTGCAGAGGATTCCTCAGCCTGGGTTTTCAAACCCAAAAGCTTGCTAAATTTTTTTTCCAACTATTTAAGTTCGTCTAATAAAAGATATTAGATTCATCCAAATAACCTTGTCTGCCTATGTCCTTAGACCAGGGGTGGGCAAAATGCAGCCTAGGGGCTGGATGTGGCCCACCAGGCCATTCTATCCAGCTTGTAGGACACTTAAAACATTTAGAAAATTAATATTTATCAGCCCTGGGCTGCCTGTCATGCGGCCCACGATGGCTTGCCAAAAGTCAGTAAGTGGCCCTCTGCCCAAAATAATTGCCCGCCCCTGCCTTAGACCAACGTGGCTACAACCTACACCCCTTCCTTCAATTGATGCACATCAGAGTATTATTTGCCCTGCTGACTACAGAGTTGCACTGGCAGCTCATATTTATACTGTGGTCTATTATTATCCCTAGGTCCTTTACATTCATGGTGTTGGACAGTTTGGAACTGCAAAGCTTGTGGGTGTGTTCAGGGTTGTTTGTCCCCAGGTGGAGCACTTCACATTTCTCAATGTTCAAGTTCATCTGGTTCAAATGTGCACAACTTGCTAGATTGTCTTAGATCTGCCTGTATCTGGTAGCCTATCTTCAAGTGTGACCATGCTTCCCCATAACTTGGTGCCATCCACAAACTTGGCCCCAGGGAGCATTTCACCCCTACATCCAAATTGCTGATAAAAATGTTGAAAAGTATGGACCCCTGAGGGACACCGCTGGCCACTTCTTGCCAGGACGACACAGATCCATTCATTAGGACTCTCTGGGTCCTACCCCACAGCTGGCTTTGTATCCACCTAACTGTATTGCAGTTAAGCCCACAATCCTCCAATTTTCTCATGAAAACATCATGGGATACCAGATCAAAGGCTTTTTGGAAGTCAAGGTATACAATGCCAACCTCCTTTCTTTTATCCAGGTGGTGAGTTACCTGATCGTATAAGGAGATGAGATTGGTAAGACAAGACTGCCCATGATGAAGCCATGCTGGCTGTTGTTCAGAATCCTACCATCTGCAAACCTATTGCACATAGACCCCTAATTAATTTTCCAGGATTTTCCCTGGGATAGAAGTTAAGCTAACTGGCCAATAGTTATCCGGGTCCTCTGTCTGCCCCTTCTTGAAGATGGGCACAACACTGGCCCTCTTCCAGTCCTCAGGGACTTCCCCAGAGAGCCATGAGCTTTGGAAGAGT
The DNA here is from genome assembly GCF_052110815.1 of Crocodylus siamensis. Lineage (NCBI taxonomy): Eukaryota > Metazoa > Chordata > Crocodylia > Crocodylidae > Crocodylus > Crocodylus siamensis. The sequence goes on along the minus strand of NC_143396.1, from coordinate 74,536,330 downwards.
TTCCCCAGGTGTTCCATGATCAATTTGGCTAGCTCCTTCAGCACTCTCAGATGGAGTTCAACCAGTCCTGCTGACTTATATATGTCTATTTTTTTTAACTGGTCACACACAAGTTCTACAGCAATAGTAGGAAGGTGGTCATTCCTGCCCTGCTCATTCTGTACCCTACCTGGCATGATTTTCCCCTTGGCCTAGTGAAATACCAAAGCAAAGTAGTCATTCAGGAATTCAGTTTTTTCCTGAGTCCCCATAACCAGCTGTCCTGAGTTGTTTGCTAACATGGTCTCATTTCTCGAACAGCAGGTCTGGCTAACTAATTTCTGTTTCCCACACTTCTCTCATTTACCAAACATAAGATCAGTAAAGTATTGGAATAATATAATAATGATAGAATAATATAGGGTGGGTTTCAGTTTAGCAGAATCCAACACGCCATGAAAAAAGAATCCAGGCTTTAGTTACCATATATATTGGCAGAGACACATAGTTAGCAGTGTTAGTCTGAAGTCAATTCGGAGGCAAAGTAGATTTGCACATTATAGACTAACCAAAGTGTAGGTTATGTAAACATTATATACATGTAGCACAAGCTCACAAAAGCTTGTGCTATATGCATTTGTGTGAGTGTGTATATATGGGGGCTTGGCCAGCCCTGGCAGCAGCCTAAAGCAATCCCCCTATTTGCTTCAGGCTGCTGCCAGGGTTGGCGATGCCCTCCGTTGCTTGAGTGGCAAGTGAGAAGAAATCTCTGATGGGGGCTGCTGTGCCCCTGCCTGGCAAAACCCGACTAGGGTTTGTGCCTGTGGGATGGAGGGTGAAGGAGGGGAATTAAACCCCCTCCATCTCTCTGTTTGCTTCAGGTTGCTGCTGGGGCTGGCCACATCCTCCACCACTCAAGGGGTTGGGGGCAGGGGGGGAAATGCCTGACAAGCTGCTACACACCCAGGCAGACCCTGGATGGGGTCCTCAGTGGGAGAGAGGGTAGGAGAAAGGGGGCATAAACCTTCTCCCTACCCCCGTCAGGGGCCATGTCAGTGTCTGGCCATGTCTCCTGCCATTGCTCCAGCTAGAAAGTAGAGGAGTGGGACCAGCCCTGCTCTCTGAGGCAGACAGCACAGTACAATCCAGGGCTGCAAAGCATGCTGGGAGACTCTGATCTAACTTAAACCAGGAAAGGGTCTGAGACAGAAGTCCCATAAACTGGTTTGAGCCAAATCAGTTGTCTGATACTACATGCAACCAGGTTTATCTTAAACCAATTTCAGCCATTTTGAAATGGTTTACGTGCACTGAATTTCTGTTCTGTTTCAAATTTAAACCAGTTTCTGATCACTTAAACCAGTCTGCGTGTAACTTCTCTCCCTAGCCCAAAAGAATAGGTTAGTATCTAAAAATGAATAAAACATTCTTGTAATCTGACTTGAGTGGGTTAACAGGCATCTAAATTGTTCCTATAATTAAGACTAGCAATGAAAGACTGGAGCTATAAAAAGCATTGACATATGTTGTCTTTGTGGATATATAGAGGCAGGAGATGTATATACAATTATGGTGTATGTACTTCAACTCTTTATAAAACACCAAAGAGGAAAAACATAGGGTTCAAATGCAAACATGAGTGAAGGATTTCAGTAACCAGTGGTACATCTGACATAAAATAAGCTGTCCACTGGATTCAATATGCAGCTTAAAATGGAAAAAAAATGTGTAGCGTATAAAACAGGAACATGTGGGAGCTATCATAATTTACAGCTCTGGAGAGGAAAAGCTTTGAGTTGTGACAAAAATTTAATAAGACCCAGTTCTATAACTCAGAAAATTAAGCCAAAACCACTGGGATGTTCTGTATAAAACAGAACGAGATAGGAAAATATTGTTCTTAATAGGCTGGTTTTGAGATTCTGTCTGAGTCTCCATGTTGGGCTAATTTTAAATAGATTATCCACTAATCCGTTCAGCATACAGTAAGGAACAGAGCTGATGTTTCCCTAAAATATTAGTAAAATCTTTGGGCAAGTGGACAACCAGAAACTCCTTAGTTGTTTAAAAGTAAAAATAACAGTGAGAGCTTTGGACCTTGTTAATAAGCAGTCTACTCACAGTAAAGTCAGTTTAAGAAACAGATGGACAAATGAAATTAATACCCCACATTAATTTAAAAGTTACCATTTATTTTAAGAACAAAATTAAAACTTTAAAACAAAAAAAGGCCATGTGTAATAGTATAGGTCAAAACTGAAATCTTTGTGAATTAAGATTATACAAATGGTTTTCTTATCATTCTGATTTTTATTTTGCATCTGCCCTATTAAAATACTTATCCTCTTACTCAGTACGTAGGCCTAGAATGCTCACTGCATGCCACAGACTAGACCTATATGTATAATAACTTTGAAGTAATAATGATCACCCATGATGGAAATATTAAGATATATATGCACCTAAGCTAATAAATTTGATGCCATCTATTCCCCTGGCAGATGTTAATAATATAACTGAGATCTGAGGAATTTTTTGTCCCATCCCAAAAATCACGTGTCCTGCCACACCAGATATCAACACATGCAATGTTTAGGATGGGGCATACAATTCCTCAAGCCCCTACAGCATGACTGACAAGGCCAAACTAGGCCCCAGGTCTGCCTTCTGCCCAATCCCCAGGGACCAGGCTTGGGGTAGCCCCCAGACCTAAGACTGTCCACGGACAGTAATGACAATCAGCTGATTGTCAGCATCACTAAGGACAGCCTAGAATCTAGAATGTAATATATACATATTAAATTTAAGGCACCGTAAAAACCACCCACAAAGATGTTCCACGTTTTATATAGCACCACGAATTAGCTGAACATGTTGCAATTTAGGGTATGATTAACATCTTAATCATGCCATACATGTAATGTCTGCCAAAGCCCTTGTAGACTCTTTAGTGGACTTCTATGCAGAAAATATTTTATATACAACATATCCTAAAAATGTTCTCCAAACACTGAAAAACAAACAAGTTACAGATCATATGCTAAAATATAGAGACTGCTCGTACTAGGGGGAAAGGATATTTTATCATTGACTCCAGACACTTTTCAAGCTAGAAGATGGAAACTCCAGAAGAATGTACACCTGTCTCAGTGAAGATAACTGTTACAAGGCAGCATGAATTCTAGGGAAAGACCAGTAAAAATTTAGTTACCAATAAGTACTTTCTCCCACCTCTCTTGAAAACTGTAAAGGTAAGGCTAACTGCCTATACATTATCATACTCCTTGGAACAGAAAATACATATTTCCCATGGGACCGCCTTGATTTATAGACTTTTAAAGGCAAACATCTAATTTAAGTCCCTCCTTAATATACTTTACAACATTTCACCAAACAATTCCTCCATCAAGATTAGAACTTGAGGTTGAATTGCAGAATATAGTTTAGGAAGAAATCCAATATTAATTAAAAGACTTTAAGGGATGAAGTATCTATCATACCTCTAGGTGGTTCATATGATTATTCACTGCTGTTGTTTGAAAAATAGGTGTCATATTTCTAGTCTGAATTTATCTTACTGTTATGCTTTCGACTGCCCTTAGAGTAGAAAATATCTGTGATAACTGTGTGGTATTTATTGGCAAATGCTGACTTTTACAGGCCAACTATATTACCTGCTTTCTACTCTTATCTGTAGAGGGGAGAGAACTGAAATACAGCTATTATCACTCTAAAATGGTTACAAATACATCTCCCAAAGCAACACCTAACAAACAAACAAAAAACAGATAGATAATATGCCTCATACACAATGGAGCACAGGCACATAATATATAGAAGCAAATTAATATTTTGTAAGAACTTTCATTTTAGGACGCCAGTAGTTCATGAAACTTTGATTATAATCACAAGAACTCAGTCCAATTATATTAAAATTATGTAATCCTTATGTAGTAATTTGGCATAAATAAGTAGGCACAGTGCTATTTTTGCTTTTATGTTCAGCTGATTTTTGCTTACCAACCATAAGCTCTCAATAAAGTGCTTATATACACTTGCGGTTTAGAGCCAATTAAAGCAAGCAATGCCTTCATTCTACTTGTTTAAGATAATTTAAATATGGGCACGTAATCCAAGGAGAGACATTTATAATAATATGAAATACAGCGGACCTATTTAGCCTGTATATCAATGAATATCTATAACATTAACATATGTTTATTAGCCTAACCCACTTAAACAACAGCTGTCATTGGAACACATTGCTTTTATTGCTACTTCAAATAATAGCCATCTGTCTTTTCACTAGAGTGATTTTTACCTACCACTGCCGTTAGAAATTCCCTCTGAATATGGTCACATACAATTTGTTGAATGTTAAAGTTGTTTTCATTTCATCATTTTCAGTTTATTAGCCTATCTACTAATTCGATAATTCAAAGGTCCTGCAGAACTACACTTGCAAAAGTAGTCAATTGGTAAAAGAGACTGGTTTTAGAAATACTTTCGCTCTTTCCAAATACTACTTAAGTACAGATTTCTGTTTGTCCAAAATCCAGTGCTTTACTTATGGGCATTTGTACAATATCTTATTTTGAAATAGAACTAAGAAAGTCTTTGGGGAAAAAATAAATAGTTTAAGAAGAAGGTGTCTATTTGCATTGTTTCAAAGCCAACTTGTGTACACTTGAAACAACGTCTGCCTAATTAAAAGATTTGCATCATTATCATCTATGAGAACCATGCAGTTGCTCCAATAAAAGATATCACTCACAAAAAACATCTACCTAATTTTGGTTTAACTAGGTATTTTTAGACAGTTTCAGGGAGAATTTGCTTCAGCGTTGCTCCTTAATAACTTTCAGTGCTTTGAACTGCTGGTTTCCATGGAAGGTTAGGTATAAAAAATAAACTGTGCAGTTTGTGTTTCTCATGAGCTTTTGTTTGTCAGACTCAAACCAATATTCTAGGCCAAGTCTATGCATATCAAGTGTCCTATTTAATGTTAAGCAAACTTTGAATACCTTCACGTTGTTTGATCTCTTCACATTGGCTTCAGGCTTTGAGCTGTATATTTGTTTTTACAGTATTCCCCCTATACAAAGCACCCTCATTTTTTAATGGGTTAAATCAGCCTGAGGTAACAAAAATGAAATTACTTTTTCAGTGTTCAAAAAGCAACCTAAAGAAACCATATATTTCCTTAAAAGGATTTCATTTTTTTTTTTAACCAGGCATTATGATTTCAACAGCTTTCTTTTAATTTACATTTCCAACTTTTTCTACAGATAACACTTTCTTTCCTCTGATTTATGCCAACAATTAAAAAAAATCTAAAAACAAGAGCTAGACTATTTGGGGACATTAACTTATGAAGAAGTATACATTTTTCATATATTCTGAAAAGATCATCTCTCTGTTATGCTACAGTCAGTGTCTTCTCCAAAGTGGTCTTCAAGTAGGAAAGTAAAAAAAAAAAAATTAACTAGTCCAAAGCTTTTTCTTCTCTTTTTGAAGGGGGAGGACTAACAGGTCAAAAAAAATAGATTTCAATATTTTCTCATTTCATGATGGAATGGAAAAACCATTTTCTTTCTAGTTGCATACATATCATCTTCATAAGGGCAGATTTTGTCTCATTGCAAGCAAATTCAAAGTCAAAGAAGGTTCTGTTACCCAATGCTGTGTCCCCAGTAATGTCTGATTCTCCTCAGTGGAATCATTCAGATCACATTAATCTTAAAGCCTTGCCCCCTGTATTAATAGTTTCATAGACATTAGACATTAGGGCTGGAAGGGACATCGGAAGATCATCGAGTCCAGCCCCCTGCCCAAAGGGCAGGAAGTCAGCTGGGGTCATAGGATTCCAGCAAGATAAGCATCCAATTTACTCTTGAAGGTGTTCAATCTATGTGCTTGAACCACCTCCGATGGCAGGCTATTTCAGACCTTAGGGTCTTGGACAGTAAAGAAATTCTTCCTTATGTCCAGCCTGAAACGGTCTTGCAGCAGTTTGTAACCGTTCAACCTCATCTTCCCCTGGGGCGCTCTGGTAAACAAACATTCTGCCAGATACTGGTGGTCATCCCGATAAACTTATAGATCACCCCTGAGCTTCTGCTTTTCCAGGCTAAAGAGCCCCATGGCTCTCAGCCTGTCATCATAAGATCTGATTTCCTGACCTCTGATCATGCACGTGGCTCTTCTCTGGACTCTCTCAAGCTTCTCCACATACTTTTTGAATTGTTTGGCCCAAAACTGGATGCAGTAGTCCAGCTGCAGCCTCTCTAAGTCCAAGTACAAGGGGAGAATAATGTCCCTGGATTTGCTTGAGAAGCATGTATGGATGCAAGCCAGCATTTTAGTCATTTTACTAGCCACAGCATTGCGTTGCAGGATCATGTTCATCTTGTGGTCAATGATAACACCCAAGTCTCTTTCTTCCATAGTGCTAGCCAGTGTAGCACTCCCGAGCCTATAAGGATGCTACAGGTTTTTCCTCCCAAGGTGGATAACCTTGCATTTTTCAACATTAAACACTATCAGGTTCTCATCCACCCATTTGCTGAGCCTGTTCAGGTCAGCCTGGATCGCCCTCCTGTCTTCTGGTGTGGATGCTTTGCCCCAAAGTTTGGCGTCATCGGCGAACTTGGCCAGTCCACTTCTGACTCCAATGTCCACATCATTAATGAAGATGTTGAAGAGTATGGGTCCAAGGACAGAGCCTTGGGGGACCCCACTGGTCACAGGGCACCATGATGATTGACTTTCGTCAATTACTACCCTCTGAGTCTGACCACAGAGCCAAATCTCCCAGCCAGCAGATCGTGGTGGACCCAAGGCCACCAATTTTGCCAAGAGGTGATCATGGGATACCAAATCGAAGGCTTTTTTGAAGTCAAAATATATGACATCAATCTCTTCTCCCTTGTCCAGGTGATAGGTCACCTGGTCATAGAAGGTAATGAGATTGGTCAAGCAAGACCTACCCGCAACAAACCCGTGCTGGCTATCCCTCAGGATGTTGGCATCTGCCAGTCTATTAAGGATGGCCTCTTTAATAAACTTTTCTAAGACCTTCCCCGGGATAGAAGTCAGGTTGATGGGCCTATAGTTAGCCTGATCCACTTTCCTCCCTTTCTTGAAGATAGGCACTGCATTGGCCTTCTTCCAGTCTTCAGGCACTAACGAGAGCACCAGGAGTTTTCAAAGATCCGTGCCAGAGGCTGTGCTATGATGCTAGCCAGCTCCTTGAATACCCTGGGATGTAGATTGTCAGGGCCAGCTAACTTGAAGGTATCCAGTCTCTCAAGGTGTTCCTTCATGAGGTCAGAATTAATGGAGGGCAGCGGATGTCCCTCACCCGGACCTCCCTGTCCCATGGTCGGCATGGGCATCCCATGGGACTGATGAAAGACCGATGAAAATAGGTTGGCTTTTTCCTGGGCATCAGTTGTCAGCTGTCCCATCTGGTTCAGCAGGGGTCCAATGTTGCCCTTGCTTTTCCTCCGGCATCTGAAGATATTTGAAGACTGTCCCTGGTGTGTAGGTCTATGCCATATTTTCTCAAATACAGCATGGCTCCAAAGAAAACATGCACCTTGTTTTTGAAAGTAGAATGTAGGAAAAACTTTTTCCAGAGTTAGGGCCAATTATGTGTCCTCTTGGAAATACAGTACACCTATACATGTGTAGTGAGGCTGCTCCAATGTGCTGTAATTATAGCATGTCACAGCACATTCAATTAATTGATTAATTGAGTCTACTGGAATGTAATTACCATATTCCAGCAACAGTTCATTTACCCTTACAGTTAACAAGCTTAGTTGCTCTTCAGCTAAAAGTTACTGCTTCACCAGTAGTTGTGCAACAGACATAGGCAACTGGTAGGGAGGATGTGGGGGTGCGTGTCCCCACTGACAGGGCTATCCCAGCCACTGACACCATCAGCAGTGTCTGTGGGTACTCACCAGTTCCATCCCTACCACTGACACTGGCTTCTGCGGGTGCCCCCCCAGACTCAGGTGGCACCAGTTGCCCATGGAGACAATTAACCCAGTTGTTGTTTCCAGAAGCAGGGGAAAGCAACAGCCATCTTGGCAACCATGAGTAAGTGTCAGCTTGCTCTATTCTTCACCCTGCTTGTAGCTCAGTGAAATAAAATCAGTGTCCCCACTTAAGACATTCTCCACAGTTTTGGGGGAAAGGTGTATGTGCTATACAAATAAATATGGTGTATCTGCTCCCACCTGATATTTCACTGACTACACAGGGCTAGAAACTGCTCTTTAATTGTTCAGAACAGAGAAATGAAAACAGGGCCAGGGTTACAAACAGGAAGAAAAATATCAAAGGGTCAGAATAGAGGAGGTCTTTCAGGGGGTCTTCAAGTACGAGTATGGGCTAATGTAGCACTGGCAGTATATATTTGTGGTTGTCTTCTGTGTTTCTTATGGTGCTGGCTGGTATGAATTTAATGGTTCAGGGGGATCTGATTTTGCATCCCAACAATTACAACAATCCCTGGCTGATATGAATTTATTGGTTCAGAGGGATCTGATTCTGCATCCCAACCATCTCACCAAGTGCATGGCAGGATGCGTAATTTTTTGAGGAGCAGGCCTTGAATCCCAATCATGTGCTGTGGGCCCAGGATGGGGAACCATTCCCAATACCACACTTCCCAGGGCACCCTTTCAACTTGCCTGTGGATCACATTTCTGGGCTTCACACATAACAGCAAGTTGAAAACTGTGCCGAGTGCAGACTTAAATGGGTCTGTCATGCTAAACTTGTGGCAGAATGCCATCTCTGTCTCCCAAAAATCTGTTATCAGGCGGATGACCAATCTGACAATTTAGTTATCATGGTCACTGCAGAGGGCAGACATCCCTGGCCCCATCGGCTTCAGGTAACCCTGAGTTGTAACCTGAGCTGGATACATTCCTGAGGGAGGGGGAAACCCACTTCCTCTGCCTACATAACTTGCCTCACACACCTGGGTGGGGGCTTAAACTCCCTATTATTCTAAGTGATGTCATCATGACTGGAAAGGGGCTAGAGACCCTGCCAGTCTATCCAGCAACCAGTGATGCATTTCAAATTGATTGGCTGGCAGCTAACAGCTGCTGGCCTTCATTGGATCAGGTAAATGAGGTGATAAGGTTTATATAAGTTAAGGACTGCCCAGGAGGTGGAGCAGCAGCTATGAAGAGAACTCTCAGAGAAGCTGGACCATCTGAAACTCACTCTCTGTCTTGAAACTCACGTTCAATGAACTGCTTGCAGAATCAGGGAATCTCCACCTGCCTTTGGATGATACTTGTGAGCAAGCTACTTGAGATCCAACTAAATATGTAGCTTGCAGTAACTCAGATGCATGATCAAAGGCTACCATGCCCCTGTTTGCTTTAAGGGATTTCTCAGATATTGCTCTATCCTGTACCCTATTCCAAACCTACTCTTTGCAGCCAATAAAGTTCTCCTCTGTATCTAGCATGGAAGACTTATTGGGAGAGGGTCTAGATTATGCCTTGGATTTCCCTTGGTTTGGCTGACTAAGGGAGACTACTATTTGTGCTTCAGACTGAGGGAAACACCCCAAGTTCCTGCAGTGGGTCAATTACCCTCAAGGACTAAAAGGTCTGTTGTTCCCAGGGGGCACAGGGCCAAGATCAGTCCAGAGCTTGGGTGGTGATAGCATTACAGTTTCATAGTTTCATAGTCTGTAGGGTCTGAAGGGACCTGAGCAGATCATCTACCCCCAGGCTTGTCGGTGTGCTCCAAGAAGGGGCTCGGCCAGCCGTGAGGCACCCCCAGGGAGGCACTCAGAGCCTGGGAGGTGGTTGGGCACAGTGAAGTGGGTGACTCAGCGCAAGAGCACCCCCTACTGGCCCACCACAAAACTGCCTCATTTGGTCACCAGGAGGACCAGAAATTATGACTAGATTTTTACTGAAGCCAAAAAATTGTATATAGTTGGCATCTGAAATAACATGAATAACCTCAGTATTTTTGCTTTGAATTAAAGGGTGCTGATTCAACACCTCCCACTTATAAAAGCTATCACTAGACAAAGCAAAATTGTGTACATCTATATCTATATCTCTGTGTGTGCCAGCATGTATATCATAAACTCACAGGCAGGATGGGAAGCTAATTGCACTTATATTTGAGTTAAATGTTTATTAGTTTATATGAGAGCAGATAACAGAAACTTCACAGAGATTTGAAAATAAAAAAATATACTGAAAGAGATGTAATAAAGTGAAATAAAGGCAGATATTCTTTCACAAATTCAATTCAAGAAATGATTCCATTGAAAATCTTTGGGAGAAAAAAAATCATACAGCATAAACTGCATTACCTGCTTTAGCTACCATAGAAAGTTAAATAAAATTTAAAGCAGTGCAAAATGCAGTCTCCTACCTAAGACAAATTACTAGTCTAGTTTCATCACTGTAGAGGTCTCTCTAGCTCCCATGCAAAATATATAAATGAGTTATGACTGCAATGGGATTTTTCTCACATAATGAAAACTCTCTCGGCCATCAAATGAAATTGTTATCTAATGGGAATATAATATTTATTACAAGAGAATCTTAGCAGCCTAAACAAATTTGAGTTTGCTTTAACAAATCATTTAAATTGGCTTTGTTGAGTATATTGCATATGCCTCTATTTTTATTACCACTTTTATCTTAAGAAACTCATTTAAGGTATGAAGCACAACTAAATAGTTCACATCCTGTGAAGCAAATGCCCATTTTTGCTCTGATGCCTAACCAAGACATTCCAGATCACATGACACTTACAACACGATCCAGATTTCTAATATTTAGTAGCATCTTCATCTATTGCAGAGCGCACAGGGCAGGGATTCAGGAGACGTATCACTTTTACTCAGTTCTAACATGAGGTTCCCTTTCTCCCCATATAACATGGGGGGCACCCTCATCTTGGAATCCCATGGGGGCGGGGGCAGATGGCTTCTGTAGCTTGATCTCCAGTGGCATGGCCATAGCCACAACTTCAGCCTGCCCCTTCACAGCCCCCCTCACCCTCTGCCCCCTGCATCCTGCAGCATCTCCTGCAGCCTCTCCCCTGTCATGCAGCCTCTGCTGTCCCCTCTCACACCTGCTCCTCTCTTCCCAGCCCTTACCCTTGCTCCATACTAGCAGGCTCCATCATGGGGCACTGCATCATGGGGCACTGAGCTCCTAATGGAGCTGGGCTAGGGTCATATTCTGTGCCCCAGGCTAAAACAGGGATGGAGCCTGCCATTGTGGAGCAAATGCAAAAGGGAGGTGGGGGGAACAAAGGCATGGGGGATGAGCAGGGACAGAGGCTAGATGGAGGGGCAGAAGGGGGTAGGAGGGTCCCAAGACTGTGAGTGGGGTTCATTCTAACTTTCTATCTCTATAAGTTTAAAAATAAACAAATAAAAACCCTGATCTATCAGATAACTGTTCTTCCCATACTACCGAATATGTACTCTAACTTCTCTCTGCACATATTTACATTCATGAGGCTCAGAACAGGCAACCTGTGGTTTGTTACCTATGACAATCTTTCTGCACAAAAAAAACCACCTCTCCTGTAAAGTCCATTATTTTAAGGACACGTAGAATTAATTACAGGGGCCAACGTGTAAAAAACAGAAGCCTAAGTTTAGAATCCTAGCCCAATATAGTAATGCAAACAAATGGTGTCATCTGCCAAAGTGGTGCTAACTGTTCCTACTGAAGGAAGTAAAAGATTTTTTTTCCAGCTTGAGTTTGGGCTAACTACACAATTCAAAAGCCAGGAATTATCCAGGTATTTATAATCCTAAATGACAGCCCATGGAAGCATTTATATCACATCACACTATTTTCTGTTCCACATATATGTGTGAACATACTCATACACATGCACACAAATAACTGCTAAGCTCTCTTTGAAAGTCTTCATCCATGGATTATAGCATACATTAGTCCTTCTTCCTAATACAGCAGTTTATTTCCACTAATTTTAAAGGAGTTACACCAAAACTTGGTTTGGTACAATATGATTTTCCACTGGACACTTTCAACACAAAATGTCACCATAGCAGAAGCTGAATAAAATCAATAAGGTCTGATACTGTGTTAATGGGATCAGTATCTCTGATGAGATCACATCTTGAACAAAAGCAGCAAATCAACAGTGTATCACAACCAAGTAATGCTTTTACAAGACAAATGGTTAGGGCATTAGGCCACCTCCCATTTCAAAATTTAAATGCAATTATTATAAATACAGTCCATATTTAGTAAAAAAACTCTTCCATCGAGTGACCAATTTTTCAGACCACACGCCATTGTATGAGCCACTGTGTGGATATGCGTATTTAGTTAAATGTACCATGTTTACTTGAATCTAAGAGCAGGTTTTCAGGGGGGGAAAGCTTCTCATCTTATATTCACATACAAGGAAAACCTGATCAAATACATTGTTGTGGTGAGCCACTACACTGTGTTTTTCAACTTCCTCTTTACTCCTGCAGCTGAGTTGTGCCTTTCCTTCCCATTTCCAATTATTCCTGTTTCTTCACCAGCCTCAAATGTCTGGCATCACAAAAATAGGTTCACCCAAAATCCCTTTGTTGTCTCCTTTCTCAGCCTCTTGCATATGATTAGTGTGGCCCCACCCTCTGTGACGTGAAGCCAGGCCAGGCTGCCCTGGACCTAATCTCCATATACATTTTTGGAGCATCCCAGGACTCATAACAAGAACACCCGGTTCCAGTCATGAACGACAGCTAATTAGCGCACATCTTTTGGGAGAGAAGGGAGTATCTGAAGCACACACACCTACTGAACAGTGCTGAGCTTTGGGATCACCATGGGTTGAAACACTGCTGACTCTGCTGGGGCCCAGCCCATTGAATTTTATATGGTAAATCATGAGACTTTTGGCTTTGGACTAATGTCATGCATAGCCCGCTGATATGTCCTCCACAGGAGGTTTATATTGAGCAGATTCTTTTTGGTGTTGGTTGGTGAAACCGGAGCGTGCTCCATCCACTCCATGCATTGACCTGGTATTACAGTGTTTCCAGGACCGGTGCAAAACAAAAAACAACAACAAAAAAAAAAGTTTATACTTAAGTAGGGGCAAAAGTGCTGCTTAAAAACATTTTTATGCAGTACTTGTGCTAAAACTTGTAGTAGTTTAGAAACAAAAAAGGTCAAAAGCATCAACTCTGGGTGAACTAAGTCTATGGGCATCCATAGTAATTTGCCTATATGCAAATTATTACAGGCATGTTTATTTCAAGCTCAGTGTTTTCAAACTTACCCTTCACTTCCATGTGCTCAGGGAGAGCAGGGTCTGACAGTAACAGCAGGGGGAAGGATCTGCAGGGAAAAAAGTTGTGGGGGGCAAAGGGCAAGAGGGTCCCCTGACCCCCTCAGATTTATTTTATCATTCTTAGAGTGGAAGGGGTACAAATTAAGGGCAAGCCTCCAATAATTAGATTCTATACCTGGAAAGTTATAATAAATTTATAAATTTTCCACATATGGACTCTAATTATTGTGGGGGGGGGGACCTCTTCTATTCATGGTGGTCTTATATCCAAGTAAACATAGTAATATCTTTTATATTATAAAAAGCCAAATAGGTAAGAAAATGCTATGTCATTTCGTGAACTTTAGTACCTAAGATTGATGCATTCTACTGCTGAGAAACAAGAATGGTTCTGAGTCATCTTCATTTCATTTAACAGAAACTAATATCTATTTTTAAATAAAAACTTTAACTATGCTAGGATGTATATCAGTAAAGTGAACTTGATAGCACTTATAACAAAAAAACCCAACAAGTCCAATTATAAATATTGGGTAAAAATATTAGTCTTTCATTATCCATAATACTCAAATACATAGTAAATTACAAGTATGTCAGTTAGCTTTCTCCATTTTCTGTTATCTTAAGTTTTCATACAAAGTAAAAATTATGAAATGTATTAATGTATTATACATTAGAGAACACAAGGATTTGAAGTCATGGCATGTTTGGACTAGAAAGATTAGTCAAGTTATTTATATTCATAAAAATAACCTACAAAGTCTTCTATTTTCTTTCTTTAAGCATGTTAGAACCACTCCAAGAAAATTAGAGACCACGGTGAAGACCACTCAAGAAATAAAATCAATTCACAACAAAAGTTCGAGTGAGTAATTTAAGTTGTCAGTATGACCTCCCAGAGATAACAGAATTTTGTGGTAGATGAGACACAGTAGTTGCTATTTTTAAAAGACCAGCAGTTGCTAAGACTAACTACACAATACTTTCTATCACTTCTAGTAGTAACTTTTAATGGCTTTAATGTTGGGAATGCAGAAAAGACAAATATTTTTACTTCCTGGTCTTCATCAAGAGAGAGCAAGAGGAAACGTCTGATGCACAAGGATGTTTTACACATGAAGAAAAAGAAACAGTACAGAGGTCTCTGAATTCCACTGGCACTGCTACAGGAAAGAAGAGCAGCAATAAAACAAACAACGTCTAAATAAGTTCTCACCCAGAAGTCAGAATAACATAGCAAAGGTAACACAGCATCTTTTAGCAGATATGCAGCCTCCAGACATTCCTCAATAGAGGGTCATTAAAACAAAAGGATGCTGTGTTTTGTAGAAGGGGATTGTAACAAAGTCATTGCATTGGAGCAACAGTTTCCATTATGGTCTCTTCCGCAGAAATGAAGTATTATTGAGAAGTCAAGCTTGAAGCCACAGTCTATAAAGAATTAATACAACTGTATGGTATGGCACAGCATGGCATGGCACCACAACTTCAGAGCCATTTTATCATCTCATCGCAATATGGTGGAGTACATGTGGATATTACATAATGTTCTTGAAACTGTTGGCAAGAGAAGAGAGAGCCAAAGTAGCAAGATTCACCCCCTACCCCCATCCCTCTGCCAAGTGGAAGTTGCCCTTGCAGTGTAAGAGGAAGGCTAAGGTGGCAACTAAAGTTAAATTAGCAACTGAAATCAAGGACAAGAAGTCCTTCTTTAGGTATGTAGGGAACAGGAGGAAAACAAATGGGAGTGTGAGACCATTGCTCAAAAACTCAGGACAGCTTGTTATTGACACTCAGGAGAGAACTGAATTCTTGAATGACTACTTCGCTTCAGTATTTCACAGGGGGAAAATCATGCTAATAGGGTGCAGAATGGGTATGGTGGGAATGACTGCCTTCCTACTCTTGACATCAAATTGGTGTATGATCAATTACAAAAAATAGACATCTATAAGTCAGCAGGACCAGATGAACTCCATCCAAGAGTGCTGAAGGAGTTGGCCAAAGTCATTGTGGACCCCCTGGCAAAACTCTTCCAAAACTTGTGGCACCCCAAGGAGGTCCCTGAGGACTGGAAGAGGGACAATGTTGTGTCCATCTTCAAAAAGGGGAGGAGAGTACCTTCATAACTATAGGCCAATTGGCCTAACTCCTATCCCAGGGAAAATCCTGGAAAAAATTCATTAAGGAGCCTATGTGCAATAGGC
Source organism: Crocodylus siamensis (assembly GCF_052110815.1). Classification (NCBI taxonomy): domain Eukaryota; kingdom Metazoa; phylum Chordata; order Crocodylia; family Crocodylidae; genus Crocodylus; species Crocodylus siamensis. The sequence goes on along the minus strand of NC_143396.1, from coordinate 74,520,812 downwards.
TTGCAGAAGGTAGGATTCTGAATGACAGTCAGCATGGCTTCTTCACAGGCAGGTCTTGTCTTACCAATCTCATCTCCTTCTATGACCAAGTGACTCACCACCTGGATAACACAGAGGAGGTCAACATTGTGTACCTTGACTTCCAAAAGTTCTTTGATCTAGTATTCCATGATGTTCTCATTGGAAAAATGGAGGATCGCAGGCTTAACTGCTTGATAGTTAGGTGGGAAGGAAGCTGGCTGCGGGGTAGAACCCAGAGAGTTCTAATGAACGCATCTGTGTCTTCCTGGTGAGAAGTAGCCAGTGGTGTCCCTCAGGGGCCAGTGCTTGGTCCAGTTCTTTACAACATCTTTATCAAAGATTTGAATGTGGGGGTGAAGAGCTCACTGGTCAAGTTTGGGGATGACACCAAGTTATGAGGAAGCATGGTCATATTTGAAGATAGGCTACAGATACAGGAGGACATAGACAATCTAGCAAGTTTGGGGGGGATCAGAACCAGATGAAGTTCAACATAGAGAAATGTAAAGTGCTCCATCAAAGGATGAACAATCCCCAACATACTTACAGGCTTGATGATGCCAAACTGACTAGCACCACAACTGAAAGGGACCTAGGGGTAATAATAGACCATAGTATGAATATGAATGGTCAGTCCAATGCTGTAGCCAGCAGGACAAACAATACTCTGGCATGCATCAATAAATGCATCTCAGACAAAACCAAGGAAGTTATTCTTCCACTTTACTCAGCACTGGTGAGACCGCAGCTGGAGTACTGCATCAGGCTGGATCCAATGAACTTGCAAGGTCTCTTCCAGCCCTTACAATTTAAGAGGTCATGAAATGAAGGGCCTGGTCATTCCAGTTGGCAACACATTCTAGAAAACCATCTGGGAAAATTACAACAGCATTTCATGTTGTTCATGGCTTGGCAGCAGCACCAGACACAGGCATGGGGAAACTGGGGGAGGGAGGTGTCGCCCGGCACCTAAACAGAAAGGCCTGAAAATTGTAATTTTTATTATTATCATCATTATCTCTGGCAAAGGGGGATCTGATACTAAAAGTTCACCTGGGGTCTCCAGGAGTCTAGGTATGGTGCTGTTTGGCAAACAGAGAACTACATAAACTCAGTGTCCTTTAACAGCAGAAATGGTCTCACCAGCTCCTCTAAGATGAGAAGGAGATGTCTGTGAAGTAGTTTTTAATAATATTTTCTGAGAAAAATCACTCTGATTTTGAATGCTAATGACAATTATGAAAAAACTAATATTACATTTTAAATGCCTAAAATGAATTAATTTAATGTCTTTTTCTTCAAATAGCAAGCATATGACATATATCAGTCTATATTAGTATGCAATAATTGAATTTAAGATTTCAAAGGTATTGAAATGTAATAAGGCAGGAGTAGCCAACTTGTAGCATGTCAAAAGTGGCATGCACCAGATCTAGCAGAGAGAAATGTAGCAGATAGAGCAGGAAGGAGAGTGCAGAGGAATGACTCATCAAGGGAGGGGGATTAGAGTGGCACTCGGAGAAGTGGAAGGATTTACTTTGTGGCATACCTGCCAAAAGGTTGCCTCCCCCACTGTTGTGGGGCAAATCTCCATAAAGCTGCTATAGAGAAGTGCAAAGGTCATTCCAAATTGCATCCTCAGTCAAACATATTGCATTTAAAAAAGTGATTTCACTTTTGGGCAATATAGATGTTTTTTCAACACTGAATGTTTTGGGACTCTGCTAAATGAACCTTTTTAAATCCCTGCCAGGGTTCATCAGAATTTCACTAGCAAGATTCTCTGAAGAACTTCATGGGGCCACTGACCTCCTCAGCTGCATCTCTTTTCTGGACACCATTGCTCATGTTTTAGCCTACACCTTATTTCAACTGCCACATAACTTGATTTGTAGTCATTTAGCATGACCATAACACTGCTGTTTTGGCTCACTTTACACTAGCAAGAGACCCTAGTAAAGTGTGCACTTCAGAGAAAATGTTTAACTCTAGAATAGTAATTTATATAGTATTAAGTTTGGGGTTTTTTTCATCATTGTTCTTATGGATAAAAATGTCCTTATTCTGTATTAGAAGCGTGAGTCTGGGTCAGGTGGTAATTTGTTTTTTCTGCTCATTAACAAGGATACACAACTGGCATTGTTGGGCCAAGAAAATTCTGCAACTCAATTTAATGAGAGCTGAAGAAAATGGTAGCTTACACTAAGCTTCAGGGTTCCTTCAGGTGAAGATTAAGGGTCACTGAGGGGGCAGAATGAGAGATTTGAACTGCTGGTGTCCTACTGTTCAGCTACCATATTATACTGGAGTATTTTCATTGATACTTAAAATTAAGGATAGTTATTTTAAAGGAAATTCTATTACAGAATGTTTCAAACTGTTAAATGAAACGCCTGGAAAGGACTATTCTCCCAGTGCTGCTTTCCCTGAAATTTAGGAAGAATTAGTTTCCAAGAATCTTTCACTTATGATCATACAGCATAATTGTCTCAGTTAATGAAAAATGAACCTACAGTAACACTGCCTACAAAACATGATGATTTTGCGGCCTGTCAAAATCAGTTATGACATATAGCTGGTTTCCTTTCTACAGTCTGCATTTCTCATCCTTGGCTCTCATCGTTCACTGCACTGTGCTACTAGCCGTGGGTGTTTGCATGACAACTGTATAAAAAGAAAGGAAGAAAGACTGTAATTTCCAGTCTCCAAGAGCTGCAGAGTCTAGAAGATTCATTAATAAGCCTCCATTAATGTTCTTATTGATTCCCAGATTACTAATACCAAGGCAATTCTATGAACATAGATGTGTTTATGTATAATTAAAATTCATATTGAGATCCTAAAGAGAGGCTTAAGAAAAAAATTCAACCAACATATGTGATGCTGCAGTATGCAAACAAACAGATACATCCTCAATATACAGACTAAGCAACAGCATAACTTGGGTGGGATGAGGGGGCACCAGCTCTGGACACTGACATATAGTGGATACTGGTATGGCCCCCTCCTTCTCAGGAGTCTTTTTCCATGGCAAAGGAGCCTAAGCAGCCCAGCCACAGGGAGCTGGGGAGGCTTTATGTATAAAAACAGACCAACTATAGGAAGCCTTTACGTGTAAAACTGTCCTAATTGGGTGACATTTCAGTCCATAATTTTAATAAAACATTTTTTTGCCCCTGCTGCTCCCAGTGTGCCACCCACCCTTGGAGCCACATTAATTAAAGTGCCATCTCCCTAACCTCCAGAGCGTGTGTTAAAGTGCCCTCAGCTTCTACCCTTATTAAAGACAGTCTGCATCTTATATTCTCCTAAGATCTGGCCAACATAGGTGCATATTAGGGGTGTGCGAAGCTTCATTTAGCTGATTCGATTCAGAGGAGATTCAGCCCGATTCAGGGACTGAATCTGTGAATCTGAATTTAATCGGGAAACCAGTTAAAATCTCTGGATCAAATCAGAAAAAGATCTGGAAAAGATTTGGTGATTTGGCCATAGACTAAACAGGCAGCTGACACAGCTGCCTCCAGCTGGTAAGTCTGTTGGGGTTGGGGGAGCGGAGAAGGATTGAAGCTGGGACAAGCTGCCCAGCCAGGGCAGGGGGTATATTACTTGGGGAGGGGGGTGGGAGGAGGGGGATGTGGGTGCAGCAGCACTCGGAGCAGGGCCCATGCCCTGCTGCTGCTTGCCCAGCTGGGGCAGGATGTGGGTGTGGCTCACTCTAGGTGGAAAGGGGCAAGCAGCAGCAAAGCATAGCCCCCACACCAGCCAGCAGAGTCCCTGCTCTCAGCACTGATGTGGGCACGGCAGCATTGGGAGCGGGAGCTATGCCCTGCTGCCACTTGCCCAGCCAGCATGGGGGAGGGGCAGGGGCACAATGCAGGCGTGCCTCGCTCCGGGTGGAAGGAGGCAAGCAGCACTAGGGCATAGCCCCTGCTCTCAGTGCTGCCATGTCTACATCAGCACTGGGAGTGAGGGCTCTGCCTCACTGCCACTTGCCAGCTGGCATGGAAGGGTGCAGGATGCAGGTGCAGCAGCGCTGGGAGCATCCTGTGTCTGCCCTACCCCATCCCAGTGGCAGCGGAGCCCCCACTCCAAGCACTGCCACACCCACATCCCACACCACCGTACCCCCTCCACAAGTAATGCACCCCCAGCTGGGCAATTTGTCCCAACCCCAATCCCTCCCTCTGCCATGCCCCTTCCCTTGCCTCTTCCCCCAACCCCAACAGACTTACCAGCTAGAAGCAGCTGTGTCAGCTGCCTGTTTAATCTGTGGCCAAATCCCTGAAGTGGTGCCAAATCTTTTGGATATGATTCGGCCAAATTGAATCGGGACAGTGATTCAAATATCTGAATTGAAACACTGTCTTCCAGGTCAGCCAAATCTGAATCGGAAGCGAATACTTGCCACTTCGCACAGGCCTAGTACATATACATTATAAATTATAATACCATGTAGATGCCTAACTAGTTTCCTAAAGAGTCCAACAATAAGAGAAATTTTATTTCCTCTTTATATCTCAATACTGTACAATTCTGAATATGACTGTACACTGCATCTGACTAGAGGGCCTGGTGACAATGTGGTGAGGCTACCTGGGGCTCCTATAAAATACCACAAAGTTGTATACTACAAAGTAAGGTGAGTATAGGACTCCTCAAAATCCTATCCTTCACTGCTTTGTGGGTATTCCTTGGTTGGAGAAAACCTAAGGGACATCATGCTGACAGAAGCATGCCTTTGCTGAGGCATTAGGCAATCAGCAGAGGTCTTATCTGTTGCTGTCTGAGACAAGCTACAGCTACTGAGGCACTGAACATCTGGATTTGATCTAGCCTTTGGATTGTGTCTCAGTGGTTTAAAGGGGAGATGGTAGGTCCTAGGCAGCCTCCACTCTTCCATGCTCTTGCCTAGGTATACACATCAAAGATCTGGTGTGATGGTTGCAGGACTCCTTACAAGCAGATTCATCAGGCAGCTGACTACACCTTTTACAAGTACACCATGATCCAGAGGACCAATGGTTACCTACTAGACAATCATGTCAGACCAACTTGATTTCCTTTTATTGACTTGGTGGCCAAAGGGAAAGCAGTTGACATACTGCACCTGGAATTTAATAAGGCTTTTGACATAGTTGCAGCTTACATTCTCATAAGTGAACTGGAGAAACATGGTCTAGATAGAATTACAATTAGGTGGATAACCACAAGCAAGGAAATACTATTAATGACTCAATGTCAGACTCGCAGTAGGTCTTAAGTAAAGTATCACAGGGCCCTGTCCTAAATGCAGTGAAGTTTGGCATTTGAATTAATTACTCAGATATAAAAATAGAGAAAGTGTTGATTAAATCTACAGATAACACAATTTTTGGAGGGACTGAAAACACTTTGTAAGAAACAATTACCATTCAAAGGAATACTTATAACCTGAGCTATAGACAACAACGTGATTTTTTTTACAAAGAAATGTAAGATTCTACTCTTAGTGAGGAAAAAAACAAATGCACACATACAGAATAGGGAATAACTGGGTGGTAGCAGAACTGTAATACTGCTGACGAGGATCTGAGGGTTATGGTGGATCTGAATCTCACCATGAGTTAGCATGGGGACTGCATGCTTAGGGGCAACCAACACGGGTTCATCAGTGGCAGGTCCTGTCAGACCAACCTGGTGGCCTTTTACGATCAGATCACCAGATCATTACATGCAGGGGTAGCAGTGGATATAGTCTTCCTGGACTTCCGGAAGGCTTTTGACACTGTCTCTCACCCCGTTCTCATTAAGAAACTGGGGGGCTGTGGTGTAGACACCCACACAGTCAAATGGGTCGCCAATTGGCTGGAATGCCGCACCCAGAGGGTGGTAGTGGATGGGTCCTTCTCAACCTGGAAGGACGTGGGCAGTGGGGTTCCACAGGGCTCGGTCCTTGGGCCTGCACTGTTCAACATCTTTATCAGTGATTTGGACGAGGGGGTAAAAAGCACCCTGTTCAAATTTGCTGATGACACTAAGATGTGGGGGGACGTGGGCACATTGGAAGGATGCAACAGGCTACAATCAGACCTTGACAGGTTACAAGGGTGGGCGGATGAGAATAGGATGGGTTTCAACACAGACAAGTGCAAGGTGATGCACCTCGGGAGGAACAACCGGCACCATACCTACAGGTTAGGGAACTCCCTTCTTGTCAGCACGGAGGCGGAAAAGGATCTTGGGGTCATCATTGACTCCAAGATGAACATGGGCCAGCAGTGTGGAGAGGCAGTTAGGAAGGCCAACCGCACCTTGTCATGCATCCACAGATGCATCTCGAGCAGGTCCAAAGAGGTGATCCTCCCCCTCTATGCGACACTGGTCAGGCCGCAGTTGGAGTACTGTATCCAGTTCTGGGCGCCACACTTCAAGAGGGATGTCGACAGCATGGGGAAGGTCCAGAGGAGGACCACTCGTATGATCAGGGGACAACAGGGCAGGCCTTATAAGGACAGGCTACGGGACCTGAACCTGTTCAGCCTCCAAAAGAGAAGGCTGAGGGGGGATCTTGTGGCCTGTTATAAACTAGTCAGGAGGGATCAGCAGGCATTGGGGGAGTCCCTGTTCCCCTGAGCACCGCCAGGAGTGACCAGGAATAACGGTCACAAGCTGGCAGAGGGTAGGTTTAGGTTAGATATCAGGAGGCGCTACTTCACAGTCAGGGCGGCTAGGGTCTGGAACCAACTTCCAAGAGAAGTGGTGCAGGCTCCTACCCTGGGGGTGTTTAAGAGGAGGTTAGATGAACATCTTGCTGGGGTTGTTTGACCCCAGTACTCTTTCCTGCCATGGCAGGGGGTCGGACTAGATGATCTGCTGAGGTCCCTTCTGACCCTAGAAACTATGAAACTATGAAACATGATCCTGTCATAAAAACCGTATATGCAATTTTAGGTTGCTTTATCATAAGCACTGCATGAAAGGCATGAGAACTGATAATATTAATCTAGTTCAGTGTTTCCCAATCTGTGGTATGGGTACCACCAGTGGTACGCAGACAACCTGTCAGCGGTACGTATTAACAGAATTATTATAATTACTTTTTATATGACAAAAACGCACTGGTGGTCCATAAAGTTGAACTGAAACATTTGCTGGTGGTACTTAAGGTTGTATTGTTTTAAATTAGTGGTGCGCAATCTGTCAGAGTTTGGGAACTGCTGGTCTAGTTGGTACTAAGGTTAGGCTTCAGCTTGAGTAACAAGTTATCCTTTAAGAAAGTCAAGAAACAAGAGGGGAACCAGAAGTCAGAAACACAGATGATACAGGGATCTGAATGAAAGCTATAAGAGGAAAAGGAAGAGCTATAAGAGGAAAAGGAAGAGAAAACTAGGTATGTGTAGTCAGTAGAAAAGGAGATTAAGGGGCAATGCAAGATTGTTTTTAAACACTTGAAAGGCAGCCATAAAGAAGAGAGAGAATCATTATTCTCCTTGGTCACAGAGTGCAGGACATGAGGTGATGGATTAAAAGTACAGCTAAACAGGTTTAGATTAAAACTCTGTGTCAGCGTAAAACGAGTAGGCATAGAACAATCTGCCTACAGATTCTGCTCCTTCCAACACTATGAAATCACACCAACCCCCATCCCAATCAATCTTAAAACTCAGAATTGAATCACAAATATTTTTCTGAAAACAAAGCACTTAGAGCTGATTAAGGATTTGTCAATAAAATGGTTTTTCATCCATTCCTTTTTTGGGAATTAACAGATAAATTAACATTTTGGGGAAAATTTGATTCAAGACTGAATTTCTAGTAAAAAATAGGGCACAGGAATTCTTTCTTACTCAAGGCATGATAGGCCCTGCTCTGCCTAAATAATACGTAATTTGGACGGGGTTTGTTCCTCTTACCCACCCTTCTTTTCTGGTTTCTCTCACACACACACATGCGCGCGCACATTTTAAAAACCTAGTTGATTCCACCCTGTGGCAAGAAGGGAAAATTTTCTATGGAATCAACTGGGTTTTTAAAACTGTTTTGTGTGACTATGTGAAAAAAACAGAAAAGAAGGGACGGTAGAGAGAAAGAGACCCCTTCCAAAATAGGTATTATTTAGGCAGAGCAGGGCCTACCAAGTTTTAAAACCCAGTTGATTCCATCCTGTGGCAGGAAGGAAAACTGTTTCAGGGCTTAACAAATTTTTCAAGATACAACAACTATTTCCTGTTCTTTTTAATTATAGGATTATGTGCCAAATACCCCAACCAGAAAACTAACAGGGCATTCAGTATGCAAGAATTTGGTCGTGCTTATCCCTGTAGTCACTGCTATGACTGCAGCTCAAGTAGAAATACCCAAGCTAGCTTTAAACTAGCTATTTTTAGGTATTACTAGCACTGTCGTCATGCCAGCACAGAAGTCAGTGCTGGGTGCCTAATATACCTGGTGAACCGGGAAAATACAGAGACAGTTAGCCCATGCTGAGGTCTGTGCCACCACAACTAGGCTGTGAGAAGCACCTGAGCTAGTAGTTATCTCAGGCTGTCTACACAAGCTTTGGTCACAGCAACAACTGCAGCATAGATATTTTCTAAATGGACTTCATCTCTCTTCTCTTCTACGTATTTATTAATGGTCTACTGAATTGGTAGCCAGCTGGTTCTCACACAATGATATGAACATTTTAGCCAATCACAAGATGCTACTGGGCCTGAAAGAAGCGAGTCAGGGAAGTATCTTAAATTTTGTTGCGTTTCTTTACCATATATTAAAGTTTTGATAGTTTTTTCATTCTTTTTATATCCTAGTATAGTTAAACATTAAATTCTTTAATGTTCAGTAAAATATTCCCCAACGGTGTTTAACACATACGTTATTTAAAACCAAAATTACAAAATTCAGAAGGGTTTGCTGCACCTCATTACATTTCATTTTAAAACACACTGGACCCTGAACTTGCTCCATCTGAGAGGCTTTAACCCAGAGTAAGTTAAGACTCTTGAATAAAGCACATCTAATAACCTAAGCAGAGAAATGGAAATTATGGTTATCAAATATATGGAAACAGTTTACTGCACTACGAAGTTTATAAAATATTTAACACCCTCAAGTGTACAATATCTGCGCCATTGCACAGCTTGGAAACATTTGCTTTGCTTATAGGTTTTTTCATTTATATGTGCAGTTCTCAAGCACAGATTTGCCTTCAGCTTTCACAAATGAAAACGATGTTCCATACTGAGGACAAATTATCATGATTTTTATTATGCTTAATTAAGCTAATGCTGTTAAGATGCAGTTTTTTCAAACAGATTGTACACTTTACAAAAAGAGGAGAGCTATAGCAGAAATAATTTTCTCCAAAAGTATTTAGCAAGCAACTGAAAAGCCAATGCCTATGTTGAAAAAACTCCTAAGTGTATTTGAGATTTGCTTCTACTTACAAAATGAAGAGATAGTTGTTAGGATCTGGGACATTGGTGTTCCGGACCAGTGGTGCCCAAACTTCATAGATTTCATAGACAAGGCTGGAAGAGACCTTGCGAGATCATTTGGTCCAGACCCTCTGCCCAAAGGGCAGGAAGATCACCCCAGCAAGATAAGCATCCAAGCGTTTCTTAAAGGTATCCAGAGTAGGTGCTTGCACCATGTCTGGGGGGGTCTATTCCAGACACTGGAGACTTAGACAGTAAAGAAGTTTTTCCTTATATCCAGACTAAAATGGTCTTCCAGAAATTTGTGACCATTACACCTTGTCTTCCCTTTGGGTGCCCTGGTAAACAGACAATTTTCCCGATTCCTGATACACAGCCCTTGTATACTTATAGGCTGCCACCAAGTCACCCCTGGGCCTTCCCTTCTCCAGGCTGAAGAGTCCCATGGCTTTCAGCCTCTCCTCATAAGGCCTGTTCTCTTGACCTCTAATCATGCACAAGGCTCTCCTTTGGACTCTCTCAAGCTTCTCCAGATCCTTTCTAAAGTGTGGAACCCAGAACTCCAACTGCGGCCTCACCACGGTCAAGTAAAGCAGAAGGATGACCTCTTGGGTCTTGCTTGAGATGCACTGGTAAAAGCCAGAGTTTTATCTGTTTTGTCAGCTGCAGCATCACATTGGTGGCTCATGTTTATCTTGAGGTCAGTCATGACCCCCAAGTCTCTTTTGGTCATGGTGCTACTGAATGATGTAGGTTTTTTCTCCCGAAGTGGAGCACCTTGCATTTCTCAGTATTGAATGTTATCAAGTTTTGATCCGCCCACCTTGTGGCCTGAATTGACAGCCTATCCTCTAGATGGACCGCACTTCCCCATAATTTGGTGTCATTTGCAAACTTAGCCAGGCCACTTCTGACACCTGAAGCCAGATAATTTATGAATATATTAAAGAGTACGGGTCTGAGTACTGAGCCCTGGGGGATGCCACTGGTCACCACATGCCATATTGACTTGGTTCCATCAACTATCACTCTCAGTTTCATTGATTATCACCTTCTGACCCTGCAGACCAAATGAGTGGCACAGGGTTGGTCTGTGTGCCAGATCCCATGTGGGGCTAATCCACATGTGTGATTCTGTGCATCAGCCTGACTAAGGTACCGAGGTGCCATCTTCCCCCTGCATCCAGATGCAGTCAATCAGTGGCCTGAGCACTGGGGCAGCCCCACATTATCTAGCCCACAGGGCTCTCTGCAGGTACAGAAATCTGGCAGCAGGAGAGCAACAATTAATGTTGCCACTACTTCCTCACTGCCAAGTTTCTGGACCTATAGAGAGCTTCACAGGCTAGGTGACATGGTTCTGGCTTGAGCACTGCTGGTTCAGAGCTTTGGTTAGGGCATGGTCATATATTGGTCAGAACATCACGCAGACTGCAGTCAGCCTAGATGAATTAAATCAGACTGTGGACATGGTTAGATAGATATCCTGGCTCCTTGGAACGGTTAAATCACAGAAACTCTTTAAGACTTTTGTTCTGATATAGTCAATCTGTGCCCAGATTACTGCCTTTTTGTGTTAGCAGTGTAGAGTCAGAGTCTGATCCAAGTTAAATCAGCACAAATTCAGAATGTCCCACTGAATGCAGTACAGTACTGTCTATCAGCAAGATCAGAATGTGACATTTCTTGGGATATACTCTAATGGGCTGTAGACAGACATAACATTCCCAGTTAGGGAAACTCAATTCTTTTGCTTCAGACACTGAGGCAATGTCCAGTTTATCCCACCTATACATAGAAAGGCTTTAGTAAAATATTTGCTGAAATGTATTGAGACAACTAGTCACCAAAGTCAAATGGGACTTTTACAGTACCAAGAACTATTTTGTACTATATGCAGTTATGAGATTGTGTAAAACAAAAATACCAAATCCTGACTTCCTGAAGGAGGACTGCCCTACTCCGGACAAGGAAAATAGCAAATCAATGATTTTTTCTGCTTTCTTAGCCTTGTGTTTGTAATACCTCAAGAGTTATTTTCTTCCAAAGGCTTGGACTAACCTACTGCATCTGAACCTTATTTCATCTGCAAAAACTGCAGATTGATATGAAATATATATGAACACCTGCCTTGAAAGGGAAACTATGCAAAATGACAAGTTTTAGCATTATCTATATAGAATGTGTGCGTCACATACCAAATCTGTTACATGGGCTAGTTGCCAAATCACTAGTTACCAATGAATCACAAGTTGACACTGCTGTCAGTTTGTCTTTAGAAGGCAGCATATCAAGTAGGACCTACCCAGAGGGGGAAAAAATTCCTCTACAAGCCATGCTTGCTGAAAGTTGCCAGAAATAAGTTTCTTCACCTCCCACCACAAAAAGATTTCAAATCTGGCACTAAAGCCCATCTCTTCAGCCTCTAAATAGTTAGATAGAACTCTGAGTTTCATTGCTACTTTAGTGTATAATTCAGTCATGGAGTCAACATCTCTTTGGTAAGGAAAAATTAGATCTATACGTTCCCTACATCAATCAATCCTATTTATGAATCCAGTCACTGTACTGCTTTGGTCTTAAAAAAACATTCAGTATTTTGCAGCACAAATAAGGCATAACAATTATTTTATATAAAATCAATAAATAAAACAATCTTGAATTAAGCATCAACTGCACACTGATCATTAGACATATACAATGGGTTCTTGTCACAAAAAAGTTTGATTCTGTTATCTAGACTTAAGCATAGAAGTACTTTCTTCTGCTCCCAGCACTATTGATTAGACTGTGAATACTTGTAGTCAGGTTCGCTCAACAAAGTACAAATGGCAAACATTCATCTATAAAAGATTATATGTTATTATTCTGATTGCTACTAATCAGAAAAGTTTTGAACCAAGCCCTGCAATATTAAAGCAGTTCCAAAGTCAGGCTTTAATCAAAAAGTAGACAGGAGATTGGACAACAGGCAGGTAATAAAATCAAGGTTATGAACTTGTTGGAAAAACAATGATGCTGAATAAGAATAACAAGTATTCAAATGAACACAGATGGTCAGATTGGAACAGTCACTCATATGAGCAAACCCAATGATTTTAGTGTGGTTACTGGCATGGGTAATTGCTTCCCAGTGTGACTCAGAGTGACTAGTTTTATCAGAACAAGAAAATCTTTAAGAATAAATAAATACATACATACATAAACACAGGTCGTATTTGATGATCAGATCTCAAATAACAGCATGCAACTGCTGAGATGTTGCTTAGTCATGACAAAGTACAAAAATAAAAGTGATAGGCCTCTGGCAGACATTACTTGCATCAATAAACAGGCAATATTACTCAATGGAAACTGTCATGCCACAGAACCTGCTTCACATTCAAATGGCAAGCTATCCAGGGGTGAAAAACTGTCTTGGAAACTTGTTCTGCTAGGGCTCACTAGCAATGTGAGCTGGACAGCTACTGCCAGAGGCTGTCATTCCCCTCTGCAGCTGTTTTGGGAAGAAGTCAGGTGGACTCTCCCTGGGTAAAGGACCTTCCCTTCCAACCCATGTGCAAATCCAAGGAGACCCATGGCAAGGGCAGGGAGGGCAGGAGCCCTGGGTCTCAAACACTCCAGGGACATTATATAATGCCTTTGTGTATGTGCTTGTCCTGACCATAGGTTTCTGAACAAACTTCCTCCCCTATCTCTCCCTTTATCAGGCAAGTAAATCATGTCACTTGAGTGACTGTTTACATTCTGGGTTTCACAGAAAGGTGCTAAATGATTTCTTAAAGAAGTAGCCTTGAAATCTGGTGGAAGAAAAGAGTAGGGGCAGTGAGTCACAACGGTCTCCTTCTATTGTATCCTGGGGCAGCAGAGTTAAGCGTAAATCAGAGTCCCCTTGCAGGACGGGGGGCAGGGAGAGAGAACACTAATCCCCAGGTGTGACATGCCACACATTCAAATTAAAGCTTGATAGAAACCAGCAATAAAAATGTTGTACGTTTTTCAAGCAACACATTTATGGCTCTTGGCTATTTTTATTGCGTGGTAATTGCTTTATATGTGTAGCATGTCTAAATTTATTGTGCAATTAACCAGTTAGGGCACAATAGATGTAACAAGTGTCAGGGGCCGAATGTCACATTTTGCTACCGTTCACATATGGCAGTATGGTTCTTCCTTAGTATTCTCTTGGGTATTTTATTTTTGGAACATAATATCATGCTATAAACCAGGTGGCTCACTCACTCTTAGAGAGCTTCAGGATATCAATAACAGGAAAAAAAATAAGTATTTTAATTATCTTTAAAAACCTTAGAGCACACAAACAGTAGGGCTGTGTGAAACAACTATGTTTCATTTCGGTTTCAGATTTGGTGTTTCAGAGGGACAGTGATTCATTTCTGTGTTTCAGATCACTGTCCCATTTTGACTCAGGTAATTCTGTTTTGGAGTTTTGATACTGTTTCGGTGTTTTGACCATAGGCTATAATGGGGAATCACTAAAATGCCTGTAACTTTGTCATTTCTTGCCTGATTCAGATGAAAAATGAAGGGCTGGTAGCCCCTTCTCAGGTCATGAAGCCTGCCAAGTTTCAAGGAGATAGGTGGCAGGGTTTTTTTTTTGTGAAACTGCACCTCAAACTGTTCAAAGCAAAACTAGTGTCACTTGCTGGCAGCAGCAGTATGTTGTCATCCCACATGCAGATCCCACATGCAGATCCTGGCACAGCCCCGCAGCCTTCCTGGGGAGCGCAGGTCCCTGGATCTGTATGCAGGTTGACAGCAGGCTGCCGCTGCTGGCTGGAGCTGGTGCCAGCATTGGGTTCTTCCTGGCGCAGGCTTAACCAAGCAGACTCGGATGCTGGTGCCGGCCCCAGCCAGCAGTGGCAACATGCTGTCATCCACATGCTCCACAACTGGGGAGTGCTGAGCTTTAAAAAAAAACAACAACAAAAACCCTGCACTAACCTGCTGCAGCAGCAGTGATTGGGGCCCAGGGGGACTCATGGCAGAGCCACCCTGTGCAGCATGGGGCAGCAGGGGGCATAGTAATTAATCGAAACTTATAATATATGATCAAACCATGCAAAGGATAAATGTGAAAGAATAGATGTGCTGAGAACAACCCACAGTTTATCTATGAAATGGCAAATTGTTTCCTCTGTATATCTGAAATTGCTTCTGATAGTGGTAAGAGTTAAGTGAATTTATTTAAAGACTAGCCAATTGCCCATCAATAATGATGGGCGGGGTGTGGGAGGGGGGGACAAGGCCTGCATGCAGCTCTCCTCCTCACCCTCCACCTTTGAGGCCGGGCCCCCTTCCCCCACCTTCAGCTGCACGGCCTGACCCACTCTGCCCTATCCACCCTCCCTGCCACCATTTTGGGGCCAGGCCTGGCACCCATTCTGCCTACCATTTCAGGGTCAGGCATGCCTCCCCCCAACCCTCCCTGCCACCATTGCGGGACCAGGTTGGACTGGGCCAGGCCTGGCACCCCTCCCCTTGTGCACCTCCCCCATCCTCTCTGCTGACAATTTGGGGCTGGGCCCACTTCTCCTCCCATCCAGCTGCCCCGTATCCACCTGCCTCCCCTCCCATGAATGGCATGGGGGGGGCACGGATGGAGCCACCACCCAGCACCCCACGCCACCGCTGCTTCCAGGGAGCAGGAGTAAGGCCAATGCTGCTGGCCTCGTCCCCTGCTCTCTCTGCTCCATTACTGCTGCTTCCCAGGACCAGGGCCGTAGGGGAGGTGCTGGCCTCCCCCACCTGCCCCTGCTCCTTCCCTTCGGTCCCCGCCAGCATGGCAGCATCTAGGCCTGCTCTTCCCCCATGCCATGGCAGGCTCGCACCTATTTCCCCACTCTCTCATGCCACCACCTCAGGCCCAACCCTGTTCCCCACCCCCACCCATGGAGCAGGGCAGTGGGGGGGCTGAGGCCTGCACACCTGGCCTCACCCCCCCCTCCCGTTTTCTCTGTCCTTGCTGTCATGGTGGCACTCCACCACAGTGCCGTCACCAACTGCAATCTGAATGCTCTTGGAATAAAGTATTACAGACAGACAGAAAGACAGACTATGGCTTTTCTAATATTAGAATTAATTTGATCTCAAGACAGCAACTATTTCTGAAATCCCGAAAGCTGATGTCTTTAATCCCAAACATTTTCTGGGTTATGTTTCTTAGAAACACAGATGTTTTGGAGGTTTGTGGAGGATGAGGGTGCTTGTAGATGCTCAAGTAAAAATCTATTGTGGGCTTAGTAGAAAAGAGCAAGAATGTTAAATACTGTTTGGAGGCAAATGGCCATTGCAAAACTAGGGACAAGTAATCATGGCACCAGCTCCTGGTGCCAAATTAGATGGGTGTCATAGTGTTCATCATCCATCTTCATTTTTTTTTTCCATGCATTTGAATATCTTGGTGACTGTGAAGGCTAGTTTAGTAGAAATGCATAGCTGAGTGCCAGCCATATTATTATGCTAAAAATTCAAGATATATCACTTTTTTGAACTGCCTCATGCAGAATTTGAGAGAATTTAAGCCTTGCAGAATGTAATATGATAAAAGCCTGAAAAAAGTAGACTCTGGTGTCTTCTCAAAGAATGAGAAGATTTGATACTCTTCCATTTATACTCATAGGATCATGCTTATGTTATCAGTTTTATATATCAAACCCGAAAAGTAGCAGAGAGCTCTAAGACTATGAGCTTAAAGAATGACATACTTGTCAAGGACTGAGACAGTAAGATCACCAGTGCCAATCAGGCCATTTCAAGATTCATCCTGCTCTGAACCTGAATTGTGATGGATTCTTGAAGAAGATAGGAGCCAAATACTGAAAGAGTATAATGCCATCTTCTTCAAAATGTTGATAAGAAAGTATCAAAAAGGTCTTTACTGACCAAAGTAGGCTTCCTCTGGATTCACCAGGATATTGCTTTTTTTTTCACTGTCTGATAGTTAACTTTTTTTTTTTTTTGGCGGGAGAGGGGAGTATTGATGATCTCAGTAACCATAAGGGCTAGAGACAAATTACACATAAACTGGTATATGTGACTGGAAGTCCATTCAAATCTGTAACACAACAGAAATTCAGTGTACATAAACTTCTTTCAAAATGGCTGAAACCAGTTTAAGATAAACCTGGATGAAAAGCAGCATCAGACAACTGATTTAGACTAAATCAATTTATAGAACTTCTGTCCCAGATACCCTCCAGATTTAACTCACAGTCCCCCAGCATCCCAGGATGCTTTCCCCCCACAAACGTCCCCCCACAAACCCCACCTCACAGAGGAGGCAGACTAGGCTTGACCCAAGCAGTCTGCTCTAGCCAAATAGGGAAGCGTGCTCTAGTGTCCCCCCAGCATCTGACCTGCGCCACTGCAGGCATGTGGCTACATTTCCAGAATTAAAATGAATGTTTGTTCACTTGTGTATCAGTTCAATCTACACAGCTTAGACTAACCTGTGAGGATTTAATTAATATGGCCTTGGGCTTTCTGACTGTCTGTACTTAGCCAAGAAGTCAAATGTTCTTTGCTTGATTTCAACCTGGAGAAATGAGTTTACCAGATTTACCAGATATATATTTTAAATATGACCTGAACAATCACCAAAATATTCAGATTGCCTCCAGGAAGAGTGTTAGTTTATATCAATTTGTGGTTATTAATGCTAAAAAAGGTACATTCATGCCAATATTTAAATCTATTAACATGTACCTTGAAAGGATACAGTGGTATAATCTTTTATTCCTCCAGGTGGGCAATGAAATTATCTTGGTGAAGGAACAATGCAGAATGAAGTTGCCATGCGTTGCTAATAACAGGGATAGCTCTTCTAAGTACATAAATATGGCTTTTATGCTATCTTTATAAAATGAATTAATTCTCTAAAAGTACCTTTCCAACATCAGAACATGTTGTCTGTCTGCAAAGACACAAAATCTTATTATAAACTTCTCAGATGGTTTCCTTAACTGCACTGAATCATGTTTGCATAATACTTTGTACTAAATGACTGTCTTACTCACAAGGATTTTTTCCATGGGAATGGAGTTTTAATTATTTTTTCCAAATGCCATCTGGCAACAAGCTTTGTATTTTCTTTGCAGGATCTGCTGAATCAGTGGATTTTTCTGTATCATGCCAGATAGAGTCAAAAGCAAAAAAAAATTTCTGCAACCAATGACACACACTGAGATGCTGTCAATGATCTCAGGAGTTCCAGTGGTCTGGCTGTTTGGCAGCATTGGGAAATGCCACAAAATTCTTTGTAGTGACACTTAACAGGCAGCATTACTTTTGTTATCCTTCCCTTCAAAAGATGCAACATATTTCCTGGGCATAATGGTAGCTAAAAAGCTCTTCCATTTAGTGAATATGCAAGTCCAAGAGACCAAAGTAACTAGAGCTTGTGATCTGAATTTTATTTTCTTTCTTTAAGGCAGTAAACAATAAATATTTATACTATGTAGAAGCAATTTCCAGTTCTGCTTCTTTTCCTCTGCCCCTCCCCACAATAGCAGTTTCTGCTTCTAATCTGTTTTAATTAATGAATAATTAATTGAAAATATATTTAATACTCAAAATAAAGTGGATCTTTGGAATCCATCATGTTGTTAACATGCATCCTGGCAAACCTTTTCCATAATAAAAGGGATTCTTGGAGTAATGTGGTACAGCATCTCTCTCTCCCACTTCTTGCTGCTGGAGAACATTGTGCTTCTCAGCTGACACTAAGAATCAGAGGCAAATGATGTGCATCCTTTCTGGTACAGCAGTAATAAAACAAGATCCATCTTTGAATTTCATGCACTCTTATACAGATTGATATTCACTGAAATCTGTGGGTAGCATGAGACATGCACATCATAAATAATGAAAAAAAGCACAGCTACTAATAAAACATTTAGTGTATTCTCTGCTTCCCTTCTGGGTTCCTTTCTTTCCATATGAGATCTATTTCACTGTTAGCTATTATCAATGTCAGTTCTAATTCAAAATGCCTTGATGCAAGAGTTAAGTTAAGATTCACGGGTCATTGCTATGAGTTTTCAGGTTCAAAATACCTTCTTTGGCAAGCAATCTTTTTTTTCTTTTTTTTTTTGAGTTTGAGTTTGCAGCCTCTAAGTAAACAAAGCCAGATAAGTACTGCCAGTGAAAAACTGGGGATAGGTGCCTATACACAAGGGCGGAGGCTGCTCCAATGCACTGGAATTCCAGTGCGTGGCAATTGCTGTGCTCCAGTAGCCTCCTGAACCTCCTGCTATTGGAGCTACTCTAATTAAAGCACCACCCTGCTACCCCCACCTAGACCATGTATAAAAGTGTCCCCAATTTCTTAAAATTAATTTCAAATATATAACATTTTCTTAATCAAAACTCCTTGTCATTGAAGAGGAAGAGTTTCTCACAGTATACGAATGCATACCTAAATCTGTTTTATACAAACACTTCATATTTCTTTGGGCTAAACACAGCTGAACTAGAACTTATGCATTAATACAAAATTAACAGTAGCTGACAAAGAAAAAGGCTATTTTGTATGCCCAGTAATCTAGATAAAACTTAAGTTTACTACACTACCAAGTTTTTCCATAATGCTGCTAGCCTACATATGCCAGCAAATTCACTGGTGTAGAAGCAAGCTCTGTAGCATTAAACAAACCCTTTGACTACACTGGAAAATGGAGTTTAGTTTCTATTCCAAGTCATTACTGAATATGTATTGCCCATATTGTAAGCAATTCTTAAAAACAACTAGAATTAATTTTTCTAAAGCCACCACAAAACAGTTACCCATTGTAGCGCACATATTTACATGTTTGCAAGCCTTTCTAAAGGTATAGTGTTTGTAAATAATCTAATACATTAATTTGTCATCACAACATCTGTGTGAAAAAGAAAAGTATTAATATCCTCACTTTACAATTGAGAAATGGAGATCCTTATAATCAAGTTCAGCATGAGCAGAGTTGTGGTAATGCTCTGCCCTTCTAAGAATTCCATCTTAAATAGCTCAGACAGTTACGCAGAAAGTCTTCTGTAAGCATGAGAAAACATTGTGGCAGAGACACCATTCTTTAGGTATCTGTCGATGGTTATAGTGATTGCTACTTTACTTCTTTCTGTAGTGGTGACACATTGCCACTATACTCAGTTAGAATGCCTTATCTCAGGATGTCTTGTCTAAGGCTATGTCTATGCCTGAAGAAAGGTGTTTGTGCCTGAAAGCTTGCAAAGAATAATTTTTCCAAATATTTAGTTGTTCTAATAAAAGATATCACATGTACCCAAAGAACCTTGTTTGTCTAAGACTAATAACATAACACTATGATGGCCCAAATATATAATTGGTGTGCTGATTAGGTGATTAAACATTTTTTTCACATTTGCCTACACAGATGAAGGATTGGGAGTACAAAACTGTACTCCGAAAATAGCAGGTGGTGGGCTGAAACTGCCTGAAAATTAGCCTATAAAATATTAATGCACTATCCCATTCATTTAAATTACCTATAAATGTCCTTTTTTACATGCACAATATAAAGAAGGAAATAATCTTTGTTGTATTGATGCTATTCTGTTTTACAGGATTAATAATCACTTACAAATATCTCATATTAATATAGACCAACAATGGGAGATAGTAGAAGAGGAAGAATGTTCCACATGCTGCACAGGCAGAATAGGTCAGTAACTACTGGATGGCTGAAAGGAATATCACTATATTTTCCTAAGTTTAAAATGCCAGAGCAATTGCAGACACACATTTTCACCCTAGTTTGGAATGATCCAAGACATCTTAGATAATGGTAATGTCAAAGTACTACTTTTCTTTGAGGATGTCTGCAAAAGTGTCACTGCTAGCAAGATACAAAAGCACTGATCTCCATGAAAGTCTGTATATACATACAGTTACCACAGAATTGTATCTGAGATACCACAAAATAGGCTATTGTTTGCAGAAAAAAAATAACTACAGGCCTTACTACACATTGGAGAGAATGACAGGGAACACACAGGTCTGATTTCCAAAACTGATGTGTCATAAATAAATAGCTTCCTGCTTTCTTGATGTGGTGAAATCCTTTATCACATGTCAGGTAATCCTTGAGGCAAAGGGCTTCAGGTCTTATTTTAAAAGAGGTGATGAACCTTGGGGAGAACCACCTGACTCCAAACAGTTGGAGGCAGTATCTGCTGTCATGGACACTTCTGTTACTTTAATTCCACTACCCAATTCTCTGGTCTCATACAGTAAGCATATGCATCTCTGCTGTATCCACTCTATATATGGGCACATTTACCTCCTCCCTGCAAACGGAAGAGCACAGCACAGCCCCAGCCCCATCCAGCAGCAGCAGTCCGTCCTCTCCCTGCGTGCAGATCTGGGGGCACATATCCCCCATGCCCTCCTGGGGGTGCACATAGTGGCAGGAACTGCTCCCCGCTCTCCGATGAGCTGCTCGTGGCTTCATCCCCCGCTCCACCCTGGCTGTGCAGCTCCTGCCCCAGCCTCACTTCCTCCCACTGGGGCCTTGATCTGTGCCCCCCGCCCCCACACCCCTTCCCCCACAACTGATTTACCATCTGGACCCAGCTCCTTTCCACACTGCCATGCTGCACTCTGGGCTGCCTGCATGCTGCGCTGTGGCTGCACATGCACGGTGCATTTGTCAGCCACATTATCAGCCAAAAAAAGCCGATTGCCAGTACAGTCAATTTTCCTTATATCGGTGCTGATCCGATATGGGACCAATGTACTGGTGCACCTCTACTGTGTAGACATACAGGCCCCTTCAAAGTGGCCCCAAGTCCATGTTGTGGCAGAAGTCTGCAGCCATGGTGCTGGAGGACAGAAATCCCAGTATGCCTTTGGAGACCGAGGGTCTGGAGGCTCCCCAAAGACTACCAACTGTAGAGTAAATGCCCACTAGTTGTCTGCCCACCTCCTCTTGTGTGTGCTGGAGGCTTGCTGCCATTGTGGGCTTGATCAGCTTCACCTTGGGAGCACCTGTTAGTTTACAAGAGCAGCACTATCACCCCAGGAAGTCTGGAACAGATATTTATCATCTGCTTGTTCTGCAGTCATTGACTGAGCAGCACCAGGAGGTGATATCCATTCTGTCCTGCTCAAAGGGGAGAGTCATTGCCTTTATGCTTCACCTGCTTTGTTCCTTCTTTCAGCTCATTTGCCAGCTAGTGGACAAAAGAGCATAGCAGCTTGGGGCAACAAGATCAACTCCCTGAAAATGTACCTCCTTAACGGGCCAACAGCAGCATGTCCAAGGAAAATGCTTTTCACGATACTAACTGGGACAGTTTTCTTTGGAATTCCCTGAAAACCATGTACCAGTACTTCTGAATCAGAGAGATGAGTAGTGACGGTTGGGAACACATAATCCTGGGGACATGGGATGAGGAGGAGTGTAGGAAGAATTTAAAGATGAACCTGCATGAAAATCTGTACTGAATTGGACTTATTGCTTAATTAGCAAGCCACCAGCAGGAGGGAACTCTTCATCATGGAGAAGCAGGTGGCCATCACCATCTAGAAGCTCTTCATCCCTGATAGCCTCCAGTCGGTAGCCAACCACTTCAGCCTGGACAAGTCCGCAGCAGAATCAGTTCTGCCACACCATTCAGAGTGCTGGCACCATGGTTCCTTAACATCAGGATGCCATTGCCAGATCTACCTGTATATGCTTTGCAAACTGAATTTGGATAGTTAATGGCATCTACATAGCTATCCTGTGCTCTGCCAACTGTAGCTTAGAGTATATAAACCACAATAGCTATTTTTTCATCATGATCAGGGTTCTTTGGACCACCAGGGTTGATTTACCACACAACCACTGGCTGGTTGGACAAGATCCACTATGCGAGGCTCATTATGAATTATAGCCTAGTGCCCCTGATGATTCAGGCAGAGTTTGCCTGTTGATAGAGGGAGTATATGTGCCCATGTCTGCTATATACAGACTTGACATCCCTGCTCTCCTGGCTCATATAGCTTTACACTGGGCACTTAGATAGTACCAAGGCATAGCAGAGGTGCACTTGGACACCACCAGGAACTGTCTGCCCTGGTTGGTTAGCTTTGCCTGCATCCTGACAACATCTGGGAAGCCAAGCAGGAAGCCTGTTCAGAGGCCTGGGCAAAGGAAGCTCAGCAACTTGTAGACCAAGTAATTGAGACAAAATAAAAATCAGGACATTCTCATCAGGGAAGCCCTGACATCACCTTCAATGGTGCCAGGTTACAATATTAAAGAGAGCATAACCAATTAAAGGTTGAGAAAGGTAGGAGACACTGGTAATTTCTTTGTGAAATGAAGAATAATAAATACATTAAACAGTGGAAAGAGTAAAATAACACGTGTTCTTAAGTGCATGATGAAAAAGTGCTTAATGAACTAGCTTTAGGGAGAGCTGCAGTGCTTTGTCAGCTATGGGTTGGGAAGCAGAAGGGATAGCAGATGATCCAACAGTGGCCCATCAATACTGAGGCTGACTCAACAGAGAAAGGGAAGGGTTCCTTTAGCATGGAGTGGCATAGCACCATGCCACTACATTGGCCAATGGGTCAAAGGGTTTTGAGTTCCAGGTCACCTCCACACACAATATGATACCTTTCTCAAATTGGTGAGGTGGAAGGGAGTAGTGACAGGCACCCATGAACTTGAGGCCAATAAGAATAAGGGGTGTGGATCCTGGAACTGGAGGAAGAGGGAGGAGTGGAAGCATGAAGTGCTTCAAAGCTGCTCCTGTCTTTTTTAGGTTTATTTTTGAGGCAGAATAGCTCTTTCTGAGGTGCTTCATCTGATGCATATTTATAATCTCACTTTTTAAAGTTCTTTGTAGGTACGTAGAACAATTCAAATATAATGTCTGTCCACACCAAAAGCAAACAGAATTCCTCAGTTTGACTGAAAGGAAAGAAAAGAACTTTTGTTTGTTTGTTTTTGTTTGGTTTTTAACTTGGGATACTTCTGAATGCAGCTCTAATGACAGGTTAGCTACTGACCTTTCCTAGAAAGCTTGTTTTTCTGAAAATCTCTGCAGCATATAAAGTATCCTGAATGTTGATTTATACCTTTGTATGGGAACTATTACAATAATTCTCTCTCTGCAGGAAGTGAGCAAAAGAAAATTTTAAAAGTCTGCACAGCTCTTAAACTGAATGGCTTCATTTCTTCACTGTCAAAAAGAGGTGGCAGGGGGAGGGGGGATAAATATATTTTAATAAGTAAAGCAAAGCCAGGTAAAGTGGAGATGTCTGACCACTTTTGTGAAAATGCACCTTAAGATTTAAGCCAACTTTTCCTGAGAGTCAGCAACAACCCTAGGTATTTTAATTGTTTCCTGGTGACAACACTGAAACTGGTTGAAGATAAACCTGGCTGAATTAGTATCAGACTTAACTGATTTAAGTCAAACTGCTTTGTGAAACTTCTGTCCCAGATCCCTTCCTGGTTCAAGTTAAATCACAGTCCCCCAGCATGTTTTTGATCCCTGGGCTGAGCTGTGCTGTGGTTTCTACTCCAGCAGCTGACCCCACCCCTCTGCTCCCTAGCTAGAGCAGTATAGGCTGGCTGACAAGGGGTGGGGGGGGCAGGCAAGCCTGGCTGGAGATGTAACGCAGCCTACAGGGGAAGGCTGCCCCCCAGCCAAACCCCAGCTGTGGTCTGGGGCCAGGGACAGGGGGTTGAACACTCCTTCTCCTCCAGCTCAAACTTACTACTGACTGCAATTGTGGACTACACATCCCAAAGGGACTTGGAAGGAGGAAGAGGAAGTTATAAGCAAACCTGCAGAGTCCTGCTGCTGTAATTCTGGACGCTAAATAACAGAGACCTCAGGGGCAGCAGGAAGAGGAAGTGAACATACAGCCAGAGAGCCGTGCTTTAGCACCCCAGGCTTTTGGCCTGAGCCACTACAGGCATGTGCATTTCCTGAATCAAAAGTAAATGTCTGTTCACTTCTGTTTCAATTTAATGTGTGCAGTATAGACTAACCTCTAAAGACTGAACTGATTCAGCCTTGGGTTTTTTGACCGTCTGTACCTAGCCAAGAGGGTTAGGTTACACTGCTTTTGGCCTCAGCCAGTCCCTTGATGTAAGACCCATCAAATAATCTGTTCCAATGATTACTTTTTGACCCAAATGCATTTATGTTTTAGGAGAGGGTTCTAGGGCCCACAATCTTCTCTTTCTCCTTTACTGGAACTCAAAAATATTGAAATATTCCATCCTTTGAATAAGAAGCAGCAACAGCAGGGAAGAAACCAGTTGCTGTATTTTCCCTCTCCCATGAGCCTAAGAAGAAATTTTCCTTCCTCCTTTGCCAAAGCTATTCAGAGAAGAAAGTTCCATGAGAAAAATGAGACCAATCTTATTTTAAACACTGAGAAATCTATTACAGAAACAGCAGGTCTACACAGCTGGATTTTTTTTTCTGCCAATACTAGCTGTTTCATTTAACATGGACTATTACTGTCATATCTGGCACCAAGACAACAATACATATAATCAATTCAGGAATTTGCCTAACAGTAATTGTTGTTTATATAGGCTTTACTACACTGAACATGTACATTTACATATACAAAGTTATTGATGACAGTCATGCTATTACCACTGATAACCATTCCTATTTAAATTTAACTTCTCTTGCTAACAGTACTGAAGTGGATATACTCATCCAGCTGATGGTAGTTGCACAATGAAAACAGTGATATACTGTTCTATTGCCAATGGTAATAAACAGATAAAGCACAGAAATTATTTCTGAAATCAGATTTCTACAAAAGGGTATTTATTAAGTTTTTCTACAGATATCAATAATCAAATGAAACAATAAAACCTAACTCCAGAATAATGGAGACATATTCTGGACATAGTACCACTGAAATAAGGAATCACCAAGAAATTAAAAGATACATTCTAATTTAAATCTGTTCTTATATTTTTCAAGTTCACTTATTCAACTGTACCATCATCTAACCAATATTTCACATATAAAGTAATGAGCAACAGTTACAGATTTTATATGCATTTCTTAATGATTAAAATGTACGAAAGCAAAGTTCTTTCAACACATACAGTTTTAAATCTGATATTATTTTGAAGACTCCAGTTCAGCTGCTACTGAAGGCATGACAAGAATAGTAATTCTCTTAAGCACAACCTAATTGTACTATCTCTTCATTTTGAGATCTTTGCCTGGAACTTGTAATTCAAAGCAGTGTGATATTTCAGTGTTTGGGAAAGCTTATGAATAAATGGAAGATTCCTCACAAAGTCCTAACTGCCAAAGATATATATCACTGAACAAAAAAAGACACATCAAGTGTTTTCTTTTGATGCTGGCTCATTTCAGCCAGGCCAGAACAGCTATGAAAATTCAATTATATATTTACATACAATTGCTGATAAAATTTGACAGTGAGGCTCTTTCTACTAGCTCTTTCTCCTAAAACTGCATCACAACATCTAAATAAAGATTGCTTCCTTTCTTTTTTTTTGCACAATATCAGAGAGTCAGAAAAAATCATTATTGATTTGTCATCTGGTTTCACCATTTACTATAGAATGCACAGGAAGAAGAAAAATTAAAGGTTACAGAAAATGCCAATGATATGAGCTTTAAACAGATGCATATTTCTGACCTGAAGGCACTGGTATGTCTTTAGTTCTTCACAAAGATGATACCTACTTGTTACAGCACCAGTAAAATCAATCACATGAATAAAAGTTACTCACTGTACATAAGCATGGAAAATACTGAGCCCCAACACTGCAGATAACTTCAACCAAAATGCATATTATGTTTTTTTTTTAAATGCAAACTGTACACAGTATTCCTTCAAACAAATCGAAAAAGGATGAGTAAAAGTGCCTGTACATTTCAGTGCTTACAAATCAGGTGATTATTAGAGTATATTTGAAATTCCCTACCAAAGTAACCCTCTTTCAACCCTGTCTTCCTATTGGCTGTAGTGCACAATTTAAACATAAAACAAAAGAAAATAAACACCGAAACATATGTTGGTGATAAATGAGCTGTGTGTCTTGTCAATTTACTGGCTACAGCAACTGCCATCCCCTTTTATTCTGGATTTGCAGCTTTGTATATACATTGCCATAGGAGCTCAGAAAAAAGCATAACAGGAGTCTACAATGTAAGGTGTAGGTTATCTTGAAGCTATTTTTGGGAAGAATTGGCAGAGATCTATTGAGATTAGTTATAAATGCCAATGGACCTGGAAGGAATTGCTTATTTGCAAAGATCTCTCCACATGGACTTGTCTGATAGAAAGGAGGGGATGCAGAAAAGATGGTGAGCCTGCACACAACCCAGAAAATTATAGGACTTTAGAACACCCTCCGCATGATGGGTGATTTATTCCTGCATCAGCTCTGGCAACAACCAACCTCCAGCCCTGTAACCAGTACCACTTTCTCCCTCTAGCCATAAAAGCCCTAAGAACTCCAAAAGTGCAGCTCTGCCTGAAGTTAAAGCAACCTATCCTGTATTTTTGTTTGTTTTCTTTTACTAATTACATCTCCTAGGTCATACTGGCAATGTTTTGCATCAGCTCTAGGAAGTGCGGGAAATTACCTAAGTTTCCACAACCTCATTCAACCCTTGTGTACCTGTATACATGCAGGGACACTGCTCCAAAGTGCTGCAGTTACAGTGCATCAGAGCAGAGCAGATTAATTAATTAGCATGCTCCAGCAGCCTCCATGTTTTGTGTATTCAGCATCCCTGTGGCTGGGGCGCTTTAACTAAAGCTCATCAAATGAGCTTTAGTTGAAGCACTCCACTGCTATTTTGAAGCACAGGACACTATATACACAGGACACTACAGGCACTTTAATTAGAACAGCTCTCGTTAGCTGTTCTAATTAAAGTGCACCCAGCCCCAACACGCCCTGAGAACAAATATAAAGATGCCCCTTGATGCAACAGAAGTCACTTCACATCCACGTAAAAAGGACGGCTGTGATACACACATAATTGACCCTTTTATATGAAAGTGCCTGGGTGCCTGAAAAAGATTACAGATTGCTACCTGTATCCACTGCTGAGAGAACAAAATGAAATACATATATTAATTGCAGAGAATAGAATAATAGCAAAGTAGGGCTTGAAGGGACTTCCAGATGTCATCTAGTCTAACTCCCTCCATGAGGCAAGATCATAGAATCATAGAAGTAGGGTCGGAAGGGACCTTGTAGATCTTCAAGTCCGACCCTCCCCCGGGCGGGAGAAAAACTGGACTCAAATGACTTCAGCCACGTAGGCATCAAGCCTCTTCTTAAAGATCCCCAGGGTAGGAGCCAGAACCATTTCCCTAGGAAGTTGGTTCCAGCTCCTAGCCTCCCTAACTGTGAAGTAGTTCTTGCGGATGTCTAATCTAAACCTACTCTCCAATAACTTGTGTCCATTGTTCCTTGTAATGCCAGGGGGTGCTAGGGGAAACAGTGTCTCCCCCAAACCCTTCTGGTCCCCCCTAGTGAGTTTACAGACAGTCACCAGGTGCCCCCTCAGCCTTCTCTTGTGAAGGCTGAACAGGTTCAGGTCCTGCAGTCTTTCATTGTAGGATCTGCCCTGTTGTCCCCAGATCATGCGGGTGGCCCTCTTCTGGACCCTTTCAATGTTGAAAACTTTGACATACAAATGCACTGTCTAACCTCTTAGCAAAACTGTACAGTCAACCCCAACAGAGCCAAAAGGTGTAACACCTTAACCTGGCACAGGTAAATTAAGGGAACAATTAAGGGCTCAACATCCTGTGGCTGCAAACTTTGAGAGATCCCAGGAGAAGGGCCATGCCCCTCCACTACAAGGAAGGCAAAAAAACCCCAATGCATATAAATGTGATCATGGGGTTAAATTCCTTCCTGAGCCCAAATATTTCTGTCAGTCTGACCCTGAGAAGAGGGGCAAGACTTTCTAGTCAAGAATCTCCAGGTTTAGGTCCCAGCACAAGCACTAACACACCCCAGCTTTGACTGCAGCCAACATCCAATGTTTCTCAGGAAGGTGAACGAAAAAACAACCCTCACATGTGTGGCAGCATTAGAGGAAAAATATCGCTTCCTAGCCCCATGTGGCAACCAGCAAAAACCAAAAATATTGGAAATATTCATAGTGAAACATAGGCAAAGCTACGTCTAGATCATCCCAGATCAATGCTTACCCAACCTCTTCCTGACCACCTCCAATGATGGAGGTTTCACAACTTTCCTATGCAGTCTATTTTACTGCTTCACTGTTCTAAATAGTGAAGGCTTTTTTCTGATATCCAGCATGAATCTACCTTGCTGCACCTTTAAGCCATTAGTTCACATTCTGCTCTCTGCAGCAAGAGAAAAGGTCTTTACCCTCTTCTTTATGGAATCCTTTCAAGTATTCAAAAACTGTTATCATGTCCTCTCTGAAGCCCCTTTTCTGCAAGCTGAATATGCCTAGCTCCTCAGCCTTTCATCATATGACTTGCCTTTCAAACCCTTTATCATTTTTGTTCCCCACCTCTCTCTCTCTACCCTCTCCAACTTCTCCATGTCCTTTCTAAGATGTACAGCCCAAAACTGTGCACAGTACTTTAAATCAGACCTAACTAGGGCCGACTTGAGGCGCCATCACCTCTGGTGTCTTGCACTTACTTCTTCCACAAATGCATCCCTCTGTGCAGCTGCATCACACTGCAGACTTGTATTGAATCTGTAATCTACCAAGACTCCCAGATCCTTCTCCATAGTGTTGCCATCCAGCCAGGTCACCCATTTTATATTTGTAGTTTTGATTATTCCCCCCAAGGCATAGCAACTTGCATTTGTCAGCATTAAACTTTACTTTATAAGCTTCAGCCAAGCTTTCCAATCTGTCAAGAGCCTTCTAAATTGCATTCTTATCCTCCAATGCATTTTATGTTATCTGCAAATTTGCTCAAGAAGCTCTTAATTCGACCATCTAAATCATTAATAAATGTGCTGACCAGCACTGGTCCCGGGACAGACCCCTAACAGGGCTTCACTTGAAACCTCCTGTCATTCTGACATGATCATTTATAATTACCCTTTGCTTGCAGCTACTGAGCCAGTTGTCTAGCCACCTTATAGTAGTCTTATACAGCCCACATTTCTCCAATTTTTTCTGAGAAGAACATGTGGGACCTTGTCAAAAGCCTTGCTGAAGTCCAGATATATATCCACTGCATTCCCTACATCCACCCACGTAGGTCAGGTTTTATTTTTACATGCACAATATAAAGAAGGAAATAATCTTTGTTGTATTGGTGCTATTCTGGTTTATAGGATTACTAATCACTTGCAAATATCTCATATTAATACAGACCAACAATGGGAGACAGTGGAAGAGGAAGAATGTTCCACATGCTGCACAGGCAGAATAGGTCAGTAACTACTGGATTGCTAAAAGTAATATCAATATATTTTCCTAAGTTTAAAATGTATTTTAGTACACAAAATACAAAGCCATTATCCCAGCTAGATGTAATATCCCTGCTAAAGTTTAGTGAGTTTTACAGTAAGTGTTTTACACACTTCCATTACATTTTTTAAGCTGATAAACTCTCTGGGGTTAATTTGCATTGAAACAAGAAGATGAAATGAGACCAGAGTCAAACCATTTAAGACACTGCAAACCTAATGGTTTGGAACTGAAGATGGATACCTGATGGGCAAGAAAGAAAAACCTGGGTGGAATCTGTGACTGGGCAGTGTTGAACAACAATTCATGCAGGGAATTCTTCAGGCTTTTCTGTCCTGTGAGCCTTTCTACAAAACAGGGAGGTGGATCCTTATGCTGAGTCTAATGGCTTAGATTTAAAAGTAAATATTTCAAGGCCTAGTTTCACTTCTTGATTTCATTTTCAGCTTGAGTTCACCAAGTAAGGCCACAGAAACTGCATCATACCAGTTGTTGTTGTTGTTGGTTTTTTTTATCATTTTGATCTGGTTAGAGCCACATGACTAGGCTGTGAATTTAGCAGCTGGAGTCACAGGGAGTGAAATGTACCCTGCCTCATGCAAGGTGTACATAAACAGACTGGTGGGAAAACTCTGCCAGGATAAGAGAAGACACCCCAAACCACAGGTGTAACTGGAGGATTGAATGCTCTAGGAGGCAGCATCCCAAGGGAACAGACAGAAGTGACAATTTTTTGCCTAATCTGGCCACACAAAGCAGTCTATAACTCTGACCAAACAGAAGTGCACAGCTGCAAACAGCTTCAAAAATGGCTGATGGGGTGAAAATCTGAACCATCGTTACATGAGGGGTCAGATGAAGATGTTTCAAAACACAGCATCTTCTGTAACTTCTGAATGCGCTGCCTCCCAGAATGGGAGGGAGAAAAAGGGAGAGAACTGAGTTCAGTTTGGGGTAGGGTTTAGCCCCCACTGGAGAGTGAGCCGGGTATATTTGAGCCCTCCACCCTCCCCACAATGTAGAAGGGCTCCAATTCACCCATCCCACCCTCCAGCACTCACTGGGAAACTCCTAAATTTAGCTCCCTCTGCTCCCTTTCCCCCTCCCATTCTGAAAACTGCAGCCTCACAGGGAGAGGCCATTGCAGGCTGCAGCCACAGCTTCCCCTCTTCCCTGGAAACAACAGTGAACATCTGCTTGTTCCAGGGGGTTGTCGTAACTCAGAACGCTTCCTGCAAAATGTTCTCAGTTACAGTGGGAAGCTGCACTTCTGTCTGCACCTCATGTGTCACAGACTGTGTTGCCAGCTGCAACAGTGGAGCAGTGGCTACCAGGCTAATAGCATAGTAGCTATTTCCCCTCAGTACCTTGGGCAGTACCTTGGGCAGATGCCTTGTTCTCCTCTCCTCTTGCCCTTCATTACTTTACTGTGCCAAATAATGGACATCATGAAACAGTAGGCTAGAGAGAAGTACTCTAGCCAGAATCATTAATTATCGTTCCTATATGGATGTCTTGAGAAATGTGCTGAAGTGAATTCACTCCTAGCCGACATTATTTAGGCATTGGGTGGTCTCCAACAAGCCATTTCCTCCTCTACTATTCAAAGTCAGTTGTGCCATATACCGCATATTCATAGGGTGTTCATGGTTTTGTGGGCCAGGCACAAGCCCTTTGCAGAGAGATTAATCTATTTCAGAGATTGATCGTTTGCTGAACTCTGCAAATTGAATGAAAAAGCCACACAGGCATAAATACAAAACAGAGTTATACACAGAAGTGTGATCATTATGTAGCTAGGGAGACACGCAGGAAAGGAAGGAACAAAGGAAGATAAGATACCTCCTTTTCATGGAACTGGTAATATGATTTAATATAAAATCTATTTTAGCTTTGCAGGTCAGAATTCCCTGCTTGCTGGACTGCAGAAAGAACAGAAGGAGGGGTTTGTGACCTTTTCATTCCTCAGCATGTTTAAGGCAGGTACAATTTATAATAGTTCTTTCATAATAGCTGCCAGAAGATGAAGAATATCAGCAGGAGTAAAAGAATCCAAACAAACAGAATGTATCCTCCAGAAAATGGTATCATAACTAATGGATCCTAGTAGGATTTCTGGAATTGCATAGTTAGCAGACTCAATCTTATTACTTGTTCAGATAGCACTGCCTACACATGTCAGAAACCAGCTACATTGAAACTGGAACTTAATATCCATACTAGGGATGAAGCCACCTGAGTCAAGGGATGAGATGCTGACACGTTAATCATACAGAGATGATAAACCTGAGTAACTAAATATAAATTCTGGCACACTTATGGGACAGAGAGGAAAAAATTATGTACGTGTGAAAGGGAGGAACAGAGAGAAAGAGTGAGCAAGCAAGCATGAGAGGCTGCAATATAAAAATTTAATCAAAATTAAAATTGGATGGTAATTATTTAGCTATGATATTCATCCCAAATGAAAATTAATAAATATCTATGACACTGTGTACCACCAT
Organism: Crocodylus siamensis; assembly: GCF_052110815.1. Lineage (NCBI taxonomy): Eukaryota > Metazoa > Chordata > Crocodylia > Crocodylidae > Crocodylus > Crocodylus siamensis. The sequence continues at coordinate 74,488,393 of NC_143396.1, read as the reverse complement.
GTATTTAGCATGTGACCTATACCTTAGAGAATTATGATTTTAGGAGTAATAAGCAGTAGAGTAGGGTTCCCCTTTCTTATATCCATTTACCAGTAATGTTTCATTTACATAACTCCATTACTACTCACCCATGTACAACACCAGCAGTTTCTTTCCAGCTATGGGACCCCCCCTCCCAACCAGTGAATTTCTCCAGTTAAGCAGACTCATGTATTTCTATGACCCTGTGTGCAGAGGACCCCAGAAGTAGGTGGCAGGCCAAAAAAAAAAGAGAAGTAGGGAGTAGGAAACATGGCTAGGACAGGCTCCTATGACCTGAAGTTTCTTCCTGACAGAATACCTACATGGGGATAAGACAAGAGGAGGCACAAGCTACAGCAGCCCTCAGGACAATCTAGCCAGAGCATACGGACAAACTAGAGGAAAAGTACAATGCTTGTCCTTTTTGGTACCTGTGCCAGGCTCATCAGCAGATAGGTGACCTCCTCTTTAAAGTTTAACTGTGTTGTTCTCAGAGAACAGATAGTATGCATCTCATTTAAAAACGTCTGCTAGCCATTTACAGTCCGCTAGCATTTTGGAAGCAAACAAGGGTTCATCAGCTTCTTTATCATATACTTCCTCAATCCCATGCAAGTCTCTTCCATAGCCTCCAGAGGTCTGAGGCCTCTGGCACCTCAGCTGCAGTCAGAGAAGCTAACAGAAAAAACAGTCTCCAGCAGCCACATGGGGAGGACAGAAATTATACGTAAACTGGTATAAGTGATTAGAAACTGGTTCAGATCTGTAATATAACAAAAGTTCAGCGCACATAAACAATTTTCAAAATGGCCAAAACCAATTTAAGATAAACCTGGAAGGGTTAATTTAGGTTAAATCAGTTTATTGAACTTCTGTCCCAGATCCCCTCCAGATTCAAATCAACTCACAGTCTCCCCAGTTTCCCAGGATGCTTTGTACCTTCCCCACCTTGCCAGGTGGATGGGCTTGCCTTGGTCCATGCTGTGTGCTCCAGCTGAACTAGGAGGCATGCTCTAGCACACACCAGCTTCTGGCCTGGGCTACTGCAGGCGCAATGTGGTTGCATTTTCAGAATCAAGAGAGAATGGCTGTTCACTTGCTTATCATTTCAATCTGTGAAGCTTATACTAACCTGCAAAGATTGAATCGATTCAGCCTTGGGCTTCTTGACTGACTACTTAGCTGAGAGGACAGGTGGCAAAGCAACATTTCAGACAATGGGATCTGGGAGTTAGACCTGAACCCCAAATGAACTTTAAAAGTAAACCAAGTCCTCTCTCTCTCCATCGACCAAACATTATTTGAAAAAAATCTTAAAAAACCAAATGTGCCATTTGATGCACATAGTTTTCTCTAGATCACATGAATAGGGTGGCCATCATAGAAGACATTCCAGTTTTCTGCTACTCTGTCCTCTGTTGATATGAAACGCAATGCTTTTATGTCCTCTATTTTTCTTTTGAAAATTGGGTTTTGTATCAGCAGAGGACAGAGGACAACCAGGCTCTCCTCTATGATGGCCACCCTACACATGGGCAATGCACAAATAAGGAAGAAAGGAGAAAAACAAACAAACAAAAATCCCCCAAGACTCAGCTTTGATTCAGTTTCGAACCAGAAAACGTTACTAGGAGTTTGCCTGACTAAGAACCTGAGAATTTAATTCTCATTCATTTTTTACTCATCATTAACATCCTCTTTCTTATTTAATAACAGACCTACTTTCACTTTTCACTTAACGCATTTCTAAAAGCATTTATTTCCTCTTAACTCTTTTGTTAGAATTGATTCGTTTTGCTTTTGTGGTGCCATTATGTTTTTCCCTCAGAATTCAATCAAGTCCTGAGACATTTGTGTTTCCTTGCCTGCCTTTTTTCTTTTTTTTTCATTCACAGCCTGCCTTTTCCTAACTTCAGATGGTTAACAGTTCCACATGAAAGCCATTGGCTCTTTTCCCATCTCCTTCATTCTTTTTACATGGGAACATTGCCCCGTTGGTATGCCTTATCACTTAGGATTTCTTGACTTAATTCCACTCAGGTGGGACTTTCTGAGCCCTCTCTTTTCATATTGTTGATAAGATTTCTTAACATTTTCCCCAAATTTCCTTTGCTAAATTCTGCATTTTATTATATCTTTACTCTGTATGCTAAATTTAAAAAGATTGTGCCTACAGTTTGCAAGTACCCAAATTTCACACGTTCTAAGCAAGTCTTCCCTTATGCTCATAAGGAACAGACAAAGGATGAAATCTAGTTTCCTGATCAACTCCTACAGTCTTCCTGCTGATATAGCATGTGTGACTGCCTTTGTTAGCCATCAGGGTACTTGGGCAATTTACATTTCCAGTGTGTGAAGTATTGTATCCCTAGAAAGGACACATGCACATAGGGCTTTGTTGCTGATTGGGTTTACTTGTAACAGCCACATGAAAAAGAAAGATCTTATATTTGATATAATTTAATCCTAGCTAAAATAAAATACCTATAAAATACTAAATATACATGAAGAATTCCATTCAGATACATCTAGACAATAAATAATCTTTAATGAACAAGTGTGATAATATAGGAGTAGCTTAATCTTTTTCAGAGGAGTTACATTTTTATTTTATAAACTATTGTTTAGATCGCAGTAGTTATTAATACTACTCACATAGCACCATTAGTGTGTGTGGCACTTTGCAGATGTCTTTGATATGAGGTCATTCCCCTGAAGAGCTTATAATTAAAACCCCAGTGAATTATATTCTGAATAAGTAAAGATAGTACCCCTGCCTGTGCACAACAGTATCCACTACAAATTTATATTACTTGTGGGTGCAGTTAATGTTATTTCACACAAAATAAAACAAACTAGTCATATAAAAATAAGATGTAAAATACTGCCAGCCATATTGAAGTTTCTTAATTTGCCTTTTTATAGATATAAGCAAAATGAATGTGTTACCAAGGCAACTGTTTCAGAAGATCAGCTTGTCAAAAATTGTTAGGAGAAAGGTACTCTATAAAATGAGCCCTTGACTGGAAAAAAAGGGCAGCTGATATTATGCAAATCTAAATTATCTAGTGGTTTCAATTAGAGCTTTTGCTATTTGCACATATTCAGCAGGTGATCATTGGCTACTCTTCACAAGCTGCAGTTGTCTTTGTTCATATTCAGCGGTGTTTGGCATATCAAGTCCTACAAACAACAGTCCAACCTCTAGGCAAATGTCCGTAACATTAAACCTGTTCCATCCATACCTGTTCTTGCACAATTCATTTTTATAACCTCACTGGTGATACTGATCCTCAGAGGAAGGATTTCTCTCCCATAATGTTTCCCCTCACCTTTATGACAATAGTTAAAAACTCATTTATTAAAGGGTTGGACTGACAGAATTAACTTGTTGGTATTTATAATATCACTTATTTTCTTTCACTGTTCAAACCCTGTTGTACCCTTAGTACAAAGAAGATGGTTTTGGAAGGGTAGAGGATTTGCACATCACATTTATTTTGTCATCATCCCATCCCAGTTCCTCCTTCTCAGTCTCCATCTAAAATGAGCACTTTACATTCATTTTCTATTACAGTGAACATTACCAATTAAAGAGCATGTTAACAGCAGCCCAGAATGACTTCCCTTGAGAAGGTTGTGCTACTTTTGTGGTAGTCCCAGCTGCTGACCACTTACATAGCAGAAGTCTGTCTAATGATGCTAATCAAACTTGGATCTTCCTGGGTCTAGCCCACAGTATTTTCAACAAACACAATGGCAGGAAAACAAATGCAAAATGGTACTGGTGCATTTTGGGCTACAGGAAACAGTCTACAGTGGACAAAACTTCATTTCAGTGAGATTTTGGCTAGAACAAAGATTCTAGGGTTTTGCCTTTAGACATTACTAAGCTAAACTATGCGAGTTCATTTCTGGTTTTTCACTTTTGCTTTTCTGTTTTGAATTGTTGTTACTATTTTCCCTTAAAGGATTTTATGGAAAAAATAAGAAATATGCAATCCCACATGTTGAAGTATTATAAGCCAACTTCAGCTACAGAAAAACCCCAGAGATTCAAAGAAGGTATAATTTTTTTTCAGCAGTTCCAAAATATTAAACAGATAAGGTATGATTTTAAAATGAACATATTATTCCTTATAATTGAAAGAAAAGGAGTTACATTGTCCTGAATTGGTATATATGTGTATATGTGCGAAATTTTTTAATTCATAATGCCCAAAAGATTTTTTTTAAATGACCATAATTTTGTATTATGAATTAGATTGTAGCTCTTCCTGAAGGGCTCTGAATTTTCTTTTAATAGAATTTGTGGAAAGGATCATGAGATACAGATGGAGGCATTTTCTGAAAGGCTTGATTCAAAAGACTTATGAATTTTGGCAGATAAAAGCTGCACATGTTGTGTGGAGGTGAATCTCCTGTCGGGGACAGGAAGATGATCTCTTATTGCACGCTCACCACTTGCAGTCCAGCCAAGAAGAGCACGTACGTTTTTGTACAAAAGATACTTGCCAAAATTATAAGCCCCTTGCAATAGTTTTACAGTGCAAGAGCTGAAAGAAATTTTAAGAATATAAGAATATCCCAAATTCTTCAATGTGTTGTTTAAACTGTCCTTTATCCCAATATATGTATCTTTTATAAGAGAAATATGCAGGCACTTTACAGCTGTCTAGCACATATTCCTGGTTTTGTTACAGTAAGACCTGCAATACATACTGCATGTGCCTAATTGATTTGGAATATTTTAATTAGGTCAATTTAAAATCTAAAATTAAGTCACTAATTTAAAAGGTGCAGTACGATCAGCTCCTTCCTAAAAATACAGCTTCAGTCTCTTTTTATGACAAGTGGCAACCTCTAATACTGCAGTAAGACTTACATTTGCAGACCTTGAACAAGCAAAGAAGTTTTCTCTGCATATGGCATGCAGGATCAAGTCCATTATTCAAGCTCATTTTAGTCTGATTCAGCAGTGCCATCTACTGGGTGTGATGTCTACCAGGTTGCCATTTTTAACTGTGCTGTAGAAGTTTCATATCAAGATGTGATACTGTAACACTAACCCTAAAACCTGTTTGGAGACCACTAATGTGTACAATATTTTAGTACCCACTGAGAACATCGTACTCTTGGGAAACATGGAGCAGATGGAACCCATATTGTAAGTATTGTGTCTCAGTAGCCACAAAAGAAAAGCTGTCAGTCTTTATGCCGTTTTTCAACCTCTTTCAGTTAATTGCTCAAGTCACAAATTCAAAATGAATGACAATGTAACACCGTTGAAAGTCAAAGCTGCATTTGCATTAGAGAAGCAATGTATGCTGGAGAACAGTGGAAGTAGTACCACTCTACTCAGAGACATTAAGACCAGAGCTGGAGTACTATGACCAGTTAGGGGCAAGACATTCTTTAAGAGGGGTGTAGAGAAAACTAAGAGGAGAACAGCAGTGATAAGGGGGTTGGAAAACACGCTGTGGGAGAAAAGGTGGAAAGAAATAGGTCTGTTTAGTATGGAATAAAAGAAATCATGGAAGTGTGTAAGAGCAGTTTTCAAAGATTTGAAAGGTTGCAATAAAAAAAATGGAAAAACACTGCCTTTCTGGACCAGAGAGGGCAGAATGCAGATTCAGATCAAATTGCAGGAAAAAAATTACTAACTGTAAGAACAACTGGAAAGTGAGACAAACTGCCTAGAGAAGTTGTGGAGTCCCACACACTGGAGAGTCTCAAGGAGAGGCTGGAGTGGCATCTACCTGGGATTGTTCAGGAATAGTAAATCCCTTATCTCTACAACATTTGGACTAGATAAGTGCTGACATCCCTTCCAATTCTATGACTCAATCCTTTAAGTAAAGAACTAGACAGATTACTCAAAACTATTTTGGGGTTTTTTTGGAGGGAGGGATTGTTTAAAAGCCTTGTGAGAATTTTGTACTTCTTTATAAAATTATTATTAGGTATTTCCTAAGTCCTCATTTCAAGTCTATACCCAAAAGAATGATAACTTTACCAAAAGGATTTACAACTGTATCCTGGAAGAGTGGAAATACTGTTTGTAGAGGAGACCTGAATTCAGTATTCATTTTTATTTATTTGTTCTTCATTTAGATCTTGATCCTGATGGGCAGTGACAAGTGTCTGACAAGCCAGCACAGTACAGTACCTCTAAAAATCAGATCCATAAATGGCCTTGAAGGGAAGAGCTGGCTCATGTTCTCATTGCTACCTTGGAAGATGAAATAAAAGACACAAATAGGGTTCAGATAAACCCTATTTGATTCCTTCTCACCTAGGAGAAGGGGGCCCACAGTACAAAAACAGGGAAGTATAAATCAAGGGAAAAGAATCCCTGGGCCACAATTACACGGAGAACCATTCCTAGAGTCAATGTAAGGAATTTTGAATGAGTCTTTTTTTTTTCCTTTTCTAAATCAATTCAATAAGTATACAGCAAAACCACTCCTGCTCACCTCCTTATAAAATACTGTTTCAAAATGTCCAAGGCAATTGACACATTAACCATCAATACGTAGACTTGATCCATACATAAAATACGACTCCTGGGAATGTTACTACCAAGTAGATGCATGTCAGAGAGATAACTCTTCTGAAGCATAACTGCAGTTAATGTAAAGGAAAAGAAGCCTCCTAAGATTTTAGGGGGGGGAAAAAAGGAGAGCCCTGCACAGCAGATTCAATAGCCTGTCGCTTTGCATTCACAGCTAATTACAATAGTTTTACATGACAATTCTTCAAACAAAAAGGCAGTTAAGGTCAAGGAACAGTGAGGTTATAATGAAAACCACTGAGGTTAAGAGTTAAAGATCAGACTCCGGTCAAAACCATTTCAGAATACAGATTGACAGAAACCAATTTCATGTTCCTCAATAGCAGATCTAACAGAGTATATGGGGTGCTGAGTGTGATGAGCACCATGTTCAGGCATAGTAAATTTAGCATTTCTGATCCTTTATTAAAAATGACATCTCTCTCCCTGTCCTCCATTCTGGTTTCCTTTCTCTCATTTTCAAACTGGCCTGCTTAGTGTGTTCATCTAAATGAAGTTAGGGGAAAAATCCTGGGTATTACCAGTTACATTAAAAACTTGAGGTTACGCAAGATGGGGAGGGAAACCTCCTGTTCCTAACACAGACCTACAGTCTACACCCCTTTCAAGACTTCTGCAGTTCTAAATCAAGCCTGTTAGCTGGTAGTATTCTCAGACTGTATCTGAAATGGGAAAATTATACCCTGAATCAGAAAATCATATTCAGTACCTTATGCGTATTCAGTAGGTATTAGATTAATGACTACTCTGGCCTAGCCCACGTATTGATATGATTTTCTGCTTCTATGATGTACTACATGGCAATGCAACAACGAGCTGTAATGCTAGAAAACCTGTTCTGCTAAACACCTACCTCACAGCTCCCCATAGTCTTAATATGGGGGAAAAAAGCAGGCGAGAAGCAATGAAAACAACCAGCACAGAGGCAGTATTTATATAAAAATATTAAAATGAATGTGGGGTTTATCTTATCCGCATATATACTATCCTACAGTCTCAATTTCATGACTTTTAACTTCTGATATAAAATAGTTTCCAAAAACAACAGTAAAGGAGATAATATTTATGTAAACTGTAACTAATTTTTGGATTAAAATGAGTGAACAGCTCTCAAAAAGTTACAGCCTTTGGGGATTGTTAATAAAGTACCCTCGGCCCATCCATATGGCTGTTAAAATTCTCCTGTACCGATTAAGTTTAGGTTCCTAGTGCCCAAAAGTTGTTTGTAATACAAAAATAAAGAGTCCAAAATGAGGTGCAAGAATAAAATCAGAAAGCAAAAATGAAGGAAATGTATAAGGAACTAATGTATAAGGAACTAATTCTACCCCTGTCGGTGTTTTTGTTATACATATGTTATATTATTCAAAAATGGAACAAATGAGAAGAAATTCATTTGCCTCAATGAACAGCTCCTCCTGTCAAATACAACTTTATGAGCGAAACTTGTCTTTGTTAGAGCTGGCACTGGAATTCCATTATTACTAAATTAACTCTGTAAGTATATGGGAGCATAAACGAAAAAGTGAAAAGGGTGAAGAATATGAGGGCAATATTCACCAGGAGGATCTCAGAGAAAGAGTTTATTTAACTAATCATCTATCCATGTAAGAAACTATCTGTGTATCACACACAGAAGACAACACAGAATACACTGACTTGAAAGAAGACTTGAATACATTATAGAACAGCTAATTAAGATTTAAAAAGAAATATTACTAATATGATATGCAGTGTAGAACTTGTTTATATTTTTAAGACATAGCCTATTGGAAGAACCATTGAGGAGCCTCAGGGAGAGTAAAAGCTTCCTGAAGCTCCCCAGTGTACAGGAGGTATACATCTAGTACTATATCCATTAATAGGTTGCAGGCTGTTCCCTCACTGATGGCTTGAGCTGATCCCTATCCTTTTTAGTATTCAAAATTTCCTCTACTTTAAAGGGATATGTACTTCATATACTTCCAAGAGCACAGGTGAGTCACAATTTTCCCTGGCTCCTTTTATGTAACAATGTAGAGAATTTCTTGCAGCCTACATCTGCGTGCACATGCAGACTAACACACACACCTTTAATATAAAAGCTAGGCAGACTTTGTCCATAATGAATTGAAAAGTTGTGGGGGATAACTGGAATAAATAGGATTAATGGTAATCGTACAAGGCCTAACATTGATTTGATTGGCTAATCCTGAATTCTTAACTTAGAATTGTATTACATACAGGAGAAAAAGGCAATAGTTGCTATAGCAACAGGACTACAGATAGCACTTATATTGCAAACACCAGTGTTAAATGCTGACAAAGCAGAGCAGTACTGCATGCACAAACACATAGTAAAGCACACATACTTCATCTGTATAACAAAAAAATTCAATGTTATTTTTGACTGACAAATGCAGAAAGAATGCATGTTTTCAAACCACTGCTTTGAGCAAATAAATAGCTTCTAATTACTTTGATCCACATGATTTTTTAAATTCAACTTACATTGGCCGCATTAATATTCAAGCATTTGACAACTATTTGTATCTGTGGATGCATCTATGAATTCATTAATGCGCTATAGGTAATGCACATTAAATGTAGTACCTCCGGGCCTTTTTACACATGCAAGTACTGCAGCACCAGGCACTCTGAAAAGTGCCTAGCACTGCGATGCATGCAGTTGTATAAGCGGCAAATGTGCATCTGTGCTGAAAAAATGGTGTTGGCCTGCTTTTGAACTAAAACACATTGGACTTGCTTTAGTTCAAAAGCACGCTGCTGTCATTTTCTGTGTGCTGATGTGCATTTTGGCACTTGTACAACTACATGCAGTGCAGCATGGTTTCACCTGAGCTTACGTGCACAGCAGACTCGATTAATTAAGTCTGTTCTGAAGCAGTGGATCTCCAGTGCATCATGGGACAGAAAAGAAAGTATATAAATGCCCTCCATTGTGAAGTACTAGAAAAATGCACATTAACCTATTTTAATGCACATTAGCAAAAGAGCACATTTTTTGTCACGCTTTAATGCACAATAGAATATGCTAATGCACACTAAAGCACACATGTAGACTCTTCCTGTGAGAGCCACACGTAACTGCTTTACAAAGTCTGGATTATCTATACTTATTGGATGACTAAAAATGGATACATTTCCTTTCATTAATAAATGGATATATTTCCTTTCCATTATGGTTGTGTTTATTGTCAAACCCAACTTTCATTATAGTCAATAGTAAACTACAGTTACATTCAGAAAACTGGCCTTTCATTTCCAAACTATTATTTGAGACAAGGAGAGACTATAATTAACACCATTGCAGCATAATATCTTCAAAGGAAATCAGAAAAGGTAACCTATAGCACTGGGGCTATGATATAACAGAGATAAAGGAGAGCAATTTGGTAAGAGCGACTCATTATATTATGATATGTAAACTACCTCCTCTGATAACATACTTCCCGGACACTGGGTGCATCCAGACAAGTGCACAAGTGAGGTTTGCAGTGCCTCAAAGCTGTCTGAGGTGCCACAAAACACACGGTGCACATGCACCCATTCACCATGCAGATAATTTTCAGTGGCAAAATTTGATGCCGGAACATCCCAGTGTCAAAAAAAGCTGCAAAAAATAAAAAATAAAAATAAAAAAGTGGTGCAGCGCATGCAACAGCAGCGTGCACCACCACAAATGGAGCCCTGCCATCTACAGCTACACTCTGGATGTCATCCAGGCTCCACGTGGATGGAGCACCACCACTGGTCCCTGCCTCCTCTATCCCACCTGGGACTATCTGGCATGTCCCAGAGCATGCATGCAGAGACATGCCCTAGGGCACAAAGCAGCAGTACAGATATGTGCAGCTGTGATTTGTGCCACAGCAAACACATTGCCCTGCATGCGCACCCTCATCTGGACACACCTACTATGTTCCCAGGAGAACTATGTCATACAAAGTTAGGCCCCAGACCTTTGCAATGGGGTGTAGAAAGACTATTAGTCCTTTACTGTACTTAATTCTTTAAGCTCCTGTATATAAAGTGTTGTTTTCCACCACGCACCTTATCAAGCTACTACCAACAGCTCACTTTCTGCCTTAGACAGTGCTCAACCTACAGCTACAGCTGTGCAAGGATTAACACAAACCTTCACCTCTTCCATATACTGAGCAGACACAAGGGCAGCTATATGGCCTGCCTACCATTTATTTTCCAGAGAGGAAAACAACTTGCCCCCTTAAAACACATATCTCAATTTGGGGGGGGCTGATTCTGGCAAAAGCACAAACACATTGGCCCTTAATGCATTGTATAAAGGGTTCCTATTTATATAGTAAAACCCGTGTCAACCGGGATTTCAGTAACCAGCACACTGTACAGAACAGAGTTTCCGGATTGCTGGCTGGACGCAGTGAGGATTTGCTGCCACCACCCTGAGCTGTTGCTACTCCGCACGCAGCCCCCATCCCCAACCCCCAGCTGCTCCATGTCCGGTCAGAAACCCCTCTGCCCCAGGTAACTGGCATTTTTAGATTACTAGCACTCCCCATTCCTCACTCACTCTGGTTAACACAGCTTTTACTGTACTTTAAATTATATTCCTGCAATGAAATTTTATGAATATGCCATATATTTAAATATAAATTTAAATATTCTCCAAAGCTCAGGTAAGGATGACTAAAATAAAGTGTCTGCCCATTTAATTTAATCCAACTTTCAAGTACATAAAACAGCCATGAAACAAGTTACCCTTAAGGGTATCTATACATGATGAAATCTTATTAAAGCATGAACCTCAAAGGAAGAATGTTACTTTTCATCAAGCCTACAGAAAGACTTCAGTATAATAGGTTGTTAGAGTGTTGTTGCTAATCATCTTTGATGTGTAAAATAAGATAAATAAATTATGTTGCAATTTCATGCACTGAAATCTATATTCTATACTGTATTGTCAAGGTCTGTACTTCTCACAGATAATACACAAATGAGACCCAATAACAACCATGCTATGTAGTGCATTACAATGCTTTCTACTTTAACAGAACAAGAAGAGTGGGCACATTTTTAAAAAGACAACCCACACATTTTATTCATAATTTTAAAGAGGACTGTACAGTATAGAACTATGGTAAGCAGAGACTTTAAAGGAAATGGTTACTGAAGCTATGTGTAAGTAAAGAAATTCAGAGATTTTCAAAAGCAGTGAGGTGCCCAGTTTCTTTTTGCCTGTTCTGTGGCATTTTTATGAACTGTGGTCTACAATTTATGCTTCTGAAGCTATGGGATAGTGAATGATTTAACTGAACCACAAGCAGTGCACCCCTGAGAATGAACACCCATGCATGCACACTAATTAGTACCTTTACTGGACTTCCATACAAATCTCAGCATCTTCTCTGTACATTGCTCAATTACTTCAAAGAAAGGGGTGTTCACATTAGCTGGTGCACAGAATGCTGAGCCACAGAATCCCAAAAGATACTGGTTAATGCGCCTCACCAGGATTCAGAAAATACATTGAAAAATGTATTTCAAAGACAGGACAAGGCACTAGGTCCAAAAGCATAAAGATGAAAAACCATGGCAGAGAATAAAGGGTCTGCTTTTCTTTCCTTCCATTTCTTCTATTTTATTTATTGTAATACAATATACATACTGTACTATGGCTGCTATCAAAAAGTCCATTTTGACAACCATTGCTACCCACCAACACCTGACATTCTGCCTCCGTAACATATTCTTAGTAGAGTGAGCTGACTGCAGTATCTTAAATAACATTTTGTCTGGTAACTGTTGCCAAATATTTCATTTCAAAAGGGATCACTTCAAGAGAAAACCAGCCCACATAAGTATAAGAAGTGACCTTAATTAGGTAACAATCCTAAGTATTAAGGCTCTTGGCATAATATCTGCTATTGGTCTTTTTTTTCTTTTGTTACCTCTGAGTGATACTTTCCCACATGCACAAACATAAGTCCAAAACAGATAGCTACAGCCACAGCAAAGAACCATACTGTTCCCACCAGCCACAAAACAAATCCATAGAATAACCTTAGCCAGAGAAAACTGGAAATCAGAGGGGCAGAAATGAATTGCATCTTCTGTGCTCTACTACTTTGAGTAAGCTGGCAACACAGAGTACATGGCTAAACTAGCGGTCAACATTTTCAAACGTATCAAGGGATTTTGGACGTCTTAGTTCTTCGCGTCTGTAGTAAGCTGCACGCCTTGGGCTGCAGCCTTGCTGTAGGCAGTAAGAACTCAGCCAGCTTATAAAGATAATTAGCTGGTCAGTGGAAATTAAAGGCGAAGAGAGAGAGCAAGAGCAGCGGAGTCAGCTCCTAGATGAGCCCCAAGCACCAAGCCAGGATTGCCTCCCTTGGGGCTTTGCAAGAGACTGTGAAGAAACCCTGAGAAATTGTGCATTTACAGAAAGACTGAGTTGCCAGAATGAAACTGATGGAGGGAGAAGAGCGTGGGACTAGTGGTGGCAGAGCTGAGCCTAGGTGCTCTTATTGGAAAAAGACCACAAAGTGTGAAGGAGGTGAGATAATCCTTATTGTTTGTGATTAATCCTGCAGGGAGAGGGTTTACCCCAGGGATAGGCAAAAACCCACTGCAGACCCCAAACATAAGACAATTAAAATGACTTAATATATTAAGAGTAGATGCTCTATTAGGTGTCTCAACTTGGGCATTCAAAGAATTTTTTCTCCAAAAAACTATTGGCTATTAGTTGCTATGGGGAAAGGTGGGAAACCACTGAACAAAAACATCATGCCATCAAGGATGACCCACATCAGTCTGATATCCAGTGATTGGACAACTGCACAGAATAAATGACTGTATATCAATAAAATAACTTCCTCCAGATTCGGTGTTAGAAATGAAAACATAACAAGCCATCAAGACATTCAGCGCTGCATCTTATCCCCTATTGCAAAAACCTCTCAAGGTGCAGATTAACAGTGCCGAACAAACGCAAAACCAAATGCAAGGAGAAAAGTCCTTAACTAGAGGCCCATATCAGCAAGTGGTCTAAAAATACACAAACACTATACACAAAAGAATCACGCAATATTATGCAGGTTCACCTGTAAATATGGACAATTTTTTCAAAAGCACTTTTTCAATTTGGTGTCATAATTTTGTGTGGCCCAATTTCTGTACTTCAGAAACGTATACAGAATAAACTGTTTATCAGGGTAAATTAGAAAGGGAGCTAGCTATGTTAAGGACCAGGCATAGAAGATACAGTCCAAAAACTATGAATGCAAACAAGATACAGGTGCAGATTCAGTCACTCATTGTTATAAAAGATAAATGTAACTGGTGTCAGTACAAATCATTTGCTTAGTAGCTACACTGAAGGCTTTCTAAAATGCTTGTAGCATGGAGTAGGTCATGCCTGGCCACTAAACAAGCAGGACAAGACAAGGAGTCATTCTGTCATTTATACTCCCTGGAGCAAGATTCAAAGAGAAGCACAGATGCTGTTTTCTCCTGGCATCCTCAGGGACCAAACCACTTTTTGATGGAGGAGAGAGAAAGTCCCACATTCTTTCTCCAACAGCCTGTGCGAGAAGGGCCACTTGGTGGAAACACTGTGACTGATATTCTCCAATTGTCATGGGTGGTATAACTTCCATTAACTTCAGGAGAGCAGAATATAGCATATACTTGTCCACTCAACTCCCCTTGGAGTAGTAAATCTCTGTTGTTCATCGGACTGTGCGTTTTAGGCATGATAAAGCCCTCTAAATAAATGGGATTACTTAACAAGCGAGAAAATTTAAGTTTTCAGCAAAAGCACGGAAGAAAAAATTTAGAGAATCCAAAGTCTAATTTTTTAAAGCATTTAAAAATCATGTCTGTATCTTATTTTTAAGGATTTTTTTCCTGTAAAATCTTTCTGCATTTAAAATGTAAATTAGAGTCAGTATAAGACAAGTGAGGAAAAGGATCCTTTCTATAGTTCCTTATACCATGTGTTAGGTCAATTTAAATGTAAAATAAGTGGGAAAATCATGTAATGTGTCTTTTTCATGTAACTTAGGAAATGAGAATTTATCATGCTCCTTGGCTCACAGTGACTCAGCTACAGTAACACAAAGAAGGTGAATCCAGATGGGGCAGAACAGAAGAAGATTTGATGAAAGAGTAATCTGTGCCAATTCAAGAGGAGAAAACCTGGATAAATTCCAAAAACGTCAGGTGTGTAAGATACTTCTGTGCTGCTTAAATGTATTTAGTATATAACCTATTCAAATACTTTCTAAATGTGGATACATTACAAACATAAAACAGCATAAGGAGGGACTGTTCTTGAATAATTTCTCCACTGTATTAGGTGTAACAGACATTACTTCAACATAGTTGATGAATAAATATCTATGTTTGCAACCGTTTTTCCCCAAACAAATATCAATCGCGGCCAGTACAAGGGTAATCTGATTGTTCAACTGCATTCAATGTTAGCATTTTTGAGACAACTGAGATTGTTAATTTTACTCTTGTGCTACACCTGCTGTTCTCTAAAATATCTCTAAGATCCTAATACCAGATAGAAACTACAGTTCAGTTAATGACTTTCTAATGGAAATAAATCCTTCTTATCATTCTTATCGTATGAAGACCCTACGCTTTAGCCTTCCCTCAGAAATGAAGCACACATCACTCTTTCCCACTTACTTGCCATTTTTCCCCCAAAAGACAGATTTTTTTCATAAATACTTTGTTTTCATTCTTTAATATAATAATGCAGATAGGCTGTACCATGTGGATAGAATATGCCTTAGTTAATATGCTATTTATAAATTCAACTGGACAGGCATACATGCTGCCAATAATACTACAAAAATGGCAGAAGTGCTACAGAGATGTTGCTGAGCAAAAGAGCAATTTCTCTATAGCACTATATTTTGTAGCACCATATGTGACATATTTATGATGCACAGTGCAACTGGTAGTCTCTCAGTCTTCAAGCAGCCTGCAGTGCTCTCCTCTGCCCCCTCCAAGTGGGAAGGGAAGCAGAATAGGGTAGACAATCACTAAATGCTCCAGTCTCCTAGCTTCTGTAAGAAAGGAGGGAGCAAGGGGCAGTTGCAGGAGACTGGGGCTGCTCCCCATAGGCACCAACTTTTATTTTTGCTGGGGATGGCCTAAGATGATGGAAGTGTGGAAAGTTTTACACATTTCAGGAGACAGCCCTCTCCCTGGGGGAAGCAAGGCAGGGCCCTCAGGCCCCCATGACAGCCTGACCCCCAAACACCAAGTTGCAGCACGCTCACTGACAGTCTCCCTTTGCCTGCAGACAGGTATGGAGGGAGTTAAAAGCCCCAACAATTCACTATTCTTGCCCCTGGCTGGTGGCTTTGCTGTTGCATGCCATTACAGCTATTCTGTAACACTCCAGCCCAGGAGCTTGGCAAAGTGGGGGATAAGGAGACATGACATGTATTCATGCCTGTAGTGCTAAATTTTTGTAGTGCTTCAGAATGCAACAGCATTTGTAGTACTACAAATGTAGCGTCTGTCTGTAGCCTCAGAGTAGCGCTGGAGCACATGCTAAAAACATCTGCAGAGCCTAGTTACAAGGCTTGAATGCAAATGGAGCAGGAACAAATGGCTGGGGCTTGTTTCTCAGCAACAGGGCCAAGGCTGGGACTAAGTAACCTAAAAAACCAGAGAATTATAAAATAATAAAAAGAAGCTGGAAGGGACATCTCTTTATATCATCTAGACCATGTTTTAAAACAATAATTTTAACAAAGCAATTCCCCAGCAAGAGCAAATGCATTAGATACAGCAGCTATTTTAAATTAGTGTTTAAAACTGTCTGCCTAATATGGAGACGTAGTAGCTAGAGCCACAGCAATATACTACCAACAGCAGTGTATGTGGGGGCAGCAATCATTTTGGTATCAGAAGCATCAGCATAAGGTTCATTAACATGAACAGAATGTGAGGAGGCAGTTCTCAAGCAGTACACACCAAACTCAACCTGGTTTGGGGTTTTTACGTGCTATTCCATTTTGCCTGAAATCTGTGTAAAATGATTGCTCTGCTCTACCCTGAAGCATTGGGGCTAGATCTCAACTGAGCTTTCAGGCATTTCAAGTTATGCTTCAGCATGCCAAAAAGATAAGTGCCATGTCCCAAGAGGACAATCCAAATAGGCGTATTTTAGTGCCTAGGCTTCCTACGAAGTAAAGGAAAAGATTCATGGACCTCCACAGCGCGATCCAAGCCACCTACGGGCTGAACTGTGTGGCACCTCAAGCTATCCAATATGAAACATTAGACACAAGGTTTGTATCTGAACTCCCACCCCTTTCCTGAGTGAGTTTAGGTGGCTAACTCAGCACTGCATATTATGGCTAAATACAGACAGTCAAAAATCCTGAGGCTGAATCCATTCAATCTTCACAAGTTAATCTAAGGTGCATAGGGCCAATAAGCAAGTGAACAGACATTTACTTTTCATTCCAGAAATGCAGCCACATGCCTGCAGTGGCCCAGGCCAGAATCTGGGGGAGAGGAGTGCTAAAGCATGCCTCTGTGCTCAGCTGGAACAGACAGCTTGGACCAAACCTAACCCACCCTGTGAGGGAGGGGCTCCAGGGAAAGCATAAAGCATCCTGGGATGCTGCGGGACAGTGAGTTAACTTGAATCTGGAGGGGATCTGGGACAAAAGTTTAATAAGCCAATTTAACCCAAATCAGCTAAATCTGGTACAATATTCATCCAGATTTATCTTAAAACAGTTTCAGCCAGTTTAAATAGCAGTTTTATGTGCACTGAATTTCTGTTTTGTTACAGATTTGAACCAATTTCTGATCAGTTATACCAATTTGTGTGTAACTTCTGTCCTTAGCCTAGGTGCCTCCGTTAACTCAAGATATAGGGCAACCAGACAGCAGGCATCTGACTAGTGGTAATGATGCTCACCTCCTGCATAACGTAATGATTATAGCACTCAGTAAAGAAGTGGAAGATCATGGTTACAGATTCTCCTCAAGTGAAGGCATTCAAACCCACATCCCCCACCCATAGCCCCAGAAGAGTACTCTTAACACCAAGGTGTAAGATAGGGTGGGTAGGTCATTTCTCCAAGCCTCCTCTTGAAGCTGAACCAATAGGTAGCCACAAATACAAGGAGGAACCAAGATGACAGCAAGCAAATGGAATCCTGACTCTGCTGTGTAGTATTGAGGGCTCTCTCCTAGCAGCAGCAGGACTATCTCCTGCTCCAAGGGTTACTTCTCTTTCTTTACCAAGACTATCTAATGTAAAATACATGGGCAGTCCCAGGAGCTGAGATCAGCGGGATGTGGATTTGAATATCCTCAGGCAGAAGGTGGCCTAGAACTGTAGCTGCTATTCCTGGGCAAGCACTCTAACCACCTAGCTATTATGCAGAAGATGGGCACTCTGCTTCCATGTTTTGGAGGGAAGGTGACAGTGGGTCCTGCACCATGTACTGAATTCAGTACTGTTGGTGAGAGTTAGAAATGCTAATGAAGTGGGGACGAAGGTTTTTTGGCAAGCATGCCACAAATGAACTCCACACACACCCTAAAGGCCACTCCAATCCCTTTCTGTTACCCAATCTGCTGTTCAGTTTTCTGTACCCTGCTCTGTGGTCTCTGAACAAGCTGCTGCTCTGCATTCTGCTTCCTGCCTGATCTGCTGCTCTGCTTTCTGTTCCCTGCCTATCTGCTACTGTGCTACCTGATCCTTCCCCATTCTGCCTCATGCCATACACAGAAGCTGCCCATACTGCATTTGGCACCCGTGCTGCATGTTGGCCACTCCTGCTCTAATGGATTAGGATAGTTTTCAACCTTTTTTCATTTGTGGACCCCTACAACATTTTGAATAGAAGTGCAGATTTCTTTGGAAATTTTGAATGGAGGAACAGACCCCTTTGAAATTTAAGTATGATTGATCATAGTCATCTTTTGTGGACCCCTTAGACATAGCCTGTGGATCCCCAGGGGTCCACGGAACCACAGGTTAAAAACAAATGATTTCATTTATGTGCCTCCCTAAACACCAACTTGGACTGAGAGATTTTAAGCAAAAGTTAGCTGCCTCACTGCTTTAACTGGATTACCTATGAGTACATTTACAAGTCTAAAATCTAGGTAAGTAATGATATTTTTAGCCCAAAATATAGGAAGCTAATGAATTTAGGAGCCTAAGGGGTTTTTCTGATGTCTGATACAGATTATATTCCATTTTGTAGGCAATCAAAATCCTTCAGAAGTTCTGTTTAGACACCTTGCTTGGTTCTGGCCCTTAATTAGATTTTATAATAATAATAATATTGTGGTTACTTAGCGCACACAGTTCTTTCAGAAGATAGGTACTGGTGAATAAAGAAAGGTGTCAAACATTCCCATGTAGATATTATTCCATTCTGCTAATAATTCCTGAAAGGCCAATTTGGTACTAACACATCTGATGATTGATGGTGTCAAGCATTTCAAACCAAATCAACCTATTTAAAAATACTTAACTCATATGACTGACAATTTCTGTCCACAACATGCTAAAAAATTAAAACAAGCACAACCCATATATGAAATTCAGATTCAATTATGATGTTAATGCAACTCCATGCATATACTAATAGTCTACTGGGTCTACACATGCAATTAATGCGATGCAATAAACTCAAGAGCACTTTGACCTGAAGTACAATGCTCCTGGATATAGCATCTACATGTGCTCCTGGGACCACAGCACTTTGAACTGAGGTGGAACAGCCCAGCACTGGCAGAAGGCATGGGGTGGGGGGGGCGGGAGGGTAGTCAGCCCCAGGCTCCAGGTGGTGGCATTGTGCAGTGGACAGGCTAGCTGGGGAACGAGAGTGCTAAAAGTGTGGAGTTGTGTGGCTAGGAGGTAGCCCCTGTCACTGTCTTCATGTGCATTTCAGGGCAGGGACTTACTCTGCTATAAGATAGTAGTTCCCAACAGTACTATCTTAATGACAGAGTTAATTATTTACTGTACCCTAATACTGGTGCGTGTGTAGACTGTGCCACATTACTGCGCAGCTAATTAATCTATGCCACACAAAGTATATGTGTAGTTGCACCCCTAAGTACCAGCCAAAAGAACAATAACCCTTGAAGTATTAAAGTACTTTTTTCTTGGAACAGAATGGACATATTTAGATGTTGGCTTAATCATATTTTTCTTTTAAAGAGAGTTAAAAGGGCATATTGATAGCTTTATCTGTGATTGGTTTCAGCTTCCTGCTCTATAGAAGGAATGTAGGAAGAAAATGAAGCATGAACAAAAGTTAATCATTGGGAAAATGATTTAGTTTGTGTCTGTGGATAAAGAGATTTTCATTCTAATATTATTAAAACATTTCTTTGCAGTTTTATAGTGCTTTTTATCCAAGATGCACAAAGCATTTTTAAAAAAGCATATCCACCCTCCCCCCCATCACCAGACTCTTTCTTCCAGCTTCTTTAGAAAATATTTTATTTGCATGATACATGTTTGTCTTTCTTTTTCTTCTAGGTCCTTAATATCCCTCCCAAGCAATACAGCACATTCCATCTCAGCAAACAGATGAATGGCTGAAATCAACAGCCCCCTACTACTCTGCCCTCTTTCACTGCTAGGCCTGGAACCCCAAGTTGCAAAAGGCTTCATTTTACTACAATATGTACAAATCACTAAACGAAATGTTCACATTTAAAGACTAGCCCAATAATTGTTAAAACAATTACTAGCCAAGGGCAGCTATTCCTGCATTTGCTGCTGAGTTTCTAATGGGAGTAAAACACTAACCATAGCATAAGCAAAGAAGGATGTCTAGTGGTCAGTGATTTGGCAAACTTGTATTTGGCACCCTGCACAGCCACAAACTATCTGTGCAGATTCAGGCAGCTGACTCTGTACTTCAGCTTCCTATGTGTGAAATGGGGATGACAGTAATCTGTCCCTAAAGGTGGGCAAAATTTCTTAGGGAATTTATTTATTCATTAAATAATGAATTTAGTTTTAGAGTAACCAAACCAATTGGTAAGTTTGGGTCAAATTGAGCAAATAGCATTCACCTAAACAAACAAAAAGTAGGGAAAAAGGGGGGAAATAGCAAATCATTGCATTCTGCCACGTAAAAAAAACAAATTTAGCATTTTCAGGTTAGAATCACAAAGAAATGTAGAACTATTCACAAGAGAGAAGGAGGAGCAGCTCCCCTTTACATTCAGTAGCCCTAAGGTTAGGACGCTCATGGGATCAGGCACTAGATCTCAGTACTTTCTCCTTGTAAGTGAATGCACTAGCCACTAGACTACAGAGCAGTGGTTCTCAACCTTTTTAGACTTGAGGCACCCCTCAGAATATGCCAACTGTTGGCTGTCACTTACACAGAAAATTAATAGAGCAATTCTTGCAAAGAACTCAGAAAGACCACAGCAGGTCAGAATGTTTTTAACATCATCCATTCCTATTTAAAATATCAGGGTTTATCTTATGAGTCATGGGTAGTTCTTTGCACAACTAATAGTGCTAGAGTGGCACTATTCTCTTGCTCTCCCAGGCTATGCTGGTGCCCTTCAGTCCCCCATCCCTGCTGGTGCCCCTCACTCCTGACTCACGGCCCCCTGGTGTTGCCAGTGCCCCACACTCCCGACCCACAGCTCCCCCAGCCCTACCAGTGCCCTGCACTCCCAACCCACAGCCCCCCACCACACCAGTGCCCCTCACTCCCAAGCCACAGCTCTACAGCCCTACGAGTGCCCCTCACTCCTGACCTGCAACACCCTGGTACCCCCAGAATGTGATAACTCCAATTCATATGGGCAGTGGTAGAGCAAGTACAGCCCAGGCATAGGCTGGAGGGAAGAGAAGGGGATGCCTGTGGCACTCTCACCCTGGCCTGGGGCACCAGCGCTGCCCCAGGTGGCCTGGCCACATGCCCTCCTCCCGTCCCCCCACCAGGCAGCATCTCCCAACTGCATCACCCCTGTGAGCACAGGCACTGGTACCAGCCTCAGTGCCACTGGCCTGACCATGGAGCTGCCCGCTGCCCTCAAAGGGTCCCCTGTCCCCTTCCCCTTCTGGAAGGGCAGATGCCTGCCCCCTACCTGGCCAGAGCCCTGGTGCACGGACAGCTTCCCACACTGCCAGCAGGCACCTGCCCCTCCTCACATATCCATCTCCTCCACACACCCGTGCCACACACACCCACACCCACACACACACCAAGCCCTGGCCCTCCAACCTGCACTTCCCATAGAGCTATTCCCACTACCCTGTCTGGCTGCACACTGGCCACATGTGTGTGTCCTCTGCCTCCAAGTGCCCTCCCCCTGTTCCCACAAGTGGAGCAGAACAAAATGCCAGACATTTGTTCAGATTTTTGGGGGAAGGGCCAGGGCAGGGGTTGTGGGGCAGGGGATGGGGGGGTAGATCTCGGGGTACCCTTTACTTACAAAAAGTGATCTTTCACCATAAAAAAGTTGGACCACTGATCTAATGATATGCTGGCTTTCACAAGAGAGAGAGCCAAATGTTCTGAAATGAGCTTTTAAAAAGGGAGAAAATGCTTAGTAAGGTACAACCATTAGGCAATTTGGCAAAATTATAGAAATTCAATATGAAGAAAAATGAAAACTGAGTTATTATTCATGGCACTAAGGAAGTACAGGCTGCATGAATGGGCTGTAAGGTGGACAGAAAACCGTCTTGAGCATCAGGCTGAGAGAGTAGTAATCAATTGCTCAATATCTAGTTGGCAAACAATATCAAATGGAGCGCCCCAGGGGTCAGTCCTGGGGCCAATTTTGTTCAATATCTTCATCAACGGCCTAAACGATGGCATAGAGTGCACCCTCAGCAAGTCTGCAGATGACACCAAGCTGGGGGAAGCAGTAGATGTGCTGGAAGGTAGGGCTAGGATTCAAAGTGACATAAACAAACTGGAGGATTGGGCCAAAAGAAACGTCATGAAATTCAACAAGGACAAGTACAAAGTCCTGCACTTAAGACAGTACAATCCCATGCAACAGTACAGGCCAGGGGCTGCCTGGCTGGGCAGAAGCTCTGCAGAAAAGGATCTTGGGATTACAGTGGACAATAAACTGAATATGAGCCAGTAGAGTGCCCTTTTTGACAAGAAGGCTAAGGCCATACTGGGCTGCATTGGTAGGTGTGTTGCCAGTAGGTCAAGGGAAGTGATTATTTCCCTCTATTTAACACTGGGGACGCCACATCTGGAGTACTGAGTTCAGTTTTGCCCCTCTCCCCTCCCCCCCACTACAGAAACAATGTGGACAAGTTGGAGAGAGTGGAGGGCAATTAAAACAGTTAAGGGGATGGGGCACATGATGTATGAGAAAAGGGTTAGGGAACTAGGCTTATTTAGTCTACAGGAAGAGAAGACAGAGAGGATTTAATAGCAGCCTACAACTACCTGAAGGTGGGGGGTTGAAAGCGGATGGAGCTAAACTCTTCTCAGGGGTGGTAAATGATAGAACAAGGAGCAAGGTCTCAAGTTGCAGCAAGGGAAGCTTAGGTTAGATATTTGGAAGAATTTTCTCACTAGGAGGGTAGTAAAACACTGGAACAGGTTACCCAGAGATGGTGGACTCTCCATCCTTGGAGGTTTTTAAGACCTGGCTAAACAAAGGGAATGATCTAGGTGGGCATGGTCCTTCTTTCAGCAGGGGGTTGAACTAGATTCCCCCCTGAGGTCCCTTCCAACCCTAATTTCTATGATTCTATAATTCTATGGTTATTCGTTTGACTGTAAATGTGAGTGCTACATTGCAGAAGCATTAGAAAAATTAAAAATGTTAAATATTATAAAAACATTTATTTTTGTGGTTTCATTAGGAAAAAATACACATCATTCAAGTCTGATTTTCATGAATTTGGTCATGGAAGTTTGTTAGATACTAGAGAACTCTACCTCTTTGGTATCTCTATCACTCAACTATTTGTTACGTGTATTCTTTTTATATTTGTTTTACTGCATTCAAATGGTAGAACAATAAGATCTCCCTCTGGTGGTTAATTTCATGCCTGGTAATTTTCAAAGGCTATATAATTACTGGGATGAAATCTATGCTTTATAATTTTGGTGGGGGAGAGGATTTGTTCAGATTTTATTACAGCTGTGGCTTTATAAAACATTCAGTCTAGTTTTTTCTTCACTTGAGAGGGTTGAAATGATCACCAATTCATTATTTTAATCAAACAAAAACTGTGCCAGAACAAAATCTTATCCATAATGCTTTCTGCAGAGGAAGCAGAAAATGTTTACAAGCAACTAAAATTCAATATGAAATGGGAAATACACTTGGCTTGAACTCTATAGATCTTTTTATTTTAAAGTATAATGTAATGCTCTGAAAGGTACTGGAATAAAATCCCCAGAGATTAAAATCTTTTCCTTATCCACATAAATAAGTAGATGCATTAGCAGTAACAGTGCAAGTTTCCTCAGCTGTCCAATCAATACGTTTCAACTGTGACCTGAAGAAATAAGTTCCAAAGGTAAGAAGGACATTGAAACTACATGGTTCATTCAGTTGTAGGCTTTTGAAATAGCAAGCATGCCATTAAACAAAAGGAAAATTCTGGGGGAACTTTAACTATAGAACAACAAAAATACAGTATTTAACTTCTTTACTACTGAAATTTCCATTTATATTTATAATGATGTTTTAAACAACATTGACACTGAAGTTAATACAACATTCTGATGCTCCGGACACATAAAACAAGAAGTGAAATGGTTCTTACAAATCTGTGTTTGTAAAATTCCCATAGTCAAACAAACACTACCTAGAGGTTAATTTGTTTACACTGAGCTAATTATCTAAAATATGGAGATGTATAAAACTGCAACATCAAAGTATGTATAAAACAAAGTATGTATAAAACTGCAACAAAGTAATATTACGTTGCAATATTAATTTCTATATGTTTCCTATAGTAACTGTATCTTACTTTATAAATACACTGCATGACTAATTTAGGATGAAAAGTGTCTTAAATGTCCAAGTTAAACAAAAAGTAAACTGAAGACCTACTCCTACAAAGAACATTCATGACTGTAGACATGTGAGTGCTTCCACAGTGTCTGATGGGTCTACTCTCATGTAAAATGTTACACATGTTCTTAATTCTATACAAGACTGCAGCATAACAGGGGCCCCATAGATGAATCTATGAACTCTACTGAAGTATAAGATTAGCCTAACCTTCATCTTAAATTTTCCTCTTTAAATTATAACGATTTTCTTACTTAACTTGCTATAACTATCAGTTACTAATACAGTGTCCTTTTAAAAAAAGGGAGGGGGTGAGTTTTTAAACCTTAATTGAATACCATTAACCATTAAAATTACAGTTCATAAACTTTCAATTCATGTACTATTCTAACCTGTAATGATTGATTCATCATCTTTCATATTAAAGAACAAACGACTGTATAATAGTTTATGTGAGATTATGACAGGAGACAGACCCTTCAGTTAAAAAAAACATACTTTTTAATAGTGGTAGTTGACTAAATATAGTTTGTTACACTGGCCTTTTTGTGATCTCTCATGCTTATACACTTCTTCAAAAACCTATATTTTGCAAAAATATACTTCCTTCAAAGTTGCCTAAAAAAACCCCACAAAACCTCTCAGAAAAACCACTGAAATCTTTGTCAGAAGAAAAATCAAAACTGGGTAGTCAATATGGCACTTGTCTGTCAATCAACATGTAACCAAGTCAATCTTTACATTATATGGCTTGTGCTTCTAACATAGCTCTGTATTATGAACTCATTTACAGCAAGTTAAATTCAGTCAAAAGTATGGATGGAAGCACTGACTACATGATGAGAGAGAGAAATAAATGCATGACTCTGGAAGGCTTCCAGGTCTAGATTTCAGAGGGACAGGATCTGAACTATTAACTGTATTTCAAATCTTTTAAGATGCTGTAGGTAGTGGTTTTGACTACTACAGGGCCAAATTAAGAATAAAAGGCCCCAATATTGTTCCCTTAACATAACTTCACAAGGAGAATTAAGAATTTACTATAACTTGAGCTTTCACTCATTGTCACCGTGCAATTTTTTAGTACCCGAGGATTTGGTGTCTATCTAAATCTTCAAATTAAAAATGGAGAGCCAGTCAAAGAGCTTAAAAAATGTCATGTTCTGAGTCCTCAGCTTCACAGGTCAGTCATACAAATTCAGCCTACTGGCTGGCCAAATTTTGCTGAGGTCATGATCTAAGGATGAAAACCTGGCTCCGTAGAATTCAAGGGCAAAACTCTCATTGGGTATATCCAGATGAGCGTCCATGTGCCTCATGCGGCATCTCAAACCAGTCTGAGATGCTGCAAGAGGCACCTGAGAACGAAAAAATGTTCCCTGTGCTGCATATTTGCAGTGTGGGGTCAAAATTTGAAAGCTGAATTTCCAGGTATCAAATAAAAATACCGTCGAGTAAAGCAGCACAGGGCATGGTTCCCCATCGGCCCCGAGGCAAGCCAGGGCTTGGACCTCCAGAGATGCTCTGGCATCTGGCCAGAGAGTCTCTACAGTGCCCCCTGCTGCGGAGCTGCCCCAGTAAGTAGGGACTGGGGGTTCCTGTGTTTCCTATGTGGGGGTTGTGTGGGGGTGGGGAGCTGGTCGGGGGGATCCCCTGCAGGGCCCACAGCCCCTCCCTGCAGGGTCCCAGCTTCCCCTGCAGGACCCACGACTCACCTCCTCTGCTGACAGCCCAAGTGGCCCCAGTGCTGCCTGAAGCGGTACAGCACTACAGCGAGCTGGACCAGCTCTGGGGCAAGCAGCAAAAGCAGTGTCAGCTCTGAGGCTCCAGAGATGTGCCGCACTGCTGGAGGCTCTGGTCACAGCAGGCCCTGAGTGCCCCATAGCCACTGCAGAGGAGGAAGTGAGTTGTGGGCCCTGCAGGGGGTGGGATTGTAGCCCCATCAGGGGGGTTGGGTCATGTAGGGGGTCTGTGGACTGTACGGGGGGGCTGCAGCCCCAGCGGAGGGGCTGTGGGTGGGCAATAGCTCCAGTAGGGGGGCATGTGGGCCGTGCAGGAGGGCCTTGGCCCCTGAAAGAGGGGCATGTGGCTCCTGTGGTGGAAGCTGGGGGTCAATCCATGTGCTGTGGGGGGGGCTGCAACCTGTGGGGTGCAGGGGACCCACCCCTCCTGAGCAACCCCACCCGCACAGTCCCCCCACACCTACCCACCTGCATCCCCCCACATCTAACCACACACCTACCTGCATCCCCCCCGTACCCCTTCTCACCCCCCTCTTGCAGATCCCACACCCATCATGCCCAGCTGTCAGATAGGATGAGACCTGCTGGCAGGAGCTGTGGCATCAGGGGCAGCTGTCCCCATATCCTGGTTAGTGAAGGGATAATGGGGAGCTCTAATTGTTCTCTGGGAATAAAACTAAATGCAAGCATCAAAACATACAGATATTTAGAATTAATTTTATTATGATGATAGAGACACTGGTAGTCTTCCAAAATGCTTTAACATTGTAAATATATCAATAAGACATTGCCCAACCAATTCTCTCTCTCTCTCTCTCCCTCTGTCTTTTGTTTTAATTTTGGAAGAACATGGATGTTGGGGTATTTTAAAGAGTGAATTTGGGATTTTTTTTATCAGATATTTTGCAGTCTTAAATAGGGACCACCAGAATTCCTGCTAGTGAGGCAGGTGGCAGGACCCAGGAAGAAAATCCTGCTCAGGGGTGGTATCTGGGACCCAGCTGGAGGTGGCTGACCTGGCCACTTGAGGCCAGGAGGACATGCTTTGACAGTTCAAAGCAGGCCACAACACTGAGAACATCTTCCGGGCAAAAGCTGCCCAGATGGCCGGGCAGTGGAACACACGGCAGTAGTGCTGCACGGAAGCCAACTGTGCAGCCACAGCCCACTGGCAGCTGGTCCATAGGTACAGATGCTTGTGCTGCAGCCATGCAGTCTGCATTCGAGTCTGGCAGGCATGCAGCCTTGGAGCCACATACTATTGCAGCTGGCAGCAGGTCACAGCCAGGCAGCAGTCCCAACTGCCAGACTGCTGCAGTGGGTAGAGGTGCCAGGGACAACTCCAGGTTAGTGCTGCTTCAGCAGTCCAGCTGCCACAGGTACTGGCCCAGGCTCTAGGTCTCCCTAGCTGAAGGTATGAAAGTTGCTGGGCAGGGTTATTTTGCCCCAAGTGGCACAACTTGCCCCGCACCAAAGTGCATGTCCAGGCACATGCGCCGAGGCAAAAATCTCCAGCTCAAATTTGTGCTGGTCCTATTTGAGCTGCTGCAAATGCCTGCATGTGTAGAAGTGCCCATTGACTTTAAAGAGGCTAGCATCTCACACATCTCCCTGACCATAGAACATAGTATAGGCATGAGCACTGTTGGCATAGTATATGCTGGCACTGTTCCCACACAGAGCAGCCATATGTGTTCCTTTGTCATGGTATGTCAAAGGCAATATAAACAATGAGCTCCATTCACATGGGTTTTGTTAAAACTCAAGAGAGACAATACACCTGCCCCATAATAAAACAGACAAGACAACCAAAACGAGAAATACAGTGAGTAATTTTACAGAACAAACTAATAAATTACTGACTTGGTTCAGGAGCAGCCTTGGGACTTCAGTACCCTGAAGCAGTGGAAATTAAATAAATCAAAAGGGGATAGGGTAGAAAGGAAGATTAGAAAAGGGCAAGATACAGTTCTTCATTAGCTCCTGCCATCATATAACTTATGGAGCTGCCTTGAGGGCAGCATTCTGAATGAAGCA
The DNA here is from genome assembly GCF_052110815.1 of Crocodylus siamensis. NCBI lineage: Eukaryota > Metazoa > Chordata > Crocodylia > Crocodylidae > Crocodylus > Crocodylus siamensis. Next base: position 74,459,998 of record NC_143396.1, on the reverse strand, counting down.
ATGTAGCATTGCCTATACTGAGACAGCTGAAGGCAACAAACTCCCCCCCCACCAAAAAAAAAAAACCAAACAACCCAGGAATTAATTTTAAATAATGGACACAAAAGTTACCCACTTGTATGCAAGTGGCAGATAACATTACTTTTCTTTCCAGTGAGCACAGGCAAACCAATCAACTACAAAGTTTATGGCTAGTTACCCCAGAAAGTTCACAGGATAGGATCAGTGCTAGAAAAAATTGGTCATATCAGGGTCCACAAGGAAAAGATACTACCACAGTTTCATCTCATTTCATCCCACGACACACATACATACTCTCTCTCCCTCTCTCTCTCTCTGTAGGAATTATTAGGCCCATCAAACAATACCTTATTTACCACAGTGAGCTTGCACAGCTTGAGAATGAAAAGAAATGTACACTTCCAAACTCCATTTTGATGTATAACCCTATACTTAAAGATGTCACACGCATGTGTTCTATTAATAGAGGTACTATTGAAATAATTTTACCACTGCTGATGCCCCTCTTTTCAAAAGACCTCTTATAGGCTAAGTACAGACAGTCAAAAAGCCAGAGACTTTTTTTAAAGATTTAATCATTGGAGATTAGTCTAAATTTCAAGGATTGAACTGAGAAGCAAATGAACAGACATTCACTTCTAACTCCAGAAATGCAGCCACATGCCTGCAGTGGCTCAGGCCAGAAGTTAAGGGGCCCTAAAGCATGCCCCACAATCACTGCCCAAGGAAAGGGAAGAGAAGTCCTCCAAGGTTTCCCCCCTTTCTGCTCAAGCAGAGGGGGTGTGGTCAGGCCTCAGGGGAAGGGGACTTTAAACCCTCCTCCCTGACCCATGTGGGACTCCAGCTCCAGTCTCCCAGGGGAGGGGCAGCCCCCATCAGGCTTCCCTCAAGCAGAGGAGAGGTAAAGCCACACCCTGACCAGGGGTTTAAACCATGCCCACCCCACCTTACCCCCATCCAGGGGAGCAGGCAGTGTCTGCTTGGCTTTTTTCCTGCTCCTTACTCAAGCAGGCCAGCAAGCTGAGGTGGAAGGGGAGAGGGGGTTTTAAGCACCTCCTCCCCCACTCTACTCCCAGCCTGCTGGCCTGCCTGGCATCTAGCCATGCCCCCTACCCCTCTGCTCAAGCAGGGAGCAGGGGAAAAACAAAGCAGGGGATGCTTCACCCCTGCCAGGCAGATCCTGGCTGGGGTTTAGAGCCAGGTTTCCCACTCCCACCACCTTCTCAATAAGCCGGAGCAGTGAAAGCGCTCTGGCTAGGAAACAGAGCGGTGGGACCAACCCTGTCCCACTGAAGCAGACAGCACAGCCCAGGGCTGCAAAGCATCCTGGGATGCTGGAGGACTGAGAGTTAATTTGAACTGGGAAAGGGCCTAGGACAGATGTTCCATAAACCAGGTTTATCTTAAATTAGTTTCAGCCATTTTGTAAGTGGTTTAAGTGCACCAAACTTCTCTTCACAGACGTAAATCAGTTTTTGAACCGGTTTATGTAAACCTTCTGTCCATAGCCAGAGAGTGAATTTTTCAGAAGCAATACACCATAAATAGAAATTTCACAAATAGATTATTCTCCACTTTAAACTTGAAAAATGTTGACTACTATGGAAGATGATTAAAAGCTGTTGAAAACTGTCACACATTTTCAAAATATTGTCATCAATTTTTTAAAAATGTTCCATTAGGCAATATCATATTCACATATGTGCACAGATACCCTCCCTGGGCCTCAACCCTTACCTTCCATTCCAACAAATTAAAATCTGTCATTAATTGGCTCTTGCAGCATGCAAAGGCCACCAAATTTGGACTATAATGGAACAATCAGGAAAGGTAAAATAGTAGGAGCGAAGAATCTCACAGCTAGTAATCAGATTAAAGATAATACTGAAAGTGACGAATTTTTGAGAGAAGACAGGGTTGCACAAAGCCATAAACAAATTAGAAAGCTTAACAGAGCACAATAGGTTTGTATTCCTTGCTCAGAAGTTTGATGGATCTTCCCAAAGAACAGGCATCTGTCTTGACCACAAGATGTATATTGCAATTATTTATATGCCATTATTTAAATAATTAGGGTGACAGACCACTTGTAGGAGGATGGAACGTGATTTTATAATGCTCCCATTGGGGTAGCAGTGAGTTATTTGTCCCCTGCACCAGGTTAGACATGCTTTATTTAATTATCAACCTAGGCATCTATCTCATTTACTTAACTTTACTTTCATGAATTTCTCCCTGTTTTCTGAGCACTGCCAGTAAAGCCTGCTTTTGTTTTAAATTACTGATGGACATGGAGATTGATTTCCATTGGTGCTGCTGGGGAGCCTGAACATTAATTCTGATATCAGCAAAGTGCTCAGTACCATAGCTTGAGACAAGTGAAGAATGAATGGGCAAGTGATGAATTCAGACAATCTGTAAAGGCAGTAAGTATAAGTGCAGTAAGCCTAAAATAGTTGCTACACTGCAAATAGTATTCCCTTTTTCATTGCAACCTTGTAAGTTCACTGGGATTTGCAAGGCTCAGACTCAGAGAATATTTTGTACCCTTAAATAAGCCATCTGCCCGATCACCCTGTCTTATACCACTCTCTTTAAATCACATGGAAGTAATTTTGCATGCACTTTAATGTGATTACACATAGAATACCCATTACTGTAGTACAACACACATGCACACAAACTATTTAAACAAGAGGGTTTCCATATTTTGTCAAGTTTATATAACAAATATTTTAAGCCTCATTTATGCTCCACTTGATAATATAATATAAACAATGCACCTTAAAGTATACAAGGACTGCACACAACTTTTTGCTGTTCATTTCTTATTTCTCACACAGCCTACTTTATGCTTTTTTTTTTTGCACACCTCTATTCAAAATGCCTTCCCTGGACTGATCTGAAAGACTACTTTCCCTTTCCTTCAATCTCTCTGATATTTTTTACAAGAAAAATGCCCATTGTGATTTTTTTTTTCTTTTTCTACCCTCTGTGTGCTGCTTTTCATTTTAGATTGTGAGTTTTTTATGTCAGAGGCTGGACTTTATAATTTATCTGGGGGTAGCCCAATACATTTTGAGTATTGCCATAATAAAAATAAATGCACACATGTGAATTAGGATTCTTAACACTGATCCTACATTTCCTACTCCGTAGAAGCTGCAACCAGCTGCTTGTACTAGTTAATTGTGTAACAGCCAGCATTTTTAAAAGGTTTGCAAGGACCAATTGCCTAAATAAACTAAGTGAGAGGTCAACATCTACCTCACTGCTGGTGGGTTTTGTCAAGCTAGATGGACTTAACATACCTGGGTCTTATTTTTATGATATCTGTGTAAGATAGGCAAGTATAAATCATCTTCAGTGCAGATGTAGAAACTGACAAAAAGATTAAGGCACAAATTCTTAGATGTGGATAGGAATTATGTCCCAAGAGCTCCATCTTAACAGAGTTAGGTATTGTAATGCTGAACATTGCAGCACCTCTGCCGTCCAAACTGGAATTTATGGATCGTGCTGAGCAGGGCAAGATAGCCAATAGGAACTACTAAGGACAGGTGTATGTTTTATAACTTCCTCCACCTATCTGGGGCTTAGGCTGTCCACAGGAATACTGCATGGAACTCTTCCCTGGAGGTAGATGCCTAAGCCCTTCCTTTCCGAGAACCAAGCAAATTTCCCACTTCCTTTTTAAAGAAGAAGAGATGGCAAAGGTGACATCCCCCTTTTAATACATCACTCAGTGGTCACAGCACTAAGATTCCCTACCATCCATGGTGAGATGCAAACCCACTATATGACAGCCATGTTTTCTGTTGTGCTGTCTCCTTTTCTGGCCCAGTAAATCTTTACGTCTTTTCTGCAATGTGGAACAGTTTCAGCAGGAGGGCTGGAGAGTACACATCATACTTCCCTAGGAGATGCGAGGTAAGGTGTGAATTTCAGGCAGGAATGACCCCAACAATAAGAATATATACACTTACTACTGAATTACAGTATGAAATAGATACATCATGACCCCTAAGCAGTGCTGACAGGCATATGATAGCTGTTTTCAGAGACCACCTACCAGACTGAACTTCTCATGGGAAATAGGAGGAGGAGTAATTAGTTTCTGGACTTTGACAGGGCTCAGGCATGAGACGGGCACTGAACTGCTTAGTATGTTCAGAACTAAAGTGCTTCAGTATATGCACAGCAGGAAAACATTAAAAGTTCCCCAAGCACCTAATGTCACGAAGTGAAGCACTTGCAGACTTTAAACAGCAACTGAATGGGGAGCTTCCAGGAACACACTTTCAGATTTCAATACCTATATTCTGCTTCAGCCTCTTTTAACATGTGGCCCTTAGGCCACCCACGTTTAAAAATTGTAACTTTTGTGGCTTGACAAATGTACACTGCAAAGAAAATGAGTATCAGTACTGAAATAAACCCTTGTCATTGCACTAATACATGTGAGATCATACTGCCTCTATGTTATTTGGCTGTCTTTTCATAGAGGAACTGCCAGACCCCAACAGTCAGTAGGGAGCCCCAGTGCCATCTGTGGTAGCCTGGACAACATTGCCACTACAGCTGTGGAGGAGATAGGAGTCTTCTAAAAATAATAAATAAAAATCAAGGAATCTATGATTAGGTTTATCATTGTTGTTGCTGCTTGTTTTTTGTTTTTGTTTATTTGGTGTTGGATTTTGGGGGGGTTTGGGGTTTGGTTTGTTTGGGTTTTTTTGGAACTACATATCCAACATTTTCATCTTTAAAAAACAACTTAGTTTTGGGAAATTATTGTATGTGACAGCTCAGATTCTCCTTCACATTGGCTTCTCACTTGCTCTGAATGGAAATCCCTGGGAAGAATTTCACAGAGCTGTGACAAACCCCACCAAATCTTAGGGGGGCTTGTGGAGTGTCTGCATGGGTTTTCTTTTGTTTGCTGTATTGATATTGTTCATGCACTCTCATTGAAAATCCAATGTTATGCTGTACCCATTTATGTCACTTTTAACACTGTAAAAAATATGTTATGCTGTCTGAATATATCCTTATGATTTTGGACATGGTTTAGTCAAAGGAACTGAGGGATACATACTTAATGAAAAGGTATTAGGCAACACTGCTAAGTATCTCTTGCCATTGCTTTTCTCCCAATCACAGAGAGAAGGAGCCATTATTGGGATGGACACCCAAGGCACTTTCTACCTGTAATTTGAAACATTGACCCCCCAATAGTGAAGGCATCTGTGAGAGGAATTCCAGGTGCCTCGGGGAGATGAGACATTTCTAGAGAATCGGAGACCCGTGAGGAACAAGGACAGTGCTGCTGGAGGGGGAAGAGAACTGACTTGATGGTTTTTGGGAAACCATGTAAGTGAAAGGTCTTTGGATTTTCCCAGGTAGGAGGAGGTCCTAAGTTCCCAGTGGTCAGGACTAGGTGGATCAGCAGAAAAGCTGGTTCCAAGTAGGTGAGATAAGAGAATAAAAAACGTTACCCATCTTTTTTGTTCCAGCTTCAAACTGATGTGCAATTTTTCTTATGTAAATCTGTTTCCTATGTAATAAATCATTTCATTGTTTAGTCTCCTTACTGATTTCATAGGGTAAAGAGTGATTTCAAGGCAGGTGATATCCGAGGCTAACCTATTCTACAAGAAGTGAGACCTAAAACTTTTTTCACAACCCAAGAAAAAGCCACTTGGAACTAGCAGATACCAGTTGAGAGGTCCCTGCTGAAACTGCTTGTAGGAATAAAGGGCATTTATACATATACATTTTCAGGCTTGAACATGCTGGAAGTCTGGAGCATCAGCGCAGACTTGATTTATTGAGTCTGCTCTGCACATGAGCTGAGGAGCACAGCGCTGCATTGCTTGCAGTTGTATAAGTGGCAAAATGTGCATCAGTGCAGAGAAAATGGCAGCAGTGCACTTTTGAACTAAAGCACCTCCTATGCATTTTAGCTCAAAAGCAGACCACCACCATTTTCTGTGTGCTGACGTGCATTTTGCCACTTATACAACTGCAAGCGATGCAGCACTGGGCACTTTTCAAAGCACCTGGCACTGCAGCGCTTACATGTGTAAAAATGCCCAAAGAGTTATCCCAGGGCAAACCATAATCTGTGTCTTGCATCAACAGTGGGACAGCAGGGAGAAACTCAGGGCTCCAGGGGTACCCCACAGATGAATTTGTGATGGTTGTAATTTACTGTTATCTTTTCTTTGTGATTTTTAGTTTTTATGCATATGCAAATGCAGGATCCAAGGTCATAGTCCCTCTTTATATGACTCTGGTGAGAATGTGTCCAGCATAATATTTAATTTTTGCCACTACAAAGCTAGAAAAAGCACTGAAATACTGGACAGAGTTCAAAGCAAAACAAATTAAGCTGGGTTTTGCTGTTTTTTACTCCCCTTCACACACTCTTCATTTCAGGGTTTTGCATTCTCTGCTTTGTAAGAGGATGGAAACATTGGGCCTATGAGGAGATGACTGATTTATAAGGAAAGATTAAAGCATCATGGCCCAAATCCAAGTCCCCACTCACATGACTAAATGCTACTTACATGTCTAGATTTAGTCAAGTGGCATTTAAGGCTACTTAATGGAGCTTAAACCCCTCCCAGCTCTGTATAACTCAACTTGTCCTTCTGAGCTTGATCAGGCGGGATCTTCTGTAGCTGCCTATGCTATGTTTTCCTTACATTCTGTTTGAGAAGTGGCATGATTCCACATAAGTACCCAAAAAAGATTAATCAGAGGAAAAACAAAGCTACCTGATGGGGAAGGCAGCAGCTCTTCCCACCTTCTTATCCAATAGTCTGTTGGGTTAGGGCACTTGCCCAGGGAATGAGCAAGTGCCTTAATGCTAGAATTCCCCTCAGCCAGAGAGGATTTGAACCCATATCACCTACTTCCCAAAGTACCCTAACCAGCAGGCTATGAGACGAGAGATGCTAGGATTGATATACAGCTCTGCCCATCTCTGCTGTTTCTGCATTTGCATTTTATAACCTATACAGCAAGGGATGGAGCAGGGACCAAAACCTAGCATACCTTTCTTTCCACAACGGTGGAGAAATTATTTTGGTATTCTTGTAACCTCTTCAATTATTGGGGGGGGAGGGGAGAAATCTTAATTCAGTGCCTGTTTTAGGCCCTACCATAAAATTAATGGCTTTAATTAAAAAGGGCTTTTATAAGCTATTTTTTTTCAGTTATTTTTCAGATATGAAAAGCTTGACTTTAAGGTAGCTAAGAAATATGGACCTCTCCATGTGGTGATACAGGGATAAAATGTTTAATTAAAATAATTACAAGTGGAAAATACATTTCAGGTCTGATGAACACAAGGAACTGACTTCAGGTTATTAGAACCTGAACCTAGACTTCAGGTTATTAAACTTCACTTTATTTAAGAGTGTAACAAGTAATTGCCAAAATTAAAATCCCAATTGTTATTTAACGCCCTCAAAATATCCCTACCCTGAATGTACCCCTTCCTGATTGGAAACTGGCACCAACCTTGTTTACACTGACTACTGTCCATCTGTTAAAATAGATATCCAATGGGTATGTAATCTCTAAGAAGCTTGAGGTACTAATTATCTAGTGATTACACAGTCTAAAGATGGAAAAGAACTCCACATAATACAGGTGGACAGAAATAAAGTTGAAAGCATACTGAACCATTGAAAAAATAATTTTGGAAAACATAGAACACAAGTAATAAATTAATATATGCAATGATCAAAATATAAGGCAGCCACTGAGAAGGAAGAATGTGCCACATGTCCTACACAGTCTCGTGCATCCAATTGAAAATAAACCCTTTAAAATGCAGCCCCTAGAAATCTGAGAATGCCAGGGTAATGGCAGATTTTATTTATAGCTTCCCAGGCTTCTTTGCAGTTCTGTCCCTCACACATTCTGCTGAGGAATCCCGAAATATTTGATCAGTTCCTCATTGCCAGACTGGCAGGAGTTCAAAGCAAAGGCATGTAATTTAGCCCCGATTTTACATCTATGATGCCACCTGGGGTTTTGCAACTGATTTCAGGACCGATTTCTTTGGCCACAGAAAAGAAGTGTAATACCCAGAATCATTTGGGCCAATGTAAAACAGCAGTGGGTCTAGCACTTCTCTGTTAGAGGATGGAGAGACATCAAGAGAATAAGAAAAACAAGCATTGTAGGTTGTAGGACCCCAAGACTCCTTGAGGGGTTTGGAACATTTTTTTTAAAGAGGAAAAGAAAATAATCTCACTGTAGTAACAGTAGGAAACAGCTTAAAAATTGCATGCATTGAGCTCCCAGTTAGACTGGGAATAAATGGCACGGGGGCTAAGGGGTGTGCAGTTTTGTTGGTGTAAAATCTGAATTAACAGCAGAATTTAAGCCTAGTATTTTCAAGAAAATGGTAGTTGGATTAGCCAAAAGGACATTTGAGCTGGCTATTTAAAATGCTAAACTGTGGCTGCCATTTATGTAAAAAGCTTAATTGAAAGCTTTAAAAATACATAATTAAGTTTAAAAAAAAATAATGGAAAGGTGGAAAGCACCAAGCTAGCCAGGTTGAATGGGGATTGAATTCCTTTAGAAAACATACAATTAAATAATTAATCATATTACTTCCTTGTCTATTATTAATTATGTTATAATAGCTACCATTATAGCATAAAAAGGTTTGCCACAGGTGGAAAAAGTCTCATCTTGAACAGCATGCAATTTAAAGAAGAGAAAGAATGATGTTGAAATGGAGGAAGGTGGGGGAAGGACAGGTAACATATGCAATGCCTTCATACTTAATAGTTCCATTTTTTATTCAAATGGATACAGTGGAATTTAAACGAACACCCCATCAAGTCACAATCAGAGCTGCCTTCTCCCCCTTCCATTTTTTTTTATTCTTTTGCCCACCCTCAGAAGCCATATTCATATCCCAAAACATTCCTCTTCTACATTTGTACATTGTGTACTTGTTTAATAACTCTCAGTGGACCAAAATCTTGTAGTGATGGGGAGGCTTGTGTATCCCAATGGCCCTCAGAGCTATGTCACCCAGAGTCTCACACTCCTCACAGGGGGACCCATAGCAAACAGGCCTGAGGGGGGTTCCAGACAAATCACAGTCCAACCCCAGTCCTTAACAGCAAATTAGGCAGAGATGATGTCAGGATTTTAATAGCTGTAAAGACAGTAGAAGCAAGATGGGAATCTCCTGTTGTGTAGGGTACTCTCTTGCCACTGGGCTCAGATCTCCACCTTGTCAAGATCATGTGGTTTCTATTTCCACTGCTTTCTCATAGTTACTGAAGTCACATGCCATCTTCTACCACAAGAAACAACACCAACAGTCTCCTGAACCAACAGGAAACCAGGCTCTCCTGTACCAAACTCCAAAAGCCCTGTGACAATGGACCTGTGATGATGGAGACAGGAAAATAAATCTGGTAGTCTCCAGCCACAAAAATGCAAGCAGCCAGCAGTAGCCTGAAGGTTATCTTGCACCTGGTTTGAGACAGGGATACAATTCGGCAGCTGCTATTGTGACTGAGCAGTCCTATTCAGAATCTCCTCTGCTCCCCTCAAATCAGGAAGGGGCTAGAAAAGGTACCCTAAGCCTAGGCTGTCTTATCTGCTCCTGACTTGATAACTATCCAGTGGGAACACTCTGAGGGCAAAAACATGCAATAGTGATTTTTGCAATGTGGAATGTTTGCACCTTGATGGAAAAACAAGACAATTAAGGACCAGAAAGAAGAACTCCCATTGTCTCCAGGAAACTAGTGAGATACTATATTGGCAGTGCAACTCTGAGTGAAACAGGATGACCAGATGAGGGTCAGATGAGACAAGAGGGCGGAGGCTATGTCTTCTTCTGGAAGGGGAAGCCAATCCACGAAAGATGTGCTCAGGGTGCCAGCTTCACCATCAAAAGTCAGCTCATCAGTCAACATACAGTGCTTTCCATGGGCATAACAAACATCTGACCCTTCATCTTAAGCTCAGCAACAACCAGTACACCACTGTCATCAGCACGTGCCCCAATGTCTGATGCTGACAGTGATGTCAAAGAACAGTTCTACTCCACCCTTGATCATATTCTGACTAATACCTACAAGGACAAGATCATTCTCTTTGGTGTTGGACATCATCTGGAACTCTAGGGCACTTTTACACATGCTTGAGGGGCAACAGGGGCACTTGAACTCATTAGATGAGCTTTAGTTCAAGTACCCTGGCCACCATTTTGAAGCACAGGGATGCTGATACATGAGACGCGGGAGGCTGCTGGAGTGTGGTAATTACCACACTTCAGCAGATTTGATTAACTTAGTTTGCTCTGACATGCTGTAATTACATAGCATTGAAGCAGGCTCTGCACTCATGTACAGGCACTGCTGCAGTGGCACCACTGGGAAAGAAGGTGTACGGAAAACCAACTCCAATGGCATCCTTCTCCTGTGCAAATACATGGGGCACAGCCTTATCACAAACACCATCTTCAAGCAGAGTGACAAATACAGGAACACATGGAGACAACCCCGCTCTAAGCACTGGCATCTCCTCAACTATGTTATTGCTAGTGTCCATGATTGAATGAGACCATGTGAGCCATGCAAGGAACTAATGACTACTAGACAGCTCACCATCTTGTTAGATCCATTATGAATATCTGGTTTGCTCCAAAACCCCCACAACAGCCAAAGCAATGCAAAGGACTCTCAACAACAAATATCTTCAAGACCCAAAGGTCTCTAAGGACCTCCAACAGTATCTCCACAGAAAGCTCTCTTTCCTATCCACAAATGAAGGAAATGTTTGGGAACTCTTGAAGGGGTTTTAAATTCCCATTCATGTGGCCTATGCTGAATCCATTGGCCATACCGCCCATCAACATCAAGACTGGTTTCATAAGAGCGACACCGAGATCCAAGCCTTCCTCGACTGGAAGAGGAGAGCTCATTCTGCTGGCAAGATGATACCTCATCTCATCAGGAGAAGCTGAAGCTCAAAGGAGGAAATCAAAAATCACTAGTGGCAAGATAAAGCCAAACAGATCCATCTCTATGCTGACTAACATAACATATATAATTTTTTCAAGGAAACAAAAGCCATCTACAGCCCAACTTCTCATGGTCCTACCTTCCTACAGTCACAGGATGGCTCAATGCTTAAGTTAATGAATCTATCCAAGCTAGATGGAAGGAGCACTTTGATATACTTGTAAACCATGAATTGACTGTGGTGGATACCACGATTAAATCCAACTCCCAACACCCCGTATATGGCTTTCATTGACCTCACTAAGTTATTTGATTCCATCAATTGTGAAACCTTGTGGAAAGTACTGGCCAAATCTGGATGCCCTGAAAAGTACATAAAGGTCCTGAGGATTCTTCACAGCCAAATGACTGTAATGATCCTATGTAGCATATCAGAGACAGATTTGTTTGTTATCTGAACTAGGGTCAACCAAGGATGTGTGATCCCTGTCTTCTATTTTTTTTTAACAGTCACCTTGGTTCTCATTAAGGACCACCTTCCTTATGGAATTGACATAGAATACAGAAAAACTGGAGGACTCTTCAATCTGGGGCATTTTCAGTTGAAGACCAAAGTACTGAAAACAACCATGCTTCACTTCCAATACACCGACAACTTCCCCATCCTTGCACATGCTGAGAAAAATGTCCAAACTATGCTGGATCTTTTTGGAGAAGCATACTGAACTTTGGGCCTCTCTCCCAACAACAAGATAACTAAAATGCTCTATCAGCCTGCCCTGGGCCCAGAATGTGACTCCCCACCTACCCAAGTGCCTCTTTTAGGAAATTGTTTTGGCATGTCTTTATTCATCATGCTCTCCAAAAAGACACCAAGATCCAGGTCTATATAATGCAGGTCATTTCCCTACTCTCCTCTATGGATGTGACATGTGGGTTACCTACCATCATCAACTCAAGAGCTTCAAAAGACAATGTCAGCAATGTCTCCAGAAAATCTTCCACATCAAATGGAAAGATTGCTGCACAAATGCCAGTATCCTTGCTGAAGCACATTTTACCAGCATTGAGTTAATCATCCTCAAGCAACAAGTTAGCTGGACTGGACATTGTATGCAGATGCCTGCCTCTTGATTCCCAAAACAAGTGCTCTACTCCTACCTTAGCAAAAGCCTGTGATCTCGTGGTGGCCAAAGGAAATGCTACAAGTACACATTGAAGGCATACCTCAAAAAAATGGATGCTAACATCAAGAGCCGGGAGGAGCTGAATGTCGACCAACTCCAGTGGTGACATAACCATGACCAAGTGACAGCCAGCTGCCCCCAAGGCAGAAGAGAGGGAGCAGAAGGAGGAAAAGGAAAAGAATCCAACCTACAGCCTACTTTCCCTTGCGGAAAGACCTGCAACTTCTGCATACAGAGCTGTGGCTCAAGGATTGGACTCTTAAGTCACCTCAAGACCCATCCATGACCCACGGTAGAGACCATCCTTGAACTGAGAGATTGCCAGCAACAGTGACCACTTCTTTAATACTTTACCTGTAAATCTTTTTCCAAATCCCAAATACTTCTCATTTATTTATTGATATATCATTTTTCTAAAGAACATACTTCACCTACCGCAACATATAATCTATCAGCTCACAGTCATCACTACCACGTTCTCATTCTGAGTCAAAAACAGATCACCTCCACCAGTATGGCAGCCTTCATCTTTTCTTTCCTTATCCTTCATGATACTAGTATGCTAGCTAAGAACAACTAGAGTCAATCAAAAGAAAAAGCTAGAAGGTGTTTTTAGAAAATTACATTGATCTCATGTCAGTTCGGCACCTAAAAAGGAGTGAAATAGCTAAATACCTCTCAATATCTGAATTCGTGTTCCCCTCCGTGGCACTTCCTATAATCTCGCTGAGCACACACCCTTCCTCCTCTTATTGTGGGCAGCTCATTGCAGTCATCATCCATCCAGTTTAACATGCATCTCGGTAATCTGATGGGTGGAGAGGGAAGCCACCACTCAAGTTTGCCTGTTTTTCAAACACACAGTCTTTCTCCCTTCGAATTTCTTGCACTGCACACCCAGCTGGAGACAAGGACAGGCCTTCTTGCCCCCCCTCGCAAGACCAGGTCACACACTTTTCCCCTGCAGTGCTGGGTTGGGACCAGGCCACACACCTGCCCACAGGGCGCCAGGTCAAGCTCCCACTGTCCCATGGTGGTGGGCTGGGGCTGAGCCACGCCCCCTCACCCCGCAGGGCAGAGCCATGCCCCCTCACTGCCCACGTCAGCTGGGTCATGTTCCTCCCTCACTCCACCCCCTGCAAGATAAGGTAAAGCTCCCTTCCTCCCCCACTCCATGCCAGGCTCAGGCTGGCCTGCCCACTGCCCTGACTGATGGATCAAAACTACCATCCGGCCCATGGTCAGATCATGGTAAACTCTGGAGTTATTCAGGATTTAAAGAATTATAAACAAGACCAAAATTAACCCAATATATAATCACATTATTTTCACTAGGGTTATACCTCTATAAGTGAGATCTGAATTGGCTAACTAATCTTTTCCCATAAATATAATGCACACAATTAAAAACAAAATGGAAGAGGTAAAATGTATTATTTCATCAATTATACTTTTGAAGGTTTTAACTAATTATACAGAGGAAAATTCAATGTAACTAGCTACATTGATGGAAAACAAATTATCTTTTTACACGAGGAAAAAGAGAACATTTATTGCTGCTTGGAAATCGTATTTTAGACTTATACTTCAATTTTGTTTCTCTTAAATAAAAATCACATCCAGCTGCACTCGTATCAGATTCCACTGCTGACAATCATGCAGTCTTGCATAGCCCATCCCGAAGGTCCTATAATAAAGTTAGACTTTCACAGAGATTCTTCTTTCACTGCTACATAATTAGATGGAATGACAGCAAGAGCGCATCATTTTAAACACAACCCCCCCCCCAGAGTTTATAGTCCCAGATGAACAACCCACTTTGAATCTTATTTTATGATATCAGTTACCACCAGTTGTATATATTAATGTAAGTGATTTTGTCAGGGTATTTAGAGCTAAATGATTCACATCTATAGCAAAAGTGAAATGGGACAAACAGTGCCATCAAAGTATCTTACCAGGTGTATCTTCAACAGGCACATCTATAAAAGGAAAATTATTTAATTGAAACTTTCACTGTTGTCATTTCAAGGATCTAAAAGTTCTTCTCATTCATTAAAAAAATAGTTATTTCTAAGGCCACCTCCACAGTTATCTGAATTGGCAATACCTATCAGAACAAGCCTTCTTAAAGAGAAAGAAGCTACTTCTAGCCTAAGAAACTCAGTCATTGCACAACAAAGATTAATTATTCCTGTGTATTTCCAAATGAAGCTCTCTCCAATTCCTGCCTTGTACATAATTCAGGGAATTAAAAGTCAGTGTGGACCCAAGCACCAAACCTTTTGTTCAGGAGGATGAGTCCTAGCAGTCTCCATGTTTCCTCCCTCTTTCTATGTGACAACTGAATATGATACCCCTTCTCACCTGAATTACCCTGATCTAAAGTCAGGCTAGTATAAAACTAAACAATCCAGTACCAACTGTTGCCAGCTATGGATAACTAACTGGATATGTAAGAGTGCTAGTCAATTTGGAGAACACAGCAGTTGGTTATTTGCTTGTCTTAGGTCAGATTTAGAAGTGGGGATGCTAGGTTGGCAAATATTAGTAAGCTATAAAGCAATTATGACATTTATGTTCTTCCCATCACCTAAATGTCTGCACAGCTGCAACTGAAGACTTTTGATTTCCTTTTAGACACTTCATCCTTTTATTTTTTAATTTACTAGGGAAAGACTCTAAATAACCCCAATTTTTATAAATGTGTATGCACTGAATGCTACTTGAAAAAGTCAGTACTTTTTTTATATAATGTGTCGTTTAAAGAGAAAATAAGCACACAAAAAAGAAAAACAGGAGAAAGACTGTCAGAATCTTTTGCCAATTTTGCCATTAAAGCTACATTTTTCCTACACTCTAGTTTATACCATTGAAAAATCACAGGCTGCTGATTCCTCTCTGCGCATGTTTAATCGACCACTATGGTTGTCATGCCAACCAGCAAAGAGAATTCTGAGCTTACACTGGGCATTTCAATGCAGTGACCCAATTACTGTCTGTCAACAAATTCACTGGGACAATAGTGAGTGTAACACATTACTGAGATTAAATCCCAGAGACTGAACTACAAAGATGACTGGAACAAAATCTTAAGTCTGTTTTAAAGGCCAGAACACTATAAACAGAGTTAACTGTAATGCCTTTTAATACTTACATATATTAGTTGCTTTTAAAGAGCAATTCTTATCATAATCAACTGCACCCAGTGTTCATTTACTTAGTTTATCACTGGATGAAGACCCTCCCTCGAAATATTTCTGCAAATAGGAATGTAGCAAAACCCCTGTTTTTCTTTTTTAAAAATGCATTCCCTCCCCTTCCCCAAACATTTCTGACTTTGTCTCTCCCTCTCTATTCCCTATAGATAAGTATAAGTGAGCTAAGACATAGGATAAGCTTCAGCATTTTGTTTTGGGAGCAAGTTGTATTTATTTAGTTTTTTCTCCTTCTTTATATTGTATAATTATTATGGTTATATGGATTTTTACTTTTCTATATTACTGTTTTACTGGTACTATATGATTTAGGCCTACATATGTAAGTTAGCGTAACTCATGTCAAGTTTCCATTTGTTTGTCAAGTCTCCATTCTGTCCCCAGGCCTGGCTGTGTAACCCATGACTCACACCTACCCCTCCTATGCAACTTGATTCCTGAATGAATGGGGATGATTGTGGGTGCTTTAGAGACAATGGCAGTAGGTCTAAAAATAGCTCCCTTTGAATGACCAAACCATCAACACCAATACCTGGACCGATGACCCAGGCCTTGGAACCACCCTCAGCATTCAAGAAACAAAAGATGAGGCAACCCACCACTGTGCCAGGCTTCATATACTCAGTAAGAACACCTGGAGCCCTCTGGAACAGGACTGACATTGCTTGGACAGGCCCTCCCCATAGGAGATCAGAGGTAGTCTGCACCATAAAAAGGGATAGTTTCATAGTTTCATAATTGCACAGTAGTTTGGGGTCAGAAGGGACCTGAACAGATCATCTAGTCTGACCCCCCACCACTGGTAGGAGCACATGCTGGAAGCACATGACCCCAGACAGGTCATGTGATCCAACCTCTTTTTGAATTTATCCAAGGTAGGAGTGAGGACCACTTCCCTAGGAAGTTGGTTCCAGATCCTAGCAGCTCTAACAATGAAATAGTGCCTCCTAATATCTAACCTGAACCTATTCTCCAGCAGCTTCTGGCCATTGTTCCTCATGACCCCAGGTGCTGCTGGGGGGAATAGGACCCTTCCTATTTGCTGCTGATCTCTCCTAACGAGTTTGTAGGCAGCCACCAAATTCCCCCTCAGCCTCCTCTTGCTGAGGCTGAACAGGTTCAGGTCCCTCAGCCTCTCCTCATAGGGCCTGCCCTGTTGCCCTCCAACCAAGCAGGTGGCCCTTCTCTGAACCCTCTCAAGGCAGGCCATATCCTTCTTAAAGTGAGGTGCCCAGAACTGGATACAGTACTGCAATTGTGGCCTGACCAATGTTGCGTAGAGGGGAAGTATCACCTCTCTGGACTGCTTGAGATGCATCTTTGGATGCACGACAATGTGCAGTTGGTTTTGCTGGCTGCAGTCTGGCATTGGCAGCTTATGTTCATCTTGGAGTCCATAATGACTCCAAGATCCCTTTCCGCCTCTGTGCTCACAAGGGGGGAGCTCCCTAGCTTGTATGTATGCTGTGGATTCCTTCCTGCCAGGTGCAGCACCCTGCATTTATCGACATTGAACCCCATCCTGTTACCATCCGCCTACTTCTGTAGTCTGTCTAAATCTAATTGCAGCCTCTCTCTCCCTTCAAGCGTGCCTACCTCATCCCGACATCATCGGCAAACTTGGACAGCGTGTTTTCCACCCCCTCGTCCAAGTCGCTGATGAAGATGTTGAACAGTATAGGCCCCAGGAATGAGCCCTGGGGGATCCCACTATACACATCCCGCCAGGTCATAGTTTCATAGTTTCATAATTTCTAGGGTCGGAAGGGACCTGAGTAGATCATCTAGTCTGACCCACCGCCATGGCAGGAAATAATACTGGGGTCAAATGACCCCAGCAAGATGTTCATCCAACCTCCTCTTAAACACCCCCAGGGTAGGAGCCAGCACCACTTCTCTTGGAAGTTGGTTCCAGATCCTAGCTGCCCTGACCGTGAAGTAGCGCTTCCTAATATCTAGCCTAAACCTGCCCTCTGCCAGCTTGTGACCATTATTCCTGGTCACTCCTGGCAGTGCACAGGGGAATAGTGATTCCCCCAATGCCTGCTGATCCCCCCTGACTAATTTATAACAGGCCACTAGATCCCCCCTCAGCCTTCTCTTTTGGAGGCTGAACAGGTTCAGGTCCCTTAGCCTCTCCTCATAGGGCCTGCCCTGCTGTCCCCTGATCATGCGAGTGACCCTCCTCTGGACCCTCTCGATGCTGTCCACATCCCTCTTGAAGTGCGGCACCCGGAACTGGACACAGTATTCCAGCTGCGGCCTGACCAGTGCTGCATAGAGTGGGAGGATCACCTCCTTGGACCTGCTCGAGATGCATCTGTGGATGCATGACAAGGTGCGGTTGGCCTTCCTGACTGCCGGCCCATGTTCATCTTGGAGTCAATTATGACTCCAAGATCCTTTTCCGCCTCCGTGCTGACAAGAGGGGAATTCCCCAACCTGTAGGTATGGTGCTGGTTGTTCCTCCCCAGGTGCATCACCTTGCACTTGTCTGTGTTGAATCCCATCCTATTCACATCCGCCCACCCTTGTAGCCTGTCTAGGTCTGATTGAAGCCTGATGCTTCCTTCTAGTGTGCTAACATCCCCCCACATCTTAGTGTCATCAGCAAATTTGAACAGAGCGCTTTTTACCCCCTCGTCCAAATCACTTATAAAAATGCTGAACAGTGCGGGCCCGAGGACCGAGCCCTGCAGAACCCCACTGCCCACGTCCTTCCAGGTTGAGAAGGACCCATCCACTACCACCCTCTGGGTGCAGCCCTCCAGCCAGTTGGCGACCCAATTGACTGTGTGGGCATCAACGACCTGTCCACTACCACTCTCTGGGTGCACCCCATCAGCCAATTTTTGACCCATCCAACTGTGTAGGCATCAATGCCACAGTCGCTCAATTTATTAATGAGAATGGAGTGAGAGACAGTGTCAAAGGCCTTCTTAAAGTCCAGAAAGACTACATCCAAGGAGACACCATCATCCAGGGATTTACTTACCTGGTCATAAAAGGCCATCAGGTTGGTCTGGCAGGAACTGCCTTTGATTAACCCATGTCGATTTCCTCTGGGCATAATCTCCCCTGCTGGCCCCTCAAAGATGTGATCCTTGATAATTTTTTCAAGGATTTTTCCCAAGACCGATTTGAGGCTTATGGATCTATAGTTTCATAGTTTGCAGGGTCGGAAGGGACCTGAGCAGATCATCAAGTCCAACCCCCTGCCAAGGCAGGAAAGAGTACTGGGGTCAAACGACCCCAGTAAGGCGTTTGTCTAGCCTTGTCTTAAAGACCCCCAGGGTAGGAGACAGCAACACTTTGCTTGGATGTTGGTTCCAGATCCTAGCCACCCTGACAGTGAAGTAGCGCCTCCCGTCGTCTAATCTGAATTTACCCTCTGCCAGCTTGTGACCATTACTTCTAGTCACTCCTGGTAGTGCTCGGGGGAAGAGGGACTCCCCCAATGCCTGCTGGTTCCCTCTGATTAGCTTGTAACAGGCCACTAGATCCCCACTCAGCCTTCTCTTGTGGAGGCTGAACAGGTTCAGGTCCCTTAGCCTCTCCTCGTAGGGCCTCCCCTGCTGCCCCCTGATCATGCGAGTGGCCCTCCTCTGGACCCTATCAATGTTGTCCACATCCCTCTTGAAGTGGAGCGCCCAGAACTGGATGCAGTACTCCAGCTGCGGCCTGACCAGTGTTGCACAGAGGGGGAGGATCACTTCCTTAGACCTGCTTGAGATGCATCTGTGGATGCATGACAAGGCATGGTTCACCTTCCTGACTGTATCCCCACACTGGTGACCCATGTTCATCTTGGCATCAATGATGACTCCAAGATCCTTTTCTGCCTCTACACTGATGAGAAGGGAATTCCCCAGCCTGTAGATATGGTGGTGGTTCTTCCCCCCCAGCTGCATCACCTTGCACTTGTAAGTGTTGAATCCCATCCTATTCTCATCCACCCACACCTGTAACCTGTCTAGGTCCAACTACAGCCTATTCCTCCCTTCTAGCATGCCCACATCCCCCCCCCCAACACACACACATCTTAGTGTCATCGGCAAATTTGAACAGGGTGCTTTTTACCCCCTTACCCAAGTCACTGATCATGCCGAACAGTGCAGGCCCAAGGACCGAGCCCTGCGGAACCCCAGTGCCCACATCCCTCCAGGTCAAATATGACCCATCCACTACCACTCTCTGGGTGCAGCCCTCCATCCAGTTAGCAACCCATTTGACTGTGTGGGTGTCAATACCATAGTCCCACAGTTTTTTAATAAGAATGGGGTGAGAGACAGTGTCGAAGACCTTCCTAAAGTCCAGAAAGACTACGTCCACTGCTACCGTTGCATCTAAGGATTTGGTGACCTGGTCACAGAAGGCCACCAAGTTGGTCTAACAGGACCTGCCTCTAATGAAACCTTGTTGGTTGCCCCTAAGCATAACCTCTCCTGCTGGCCCCTAGTGGGTCCTCCTTTCTCCTTTTCTTATAAATGGGGACCACATTAGCTAGTTTCCAATCTCTGGGCACCTGGCCCATGGACCATGATCGCTCATACAACCAGGCCAAGGGCACAGCAATGACCCCCGACAGCTCTTGCAACACCCATGGGTGGAGGGCATCAGGGCCCAGAGATCTGAAAACATGCAGCTCTTCCAGAAGATCCCTAACTACATCTGCACAGACCTGAGGCCTGGCAGTGCTATACCCAAGATTGCCCCTACCTGTGGTGGGAGAGCTGTCCTGGTCCCTGTCCAAGAAAACAGAACTTGTTAAAAATTTCGGCTTTCTTGTCTGGCGTTGCCACAAGATTACCATTTGAGTCTAGCAGGAGCCCTATATTATCTGGTGCCCTCTTCTTACTCCCAATGTATTTGAAGGACTTTTTGTTGTCCTTAATCCTGGTCTCTAGCCTGAGCCCCATCTCTGCCTTGGCCTTCCTAATAGCCCTCCTACACTCACGAGCCAAGGAGGAGTATACCTCCTTGGTGATAGCCCCTCCTTTCCACCGGGTGTACGCCTCCCTTTTGGCCCTCAGGCATTCTCAAATGCTTTTGCTGAGCCATGGGGGTTTCAGAGAACTCTTACCCCCCTTCTTTCTCTCAGCCTGGAGGATTGTCCCCTTAAGGTATGACCATCCCTCATGGACTCCTAGATCCTCTACCTTTTGGGCCCTCAGTGCCTCTCCCACTAATCTCCTAAATTCCATATTACTGTTTTACTGGTACGATATGATTCAGGCCTACATATGTCAGTTAGCATAAGTTATGTCAAGTTTCTATTTTGGTCCATCCTGTCCCCAGGCCTGGTTGTGTAACCCATGACTCACACCTACCCCTCCTATGTAACTTGATTCCTGAATGAATGGGGATGAAGACTTACTCCTTGGGACACCCTCTCCATCTGTACCAGCACCATGGCACACCACCTATCCACCCAGAGGCCCTGCCAGTGACCCCCCTCCAGACAACACCTGCTGGACAAGGACCCCTTTCCAGCCTGGACAGCTATCACCCCTCACCCCCTCTTCAACCAAGGACTTGGACTCTGTTTCTCTTCCCCACCTGGACTCTAGCCCTTTCACTAAGTATCTTTCTCCTGCTGCCATTGTGAGTGCTTGTGTGTGTGTGTGCATGTGCGTGTGAGCCAATAATTTCATGGAGCTGTGTAGTGTGTTGTCTCTTTAATAAACATGTTATTTGGACCCTGAGTTGGGTTTTGCTTTGCTACGTTTCCGGCCCTGCTCCAATCTCTGCTCCTCACCCCTCTAACTTCTGTCTCATTTCTCCCTCTCCTGCTTCTGGCTCTCTGCCACCTCCAACACCTGTCCTGAGCTCCTCTCTGCCTCCAAACCCCCTGTTTCTTTGCCACTGTCTAATCCCCACTGCCTTTTCCCATGAGCAACCTCAGTTTCTTTCCTGGCAGTCTCCTCCTTGCCACCACTTATCTGCCCCCATCACCCCCAATATCTCAGCTGTCTGCCTCAGTTTCCAGCCCCAAGCTCCTAGGTTTCTGTGTCTCTCTCTTTCCTAGATGTCTCTTCCTTTCCACCAGGCTTTTTTTTCCGCCCCCCCTCCCATGCACCAGTGATCTCCAGTAACCCTGGGGCCACCTGATCTTAAGTAAACCCAAGCCTCAGTTCCTCAGTCAGCTTCTGTCTAGTTCTAATCCTGGTTCTGGCAACTTTCACTCCCTACACTTTAACTCTCTCTCTCTCTCACCTTAACCTTCTCCCAGGTACCCCAAGCACACATGTACATACCATACGATCCAAGTTGGGAACTTACCTATGTGTAGGTGGGTTGTATGTGTATGAACTGGTGAGCGTGTGTGTATAAATATAAATTGTGTGTATGATATAAGAATTAGTGATCTGTGTATGTGTAATGAGTATACGGGTATTGACAATTGATTTTTGTCTAATTTTTAGTGTGTAGTGTATATGTGCTTGAACTGGTGATAGATATGCATGTGCCTAGGCTGGTTTGGATGTGTATGTGCCTGAGCTGGTAGTGTGTGTGTGTGTATGCACCTAATTGATTTGTGTGTTTGTATATGTGCAGTTGTGTCACACCCTCCTGTCTAACAGCGCAATATTGAGATCCTGAGAGTTGGCCTGACCCCACAGGGCAACAGGCAGGAATACAGTGTCTCTTGTACATTATAGTCTTGGACTTAGAAAATATTTAACACTGCTAACTGCTAATTCATAAATAAGGGGAAAGAAAATTAAGAGTTGATATAGGAAGTTCTGTACAATTTTCAGGCCTTGCACATCCATTTGGAACATGAACTGTTAAATTATAAAGCACAAACAATCTGTAAAACCCATTATATGTGTTTGTACCTTGAAACGGTGGTTATCATTAAAAGAATAAAGCTTTGTGTTAACAACTATCACACAAAATAATCTAAGGTACTTTAGGTTTGCCTATAGAACATGGCAAGGATTACTTGTGACCATTCTTTAGTAGCAATGAGAAATGGCTTATTTGCAGTGGCAACCACTGGGGTTTTAATGTTATACTTCAGTTCTAATATTTTATTGACATGTATCCAATTGCTCAAAACTATATTTCAGTGGTTTTCAAACTATATTTTGTGGAATCCTGAGGTTGCACAACAGATCATCGGGGGCTCCATAAAGAGACTGGGGGTAATGGCAGAGTGGGCCAGATGGTACACTGCTATTGCCAGGTCAAATTGCCTAGCTTGGCACTAGTCTTTAGGATAGGGGTAGAAGTTCTGCAGCAGAAAAAGAAATATTAAAGTGTTTCATAACTTTAAGAAGTTTGACAACCACTACTATATATGATATTTAAGGTCACTTGGCACTTTTCACATCCTATTATTAGTAGCTCATAGCTTGCCAAACTTAACTGCTGTAGATGAAATTATCTATGACAAATGTCTGCCACTGGCTACAGTTTTTTTGCTAAGTCTCAATGAAAATAATTCTGCCATTTCCAAAAATGAAACTAAAGGAAAATACATTGTTTTTCCATGATAAAATTATTAGTGAACTTTTCTTAGAGAAACTTTAGGATGTCAGTCATGCTTTGGAACAGAGACTTGCAATGTGGCAATAGGATGTCTGTAGTCTCATGCCCCCAGCATTACACTTAAAACATGATTAACCAGTTAATCACGTCTTAAGTACTAACCTGGCCACATGTTTATTCAGTTAATGATGCAATAAAATAGTAAATAAGGCATAAAATGATTACAAAAATATATATAACTTTGTGGCTAGTTCCCATCACACCATACATTGAGGAGAGTGGTCAGCATGAACATGAGCTCTCAGCTGTGGGAGTACCTTCAGCCCTTGGCTCCCATGCGCTCCCACAGCTGGAGAGTGTCCATCACCTGATCAGGACCCCCAGCCATGGCCCTCAATTCCACAGCTAGAAGAGCCAATCAGTCGACCAGCACTCCCAGCCACAGGAATACCACATGGCAGTGCAGGGGAAGCCTGGGCTGCCCCTGAACCAGCAATATGGCATGATTGAGATCTGATTCCCCAGACCACTTTTACACTGCCTGCCATGCACACATGTCATTGCAGGAGAAGCAATTGTTGGGATCATGGACCAGATACCATTGTGCCTTTAACTGACTGTCTGTCAGCAGCCTCAAAGACGCTGTCCTTGCCATGCCTGTTAAAATTCACCTGCACGTGTCCATCTGATAAGCCTTTGAAAAGATCTAGTTGTATATCTTTAAAGCTGTATTGACATGGAGATTTCAATAAACCACCTCTGCATACAGTCCCTGTGAACTCCAAGCTCCTATAGCTAAATCATCTTCACATCTTTCCATATGAGTCAGATGGTATTGAAACCCTCAAGAGAAGACACTTGGATAGCAGAATGTTAGTCTAGGATACATTTCCAGCTATTTTTCATTTGATCAAGAAACATACTATTTTATTGTTTATCCCTGGAAAGTGTAGAGGAGTGGTTCTCAACTCTGCTAAACTCAAAAGCACGCCTTTATTGGTATAAGGCATCTCTTGAAACATGCCAGCTTTTACTTTTCACTTGTTTTTTGACAACAGAAAAATATTAAAGCAATTCCTGTATTGAAAAGAATTCAGAAAGACCAGAACCATTCAGTATGTTTTTAACACTCTGAATGCCTATTTGAAATTTCTGGGTTTACTTTGAGAACCATGTTTGCACACCCAACAATGCTAACATTGTGTAGCATTTTGTAGCACCCTTGAAAGGATTTAAAAGCACCCCAGGGTGCCACTTCATCCTGGTTGAGAATCACTGGTGCAGAGACCATGTAATTACACTATGTGGATGGCACTATTTTACCAGAAAACTATCAGTGTATGTATTGTTTATTTATTGCATTATGGATGTGTTTTCTGCCATGATTTCCACTGGGGAGTTCTGCAAAAAGGGCGGGAATACCACTGCAGGTCAGTTTGATGGCCTTTAATTCCAGAATTACATATATATGCTTTATTTTCAGGTATTCCCAAGCAAGAATGCACATCTTGGATATACATGTGGTTCAGGGGGACACCCAAGTCTGTTCTCAACACATCCATAATAACAGCCATCATCAGGAAGAAGACTGAAAATGACTCCCTTTTATTACATACAGAGTTAGCAACTAAGTACATTGTCACAACTTCTGAACCAAGAGTATTCATCTTATTGTTCATGTGATGTCTGGATAGAGAATACCACAACTGTAAGTTTCACATGTGAAATATGAAAAACTGAATTATGTGCAGGAAAGCCAACATAAAGCACAATAGCCTTGCACACAAAGGGCACTTTTACATGTGCTCCAGGGTTGCAGGTGCTTGAACTCAAGTTCTTTCAATGAGCTTTAGATCAAGTCCTTCTGCTACCATTTTTAAGTGTGGGGATGCTGATACACAAGATGCAGGAGGTTTCTGGAGCATGGCAATTGCTCGATTAATTGAGTCTGCTCTGACATGCTGGAATTCCTGTGCATTAGAGTGGCCTCCACACTTGCATGTAGGTGCCCATACACACTAATCCAACTACAGGCTAGGTAACACTGACTGAAATGATAGAATGCTATTCTTCAGCAGGTAGGTTTTTCCTGCTCATCAATTCACAAGGAGTCTTAGCTAAGGGAATAAAGAAGGACTGTATTTTAAGTCAGAGTCCCCTGCTGAAACCTACCGCTGACCCACCAACCATCCATATGTAGGTAGTTCTGGATTCTCTGTCATCTTAAACGCATTCCCATTATTGAAAGGCATTTCATGAATTTACTAAATACTCTCTCAAGAACTCTGTGGGTAACACTAAACAGCCATGGAATGAACTCTCACAGAAAAATGATAAAGGATAGTAGTACACAATCACTTCTGGGAGAACACTCTTCACAGAACAGTCACTCCATTTGAGACCTCGCAGTTCTTATAAGCACGGGTGGATCTAGACTTCCTTAAACAGCGGGTAGCACACTGCCCCCTCAGACCATGAGAGAATGGGAGTGAGGGCTGGTGGGAGCCTCCACTCTGGGGAGGCACAGGGCAGTGGGCAGGAATCAGAGCTTGTAGGGAAGAGACCCGTGTTGCACCACTATTCCTGGCTGACCCGGACATGGGTAGAACTCCACAGCTGCTCCTGCCGCTCTCCTGCTGGGCACTGCAGGGAGCAACTGCACAGGGAGCCAGGCTCACCCAGGGCTGCATCATACAGATTCCTTTCAACACCAGCTCCCTGCCCACCCCACCCCCTGGTGTTCCCCACTGAGAAGGAGCAGACACTAGAAGGAACCCAACTCACCCCACCATTGCTGTCCCCACTTGATGCAGGCACAAAGGAGTCCCAGAGCTGCCCTGCCCTGATCTACCTGCAAGCTTTAGGAGCAGTTGTGCAGTTTGCTAGGCTCAGCCAGGGACAGCAGTGGCAGTGCACAGGTTCTTCCTTCCAGTATCTCCTCCCTGCCCACCTGCACCCTTCCCTCCAGGTCTGATAAAAGATATTTTACTTGGTCCAATAAAAGATCTCACCAAAAAAAACCTTACCATTGGGGAAAGGTATAATGAGGTACTTCAGCATGTACAGGGATTATTCAGACCTTTGGCAAGCAGGGGTGGAGGGAGAGGAAGAAAGGGTCTTACCAGCACCTGATCTGCACTCAGACAGGAGCTGCTGCTGCTGTAGCTGCACAGGCTTGGGCTCCTGCTGCTGCTGAGGACAGGCTCACTGCCCAGCAGCTTCAGCAGCTCCATGGTGTGGCTCCTGGAGCCACCACCCCTGTTGCCCCATTTATTCACTTTCCCTGCCCAGGTGTGCACAGGACCATGTTTGCCATGGCAGATTCCCAGTTGGGGAGGCGGGAGGGGAGGGTGCAGGCACCATTTCAATCACCCCTGAAATGCACTACTCGGTGAGGAGCTGTGCTGCCTGGTTCCTATAGCTGGGAAGTGCAGGGCTATGGCAAAGATTCCCAAGGTGGGTGGAGGCGATTCTGGTTCCCCCTCTGCCCCCCACCCCCAGGTGTGGGAGACAATGCCCAAGCCTGGTGCTCCACCCAGCCCACTAGTGCCATTACTGCCATTGGGCAAAATGTAATAGCTGCTGCTCTCAAAGCCATGTAGCATTGTTACAGTATGAGTCTACACATTCCTCCACAGCATGACAAGACAACTAATCCTTACTGCTGGGCCAAGAGTTCAAAGATAAAGCAAAAAACTAAGCCTTCTCTGCTAGAAGCAGATGTAGTATTTTCTGTCTTCCCTTTCTGGTGTGCCATTCCCATTCCCAGCACATATCCTGCATCTGTTAGAGACAACTGCTGAAATTTCACCGAGCTCTGGGGGCTGCAGTGTTGTGTCCTTTGGGCACCTAGATGCTGGGCTATGTGGTGGCAGCCAGGGATCAGAGGAAGTGTGTGAAGCAACAAGAAAGATGGAAACAGGCATTTCCTACTGACCTTCCAACTACTCCAGACACACACGTCCTCCTGCATTGAGCAGCTGAGGATCCTCCTGATGAAGCAGTCTCAACAACCACCAATTCTCTCTTCTCACTTTTCCATCTACACAACACATATATATATGCCCTTCTCCTGTCTCAGCAGGCAGATTTGATACCTCACTACTCAGATGCCTAACCACCCACACCTCAAATCATAGGACATAGCATCCAATGACCCTCTCCCAGACATAGCATTCCATGACCCTCTCCCAGACCCAACTGACCCCCATCTAGCTCCTCTAGAGGTAAAGCTACTGAGTGTGTTCAGAGACTCTCACATCGTCTGCTTCTAGGAAGTGAAGAAACCCCACTAACAGGAACAGCTGAGAGACAGAGAAGTCTGGCCTGAGCCTATGGCAGTAACCATAAGGAATGAAGAGCTCCCTTTCCTCATATGGTTGATGAAACCATTGCAAGTAAGGCTACATTGAATACTGCAAACTTCAGGCACTAAAAATGATCACAAGTCATTCCCCCTCATTTCAAAATGATTATACTGATTTTAGGATAGCAAGTTTATTTATTTATTTCAATTTTAAAAATCAATTATTTTTATTTGCCACCTTGTTCTTTAGCTTTTCTGATACATTCCATATCTTCAAGCTTTTCTATTCATCCATGAATGCTAGAGAAAATAAATAAAGCTGAAACTTCTTGTGTAATATCATGATTCCAGCATTTGGCACTTCAGGAAAGATGCCAAGAATCATAAGACTCCCAATAAAAACACCAGAGCTGGAAACACTGCATATACCAAACATCTGCTCAGTTATTTTATAATGTGAGGGGGAGAGGGGGAGAGAGAGAGAGAGAGAGAGAGAGAGAGAGAAAGACTATTCTTTCCCTTAATCTCAAATGGAAATTACTCACTGCAGGCTTGATTCAGGTTTCACTTTGCTCCTCATGCCAGACTAACTCTTCTGACTAGTGCACTGGACTGTAGTGAGCTCATGCCTCCCCTCCACCTCCTTCCCAATCCACTTTTAGTCAATGAGGAACACCAGACACCTCTGTTCATCTAAACATGCTCTAGCCATGCTGCTGGAACAGGTAATACAAACAAATACAGTCCAGGGACCGTGACATGTTGTCCTGCAACATAAACCCAACTTTAGTTCACAGTGACATAAGTAAATGAATATTTTACTTAAAAAAACAAAACAACCCCGCGTATTAAAAAGGGAGAGAGAAAAGAAAAAGCAGTGAGCCGCAGGCAGCATTATTTATAGGGTGCCTAGATTGTCATTCAGTACCAATAGAATCCAATCTGCTCTGCAAAACGGATGCAGTTGCTAAAGCAGCAAATGGCAGTTACTTTTTTTTTTTAAAGGACACCTCTGGATATATAAGGATACAATATAACATCCTGATGGCACTAAAATAAACATATAGAAACAAATGCATCAATGTCAGTCAGAAAAGTATTTCTTTTAAAAATACTATAGTGTACCTATATATTTAAAGCCACGGTACCTAGCAAATATTTTATTTATTAATCAACAACATACAAAGCATTGAACAAACCACAAACACTAATGCAGTTTTTGCCCTGGAGATCTTGACATCCCCTGTGTCCCTCCCTTGGATGAGAAGCCTAGAAACAGGAATACATTATATACAACTCTGACAGGCCATTTCTGGTAGGATATGAAACTGGTGGGTAACTGAGGTCCCAGAGTTGTGGGAACAGGGAAGAAAGATCCTAGACAAAGAAACAGAGACTTCTAGGGACATCTTTACCTGTGCTCTGGGGGTGGGGGACATCTTAATTAAAGCAGCTTTGACAGTCGCTCTAATTACAATGCCTGCAGCATCTCATATATTCAGTGCCCTGCACTTCAAAATGGCAGTGGGGGTGCTTTAACTAAAGCTCATGTGACAAGCTTTAGTTAAAGCGCCCCGACCCCATTTTGAAGCACGGGGACACTGAATACACAAGACACAGAGGCTGCTAGAACGCTCTAATTAGCATGCTCCAGCAAACTCAATTAACTGAGTCTTCTCTGGCACGTTGTAATTACAGCACATTGGAGCAGTGTCCTCGCATGTCTACAGCCACCCCTACATTTTGGCAGCTTCTTGGTCATTAAAATGCCCTAGAAGGCAGCCTCTGGGCTTAGTGAACTTCGTCCCTCCCTGCTGTGTGGAATCAAAAAAGGTCCAAACTATTGTTTGAGATTCCCCATAACCAAGTACAGTGAAACCCCAACACTTCCAACTCAGAGGTATGAAAAAGGGTAGATTAGAATGAGATGTCAGTGTCTTGCTTTACTGCCAGGCTCCTGTCATCTTTTACCAGCTTTAATTAATGGTCTTCCTCCCCACAAGGGAAATCTGACCAAACACTTCCTCACCCCCTTCTTCCCAGCCGTAATTCCAGCCCCTGCTCCCTTGCAGTAACAGGCTCTGTCTTCTCTCCTCCACAACACCAATTTGGTGCTCCCCCCACAGGATACTCTTTGGCCTCCCCGCAATCCTGCCCAAGAAGGGTTTATCTTATCCCACCTGAAAAGCCATTATGGATGTCCAAGTCCAGATACTGTCCTCTCTTACCTCATATCTGAGGAAGGCAAATCACACTACCCCCTACCTGTGCCAAGAATTATTTCTGTGTTCTGAACACAGGTTTCCTCTGTTCCCTTCACCCTACCCATAATCAAAAGCTACACTGCCATGCTTAGACTTGGTTGCTTTTGTGGATGGGATGGTAGGAGCTAATGAGCCATTTAAGGTGTACACACTGCATTTATTTTAGGGAAGAGGTGTTTGTTTAATTAAAATACATATAACATGCGGTTCTAACAATAATCAAGTAAATGGGGAAAATGAATGATTATGAATAAACATATATGAGATAAATTGCAGCCCACATTCATTTTTTGAGGTCCTCAGACCACTGCACTTGCTCTCTTCCCACTAATCCATGTCCTCTGACCTCATTCACTTGCCACATTTTTCATAGGGCATTGTTGCACAGTAATTTTGGGCAGCTCCTGGAGCTTGTAACATCTGGATTGTCTGCACATTAATACCTGTAACTACCTTTCAGCACTGATTATGGAGCTCAAAGTTATACCATTCTAGGGCAGAATTATCTCTGAACTGCTTTACCCAGCTCATGTCACATTAAGGTTACAATCTAGGCTACACCTTAGTGCATTTATACACATATCTTTTTGTCGTGTGACGTGCCAGAGATCCACCACTATGGAGAAGACTCTATTAATTTAGTCTACTCTGCATGCAAGCTCATGTAAACTGCACTGCACCACATGCAGTTGTATAAGAGGTGAAATGCACATCTGCATGCAGAAAATGGTGGTGGTGTGCTTTTGAACTAAAATAGCTATGTGGTTTAGTTCAAAAGTGCGCCGCCACCATTTTCTCAATGCTGATGCGCATTTTGCCACTTATACAACTGGAAGCGACTCAGCACCAGGCACCTTGAAAAGCACCTGGTATGCAGCACTTGCATGTGTAAAAATGCCCTTAGTGTAAACACCTCCCCCCACCTCCCCCTCCCCCGCTGGCCTGGATCAAGCCCATTGCCCCCGAGTGTCCCAGATCCAAGCTCACTGTCCCCCACCCCTTCACCCAATTTACATGTGGCTGCCTGGTCTGTCTGTCCTGGGGGAGCAGGCAGGGAAGGGTTGACCTGCCTGCCTGACCACCACTGCCACAGCTGCTGGTCTGTGGGTGGGCTCAGCCCAGAGAAGAGCAGCAGCCTAGCAGTGGCAGCTAAGGAGACAGGTTAACCCTTCCTTGCCAGCTCCCCTGGGGCAGACAGCACAGGCAGCCACATATAAGCAGGGGAGGAGCAGGCAGGGGGGTGTGGAGGTGGGGCAGGGTGTAACAAGGCCCTTAATTAAATCAACCTGCCAGGGAAACACTCCTCCCCTCCCAGATGTACCCCTTCCCCAAAATTACACCTCCCTGAGGTCTTGCCAAATGATTCATAAATCAAATTGTGCAGGGCTTCAGAGAAAGCTTAAGTCTTTTAAAACATCAAAAAGTTTTCTAACTATAAAAAATATTATGCCATTAAAGTTCAACTTCCTGAGATCCTGTAGAACTAGAACCAAACCTTCTTGAAATGGCAGTATATTCCCTTTTCTAGTGATACACATTCCAGAAGGGTCCATTTCCAGACCATCCTTAAGTACATCTTATATATCTGCTATAGAATTATGAAGGATAGTCCAAAAACTTATGGAAATAATTTATTCCCTGTTAAACCCCATGGTGTTTTTAAAAAGTTATTTCTTTTGAATGTTTATTTCATTCCTATTTTACTTCCATAGGACTTACAATAATTAATTTACCGTTATAAGCTTTGCTTCACATCATACATAAATGAAAGAACAAAAGAAAAAGCCTGAAAATTCCCTAAATTGTCAATTAAATATAGTTTTAGTAGCATATACAAAATAATTAAAGTGTTCTACAATTTTACTGATATTCCTTTAGAATGATCTGCACACCCCAGTGGTTTCACTAATTGTGACTAATGGAGCCATCTCAAACTCAAATAAAAACTGTATGCCATCCCACACAGTCTAATATTTCCTCCCTCTCTCTCAACATGCACATATTTTATATTATACATATAAATACATACAGAAGAATGCCAAACAACTGTGCTCTAGTCATCCACATGTTCAATCATCTACATTTTACAGCCCATTGTGCGGTGAAGCTTTTTTTTCCTTCTCTTAATGTTCTATAAAATAGCTGTGTTCCTCTTTGATCAGGAAATTTCTCACCATTTGTGGAAGTTTGGAAAAATATCTTCCTACATTCCTAAATGTATTTTACAATGCCATACCTTTACAATGCAATATCTATTATCATGTATTGTATTTTCAGTTGTATTTTGGGAAGTTACTGAGTAACCATGTTTTCATAACTGTTTAGGGGTCAGCACACTTGTTTTACTGCATTTTATACACACACACACACACATTTTATATACACAGATGTACATGTTTTTGTAAGATTCACTTATGCTTCTTGCTGAAGATATGGGTCTCCAGGAGTGATGAAATAAGGAAAGGGTGTTTGGTTTTAGAACAACAATGAAGGGGATAGCTCAAATACTAGGGGCAACATGAACTATAGCACAGTGATTACATGCAGATTTCAATAAAATCATGCATAATGTATAACAGATTTCTAACATATTATTGCTGGATTTTTTCAGTGACATTTATCACGTCCTCTTCTAGTCTCATCTATATTATAGCAAGCCTCTAGAGTCTGCATGAATATATTAATCTTTGGAAATGATAGCAACCTATTACTATATTGGCTATATTTTTCACTGTTCTGGAGAGCATTGTATGTATTGTGGAGAGCTTACTAAGGTGGCCTCAATAAAAGTATTAATCTGCAAAGTACTGTGCAGCCATTTCACTCAAGCTTTCATGAGCTGGAGAACACCATCGGGAACACACTCCTGGCTGTTATATTTTCTTACCTTGTTTTCATTTAATAAATGTACCTGGAGGCACTGCAAGAACGTCCTTAGCTGTTTCTATCATAACTGGTGACGTGCCAAATTGCAACAGGCCTGGTCCTTATTACTGTACTCACTTTTATCTCTTGCCCTGATAATGACTGGGTTAAGAGTCTCCTGCCATTATTGCTAACTCTGAAGGCAGGCTTCCAGGAAATGTTATGCCTAGTGTATGTGCACATATGAATGTGCCAAGTTTTATTACAATTCAGTGTTTTCATATTTTACTTTTTTTTGTTTGCATCTCCATGCAAGCATATAAACACACCCCCAGGGACTGGGAAATGATTAAGCGTATGAGGTGGTCATACGACAGCTAAAAATGTAACAAGTAGTAAATCTGAAGAGCTGAATCTTGCCATGACTTGATTGAGGAAGCTAAACAGACGCTACTAGCTGCAACCTGCTGCAAAGGCTCCTGCTGACAATGCCAGAATTTCTCACAGCCAGACTCAGAAATAAAGCTATGGAGCTATTTCACTGGACGGAAATGCATCCCTGGCAAGTGCTTTCTGCTCATCATGGTATACATACTAGCCAGCGGGACAGATACTCATAAGCGCATACACAACCTGCAAACCATGCCCCCCCAGGGAATGTGATGCACAGGTCAGTGCATTAGCGAGGCTCATTACTTAGTGTTTTTACTAGTATTCTCCAGAGATCCTACACTGTTGTTACTATATTGCTTGGCAAAAGCTACCTCACTGGTCTTCTCTACCTTACATGACACCGGGTATGATGCTGGGGCATTCTTTATTATAACATTTATAACATTTCAACAATTCAGCTTGTAAACGGTCTTGACTCTCCTGCCAATAAAGTCAACAGAATCACTGGCATGCTTTTCAATTGCCTAGAACCTGACACTCATGGTGCACAGTCAGACTCACTGAAATCAGAGGGAGTCATATGAAGAGGACCAGCAGCAGGATCAGAGTGAACCCCCGCCACCCAAAAATAATAGCTCAAGTGCTGTATATAGTAACAAAAGGGGGAGAACCCCACTTTTTCCAAATGCTTTTCATTCCACTGCAGATGGAATAGAGGAAATGCAAGTTGGATACACCACAAATACTTCCTTAGCATTCACGTAACCTACAGTGCACCAACCCCAAATATTCTCAGATAACAGGTAAGACTTTAAAATGCATGAAAACAGGAACACACATGAGATCTTAAGTATGAAAATGCTTTCAGTTTTCAAGGCTTAAGCGTTCAATATTTTCAAGCTTTATTCTCCAGCCACAAAGGCTAGATAATTACTTAGCTAAAATGATAATAGAAGACATTCTCCTTATGTCATCACACAGCTATAGGAGCCTTCAAGTAAACTTGAGACTCAAAATAAAGAAACAACAAGAATTCTCAATATAAAGATTGTGCTACCTGTTGTAACAATGAATCAAATGCAGTGCGTCTAGAAGTTATTATTCCTGAGTGTGAGAGAAGACTGGCTAATATTATGTAAAGGATGTATCACAAAAACCCAGCTGGGCTTTCTCAGATTCCTCCTGGCAGTGATCCTGGAATTGCCGCAGCTGAAAATGTTCAGTAGCTTTCACACCCCTTTTGCTGAGAAGTCCACTGGGCTCATTCAAATGATGACAACCAGAGAAACCCCACAGGCGCAGTCTGGCTTTACATGTACAGCTGGCTAGCCTGGGCCTAATACTTGGGACGGTGTAAGAGGTGGGGAAGGTTACTCCTTTGTCACAATCTGATCCTTGCCTCCTACCATTTGAGGCTGAGATATTCTTTATTTCTCTGAAGCCAGGAACTTGTTTTGATCACCGACTATAAGATTTTAATGGAACTTACGAGATTTACACAGCCCCCTCAGAATATACTGCTTTCCCAACAGTCACAGTAATAATGATAATACGTTCAAATAATTGGGTCCATAACCATCAAAAGAGTGGCCCCAAGTGCTCTCTTCCCTTGTTCCTTTATTTGTCAGTACTGTATATTTAAAGCTTGTGAAAGAAGAAACAAGAGGAAGGACAGCTAGAGTGCCAGTGGCAAATTCATGCCACATCTCATGGTCAGTAGCAAGAAGAAATTTTGAAATGTATCCTTGGCCATACTGAGGACAACGGAAGGCTTGCTTATCTGTATAATATGTCCCCATATTGTAATGCTCATTGAAACAGACTGGACAGTAACTGGACTGGACAATAACTTGTTTAATTTTCTCCTTGTGAATGGTCACATTATTGATAAGATGAGTCAGAATTGCATAGGGTTGTGCAGAGCTGTGGACAAAGAATGATTTCACATTTAAGAGAACAGGGGTTGCTGAAGTTCTGGAAGTTTTGGTGGTGCTTTGGGTTCCATCTGTGAACCAGATCTATAGCTGCTCGAGCTCACTAAAACATTCAGCCCATTCATCTGCACTTCTTGTGAGAACACTATGCCATGTATTCATGCCAAGAGAAGCACAGAAAAAAGGCTTCTGCTCAGAGAACCAGACTTTGGAAAGTGTCTGTTCTCTTAAATGCAGATAGATCTGTTCTGACTCATCCATTTTTGTACAAGATTATGGAGGATGGTGACAACCTTTACAGACCTCAGATTTCCTTGATTCCAGGTTTTCTGAGGGATTACAAACCAGAGTAATGATTCCCTCCTAAGCCAGGAATATCCTTATTCTTGCCTCTTTTAGCACTTTTGTCAATAAACCTGATTAGAATATGAGGCTGAAAACATCATTTAAAAATTAACACTTGTTAGGCAAAATTCATTAATCAACCAGAGATACTGGAAAATCATCCTTTAGTGTAAGCATTTCGATTGAGAGTTAGAGGACTGATTCAGCTCTGTCAATATTCTTATGGGCTGGTGACTTAGACTAGCTTCAATTAGGAGACAGTGAGGGGCTCTCTCATGCAATGCATGATGCTACATGAATTCTAAACATGCCAGTTTTGTTACATTCCAATATCCCAGAAAAATATATCCCAAACTAAGCTGGGTGACAGTTAAAGGTCAGATACTGCCCTCAAATCATGGCTGAACTCCCACTGAAGTCACTGAAGATGTTTGCATGTACATGACCTAAGGGTTTAGTTTTGAATGAAATCAGACATGCAAGATGGGTCATAGAGTTTTCTAATGTACTCCAGATTTTCTTTTATCCTGGAATAACCCCTCCAATAAGCATGAAGAAGTGGCAATGCTATGTCTAGTGCCAATCACTGAAATAAAATCAATGTGACCCGATTTCTCTTCTGTATTGCCTGTATCCTGTTCTCTATTCAAGCAGTCCATCAACAATGTGGCACATGTACCACAGGCAAAATTTTTACTGTCAGGGAAATGTTTGTATTTATCTCCAAATGCTCATCAGATCCCTGTGTGGGAATAGGGCTATGCAACTGCACCAAATCCTTCCCTTTAATAATTATGCATTTCCAGCACTGATCTGGCTGTGGGCATGTTTTATGAAACAGGTCTGCCAAAATCCCCCCAGGTTTAATTAACAGATAGGTGTTGTTCATTTGAAATATCTCTTTCTAGCTTCAAAGTATAGAATAGATTTCCTAGCCACTGTAGTAGTTGAAATTTTAGTGATGATCATACTAACAGAAAATAGGCATTCATCTAAAGGAAACGCATATTTTTAGCAAAAGGCTAATAACTTGGGGGGAGGGAGGGGCAAATCACTCAATGCTCCTGGACACTTTAAAAAAAAGACGACACACATTTCCTAGTAGGTTAATTACCATATAATATTGATGATAGAATTTTTCAAGTATTACCTGTACTTTCACTAAGAAGTGCTTGAAACCGTGGTGTTTGCTCTGCTGAAGTAAAGAAAAGATATATTATAGGTACTTTTCCATACTGGGATGCCAGACGTGCAACATAACATTAACTTGCGTTATACAACTACCAAAAATCAGATGTCTACCACCCTTCTTTTTTAACAGCAGGTGTACCACATGCACAACACTGTTAAATATCCTTGTTGTTCTCATTTTTGCTTAACAGTTAGTGAGCAACCACTAAAAGGGACTGTCCAAACCAAACAGTTGTATTGAATGTATGACACCCCAATAATCTTTCACCATAGCCTCTGTTAAGGAAGACTGCGTACTAACGGCTGCAAGTTTTATGGACCCCGATACATCCAATAAATATTTTCCTAAATCATAGTATCACTGAGAGGTTTCACCAGCATCCCAATTTGCTAGGCACTATACAAACATAGTGAGAGGCCGTGCCCTACTCTAAGGATAGACAACACACAAGACACTAAAAGATAGGAAGACATGAGGAATCATATTACATTTAAAAGATGAGCAACTGAGGCACAGAAATGTTAGCAGGGAGTTTTATGAAAGTACATTGATGACTGAGTATGACAGGAACTCAAGTCACTTTCCCAAAGGAAATCTGTAGCATGGCTGAGAACTGATCTTGACTCTATCAATTTAGTGTGTGAATCAGATACTGACTTTCTGCAAATTCAGTTTGATCAGTCACAAAGCTAAAACAGGGCATATCTGTACAGGAAAAAGTCCACAATGAAAAAAACCAGCATCATTATTTTACAACAAATTTTTGATTATTACTACTTACTATGGAAGAGTCTCAAAACTATTTTGTCTCTTTTTCACTTTTTTGTAATAGGAGAATTCCCAAGTTAGGAAAAGGGTCAGGATAGGTATACTGGTTGTATATATCGATCCTGCATTCTCTTGGAACTCATCAAGGTAGTCTTTTGGGAGATATGGGGGCTGTTTCATTTGTTTTCTATTTGCTGAAGAACAACTACTTGGTGGCTTGGATTTTTGGAGCATCACGTGGAACTCGTTTTCCTTAATAAGCAATGTAGGCCATAGGGCACAGTATGAAGGCAAAAGCAAGCATTTGCTAACTCAGTACTCTTTTGCCTATACTGCAATATAAAATCTTTACACTTCTGCATCATGGGATTTATAATCCAGTGTCACAGTGTGCTGAAAATGATAAACCACCATCACAGCAGCCATCACCAGAGGTCATGATTAAGCAATAAAGCAGACATAACTTAATGTGAGGTGTGATAAGAAGAAAATGATTTGGGAAACCCCCTGCTACTGTAAGTAAACCTTAAGAGTGCTGGCTGCATATCTCACTTCTGTATACAACAGGGGGTCAACAAGACTCTCAAGCTAAGTACAGACAGTCAAAAGCCCAAGGCTGAATCGATTCAATCTTCACAAGTTAGTCTAAAATGCACAGATTGAACCAATCAACAAGTGGACATTAACTTTTGATTCCAGAAATACAGCCACGTGCCTTCAGTGGCCCAGGCCAGAAGCCTGGGAGCTCTAAAGCATATCTCCCTACCCAGCTGGAGCAGAAAGCTTGAGTCAAAGCTAGCCCACCCACCCTCTGAGGGAGGATTTATGGGGAGATGCAAAGCATCCTCAAAAGATGTGGGCAGTGGGGTCCCCCAAGCCTCAGTCCTTGGGCAGGTGCTGTTCAATATCTGCATCAGCAACCTGGATGAGGACGCAGAAAGCACCCTGTCCAGACTTGCAGATGACACCAAACTATCCGGTGAAGCAAACACACTGATGGAAAGAAACTGAATCCAGGTGGACCTGGAGAGAAGTGGGCAAAGAACAATAGGATGCAATTCAACAAGGGCAAGTGCAAGGTGCTGCACCTAGGGAGAGGGAATCACCAGCACCTATAGGCTGGGGGATGAGCTTCTCAGCAGCACAGAGGCAGAAAGAGATCACATAATGGTTGTTGACTCCAAGATGAACATGAGTTGTCAATGTGACGATGTAATTAGCAGAGCTAACCGCACTTCGTCATGCATTAGTAGGCGCTTCATGGACAGGTCCAGGGAAGTGATGCTACCCTTCTATGCAGCACTGGTCAGGCCACAGGCTGCAGTACTGTGCCCAATTCTGGGCACCACAATTCAAGAAGGATGTGGACAACCTTGAGAGGATTCAGAGGAGGGCCACTTGTATGGTTAGAGGCCTGCCAGGAAGGCCTTATGAGGAACAGCTGAGAGACCTGGACTTTTTCAGCCTCTGCAAGAAAAGGCTGAGGGGGGATCTTGTGGCAGTATACAAATTCACTGGGGGGTGGGGAGCAGCAGGGAATATGAGACTCTCTGTTTACCAGAGCACCCCTTGCAATAACCAGAAACAACATCCACAAGCTGATAGAGTGTAGATTTAGGTTGGACATCAAAAATAACTTTATGGTTAGGGTTGCCAGAATCTGCAACAGGCTTCCAAGGGAGGTGGTGCTCTCCCCCACCTTGGGGGTCTTCAAGAAAAGACTGGACAAACCCCTGGCTGGGGTCACGTGACCCCAGTACTTTTTCCTGCCACTGGCAAGGGTTCAGACTCAATGATCCATTGAGGTCTCTTCCAACCCTAGCATCTATGAATCATCCTGGGATGCTAGGAGACTGTGAATTGACTTGAATCTGGAGGTGATCTGAGACAGAAATGCAATAAGCTGATTTAGCCTAAATCAATTAAATTTTATATGACATCCATCCAAGTTTATCTTAAATCAGTTTTGGCCATTTTAAAAATGGTTTATTTGCACTGAACTTCTGCTGTGTTACAGATTTGAACCAGTTTCTGATCACTTATACCAATTTATGTGTAACTTCTGTTACACATAAACTGACAAATCGATATCAAATCATAGTGAGCTATATCATCACTGTAAAATACTGTAGTAATTTTTATTATTATAGTTGTCACTAATTTGTATGATCATGTGCCTGTTTGAAAGATGGGACAAATCTGGTGAATGCATTTAAAATCTGAATAACCAAGATAATTAAGTGAACATGACTGGATTCAAAATGGACTCTCTGATTCTGGTTCAGAACAAAAACTGCTCACTCACAATCCCAACACATTAGACATTGAAAAGTTACCTAAAAAAAGGCTCAACCTTGCATTTCCCAAATACCTTACTTTTCAACTGAATTCAGTGAAAGCTTGGTATTCAGTAGGAGTACAGGACAAGGCCCCCATCACTTAGGCATTTTATTATTAGTATTCATAAAATTATCCATTAACATAAATATTGTTTTCAATCATCATACCATGCTAGAGTACATTCCTAATCATGTCAAGGTTAAAGGAAACAATTGAGGATTCAGAACTAAAAATCAACTTGAATTAGTCACTTTCTAATAAAACTATAAAGTAAAAATTGCCTAGCAACCAAAGAAAATTAATTCAGAGATTAAAATAAATGCTGTGACACTGACAGAACAAATGCTGTTCCACCCCAGCACACACAAAATCATTCACACTTTTGGAAAAAAAGATTCATGTTAACTTTTTCTTTACAAAGAGAGTATAGTCTTTGGAAACAACCACCATAAAGTTACCAAAAACCAAGTTGTTATAGTCTGGAAAATATAAACAACACTAAAATCAGTTGCGTACAGAAAAAAAGAAAATATATTACCACTACCTCTGTGCCATCACTAAAATAAAAATGTATAAATTGTTTTAATATGCTGACAATATTGCACAGATCCGATGTGACCTGGAAGATCTACAATATACTGACTCTATATTTATGAAGAGGAGGTATATTCCATCACACATTTCTTGCAAATGTACTATATTTTTTACTTTACTAAATTTTACTGGCTATGCAAGATTTATAGGATTTATAACTAACTTCCATTTTAATAAGTTCTGTTTTCCATTCTAGCACCAACCAAATGATTACTCATCACACTTTATAAGGACATTCTTAGATATAGTGTATCACACTGAAGGTTACTATTTTCTTAAAAAACAAAATGCACAAGAACAACCTCGATAATTCATAATAATGACTTATATTGCCTGTTATATTTAGGACATGCTGTGGTGTCTGAAGGACTGCAAGCAGCCTAGTAAAATTATCTGTTTAGAAATGAAACAATAAAACAATAGAACAATTTAATTTTGTATCAACGTGGTACTCCATTGCCTTGACTAAGAATTTGAACACAGGAATAGCTTAGGATGGGTTATTCCTAACTGGTAGTGCTCTCAGTCTTACAAAACAAAGTAGACGGTCTCTCTTCTAAACTGCAAGAGCTTGTTGCTACTCAAAAATGATCAGTAATTATGAGGAAGCAAAGAAACAAGATACAAAATAATGAAATACCAGAAAATACTGCAAAATTTAGTTGCTGGAAACTGTTACATTCCTGAATCAAATGTAGTCAAGCCTATATTAAAAAGATAATTGTAAAAATTATAATCCACTGAAATGTTTAGATACATGGGAAATAAATCTGAAAAGATAATGGGGACAGACTTACATTATGAAAGATAATTTGCTAAGTATGTGCATATGATTCCTGTTTCCCTGTAGCAGGCATAGGTGGCCTGTTTCGGCAATTTTTATATTCATATAATTAAAAATAAGCCATTTAGTGTTTTAAATATAGTCTTCAAATTTATTTTTTACATTCAAATAATATGCAAGAAAGAGAAAGGTGCTTGAGCAGGAATCTAACAGTAATGAGGCAGTCAACAGATACATAATATGATACAAGCTTTCAGCTTTTTGAAGAGAGTATGCCTGGTGATAATAGGAGATATGCTGGAAACACCAATGACACAGATGGCACAGTTGATGCACAGCAGTTCAAGGTGGAAAAAAAAATCCCTACATCCAAACACATATAAAGCCAAGAAAATACTCCAAATGCCCACAACAGCTTCCCCTGTCTTCAATATTTAATGACTGTGCCAGATGGGGGATGGGGGAGAATCTAGTGTATACCATTAGCAAAAACACAGCTGACCTAAAAGGCCTGCTCACCATTATGCTATAATTATGCCAGCACTTTTACTACATTATGATTTCATAAAGTTATCATAGATTAAGGTAAAAGCCTTGGTACGCCTTGGCAGCTTCCAAATACTAGCAGAGCTATTGAAGGAAGGCAGGAACTGTGCCTAACACTTCATTTTGCAGCCTTTACACCTCATTCAACCGATTCTGCACTCCTCTTCTTATGATGGCAAAACTTCCATTAGCCATAATGATACATAGGCTTTTTGGATTAGTTTAAAATTTGAATAGCATTATAATAAACTAGAACTCATTCCCCAAACCTGCATCAACATTTGTTTCATTTTGATGATCTGGGCTGCACCAAAACGGTGCAAAACATTGCAAAATTTAAAGCAATAAGAGCATTATTAGGCATGCAAGCACCACAGTGCCAGGCGCTTTGAAAAGCATGCAGTGGTGCGATGCTTGTGGTTGTATAAAGGGTGAAATACATGTCAAAGCTGACAAAATGGTGGCAGAAGTGGGCTTTTGAACTAAAACACATCAGAGGTGCTTTAGTTCAAAGGTGCACCACTGCCATTTCCTGCATGCTGACCTTCACTTCGCCACTTTTACAACTGCATGTGGTGCAGCACAGTTTGCCTCAGCTCATGGCAGAGAGTCTGCTCCAAAGTGGGGGATCTTCAGCACATCACAGGACAGAAAAGTATGTGCATAAATGCCCAGCTACTGTGTTGATAGCAACATAAGCAGTTCTTAGGCCTACTACTACAAAAAGTCTTGGCTATTAATTTAAAAAGCTTTGCAGCTATGTTTATGTCTAATTTCATTAATGTGTAACAGATTCATATACAGCCTTTACTATTCATGTGTAAATCACACTGACATCAATGATTATTGTGGGAAGGGTGGATAAAGAGCACCATGTGCTCTTCAATAATTAGTATCACTTTTGCCAGCAAAGAGGAAGCTGATAAAAACCAGAACTAACAGCCAGGCCTCCTCGGTGATATTGCCAATTCTATTTGACACTTTCTCTATAACTACAGAGAACTCTTTCACATTTTATGTATCAGTAAATAGGTTTCTGTTATTTTTGTTTATAAAGATCTAGAACGGTCCTGAATAAGCTCAGTAAATGCAAGTCTCAATCTGCAAAGATTTTACAGACTAAAAATACAATTTGGTAGAACATATAATAAAACTAAATAGCAGAAACAGGGAGGGTGAGCTGTCTTGCTCCCTACATGTTTTTCAGAAAAGTTGAATCTTAAATTGATTTTGAAAGAACACAGTGCAGAAGGCTGTCCCATGTGTAAAGCAGGGGAGCAAACATGAAAAAAAGACCAGAAGTAAGATAAAAAGAATCAAAAGCAACAGCCAGGAAAGTTTAGGGACATAAGTAGCAGTTGGAGGCCCAGAGAGAAATGAGAAAATAAATTTAGAATGAAAAAAGCCTTGCTAATTAACGTAAGCAATGCAAATTTAGGACACGGAAATCATGGTAAAGGAAATGATGAAGTAGGAAGACATGGACAGATCAGTAAGAGAGGAAACTGAGTAGTATTTTATTCTGGAGAGGTACAAGATGTAGGAAAGCCAATAAGGTGAAACATAAGTTATATACAACTAAGGCATAAACCAGGGTTTTAGTGAGTGGAAAAGAGAGAAAAGGATAGATTTTATCAAGAGAAAAGAATAAATGTTTCTATAAACATCACAAGGGCTATGTACAGAAGTTACATATAAACTGGTTTAAAGTGATCAGAAAATGGTTTAAACTTGTAACAGAACAGAAGTTCAGTGCACATAAACCAGTTTCAAAATGGCTGAAACTGGTTTAAGATAAACCTGATTGCATGTAGTATCAGGCTTAACTGATTTAGGTCAAACTGGCTTATGAAACTTCTATCCCAGCCCTCTTCCTAGTTTAAGTTAAATCAGAGCCCCCCAGCATGCTTTTCAGGCCTGGGCTGGGCTTGGGTGTCTGTCTGCTCCAGAGAACAGGGCCAGCCCTGCCCTCTGCTCCCTAGCTGGGGCAGTGAGGGCTGGCTCAGTAGCCCCACCAGGCAACCCCAGCTGGGGTCTGGGGCCAGGGAGGGGGGTTAAATTTACCTTCCCCCAATTACAGATCTTCCCCGCCATGCTAAAACTTAGTGCTAGCTGCAACTGTGGACTACAAACCCCAGAGGCACCTGGAAGCAGGAAGAGGAAGTGATTGAACTCTGAGAGTCCTGCTGCTGTGATTGTGGACTGCAAATCCCAGAGACCTCAGGGGCCGCAGGAAGAGTAAGCAAACATACAGCCCAGGCTCTGTTTATAGTTTTTAAGTTTATAGTTTTTCAGAGAAAGAACTACTCTTTTAGCAATTCAGTAGCGCTACCTCCCTCCATTCTATCCCCAGCCCAGGCAGAGCTGGGCTGCAGCCTGGCCACACCCACTTAGTTCCAGTGGGGGATAGGGGAGAAGTCTTGGAGGGCTCTCTTCCCTTTGACAGTGGCCAGCAGGCATGCTCTAGCATCCTCAAGCTTGAGCCACTGCAGGCAAGTGGCTGCATTTCATGAATCCAAAGTGAACGTGTGTTTATTTGCTTATTGGTTCAATTTCTGCAGCTTAGATTAACCTGCAAAGACTGAATCAATTCACCCTCAGGCTCTTTGACCGTCTGTACTTAGCCCAAATGAAAACTCCAGAACAGAATGAGAAGTTACTGAATGTAATTACTTTATAGATATGAAATGAAGGCAAACTATACTATTTATCTGGCAAAGAGGATTTTCTTCCTCTTTAGAATTCTCCTTTGATGGTTGAATGCTCAGGTACCTTCATTTTATGTTTGATGGTTTTAGGGGCTGCAGAATGGTATACTAGACTACGTGAACTGTGTCCTTATTTTTATTTAAATAATTATTAAAATGACACTATGGCTATAAATAGACTTTGCCAAGAGAAGTGGATCAGCTATGCCAGGATTTGCCCCAGCAGAGCTGAACCACTTCACTGGACAAATAGATATCACCCATTATCCCACTAGTTAATCTTGGTTACTACTTTTCCTGCTTCCGGAGATGCACCCCAGTTAAATCTGGGGCACATCTCTGAAAGGAGAGAAAGTCAGGGTTTCCCACTTCCAGAAGTGCACTCCTAAGGCTGGAGCCTGATCTGGGGCAGGCCTCCCAGGGCATGCAGGAATGAGCCTTTCAACCCTGTGGGTGCCTGCCTTGGGTGGCTGGATAGTGCATGTAGTTCCAG
The DNA here is from genome assembly GCF_052110815.1 of Crocodylus siamensis. Classification (NCBI taxonomy): domain Eukaryota; kingdom Metazoa; phylum Chordata; order Crocodylia; family Crocodylidae; genus Crocodylus; species Crocodylus siamensis. The sequence continues at coordinate 74,415,531 of NC_143396.1, read as the reverse complement.
GCTGCCTGTGCTCTCCTGCCATAAAGCAAATAGACTCCAGGGCAATAAAGTGGCACAAATTATCACTACCTTTTGTCACAACCAATTTGTGGTGTGAAAAAGGGCATGGATGTCTATTTGTTTTCAGTTTGTGCCTCCATACTTTTTTTCTGGCAGCACAAAGGCAACAAAAAAAATGCCCACCACATATTTAGTGTAATTTGTAATTTGTTTTCTTTTGGTTATAGACATTTACAAGTCATAAAATGATTGTATTTCATATGGTATGACAAACAACATTGAGACCCAGTTTTTCCAAAGTTCTCAAAAATCCCACCTGTCACCTGTGCATGCCAATCTAGTATTTGCATATCAAGGACAAGCACAAATGGATACAGAGAAATCCAAAGAGAGACAGATTATGGGCCTGATTTGAATAGATGCTTGGCAGCTACTACCTTAATTAAAAATTAGATATACTGGTCAGTACTTCTGAAATATCTTGTCATATATGCAGTTTTGCTCCTTCTGCTCCTTTATATGTTTATCTTCTAAGACAGTAGTTTGTAAACTCATCTTCGACTGAGGCGCTTGTTTTGTTTTGTTGTTATGAATATTTGGGCACTACACCTGAACATATTTGATTCAATATTACAACTTAAAAACAGTAATAATTAAAGGTGTTTATTTGTGAAAAATTGGCCTCCAGGTTTTAGCGTTAGCATTTAAAGGTCATTCTATTACTGCTAATATTGACTGCAATAAGAGAAAAGAATGCCTTCGTTATTAACAAGCCATGTGATTAGCAGTCCAGGTATGACCATATTCTTTATTATGCAAATGTAAGAAATGTAAGAGACATTTGGAATATTCCCAAACTGTACAAATTTAGGAAATGTGAAACATTTATGGATAACAGCCCTGCAGGTCTGTTTTTATCCACTGAGGAGGAATAATAAAGACAAGTAACAATGCAAGCTTCTTCATAATGCTTCATTAGTGTGCTCCAGTGCAGACCTCAAGAATTCTCCTACAGCTATACAGGAAAAAAACAATTCAGACATCATATTGCTGTCCTTAACTGCCTTACTGATATTAATGAACACAAGTTTCAAATAACAAAAGTAGTTTCCACAAGGGAACACTTGATTTTGGGATCTCAACTAAGGAAGTTGCAAAGTAATTGCACAGATTACAAGAACCAGCAAAAAGTAACAACTTCTAGTCGTTATTATACTGCTTTACATTACAGCCTGGCTTCTAACCTGCAATTTAAGAGGTGATAGGCTTTATACTGCCCATTAGTTATCTCCCAAACAATTTCCAAGTTGGAACACCTCAATGAATCTAAATTCCAAAAGCTAACTTATGAAATCCTTCCCTCAGCCCACAGTAATATGAATATATATAGGATTAGATGTTTAACTGTGGCTCAGAAGCTACAAAATCTTTCAGCTGGTCCTTGCATTTTTCAAAAGGACTGTGATAAATTATGCCAGCTCCTTATGACCCTTTGGGACCAATATAGTAGCAGAGGATCCAAGAGGGCCTGCAGTGCCCTAGGCTCACATGCTCTATGAAATTATGTAGGCTTGCTCCACGGCACCAGGAGGTCCACCCTGTACTAAGGTAATCCTCCAATAACTGGCTAGACCAGCTGTGTCGGCAGATTTCTCTGCCAGTAGTTGTAGTACAAAGTCAGTGTACCTGAGAACTAAAACTCTAGACCAAAGGAATAATTTCAATTGCCAGTTCTCCAACAGCAGAAAATGATATGCCTTTCCTTCCCCACATAAAAGCAACTTTGTTTCATGTTTAAATATCACACACCTCTCAAAAGTAGAATGCATCTTCCCCCTGTTGCTCCTTTAACACTGCAGTTCAGCTACAATATGCAGCTACTGCTAATGCTGTAAATGTTATGAGTGTAATGTACTAAATCTAGTATAAATATTTGCCTTATGCAAATACCCAATTTTCTAAAAAATGGTGCCTTAAGAACAAAGTCCGTTTCTTTCTGCATAAAAAAGTGGCATCCTGCACTTGTCTGATTTCATGTTTAGGCACAGCGGCACATACTCTAGCTGTTCTGTTCAAAGTTATTCTTTTGAACTTGCAATACAAACAGGACCAACAGAAACAACCAGTTTCATTATATTGAATCTGTAGAACAGGCTTTCTTAATCTTTTTTTTTTTTTTTTTTTGCTGGAACAGGCAGGATTCTGGACCCTGTTAAATAGCTTGCTTATCTTAAATCCATCCATTTCCTAACCAAACTGCCAGAATTCTCATCTCCAGTCTTGAACATTTGATATTACATATATGGCTTAAATCCCTCTTTGAATTTCTAGCCTTCCCTGTTTGACCAAACTGGTTTCAAGCTTCTTTTTCCCCTTCAAGGCTTCTCAGACTCCGTACCTCACTTCCCTCTTGTTCATACTTGTCATATCATATTGCCTCCTTTCTATTGCTGATGTTATCCTTGTTCATCCATTTGTCAGCTCACTACCGGACCATATCTGCAGTTGCCTTGTGCAAGGAACACTCTGTGTTTACAGATTTGCCTTAAAATCCCTCCTCAGCTTACCTCTGTACTAGGAAATCATCCAACTATGGCAATTTAAGGCCCTGAAGAAAACATCTGACACAATATATTAGCAATAATAAAACATTAAACACACATGCATGTTATTTGCATTTATTCCTATCCCTCTTCACCTATTCATATGTCATTTATCTCAGACTGTATGTACATAGGTGTGGAGACCTGATAAAATCCTGCCCTATAGAAGTCAATGACAAAATTCCTTAATGAGGTCACAATCCTGGTTGATAACTGGATAACTGCAATATAAAGTGAGAAAAATAATATACTAACTTGGATTATAAAACTGTACACACTCTAACTGTGGTGTTGATGCCATTTCATCTTACGTTAAAATATGTATTTACAAATAGAATGTCTTCCTCTTGTTGATCTTTTCTTATTGCCTATCTGTTACATGGTATCTAAGATGCTGGAATAGTCAGTGTAAAATATCAGCATTATAACACATGGATTGGTTTCTTTTGATGTATACAGTTTTTTGTAACTTAAGGGGAGGATTTGTCATTTTAGAGTAGGCCATTTCACTCAAACATGTTCTAATCAAAAGGAAGATTTTCCCTATGTTGTGTTTGCAGCTTTAATATAAATATTTCTAGTAATGAATACTTAGCTGTAACTGATCTGTTATATACTTTTCTGATGGGTGTATCTTTCTTTGCAAAGAATGATCTGTTTGGCTAAACAAAGAATCTTAAATTATAAAATAGCAGCAGACTTTTTGGTCTGTATAAAAAACAGAAAAACAGCTAGGTTCCTCTATTTATGGATGAACCTGAGTATCCAGGCTTAAAAGCTGATAACACTAGCACACTACCAGCAGAAAGATCAAGTATTGTATGCAAAAAGAAAGAATATAAACCATGCTGAGAATAACCACCTCCCTGGCTACAGAGGTTCTAGTAGCAGAAGAGTCAATCCATGTTGTATAATTTTGCACTTAAAAAGGACCCAGACATTAAAATTACAAAGCTTTCCAGAAGGAAGAGTAAGTTCTCAACCTAAAAGGGAAATAGCACAGCATTCATAAAGAGGAAAGAACAAAGAAAGCTAAAAGACCTGCCAGAAGGAGTGAGCAAAAACAAACGATTAGGCTGAAGCTGAACAGATCTGAAAGTTGAAAATTGTTGGTTGTAGGCAAATATTGCTGGAGCACCAGTAAAGTTGTGTTATGTACATCATTGGAACTGTGGTCATGCTTGAGCAATATAGCTGTGATTATGTGAGAGACAAGGATTTTGGGGGGAGTAGTACATTTTATTGGACCAACTGCAGTTGAAAGCAGTCAAATAATCATTTGGGCACAAAGTGCCCTTCCTCAGGTCTAGGAAAGAAGCAGACACAGCTTGAACTAAGTGGTAGGAAGAATAATGGCATGTGTAAAACCATAAATGCAAATAAAAACAAACAGTTTGCTTAAAGGAATGGAGAATGCTGCAAAGCAGGAGTGGAGAGACAGTTATCAAGAATATTTCAAAAATAATAAAAGACTAGTAGAAAGGATAGCCTGATTAATGGAGGAACAAAACCATTCAAGAGGGATGGGGCATTGTCACCTGTGGAGAGCAGAGAGTTTATCAGAGATCACAGGTAGATTATAAGGCGCCATAAAGTCAATGACTGTGCTTAACCCCTGTTTTTTAGTGTCTGATAAGATTATGACTTTTTTTGTTTCCAGGCTTGTCATCTGGGCTGGGTACAGATATTCAAAAAGCCCAAGGCAGAACTGATCCAACTTACATGATTTTCTGTAAGTGGCATAGTGTAGATCAATAGCAAACATAACACACATTTGCCCTTTCGTGTGGGGGGCAAATCTTGGACTGGGTTCTGCCATTTTTAAACCAGTCTATGCATGCCGAACTTTTGTTCTGTTATGGCTATAGACCACCTTTGTGTGCTGAATTTCTAATCTGTTATGGATGTAGACCAGTTTATGATTTGTTTTACTGGTAAAAATGTAATGTGTGTACCTGGTCCTGAAAGTGTTTTGTAGATTACCTTTGAGCATGAGGAATGTGAGGTCAAAAAGTGTTGCTCTAGGAAAACAGTTATCTCCCTGAGTTACCTCTTTTCCCTGTAATTGTTCATTATGAAGTGTAGTTTCTGTCTAGATTCATCCTTATACTTTCCAGAAAGGCATTTGGTACACTTAATGAGCTCTACCACATTCAGGAATGGATATGTGCAGGAACTATGGATTCTGCTGTTTCCATTATGGGGGTGTCTTTTAAATAAATGGCCATGGCACAGTACCAATGCTTATATGATTAAAGATTGATTATTCTGACAGATAACTCCTATTTCAACTATTCCCTACAACCTTCCTTTTTAGTGACTTAGTTTGGATGTCATCATGCTAGAGAAATCTTTTCTTCTTCTTTCCTCATGCCTTAAAAGTGGAACCTCTGTTTTTATTGGCATGGCCCCAAAGTCCATGTAAATCTTTTACATCAGTGTAAATGGTAGCATAACTGAGAAGGAGGTTACTAGGGCAGCAGCCCCAGGTACTGTTTTTTTGGGAGGGAGCCCGAAGTAGTCACCACAGCAACAATGGCATCTGGTGCTGCCCCCTGCATCATGGCTGTCCAAGGTGCAGAGCTGCCCTGCTACCCCTCTGAATGTGGAACTTACTTTTCCGTATTTGATGTCATTCACATTTTAACAGTTTTCAGCACGAACGCGAATACTTTAATTGAGTTAATTAGATAAAATTCAAGATAATGCATGTTCAGAATCAGTATAAATCTCTGAATATCCTGCACTCTCACTTTTCAATAGGTCTTCAGCACCTTGGTAACCTACTCACTTTGAAAATACATTGCTTATATTATTGACAGATAAGGGTTTCTTAGGGTAATACCTTTTATTGGACCAACTATGTAGTTGGGAAAGAGTTAGACAAGCTTTTGAATGCAAGGCATTCTTCCTCAGGTATGAACACATGTTGGGCTAGGTGATGTAGAACTGTCAGAAAATTAGTAAACTCCATATTCTAAAACCATTTAAATGTGAAATTCTTTCATTAAAATCAGTAGGAGTTTTCCATGAATACTAAAAGCAAATATCACCCTTCAAGTCTTTACTTTTAAGGATAAATGTGTCTCAACATTTACACCATTCAGCTCCGTACCATCTGAATAGATATCAAAATTATCCCCACAGTTTTAGAGGCTATTCATGGTCTAAATTCTATTGCCCTTCCTCTTGCCAGCTTGTGGACTTTTTTCTCTTTGAGTAAGTGATAGAAGGAAAACAGTGCTGGGGTGATGTATCCATGATGGTCCAAGAAAAATGTGAAGCAATGATTTTTGTAGGTGATACCTTTATTGAACCAACTGAAAAGTTGGGAGAGATACAGAAAAGGGAAAGGGAAGACAAGATGCTGCATACCCTTCCTCAGGTCTCAAATCCTCAGGGCTACAAATGAAAGATACCACCCCAAAAATTCATTGTGTGATATAACGTAAACATCTTCAGACAAAATGAAATCAAATAAGTGTTCAGCTGTCATAGGAGGATGCTTTCTGAAGATTCTGTATAAAGGTGTAAAGATATTTGTCTAGCACTGACATAAAAATTCATTGCCACTCATTGCTTCCTCTGACTGAAATTACATAAAAAGGATGGTTTTCATTGACATCTCTGTTTGTGAATAACAGACATGTATGGGATGCTAATGTACAATATCTTGGCCTGTTAAGTCTTTACTGAAAGTAAACTAGAATATATGCCAAGATACATGATAATCTGTGCTAAAATATGTCTTGTTACTACATGTGGGTGGCTTTACATGAGCTACAGTAAATACTCTAGGTCAGCGATTCTCAACCAAGATGCCATGCCACATTCAGGTGCCTTGTGTTCTTATCAAGGATGTTGCAGGTTACCACGCAATGTTAGCACTGTCAAGTGTGCAATTATGATTCACAAGATAGACCGCAACAGGTCAACATTCTTTTGACACTATGGATTCCTAGTTGAAATCTCTGAGTTTTTCCCAGTTCTTTGCAACAGAAAAATTGCTCTATTATTTTTCTGTAGACAAAGAAGCAAATGAAAACTAAGAATCGACACTTTCTGAGTGATGGCTTGGGTCTAAAAAGTTTGAGAACCACTGCTCCAGGTAGAGAGAGAAAAAGGCTCATGGAAATTTCATGCTATGGAGAGAAGACTGTTAGCTTTATTTTCCCATTGAATGTTGTTATTGCAGTTTTCTTTAATAAAATTATTGATTAATTACTTAGGAGTATTAAGCAGGGAAATAAGCCAAGGCACTTCACCAGAGCTGCTAAAACTTACTGGTTTATTTAATGTTTATTAAGGGAAAATAGCTAATTGATCTGGCAGTGAACCTTATTATCTCTAGGGGAGTACATAAAAAAGACAAACAGCTTTCAGGCTATGTTTATTGTTCACTTAAGATAATACTACTGTGAAAGAATTGCCAAAACAACAACTCTAAACCCAGGCATAGGAAGTGAGACAGAAAGGCCACATTAAATTCAATAACTGAAGAGGAAAAAGAGACTGACAGCTAGTTAAAGCCCTTTATTAACATATTTTATTTAACAACTGGACATTAACAACTCTCATAAAAAGTATAAAATTGTGCATCTTTTCCTCTTACTTACAGACTGTTCACAAGCCAGATTTAAAAGCATGTTCTGTATTACCTTAATTATGCATAAAAATGACTGCACTTCAGGGGTTCTAAAAAACTTGGTAAAGTGTTAGCGCTATATAAAAAAACAAACTTTCCCCTATTGGAAAACCAAATTGGCTTGCAACTACAGTCTCACAATTGTATGCAAGAGAAGAATTTGGTTCCCAGGCTTTATTTACAAGTCTACTCAGCCAGTAAAATCAAAGTGCAGATTGTTATATGCTCTCCTTGATTTTAATCTAGCTGATTTCTAACAAGTCAAACTAACAAAATTGACAGCTATTCTCTTGTACTGGTGACAGAGAAAGCTTAAATCATAAGAAATCAAACCAGTCCCATAAATGTAACTGACTGTTATTCAATTTCTAGGGGCAGTCCAAAGTACAGAACATCATCTTCTAAAAGCCTATGACCCACTGTTACCTCAGAGACCCACTGTCCTTTGAAGACACATCACAAACTGTGATCAAGGGTAACAATTAAGCTTTAGTCTGACTTTTGGAGGCTGGGCATAGGGGTTACTGAGCACACTATGTCCACCTGATTAATCTCCTATAAATCCTTCAATGAAAATACAATGGGCTGCTGGTGTATTCTGATCAAGGGTCTGCCACATTTACCAATATAAGCTCACTAATTGCTCCATGGTATTCAGCATGTCTGCTGCTTTCAACTGTTGCGTGATAGCTTTTACTGTCTCATTTTAAGTTCTCTCCCGCTCTGTCTTCCTCTCTCTCATTTTAAGTCCTTTAAGGCAGCAGTATATAATCTTTTCTTGTGTCAAAATGTGTTCCCTGTTCCATGAAGGGCTACACAGCACTATCATAATACAAAAACTAAAATGCAGTAACCTCAACTCCAGACAGAATTCAACAGGAACAGATCTCTCACAACTTTAGGCAAGGCTTCTTCTTGCTCCGTTTGCCTACAGCTGCTCAGTTACTCTTGTGGATAGTACCCTCCTCATTAGCCACTAAATATTTCCTCTAATGAAAATCATATTCAGGAAGTAAGAACAATGTTGTAGTGAAGTATCGTATGTTCTGAAGTAATGCATATAAAGTGTGCTAAAATGGTGCAGATGAGTGTCATATAACTAACTGGATGCAAGATCAGACACAAAAATATTATCCATTATTGACTGTAACACTCACCATATACTGTAACATGAATAGAAAGGAGAGAAGAATACAAAGGTTCCATCATACACCTATATAGGAAGGGTCTTACTTAGGCTGGTAGAAAAGGGAATGAAATTCCTTTAAAATGAAATGAAAATAAGTAGGAAATGTATGGATTACATGTCTGTAAAACTTACTGCCAGATCTGCTGACCTCTACAATAAGCTTTCAGTCATAGTAATGAAAGCATCAGGAACCAGAATGAAAAAAAGAAAAACCTGACCTAACCTACTGGTTCTCAATTGGTGGTCTGTGGCCCATTGCTGAGCTACTTGTGGGTGACATGGCTGGGCCACTAGCACAAGTATCAAAAGAGATGTGAGCCAATACCCCTCTCTGAACTTTCAGGTGGCACCAAAAAGAGTTGTGCTGAGATGCAGAGTTGCCCTGTCCACAATGAAGACAGGAAGTGGTATATATGTCTCTAGATGCTGCTGCATGTAAGCTAATTATCTTTGCTCCAGAGGCAGAGCTGATTAGGCTGGGGGTTAGTGCTTTTCTAATGCAACTATAGAACTTCCAGCTCAGGCACTGAACAGAGCTACCTCATGTCATGTTGCCTACTTCCGCTTTGTATCAAAGCAACGCCATACTAGAGTGGCTGCATTATACTGCTTTTACTTCCACAGTTTGTGCATATTATTATGCAGGTGTTAAGATGCACTGCAGGATCAGAAAGGTTGACAACAAATATTCCATACGACATACTGTAGAGTTCCTCCATAGTGAAGTAATAGGATAATTATATAAGTATTTTGGGAAAAAACAGCTGTTAAACAGGAATCAGGATGATGCAAATCTAACACCCGAACATACATAAAAGACAAATATACACAATTTTATGCACTTAAACAGCCCTAATGGCTGGCCTAAAACCAGCAAAACCTTCAAAGCCTGAGCTGCAGCCTATGTCATTCTTTTCTGTACTTGCTATTCTATGTTATACCTTGGGATTCTGTGGGCCACAAAACCTATTCTGCACCTGTGAAGAGGCAAGCTGGCCAGAAATGACAAACCAGGAAGTCTGCCGGCACAGATGGCTCTCTATTAGTGGACAGTCAGGAAAGATGACATAGCCACCTCCTTTGTAAACCCTACTTCCACTTGCCATGTAAAAAGAGAGGTGCAGCATATCAACAAGAGCACCCAGTGGGCTGTGGGAGGGACATTACCTTATGGAGTTCCATTCTTTATCAAGAGATTGTGCGAAGCAGGTCATAAAGGCGGGGATGGGGGGAGAATGTTCTGGCTTTGTACATTATAATAGATATATCCGAAGTAGAGCCATAAATTATAGGAATGTGCAATTCTATATCATGATGCCTGAAGAAGAACCAATATTCTCCTTTGCTTAAAATAATGCTTATGGTAAGTTAAACACAATCTCATGCTGGGACAATGCCAATTCTAAAGTGGAGCTCACCTGTTTTTCATAGATTTATCGATTCATAGATGCTAGGGTCGGAAGGGACCTCAATAGATCATCGAGTCCGACCCCCTGCATAAGCAGGAAAGAGTGCTGGGCCTACATTACCCCAGCTAGATACACATCTAGCCTTCGCTTGAAGACCCCCAGGGTAGGGGAGAGCACCACCTCCCTTGGGAGCCCGTTCCAGACCTTGGCCACTCAAACTGTGAAGAAGTTCCTCCTAATATCCAATCTAAATCTGCTCTCTTCTAGCTTGTGGCCATTATTTCTTGTAACCCCCGGGGGGGCCTTGGTGAATAAATACTCACCAATTCCCTTCTGTGCCCCCCTGATGAACTTATAGGCAGCCACCAGGTCGCCTCTCAACCTTCTCTTGCTGAGGCTGAAAAGGTCCAGTTTCTCTAGTCTCTCCTCGTAGGGCTTGGCCTGCAGGCCCTTAACCATACGAGTGGCCCTTCTCTGGACCCTCTCCAGATTATCCGCATCCTTCGTGAAGTGCGGCGCCCAGAATTGCACGCAGTACTCCAGCTGCGGTCTGACCAGCGCCCGATAGAGGGGAAGTATCACCTCCTTGGACCTATTTGTCATGCATCTGCTGATGCACGATAAAGTGCCATTGGCTTTTCTGATGGTTTCGTCACACTGCCGACTCATGTTCATCTTGGAGTCCACTAGGATATTTGATAGTTAATATTTGGCTGGTAATTTTCAGAGTGCCATAGACTGTCCATTGTATTACAACATAATCTTTAACTTTTATTATGCAGAGCTTTAGGTTTAATTAAAGTGCTTAGATCATTAGATGCTTATCATTAAGTTTTTTACAGTAAAGCTGAACAATGCAAAAACAAGATGTTTTCCTCTGCTGCTCAATGCTGTACATACACATTAAAAGACAATCCCATCCCAAAGAGCTCATATCCTAAGGGTCAGTTTATAGGAGTAAGTAAAAAATTGATTTCATTCCAGATAAAAGTATTCATGTTAGCTTTCTTTGTCATATTTAGCAGCAGAAACACAAGTAAAGCTCTTATTGAGATTGCATAGGATTGGAACTGCTTCACTAAACTTCTTCCATGGAAACCATACTGGCTTGCCATCTTTCAAGGCATTATGCTATTGATATTTTGGAAGACAGGCCTAGAAGGAGCTACCTGACCCATCAAGTCCAATCCTTTGTCTTTGCAGGCAATGCATTTACCTAATGAATCCCAAAACTCACCATATTAAACCCTCTGGCACAACTACAAGGTACAATTACCAAGACACCAAGAACATCCTATTGCATGCCACAGGTAAAAGCAAGAAACAGAAGGACACTGCCTGTTGGGCATACCAGTGTGACAACAGGTAAATAATTAATCAATATGTGCTCAGTAGATCTTAGGAAAATGACTATGCCCCATGCTACAAAGAAAGGAAAAACGTCCCCCTAGTCTGTACCAGTCTTAGCTACAGAGATAATTCTTTCCTGACCACAAATTCGATTATCTGTGTAACCGCCTATACTATGCCATACAGGTGGTGCACGCTTAGATTTCCCCACTACGTCACTGTAGCAGCACACTATAATTGGGGAGGCATGCCACTAAAGCGAGATAGCTAGCAGTCACCTGTAGACCCGCATGATCGCTACATTGCCATACAATGATATGTAGACACACCCAGTATATGACACTAAACAAAAGAGCTAGGAACCTCTGGGTTTTCTATGGAGCAGCAGTTACATCAGCACATCCCAGTCAAAATTGCCAACTTCCCAGTGCTTCAGAGAAATGTGCCACAAAACCCCTGCAGCATTCACAACAGTATAAAAAACAATTCTTTCTTGGCCCTCACAGTCATCAAAACCCACGCCACCTACTACACTATAAGGCTAGGTACAGACATTCAAAAAGCCTGAGGCAGAATCAATTTAAGTTGCATGGTTTTCTGTAAGCACCATAGTTTAGATAGACAGAGAACAGAATACATATTCCCCCTTTGTCAGGGGAGGAAGGCAAATATTAGTGTAGGTTCCACCATTTTTACACCAGTTTATGTATGCCGGGTTTCTGTTCTGTTATGAGTACAGACCAGTTGTGCATGACAAACTTTTGTTCTGTCATGGGTAAAGACTGGTTTCTGATCATTTATACCAGTAAAAGCATAATGTCTGTACCTGGCCTAAGAGTGTTACATCTCTGCTGCAACTAGGGGATTACAATATGATTAATTCCACATATTGCGCACACTGATTGTTGACCTAGAACCCTGTGTGTCCTGCTCCATCATACCATCTCTTCCTTAAACATATTCAGTTCAATCTTAAAACACCCCATCACTCTACTTGAAAAACAATTCCAAAACATCACTCCTCTGATGGTTAGAAATCTTTTTCTAATTTCTATTCTAAATGTATCCATAGACAGTTCACGCCCATCTGATCTTGGAGTGGTGCTGTTTTTCAGTTTTTCTCCTTTCCTAATATTCATTTCATGAATGTACTTGTAAGGAGGCGATTCTAATTTCTAGGTTGTAAAGCTAAACAAACCCAAGCTCCTTTAATCTTCACTCATAACAAAAAGTTTCAGTTACCTTAACTGTGCTAGTGGCCCTTCTGGAACAGGTTCCAGTTTTAGCTGATTTTTTTAATGTTGGTGACCGGAACTTCACACAATATTAAAAATGAGTCTTACCAATGATTTGTACAATGAAGTACATTCAGAGAATTAATTTCAGTTAGCTACTAGTTCTTACTTAATTAGTTTATTTTTATTGTGCAAGATATACTGTACCATGATATTTCAAATAGCAGAGACTACATTTCTATGCATAGATGCAATATTTGAACCAGTGTTCATTCTATCCAGCCCAGCCCATGCCCAGAGCTCCCTGCTGCAGCTGCTCGCAGCCCACATGGGGATGTCCTGAGCAGGCACAGGCAGCCCCAGGTGGGCTGAGTGGCTGCAGCACAGGGGGCCGGCCATGGGGCAGGCAAGGGGCCGCTTTTTCCCCCTCACTCAGCACCAGCTTGTAACCCAGCCCCGCACCGGGTCCAGCCTTGTGCATCAGGGCCACAGTGGCAGCAGCTGCGGCCTCCCCTGCATGCCACACTGGGCAGCATTTACTGCTGCTGCCTAGCACACAAGCTCTGGGGGCCCTGGCTGGCAGCAGAGGCAGGTTACAAGCTGGTGCTGAGCAGTGGGAAAAGCGGCCCCTGCACCACCCCATGCCCAGTGCCCCATGCTGCAGCCACTCGCAGGCCACCTGGGGCTGCCTGTGCCTGCTGAAGACAGCCCTGCATGGGCTGTGAGTGGCTGCAGCAGGGAGTGCGGGGCCATGGGGTAGAACCACTTTTCCCCAGCACTCAGTACCAGCTCCTTTCCTGCCGGCAAGCAGAGGTCAGGGCTGTGCGCTGCCCCCTGCCTGTACCACAGGGCTAGGGGGAAACCGGGAGTGAGAGGGTCTGGGAGTAGGGCCTGCATCTGCGTCCCAGGACCAGTACCAGCAGGGCCCAGAGCAGGGCAGCAGAGGTATAGTCTCCTGGGTGGCAGGGGCTCTATGGAGCTGGGCCAGCTCCCTCCTCTCCCTGCTGGTGCAGCCCAGCCTGGCTCCACAGACCCCAGCCAGCCTGGACCCTTCTCTGGGTCCCACCAGAGCTGGCTCTGGGACATTGGTCCCAAGATACCAAGATGGTGACCAGGGGGCGGGGCACCTGTCAAGAGGTGGGGCTACCCATGCGGCCCTCGACAGCTTGCTATAACTTGGTAAGCGGCCCTCCATGCGAATAATTGCCTGCCCCGGCCTAGAAGATATTGCAGTGGCAATAAGGAAAAAGGCATCCATTGCCAAAGTGCAAAACTGAAAAAACAATACATCTAAACACCAACTACTTATACAGTCTTTTACATATTCAATCTGCTGGAAAAAATTTAAAAGGTTAATATCATCTCCATTTTATAGCTGAGAAAACTGAGGCAGAAAGGAAAATAATGTTTACAATGCCAAGCAGTAAGGCAGCACTGGAGCAAGAATGAGAATACTTGAGACCTGATTCACAATCAGTATTTGAACCATACAGCTTCTGACAAAAATTAACTTCAGAAGTCAGACAAGTAATATATATACCATGTTCCTCTGCTGGCATTTGTGAAGTTGTAGCCTTAAAAGAATACATAGGAAGAAGCCCCCATACAGATTGTCACTGTTCAACACCACTATAGCAAACATGATATTTGTATTTATTATCGGTATTTTATTGCATTTGACTCTATAGGAATATTATGATCATTCAAGAAGCAAGCTTCCTGTTAGAACTGTGTACTGTATTTGTCAAATGCACGTTAACTACTCACTGCTATTATGGCTGCTACCAAAACGCAATGCCGTGCAGTGGGAGGTTCAAAGCATCTGCTGTGAAGAGTGGAGGAGTTAGTAAGCACTGACAATTTATACTCCCATTGATTTTACAGCAAAGAAAGAGGAAGACAAGGAAAGAAATATGTAGTTGCATTCAAGATGGCAGCATGAAGAAAGTTAGAATGAATCTGGTGGTGAAAGATTTTGGGACAAGCCCCTTAAAAAAAAAGCAAGAGCCAGCTAAACTAGAAGTATATACTTGACAGCAATGGCAAAACATCAAATAGATGTATTGACAGTGGAAGCAAATCACAGACAGAAGGATACAAAAGTATGAGGGGCTAGTAATAGAGACAACACTTTGCCTTCAAGGCAAGGTGCCACTTTTGAAGTACCACTAGTGACTAGTAAACCTATAATGATCATGATGCTTGCCTTTGATTGATGGTACATAAGTTTGGATGATGATGCTCACTCATCTAAAGGTCCCTTATTTTATTCCTAAATTCTATGTTTCTTCAAATCAAACTCCAGATACATTTTAACAACAACAACAAAAAAAGAATTGATAGAAGGAAAATAAAGAAAAATGTGCGTCATGCTTCCAACCTATTTTGGCCAAGGCTTGTAAATAAGAGCTGGACACTAGTTACGGGAAAAAAATAAAACAAAACCAAATCAAAACTAAACACGTGGCATTTTAAAAACAAAAAATATATATCAGTGTTAGTGTACTGTAATTATACTATTTATTACATATGTGAGTGGCTACTGATCATGCCAACTGGTGACCATTTGAACAATGAAAGGGCAGTTCATGTACAGCAACCTGTTCATGTAATACATATTCTTACACTCCCCCCTTCCTTCTTTAGTATTTTTTAAATTCTATGGGTTTGTTTGGGTTTCAGTTGGGGGGGTTGGGGGGAGGGGGGAGAAGCATTAGATATACAGATATAATGGCTCTGAACTGTCCACCTAACATTTAACATTTAATGATTAGTGGCTGTTATTTGGATTATGTGGTCACCTATGCTTTCAGTCACTTGCTGTAGTAACAAAAAACCACGTATTTTACATGAAAACAAGCCACACTTTCTATAATAAGAGATCTAGAATCCACAAAATGCTGAAGGACAATATGTATGATACCAAATAAAACTGCTGATAAATCTTGCATGTATTACCTCTGATTTCTACATATAAATTAAATTAAATAACATAGGTCATGCAGGAAAAGCACTAAAATTATTCTGTCAAAAGAATAAACATAAATATATCTTGGGACTTTTTGCAATATGTGGAAATCTTTTATTTATGCTACTTGGGCATAAAACATCTCTCTGATGAAAATCCCTTTATTATTTATAAATGATCCTGTTTTAAAATTGATTTTTTTCTACATTTTTTTCTTCAATGTATTTGTGACAAGGTATCATACATACATCTAGTCACAAACAGCACTATAAGCACTCCAAGGCTACATTTAACCTAAGTGGGTCAGTTCTAATGAGAAAGCATGATATTTACATGTAACAAGCATACCAGTCTGAGAGTTGAAACCCAGAATATGGCATCAACTCAGGAATTATGTCTTTACACGCAATTTACATTAGTCAACTTTTATTAGTTCCTAAATTTCCCACTCAAAAATAAAAATCTATTTCTGGATAAATGCAGTATGAACAGTACTTGCAATTTTGCTCTGCCAAATATTTGCCAGCTTTACTTTTGTACTTGCAATAAAAAAATTCCCCCTTCACTTCTCTATTTCTAGTAGAATCCAGCATGACAGAACGTTGCTGTGATGATGGTACAGTCTACTGCTGAGAGTAGATCAGTATAATTTTCAGAGCTACAACCTGATATGCTGTACAAGGAATAATCATCTAGATGTGTACCTTTAAGCAGTAAGACACCATGTAGATGCATACTACTTTGATCAGAGAATTTAAAATAGGAAGACCATCTGCATGCTGTGTTTTTTTTAAGCAAATTAAACTGAACCATAAAAAAAATTCAAAACAAGAAACAAACCAAACATGCACTGCAAAATTTATAACCATTTCCTTAATAGATACTACAGCAACAGATAGCAAAACAAAAACCGAAAAAAAGAGAGAAAGAAATAAAGACAATCCCTAAATATATACAAAATATACTCCAGGTCTTTGTTCCATCTGGACAGTCATTCAAAGGTGTAAATAATGATTTCATTGTTAGGTCTCTAAAAGCAACGAGCTCCAAATATTATGTGAGTGGCTCTCTCTCAGTTCACACTGGGTTCCCTTGACCCTGCTAGACAAGCGTGAAAACATGAAATAAATGAATGTTAACAAAGATGGGTCTGGGAAACATTCCCCATTAAATACTTGCAGTGTTACTCCTATAGATGTAAGATTCTTCATTTGCATTCTGTGAGTCTTTAATATTTGTGAACAATCACGATATTAATGCCAGACATTAGTGTAAGAAACCAAAAGGGCAAAATGGAAAGAAAAATCTTAGCCCACATCAGCTACATGAGAATATTCACTAGCCTTATATAGACATGCAACTAAAGCAAATAAGGAACTGCAAAATAACTACCTACTTGCAAACAGAAAATTATTTTATCACAATACCTTTTTGTGTTTGTCCCTCTTCCATATTCTCTTCCATGGCTACCTTTCTTCACTACAAACTGCTACACAGAATTAAATCAAAAGCTTCAATTAGATGTAGGAAAAAAAGTGTGAAGTGTTTTTTTTTTTCCCTGGGAAGCTCCAACAGCAGAGGCTTAGGCAAGTCCTCAGAGCTTAGCTAAGGCTCCCTCACTCTCCTTGTTTGCTTGGAGACAGGCTGTCAAGTGTAATTTCATTCAAATTACTCTTCCGTGAAGATTATCAATTTTTCTTCTCAAAGCTGTCCATTGTGTACCACTGTAAGCAGGTATTCAAATGAATAGCTTGTGAATTTTGGGGGGAAATTTGGTCCGAGTCCCAGGAGCAGTGACACTGATTCATAAGCCTCGCTTTGCATATAAAATGGAGAAAAGAAATTGAGGTTTGTATTGAAATCTGTGTTTTAAATTGGAAACAGGCTGCAGTGAGAACAGATGGAGGGGTGTCCTCCTAACATGAAGCAGACCACCAACCCATAATTCCCCCTATTTGCTACCAAAGTGGGAAAGCCCAGATGCCTGTGGGTTCTTTATGCTGCATTAGTTGTCTCTCTCATTCTCTCTCTCCCTCTCAGATGCATACGTAACTTAATGCCTCTTCATTTCCCCCTCTCTCATATACCTAAATTTTTTGGGTATAATGAGTATTTGAAATAAATATTATTACACCCATTCTAGAAATTATTCCAGGGGATGGGCAGAGGGTTTATTTAAAAGTAATGCACCTTTGCAGTTTATTTATATATAAAGCAGACTGTAATAAAGACAATTATTGACTGTACATCAAATCACTAAGGCATTGTCTCTTCTCCTAAGTTCTCACAAATTTAAGATAGAAGGCTAGAAAAAATATTACAAGTAATTTTAAACTTTTTTTTTTTACCTATAGCTTGCAAAAATTATCTGCAGTCTGCAATTTCTCATTAAGAGATGGAACATTTTCAAGATGGTGAAGCATCGCGCGCGCGCAGACACACACACATCATGGATTGACTGGGGAAAGCATAGGTTAAGTACACTGTGAGGGCACCTACTCATTTGGGGAGCTCTGCAGTCTGATTTGGAATGCAAATTGGACGCCGCAGTCTAGCAATAAATTAGCATTTTTTTTACCTTCGTCTGAGTGACATAGCATCATCTTAAGAGCTCCAGTACATGACAGAAAGAGCAATAAGAATGCACACAACGTGCAACTCTACTGCTCTACTCTATGTGAAGCTTTTTGACAGCTCTTCCATGCACTTCTTTCCCACCTCCTGAAAAAAAGTGACCAATTCTTCTTTCTCAAAATTGAAAATGGCTCCTTCTACAAAAACAAAATAGTACTTAGCCCAATGTAATAACTTCTCCCAAAAGGAACCAGTCATTTATTCACCCTGTTATGCAACAATGGTAATGGTTCACACCAGGGCTGCCCAACTTCAAAGCAGTCGGAGACCACATGCTCCATGGGCCACACACCCGGGGGGCAGTGCTAGGAAGCAGCATGCAGCAGAAGCCACAGAAGGGAGGAGCTCCAAGACCCTGGCTACTGGTGCAGCTGGAGCAATGGGAGCAGCGGCAGCTGAGTGGTAACCCAGGGACCACATGTTAACCCTTCACCAGCCATATGGCCTGCAGGCCACCAGTTGGACAGCCCCAATTCACAACATTAGAGTTGTGTAATTTATACAGATGAATATTTAAAATGTGCATTGATCTATTTCAGTAATCAATCATTTCCGTCTTTAAAAATTAACCCTCCAGTGGTTCACCTGCTTTTGCACCCCTTTCAACACAGATCAAGAAGCAGCAGCCTTTAAGTTCAGCTGACATCATCTCTAGGACTTCAGATCACATTGGTTAGACCAGGAGTGGGCAATTATTTCAGGTGGAGGGCCACTTACTGAGTTTTGGCAAGCCATTGAGGGCCACATGACAGGAAGCCGGGGCAGATGAATATTAATTTTCTAAATTTTTTAGGGGCCCTGTGGGCCGGATAGAATGGCCTGGCAGGGCTGCATCCTGACCACAGGCTGCATTTTGCCCACCCCTGGGTTAGACAAAAGTTGTAATGAATTCCCAAGGGATTAGATTTCGATTTTTTTGTAACTACTCTGACAAAATATTGAAATGTCTTTGCAATTTAAGATACCTACAGCTTCTCCTGTTAAACACTAAATTGTTTGGACTGTGTACTCCAGGAACTAGAAACCTTTGGCAAACAAAAGGAAGTAGTGACTCAAGAATCTTGATATGCATTAATTTGCCTGTCTCAAGACAACCCCTTGAATGGCTTATTTTCTCTACAAATGGTTACATTTTCTCTTTGCCTTTTTAGGGCTAAGATCATTCACATTTGCCCAGTTATAACCTGTGTAGGATATCCAGGATGCACTTCGTAGGTCTTGCTGACCCTTACATAAATATTATTTCCTATTTATATATTGCTTATTATTAATGATCTAATTTGTAAACTAAAGTATTAGCTCCCCTCCAGTGTTGGACCCCTTTAAAAGGTTTAAGTTCTATGAGCATTCTGCACAAAAAGATAAAAAAAACCAATGCAACTAAAATGTTAAAAAAACAGAACACTAGCCATAATTTTTTTTTTTAGCTAAAATCAAACCAATCCTAGTCACTAATGACTGTTTGCAAGGCAGGAAATAATACTATGGCTATGTCAATATGGCCTCTTTCCTACCTCTGAATCCACCAGTTACAAAATAAATTTCACCCATTCAGTCCTGCTTGGAAATTAGGTAACTGGGGAGAGTAGATGGCTCAGAAGTGTTCAATGCCCTAGTGTGTTCTCAAAACAGTCTGAGAACAGCCCAGTACAGTCCTGCAGTGTGCATTCAGGAACCCCTATGCCATCTATTCTACTTATTTACAAGGCTCTGTTGGAAGTGATCAGCAAGATTCCTTGTCCATTCCCCGTACATTGTCTCAGAATAATTAGGTGCCTCAGAATGACAATCTGGCAATACTGAGCCAGGAACTGCCTAGCACTAGCCAATAAAAAACATGAACAGAAGTGTGTCCAAATTCTTTCCCTCTCTAGAGATCAGTCTACTCCATTACAGCCTCAGACTAACCATGGCTTTTGTCTGGAGCCAGACTCTAATAGGTTAATCAACCAAAAGTCATCCAGAGGGCAGCTGGAGTGTGAATGGCCTGATCCTTAGCAGTAGAGTTATTGGAACTGGAGCAGAGACTAGTTCTAGGCTGATGCATCTTTCTGATGGCTAGAAAATGATATTTAGAAGTTTGCTTTTGGGAATCAGCTTGTAAGGAAAGTAGATATTATATTAAAACAATGGTCCAGGGGAACAGCATGGGTAAATTGATTTCTAAAAGCCTGTCCCTCCACTGAACTCTCTCCAATTTGTCCACATCCTTTCTGCAGTGGGGGCCCAAAAGTGAAAACAGTACTCCAATGTGGCCTCACCAGTGCTGATTAGAGGGGAATTATCACTTCCCTTGACCTACTGGCAACACACCTACCAATGCAGCTCAATATGCCGTTAGCCTTCTTGGTGACAAGGGCACACTGCTGGCTCGTATTCAGCTTTTTGTCCACTGTAACCCCCAGGTACTTTTCTGCACAGATGCTGCCTGGCCAATCAACCCCCAGCCTGTACTGGTACATGGTACAGTTCCATCTCAGGACTTTGCATTTGTTCTTGTTGAACCTCATGAGATTTATTTTGGCCCAATCCTCCAATTGGTTTAAGTCTCTCTGAATCTTAGCTCTACCCTCCAGCATGTCTAATGCTTCCGCTAGATTGGCATCATCTGAAGACTTGCTGAGGGTCCACTCTATACCATCTTCCAGGTTGTTGATGAAGACATTGAACAAAACCGGCCCCAGAACCAACCCCCAGGACACTCCACTTGATACCAGCTGCCAACTAGACATTCATTCAGTCAAGCCATTGATTACTACTCTCTGAGCCTGATGCTTCAGCCAGTTTTCTATCCTCACAGTCTATTCATCCAGCCCGTACTTCCTTAAGAGAATGTTGTGTGAGACTGTATCAAAAGCCTTGCTAAAAATCAAGGTACATCACTTCCACTGCTCTCCCTTCATCCACAGAGCCAGTCACCTCATTATAGAAGGCAATCAGATTGGTTAGGCATGACTTGCTCCTGGTGAATCCATGTTGACTATCCCTAATCACCTTTTTCTCCTCCAAGTGCTTAGAAATAGATTCCTTGAGGATCTTCTCCATGATTTTTCCAGGGACTGAGATGAGGTTGACTGGTCTGTAGTTCCCTCGATCTTCCTTTTTCCCTTTCTTAAATATGGGCACTGTGTTTGCCCTTTTCCAATCATCTGGGACCTCTCTTGTTTGTCATGAGTTTTCAAAAATGATGGCCATTGGATCTGCAATCACATCAGCCAACTCTGTCAGCACCCTTGGGTGCATCCCATCCAGCCCCGTGGACTTGCTTTTCTAAGTAGTCCCAGCTTTTCTTAGTCCCTAACCTGTTCTTTCACCACTGAAGGCTACTCACTTCCTTTCCAAACTATGCTGCCAGGTGCAGTAGTCTGGGAGCTGACCTTGCCTGTGAAGACTGAGGCAAAAAAGGTATTGAGCACTTCAGCATTTTCTCCACCCTCTGTCACAAGGTTGCCTCCCTCACTCAGTAAGGGAGCCACACTTTCCCTGATCCTCCTCTTGCTACCAACATACTTGTAGAAACCCTTCACACCCCTTGCTAGCTGCAGCTCCAGTCGTGCTTTTGCCTTCCTTACGTCATCCCAAGATGCCATCTACTATATTCCCCACCAATTCTTCCCTGTTTGTGAGCAGTAAGTCAAGAACAGCACGGCCTCTAGTTGGCCACTCCAACAAATAAATAGCAAACAAATAGCAAAAAGGCAAACATGCTCAATCTATTTAGAAGCAATATCAGCTTGGTTGTTTCTCCTAAGCAACTCCTCAAAATCTCCCAGAACAATCTGAGCTTTTTAATCTCCTTCCAGCCTGAGTTTAGCTAGATAGTCCATAAACAACACAATTCTACTAGCCAGTCTTCTGTAATAATGGCATAAAGTGGAGTGTCATCTATATTACAAGTGCATAAATCTTGTTGGCCCAAATTCTATTTCTGGGCAGTATCCAAGTAGAGCTGCACACATTAACATTGACTCAAAACCAGCTAGCTGTTAATTTTTAAATGTTTCTCCCCAATCTCCTTTAAAATTTTTACTTCACAGAAGTTGCCCATTAGTTTCTTCTGGAATCTGACAACATGATGAACAAGGAATGCATACAAGCATGTAAACTATTTTTCCAGGCAACCAAAAATTAATCATTTTGCAGTCACTGTTAGAGTGCATAATGTATATATATATAATGATTAAATCAAATTTCAGTAAAAGATTCTTGGCTACTGTTATGCCCAACACTTATTTGATCTGTGCATTCCTCTTTCTCCTTCAAGTATATATAACATAAAGTAGTTTAATTAGAGAAATTATTCTGAGAAAAATTGCAGGTTCTACATATTGCCATACAAAACTATTCCTAGAATCTGGTATCCCCTAACTTTCATTAGGCCCTGAAAGTAAACCAGGAAATCTTATTGCCTCTCTCTCTGTCTTCAAACTATTGGAGATTCCACACATTCTGAAGAGCACACTGCAATCTATGATACTTCTCTTCTATCTAATGATATCCCATTAAAATGATCAGATTACCCAGTACAGTAAGTGCCTGACCACTCTCTCAGCTAACAAACACTCCTATTAAACTACTTCTAGCTGTCATGTAACCATCTAAACTTGACCCAATACCTCTTCTGGTTGACCAACTGCTCTCTACTGTTTACATTCCTTTCAGCATTTACCACTTGCAGTGAAATAATCCTTAGGGGGAAAAAAAAGTGTACCTTGATGCCCATTGTGGTTTCTCATTTTCAAACATTTTTTTAAGGCACTAGTGACCTTCTTAAATCATGTGATGTATAAAAAGTACTTTATGTGAAAGTGTAATCATGTTCTGCAACTACATCACCTCCTAGCTACTCATATTCCTTCTCTACCATTGACGCCTTCAACAAGTTGCATTAATATACACCCACATTTCTGTACATTTTATGCAAAAAAACCCAAAACAAAACAAAACCAAAAAAACCCCAGTTACTTAAGAAAGACCTTAAATTAATCTGGCACAAAATACCTTTGGTAATTCATAGCCATATACAAGCATTACATTTCTACTGGAAGACTGAACACCTGTTCATTTTCCACCAGTTTGATTCCACCTGAGGCCAGGAGCTGTGATGTGGCAAGGAAATGCTCCCCACACCTTTCCACACTCTGGAGTTGAGCTCCCTGGATTTCCCCAGACTGGGATCATGCTAGTCTGAAGAAGGCATGAGAGATGGAAGTGGGTAGCTGCTCCCACCCCTCCCATAGACCATGACATGAAGGAAGGAGCAGCCACCTGCTGTTACCCACCTCTAAGAATTAAGAAATTTAATGCAATAGGACTTGGGATGTTTCATCATATACAACAATGACAATATAGGTATCCATGAGCTGACAGAAAGAAACAACAGAAAATGCTAATTTCCTGAAAAGGGAATATGAAAGGCCACAGGTGTGCTCATTTGGAGGGTGTGGTGCCAGCCTGACATGCAGAATGTTGCTCCTAGGAAATCTGGAGCAACCAGACAAAGGACATGTTATTGGTGTGTGGAAAAGGCAAGACAAATCTGGTGATGTTTCCAACTAGGATGCAATGAGAAATGTAGGAGTATAAGATGGAGCAAGAGAAAGAAGTTCTTTGCTGGTGTGACTTGATCTGCTGGAGCCAGCCAGCCTGGGATACTTAGAATTTCTCTTGCTAGCCCAGTTGTGACAGTCCAATCAAATGCTCGTAACTGTAATAACTGCATGGGTGCAGTCATTAACAGGCATTGTAGCATCGCTATCTAATGTATAGTTGGTATTTTGGAATAGCATTTTAAAGAGTTCATTTAAACTAACTGTACAACTGCTACTGGCCTTTAGATTGAATAACAATATTTTAGCTAATTACTGAATTACTGATTTGGTCATTCAAATTCCAGCACTGCCCAGCATGAGGGGAAGAGGGAGGGCAGTTGGCATGCCACTCCCTCTACTCAGCTCCTAGGTACTGGAACCCAAGGAGACTGAGCAGCTGTTGCTTGTTCCCCACCAGCTGCTCACACTAGGGACCCCATTGCAAGGAGTGGCCAGCGGGCTTTGTCTCACTACTCCATTCTCACTAAGAATGAGTGAGAATGGAGGAGTGACATAAAGAATGGGACTGGAGCAGCCAGTAGTCCCCATGCTTTTCCAGACTGGATCGCAAAAGTCAGAGGAAGGCATGAGGAGCAAAAGAGAGGGGGCTGTTGCAGGCTGAATACCTGTACTGCTCCCTTTCCCTGAAAAATGTCCACCATTGGAAATGAACACTTGTTTGTATCCTATGTTGCATTACATCTCATTTTTTTACCTCCAATTTTTCCAAAATTTGTTCCAAATCCTCACAAATTATTAAGTTCAGATAAATGGCCTGTGCTTTCCTAGAGCATTCTTCTCCACACCTTAGACATAAAGTACTATGTTACCTATTCTCCAAACATCCAGTACTACCTCTAACTTGATATATTTAATAAATATTCATATTATTGGACCTGCAATTTTATGTTCCCATTTCTTCAAAATTCTAGGATGCCCACTCCAAACCTGACTGCATTAAGCTGACTGAGTTTGGCTTTTTCAGTTGTGGTAATAGCAGTTTCTACACAGTGATACATCAACCTGCCCCCCTCTCCCACAGTTCAGCATGGCTGCCTAACTGAAAACCAAGGTAACCTTAATTTTGGGGCCATACTTAGATTATATTTATTCTTGACCCTACCTGAGTGTAGCATGGCCCCTACCTTTTCCCTATTCTATTTTTATTTATATGAGAAAGGAAGCATTTGTTCTCCAGTCTATACTGGAAAGTCTCCCATAAAAATCCAGGTCCCACTACTGTTTCTCTCTCTCTATTAACGTCAGTGAAATCTCTATCTATATCCATAGCTGACTCTCCAGGTCCACAGCAGACCACTAGCAATTAATTCTCTGTCCTTCATGAAAATTATTTTGACCCAGACAGATTTTGTTGCATTATCCTTTCTTAATTCTTTAGTCTATCGCAGTATTACCATACAATCCCACTCTAATTCTAACTCTTGTATTATAATATATGTATCCCAGTTGTTTCTGAGTCAGGAGCCCTCATTGCCTAGCTGGATGACATACAGTCCTTGCACTTACTGTACCACCTACCTGAGTATTGTTCTGATTGGTTCTAGAGGTTTCTTTTTCTGGCTAGCACTATGGAAGAAAGAGACTTGGGGGTCATCATTGACCACAAGATGAACATGAGCCTGAAATACGATGCTGCGGCTAGTAAAGCGACAAAAACGCTGGCTTGCATCCATAGATGCTTCTCAAGGAAATCCCAGGATGTCATTCTCCCATGGTACTTGGCCTTGGTGAGGCCGCAGCTGGAGAACTGGTTCCAGTTTTGAGCTCCACAATTCAAAAAGGATGTGGAGAAGCTTGAGAGAGTCCAGAGAAGAGCCATGCGCATGATCAGAGGTCAGGAAAACAGACCTTACAATGACAGGCTGAGAGCCATGGGGCTCTTTAGCCTGGAAAAGCACAGGCTCAGGGGTAACCTGATGGCCACCTATAAGTTTATCAGGGGTGACCACCAATTTCTGGGGGAATGTTTGCTCACCAGAGCGCCCCAAGGGATGACGAGGTCAAACGGTTATAAACTACTGCAAGACCATTTCAGGCTGGACATAAGGAAGAATTTCTTTACTGTCCGAGCCCCCAAGGTCTGAAACAACCTGCCATCAGAGGTGGTTTAAGCACCTCCATTGAACACTTTCAAGATTAGATTGGATGCTTATCGTATCTGGTTTCCCCCTTCAGGCAGGGGGCTGTACTTGATGATCTTCTGAGGTCCCTTCCAGCCCTAATGTCTATGAAATCTATGAAATCTACCTTCCTACCCTCTGATATTCCTCTATTTCAGTATCCTCTTTGATCTGATAAGTCAGGACTGGAGATTATATGAGTTGTTTCCCAACTTTGACTCATTTCTTGGTTTAAAGCTTTGCTTATCAGTCATGCCGGTCTTAAATCTCAAGAGATCAGTGCCCCGGGTATTCAGGTGGAGATCACACATCAAAAAAAATCCTTTTTATACTTATGTCTCCAGTTGCTGAACATCCAAAAAGTTCATCTACAAAGCTTGAAAAATCTGCTTGACAGCTAATGTCCCAAATACTATCTACCATGGAAATTAATAAAAAGTAATGTAAATTATGATGGGGAAAGATTTTACTTACATCTACTTTAACTTTTTCCCCACTCCCATTTTTGGTATTTTTTTCCTGAATTGTTTCAGTATTTCTTTTTTTTTATTTCTCTTTTTCTCTACCACATGCACAATTTTGTCTGTTTCTGTTGGTCCCACCTTCATTCTGTTCTCTCACTCCTTTATCTCCAATGTGTCTTTCCCTTAATATTCAGGACTACATCAGGTATTTTAGAAAAATAGGCATGCAGTTCTTAAATATCAGTTCTGAATGTGCTAAAATTCACTTTGTTCTAATGTTAGTATAATACTGTGGTCCAAAGAAAATGACCAATGCAAGCAGAAACTGAAAAAGTCAGCAGAACAAATGTTGATGTCTTCATGATCTATAATATCTTACTTTGTAAGTAATGCCTTCTGTTTCCCAATATATTTACTGTGCTCATCCTCTTTGCACAACTAAGGAAGAACTATACATGTGAGTGTGGTGTCAGGCAAGTTTCCCTCATTGTTTCTTCACCATTACAACTCAAAATATGTACAGAGATGTAGTAACACTCTCAAGGTTCCTACAAGAACTGTCCAGCCAGTGTTTCCATGCCCAATAAACAGCAAGAAACCATAGGTGCCAAGGTAAGTGAAGAAAAGCAACTGAATTTTATAGAGGCTGCAGCAAAGTACCAAAACTTGGACGTTCAAAGGTTTTTGTATCATCTGAAATAAAATGGGATGAACTTAATAGTGTGAGTGAACACAGGGCAATAGTGCTACCTATAACGAGCAAAGGAGACAGAGCATTCAACTCTCATAAACAAGGCCTGGTAAATAGTTCAATACAAAGAGCAAGTAGAAGCTGATGAGTTACAAAGAGCAAGTAGAAGCTGATGAGTTTAAAAGACCACTTGCTACCCCGCAGAATATCATGAAGTGTGGTCCAACAGTTGCACCACTGGACTGCATGGCAGGACACCTAACTTCAGGTCCATGGGCCAGTACTTTTGTTACTCTGTGCTTTACTGCCAGTAATGAGGATGACAATCCTTACCTTTGTAAAACACTGTACATTGTTTTACATAAAAAGTGAAGTCTTAGTCTTATCACTAACACTACTACTACTACTACTACAAACAACTAAGTAAGGAATCCAAAAACCTAGAATAAGCATGAAGGCAAACACTAAATTACACAGTAACTATCTTGGAAAAATTAGAAGAAGGGGTGATTTAGATCTAGGAACATTTTAAAATGGTTACACAAGTTCAAATAATAAAATCATGAGTTGATCTAAATTATAGTAAATTTTCATAAAATAAATTATTTGCATATTATTTCTTACATGTATAAAAATGTCATGCAAAAAATCCCACTTCTGTTAATTAAACAGAATTTTAAACATTTTTTAAAATAGAATTATAAACACTATGGGATTGAATGAAGAGATTTCATCCCTAAAATCCATTATCAGGTGTTATCAGAAAACACTTATCAATTTTGTTTGTTTTTAAGATTTTTAAAATGTGTCTAGCTACATAGTCTAGAAATGTGTACAGTAAGACAGCACTCAGTAAAAAGATATCCATCAAGATAAGCAAATACCACCTCACCCAAACCCTAAGTCTGTCTAACAGAGATGTTTCCAATAATGAAAAATTAACTAAATTTAGCTCTGAGTGAGGAAAAAGCCTAAAAGAGAAAAGAAAGAAAATGAAGGTGAATATCTAACTATATGTTCCATGTAGTTCAAAGAATAAACTGTGGTGGGATTAAGAACTAAGACCTAGATCTACAAAAACTCTTTGAGTCTGAAGTGATAGGGAGAAATGTTCCTCTATGATACTCACACCAGTGTGTTTAAAACCAGTCCTCAAGATATTTTCATGTCCAGATTATCTAAAGACATTAGGAACCGTATCTTCAGTTTATGTAAATAAGCATATTGCCCCTAAAAAAATAAAATTAAAAAAAAAAAATCAATGGAAATATTCCTGCTCACAACCAACTGAGGATTTGGCTCACAATGCACAGAAGGGAGACAACTGGTATAAGGAAAAAAAAGATGGATATTGTTTTTCAATCGAGTTGTGGCTTGAACTTCATACGTTATAAAAAGGCAAAGGCTGTGGCTTTTTTCCTTATTCCCTTATCACTCTCCTACATTTGCCTCTTTTTTGTCTCTTCATTATTTATTGTCTGTATTTGAATGTATGTATCACTTGTTTCATTCTATCCCAATGACCACTTATTTTCCCTCCTTATAAGACTGAAGGACTATATACAGTAAAGAGAATAAAGAATCTAATTTGCCTGCTCTCAGTTTTATGCTTTGTATTTCCAGCTAAACATAAGATAAATCAAGGAGAGCCTTGCTTTAGAAAGTGAACACTTAAAAATTTTCATCTGGTTAAAGATGCTTTCTGCTAATGAGAAAATCCCCAACATCATGTATTACAGCATATAAATCTTAAAACTTGACATTTAAAAAACATTCTCTTTCCACTGACAGGACTCTACTAGAGGTTACTTTCACCAAAAAGAGAATTATTATACCATGTTAGATTTATATGGTGCCTTTGATCATTTACCAATCTTAATATGTATCTCCATACTTACCACCACTTTAAAACTTGAATTTTGACCAGATGGGCTTCTAGAATTAGAATTAGAAGGCTGACGTTTTTACATTTTGTTCATAACAAAATATAGCCTGATCAGTTGATGAATTAAATGAAGGCCATGTGTGCTAAATCCAAAGCATAACACTTTTTATTCTAAAGCACATCCAGATTGCTACCTTTGTATATGGTACATACATCTTCTAAACCAGAAGAGTCTTTAATATCTTTGATTCTTACTGGGCCAGGCCCTCAGCTGGTATAAACCACAATGCCACAATGACTTTGACAGAGCGCAATGCTAGTTTATATCACGTGAGTATTTAGCCCACTATTTTTTTTTAATTGAAAACTTAAATATTGGGGATAAGTACAATATTCTAAACTAAAAATTCACACAGCGATGTAGGTGCTGCTACTGTCTCCACCAAAAATATTAAATGCTTGACAAACTTTGGTAAGCTGAGTGGAAACAAATACTATATGTATTAATGCAGTCAATGTAAAATCATATATCCAGGAACAAAGAATTAAAGCCCTACTTAAAGGATGAGGAACTCTTATCTGGGAAGAAATGATTAAAAAGGACATGAGTTTCCAGAACAGCACCATGATCAATAAGGAGCTAGCACAAATATTGCAAGTATAAGTAGAGGAACACTGGGTAGTAATAGCAATAGTTTATAGTTTGCATTGATGTGAACCACTACCGTAATATTTTGTCCAGCTTTGGTGTCTAGAATTCCAGAAGGATTTTGAAAAAACTGGTGAGAAGAATCATGCTTTAAAGTAGAGGTGTTAACTATGTTTAGATAATAAGGAGAAGACTGTAGTGCCATTTGATTGCAGTCTATATGTACCTATTGTGGGGACAGATATCTGGTAGTAGGAAACTTCAGTCTAGTCATCAAAGGCAAAACAAGGTCCAGTGGTTGAAACTTAAAGCTACACAATCCAGATGAGAAAAAAAACCCAGCATTGTATGTTACAATCTGGGTAAATCACCACTAAAGAAACTGATCATGGGTTGTGGTGAATTCTCCATTCCTGAACATTTGTAAATCAAGTCTGGTTATGTACCTAAACAACATCTGATCTAAGTCAAACATAAAATAAATTTAGGAAAGTCCTATAAACTCTGTTAAGAAGCGGTCAGACTAAGTGATCATGGTGGTCCCTTCTGTCTTTATAATCCATGTCTTAATTAATTTACAGGCTTTCATAATTTAATGTGTTTAAGAGCTCTAAGGTGCCTTTGACTTCCTCTGTGGTCAATTTGCACCAAAGTACATATTCATGGAGTTTCATAACACAGTTCCTATTGAGCTCAGGCATTATTTAGGGGCGTTTTCCCACATCATTGAAGCATCTTGCTGAAGCTGGAGGATGTTATATTATTACACACTTGAGATGCTGGTTAGTGTGGGTAAACACCTACACTGATCTTTAGAGTCAACCAGGAAGGCTGCCCTCAAACAGCCAGGCCACATGAGCCACCCTTTCTCATCTATATCATGACTTGTAGGCCACACTAATCATCCACATAGTACTGGCTTGTAAAAAACATAAAACATAAAGCAGACCTTTTCTAGGAATCAGTGAGTAAAGAAAAGCCCAGACAAATACAAAGTGGTGTGCAAAAATGCTGAAAGCTTCAGACAACAGAATTGTTGCTGGATGGTTTCATGTGGTTGAATTTAGTGCACCAAGATCATTTCCAGTCACACCATAAAAGGTGTAAGTTAGGAGACAAGTGGATGTGTGGTTGACCTCCTTTCCAGAAGTTAACAGAGCTTACCAGCTTGAGAAGGACTGCTGCTAAGGGACCAAGCATAGGGTCTCATAGTACATGATGGCTGGCAAGCATAAGCTTAAAATAAACTTCAGGTCAACCCTAATTATTAGACCCAATGTATATTACATATTCTCCTAATCCAAGGCAATTAAAGGAATCATCTCTCTCTTGCCCTCTGAAGAGTCTTGAGTACAAAGGTTTAGAGGACACTCTTCATGCTGGCCAAGATAGCAAACATAATATAAGTTGGGGGTTTCAATAAACCAGTGGGTAAGGCATAGAGGAGAAAAGGTAGCACACCTCTGACCACAATCAACCTATTTCCAACCACATCTAATTTCACTCTAAATAATTTACTTCACTTAAGGAAAGCATTGGGGGCAGGAGGAAGGAGAGAGAGAAGGATAGCGAGTGAGCACACATAAACATAGTGTGTTTTTTCTCTGTAACAGGCTGCAAAAAAACTTGAGAACAAAATGACTGTTCTCAACCTGGATCCATAGCTGACCTAAATCAATATAAAAAGTCTGCTGAAGTCAGTGCTGATTCATATCAGTACTGACTTTAATTTTGCATAGAATCTTCATTATACCGTGAACATCCTTTCTTTGGAAAAATCCAACAAGGTCACAAAATGAAGTTACTACCACTATACAGATGCATGGTGTTCAATTAAGCAGTAATTGCATCTTTTTCTCTCCAAAAAAATACTGCTTCTCACTCCAGGAAACAATAAAACAGTGTGACATTGGGCAACAGCAATTCAATGTCTGGTCCATAAAGATAGATTTAGAATTTTAACGCCAGGATCTCTAAACAGTGGATTCAGAGTAAAATCTGATGTAAATAACATCAATGATAAAACTCCTATTCAGTTCAGTGCATCCCAAATTTCATGTGAATACATTCTTCTTCTTCCTGTGTCCTGTCTAAGATTGTTGATAATGGGCATTTAGCAGAATTTGCAGATTCATTAGAATCTCACAGGGCCATGACATGAGCACTTCTGCTATCACCATTATGGCAGCTGGAATACATTTGAATACATGAGTAATATTTAGAAAGGCATAGCCAAGCAAAAGCATGCTCTTTATTATCCTTGATCTAATTAAGTATTAGTGGAAAACCATCCATAAATAAGGGATTTGCTAACTTTTAAGAAATAACAAGGTATATTTTTAATTAATAATATTCTACCATTGAATATTTTTACTGCATAAAATTAGCCTATTGCCCAACATACAGCAATGTTCTGCACACACAGACCCTGTGGATGTCAATAGGACTTGTGAATGTTACTTACTAAAAATAACACCAACACGGAGGAAACTATTTGCAAATATTATTTCCTCCTTCAAATGCTGTGGCAAGACCCACTTTTGCAATAATACCTTGTCTATAAGAATCAGCCCTATAAAGGAAGGTAGATTTGGTGACAAGTAGGAACAGTGATATTATTTATCAATGAAAACAAAACAAAAGATACCCAAAATAATGCAACACCACTAAATGTAATTGTGCATGCAATTTAACCCATGTAATTGTGCATGTAATTTCCCCACTCCTTCCATATTATGCTTACCTATTAATTCTCGTTTCTAATTAGGTTCTCATATTACCCTATTAGAATCAATGAGAGCTTTTTGGCCAGGTACAGAAATTACACTTCTTGTGTGGTAGGTGCCCAGAAAGTGCTCTACAGCCATAACTGAACAGACTTTTGGGGTATGTAGAGTGCTGTAAAAATGGCGGATCCCACTCTAAGATAAACCTGGATAGAAGTGGCATCAATTAAGTAGTTCAGTGTGGAGTGGGGCAGAGGGGATGTAGTGCAGAGGCACTTTGCCTCAAACCCAGGGGCAAAGAGAGAGACACCCCATGATCCAAGGCACTGTGTGGGCTGTGGACTGAGCTGGGTGTGTTGCCAGAATCATGGGGTGTCAGCTGAAGGCCCCTGGACAATTTGAGATTCTGGAGGTGACCTGAGCAGCCAAACCCAAGTGAAGCAGGAGCAGCGGCAACAAGCCTCTGAACGAAGAGCAAGAACCACACGCTGAGAACTTCATCCTTGAGCATCCACTGCTGCTTCCATTGATCCTTCAACCCACCCCCTTTCAGCCTTATGCATCCACAGACCCCAAGACCTCAATAAGCACTGCTGGTAACATGGATGAACGTGACCCATCTGCCCCCAACAGCCAAGCATGGGGACACAAGTGGCAGTTTGGGAAACTGCCAATTCTGTTAGGGCCATGTTGTGCTTCATGGGAGATTCAAGCCTAAGCATAGATACGTCAAGTGCTTCAACATAAACAGTTTCCCCTCCCCTTCAAAGCTCTCAACAAAGGCATTGATAGCATTTATTAAGCTCAGCAGGCAAAAGGGTAAACAGCAGTTTTACAGAGTACCCCCAGGAGTACCTACCTCACAAAACCAATGGCTGCCAGTGGTGATGACGACCCCCATGTCAGAGGCATGAGATACGATGCAGCTATGTCTGACAACCACTGCAGTAGCCATGAAGCAGAAACGAGGAAAAAAAAGTCTTCTTTCTAAAAAACTCCCTCTCACTCCTGGAAAGGGACACATGTTGATGGAAGGATTCCCACGTGAGAACCTGCTCAGCTCTTGCTGCCATGATGGCTCCCAGGTTCTGCACCTGGACAGGTTGGGAAGTGACCCGCAGCACTTTCCCCCTTCTGATCCATGGGTGAAGTCCAATGGGCACTGGCTGATTTCGATTCATGCAGCATAAGCACTCACTGTATCAACCTCTCAGGGCAACCCCCAACCCCTCTCCCACCATCACAGGCCCATCTCAGCCACAGAACCTTCCCCCTCAACCAACTCCTGCAAGCTAAGCAAGGACTCCCCCTTGCCTGCAGGCTCCACATCTGTGCACTGAAGGCCAACTTGCAGTGGCCTGCACAGTGAGTCCAAGACAGGTGGCTGAGGACCTGATGAACGAATGAAAGATGTGCATACAAGGCACTGGTGAAATGAAGAAGAAATGTTACAAGCTCCTGTCAGGCTCTGAGTTCAGGCCACATATCACAGACTCCTGTTGGGCTGCGAGATTGGCAGGGGGAATGAAAGAGGACATGTCCAGGGAAATCGACAGACATGGGGATGCTTACACCCAGGCTGCCAAGTTGCAGGACCAGAAGCTTCAGATGACCAACTGCTGTTTACAGGAGACACTGTATGGTGTGGTGGAGCTGACAGAGTTGCAACACCAGGCTTGGGAGTTAATAGGGCATGCTTCTGGATCACTGGTGGTCGCCCCATAGGCGCAGGGCTCTTCCACTCCCCATGGCCTGGGTCTCACTGCAAGGAGCAATATAGCCTTGGCAGAAACAGGCAGTGCCTCCAGCTCAGGCTGGTTGCCTGACATGAGCCCCAGGCATGGGTGAGAGCCACAGGTCTGTGGTCCTTGAAAGGGGAGACATCACCACAACATGGACACACATTTGGTGGGCACAGGACACACTGAGTGGCCATGCATGGGACAGCTGCCTGTAGCTCAAGGCCATGAGAGCCACTGCAGCAACAGATCTAGATTTCATAGATTTCATAGACATTAGGGCTGGAAGGGACCTCAGAAGATCATCAAGTCCAGCCCCCGCCCAAAGGGCAGGAAGTCAGCTGGGGTCATAGGATCCCAGCAATATAAGCATCCAATTTACTCTTGAAGGTGTTCAATGTAGGTGCCTGAACCACCTCTGATGGCAGGCTGTTCCAGACCTTGGGGACTCAGACAGTAAAGAAATTCTTCCTTATGTCCAGCCTGAAACAGTCTTGCAGTAGTTTATAACCTTGCAACCTCGTCATCCCTTGGGGCGCTCTGGTGAACAAACATTCCCCCAGAAATTGGTGGTCATCCCTGATAAACTTATAGGTGGCCATCAGATCACCCCTGAGCCTGTGCTTTTCCAGGCTAAAGAGCCCCATGGCTCTCAGCCTGTTGTTGTAAGGTCTGTTTTCCTGACCTCTGATCATGCGCATGGCTCTTCTCTGGACTCTCTCAAGCTTCTCCATGTCCTTTTTGAATTGTGGAGCCCAAAACTGTACGCAGTACTCCAGCTGTAGCCTCACCAAGGCCGAGTACAAAGGGAGAATGACGTCCTGGGATTTGCTTGAGAAGAATCTATGGATGCAAGCCAGTGTTTTGGTCACTTTACTAGCCACACAGCATTGCGTTGCAGGCTCATGCTCATCTTGTGGTCAATGATGACACCCAAGTCCCTTTCTTCCATAGTGCTAGCCAGCGTAGCACTTCCAAGCCTATAAGGATGCTGCAGGTTTTTCCTCCCAAGATGGAGAACCTTGCATTTTTCAGTGTTAAACACCATCAGATTCTAGTCCAACCATTTGCTGACCCCATCCAGGTCAGCCTGGATCATCCGCCTGTCTTCTGGTGTGGATGCTCTGCCCCAAAGTTTGGTGTCATTGGCAAACTTGTCCAGTCCTCTTCTGACTCCAATGTCCACATCATTAATGAAGATGTTGAACAATATGGATCCAAGGCCAGAGCCTTGCGGGACCCCACTGGTCACAGGACACTATGATGAGTGACTTCCACCACGTACTACCCTCTGGGTCCAACCACAGAGCCAATTTCCAATCCAGTGGATCGTGGTGGACCCAAGGCCACAATTGGCTAGTTTCGCCAAGAGGTGATCATGGGATACCAGATCGAAGGCTTTTTTGAAGTCAAGATATATGACATCAATTTCTTCTCCCTTGTCCAGGCGATAGATCACCTGGTCATAGAAGGAAATTAGATTGATCAAGCAAGACCTACCCGCAACAAACCCATGCTGGCTATCCCTCAGGATGTTGGCATCTGCCAGTCTATAAAAATGGCCTCTTTAATAAATGTTTCTAAGATCTTCCCCGGGTTAGAAGTCAGGCTGATGGGCCTATAGTTAGATGGCTGACCATGATGTCCCTTCCAGTCAATCAGGGTAGGCTTGGCCATTCAGCTCCACTCAGGACTCTTTGGCACTCCAGGGAGCCCATGGGGCACGCTGGGAGGCATGTAAGAGTCCCTTCTACCTGCTTCACTCAGGTCATGCAGGCAGGCTCCAATGAGGGCTTACCTGTTCTCCTTCCTCCTAACCTAAATGGGGACACTTAAAGCTTAAAAGTTAGAGCCCTTCTGCCATGGGTTTCTTGAACACCTGTA
This sequence comes from Crocodylus siamensis, assembly GCF_052110815.1. NCBI lineage: Eukaryota > Metazoa > Chordata > Crocodylia > Crocodylidae > Crocodylus > Crocodylus siamensis. Next base: position 74,379,728 of record NC_143396.1, on the reverse strand, counting down.
CTTAGCTTTAGACACCTTATTTTTGTTCTCTCTGACCACTATCAGGGCTTTGGGAAAATGTAAAAATTAAATTTCCTGAGAAATGACTAAATAGCTCACACGAAACATCATGCTGCTGTGGCTAGACTGATACCCATTCCCAAGCTAGCTAGTATAAAACATAGCTCAGTTATCTCTTACGCTACAGTCCACACACCATTATACTGCAACTCTGCTGGAGCAGGAACTACATTTTCCTGTCTGTCTGTTCTTTCCATGTCACCACAAGATATAAAAGTATGATAAACAATATCAGCAATTAATGCTTGATCTCACACACTTATGACAAAATTGAAGGCCAAAGGAAATGCACGTGAATGCAAGGTGCAACATTTTAAATTAAATATGTGGGTGACATTCTGATGGGCTGATGAGTCAAAATGATCATTGACAGATATTCAAAAAACATAAAAGACTAAATGAGGAAAGAAAAAAAACAGATAAACTAAAAAAAATCACTTAACATTCTTTTCTAATAAAATACTGTCCTTTAAAACTGTAACATCAACATCTAACTATTAATATTTCAAAAGAATAATAAAAATCAAACTTTCACCCTTTGACTAAGGCCCCATTATATATTACAGGTACTGCACAATTAACTGGTTAACAGCACAATTAAACTGAGACCAACTATATGTGCAAAGTACCTATCATGCCATAAAAAGGTCCATCCTATCCAGCTTTAATTTGCATCTCTAGCAGGGCCTCCCTTGTGGCTGGCAGTCCTATTAGCTGACAGTTCCCAGCCACAGGGATGCACCATGCCCAGCTCAGCCTGGGAGTCTTGCAACTGAGGGGATACTCAGTGTCTGCTGTTCTAGGCAGCTGTGGGACTCTGGGTCCTGGCAGCCACAGGGCACAGCTGCAATCTCCCAGCTGCAGGGGTGCTTGATGCACCCTAAAGCTGTAACCTCCCAGCTGTGGGGTACATGGAGTCCCCCACAACCGGGAGATCACAGCTGTTATAATCTCCCAGTCATGTGAGTGCATGGTATGCACCCCACAGCTGGGAGATCACAGTTGCTACAATCTCCCAGCCACTGACCATGGTGCACTTGCACAGCTGGGAGTCCCTTCAGATGAACTGACAGCCACAGGAGTTTGCTTCTTGCTGCTGCAAGGGGAGCACTGGCAATAAAGTGATAGGGGATCTAATGTGCGATCCCACAATCACACCTTCTGCCATGTATGTGTTACATGACAGGAGGTGCAATTGTGTGGAACATGCATTAAATCTACCGTGCCTTTACCCGCATGTGTAGAGAGGCCCTAATGTATATTCAGCCTTTTGCCATGCTAATATCCTGTGGGAAAATCTGCAGTTCACTATAGTTTTAAGCGATAAACATGTGACAGAGTTGCTGGGAACTGGAAAAGTATTAGGGAAGCAAGAAACTCCACGCTTCATAAGTAGTGTCATACATTGCTATCAGCCAGATCTATGCAGCTAAAATTAAATAAATAAATAAATAAATAAAGTAAAAAGTAGTAAGGGAAGTTATTTTCCTTCAAAGAGTCTCCATGCCAGCCTTGATGGTGTAATTACAGGAGGTCTAACGCTGATTTACACAATATAAAAAGCACTTGGCCTGATGAGTTGGCCAAAGAAGATAAAACTGGAAAGCTACAAAATAAACTTAGCAGCAGCAGGAAGTGTTGGGAAGGTAACAGGTTCAGATGTCCCACTGAGGTCTCCTTGTCAAGATTTGAGCTAGCAAGCAACTACAGTAGATTCATTGTGAAGGTGCCAGCTACACTGTTGTTCATCAGTCACTTGCTTCTGCTTCCTACTAAATTGAATCTATCCGATATTCCCACTAGGGAACAAGGAAAAGTTGCAAAATGAAAGAAAATGAGAACTAAAGCAACACAACAAAAGGGACATGCACAAAAGCTTACTGGCTCAGCCTTCCCACTAATACATAATGTGGAGGACTGAAGAAAAACTGCAAGGCCAATCCAGTCATAAATATGAAATAAGTTTTGTTTTTTAAGGTCACCTTTACCTCACATTTAACTGATAAAACAAAATTAAATCTCTGGCATTTGTAGTGCCATAGTAAACTTTCCTCAGAGCAATAGGCTTTTAACATCTTACTATATTCCTGCAGTAGTCTGCAAATGACAAATGAGAGTAATCTAGAATGGGGGTACTGACTTCCTTCTCTCAATTGTAAACTAATTGACATGACAATCAAAAAGAAGAAAGGTAAAAATGTGACTTTCCTGCACCTCTTGGAAATATTTCCAAATAACAGCAGAAGTTTTCCAAATACTGTTCGATAGACAATAGTCCTCAGTTAGCAAAATACTGCTTACTACTTGATTTTTCTAATAAGAGGACAATAATAAATGGTCATTTAAATCTTTTTTTAAAAATCTCTTCTCAAAATATTTCTCTCTTGTTATCACATATATCCTGAACCCGTACAAGCATAAAATACTGGGTTGGTAGAGAACTTAACTTCCTAAAATCAATTTTTAATTAAAAAAATACAGCAAAGGAAACTCTCAGAACTGCTCATGAAATGTATTTAAATGATGTGCTACAAGGATAAGGAGTAAGTACAATGCTGCAGTGTATAATCATGTCATGATCTTTATCACCCTGAAAATATCAGAGAGAAATGTTAAAAAAACATAATTAAAATTAATTATGTAGCCACAGACAATAAAATAACAGTTTATAAATAAATATCCTCCATGAGTACTGATTTAATATTCTTGGTTCAGCAAGCTCTTTGTAATCTGTAATCCTTTTTTTAAATCTTTCTTTTCATTCAGTACCTTTGAAAGACTCAAAGTGGTGTATAATACCCTTATTACATACCAGCAGCACAAGTTTGAGGGGAAAAAGAAAGCATAAGAATTAGTTTCCTTAATGTAGTATGTTTTGGGTGGTATTCAAGCTCTATTTCCTTTAGAATTTCTAGCTAGAATCTCTTACAACCATAGAAAAATACAGCTGAAAGGGACCTCCATACGTGATCTAATCCAACCCACTGTATAGGGACAGAAATTATATATAAACCAGTATAAGTGATTAGAAACCAGTTCAAATACATAACACAAGAGAAGTTCAGTCACATAAACTGCATTCAAAATGGCCAAAACCAGTTTAAGATGAACCTGGATGGATGTAGTATCAGACTAAACTGATTTAAGTTAAATCATCTTATTGAATTTCTGTCCCAGATCCCCTTCAGATTCAAGTTAATTCATATTCTCCCAGCATCCCAGGATGCTTTGCACCTCCCCCACAAGCTCTACCTCAGGGTGGGCAGTCTAGCCTTGGCCTAGGCAGTTTGCTCCAGCTGCTCTGGGAAGCATGCTTCTGGCCTGGGCCACTGCAGGCATGTGGCTGTATTTCCAGAATCAAAAGTGAATGTCTGTTCACTTGCTGATCAGTTCAATCAGTTAGCTTAGACTAACCTGCAAAGATGGAATGAATTCAGGCTCAGGCTATTTGACTGTTTGTACTTAGTCTAACAGTGTGATTAGAAGATCTTTCTAATCTGGAAAACGAAATAACAAATATATTTCATATTAGTTTTCAGATTTCAAAAAACTATTCCACAGAAAGAGAAAGCAATTAGTTAAGATATCATAGCACAATAAACTGAACAGTCAACTTTAGTATACCGTGGATTCCATACTAAACTTTAGTATTTCAGATATTAGATATTAGCCTGTCTTCTCCACTGTATCCATCAACAACAAATGGTTTAACACAAAACCGTTTACAGTCTGTAGTGGAAGATTTCAGTCAAACACTAAGAGCACAAGATAGGCTTTCACTAATCCTTGTATAAACATAATAATGTTAAAAGCACACATTTATTCAGATTTATTTTAAACATGGATTTCTTAATGAAGGGAGGGCAGATATAAAAGTAGCTTTATTAACCAGTCTGACGAACCATGGTACCCACATCTGATAATAAAGATACATTTCTCTCAACTATACGGATGGTCAGACAAAAGGTATTACTAAAACTACCCTTACTTCCCAAATGAAAATACATAGTTCTGGCTAGAGAATCAGAGATCCTCAGAAAGATTTGTGTTAAGAGACACCTAATTCCACTGCCATCAGACCATTACATTTGTTGTTGAAAGTAGCCCATTAATCCACCAAGTCTTTCAGCAAGGATAAGAGCAAAGTGAACTCTCACCGTATATAAACTCATCCACCAAATAAACTGTCTAACAAGATATACAAGATAAGAATTGCTATGACTATCAGTTGATGCTTTAGGACATGAGATGACCATTTAAAAAAAACAACAACATGTCTACATTGTTGACACTGGATTTGGATTTAGCCCGCTATACCTTTGTTCCAGGCGAGTACAACCCTCAGACTGACCACAACACCTGCCAGTTGATAATAGGTGAGTTTATTGATACAGAGTGATAACAAAAAAAGCAATAATACAAACTATCAAACAATTCTACATCTACCAATCCTAGGGCTGTCATCAGAGTCAAAGTACATCTGGTCAGGATGCAGGCTCCACTCTGAGGCTCTCTCTCTTTAGGTCTCAGCAGTCTGGAGGTGGGATGCCAAGGCACACAGTCCGTCTCCAGTGGGGTACATGAGACAAGCTACTGGTATGCCCTCAGTCCTTGGTGGCCTTGGGTCCCTTCCCAGGAAACAGGGATAGGGAGGGACAGGGAGGAAAAGAAGGAGGGACAGCAAGGAGGGCCAGGGAGAGACCCTTTGTTACTCTCAAGTCTCTGCTTTAGTATTTTTCTTTCCCCTTAACTCCTGATGACTCTTCATCCATGGCCATCTCTGCTTGGTTGTCTCTCTGTGGTCACATGTCCATGTAGCCTCCCAGGCCTTCTCCTAATTTGGTCTGTTCCCCCAAACCTGGGACTCAGTCCCTCTGCTGCACTGGGGTCTTGTAGCTGGTGTCACTTATCTCATGTTATGGGACAGTATGGTACATACTTCCTTAGTTCCCAGGCTGTTTTCTAGACTATGTATCCTTGTTGTGTTTGACAACCATTCTGCCTTGAGGGCTGTGATCTTGTGTTATGGCATGCCCCCCTTAATTCTCAGGATGTGTCCATCCATTGGTCTTGTTTTGCTAGACAGCCTGTCTACTTCCAGGGCTATATGGAACTCTGTGTAAAATCCAGGCTCTTACAAATCAGTTAACCCCTGCTGCCCAACTTGAACCTTATAATGCATATCTCTATAGTGATAGGCCAATTTCCAAAAAACAGAACTTTAAATACAGTTTCTAAGCCAACATATACCTTCTCTCAAATTTAACAGCAATTAGATTATCTGACAATATACACAACGCCAAATAATCTTCCAGCTGAAATCCAATCCCTGATTTATGAGACAAGTAAAAAGTATTTCTGAGACTCCTCTTACAGGCCTGTCGTTCCCAGAAAGATTAGGTTTTTGGCTGATTTCTTGGACAATCATGTAAGATGAGTTTCATTGCAATGGAGGTTGAAGTATAATAATTCTGTGTTTTGGCTTGTGGGTTTTAAAAGCAACACAGTTTATTTCCAAGTGCAAGAAAGCGCAAACCAAAATGTCTTTCCCCTCTTCCATCCAGAGGCTTGGAATATTTTAATTTTTCCTCTGACCAAAGTTCACCAAATTAATCATAATGCTGAAGTGTTATGGATTAGCCAAGCAATGCCTAATTATGGGGGCATATTTCTCACAAGAAAATCACTCTCTCTCCAATCTCTCAGTTCTAATCCTCAAAGGGAATTTACAGTTTCATAGTTTCATAAAATACCTTTCACAGAAGACTCTATGAACTCCATTTCACCAATCTACTGAATACAAAAAAAATGTCCTAAATATAGACATTGGATTTATGATGCATTATAATCTGCCTAACATCTGACTCCCCAGGCAAACCCTCCACTTTTTTTTACCAGGTGGCTATTCTCATTCCCTTCCCCGGTACCCTCCTGTCTCCCATCCTTTGACTACATTCATTCCCAATCCTCCCTACTTCTCTTTCACCTACTGACCACCTCAATTTACATTTTAATTGACTGGCCTTCTTGCATATATACTAGCCTTTGTACATCCATGAAGAGCACAGACCATCTGCAGACACTTCCTCTGTCTGAGGACGGGTGTTTGTGCCCGAAAACTTACTAAGAAGAATTTTTCCAACTATTTGATTTGGCTAATAAAAGATAGCAGATTCACCCAAAGAACCTTGTCTGCCTATATCCTTAGACCAACACAGCTACAACCTACACCCCTGAAACATGAATTAGGCAACAAAGTTTAAGTAAAGTAAAACAAAAAAACTTACCAGATTCATTTATTTTTCTTCCCTCTTTTACTCCCTACTGTCTAACGTCTGTTCTCCATTTTGAGAGCCCTTTCCCTGTTACTTCAGAAACTGGCATGAACTAAGGTTTCCTAGCATACCAACATGATCGTATCATCCCTATTTTTGGTTCTCTTCACTTCTAGTTTCTCCTGCATCTAATTTAAACTTTATTTCCCCATGTGAAAGACTCAAAAGCTTGTACGTGAATGCTGTCTCTAGACAAACAAATGAAGTGCTAGGTCTAAGACTGAAAAGAATGCACAGATTAACACAGACAACTCAACCTCAAATCTAAAAGGCAGCTTCTATTATTTGTCATCAGAACCTCAATACTATTCCAGAACTGTTCTGGCTTAGAAGCAGGCTGAATGCAATACATAAGCCATACTGGCCAACATCATCCTATTTGTGGTCCATTTTTAGTAACATTCTTCAACAACTTCCTTTCCAAGGTGTAAAAAACATGTTTGAAAATTCTGATATTAGGATCTCCTTCTCACCTTCAGTATTTGAAATGAAGTTAAAGCTATGCAAACTAGTTAAACACATCTCTCTAATAAACTTATAAAAAGCACAAGTACTAGCAATTATTAGCAAAGCTGGTTCGCTCATTTTGATTTAGGGGTATTTTTTCCTCCTGAGATGTTGATATATACACACTCCTGAAAACCATTTTGATTTTGGATGAATCACTGTTTCACCAACAGAAAAACATTCAACTGGAAATACAGCAAAAGCTGTGCTAACTGGCACTTTATCAGCCAGAAAACTCTACTAATCGGCCTCCGAGGGACATGGCAAAAGCGAAACCAGAAGTTCCACTTCTGGGGACTTCCAGTTTCGCCACTGCAAGCCAAGTTTTTCTTTGTCACTTCTTCAGCCCACGGCCTGGGGCAAAGCAGCCTGTGCAGGGCCCTCCTCCCTGTCCCCTTGGCACACTGATCCTGGGGAGTGCACCAGACAATGCAAATTTGATTAACCAGCATCTTTGATTAACTGGCATCCCCCATTCCAGGGGGATGCTGGATAACAGAGCTTTTACTGTATTTCAGTTAAGTTCTCAATAACACTCAATATGACTGTTCAGACGTCATCTTTGATTTCATATACTTAGGAGTAGTCTAGCTGATACCCTAAAGCATCATTCTACACAAGACACAGAAGGTCCTGAATATTTATGACAAAACTAGAAAGAATTCTACAGTTTCAGACAGCTTGAGGAAGCATCGTCATCAACTTCTGCAATTTTAAATCAACAATTTTGCAATATTTAGTGTTTTTATAAAATGTTCAGTTCCTGGAATCATAATCTTCATGTTTCTTGATATCTTAGGCTGTCACTACGTTACAAATTATCCAGGAAAATTAGAACAGCCAGTGGGCCTTGAAGAACTGTTCTCCTAGGTGCAGTCAATAGGATATCAGGAAGACTTCATTCCACATCTCTTTCTTCAAGCCATATCTCCTGCATCAGGTATACCCTTGGCCCGATAAGCCAAGTAAGATAGAACAGGAAATTTCAGAGTTGCGCACTTAAAAAATAAGACAGTCTCTGGTTTGAATGCACTGTAGGTTGTTATACATCTATGGGCATTCTTCTGATCAAAAATACGTTGTGGATTGTTTAAACCAGTACTTTCCACTTTTCTGCTATGACAATTGTGGTGGCCATATAATAATCTGTAAAATATTAAGTCCTAAGAAGCATTTCTACACTAGCTGTAAGGTTCTCTGTTAATTTTATTATATTAATTAAACAAAAATATTAATACTTAATTTTCCAAAAAGCTATCTGGCTAATTAATAAAAATTATATGGATTCCAGGGTATTGCTAACAAGGTCCTAATTAAACAACTCACTTTCAAAATCAAGGATAATAAAACAGTTGACCCAAAGGAAATTTAAACTCAGATATTTGGAAAATTTATTGGAGGATATTTTGGAGAATTTCTGGATGATTCTAAGGATGTTGCAAACCATATTCATTATTAACTTTAATAATCAAGGATTGTATGTGCCGTGGAAGCCCTGGGAAAGATGACTAAGACAGTCTACTAGCCAATCTGTCCTAAAAATATGTGGCTGAACTGACACAAGACCAGACAAAGGTCTATCATAATTGCCTGGTTTGTTAATGACGTTTCTCTAGAATACTGATATTGAACAATAATCACAAAATGATTCAATTTTGACAAATCAGCAAATTCCAAGAAAATAAACTGTTTCACTAAAATTACTACCTAAAATTCTTCAAGATGGAGACAACAGCCTGTAGCAACCCCCAAATCCCAACTGGTTGAGAGAATTATGGAAAATATTTACAAAATGTTCTCAGCTATATGGTAACTATATGGAAGCTGTTTCCAACCAATGAGTTTTTAATAATCATTCTGTAAATAAACATAGATGTGGTAAAGCTCCTATAGTTAGTCCATTTCGGTTAGATGGAAAACATATTCATATGCAGATGGTCATTCAGGAACCAGACCAAGCAGATGGGAGGCAACTAATGTGAAAACACATAAAATTAATTTATTTAAAAATATTAAATATGTGTTTGAAAACTCTAGCATACTTTCTGGTCATACAGTAAATTTTGCCCACTTCGAGTACTGGTGCATTCTCACCCATCCCTTAGAGCTCTTAAGAGTTTCTCAAGCTCATTACCAGGGATCTGGGTTTTGCATTTGCCACAGAAACTCCTCCCCCCCCACTTTTTTTTTTTAAATTTTAAGGAGAAAAATCCAGATTTTCTTCTTTAAAGGAGAAAAACATGGGAAATGGTGGGGTTTCCCCTTGAAGGCTGTCAGAGTTCTAGCCTGCAAGGGACTGGGGGGCGCAGAGGGACAATCAAGCAGGGGGCATCATGTGCATATGCACACATACATATACATGTGGACACCAGGCAGCCTGCAGAGCAGCTCCCCACAGGTAAGTCTGGTGGAAGGGAGGGGATTGAGGCCTCCATAGTGATGGAGGGCATGAGCTGGGCAGGGCTGGGCTGCTAGCCAGCTGGGGTGGTGCATGGTGCAGAGTGTTGGGGGCCGGGGCATGTGCAGCCAAAGGGCCTAAGTGGGGAGCAGGGCAAAGCCGTGGGTGGCTCATCCGAAGGGTGGAGGGGTGCTGTCTCCCTGCTGCTGCACACACTTCCAGGGGCACATGAGGGGCATGTGCCTGCCAGATTTGTGCATGGGGCGGGATGGTCAATGGGGGCTTGGTGCTGCCCACCATGTTGCCTTTCCCTCCTAAGGCCTCTGCAGCCTGCAGATGATACCCAGCATCACAGGACAAAACAGTGCCAGGCAGAGAAGCTCAGTGTCACTGCCATGAGTGCTGCACCACCTCCTGCCCATCCAGCAGCAGTGGGGGTGGTGGTACAGAGTTGTGCACCTCACTGCTGCTGGGCAGGCAGCGGGTGCCCCACCATGGTGGTGCAAGGGCTCACAGCAATGGCACTGAGCTTCCCCACCCAGCTCTGCTCTGTCCTGCCATGCTGGGTCTCTCCTACTGGGCTGCAAAGGCCCCAGTGAGAGGGCAACAGGGCAGGAAGCCCTGAGACTGAAGCCTGCATCCGGTTCTCCCAACAGGCTCTGTTCCAGCCATACCAACTAAGGGGGAACACCAGGCTCTGCACTCCACCACAGCAGCCACCATCTCCCACAGGCAACAGCTGGGGCTTGGGCACTGCTGGGGAAGGACAGGAGGGCTGCAGACCCAGGTCCATGGCCCCATAGCTCTTGCAGTCTGGGGCAGGGGGCTGTGGGTGGCAAGTGAGGGGCTCCAGCAGAGCTCAGGGTCTGTGGTTTGGGAGTTAGGAGCAATGTCATGGGTAGGGTACTGGCATATCAGGGGTGCTCAACACCACAAAGCAGTGGGCAAGGGGGAAGGACAGCCACAGCTGGACCTGCATCCTGGGGAGTGAAGGGGGCATGGGGAGCTTTGCTTTTCCATGATAAAAAATGCAAAATCATACACCAAAATGTATAGGTATTTAGAATGTATTTTATTATAGTGATTGAGGCACTGGTAGGCTTCCAAATTTCTTTCAACTATAAATATATCAATAAAACATTGTGTTCAACTGATACCTATGTATAATGTTTCATTTTAACCATAGAAACACACAGATTTGGGGATTTTGAATTTGTGATTTTTTTTTTAAATCAGGGAAAGCCAGGATCCCTGATCATCACTAAGTTAACCTAACAAAAAATGAGAGGCTGTCCAGTGCTTCCTATACATCAGAGTGCTTAAGTGTTCAGTCTGACTGGAAAAAAAGTCTTTAATACTTCAGCTGTTACATAAAAAAGGATGACTCACATTCAGCATAATCTTCATTGCAACTCACCTATGTAACACATGTATGGCAGCGTGGATTCTTTGCAGCAAAAACCTTTATGCTTGAAATAGGCTCTTTCCTAATTGACCACTTTGTAATTACAGAAGGGTTCAGCCAGAATGAATACAAATCTCAGTTGTATGATTTTGTTTTGTGTATTGAACAGTTCCAGTTTTATCTAATGTGTTGCAGTAGAGGATTGGAACTTGTAGTCTATTGTTTTTATTGTTTTAATGAAAGACCCTTTCCACTCAGTGGGTCAACAACATACAACCAAAAGCGGCTCTTTTGCTTATGAAAGGTCTAGCTGTTATGAATCCAACTGCAGCTTCATTTCAATAATACTAGTCAAATGCAGCATTGAAGAACTAGATTGATAAGAGCATAGCAGAGGGGGAAAAAACAACAATAGCTGGAATAAATATTCTTGACAACGAAGACACTGGTCTAGAATTTTCTGCTTTTGAAACATCCTCTCCTTCCTTGGACGGAGATGGGAATTCAGAGGATACCACTGTGCATCTCTGAACACTTAAGTTGTAGATTCAAGGATTTCAACTCAATCTTGCAAGTTCATCCATTTCCGAAAATGTATAATAAAATGAAAATGCATTACCTGCCCATTTGATACTTTTTCATAACTATGTACAGTCTTGTGAAAAGTTCAATTCACTTTAGCATGATATGTTTACTGAGAAAGTAGGGTGATCTAAAAATGTGACAGATGGGGGTTGGGTTTGCATTTTTTATTTTTATTTTTTGCAACACAACAGCCTTAGTTAACAAAAACATCTCTTTTTTGGCTTTATTAATAATCTAACCTAGAATGGGCATGTAAAACATGTACTAATTTCACACACTTCACCAATAATTTAGCCTTCTGCAGATTGCATTCATATGAAGATGCACCGATAATTTCTGTTTTCATTTGCCAAGCGAACATTTTAATTCTGTTTTTTTCTTTCTTTTTTTAAAAACCTTGTTCTCTTTTCCCATAGCCTGAAGCTATGCACTTTTATCATATAAAGTGTGTTCCCTGAATCTTCAGATCTGCTCATATCTGTCTCCTCCCTCCAGGTTTTTAAGGAAGCAAACATCAAATCCTAAAGGACATAAAATAGAAACAAAGGGATGGGTAAAGGAAGGATTTTTGCTTTTCTTGAAGTGCAAGGATGCCTGTCCGAAACTAACTTACAGTGAGAAGCCTATAAAAAGCAAAGCACAGCAGATAAAGCTACTTGAAAAATCTCCATTTCCATGACAACAGAAGCACATCACTGAAGGGCTAGTACATCTCTGCAGAGCATATTTTCTATAGCACAAAACCTACTCACTGAACACATTTTCCCATAAAAAGAAATTGCCATCCAAACAGTATTTCCATCCTACATGAATTAACATAAGACAAATGATTTGCTTTTGGTAAGACAGTTAAGTGTATAAAATTACAACACAGTGTCTGTAGTAAAGAATCACAGTTATGAAAAAAAGTGAAAAAGGTAAATATAACAAAATGAGCGAATTAGGAAGCAGTATGCAAACAGCAAAAACACATGCCTCCCTTCCACAGAAGGTTATCCTGTTCAATTTAAAAATAACTGCTATATCATTTTGCTACAAGCTGCAGATTCTACAATATATTTCTAATTATTATACATAATTTTCATATATACAGATAAGTGTACATACAAACATGTTATGCATGCATGCGCATAAGTGTTTTATGTGTGTAAAGGCACACAAACATACTATCTCTATGATGTACTCTAGTTAGGTGCATAGCCTTGGAACAGAAAACAAGAATATTCACTTAACCAGAGTATGCAGTTAATCTCAATTTAATATAAAACAATGCTCATTAAGTACACAACACTGCCAGTGCCATGGTATTAGCTGCCCAGAATTGACTAGCTCCCCGATGTTCAAGACTTCTAATCACAGACTTTGATAGCTGCTCTCCTTTTGTTTTGTTTTTTTATGGTGGAGTTCAAAGAAATGCACTTAGTTACAAAGTGACTATCAAAGTTAATAGGCAGTTAAACAAAGTACAATTAAAAGTTATAAAGTACACAGTGAGGCAGTATCCCAGCATCTGAGGACGCTTTGCATCTCCCCTGAAGACCTTCCTCACAGGGTGGGAGGACTAGCCTTGGCCCAAACTGTTTGCTCCAGCTGAGCAAGGAAGTGTGCTCTAGCACCCCCGGCTTCTGGCTTGGGCCACTGCAGGCATGTGGCGGCATTTCTGGAATCAAACGTGAATGTCTTTTCACTTGCTTATCAGTTCAATCAACACAGCTTAGCCCAGGGTGGGCAAAATATGACCCGTGGGCTGAATGCATTCTATTCAGTCTACAGGTCCCCTAAAAAATTTATAAAATTAATATTTATCTGTCCCTGGCTGCCTGTCAAGGATAGCAGGAGTCGGGGCAGTAAGATCCAGGGGAAGTCAAGGCAGGACCCTGAACAGCAAGGTCCGCCCAGCCCTGCCCCACTCCCCACTCCCCAGCTGGAAGCCCCTGCCTAGCAGAGGCTTCTGGCCTGGGACCGTGGAGTTGTTTATGCCTGCCAGTGCCAGAGCAGCAAATTCAGGTGGGGGGGGGGAGGCAGGGGAGGGCCATGGCGATCACCCCAGTCCTTGGGGCTGGGCCAGCTCTTACTGAGTCTAGCAGTCTGGCCATGCAGCCTGCAGCCACGTGGTGGAGCAGCTGGCGGGTGGGCAGGAAAGTGAGGAAAGCGGCAGCAGCGGTGGAGGGGGAGTGGAAGCGAACGAGCGAGTGTGCGGGTGCGCAGGGCCTGCACCAGTGCCACAGGGTCAGCACTGGCAGTTCCCAGAGTGGGCTGGCAGGGGTCTGTGGAGCCAGGCAGGGCTGCACCAGCAGGGCAAGATGGGATCTATCCCAAAAGGCCAGGACCCCATGGCCCAAAAGGCCAGGACCCCATGCTCCTGTCGCCCCACTCTGGGCCTCACCCATGCTGATCCCAGGAGACCAGTGCAGGCCCTACACTCCTGTTCAGCTGTCGCTGGCTCTACGCACCCACCCCAGCTCCATGGTATAGTCGGGGACCAACATGCACAGCCTTGACCCCATGTGGGCTCTGGGCAGCTGCACCAGCAAGCTGGCCAGCCATGGGGGGAGGGAGGGACCATTTTTCCCCTCACTCTGAGCATCAGTTTGTTCCACCCTGCTGCTGCTCAACCCAGATGGGTAAGCAGAAGGTCAGCGCTGTATGAATTGGTGACCACCTGTACTGTGGAGCTATAGCTCCTAGCATGGCACAGGGTCTGGTCAGCCACACCAAAACCTGCCTAGCAGTGGCAGGTGGAGGGAGGGGCCCGGGAAGGGGTGCTGCATGGGACCCGCAGTTTCTGCCCAGCTGCTGCTGCTTGGCCCTGATGGGTGAGCCCAGAGTCAGCGTGGAGCACGCAGGGTCGCAGCTCCACACACTGGTCCTTGCCACTACTGCCTGCATGCCCAGAGCCAGCAGGACATGCCATGGCAGGGTGGTGCAGAGCAGGCATGGGGTTTGTGGGGACTATGCACAGTTGGCAATGGTGAGGAGGTGCTGCAGGGCACTGGGGCTCTGGGCTGTTGCAGGGTGGGGATGGGTGCTGACCAGCTCAGTAGGCACATGCAGGGGGCTCCCACGCACACTCCACATACCCTCAAACCCTTCTTGCAAACCCCACAGCCACACCCTCCCCCACACACAATCACACAACCCACAAATACCATACCCACACACACATCCACACAAACCCACATACCCACCCACCCACAGCTCTCCACAAACCCCAATCACCCACCCATACCCTCTGACACCCCTGCACACCCCACACACTATATGAGTAAGACTTCATTTTGAGCTATTATGCAATCACTTCTAAGTATACAACACAAACACACACAAATCAGGAAAAAAAAATTAAATTAAATTAAAATATATTATTACGGGTGTTTGATTTGTAGTACGGGTGTATAATTTGGTTTTTTTGCCCTAAGATGGGAGACCCTCTTCCCCAAAAGGTGTACTTCCAAGGGCAAGCTTAAGCTTCCAGTGGCAAAGGTTAGGGGCAGGACTTCTGCTCCCCAGATGGCAACCAGGGAACAGGACACCTGCCAAAGGGTGGGGCTACACTTGCAGCCTTTGATGGCTTGCCAAAACTCGGTAAGGCTGCCCTCCACCCAAAATAATTGCCTGCCCCTGGCTTAGACTAACCTGCAAAGATCAGCCTCAGGCTTTATGACTGTCTGTACTTAGCTATAAAGTTTGGCTGCAGTTTAAGAAAGTGCAGAGTACCCAGTATGGTTCATTGAGAGCTCCTTTATAAGAGGTAAAGCACTGCTCAACCTGGTACTGGCTACTGGGGATGACCAAATCGGAGACCTAGTGATCAAAGGGAAGCTGGGTGACAGTAACCACAAGCTGATCACCTCCACGATCTGCTGTAAAGCTGGCAAGTCAGTCAGCAACACTGAAGTCCTTGACATCAGGAAAGCCAACTTTGACAAACTCAGAAGGCTTGTCAGTGAGTCCCTAAAGGACCATGACCCCAGGGAGAGGGGAGTTCAAGAAGAGTGGTAGCTCCTCAAGGGAGCAATCCTCAATGCACAAGCTAAGTCTATTCCATCTTGGAGGAAAGGCAGCATAAATGCCAACCTCGTGAAGGAACACCTTGAGAAGCTGGATACCTTCAAGTCAGCAGGTCCCAACAATCTACACTCCAGGGTACTCAAGGAGCTGGCAAACGTCATAGCCCAGCCTCTGGCACAGATCTTTGAAAACTCCTGGAGCTCTGGTGTAGTGCCTGAAGACTGGAAGAAGGCCAATGTCGTGGCCTTTCAAGAAAGGGAGGAAAGTGGATCCGGCTAACTATAGGCCCATCAGCCTGACTTCTATCCTGGGGAAAATCTTAGAAAAGTTTATTAAAGAGGCCATCCTTAATGGACTGGCCAATGCCAACATCCTGAGGGATAGCCAGCACAGGTTTGTTGCGGGTAGGTCTTGCTTGACCAATCTCATTTTCTTCTACGACCAGGTGACCTATCACCTGGACAAGGAAAAAGAGATTGATGTCATATATCTTGACTTCAAAAAAGCTTTCGATCTGGTATCCCATGATCAACTCTTGGTAAAACTGGCCAATTGTGGCCTTGGGTCCACCATGATACACTGGATGGGAAATTGGCTCCATGAGGGTAGTAATTGATGGAAGTCAATCATCATGGTGCCCTATGACCAGTGGAGTGCCCCAAGTCTCTGTCCTTGGACCCATATTGTTCAACATCTTCATTAATGATGTGGACATTGGAGTCAGAAGCAGACTGGCCAAGTTTGCCTATGACACCAAACTTTGGGGCAAAGCATCCACAGCAGAGGACACGTGGGTGATCCAGGCTGACCTGGACAGGCTCAGCAAATGGTTGGATGAGAAACTGATGGTGTTTAACACCAAAAATGCAAGGTTCTCCACCTTGGGAAGAAAAACCTGCAGCATCCTTATAGGCTCGGCAGTGCTACGCTGGCTAGCACTACGGAAGACAGAGACTTGGGGGTCATCATTGACCACAAGTTAAACATGAGCCTGCAATGTGATGGTGAGGCTAGTAAAGTGACCAAAATGCTGGCTTGCATCTGTAGATGCTTCTCAAGCAAATCCCAGGACGTCATTCTCCCCTTGTACTCGGCCTTGGTGAGGCCGCAGTTGGAGTACTGCATCCAGTTTTGGGCACCACAATTCAAAAAGGATCTTGAGAAGCTTGAGTGAGTCCAGAGAACAGCCACGCACATTATCAGAAGCCAGGAAAACAGATCTCATGACAACAGTCTGAGAGCCATGGAAAAGCACAGGCTCAGGGGTGATCTGATGGCCACCTATAAGTTTATCAGGGGTGACCACCAGTTTCTGGGGGAACGTTTGTTCACCGGAGTGCCCCAAGGGATGACGAGGTTGAACAGTTATGAACTACTGCAAGACTGTTTCAGGCTAGACATGGAAGAATTTCTTTACTGTCTGAGCCCCCAAGGTCTGGAACAGCCTAACATCAAAGGTGGTTCAAGCACCTACATTGAACACTTTCAAGAGTAAATTGGATGCTTATCTTGCTGGGATCCTATGACCCAGATGACTCCCTGCCCTTCAGGCAGGGGGCTGGACTGGATGATCTTACGAGGTCCCTTCCAGCCCTAATGTCTATGAAATCCTGGGTATCTGCTGTTTTTTAAATGAAATTGTATCTCAAAACTTAAATGTGTATTTTGGAGGCCAACCTTTGGCACCCAGCCTTCTAAAATCTGTCTGTAAATTCTAAGTGCCTGTAACAGGCCTAATTATACTCCCCCTGCTGGACATTTACCAGGCCTCCAAGTTCATGGCTTATAAACTTCCTGAGACTGAGCACAGTCCAGGCACTGATTCTGATTTTGAGATTCAAGGAACAATCTTGGGGTGCAGATCTTCCTGTGTAATATTCCCATTCTTCCAGTTGCAATTTTGTAGTTCAACTGCCTAGGTCTAGAATTTGGGTCTCACTGGGAGGGCCTACCAGATCCCTTGAAGGGTGCTGTGAGATAGAGAAGATAAGCACAAAATCAGGCTCTTTCATGTCTGGATGCTCCCCCACACTGCAAGTAGGTAAGCACTGTAATAAATATTTTTTGTAATAAATAAATTAATTTTGAACTGGGGTGCAGCTCAAATTTCATAAGAGTTATGGAATGGTGCCTTGAGTTTAATGAGTGGTTCCTTGAGCTTTAGAACCACTGGTTTAGAATGTAGTGCTTGCTCAGAAACCCAAGTAATTTAAGCATACACTTTCCCAGAGCCTCAACCTTGTAAACTTTCTGTCTAGAAACAGACATTACACATAAACTGATTGATGTGATCAGAAAATGGTTGAAACCTGTAACAGAAAGGAAGTGCAATGCACATAAACCAGCTTCAAAGTGGCTGAAACTGGTTTAAGTTAACCTGGTTAAATGTAGTACAAGACTACAAATGTACCAAATCAGTTTATGCAATATCTGCACTTGGACCTCTTCCTGGCTGAAGTTAAATCAGAGTCCCCAGCACCCTAGATGCTCTGCTGGGCTGGCTAGGCTGTGCTATCTGCTCCAAAGAACAGTCTGGCCCTGCCCCTCTCTTCCCTACCCAGACCTCCCAGGGACACTGCAGTCACAGCAGGGTCTGCCTGACTTCCCTTCCTGCTCAAGCAGAGATTCCCCCTCCCATCTCCCACAGGACAGACCCCAGCCCCACAGACCCTAGGCATGTGGTATGTTAGCTGAGAGGTGTCTGTGTAAGGCAGACAGAACAAAGACAGACAGAACACTGTCCACTTAGGGCTTTTAGGAGCTAATCAACAGGTAGCTGGTAATATCCCTCCATTCCTTCCTTGGAAAAATCTCTTTAAGAAGAGCTTGAACTAAGGAGAATGGCTTTTGTTTTGCTGATGGGCTGATAACACTGTGGTATCTGAAACCTTGTCAGGTTTCAGATAGGGGAGAAGAAGATTGAAAAGCTCAGTATCATCAACAAATGCATGCACTGCACCCCACCCCTTTGCCTCAGCGTGCTAGCCAGGGTCTGGTAACACTCCCACCCCCTGAGACAGTGCAGGCAGTGTGGAGGTTGAAAACCCTCCCTAATCAGAGCATCCTGAACCTGGACACACCCCTCCCCCCCCTCAGTTCAGCACTATGGAAGAGAAGGGAAAGCTGCTCTAGCACCCCCTGGCTGGTAACTGAGCCACTGCAGGCATGTGCCTGCATTTCTGTAATGAAAAGGGAATGGCCACCCAGCTTCAAATCAGTTCAAGCTTTGCAGGTTAGACTAACTTGCAAAGATTGAATCAAGTCAGGCTCAGGCTTTTTGAATGTTTGTCCCTAGCCTCTGGGTTTACCGATTACTTCTCTAGGGATTACACGATAGATGAAGTACATGACAAATGATGCTGCAAAGAGAATTTTAAAGAAAATTACTCAGCACTTTACATCAGGGCTGAGCAAACCTTAGCACGGGTGCCAGAGCACAGCACGCAAAGACATTTTGCTTGGCATGCATGTCTCAGGGCAGATGGCATGGAAGAGGCCAAGGCTACACTGCCACAACAAGGATTGGGCCCCTCACAACTCTTCTGCTGTCCAACCCTGGCATGTCAACTTCTTACAAGTTGAGGCTGAGGATATTTTTGGCACTCTGCCCCAAAACACTGCTAACCCCTGCTTTACATAGTACAAGAGGTATACAGAACCAGGCAAAACAAAACTACTTATTCCCTATTTTAGCTTCAGATTGTATGCCACTCAGGGGTTCTTTGGTATCATGCCAATGTCTTCTAAGAAATCTAGAATCCTTCCTCTTCTCCTGCCCTTCCACACACTGCTTGTCTTTTAGTGTCTCCTTCCTTTATCTAGTGTAATTGATTAGAAAACGTCCCTTTGTTTAACATTGGTGATTCCCCTGGTCAATCTTGAAAGGAGCTCTAATAAGCTTTAACAAGAATATTATACGAGTATTATTTAAATAAAATTAAATAATGACAAATAGCATTAAACACAGACAATCATGCCTACCAGCTGATAGCTTGCACACTAAAGATGGGCTTGAATTTCAAGTAATTTTGCTTTCCAATCATTTTGGTCCAATGACAGTGAAAATTAGCATATGAAGCATTAAGCAAAAATAGCAAAAGCATAAAACACCTTTGCTAAATGTTGCTTTGAAATACATCATACACATTGGTAGTAATTAAAATCACCACAAACTACATTTTTACCCCAAGTGGAAAAAGGCAGCAATCACCAAAAAGGAGCAGCAATGACAAGAAATTTCAAAGCCCTGGTCTAAAGGGTTTGAAGTCTGTTTCAAACCCTTCTCTACTTTGCAGAACAGGCATCTCACCCCTGCTTCTCAAATGAGTTAAAAGGGCAAAGGAGTCTGTTGCACTGTATGAACGAGCCTGAAGAAGTGGAAGGCTCAGTGCCTTGCCTCTTAATCTTTTTTTACTTCAGCTTATCTATTATTTGACATTGATACAAGGACAGTCTTCAGATATGTACTTCAACAATAAACCAAATCATCCTTGCTTATAGCAACAAGAAAGGGATCTCTGCACATCCCAAATTTTCCTGGAGCAAGTTGTAGATACAGTCTGTATTTTGTTGCATATACTTGGAATATATTATATAAAAACTATGATATATACCAGGCAGCAAATGTACTCTTTTCATTTTCTGATATTGTTAAGCAGTTCTACTTAACTAATACCTCAGTGTTTAGCAGAGGAAAAGTTTGGAAGATACAAAGTTCTACAAAACAGAATACATCTCAATTGAACAATAATTCTGGCCTCCAGCATCTGACTTTCAAGCGTGTACCTTTTGAAAACATAAGCAATCTGAATTCTACCCTGAAGGAATGTGTGAAGTGATCCTAGAGCTCGAAGTCGCAAGAGAGCAGCCTTGCTTGAAAGGAATGAGAAAAAACCTGCACATTCACATATGCTTATAATTTGTAGAGGAAAAAACTCAGGCACAGAAGGTACCAGCAAGGGCATCCCCCTTCTACAACTTAGCTACTATTTACCATGCACTAATGGGTTTTACCCTCAAAGACCTGCAAGGTTGCTTGGGGGGAAATTGGGGGAGCCCCTTGTGTGCAATGAACCTGGCCTATAGAAGCTATGAAGAGTGCAGGTCCTTTGTTCTAGATTAACAGGAGTCCTCTGCCTCACTTTGTTCATTTAACATGCTTAAAGTGTTTATTCTAATGCACACTGGAATATCTGCAGGGCAGTTCTTTTAGTTTCATATGTGTATAACAACATTTCAAGCTCTGGATCTGCCTTTCTTCATCTACCACCGGCCCAACCCCCTTGACTAGTTGGCACGATGCCTACAGCTACCTTCCCTGAATAACTGTCAAAACAAGCTATAAGCTGGTGACTGTGAAAAGCCTATTTCAAAAACGCTGCTTTGTGGACATTTGCAAAAGTATAATTTTACTGGCAGACTACTGGACTGGTTTGTCTTGCTCTGGCCCATCCATTGCCAGCTAAATGACTTTTTTTCCCCCACATATACTAAACATCTACAACTTCATTGTTTACAAGTTCCCATGCCCACTTTACTCCTTTATTCTTGGAGTGGTATTGGGACTTTTTTTTTTTTTATTTACTCATTTATTTCAACGAGCATCAAATGACCAAGAGAATATTTTCAAGGTTGTGTCCTGTTTTCAGACCACTCTACAATTTGTGGACTTGCTTGAATGACCTCACCAGCAATAAGACTGAGGGACATGAATAAATCAACCCACATCTTTATTCTAACAGTCTGGACATACTAACCTCATTGACTAAGTACAGACATAGAAAAAGCCTGAGGCAAAAATCAGTCTAAGTTATGTGGTTTTCTAAAAGTGGCATACTTTAGATTGATAGTGAACAGAATACACATTTGCCCTTTGGTGGGGGCTTGTGGGGGATGGTGGGGTAGGGGATAAATCTTAGACTGGTTTCCACCATTTTTAAACCAGTCTGTGTGTGCCGCACTTCTGTTCTGTTATGGGTGTAAAACATTTTCCAATCACTTCTACTGGCAAAAGTGTACTGTCTGTACCTGGCCATTCTGTTTACTAAAGAAGGTTATTTTCTTTCTTGATTTGGTCTCTGAAATGATCATTCATGTTTAGAAAAACAAAACCTGGAAGAAGAATTCATTGTTGGTAAAAAATTTACCTCCAAAAAAAGGTTGCAAGGAAAGGCCTTAATACTTTCTATGCATTTTAACCTGCTTTTGCCCCCAAACAAATAGATCAGCAATAGGTGGGTGAATCAATGTGTAATGTTTGGTATTTGCCCTACTTCCATTAAGTACCTCACTGCCCTTCTGACTAAGTTCATTCTCTTATTACTATCAAAATAAAATAAAAATAAAAAAAAGCCTAGCAGACAAAGGATAGGATTAGAAAAGAAAAAAAGAGTATAAAAGCACAGATCTAATCATTTAAGTCAAATATTGTAAATGAAAAAAATATCACATTTCATATTAACAAGGCTCATTCCTTTTGCAAACTTATGAAATAAAAAACAATTAAGCTTTATTTTATGAATCCTTTTGGCATATTTCTAAGCAGCTTTATTTTATAATAAACTGAGATTACCTCTTCTCTACATATAAGAGCAACCAGAAACCAATTCCTATAGTTGTTTTACATATAGCAGTGTTGCCATTAGTAATACATTCCAAATCTTTATTATGCAGGTTTCAGTTCACCTTTTCCAATATGCTTCCACCAGAAAATGGTATAACTTTCCTCCTTCAATGCTGTTTATTTCTATGAATGATGAAATGAAAACAAAGCCATAGGAGACTTTTTGAAGTTCTTGTCAAACTTCAAGAATAATACTGAATCTCTAAGAACTGAGTTCAGGCACATCATTGCAAGAAATGAACAAATGTACCTGCTGGCTATTCTACTAACACATAGTCAACATAACTGGATTTAAATATACATCAGATATATACAGAAAAAAAATCATAAAAGATTTCTCTACATTCTTGTTCAGATTGATGACTATCCTGCTATCCTGGTGATCACATCTGTCATTACACAGGTAGTGTTAATTGCTTTTCTTAATCCCTTCCCCAAGCTATTAATATTTTAGATCCTCAGCTGCAATTCTTCCAGTAATTAGACATCTACGTATTAATGACAGACATTTTCAGTTGGTTTGCATCACTAACATCTCAAATAAATAAGTTCTTGGAGAAGCTACTAGATACCTCGTAGAGGAATAAAAGCTGAGTTTTCAGCCTGCCATGTATGCACAGGAAAGGTCTTAGTCTCTTGGTTCAAACCAAAAAAACAACAAACCAGGCTCCACTCTTTCCATGGCTAAATGAGACTGTAATCCAGAGGATGCTGCCTGAAGAAAATTGAATGATTTACACGTTACACCTTCTCTGCAGACTTACTGAAGCACCTGCAATATGGGTTTGCAGAACAGTGATTCTCATAGGACAGGAGTAAGCAGAGCTGTGTAACAATAGATGAAGCTTTCTTGAAGCACCATCCACAGAGCTGCCAGGGCACCCCTGATTGGCTGCCAGGCAAGTGCCCCCAATACCCTTCCAAGACAGCCCCCAGAGTGGGTCACTATAGTATGCCAGGCAGCCTGGCCAGTAGCAGCAGGGGCATGCCATGGTGGCCTGCTGAAGGATTGATTGGGCCCCTCAGAGCTCCAAAAAGCAAAAAGCACCCAACAGCAGGTGCCTAGCACAACGGCAGAAATCGCACCAGGTGCCTGTTACTCACTGAACTCTAATGGGACCAATCCTTCCTTCTCCAGTGCACCTCCTTTATCCCCCACCTAAGGACATTGTATAAAGATAGAAAAATACTGAGCTACAGAGATTCTCCCTTCCCTCCACTACCTGCAGCTGACAGCTTATCACAGGCAGGAGACAGGGCTGGAAGCAGAAGTTTTGCTGGCTGGATCTGTGACGGCCTAGAGGGCAGGGTCCACTGCATGCTTAGCTGGAACAGCTGAGCCCAGCAGAGTTCCAGCAGGCCTCCCTGTGAGCAGGAGCTAATTGAAGCCCTTAACGGAGCCTGTGATGCCCATGGACAGTGACATAACATGAACTGATAAGGGGATCTAGTACAGAAATTCAACAGACCAGTCTAACCTAAACAAATTAAGTCTGATACCCCATCGATCCAGGTCTATCTTAGACTGGGTTCTACCATTTTTAAAGTAGTCTGTGTGTCCCAAACTTCTGTTCTGTTACAAGTATAAACCAGTTTCCAATCACTGATACTGACCAGTCTGTGTGTAATGTCTGTACCTGGCTACAATCTAAAGAGCTTGTCAGTTTCATTATTCTTCTTCATGGAAAATTTACAATACCCTTTGCTTCCTAACAACTTGAGACCAAGCCATGCACAGGAGCTGCAACTCTAACTACTTTATGTCTAATCTAAAACAGATTTCCTGTTTAGGTCCTTCATAGTTGTATGGCACTTACTTCAATGAAATGCATCTAAAAACCATTCTGGGTTTGATCTTTAACCAAATATGTATTATCTTTAAGTCAAAGTAAACAATCTAGTTAACTTCAGGGGACCTACTTATAAATGTTCGTGCACCAAAAGTTGTGCACATATGCACTCATGTGTGCACACACACACTCCCACACCCCGCCCACCCTTCTAAACCAGGGCACAACGTGCAAGAAAGCAAAGCTTCCTTCTGGGAATTTTGTGAGTTTGATCGTGACATAAAACTCTTTCTTAAAAACATTTACAAATTCCTGTTCAACACACAAAAAATAAATCCTAACCAAACAACAGGTCTAGTACAAATTAACTCACTTCCTAGCTGACTTCTAAAAATTCAGAGGACAAGGTCTTTTGATTCTTAAAATTTAATTCAAATAATTTATGTACCCTATTTCATATCTGCATAAGTTAGCTATACTGCAGATTTTAAAGGTCTTCATTATAGGAGGGCTGACTGAAACTAATATAACATAGCTGATGCTGCTCTTAAAACAGCATGGTGGGTAAGTAATATTTGTACAGAGAAAATGATTTGAGACTTTATTTTCAGAGCTACTGAGCACTTACACCTACTCAATAAAATAACAGCAATTCTGCGTGAAAAGTAATTCTGGAAAACTAGCACTCTATAAACAGAAAAGCACTGTAGAAGTTTTGATCTGTTACAAAGGCCCATGTAATTTATGCTTTGCTTAACTGAGACCTAAATTAAACCAGGTAATTCAGGACTAGTATTTCAAGAAACAAATTGTTAATTTAAGAATAGTTCTTACATAAAAATAAGTGTCAAAAAGGTTAATGTAAATGTTGCAGTAAATGGAAATGCAAACAGATGGTGTAAACTTTCTGTGAAAATAGAGGTTTGAAAATCTACATTTTTGTGAAAATAATACAAGCAGCAACCAATCCACCAACTAGTGTGATTTCCTGATCCCGCTTTCAACGTATGTAATATTTACAACTTATAAAATAAATATGGATATAGATGAAGTACCAAAACAAACCTGATATTGATTTTGAAACCTGCACTATCCAGGAAGATGCACAGGTTTGTTAAACTCTCATTCAAGCAGGAGTGGTGATTTACATATGTGGAAGTGAAGTGAATTATGGTATAACTGGGAACCGGGAACCTTGGTTATGGACCACAGCATCACCATGTTAAGTATTTTGAAAACAGAGAATAAAGAGACAGTACCTGACCCAAAAAGCTTACAATCCAAATATATGCTGTTTCTTACCATGGAAAACTGAATATTTCAAGTAATTAAATTATTCCTAAACATGCAGAGCTTAAAAAAAATGGAAAGAGTTGTGGGAAGGGAAGGAAAAGAGGGAAGACAGCAGACAACTAGCTTTATGAGGATTCAGGAACTTAAGCTTGATCTTCATTGTGCTAATGAGATGCTTGACTACATGTTCATAGGTCTTATTCCTGCTATTGACCATCAGTAACAAATCTGGCTAGGTAACAGCAAAGTCATTTCAGGATCAAATAACCCTGTGTACCCTTTCCCAATCACTCCTGACCTTGCACTTGCAGCCAATGTTGGTATAGTGAAGGATTCATTTTCCTCTTCACAGTTAAGGTGTCCAGACTGTGGAATAAGCTTCCTCCAGAGGTGATACAATCACCAACCCTGAAAACTTCAAGAGGAGACTGGACAGTCACCTTGCTAGAATCACTTGACCCCAGTTGTCTTTCCTGCCTGGTCCAGGGGGCTGGACCTGATAATCTTCTGAGGTCCCTTCCAGCCCCTTACTATCTATGAATCTATGAAGTCCAGTCACTTAAAGTTCACTAGCTGCATAACCCTTTCTGACTGCATTCTTTTCTTGAAAAGCATAAGGCAGATGTTCCCAACCTTTTTAGACTTAAGACCCACCCTACACCCTGCCATAACTTTTGTGAATTGAGCAGCACCCCATTTCAAAAACCAGTTTATAGTGATTATCTTCTTGGGGGGAGGAGGGAGGAAGGAGGCAAAAAGGAGGAGCAGCAGGCAGCAGTGTGTGCTGCAATGATTGGCAGGAGGAAGAGCAAATGGAAGGATAGAACCTGCACTTATGTCCTCATTGGAGCCTGTGTTCATCTCACTTATCTTCTCTCTCCTGGTGGCACCACTCAAAGGTTGTCATGGACACCCCAGTTGAACATCACTGACATAAAATAAGTATCTGGGTTTAAGTTTCCTCTCCACTACAGAGTTGAGTTGTCTACACACTGCTCTCAAGAGAACCTCACCCGAGACTCCAAATTTCAATTAATTTGCTGTGTCCACGTTGGCTCTACAGTCATTTATGTATTTGTGGCACTAAGGGTATAAACATATGTCTGCTCTGAAGTTGGATCAGCTGTACTGAGATCTGTCTCAGCACATGTAATCTACTTCAGTAGCCTCCAAAGACATCACCACAGAGGCTGCCCAACAGGTACAGGCACCTGCCACTTCAGCAGGCCAGTCCTGCAGGACAATCTGTCACAGGTGCTACACCCCAAATCAGGGCACACCAGTGTGTGCGCCCTAGGATTCCCTGTACAGGGGAATTTCCAGGACACGCATCTGCAAGCACAGAGGCGAGAACCCTTCACTTGCACATGCATGCAAGGGAATTCCCAGTGTACACAGAATCAGGCCCCTGAACCCCATGCTGTCCTGCCATAAGCAAACAGACATCAGCTGAAAAAAGGCAGGACAAACTATTACTAAATATGCTTGCACTCATAGATTTGGGCATTTATAGTGCGACAAAGGGCTATGATGTCTGTACCCCATCTGTCTGCAGCCTAAGACTTCTGTAACCATGAGCTGAGTTGCTCTAAGAATTCTTTGCAGTGAACCATGCAAGGACCTTGTCTGCCTTTTGGGTACATGGGAGATAGAGAAGAACCAGATGTAATAGGTGTAATAAATTCAACCATTCAGAAAGAAACAAAACCCGTGAAGTTACTTTAGTGGTGGAAGTCTTTCTTTTTTAAAACAATACATTTAGCAAATACTATTTTTATAGAAGTTAGCTAAAATGTCTTTAACATTGTATTTTAATGTAATCACCTTAAAATAGAATACAATATATTATTAAACAAACTATAAAATATTAATCAACCTCTCAGTCAGGTTTTATAGCATAGCAGTGTCACTCTTTGAATGCTAACAGCCCATAAAACCATAACAAATGTACGTGTCAACAGTAATAGAAACTTCCACAATGCACATAAAGGGAGTATTTCATAATGTAAATATTTAGGAACAGAAAGAAAGACAGAAATTAAAGTATAAACAACCTGTCTTTTTTAAATTGTTCTAATAAAAGCTGTATGTATTTTATATACATTTGCAAAGACCTCTGTAATGCCCTGAACAATACAAGTAACATTTAAGATTTAGGTCTGGAGAGAATAAGTTGGGTAGGTACATAAGAAGGAAACCAGTTTGTTTAAATCCTTTAATTGAGCATTGTAAGGAGCCTGTAGTAGTGGGACAAACATAAGTTTGAATAATCAGAATGATTTTTGGGAGCAGGGTTCACATAAACTTATTCTGCTGGACATTTATAAAGATAGCAAGACTATCAAGAATTATACTTAGTGATAAAAAAATTTTTGAAAGGAAAGTAAAGTAAACTTGACACTGAAGATATATGCCACTCTGCTAGCTACCAGAGATCAGAAATCCAACGTAGGATTCAGGTTGTCCCATATCTGTCTAACAAAGGATTCTTTCAAGGACCTGATACTGCCTAGTGTCAGAGACAGGAACTCAGATGAAAAGACTATAAGCCTGGTCGAGCTTGGAAATGCTGATTTGTTTGGGGAAAAGGGCATTCTCAGTCAAATAAGGAAACTAGGAGAAGAAGATCTGATAAAATAATAAAGGAGATTAAGAAAAAACACACCTATTCACCCAGAGCCAAGGGGAATTACAGAAATGTACAACTTCAAGGCTTCTTGTAGGTTTGTTCCAAAACACAAAATGGAAAATACAGACCTCAGAGCAAGGTAAGTCTTTAGGAACTTGAAGTATGAGCCCTGCATATTCTGCCCTAGAGAAAAACTGTGAAGGAAAATGTTTATTATCACTCATAAAGAAACTGGATAAATGAGCCAGTTAAGTCTGCAACCTAAACTGAGCTTTGGAGGAGTTGACTATTGCTCCCTAGACAGTGTCTATTTGGGGTAACAACCTCAGGGCTATCTCTTGCAATGCCACTGTTTTTTGCGACCATTTCTTCCCCATTCTAGATATTCACAGAACAATTTTGAAGAGGCAGCAACTACCAAGATCTTAAATCATAGCAAGCTTTTGCTCTGCCTTGTTTATCTCTTTATACATTCAAGTCTACAATGACTTTAAAATCAGTTTTTAACAGTATAGGCATTTTCAAGGATGTTGAACAAAATGTCAGTAGGTGACAACCCATGGTTTGTTAGTGCTATTCTGTAATTTGGCAGTGCTAAATATAGATCAGAAGCCAACTTCACAATCTTTCTAGTAGGCATTTTATTCTTAACATAATTTCCCACCAACTCATTGGATTGAGAATAATTGAGACTAGGGATGGTATGTCTATACATATCCCTCACTGCAAACTCCTAAGCCTTGCACCTACAAAACTAGAACCAATTGTCAGACAATATTTCAAGAACAAGTGAAAATATACTCAATATGCTTGATCACTTGTTTAAATGCAATATCTTCTAATAAAGTGAGTTCAGAGGATTGAGATGCCACGCACATGATCAGAGGTCAGGAAAACAGATCTTACAATGACAGGCTGAGAGCCATGGGACTCTTTAGCCTGGAAAAGTGTAGGCTCAGGGGTGATCTGATGGCCACCTATAAGTTTATCAGGGTGACCACCAGGATCTGGGGGAACGTTTGTTCACCAGAGCGCCCTAAGGGATGACGAGGTCAAACGGTCACAAACTCCTGCAAGACCGTTTCAGGCTGGACATAAGGAAGAATTTCTTTACTGTCTGAGCCCCCAAGGTCTGGAACAGTCTGCCAGCGGAGGTGGTTCAAGCACCTACATTGAACACCTTCAAGAGTAAATTGGATGCTTATCTTGCTGGGATCCTATGACCCCAGCTGACTTCCTGCCCTTTGGGCAGGGGGCTGGACTCGATGATCTCCCGAGGTCCCTTCCAGCCCTAATGTCTATGAAATCTATGAATAGTTTATGTAACTGTTGCATAGTTCCCCCCACCATCCATCTTCTTGGCTTGAGTTAACTGACAACTATTAAAACCATCGAGTACTTTAGAAACAAGTATGATCAGAAATCAAATGTTTATATACAGAACAAAAGAACTGTTTAAATATTTTGCAGATGTCCCCAGAGTTGCAGTTCTGGTGGGGTTTAACTACTGCATTTTTCTATCAAAGTATTTTCTTACTATATTTACCCAAATCCAAGATGACCCTGAATTTAAGATGACCCCTCCAACAATTAGATTCTATTCATGGACATTTTATACATTTGTTGTGATTTTCCATGTACAGAATCCAATTATTGGAGGGTAATCTTAAATTTATCCACCCCACCAGTGCAGCAGATAACGCAGGGACAGCGGAGCAGGCAATGGTGGGGGTGGTCAGTAGGGGTGGCAGGAGGTATGGAGACAGGGAGGAGGTGGGGTTTGACTCCTGCCCTCTGCCCCCCGACAAGCCTGCCCTTTGCTGCCTGCCTATCCCCACCACTTTCCCCTCCCCCTGCAGCCTCTGTCTCCCCTTAGTCTCTGCTCCCCAGCTTGCACCAGAGCTTGGCTGAAGCCATTACGACAGGGCCAGATTTGGGCTGGAACAAATACATATTTTGTGCCCTGAGCTGCAGATGGGATGGAGACTACCAGAGCCCAAGGCAAAACAAGGCTAAGTGGCAAAGACTGAAGTGGGCCAGAGGCAGCAGGGTGGGGGGGAGAGGGCCCAAGGATTCAGGGGAGTGGGGGCAGAGGCAGCAGGCAGTAACTGTGGCTCCAGCCTCAACCACAGGCCAGAGCTGGAGCCAGAGCAGGAACCACTGCTTGCCCCGTGTTAAATGGTGGGGTGAGGAACCCTCATCTTGGAACTAAGTAAGGACAGTATTTTGTTTTATTCTTGATATTAAGTGTTGTTGAGAAATTACCTATGCCCAAGAAGTCCTGGAGGTCTACTTCACTTGGCATCTAAGTATAATTTGGAAGACAGGGTAGATATGCAATTTTACAGAGTAACTAAATAAGATGTATATGAGAGCACAACCATTTGTGAACTCAAGTTCACTTCACCAGATGCTATAAAAAGAAATTTACATGCCTCTAATTTTCTCACTTACAACCTCTGAATCTTCTGTTACTTCATATCCACATTTAAAAGGAGTAATCTGAAAATAACTGGTAACTGATTGAAAAGTACTTTGTTGTATTCTCAGTCCCTTTCACTATTCTAATTACATATCTTGCACATTAACAAGGAAACCTTTGGACTTCCTATGACTATCGTATCAGACATCTAGGATTAGGATAAAAAAAAATTGTACATGTCAGATGCAAGAAAGTTTTAAAATCTGTCTGAGGTTATTAAGGGCTCACATGAGACACTTATATGAAAAAACGGAAAATGGGAACCATCTTCTACACAAAGCTTAAACACAATGTCTTGCAAAGTTAAAATGGGAGAGGCAGAGAATGACACTGATTTCCAATTACTCCAGTAGCCAGATGCTGTCATGGGAAAATATCTACTTTCAGTATCCCCAGTTCCACCATAGAGCTCAAGAGAGTTATTCTCAGTATTATAAACACATCTTATAAAACCACTAAAAACACTTAAATCAGCAGAACAGAAATAAACACTTTGGCTAGGGACAGGCATTCAAAAAATCCTGAGCCTGAATTAATTCAATCTTTTCAGGTTAGTCTAATCTGGATAGGCTGCACTGGTTTGTAACTGGACAGACATTCTCTCTGGACTGAGGAAATGCAGGTGCAGTGGCTCAGGCTAGAATCCTTCCCTTGCACAGTGCTGAGCTGAGGTGAGGCATGACCAGGCTCCGGCGAGATGCTCTGATTAGGGAGGTGTGTAAACCCCCACCCTGCTTGCACCATCCCAGGCTTTTCCCTGCTGGCTGTTCAAGGGCTGGAAGTGTTGCCAGACCCCAGCTCCCTGCTAGCACTCTGAGGCAAAAGGATGTGTGCAGTACATGCACCTGTTGATGATATGGAGCTTTTCAATTTCCCTCCCTGCTTCTTTATACTGTCTGCAGCAAACTGACAGGTGAGCAAGCCAGCAGGAGGATGATAACAGTGTTTATCACACCATCAGCAAATCAACAGCTTCTCTCCATTAGTTCAAACTCTTCTTAAACAGCTTACAGGCTGACCTGTTGATTAGCCCCAAAAAGCCCTGAGCAGTCACTGTTCTGTTTGCCTGTCCCAGTGAAATTGGAGACATCCGCACACAATGACACCTCTCAGCATTAACTAGCATACCACGTGGCTAGCGTCTGTGCTGTGCGAGATGGGGGGGAATCCAGCAAGCAGCAAAGGGCAAGGGGGAGCCAGGTGGATCCTGTTGTACCTGCAATCTCTGCTGAGCTCCAGCCAGGGACCAGAGAGCCCCGCCTAGCCCAGAGAACAAACTGGGATGCTGGGGGTGTCTGTTTTATATCAGACTAGCAAGGGGTCTGGGACAGACATTGACTAAACTGGCTGAGCCAAATCATTGAAGTCTGATACTACATTCAACCAGGTTTATCTCAAACCAGTTTCAGCCATTTTCAAACTGGTTTATGTGCACTGAATATCTGTTGTTTACAAGTTTAAACCAGTTTCTGATCACTTAAACCAGTTTGTATGTAATGTCTGGCCCTAGCCTTTGTTATTTAAACTGTACACACACATGCATGCGTGCACACACAAGATTTCAAAGGCAAAAGAAGGATATTTAAGTTATTTTACAAAATTTTTATTTTCCCAGGGAAGGAGATTGATTAACTGCTATAGGGCATTTGCCTATTGTTAAAATACTGGACTGGAACTAAATGCATCTGACTTCAGGTCCTATCTCTAGCACAGCTTCCTTTTGTACACTTAGCCAAACTATTTAAATACTCTGTACCTCAGCTACATATACAAAATGGGAACTTTCATTCCTGTTCTTCTTCCTTCCTAACCCCTGCTTCCGTCCTTCAATAGTTCATCCATCTTTTCTCACATTAAGACTTCTTATCCTCTTGTTCTGGAACTGTCTGGAACTTGTATTTTTAAGTGCTTCTCTCTCAGATCCTAATATCAGTCAGAACTTCTCACTGTTGTTGTAACACAAAATAACTTTATTTTTGTTCGTGGGGAAAAAAGGGAACTCATATGGGGATCCACCTACCCTTGAAAGGCACTTACAGGTTTAAGACAGGGGCCTTTATTATTATTTGATATATCTGCATGGCAATATGATCAATATTATTTTAATAAAGTTCTGCAATATGAGGCAATGCCTCTTTTGAAAAGAAAAAGGCATTTATAATTCAGTATTCATATTTTTTTAATTGGGTGAGTTTCAGCATTTTATAATGCTTAAATGTGAAAGTGCTAATGGATTTCTGTCATCAAACTTCTGTTGAGGTAATGTAATATGGCCTTCCTATTTTGAGGTAAAATTCTCTGTAGTTTTAAATTTCCTCATGACCTGGAAATAGGAAATTTTTGTTCTAGACAAGTGACACTTCTGTCCCAGTTTTGTGTCGCAGAACCTGTTTCTTAAATTACATTTTGTACAGTGGAGTAAAACCAACCAGCAAAACAAAGCTAATTGCCACATAAATCACTAATCCACAGCACTGCATTCATCAATGCATCACATATTAGAGCAAACTAAAATTGTGTAAATTAATGGCTTTAGGATCTGTTAATAAATACCTATGAAGGATCAGACATTTTTAGCTATAGTGATAAAGCAATAAAAGTAATTTAACCAATCAAAATGTCAACCCTCAACAAGTGGCCACATTAAATAAAATTGTCAAAGCCTCTACAATGAACAGTGGAGTTGACCTGGGTTGTTTTGCTCTGTTTATCTGCTGAGCAACCTTTAAACTGCTTTTTACATAATAGAAGCAAAAAAAAAAAATGTGGCATTGTTTGTGGGCTTTTGTGTTCCCTTGTTTGAGGACTGAAATCCCCAAGGTAAGAATAGAAGAGCATTGAAGTACATACTGTTCTACTTTGGGGGTTTCAATTCAATCCCAGCAGCTGGAAAAAGAACAGAAAGAATCGAGTTCTCAGACTTCTCCGCACCAGGAAAATTGGTTTGAGCCAACTCTGAGGCTGGATCCAAGACAAAAGAGGATTTCTTCATATTTATAGCAATTACTTGGTATCAGTGGTAAATAAACCCCTCTCCAGGGACAGCAGGATGATTTTGAAGCTGGTAGGTGGGTTACATTAAGGTATATATCTACAGCGGAGGATTCAAAAGGGCTCAGTAACTTAGACAGAGATGCCATTTCAGAGAATTAAGCAACCTGAGAGTACTGATGAAGGGTTTTGTCAGTGGGAAGCTGGGAAGAAGGTAAATTTATTTTGATGAGGGAAATAGAAGGGTACAATGATTGCTCCAGTTCCTTGGCTCAAGAGGCTGAAGCATTTATGACAGCTGAAAAAATCTTCTGTCATCAATGTTGGACATTGAATTAGATGCTTTTGCATTTTAAAAGTATTCTGGATGACCTAGAAAAAGAGACACTATTCTTATTTCACTGCCAGAGTTGGTTCAGAGGCAGCAGCTTCGGCAACTAGGAAACAAGCGGCAGGCAGATTTAGCAGCTGGGAAGATTGTGCTCCTTTTGCTCTTGGAGGACTGCAGACAGACTCATCATTTAGGATAGGGATGTCAGACTCCCCCACACACACACACCTCCACCTTCCCAGCCAGATCCAGACCATGAGACAAATCAGAGCTATCTATGGCAGGAGGAGGGGGAAAGAGAAGGATGGGCAGGCAATGGAGACAACCAGTGTCAAGGACCTGCCAGGGTTAGTATAGCCATTACTAGTACCCATGCTGCCAAAGCATGTTCCCAACAGAGCTCCATGACCTGGATTTTAGCAACAGGCCCCATCCCCTGAATTCCCAGCCCCTCTAGGAAACCCACAGGCCAGATAAAACAGCTCCATAGGCTAGATCCAGCCTGTACGCTCGATGCTTGACATCTCTCATCTACGAAGTTCTGCCCTGACTGGAAGAAAGAAAACGGTCAGAACCAGAGTATCAGAAAAATGCAGACTTATGAAGGTTGGCATTGCAAATCCACAGAATTTAAATTTTGAATCACATGACAGATAAAGATTTCAGTGATCAGATCTCCCCATGGAGCCAATCAAATTGGTGCATTGGTTATCCTTTTTAATTATTTATGATGAGCTATAAAATACTTTAAAAAGCAAAAGAAATGCAAATAAATAAAGCAAACAATTGACTAAAAATCTTCAGAAATCTAATTCAATCTTTTCTGATTTATGAGGGGAGTTTAACTTTTCTAGCTGTCTATCTAAAAATGCTTTCAAGTCAGTTTTCCACTGGTAAATTTGACTTCAGCAGCTCAAAGGCTGAATAATAAGTGTATCATTTCAAATTTCATACAACTCTACTACAAGATCCTCAGTAAGACACTACATAAGAAGAAGGGTTATTTCATGCTTTAAGGAATCAGATATCTTCTTATAGAAAACAGACACAAAGAGAATACTTGTTTACATAATGTGTGTTTTTAATTTCCCCTCTTAATTGTAGAAGAACAGCTGGTGTAGACTGGTATTTTACTGCAGTCTCCTCTTAACAAAAATAAAGTAGAAACACTGGCTAGCATGCAGAAACAGCAGTTTCAAACAGAGTCCTCTCCTGATAATGAGCAAAGCAAAAGCAGTAAACATTTTCAAGATCCATTAAGTCATCTCTCTCATTCTATTTAACATCAGCAGATTCAATAAGTGAATCAGTGGTCACAGCTGGGTGCAAGAAACATCCAGATGCTTGAGACCATGGTAAGGCATCCTGTTGCTAAGTAAGTCTTGGAAGAATAACATATCTGTCTTCAGTATTTATAGGGCAGCTATCACTTTGTTCACCTTCCAGAATACTAATTTAGGCCTCAGCATATATTTAGGCCTCATATATATTTAGAGTTTTATGGATATCAATACGTGAAATGAAAATAACATTGAACCATGACCCGATGGTATGTTTAGTTCTGAAACAATTAGTAGACAAAAACTGCTAGACTGCAAATCCAGTGACCCTTTAGTAAAGCTATCTTGCAAACCATCTGGAGTAAAATAAGCATAACAGCACAGAAAAGGCTGAAATATCAGCTTTCCACAGGTGTAAAGCAGTTGCTTCTATACTTGGCACATCATGAGAAATCAGATTTTAAATTCACACAATTGCAATTACTGTCACATTCCCCTGCTGCTTCAAATCAGATGCAAGTTTACCAGCTGTTATTTCATAGACTGCTAAAATAGATATCTATGCTGTAGATTACCTGAAAGCTTGCAACTGTAGATTTGGCATGGTACAAAGCATTGATTTCCAACTCTAGCAGTTAATAGTTGCTATCTAACAGACATCAATTGCTAAAATGATGTCAGAAGAGAAATATAAAAATTATTTAAGAACCTGAAAAAGCTTATCTCCAGAGGCATTTGCACACACTTCAGTCTTCCCCAGGCTGATGGTAAGTCCCAAGAGGTGTACTGCAGTAGCAAAGTAGGTGGTCATGTGCTGCAGTTTGCGTTGAGTGTGCCCCACCAAGGCATAGTCATCTGCAAACAGAAGTTCAGGGATGAGCTGTTGCAAGGTCTTTGTATGAGCCTGTAGGCATCTGAAGTTGAAGAGGTTTCTGTCTCTCCGAAAGTGGATATAGGCACCTTTCTCACCTTCCCCAAGATTGTCCAATGCTTGCTGGAGCATCATGGTAAAGAAATGTTGAACAAAGCAGGGGTGAGAACGCAGCCTTACTTTGTTAGAGATAAGGAAGGGGCCTGTTGTACTTGACTTAACTCTGTGACAGTCAGCGTGGATATCTGACCATGGTAAGGTACTTAGGTGGGTATCCAAGCTTCCGGAGAATCTTCCAGAGCCCATTTCGACTTAGTGTCAAATGCATTAGTAAGGTCAATGAAAATGATGTACAGTCCCTTGTTCTGCGCCTGGCACCTTCCCTGTATTTGTCTGAGCACAAATACCATATCTATCATGCCTCTGTTTGCTCTAAAGCCACACTGGCTCTCCAGGAGGACCTCTTCTGCTATGAAAGGCACCAGCCTGTTGAGAAGGATTCTAGCTAGAATCTTCCTGGCAATGGACAGAAGGGTGATCCCTTGGTAGTTGGAACAGTCTCACTTGTCACCTTTATTCTTGCACAGGGTAACAATTACAGCATCATGCAGATCTTGTGGAATTTTCGCCTGCTCCCAGCAGGCTATAGACAGTTCATGGAGCTTGCAGTGTAGAGCAGGAACGCCATATTTCAGGGCTTCAGGTGGAATTCCATCAACTTCAGGGGCTTTGTTGCTTTTTATCTAGTCGATAGCGGTGAAGTTTTTCTCCAGTATAGGATGCTCATCTGCTTAATAGGCAGTTGGTTGAATCACATTATGCTTTCCAGCTTTTTTCCCCCTCAAATAATGGACACCACTACTCTACTATTCCATCAGGTTTGGGAATCAACTAAATAACATCACGGAAAAATTCCAAGTTACCGATAGCAATCAACACTGAGACTCCTTAGGACTAGCATTTAACAAAGCAAATAACATCACTACTAAGATGAGAAAAAGACTCTTGGTTATGCGTCCAGGAATGCAGCCTGGCAGCTTGGAGAGAGGTGTCCGGCTGGTAAGTTTTTACTGGGGAAGGGACATGGGGGGCAGATAAAGGCTCCCACATTGAGAGAGGGAGTGGGGTTAGGGTTGGGGCTGGGGCAGGCACAATCCAGCCAGGATGGGGGCAAGGACTGTGAAACAGAGCCATGGGTGGCTCATCAAGGGGGTATGGGGAGGGAGGGGCTGCCCACCATGCACGCACCCCTGGGGGAGGCATGGGCAGTATGTACTTCCTGGATTTCTGTGTGGGGCAAGGTCGGACTGTCTGCTGCGGGCTCGGGGCCAGCGGCTGCATCAGCCTCTTCCCAGTGGGGAGGCAAGGCAGGCGGCAGCAGCACTGGGAGGGGGGCCACGGCAGGGCCACATCTACCCCAAAATTCTCCATAGCCCCTTTCCCAAAGCTGCCACTGCCCGCCCCACCCCTGCCCACTTTGAGTGCAGCCCCAGCCGAGTTCCCCTGATGGGTAAAGGCTGGTCCTGCCACTAGCCCCAAGCCTGCAGAGGGTAGCCTGCCCTCATTCTGCACACAAATATGGGGAGCACATGCCACCCATGCCTCCCCCAGGAACGCATGCAGCAGCAGGGAGCTGTCCCCCACTCCCCACCTCCCAGATGTGCTAACCACAGCTCCACCTGGTACCCTGCCTGGCTGGGCAGCACCTTAGTGTCCCCCCATCCCTCTCCCTCCCCTACTCCCCCCAGACTTACTGGCTGGACACTGCTCTTCAAGCTGCCAGGCTGCATATCAGCTGTTAGATCAGTATTGCATCCAGTTCCTGGGGCTGCTTCCACCAACCTACCACCCAGCATACCAGCCACGTTCATGTGCGCCTCCAGACACACGATGCCCCATGCCTCAAATCACCCCACACCTGCCCCCGCCCCCCCCCCCCCCCCCCCCCCCCCCCAGCCTCAAGCAGCTCCTTGCTAGGTCAAGCTGTGAAGTGCTAGGAAAACATCAATGCTGAGCAAAGCAAAACCTGGACATTTCTTCCTATTTCAAAAAACCTCCCAGACGGAGACTGAAGGACCCAAAAAGAGCACGTGTCCAGGAACCTGGTGTTCAGGAACCAGGTATGGTGACCCCATCGGACACCCCTGCTAAAAATAATTAAACTCTTTTTAAACTTTCGGTTGCCTTTTCAGGGGCAGTGACTAAAAGTTCTGTGTGAGTTATGTTGACCTGAAAGTGGTTTGGCTAAGCATTCATAAGGACCTGTCATGTGATTATCGTCTAAATCTTCATTACTTCTGACCACGCTCTTGGCAGCTTATCATTAATTTTAAATAATCAATACTAGCTAGAAAATATTGTTTGCTGTTTCTAGAAAGAAACGTTGCTTCAAACATCTTAATGCCAGGTCATTTTGTAATTTCAGCTCTTGCACTTTTTGTTTTATCCTGACAAGTCTCAGTTCCTTACATCTAATCTTTTTTTAATCATATACACCTCTAGTTTTCTTTTTCACCTATATAAACACCTAAATGCAGAAATGCTTCTGTCCCCAGGCATCATCTTGACTAATCAGCTCAATAGATCTCACCAACAGCCATCAGGTTTTAAACACCAGGAAGTTGAACTCATCTCTATTGTTTATTTCTAAGTCAGCACAACCAACTGGTTAATTAACTTTCAGGACACAATGCAGGACTTTTGTATTCACTTAGGTTTCTGCAGGGACACTTGATGGGTAGACAAAAGGGACTTTTATTCATAGAAACAGGAACTGGTATGGTCAAAGTTCTGCTTTGTTATTTAAAAATATACGCATACTATGTGTAGGCCAAGGGATTTTCACTAGTGTTCTTTTAACATATTGAAAAATAAATAAATTAATAGAATGATATGTTATTAATTTCTGTAGTTATTGCCATGAGTGACCTTTTCTCTGAAGAGTAGCAATTCAGTTTTTCTCAGTATTAGAACAGTTCATTATATTGAGTATGTACTGCTGCAGTATAATGAAAAACCAAACCAAACCCCAAACTGTATGGAACAGTACAATTATTATCCAGATGGTGTTAAGATCTGTATATCATTAAATAGTCTCTCACCCATCAGAAGGTACTGTACATAAAGTTCTCTCTCTCAGTTTAGTTGCCCCTTTAAATCATTCTAAAAATCTAATGTTTCTATAGCAACTCTTTGAACATATAGATACATATGAAAAGGTTATTTACCAGGAGTAACTTGCTCTTATATATTGCCTCTATGGGATGACAAGGTTCAAAATATCTTTGGACAGCAGCTTGTATTTACAGATTTTCTTGATCTTAAGACTCCACAAAATTAATGTATACTTACCCTACCTCCTCTTGCCACCCCAGAAGCCCTGCAGAAATCTAAAAACAAATTTTAAAAATAAATTAAACTGCCTAAAAGCAAATCTGCTTAACTAAGACTCATCAGCTTTATTTTTATTAAGTAACCTCCACTACATCCACAAATTTATGCTAATGAACATGACAGAGCCCTGGAGAGGCTGGTTCCATCAGTGTTCTGGCAAGTAGGTAGAGAAGAACTCAGGGATGGTTCCTTGACTGGAGACGTGATGTGGTACAATTCAATGTGATCTGCCAAACTAGGATTTAAATTTAAATATAGCCCAAAAGGGCAGAAAGATAAGGAGGAAGATGGTGATTAAAAAGACTAGTGGAAAAAATATTTGGATTCAGACCATAGAGCTCAGTCTCTTCCACAGGAATGGAGGAAGACACACTGGCCCATTGCAGGAATAACTTTTCAGGCTAAGCGGTATCTGCTAGTGTTTTCACTATATTAAGCACAGAGATAATCTGGGTAGGCAGGCAGCCTGCACCTCATCTCCTTCCCTGCACTGCTCCACTGGCTCCCCCAGTGCTGTGGGCTCTGCTGCCCCACCCATAGGCTGGAGAAAAAAGGAAAAGCTGAGGGAGGGATGGTGGGAGGGGGAGCCTAGAGACTGGCTGCAACAGTATGGGAAGCAACGGGGGAAGTGATGGCCAAGAAGAAGCCCAGGAGGTCACACAACCCGCCATGGGCCACATACTGTCCACCAGTTGGACAGCCCCAGACAAATATAATCCTGCTGCAGCTCCACAATTAAACAGTTTCCATGCTGTTGTGTTGCAGAGATTACCACACCTAACATACAAAGCTTTATCAATCAAAAGCTATAAAACCTGCAACTTCTGCAGGTCTCCGGTTGCACTGATCAAAGTTCCCAAATGATGGAAAGCAGAGGCTGATATGAGGCACACTTGGAACTTACTGAAGTAATCAAAACGGTCAATATCCACTACCAACAGGTGTTATCAGGTGAGTTCCTGTATGCATTAGCTATATAATCAACTGACTTACAAATATTTTAATTGGAATGTGACAGGTAAAGCTATGTAAATGAGAGCTATTGGTGACCCAATGTTTTTATGTATAAAACACTAATGAAATTAATTAGAAGAGAGAGTGAGCAGGGAGCCAGGCAGAATCAGATGATACATCCATATTTACAGAGATTTTAAAACCTGTGTCACTGATACCAGAGTCAAGTAATATATAGGAAATGAATAGTAAAATTATAAATCCAGGCTTTTTATACTTGATCATCCTCCCATTCAAAACAAATGAAGAATGTGAGTGGTGCTAAATTGGTCTCTTACCCAGGATGGGAATCAACTCTTTCATTAAAACTAGAGACTCCCCTCGCCATAATGGCTATGTATGACAATGGTGCACAGCACACTATTTTCAAGTCCAGTATAAACATTGACTAATTTATGCAGTACTAAGTAGTTATGTTTGGCTATTCTTTTTGGGAAGATTTCCAAGGGCACAAAGACATGTGAGGCATTCAACTCCCACTGAAAACTACTGTAACCAAAAAAAAAATGCTATTGTGTTTAGCTTCATTTTTTTCCCCCAAACATAAATCTTTATTTAACTCTTTTATAAAACACAATAATCTCCTGGTCTGAAAAATCTCACAGGCTATATGGAGTAAAGCAAGCTAACAATCATGTTCCACCATAGATTCATAGAAGTAGGGTCGGAAGGGACCTTGTATATCTTCAAGCCCGACCCCACGCCTGGGGGATTCAAACTTCTGAATGCCCAACCACATTTGTCTGAAATTTAAGATTCTGTATTTGAAAAGAAAATTTAGATTTTCTTTCATTTTGTTTTTATCAGTTTTCTGGAGTTAAAAAGAATGACTACACCTCCTGGTAATGCAATCCCTACGCTTAAGTGCACATTATTGTACATCTAATGGAGAACACTCATTTAAACAATACAAATAGAATTAGGGAGCCATGCTGTTTGGTTTTAAGTTGGAAAGTTTCTAAGATGCCACCCTGTGCCTGCCTTCAGACTAACACAGCTATCTCTCTCAGCTTTACATTCATATATTTATGCTTCCTGCTTTTGTAGTCTTGATCGTAACCTTCTAAATCAAGATGCCACCCAGAACATTACTCACTCCCTGTCAGCAGGCTAGAAATGGCAAGTTAACTGTTTTACAACCATGCAACATTTTCATTTCCTAGCAAAGGATACTTGAATAGGAAAAACCAAAAAACCAAAATGCTCTTGTTGTGTTAGGCAATAAAGCAGCATGATATTCAGAGTATTTTTATGAATGTTTATATTCTTATTTGCAACCTAACACCTGTTTCATCCTCATCCACCTATGCAGCTACTTAGGGCAAGTGTTGTATGTAGTCCTGGTTTCTGGAAAGGTTAAAGCCTTTAGGCCTACGATACAGATGCTAGAATTCTAGTCATGCAATAAAAATGAAGAAATAGTGGTGCCATACGTTAAGGTAGAGCACTGTCTACAAGTCAGGAGGTTTTTTAGTTCATCTATTCTACTTCTAAATTCTTCTAGATGAAGAATAAGAATAATCTGTTGGTTGGTTATTAATATCTCATGGGCTTGTGAGAAAGAAAGATGCTAATGTGTAATTAAAGCAACATGAAGTGCCCTAATATAGACTGGCAGTAGAGACAAAAAATAGGCATAAAAAGATTTTGTTGGGGAGATTGTGAAACACCATGCTTCAGAAAAATGTTATAATATTAGGAAAAAAGATTAATCAAAACAGAGAAGACAAACATGGTTGCCCGCAGGTAGATGCAAGAGAAAAAAAAATTGAGTTTATTGTGTGTGTAGATATACAGGTAAATCTTTCCTCTAGCAGGAAGGAAAACTTAAAGACATCACACAAAACTGACTGATAAACATAGCCTGTACTCCCCCAGTGGCATTGATATGGTAGACCATCATATCCATTCATCGTCCCATTTATTTCAGGGTAGGGTGCAGGTCACAGAAAATACCAGATAACTATAGAGTTAGCAAAGTAATTCTAGTCCCAGGTAATTCAATGGCATGTTCTTAATGACTCAAACAAGAGGAAGTTGGGGTATTCTGAGAAAAGAAGCTCACTAATAGAATAAAATCACAACTGTATTATGTGGCAGCAATAGCAAAGCCTTAATAGTGATCACACAGGGTTTTATTTTTATCCAATGATTAACATTTCAACATGTCCAACTGTCTTGCATGCTCTTCAATGTGACTGCTATGGTTTTATGCTAGCTCAATTATGTTGGGGTGCATATTGCTTCTGCACCTCTCTTGGATTCAAGCTGAAAGCAGTAGAGAACACTGGAACATATTATTGACAGTAAAGTTATTTCTATGAAGTGGAAAGAAACACACTAATCTTTCTTTATCCTTCCTTCTTATTTCCATACTATTAACATTTTTGAATGGACAGGGATGAATCTTGCCTCACCTGTAACTACCACTACATGTAGTTTGCTAATTTAATTTTAGTTTTTAGTTTACAAAAGGTGCCAAATAAAAAGGTCAATAGGTGAACATACAAATTCTTACATAATGCAAAAGTTACTCCCATATAATAAATAAGCACTGCAACCCATCACATACCATTCAGGAGAAGACCAGAGAAAACGAGACTTATAAACCCTGCTTTTATCAAATTGAGGGAAGAAATGAATTCAAGAGTTCAGAGTCTCCCAGCTTGAACAGGTGGAAAAAGACAGCAGGATAGCCAACATGTAGGGGCTATTATTCCAGGAGTTAAACTTTAAACATTACAAATGTTACATGAGGAGAAAAGGTTTCTTGGACAAGACCCAAATTACGTTGGGCTTCAGATACAATCACCACATTGAACTGCATCTAAGAGCAAGCCTAAGGAAGTTGGTCCACTAGTAGGCAGGAGGAAGGAGCTGGTCCTGAGGATACACAGGATTTGAAGTATAGTTCTCCCCTGACTGTCCAGCCCCATAAGTTTACAGTGTCACCCCACCTCCCACCCACTTCCCAGTCTGCACTAAATCCACTCCTAAGGACATTAGAATTCAGGAATGGGAGTGAAACCACCCTCCTCTATTCTTTAAATTCAAGAAGCTACAAATGATAAGATGCACACTGTATGAACCTAAATAGCTGAAGACCAGATGGCACTGACTTCTATGCAGTTTGGATGCCAGAGCTGCAAACACCCTATGTGTGACTGTGGTCTGCTATGTGTGCGTTCAATATCTGAACAGCTTGTGGACAGTATGTACATATGGAGTGGAGCCTGGACGTTGATAGTCTCCTTTATTAATTCATAAAACCAATGAGAGTCTCCAACAAAATGGACCCAAGTTTATGGGCTAAGGAGAATTGAGGATATCATGCACATTCACCTTCTGACCATATGCAGCTATTTTAATGAGCAGTTTCAAATGTACACACTACCTTCTAAATTATATGTTCCTATGGGATGGGACATACTAATGTGTTAATGATTTTTAACTATCTATTGTACCACTTTTTAAGCTCTTGGGATAAGGGGCCTGCTAATTTTTATGAAGTGTATTGTGCCGAATTAATTTTATGGACTCTATTGGCAAAGGACTGATTTCTTTGCCCAATATAAGTTTTAAATAAACCTCTCTGATAGCTAATTTAAAAACATGGGTTGCAATAATTAACTTGTACAAATTGCTTATGGCTTTCAGATATTTTAATGAAACCTGTAGTCATAACTATGGTTATTTGTTTCCCCACAAGTATTAAAAACAAATATGGAACTTTATTTAACTTGCAAGTTACTTAGGATAGGAAGATTAATCAAGTCAGGCCAGTAGGCTACTAGCTGTAAGTAACTGCTTTTTAATTGTTACAGAAAGGGCAACAACTCAAGCATGAAGCAGGTGAGAAGTTAAATTTGTACATTTACATCCTCATAGTCAACTTGACTCAAATCAAGTCATGATTTTTTGGGCAATCCCATAGCATTAATTTTCAAAACACATTGGATTTTTGTTATACAGTAATTAACAAAGTAATATTTACTACTGATGAAATATGCATGGGGCTGTATCTATTGTACTGCTTTTTACTGCTTCTATTTCTGTGTTAATCATTACTGGCCAACTGATAATGTTTGTCTTAAACCAATGGGAGGAGATGTACTTTTGGGTCTAAACAGATGTTTCATTTGTTGAAGAGCCAGATGTGATGCCACTTGGCCTAGAATTAAGAAGTTGCGTAATTGGTGTGTCTACATGTTGCCTTTCCAATTGTGTTTAAAAAGCAGCTAAATACACCACTAGCAGATTGCAATGTGTGCTGTCTCTGATGATGTACCTTACACTGGCCAAGTGTCTATAAATTCCCCGACCACCAGCACCGAGCAAAAAAGTGCCCCTGGGGTGTTGAAACTGTGGATGGTAAAATTTCTGTGGAAGGGATTTCCCATTGCACCTCACTGCCCACTCACATTCCCACTACATTTGTGCTGCCACCACTGTTCATGACCCAGAACTTGTACCACCATTGGCTACTCTGGATCCATGTGTGGTCATCACCTTGTGAACATTGCTGGCCCAGCATCATAAACTCAAAAATGAGATTAAGTAGAAAAGGCAACATTGGTGGCTCTGGATGGTTGCCATGACTACTTCTATTCATGAGTAAGGAAGCATTTCTTGCCGAGGAGAGGCTCCTGCATGTTAATCGCTGCCAAACCATAGTGAACCATGGTACATCTGGTGCCTGACCTGGAAGAGCAGCTGTCACCCTAAAGATATTTTAGTTGCAGGTGAGCATATTGTGGCCAGACATACATGGGAGTAGCTCCAAACCATACGGCAGTACTTCTGGACCAGGGAGATGATCCTATCCCACCAGCCAGTGCTTATCATGACCCCCTGGAATGATAAGCAGTGGTACATGAACTTTCACATACCCA
Organism: Crocodylus siamensis; assembly: GCF_052110815.1. NCBI lineage: Eukaryota > Metazoa > Chordata > Crocodylia > Crocodylidae > Crocodylus > Crocodylus siamensis. Next base: position 74,334,839 of record NC_143396.1, on the reverse strand, counting down.
GGGGAGGCATCTTACATGGAGTTCTATGCCAAGCTTGCCCCACACACGGTGGCAGATAATGGCAATTAAGGTCCTCTCATCTGTCGAGAAACGCATTGCCATCGCTATATGGCATCTCACACCCTGAGTGGCCTGTGATCTATGGCAAACCATTTTGGAATTCACAAGTCAACAACTGGAGATGCAGTGGGGGAGAGGAGGGTGTCTGGTAGGAGCGTTGCCAGCAGACCAAGGGAAGTGACTTTTTCCTTCTATTCAGCACTGTTGAAGCTACATCTGGAGTACTGTGTCCATTTTTGTGCCCCCACTACATAAAGGATGTGGAAAAGTTGCAGAAAGTCCAGCAGAAGGCAATGCAAATGGTTAACAGGCTGGGGCACATGACATATGAGGAGAGGCTGAGGGAACTGGACTTATTTTGTCTGGAGAAGAAAAGATTATGGCGGGATTTAATAGCAGCCTTCAACTACCTGAAGGGGGATTCCAAAGAGGATGGAGATGGACTGTTCACAGGTAGATGACAGAACAAGGAGCAATAGTCTCAAGTTGCAGCAAGAGAAATTTAGGTTAGATGTATGGAACAACTCTCTCATAAGGAGGGTAGTAAAGCACTGGAACAGGGTAACTACACAAGCTGTGGAATCTCCATCCTTGGAGATGTTTAAGATCCAGCTAGACAAAGCTTTGACTGAGATGATACAGTTGGGGCTGGTCCTGCTTGGAGCAGGGTCCAAACCAGGTGACCTCCTAAGGTCCCTTCCAACCCTGATTTTCTATGATTCTGTGGTGCTCCCAAGACTGATGGCCTCACATATCCTATGTCTTGAAAAACCACAGGAAGTCATGGACAGGTTTGCCAACCTGGGTTCCCCAACTGTGTTGGGGCCATCAGTGGCACACACATTGCCATCCTTTTCCCTGTGCACTGCTCCCCTGAATTCAACCAGAAGGGCTACTTCTTGATCATGTTTCAGGCAGTTGTGGGCCACCATAACCATTTCATGCACACAAATACCAGCTGGTAGGGTAGGGCATGTGATGCCAGAACATTTAGAAGTTCCCTCCTCCCTACGCTGATGGAGTGGAGAAAGTTTGCCCCTGGCATGCCTGACATCCAGGTTGAGGGAGTGACTGTACCCCCACTACCAATAAGGGTCCTCCTTATTTACTGCACTTCTTTCACTGGGTGCCTGGATGACCATAAGCAGCAGTTTAACCAACCAGCTTAGCAGCTGCAGAATAGCAATAGAGTGTGCTTTCAGGCATCTCAAGGGTTGCTGAAGGTACCTGAAGAAACGCATGGATGCCCAGTAAGCATAACAAGCCCCAATTTGTGACCTCATGACATGTGTGAGGTCAAGGGAGAAAACCCCTGCCAGACAAGGCAGAGTGGGCCCTAGCTCCTATAGCAGCATCCATGCCTGTGAATTCTCAAAAGGGAGGCTGGTTGCCTGGTCAGTGACTGACCACTTTGCCAGATTCTAAGCTGAGGTTCAGAATGGTGAGTCATAGAAAGATGTCATGTACCCAATTAAAAACTGTCACCTGAATTCATGTACTCATGTGGTTGTTTCCAGCACAAGCAGGGAGCATTAGTGGGGGAGTATGCAGGATCCTTGTGGAATATCAGGGTGGGGAAAATGTTCAGCTGGGTGCCAAGCCTGCTCCTGGTGATGTGGAAATGGGAGAGCAAAGGAAGCCAATGAAAGCTTGGGCTATGCCAAGCTGTGAACTCTGGACAGGCTCCAAGGAAGCATGGGTGTCCACAAGGTGCTAAGCCATGCATCTGGGGATGAGGAGGGAGGAACAAATGAAGCAAAGCAGTCAAAGCTTGTGTTGTGTAAGGCTGTGGGCTGTATGCAAGCTCCATGAAGGCATGTGTCTGCTAGGTGCTGAGCTATGCTCCAGGGGATATGGAAGGGGGGAAGCAAAAAGAGGTGGTGAAAGTTCAGGATGTTAGCTCCTCCATATCCAGGTAGAGGGAGGGCTGGGGAGGGAGCTAGACAGGAAGAGGAACAGCTTTGGCTGGCTGTGCACAGCTCCTCCCTGCCCTGAGGTGAAACCTACTACTCCCCATGCATGTCGCCATGTAGCAGCAGTCACCACTCAATGGCTGCTCAGGCCACAGGGTTCATCTGTCTTATGGCTAGGTGTAATATCAGGCCATAAAGCCAGGACTAGTGCCTTATCTCAAGCTCTCTGAGGCCAGCAGGGAGGATCCCTAGAGCTGTGCACTACTGTTACTGTGTTCATGGAAGGGGGATGGATGAGGAGTTAAGTGGGCAATTACCTTAACCACAATTGATCACTGCCTAAATGAAGTTGGTATCTTGGTGAACTTTACAGACATGCCTCCCAAAAACAATGGTAATTCCATTAATCACCCTCTGCCTAATGTGGTACTGTAACAGGGAGCCAGAGGCTCCTGATACTGAAAAGGGAATAATGCAGCCAACAAGTGGTGTAAAAAGACAAGCAGCTGAGATAAGGAATGCTGACCATGGACTTAAATAGAAGCAGATGAGGTTTGGGCAGCTTATTAGCCCTAGGGGCAAGCACTTGACATTTATAAGGCAGCACCCTGGGAATAGATAAGGGTGGAGCGCTGGGAGGCAGGGGGATGGTCTGAGGAGCCGAATTCTCCAAGGGAAGAACTAGCTCAGGTAGATGAACCAGTATTGGAACTCTCCTGGTGGTACGGTGAGGATGCCGGAGTGGGAAGACTCTGGTGTTTACCCTGGGGAGGGCATGTCTTTCATGACAGTGATCATAGGCACCAACTTTTACTTTTGCAGGGGGAGCCTAAGATAACGAACATGTGGAAAGTTGTATGCAATTCAGGTGATAGCCCTCTTCCCGAAGAGGGCCAGGGCCCTTGGGCCCCCCAAGTACTTGGCATCTCTGAAAGTGATAGTTTCTTTCCTTTATGTTCTTTTACCCAGACCAGTTTAAGCTAAGGTGATAATTCACCTTCTCTTTATGTTAGTTTACCCAGGGTGGGAACATTTTGGGGGTTTTTTTTGTTAAAATGACAGCACATCTTTTTTCATTCAGGGCCCTTGTCTACCTGGAGCAGGGAGGTTGATTAGGAAGATTTCCTGTCTTTATAACTACACCAATAGACGGATGTGACTATCAGGGGAGGAAGGAGGTCATAAAGTGTTAGCAAGGCACATCAGCAAGTCTCACTAGAAGCATGGACGCAAGTTACAGAGGAACAAATAGGCATGAGCCTGGGAGAGAAGGAAGAAGGGAGGGGCCGAGGTAGAGAGGGCCAGAGCCCACAGACTGGGCACAGCGGACTTCAGTAGGCATTTGGCTATAAGGGCTGATCCTTTCTTAGACAGAGAGAGAAAGAGAGAGAGAGAGAGAGAGAGAAAGAAAAGGTGGCCTAAAGTCGAAAAGGCCAACAAGGGCTGTACATCAGACAGCAAGGCTAAAGGCAGGTAAACCCAGCTAGATAAAAGAAACCAAGGCCAGGAAGGCTGAGACTCCTTCAAAGACTCTGAGACTCAAAGGCCAAACAGTGAGTGGAGCAAATAGATCCATTTAGATAGACTGGTAATACCTTCAAGGCATTAGCGTGGCTATAGGGGAGGTCAGAAGCCACAAACAGAACCCCTAAGGCACTTGGTGCCTCCAGATGGCAATAGAGCCTAACTTTCCAGTGGACTGGGTTCTTTCGGGGATCTCTGGCAGCCTCCCGAACTCTTCTTTTCAAGCATCAAGGCATGGCAGGACAATGAGAGGGAAGGACTCAAGTGACCAGAGGAGATGAGAGTTGGGTGGTCAGAGGGCACTACAGCACCACTTGACCCCAGTCCTGCCACAAGTACCTTTTAGAATAGTACACATATGGTGACAAGGGGCATGCCCAAGCACAGACCAAACTGTAATTCAGAGAAAGACGAAAGTGGTTCATACTTCAAGCAGCAAGGGAGCCACTGAGGTTCAACAACAACAACATGAATATCCTTTATATTTTATGCTAAAGGAACACTGATATTTTTTTTAAAATCCTGCTTTAAGACTCAACATTAAGATCTCATAGGTTTCACAGATTCCATAGACATTAGGGCTGGACCTCGGGAGATCATCGAGTCCAGCCCCCTGCCCAAAGGACAGGAAGTCAGCTAGGTCATAGGATCCCAGCAAGATAAGCATCCAATTTGCTCCTGAAGGTGTTCAATGGAGGTGATTGAACCACCTCCGATGACAGGCTATTCCAGACACTGGGAGCTCAGACAGTACAGAAATTCTTCCTTATGTCCAGCCTGAAATGGTCTTGTAGTAGTTTATGACCATTCGACCTCAACATCCCTTGGGGTGCTCTGGTGAACAAACATTCCCCCAGATCTTGGTGGTCACCCCTGATAAAATAGGTGGCCATCAAATCACCCGTGAGCCTGCGCTTTTCCAGGCTAAAGAGCCCCATGGCTCTCAGCCTATCATTGTAAGGTCTGCTATCCTGACCTCTGATCATACACATGGCTCTTCTCTGGACTCTGTCAAGCTTCTCCACATCCTTTTTGAATAGTGGAGCCCAAAACTGGATGCAATACTCCAGCTGCGGCCTCACCAAGGCCGAGTACAGGGGGAGAAGGACATCCTGGGATTTGCTTGAGAAGCATCTACAGATGCAAGCCAACATTTTGGTCGCTTTACTAGCCACAGCATCACATTTCAGGCTCATGTTCATCTTGTGGTCAGTGATGACCCCCAAATATCTTTCTTCCATAGTGCTAGCCAGCGTAGCACTCCCGAGCCTATAAGGATGCTGCAGGTTTTTCTTCCCAAGGTGGAGAACCTTGCATTTTTCGGTGTTAAACACCATCAGTTTCTCATCCAACCATTTGCTGAGCCTGTCCAGGTCAGCCTGGATCAGCCTCCTGTCTTCTGGTGTGGATGCTTTGCCCCAAAGTTTGGTGTCATTGGTGAACTTGTCCAGTCCACTCCTGACTCCAATGTCCACATCATTAATGAAGATGTTGAACAATATAGGTCCAAGGCCAGAGCCTTGGGGCATCCCACTGGTCACAGGACACCATGATGAGTGACTTCCATCAGTTACTACCCTTTGGGTCTGAACACAGAGCCAATTTCCCAGCCAGCGGACCGTGGTGGACCCAAGGCCACAATTGGCCAGTTTCGCCAAGAGGTAATCATGGTATACCAGATTGAAGGCTTTTTTGAAGTCAAGATATATGACATCAATCTCTTTTCCCTTGTCCAGGTGATAGGTCACCTGGTCATAGAAGGAAATGAGATTGGTCAAGCAAGGCCTACCCGCAACAAACCTGTGCTGGCTATCCCTCAGGATGTTGGCGTCGGCCAGTCCATTAACGATGGCCTCTTTAATAAACTTTTCTAAGATCTTCCCCAGATAGAAGTCAGGCTTATGAGCCTATAGTTAGCTGGATCCACTTTCCTCCCTTTCTTAAAGGTAGGCACCACACTGACCTTCCAGTCTTCAGGCACTACACCAGAGCTCCAGGAGTTTTCAAAGATCTGTGCCAGGGGCTGGGCTATGATGCTTGCCAGCTCCTTGAGTACCCTAGGGTGTAGACTGTCAGGGCTGAATGACTTGAAAGCATCCAGCTTCTCAAGATGTTCCTTCACAAGGTCAGCATTAATGGAGGGCAGGGGATCTCCCTCACCTGGACATCCCTGTCCCGTAGTGGGTATGGGAGGCCCATAGGACTGATGAAAGACCGATGCAAAGTACCCATTTAATAGGTTGGCTTTTTCCTGGGTGTCAGTTGTCAGTTGCCCCATCTGGTTCAGCAGGGGTCCACTGTTGCCCTTGCTTTTCCTAAAGCTCCCCACATATCTGAAAAAGGACTATTTATTGTCCTTGATGCTCAAAGCTAGTTGGAGTTCAGTTGCAGCCTTGGCTTTCCTGGTTTGCTCCCTGCAGGACCGGACCAGTGCAGAATAATCCTCCTTGGTGAATCCCATCCTCCATCCTTTGTAGGTCTTTCTTTTTAGCCTCATGAGGTCTGCTAGGTCCCTGGAGAGCCAGGGGGGCTGCTGTGCCCTCTTGCTGCCTTTCCTCCAAGACGGAATAGATTTAGCTTGTGCATTGAGGATCACTCCCTTGAGGAGTAACCACTCTTCTTGAACTCCCCTCTCCCTGGGATCATGGTCCCTTAGAGCCTCACTGACAAGCCTCCTGAGCTTGTCAAAGTCGGCTTTACTGAAGTCAAGGAATTCCGCTTTGCTGACTGACTTGCCAGCTTTACGGCAGATGGTGAAGGTGATCAGCTCGTGGTCACTGTCACCCAACTTCCCATCAATCACTAGGTCACCAATTAGGTCAATCCCAATAGCCAGTACCAGGTCAAGCAGCGCTTTCCCTTTTATTGTTCCATAGACTTCTTGAGTCAGGTAGAGGTCATCCACACACGAGAGGAAGCTTTGCGACCGCTCGGACTTTGCTGAGTGATCCTCCCATGAGATGTCCAGGTAATTGAAGTCACCCATAATAACCATGGTCCTGGAGGATGTGGCCTCAGCCAGTTACCAGGCAAACTCCTGGTCAAGCTCAGGACTTTGGGTGGGAGGTCTGTAGTAGACTCCCACTGTTGTGTCCTCTGTGCCATGTTCCCCACGGATTTTAACCCAGAGGGTCTCGAGTCGTCCAGCCTAGTTGCCAGTATCAGCTTGCAGGGACTTTTACCTTTCCTTAACATAGTTTCATAGTTTCTAGGGTCAGAAGAGACCTGAGCAAATCATCTAATCTGACCCCCTGCCATGGCAGGAAAGAATACTGGGGTCAAATGACCCCAGCAAGATGTTCATCTAACCTCCTCTTAAACACCCGCAGGGTAGGGGCCAGCACCACTTCTCTTGGAAGTTGGTTCTAGACCCTAGCCACCCTGACTGTGAAGTAGCGCCTCCTGATAGCTAACCTAAACCTACCCTCTGCCAGCTTGTGACCGTTATTCCTGGTCACTCCTGGCGGTGCTCGGGGAAACAGTGACTTCCCCAATGCCTGCTGATCCCCCCTGACTAGTTTATAACAGGCCAGAAGATCTCCCCTCAGCCTTCTCTTTTGGAGGATGAACAGGTTCAGGTCCCGCAGCCTGTCCTCACAGGGCCTGCCCTGCTGCCCCCTGATCATACGAGTGGCCCTCCTCTGGACCCTCTCCATGCTGTCGACATCCCTCTTGAAGTGTGGCATCCAGAACTGGACGCAATACTCCAGCTGCGGCCTGACCAGTGCCGCATAGAGGGGGAGGATCACCTCCTTGGACCTGCTCGAGATGCATCTGTGAATGCATGACAAGGTGCGGTTGGCCTTCCTTACTGCCTCTCCGCACTGCCGGCCCATGTTCATCTTGGAGTCAATGATGACCCCAAGATCCCTTTCCGCCTCCGTGCTGATAAGAGGGGAGTTCCCCAACCTGTAGGTATGGTGCCGGTTGTTCCTCCCAAGGTGCATCACGTTGCACTTGTCTGTATTTAAACCCATCCTATTCTCATCCGCCCACCCTTGTAACCTGTCTAGGTCTGATTGTAGCCTGTTGCATCCTTCCAATTTGCCCACGTCCCCCCACATCTTAGTGTCATCAGCAAATTTGAACAGGGTGCTTTTTACCCCCTCATCCAAATCGCTGATGAAGATGTTGAACAGTGCAGGCCCGAGGACCGAGCCCTGCGGAACCCCACTGCCCACGTCCTTCCAGGTTGAGAAGGACCCATCTACTACCACCCTCTGGGTACGGCCCTCCAGCCAATTGGCGACCCATTTGACTGTGTGAGTGTCTACACCACAGCCCCCCAGTTTCTTAATGAGAACAGGGTGAGAGACAGTGTCAAAAGCCTTCCGGAAGTCCAGGAAAACTATGTCCACTGCTACCCCTGCGTCTAATGATCTGGTGATCTGATCGTAAAAGGCCACCAGGTTGGTCTGACAACTACACCCCCACCCCTTTTATCTACACAATCCATCCTGTACAGGGTATAGCCATCTATACCCGTTGTCCAGTCATGGGTCGAGTCCCACCAGGTCTCCGTTATCCCTATGACATCATAATTCTTTGCGCTGAGCAGGAGGACAAGCTCCTGACATTTGTGTACAGGCAGGCAAGTGTCCCCATGGGAGCTCTTGCCTTGCCCACAGATTGCACCAGGGCTAGGGTAAGGGTGGGCTCCCTTAAGTGCCTTGGCCCGCTGGCTTTGCAAGGGTTGCTCAGTGGGCCAGCAGTGGTAGGAGTCTCCCCGCCCCCCAACAGGCTTAGTTTAAAGCCCGGTGGAGCAGGTCAGCCAGTCTGGCTGAGAAGAGACTCCTCCCCAGGGGAGAGAGGTGGAAGCTATCTCTTCCCAGCAGTTAATTAGCTTTTTGCCATCTGTTATTAAATAATTTTCTCAATTTAGAAAATAGTCTTTTTGTGTTGTCATTTGTATTTGTTCCGAGTTAAATCAAAAAGTTATTTTCTAGTTCTCAGTAAGGATTGTGCAATATTTAAAATTGCTAGTTTTGCTGGGGTATTGTTTTGTTCTAAAAAGAAAAAAATCCTTCTGGACTTCTAGACTGAGAGAGTCTATACATGATCTAAATTGCAGATAAAATTTGATTTGACCTCTTAATTCGGTCAGAAGGAAAAAATATATCTATGATTTTTGCTATTTCTTGGCAATAACCTACTGAAAATTATTTATTCATATGGTCGTAAATTTAATTATATCTAATTATGATATGAAGAGACAGCCAATCAGATGTCAGTGTGAATTTCCAAGCTACACTAGATACCATCATGTAGTAACAATGCTGAAACAAAACTAATTATCTAGAAAGATGCAATTTCACTGTTGAAATGGTGCTATTGAAATTTAGAAAAGAGCAATATCATGCTTGTTATAGGACACCAGTAGGCTTCAAATCCAATTGATAGTATCAAGGCACTAATTAAAAGTAACCTGCAACAGGCTCAATCACAAACTGAAATGACAGTCCATACTTTTCAGCTTTATTGGCTAGAGATCAAACCATATTAGCTAAGCCAATTTTAAAACACCAATTCAAAACAATTAAAAACCAACATAATAAAACTATGCTTATTTTTCCAGCCTAATCAGGCATGAGATTTTACAAACCACATCTCAAAATGCAGCTGTATGGTTGCTAAACACTATTTGTTACTTAGTTTTTGCTTTTTGAGATTGATTGTCAAACTATAGTTAAACCATGTTAACCTGAACCATTCCATAACTGTATTTAAGATTCATTCAGATATTATTGTTCAGCTGCTAATGGAGGGTATGGATTGAAGGTTTAGGCTGAATGTGGCATGCAGGAGTCAAAGTATTTAAAGAGAAGTTGTAAGTAATCCTTGTAAGTAGGATATGCAGTGACAATAAGCAGAAAGAAAAGAGTGGACCTTTAACAAATACCTCTGGTTTTAATTTTAATGTTCTAGTGTGGAAACAAAACTCATGCACACATGATACAGTAGTTTGCCAGAATGGATTAAATGATGGGTGTGCAGAATGAGATGAAATGGTTATTGCTAATTGTTTGGGATGAGACATGTTGTTGGACTTTCAACAGTTGCTCCTCTCTTCCTTAAAGTTGTCCAGACATTTTAAAATAGCCACTTGATGAATTGATCTCTATGCTTGACTCTTGTTTCTGAACTTCCTAGAATGCAAAGTGCAGTGACATCAGTCGCATCCTAAGAGATACACTAAGGACAATATGATCATTCAGGTTTCCCTGGAACAAAGAAGAAAGTATGTTGTTGCTCACCTTCACACATGCTTGTGTATTTATTGAACTCAGTGATCATTACAGATGGTGGCAGATAAAATATTCATGTGCTAAGATTTGTATTTTAATTTTGCGATAAACTTAGCTGACTGTGACCTATTTAAATTAACATTGCCTCCACAGTTCTTATTTTTCTGCAGAAAGCAGGTTCCAAGATAGCATGTCAATTTAAATTCAAATGCACTAAGTGTTGAATTTCACTGGAAAAAGTTATCTGGTAAATCCTTTTATTTCAGAAAACAAACAGTTAAAAATCATCAAGAAAACAGTATCTTGGGCATAAAAGCAGTATATTCTCCAATACATCAGGTAGGTCCCATTTTATACTGTCAGCCAGAAAAACCATTTCTTTTGCAGAAAAAATTATGATGAATATGTAGCATGACACAGACTGCACAAAAAAGGTTAACTCCATATAGCAAGTCAAAGGCAGCACTTGCATCCACTGATATTTGGCAGTGCAAGTACTCTATATCTGCAGCACTGTACACATGACAAGAATACTAATTTTTATAGAAATAATGCACTTGTCAGGACTCTTCAAAACTTTGCTGGAAGGCTTCCTTTTAAATGTAAAAAAAAAAAAAATAAGCAAAGGAAATCTATAGCAAAAACATGAAAGCTTCATTTAAAAATGATTGTACATATTTCTTTCTCCTGCCCTTCTGAATAAAAGCAAGACTTATTACAACAAAGATACTTGCTTTTATTAAGTGAATGTTCTGTGAAGTTTGTTACTACTTTTAAATGTAAATCTCCCCCACCTCACCTCCCCATCCCTTCCTCCCTCCTCCTCACCCTATGAATGGCTATTTGCACTAGGCTACTACATACAAGTCTGGGCACATGCAGGATAAATCAACTAAGCCGGTCTTTTCAGAATCACTGCTTTGGACACAAGCAGAATTTAAACACTTATGTCCCCTTTTTTACAAATCTCGCCCCAAATCTCTTTGAGGCTCACAAGATGAAAGGATATGACATTTCTTCAATGTTCTTTTTATTGACTTCTGATTTTACCAATAAATCAGAGTTTGAGGGCCTGGGAAACAGTAACATCCTAAATCCTATTGACATCTGAAATTGCCTGACATCCGGTAAAAAAAAGATGGAATAAATTCATCCCCAAGAAACCACTGAGGAGAAACAAATTATGGTGAGGAAGGGCTGTTACACATCCCCAGCCATATGGAACTCTGGCTGACAAAATAAATGAAGCCATACCTGTTGGCACTGGTCCAGCAGTCAAAAGTAGCAGAACTAACTGTCCTGATCAAGAGCTCCTCAAAGATCCTGAAGGTGTACAGGAGCTGGGATGTGGAGTCATGAGATTTCTATGACCCATTTTAAAGTGTCCCCAGCCTGCTTAAAGGTGAACAAAGCCGACTAAAACAAAAACAGAAGTAGTGCCTCAAGAGGCTCTTTTCCAAAAACCATTATTTTAGACAAACAGCCTTTCCAAAGAGTGTGTACCCATGGAGAAATGCATTCCCAACTGCCAATTACACCAAAAACAGATGGAGAAGAAAAAAAACCTAGAGTCGTAGAGTTCAGCAACATCAGCAAAGTACAGTCATCAGCAAAGACCGTCCTGTGGCAGGCATCTTTAGTGCACGCTTTTGACTAATGATGAACGTTTCTCATTGTTCTGGGTAATACCAAGATTTTTTACACCAAGCTGACTGCATTTTGGAGGCTAAGGGATAGTGCTAAAAAGGATCTCACCACATTGACCTCGTAACTAACAACTTTCCATGAGTAGAAATAAATACCAATATTTTAGGTATCAGCTCATTTCAGCAAAGAGTAGATCTAGTACTAAATGAGTCTGGAAGCTCCCTGGATGGGATCATTCCTAACAAGCCAAAATTGTTGTTAGTAATTATTAGGATTTTACTGAAGCCTAACTTTTTGAAGTCCTCTTTTTCTTTACTTATGAATTTTTTGTGACCAGTGATGATCTATCTATGGATATTGCATTTACAGTGACTTGTGCAGTGCACACAGCTTTAAAGTTATACTCCCTACCAAGAGCTTCCTTTGTGAAGATGTAAACTCTGCTACCTTCTGATAAAAATGCCGTATCTAGTAAGCAATCGAGACATAGTCTTCTGTGAAGATAACCAACTTTCAGGAATATTTCAGGGAACGAGAAACACCACACATTCTTAAATCTGCCTTTATATTGTCTTTAGATTTAGTAAGTTATAACCAAATATGATACTAGGCCTACACCAGGGTGCATCTAAGGATATATCAGTGCAAAGTACCCAACATTTGCTAAAGAGAACATGATTTAACAGAGATTAGAAGTGACAGATTTAAACACCACACAAACCATGCAAAAATCACTGCAAGTTCAGAGAAAAAATTACTATTCCTGCCTGCTATCTACTGAAAGGAAGAAATGGATCTAAAGCTGGGCCTATACAGCTTTTTCATAACCTCAGCTCCAAATTTTCAGCAACATTATAACAAGTGACATGTAATCCAAAAAACACATTCTACTTCCTAGAAATGTCATCATTACTATATTTTAGATAGTTGCACACAGCATACAAGGTGTTTTATAGAGATTCAGAAAGGCCCAATTCCTAGCCTGAGAAACTCACAGCCAAGCAGGCAAAGGGAAAAGGAAAGACAAATGTCTATAGTCATTGTGTTGCATTCCTGTTTGTTTTTCCAACAATTCCCCCTATTATGCAAAATGAATATAGTCAAAAAAGTAAGTATTATAACCCAATATACAATGATTGCCTTAGTGACCACATCATATATAGCTTTTATAAAATTATAACTTTTGTCAAGGGCTGTGCTGCTACCCAGTATATCCACAGGTAGCAAATAGTGTGAAGACCTTCAGGGAAGCACAAGTAACTCTGCTGGATAAGCAGCTGGACCAAACAGCTTTTGGAAGGGCTGGATGGGTTCAAATCAGCAGGTCCAGATGCTCTCCACCCCAGGGTGTTGAGGGAGCTACCAGCAGTTATTGCAGGGCCCTCGGCACAACTTTACGAGAGCTTGTGGTGCTTGGGCCAGGTGCCAGATGATTGGAAGATAGCCAGTGTTGTCCCCATCTTTAAAAAAGGGAGGAGGGAAGACCCAGGCAACTATAGGCCCATCAGTCTTACCTCAATCCTAGGGAAACTCTTTAAGAAGATCATCAAGGAGCACATTTGTGATGGGCCGGCTTCAGGGATGATGTTCAAGGGCAACCAGCACGATTTCATGAGGGGCAGGTCATGTCAGACCAACCTGATTGCCTTTTATGATCAAGTCACAAAAGCATGGGATGCAGGTGTCGCTGTGGACGTAGTTTTTCTGGACTTCAGCAAGGTTTTTGACACCATATCCCACCCCATCCTCATTAAAAAACATTGGGCGACTGTGGCATTGATGCCTACACAGTCAGATGGATTGCAGATTGGCTGAAGCGTTGTACTTAGAGGGTGGTGGTGGATGGGTCATATTTGACCTGGGGAGAAGTGGGCAGCAGAGTCCCCCAGGGCTTGGTCCTTGGGCCCGCACTGATCAATCTCTTTATCAGTGATTTGGACGACAGGGTGAAAAGCACCCTGTTTAAATTTGCTGACGATACCAAAATTTGGGGTGAGGTGAGCACGCTAGTAGGGAGGGAAAGGCTGCAGCAAGACCTGGATAAGTTACAGGGGTGGGCTAACAAAAACAGGATGGTGTTTCAATACTGACAAGTGCAAGGTCCTGCACTTGGGCAGCAGTAACCAGCTGCACGCTTATAAGATGGGAAACTCCCTTCTTGAGAGCACAGAGGCAGAAAGGGAGCTTGGAGTCATTCTTGACTCCAAGATGAACATGGGCTGACAATGCGAGGTCACGGTTGGCAGGGCTAACCAGACCTTGTCGTGCATCCACAGGTGCATCTCAAGTAGAGCCAAGGAGGTGATCCTCCCCCTCCATGCAACACTGGTCAGGCTACAGCTGGAGTACTGTGTCCAGTTCTGTGCGCCCCACTTCAGGAGGGATGTGGACAATATTGAGACATTCCAGAGGAGGGCCACCCACATGATGTGGGGACAACCGGGCATACCCTACAATGAGAGACTGTGGGACCTGAACCTGTTCAGCATTCACGAGAGACGGCTGAGGGGGAGACCTGGTGACCGTCTATAAACTCACTAGGGGGGACCAGAAGGGTTTGGGAGAGACCTTGTTTCCCCTAGCACTCCCTGGCATAACAAGGAATAACAGCCACAAATTATTGGAGAGTAGGTTTAGATTAGACATCCGTAAGAACTACTTCACAGTTAAGGTGGCTAGGATCTGGAACCAACTTCCAAGGGAAGTGGTGCTGGCTCCTACCCTGGGGGTCTTTAAGAAGAGGCTTGATGCCTACCTGGGTGGAGTCATTTAAGCCCAGTTTTTCTCCCGCCCAGGCGGGGGGTCAGACTTGAAGATCTACACGGTCCCTTCTGACCCTACTTCTATGATTCTATGAACTGGTATAAGGGTGGATATGGCTCAGAGCATGAGGCCCAGAGCAAGAGAAAGGGCAGATGGCCATAGATGTGTTCCATCCACCTCAATTATCCTAGTTGAGTCCAGGGCCCAGAAAGGGCTGAACAGCAGTAGCCTGTTCAAAGGGTGCAGGCCAGAGCCACAGAGGGTGCCCCCAACTGGCTCAACCCAGCAGAGGGCCTCACAACCCCAACCAGAGGGTTGCAAGATCCCAACATACCAAGGGCCATGGATGAGAGTTGGAGGCCAGAGCCATCCCAGCCCACATGACAGGGGTTGGGAGAGGTTCCTAAAGTTAGAGCTGCAAGGAGCTGGGCATATGGCTGAATAGGGGCCAGGGTGAGCCTGTGAGAGAGCTGGAGCTAGGGAAGGGAAAAGCCTCTCAGAAGGCAGAAGGTATGCCCTAAGGAATAGACAGGGAAAGCTCGATGGCAAGGCAGGGTGGCCTGCCACTGGGGTCCTGGGTAAGACCTTAAACTGCACCCTGCTGGGGTTGGATGGTGTGGTAGGACTGCCTGTGGCATGGCAGCCTCCAGGAAATACTACACCTGTGCCTCCCCAGTGAAAGGTGAGGATAGGGTGCTGGAAAGCCTCACCCCTACTGCCTCGTGGTTACCCTGTGGAGGGAAAAGGCTAAGGGAGCACACCCTGGCAGAAAAGCAAGGGGCCTGGGAAGACCATGGGTGCCAGAAGGGCCTAGAGGTCTCTAGGAATGGAAGAGAGCCTGAGCAGGTAGGCCAGGCTATGGCAAAGAGGTGCAAGCTGGTAGGCCATACTATACCCTGAGCAAACTGAGGCCATGCTACTAGGTGTCTGTAGCAGGTCAGTCCAAGACTTAGAAGGACCTGGGCACACCTGAGCCAGGCCTAAGATACAGCATAGTCCTGAGGCAGCAAGGATAGGCTAGTAAGCAGAAGGATAATTCTGAGAGAAGAGCCAGGCTATCTAAGATAAGAAAGGCCTGAGTGGACAAGGCTGATGCCCTTGAGAGTATGGAGAAGGCCTAAGTGGGGAGGCCAGGCTATCGTAAGGAAGGCCTGGATAAACAGGGCCAGGTCCTTAAGACTGAAGGAAGAAGGTCTGAGTAGAGAAGCCATGCTATGGAGAAGTTGTAGGGAAAGCCTGAGTAGAGAGGCCAAGCTATGATGAAGGAAGGCCTGAGCAGAGACCCTAAGCTATGAAGATGTTGCAGAGAAAGCCTGAGTAGAGAAGCGAGGCTATGACAAAAGGAGCCTGAGTAGGGAGAGATCAGGCTATGATGAAGGAAGGCTTGCACAGAGAAGCCAAGCTATTGAGAGGTTGTTGAGAAGGCCTGAGTAGAGAAGCCAGGCTATGACAAAGGGAGCTTGAGTAGAGAGGCCAGGCCAATTGTGAGTGGGTAATGGCCCATAAGGCTGAGGCCACTGAGACAGCATGCACCACAGAGATCATGGTAGCCTCCTGCAATATAAACATATAATATCATAACAAAGGCATGGCAGGAAGGAAAGAGCAAGCAGATGACCCAAACAGGGTAGGCACAAAATTATTTTTGGTAGGTGCCCTGACTGCCCCCTGTCACAGTTGTACATCATCATCTATGTTTACATTTTAGGAAAGGTGGCTACCTATGTCGGACTGAGATGCAGGGGTACTACAGAAAAATGGTTGAACATGATGGGGAGGAGAAGGCAGGGATCATATGGAAGAGAAAGAACTGGCACAGACTGTTCAGAGGCAGGACCACCGCTAGAGAAAATGACAATGGAGACGACAGTGACGATGACTACAAAAATGAATGAAAGGACTGGGAAAATGGGCAGAGAATTAGGAAAGGGAGCTTTGAGGTGGTTGTCACAGAGTGGGTGCAGGGGCGGCTGTGATCCCGCTAGTGCCCCCTGCCATGTCCAGTTAGGTGATTCAGCACCCTCAACTCGCCCGCCACGTCTTTGATCTTAGTCCAGTTATGGGAGGCTGCCTATTTCCACCTTAACTGCTTGCTGGTATTACCTCCGTTACACGTAGGGTGCCCCCAACACCCCAGCCTTATGGGCAAATGCGTGCCTCCAAACCTCCCCTTTAGCATGCCCTAAGCCTCGCAGATGTTCCCTGGGCGTAGTTCGGGTCCCTTGCCCCTCGGCGCCCTCCCTGGCACCCTTTGTGGCACTTCAAGTGTTTCTTGCCCCTCTGGGGCCTTCTGCCGCGCTCACCGCGCCTCTCGCCCCTCTCAGGGTCTTTGCCGCGCTCACCGCACCTCTCGCCCCTCTCGGGGTTCCGCCCTCTCTGGGGCCTCGCCCACCCTGGGGCATGTACCGCGCTCCATGCACTTGCCGCCCACGCTGGGGCCTCACCCACTCTAGGGCCTATGCCGCGCTCCTCGCGCCGCGCGTTTCCCGCGCTTGGGGTTCAGGTGGCCGCAGCTGTGCCTGGCCCCCTTGCCCCTTTTCTGGGTCATTTGCCCCACCGGGCAAAAATACCGCCCTTACAGGCTGGAGTCCAAAACCCCACACACCGCCCCACTCTGGCGCAAACAGTTGTGCCCCACTGGCACTGTGCCCCTACTGGGCACCGAGAACCCCCAAGCTATTGGGGAGCCCCCGTGAGGCCTCCTCACACCCCTACAGCCTCACCCAGTCCTCCGGTATAATGATAACCGAAACCTGAGCCACCTGGCTACAACATAAGCACAGAGTCTCCCCACTCACAATGCAAACTCCAAGCCCCTCTAGGGCTCCCAACCCTACCTCTCTTCAGGGTGTTCTCATCCCTAGCATCATCACAGCCAGTCAGCTAGGTAAGGCCGCAACCACCAACTCAGGCCGCTCAGCTCAGCCGCAGAGCTCTTGCTCCTGCAGCTGCCAGAAGGGAACTGCTAGCTAGGCTCCGGCCTGGGCTGTTTATAAAGGCCCGGCCCAGCCCACTTCTAGCAAGCTGACCCACATTAGTTGCCCTAGCAACCCTCACCTGTGCTGCCCTATTAATTGGCAGCCATCCTCATTACTGGTGCTAGTAGCGAGCACCCTAGTGCTCTGCTACAGTGGTCCTTTGCGTAACTGTAAAAGTTAAAGGTGATAATGACCAGCATGCAGCCCTGTGGGCACATGAGAGTGTGGTGTGGTTACTGTAATGGGAATGAGAATAGTGTAATTCTGAAGCCATGGTTTGGACCATTGAGTGAACCATATCTGTCATAAGCCAGATTAGAAGAGATATGTATACACACCTCTTCCAAGCTATTTCATACATATACACATACACACAAAACACACACGGTATAATATAATATACATATCTCTTCCAATCTGTCTCGTGATGGATATGGTTCATTCAACAGTCCA
Source organism: Crocodylus siamensis (assembly GCF_052110815.1). NCBI lineage: Eukaryota > Metazoa > Chordata > Crocodylia > Crocodylidae > Crocodylus > Crocodylus siamensis. The sequence continues at coordinate 74,317,256 of NC_143396.1, read as the reverse complement.
AACCAAACCTTTAGGTATACTATTCTCATTCCCACTACAATATATACATGCACACACACAATATACATGAAATAAATTATATTATACACACACACCCTGCAAAAATATTTATTTCATATGTATATGAAATTTATATGAAATATGTATATGAAATAAATATTTTTGCAAAGAAAAAAAGAAAAGAAATCAGTTGATATTAAAGAGATTCCTGTCCATGAAACACTGGATGCTGATGCCAGATGGAAGTCTGTCAGCAATGAGATGTAGAACAGTTGCAATACAGACAGGAGAAAAAAAAAAGTGATGGTGCAATTATGCATCCTTGTTTGACCCATGTTCTAATGCTAAAGGGGTCCATTTCTGAGCCATTGCTTAGGATAGTTGCTGTCCTGTCCTTACAAAGAAGTCTGATAATCAGAACAAATTTTGACAGGAATCCAAATCTCATCAACATCTTCCATACAACCTCTCTGTTAACTGAATCCAACGCCTTGGGACAATGAAGACCCTGTAAACATTTCTGTTGCTAGCAGCAACTTAAAGATTTCTTTGTTGGTCTTTATTGCTAAACAGCTGCAGGAGCATGCCTTTAAATAATTTGAAACTCCATTGGGACTCTGATAGGACTTCCTTGGCAAGGAGAGTGAAGAGAATGTGGGCAAGGAACTTCCCATCTATGGGCAGATGTGCAATGCCACAGTAATTGCCACAATCCAATCCATCTCCTCAAAAAAAGCGCTCTCACCAACTACATGCCATTATTCTAAAAAACTGGAAATACGAACAGATTCCCAGCAACTTGAACTTCCAGACTTGTAACCTCAGTCATATAACCACTATGCTATTATAGAAGGTAGAAGCCAACTTTGCTGTCTTTAAAACAAGCAGCCACAACCACATTTGGTATGTAGCACAATCATATCAGACACTTGGGAAGGTTCCAAGACAGGGACGGGCAATTATTTTGGGCAGAGGGCCGCTTACTGAGTTTTGGTAAGCCATCAAGGCCCGCATGACAGGCAGCCAGGGGCAGATAAATATTAATTTTTTTAGGGTCCCCATGGACTGGACAGAATGGTCTGGTGGGCCGCATCCTGCCCGCAGGCTGCATTGTGCCTAGCCCCGTTCTACGAACACCTACCAAGGCAGAACACCTTGGAGGACTGGCAAAGGAATGGATAGTTTCTGGATCCCAATTAAATTTAACTAGGACTTCAGCACCTGGCTTCTCAACCTTGTCCAGATGGGGCACATGCAGATATGTAACTCTAGACACCAGAGAAACTTTGAAGTCAAACAGGGAGGTAACTACAGAAAGTAAGCCTAGAGTGAGTGGGATATTTTTGGATTGCAATTTTGGACATGAGTCAAGATTTCACCTAGTTGGCTTTAAAGGGTACCATGACAGAAATGAAGACTTCAGAAGTACAAAGTTCTAGTCCAGTGTGGGCTCATGAAAGAAGACTCAGATAAAACTGGGTATAGGAACTAAAGGCAGCATCACTCCCTTGTGCAGCATTATGCTCAAACCCTGCTAGCCATACAAGCCAGTAATCTTGGGCAGATCTTTGACTTTAGTGGATCTAGCCCAAAAAGACTAAATTTGGCTCTAGTTTCACCCACCCAGTTTTATTTTCACTGAAGCTTATTAAACTTCACTGTGCTTTATATTGCATTCTTTTTGGAGGAGGGGCAGGGGAATGATAAGTGGTAATATAAATCCATAGACCAAGAAAAATAATTTCTGTTGAGCTCAGCTAATTATCTATCACCCTTTAGAGGAATCTTATTAAAAAACTAACATGTCTAACTTTTAATGGATTCTACTTGTTTTTCTCTTCATTTATTAACAGAACTTTGAACTTACCCAGCTCAATGAAGAAAGAAGCTAAAAAGTGTGTTGTTCAAAACAAAATTGGACACCTGTTTTTAACTGCTTATAGGTCAGTATAAATTATAATACAGTTTAATTTCATGAGCCAATATATTCTACTAAAGTTTAAAATCAGAACAAACCCAAGTATTTCAAATCACCACCAAGCTGGATTTTTCTACAAATTGATTTTTAAAGTGCTCCAGGCAAACCAGTTTTAGTGTCAGGTGAATTTCAAAAACCAATTTATAAATCTCTAAGAAACAGAACTCAGAGAAAAGCCCAGAAATAACCTAAATGAAAATAGTGTAGAAGGTCTTCCTGTCATTAAAGTTTTTTTTCCCCTTCATTTTTGCTTCAGGGAGAAAGAGCCTCTAATAAAAGGAATTGTAGTAAATGAATTGTAGTAAATATATTTTTTCTTTCAGCCTTATAAAAGGGAAAGTAGGCATTAACTGTATTATGGGGGGAAAAAAACACTGACCCTAAATTACCTACAATCAGATGCCTATTTTCTCCAAGTAGTAACAAGAATGAGTATTCTCAAAGAAACACAACATTTTTAACAAAAACACTTCTTAGACAAACTGGTTTTAATTAATGAAGTGGTCTGTTGTTTGAGAAGAGAAGGGATTCTGCATTACTGCAATGTGGATAGAACCTATGCTCTCACATAATTGGTACCAAAATTATGTCAAACTCTTTTTGATCATTTTAAGTGAACTGAATGCTTATGCAAGTTACTAGCCTAACAGCTCTTGAGACCACAGTCCTCTTTTTATCCACAGAATAGTGTGCCCAGAGGCAATGTCACTTCCTCACATCACAATAATATTATGCACCCCTATACTTGAGGCATGACTACTAGGAACTAAAGAATACTCCAGATACATAAATAATCATCCTAGACTTCTGTACTGAAACTGAAATACATTTTAAAGAGTTACTTGAAGAACAGAAATTAGCAGAAGTACAAGCAAGAATAGAATGTGTCCCTCAATTTGAATATCTGAAGTATACATCTCCTGTAAAGTTTATATTTGTCTTAATTTCTTTCTATAAAATCTAGCTAAAAAATATTTTCAAGTCTCACTTAAAGTTTCCTAGTTATATAGCAGCATAACTGATGGAAGGGGGAAGCATTCTAGAAAAATACATAAGCCCTAGCATTCAAATGTAAGAAATATGAGAACACAGAGCATTTGAAAATGCACTGTATTTGAGAAACCTTATGACAGAACCACAAGTACCCTTTCCTATATTACTCTCAACATTGCATCCTACAAGTTCTTTCCTGACTCTAATCTAAGCCCTGTAAACTGAAGCTAGTAATACATCTAGAGAAGGCATCTGTCAAAACATCTCGCCACTAAAAAGTTATTTGAAATGGATACCACTAAGTCACCTAATGAATCTACTTTTCTGACCTTCATGAAGTTTTGTGTTAGAAGGAATTCTTAACTTTTCCAAACTAGTTCAGCTCTTCCCAGCAAAAACACATTTTTTAAAGTCTCACAGAAAAAATGTGAGTTTGGTAAATGTAGGCCATCTCCCCAGATACTGCCTTAAATCTTTTCTGAGGGGCTTCTTGTCATTTCCACAGCATCTATGTTTTTCTTGAAGAGAGATTTTGACTGCCCTGGTTGCAGACTTTAATATTAAGCAAACCTTACAAGATAAATGGCCATGAAGGATCTATTCTTCAAAATACAAATCTCCACATTTGCACGTTTTTTGTATGCCAAGCTCCTTGTGAAAACAAAAAACAGGATTTTCTCATATAAAGGTTTGTACATATAAGCCGAGCACAGGTAGGCCTGTAAGCAACTAGAGAATCTGATTTTTATCATGAATGTATCAATGGTTGACGCCAAAAAACTCCCCAAAAAACACACTCTGCATGAGGTGCATCATGGGTGGGCAAAATACGGCCCACAGGCTGAATTAGGTCCATGCAGCCATTCCATCTGGCCTGTGGGGCTCCTAAAAAATTTCGAAAATTAATATTCATCTGTTCTCGGTTCCTGTCAAAGATGATAGGAACCAGGGGCAGTAGGACCCAGGGGAACCCCCAGTGGGCTTCTGCAACAGCAGGGCCCACCCAACCCCATCCCTCCAGCTGGAAGCCCCAGCAGGGAGGGTAGGGGAGGGGAAAGAACAGGGGAGGAGTTGGTGCTGAGCATGGGGAAAAGCAGGCCTGCCCCTGCCCAGGAGATGATACTTCCTGCTGCAGCCATGCAGGGCTGTCCTAAGTAGGCACAGGCAGCCCCACATGGGCTGCAAGCAGCTGCAATGTGGGGCGCCGGGCAGGGGAGAAGCCGCTTTCCCCACACTCAGCACCAGCTTGTAACTCAGCCCTGCTGCCAGCCTGGGCTCTGTGCCGGCTCCGGGCTTGCCCATCAGCACTGCGCCATGGTGGCAGCAGCTGCTTAGCATGGAGGAAAGTGCCCCACACCTGCTTGCTACACCAAGCAGTGTTTGCTGCTTCTGTTGCTGCCTGCCCAGAGCTTGCACAGAGGTGGCGGTGGCAAACACTGCCTGGTGTGGCAAACAGAGGGGCCACTTTCTTCCACGCCGCTTTCTTCCATGCTGCTGCTGCAGTACAGCCCCAACAGATGAGCACAGAGCCAGTGCAGGGCTCAGGTTGGCAGCAGGAGTGGGTTACAAGCTGGTGCTGAGTGCGGGGAAAAGTGGATCCTCCCTCACCCCATGCTGCAGCCGCTCGCAGCCCACATGGGGCTAGCTGTGCCTACTCAGGACAGCCCCACGTGAGCTGCGAACAGCTGCAGCAGAGAATGCCAGGCATGGGGTGGGGGAGGGCCCACTTTTTCCCCCCCCCACAGCACCAGCTCCTTCCCTGCCGGCAAGCGGGGGTTAGGGTTACACGCTGCCACCTGCCTGTACCACAGGGTTGGGGGGCACTGAGAGTGAGTGGTTGCAGAAGCCAGCAGGAGCATGGGGCCTGCACCGGTACCCTGGGGCCAGTGCCAGCAGGGCCCAGAGCAGACCAGCAGGAGTACAGGGTCCTGGCTGGCAGGGGCTTTATGGAGCTGGGCCAGCTCTCCCACTCTCTGCTGGTGCAGCCCAGTCTGGCTCCACAGACTCCTGCCAGCCTGCACCCTGCTCTGGGCCCCACCAGTGATGGCCCTGGGACATTAGTCTCAAGACATTAGAACATTGGTCCCAAGACAGTGACCAGGGGGCAGAGCACCTGTCAAGGGGCAGGGCTACCCATGCGGTGCTCGACAGCTTGCCAAAACTGGGTAAGCGACCCTCTGCCCAAAATAATTGCCTGCCCCTGTTGCACAAAATAAGAGAGATTTGAGTTGATAGCCCTTTGAAAGTACATCCTTATGATTCGACCTGCAGATGGTGGAAGTCATTAGTATAGCATTTTTATTTTTAACTCTGAATTGCTACGATTCTTCTGGTTTTGACAGTTCAAACCATGTTACATATTTTCACATTTATACAAACATGAGGAATAGTCATAAGAAATTCTGCAACCTAAAGCTTTTCATATCTATCATTTTAATAAAATAGCAAACCCATTATATGTTATTTATATAATCTCTAGTGCCCAAGTAGGGAACTGATTACACATTTCATTAGTGAAGAGTGAGAGGCTAAAACAGACACAAATGACTTTGAAATGACTCTAGTTCTTTTTTTTTAAATACATACAAATTATTTTGGGGGGTATTATGCTTTAATTTACTTAAAGTGACAGGCTTGTGCTTGCTCCCATCTGAAACCATAACATTTAGTCACCCTTTCTGTTTCTCAGTACCAAGTGATGGATGATCGACCAATCTGTTTAAAATAAAGCTACAATCTAAAGTAAATGCTGATGTGTGTGAACAAGCTATCATGACATCTTTAATTTAAAGGAGACAGACTTTGTGGCTAGGGACAGAAATTATATATAAATTGGTATAAGTGATCCGAAACCAGTTCAAACTGGAACACAACAGAAGTTCAGTCCACAAAAAACACTTCCAAAATGGCCAAAACTGGTTTAAGATAAACCTGAATGTATATAGTATCAGACTTAACTGATTTAGGTTAAATCAATTTACTGACCTTCTGTCCCAGATCCCCTCCAGATTCAAAGTTAACTCTCAGTCTCCCAGCATCCCAGGATGCTTTGCACCTCCCCTGCAAACCTCTCCTCACAGGGTGGGTGGGCTAGCCTTGGCCCAAGCTGTCTGCTCCAGCAGATCAGGGAGGCATGTTCTAGCACCCCCCGTTTCTGGCATGCACCACTGAAGGTATGTGGCACTTTTCTAGAATCAAAAGTGAACGTGTGTTCACTTTCTTATTAATTCAATCCATGTAGCTTAGACTAACCTGCAAAGATTGAATCAATTCAGCCTTGGGCTTTTTGACTATCTATACTTAGCCTGTAAGCAGGCGTTATCAACATGGCCCACGGCTTCGGAGCCTAACTTCAATTTTAGGTCAAATCCAAAAGAGGTGTCTCTACTAAGCTCATAGAAGGACAGAGGCTGTGGGAAGAGGGATTGCATGGATTTTCACAGGTCAGATATTGTTACGGGCAGTTGGTCTTAGGGGGATCAATCTCAGCCAATTTGATTAGTGTAGTTTATGACAAAGACCCTTTCACACATAATTCTATATGCTGAAAACATTAATATTATGCTAAATATGCTGTAGTAACATGTTCTCTATGAACCCAAGAGAAGAACACAGCTGTTCTAGCACTAGGCATAAAAGGAATTCCACAACAAATATATGTCTTTATTTTCTTCATTCTTGTTGAATTTGAATCAAAATGCTTGTTCATCTAAGTGATTTACAACTCAACCAATGTTGGTGAATTATATATGTAAATATTTGTGCACTCTTCCCAAAACCTAATCTAAGACTGTATTAATGGTTTTTTCTTCTTTTAAATGTCTTCCCACTCCCTCACTGTGAGAATGACCACACTGGAATTAAAAAAACAAAAACAAAAAACAATTATATAATACAGTGACAATTTACAATTTTCTCTATCAGCAAATGAATTTAGTTACTAGAAGCACTCATTTCCTGAAAAGTGTATAATATTTTAAAATTTAAGCAATGCCTTTTAAGACCAACAGACTAGTGATCCAATGCATGCATGCATATTATCATATGTTATCAGAAACCTAATGCAAATGTTAAGTTAAGTTATCTCAGAGACCATAAGTAAGGACCTACTCAAATAGATTTTGCAATTATTGCAGAAACTATGAAATACAATATTTTCCAGGAATAGCATGACAAATAGTGGTTTCTGCCATTTTGCCTGGAATCACTTGTAGGTGGGGGGGTAGGGGGAAAAAAACCTTACTAAAAATAAAAGTAAAGAAATAAAAATGGTGGCTCCCTTGTGGAAGCCACTGGTTGCTGCAGCTCAGCCTCACAGCGCACGAAGGAGGAAGGAAGCTTCCAGCACAAAGAGGAACAGCCAAGATAGAAGCCACCCACTCCTCTCTCCAACATGGACTGGTCACAAAGGCTGCCTTTTGTGCAGTGGAGGGCCAGGGCAGCCCAAAAGGCAGCCCTCTCAGCCAATCAGCAGTGAGGGGCAGAGCCACTGGGGCCCCTCAGCCAATCAGGTGCATGTGGGGGCCCTGCCAAGAAAAGACCACCAAAATGTCAGCCAGCACTGCAATTGGCCTGTGAAATTGCCCATCTGCTAACTCAATTTGGGTAGATACCCAACTATAAGACCAAGATTTTCCAAATAAGAAAATTCATGGACTAATAATATGCTTACGGAAGGTAAAATAATAAAACTTAAACAACTGAGAACTCAGTGGAGTTTGGTAAATTCAGTTACAGGTTGGAAAGGTTACAGATGGCTATTTTTTCTTGGTTCACTTTTCTCCAGGCTCCACATCTTTTTCATGGGTAGAAAAATGTCTAGCAGGTAGAAAACTGATAGAAGTGATCATAGGATTATACTCAATTGTCTAGCCTAGGAGTGCTCAACCTCCAGCCCAAAGGTCAAATCCAGCCCACACAGATACTGTATAGGTCAGAAAACTTGGCAGCAGGGAGTGGTAGAAGCTTCATGCAGCCAGCTCCAGCCTCACCTGGGCCACTGTACATGCAGCAAGATCAGGGTCAGACCTGCCCTCCTGTGCATCCAGATCAAGCCAGACTGCTCCTCTCCACCCCCACCCACTCATCCCAATCAGGGCCAAAATGAATCCTAGTGCACCTGGATTGCACTGGAGGGGCATCTGGATTGGAGCCACTGTGCCACACCCCCTGCACATTCAAATTGGAGGTTGCTCCTCCCCTTCCTCCATGTTTGGATTGGGGACACTATAGCCTACACTTACCTTGAGCGGACATATCAGGATCAGGCTGCACAACCCTCTGCAGCCAGACCAAGCCCATTGGTCAAATCCAGTTTGCAGAGGGACCTGGTACCAATCATTTGGCCCACAGGGAGAAAAAGGGTGGGCATAACTGATCTAGTAAGTCCATCAAAGTAGTGCTGAAACCTCAATAAGTTAATATAAATACATACAGAGCATAATCCACATTCCTTTCCCATATCAAATTCCCTGAAATCAAATTAAACAAAATCATATTTGTACATACGAAATTTGAACAAGCCAAATTCTTCAACCTCTATTTAAATTATTAGGTCCTCTAATGTTAACTATATTGTTCACTTCAGTAAATGAAATAGGTACTTGAGTGTTATTTTGTACCATTCAATACCAGAAAAAGTGAAAGAGCAGATCTATATTTGCCTCAAGGCAAAGTCAACAGTACAAAAAGAATCCATTAAGTGTATGGACAATACGTTACTAATATTAATAATTAACTATCCTACCACTCCATTCTGAAGCTGACCACACTAGAACATTTTTAATAAAATTCAAGAGATGATGTGGATAGTTTACAAAAGAAACAGTAAATTTAATTGTGCACTTTTCAGCTCCAAATGTGTTATGCAAAATCTGAAGTTAAAAAAGACACTGTTGCATGATGTTGTAAATATAAATTTGCTTTTTTAAAAGTGTAAAAGTTCTATATTACTTAAATTATAACTCCAACAAAAATCCATTTTTATAGTTCTATCATTTTGCCGCAAAACCAAGCTTGCTATTTATTAAGAAAGACATGCTGGTCAGAGCACAACCAGCCCCTGTTGCAAACAGGCAGAAATGTAAATGGTCCAAATCTTTATTAAACACAATATGACAATCAGTCAACTGGCAACATAAAGAAAAATAGTTATAGTCCTTTTTCTCACTATTTTGAAAAGCAATCACAGAGAAAAGCAGAAGGTGGGGCAGGTACAGCCATTCTTCATTCACCATGATTTGGATTATTTAACACCCTCCCTCCCCCCCAGGAATGTCTGCACAGATGGTTAGATTGATCTAATCCTAGTTTAATCGATCTAAATATAATGGTTGTGTGTACCATTAGGCTCAGAACAGACATTACACATAAACCAGTTTAAGTGATCAGAAACTGGTTTCAACCTGTAACAGAATAGGTGTTTAGTGCACATAAACCAGTTTGAAAATGGCTGAACATGGCTTGAGATAAACCTGGTTGAATGTAGTATCAGACTTCAATGATTTAGGTCCAACTGCTTTAAGCAATGGCTGTCCTAGACTCCTTGCTGGTTTAAGATAAATCAGTCCACCAACATCCCAGATACTTTTCAGTCCTGGGTGGAGCTCTCTGCTCCAGAGCAGGGCTAGCCCCACCCCTCTGCTCCCCACATGGAGTTGCTGTGCCTGCTGGAGCATCTGCCTGGCTTCCCCTTGCTCCCCCACCTCTCACCAGTCCCTGCTCAAGCAGGGATTCCCCCCTTCCCACTCCCACTACACAGACTATAGCCAGCATGTAGTATGCTAGCTAATGCTGAGAGGTGTCTGTATCAGACAGACAAACAAAGGCAGTGTCCGCTAATCAACAAGTCAGCTGGTAATGTCCCTCCATTCCTTCCTTGGAAACAGTTGTTTAAGAAGAGCTTGAACTAATGAGGCAGGCTTTTGTTTTCTTGGTGGGGTGCTAAATGCTCTGTTATCAAGTCCCCTCTGCCTCCCTCAAAGGTCAGAAAAAGCAGGCGAGGGGAGAGGGGGCTGAATCCCTCCCTAAAACTAGAGCATCTTGCTGGGGCCTGGCCATGCCCCCTTCAGCTCATAACTTTGGAAAGGAAGGGAGGGCTGCTGTAGCACCCCCAGCTTCTACCCTGAGCCATTGCAGACATGTGCCTGCATTTTCTGGGATGAAAAGAAAATGTCCATCCACCTCCAAATTGGTTCAAGCTTTGCAGGTTGGACTAACCTGCAAAGATTGAATCAATTCAAACTCAGGCTTTTTGAATGTCTGTCCCTAACCTTAACGATTCATTCATTCAGAGAAGCATGAGATTTTGCAGGCAACAACCTATAAAATCACATGGGAAGACAATCATTCTTAGTATAGCCAGCTTTGTTGAGAAAGCCAAAAGGTAAATATTAATTATTTAGGAGACTTGGTTAATAATAGAATACAATATACCAATAATGAATATAACAAATAACAGTTTGCTTAGTTTAGCAAGTGGGAATTTTTAGGTTTCCAAATGTTTTGGTCCACTTTTCAAGGATGTTGATCAACTAATGGCTCCAAGCAATGACTTCACTGGGACCTAAGGCACCTATACATGACAGATCTGCTCCAGTGCATGCTAATTAGCACACATTGGAGCAGACTCAATTAATCGGGTCTGCTGTGTGTCTGTTGGCACATGCTAATTAGTGTGCTCCAGCAGCCTCTGCTTCACGTGTATTCAGAGTCCCTGCATTTCAAAATGGTGGCAGGGCACTTTAACTAAAGTTCATAGAACAAGCATTACTTAAAGCACCTCCACCACCAGTTTGAAGTGCGGGATGATGAATACCCATGATGCTGTGGGCACTTTAATTAAAGCAGATCTCAGATCCACTCTCATTAAAGTGCCCCCACCTCCCCACTCTGGAGCACATGTATAGATGCCGGTAGGTACTTGGCACTTGAGAAGCCTGGCCATTTTTCTTGCAAGTCTTGATGCTACTTCTGGGCCTGCCCTTTTAACTAGCATGAAACCCTACTGAAATCCAGAGGCTTTGTGTACATCTACCAGTATGCATCCAATTCTAAACTGTAGCACTTCAGCACATGCAGTACCTGCTTTGTGTTTGGAAAGCTCCTAATATTGCCAGAGCTAACAGAAACAAGCAATAAAAACACAGTAAATTAAGCAGAGCTTAAATTCATTTCAATAATCTCCAATTTCAAACACTGTATCTACTAGAATTACAACATACTGTCAGTGACAAAGGTCCCCTCTGTAACAGCCACAGGATATTTATAAGTGCAATATAATGTAACAATAATGCATCGCACTTGGATAAAATATTCCTTCTACAAAGAGAATCCCCTGACATAGATTTAACCAATAATACATTTAGAGACTAATTTTATTTTTAATAAAACTGCACAGATTAAATATGATGTGCTAATGTGTTACTTCAGGATGTGTGGTAATAAAATGCCGAAGAACAAGCTGCAAGCTGTTTGTGATTTAAGGTATTCAAAGAATTAATTTTATGCTGGCATATACTGTAATTAGAAATGGCTCTGTGCATCATGATTAAGCTCGTAACTATGGTAACCAAGACGGAACAGAATGGGTGTAAAAAACGACAGGCTGAATGAGCCAATGATAAACGCCCATTAATCTGTTTATTTTTATTTTAATCTTTGTCATAAAGTAAACTGCAATAACAAAAGTATTTCTTAAATTTTGATTATCTTCCTTTGTTTAGGATAGAATGAAACATTCTTTCCAAACTGCTGTTTAATAAATATAACAGATTCTGCTTTTACACCAGAACTTTTCAGCCCACACTCTTAAAATGTTAAAACACACACATGCAGTGTCATGCCCCATGCTATATTAAATCTGTAGCATAGATGCATTTCTTTATGAAGTGACAGATCTGCAGGTTTGAAAATGCAGGTTTCCACTATGTCAAGATAGTAGTTGCTGCTTCATTGCAGAAATGTCAATTATTTAATTTTTTTTAAAATATCCATGCACGTAAAGTGAAATTATAATTGAAGGATTTTTTTAGCATTCATTAACTCCAAAGAACAGACTGGTCATTTAACACAGTTTCTCTCTGGAAATTCGTCACTCAATATAGTAGTGAACAGAAGGTCCCCAAACAAAATGAAGCAAAATGAGTCAGCTGTTACACATTGCCTTAAAACATTTTCTTTTCTATCTGCACTTTGGCAGCTATTTGCCAGATAGCAATTCATTTTTAGTGATAGCCACTAGAGGGAAAACTGTTCAAGTACTATCTAATAAATTTTAGAACAAAACAGTTATTCAGTCTCTTTTTCCCAGATTGGCAGGTGAGCAGTTTTGCAAAGACAGAATACCTTGATCAAGACAGAGAAATGCTTCACATGGCTTAAATATGATTTCTTTGGCCACTTTAGGGCCATGCTTCTACAATAAACCTCCTGAAGACAAAAGACCTTTCTGAAACTCATTGCAAGCCTACAATAACAAATGAACGGTCAGACAGGAATCCAGTCCTTCTCCCCAACTATGAAAGGCATAAGTAAAATGGGAGGGGAAAAAAGAACCACAACAGATCTGGGTAATGTGGTACTTTCAGAGGGAAATCTAAAAATCTAAAAAAGACACAGCCAGAGATTAAAATAAGCCTGCAAGTTTAAAAATGAGGCAAGAACAGAGGTAGCAGGGACCACAACTAAGGACCCTATGGAAGAGTAGATTTCTAGAGGTAAAGTTGACGCATGAGTGCAGGTCAGCTTAGTTAAATTAATTCTGATGATGTGACAGAAGCAGAAGTAAGACTATAACATAAAGGTAGATAAAGTTGTGCCACTACAAAATTAATGACAGCAGATAAGTGAAAGAACAGACACACAAAGTTGACAATCTAGTCATCATATCTGATAGCAAGGATATTTACATTTAATTACACATATTCAATTTATTCCATATTGAGAGGTCATTATAGTTTTTCAACTAACACCTGAAACCCATCTCCAAAAATTATTATACATAGGGCATAAATTTTACTTTATTTTAGGAGGAAAAATCTCTCTTTGGGTTCACAGTCAAAACTGATCCCTTTTTCTTGCAGAGGGAAAAAGCACCTCAGTTTAGCTCTCAGCAAGGGCTTAAAAAAGGCATAGGATACTCACTGCAGAGCAGCTAAGGCCTGGTATATACCAAGAGTGGGCAAAATATGGCTCACAGGCTGCATCCAGCCTGCAAGCCATTCTATCTGGCCTGAGGGGGCCCCTAAAAAATTTAGAAAATATTTATCTGCTCCTGGCTGCCTGTCAAAGATGACAGGAGGCAGGGGCAATAGGACCCAAGGGGAGCCTCAGCAGCATACAGCAGCCCAGTCCTGCCCCACCCCACCCCAGGCCATTATTTCTCTGCCTTCTTGTCCCTGCACTGCTCCAGCACCATGTGCCTCCCAGCTGTACCACCAGACTGCAGGAGCATAGGGTCCATGCCAGTACCCCTGGGTGTGTGTGCGTGTTCACATGGTGAGTCCCACATGCACACTCCACCACACACATACACTCAGACCCCTGTCACACTGCCATACACAGAGACCCCCACACCCTCTCACACACCCCAGCCATGGTCCTTACCACAAACCCCATACCCACCCACACCCCACATATCCACACACACACACCCCCAGATGCTGCCTCACTCTACACCCCCACACTCATCCACTCCCCACAGACACATCCACACCCTTCCCCACACCCATAGACCCCCACAAACCTATACTCACCCCCACAATATCCAAGAGTAAGACTTCATTTTAAGCTATTATATATAAGCACATCTTTGTTCACTACACAAATGCATGTAAACCAGAACAAAAATATTTTTTGAAATCAAATTAATAAATGTTTTAGAAGTTTGCTTTTTAGAATACAGTTTAGCATTTTTCTGGTTCTGAGATGGCAAAACCCCATGCTGAAAAAAGTAGTTCCAGAGGCAAGGGGAGAGACTTCTGGTGGCAAAGGTCAGGGTATAGGGGGTGGAACTTCCAGTCACAAGATGGCAACCAGTGGGCAGGGCACTTGTCAAGGGGCAGGGCTACCCATGCGACCCTCAACATACAAACAGTTATCACTCTACGGAGTTAAACAAGACAGCAGCTCTGTAAGGTATGAAGGACTTGCAATCTATAGAAAAATGGGACATGACAGACAATATGTGGATTATTAATGTAAAGACATGCAGCTGTTGAATCTTCAGTTGGAGTAGGAGCAACTAAATGATAGGCATACAAATATGTTACGTCTTGATAAAGGGCCGACTCTATCACTTGTATTCATTGCAAGTTGATCTCTTTTTTCATGATTACTCCAGCTAAATATAAACAGGGGTCAGAAAGGAACTTTACCCCATACTCAGATTGGTACAGACTTTGGGTGCTTTTGCCTGTCTCTGTAGCAACAGGCATGACCCTCTTCTTTGGATCTCAAGCATATTTTAACAATCCTCATAGCAGTAGGACATTGACCACCGTTGTCCCCCAGCTTTACTTGTCTATGAATCTATAAATCCTAACCTGCCACATTAGGGCTGGAAGTGACCTTGAAGATCAAGTCCAGCCCCCTGCCCCAGGGGCAGGAAGTCAGCTAGGATCAAAAGATCCCAACAAGATAAACATCCAAATGTTTCTTGAAAAAGTCCAGAGTAGGTGCCTGCACCACTTCTGGAGGGAGTCTATCCCAGGCCTTGGGGGCTCAGACAGTAAAAAACATTTTTCGTTATGTCCAGCCTAATATGGTCGAGGAGTTTATGACCGTTGGTTCTTATTATCCCTTGGGGCTCTCTGGTAAACAGACATTCCCCCAGATCCTGATGTACACCCCTTAGATACATATAGGCAGCCACCAGGTCCCCCCTAAGCCTGAGCTTTTCCAGGCTGAAGAGTCCCATGGCTCTCAGCCTCTCATCATGAGGCCCATTTTCTTGCCCTCTGATCATGCTTGTGGCTCTCCTCTGGATTCTCTCAAACTTCTCAACATCCTTCTTCAATTGTGGAGCACAGAACTGAATGCAGTACTCCAACTGCAGCTGCAGCTTCACCAAGGCTGAGTACAGTGGGAGGATGACATCCTGGGATTTACTTGAGAAGCATCTATGAATGCAAGCCAGAGTTTTGTTTGCTTTATCAGCTGTGACATCACATTCGTGGCTCATGTTCATCCTGTGGTCAGTCATGACCCCCAAGTCTCTTTCAGCCATGGTGCTAGCGAGTGTAGCACTGCCGAGCCTATAAGCATGCTGTGGATCGTTCCCTCCCCTCCCCCCGCCGAGGTAGAGTACCGTATATTTTTCAGTATTGAATGTCATCAGGTTTATATCCGTCCACTTTCTAAGCTTATCCAAGTCAGCCTGGATTATTAACCTATACTCAGGTGTGACACTAAACTTTGAGGCATAGCGTCCATCGGCGAACTTAGCCACTGCGATTCTGACACCAAGGTCCACATCGTTGATAAAGATGTTGAAGAGGACCGGTCCAAGGACAGAGCTTTGGGAGATACCATTGGTCACAGAGCACCATGATTTGCTTTCATCAACTACTACTCTCTGGGTCTGACCTCAGAGCCAATTTCCCAGCCATCCAACTTTGGTGTAGTCAAAGCCACATTTGGCCAATTTTTGCATAAGGAGATCATGGGACACCAGATCAAAGGCTTTTTTAAAAATCCAGATACATGATGTCAACCTCTTCTCCCCTGTTCAGGTGATATGTCACCTGGTCATAGAAGAAAATGACATTGATCAAACAAGACCTACCCATGACAAACCCGTGCTGGCTGTCCCTCAGAATGTTGCCATCAGCCAGCTTATCAAGTAAGATCTCTTTGATAATTTTCACCAGAATCTTTCCAGGGATTGAGGTAAAGCTCATTGGCCTGTAATTCCTGGGATCTACTTTCTGCCCTTTCTTGAAGATGGGTACCACATTGGCCTTCTTCCAGTCTTCAGGCACTTCACCTGAGCACCATGAGTTTTTGAATATTTTGGCCAATGATTGGGCTATGACACCTGCCAGCTTCTTGAGTACTCTAGGACCAGCTGAGTTGAAGATGTCCAGCTTATCAAGGTGTTCTTTTACAAGATCTACACTGATGCTGGGTATAGAGACACCCTCATCCTGGCTGTCTTATGTCATGCTAGGCAGGGTGGTCTCTTTGGGCTGATGAAAGACCAACACAAAGTACCCATTAAGCAGGTTGGCTTTTTCCTGGGTGTTGGTTATCAGTTGTCCCATTTGGTTCAGCAGGGGTCCAATGTTACCCTACCTTTCCGCCCCCCCGACTCCCTACATATCTGAAAAAGGACTCTATTATCCTTGATATGTAAAGCCAGATGGAGTTCAGGTGCAGCCCTGGCTTTCTATGGTGTTCTTATGGTCATGTCAGGGTTACTGTGCAGTTTTACCAATCGGTTAGACAAGTGGTTTTCAAGCTGTGTTCTGCAGACCCCTGGGGGCCTGTGGACTATGTCCAAGGGGTCTACAAAAGATGACTATGATCAACCAAAAGCATATGAATACTGATACTTACAATTCAAAGGGATCTGCACTTCCATTCAAAACTTCCAAAGGAGTCCAAACCTCCATAAGAAATTTCCCAAGGGGTCCGCAAATGAAAAAAGGTTGAAAAACCACCGGGTTAGACAATCAATTTGTATATTATTGTCTTGATAGGGATGCATCTGGCAGGGGGTTGGACAAGAGGACCACTTTTAATGATTTTAAGACCACTCATTAGTTAACTATGAAAGTTTTATGAAGCCCCTGAAAGGGTAAGTAAAATGCAAGATCCACTGGAAATTAAGAAATGATCATCAGGATTCTGGAAGTTAAAAAAAAATGTAATTACAAAGAATCTCTTAAGTTCTAAGACATACACAAAAAAATTAATTATCTGCACTTTTGTTAAAAATGATGATGATAATGGTGTACATTATTACCTTCTTTGACCCAAGCAGTTAGCCAGGATTTCAGGGGCTGTTTCCACCAAGAGGAGAAATAGATGGAGTCAAGTTCTTTAGTAGGTGATTCCATTTTTGATGCAATTACTTTTATTTACAACAACAGCAAAAAAGTGTACAGAGAAGATGGTTTCTTCATGCACCATTCCAAGACTTTCAAGGCAGCTCTCTACCTAAAATGTTCCCTTTTTCACCTTCACTGACAATGTTTTACTGACACCAGGGAAATCCTAGTGCCTACATAGGTCAGTTTCTGAACTAGTCTTGCATATGGCCTCTCGGCCTCTGCTTTGGGTTCTTGTTCCTATTTAGGTTTTTGGGTTTTTTTAAGAAAAAGAGATGAGCTTCCACTAATCTTTGCTCTGAATGAAGGGTGTATCACAAGGTTCAACAAGGTTTCACCAAATAAAGCTGTGCAACACAACAGTAGCATTTCTGTAAAGAAAATGACACAGAATCTATTTTGCCTAAGCATGATCTGCATGAAGATTATGTAGCAAACCCCCCAGTTTTTCTTTAATTTTAAAATGCATTCCCTCCCCTTCCCCAATCATTTCTGACCTTTTCTCTCCCTCTCTATTCCCTATAGATAAGTATAAGTAAGCCAAGATATAGGATAAGCTTTAACATTTTATTTTAGGTAGTAAGTTTTATTTTTTCTCCCCTCTTTGCAAATAACTGCCCTGCTATTTTGATATAGATATCCACTGTTTTATAAGTGATACTTATTATGTTTGTATTAATTTTTTTTTAGTGCTTTTATATTGTGTGATTACTGTTTTAGGCCTACATATGTAAGTTAACATAAGTCATGTCAAGCTACCATCTTATGTCCCCTGGCCTATGACTCATACGTACCCCTCCTATGTAACTTGGTTCCTGAATGAATTGGGATGAATGTGGGTGCTTGAGAGACAATGGCAATAGGTCTAAAAATAGCTCCCTCTGAATGACCATCAACACCAATGCCGGGACCAATGACCCAGACATTGGAACCACCCTCAGCATTCAAGAAACAA
The DNA here is from genome assembly GCF_052110815.1 of Crocodylus siamensis. Lineage (NCBI taxonomy): Eukaryota > Metazoa > Chordata > Crocodylia > Crocodylidae > Crocodylus > Crocodylus siamensis. Next base: position 74,299,279 of record NC_143396.1, on the reverse strand, counting down.
AAGATGAGGCAAACTATCATTGTGCCAAGTCTGCACATGCTCAGTAAGAACACCTGGAACCCACTGAAACAGGACTGACCTTGTCTGGACAGGCCCTCCCCATAGGATATTACAGGTAGTCTGCCCCATAAAAAGGGGTAGTGAAGACTGACTCATTCGGACACGCTCTCCATCTGGACTAGCACCACACCACACCACCTATCCACCCAGAGGCCCTGCCAGGGACCCCCCCCCTCCCCCGGACAACACCTGCTGGACAAGGACCCCTTTCCAGCCTGGATAGGTAACTATCACCCCCACTCACTCTTCAACCAAGAACTTGGACTCTGCTTCTCTTCCCTACCTGGACTCCAGCCCTTCCACTGAGTCTCTTTCTCCTGCTGCCAGTGTGCATGCGTGCGTGCGTCAGAACCAATAACTTCATGGGGCTGTGTAGTGCGTTGTCTGTTTAATAAAACTTATCTGGACCCCTGAGTTGGGTTTGCTTTACTACAGTCTGGCCCTGCTGCAATCTCTGCTCCTCGTCCCTCTAACTTCTGTCTCATTCCTCCCTCTCCTGCTTCTGGCTCTCTGCCACCTCCAGCACCTGTCCTGAGTGCTTCTCTGCCTCCAAACCCCCTGTTTTTTTGCCACTGTCTTATACCCACTACCTTTTCCGCTGAACTCTCAGGTTTCTGCCTCAGTTTCTTTCCTGGCTGTTTCCTCCTTGCCACTACTTATCTGCCCCTCCCCCTCAATATCTCAGCTGTCTGCCTCAGTTTCCAGCCCCAAGCTCCCAGGTTTCTGCCTCTTTCTCCTTCCTGGCTCTCACCTCCTTGCCACTGGGCTTTTTCCCTTGCACCAGTGACCTTGAGTAACCCTGGGGCCACTTGATCTTAAGTAAACCCAAGCCTCAGTTCCTCAGCCAGCTTCTCTCTAGTCCCCTGGTTCTAATCCTGGTTCTGACAGCTTTCATTCCCTACACTTTAACTCTTTTTCTCATCTTAACCTTCCCCCAAGCATCCCAGGTACCCCAAGTTCACACATACATACCGTACCATCCAAGTTAGGAACTTACCTGTGTGTATGTGTAGGTGGGTTGTATGTGTGTATATAGATAAATCTTGTCATTGTTTGCATGATATATGAATTAGTTATCTGTGTATGTGTACTGAGTGTGCGGGTATGGACAATTGATTTTTTCTAACTTTTGGGATGTATAGTGTATGTGCCTCAATTGCTGATAAGTATGCATGTGGCTAGGCTAGTTTGGATGTGTATGTGCCTGAGTTGGTAGTGCGTGTGCATGTGTGCACACGCGCACACAATTGTGTGTTTGTATATGTGCAATTGCATCACAACATCCTAACAGCACAATATTGAGATCTTGAGAGTTGGCCTGATCCCTCAATCTCACAATTATATAGTCAATGCATCCTGTGCTGCTTTCTTTGCCACGTCTCTTAAAACAGGAAAGGCAGATAATTATGATTTTGAAAAGAAACTCATTAAAGTCACCAAGCATAAAAAGACAATTGTCACTGCTGATGTCAAATATGAAAGTATAACTCATCTCCATAAAGATGTGTTTATTGGTATTGTTCATTCCTCCAACACAGGTCCACTTAAACTCCAGTTTAAAATCTTCATTATACTCTTACAATGATTTTCCTATCTGAGAAGCAGAGGAAAACTCATAACTCTTAAGATTTATTGCATGAATACAAGGTGGCTACCAATAAATTTTAAAACACCTTAGGGAGAAGAAAAACAAAAACCCTGAAAAAGTTATTTTAGCAGCGAATATTCAATTAGATCAAGAAGAACAGAAGTCTTGCCCAGGTAGGCTGACAGTTAAATCTTAAGGATTACTGATGTTACTATTTCAAGTGAAGAACCCAATATTAGAATAAAGTTAACTATAAATTGATATACAGGGCTGGAGTGGGGGAGAAGGGGAAGGTACTAAAAGGGTTAAACAGATGAGTATGAATATCTTGGTGATAAGCCTATTCATTACCTGGGTTTTTGTGAAGGTAGGAGCCAATGCCTTCACTGACCATTCTCAGGACCCCTTTGCTCTATCATACCAGGGATATGTTAAAATGAAGGGAACCTCACCTCTAGTGCCTCCTTCCTGAAAATACTCTCTTTCCTTCTCTCCTCTTTTGTAGCATGAACTGAACTAACGTACCTGATGTCAACAGTGTGTAATAATAGTGAAATGTAACCATGTTAGCCTTGTCCTGTAAGCAACTTGAAAACTGCATTTTGTATCCTTCTGCTTGACATAAGTGAATGAATTCTGCATGGCCTTCATGTATAAGTGTGTGTGAAAGGGTGAACAGTGATAGAATGGCATAGAGACAGGAAAAAGAAGATTTATGTAATCAACAAGGCACCAAATGTGTAAGTTACCAGTCAGTAAACTAATTAATGGATAGCTGAAGAATCTTTTCGAGTCCTAAGGCACAAAGGATATAATAAGGAGGAGGAATGCATACATCCTGCCAGATGGACAGGAAGGACACTCCAAGGCTGAGATACCAACTTTGATGACCAAAATGACCTCAGGCTGAGATAAGCAGATATATGAGGAACAACTACAAAAACAGAAACTGGGTATGGAAAAAACCCGAAGTACTGAAACAAAGGATGCCAACCCCTATAAAAGAGGACTTTGAAAATGCCAAGTTGGGTGAGTCTCTCTCTCAACTGCTGTTTCTTTGGAGCACAGACATGTTTGTTCACCCTGCTCCAAAGCTGCTATCTCTAGGATCTTTCTCTCTCTCAGTAAGGCCTGGACTGGCCACCCAGTGCTATCACTGAACAACTGCTGTTGGTAACTATAATGTCTGAATGGAATGGTTATTTTGTGGTTGTGTGTGCCTGTATGTAAAGATGTGCATGATGATATGTGTGTGTCTATATGAGTGTCGTGTCTGAACGTCTTTGTCTAATTCATGTAATCAATAAACATGGCATTTTGCCTTATCCCCCTTTATAACGTCTTACTCTTGATTTGGCAATTGGAATTTAAATGAAGTAACACTTTCCCCTTTCTCTTCAGCCTACAACTCAACTGCAGAAGTGCCTAACTGTTATGACTGTACAATCAGCAGGATTTTCTTCAGTATGATAGTTGTCCATTTTGTCTCCCAGCTATTGTAACAGCAAAGTCTCCACTACATTTCTGTGCCCAATTTCTACCCTTCCATCCATTACAGGATTATCCCCACTTAATAGTCAATAGTCTCTTAATGCCCACATGAGTCTCCTCACTTAACAGCACAGTGAAACAGAGTGCTCTTGCCATAGGAATACTTAGCCACACACAGATTGAAATCTCATACTAGTAAATGACACAGGAAGACTACACAAAAGATCTTTTCGGCAAGTATAATGAACCAGGATGCTCCCATGTGTCCCTTCGATCCTCCCTTCTTCACACAAATATTCCCCCTCATTCACCACTGTCAAGCAGATTTTTCTTACCATTAATTGATGGCATTGGTACCAATCAACCTTACATCATCTTCACTGACTTCTATGCAACTTAATGAGATTAGGAATATTGATATACCTTATTAATAAGATTTTGTTATAAAACAGTTCCATTGGCTAAATATATCCAGATGAGAAAATGGGTCAAAGAAAACCCACAAGCCTAGAATAAAATGCTCAAAGTACATTGAAAAATAGCCACCTAGATTATAAGCCTCTTTACTGAAACATACAAAACACCATGGTAACAGAGCTACTTACAGATGTTAAAATGCAGCATCAAGCACCTTTATGTTTTTTAGTTTTTTGTTACATGGAAGATGCGAGAGTGCAGCACAGCATTAGTTTCTCAGTACAGAATACACACTTGCTTGCAGGGACCTGTGTGCATCCCCATGAGGTCAAATCCACCTAGATAGTCTATGAATGTAACAAGAGGTAAAAAGCAAACTGCATTAATAACCTGACTTACAAATGTCAAACTCCAAACCTTCTTAGTATTAATGAAAATTACTCCTGCATCACTTGTTTAGCTTCCCAGTGTAACAAAGTGAAAGAGTCTGGGATAAGAACAAATTAAATATCTCTGTTAGGGTCCTACTCTCACACATAACTGTTATAGTACCTAGAACAAGCTGATACAATGAAAAAGAGCCTATAGATATGGCAAATGGACTTTTGATTAGACCACTTTATTACATTTATACCATTTAAACACACTACCGCAAGTGTAATTTACAGAAATTAAATGAAGAGCAATACTGGGAGAGGAAGGCATACTTAAATCTTCCACTTTTGCCACACTCCAAAGTTATAAGAATTCTGAACAAGCAAAGTAAAAGTAAATCAAACCATTATAGGAAATATCCTAAACTGAGGAACTGGATTTTCCCCTTCTAATGATGGTTGATCCCTTCCCCCTTTGTGCATTTAAGAGGGCTTAGTATGCACAACATTATAATTACAGCTACTACAACTTTCTTGAAAGCTGGCAAAATAATATCAAGTCGTTTTTTCTTTTGAATAATACGATCAATTAGTGAAAACAAGCATCTTCTTTTTTTCCCCCTTACAATTAACAAACAATACATCTGTTATACTACGGTTGCAAGTATGCGATTATATTTCCTTAGAAGGGATTCTGAAAGTCAGATTTCATAGTGAATTATGTTTTTATTACGGAGCTAAAGATGATGCCACCAGAAAGAAAAGCAGAGAGGGTAATGCAATATTATATATAATTAAAGAATGAATGAAAGAACAAGTGATTGTTGAGTTGCTAGAGTCCTGTGCCCTTCAGTGTCTTGGAAGGGAAATATACTTAATTAGGAATGTCATATTCCACTGCTCTCTTCACAAGAGAGTCTGACCACAATATGTTGCATCCTGGCCAGATTCCTCATCATGAAATCTCCATTCTAACATGGATATAGGATTTTTTCTTCTCTTTAGGCAAGCTAAAAATGAAAAAGCTAGAATTTTGCTAATCTCCATTTAAATGGCCTTGAATAAAATAAGCTTGATATTCAAAGATGCTGAGAAACTATTTCTCCCATTGACTTCAATAGGATTTGGGGGTGTTTGAAATATTTGAAAAATCAGGCCACTTAAATAGCTAAAGTTTTAAGCTCTTAAACACATATTTAAACAACTAATTTTAAGTTTGAAAAATATGGATATTTAAGCAGTAATCACAGAAACAAAAATCATGCTTTTCCTTTTTTGCACAGTACTCTGTACAGTCACTGCTTAACAAGCAAACCTCTAACTGCTGCACCCATCTAACACCATAATCAATTAAAAAGAAAGAAACATAATAGCAAAAAAAAATTATGGCTCACCTTAAAAAGACTTTCTAGAATAATTTAAGATGTATGATGCAGGCACTCCAGCCTGAGGAAACTACTAACTCCCCTTGTCTGGCTAGAGACGAGAGAGAAAAAGTATTTGTGCAAAATTTAAAACTATTCAAATGTCCACATTTTCCATATTCTGATGGTTACAAATAAGATGCTATTTATTTAATTTGATGTGGTTATGCCATTGTTTTGAAACAGCTTGAACATATGTGCAATTTTGTACTGCATAAATTCTCCATGGGAAAAAAACAGCATTCAACTGGGGGAGGGGGGGAGAATATGAAAAAACATAAAACTAACTTTCTCCAAATCAAAGCCCAAGAACTTTCATACATCTCTCCTGTGAAATGCACTTGTCAATTTATAAAATATCCCACTGCCCTCTCCTGATTTGAATAGTATGTGTTTCCATGTTTCATGTCCACTAGCAGCTAACCTATACATTGTACTTAAAAACTACTGTTAGGATCCTTAAGTGTAAACCCAGACAGGTAACTGTTATTTGCATGCATACATACAGATCCATAGGTTTTCAGAGACAGATGAACTACCTGAACATTTTGGGTAACAGAATGTAGGTGTTTGTTTACAAGAATTCTTGGTTCCAGGTTTTCTCTCACTGAGGAAAAAAAGAAAATGCCTTTTTTTTTTAAATGAAAGGTGCTAAGACAAAGGTGGGGTCAGGGAGGGTAGGTTCTACAGCAGTGTAGCAGGGACTTGGCTGCGCCTAGTACCTACCAGGGTGAAGACAGCCAGAGTGCTCTGCGGCTGGCAGGTTGGCAGCTGATCAGGCAGGGAAACAGCAAGCTGAACAGATGCTGCCATGCCCAACCACTGGTCCATTCCCAGGGTGGAATGAGCAGCTGGAAGAGAGTGGACACAACCACTGGCCCCCTGCCTGGGGCAGAATGAGAGCTGAAGCCTGGGTCCCACATGACTCTGGAGCATGGCCAGCCAAGTAGGCAGGCAATGCAGGGGCACGATGCCACCTAAAGCCCCAGGACCACAGGTGTGGTGGATGTTGACAGGGCAAGGCACATGGGAGCAGGAAGGGATCTCTGTTGGCCCAAGCCAGCCCGAAACTTACAGGATAGATACAGCCAGATTAAAAAAAAAAAAAGAGGCTGAAGAGTCCTCACTCATCTGTACCCTCAAGTACTGCTGATAGCTTGGAGAAAAATTTGACAACCAACAAGGTAACCTACTACAATAAAGATGAGGACAGCATGCCTCAGGGGTCCCAAACTTGCCACATAAATCAAAAGGTTTAGTTGAGCTTAGCCTGACCCATCCTCCTCACCCCAGCCATGTGTAAAATGTACAACAGAAAAACAAACAAACAAAACTTTGCTACCTTAGGCAGTATTCATTTCTAGATTTCTCTGTAGAGAAGGAACAAAATGACAGGGAAGTACTCTTCTTGCCAACTCCTGGCAGTAGAAATTCATTGACAACTCCTCCCTCCCCACCTCAAAAATGAATAAACCACTAAATAAAACTACATGAATATTCTAAATTTGTCAAATTGTTACAAGAGAAGTTACCAAGTATATATACAGTAAACTGAACAGGCACCTTTTGTCTCTTGGACAAAACGTTTTCACTAGGAACCCCCAAAAGTCATCAGATCTAGCAGCACAATCGCTAACCCAGCAACATTGATAAGGTGTGTAATTGCTTAGTGCCCTGTATGACAGCATGCTACTCGTAACCTATCAAAAGTTTGTCCATAGAACTAGTGGCATACAGAGACTATGAAATTTGGCTTTTTATATTCTATAAAATAAGCAGGGGGCTAAGTGAGATCATTTAAATATCATTTGCAGTTTCACCACTCTATAACCAGTCAATCAGTGAGTACAGGCACTATACATTAAGACCCCATTACAAGTGGTAAGGAACATACAGCATATGCAGGCATGCTCCCGTATTGTAGAAAATGAAATTAGGACAGCTCATGCATAAGGCTGTAAGTGTGGAAGGCAGCTCCTTGAATACCCATGCATTTAGCAGGGTTTTCTCTATTAATTTTAATATTTTATGTTACCTTTTGGGGGCCTGGCTGGTCCACGGGGTGGGGGGGAGTACTGTCTGTCTGGGGGTAGGGGGACAGTCAGGAGGCTAAAAATAACCTGGTCCCAGGGAAGAGGTAGGGAAAGCACAGCTCCAGGCCTGGGGCCAGCAGCTGAGCTTTCCCAGCCCTCATAAGTGTACAAAAGATCCAGACAGTTACATCTGTCTAAAAATAGCCAACCTGATCTAGGTTAAGTGTACCTTGGAGGCAGGGTTAACTTGGAATAGGCCAGCCATTTTTAGACAGATCTAACTATTAGGGCTGTGCAAAATTTTGGTGGCCATTTCGTTTTGGATTCGGACGTTTTGACAGTTGAAACACCAAATCCAAAATGAAACACGGGCTCCGAAAACAAAACAGGCCATCTGAAATTATTCAGATGTTTTCGAAACATTTTCGATGGTTCAGAGCTGTTTAGGAGGTGGGCTTGCAGGGAAAGAGGTGGAGAGGAAGGACTGCTCTGATATTGACATCTGTACCTGGCCAGCGAAAACAATCTTTCCCTGAGGTCCTTTCCAAACCCAGTGCCGGGGAATTGAGCCGGGGCTGAGGGAATGTTCAGGTCTCTAAACATTCCCCCAGTTCCCAGTTCAATTCCCCAGCTCCATCTTTCCTCCAGCTCTCTGATCACTTCCCCCAGCTCTTCCCAGGGGTGTGGGCTCCCAGCTGATACAGGATGACAGCAGGCTGCCACTGCCAGTTGTTGATGATGGAAGCTCTGGGATATTTCCAGTCAGCAGCAGCAGCCTGATAAAACCCTGCATGCAGATTTGGGGGCTGCATCCCCTGGGAAGAGCTGGGGGAATGTTTTTTAAAGACTCATACTCACTAGCTACAGAGCATGCAGATGACAGCATGCTGCCGCTGTCAGCTCTGGCCAGCACCAGCACCCAAGTCTGCCTGGCACAGCCCGCACCAAGCGCCGGGAAGAACCCAGTGCTGGCACTGGCCCCAGCCAGCAGCAGCAGCCTGCTGTCATCCCACACGCATATTCAGGGGCCTATTTCCCCCAGGAGAGCTGCAGGGCTTCCTCCTGCGGGGAGCCGGCACCCAGATCTGCATACGAGATGACAACATCCAAGCCCAAAGGGAGGTAATCCCAGCATGGATCAAAGGGAGCAGGAGGGCACAAAAGCCCCCATGGCTCTCCAAAAGTATCCAGGAATGTCTTCTAGCTAAAAGGGAGGCATACACCCAATGGAAGAGAGGGGCCATCACCAGGGAGGATTATACTGCGGTTGCTCGGGGATGCAAGGGGACAGTCAGGAAGGCCAAGGCAGAGATGGAACTGGGACTAGCTTCCTGGATCAAAGACAACAAGAAGTTCTTTTTTAAATACACAGGGGGCAAAAAGAAGGTACCGGGTAACGTGTGGCCCCTGCAAGACATGCTAGGAAATTTGGTCATCACAGCAGATGACAAAGCTAACCTATTTAATAACTTCTTTGCCTCCACTTTCCTGAGCAGGGACCAGATCAGCCCCTCCATCGGGCTTCCCTCAGGCCTCAGGGGAGGTGCACTTAGGCCACGGGTCAGGGAGGAACTAGTCAGGGAACTTCTGGAGGGACTGGATGTATTTAAATCAGCTGGTCCAGATGATCTCCACCCCAGTGTGCTGAGGGAATTAGCTGAGGTCATTACGGGACCCCTGGCATAGCTATACTAGCACTCATGGTGCTCTGGTGTGATGCCAGAGGACTGGAAGAGGGACAATGTGGCTCTCATCTTCAAAAAAGGGAGAAAGGAGGACCCAGAGAACTATAGGCCAATTAGTCTTACCTCAATCCTGGGTAAGCTTTTTGAGAAAATTATTCTGGCACATGTCCACAAGGGCCCAGCAGGGGGAGATTATGCTTAGGGGCAACCAACAGGGGTTCAATAGAGGCAGGTCCTGTCAGACCAACCTGGTGACCTATGACCAGATCACCAAATCCTTAGATGCAGGGGTAGCAGTGGACATAGTCTTCCTGGGTTTTCAGAAGGTCTTCGACACTGTCTCTCACCCTGTTCTTATTAAGAAACTGGGGGACTGTGGTGTCCACACCCACACAGTCAAATGGGTCGCCAACTGGCTGGAGGGCTGCACCCATACAGTGGTAGTGGATGGGTCATTTTCGACCTGGAGGGATGTGGGCAGTGGGGTTCTGCGGGGCTCGGTCCTTGGGCCTGCACTGTTCAACATCTTCATCAGTGACTTGGACGAGGGGTAAAAAGCACCCTGTTCAAATCTGCTGATGACACTAAGATGTTGGGGGATGTGGGCATGCTAGAAGGAAGGAATAGGCTACAATTGGACCTAGACAGGTTACAGGGGTGGGCAGATGAGAATAGGATGGGATTCAACACTGACAAGTGCAAGGTGCTGCACCTGGGGAGGAAGAACCAGCACCATACCTACAGGCTGCGGAACTCCCTTCTCACCAGTGCAGAGGCAGAAAAGGATCTTGGAGTCATCATTGATGCCAAGATGAATATGGGCAGGCAGTGTGGGGATGCGGTCAGGAAGGCCAACCACACCTTGTCATGCATCCACAGATGCATCTCAAGCAGGTCCAGGGAAGTGATACTCCCCCTCTATGCAGCACTGGTCAGGCCGCAGCTGGAATACTGTATCCAGTTCTGGGTGCCACACTTCAGGAGGGATGTGGACAACACAGAGAGGGTCCAGGGGAGGGCCACTCGCATGATCGGGGGACACCAGGGCAGGCCCTATGGGGACAGGCTACGGGACCCGAATCTGTTCAGCTTCCATAAGAGAAGGCTGAGGGGGGGATCTAGTGGCCTGTTACAAACTAGTCAGAGGGGACCAGCAGGCATTGGGGGAGTCCCTGTTTCCCTGAGCACTACCAGGAGTGACTAGAAATAACAGTCACAAGCTGGCAGAGGGTAAATTCAGATTAGACATCAGAAGGCGCTACTTCACTGTCAGGGCAGCTAGGATCTAGAACCAACTTCCAAGAGAATTGGTGCTGGCTCATACCCTGGGCGTCTTTAATCACCTTGCTGGGGTCATTTGACCCCAGTACTCTTTCCTGCCATGGCAGGGGGTCAGACTTGATGATCTGCTCAGGTCCCTTCCGATCCTACTAACTATGAATTTATGAAACATGCTGCTGCTGCTGCCAGCAAGTGATACTAGCTTTGTTTTGAAACATTTGAGGTGCAGTTTCCCAGAAACCCCTCCACCTACTCCTTGAAACTTGGCAGGCTTCATGGCCTCAGAAGTGGGTAACATCCCTGCAAGTTGCATCTGAATCATGCATAGAATGACAAAGTTATAAGCAGCTTTGTGGTTCCCAATTATAGCCTATGGCCGAAACACCGCTGAAATTCCGGAACATAGATTCATACATGTTAGGGTCATTAGGGACCTCAAAAGGTCGCCAAGTCTGACCCCCTGCATAGGCAGGAAAGAGTGCTGGGTTCAGATGACCACAGTCAGATGCCTATCTAACCTCCTCTTGAAGATCCCCAGGGTAGGGGAGAGCACCACCTCCCTTGGGAGCCCATTCCAGATTTTGGCCACTCTAACTGTGAAGAAGTTCTTCCTAATGTTCAGTCTAAATCTGCTCTCTGCTAGCTTATGGCCATTATTTCTTGTAACCCCCAGGAGTGCCTTGGTGAGCAGAGCCTCACCAATTCCCTTCTGTGGGGAAGAACCATTTCCCAACCTTGCCTTGCGGAGGCTGAAGAGGTCCAGGTACCCTAGTCTCTCGTCGTAGGGCTTGGCCTGTAAGCCCTTAACCATATGAGTGGCCCTTCTCTGGACCCTCTCCAGGTTATCCACATCCCTCTTGAAGTGCAGAGGGGAAATATCACCTCCTTGGTTCTGTTTGTCATGCATCTGCTGATGCACGATAAAGTGGCGTTAGCTTTGCTGATGACTTCATCACACTGATGACTCGTGTTCATCTTGGAGTCCACTCGGACTCCTAGATCCTTTTCCAATTCCATGCTGCCGAGCAGGTTATTTCCTAGGCAGTAGGTGTGTTGGATATTTTTCCTCCCTAGGTGGAAGTTTTTGCCAAACAGTTTTGGCCAAAATGAAACAGGGCAGTAATTCAAAACACCAAAATGAATCACTGTCCCTCTGAAATGCCAAATCCAAAACCAAACGACAGTTGTTTTGGACAGCCCTACAAAACACTGAAACAAAACACTGTCCCTCTGAAATGCCAAATCCGAAACAAAACATAGGCGTTTCGCACAGCCCTACTAACTATCTTGAACTTCTGTATATTTCACACTTAGATCCATCTAAATAGTGTAAGATCCACACCTGGGTGAAATAAATTAGAAAGGGAGGCCATTTTAACATGATCTAACCTCCCCAAATGTTTGTTCCTAGCCCTTGATACTGTATGACAGAGAAGAGACTTTATTAAAAGCTCTGTAATGGTCATGTCTTTGTTACTGCAATTCACTATGCCAAGTGAGCCCAACATTTAAAAATCACACATGCTCAATAATTAGTGTAAGAATAGCACCCCATATGTTTAACAAAAGCAGCTGCTAAGAGCCACTTTAGCCCAGAGTTCTGCTCACTATGCTGGCTCTCCTCAGAGTACCAAGTCAAATTCAACTTCTTCATATCAATCCTTAAAAGCCCCTGTGGAATCAGTCCAATTGAGCACCTCTGTAGCTACAATGTTAACCTTTCCTACTAGCTACATTTCTCAGTCAACCTCAAGAGTGAAGCACATAAGGTCAGAAGACAGGGCTCCTTCAGCAACAAAGGAAGGCTTTGAACTCATTACTGGAGATTAGTGCCCTGAAAGCTGTGAGATTTGTGGTCACAGTATTAAAAAAACAAAACAAACGTATTTGATTTGACTTACCCACAGCTGCAAAGGAAGCCAACAAGGAGGAGAAATTAAGAAAAAAAAGAAAAGAAATAAAGGAAGAAAGAGAGAGGAGGAGAAGGAAGAGAAAAAACAAAAGAAGCAAAGACACAGTAAGAAGAGGAGGAAATTATTTTAAAATACAGCCTCAAGCATTTTGAAACAGAGGGGAAAAGTAAGCCACTGTCCTAATTGGGCATGGTTTATCTCCCTCTTGATACCTAACTGATTTACTAGAATAAAGACTGACACTCTAAGAGCCTTAATGAAATTTATAAACAATATTTGGTGCAGAGAATGATTTGATCCAGATTACTTCAAAGGTAATAGGAAAGTCACTAATAATGAATAGTGATAGCTAGCATTTCTTATCCTGTATATGCCTAGTTTGCCCCATTTTTCCTTTGTACAAATAAAGCACATACATTTCATTATTTAATAAATGAAGCAGTTTGTAAAATGTTTTTCTGTCACCATATTTGAATTCCATTCAATACTTGACATTGGTATTTAAGAGATCTGTACTATCCATTACGTCACAAATATTGACAAGTGGTAAGCTGGTTCTTTTCTTTGGGACTGAAAAGTATTCCCCATACATTACACACCATTTAATGTGTTTGTATTTACATGTAAATTCATTGTTCTGCCTATAAATTATAGTGTTTAAGCAGATCACTGTGATTATTTTAAATGCTTTATTAATCCAAGCAATCTGACAAGACCCAGACATACAATATAAAAGACAATCTTTGGAGCTATTAAAATGCCAGCTGCAAACTTTATCATTTTGTTTACTACACACCAAGCAGACTCAAATCCCTTTAGTGTTGACTAAGAATGAAGGCATTGTTATCCTTACTCTGAAATCTGATTTCTTCTTAAACCGCTAAAAAAAAACATTCTCCCAATTCTTTCACATGGTAGGATGCCCATGATACCACAGGATATTTTATGCTACTTCACCTAAACATTTAGAAGTGATACTTCTTCCTCCCACCCACCCCCAACTGCAAATGGTGGGAATCTTTAGATACATAATTTAACACACAACCTCAATTAATTTCTAAAAATATAAACTGGACTAGACGACTCTGTTTTCTCTCCTCCTTGACAAACAAAATATTGGATTTAAGCACCTCCTCTTTTTTTGCCTACCTGGGGGACAAGCGGGATTGTACACATTCAGAGGAAAAGGGTTACTTTAGTTTAATGGAAACAATAAAAATTGTGGTTTTCAGTGTGTCACAGGGATAAAGAGAGGGGAAGACCCCCAAAGAACCAGGAGGGAGCCCCAGGATCAGGAACCCACTGAGAGAAACAAAAATAACAGAAAAGGAAATAAAAACTGCTTACCTGCAGCAGAATCCACAGCAGAGCTAGAGGCGGGACCTGCGCAGCACGTCAGCCGCATCTTTATAAAGTTACGGCTGGTAGATGACATCAGCCACAGAAGCCAGCTGGCGGGCATAAAAGAAGCCACCGGCAAGGAAGAGGGGGAATCGATGCTGGCAAGAGCACCAGCAAGAGAGGTCGCTCCGGAGGCAGATTCCCCCAGTAGGGAAGAACGCAGCAGAGCACGCAGCAAGCCAGAGACTGCTGGCTGCCACGGGCAGAGGAGAGAGCCGAGAGCAGTTCCTCCAAACCGGGAACCCAAAGAAGAGAGCCTGGGGACGCAGATAAACACTGACATCCATCACAACGGCCGAGGGGCTACAGATGCCAGCATAATCTACGGGATTAAACCAGGTGGGACCATTGAGGGCACCAGGGAAGCCAAAGAGATATGCCAGGTGGGAGACAGGACGCAAGGGCAGCTGGAGAGGCTGCGAATGACAGCCTTCGGTGGCGTGGCATGGCATGGTCACGGTGACGGACGGGTGGACAGACACCCAGGGGAGGATTGCCAGTGGCCCTAAGAAGCCCCAGGGGGGATGACGAGAGAGGAAAGGTGGCAGAGCCTACAGTAGATACTAGCCACTGACTGAGTCTCAGATAGACCTTACGGTCTATACATGTTGTTAGCAGCCAGGCCAAGGAAGGAGCCTGGGAGAGGGGATTTAGGGGTCCCTCAGATTACATCTGTAGTTTTTTTTCCCTCAGTTTAGATTTTGTGTTTCCCACTTTTGGAGGGGTTGTAGGTCAGAGCAAGTATCCCAAGTATTATTAAGTCTCTAGAAGAGCTTTTGGGGAAACTAAATAATCATAGATTAGATAATTTGACTGCAGACAGCTCACGATGTAGGCAGGGCAGACTGCATCAGCCACGTAAAAGGATTCAGTGGCTCAACGGCTGGGAGCCTGGTCAGGAGAATAACTGTGATCCATCAAGGCTGGGTATAAGGGCGAGGTATAGGGGAGGTGGAGCCTCGTAGAAGATCACCTGGTAGCTGTCCCATAGTCAAGAGAACCATGGTAGTTGGACACCAACCACTGAAACAAGATCCGAAGTCGTGGCAGGCAAGATTGGGGAAAGACTACTCTGGAAAGAGACACCCACTCGACATAATAGTGGGGACGGACAGACGAATACCACCAAACATCAGGGCCTGAGCGGCACGTGACCGGATGTTCGAGGCCAGATGGGCACACGGTGAAAAAGGAAACCAAGGAGTGAAGGCTTATTTCTAGCTGCTGTGTCCCCATATCCTGGGCTCAAGTCTCAGGCAAGTGATCAGTATCAGTTTAAAACAGATGCTGTCTTTGCTGTGGTATCAGCTATATCAAGGATGTGTCCTGGTGCAACTGATCCACTGCATTGGCATCTATAGATGTTGCCAGGGACATTGTCCCACAAGGTTATGGAGGATCCCCTGCTTGCAAACACGTGCTAAATTGGGACACAACACCAAGATGCATGTACTGCAAGAATTCCCTGTAAGAGAATTTGTGGCTACAGGTAGACACTCAACCATTTAAAGCAACATAAATTATACTTATCTTTGGTTGCATCAACATTTTAAGGCAGTGGTTCCCAACCTTTTTAGACCACAGACCAGCAAACCATGGCCCAGAAGCAACTGCAGACTGGAAGTGACCACAGACTGGCAAAACTGTGGACCAGCATATTGCAGACTGAAAGTGACTGGCATACCACAGATGCTCAGTATAAAGAGGGTTGGCTGCCGGTCTGCAGTATAGTGGTCTCTTCTGGACTTCCGGTCCTACAGCAAACCCTCCTGCAGACCGGCAGCCATTCCTTTGTGGCCCAGTACAGCCCGGGGATTGGGAACCTCTGTTTTGGGGCACCTGAAATGTGACAAGGGGCCAGGACATCTGTTTGCTCATGACTTGGGCTGCCATAGAAATGTTCATGGTGGCACAAGGGTGATATTTGTATGCACATTATTATTCAGTCACAACACGGGACACCTATATACAAGCAGCAAGTGGTAATTACTGCATTTCAGCAAACTCCAGGGTCTCATGTATCAGTGTCCCTGTGCTTAAAAATGGTTTGGGGGCACTTTACCTAAAGCTTGTTCAAAGCACCCCCACCAACATTTTTAAGTGTATGGACGCTGGCATGAGAGGCTTCAGGCATTTTAATCACAGTGGTTCTCAGAACCACTCTAATTAAAGTACCCCTCACCCCCACCCCAAGAGCATGTGTATAAATGCCCAGGGAAATCCTGAAAAAGAGAAGTAGATTTAGAAAAAAAACCTGCAGAGAGCTAGAACCCAAAATGATGACTGTTTTCTTATGTAGACAATAGATTTTTAATTTTAGTTACAGCCAGGGGCTCATATTTTTATCTTTGAGTTTATACCAGTTGTCTGGGAATGGCTACTATGGGAGATGAGGAGGCCATAGCAGGTGCATTGCAGGCAACCTACAGCAGGGTGCCAGTTTTGAACTGATGTTTTGAGCTCTGCCAGAGATCCAGACTCAGGACAGAGTAGGTTTAAACCCTTAAAAGGTGGTGGAAGCCTAGAAAGAAGCTGAAGCCAAGCACAAGTGAAAGCTAGACAGGGCCAGAGGGCCCAGTGCCCGAGTGGACAGACATCAGGGCCAGAGGCCCCAGTGCCAAAGAAGGCAAGACAGGGCGCTAAAGCCCAGAAGCTAGGTCTAACACAGTGGATCTGGGCTAAGGGCCCAGCCAGAAGAAAGGGGTGGAAGCCGGGAAGCCAAGGCATGGATGTGACTAGGAGAACAGCTGGAGGTCACAAATAGCCCTTAAGGTGACAGGTGCCCTGGGGGCACTGATGGGCCAAGAGGGCCCACTCAGAGCTTGATGAGCAGGATTGAGATCAGTAGGGTCCAAAAAGGACCTGCTGGCTGACAGACAGACAGGGGCTCAATCTGGTACCAAAGAGCATTCTCCCTTATTGCATATTAACTTAGTACATCAAGGCATGGCAGGAAAAAAAAGGGGGGTGGTACCAAGGGAGCCAGAGCATAGCAGGAGTTGTACAGCCACCCAGGGGCCTCAAAGCCATCCCTGGGGTCTTGATCCTTGTTACAATATACCGGTATATTAGAAAGAGAACCAGGATCCTTATTATAGAACCGTAAAATATTATTTTTGTAGAGTAGAAATGCAAAAGGGAATGCAATTGAGTTGTGGGGGGACAGGACACCAGAATTACACCAAACAAAAGCTCCTCACTCCCAAAAGAAAAAGGAGTTTCAAATTAAAAAGAAAGTAGGAATGGCTTAACAACATGTCAGGGTAGCAGTTGTAAAAGCACAGGTGCTGAATCTAAGACCTTTTGTGAAAATGCTTATCTAGACATTTCACAAACTGGTTCTTAGCACCATTCCTTTCTCTGAAAGTACAGTTGCCTGCAGAAAGCAAACGAGACTCTCTGAATCTAAATGTGTGAGCATCTACTTGGGCTCAAACATCTGCTGTATTAGCATGACAGCAGCAACAAACTCAAACCTCTATAGGTCTCACTAGAGAACGATAAGGAGTCACACACTGTGTGTGAACTACACAAGCAGATTCTTCTGAAAGGCAATTTGATAAATTAGAGACTTGAGTTTATCATACCATTGAGGGGGATTCAACTCCCAGCTCTGCTTTAACTGATGTCATACATCTTCCCAGATATTTTATGTATGCTGGCAGCACCTCCCCAAAAGAAGGGACTTGGCTAATAAATTGTAATAGCAGTCAGAGGAAGTACTAAGTCTTGAACATACAGCTTCCTAGTTTACAGCTTAGTATGGTTTTTCCTAGACTATATAACTATATACAAAGCTGCATGCACATTTATGCTATACTTATATCAAGTTAGGTGAAATTTGTCCATGGCCTTTCATCTAAAACCTTTAATGATGCCCAGAAAAATAAGGCTGGATTAAAGCAGTATTTTTCCACATCAGAGAATGCACCCCATACAAAAGCATGAAGAGCTTTTATCATCCTCAATTGTTCTCCAGAATCCCAGCTTTCATTATAAATAAATAAATAAATAAATAAAGGAATAAATCATTAGATCTTATGATGGGAAATAAGACCTTAAAATATGATGCAAGTATCAGACGCCATGATGTATGCCTTGAGTTTCAAGGAGCCTAAAACAGCAGATTTCAGATGTAAAATTGCTCCATTTGCTTTAACTATGTTAGTTAAGCATTAACATTTGAAGTACTTCACCCCTAAGAAAGAGAGAAAGAGAATGCCATGAATATCAACAGTATCTATGCCAGGGCACCACTCCTTATAGGGGGCCTTTTAACACTAGTTGAAAGGGTTGAGAGAGGAAAAAGAGAAGACAGACAACTCTTTTGACTTCCATGCTCAAATTTGAAAAGTTTTGGAAACAATGGATTAAATGAAAAATGTCACCATAAGCAGGACAAAACCAGCACATCTCTCTGCAGCCATGGGAGGACTCAACAGAATCAATGGAATGGTTGCAATATGCAAGCAACTCAAGATATCATGCTAAAAGCAGTACACTGCCACTGTGAAATGGTTCTCTTCACTGGAATGCTTCTTGGGAATCTGTAGGAACTTGATCCCATGAAACAATTCCACACATGAATACAAAAGAGGCAGTCCCGACAAGACCCATTACTATGCCCCATAATCTGAAGTAACTAGAAGTCAGAACTGATGCTTCACACTGCCTCTGAAAAGGGAAAGGAGAACAATTCCATTCTACCAGAATACACACATTTCCATCAACATTTGATTTTCACAATCAATATAGAACCATAATTTTATTTCAGTTGTGCACTAAAATGTTTCTTTTGGTAGCTTTGGATTAGTAGCAAGCGGGTCCATGAAGTGTACTTCTATTCTAGAAAAAAAATTGTGAAACTGATTTTGGGGAATTTGAAGCTTATTCAATGTTTCAAGCTTATTTCAGTGTTTTTATATCAAGCTTGCTTAGTTTACATCTAAAAAGAGACATTTTTCCTAAATGGCAGCCCTGGAATATGAATGTTCATCTGTGTCCTTGTCCTCAGAGACATCTACATTGTTTTCAATAGCATTGAGCAGGTATAACTGAGCAACTCTATAATTAGAATTTAAAAAAACAATTATGTCTTACCCGTTTTGGATGTGAAGCTCTTTATAGGATTAAGAACCTGTTTGTCATGCTTGTAAGCTACTATGACTGAAGCCACAGAGGAAGCAGATCTGTTGAGTAAGAAGACACTATTTTCTCATTCACTTTTCAGAGCAGAACCATGCTTTTAGAATTCAAAGATGACAAGAATCCCATAGGGTAAATTTATACATTGAAATAGAAATTCATTTTTTGATATTGCATACCAGCAAGGTTTCAAAAGAAATCTAACAAACAGACCATTGTAAAATCTCTGTGAGGGGATTTGACAAGTTAAAGAAAAAAGCATGGTGCCTTCACTTGTAATAACAAAACTCAATTTTTCCACAAGCTCTGTAAGCAGCTAGCTTATTTTCAACCAAGGAGACTTACAGAAGCTACAGTCTCATTCTTTAAAATTCTCAGAACCCACAACACAGAAATTCTCAACAGTACTCAGGCTCAGATTACCAGTCAATATATTAATTTTCTTCTAGAACACGAGTATCAAACTTGCCTTGGACCCCAGGCCGATCCAGAACATGGGACCTCCTTGCAGGCTGGATCCAGCCCAGCAATGGCAGCAGCAGCAGCATCTCCAACTCAGGGTATGCAGCAGCAATTCCAGCACCCCCTACCCCCAATGCCAGAGACACAGCTACCATTATCACATACACAGCTCTGCCAGTGGCAGTTCCAGCTCTGTCTTCAGCAAGTAGGCCGACAACCAGGGAAATAGGGACATGGCAGTGATGTCATCCCTCACTTGCCCTACTGCAGCCAAATTACTGAAAGACTCCTGGATTCTGAGGCAAACCACTTTGCCCAACTTCTGGTGGCCCATTAGTAGTCCAGGTCAGACTGTGGGCCATATGTTTGACACTAGAGGTACACTGATATATCAGGGGCCATATCAGATTGGCACTGATAAAAAGAAAATCAACATGATTGACTACCAGCTTTTTTTGTCTGCTGTAGCCTATAACGTACCAATAAGTATAATATGCCTTCTGATTGGGGTCCTGGACACCGCATGCATGTACGCAGCCAGGCAGCATTGAGAACAGCACTCTGCAGGTAAGTTTGTGGAGGGAAAGAGCATGGGGGAGTAGATCAAGGCCCCCATTGCAAGGTAGGGAGTGGGGCAGGGGCAGGGGTAGGGGCACGGGGCAGTGCCCAGCCAGGGTGGTGAAGGGTCCCCAGGGCTGGGGTCAGGAATGCAACACCCATGGGCAGATCACCCAGGGGGCACAGGGGCAGTGGGGGTGGCTCCCTGCTGCAGTGCACACTCCCAGGGGAGGCTTGCAGGGCATGTGCAGGGCAGATGCCGGATGCCAACTCTGGGGTCAGGGCTGTCTACTCTGCTGCCTTTGCCCCTGGAGCCACATGCTGGCTGCACATCCCCTGCCCACATGGCAGCAGTGGCAAATTGTGCCTCCTGCTGCTGGATGGGCAAGGAATTCGTGGCTGTTGTGGGGCTCCTGGGCAAAGGCAGAACAATGGAGACTTCCGAGCCCACAGCAGGCAGCCTGTATCCACTCGTCAGAAGCATCCCTGTGCTTAACAATGGTGGTGGAAATGTTTGAACTAAAGCTAATTTGACGAGCTTTAGTTCAAACACCCACACTGCCATTTTTAAGTGCTGGGACGCTGATCCCCTGAATGAGCCGCCCACAGCTTTGTCCCGCTCCGCGCCCCACCTCTGGGGTCCCATTCACTACTGTGTGCGGCACCCTACCAAGCCACACTGCACCTGTACCATGGGGCAGCTGCCACATGGGTGCAAGATGTGGGGGGTGATCCCCACTGCCCCCCACTGCACAGGGGGGCTGTGACAGCCAAAACCAGAAAGATAAATAAGCAATAAATATGTGCTTCTTGGAGGCACTTGGAATTTTTGTCTAATATAAGCTTGTAAGTTTGTAACCCGCAAATGTAACTTGTAACTGTTCGTGAAACTGACTAGGCCTAAAAGACAAAGCTATAGCTGTAAGATTAGCTGACCTAACAGTTTTTCCTCAGAGTTCAGCCTTGCTGATAAAAACTGGATTCAACCGCCTGGCATACCCAGTACATTCCAGGAAAGCGTGTCTTAAAAAAGTATAGTCAGCAAGATCTAAAGAGGTTGGATTTAGGCACAGTAATGTTAATTTCAAACCTGAAGATGCTGCACTATAATTTGCTTATTGGATAAACCTAAGTTTGTGTACTAACCTTTTATGATAATTTTTAACACCTTTTAATCCCATAGGGTAAAAGATATAGGGCAAGATTGTGAGTGGCTCTAAAGCCAACAGATTAGCATAAGACTAGGTACAACCAGCAGGAAGGAGGGAACAGGACGGTAATTACTTTTCCAAGCCCGGACCTGCACTCCTGGTGTGAGTGAGCATCGGATCCTGATCAAGGGACTTTTCCCTGTGATCCCTTCGACAGCATAGATCGGGGATGCCTGACTTTGCTGGAATCACCTGGCATGCACCTGGCCTTGAGGGGACTATCAAAAAGTTGCCAACCCATATCTGTCTCTCTATTGTTTTGAACAGCCCAGTGGCTGATACCCTCACAGTGCCTAGCTGGCCTGCGACAGATTGATCTATTTATCTGTTGTCATTATCTGTTGTTATTATTTACAATTAGCTGTTTAATATTGCATCATCTGCTTATTACATTTATCTTTCTGTTAACTGTTGTGTGTGTAAACTACAATAAATTTGCCTTTGCTTTACTCCCAACTCTGCCTCCCCTAACCCAAACCAAACAGCCCATTGGCTGATGCCCTCACAGTGCCCAGCTGGCCTGTGACAGGGGACTCTGCCACAAGGGCCCAGAGGCTCCAATCGCCACTCCTGAAGCCAGTGAGTGCATGGTTTTGGTTTGGGTTTTTTTTGTTTTTTTAAGTGCCAGGACTAGGCTGAAGCCAGGCAGCAGTGGGGCTAGGCAGGGCAGCCATGGGGGCTTCTCCCATGGCTCCCCCCACCCGGGGAGAGGCAGGCACAGTCAGAGGAACCACCTGGCTGTACCTGCCTCTCCCTGGCCAATCTGAAATCACTGAATCTGTCCAAATCAGTGCCAAATCGAATTACCATCCTCTGAGTTGGCCAAATCTGAATCAAATACTTCCCTATTCGCACAGGCCTAATATATAGTGTCAGGAGCAGGAAATCAGAACCCAAGGTCAGGAGAGTACCCTCATTACTGGATGAGCTGCTCCCATGAATCTTGCATTCCTTTATATACAAGCAGCACAACCCAACTCCCTTTCTGAGACTTGACTTCACTGGTCATTCAAACCACCAGCAGAGAAACCTCAGCTTAAGTTTTATTTTCCTACTTTCTCCTGGCAAAGTAATTTTACTCCAAAGATGCAGAGCCAGTAAACATTATTCATATAAAACAATTATTTTAGTCACAAAATATTATTTGCGACATAAAACAAACATAGATAGATGGATGTACAAGCTGTTAAATGGAATAGAAGACAGCATTTTAAATGAAGAAACTGAAAATTAGTGCCCAAAGGTTTGGTTCTGAAGAACTGTATGTGCAAACTGAAAGTAGCTCACATTCCTAACAAGCTACCAAGCTCATGACTTACTCGGGATAAGATGCCAAATAAATCTAATTGGTATCTCAAAAGGAAACAATTTAATATTCCTAATCCATCCCCAGTGGCATCTGAACTGTCAGTTTTGTTTATATCAATAACTGAATCAAATTGGATTTGCTGATGTGGCCAAGAAAAGAAAATATATTTCTACGGTTAAGGGGAAAAAAAGAACCATCTAGAAGTTAACTGGAGAAGAACCCGTGTTCAGAGTAAATGAAAATATGGCTTCTGATGCTGATATGTTAGCTGAGGCATCTGAAATACCAGCTCATATACTTTCAGTTATCTTTGATTTCTTACAATTTAATGTCAGACTGCCACAAAGTTAAAACCACAAAATTAAAAGCATAAGATAATCAACGAAATAATACTCAAAATAAATCAGCCTCATCTCAATTCTTTAAGGTCTTTGGCTCTAGCAAGTTGTCAAGAGAAACAAATTTCAAGTACCTTATTATATGAGATAGCTTTGATACTGAACATGACACATTTGAACATAGAAACAGGCAGCAAGAAAGTTACTCAATTACTTCTATGGATATAAAATAAGAGAATTGGTCTCTCAAACAAGTGGATTCCAGATAATTCAGGGCTTTAAAGACTACAAGTACTTCAGCTTTATTTCCTGTCTTCTACATATCAAGGTTTCATAGATTTCATAGACATCAGGGCTGGAAGGGACCTCGGGAGATCATCGAGTCCAGCCCCCTGCCCAAAGGGCAGGAAGTCAGCTGGGGTCATAGGATCCCAGCAAGATAAGCATCCAATTTACTCTTGAAGGTGTTCAATGTAGGTGCTTGAACCACCTCCACTGGCAGACTGTTCCAGACCTTGGGGGCTCGGACAGTAAAGAAATTCTTCCTTATGTCCAGCCTGAAACGGTCTTGCAGGAGTTTGTGACCGTTCAACCTTGTCATCCCTTGGGGCGCTCTGGTGAACAAACGTTCCCCCAGATCCTGGTGGTCACCCCTGATAAACTTATAGGTGGCCATCAGATCACCCCTGAGCCTACGCTTTTCCAAGCTAAAGAGTCCCATGTCTCTCAGCCTGTCATCGTAAGATTTGTTTTCCTGACCTCTGATCATGCGCGTGGCTCTCCTCTGGACTCTCTCAAGCTTCTCCACATCCTTTTTGAATTGTGGAGCCCAAAACTGGACGCAGTACTCCAGCTGCGGCCTCACCAAGGCCGAGTACAAGGGGAGAATGACGTCCTGCGATTTGCTCGAGAAGCATCTATGGATGCACGCCAGCATTTTGGTCACTTTATTAGCCGCAGCATCGCATTGGAGGCTCATGTTAATCTCGTGGTTAATGATGACCCCCAAGTCTGTTTCTTCTGTAGTGCTATCCAACGTAGCACTGCCGAGCCTATAAGGATGCTGCAGGTTTTTCCTCCCAAGGTGGAGAACCTTGCATTTTTCAGTGTTAAGCACCATCAGGTTCTCGTCCGCCCATTTGCTGAGCATGTCCAGGTCAGCCTGGATCACCCGCCTATCTTCTGGCGTGGATGCTTTTCCCCAAAGTTTGGTGTCATTGGCGAACTTGGCCAGTCCACTCCTGACTCCAATGTCCACATCATTAATGAAGATGTTGAACAGGATGGGTCCCAGGACAGAGCCTTGAGGGACCCCACTGGTCACAGGGCACCACGATGAGTGACTGCCATCAATTACAACCCTCTGGGTCTGACCACGGAGCCAATTTCCCAGCCAGCAGATCGTGGTGGAGCCAAGGCCACAACTGGCCAGTTTGGCCAAGAGGTGATCATGGGATACCAGATCAAAAGCTTTTTTGAAGTCAAGATACATGACATCAACCTCTTCTCCCTTGTCCAGGTGATAGGTCACCTGGTCACAGAAGGAAATGAGATTGGTCGAACAAGACCTACCCGCAACAAACCCGTGCTGGCTATCCCTTAGAATGCTAAGGTAACCAGCTAGGGTGTTTATGGGGCAAGATGATCAGGAATCAAAAAAAAAAAAGGCAGATATTGAACAAATGCAGCATTATGACCATGCTTATAGCCTACAGGTTTCACTGGGTCATTTCCGGATGAACAACAGAGTAATTCTGAGCACTCTGTACGAGTGAACTGAAAACAGTTTCAAATTAAGCCCTGAAAAACCTCTGACACTGCCACAAAGATAATGGTAATTATTCTTCACACCCCTCTTTTCCTATGTCACGCTCAAAGTGAAGTGCTTTCTAGATAAATGTCTGTAGCTACAAAACTAAGGATTCTTATACAATCTGCAGTAAATATGCAGAAGTCAAGAGATGCACCACATACTATTCTAAGTATATGGTCTGGCGTAAAAAGCTCTAAATTACTAGAACTGAATGCCATCAGCTGGACAGCAGGGATGTTATTTAATTAGCAACTCTCAATAGTATGATAACTTCCATTTATTCTATACTGTGTAAAATTCTGTACTCCAGTTCAGTAGTGCTTTAGACCTTACAGCATGAAGTATTTTAATTATAAAAAATGTAGTCCAATTGAATCTAAAAATTATCATCAGCTACTTGCACTGGAATAATATCCAGAAAGTTCAGGAGTCAGAGCTCATTTCCCAAACCATTTTACGGTGGTTTAAAAAAATGCCTCCATACAGTAAAAATGCCTCCATTAAGCAAAACTGTAAACTCTAATGTCAAGACACCAAAAGAACACAAATCTGGAGGTGTGAATAGGGGAATGAAGTAATAGGGAAGCAAGCAGATTTTACACAGAAAGCAGTGTTTCCAGCACAAACTTCTGAACATTTACCATCAAAAAATTAGTGACTTAAAAGAGTGTTTCTTGTAATACGATAATGATCATATTCTGATGTAATAAGTGTCTTGCTTACAAAGAATGAATTTATTCAGCTAGCAAGAAAGTTATTTTAATAACAATATGCATCCTCTAGTTTAGAATTAGTTCTAGGTAACTGAACTACAGATGTTTCCTGAACTTACAGCCTTTCCATGCATACATTTCCATGAAAGTTAATAAGACACATCTTTACATCAAGAACTTCAGGAGCTCTTCATTACGTCTGTTAACTGTGGTGTTTAAAAAATGGTCATTACAAAAAGCATGTTAAGCTGTAAACTAATACAGCAGATCTTTAAACCCAAGTAGATGCTCACACTTTTAGTTTACTCCATCTCCACTCCCATCTCTTCATTTCTACTCATGAAGTTTAAATGTGAATAAACATATCCTTAAGCACCTTGTATTCATGCACTTTTACATTTCTGTTCTTGACATTTTGTCAGGATAGTATGTTTTAAAATCATGTATAAGGTATGGTCACTAAAGGTTTGTATCTTGGTAGGCACCCTTTTTACTCCACAATATTCATTTAATTGTAGCAGAATATTCAAAGAAACTGCATTTGTAGTCACCACCATTGTGCCTATGGGCTAATACCAGGGCAGAAAGGGGTTTCATCATGATTATCTTATTCTGTTTCAGCAGGAAACATGGAATTATGGGAGAAAGTGGAGAGTGGTCATCCCTGTGGTCCTATCCTCCCTTCATAGCACCTCGGGTAGCTAACAACAGCTAGAGACAGGTCCGGACTGCGGAAGGCTAAGACTGTTCCCATCTCTACCATCATTCAGTCAAAAATGGCTGATTTGAGCCAGTACCGCATTCATAAAATTTCAGGCCTTTCATATCCTAAAAAGGATGGTGACCCCCTTCTAACTGATAACTGTATTCACTTGTCTCAGCTGAACCCTGGTGTCTTCCCTGCAGCAAATCAGAGGATTAAGAGCAGATACTTTTAAACTAAATGATGTATTGGGGGATGCATTTAAAGGAGGCAGAATAAGCAACAAAGATGAACAATCAACAAAAAAAATTAGTGCCATATCTGCAATGGTCTTGGCTAATAGTACAAGTTCCTTTTTAGTTTATCAAACTGTTCATTCTTATATATATCTTAGGATCCAAGCTACAGAGAATAAACCTACCAAAATCATGGTGTTTAACTGTTACACTCGTATTGTTAAAAAGATGTATTTGCACACCTTTTCTAGTCTCTTATTTGCTTTCAATGCTTAGAAAACAGGAAAGACTTCAATTATACATAAACTCTAAGTGCATGTTCAAAATTCAAAATCAGTATCCTGGTAGGAAATGTTTCCTATAAAAGAAGTGTCTTCTGAGTCCTCCATTAATGAAAATTGTATTCAAGTAGTTTGTTCGCTCTTATTTTCTTTACAAAGGTAAATGGCTTCCCTGATTTTGATGTTTTAAACATTTACTCAGGCCCAGTCCTGTAAACACTTTCATACTTTACAGTAGTTTCACTGATTTCACATGAGTAAAATTAAGCACAAATCTTTGCAGAATCTGGAACAAAAATGATGCGTAGCTATTAAATAAGATCCGTACACGACTCGTAGTGAAGTAAAAAAACCATCTCCCATTGACCCAGTGGTACCTCAGTAATCTAGGTCAGCAAAGCAGTATGGTGCCAATACGCAGGCCAGATCCAGCATGGGGTCACTATTCCCCTGCTGCTAAATTTCCAAACCAATGGGAAACAGACAACATAGTGCCATAGCTTTCACTCGGTTCTGACTGCAAAAAAATATTAAACAATTCTTCTGTTATAAAGAATTCCAAAGGATTTTTTTTTTTTTTAAACACCATGAATTCCTATTTGAAATCTCTGGGTTTAGCTTGTGAATCACATGCAGGTTTTTGCATACCTAGTAAACTAATACTGTGCAGCATCTGCAGCACCATTAAAAGGATCTTATGGCATCCTGGTAGAGAATTACTAGTCTAATGGTTAGATAAGGGTTTGATAATAAATATTAATTCTATTGCACATTTCTGTAGAGGCAGTGCTCCAGAATGTCACTTTCAGCCATATAAAGCTTAATGTCAGGAAGCAGTTATTTTTAAATTTGCCATATACAAGTTCCAGGACATGCATGCATGGACACAGCTATAATTTCTCATTTTAAAAAAAATATATAGAATGGAAGTAATTTGTTGTACAGTGATTAAGTTTATACCAAACAAGCACTAAACAGGTTTTGCCTTTTTACATCTAATTTGATTAAATTTCTAAAGACCCATATGACAGGCCAAGATCAGAGCTATAGTAATGCAGATAAATCATTCTCTAGTTGTATGCATTTATTTCTGAGGACAGCAAGTTACCCAAACTGGATCTTGAAAAGTTTGGTTGAAAATAACCAAATACATACTTTAAGCTAGGTGAGCATGACATCGTTATCAATCACCAAAATTATGCCCCAGGAATAAATCTAGCAATATGTCATTAGCATGTTCTGGTTTTAATTCAATCCCTAGAGAAGCAAATAAACCTCACTGTGCCTTCAGATCTGATCACCTTTCTGCATAGTGAAATTTTGCCTCCATTGAGAAAATGCACATTGAATTCAATGGGGCCAGGTTTCCACCCTTAGATCTTTGAATTCATAAGAAAGAGGACTGGTCAGTTGGTTTGTACAAACAATCATTCTTTACAGCATGTAGCTGCCACAACTTTTTCCTAGTTTGCAAAGAACAAGACTACAGTATCAGAATCTGGTCCACTGCCAGTTATGCTGATTTGTTCTCCACAGGCAAGTCAGACATCAAGATGTTAGACGGGCACAAAACTAAGGGATCAAGAGAAGAGGGACAAGTGCGACATCATATTTCATGCAACTTTATTTGTTTGCTGGAGTACTGCAGTTTCACAGCCTTGCTGATGTTAGAATGCTGGGGATGGATTGAAAGAGTGAATAAAAGAGTCCCATCATGGTTGCTGCGATTGCTTTATAACTCTCCACTAGGCATAAGTCTCTCACACATCTGCCTCCCTTTATGCAGGCGGGTCTACCTATGCAGTTTTGCTAGCAGCAGCGTTCTGGCAGCAGAAACAGCCTAGTGTACCTAAGGACTCTCTCAACCTTCTTTTTAAACTCCAGCAGCACTTGTCATATCCTGACATTGTGCTAAATCCCAGGATAAGATTTAGAAGCTACCAGCTGCTACACTGTAGCCAGCGGGGGGGGGGATGGTAAAAAATGAACAGGTACAAGAATGCAGAGCAGGAGAAGATATAACAGGTAGTAGATGTCTAGTGCAGGGAGAATACCAGGGGTAGATGGTAGTAGGAATCAAAACTTGTGGCAGAAGGGATCTCTTTTATTATACCAACTAGATATATGCACATACAAAAAAGTCTTTATTTGCAAGCTTTCAAGCACAGGCAGTCTTCATCAGGTATAGGAGATTGCAAGATTGTAAAAATTCTCCTAGGTAGAAATGAAAATTCATATTTCCTGGGTTAGGGGGTAGATGGGGAGGTTCAAGTAAAATAAACCCGGTAGCAGGGTAAACGAGAGAACAGACAGTGCTTAGGCAGGCCTCAGCAACTGTCCCAAAGACTTCCAAGTAAAGGGTAGAAGTGTTGCCCCTCACTTGCGCCTGAAATTCCAACATCTAAATTTGGAACAAATAAAGATTAGTTCAGAAATAAAACCCTAGTCTTAGTGCACCCCAGCACAAACTTGGTTGTGGCAGCAGCAGCAGCAATCCCTCATGGTTAAGGATGATCAGGTCAAGTAAAGGGCTGTAGATGCCACACTACACAGGTACACAAACCCTAGATCCAGTCTATTTTTGGCTCCCACCTCGCAAAGCCCATTGCGGAGAAGAGAAGCAGCTTTCCTTGCGCTTCTCCAGCACTTGCAACATTGACAGTGCTTGAAAGCAGCCTCTCTCAACCGGGTGAGGGGTGCAAGAATATATGGGAAGGGTCTCAAACAAACTTCAGGAATGAAGCAAACTTTCAACATGGATTCTCCTTGAAAGGAGCAAAACCAAGGCAAGCGTGGCTTTTCCCTTGCAGGCCGGCAGACCCAGCCTGCAAGGGGCTGCTTCGGCCCCACACGCTGGGGGTGAGGGGCACCAGGTCGGGACTAGCCATCGATGCTTACAAATGGATTACAAAAAAAGGTTGAGAAGCACTGGTCTAAAGGGTTGTGCCCTTCCTTCCAGTTTGGCAGTATTCCCAATATGCTGCGAGCCAGACTGGGGCTCCAAGAGAGGCTGCGATGCATAGTAAAGCCAGCCGGCAGAAGTGGAGGGGACCCGGCAAACCTGGGTCAGCGGCTTTCGCAGCTCCCTCTCTTACCAAGGCATGGCTGTGGCGGGGAAGCCGAGACGACTGCCCTGCGCCGCGGTGCCCCAGGCGGGATGCCCTGACGCGCCAGGAGCCCAGCGCCACCCTTCAGCTTTTCCATGGGGGCCAAGATCCAGCATTTGGAGCCCCCCCCCCCCCCCCGGGAAGGCCTCAGGGGCCGGAGCTTTGCCTCACCAACACACGGGCTGCTCTGGTAGCGGCTCGAAGTGGTTTGTTCCCCCTCCCCCGGAGCAACTCCGGAGCCTGCCTTCTCCCCCTCACGGGAGGCCCCGTCGGAAAGTTTCCAAACAAGCCCAAACTCCGCGCGGAGTCCCCGGGGGGGCTCCGGGCCACTCACCCATTGCGCCTCCGTGCCCGGCTGCGGCGCGGGGCTGCTGCGCTCCTCCCGGGCGTCACAAGCGAGGGCGGGCACAGGGAGTCCTCCCGCCCCCGCTCCACCTGCCCCGGCCTCCCGCAGGGCTGGCGCCCCAGGCCACGGTCCCGCTCGCCCTCGCGGTCCCCGCTGCGGAGCCGCCGAGCTCCGCGTCTTGGCACCAGCCCCTTCCCGGGACAGCCCTCCCTGCCTGCCGCCGCCTCCTGGACACGCACCGACTCCTCACCCGCTCCCCTTGCCTCAGGGGGAAGCGGGGTACAAAATGGGGCGGGAGTATGGAAAAGGCTCAGAATCCCCCGCTTGCTCTGCTCCCCCCTGAGCCAGACAAGAGGGGAAATATGAAGAAGGCAAGTCCTGCCTTGCTCTCCTCGGCTTAGGGCTTGTTCCAAAAGCTAGGGGCTTCAGCCTGCTCCCTCTCAAGCGAAGTGGAATAGTTGAGGTCCCACAGGGAACAGCAACAACTATGAGTAAGGGCCCTTCTCAGTCTAACCCTTATCACTGCATTAAAGTACAAGTTTCCTTATTTGTGTCAGGGATGTTGGTTGGAGCCCTGTTGGTCTAAGGCAGCGGTTCCCAATCTGCCGTACGTGTACCACCCTTGGCAACACGGGTGCATGTGCACACCACCCTGAAGTTGGCCGTGCATACCCTGGAAGCGCCAGCCACAAAACCAGAAGTGCCAGTGGAAACACACTTCTGGTTTTGCCGCTGGTGTTTCCCGGCTCAGCAATCCACCGCTGGGGGAACACCCCCCCACACACACTCTGCAATCTGATGCCCACTGGACCTGGGAAGCACCAGTTGCCCATGGTACCTCCAGTGGTACACAGACAACCCATCAGTAGTACGCATTAACAAATTTATTATATTTACTTTATATGACAAAAATTTGCTGGTGGTACTTAAGGTTGTATTGTTTTAAATTGGTGGAGTGCAATCTGTCAGAGTTTGGGAACCACTGGTCTAAGGACATAGGCAGACACGGTTCTCTTGGTAAATGTGTTATTTAATTAGACCAACTAAATAGTTGGAAAAATTGTTCTAAGAAGAGAGATCACATTTACCTAAAGAACCGTGTCTACTCATTTGAGTCACATGCTTTCTGGCCTTTTGCATGCAAAAGTATCCTTCAGGCATAGAAGCCAGGTAGATTCTCCAAGAGCTTCCCCCTTGTTTCAGAAAGGCTTGGTGTCCTGTCATCCCCATCCCCCCCATAATACCAGTCTGCAATGTTTTGGCATTTTTTTACATTATAATTCACTATAACTTAATCCACTAAGGTTACATGTGACAAAAAAGAATGACTATTTCCAGCCATGTTAATGCCAACAGCACTCCTATATCTTTTCATGCAGACAGAGTTATTCTAAAAGATTAGAAGAAGGTTTACCTTCCAGTTGTTACTCCTGAATCTGCACAGTTTTGCAAGTTGTGCAAGCAAGAGTCCATATGATCTATTTGTCTCAGAGTTAAAATATGTGCTTAGGTATTTGGAAAAGCTGAAGAAACCCAATTAATCATTATTTGGCACCTCATGCACTACTGCACAGTGTTTTACATTCACTTCACGTCTGATAAATTACTATTAAGGCACAAGGTACAATGAATCAACTTTGAAGGGAAACTGGCAGACAGTGACCATGAGCTGATCACTTGCACTATCCACCGTAAAGCTGGCAAGTCAGTCAGCAGTGCAGAAGTCCTCAACTTCAGGAAAGCTGACTTTGACAAGCTCAGGAGGCTTGTTGACCTAGAGGTGAGGGGAGTTCAGGATCAGTGGTTGCTTCTCAAGGCAGCAATCCTGAAAGCACAAGCAATGTCTCAGAGGAAAGGCAGCAAAAGGACAAAGGAATCCCCATGGCTCTACAGGGAACTTGTGGACCTTCTGCACCTAAAAAGAAAGCCCTATAAAGAATGGAAGACTGGAACCACCTCAAAGGAGGAGTCTTCTGCACTGGTCTGGACCTGTAGGGAGTGAACCAGGAAAGCCAAGGTTGTGACTGAACTCCAACTGGCTACATGTATCAAAGACAATAAAAAGTCCTTTTTTAGATATGTGGGGATCCAGAGGAAAACCAAGGGTAACACTGTCCCTAAACCAAATGGGACAACTGACAACCGACGCCCAGGAAAAAGCCAACCTGCTTAAGGGGTATTTTGCATCAGTTCTTGCTCAATAGAATACAGGACGGCCAGGGCAAGGGAGAATTGTTACCCCACATCAATGTAGACCATATAAAGGAACACCTTGAGAGGCTGGACACCTTCAAGTCAGCTGACCCAGACAGGTTACACCTCAGGGTACTTAAGGAGCTGGCAGGCATCATACATCCATACCAGTGGCTGAGCTTTGAGAAATTGTGGCACTCAGGTGAAGTGCGCAGAGATTGGAAGAAGGCCAATATGGTGCCTATTTTCAAGAAAGGGAGGAAAGTAGATCTGGGGAACTACAGAATTAGGGAAGATCTTGGAAAAAATTATCAAACAGACCATTCTTGACAAACTAGCTGATGGCAACATCTTGAGGGATAGCCAACATGGGTTAGTTGTGGGTAGGTCTTGCTTGACCGGTCTCATTTTCTTCTATGACCAGATGACATATCACCAGGACAAGGGAGAAGTGATTGATGTCATATATCTTGATTTTAAAAAACTCCTTTGATTTGGTATCCCATGATCATCTCATGGAAAAATTAGCCAACTGCAGCCTCAGCTATATCACAGTCTGATGGCTGGGGAACTGGCTCCGAGGTCGGACCCAGAGAGTGGTATTTGATGAAAGTAAATCTTCGTGGTGCACCATGACCAGTGGGGTCCCCCAAGATTCCGTCCTTGGGCCTATACTCTTTAATATCTTTATCAATGATGTGGACATTGGTGTCAGAAGTGGACTATCCAAGCTCGCAGATGACACCAAACTTTAGGGTAAAGCATCCACATCTGAGGATAGGATGGTGATCCAGGCTGACCTAGACAGGCTCAGAAATGGGTGGATGAAAATCTGATGGTATTCAACAGCGAAAAATGCAAGGTTCTCTACCTTGGGGAAAAAAACCCTCTACAGCACGCTTATAGGCTTGGCAGTGCCAAGCTTGCTAGCACCACAGTCGACTTGGGGGTCTTGACCACAAGATGAATACAAGCCACCAATGCGATGTTGCAGCTGCTAAAGTGAGCAAAACTCTGGCTTGCATCCATAGATGCTTCTCAAGCAAATCCCAGTGTTCCACTGTACTCAGCCTTGGTGAGGCCGCACCTGGAGTACTGCATTCAGTTCTGGGCTCCACAATTCAAGAAGGACTTCAAGAAGTTTGAGAGGGTCCAGAGGAGAGCCACGTGCATGATCAGAGGGCAGGAGAATGCCTTATGATGAGAGGCTGAGAGCCATGGGACTTTTCAGCCTGGAAAAGCACAGGCTCGGGGGGACCTGGTTGCTGCCTATAAGTATATAAGGGGTGTACATCAGGATCTGGGGGAATGCCTGTTCACCAGAGCACCCAAAGGAACAACAAGGTCAAACGGTCACAAACTCCCCCAAGACAATTTCAGGCTAGACATAAGGAAGAACTTCTTTACTGTCCGAGCCCACAAGGCCTGGAACAGACTGCCTCCAGACGTGGTGCAAGCACCTACTCTGGACTCCTTCAAGAGACATTTGGATGTTTGTCTTGCTGGGATCCTTTGACCCCAGCTCAATTCCTGACCCTGGGGTAGGGGGCCGGACTCAGTGATCTTCCAAGGTCCCTTCCAGCCCTAATGTCTATGAAATCTATGAACCTTCTTATTCAACAAACAAAAATATAGAGAAATAGATGGCTCACGGGACTGGTAATGTGATTTTCCTTTCCTATTGTCATTGGTTTGTATCCAGTTCAGGCCAGTAGTGAATAAGTTGGTCTTCTTGGGCCACAATTTTACAAGATATTTCATGGGAGACTCCTATAGTACTCCATTAACTCTGGTGGGACTACTGGCAGTATAAAAGTCTATATGTTTGGTGCAGTTTGATGGTCAGAAGACTTTGGGACCCTGTTTGCACCAATATTTGTTGAATACCTACTACACTTGGATTGGAGCCTGTAGGGTTGCTGCAATATATTTCCTAAGGGACAAATGGCAAGATCCAAGAACACATTGGCATTTAATTACCCACTTTCACGCTGACACATTTCTCATGCATGGGGGTTCACAACCTCTTTTAAAGAGGAATGCTTGTTCCTATTAGAACAAATGGGCCATGAAAACAGAACTATCTTTTTATTCCTGAAAAATAGTTCTTCCAGTCTAGCACATGGGAAAAACTAAGAACACCTCTACTGCCTATACACATTCCAGGAATAAATACAACATTCTCCACCTCTAAAACCATTACTTCTATTTTCCCAAAGTAACAATCAAAGCCAAGCCATTTTTTTGGTGGTAGAAAAACCCTTTACTTTTTCCTATGGAGCTAAATCTCTCCCCTTTGGTCGCACATAATTTATTCTGACCTACTTAAGCTGGACATCTGGGTCCTGTAACAATTAGGCCAACTGTAATGGCAGCTAGGAGTTGCCTCTAGAGTTGACAAAACAGTAGTCACCTAATGGAATGACAAACTGACTTCCTTGCCAAAACTAGTTTTGGAGTCACGTCCAAGATACAAAACTTTATATAGTTTGAGCAGTTTGCTGATTATGTTTGCTTCTTCAGTCCCACGTGCAGTCCATACAAAAGCTCTTAATGGTTTACAAAAAGATTCAGTTAGTGCTGACAGTGCAACTTTTTGTCTGTTTCTATGAATATGTATTAGAATCAACATTTAAGGTACTGAAGGTAGCCACTACTCGGTTTTTTTCCATGTGATGAATCATTAGTATAAGACAAATGTTTCTTATATGAAACCGCATACTGAGAAAATGAATCAGATTTCTTCAGCACATGCAGACCACAATGGCTCTAGTGCAAGCAAAGAATCTGTCTATAGTACAATGTTGAGGTTTTCTTGGTCTTAATTCTGTGTTATTAATTATTAAAACAGATGAGGGCTCTCCAGTACACCACCTAGTATCTTTGGAAGACGGCTCAAAGTAGGCTATTTACTTACCTTTTGAAAACATCCTCCTTGTGTAACACAAAACAAACAAGATTTATTTCTTTCAATAATTTAAACAAACAAAAAAAAGACACCAGTATCAGATAGACAGAAGTTCTCAGTACTAACTAATAATTATAGAATATATAATGTATTCTCTTTCTACTTTCTAAACTTTCATGCTTATGCCTCAGGTAACCTAGACTTTCCCGCAAATATTCATCTCTCAGCAATTTTCAAAAGTATTTTACTGTTAGTAGAGCTCTTCAAAAATGATAGGGTACAGAGATCACAAAATCATTATATTTACAGTCTGTTCTCAATACAGAAATATATATCCCAGCAAAGCTAACACAAGCTACCCTGGCTACAGACAAACTAACAACTTTCTAAGAGTTTGTTGTATTGCAAGATGATAAGCCTTTATCCATTTCTTACTATACCAGGTATAGTATTAGCCTCTATGGCCAATCTTCTGAATCTCTGAAAGTTATTGTGCAAGTCTGTTGCTTATATTTTGAAATTAGATTAATGCGTGGTATCAAAAAGGGTCAATAGTCTTTTCAGGCCATAAGTGTCTGGTGGAAGTGTACTTGCATAGTCTGCCACAAAATTGTTTGAACTCTCCACTGGGATTATGCACACACATCTGTAGGAAGCAGGAAGTCATAGAAGCCTTAAAACAAAACTTGAAAAAAAAACAAAACTGTTAAATCTATGTGAAAGTACAGCAGCTATTAAAAAAAGAATTTCAAGTTAGAAAAATAATGACAAGAAAAAACAAGAAACCAATAACGACTCAGAAATTATAGCTGAAAACAGTATGTAATTATTGAATT
This sequence comes from Crocodylus siamensis, assembly GCF_052110815.1. Taxonomy (NCBI): domain Eukaryota; kingdom Metazoa; phylum Chordata; order Crocodylia; family Crocodylidae; genus Crocodylus; species Crocodylus siamensis. The sequence continues at coordinate 74,263,453 of NC_143396.1, read as the reverse complement.
GAAAAAAAATTTTCAGTATCTTATAATTTGCTTTATTGTTTTATCCTAACTTCAGCTTCTAAAATAATGGAAACTACTGCAAAGCATTCAGCTTCTTGGCTAGGGACAGACATTCAAAAAGCCTGAGCCTGAATTTGGTTCAATCTTTGCAGGTTACTCCAACCTGGCTAGGCTGAACCGCTTTGTAACCGTACAGACATTCTCTGGACTGAGGAAATGTAGGCATATGCCTGCAGGGGGGCTAGAGCAGTCCTCCCTTCCCTGCCATAGTGCTGAGCTGAGGGGGCGGGGGGGACATGGCCAGGCCCCAGCAAGACGCTCCAATTAGGGAGAGACCCCCCCTCGCTGTTCCTTACCAGCACAGAGTTACACAGGAAGTTGATAACAGAACATTTACTGCCCAATCAAAACAAAACAAAAGCTTTTCTCATTACTTCAAGGTCTTCTTAAACAGCTTTTTCCAAAGGAGCGGAGGGACATTACTAGCTGACCTCCTGATTTGCTCCAAAAGGCCCTAAACTGACAGTGTCCTATCTGCCTTACACAGATACCTCTCAGCATTAGCTAGCATACCACATGCTGCCTACAGTCCATGCTGAGGGGGAAGGCGGGAATCCCTGCTTGAGCAGGAAGTGGTGAGGTGTTAGGGCACAGGGGGAAGCCAGATAGACACTGCTGTGCCTGAAGTCTCAGTTGAGCTCCAGTGAGGGAGCAGAGGGGCGGGGCACAGTGGGACCAGCCCCACCCAGGGATGCAAAGTATCTGGGATGCTGGGAGACTCTGATTTCAGTTAAACCAGCAAGAGGTCTGGGACAGACATTACATAAACTGGTTTGACCCAAATCATTTAAGCCTGATACTACATTGAATCAGGTTACTCTCACACTGGTTTCAGCTATTTTGAAACTGGTTTACGTGCTCTGAATAACTGTTCTGTTACAGGTTTAAACCAGTTTCTGATCACTTAAACCGCTTTGTGTATAATGTCTGTCCCTAGCTCTTTTCTCCAGCTAGGCAAAGTTAAATGAGCTCTTTCAAGTGCAAGTAAATAAACAGATGCATTCACGTTGTTATACGCAAGGTAAACCCATTTTAGAAATCTCTTTTAAAAACTGCCCTCAGGATCCTAGAAAATGTATCATTTCTCTACCAGAACAACAATAAAAAAGCTAACCTCTCGGTTTTATGACTCAAGAAGAAAAAAATATTAAGACTTTTATGATGTTGCTTGCACTTGGTATGTTCAATATTTTTTCAAAAGGCAGAGTAGTACATGTACAAATTTGTATCGCTTGAAGGGCTCTCAGATCCAAAATTCTTGTGTATTTCAAAAATCCTGGCCACTCACAAGAATAGAGAACAGATGGACAGTACTACAAGCACATATGTGCAGCCAAAAAAAAAAACCAAAAACCAGCTGATAGGGTTCATTTAGGTCTACCATTCTTGAAATACAAATGGAAATGTTTCACTCTGGTTGCTGCAAAAAAAGTGCATATGTAGGGAGTTCCTATAACATGGCTTGACATGCCATGGGCAAAGGTGTTAGGGACATCTTGCCCCTCATCTGTGAGAGCTTTACATGCTGAAGCAGAAGAATTGTATTTATGCCAAAGTTGTGTGAAGTGTTTACTGGAGAAATTTTGATTCTGCTAAAGTTACTGGCAATTTCTCCATTGACATCAATAAATCAGATTTTTCTCACAGCCCCAATTAAGCATATGCTTAAGTGCAACTGACATCAATAATGCTTAAATATGTGCTTAAAATTAAGCTTACACTTAGGGCCTCTGGGACCCTAATAAAACAGATCTATGTTAAGCAACAACATACAAAACATGGAGAAGAAAAATAGCTGTACAAGAAATATGATGGTGTATTAAACGCCCCCCCATCTATAGTAGCATTTATGTAAATTAACTTTATGCTCACCTTAGAGTCACAGGTTATTGAAATTCCAGCTAGAATTACTTGAGTGTAAATCCTCAGCTGGTATTGTCAATCATCCATTGGAACCACAAGAACTTACACCAGCTGAGGATCTGCCCTTTACTATGTGAATCAGACTTCAACTTTTTTTTTTTTTGCTATTTGAACAGATGGATTTGAAAAGGTTTCTAATATATTCTGATAAATTGGTCTGGTCAATCTTGACAAAACAAATATAAACATCATCATATGCAAACTACAACAGGATGCATAAGGAAAAAAAGAATCACACAAAATGCTATCTGTGTGTTTGAAAGTACTACCTATTGAATGTGAGGGGAAGGATATCAGTTACCTACCATGAAAATTTTTTAAAACCCAGGCATGGAAAGGAATATGTTGAAAAGAAGAAACAGGGCAACAGAAGAATGCTTCCTACAGAAATCATATGCTATATATCTAGCAAATCATATGGATAGAATATTTCCACTAACTAATGTTAGCTGTAGAAACCAAGTAAAAGCAAAAGGTTAAATAAAAGCCTCCTTACTTCCTGATAATTGCATTCCTTCTGTTATAATGATGTAATTTAGAATTTGAATCATTTCTTTATTATCAGATACCAGTAACTGCAATGCTTCAACTCTGTGCAAATCTTCTGGCTATATTCTTAACATATGTTCTAAAATTTTTCACCTTCATTTCTAAGATCTAGTAAAACAATACTTACCAGTTAACACTAGACAAGATAATGTGTGTTGCTAGTTTCTCCATTCCATATCCAGGAATGAAAACTAAAAAAACCCAGCTGAAACAATCATTGGAGCAGAGGTGGATGGTGCTGAAGAACAGTCAGGGCCTGGCAGAAGAAAGGAAAAAAGCACTCTTTTTGTTTAAGGAACCAAGTCCAGGAGTAAGCCAGGTAATACTGCTGCCTCTCCTAGATAGCTATTTTCAGTTATTACATGCACCTGGAGGGATAAAAGCTGTCATTAATTGACTAGGTAGATTCCTAAGCAGCCTGTAAACATAACTTAGGGTACAACCCTAAAGGAAAAAGGGCATTAGTTTTGAATAAGCTAAGTCCAAAGTAAAGAATGATATGCAAAGGCTTCTGGGTGTGAGCAGATTATTTCAGGAGCTCAGGAGGAAAATAAGGTAGGATGCTTGAAGGGGAATCCTAAACTGTGAATGGGGTGTTTTCCATGGCATCCACTTACAGGACTTGAATTGTCTAATGAATCTTATCTATTGTAAATTCATCCCATTTTATAACACTATCTCAGGTATTTGTTTCTAAAATATCTAGGGGTTTGCCTGTACTGCTGATTGATTTCCAGCTGTAAAAAAGGGAGTAATTTATAGGCTTGATTATGATCTTATTTGCAGTAGCATAAATTGAAAGAAATTCTCTGAATTCAAATTTTTTAAATAGTCTGAAGATGCTATCCTGCTCTGCCTTATACCTGATTTCAGACAACACAGCTAACTGCCTCTCTTTGGAAGTAATTCTGTTAAACTTATAATGGAGTATAGCTAATCTGATATTAATGCACAATCTCTTATTTTCACAGATTTTTCAGATATTAACTTTTTTTGATGTCGTTAGTTGTCTTTTTGCAGGTGGGTGGGAGGTTTTTTTTGGGGGGGGGTTGGCCTATTTTCTTCTTGTTGTGCAAATGGAGAAAAATATGTTTGTTTGCTTTAGATCCTGCCCTATTTAAAAGGCTCTGAGCAGTTTACAGTAACTAGACAAGTAAGACATAAATAGGAAACAACAGCAGACTTCTAAATAACACCCCAAAACTTGAGAAGACCAGCTCTCTTTGCTACCCTCCAGCTAATACTTCTGTGCCTAAACCCACATGCTAGCAATGTCTCTGACCAATTCCAGCGTTATTTCCCAACTGCCGTTTGCACCCAAGTTTTATATTATATGAATTTTATATTAATTATTTATATTAATAGTTCATATACAAGCACTTCCTATATTTCCCCTCCTCTTCCCTCCCCCTCCTGCCCTGCCTCTGGCCTACTTATTTCCACTTCCCAGCGTTAATCCCAGGGGAGAGGTCAATCCATCCTCTTCCAATGTCCCTTTCAAGCCTGCTTCCCCCTCTCCTATTGAAGGGTCGTGGCTACCACCCCCTGTGTCATGTCCTTCCACCCCCACCAAAACCCCCTGATATAACTCCCCTCTCCAGCCTTTATTTTATATTGGTAAAATAGTTACCAACAGTATGATGGGGTTAGCTGTCATTACAGTCAGTGGGCCCTATTTTTAATGTAATATGTTTACTGCAATGAGAGATGTCACATCCTTACCTCAGTAGTGAGCATGCTTAACTTTCCTTGATTTTAATGGGAGTTAAGAGTGTTCTAAGATTGTAGCTATATTCCTAAATTTGGATGGCTGGCAGAGATTGGAGGGAAGAGAAATCAACTGCCCTGCCTTCATTATAGTTATTCATATAAATCTCCAAAAATCGACTAACTCTAAATTAATAGAAATGTTCCTATCAAGATCAATAGATTAGAACTGTAACCTGTATTCTTATGTGTCTGGTATAGTGTAATTATGTCTTGTACCAGTAAAAATAGATTAACAGTTTCTAAGACGAGCAACTATTGAGGTACTAGAAGTCAAAATAAAGCTAAACCTGTTCTCTTTCTGGGGAAGAAAAGTGCAACCCTTACTTTATTATTATTGCTACCACATTGTCTGACATGCCTCAAATTCTTCACAAAAAATCTTGTGTGAAAATTCAAGTAGCCTGACATGAATTCAACAAAGCTACCAACATCAAGATTATGAACATGTACCATAAAAAGATGAGTATTTATTCATAATCTCTATAACACTACTTAAGCATTTCCATCACTGAAGTAATTTCTAATTCATTCATGGAACAATCCCAGATAATAACTTTACTAAAGCAATTCTTCCCAAACTGTGTAAACACCATCAGAGACTGCTATCTTTTACTTGCCAAAAGAAACAGTGATAATAAACTTGTCCACATATTTTATAAAACTTGTTGAGTCTTGCAGAATATAATAATCACAATTGCATTATGTGGATTTAATCAATAGTTGTACTGCTGGACCAAAAGCTTTCCTTTGATTATGTTAAGTAATTCAGTTATAGGTTGCACAAAACCATCTTCAAACAGAAATAGCTTGATCCATGTTCCTCCTATCAGAATCTTGAATGAATTGTTGAATGTCTAGATGGAAAGAAAAGGTGTATAGAAGCTCTCTCTCATTTCTGCTAGACTGAATGAATACAATGCGACTGAGCTGGCAGCTGTGAACAGTTCTCAACACCCTAGGGAGTATTGTTACCGTTTATTTTAGTTTTCAACAAATGTAAATTAACTCTAAGTTGCTGTTAAGATGAATGCAATACATCTAATTGAGAATCTTCTGAACAATTATGTTTTGCTGAACCTTTTTTTTAACAGCTTAAAATAACTAAAAGATTATGCTACAAATTTTGTTAATATTGAGGTGATGTTGTTTTTGTGATAGTCCATGACTATGGAAGAGGCAAAAATTCTCATGTGATTTTTTTTTTTTTTTGCATTGGACCAATTGCATAGACATAGACAAGCTTTCAGGTATCACAGTACCTTTCCTCAAGCCTCTGAGAGAGAAGCATGCACAGCAGAGCTAAGTAAAAGATGGAACAAATGCTTGCATAAAACTCCATATATAAATAAAATGGGATCTAAGTGAAATTATCATGTAGCCCAGAGGCAAGAGTGATGCACTAAAAACCTGGTAAAGAAAGAATAAGATGGTTAGCAACTTTGTATCTATGCTTTTGTTTTACATGAATTAGTGGATCATGTACTCATCAGACACTGAGATTGTGAGCTATAATAATTTTGGAGTTACATTCCCTTGCAAGCATATGGCAATATTTACGGCCATTGACATTTTCCTTGCCCATGTTGTCCTCTGCTCTGGATAGAAATTGTTCCTGGGATTTACTATGGTTGAGACATTATCTTTTAGGACATGATGATGTTATATCATTAGGCTAAAGTGATTTTAAATGTGATAATGGCAGCTACAAGAGAGATTGGGATTTCCTGAAAAACTCTGTTGAATGAGTTGAGCTTGTACCATAAGTGGTGGCACAGGTCTGGAAAGTTTGGAAACCACTGATTTGAAGGATAAAGTTATGTAAACTCTTGTGAAAATGTGAAAAGTTATGCCTAACACAGATGCCTCAAACTGCACTAAGACCTCCAAGCTTACTTCAAGTGGATAAGCAAATATCATTCAATGATAAATTCTAGTTACATCTAGCTGAACTACAATCAGAACTAAATCCTTTTCTAACGCACTAACAGACTCAGAGCCACCTTCTCCACATTTTAACAGTGTCAGTTTTATGTTTACATTCTTATAAGCTCCAAGCTTGAGGAAAATGAAAGTGTCTTCAAAATATTTTTGGAGATAGGTAAAAATTATTTTCCCCACTTGATTTTCTGTGCACTTCCAATCTAAATCTGAGAAAGATTGAACTATCTACAGAAAGCTGATGGTGACGAGCCAGAAATGGGATTCTGTTAATACTACTGCACTAAATTGAGCATATACCCTAAATTTTAATCCCTCACTATCCATGTAGAAATACTTTTGACCATATTTGGTGGTATTTTAAGGACAGACCAAGTTATACTGGTCACGTGTGCTTTAGATCCCAAGTTTTGCAGCACAGGTGCTGAGTATTTGGGGGTCCGAGGGCCCTCGCTCCCCCCAGGAAGAGAGTAGGGTGACCACCAACCACCTAACTGGGAGGGACAGTCCTGAAATGGGAACATCAGGTCCTGGTCCTGGGCTGCATGACTTTGGGACAGCATTTGTCCCAGATTCCCAGTACCATGGAGGCATCTGAGTTTCCATTCACTACAGAAAAACCCAGGAAATGGCAGAGTTCCAGCCTGCAAGGGGCTGTGGGGAGTGGAACACAGGGGGAGCCACATGCATGTAGGCCAGGAATACAGCCCCAGGCAGCAGTGGAGAACAGCTCCCCCAGCTACCTGAAGGCAAGTCTATGGAAGGAAAAGAGGCGCAGGTTGATGTCCCTGTGATGGGGGAGGACGTGGGGCAAGAGCTGGGCCTGGGGGCGCTGCCCAACCAAGGTGGTGCATGAGGCTTGGAGCCAAGGGAGGGGGTGGGGCAGAGCCACAGGTGGCTCATCTAGGGGATGGAGGGGCGGCTTTCTGCCACTGTGCACTCCCAGGGAGGGATATATGGGGGAGCACATGCCCCACAGATCTGTACACAGGATGGGGACAAATGCAGGGTGTCCACTATGGCTAAGGGCTACCTGCCCTGCTCCCCTCCCCCTGGGAGTCCCACACCAACATGGTGAGGTGCTCCTGCCCACCTGGCCACAGCAGGGATGATGGTGCAGTTGTGCCCTCCACTGCTGCCAGACTTATTATTACTGTGAAAGACTGAGTCCATTAGGTTACGTGCTGTTACCTTTCCGCTCCATGTTCTTGGGGAACCCTGGCACAGGATGCAGCCTGTCTGACTTGCAAAGAATTTTCCCCTCCCCACCTCTAACTAAACAAGAACTGATTACAAAAGACAATAAAGATGCAGTGGAAGATGCACCTAAAGCTCTCCCCTGGTCTCATTTGCATCCGAGATGGAACCAGATGACAACTCATTTAAATGGGAGATGAGACAGGAATGCACCTTCATGAGCATTCAGGATAGAGAATGGAAATTCCAAGGCAAGAACTGCACTGAATTCTAGAATCAGAAAAGCAGGGGAGCACTGCATGATGAGGAATCCGTGTTCCAAATGCTATAATCAACCCACATTTACACACACCCAGCTCAGCATTTATCAGACCAATTTTAATCTGGATTTACAAAGGAACCCCCCCCACACACACACACCCCTCATCTAACCAGAACTAAGCAGAAGTAAAGTTTAATAGGCATCTTGGGTCGTACATTCCCCAGTCCCATTATGGGAGGCCTATTTAAACTTGATTGACTAAAACTCCAGTGCTGGGTCAGGGAATGCTGAGGCAAGAGACTGAGTCAGAGGGGGTATGGGCAACATTTGAACAATGGTTAAGGATTCATCACAGTGTCCAAGCCATTGGAGCCCTGACTACAAATGCTGTCATACTTTTCCTTGGATGACTGGTGGAAGTCCTTCTCACAAAGTGTATGAACACTCCAAGTAATCCCCTTAAGTCTGTTAAAAGACTACAGTAAGACCTGGAAAAATCATGCTAAGCTGAGGCCTATTCACAACAGGTAAAAATACAAAACCCTGATGCTGCAAGCTATATATTGTTTCTGAAGAAACAATGAGGTATCGCATCCAGGATATCTGCTATCCATAAGAATTTCCAGCTGGCTTCTAAGTGTCTGGTTACTCCTTAAAACCTTATGTTTTTCCTGGTTGTTAATCAGTTTCTTGAGATGTCCCAAACCAGATAACCCCTTGTCAATAGAAAAGACAATTATTTACACTATTGAAAGAATGCTGTGAAGAAGCTGAACTGAGGGTATACAAATCTGTAAAATCAGCAAGCAAGTGTGCTTCTAGAGAAGAAATCTCTCTGACACCATCCGCTGTTGTTCCCGAGAAGCTGGAAGAAACAGATTGTCTCCTTTCAAGGATTGCGCTGAGAACTTTACCTGTCAGCATTGGAACCCGATTGCCTTGGACTGGTGAGATCCCAGCTCTTACTCTCTCTCTTTTTCTCTTTTCTCTCTAGGCATAGATTTCTGAACCTGAACTGTATTAGTTAAGCTTGAGCTAAATTTCCCCAAATACTTAGTGAACCCAGGGCAGTATTGTAATTGTTTTGATTGTTTTCCTTTGCATGTCTATTATTACTAGTACCATTATACATTTCATATACTTAGCAATAAATAACTTTTATAGTCAAACTGGTAGTAACCAGGTGTATGCTTCCTTCTCCGCTTTCCTTCCCCACTTGCCCTGCAGCAATGCTTCTTTTACCTAAGCTAAAGATCCCTATGAAGCCAAGAAATACTGTCGGGTCTGTTCATCAAGAGGCTACCACTACTAGGACAGTTAGGGCAAAAGATTGGGATGTGCTAAGTTTGAAACATATAAGGGGATCAGCTTGTACAGGCTGATTTGACCCAGTTTGGCTCACACATGCCCTTATGAACTGAATGCTGGCCCATGAGGGTATCAGCTGGATGCTCAACTGGATTCAGAGGTATTCTGAGAAATGACTGGCTAGGCTACAGTACTGCAGAGAAGAGTTACGGTAGACCAGGGGTGGGCAATTATTTGGACCTGCAGGCCACACAGGCACTTCTGGAACCTGAAGCCCATGCTCCCTGAAGCTCCTCCCTGCCATTTCCATCAGTACACAGCCCCAGTCCCAACCTCAACCTGCCCTGCACCCTTTCTGGACTCGCCCCAGGCAGAACCCACATCCACAGCCCCAACCCCAGCCTGCTCCTTGCCTGCTCCAGACTGCCAGCCCATGCTAAGCAACAGCAGCAGCTGGGCAGAAGTTGTTGCTCAGCATGGGGGAAAAAGAGGCCCCTGCCCCTCACTGCTGCCAGACCCTTCTTGCGGTAGCTCCCTGAAGCCTGTGCCTAGGCTCCCCTGCAGTTCCTCTCTGCTGCCATCATCACTGCCTCTGGGCTATCCAGTGGGACAGTGGTGGCAGTGCAGAGCAGCCATAGGGTAGCCCAGGCATGGGCTCTGGGAGGCTTCAGCAAGATGGACCCAGCAGCCATGATGGGGAGGGGCCACTTTTGCCCCATGCTGAGCAGCAGCTTCTGCCTGGCTGCTGCCACTGCTCAGCATGGGCCAGCGAGTCTGGAGCAAGTGCAGGGCAGGCTGGGGTCAGGGCTGTGCACGTGGTTTCTGGCTTGTCTAGAGCTGGTCCGCTGGGCTGAGTCCGAGTACGCATGGAGCAGATCGGGATCAAGGCTGTGTATAGGTCCCCACTAGTACTAGGGGGCTGGGACCAGCAGTGGAAGTAGCTAGAACAAGCTGACACTGCCTGGGCTGCCTAGAATAGGAGTCTAGATGCAGAGCTGCCTCAGCCTTGCTGCATGGCCAGGGAGTCAAGATGTGCCATGGGCTAGACAGTGCCTGGGTCAGATGGGAGCAAGGGACCTGCTGCAGGCCATATTTTGCCCACCTCTACAGTGGACCCTAAACTGAATATGAGCTACCAGTGTACTCTTGTTGCAAAATAAATAAATAAAAAACTGACAACATACTGGGTTGTATTGACAGAAGCATCAAGAGAACTGATCATTCTGATCTATTCAGTAGTAGTGAGGCCTCACCTGGTATACTGTGCCCAGTATTGGCCCTGTAGCAGGGACAGGGTCCCGGCCCCTGCCACACTCCCACAGGTACAGCTCTGTGGGCAGGGGAACTCATGCATCTGGGTCCAAATGCATAACACAGCTCAGGCGTCTGGGGGAGCACAGCTTCTGGCAATCCGGAACCAGCCCTGATTGGCCCACGGCACACAGTGGGAAATTTAAAGGGAGGATGCCAAGGGAAGTTTGGCTTTCAGCGTCCCCAAGGGGAAAACCTGACTGGAGGCAGCGGGGTGGGGGGGGAGAGGTCCAAAGAAGCAGCCCAGCATGCTGGACCCTTGGGAGCTGCAGAGACTAAGACAGGCCCCAAGAAGGGATCAATTATTTTGCCTGAAAGAGATAAGTAAGCAGGGATAAAGAGGAGGGAGGAAGACCCTCTCCCTGCAGAAGCCAGAGCTGATTATCTAGATGAATAATCCCTGTGGGAAGTGGTTGGGCCAGCCCACTGAGGAAGGAGGTAGCAGGGGTGAACAAAAGTGGACAGGTCTGCTGGGGGAAAGCAGAGACACAGGCGACCCTGAAGCAGCTTCCGGAGTAAAGAAACAGGATATATGCGTCTCGCTGGTGAACAAAGAATGGATTAGGGACACACTGCTGGTGGCACAGCAGACCCAGAAGCGGGAGAAGAGACCCGAGGGAGGTACCTGTTAATTTTGAGTTGTAAAAGAATAGAGTGAGAGAGAACCTGGCTAGGGGGCCCTACCATTTAATTTAAATCCTTTTACACTAAGGAGGAATAATAGAAAGCAAAGGGGAGAAGAAGAAACCCTCACCCAAGGATTTGATTTAAAGTTAAGAGGGGAAGATGTCTACAAGCCCTGAAGAGGATAATTGAAGAAGTCGGAGGTGGAGGTCCCAGGACCTACAAGGAAAAACTCCAAGATATCTCGGAGATAATGCTGCTTTGATTTGAGGAGAGTATTCACAGAGCAGGGCTGATGAGGAACTAGAATGAGATAGCTAAAGATTCAAGGGGGTGCAGGTGGGGGAGGACAGTCTCTGTTCACCACCCATGGAGAGCAGGGACCATCCACGTGAGAGGAAAGGAGCAGGGTATAGGGAAGGTTGGAGCCCTGTGGAAGATCCTCAATGGGATCAGATGGACAGGCAAGCCAGAACATCCATCCTGAACATACTTTCCATCAAGGAGTGGCAGGCAAGTGTGGGGAGGATATATTGCAGTCCAAATAACTTGGCACAGTTCCAAGGCAGAGACTAAGACTTGCTTACAGGTCCCCACATTTCAAGAAGGATGTAGCTAGTTTGTTAAGAGCCCAGTACAGAGCAATAAAAGATTAGAAGCCTGGGAGGCAAGACTTGTGAGGAAATGCTGAAAGAGGTATGGTTATTTAGTCAGGAGAAGAAAAGACTGAGGGGGGATTTGATAGTCTTCAAACACCAGGGCTGAGTACAGACAGTCAAAAAGCCTGAGGCTGAATTGATTCAGTCTTTGCAGGGTAGTCTAAGTTGCAAAGGTTGAACCAATAAGCAAATGAACATTCACTTTTGATTGAGGAAGTGCAGCCACATGCCTAAAGTGGTTCAAGCCAGAAGCCGGGGGTGCTAAAACATGGCTCTCTAGCATGTAGCCAGCATGGGCTGTATGTTTGCTTCCCCTTCCTGCTGTCCCCAAGGTCTCTGGGATTTGCAGTCCACAATCACAGCAGCAAGACTCTGAAGGGTTGCTTATCACTTCCTCTTCTTTCTTCCAGGTCCTCTGGGATTTGTAGTCCACAGTTGCAGCCAGTAAGCAAGTTTAACCCTCCTCCCTTGCCCCAGACTCCAGCAGGGGTTTGCCTGGGGGTGGGCAATGAGCCAGCCCTGCTCTCTGGGGCAGATAGCTCACCCCAGGGTTGCAAATTATGCTGGGATACTGGGGAACTCTGACTTAACTTAAAGCAGGAAAGGGTCTGGGACAGAAGTTTCATAAACGAGTTTGACCTAAATCAGTTAAGTCTGATACTATATTCAACCACGTTTATCTTAAACCAGTTTCCACCATTTTGAAACTGGTTTATGTGCACTGAGCTTTTGTTCTGTTTACAAGTTTAAACCAGTTTCTGACCACTTAAACTGGTTTATGTGTAACTTCTGTCCCTAGTACTGAAGGGTGATTATAGAGAGAATGGAGATAGGCTTTTCTCTGTAGCTGTGGGGGACAGGACATCAATGGCCTCAAGCTTCAGCAGGGCAAGTTTAGATTAGAAATTAAAACAAAATTTCCAACTATGAGGACAGTCAAGGATTAGACAGGCTACTTTGAGAAATTGTGGAATCTCCATCCTTAGAACGTTTCAAGAGTATATTAGACAGACACTCAGCTGGAATGATTTAGTCAGGGACAATCCTGCCTTGAGCAGGGGGCTTCACTTCATGAGGTCCTTTCCAGATTTATTTCCCTGGGTCGTAGGAGTCAGTGCAAGGATTTGGGTTGAAATGATTTGTGAACCCTTGTTGTCTGTTTTCTATGTGCTCACATTCATTTTTTAGTTTGTGCTACAACTCTAGTTTTGCCCTAACCTAACTCTCATTTACACACAAGCTGCAACATTTTGGAAGTTTCGGAAGTGTATGTACATAACTAGGCTTGGCATTCAGTGGCGTGACTAGGATAGGATAATTGGGGCCACTGTCCGAGCACTGACTTGGGGGATGGGGGCAGATAGATAAAAAGTAGCTGCCACCATAGATGCACAATTAATGGCAACTGGAAGTCACCACTGCCCCTGCGTGCAGCAGCTGTTTGTGTCATTAAGCCTCTGCCGGCATGTTGTATTTACTAGCTAATGTTTATGTGGTTCCTTTATATGTGTCTTTGCTTAAAGAGCAAAAGATGCATAAGCTGTCAATGGAGAATGGTTTGTAATTCAGGAATACAGTGAACATAGAAATCTAGCAGCATTAAAAAGGACACCACAGCTAATCGGAGAGAACTGCTCATTTAGAGAAAAATAATAATAAAAAATAAAAACTGCAAAATGCATGGCTGTTTGGAGAAAATTGGACTTGCTTGATAGCTCAATAGAGAGCTGGTCATTTATTATGAGACTGGAACTGTTTATAGTCAGTAATGGCATATATGAGTAGAAAAGGTCAGTGGGGTTACTAAATGTGATGGGGTCTAGAACTCACGCTGCAAATTTTTGCCGCTGCTATTACAGCCTCAAAGCACTTGAGATTATGAAAATTCTGCAAAAATCATCTAAGGCACCAGTGATTTCAGGCCAGTTCTGAAACAATTTCTGACTATGTGACTGGGTTAAAAAATGAAACAGAACATTGCCGATTTGGTGAAAGTTGAAAGTTGTATAGGGAGAGCAGTTAGTGTTTGGTATGCAAAAAGAAGCAATATGAAACCAGTTGTTGACTGAGGATGATTTTCCAATAAAACATGAAGTAAAAACTCCATTATCAAAGGTGACAGCTACTAAAAGATGTCAGGAAGATGCAGCACCATCATGTAATCTAACCAAAAATGAACTGAGAGGCAAACAGAAAGCCCAGCGTAGACCGCCCTCAATGTGTACACTCCTTCAGGAAAAGTTCTATAGAACAAATCATTATTGTTTCAAAAACAAACCCCGAAGAAACCCTTAGAAACTATGGCGCACAGAGAAAATGTGCAGGTCAAAAAGCACAATAATTTAATGAGAATAATATGCAAGAATTCTAAATTCATTAGCTTTCAGATGACAAAATGGTGTCAAGCAAAAATTCTGTAAATCCATAACTGTTTATATTATGGGAAAAATAACTATTTAGATTTTATTAAAAGTGGAAAGAACAAAGTTTTAAAATGGACTTTGATAGAATCTATATCTGTAATTTCACAGCAAGATTATCAGAACTAGAATTGAAAAAAAACTTCAGAACATATAGGGGGTGCAAACACGAGTGCTCAAATTATTCACTCTTAGTGGTTGCAATTTGGAGAGACAAAATAATTAATAACCTTTGTGAGCCCATTCTCCTTTAATGCAATAAAGTGTACTGTTGCTTGAGCAATTATTTGGGCTCACAGGCCACAAAGAGAGTTTTGGGGACTGTTTGTGGGCCAAGTCAGCACCCTGACCACGCAACAGCTCACTAAACATTCCTACATAGGAGGGAGCCAAAGGTGGGCAGGGAGCTAGTATGGGTATGGGTAGGTGGCAGCTTCAGTAGAGGCAGCTCAGTCAGAACCACCAGCCCCCACTTTGGGCCACCCTTCTACCCTGAGGAGGGGCTGGTGCTGCTGCCCGGTTTCAGCAGTGGCAGCTCAGGCATGGAGGCAGTAGCAATAGCAGCGGTCAGGCAGAAACTGCTGAGGTATACTGGGAAAAAGTGGGACCTGACAGCAGACATGGCTGCCTCTCCTTTGCCACTGCCAGGGCCTTCTCACTACAGCTAGCCAGAGCCCACCCAGGGAAGTCTCTGTAGCTTCTCCCCACCACCACCACCATCACCAGCACTGCCTCTGGGTCACTCCAGGCCCCTGGACCCAGTAGGGAGGAATCAAAGGGCAGCCCCAACACAGGCTCCAGGCAGCTAGGAGACCCTCTCCATTCATTGGGGATACATTCTAGAGATCCCCGCGAATGGGGAAATACTGTGCTGTACTGATAATAGGCTAGAATAAACAGGGTGGATCCTTGCTGCACTATAATTCACTTTTCTTTTAGGTACCATGATTAAGGGTATGGAATAATGTTGAAATACTGCAATGTAATGAATGTAAAAGTATTGCCAGAGCCCAGTAACAGTGTCATCACACTGCACGGGGAGAGCACGTGGGTTGGCACGACGCACCATGAATATGCGAAATGGCAGATTGCAAATCTGCAAATGGCAAAGGTCTTCTGTATATTAAATGTTTTTGTGACTCTATACTTACCTTAAAAAATTAGGAACAAAAGTATGCTGATAGAAAATTAGACAGAAGCACTCTTGAAACAAAATACATATTAAATTATTATATTAAAAGGTGGCATAACCCCTATGTCCCACCAAAACTAGAGACATCTGTTAATCAGAGTTATTGCTGTTTCCTTTCTACATCTACATCTAAATTGTGTGTGGACTTGGTTTCCAAAAGAGGTAAATCCTCAAGCAGCTCAGTTGCTCTGACGAAGGAAAGAACTGCAACAAAATACCGAGCCAGCTCTATAGCTGTGCACTATATTGAAAAACTGAGGGACAAATCATAATCCTCCATTGGCTCCAATTGCAACATCAGAGATGACTTGGGCACACAGTACTTAATTTAAACACTTCAGCTGAAGACTGCAGAGTAGTATGGCAAGGTAAGCTATAATTTAAGAGGTCTGATTAATATCCATGTATGCAGCTAAACTGTCTTGGAAGATTTCTTGTACTGTTGCCAGGAAATGAAAATCAGAGGCGGGGGAATAATTATATTAGTGGCATATTCATTATTTAAAGAATAAGCCTTATGGTGGCTAAAAAACAATTAACTAGTTATTGCTTTTTAAAAGGATATTCTTAAATCAGTTAATTAGTTAAGCAACCTTGAGCAACTGTGTGTGACAGTATCAAGATTCTTTTTGTATTGTGACAATACCAAGATTCTGTGGGAAAGCCTTCTGTTGGCGGAGTACTTGATTCCTGTTAAATCATGTAGCACTAGACTTACCAATTTAATACAGCATAGTTTGGGGATTGTGTGAAGTGGCTGATTCCTCTCAAGAAGGATCAGCAGAGGCATTTTGCTTCAGGAAAGCAGAATACATGCTGGAAGGACTGAAAATTGTAACACCTCTTTTATTGAGGTGCAGAATGTTTTCCTATTGACTCCTTAATTTGCATTGTCACTGACTGACTTTCTTGCATACTACCAGCCTCTGGCTTCTTTACTATTCATTCCATCCAGGAAGAGCACAGACCAGCTGCAGACTCTTCCTCAGCCTGATGAAGTGTGTTTGTGCCAGAAAGCTTGCAAAGAAGAATCATTTCCAACTATCTGAGTTGGTCTAATAAAAGATATCAGTTTTACCCAATGAACCTTATCCGCCTATGCACTTAGACCAACACGGCTATGACTTATACTCAAGAACATTTCATGGTTTGGTTCTTGATGTTTGTCCTGTAAGAACCCAGAAAGCACCGTGTGCAAAACTTCCAAGTTTCCAAGGTTGACCAGTAGCGCAAAACTTCCAAGTTTCCTCAGCTCAGTAATAGCTACGTTTAGTCAGAAATGTATAAATAAAAACACCATCATGTTGTGGAACCCTACTTATGTTTTGCATGTCTGGCTATGGTTGTTTTCTATAATAGTAACTTTGTGTATTCTTTCTCTGCCTGCCTTCATGTTTGGAGGCTTGGAAGCTATTCCCATCTGTCTTCATGTTTTGCAAGCCTGGGTTTACTGTGTAGCCACAGTTCAGTATCCCCTGCCTTGTCCCTTGAGTTGATAGTGTTCAGTTATGCTGTTTGCTTATGTTGAGTTGACGTATCCAGATGTTTGAGAATGAGTGTGTAATGTGAGAGTATGATGACTCCTTTATGATCCCCTTGTTGTATGGAGGTCACTGGAGCAGGCCCAGTGAACCTAGAAGGCACTGGAACCCCTGAACTATGGACCTGTATTGTAAGTGCACATGTGAGACAAGCTGGAAGGTGCAAGAATGTGACTGTACACATGCGTATGTATGCGGTAATATTCTGGACCCTTCGGAGAGGAGGCTTTAAGTAGTAAATGTGTGAGCAGGGTTCAAAATAAAGCGGGGATGTGGAGGGGCTGATTCCGCCTGTAAGGGATGAGAGTCCCCCAGAAGAGATGACAACCCCTTGATAGCCCCCTCCCATAAGTGATGAGATTCCCTGGCCCACCCTGCACCTAAATACTTTAGGCAGCAGCAGCAACTCCTTCCAGCTTCCACCACCGCAGATTACCTTTCCCACCCCACAAGAATTGGAGTGTGATTCGAACAGTGTGAAGGATCATGTGTGAGGAGTTGCATGGGTTTTCGGAGTGTGGGATCTGTGTAGTGGATTTGGTTTGGTGGATTGTGGACCATGGTTTGTGAGTGAGTTTGACAGTGAGAAAGAGAGATTGGAGCTGTCAAGAGCCAAAACTGTCCTGGCCATTTGTTGTACGCACAGGGCATACAGTGTGAATTAAAAACAAACCATAATCTTATCATGGGATAAGGCACAATGCCACATTTATTGGAACATAAAACATAAACCATGCAATATGAAAAGAATAAAGAACAATAAGGTTATTTGCTTCACTCATTCCCATGCATACTTATTCATTCATATAAAGAAACAAGCGCACACACACAGAAGCTAGGCAGTCCTGCAAAGATTAAGGTGTTACCAAGTTTTAAAGTTGCTCAAGGTCAGTCTGGTGGCCGGACTGTCTGACCAAGAGAGTTGGAGTCAGGTCTTGCTGGACATGCCCAAAACTACTTCTCGCAGGTGGAAGAGACACAAAGCCTTTGTGTTTATTCTCTATAGTAATAGCTGTCCTTGCAAGGCTATGAATTCCACTGAGTCAGATACGAAGGCCATCTCCATGTTCTGTTGGCAGGCTGGGATTGGTAGGTCATAATCTTTTGGCTTTTTGGTCTTCAGTGTTTAGGGGCTGTTGCTTGCAGTCTTCAGGATGGAGCATGATTTAGTGTTTGGTAATCCTTCATTGCTGACTTGATGTCTGCTGCAACCCTTAACCATTAAACCACAGAAGGCTATTTTCACCTGCTGCAAGAGGCCTGTTTTTCTGTTGCTGTCACATACGTCCATCATTCACTCTTTCATTACCTCTTTCCACATAAGCCAGACATATCCACACACACCAGACATACTGCAAACCCTTACACAAGCATTTTTCTTATACTAATTTTAAGTTCTAAAGTAATGAGAAATATGTCTAAAATCATTAGACCAATCATGTCAAATACATTTATGCTAAGCAAATAAGAAATTTTAAATAGATGGCTAATTCCATGCACTAATAATGACTGATCAAATTATAGTAAAAAGTAAATCATAACAAGATTAACTTTATCTTAATGGTTAAATCTTCTTCTTATGTAAGAAGAGAAATAACAAAATAAAGAGTCAGAGTAATTATAGCCAATAACAAGATAAGCAATCAAAGCAAATACAGCCACTGCAATACTACACAGTCAGGCTGTCGGCCTTCAGTAACATGGTTATAGCTGTGGAGGTGTGCTGCTGCAACCAGCTGTGACCATATTGCAGGGCACTTAGGTGCCTGCTCCTAAAAGAGCAGAAACTGCCTGGGAAGAGCCCAAAGAGCCAGACAACAGCCCAGGTGCAGGTTGCCATGGCAACCAGCTAATGAGGAAATTAACCTGCACCTGCACCTGGTCAGCTGGCCAAAAGGGGCAGGGCCCTGAGCCCATATAAACCCCAGGATGGGGACTAGGAGGTAGCTTTCTGCTGGTGGCTAAGGGAGAAGGAGCCCTCCTGGAGTAAGTGGAGGAACGAGGCCACACGGGGTTCTGCTCCAAGTAATGCAGAGGGGCCAAGCACACCTTATGTAGCCTGTTTTATGTTACATCCTAGGGGCTTATGTTTTGTTTGCTGTTTTTTATAAGACTGGTGGTTTGGGTGGGGCTATTTGGGGAAGGAGGAGGCCTCACTGGCAATCCACTGCAGTGTGGGGACCCCAGCACCAGAGAGGGCATGGCATTTTGGGCGCACAGACCCCAGCGCCAGAGAGGGTGCAGACACAGGACTGCAGAGAGCCCAGTGAGGACAAGGGACCAAATTCTAACAAGGCCTAGGCAAGACTCCAAGAAAAAGATCCTGGAGTCATAATTGATTCCAAGATGAACATGGGCTGGCAGTGTGGGGAGGCAGTCAGGAAGGCCAACCACACCTTGTCATGCATCCACAGATGCATCTCAAGCAGGCTCAAGGACGTGATATTCCCTCTCTATGCAGCACTGGTCAGGCCGCAGCTAGAGTACTGTGTCCAGTTCTGGGCGCCGCACTTCAAGAGGGATGTGGACAACATGGAGAGGGTCCAGAGGAGGGCCGCTTACATGATCGGGGGCAGAAGGGCAGGCCCTACAAGGAGAGGCTACAGGACCTGAACCTGTTCCGCCTTCACAAGGGAAGGCTGAGGGGGGATCTAGTGGCCTGTTACAAACTAGTCAAAGGGGAACAGCAGGCACTGGGGAAGTCCCTATTCCCCTGTGCACTACCAGGAGTGACCAGGAATAATGGTCACAAGCTGGCAGAGGGTAGATTCAGACTAGACATCAGGAGGCACTACTTCACTGTCAGGGTGGCTAGGATGTGGAACCAACTTCCAAGAGAAGTGGTGCTGGCTCATACCCTGGGGGTCTTTAAGAGGAGGCTAGATGTATACCTTGCTGGGGTCATTTGACCCCAGTACTCTTTCCTGCCCTGGCAGGGGGTCGAACTCGATGATCTGCTCAGGTCCCTTCTGACCCTACAAACTATGAAACTATAAAGACAACACCAGTACCATCTGCGAGGCTTGGTGTGTGGTAAAGGGGCAGTTGGAGCCACGCATATAGCCCATAAGGCTAGGGTGTCCTGAAACACCCATTGTAAAATGGGACCCACAAGGGGTCTGGGAACCCATGGGGTTCAGACTCCATCAAACAGTGTCCAAGAGGACTTAAAAGGCAATCTCCCTATTTTTATACTTCCATCAGATATGGTGGGTGAGAACTGAAGGTGCCCAGCAGGCCAAATTGGCATGGTCAAGGAGCTTTAGGAGAGCACGGCCACTCTTGAAGACCCCATCCCGTATCAGACCACCTGAAGATTTCTTCTGTTTTCCTGGTAAGGCACGGAAGCCAGTTGGCTCCTAGGCATCACCTACCTAAATTGAGCTGCTTCCAGGCCTTGGGGTATGTATACCCAATCCCAGGGTGTGGAAGTTGTGGGTATACTAGGGTGGCCATCATAGAGGACAGTCCGATTGTCCTCTATCCTCTACTGATACGAAACTGGATGTCTTTAAGTCCTCTTTTTTTCTCTCAAAGTGAAAAATAGAGGACATATAAAGGCACCTGGTTTTGTATCCATAGAGGACAGATTAGCAGAAAACCTGGATGTCCTCTGTAATGGCCACCCTAGGGTATACCCATGTGCATCTGTCTCTGTCGGTCTTGCCACTTTTGTATCTGTTGTACTTGTAATATTCCTGCTTTTTCTATTTGTCTAAAGGATTTCAGGACAACAATAATGACATGATGGTGTGAATCACTGTTTGCAATTCAAACCCATTGTGTGTATATAGTACCTTAGGTGTTAGTAGTTTGTTAGGAGATGAACAAAACCTTACTATAAATACATTACAGCGGTTTTATAATTGTGTAGTTCTTTATTAAGAGACTGTTAGATTCGTTCCAGTTATAATCCAGTCTTGGTTATTAGTTTATGTAAATCCACACCAATCACCCCAGAGTGGCACTGTGAATGGGATCAGTGAATGCTCTGTGCACACATTTGTGCCCATCCCTTCAATTATATATAGACGTTGCTTGATTTAATAATCAAAGTCGTCTTCATGTAACAACTGTTTGGGCTTAAAATGTGCACTTATAAATGGCAGATAGATCGGGTTGTATCCATCAGCCCTGCTTTTCAAAATTATACCTTGTGGTTTGTTTTTGGTTTTTTTGCAAAGGTCACTATGAGCTGTGTGGGGAAGTGAAGTGGGGTGGCCCTCATTTTAGCAGACAGGCGTGTGAGTGGAGGCTCTGGACAGGAGTTCATATTCCCTGAATGGCCTTAAGTCTTACCAATTTCTCAAAGCAGAGTGGTCATAAGTGCACATTCCTATAGTGGGTTCAGGTGGAAACCTCATACTCGCTATAGCCATGCAGCTGAAAATTGCTAAGCCTGCTTTTGAAGCAGGGCAGGGTTTGAAAGAGCTGTAGGCAACCTGAAGAGGAAGAACAGTGGAGGCCAGAGCAGCATTTCCAAGCAGCACTCTCCATTTTCAAAGTGGCAGCCACTCCAGTTCAGACCTCCCTGCCCAGTATTTGCTCCTTTGGCTGGCATAGGGGATATTACCCCCTGACAGCAGCCCTGGGTGAGTCTCTCTTCCCAATTGAGGGGCTAGATGGTATGTCCCAGGTGCCTGCAAGTACTAGCTGTTTGTTTGGCGTTTCAGTTAACATTTAATAGCTAAGTTAATCGTTAAAATTGTCTATTTGTCCCTTTTCCCTTGTAATGAGCCCTGTTTTAGTTTAATGTTGCTGGTGAGTAGTGAAGTTTGCCCACTTCAGAACATCAACATTTTGTTTCCCCAGGTTTATGGGTAGGGGATCAAGCCAGACTTAAGTTTCTGTTAACCCCCTAAACTTGAACTTGGCTCTCTATTATTGCTGTTGGGTGCCTGGCAGAAGGGTTAATTGTGTTGATTCTGATGGCAAGGGCTGAGTACAAATATCTCAGAGCTTGTTTTAAAATTATCAAACACTATACTCCAGCTAGAAAACTAAGTACCTTTCAGGCAAGCACCAAGTCTGTACTTAAAAGGGATGGAGTAGGAAAGGAGAAAGTGTGTATGTGTTTATGAAAGGGGAAAAAAATCACATGGCATTAATTTAGGAATGCAGAATATTAAATAGTAAAGGAACACAGCCATAGCATCTTTAACAGTAGTCCATTACCTGTTTCCCACCTATTGGTGTCAACCTCTAATGGACAGAAGTCTCTCTGACATTTCCCTCTCCTCTTCAGCTCTCTTCCTTTGTGAGTCATGAAGTCCCAGAGCCTGAGAGACATTTCTGACACAATTTCCAGCCCTGAGGGCAAAGTCTTATCTAGCTCTTATGAAAAGATGGCATGCTGTTGCCTCTGGTCCTCTCCTGTCATGCATTACCTCTGCACTGTCAGTCCTAACCATCCTTATGTTTCTCATCATGCCACTCTCCATGTTGTCTCTTATTCTGTCATCTGTAGCCACAATACCAGATCCAAGTCTTCATGTTCCTAACCCAGCTATACTTAATGGAGCTCTACCTATACTAGTGAAGGGCACAATTGTTTCTTACCACAATGTTGAATTTGAATCTCTGTACACCTGACCCAAGTACATTGATTACAGTTCTGGCAATGCTAATTGGGGTGGGGGCAGAATTCATGCAGTTCTATTATGGTATAAAGGCAGTGGTATAACCCTAGACCAGAGTCCTTGGCTCAAAACTTAGTTCTTCCCTACAAGGAAGGAGCCTTCTTCTCCCTAGTTTTGGTGTGCGATTGGCTATACTGCCCCACCATTCAAGAATTATAATGGAGGTAGCTTGCCCAGAGTATACCAAGTAAAAGTTCTGTTGTTGTTTTGTTAAGTAACAACAGTCCAGGGCTCCACACCCCAAATAAGAATGAATTTGCTCCAAAATTGCCACAATGAAGCCATTGAGAGGGCAGGTAACAAGCACTCAAAAGAAGACCTCCTCTCCCAAACTGGAGCTCCATTTCCACCTCCATTATCCTATTTGGCTACCTAGTCCTCTCCATCCCCTTACAGATAAATACAAAGTACATAAAAGTTCTTTAAATAGGGAATGAGATATTAAAGGAAATGCAGGAGTTGCAGGTAGCAAGGGAGCAGGATAGTGCAAAGAATGGCAGAGGGAGCACTGAAAGTGTTAAAAGGGGGCATAAGGTATCATAGACTTATAATATATTGGGTTGTATGGAAAGTGGCGCATGGAGGAAGAATACAAAGGACCCGGAGGCAAGATAGAGGCTGCAAGGCAGAGGGGAAGCATGCAAACATGATGTATAAAAGCAGCCAAGAAAATGGGTGATTGGGAGAGCTAGAAGACAGGCATGCTTTAGGGACAAAGAAATTTAGGGTGGAATGATCTTGCAGATAGGGGTGCACTGGTGAAGCTGCACTTGCCTTTGATTCCTGCTCCACCCAGAATTTAAAAAGAACTGTTTGGCAGTGGCAGCGGTATTTCTATTCAGGAAGCAGTGAGGGAGCTAAATGACTTTGTGGCAGTATAACATCTGATTCCTTCAAAACTCTTAATTCCGTGGGTTTTAGTGATGCTTTCTCCTCTTTAATTGTCTTGATGTTCCATTGATCAAGCTAGTCTTTCTTCTGCAACTTTGTCTGTTAGCTGCTCCTGGTAATGAAGCTCATATGTCATAGCCTTGCAGACTCTTTTTAACTCATTCCAATAAAGTATTATTTGTTTTTTGCATCAGTCAAGCTGAATAACATGCCAAGAGGCCGAGGGCTATACTAGTAGAGCTCCTAGTTTATTTTTCTTTAGGTACAAATATGTTGTTATATGCAATGATGCACTTCATCATATACACTCCCCCACTTTCATAATCCTAGATCCACCCATACTTGTAGAAGACAAGAAATCTGGTTGAAAAAACACAAAAGAGGGGCACAAAAAATGAGCAAGTCTTCTCTCTTCGAATGCTTAACACTTCAATTTGGTTTAATTATTTTAATAATAATTTGAATAAAAGGAACTTTTATGCAGCAGCTTTAAGCAAAGTTAAGTGCTTGAGAGCTACCGTTATTCAGGGAACTTCTTATAAAGACAATGGCTGAAAGCTAAGGAAACCACCAATTAAAATGCATAATTTTTCCCAATGACCTCAATTCGTGCCACTCTTGACCTACAACAAAATCCTTTTTGATTCCAGCATAGCACTTCATGTAATAAGCATATCTAGTTCCTCATGTTCAAAAGCACAATCCAAACTTTTTTTTTTACGGTAGAAACATTACACAAGCCTTTGAGAGTACTGAAATGCTCTTAGTAAGATACCTTAATGTTACTGACATTAGTGTTGAGATTTTGAATTTAAATATAATTTGAAAAGTACTATGTATATGTTGTGGGTGGCCATATCTTCTCTGAACAATGAATTCAAGATTATCCCAATAAATTTTCTCTTAATACAAAATGCACAAATTAAGGAACTAATAAAATACCAGACAATAGAAAAAATCAACAGGGATATAAACAGCTGATTGTCTAAAGAGGCTTTATAACAAAGCTAATCCACCACTCACATTCTTTCTTATACAGCCACTGAAGCTTTGGCTCCTGGAGGAGGAAGTGTCTATTCTGAAGTCTTCCATTCTCCAGTTTTCATTTTCATTTTGACCTGACCCTTCAGTCTGTGGGCTGACAGCCGAATTGCAAAGGGCTGAAATCTGATCTACTTAAAATATATATTTCTTGCAGTCAGTCTGCATTACAGCTGGACAGCAAAACAATGCACTTACTTGAGCTATTTTGCTCACACTGCACTCCCTGCAAGTGTTGTGGGCCTATGAAATTATATGAATTCATTTCCACAACTCCCTGCAGCTTCCTTGAAGCAGATGTAAGGTATATATAATGTGTACTTACACCTGCTTCATTTTTCATTTATTTTTATTACTATTACAGATGATTCTTTCCTGAATTGTAACTGTCCTGTTATGCTCTCAAACTTAATGCAAGTTCCAACGCAGAAGAAATAAAATAGTTCCCACCACTGACTATATGCTAAGGAAACTAGAGTATGCTATGATGAGCACTGGTAATAGATACATAAGGAGATTAAAATGGTTATATCCCAATTAGTCAATAATTGACATATTATAACATTGTTGCATTTATTGCTTTGCAGCTGAACTAATACTCTTCTTTTCTCTTCTATTTTGCTTAGGGATTTAAAGATAGGAGTGGGTCTGGATCAGGTGTGCGGTGAGGGAGGGGGAGGAAGCCTGCTTAGAATCTTATATTCAGCCTAGTGAATTCTCTTTTCCTCGTGACTAATGTAGTCAGATCCTTGAAGGCAGGATAGAAGTGGTGACTCA
The DNA here is from genome assembly GCF_052110815.1 of Crocodylus siamensis. Lineage (NCBI taxonomy): Eukaryota > Metazoa > Chordata > Crocodylia > Crocodylidae > Crocodylus > Crocodylus siamensis. Next base: position 74,238,351 of record NC_143396.1, on the reverse strand, counting down.
AAGTGTGCAGGGCACCTTAGGGTGGTGAGGAGGGATACGGAAGCCTTTCTAGAATATACTGGCTGGCAATTTTCCTGTCTTTTAAGGGACTTTTTTTGGCTGCTTCTTATACCTTTTTTTTTTCCTGTTACATCATGCCCAAGAATGCACCTTGGTTTTTTGAGGCAGTATGAAGAAAAAAGATTTTTTTTTGAAAATATTGGTGAATACAATATTTTCTGAGGGGGGAAAATGCAGCTGTAATCCAAGGGGAGCAATCGAATAGGGCTGCTCTTCTAACTCCTTAGTTGTAAGACACCACCTGTGCTGCTGGCTAGGGCAAAATGCCTAACCCTTTGTCTCTTGAGCTGAGCTGACTGGCAGCCAGCAGTGCCTACCAGGTCAGCTGAGGGCCTGCTCCCAGCCAGCAGTACCTGGCAAGTCAGCTGAAGTTTCACCCAGCTAATTTGACAGGAGTCTCTGCCCTGGCATCTGGGGCTCGGCTGTTTTAGAAATACCATACAGGAGGAGCCTCTGCTGGGGGAAGAAGACGATGTCTATAAGCCACAGATAAGGACCTCCTTGTGCTCACTACACTTGCAATGTTACTTTCTTTTTTGTTCTGGCAGAAACTCAAATAACAAAAACTGCTATTACCATATTTCCTTGCTTAAAATGCACATCCTAATTTCCAAGAGCTGTTTCTGAGGAAAGACACACATTGTCTGTGCTTAAAATATGGCGTTCTAGGGTGTCAGATACTGCTGAAGCAGTGCCTGGACCTCCCTGCTAACATCATGTTAAGTATGTACACTGGAGTCCATGGGGATCACAAGAAGCCAAAACACACATTATTTTTGTGTAAATATCCCTTGGGGTTTCTGGAATACTTGTGAAATCTCAGAAATATTTTATGATTCTAAGCAGGGTTTTTAATGTGCCTGTTTAAAAGTAAATCACTGACTCACAAGATAAAGCTAGATCTATGTAATAGTCTTCCATGGCAAAAGCAAATTAAATTTATTCACTCCACCACTACTTTTTGGGTCATTTTATAACACCTGCACTCCAACTGCAACAGGGAACAGAACCAGCCCTAAAACTTTTTTTTCCAATACCCATTTCTTGAAAATAGCTTTTCCAATTAATATTAAACTTCTAAAAATTCTCACTTGTGATAAGGCTAAGCATACAAAATCTAAATCTGAAAAAAGAAGGGAGTGGCAGAGGGATCAGCACCTGGTTTAGGACAAACTATTCTACACCCTTAAATAAGGGATCATTCTGGCTCCATAATCGGAATTGACATTAATCCATCTTCAGAAGTAGATACTTACAGTCACTACACCAAAGGGATTTTATGATATTATCCAATCTGGTTTTAGGTTTCATCTAGGTAGCGAGAGCATCTCTGTGGTGTAATTTCTATTTCCAGAAGTGAATTTGGGACACTATCAATTGGCTGCATTCAGAGCTATTAGTCTTAGCCGCATTGCCATTTGTAGCCAGTACACCCACTGCATGAACTAACTGGGATGAGTGGAATTTTTAAAAAGCATTTTGTCCATCCCTTTCCGTGAGTCTCAGCAAAAATGCAAAAAAGTATTAATCGGCTGGAGGGTACTTCGCTATGATGACAAAACTTATTCCTGATGGATATTGACTAGAGTAAAAAAATCTTTATGGGTACCTATGAGCAAAGATCTAATTCTGTCTTAAGGGTAGCAGGTAGAAATAAACCTCTCTAGTTAATGTAGTTTGTGTCTGACTCCCACCAGAGGTCAGTCAAACCATAGGAATAAAATTCAAGTCTCCACTTAAAAAGACTGATTTGTTCTTTTTGTTGTTTTGGACATGCCAGTTTTGACCTGACTAAAAGAAAATTTGAAACTTAAGTAAGCCAAAAATTCCTTTCCAAACCCTTTCTTCATTGTGTCAAAGTATCTGTTCACAGTGGGAAGGATGTATGCACTTATACAGGCAGTCCTTAGACTTGCAACATAACTGGTTCTTGAAAGTCATGTCTTAAGTCAAAACGTCATCACTCGAAACCAATTTTTCCATAGGAACAATGTTATAACCAATCACCCAGTTCCTTTACGATGCTCGATACCAGCTGGACCCAGCTGTGAGTCTAGAAGGGGTGTGGGGGGGAGGCACATCAACACCCCCCCTGCAGCGAAGGAGGGATTGGGGCTGGGGCAAGTGCAGCCCAGCTGGGGTGGGGAGAGGGGAGCATGTGGGACACAAGTGCAGCTTGTCTGGGCAGGGGGGAAGGTGTGGCTCCTGCTGTTGTGTGCCACTGGTCTGGGAGTTGCTCCTCTGGTGGTTCCTGCTGCTGCTATGCCACTTGTCTGGGAGGACATGGATGGGGGGGCATGTGCCCCCCTGAATCTACATGTGGTGGGGAACCCTGAGCTGGGGTGAGGAGAAGCATCCCAAGGCAGGGGCTCCTTGGTGCCCTGCTGCTGGACTGCATAGGAAGGTACCTGGCCTAGAGGACCCCTCTCCCTCCTGGGGCAGCCACTGAAGCAATCTGAAGCTGGGAAAGGGGAGGGGGGAATTCTCCTCCACTCCCCAGGGCTGCCTGGGCTGGGGTACATAGGCTGGGGGAAACCTCCTGAGGGGGAGGCTTCCCCAAGGTTGGCGAGCACCTGGACAGCGGGCTTCTTATTCCCCTGTTGGGGGCCAGTTGTGGCTTGGGGACATTTGGCTGGGCTGGCAATGGCCAGCAGGCTGGGAGATGTGCTCTAGCACCCCTTGCCTACTGGCCTAGGTCAGTGCAGGCCTCTTCTTCCCTTTCCCAATTGACAACTGAATGTCACTTAAGTTGGTTATTGGTTCAACCTATGCAGCTTAAAGGAAGCTGCCTACATTCGAATCAGTTCAGTCCCGGGCTTTTTGACTGTCTATACTTAGCCCCAGGGACTAAATATTGCCTTCTTTCCACATACGTACACACACACACTCATCCCTGCCAAAAAAAAAAATTAGGAAAGGACAAGCAGCAATTCTGTAAATATTGTGTTATCAGGGCTCCAGAAGCAAAGCAGAAAACAACTTTTACTGGAGTATACAGTAGGATCATTTTCAGGGTAACTACTGGATTGTATAAGCTAAGGCTATACTTAACAGTTAGTGTGCGTTTTTCATAATCAAAGCTGATCACTTGCATGGTTTGTAAAATGGAAAGTGTTGCTTGTACAAGGCATTCATACATAAGTAACTCCAACCAGGAGTGTAGGAAAGTGCTGTCAGACTGGCAAGCATAGAATATATTTTAAACGTATAGTAAAAGTATATATGTATTGACATTAGCATATTCAATAGAAAGTAAGTTTAGATTCAATGCATTCACAGAAAGGAGGGTCTTTTTCTTAACTAGAATAATTAGTAGTGTAGCAAGGGGTGGGCAATTGGGATACCAGTCCCAGGAGCCCACTTATTGGGCATGCAAAAGTGGCAGGTGCCGCTGCTGACTTAGCCTCTTTCACCATCCCGGAAGTCCAGGGCACAGGCCCTGATAGTTATATGTCTGGTAACAGTCTTTTGTATGTATAAGTCTCAACTTTAGATTCAGTTAAGAATCTTAACACTAACAGATAATGACATTATTTGAGAATTGATATTACTTTACTACTTGTTTTGGTAGAACCTAACTATAGATATGCATCTAAGCTTTCTGAAGGTTATTGTTACCATACAGACAATTTGGTGACTTCCTCTGCAGCCCAACAATAAATGTTTCAGTTCTTACCAACCTGATGCCAGGATTTATTGGTGGAACAGATAGTCAAGGGCTCCAGCTTGTTATCTTCTCCAGCTTTGCTCTTCTCATCTGACAGAAACACCAGACCCTCATTCCCCACCCCCCCCACTGGAAAAGGTTGGATTACTGAACAAAAAAACACAGTCCCTCTTTGGGTTGTTCAGGTCAACCCTGAGTTGACTGGTAGATCATCTGCCACCCTATTATAGGATTGTCAGATGTTTTCCCACCCCCATTTCAGAAAATCAGAACTCAGAAATGCTCTTGTCTAGACCCACATGTCTCACTTCCTTTTAAATATCAATAACAGTCTGAAATGTTACACCTCAGAGTTAAATGTTCTAGATTATATATTCTGATACGCTTCAAGAGCCATTCAGTACTCCAGGTGTGAATGTACACAACTGAATGAGAGATGAATAAGAAGAGATACCAGGTCTCATCACAGCAGGTGAGATGAATTTCAGGTGAATTATTAAGGGCCCCAGTTAAGTTACTGGAAGGGAGGATTAGACCTAAATAGCCTGATGGGGATAAACAGATTAGACAGAAAGGCCTAGTGTACTAACCTAGTACAAAGGGTATACTTCTGATCTAAGCAAACTAAACAGGATACAGCATCACTGATAGATTGTAGTGCCTGCAAAACCCAACAAGCAAAACAAAGCACTAAAAAAGAAGGTGCAGAGGAATTAATTATGCTTTCAGTGGGCTTTAAAATAAAACAGTTGGAAGCTAGTACTGTACATGTTCAAGTGTGAGTAGTTCTATAAAAAGAAACACTTTTTTCCAGTGCCCTTAACAAGTGCAGGAGATCATTTCGAACCTTTTCAAATGTAAATATCCTTTACTCATTCTTATCCTAAATAAAAGTATTTATCTCATTCTATAACATTTCTTACATTATGTAGGGCTGTGAGTTTCCGGATGAGGGATTTGGAATGGCAGAGAGGCAGATAAGTAATAGCTGCCAAGGCTTTTACAAGAGCATTACATCTAAAGTGTTCTACTCTACACTATGGACTAATAAGCTATTTTAAGCTGAAGTCCAAATGTTAACTCAATCCTCAGTTACCTTGAGATCTGTCTTTCATCCGATCAATATTTCTGTTAAGTTATTTTTTACCTCTTAAATCTGATTATTCTATATCAAAATATAACTTTCCCACCCACTAGCAATATATTTTTGTATGACAGCTGTTCCCTGAATAGACTGTAGTCCTATACTTACATATACGTGATCTTTAAAGAAAAGATTTCTGAGGGATGGGATAAGATGTTACTGTGAATCGGTCATTAGCAAACCACTAAATGTATCGGTTCCTGAACTGAAGTTCCTTCGTGAATACTAAGTATTCCAGGAATATCCTTTATTACATTTTGTAGTGCGTGCAATGATTGAAATGATTTGAACTGTAATAACAAATAGCCATGTTTTAAATGCATTGTTATCAGGGTTTCTCATGATCATTGTGGAAGTCTCTTGATCATGACTCCCCTAAAACATATTAAGAAAGATACTGATGTATACCATCCATGTGTGCAACACTTATTCCCCTTGCTAAGCAGTTAATTGTACAGTTAATCATATCATCCAGTCATCTGCTCCAGGCTCCCTCAATCTCACAATTAAGGCCCAGGTTTTCACTAGTTATAGGTCCTTCAGGTTTTGTGCGCTCCTGTTGAGACACCTGAGTCTAATTTTAGCGGTGATGAGCATCTGCACTCTCTTCAGACTCCAGAATCAAGCCCAAAGTGATTCAATATAAGCACTAAAAAACTGAAGCAGTTAACATAGTTAGATACCTGAAAAGCAATTGGCCTTAATTAAAAATTTTTAAAATTAAAATGCAAACATTAAATAGTATTTACTTGGCATCACTCCCATTGAAAAACCAACCCCATGCATATTTTGAGAGAGACAATCCGGCACAAATTGCAGCATGTATAGATTGTCTCTCATACAGAAAGTTAACTTTAGTGCAGCATGTATATTCCAGTTGTACTTAATGGAATTGGAGAGACAGGTTTTGACTACATCATAAGGGAGGCAACAGAGACAGAATAAAAAACTTTTGTAAGATTTATTTTTTCCAGGTTCTATCAGGAAGCCCTGTCAAAGGGATTATGACTGTGCAAAATGCTTCAAACAGAATTCTGAGAAGAGAAGAGCACTCTACAAACTGTACAGGTTTGTTGTTGTTTTTTAATTATAGAATGATAACAAGAAGAAAATCTAAGATACAGTTCTCCAGTAGTCAGAACTAAAGCTAATGCAAGTTTTGGAGAAAATATTACAGAGGTAACCACACTACAAACAAAAATCCTTTGCTGTGGGCAGCATTACCTCTTTGAGCATAGTTTTCCGAGCTATACACACTATTAATACTTTTGTGTATTTCCAGTGTCCATCTGAACAACTTGCTTCACTTTACTTGGGAACAAAGTGCCAGGATGCTACTGCATTGTGTTTTTATGGAGTATGATTCCCCCCCACAACCTTATTTCTTCTAAGTGTTGATTTGTTCCAAGTATACTTTTAACTATAATATTTCTTCTTACTAATTTCTAGCCAAAAGCTCAGAACTGATACTTTATCAGTACTTTACTTTTGACAGGAAGATGACATAGGTGGCCAGCTTTTATGAAGTTGCTCTCTCTTAGCTTCCTGACTCCAATTTGTTTTTGGCCTGTTACTTCTCCAATTGTTTCTTTTTCAGGTCTTTAAGTGGATCTTCCTCATCCCCCACCCCCCAATCCAACTTGCTGTAGGACTTCTGTATGCTTTTATTTACTTCTCTTGTCTCTCTCTCTCCAACTTCTGTCTGGCTACTGTCTTCCACAAACACAAATTCAGCTAGTATCTCTATGCTGGGGACTCGGGGGACTGACAGAAATGATGGTTTGTTGTGCTATTCAGCCCCTAAAGTGCTCCACAGCTGTGCAGTGACAGAAGTGTGTGGCTACAGAACATTTAAAAAATGCCTGATCACAGATGTACCTGTTTTCTCTCAAATGACCCATGGCCTAATTTATCCAGTTGTGAATATTGCTGTCTGGCTCTTGTCTAAATTAAAAGCTCTAGTCTTTCATCTGACACCTCACTGCAGATATTCAGCTGTCACATTAAATTCAGCATAGCTAAAACAGAGCTCCTAATCTCTCCTTCTGCAAGTCCTTTCCCAATCCGTACTAATTCTCTTTCACTGTGGACAGTGTTATCTTTCTGCCTGTTGGGCATGTTATCTGGGTGCTAGATCTGCTTCTGATATTTTCCCAGGTCAGTGGTTCCTCTCCTGTGGCTTTCAGCAACATTTTGCCTGTCAGAGCTTTTAATGTTGCTTGTGGCCACAAAGATATTTTCGTTTCCAGAGATCTACTTCTTCAGGTTTGCAGATGGAGCAAAATCTGATGTTGCCCACAATATCTGATATACTTGGTATTGAATTCTTCCACTGGTTTCCCCCATATATCTCTCTGTAGATATCTATATCTATAGATATCCTCTCTGTCTCTCTCTAATATAAGCTACTTATCTTCACTTTCAAGGTACTCCACTGCCTAGCCTCACTCCTATATATCCTCAGGTCTTAGACACACAACGTATTTACAGCAAAATAATTTGCTCTGGATTTTACTCTGAAGTGAACTTATTCTTTAGTAAGGAGAAGACTAGTTTTATCCCAAACTGACTGCCCAAAGTAGCCACTATTCTAGTGCCTGGCCCCTAGGCAGCAGAGCAGATGGTTTGCATTGAGTACATGGCTATCCTAGGATGAAAAGGCATTCATACACATGCCTGTGCCACAGTGCCAGGCACTTTTAAAAGCACCTGGCACTGAGGTGCATGCATTTGTATAAATGACAAAATACATGTCAGCGCTAAGTAAATGGCAGCAGTGTGCTTCTGAGCTGAAAAGCATTGCAGGAACCATGCAGAGGGTATAGCTGTGGTGGTGGGCACGTGAGCCCTTGTGGCAGGCGGCTGCTGGGCTCTGGGCCTGCTGGCACCTCTAAACCAGCACGGGAAGTTGTGGGCACATCCTTTGTGGCCAGTCTGGCTGCCAATGCACCCATCCACAGCTGCAGCAGCCAAATGCCACCTGTGTGCACCAGGCTGGGCTGTCATGGAGCTACCAGCCAGCTGTGAAGGGCCCCACCCCTTTAGCCTGGCCCGGCCTGGTTTGCTACCAGCTCCCTGCACCCACGCTGGGCTGGGTCGAGCTGTCGGGAACCACTGAGGCAGAGCTGCATGGAGCTTCCACCCCATGCCCTGCAGTGGGGGAGGACGAGGAAAGGGAGAGCCCTGCTCACCGCAGCAATTCCCTAACAGCCTGGCCTGGCCTGGGTGAAGGGAGCTGAGAGCAAACTGGGCCAGGCCAGGCTGGGTTGTGGGGGCATGGCCCTTCCCAGCCAGAGGTGAAGCTTGGGCTGGGATCATGGGAGCTGTGCACCTAGATTGCTCCTGGCTCCCCAGGGCCAGGTTGGGCTGTCACAGAGTGGCTGTGACATGCAGGGCTCTCCTCCTCCCCTGCTACATAATGGGCAGAGGGCCTCAGTGGGCTGGGCTGTCATGTAGGGCCCTCTTCCTCCCCCACTGTGGGGCAGTGGTAGGGTGGGGTTCTGTCTGCTCAGGGCTGAATGTCTATACTTAGCCTAGGAAAGCAGAATTGCAACACATTCACAACAGTAACTTTCTCTGTATTAAATTTACTTCTAACTTCCACAGAAGTAATTTCAAATTGGAGAACAGCATTTCCTCTAGGGTAAATGCTATGCATTTTGGAGATCCACTCCATTTTTCCTCCAAAGTAAATGGAGGATACTTGAGTAAATGTGTCAGGTACTCAACACCCTCAATTATTATCAAAACATATTAACTATCACTCTGATCAGCCCATGATGCTCGTTTCCTGTGTCTACCTGTTTTATTAAAAAAAGCAAAACAAAACTCACCTCTTTCCTTCTCCCATGATGCCTTCCTGGTTTGGGAGAAGCTTCTATTACCCTTCTGAAGATCCCTAACTCTCCTTTCGTGATGCTAGAACAAAACACAATTAAAAATAAAATCTCATTGCTTCCTCCCTTTTCCACACCAAAAAAGGCCCTTGTTGTTTTTCGTACTGCTGGTCGTGTAACAATCACGCAGACAATTTTATTCCATAAAGTCTTGTACTGTCTGTTCCTGAAATCTCTTGTTTAATTGTAATTTAGTCTGCAAATTCTTTGGGGCAGGGGCTATCTTTTTGTTCTGCGTTTTGTAGAAATAAATTTATCCAGCCCTCTAATTTCTCTAAGAAAAGACTGAAAAAGATGCTGATGCTGTATGTTTAAGAATACTCTAAGATAAGAAAAACCCTTCTGCTTTATGTCTTTTACAAATCTTTGTGAAGAAATGTTTCTCCCTTTCCTAAAATCAACAAGAAGGTGATAACAGTTCTCAAAACAAAATGTGTTGCTGAGCAAGCAACTGTTGTGTGACAACTGAATGATCTACCTCTTCCTGTCTCTCAAGGTTGCTTTGTTTTAAATCATGTGTCTGTTCTCACAGTCTTGGATATAAAAAAGGTATGTTAAATTGTAGCAGGGAGGAGTTCTGTTTAGAACCCTCCCTGCGTTCGCTTGTATGAGCTCCAATAAACTCAGACTGGGTCTATTAATTCTAATACCAAAACACAATGCGAAGTTTGATTTCTTCCACAGCTTGTATAGCCCCTAGGCCAATGGCATCCTAGCTCTTGCCTAGGATACCAAGTCACTGTGAAAGTACATATAAAATAGTCTAAAAACCTTACACATTTATCAGGGAGAGATCCTTTCCTGAGTCTACCTTCCTCCTCTTTTTTTTCCCCCCTCCTCATATTGTTTCCTGTTTACAAGTTTTGCTTTATTCCTAATACATAGTCTGTTAATAATCATACCTGGGTATGATGGTTAGATAAATGAGATTTAGAGGATTGCTTTTGGGAACTGGCTTGTAGGTAAAGTGTATATTGTGGTAGAACAATGGTCCAGGAGAATGGCAAGAGTTAATTAGCTTGTAAAAACCTGTTTGTGACAAAGTTTCCTTCAAGACCCACTGTGTCTGAAGCCACCAGACACACAGGCTGGGAAATTGAAAATGTGTACCACAGTGTTCCATAGCATGAGAAGGTGGCATTGGGTAACAGTGACAAACTGCAGAGCCCTTGGTATTTCCAGTTTTGGTAAACAGAACAAATTAGGAGGCTCAGGAAGTAACCAAATTAAGATGTGCACATGTGATGGGCTTGTGAAACAAAGGAATATGCTGACAAGGCAGAATGTGGAGAGTATGATGACCCCTGGGAAACCAATCAATGGAGCTCAGAGAGAGAGAAAGACTTGTCAGAGGAGAGCGAAAATACAAAAGAAGGGATTTCAGAGCAATAAAGTGTCCCTGAGAAGGGAACCAAGGCCACCATGGACAGTGGGCACACCACCAGCTCATCCCACCCACCCCAGGGATGGCCTCAGCCCTCAACCTCTAGGCTGCTAACATCTGATACTCAAGAGAGAACCTGAGGGTGAAGCTTGCGTACTGGCCAAACATGCTTTCCCTCTGTGACAGCTCTGGGATTGGTAGATATAGAATTGTTTGCATTATTCTTATCTGCTATTACAGTGTTATCATGATATCACCATGGTTGGGTATGGGCCTTTGTGTCCTATTGACATAAGGTCGGCACCAGTCAGTACAGTTAGGTCAGTCTTCCTCTCTGCTATCTCGCCTGCCATGACTTTGACTTAATTGGGGGGGGCTGATGACCCCCAACCCAGAGCTGTCACTTGCCAAAATGCAAGACCAGGTGCACACCCCAAAAAAACCTCTTTGCAAAGGGAAAGAAAAATAAATGAAGACCTGACATCCATTCAGCGATCTTTCCCACACTGCAGGAGTCCCTGGTGCTGCCTCCTTCCTCCTTGCCTTTGATCTATGCGTGCTTGATCACTGAAGCCATGATCAAGTATTTTTGGTTTTTTTGGGTGTTTTTTCAGTGACTGGTGTCTTGCCACCTCAACTGACCACCTGCGGCGACCAATTAACGCAGAACCATTTTCTTTTTTCTTTCTCTGAACTCTAAATACCTTGTGGATCTGTTGCCCTGTTCCCAGGGGCTTCAGTCCTGGATGGCAGATGGGCATTTACCCTCTCTGCTAGCCCTGTCTCTCTCCTTTACCTTCAGTTCTTGTCCTGGCACACGGAGGTGGAAATAGCCTTATCAACTTGCCAGGTGAATTGGATTGGTTTAATTAAGCTGCCAGGAGCTATGTCGGGGTGGATCGGGGTGTCCCTCCAGAGTGTGGCCATGCTGCTGCAGCTGGATGGACCCCTTGGGCCAGAGGCCTTCTCTGGATATATATCCTCAATCTTTTCACAGTTGTATCAATTTAAATTTGCCTATAATCGAATGGAGAGGTCATGGTCAGTCTGAGGGTTTGGCATCCACCTGGAACAAGATATCAGAGTCATAAATCCAGTACCAATAGGTAGAGCAGGCTTTAAGACACCGTGGATTACATATTTGTCTTTGATACAGTCAGTACCTTATGGTTATCAAATATTTTCAGCTGATGCTATTTTGATTATTGAATTGGTCATTGCAGCTCAATTGTACTGAATACACTAGCTTGTGTTGCTCCACATTGTCTATATACCATTGACTGTATAACATTTTTAAAGTAGTTTGCATTTGTTTGGAGAAAGCATTTTGGAGTTTTCTCCACTTCATATTATTGGGGTGGATGGCTTAAATGATTCCAAGATTTTATTTGATAGATAAAAGGTTGACTATTTTTGGAAACTTATTATTTGTAGAAATTTTCCTGTAATACCTTAATCATAAGTCTAGGACCCTTCGTGATGGATCTAGATCGTACCTAGCACAAAACTAACAGTAGCATTCTGAGCAGATAAAAACAGAACAGTCTTTGTCAGTTGTTTCTGTTTATAAATTGTTTCACCTAGTACAAAGCTGTCTAACTTCTCAACAACCAGAGGCCAGCCCTGAAGCTGCATTAGTATGAGCCATATTCCCTTAGTGGTACTCCCCTGCTGCACTGTACATGCAGGTAGTCTCCACTTCAGCTCCCCAGCTGCGGGCTGCCCTGCTGCACCAAGTCAGTCTCCCCCAGTGCCATGGGCAGGCAGTGAGAGACAGAGGGAGAGGGGATGCCCAGAGTCCTTAACTGCTGCTGCAGCAAGAGCTGTGGGGGAAGGGTGGTGGCTGTGTGCAAGCCTACAGGCCACCAACTGGACAGCCCTGTTCTAGTAAAACTCTGCAGCCAACTCCACAAATATAAAAATGGAAGCAAACTTAAATTTGAAACTTTTGAGATGGATGAGAACAGCAGCATACTGGGAGGGATACACACTTTATGCAGTGCCTCTTCTCTTTCTTGAAACTGGTATTTCAGCTCCTCAAGCTAGAGACGGAAGTTAAAAATAAACCAGTTTAAGTGAGCAGAACCTGGCTGAAACCTGTAACAGAACATATGTTCAGTGCACATAAACCCGTTTGAAAATGGCCAAAACTGGTTTGAGATAAACCTGGTTGAACGTAGTATCAGACTTAACTGATTTGGGTCAAACCAGTCTATGGAACTTTAGTCCAAGACCTCTTCCTGATTCAAGTTTAAACCAGAGTCCCCCAGCAACCTGGCATGTTCTGCAGCCCTGAGCTGGGCTGTGCTCTTCGCTCCAGTGGAGCAGGGTTGGCCTCGCATCTCTGCTCTGTAGCCAGAGCATGGGCAGAAGTGTGACCAGACACCAGCCCCCCAAAGGTAAAGGGAGCAGGGAAGGGGTTTATTGTGTACAACCTCCCCAGCAGGTAAGTCTGTGGGGGAAGGGGCCAGAGGAGGGTGTGGGGCTGGGGCAGGCCCTGCACAGCTGGGACAGAGCCACGAGTAACTTGTCTGGTGGGGGGGGAGGGCACCTGGTACAGGGAGGGTGTGGCAGCTCCCGTGCTCTGCCTTGGCTGTGCAGCATGTCCCCCTGCCTCAGCTCCTATCACTGCTCCGTGTACGCCCCTCCTTATCCCTGCTGCAGCCGATGGAAGTCTGCAGCCAGGCTGCCTTGCGGCCCTACCATTGGCCCACATTTGCAGGGGCTAAACCCTGTTAGCCCCCACTTCCACCTATGCCTTCAACTGAGATGGCTATGCCGGCTGGATTCTGACCATGCGCCCAACCCTGCCCCTTAAGCAGCAAGTGGGGAGTGACCCTGTTGGGGCAGCAGCCCCTGTCATGGTGTCCCAGGACTGTAAGCCTCTTCCCTACAGGGGGCTGCAGGTGCGAGTGGGGCAGGCAGAGCTGCTGCAGACTGTGTGGGGCGAGCAGCAGCAGAGCACTAGTTGGGGCTTAGGAGGCTATGGCCACCCCTCGAAGCCCTGTTGCCACCCGTGCTCCTGCCTGCAGCACAGCCCCCCCACCAGGAATAGGTTTGCACTCCCTGGGACACCATGACAACAGCTGCTGCCCCTGTTGGGATCCCCCCTGCTCCAGGGGCTGGGGTGTGGCCAGATGCCTGCTGGCATGGCCCCTGAAGCAAAGGGGGTTTATTCCCACCTCTCTCCCTGGGAAACCCCAGCTGGGGTCTGCCCAGCCAGAGGCAAGCAGTGGAGGCAGTGGCCAGGCCTGGCTGAGCCTGACTGGTCCCTGATAGTTGAGGGGAGGTAGGCTGGAATAAACCCCCTCCCTGACCCCTTCACCTTAGGCGGTCATGCTGGGCACCGTGGTGTCTGGGCAGGGGGCAGGGTCTGGTCACCTCTCTCCCCTCCCAGCAAAGGCTGCTGTTCCCCCTCCCCCTCTGGGAACACCTTGGCTGGGGCCCCTGCAGGCCAGGGTGAGGGTTTAAATCCCTCCCCAATCATACTCAAGCCTATCAAGGCCTGGCCCCACCCTTCCAACTCAGTTTCCCTTAGCTACTGCAGAAGGGAAGTGAGGGCTCACTCTAGCACCCCTTGGCTTCTGGCCTGAGTCACAGCAGGCATGTGCCTGCATTTCTGGATTCAGAAGTGAATTTCTATTCATTTGCTTGCCAGCTCTATCTATACAGTTTAGATTAACCTGCAAAAAACTGAATCAATTCAGGGCTGGGCTTTTTGGATGTCTGTACTTAGTCCTTTTCAACAGCACAGGATCCCACTCTCTGCACTGGAATACTTAAGTAAAGTTTTTTTAAGTTGTTATTTTCAGGGCACTGTATCAGCCTAGGCCCCGGGCATGTAAAAGATTGCCTAAAGCTTCAAGATTAAAACCAAACTATAGTTGTCAAAATGTTCAACTGTACAGGTATAATTCCATGGGGCTGGGGAAGAGAATGAGAAAATAAGCCACAAGCATTAGATGATTGCACTTTGCAACAGTCACAGTACATTTAAGCAATACCCACCCCCACTAGGCTGTACAATCTGGGCATGAGATGTAGCAAACAAGAGCAGTGGAACTTGGAGAATCAACTGCAAGTAATGGCCAATGTGAAGCCAACACCAAAGGGGACCTAGCCTAGAAAAGGTCCCTAATGTTAAAGTTTGATGGGATGACGGTGCCTAGATATTACATCTGTTCTATTTCTACAGTAACCTGGTGTCGTGAGTCTCTCAAAAGCTCTATCTATCACATAGGCACAATGCTGAAATCAAAGGGCTAGTCACTGATGCAACTAAACTTTTCCAACACAAGAAATGCTACCAAAATATTGGGGTACTCACTGAGGACAGCTTAATGTGACTTAATGTGATCATCAGTGCTTGCCTGACAAGACACCATTACTGAGTTTCTAGGCCCTGACCGTCCATCAGGCATGAGATGCATGTGGAAGCACATTGTCCATTCTGTGGGTCAGAATTCAATGTAGGGAAGGAACAGGTTAAAATCACTCAGATCTCCAAGTTAGATGTTTTCAAATCAGCAGGGCCTCTTGAGATTGATTCAAGAGTGTTCCTGTAATTGGCTTAAGTAACTGCTGAGCCTTTGGGTTTTATCTTTGGAGATCATACGAGCTCCCAGGAGAAGAAAAAGAGCAAAGAGCATGTCTGTTGTTAAAACAAGGGAAAAGGCCGATCCAAGATATTACAGATCTTTAGTACCTAGAAAGACGCTGAAGCATAGATTCATTTGTAAGAACCTAGAGACCAAGAAGATGGGAAGGAAGAGCCTGTACAGAGTTGTCAAAAGCAAATCCCCCCCTAGCTGACTGGATTTCACTTCTGTGACAAGCTGAACATGGTGGACCTTGCCTCTGGTGGGGCTTGAGGTCTCCACTTGGTTGACTGAATGAGGCAGACAAAGTTCTTCTGCTAAATCTGGTATCTTGTATTAGACTGACTAAAACAGTTGGAAAAAGTAGTCTTTGCAAGCTTTTGGGTGCAAACATCCTCCATCCGGCTGAAGAAGCATCTGCAGTTGGTCTGCGCTCTTCCCAGATGGACTAGAAAAGAAGCCAGAGGCCAGTGTGCAGGCCAGAGAGCTGGTCAGCGGCTGACTGAATTGAATCCCCCTCCAATAGTTCATCCATTTTTTTAAATATAATTTCAAAAAAAGGCATGGATTTGCGGGATTGCAAGACAAGAAGGCAAGGATTCCTTGAGGTGCTATCTTTTATTGGGCCATGTGCCTTGCTGAGGACTGGGGTGGAACGAGATCAGCTTTCCTGCGAGAGGCAATCTCCACTGCCCTCTAGCTTAATTCCATCCCAGCTCCCTCGCTCTCCCCCCTTGACCAGTAAGCGACACTAACTGGGGCTCCAGCCATGACTCCGCTGTGCAGGCTGCCTGCGGGAAGAGGAGCCAAGCTGAGGCATGAGGAGACCACCCGATAAAGACCCCCGTAGAGTTGCGCTCCCCCCACCCCCGGTCCCCGCGCGGCGCATCCGCAAAGAGCGGGGCTGCGGCTCAGACACACATAAGGGGCGTTGCTCCGTTGCTCTGGTAACCGAAACCCCCCTCCCAACTGCCGGGTAGCCGCGTCCAATCAGCGGGCGGCTGGGTGGAGGATGTGGGGCCGCCCGGTTACCCGGGAAACAGGATTGGTTTTCGTTCTCGCCCCCCTTCTCAGCCTTCCCCTGCTGGTGACGTCGGAGGTGTCGCAGCGCGCGGGGTCTCCCGCCGTAGGCAGGTAGGGGCGGGTGGGCCCGCGGGGCCGGGGGGCCTGGGGCCAGAGCGAGGCTGAGATGTCTGCCCTTTGCGTTCTCCTGGCCCTTCCTCCAGGGCGGCGGCACGTTCCCTTCCGCCTGCGCCCCGCAGTGCGGGCTGTGGAGGGCAGAAGCAATGTTTGGGGATACAGCCTCTTGTCCTAGGGGCGAAAGCAAGGCAGGCTCCCCGAGGTTTTCCCTTGTCTCTGTGGAGCCCTTTACCTCTAGCTTGGGGGGAGAAGGGGGCAGAGCTGGCAAAAAGCCCTGCTGAATGGAGGTGAGCAGACGAGATTCTTTGAGCAGATGTGGTATCTTGGATTAGACCAGTTTAGTTGGGGAAATTGTTCTTGGTAAGCTTTGGGACGCAACGACCCTACTTCAGGCATTGGAGAGACTCACTCAGCCAACAGCAGAGTTTCTCCAGTGCCTGAAGAAGGGTGTTGATACCCCAACACTTGCCAAGAACAATTTTCTGAACGATTTAGTTGGTCTAATAAAAGATACTGTGTTTACCCAAAGAGCCTTGGCTGCCAATGTCCATAGACCAGAGGTTTTCAAACAGGGGTATGTGGGGACCTCCCCTCCATGTGGATTGGCTGCTGAGGGACCACCTCCTCCCCCGCCCCCCCCCATGCTCCTCTGGCTGCCAGGGGGCTTCTGCCTTCTTGACCAGCTGCTGGGGGTACACTAACCCAAAAAGGTTGAAAACCCCCGCCTTGGGCCAATGCGGCTACAGCCAGGAACTGCTGAATGGAGGTGTCCCAACCAGCCAGGCGCAAGGGGTAAACCAACCCACCCCCATCCTCAGGTGCCCCAGGTCCTGGCATCTCCAAGGGATGGTGTGGCTGGGTGACGGCTCTGAGAAGGGAAGTAGACTGTTTCTGTGAAGGAGGTTGCTAAATCGAGAGGGAAATGAGATCTCTGCTTGATTGGCTCTGAATGGTGCTCCCAACCATTCATCGATTTGAAGTGACGGGCAAGGATTTCTTGAGGTGCTGTCCTTTATTGGACTCTGCCTTGTTGGGATGCAGTTTGGCAAGGTTTTGTATGCAAAGCATTCCTCATTCTCATCCAGTTTGCCTGACTCCATCCCAGCCAGGCAGCTGGTCCAATAAAAGATACCATCCTAAGAAATCCTTGTCTCTTGCATTATTTCAGGACCATCATGGCTACATTGTGCTAGCACTACCACAGATTTTAAGTTCGGAAGAGACTGGAAGGTATAGGATTTCACTTTGTAATTTCTCTCTCCAGTGTAGGAGTTCACTCTGTAATTTCTGCAACAAACCGAATAACTTATTGTACTAAAACACATCTTTCAGCAAGACGTCTAATCTTGATTTAGGAAAACAAATGATAGAGAATCTGCTACATTTTCCTTGTAAACTACCACGTGTTAATTATCCTCACTGTTAAAGATCTGCATCCTGTTACTATTGACTTTGTTTCATATTCTAGTCTTTGGATCTTGTTTATGCCTTTTTGACTGTGTTTAAGAGTGCAGGTCTTTCTAGCATTATGCTGAACATGCATTCCTGGAAAACGGCACATAACTCTCTTTCGCATAAAGGGAACCCACTGTACAATGTAACAAATAGGGATATGTTCCAAGACCTTGATAGTACTGACCCCCAGACCCACTTCTACCACTTTTGCGAGGCAATTTTGGTACTTGCCAACAGCAAACAGTACACGTGAGCACAAGGTGGTTGTGAATGTTACCGTAATGGGGATGGTGGCTACAGAGACACATCGCAGACGGTGAGTGAGAAGCACAGATCCACATAGGAGACTGTTTTGGTATGTGTCACTCCCACAAACCAGCTGACTCTGGGCTTCCATCACACTGATTGCATAAAGTGAATTACCTCGCATATAATGAATTTTTGGTATAAAAAGGGTCATCGCATAAGAGTGAATTCACACAACAGAACCTGCATAAAGCGAGGGAAACCTGTACTCTGGAAGAAAATGAGTGATAATTGAATAAGTACTTATCAAATAACTTTTTCACTTTACTTTTTGATAAGCTCAACATATTGAACTTTTAAGTCTGTAGTCAAAAGGCAGTTAGAATTGCAGAAAGTCAGCAAATGTTATTTCTGGAATGTTTTACAATTCAGTTTGACTGTGCTTGTGGAGAGCAATTGTCCCTATTTATTTCCTGATCAAATGCATAACATTAAATATTATGCTATGTTTTGAATTACATATTTGGTGAATCTACAGGTGCCATTAAGGTGATGTGATGAGCTCTGGTGCAGTTCACACGAGAGTCAGCTTTTTCCATAGGTAGTCTCTTCACATTCACCCAGGACCCTAGAGGTTAGAGCCAGGGTGGAGCAGCCCTGGGCTGGCAGGGTGCTCGGGGGTGGGGGAGAGTTCAGCTCTGGGTGCAGGTCTGAGGAGCAGACAGCCTGTGCGCTTTTGAGCCCTCATGGTCCAGCCAGCCCCGGTCACCATTTATGTGTACATTTTGGTGCAGTAAGTTACTGTGCTGTAAAATAGTACTGTCTTGGACAGTGTTATTTTATGGCACAGTTAATTAATCAACTGCACACTGATGCTGACGCATGTGTAGATGGTGATGCTTTACTGAGGAGCTAATTATTCAACTCCACAGTAAAGTGCCAGGAGATGTGCCTGCCGTAAACGATATGCTGTGTATTAATCAGTCGAATTCACTTAATCTTTTGTATTATTATGTTTTGTATTGTCACAGCTTCCAAAGTTTCCAATGATCGTAATATAGCTGTATCAGCTGCTGTTTTAACACGGGGAAGACAGGAAACCTTTAAATTTTCAAACAATTCCCATGTCTTCTGCAGCTTTTCTGGCTGCTGCAGTAGTTTTCTGTGGTCTGCTGAGGATGGGTTAAAGATTCTTTTACAAGTCTTTTTGCAAGGTTCTTTTGTTTGAAAACAGGCCAGCACAGCTATTAACTTCCTTTTTGGTCTCTTTGTTTTTGTTTAACATTTACTTATCCTCTGTGCCCTGCCCCTGGCATTGACCCAAAAGGTGGGAGCTGGTGTCCTCCACACTTTGATGGAGGTGGTCATTTGATACTGCAGCTCTTCCCTGTTCTTCATGGGTGACACTTAACTGTTTTGTGGTCTGTTCTAAGGGTTTTTCGTAAAGTTTCTCTTAAACCCCCTTTTTTTCATTGATTCCTACTAAATCAGGAGTGTCAGATACAGCTTGAGGGCTGGCTTCAGATATGAAGCCTTATAGTCCAGCCCATGAGTCTTGAATCCAATACGTATACCCAGGACTGTCCCGGGGGGAGGCGGGGTGTGAATTGGGGCGACTGCCTTGGGCCCTGTGCTTTGGGGGGCCCCGCGGAGCAGGGTGGACCAGTGGTGGCGTAGAGCTGGGCAGAGCGGCTCTGTGGGCCAAATGAGTTTTACACCTTTGTACTGGATAGCTTTGTGTAGGACTTTGGCAAGTAGAGTACATGACCTAAATAATGTGCTTCCTTTTATCTCTGGTGGAGATAAGCCACTGGCTAGTGATTTCTCAGATCTAGTTGATAGTAACTCTTCCCATCTGCTTCCAGAATCTTTTGTTGGCCCAGTTTTCCAAAAGCATCTAATTTCTGTCCATTGTTTTGGTAAATTAATAGTTCTCACAGTGGCATGTTATGGTGCTGTATATCTTTTCTTTTCATATATTTGTAATTTTGGTGGGTATCCCTTTTCTATCATGGATGCCACTTCCTTCTTGAGATTTTTGTTTATTGTCACCCAGGTATATGAATTTCTTCTACTTTCTTAACGCTTGCCTTCTAATCTGAGGTTGTGGCTTCATGTTTGCATTTCAAGGGTGTTTGTTTGGACATAGACTGATTTGGAGTCCTGCAGCCTTCCATTTAATGCCAGGTATTGTATCTTTGTAGCTTTTCAGGGGTGTTGCTTATAATGCAGCGTTATTAACAAATTCTTGCTTTTCTAGGAATTTACCATTTTCCCTTGCAAAGCTAATATTTGTGTTGAAGAGACTTACATAGACTTTAGTGATGGCTGTGTGGAAAATTGAGTTAATTGTGTGGTTCGCTGCTAGTGAATTCTGACAGTGTTCAACTTGGAATTCCATAATGTGTTTCTACTTTTTAGACAAAAGGGAATTTTACATGATACATGTTTTGTATCTGTTAGACAAGTAACTGCAACATGGATGACAATCAGTACCTTAAGGCCTATGGGCACTGCATGCAGTTTGGGTCCCGAACTACTGTGGTGGGTGCTGTGTGGCATGGTTCCCAGAGTAGGCACCGCAGGTGGCACAGTCTCATCAGGGTGGGCACTGTGTAGTGTGATTCTGGCTCTGACTGGTCTGGGATCTGAGCTATGTGCCTTCAGCCAGACTATGCCTCATGCAGTGCCCTTGTTTGGGTCTACTCTGACCCAGGTGCAGCGCTGTGTGGCAGTGTCATGTGGCAGGGTTCTGTGGGCCAGAACTGGCCCATGTGTTTGACACTTCTGCCTTAGACAGACTTAATAAATGCTTTTTCTGCAAGGAACTAAGTGGGATCTGGCAGGAATTATACATCTAACCTGAAGGTTTTCAGTTTTTCTGAGAAACTATAACAAAATAATATCAATGGAACTATTCCCAGCCAATATAATCTTGATTTTACTTTTATAAACAAAATTTTTACTACAGATTATACGAAAGATAAGTAAGAAGTGGTTAGCTTGGCACTATGTAAAGATTTTTTTGCACAGTAGGTGAAAAAATGTTCTTTGCCAGCTGTATTATTTCAGACTTCAAAATATTTTGTGTTCCTTTAAAATACTATCATTTTTCTAGATAGTGAAGTTAGGACTAGAGTAGACTATGTTATTGTCAGTATTAGTTCTAATAAAAATGGGTCCAGAGGCCATAGTCCAGATACAACTGCCCTTCCCACTGTGAAAGTTACAAGTACTGTTTTTCTCTAGTATTTTTACCATTTGGGAGAGCTGTACATACTGTACTTTTGAGGACAATGTCTAATAATTGATTACCTACATCAAATACCAGTTGACTTTACTAGGAGTTCTCTGCACAAAACTTTTGCAAGGTATGATTATCCTTAAGGTCATAAACAATACTGAAATACCTAAAACAATTTCTGAGGATACCTCTGTTTGTATTATAGTGTCTTCTAAATATACTATGGCTGCTCCCCTAATTGTTTAAAAACAGCTTAGTTCACAGTGTATGTGTTGATCAACTTTTTAGAGTTTTGGCAGAAGATGTTGAATAATAGATTTTTTTTAAAATGTTGTTAACTAGTATTGATAATGAATTGGTTTTCATATTTTTTGCCTGACATTGTATGAGATGTGTGGGGTTAAATTCATTCAAGTAATTCTGCGTCCAGCCTGAATTCAGTGGCAGAAATTCATCATGCTGCCAAGCAAATTATTTATAATTATTGAAGTAGTGTGTCCCTTTAATTTTGGTAGGTAGTTTAAATTAAAATATTAGCTGAAGTATTGGCTGCTGTTGTTGAGGTTTAGAACAGAGCTGTTCAACTGGTGGTCCACAGGCTGCATGTGGCCCCCATGGGGATAATGTGCAGCTCCAGGGCTCCTACCCAACCGCTGCTCCTTCTCTGCACTCCAGCTGTTACTGTATCTCCAGGCTCCCCCCTTCCTCCTCCAGCTGCCACTTCCAGCCTTTGCCCAAGGGAGTAGGTCTGTATGGTTAGTGAAGGTGAGTCTGGGACCTGGGGGATTAGGGCTGCATGCAAGAGAGGAGGAAATTGGGACTGCACCCAGGAAGGACATCAGAGCTATGTGAGCCGATGTTACAGCTGAGGTGTGCGATTCACCTGTGTAGCTTTGTGTTGCAGTAGGGAGGATGTAATTTGCTTGCACAGGCATGCATTCCAGCAGAGAAGGAAATCACCCATGTGGCACAGCAGTGGGACAGGCACCCGGTGCAGCAGCGGGGTGATGGGGAGCTTCTGTGTGGTATGTGGTACTGGTTTAGTTTTTTTCCTCATATCGGGATATAGGACTGGAAGGGACCTCTTGGATTATTCACTCCAGTCCCCTGCCATTGTAGGCAACCATGTGGTATAATTACTTTAATAAACTTATCAAGTTCCATTCCCAAATCTAGTTAAGTTGCGTACTTGTACTACTCCTATTAGAACGTTGTTCCGGACCTATGCCAATCTTCTGGTTAAAAATATCCTATTTTCCTGTCTAAACTTAATCATGGCCAAACTGAAGCATTTTGTACCCATTTGCTTTTGTACAGTAGTGTAACTATGGGTGAGCAACTGTGGCAAAAGCCTCAGGTACAGACTTAGAGAGAATTCAACAACAGAGTGGCCACTGAACCAGCCACTAGTCCACTGCTTCCGTTATG
This sequence comes from Crocodylus siamensis, assembly GCF_052110815.1. Classification (NCBI taxonomy): domain Eukaryota; kingdom Metazoa; phylum Chordata; order Crocodylia; family Crocodylidae; genus Crocodylus; species Crocodylus siamensis. The sequence continues at coordinate 74,216,089 of NC_143396.1, read as the reverse complement.
CCATTAATGTCTTTTGTCTTCTTTCCTGGTGCTTACTTTCAAAAATGCATTTATTGAGAGAAATCAAAATTCTTTACAGCATTCATTTTGCTAGGCTTAACAAACCAAACTCATTTAATCTCGTAAAGATAGGTCCTCAATTCACCTGATCATTTAGCTAGCCCTTCTCTACACATGTTCCAGTTCAGTTAATCTTTTTGAACATGGATGAGCAGAACTGCATACATTATTGCAGATTCCTTACCAGTATTTTTTACAATGGCATTAATAGTTCCTTGTAGGTACTTTGCCAGAGATCCATCCCTTGCCTTTTTGTGCCATATCATGTCAGTGCCTCATTTGTTATCTTTTAATTAACTGATACTCTCAGGCTTGTCTCTTCCTTTGTTATTCCTGACTAAATGATGACAACACCTCATTTCAGAAACTACTGGAATTAGTTTTTAAATGCATGACTTCACATTTTGTATTATTTAACTTTCTTTCTTTGAGGTCGTCTTTTCCCCACCCCGTATAATGTCTTAATTGTGCTCTATATTGATGATACCTCCCAACTTTGTGTCATCCATAAACTTCCTATTTTTTTTGCCAAAGTTGCAGATTAAAATATTAATATGATTGGTTTCAAGGACAAACCTTTATGAACTGTTACTAACCTCCCTTCAGCTGGATATTTCTCTTTTTAACACATCCTACTGTCAACATCTCTGTAGCCTGTTCCTTATTTAAACTGTACAGTTTTTGTATTAATTTCCGTTTTAACAATTTTTCAGTTTGGTAAAGTATTTTATACAGTACCGAAGTCCAGATAGATTTAATGTACAGCATTGTACTTGTGTAAAACAAAGCAATTTTATTACTCTTCCAAAACCTACTCTTGATAAGCCCATGCCACATTTTATCCATTTACTTCATTAATTATTTTTTCTTCAGAATTTTTTAACCCTTGCGACTATGGAGAAGGGAATTAGCTAGTACTGTTTTGTTAAATCCAGCATTGATATTCATTTTGCCTTCTCAAGCCACTGGAATAACTCACTGACCTGGGGCATTGGGTAGGCATCAAACTTCAACACTGCATTTAGCTTATGGAAATCCATATAAATCAGTTTATTTTGTCTGGTTTGGGAACCAGTATGACCAGCCTGCACCAGTCACTTGACACTTCTTCAGTCACCCTTATTTCCAGCATATTCTATATCTCATTCCTTTCAGTCTTCTGTAATTGCTGTGGTATTTGGGAGAACCCTTTTTTGATGGGGCACCCTGGTTTCAGGATGATCCATTGATTAAGTGGGTGCTTCTCCCCTATTGGGTGGTAAGTGCATCTGGAAATGCCCCCAGTAGGCCCCCTGTGTCCACTCGTTGAGTTTGAGTTTTCCCCCAGAGCTACCTCATTGGTTGGGAGCTGAATTGTTTTTCTACACACCCTTTATTCTTTGATAAAGTGGTTGAGGCATTCAGCTGTTCTTGTGCTCATTAGGGTTTTAAGATATTTATGTGATGAACTTTGGCCATTGCCCTAACAAATGCACTCTACAATTAGCTTCTCTGATTTATCTTATCTCATGGGATCCCTGTTATTCAGAAAGTACTTTGTTCCCCAACAAGGGTAACAGCAACAGGACGTGACCCCAAGGACTAAGAGCTATGTGTTCTTATTATAATATTGTTCTTAGATCTGAGATTCTCCTGGGTGAATGCTTCGTTTGGTCTACCTGTTCCCATAACCTAACACGTTGGATGACATTTTGAGACGTCAGTCCCTTTGTCTGCCAGGTCTCATGAAGTAGATCTGGTGTAGCTTGGGGCTGCCTCCCATATAAAAGTTCGAAAGGAGAGAACCCCATGGAGGATTAGGGAACGTCCTGGGTAGCAGGAGGAAATCCCACTTTTTGGGTTCTCTGGCCACACACTTTTTCAACATCCCTTTCCAAGTCTGGTTAAATGACTCCAGGGGCCCATGCATCCAGGGGTTCTTAGATGAACGTTCTGACCTGGTACAATCTGTGGGCAAGGCAAGAGCCCCCAAAAGGAAACTTGCCTGCCTGTACACAAATGCCAGGAGCTAGGGGAATAAGCAGGAGGAACTCATCCTCCTGCTTACTGCAAATAATTACGACGTTATAAGGGTAACGGCGACCTGGTGGGACTCCACCCATGACTGGACCACGGGTATAGATGACTATACCCTGAACAGGAGGGATCGAATAGATAAAAGGGGCAGGGGTGCAGCTCTCTATGTTAAGGAAAGCTATGCATCCCTGGAAGCTGATGTTGGTGACCAGGGTGGATGACTGGAGACCCTCTGGGTTAAAATCCATGGGGAAGACGGCACAGGGAACACAACAGTGGGAGTCTAATACAGACCTCCCACCCAAAGTCAGGAGTTTGACCAGGAGTTCGCCCGGGAGCTGGCTGAGGCTACATGCTCCAGGACCATGGTTGTCATGGGTGACTTCAATTACTCAGACATTTTGTGGGGAGATCACTCAGCAAAATCTGAGTGGTTGCAGAGCTTCCTCTCGTGCGTGGATGACCTCTACCTGACTGAAGAAGTCTCTAGGCCAACAAGAGGTAAAGTGCTGCTCGGCCTGGTACTGGCTACTGAGGATGACCTAATTGGCGACCTAGTGATCAACGGGAAGCTGGGTGACAGCGACCACAAGCTGATCACCTTCAACATCCACTGTAAAACTGGCAAGTCAGTCAGCAACACTGACTGACTGGTGGATGGGTCGGTTTCGACCTGGAAGAGTGTGGGCAGTGGGGTCCTGCAGGGCTTGGTGCTTGGACCGATACTCTTTAATGTCTTCATCAGCGACTTGGATGAGGGGGTGAAATGTACTCTGTCCAAGTTTGCAGATGACACTAAGCTATGGGGCGAAGTGGACACGCCGGAGGGCAGGGAGCAGCTGCAAGCAGACCTGGACAGGTTAGACAAGTGGGCAGAAAACAACAGAATGCAGTTCAACAAGGAGAAATGCAAAGTGCTGCATCTAGGGAGGAAAAATGTCCAGCACACCTACAGCCTAGGAAATGACCTGCTGGGTGGCACGGAAGTGGAAAGGGATCTTGGAGTCCTAGTGGACTCCAAGATGAACATGAGTCGGCAGTGTGACGAAACCATCAGAAAAGCCAATGGCACTTTATCGTGCATCAGCAGATGCATGACAAATAGGTCCAAGGAGGTGATACTTCCCCTCTATCGGGCGCTGGTCAGACCGCAGCTGGAGTACTGCGTGCAATTCTGGGCGCCGCACTTCAAGAAGGATGCGGATAACCTGGAGAGGGTCCAGAGAAGGGCCACTCGTATGGTTAAGGGCCTGCAGGCCAAGCCCTACGAGGAGAGATTAGAGAAACTGGACCTTTTCAGCCTCTGCAAGAGAAGGTTGAGAGGCGACCTGGTGCCTGCCTATAAGTTCGTCAGGGAATTGGTGAGTATTTATTTACCAAGGCCCCCCCGGGGGTTACAAGAAATAATGGCCACAAGCTAGAAGAGAGCAGATTTAGATTGGATATTAGGAGGAACTTCTTCGCAGTTCAAGTGGCCAAGGTCTGGAACGGGCTCCCAAGGGAGGTGGTGCTCTCCCTTACCCTGGGGGTATTCAAGAGAAGGTTGGATGTGTATCTAGCTGGGGTAATGTAGGCCCAGCACTCTTTCCTGCTTATGCAGGGGGTCGGACTCGATGATCTATTGAGGTCCCTTCCGACCCTAGCATCTATGAATCTATGAATCTATGAATCTAAGTCCTTGACTTCAGGAAAGCCGACTCTGACAAACTCAGGAGGCTTGTCAGTGAGGCCCTAAGGGACCACAACCCCAGGGGGAGGGGAGTTCAGGAAGGGTGGTTGCTGCTTAAGGGAGCGATCCTCAATACACAAGCTAATTCCATTCCATCTCGGAGGAAAAGCAGCAAGAGGGCACAGCAGCCCCCTGGCTCTCCAGGGATCTAGCAGACCTGAGGCTAAAAAGTAAGGCCTACAAGAGATGGTGGATGGGATTTGCTTCCAAGGAGGACTATTCTGCACTGGTGCAGTCCTGCAGGGAGCAAACAAGGAAAGCTAAGGCTGCAACTGAACTCCAACTAGCTTCAAGCATCAAGGACAATAAAAAGTTCTTTTTCAGATATGTGGGGAGCTGAAGGAAAAGCAAGGGCAACATTGGACCCCTGCTGAACCAGATGGAACAACTGACGCCCAGGAAAAAGCCAGCCTATTAAATGGGTACTTTGCGTCAGTCTTTCAGCAGTCCCATGGGATGCGCATGCCCACTACGGGACAGAGAGGTCCGGGTGAGGAAGATCCCCTGCCCTCCATCAATGCTGACCTCATGAAGGAACACTTTTAGAGGCTGGATACTTCAAATCAGCCGACCCTGACAATCTACACACCAGGGTACTCAAGGAGCTGGTGAGCATCATAGCTCAGCCTCTGGCACAGAACTTTGCAAACTGGCGCTCTGGTGTTGTGCCCAAAGACTGGAAGAAGACCAATGGGGTGCCAGTCTTCAAGAAAGGGAAGAAAGTGGATCAGGGAAACTATAGGCCCATCAGCCTGACTTCTGTACCGGGAAGGTCTTAGTTTCCTAGTTTCTAGGTTCGGAAGGGACCTGAGCCCATCTAGTCCGACCCCCTCCCATAGCAGGAAAGGGCACTGGGGTCAAATGACCCCAGCAAGGTGTTCACCTAACCTCCTCTTAAAAACCCCCAGGGTAGGAGCCTGCACCACTTCTCTTGGAAGTTGGTTCTAGACCCTAGCCGCCCTGACAGTGAAGTAGCACCTCCTGATATCTAACCTAAACCTACCCTCTGCCAGCTTGTGACCATTATTCCTGGTCAGTCCAGGTGGTGCTTGGGGGAACAATGACTCCCCTAATGCCTGCTGATCCCCCCTGACTAGTTTATAACAGGCCACAAGCCTTCTCTTTTGGAGGCTGAACAGGTTCAGGTCCTGTAGCCTCTCCTCGTAGGGCCTGCCCTGCTGTCCCCTGATCATGCGAGTGGCCCTCCTCTGGACCCTCTCCATGCTGTCCACATCCCTCTTGAAGTGTGGCGCCCAGAACTGGATGCAGTACTCCAACTGCGACCTGACCAGTGCTGCATAGAGGCGGAAGATCACGTCTTTGGACCTGCTTGAGATGCATCTGTGGATGCATGACAAGATGCAGTTGGCCTTCTTCCTAACTGCCTCCCCACGCTGCCGGCCCATGTTCATCTTGGAGTCAATGATGATTCCAAGATCCTTTTACGTCTCCGTGCTGACAAGAGGGGTGCCGGTTGTTCCTCCTCAGGTGCATTACTTTGCACTTCATAGATTTTCATAGACATTAGGGCTGGAAGGGACCTCGGGAGATCATGGAGTCCAGTCCCCTGCCCAAAGGGCAGGAAGTCAGCTGGGGTCATAGGATCCCAGCAAGATAAGCATCCAATTTACTCTTGAAGGTGTTCAATGTAGGTGCTTGAACCACCTCTGCTGGCAGACTGTTCCAGACCTTGGGGGCTCGGACAGTAAAGAAATTCTTCCTTATGTCCAGCCTGAAACGGTCTTGCAGGAGTTTGTGACCGTTTGACCTCGTCATCCCTTGGGGCGCTCTGGTGAACAGATGTTCCCCCAGATCCTGGTGGTTACCCCTGATAAACTTATAGGTGGCCATGAGATCACCCCTGAGTCTGCGCTTTTCCAGGCTAAAGAGTCCCGTGGCTCTCAGCCTGTCATCATAAGATCTGTTTTCCTGACCTCTGATCATGCGCGTGGCTCTCCTCTGGACTCTCTCAAGCTTCTCCACATCCTTTTTGAATTGTGGAGCCCAAAACTGGACGCAGTACTCCAGCTGCGGCCTCACCAAGGCCGAGTACAAGGGGAGAATGACGTCCCGGGATTTGCTCGAGAAGCATCTATGGATGCATGCCAGCATTTTGGTCGCTTTACTAGCCGCAGCATCGCATTGGAGGCTCATGTTCATCTTGTGGTCAATGATGACCCCCAAGTCTTTTTCTTCTGTAGTGCTAACCAACGTAGCACTGCCGAGCCTATAAGGGTGCTGCAGGTTTTTCCTCCCAAGGTGGAGAACCTTGCATTTTTCAGTGTTAAACACCATGAGGTTCTCGTCTGCCCATTTGCTGAGCTTGTCCAGGTCAGCCTGGATCACCCGCCTATCTTCTGGCGTGGATGCTTTGCCCCAAAGTTTGGTGTCATTGGCGAACTTGGACGGTCCACTCCTAACTCCAATGTCCACATCATTAATGAAGATGTTGAACAGGATGGGTCCCAGGACAGAGCCTTGAGGGACCCCACTGGTTACAGGGCACCATGATGATTGACTGCCATCAATCAGAACCCTCTGGGTCCGACCACGAAGCCAATTTCCCAGCCAGCGGATCGTGGTGGAGCCAAGGCCACAACTGGGCAGTTTGGCCAAGAGGTGATCATGGGATACCAGATCAAATGCTTTTTTGAAGTCAAGATATATGACATCAATCTCTTCTCCCTCATCCAGGTGATAGGTCACCTGGTCATAGAAGGAAATGAGATTGGTCAAACAAGACCTACCCGCAACAAACCCGTGCTGGCTGTCCCTTAGAATGTTAGCCTGGGCCAGTCCCTCAAGGATGGCCTCCTTAATAAACTTTTCTAAGATCTTCCCCAGGATAGAAGTCAGGCTAATAGGCCTGTAGTTAGCCGGATCCACTCTCCTCCTTTTCTTGAAGATCGGCACCACATTGGCCTTCTTCCAGTCTTCGGGCACTACACCAGAGCGCCAGGAGTTTTCAAAGACCCGTGCCGGGGCTGGGCTTTGACGCTCCTTGAGTACCCTGGGGTGCAGGTTGTCAGGGCCAGCTGACTTGAAGGTATCCAGCTTCTCAAGGTGTTCCTTCACGAGGTCAGCATTGATGGAGGGTAGGGGATCCCCCTCACCCAGATTTCCCTGTCCCATAGCAGGCATGGGCATTCCGTGTGTCTGATGAAAGACTGATGCAAAGTACCTATTTAATAGGTTGGCTTTTTCCTGGGCGTCAGTTGTCAGTTACCCCATCTGGTTTAGCAGGGGTCCAACATTGCCCTTGCTTTTCCTCTGGCTCCCCACATACCTGAAAAAGGACTTTTTGTTGTCCTTGATGCCTGAAGCTAGTTGGAGTTCAGTTGCAGCCTTGGCTTTCCTGGTTTGCTCCCTGCAGGACCGGACCAGCGCGGAGTAATCCTCCTTGGAGGTGAATCCCGTCCTCCATCCTTTGTAGGCTTTCCTTTTTAGCCACAGTAGGTCCGCTAGGTCTGGAGAGCCAGGGGGGCTGCTGTGCCTTCTTGCTGCCTTTCCTCCGTGTTGGAATAGATTTAGCTTGTGCACTGAGGATCGCTTCCTTGAGAAGCAACCACTCTTCTTGAACTCCCATCTCCCTGTGGTCATGGTCCCTGAGGGCCTGACTGACTAGCCTCTTGAGCTTGTCAAAGTCGGCTTTTCTGAAGTCAAGGACTTCTGTGTTGCTGACTGACTTGCCAGCTTTATGGCAGATGGTGAAGGTGATCAGCTCGTGGTCGCTGTCTCCCAACTTCCCATCGATCACTAGGTCACCGATTAGGTCATCCCCCGTAGCCAGTACCAGGTCAAGCAGCGCTTTGCCTCTCGTTGGCCCATAGACCTCTTGGGTCAGGTAGAGGTCATCCACGCATGAGAGAAAGCTTTGCACCCGCTCAGATTTGTCTGTGTTGAATCCCATCCTATTCTCATCTGCCCACCCTTGTAACCTGTCTAGGTCTGTTTGTAGCCTGTTGCTTCCTTCTAGCGTGCCCATGTCCCCCCACATCTTAGTTTCATCAGCAAATTTGAACAGGGTGCTTTTTACCCCCTTGTCCAAGTCACTGATGAAGATGTTGAACAGTGCGGGCCCGAGGACTGAGCCCTGCAGAACCCCACTGCCCACATCCTTCCAGGTTGAGAAGGAGCCATCCTTTACCACCCTCTGGGTGCGGCCCTCCAGCCAGTTGGCGACCCATTTGACTGTGTGGGTGTCTACACCACAGCCCCCCAATTTCTTAATGAGAACAGGGTGAGAGACGGTGTCGAAAGCCTTCCGGAAGTCCAGGAAGAGATTCTTAGCATTCTTTATACTTTATAACATTTCAATGAGGTGTGATGAAGTAAAACCTTTTAATATCAACCAGATGAGTTCCCTGGGCTAAGAGCACGTATTTCAGGATCTCATGGCTCCATTAAAATCAAAGGGAGATTTCTTTGCTGTTGATTTCAGTGGGGCCAGGATTTTATTTTGATTTGTGAGTCTGTCTAGGACACGGGTTAGCAACTTATTGTCTGTGTACCGAATCTAATCAACAAAGCTCTGGATCCAACCCACAGAGCTGGCAGGCTTTGCCTGTGCCCAGTTTTCAGCTGCATACGCACTGCTGCTGTTTCTCTTGATTCTCCCACCACCCCAGCTGTGGCATGAGTGCTGCTTTCAGCTGGTGAGGAGCTGCACTGTGGCCAGGCAGCTTCTGGCAAGGCCCATGCTGCAGCCAGGAGGCAGGGCTTGGAGCGGGCAGGAGGGGTGGAGTGGCAGCTAGAAGTTGCTGCTGTCCCTATGTGTTCCTGCTTCTCCAGGTACCTGGCCATATTGTTATGCCTCTGTATATTCCATGAAGTTGTTGCTTTTTGAACTTAAAGATTCTCTGGTATGCTAGATTCATATGCTCTGTGACCTAACTTATGGTGGTGTTAATCAGTTAGTTCAAAATAAAGAACAAGAACTTTGTAAGAGGGGGCAAGGCAAGATGCCTTGTTTATTGATTAAGCGCTTAGTACATGCATGTGCGCGCACACACACAGACACACTCATACTCTGATTTCTGTTCTGTGCTGGTATATGTTACCTGTTTCATTGGTGCTCGAGTCAACTTAGTGGCCAGCTAAGTTGAACATAAGTGGGAGCCAGGCTTCTGTCGGTTCATCTTGTTAGGTGAACTGATGCTTCAGAATGATACGCAGAACAAGACCGAAAATCGGCATGTATCACCCCACCTTTTATAGTCTTGTAAATTCATTCAGTCCTCTGGGTTTTTGCTGTGTTACCACTGTGTTCCTTCTTGAAGGTCGATTGTTCTTTTGCTGTGCTAGGGTGGATTCTTCTTGTTTTGGTCTTTTACCTGTCTGCATTATTTAGCCACTTACCAGCTGGTATTTTCCTTTTCCACGGACATGCTCTCAACCATTTCTTCACACATGCAGCGTACAGAGGAGTGAACGGTCAAGCACTTATGTCAAGCTACAGAGCAATATAAAATGGAGTTTCTTAAGGCAGTGCCAAACTCAAGAAAATACACAAAAAAAGCATCAAGATAACACACGAGGTTAAGGCAATAGACAAAACTCTATCTCCATGTTACTTACCTAACCTAAAACTGGTATTTATGCTACTTGCATAACAGTGATTGTGGAGCTATCATTTTGTGTCTTTACATTTGTTCATATAAATCCCCTCAAATGTTGTATTTAAATACAGCCCTTTGAATTTCACTTCTTGTATACAGAAATAATGTTTTGAATTTCTGTAAGAATCACAGAATCATAGAAATAGGGTCGGAAGGGACCTTGTAGATTTTCAAGCCCGACCCCCTGCCTGGGCGGGAGAAAAAGACTGGACTCAAATGAGTCCAGCCAGGTAGTCATCAAGCCTCCTCTTAAAGATCCCCAGGGTAGGAGCCAGCACCGCTTCCCTTGGAAGTTGGTTCCAGCTCTTAGCTGCCCCAACTGTGAAGTAGTTCTTGCTGATGTCTAATCTAAATCTACTCTCTAATAACTTGTGTCCATTGTTTCTTGTCATGCCAGGGGGCTCTAGGGGATACAGCATCTCCCCTAAACCCTTCTGGTCCCCCCTAGTGAGTTTATAGACAGTCACCAGGTCCCCCCTCAGCCTTCTCTTGTGAAGGCTGAACAGGTTTAGGTCCCGCAGTCTTTCAATGTAGGGTCTGCCCTGTAGTCCCCGGATCATGCAGGTGGCCCTCCGCTGGACCCTTTCAATGTTGTCCACATCCCTCCCGAAATGGGGCGCACAGAACTGGACACAGTATTCCAGCTGTGGCTTGACCAGCGTCGCATAGAGGGGGAGGATCACCTCCCTGGCTCTACTTGAGATGCACCTGTGGATTCACGACAAGGTGCAGTTAACCCTGCCAACCGAGATCTCGCATTGTTGGCCCATGTTCATCTTGGAGTCAATAATGATTCCAAGATCCCTTTCTGGCTCCGTGCTCTCAAGAAGGGAGTTTCCCATTCTGTAAGTGTGCTGCTGGTTTCTACTGCCTAAGTGCAGCACCCTGCACTTGCCAGTATTGAAACGCATCTTGTTTATGTCAGCCCACTCCTGTAACCTATCCAGGTCTTGTTGCAGTCTTTCCCTCCCTACTCGCGTGCTCACCTCACCCCAAATTTTGGTATCATCAGCAAATTTAAACAGGTTGCATTTCACCCCGTCGTCGAAATCGCTGATGAAGAAATTGAACAGTGCAGGCCCCAGGACCGAGCCCTGGGGGACTCCGCTGCCCACTTCCCCTCAGGTCGAATATGACCCGTCCACCACCACCCTCTGAGTATGACCCTTGAGCCAATTTGCAATCCATCTGACTGTGTAGGCATCAATGCCACAGTCACCTAGTTTTTTAATGAGGATGGGGTGGGAGACGGTGTGAAAGGCCTTGCTGAAGTCTAGAAAGACTACGTCCACGGCAACACCTGCATCCATTGTCTTTGTGACCTGATCATAAAAGGCAATCAGGTTGGTCTGACAAGACCTGCCCCTAATGAAACCATGCTAATTGCCCTTGAGCATCATCCCTGAAGCCGGCCCATCACAGATGTGCTCCTTGAGAATCTTCTCAAAGGGTTTCCCAAGGATTGAGGTAAGACTGACGGGCCTATAGTTGCCCGGGTCCTCCCTCTTCCCTTTTTTGAAGATGGGGACCACATTAGCTATCTTCCAGTCATCCGGCACCTGGCCCGACCACCATGAGCGCTCGTAGAGCCGTGCCAAGGGCTCTGCAATAACCCCAGCTAGCTCCCTCAACACCCTGGGGTGGAGAGCATCTGGACCCGCTGGCTTGAACATGTCCAGCCCCTCCAGAAGCTCTCTAACCCGGTCCTCCCCAACCTGAGGTCTGGAGGCATTCCCCTCGAGTCCATCTGGCATCCCAGCGGGGAAATCCCGGTCCCTGCACAAGAAAACGGACATGAAGAATTGGTTAAAGAGTTCTGCTTTCTCCTCTGGCGCAACCACCAGATTGCCCAGCATACCTTGCAGGGGCCCCACGTTACCCAGTGCCTTCTTCATCCTCCCTATGTATTTGAAAAAGGACTTTTTATTATCCTTGATCTTGGACACTAGTCCTAGCTCTATGTCTGCCTTAGCTTTCCTGACAGCCCCCCTACAGGCCCAAGCAGAGGAGGTATATTCCTCTTTGGAAATAGCAACCCCCTTCCACTGGGTGTACGCTGCCTTTTTGGCAAGCAGGCATTCCCGGATGCCCTTTGTGAGCCAGGGGAGCTTCCGGGCACTCTTGCCCCCCTTGCTTCTTGTTGGGATGGACTCCCACTGGGCCCTGAGTATTGTTTCCTTAAGGAACGACCACTCGCCCTGGACACTGAGTTCCCCCGCGCTCAAGGCCCCCAGCACCTCCCCCACTAGTCTCCTCAACTTGTTGAAGTTGGCCCTCCTAACATCTAGGGCTACCGTCTTGCTGCAGGCCCTTGACACCCTGTGCTGGATGGTGAATTCCAGCAAGTGATGATTGCTATCACCCAGGTGATCAAGAACCTGGAGCCCCCTTACCAGGTTGTCGCCTGTGGCCAGGACCAGGTCCAACAGGGCACTTCCTCTGGTGGGACTGTGCACCTCCTGGATTAAGCGGAGGTCCTGTATCTCAGCTAGGAACCTCCTGGAACGGTCCGTTCTGGCTGACTGTTCCTCCCAGCAGATGTCTGGGTAATTAAAATCACCCATGACAGCTACATCCCTTGCCCTAAGTGCATCTGCAAGTTGGCCTGGAAATTCCCGGTCCAGCTCCTCAATTTGGTTGGGGCGTCTGTAGTAGACCCCCACCATCAAATCACTCTCTTCACGGTCCCCTTGAATCTTTACCCAGAGCACTTCAGCCTGCCCTTCCTCTGATCCCATTCTGCTGGCAGAGGATGTGTAGTGCTCCTTGTGGGGGAGTGCCACACCCCCACCTTTCCTTCCTTCTCTATCCTGCCTGTAAAGCCTATAGCCCCTAATGCTAACTGCCCAGTCATGGGACGAATCCCACCACGTTTCTGTTAGCCCTACGATATCTGGGTTTGAACTAGCTATTCTGAGGGCGAGTTCCTCCTGTTTATTCCCCATACTGCGAGCATTGGTATATAGGCATTTAAGGCCTTGCAAGACTGTGAGTCTTCGATCACCAGGACCCGGCGTTTCTTCCTCCTGGTGTTCACTCTCTGTCCATTCCCTGTTGTGTGGGGAGTGGCATCATCCCTGCCAGAGGCCATTCCACCGTCCTTCTCCCTCACAGCTGCCAGGGCTGAAAAAAACTGTATTTCTTGACTAAATTTACACTTCCAGGACACTGTGTAATCAGTGTGTAGTAATTTACTAATATTGCATAAGTTGTACACCCCTCCGTTTTAAACCTCCAAGATATCCTCCTCCTGCTGTAGCCATTAGAGGTTTTTTAAATTATTTCAGTGGGAACAGGGTCAGATGTAGAATGTCAGTTTTCTATACTCCAGCTAGCTCTTTTATTGCCATTCACTTGCATAAAAAGGGAAAATTCAAAATGTTTGGTGCACAAATAACCACAGAATGTGCCCTCAGGTGGCTCTTTCTAAATGTTTGAACAGTATTTTTTTTTCATGTTACACTAACAGTTTTTATACAATCATATTCCATATCTTATACATCAAGGATAGTCCTCCTTCCTCACATGTGGTTGTGAGGATTAATTGGTTAATAGTTGTAAAGTACTTGGAAGATGAAGAGCAGTATATAATGAACATACCTTTTAGAAAAATTATTGATATAATGGGCAATTATAATATCAATATGTAAAACATATCAGGTATACAAATAATAACAAATAACACAATATTTGTGCAGCTTCTATATGGCAGTTGCTTCAGGGATTGTTTCTTGTATGAATTAAGGTCCAAGTCGTGCAAGGTACAGAAAACCCTTATCGCTCACTGCAGTTCACTCAAAGGGGAATTCAGTATGCCTGACATCTTTTAGGATTTGAAATGTTAAGCAGAGGCATGTGGAATATATAAATCATAGGCTTTATCACTATGGTGACATATTAATTCAAGAATTAAGCAATTATTTAGGCATTACAATGAATATAATTTGGGTTTTTTATTGTTTTATTGTTTCTCCTAGCATATTGGAAGCACATTCAGAAACTGATCTATTTTAGGACTGAATATGAATGCAAGGTTTTTTATTTCGTTGGGAGTATATATAATAGCATATTAACATTTAGTTTATTGGCTAAAGTAGCAATAAATGAAGATTTTTCCAGTTTAGTATATTAGAAAAGCTGTTTTACCAATGTAGTCCTCCTTCTTGCTCCTAAAAGAGACAAATATTATTCAGATTTATTCAAATAATGTATTAACATAAAGAGCTAATATCAAACTGATTTTTTTTAAATTAAATGTATTGTAAATTCTGTATCTAAAATGGTAAAATTAACCTTGATTGGACCAATTTAAAGAGTTTAGGTATTATTAGACTTTAGGTATTCTTTTTATAATTTTATTTAACTATTGAATATATTGGCTTCGAACCACCATAACTCAAAACATATTGATGCGCTTTTATTAAAGAGGTTATTTAAAAATTGCCTTGCCAGCTGGTGGAGAGATGTGAATGAATAGATTAAACAGTATACATAATGAACCCTTGATGTATTTACAGTTTCAGTTTTATCTTAGAAGTTCAGGTTCAGGTTGTTGTTGTTTTTTCCTCTTACATTTATATTTAATATTGTTAGAAACCTTCTACTATATTTACCTACAGAGGTACAACATACAGTATAGGCAGTGTGAACTTAGAATCGTAAAAAGTTAAGGTTGGAAGGGACCTTAGAAGGTCATCTAGTTCAGTCCCCTGCTCAAGGTAGGACCATCCCCAACTAGATCATCTTGGCCAAGGCTTTGTCTACCCAGGTCTTAAAAACCTCCAAAGATGGAGAGTCGACAACATGTCTGGGTAAACTGGTAACCTGTCTGAGTAATTTCCACATGATGGGTACTTACACAAGTTAAATTTTCACATGATCAGGCTCCCGAAAGCGCTCTACAGCCATGACTTAATGCATGGGCATGGCTGCAGAGCACTTAAAATGGCTGATCATGCAAAAAAATTAGCTCTGGTCAAATGGGGTATTAAATTACGGTGCTCTAAAGCAGAGAGCTGGTGCACAGCAGGTCAGCCCCGTCCCTTGGCTATCAGCAGTGGAGGGAGGGGGAGGGGAGAGGAAGGGAGCAGCCAGCATGAAGCTGCCGGCTGCTTTGAATGACCAGAGCTGGGGGTGCAATGGAGCCCCCTTGTTTCATCAACCACTACCCCAGCTCAGGTATCGTGGGGAGTCAGGCACGACTTACAAGGTGAGAGAGCTCTGTCCTGCCCCCCCCACCAACCTTGTTTTGGCCATTCAAAGCAACTGGCAGCTCTGCGCGGCCACTGTCAAGAAGCCTGAGTGGGAGAAGGGAGATTCCTTTGCTTGCAGGCCCCCCTAGCTACCCTGACTGGGTACTGGGGAGGAGTCAGGCCGGACCCCATGAGACAAGAAAGCTTAATACCCTCCTCCCTGTCCCACCAGCCTGGACCCGAGTCAGGGTCCACCTGGCACTCCCCCCTCGCTGTTATGGGAATGCAGGCATGGCCAGACACCAGCCGGCATGGACTTATTTCCCCCCTCCACTCCCCCTTCTCCCCTCCTCCCAGGGGACCACAGCTGGGGTCTGCCTGCCCCAATCACTGCTGCTGCCAATCACACCCTGTGCAGAGCGAGCAGCAGGATAAGCTCCCTCCCTGCCTCCTCCGCCAGACTCCAGAGAGAGCTGGAAAATAAACCCTCTCACTGCCCCCTTGCCTAAGGACTCTGATGGAGGGGAACAGCCCCTCTCATGGTTTCCTAGGAGTGCAAGCCTCTTCCTGGTGGGGTGGCTGCACTGCTGGTGGGGGTGGGAGCAGGGTGATAGGGCCAGAGCTGCCACAGAACATGTGGGGTGACTAGCAGCACCAGGGCTTGGAAGGTTGGCTGTTGCCCCCCAACTCCTCCCTCGTGCCGCCTCCACTTGCCCTGCACAGTCTGAGGCAGCTCTTACTATCCTGCTCCATTCTGCAGCACAGCCCCCCCATTGGAAAGAGGCTTGCACTCCTGGGAAACCATGAGAGGGGCTGCTGCCTCAGTCAGGGTCCCTAGCCTCTCACCACTTCAGGGGCAGGGCCATGGCCAGAGGCCAGTCAGAATGGGCCCCTTCGGCAAGGGAGTAGGGAGTTGGGGTTACTTCCTCTCCTTCCAAACTCTGGCAAAGGAGGCAGGGAGGGAGCTTATCCTGCCACTTGCCCCACACAGGGAGCAACTGGTGGCGGTCAGGGCAGGCAGACCCCGGCTGCAGTCCCTGGATGTGGAGGGGGGAATAAAGTACGTGTAACTTCTGTCCCTAGCCCTGGCACTAACTCATGGCGCTTTATGTAAAGTTGGAGAGGGGTGATAATAGCTGTAGGTATCCAGTGTCCTTTGACCTGCTTTAGCTCTGAGCTTTGATTTGAAGATGTGGCTTTTTTGTGTGTTTAAGGCATAATTCTGTTTCGATGTACACTGAATCTCAGGCTTCTTACTGGTCTAACTAGTGACATCCATTTGTGATGGTGCTTATTGAGGGAGACACACCTGTCTAAAAGTACTGGGTTGTGACAGGAAACTCAACATTGCACAACAAACAACTACAGGGATCTCTTAGCAACCATTTTGGCTATATTGATCTAAATCATATCTAACCCAGTTATTGACATATCATGTTCTGTGTTGCACTTTTAAACCCCAGATTCATCCAAGACTACAGAAAGCAAACAAACAAAATGCATCCTTTCCTAAAACTCACTTCAGAATATGTGTAATTGGAAGTTTGTGGCAATTGGAAGTTCGTTAATAATGTGGGACTCTAGATTTTTTTTTTTTTTAGCTAATGCTCAAAAAAACATTGTTCCAAGGACCACATTTATAGCCTTCACTTAAAAGACAAATTCTGTTTTACCCAGTGGGTAAAATACTAGTTCTCAATTTCTCTGTGAACTCAAGATCTTTTGGTTGTACCTGTTCTCTCACCTACACTGAGGTAGCTTGTATATTTCTACAGAAGCTCCAGGAAATGGCCATAAGTCATATAGTCTTTTTCAGGATTTTTGCCCCAGCCAGCTGAACAGAATGACACACCAGTTTCTGAGTTTGTAAACCTTTTTCTGACTTTTTAAAATTGATTTCAGAGCAGTAGGAAATAGATGCATACTCTATTTAGAGATAAAGACATGTTATCATTTACAAAGTTTTGTAAGGGATTTGAGTTCCAGCCTTATGTCTAGAACAGGACACCAGAGCTGGATATGTTTTTATGAAAAAAATAGTTCATAGTCAAGCTTATTTTTGACATTTGCTAATCATCAGGATTTGAACCATGACCTTATCCATTTGAACTAAATAATTAAGTACACTAAGTAGTAGGAAATGTGGGTTCTTTTCTGTGTGGTTCAGCCACTAGAGAAGGATATGTAACATACCAAAACAGTGAGCTACCATTTTATGTATAGTACAATTAAATATTTATGTTTGGGCATTACCTGCAAGGGGCAATGCAGCAAAGTGACAGAGGCTCGCATCTACCTTATTGGTGATCAGAGAACGAGACTTGAAATCGTATTCTGACTTGTGACTCACCCTTTTACTCAGGAGAAGATAGACTATTTTGATGAGCATGCTTAATGATAAAATGTACAAGGACTTTGGTAGCAAATCTTCAAGAGGTCATTTGGGAAAATATAAGTTGATATGTTTAACAGTTATAACTTAGCCAAATAGTTTTTTTATGAGAACAGCGAAAAGAACCCACATGACAACCCTCTCCCAAATTTTTTATGCATGTTCTCTATCTTTATTTGGGTTTTATACTGTTACCCATAAGGACCATAACTGTAGGATTACTGTCTTTCCATTTCAAATCAATAAGGATAACCAAGTTTCTAGTGAACTCCATAGAGCCTCTTGCATTTTTTGCTTTTTTGGGTAATCATCTGATTGGGGTAAAATGTTGGGGTTTGAGTTGTTTTTTTAGTTAGTACTCATTTCCTCCTTTTTTTTTGGCTGGGAGGTGATTACTAGGTAAAAAGGGTATGATTATGATTTTTCACTTTCTGTTCATGTTCCTGTTTCCCTAAAATTGTAGAAGGCTTCCAAATGTTTTGGGGCTAGGCCTGCTTTGGTTGTGGGCATGAACGACAAATGCCCTCAGCGGCTGGCAGGGGTGCAGTGGCGACGATCAGGGAGCCCGCAGATGTTGCCGGTGGTGAATTTTGTACCTCAATACATCAGCATAATACTGACGTAGCAGTAAAAGGATGGAGTAGTCATGCAGATAGAGTTATTCTTTAGATCTTGGTGCCCAAACTAAGATACACTCATCTGTAAAGTCATGGAGGTGCTCTGTAAAAACTTCTCAGACTTTGCTCAACAGAGCAATTTACACATCTGCTGTCTGTAAAGAATGACGTTTCAAAAAGTGGTCAGATTTTTTTTCTAATGGAAAGTATTATGCTACCTTGTGACTATTACTGTTTTTTGTGCCTTGCTAATTCGCTCCCTACATTCCCCAAATACAGATGTTGTAATTCCTGTTACCTAATCTGTCTAACCCTATACTCCTAAATGTATTTACATTTCAATACTTAAATTGTATGTAATGCAGACACAAATAATTGAAATATTAATTGTTTACTGTAGACCAAATAACTGGCACAGGCACATTATAAAACTGAAAATAAAATCTATTTAGAAAATAAGATTTAGTAGGGACTCTAACACAGTAGTTTGTTTCCACAGTTCAGCAGCAGTGCATAATACAGCTTGCAACATTAATGTGCTTTACTGGTAATGTTGAAATACTGATAATGTGATCAAGTACTAATTTTGTACATATTGTGTAGTTGACTTCAATTTTCTTCTTTTAAAATCTCTTAAATAAGTTATATTTGTATCCTAATTAAAAGTCTTTCATATGAAATATTCATGAACTTGCAGCTTATTATAGAGAGTCATTTCACAGAGCTCAGAACTGGTCTCTGTAGCTTGGTTTAGTTTGGGTAAATTTTTAACACAGAACCCACATTGTCTTTACATGTGTTCAGACACTGAGAAATCGACTTGTAATTATTTTTAAACTGTACTGTATATCATGGCATGGATGACTTATATTTCGCACTGGTTTGATGAAGATGATTGGTATGAAGGACAACAAAGAGTAAGAATTATTTGTTTAAATTACCCTTTTCCATTTTACGTCTTTGCATTTTTTCTTATTTATACTGCTGTTTACTGTGTTACCAATATCACAAGCAATATTTGTACTATAGTACTGAGAATGGACCTCTTAATAGTTATTTATGAGGTTTTAAACCTCTGATAAATATATGAAGCTGATTTATTATGGCATTATTAGCATTATTATTTTAAATATGCTAGTAAATGCAGTGTTAATAACCAAAGAAAGACCTTTTCTAGTCTTGGAATGTCATTTTGCCACATAACTACATTTTTATTGTATATTTTAATATTCAGTAAATATCAAAGGTGAGGAAATTAATGTAATACCCATGTGAACTAATTATAGAAAAGAATAGAGCACAGTGAAACCAAGACTCTTAATACAGTATTTAAAATTCCGAACATCCAACTTTTACCAAGGGTGATTCCAAGTTGCACTATGGACATTTTTATATGATTGTATGTGACCATTAAAATTATTTCAAAATAAGAAGTGGTTGCTATAGCAACCTTTGCAAGATGTCTTGGAAATGCATTTAAAAATATGTTTGATAACCATATGCCTCAGGCAAGCTTGATCTGTTACTGCTTTTAAGTTTTAAAGCAAGAAATTAAAGAAATACAAATTTCTTACAGAATATAATATCTATATATATGTGATTGCTTGGTGTGTTTAATTTTTTACTGTAATAGTATGATTTTTAGCCATTAGATCAGTTTGCAGTAGTTGTTGGTGGTTTCTCTGTTCCCCAGTAGTATTATTCATTAATTATTATCATTTGCTATTGTTAAGTGCCAGTTACATACTCACTGCTGCATTGTAGAGCCAGAGGATTTTAATGTTTTTCCATCATTCTTTTTTACTATCTTTTTTTATTCAATGGATGTCTCTGATATAGTGTCATCTTCTGATAGCCATCCAGGAAGTACCCATTTGTGAGATGGATTAAACATAGCTATGTTTTAAACCTATATTTTAGGCAATTAACCACCAAAAATGTTCTCATGAATCTAGTACATTTTTCAGAAAAATCAAATCCTAGTAAGTTGTGGTGGGGGGAGGAGTGGGTGGGATTGGGGGTGGTATGTTTGATACTGGCTGTTCATCTGGGGGTGGGAGGGTTGGAGGGTTGGCTAAAAATAGTCCTTGGTCTGGGGTGGCCCCCGATCCTGCAGAACCCCATCCATGTCCCCATGACTGACCCCCCCCCCACACACACCCTGCTAGCCCCCACCAGTCCTGTCAAGCCCTTCTGGAGCCCCCCACCATGAACCTGGTTAGCCCCACAGATCTTGCTTGGGCCAGTTTTCCCACCTGTGAACCTTGCTTGCCTCCCCCAACCCCCTGCACATCCTGCTTGCCCTCCCAAGCCCCCCATCCTAACTTACCTGAGATCAGGTGGCCATTTTTAACTCAGTGAAACCATAATGTTTTTAATGTAGCTAATTTTAATTAAATGGATTTCATACTTCTGTTATGAAGTGTAAAGAAAGTCACTCCTAGTGGTGGCTAAATGCTATTTTATTTCTGTTTACCAAATATCCTCATGATTTTACAAGCTGTGACTGGAAGAAACAATTTTGGCTCAAGGAGATAATTCTAACTATTAATAAAATTAGCCAAATGACTATGTAATAGACTTCGTTTTAAAGGTTGCTATAGCGGGTGAATGAAACGATCACTAAGTTAAAGTGCTTAATCTTTAGCTTGGGAGAACAAAATGTGTGTCTATCCATTTCCTTAACTCTTAACTTTTGAATTCCTTGTCTTATCCTGAGAAAAGTAGCATGACGAAAGCCAGCTTTACAAGATACACAATCAGGCTTATAAGCAGATCTAGAATTTTGAAAAGGACAATGTGGGAGCAGTAATCACCACTGCAGAGATGGCTGCATTCCCATACTCCCAGCCTTCTGCCTACCATGGTTGGGCAAACCACAACACAGGAGCAGCAGCTAGGGACTTAGGTAAGAATCCCTGAGGGGACAGGGATTCTTGCTTGCTTTGGGAATTAAAAAAAAAATGTTCCTGGCTGCTTCTCCCATGATACAGTCTGGATTCTGCAAGGGACCCAGGCATCCAAGGCTGCAGGGAAAGTGGAGCTGCTGTAGACTATAACTAAGCTTAACCTATGAACCTAACAAGCTGCAAAAGTGTGGCTAAGCAGAAGGCCTCAAAGCCTGTGTCTGTATGACTCTAATGTGAACTTTTGCAGATGTAACAATTAGGTTGGCCAGAAAATGCCATCAAGTTTAACAAAGCACAAGGGCTGAAAAAAGACTTAAAAAGAGACCATACATTATATAATGGCTTTATCTTAAAATATTATAATGAGTGTAAGACCAAATGTATTAAATGCCATTTTGCTATAATAGATGCATTTTTGTTAAAATGTTTAGATAATCTGTTAAAAAAAAAAAGTCACAGAAGACCATAAACTGAGGTAAAGTAGTAACAGGTCAGTGTTAAACAGTATTCCACAGTGGGGAAGAAAAGGAGATAAGAAATCCTTCCTTTTACTTTCCTAAGCCTTCCACATCCATGGAGGATCTGGTTCAATCCAGTTCTTAAAAGTTTAAGTGGAAAAAAAGGAATTTAAGTAAAACTAATTAGATCTAATATTTATTAGAATATTAAAACCAGCCAACTATAAATATTGAGCATGGGGTAAAAATCCTCAGACTTATATATAGTTGGTATAGCTCAGCATACCCCTGCAAGCTGATGTTGGCGACCGGCATG
Source organism: Crocodylus siamensis (assembly GCF_052110815.1). Classification (NCBI taxonomy): domain Eukaryota; kingdom Metazoa; phylum Chordata; order Crocodylia; family Crocodylidae; genus Crocodylus; species Crocodylus siamensis. Next base: position 74,194,782 of record NC_143396.1, on the reverse strand, counting down.
GACAGCTAGAGACCCTCTGTGTAAAAATTCGTGGGGAATTCGGCACAGGGGACACAACGGTGGGAGTCTACTACAGACCTCCCACTCAAAGTCCCGAGCTTGACCAGGAGTTCGCCCGGGAACTGACTGAGGCCGCTTGCTCCAGGACCTTGGTTGTCATGGGTGACTTCAATTACCCGGACATCTCGTGGGAAGATCACTCAGCTAAATCTGAGCGGGCGCAAAGCTTTCTCTCGTGCGTGGATGACCTCTACCTGACTCAAGAAGTCTATGGGCCAACGAGAGGCAAAGCGCTGCTCGACCTGGTACTGGCTACAGGGGACGACCTAATCGGCGACCTAGTGATTGATGGGAAGTTGGGTGACAGCGACCACGAGCTGATCACCTTCACCATCTGCCGTAAAGCTGGCAAGTCAGTCAGCAACACAGAAGTCCTTGACTTCAGAAAAGCCGACTTTGACAAGCTCAAGAGGCTAGTCAGTCAGGCCCTCAGGGACCATGACCATAGGGAGTTGGGAGTTCAAGAAGAGTGGTTGCTTCTCAAGGAAGCGATCCTCAGTGCACAAGCTAAATCTATTCCAACACGGAGGAAAGGCAGCAAGAAGGCACAGCAGCCCCCCTGGCTCTCCAGACCTAGCGGACCTACTGTGGCTAAAAAGGAAAGCCTACAAAGGATGGAGGACGGGATTCACCTCCAAGGAGGATTACTCCGCGCTGGTCCGGTCCTGCAGGGAGCAAACCAGGAAAGCCAAGGCTGCAACTGAACTCCAACTAGCTTCAGGCATCAAGGACAACAAAAAGTCCTTTTTCAGGTATGTGGGGAGCCAGAGGAAAAGCAAGGGCAATGTTGGACCCCTGCTAAACCAGATGGGGCAACTGACAACTGACACCCAGGAAAAAGCCAACCTATTAAATAGGTACTTTGCATCAGTCTTTCATCAGTCCCGTGGGACGCCCATGCCTGCTATGGGACAGGGAAATCTGGGTGAGGGGGATCCCCTACCCTCCATCAATGCTGACCTCGTGAAGGAACACCTTGAGAAGCTGGATACCTTCAAGTCAGCTGGCCCTGACAACCTGCACCCCAGGGTACTCAAGGAGCTGGCGAGCGTCATAGCCCAGCCCATGGCACGGATCTTTGAAAACTCCTGGTGCTCTGGTGTAGTGCCCGAAGACTGGAAGAAGGCCAATGTGGTGCCGATCTTCAAGAAAGGGAGGAGAGTGGATCCGGCTAACTACAGGCCCATTAGCCTGACTTCTATCCTGGGGAAGATCTTAGAAAAGTTTATTAAGGAGGCCATCCTTGAGGGACTGGCCCAGGCTAACATTCTAAGGGACAGCCAGCACGGGTTTGTTGCGGGTAGGTCTTGTTTGACCAATCTCATTTCCTTCTATGACCAGGTGACCTATCACCTGGACAAGGGAGAAGAGATTGATGTCATATATCTTGACTTCAAAAAAGCTTTTGATCTGGTATCCCATGATCACCTCTTGGCCAAACTGCCCAGTTGTGGCTTTGGCTCCACCACGATCCGCTGGCTGGGAAATTGGCTTCGTGGTCGGACCCAGAGGGTTGTGATTGATGGCAGTCACTCATCGTGGTGCCCTGTGACCAGTGGGGTCCCTCAAGGCTCTGTCCTGGGACCCATACTGTTCAACATCTACATTAACGATGTGGACATTGGAGTCAGGAGTGGACTGGCCAAGTTCGCCGATGACACCAAACTTTAGGGCAAAGCATCCACGCCAGAAGATAGGCGGGTGATCCAGGCTGACCTGGACAAGCTCAGCAAATGGGCAGACGAGAACCTCATGGTGTTTAACACTGAAAAATGCAAGGTTCTCCACCTTGGGAGGAAAAACCTGCAGCATCCTTATAGGCTCGGCAGTGCTACATTGGTTAGCACTACAGAAGAAAAAGACTTGGGGGTCATCATTGACCACAAGATGAACATGAGCCTCCAATGCGATGCTGCGGCTAGTAAAGCGACCAAAATGCTGGCGTGCATCCATAGATGCTTCTCGAGCAAATCCCGGGACGTCATTCTCCCCTTGTACTCAGCCTTAGTGAGGCCGCAGCTGGAGTACTGCGTCCAGTTTTGGGCTCCACAATTCAAAAAGGATGTGGAGAAGCTTGAAAGAGTCCAGAGGAGAGCCACGCGCATGATCAGAGGTCAGGAAAACAGATCTTACGATGACAGGCTGTGAACCATGGGACTCTTTAGCCTGGAAAAGCGCAAGCTCAGGGGTGATCTGATGGCCACCTACAAGTTTATCAGGGGTGACCACCAAGATCTGGGGGAACATCTGTTCACCAGAGCGCCCCATGGGATGACGAGGTCAAACGGTCACAAACTCCTGCAAGACCGTTTCAGGCTGGACATAAGGAAGAATTTCTTTACTGTCCGAGCCCCCAAGGTCTGGAACAGTCTGCCAGCGGAGGTGGTTCAAGCACCTACATTGAACACCTTCAAGAGTAAATTGGATGCTTATCTTGCTGGGATCGTATGACCCCAGCTGACTTCCTGCCCTTTGGGCAGGGGGCTGGACTCGGTGATCTCCCGAGGTCCCTTCCAGCCCTAATGTCTATGAAATCTATGAAATCTATACCAACTGAGGTCCCCAGGGGAACAGAAAAGCCTGGTCAATGGACCCGTTTCTTTCCTCAATCCAAGGCTATGAAAGCATGGATACAAATAAGTCTTTTCTTTTGCATATCGTAATAAAGGTTTTGATTTATGATTAAAATGGTCGCATTGGTCATCAGTCTCCTCTCACCCAGTTAAAATTTTGAAGTAACACTGCCACGCTACATTTTGGAAAGGGGGATGCAACCTTGTTACAACACCCCTTCTGGATCTGCCGCTGGTTGTTTTCCCAGCTGAAATGTAGCTGAAGTCAGTGTAGTCTGTGTTGTCTCTCTCTGCTCAGACCTGATGAAGAATGTCTTTAATTTGAAAGCTTGTTTAAGTGTATCCCAGCTGTGCAGTTTGTCCAGTATCACTATAAGGGCCCAGCTACATGTTTAATTATAGTTGGATAGAAACCAGCTCTAGAATTGTTACACATTTTCAAGCACTGATTTTATAGCTGATTGGCTCTTTTTTTATAATCATTTTTATCAGTGTTACTTTGCATGTGTGGCTGGTCTGAATTTATTGCATGATCACCAGTTAATTGTTACATGTTCCACATATTACACGGAGACCTAAGAAATCTTTGCCTCTTTGAGAAGCTTATAGCTTTGAGCAGATGCTTCCTATAGAAGGATGTTGCTGAAGTTCCCAAATCTGTCTTAACCTATGTCAAACAAAAGTTTGTTTAATTTTCCCCTACCTGTCATATAGATGATATGGACATTCTGCAGGCCCTGGGCTATATACCACAAACATGATGATAATATTTTCTGTTTTTGATTTCTTTGATATTCCTCCACACTGGTTGTTATTTCCACTAAGATGGGTTAGGATTTTTCGTGATATTTTTTATTGGCCCAACTGTGTAGTTGGGAAAGCTCCTGGACAAGCTTCCAGGCATCCTGGGAGGGCCTATCCTCAGGCCTGAAAGAGAAGCAGACACAGGCTGAGCTAAAATACTGTACCAGAGAAAAGACTCCAAAGTAAATGATTTGCTTGGAGGGATGGGAGAGGGCTATGAACTGGGAATGAAGAGGTATTGTGAGGAGCTATTATAAGATGAAAGAGCAGTAGAATAGGCCGTCTGATTAATGGCAGAGGAAGACCATTCAAGAAGGGGTGGTAATTGCCTGTAAAATTTTGGGGGATTATTGGCAATATTTACTAGGGAGTAAAATGTACTTAGATGTCAGCAATAAAGTGGTTTAACATTATTGCCATTTTAACTGCTATTAGGCTACAAAATTTACGTTATTGGAAAGTATGGGACATTTTAAGACTTCTTGTCTCTAGGCTGGGTACTGTGGTATCCAAAACCCAGGACATGGGAAGATTTGGATATTTCAGAAGGGATAATCCAAAAAGCCTTTATGCTAACCAGGCTTTTGCCTAGATCTGGCCAATAGGAAATAATAAGCACAGGAGTGAATCTGAATGCCCTCCTCCTGTCCAGAGATTAAGATGGCTGGAGGATGCAGTCTTGAGTTCTGTTCCATGCTCTCTCATTGTGTATGCATTTTCATTTGTATCAAACAGTGACTGGATAAAAATAAAATGTCTTGGGGGAGTGTCCTCTTCCCAGATGGGTGTACCAACTACTAAGCAGTATAGTAAGGCTCCCTTATGTGCTCTTTCTTTCTTGCCAATGAATAACGCAACCAATAGTCCTGGAGAAAAATCTGGGATGTAATCCATGTTCAGACATTATATTTCTAGCAAGAGAATCATCACTCCCAGTAGAGAGTGCCAGCGTACTCATTCAGTTACTCCTTAAGGAAACTTGCCCCATCCATGAGAAAGATCTTCTAGCTTGACAGCTGTGAGAGTTTCTTTTACTAAAATGAACACCTGTATAATTTATTCCTCTGTGATTGGGAGGAGGCCAGCTGGAGCTCCTTCTGCACCCTCCACACAGACCAGGGGGACCCCAGTCTGGGAAAGGTGTGGAGGCATTTCCCAACAGCTAGACTCCTGTTGTGACTCTGGTCTGAGGAAGGCATGGGGGCCAGTGAAGAGACGGCATCTGTGGGCTAGAATGCTTGTATGTGCCTCCTCTCGGGAAGATTGCTACCACTGCAAATTTCCCAGAAAATTTGCAGCAATAGAAACAAATATCTACCCATGACCCAACTACTAGGCACTCCACAGCCTAGCTACCACTTCTAGGTAGTCTGGCCACCATAGTGCAGTGTTGCAGATAAGCTTTGATGAGAGGTATAATGCCACATGAACATTGCTAGACTTCTGCTTGCTCAGTTTGCCCAGGGCAGCCTAACTCTTGTTTTGGCTGCATAAGTCCTTTAGATTTAGCCCCAAGTCTATATGACTCTCAAAATAATGCAAACCGGCTCCCTTAGACATGTTGTTCAAGACAGTATAGAATCCATTTGTATTGAGAAGGTTACTTTAACTACTTCAGAAATTAGAAATGTGATAGTCAAAAGCCATCACTGGGGCCTAGTAGCTACTCATAAATGTGCAGTCATTGCTGCTTTTTAAGAAGTCATCACTTGATGTAGCTCCTTTTGTCTTCTCTTATTGCACCTACCAAGAAACTGATGACTAACTAGTGCAGAAAGTATTCTGTGCCACTGTTCTGACTTTTCATCATTGAACTTCTGGTAAGTGTTTAGTTCAGAGGGATAAAGAAAAAGGGAATGGGTTGGGGTCACAGTTCCCTTTGTTTTGCTATAAGCAGAGGGAGACCTCCTTTTCCCGCCTGTCCCCACTTACCTCTGGTCCTGGGCTACACCCTGTCCTGGTGCAGGCAGCTGGTATTGGCTGCTCCCAGGGCAACTCCAGCATGGGCTGGGATGAGTGTGGACAAGTGGAGCCCTGGGAGGCATGGGCGCGGCACCCACTGCAGCCCCGGCTGCAGCGGCCCCAGGAGCGGCTGGCACCAGCTGCCTGCAGCTGCTGGGCTGCACTGTCCTCCACCTCTCCCCACTCACCTCTGCTCCTGGGCTGCACCCTGCCCTGGTGCAGGCAGCTGGTGTTGGCTGCTCCTGGGGATGTTCCAGCACGGGCTGGAGTGAGTGCGGACAAGCAGAGCCTCGGGTGGCCCAGGGTGCGGTGCTCACCCCAGCCCTGGCTTCAGCTGCCCCAGGAGCAGCTGACACCATCTGCCTGCACCAGGGCACAGCCAGGCTCAGAGGTGAGTGGGGATAGGCGGAGCACATTGCAGACCAGCGGCTGCAGGCAGCTGGTGCCGGCTGTTCCCAGGGCCACTGCAACCGGGGCTGAGTTGAGTGCCACTCTGTTTCCTCTGCTTTGCTGCCTTGTGCAACTCTGGGAGTGGCACCCCTTCCCCTGACCCTTCCCTAGTCCCAGTTTCATTCTTTCCCTTACTGCCTGTAAAGTGGGTTTGCTTAAGCAAATTTGATTTATGTGCCATTCTCTGGGAACACATGTGCTGCATAAATCAAGGGAAACCTGTACCTTACAAGTAACATTTTTTCCCCTGCTCTTTGGTTCGTGCAGTAAGAACTCCTCCTATGTCCATTTATTTTAACATAGGTGATGAATGAGCTTTTTTCCATGAACATTCGCACTGATGCTACTAGATCTGTTAGAAATCTCAAACATTCATCTTATATTAAATTTGGTTAGCTCATGTCCAAGGTTTGGTGACAATGCTGTTATTGCATGAATTGGTCTTCCTTTTGATCCTCATCTCCAGTTCCCATACTCCTAGATCAATTAGAGTACATCCAGAGGAATGTAAATTGTAGCTACAGCTCTATCACCCTGTAATAGGGTCCTCTATACCCACTATCTGTAGTTGTGGCATCCCCATGCTTTTGGGCTGGATAACGTTGGTGCTAGTATGGACTCATCCTTGCATAAAGAGCATAGGGACTCAGCCCTCACATAATCTGCTCAAGAAAAGTGTCCAGGTGAATTCTTCACATGCCATTTTCCTCATTCTAAATACAATAGTTGCGCACAATCATATGATAGTTTAAATTGCTTTATGAATGGTGGTGGTGCTATTTTTACTTAATTTTGTCTGTTATAGTTGCCCCATGGCACAAATCTTTTATTTTTTGCTAAGCATTTTGGATGTAAGTAGGTAACTGGTATTGTGCCTTATACTCTCCTTTGACTTTAGTCTTGAAAATGGTTCTTTAAGGCAGTAGGGGCTAACGTTTTTGGCAAACATGCCACAAGGTTAGCTCTGCCACCTTCTGTGTGCCACTCTCAGCATCCTCTTGCCCAATTTGTTGTTCTTCTCTGTTCTCCCTACCTGATCTGGTACTGTTCTCCCTGCTAGGTCACATACCACTTGTGGCACACATGCTGTAGGTTGGCTACTCCACTTTAAGTTTTTACCTCTATTTAAGGCTGAATCATAGGGGAAATTTAAAACAATGTACCTCAAACATTTTATTTCCTGGGAAGTCTGGGAGGTGGCATTGTTTTTAATTATAAGAATTTAATATATACGTTCCATGTATCTTTATGTCGAATGTAACATCTGAAATGTCAGAGAGCTTTGTTTTGTGAAGGAAGTTAGAGGGCTGAGGAGAAGAGGTAAGAATGAATCTTGTAAATGAAAGCTGGATTCAACTGCAGCTCCATAAATATTTTACGCTAATAAATTCTAAAATAATATTGAGAAGCATGCTAGTTTCTGGTAATATTCAAAGGCTGAAAGCAAATAATCGAGCATAGTGAATGAACAAGCACTGATGGATGGGGATAAAGGCAAAGATAATATAATTTTTAGTGCATTCCATTAGATATAATATTCAGTAATAAATGTTTTACAATTGTTTCTGTATTGCAGTTGTTTTATGCTATTTTGGAGTGTTATTAGTGAGTCTTGTTGAAAAGTTAGTAGATTGAACTATATTTTAATAGGAATTTCAGGTTTGTGGAATAGTGAAGTTCAATTCAACACGGTTTTACTATACTAATTAATATTTTATATCCACACGTATGTAGCAAATACAAAGCTTCATATGGAATTTAGAAAATGTTCAAACTTTGTTTTAAATTGGTGGTCTCTTTAGAATAAATATCTGTAGACTTCCATGGACAATTTGTTCTTTTCACTCTTATGAGAAATTAAAAGCCTACATTTTGTTTGTTTGAAGTTGCACGTGTCCTGAATAATCTGCATTATTCCCTCTGGAAACAGAAAATTAACCGTCTAAAGCAGGGCTGTCCAACTGCAACTGGATGTGGCCCACAAAGAGTTAATCGGCATCCCCAGGCTCCGCAACCTGATTGCCTCTCTCCACACTGTTCTGGCTGTAGCAGCACCCAGGGTCTCCAGGGTTCTCCTCCCTCTTCCAAATTTCGCTTCCTGCACCTGGCCCATGGGGTGGCACGTTGTGTTGGAGCCAGTGATGGGAGCAGAGCTGCAAATGATAGCACTCGTTTGTGCAGTGCATCGGGGAGGGGATACCTCCTGTTTGCAAGATGTATCAGATGGGGGAGAGGGAGGCATTTGGCAGGCCTGAGGCTTCTGCTAGTGTCCCCTGCATGGCATTGAGCCCCTGCTGGCACAGCACAGGTGGGATGCAGCCCCTGGCTGCTTAGAAGGTAGACAGTCCTAATAATAACTTATTTTAATTTTGTTTAGAGTAGCCATACTCCTGTTTTGTATGTTCAACTCCCTATGGAAGATCTGTTGTAACAATTGCACCATTATTTTTGTCTGTGGTTTGCTGCTACCGAGGCTGGAAGCGCTGACTTTTTTGCATCGAATCCCAGAGTCCTCTCTCTAGACCTTAAGTAATCCATATTAAAGAGCCAGAGAGTCTGTTCTTCCTATGGGGCTCTAAACACATCCCTCCTCCTCCCCTCATGCACAACCTTGGGAAGAGATGATGCAACTGAACCTGTGGCTTATGTCGCAACCGTGGCTTTTTCCACAGATATGAGTAATATAGCTTAATATCTTTTAAGGAAAATTTTCCCTGAATCTTTTCAGAGGTTTGAACCAGATCTTTTAATGATTACCGTGTCAGTGACAAACAGCCAAAAATTGGCATGTGTGACACCCAGGGAAAACTGTTTGAATTCAAAAGCCTGTGTTTTTAAGTCACCTTGTGAATATCAGATCTGAACTATAAAAAGCAAACTTTTCCTCTAAGATCTTAGAAACAAAGGACTGCAAGGGTTCTCCTGAGCTACTGGGTCCAGTCCCCAGAGCGTGCAGGCAGCTTTTTGTGGATGATCTTGTGGACCCTTGTGTTCTTCACTCACTCTTGTACCACAGAGTCCACTATAGGGTGTACACTTACAGTGTCACAGGTAAAATACAGAGTAGACAGGGATGCTGCTAGCGCTTTGCCATTCTCCCACCTCTAGCTCTTGCCAATAATCAGTGCTTCAGAGAAAGGTGAAAAAACTGAAGCAGCTAACTAATGCATTTAGAAAAATTCTCCCATCTTTCTTCATAATTTCCAGCAGGCAACACAACAGAATCCCTGAAGGTTGGGATTACCAGACTCCTCTGACAGAGGGAATTTCCTTTCAACCTCATTAGGAGGAAACTGAATCCTTGAATCAAAGTATCTCAGGAACTGACTTCTGTTCTAAGATTACTTCTGTCCTATACCTCCATTCATTCCCTGAGTTTAAGATCCATCTTGAAGAAAAGATGGTTATTCTACTTTAAAATATTATTTAAAATTTGCCCAACAGCTGGTGGTAGCAAATTTGTCTGTATAAGTGAAAGTCAGTGATAGGGGACTTAGTAGAAATGAGGAGACATTTCATTACAGATAGTGGTTCATAAAACTGGGGCTTTGGATAATCCTGATCCTTCTGTATGTGTATGTTACTTGGATGCAGTATATTCACATTCATATGCATACACATTACTATATACGTATACATATACATAGGATGGACAAAACACATGGTGAGGCCGCACCTGGAGTACTGTGTCCAGTTTTGGGCTCTACAATTCAAAAAGGATGTGGAGAAGCTTGAGAGGGTGCAGAGGAGAGCCACGCACATGATCAGAGGTCAGGAAAACAACCTTATGATGAGAGGCTGAGAGCCATGGGGCTCTTTAGCCTGGAAAAGCGCAAGCTCAGGGGTGGCCACCTATAAGTTTATCGGGGTGCTCGTCAGGATCTGTGGGAATGTCTGTTCACCAGAGCCCCCCCAAGGGATGACAAGATCGAACGGTCAGAAACTCCACTGTGACCAATTCATGCTGGACATAAGAAAGAACTTCCTCACTGTCCGAGCCCCCAAGGTTTGGAATAGACTGCCACTGGAGGCAGTTCAAGCACCCACTTTGAACGCCTTCAAGACACATTTGGATGCTTATCTTGCTGGGATCCTATGATCCCTGCTGTCTTCCTGCCCCTGGGGCAGGGGGCTGGACTTGATGATCCTCCGGGGGTCCCTTCCAGCCCAAAAGCCTATGAAATCTGTGAAATCACTGAACATAAAAGGATGTAAATCTTCATTATTAATTGCACATACTAGTCTGTAGTTTTACACTTCACACACACACACACACACACACACACACACACACACACACACGCAGAGTATTGTACAAGTCCTGCCTGTTCACTGAATACAAAAAGGTTGTTGTTCTGTAAGTGATATTATAGTACAGTCAGGAAATATAACAAATGCATGAAAGAGTACATGTAGGCAGAGCAAAAAGAGTTAGGTTGAAATTAAAATGGTGCCTCTTAAAGAGCTGCAGTTGCCAGGCTACTGACAGTGCTGTTTTGTGTGTGTGGTGCGACATAATGCTCAGGCTTTTCTCTTGCATCCTTTAGTAAGTCTGCATTATTCTGTGAACATCAAGGTTTAGTTCCTTCATCTATCAAGTTAAGTGATTTCATTCTACAACCAGACCAAGAGATTTCATTGTTGGGAGCAGAAAGGTTTTGGAATGGACATGGAAATTCTTAAGTGGTTCACAAAAAATGATACCTATGCGAAGGTAGGGATAACATGGGCATGTATCTTTAAATGATGCTGTGTACCTACATCCATTCATCCGGTCCATTTTGTTAAAGTATTTATATATATTTTAATAATAATATCTCTCTATGGTAAACAGACTTTCAGTTTAATGCTGTTTTCTGTATTTAGCAGCCAGGAACAACTTAAAATGTTACTGCTCATGCCAATTGGAAAGAAAAAAGGCTTTTGGTGTTTTTCTCCACCTCCCCCCCCAACATCTCCTTGGAAACCATAGACATCCTTTCACAGTGTCTTCCCCAGCTCTATATACATTTTGCAGAATTTTTTAGTAAGCAAAATTTTCCGTATACATTTACAGGTTAGATGTAATAATTTATATAACATCTGTATTTTGAATAGAAGTGTCTTGTTTAATAAAGTACGAGGAAAAATCACTGCTGCTAAAGATGCAACATATGACAATTCAGATAAATATTTATATTCCTTTTCTAATTTGCTGCCATTTTGTTCAGGCTGATGAATGCTTCTTTCTGTCTCCTAGTGTTCAACTGAAAACTGTAATGTCTGAGTAAATCTGCAGGAAACTTCTTATGCACAGTGTTAGAGAGAGATAATTGTCTAGCTTTTTTTTTAGCTGGGAGACATTAACAAAATGGATTTCAGAGCAGGTATTTCCTTTATAATGTAGTAAAACCGAAGTATTTTGTACACATGCAGCTCTTAACTCTTTTCATAAACATCAAAATAGATATGTATATCTGTATGTCTATGTAACATGACAATTCAGATAAATATTTATACTGCAAGTTGACAATAAAACAGATACTGCTAAGAAGAGTTTAAAGTACTTTATACAGCATAGTTTGAAGTAAGAACTTCAAATATATTTACAGAATTTTGAGTAATTCCAGATCAAAAATAGTAAAAACACCATGAAAGATAGTTGTACCAAAATAATTAAGCTTAAGTATGTACTGGTATTGCAACATCAGAGTAATATTAAAGAAAAACTTCTTTTTTCCAATTTTTTTGTTCTGTTTAAAGTACAGTTTCATCTGGAGATTACACTTTAAGAACAGTCACTAGATTAATCAAGTCAGGATTTTCTTTTGACATGATCACGCTCAACCTGTTGTTTAGTCCACTGTTGTTGGGTCTCTCTGAAATATATATTTTTATCTTTAATAAAAATCTAAGGTTAGGTATCTGAACAGTCAAAAAATACTTGGTCAAATATTTTAAATATTGATTTATTAGGATACTGAAGAGAGCGGTTTTAATCTTTAATAGATTAGAAACTGGCTAGTTACAAAAAATCAAGTTAGCTAACTGTTATGAAACAATGAAATTTAAATTCTAAAAAATTGGAATTTTTATAACTCAATATTAGGTAAATGTCAATATGAAAGATATTGAAGACTGAACAAGATAAGAGAGGAAAAATATTAAGCAGAAATAAAACGCACATAGCAGTTGTAAAATACAGAAATCAATTTTTACAATGCAGCTATGCTAATCAAGAAGCAGGCCAATTCCTTCAAGCATTTTGCTGTTTTTATTTGGAGATGTTTGTAGTCACAGCAGGTGGCCAATAGGAGAAGCTTTTTTTATGCTACTGGTTTTGGTTCTTCTAAGTACAGAATAGCTTTTGCAGCCCCATATGGATGGATAGGGGAGAGGGAAGGGAGGCTGGATGAACTCAGGGGAGAGGAGGGTCAGTATAGCTGCTCCTAAATGGAGTCTGTGTGTTTGCTGGCCCATGCAGCAGTGAGAGGAGCCCTCACTGCTGCCCTTGCTAAAAGATGATGCTCAGATAGAAAAGGTAGATGTTTATCTATGCAACGGCATGCTTGTTTTCATGGACTATTTGACAATTTTTGACTGCAGACAAACAATATGCAATCAATTGACCAGCTCCCCATCCCAATAAAAATATTAAGATACAGTACATATTTGGGCCTATATTTGAAACATGTTAGCTAATACAGATTATTTTGTGATGTGGACAAATGTATTTGGAATTAGGCTGAGATCGCTAACTCATTTTGTAGCCATTAGAAAGCACTGACTTTTGTTTGTCCTTAAACTAGCCTGCATTTAAATGAGCATCATACAGTCTTTGCAATCCCTGAATAGTACTCTGAGCTATTCAGACCTCTGTATAGCAGGGATGTCAAACATACAGCTTGAGAACCAGATCATGCCTGCAGAGTTGCTTTGTCCAGCCCATCAAGCTGCTGACAGGCCCCTGGAAGTTGGAGGCATGGTGTGCCACAGAATCCATGGCAGTTGGAGACAGGAGCTGAAGCAAGGGCTGATACAGTTCCAGTTGCCTGGCATCTGCCTTGCTTATCACACTGCCATGGCCCTGGCTTCTCAGCCACTGACTGTCACTGCCTCTTTCTGGATCTGTCCATGATGCAGCTAGAGCTGCCATCATGGCACAGGACACTGGGCCATGTCAGTTCCAGCTGCAGCATGGGATATGTGCCAAGTGCTTGGGCTGGAGCCAGAGCTGCTTCCACTAATGGTGCACCAATAAAGATTTTTTATTTTTTTTTTTGGCCGATACTGATGGCCAGTTATTAACCAGCCACATTGGCTGATACCGATCCAAATGCCGAAATGCAGTCCAGCAGTTTTCCGCCCCCAGTAAGTCTTTGGGGGGAGGGAAGAGGTGGGGAGGGAGGCAGATAGAGGCCCCCATGGTGAGGGAGAGAGTGGGGCTGGGGCAGGGGCTTCCTAGCTGGGGTGGATCAGGACAGAGCTGCAGGAGGCTTGTCTAGAGGGGAGGGGGCGGAGGGGCACGGCTCCTGCTGTTGTGCATACCCCTGGGGGAGTCATGGGGGCTATGTGCCCCCTGGATTTATGTGTGGGGCAAAGGAAGGCTGCTCACTGCAGGCTGGGGCTGGGGACTGTGCTGGCCTCTTCCCTGTGGGAGCTGGGCCAGGGCTGCGCTTGGGGCGGGAGGTTGTGGCACTGGGATGGGGGCAACAGGGGAACTACAACCACCCCAAAATTCACCATAGCCCCCTTCCCAGTGCTGCCCTGCCCTGCCCCAACCCACCCTGAGCACAACCCATGCCAGCCCCCTGACTGGGATGAGGCCAGCACAGCTCCCGAGCCCACAGTGGGCAGCCCACCCTCACCTCATGCACAAATCCAGGGGGCGTGTTGCCCCATGACCCCTGGACGAGCTGCTTGCCGCTTCATCCTGCACCCCACCCTGGCTGGGCAGTGCCTGCCCTTGCCCCAGCCCCATTCCCTCCCTCGCCGTGAGGGCCTCGATCTGCAAAGTAATTTTATAACCCTTGTTTTATAGCATTTCAAATATACAAAGCATTGTATACTGCATAGGCTGTAATTCTGTGCTAAGGCTGACCATAAGGAAAGCCAGAACATCTGGGACATGGCTCCCGCTCTCCCACGTCAGTGATGCTGCTGCAAGCAGAGATAAGGGCAGGGCAGAGTGGTGCACCAGGCAAGTGGACAGTCCGCTTCCCTATCAGACTATGCCCCATGCCCCTCTGTTTTTGGGATGCATGTTTTAATTCATCAGATGGCCAGGACTGGCCTCTGAAGTCCAGGACTATCCCAGCTTAATCAGAACATATGGTCACCCTAACTATTCAATTGCAACATTCAATTGTATTGAAGAAAAGATGGGGGCTATTTACTTTTACAATTGTTATTTTATTTTTTGCGTTGGTGTTTTTGGCCCTGTGGGGAGGAGACCCTGTGTTCCCATTGATGGAACTATAGAGTAGAGTGTCTGGGAAGGCTATTGTCAGGCTTTTAAAATGATATTTTCATTCATGACCAGGAATCCTGGTTTTCTCTGTTTAAAAATAGCAAATTATCTGATTTAAAAACCCCAAAGTCCACAATTAAAATAAAATGCCACTATATATACATAAGTATCAATTGAACACAGTGTTTTATTGATATATTTGCAATTTTAAAGCAGTTTGGAAGCCTTCCAATGTCTCAATCACTGTAATAATAAAATAATTTCTAAGTACCTATACATTTTTGGTGTTTGATTTTGCACTTTTTTATGATGGAAAATCAGAGCTCCCCCTGCCCAAGGCCCAGCTGCCACAGTGGAGCAGAGTGTGGAGCCTGGCTCCTCCTCCCGCATGGGTGGCATGGGCAGAGTGGAGCCCATGTGGAAGGGATGGGTGCGGGTTGCCTGTTGTGGGCTCGGCTTCCTGCACTGCTGCCCTCTTCCCAGAACCTCTCCAGCCCAGTGGGTGGCACCTGGCACAGCCAGGCAGAATAGGGCTGGACTGGGAGGCTCATTGCTACTGCTGGGAGCTCCATGCCGCCATGGTGAGGACCCCCAGCCCTCCCGGCAGCAGCAAGGGGCCCACTCCCTTCAACTGAGGGTGCTCTTAGCTGGAGGAGCTTACTTCTTGCCTGTGCAGAGGGATCCCAGTCCCGGGCTCCCCTTGTTCCAGCAGTAAGGCACAGTGTAATCTAATGCACAGTCCCACAATAGAGTCTCCTGCCATGCACATATATCATGGCAGGAGGCACAATTGTGTGGATTGTGTGTTAGACCTTTACTTGCATATGTTGAGGGCCCTTAGATTGTGTTTGAGAGGCCTTTGGCTGTTGTTCTAAAGTTCCTAGATTTAAAACTTACTCATGTCACTCGTGGTTGCATGTGAATGGAATTTCTTGGCACTTAATTTCAGTGTTTCTTTTTATAAAGAAACCTAGAAAATTTTGTTACCTATCTTAGAAGAACACCAAGCTTTCTAAGCCACAGACTTGGAAGTCAGAACATTGAGTCATACATTATGAAGTCTTTAATTACATAATCAGGTACATGTGTTTCTTAATTAGTGCACAAAATGGATTATGAATGAGATTGTATAGAGCAGTTGTAGGGCCACTACTTGCTTTCTTAGGGAGCTGGAAAGCGAGTAGTGGCTGCAGGAAGAAGAAATGATGGGCTGTTGTTTAAGGTATTGGTCTGAGCTGCAGGAGAGCTTTGTCTGATATTGGCTGTTCTGCAAACCTTTTCTGTGCTATCGGGAAGCCACTTGAACCAAAATTAAATGCAAGTTCCTCATTTTCTGGATGCTTACCTTGAGAGAGACGGACTTGATTTTCCCCCTCCTCCCCCGAATATCTGAGCAATTACAAAGTGAGTTAAAGCTAAAGGGAGCTTGCAGATGATCAACAGCTCTGAAAAATCAGAGCAACCAATCTGGGCACCCAAAATTAGTGAACTCATTTTCATTGGTCTAATTTCAATTTCCCCAACAGGAAATAGCGTGAAATAATATTATTACACTGGTGTATTTATGTTTGTGTAACATGTAAATGCTACAGAGATCTAATCATGAAAAGTCCACAGTAAAATAATGATATACCTTCCAAATTTGATACAATTTACAATATATATATACATGTATATATATTGTGCAGTTCATGAGGTACAGTTAACCATATCTTCTTAATTCTGACGTGTGTATGCATTGCAATAAAGTTTTGTTTGTATTTACAACTGTGTTTACTTCATGGTGCCCGGCTTCAGTATATGCCATTTTGGAGACTATAGGCTAAAATATATTGTAATAGTAAGGTATTTTATTTGATACTCAGTTTTTTTGCAGTGTTCCATTCAGTTATCTGTGCCAGTCTAAGTGACTTCTCCCCTTTCTTTATTATTAATATTGGTCAAATATCTATAGGAGGTCTCACATTCCTGGACTAACTTTACTTGCCCTGCCAAAATGCACCAGGGGCCTGAATCATGCAGCCTGCTGGTTACTCCAAGCTGCTTGATCCTGAAGATCCTACTCTTGTATTATGAGAATTTCACTTAATGCAAGCTCCATCTAATATATTTTGAATCAACTAATCTGTCCCCAGTATTGGTTCCTCACAGACTCAGCTTCTGGGTAGCTGATGGAGTGAAGTTTCCCTTCAGGACCATGCTTCTGCTTAACCTGAAACTTAGAATAATGCACTCAAGAGCAGCAGTGGCTACTCAGTGAGAGGGCTTTTTTGTGGGAGATACCCAGGCAGAAGAGAATGGCAGGATGGCATGGGGAGAAGGAGTTTATTCTTGATTATGTTCTATGGGGGAGATGGGGTTTTTGCCATTGTCACTTAACTGAGCATGGACAAGGCTTTCCACCATCCCCTTCCTCGCTATTCTGGGATGATAGGAGTCCCATCCACAAATAGAGCCTTCTCCAGCTGCAGTGTGGGACTGTTATCCAAGGAACTGTGGTACTTCTGGGTGCTCTGTTCCTAACAATGACGGTCCACCCCACCACTTACCTTTATGCACTTCAGCAGTAGCAGTGGGCAGGCCACTGATTAGTTATTGGGGGGGCTGTCTTTACAAACTGGAGTCAACATTGCATCGGTCAACCCAAAGTTTACATTTTGAGGGTTATAGTTTCATAGTTTCTAGGGTCGGAAGGGACCTGAGTAGATCATCTAGTCCAACCCCCTGCCATGGCAGGTTATGGTAGTGTGAAGACTGGAAACAATAATTTTTTAACATGTAAAACTAACATTGGAATAGTATTCATGTGACAGATGGATCATGAACTCACTTTAGTGTCATCCTTTGCAACTCTTTGGTTGCATATGCTTATTTTGTGTCTGTATTGGTTTAGTCCTTTATGTTGACATTATCCTGTTCAATACACTGTTAAAGCTTAGGTAACAATAATTGCAAACGAATCTCCTCTTATTATGGTAATAGCTGAGGCCCCACTACTGAAATTTCTGCAAGTCACTTTGGCATTAGGGTCTGTCATCTTGCATGTTTGCTGCCTGTCAGTTTTGGTAGCATTTGCAAATCTAATTATGGTTAAATACATCACAGAGAAGCATGCAAAAAAAGAAAGGGGTGCCTTGTATGTTTGGAATTCCTAAGGATTCCTGTGCTGGACAAGTCCTAGAATAGCAGGAATTCTCACTGCTACAGAAGGCAAAGTAAGGTGGCACTGTACAGACTCATTCAGAGGGACATGAGTTTCATAGGTACAGCCTACTTGAGCAGATGCCTAGAAAAGCTTGTGCCTCTCTAAATAACTCTTTAAAGTGCCATCCTTCCATGCATCATTAAGAGAACATGCACAAGGGCCTGAGAGACAGGGAACCGCTCTCAGGCCTCTTGCTGGCTGTTTAATCACTGGGACTTCTCTTTTCACCCTCACACTTATACCACTGATTAATTAATATATATTTGTAATACCTTCTGGCTAATTCCATGCTTACACAGGTAGCTACCTCTCTTCTGGCTGTTGAGCCCCATAGCAGATGTTACACTTAAGACATGATCAGCCAGTTAATCATATCTTAACTACTAACCCAGCCACATGTTCAGGCAATTTATGGTGCGATTAAAGCAAGAAATAAGCCACAAAATTATTCCATAAAATATGTAATAATTTTGTAGCTGGATTCCATTGTGCCTTAAATTGAATATATGGCAGGCTCATGTAGCCTGATGCCAGCTACACAGCGGGGCTCTAAGACTGGCCTCAGTGCAGTTCTGTGACAGGGACCCACAATTAGCTGATTGTCAGTCCTAGCTTGGGACTTAACCGGAGTCATTTTGAGATGGACACTGGTTCAGTGTCATCTGACTTTCTACTTGCCAGTGCAGGGGGAGCCTGGGCAAATGATCTTAGGCTCCCCCTTCACTAGCAATGGTGCAGTTGGTATCTATCCCTGATCCCAGAATCATGCATCCTGCCACACGTTTGGCATGGCAGGAGACACGGTTGTTGGGATGGGGGAACAGATCCGACTCATCCCATTGCATCATCATTAAGAGAATATAAGCAAGGGGCCTGAGAGAGACAGTGAAGTGCTCTTGCAGCTGTGTAACCACCCTTGTGTATGCCCCTGGGTCTTTTCACCCTCACACTTATACCACTGATAGATTACTATACTTCTTAAGATAGCATTATTTCCCTTTTAAACAAAAGAATTAATCGAAGGATCACTAACAACTCATTGAAAAGCTCCTGTCGACAGGAGCATACCTAATGCACCGTGCATAGAGTTGACACTATCTTATTGTTCATAAAGAACCATAAAAGCATTTTTTGTACAAGTTGGACACAAGTTTTTTGTATTGATATAGATGAAAATGTTTTGGCATTTTTATGGTAGCGCTACCTTATTCATAATTTGTCTTCCAGCAAGAAGGAGGCTAAACCATATTGTAATGTTACATCCACTTTAACCTGTGATTTAGACATTCAGTGCCTTATTCTCAGTGTAGCAAAGATTTGTGAAAGTATAAGTATGTGCAGGCAACCCTCGCTTAGTGCTCCTAATTGGTTCCAGAAAAAATGATCACTAAGTGAAACAGTGTTAAGTGGAAGCCATAGGATTTAATGTAAATAAATATTGGTTCCACACTACCTGCTGACCTAGCCCCCATGCTCCTGCAGTGCCACCCTGTGTTTCTGCTGGCCCTGGCTAGACCGCTCTGCCAAGGAAGGTATCAGCTCCTCCCAGCCTCATTTGTTCCCCCACTGCAATGGCCCCTGCCAGCCCACACCCACCGGCCACCAGTACACCTGTGCACAGCCCCAGCTGCCCCACCCATGGGTCCTGAGTCAGGGTTCTGGCATGGGGTAAGCAGTGTGGCCACCCACCTGCCCATGCCCCGTTTTGACCAGTGGGGGCTCCCTCCAGGGCATCCAGCATGGGGACGAGCTGCCACTGCACTCCTGGTGGCCCTGCGGTAAGCGAAACTGCAGTAAGCAAGGGTTACCTGTACTATCTTGGTTCTAGGGCATTATATATAAGGCCAGGAATGGAGTAAATTACTGTTTTATCCTTAACAGAGTTAGTAACCCAGAAACACTAATGCAGCGTAAACTGTGTCTTGGCTTCTTGACCTGGGCTGTACATTGGCTTTCTTTCCATGACCTTTTCTGTCCTATTTTTCCTGCAGAGCCACTGGCATTTCCTTCATATCCGGGTTAACAAGCTTTACTTATAATAATCATCCAGCAGTACTTCAGCTGCTTTATGCAGTCATTTAGCACCTGCTGATAGGCTAGGTCAACAGAAGATTTATGTTTCAAAGGGGGAAGACTGTCCAAGCACTGCTAACTTGGGCTAACTGCTAACTGCTAACACATAATGATACAATTTGAATTTAAATTTCTCTAGTGCCTTTCAAAATTATACTGTAGATGTACAGTACTGGGAAAAGATGAAGAGCTACTTTTCACTGATTTGAAAAGGTAATCTTAAGAATTATCCTACAAAGTATTAAAGTTAATGTTTAAAGACTGAAGAAAAAGACATTGTCGTAATTAAATTGCATAGCTTGTTTTACATTGAAATATTTGGTACAGTTTTTGTCTAACAGATTTTTCTGTGGGGAGGAAGGAAGGAGGGAAAAGAAGCTGTTTTAAAAATAGAAAATACTATATTTTACTGCAGGAGGAAATAAAAAGAATAACGGACCAGAATTTGAGTTGCTGCCAATTCAGGATACATAGATTTTTCACCCAAAGAGGCTTTGAGCCATTATTTTTTTCCCTGCATATGCTCTTGTGAATGAACTTAAGCCTCATCTCTTCTGTAGGATTTAAGTCATATGAATACTTGCCTGGTTTTATTCCTGATATGTTCACTGTAGTTGCTGAAACCTACAACTGCATAATCTTGCAGGGGGTTTTGTTTCTCAGATAACAATATATTGTTAACTCATCTAAAGTGTCTTGTCTTACTTAATGTTTCATAAATGCATATGTTTTATAGGCAAAGATGTCCCAGGTTAAGCAAGTGGGTCTTTTAGCTGCTGGATGCCAGCCATGGAACAAAGATGTGTGTGCTGCTAGTGGGGATAGATTTGCCTACTGTGCCACCCTTGCAATTTATGTTTACCAGGTAAGATTTCTTTTCCATGCTAGATTACTTGCTTTAAAATATTTTTCTTTTTTTCTCATCTTCCATTTATTCCTTTAAAAAAATGTTCAAACAATAATTTTGAAGTGTCATTGTAGTAAAAAATGGTGATTATGTAAGACTAGCATATCTTTTATTTTTCCTCAAGTCTGCTACCTAATTGTTTTGGGGGACAAGGGGAGGGGAGTTACTGTTCATTACTTTGGTTACCACCGCAGAGCCAATTTACCCATATTTACTCCAATATAAGACAACCCAGCCAATGCAGGGCCACGTCCCAGGGGTGGCTGTGATGTCTCCCAGTGGCCATGCAACTCCTGCCTCTCCACTCTGGCTTCTTGGGGTACCCTTCCTTTTCCTCCCCTGTCCTGCCTTGATGGATTTATTATGATGTTAACGGAGGCTGCCCCAGAGTCCCCAGATAAGCCTTGTTCACAGGCTGGCTGGTGCCTCTTGTTCACTTTGGCTTGGCTGGCTCCAGTCTTGCCTCTTGGGCACTGTATAATGGCAGTCTGGTCCCATCAGTGCCACTGAGCACCAGTTGTGTTATGGATTATATCTGTGGCCCTTCTTTTCCTGTAGCCATGTCTGTACCTCACAGAAATTACTCTATATTCATTACTCCGTGGTCCAAACACAGCTTTTGACCTTTAGGTCCTGAATCTCTGTCTTGGCCTTAGCAGTCTTGGCCCTTTTATTCTGGCTGCACCACTCAACCCAGGTCCACTGCTCCTCGCCCCAGTCCCATCTCATACTTGTGTGCATTGTGCCCCTGTCTCATGCTCTGAGCTTCTAGGCCCTGTTTCATGCTCTGGACATCCAGCTCTGGGCTGGGCTATTTGTTGCCTCAGCCATCTGGGTCCCGAAACTCTGCACTGTTTCAGAGTGCCCTACCAGGCAGTCCTCCATGACCTCCACACTGTCCCTGTAGCCACAACTCAGTCCTCTGGTTTCAAGCTTAAAACATAGCAGAAAAGCAAGCAAGCCCTTCACAGAATAAAAGTCTTGCTCACTCAGGATTAATGTTGCTCGCAAGCCGTAACTTCCTTAGAGCCCTCTCAGCCCAGCCTCCTTGGATGGCTTGGGTTCCTGCCTCTTGGTCTCCAGCATCCCCTCTCTCCTAGGATCTCCTCCCCTGTAATATGCAGGGCCAGACTGCCTGCTCAGCCTCAGGTCCTGGGCTTATGCCCCAAAACCCCACCCCTTCCTATCCCATGCCTCCCCAGCCCCACAGAGGTTTTTATTTGTAGCTGATGGCTAGCCTGCCCTCGTCTGCAGCAGCCAGCTGTTCTTTCCTTTTAAAGTGACGTGGGCCTTGGCCCCTGTTACATCTGTGTGGAAAATTTATAAATTTGTTATAATTTTCTAGGTATAGAAACTAATTATTGGAGGTTTGCCATGAATTTGTCCCCTTTCCACTGCTACAGCAGGGAAAATTTAATTTTGGGGAGTCAGGTAGCTGCCTTGCCCTCTGCCCATCCACTCACCTTCTTCCCTGTGTACCCTGCCCTTCTCCCTCCCTCACCCCTTACTGTCAGGCCCTGCTTTCCCTGAGCACATAGAAGTGAAGGACAAATCTGAAAACACTTTAGACTCAGTTCATCCAGAATTGATGCATTTTACCTTTTTTGGGTTTTTTTTTTTTAAATGTTGCAAGTTTTAGCACAGGTATTCCATAAGCACACTTTTAACCAGCACTTTTGTACTTAATAACTATGCATGAGATTAGTCCAAATAAGAAGGTTCGTGATTTACTGTATAGTTCATTGGGCTGTGTCCCAGCAGAGTCAACAGCATTTCAGACCATGGTGACACCACAGCTTAGTACTGCTCAGTTCATATACTCCAGATACCACTCCCCCCACAAAAGATCCATGTGCTAATTAGCACCCCCTCATACTGTAATGAGGCGTTCTTGTCATGAGTCTTTGTATCCTCCAAAATCAAGTCTGCTCTACATGCAAGGTGATACGCACTGCACTGTGTCACATGCAGTTATATAAGCAGTGAAATGCACGTTTGTGTGCAGAAAAGGCGGCAGTGCGCTTTTGAACTAAAACACCTTTGTGTTTTAGTTCAAAGTGCACTGCCACCATTTCCTCAGTGATAACGCGCATTTCAGCATTTATACAAGTGCATGTGCTGCAGTGCTGGGTGCTTTTAAAAGCACCCAGCATTGTGGCACAGGCTTGCATACAAATGCCCCAGGTGAGCAGATGGGGATGGGGTAAGGATGGAACTGATGATATATGGACACGCTAAAGCAGATGAGGCAGAAGATCAGACAGTAGAGGTGTAACTGGTAAGATTTGCACCCTGGTCTCAAATCCCTGTGCCTGCCTTCCCCTTCCCTCTGCTCCCTCTTCCACCCTGCCTCATTGAAACCCAGCATACCAGGACATCACAACACTGAATTTGGCAGCACTTCCTCCCTCAGCAGTGCTGCCATGACTTCTGTCATTAATTGCCCTTTAACTCAATGCCCAGGACTCACAAATCTGTTGCCCACTGCTACTTTTGCTCCTGGCAGACTGTAGAGAGAAGACAAGAGTTAGTGGTTTCTAGAACATGCTGCTCAAAACCCACTGGCAAAACATCCCATATCTTTCTGGCACTTGGTTATGTAGAAGAGGATAAATCTATTGCTGCTATTAGTTAATAACTTAGCTCAGAATTTTGTGTGGTGCATCCAGTCTTAATGAGGAAACTACATAGGCATTAATATGTCACCTAATGGAATTTCTGGGTTTTTTCTATTTAATTTTTTTTTAAACTGGTTTCAGAGCCGGGCAGTTTAATTTAGGAAATGCTGATACTGTCAGTGAAGCTTTAATTTTCTGCCCTTCTGCATATACGTTGAGTATTTTTTTTTCCATGATAATCATCCTTCAACATACTTGATGTTAAGAGACTGGAAAAACGTATTACCTAAATACTTGATGACCTATGTGAAACATTCTTCTGCAGCTTCTGACTCATTTATAAAAAGGAATTCTACTTGCTACCATGACTACAGTCCCTAGCAGCATTGCAGTTAAGAGGTCTGTCACTGGTAATCAATCCTATTTGTGGATATTTATTCCCATTATAATACTGCTTTGGAGAGTGAACTGGTTTTAGTTTTAAAATGTACACATCTGTAATCATCTGCAGCATTTTAAAAAATGTAATGTGACAAGTTGTACATTTCCATTCCTAATATATATCCATCCCTCCAATGTATGCTTTTAACAGCTGTGGAAAATGAAATACAAAATGAAGTGAAAATCGCAGTGTAGATTAATATGATAGGTACATTTTGTGCACCATGTCTTTATGAGTCTTTGCTACTTTGACTTATTGCTACATTAAACTACAAGGAGTAGTAAGGGAACTGAACCTCAACATTATAGTAAAAGTAATAATAATGGTTTAAATTAGGGTGAGAAAAGTCAGGTTTGACTCTTTATTCCATCTTGAACTGATTCCAGTGTGCTGAAACAAAATGAACATAGATACAGCAAATATAAGTATTGCATCTGAAAGGATGGGTGCACATTGGTGTCACTTCATAAGTAAATGCTTCTATCTAATATTGATAGATGCTGTAAGGAGTGTTCCTGTAAGGTTATTAGTCAAATTCCTGAATTCATTCAAAATAGAATCAGGCTGGACTGTTATGAGTAAACATGAGTCAACATTTCAACTTAACAGCTTAATTCTAATGTTGCACTACACTTTTAAGATGAAAGTTCCAGGAACTAATATCTGCATCTAACTTACACGACATAGGCCAAACTTCTTCACTTTGTGTCTCAGTATAATACCTGTATGTACTTTTAAAATTCTGATATGAAAAAGGTGATTGAAATGCAGTTATTAGAATATAATATATTTTATGACATTAATGAAATAAAATTAACATCCTATGAAACACATGGAAGTAATATTTATCTGTGGAGGTTAATAGAATGTTTGCACCTTTCCAGACAACTGAATTCAGACTACCTAGCTGATTAAAATAGCAAATTCTCCAAATCGGTAGTATAAATCAAACTGCAGTCATCTGTATAGTAAATTGCATTTTTCTTGGCCATAAGAGACTTGAGCCACTGTCTCTAGTCCAGCATTATGTATCATAAGTATTAAATGCATTTTCTGAACTAGGAAAGGATTTTTGGGGTGATTTGTCTTATTGGATCAACTGAATGGTTGAGATAAAGTTAAACGAGCTTTGTGCTTTTAAAATGAATCTTTTATTTTCTTTTAGATGGATCACAGATACAATGAATTCAAGCTCCGGGCAATTATGTCTGAGCATAAGAAGACAATTACAGCCATATCTTGGTGTCCCCATAACTCTGATGTATTTGCAAGTGCCAGTGCAGATAACCTAGTGATCATTTGGAATGTAGCTGAACAAAAAGCTGTTGCAAAACTGGACAATACAAAAGGTACTTGAAATAGTTTATTTAACATAACTTTTTCTCTTACTATTTTAGAGTTTGTAGCCTTGTGAGTATTTCTAAAGTCAGTGATTCTCAACCAGGGTGCTGCAGTACCTTAGGGTGCCTTGAGATCTATTCAAGGGTGCCTCTTAGTGCCATGCAATCTTAGTACCATTAGGTGAGCAAACATGAATCACAGGATAAACCTAGAGATTTCAAATCATAATGTATAGTGTTAAAAACATTCTGACAAGTTGTAGTCTTTTTGAATTCCTTGCAACAGATCAAGTTCCTTGCTCTATTTTTCTCTTGGCCAAAAAAAAAAATGAAATTGAAGAGCTGACATTTTTCTAAGGGGAAATTTTTCCAATTTTCTAGTCCAACAAGGGGTGTCTTAAGTTTAAAAAGGTTGAGAACCTCTGCTGTAAGTGATTGGAAAACATTTTCAGAAGTTACAGAACATGAAGTTCTTTATCCTCACTGCTGCTCATGTAGAAAATAATAAAATTAAGTTGTTTCATTAGATTGTTGTAAACAGTAAGGATTGAGGCATAAGCAGTCTTAGAGACGATGAGGGTAAAGATATTATATAGTTCAAGGTGTTATACAGTTCAAGGTCACAAATCATACGAAAGCACTAGGCACAAGCAAGGAAATCTATATTGATTCAGCCTTTGTAATAATAAGAAAAAAAATAACTTTGATTCAAGATATGGTAAAAAAACAGATAGTATGTATTTATTTTAAGAACCGGTTCACCAATCTTAAGTAATTACCAGAGTCCATGACCAAATTTAAAACAGAAGGTGATTATATTTCATTTTTTGGATCTCTGGTCTTGCTAATTTTATTTTAAGAATTAATTTTGGACTTAACTTTGCTATTACTTTAACTTTACTCGTATTGCATCTCTTAGATATTGCTAAAAATAGAACAGCCTGGAAAAGTAAATTATGGACATTATTTGACTGCGCTCTGCAATCATGCTTTTATATAATGACATGGGATATTGAAGCACTGGAGATGAAAATATCCAAATTTTGTTTTGGTTCAATTTTCTACCCTTTTTTATTTCTGGATTTCAGTGGTTTAAAGTTCATGTGGGGCTTTTTGTTTGTTTTGTTTGGTTTGGTTTTTATTGTATAGTTGGCTGATAAATATTTTATTATAAGGTAAGAAACTGAATAAATGTGAACATTCTGTTTCCACTTTCATATGAATAATTCTCTTTGGCACTAATTAAAATTTAAGATATAACATAATATTCCCATGTCGTATTTCTTAAATTATTTTCACCCTCTGAATTTGAGTCTGGTATCTTTTAACTGAGTGCTCAAATACTCATAAAGAAAGGTCAACAGCTTTGTAATATGAATGTTAGTAATGGATGAAAAACATTATTGTCAGTATATTGAATTTCTAGTACTAATTCTCACAGGATGCTTTTTAAAAAAATTTCAGGAGTTCCTGCTTCACTTAGCTGGTGCTGGAATGCAGGTGATGCAGTTGCATTTGTCTCCCATAGAGGCCCATTGTATATGTGGACTATCTCAGGACCAGACAGTGGGGTAACTGTACATAAAGAAGCACATAGCTTTCTTTCAGACATCTGTCTATTTAGGTGGCACCCAAAGAAGAAAGGTAAAGCAGTATTTGGACACACTGACGGAAGTCTTTCTGTATTTCAACCAGGTAATAAGTTGCATGATGAAATAATCATGTTGTTATTACATGTTTTGTTGTTGATGTAGATCTTTAAAAATATCTATGTAGAATATGTTCATAGTATTGTAGTATTTCTGCTCTCCCCCCAAGCAGCACGTGCCCCTGCCCCCTCCCTCACCGCGGGGGTGTTGATCTGCCCCCGCCGTGCCTCTTTCCTCCCCCTCTCCCCTTCCGACTTATTAGCTGGAGGTAGCTCTCCACACTGCCAGCTCTGCTTCATGCTGTACTGCAGCTGCGTGCAGCACAGGCATTCATTGGCCAAATTATCAGCCCCATTGGGCCGATATCTGATATAGACAATTTTCTTTATATTGGTACTGATCCAGTATTGGACCAATGTATTGGTGCACCTCTAATATAAATAGTACAGTACTGTATCACTACATATGTCTTGACTGGATACGTAGAAATATCCTTTGCCATCATTATTCAATAAAGAAAGGTGTCCCTTCACAGTGATCATTCTGTATCTCAGAGTATGTAATTTATATTGTGAGTATCCATGTGTATCTCCATCTCACAGCAGACCTTCAATACTGGGACAGGGTGGATCTCCTCTAAGCCATATGAATTTTGGACAGTAATGTACTTTATCAACAGAATTTTTTTTTAAACTAATTTAAATAATTTGTTTAGATATTGCTTCCATAATGCTGAAAAGCTACGGAAGCATCAGGACAACAAATATATATTTTATTAAGTGTTTATGTAATTAATATCTGTCATGGGTTTAACCAAAATGATTTGAAAATGAAAATGGGAGCAGTAGACATAGAAATTTAGAATTTTCTGTACTATTCAGGAACTTGCAAAGGCAAGTAAAATTCTGGCTCTCAACACTACACATACCATAAGATAAGTTACTAGTTGAAATCTGTGTTATTACTTACTGGGGAAGTCTGGAGGCATAGAACTGACTTTATAGTGCTGTATTTTTATCCCATACAACACTCATCTTTTTCCAGAATTCAGCTGCTGGAAATTGGAGTTCACATTATAAACAAGGAAGTATGGTACCAGCAGTTTCTGCCACTTAAGCTTCTTCTAGGCAAAAGCAAAACTAACTCTGAACAGGATCCGCAGGGAGCAGAAATATAAACAGGCTTGGCTGCCTAGCAGCTACTACTCAGTTACTTAGTACAAGGAAAGATCTATTTCTTTTCTTCATCCTACCTTTCAAAAACAAGGTGCATAGCTTACCTGGAGGTTTATTGTGTGTGATAAAACACGGTAATGCAGAAGTTCACTCTACGGCTTTCCATTTAGAATTGTTTTCCTTTATAAGTGAGATTGTTAATGTGTGAACATGTTTAGTGGGAATAATAAAAGCAAAAACAAAATCCAGCCTCACTACCTGACTGTGCAGTGTCTCTGAGTATAA
Organism: Crocodylus siamensis; assembly: GCF_052110815.1. Taxonomy (NCBI): domain Eukaryota; kingdom Metazoa; phylum Chordata; order Crocodylia; family Crocodylidae; genus Crocodylus; species Crocodylus siamensis. The sequence goes on along the minus strand of NC_143396.1, from coordinate 74,166,790 downwards.
CTAGGCAACAGTTTTTGGTCAAAACCATTTTTTTCCACTGAAAATTTCAGATTCAAGTTTCATAGACATCATCATAGATTTCATAGACATCAGGGCTGGAAGGGACCTCGGGAGATCGAGTACAGCCCCCTGCCCAAAGGGCAGGAAGTCAGCTGGGGTCATAGGATCCCAGCAAGATAAGCATCCAATTTACTCTTGAAGGTGTTCAATGTAGGTGCTTGAACCACCTCCGCTGGCAGACTGTTCCAGACCTTGGGGGCTCGGACAGTAAAGAAATTCTTCCTTATGTCCAGCCTGAAATGGTCTTGCAGGAGTTTGTGACCGTTCGACCTCGTCATCCCTTGGGGCGCTCTGGTGAACAAACGTTCCCCCAGATCCTGGTGGTCACCCCTGATAAACTTATAGGTGGCCATCAGATCACCCCTGAGCCTACGCTTTTCCAGGCTAAAGAGTCCCATGTCTCTCAGCCTATCATCATAAGATCTGTTTTCCTGACCTCTGATCATGAGCGTGGCTCTCCTCTGGAGTCTCTCAAGCTTCTCCACATCCTTTTTGAATTGTGGAGCCCAAAACTGGACGCAGTACTCCAGCTGCGGCCTCACCAAGGCCGAGTACAAAGGGAGAATGACGTCCTGGGATTTGCTCGAGAAGCATCTATTGATGCAAGCCAGCGTTTTGGTTGCTTTACTAGCCGCAGCATCGCATTGCAGGCTCATGTTCATCTTTTGGTCAATGATGACCCCCAAGTCTCTTTCTTCTGTAGTGCTATCCATCATAGCACTGCCGAGCCTATAAGGATGCTGCAGGTTTTTCCTCCCGAGGTGGAGAACCTTGCATTTTTCGGTGTTAAACACCATCAGGTTCTTGTCTGCCCATTTGCTGAGCTTGTCCAGGTCAGCCTGGATCACCCGCCTATCTTCTGGCGTGGATGCTTTGCCCCAAAGTTTGGTATCATCGGCGAACTTGGCCAGTCCACTCCTGACTCAAGTGAAGCAAAACATTTCATTAAATTGTGTTTGAAATGATATGAGCAAATTTGGGTAAGAAAAAATCTTGAAAATTGAAGTGGAAACACCTTAGGCTCTCACACTATGTCTTGGTGGCAGCTAGTGCACTGGACTGAGACATGGAAGGTTAGTCCCTACTCTGTATGATTCAAAGTGAACTGGGATGAAAATATTCTGCTCTGAAGCAGATATTTGAATCTGGATCTCTCACACCTTGTACCAGTATCCTAATGACCAGGATGGATAGACACACTCAAGTTTTGATCCAAAATCATTGACACAATTCCATCTTTGTGAAAACATCCAAAAGCTTTGTTTTATTCCAAAGAAAACAAATTCAAAACCTTGAAAGTTTCAACAGTTGCACAAGTCTGATTTATGGAAACTGAAGTGCAGAGTCCCTGGTTGCAAGGTCCAGCCTGAAAAAGTCTGTGATGGCCACCCACAAGCCTCTCAGTCTTGCAGGGAATACACAGCCATTTGTTAGAGGTCAAGACATCTAGGAGACATTCTGATTCACTGCAGTTCCAAGAAGTCTCTGCCACCAAGCCTCAAGTAGGAGCCTCAGCTGTTAAATTAAAGTTGATTCTTTAGTGAAGGAAGGCAACAGAGATCTGAATCAAATCTAGATTGTTAAAATGGAGTGAGAACAAATTAAACTATTGTACCAATGTACTTAAATGCCTCTAAGAATAAACTAAAAGAATGTTGGCTTTAGATCAGAGGTTCCCAACCACCGGGCTGTGGCCTGGTACCGGGCCGTGAAGGGTTGGTTGCCAGGTTGTGGCAGGAACTCATTCGAACACCTGTCTGTCTGTCCAAGTGAGTTGCTACCACTGCCAGCAGTAATGTGCAGGGTAAAAGCTAGGCAGCGGGGCAGCCCCAGGAGGTAGGCAGCCATCTTTGTACACCCTGTTCCACTCCTGTGCCAATCTACAGTATAAAAAAAGTTTGGAAACACTGCTTTAGATGACCACCCACATGCAAAACAAGGTTTAATGCACTTAAATCTCTTTTTGTCTTCTTTATGTGAAATATTCCCTTACCTTAATAGCAGTTGCCCCAAGTTAATTAATGCAAAACAAAGTATGCTCAGTGGAGAAAACACTAAGTAGTAGCATTTAAAAGACACAATAGTATTCTACTAATTAGCCAGTACTGACTCAGCCTTCAATTACACAAGGTTTGATCCTGTTGGATGTCAGGCACCCTCTACTCCTTTCTGTGGAATAGGGATGGGGGGTGTTCAGCACTTTGCAGTATCAGGTCTACAGTGAGGAACAGGAATGATTCCCTTCTGTATTATTTTAATGGCTTAGTCCAGTGACAGGTGAAAGGCTAAATTCAGGTCTGGTTCAAACAGATGCGGTTCTGCTGAGTTCTCCCGCATAAGGGCTGAACTTTGATACTAAGATAAATTGCCATTCCATTCCCCACCTGATGTTTTCAAGCCAAAATATTTATAAGTGTAGGCATTGTTGTTGTTTTTCTTTTTTTAGGATTCATTTTAGTAGCATCAGTTTCCCTTGACTATCATTAAAACTTTGTTTGCAAATAGCAGTAATAAAATGAGATGGATTTTTAACAGTAAATAGTCATCAACTAAAAACCAACCCAATAAGAGAATTCACTTGGTTAAATCTAAATTTACCAAGGTGTGTGGTAAAGATTAGAATACGTCAAAATGGTTTGTAGTGAGATCACTTTAATGATATACTTATTGTGCCCCTGTAGGGTATTCTGGCCCCTTTAGAAGTGGCAGGCAACCCTATTAAAGGCATTCAGCTATGGGGTGTTCGGAGCATCCCACTGAGAGCTTAAAACCCCAGAGGAAAGCTGGGAGGAGGCAACCTGTGAGGAACAGTTTGCAAGGAAAAATGAAGCAGGCTATGGGTCGAACGCTTGCTGCATGGAGGAGCCAGGATGCTGTGCTGGGGCTAAAGCAAAGGGGCTCCCTTCTCAGTTTCTGGGACAGGACAGAATTTTGTTTTGTTTGTTAATTGTTTTGTCTCTTTAAAGACTGCTTTGCTTTAGGCGCCTGCCACAAATTACATTTAAGACCTGATGAACTAGTGAATCACATCTTAAATTGTAACATGGCTGCATGTTAAAACAATTAATGTCATCATAAAACAGGGAGTAAGCCACAAAGTTGTTCCACAGAAATGTGTAAATATTTGTGACTGGTTCCTATCATGTCATTAATTGAATGTACGGCCAGGTGCACCCCAATGGCTGGGAGTACCATGTGACCCCAAGGCTAGAAGCCTACAGCTAATAGGGCTTTCAGCTACGAGAGCACATCATATGTTCCCATAACTAAAGGCACTACACCCAACCATAACAGCTTGCTACTTGCCATGATCCTGGCCTCTTCCTACACTAGCAGTAAGGCATGTTGGTATCTGTTGCATGTTATAATGGCAGGAAGGGAAATTGTGTAAATTGCAAATTGGATCCCATCAGGCCTTTACCTGCACATCTGGCAGGAGCATTAGAAGTCTGGCTAAAGAGCTCCTCAGGAAGCAGACGCTTTTAGAAGTAATCAGGCTAAACTTAAAACCCCTGTAAGAAAGCCATTTTTAACTACATTATTGAAATTCTCAGCCCATTAACAGAGCATAAATAATCCTGCATGGATTAACACATTTACTGTAATAATATTCTCCCCAGCCCTTCTCCAAGTATTTGGAGAGTAGAGCACTATAAACCAGAAATCTAACACATGAGTCTCTTGTCAAGATTGCAGTGCTAACATGATGTATGAAACCAAGCAGGGGTGGAACCAGAAGGGTGTGGTTTCACCCCTGTTGGTTGTGCCACGCATGTGTAGTGAGCGCTTTGAGCAAATTAGCTCATCACTGGGGGTGGGCAGCAGATGTAGAGGAAGGTTGTTCCTGGCCAGGGCAGCATTAGCTGTCCACAGAGACATCCCTTTCTGGTGCCACCATGGGCATACCATCTGTTGCTCCTGCTCCTGTTGCCATCACTGAAGCTGGAACTGCTAGTGCTGTGGGTTCAGCAGCTGTTGCTGCTGCCACAGTCATGGGGGCACCAGTGGCAGCTGCTGCTGCTTCTACAGGGGCACCAGCTCTTGCCATTCCTGCTACAGAGCCAGCAACATCAGTCCCCACTGCTGTGATAATGGCAGAAGGATCTCAGCAGCTAATTGAGGCTGTCAAGGACCCAGCTGTTCTTCATCCCTCCAGCAGGAGACCCCTTGTGCTACATGTAACTGGACCCATGTTACATGTAATGCTGGTGCCCTTTTTTGTAGCACCACAGTGTGCTTGTCTGTAATGTATCCACAACCTGAAGTAGCTCGTGTAATGTATAGATTTAAAGGAGTGCACATAGGAGAGATCATTTCATAATAAAATAATCCAAAAAGAAGTCACAAGAATTTTAAGCCACAATTAGAATATGTGGAAGATGAATGAGGGAGTTGAAAGTTTATGAAATCTTGCTGGTTCTTTTATATAGCTGTGTAGATTTGAAAAGGAAATTCCCCAAGTAAATAGACAGGCTGTCTGCCCGACAAAATTGGTTGGTTATACTAGGTGTAAAGCAGTTCTACGAATTTCTAGAGGGTGCCTACAGTCTGAAAGGTGGTGTTCTGTAAGGTATTTTAATTTATTCAGTTCAGTTCAGTTCAGCTGTTTTACACAGGGTATTTTATATTCAATAAAGGAAATTTTCAGAACCCATCAGGGAATACTTGCTGTTAAGTACTTAGTAAAGTAGGATTTTTCTATACCAAATCAGATCTTTGGTTTACTAAATTAATCTTATGTATCTTTCTATGCCATCTGAAGAAGATCTCCCTTAAATACAGGCATTAAGGGAAGAGTTGGGTTCCTAACTTGCTTAAAGATTAGCTGAAGCAGGAATTTGACCGAGGAGTGGATAAACTAATGGATGTTTATTTGTTACATTCATTTATACAACTCCTTGCTATTATCCAGTCTCAAATATCTGTTTTCCCAAACAACTGCAGCAAGGATTAGTGTTTTTGTACCCCCAGAAACAGTGTACACTACTAACCAAATTCATGTACTAAATTATGGTGTGAAGTATTTTCATATTAATAAAAAGAATGTTTTTTAGCAAACAGACATTTGAGTTAAGTATTTTAATGTCAATGGAAGTAGTTTATTTTTGTTCTGTATCAATCATTAAACAAATTACATCTCTTTGATTACCTAATGTGTCAAAATGTGACAAATTAATGGCATTCCTTCTTATCAAACTTGAAAGGTAAGTAAAGACTGAATAATATTAGAGAGAATGAATTTAGCATGTCTAGAAAAGTAGAATTTTTTTATAGTAAACGGCCACTTCAAAAACAACAGATGGTGTTACTACCTTTGTCCTGGCACTGTTTTTCTAATATCAAAATTCAGTGCCAGCTCAGCATAAAAAAACAAAAGTGTGTCATAAACATCATAACAGAGCTCATTTGGTTCACTCCAGGGATCAATGAGTGAAATTTAATGGCCTGTGGAATACAGGAGGTCAGACTACATGATGTAATAGTCTCTTCTGACTTTACATTCTGTAGGTATATGTGTATGCATGCAGTTTGTCTAGAGAAGAGAAGACTAAAAGGGAATTTAATAGCAGCCTTCAACTACCTGAAGTGGGGTTTGAAAGAGAATGGAGCTAGACTGTTCTTAGTGGTGGCAGATGACTGAACAAAGAGCAACGGTCTCAAGTTGCAGCAAGGGAACTTTAGGTTAGATATTAGGAAGCATTTTCCACTAGAATGGTAGTAAAACATTGGAACAGGTTACCCAGAGAGGTGATGGAAGATCCATCCTTGGGGGGATTTCAGAACCCGGCTATACAAAATTTTGGCCGGGATGATCTAGTTAGGGATAGTCCTGCTTTGAGCAGGGCGTTTGACTAGATGGCCTCCTGAGGTCCCTTCCAACCTGAACTTTCTATGATTCTATTCAATCTCTACCCAATCCTGGTTTGGAAATAATGCAGTCAGTAATACAACTAGTTGTCCATCTAACATTTGGAAAAAAAATACTGTTTTAATTACTTTTGCTTACTGTCCATCTCTTCATTTTATATGTCTATAGCACTCTTTTGTTCATCTGTACTTGATTTATTTGTGTAGATTATTTTTACTTAGAAAGAATTTTTATCCTAGTTCCAGGAAATCTATGAATCTTTATTCAGAGAAGTTACTAGGACTATTTATTTGACTAATGACCACTACAAATAAAGATTTGCAAGATAGATATAGATACTACTTTTTCTACTTTTCTATACCTGTATACGGCCATTCTGTGTATATATATGTGCGTATGCATATGTGTGTTTATATGTATGTGTGTTTGTGTATGTGTATGTATGTATATGTATGTGTGTGCGTATGTATCTGTGTATATATATATGTCCTGCAAATCTTTATTTGTAACTGTCATTAGTCGTCAAATAAATAGTTGACTATATATGATAAAAATATGTATTTGATATCTATCTATCTATCTATAGATATATATAGATATATAGAGATATATATAATGTGTGTGCATGTGTGTTTATGTGAAATATCTGTTGGATTCAGAACCACTTTTTGATGAGTACAGTAGAGAAATTTTGCTGGCTCAAGTAGTGCTGTCTGTGGAACAAGCTACAGAGTATGTCAGGAAAACAGCTCTCTGCCCACCTAAACAGGAAGAAATGAAACATGTATGAAGTTGATGTGATCGTTAATAACTTAAGCAATCTGTTTTTCTTGTGGTTTAAAGGTTCTAAGAGTCAGAAACATGTCCTAAGACCAGAGTCTCTTGAAGGGACAGATGAAGAAGACCCAGTTACAGCCTTGGAATGGGACCCTCTGTCGACTGACTACCTTCTTGTTGCTAATTTACATAATGGCATTCGACTTGTAGATTCTGAATCTCTCTCCTGTATCACTACATTTAATTTTCCCAGTGCAGCAGCCTCAGTTCAGTGCTTAGCCTGGGTTCCTAGTGCACCTGGAATGTTTATAACTGGAGGTAAGCGTTCTTCAAGATATGCAGTTCTTGAATGATTATAAATATCTCGTTCAGTCTCCAAAATTGATTCTTCAAGTTTGATCTTTTCTGTATCTTTGACTTGGATATCCATAGGAACAGAAATTATTTTAACGTACTCTAGGAAAAAATACATAAACCAAGAAAAGGACTGGAAAACCACTCCAGGCAGGTTTAATTTATTTTGTATTGTTCCTTTTCATGAGTACAAATGACCAAAAATTCTTCTATTTAGATTTCAGTTTCAGTAACATTTTCTTAATGACAAGTAGTTTGCATGAGTTTATCAACATAGACTATAGTTGGCTGAGGATAAGAAGTAAGCGTACAATTTCTATGCCATATCCTGCTGCTTCCATTTTTCCTTCTGTTGTTTTTAGGGGTTTTCTCCTTTTTTGTCCTTTCAGAACAACACAGCCCAAGGGAAGTCAGAGTCTAGCTTGAAGGATTGTTGGAGTGATAGTGAGAGTATGAGGGTGAGAGAGTATGTGACACTCTTCATAGATTTACCCACGGGCTATAAATCAGCCAATGCTAGACCCACTGATTAATAAAGTAACAGTTTTGTGAAGTTGACTAAACATATATGTAATATTATTTTAACATGATGGATTTGATTCAATGCTATATTTTTCATTTTTGTTTCTTAGAATATTAATATTGTATTTAGACAAGAGGTTGGTAAATCAAGAAATAAATAAATAGAAAAATTATTTTTTTACATCTCAGATTCTCAGGTCGGTGTGTTACGTATTTGGAATGTATCGCGTACAACACCCATAGACAATTTTAAGCTGAAGAAAACAGGGTTCCATGGGTTACATGTGCTCAGTTCTCCTCCAAGAAAAAAGTGTAAGTATATGTTTTGTTGTCACTGTTTCATAGCCATGAGTACAGATTAAAAGAATATGGGCTCAGCACCTGTTCCAACTTTAAGGTGTCTAAGGCTTTACTGCTGCTAGCCCAAAAAGTAGACATCTTGCCTCAGGTGTGTAATTTCATTCTGCCTGGTGAGATGAATTTCTCACAGTGGGCAGACCTCTTTCACCTTGTACATCCAATTTAATAAATATTGAGGGGGAAGAGGAGGATGGAGAGGAAGTCTCGTCTGCCTTTTGTCAAATTACCTAGTGGCTAAGGCACTTCCCTCCAAATTTGGAGACCAACATCTCCCAGTTTGCCAAGCATACTCCAGCTGTGGACTATACTAGACTAAGAGCACTTTCTATTCCTCATATTGAAAATGGAACCCTTTAGTGGAAAGGAATGCACATAATTGAGGTGAAGAACATGCAAGATGGAACCTGACTGCAGTTCTGCAGAAAAGGTACTTATCTGGAAGATAGTGGGAGAAAGCCCTGGGGTCTGCTCCTTGATTCTACTGTTGTTCCTGTATTTTATCCTATGATTATTTAAAGCAAAAGGCTTTAAAAAAATTGAGAGCAGGAAGCAGAAACAAGGGCTCAACCAATCATCATTGGGTTATAGTATGTTTTATGAGAACCACAAAATCCTATATGCACAGAGTTGCCTTTCTTCTCATTAGCGACCAGAAGGACAGGAAGGAGTGCACTCTCAGCAAGCTTACAGATGATACGAAGCTGAGGGGAGTAGTAGGTATACTGGAGAGTAGGGCTGGGATTCAGAGAGACCTAGACAAATTGGAAGGTTGGACCAAAATAAATCTGTTGAGGTTCAATAAGGACAAGTGAAAAGTCCTGCACGTAGGAAGGAATAATCCCATGCACTGGTCCAACCTAGAGACTGACTAGCTAAGCAGTGGCTGTGCAGAAAAGGCTCTGGGGGGTTACAGTGGACAGTAAGCTGAAGATAAGCCAACAGTAGACCCTTGTGAAGAAGGCTAACAGCATATTGGACTGCATTAGTAGGAGAATTGCTGGTAGATCTAGTGAAGGGATTCTTCTCTCTTCTGCACTGGTGAGACCACATCTGGAGTACTGCACCCAGTTTCATGCCCCTCACTACAGAAAGGATGTGTACAAATCGGAGAGAGTTCAGTGAAGGGGAATGAAAATGGTTAGGTGGCTGGGGCATATGACTTCTGAGGAGAAACTGAGGGAACTGGGCTTATTTAGTCTGGAGAAGAGAATGAGGGGGAAATTTTAATAGCAGCCTTCAGCTACTTTAAGGGTAGTTCCAAAGAGGATGGAGCTAGACTGTTCTTAGTGGTGGCAGATGACAGAGCAAGAAGCAATGGTGTCAAGTTGCAGCAAGAGAAGTTTAGGTTAGATATTAGGAAAAGCTTTCTCACTAGGAGGGTAGAACAGGCTACATAGAGAGGTTGTGATCTCTCCATCCTTCGAGGCATTAGGACCCAGCTAGACAAAGCCTTGGCTGGGATGATCTAGTTGGGGATCGTCCTGCTTTGAGCAGGGGGTTGGACTAGATAACCTCCTGACGTCTCTTCCAACCCTAATTTTCTATGATTCATGAAAACTTTTTACTGGCCAGTAACTAGTGGTGAAATGAATATTACAAGCTGTGATCTCAAATGATGTGACTGCCATTTCTTATACAAATATGAAAATGCAAACAATGATAATGTTTATCTCCTTTCTTTTATAAAGCATTTTCATCACATTCTCCTACTAAAAATCATCATACATCATCTACCAGTGAGGCTGTTCCACCCCCAACCCTAACCCAAAATCAAGCATTTTCTCTTCCTCCTGGCCATGCTGTTTGCTGTTTCATGGATGGTGGAGTAGGGCTTTATGACATGGGAGCCAAGAAATGGGATTTCCTTAGAGATTTGGTATGTTTCATTAGTCTCAGTAATATTTTGCATGATATAATAATTATTAATGAATATAATATCTTTTAACAACAATAATAAATGTTCAAGCATGTAACTTACACTGCAGTGCCCAGCTAAAATAGCTTCTATTAAAAGAAGGATTGAGGTTCTAGAGCAGGGATGGGCAGTTATTCCAGTTGGAAGGCAGCTTAATGAGTTTTAGTCAGCTGTCGAGGGCTGCAACAGTAACCTCTCCCCTTGACAGGTGCCCCATCCCATGGTCACCATCTTGGGAACAGAAGTCCCGCCCCCTAACCCCTGACCTTTGCCACCAGAAGTCCCTCGCCTTGCCCCTGGAAATACTACTTTTGGGAAGGGTTGCCATCTTGGAACAGAAAAAAATGAAATCATATATCATTTGATTAGAAACATCTATTCTAGAAGTCAAACATCTATTATAATGTATTTTCATTTCATTTAAAAAAATTGTCCTGATTTATATGTATTTGCATAGTCTATATAGAAGTGATTGCAGAACAGCTCAAAATGGTCGTACTCTTGTATATTGTGTGTGGGATGTGGTTGGGAGGGTGAGAGTGCATGTATGATGGGGTGTGTGGGGGTGGTATTTGTGAGGGCTGTGGCTGTCTGTGGGGTGGTTTAGGTGAGTTGTGTATGTGTATATGTGGGAGGTTAGGGGGTGTGGGGTGTTTTTGGGGTATGTGGAGGGGTGGGGGGAAACTCCCATACGTTCCCCTCATAGTGCACAGCCCTTACCAGCAGTGGCGTGCAGCACAAGTGCAGTTCTGGGGACTTGTATGCCACTGGGGGAAAGCCCCATGTGATGGACCCAGCTGCCTTCCCTGCTCCCTGCCACCATACGTAGCTCATGCGATTATGCCAGAAGTAGCGCTGTTTCCCAGTGGAGTCCCGTGAGCTGCACTGAGGTGACAGGGAAGGAAGGCAGTGGCTCCACTTTGTGGGGCTTCCCCCGGTGGTGTGCAAGTGCCAGGAGCTGCACGTGAGCCCCGTGCAATAAAGGCAGGCCAGCCTGGTTCTGTTCCTTCATGCCATGTGCAGCTCCCAGATATGGCTAGAACTGCGCACCACCAAGCAGCTGCGCCTGCATGGGCTATGAGCACCCCAAGGGCCCGCTGCCTCTTGCTGCTGCCAGTGGCAGCAGCAGGGGCTGTGTGCCATGGGCTGAAGCATGTGGGGGGGGGGCCCACACCCCCCAGCCTTCCTCATACCCTACATATCTCACCTATACTCTCACACATGCCCTGCCCACCTGAGCTCTGCGCTTCTGCTGCCTTCCTCAGCTCAGGCCCCGGCTCCGCACTCCCATTAGCCCCAGCCCCATGGTCCATGTTCCCACCCAGTTACAGCTTCCCTGTCTGGTGCCCAGAGCAAGCACTGCAGCAGGGACACAGGAGGAGCTGCTGGAGGCCAAGGAAGCCAAGCAGGTTTCCCAGTGGCTGCAGCAGTGGCAGCAACAGCCCCACCTGGAATTTATACATACTGGCTGGGGCTCAGGCCAGGGCCCTCCTGTGCAGGAAGGTGGGAGAAAAGCATGCAGGCTGATGGGGTACAGTTAATTGATGGGTGCCTGTGGGCCAGATGAAACCACCTGATGGGCTGGATCTGGCCCGCGGGCTGTATTTTGCTCACTCCTGTTCTAGAGATCTTAAACAACTGTAAAATGCTGAACTTAATTCTTCCCTGCGGTGTCACTCAGCATTTTCTGACAGCTTTTGTTCCTCTATAATGCAGTTTTTCTTATAATTGAAACACTTCAGCAATTGTTTTATCGGGGAGGCTTCTTAGTTTTAGGCTGTAAATTTCTGATTGAAATGAGAGAGAGCCAACATGACTGCCACATCCCAAAATAGCCAGTAATCCATTTTTTGTCCTGTTGATAAATAAGTGAATAATACATTTTGATGTAGGATTAAAGTTAAAAAAGAGAGAGAATCAGAGTGAAGAAAAAACACTACCATCATGTGTTCTCAGACTTCAGATCTTATCCAGCAATCCAAACGTAAGCCAAACTTCAGTGAGTCTTGTCTGAGGAAGACTAGCAAAATGAGAGCCAATGAATGCATTGTAAATAAAATGCAAAATTAAAATAGGTACTGTATCATGTGTAGAGTGATCATAAAGTTCTGGTCTTTCATAGCCCCTAGAGAGGGCCAGATAGTAGCATAACTGAAGGGCAACAATCAGATCATCAGCCTAGGCGCCACCTGTTTATGTGTAGTGCAAGGGCACAAAAATAACCACTGTTGCCCTCAGCACTGCCATAGCTGGTGTTGCCCCATGTGTTGCAACTGTCCTGTTTTGGCTCTGGGACCAGGAGGGCAGCAAAAAAGGTCAAGCAGCTCCTGCAGGGGAGCCAGGTTACAACCCACATGATGACTACAAGTCTCTGTCCCTCACCTTGCATGATGTACGTTTAAATAATCACAGACAAGGATATGAATCTTCAGAGCAGTTGCATGCAGTGTGGTGATGGAGCATCTCTACTGAGAAATTTTAGAAATGTCATTCTTAGTTTATGCAGCTGCTAGCATTGCAGCAGTCATGGAAACTGTAGTGTACATGACACTTGTGTTTTTATTACCTTGCATTAAGCCTGAATTATGCAACACCACAAGTGGAGTATTACACATTCTGGTAAATTCTAGTGGAAGCTGATCAGTAGTGTAACTGAGGGTGGGCAACCAGGGCATGAGCCCCTGGGGCTGACTGTGGGAGGGACCCCAGAATAGAACCCGGGAAAGGCCGGAGTGGTGACTATTGCTTCAATCCCCCTCCACTGCTATGTGACCACAGCTCCTGCATTAACCATCTCAGAGCTGCCATCTTAACAATTAAGGCTTTTGCAATCATGTTCCACATACAAGCCAGTAGCAGCTGTGAGAGGGTTATCTGATAGCTGTTGCAGCAGTGGCATCACCCATGGGAGAGGGGTAGTGAAGCTGATGGGATGACTGCAGTCCTGCTCTCTGGGGCAGAAGTCTCCAGTCCCTGAGTGAGCTTTTGCTGTGGTAAGGCTGCCTTCCCCTCACTCCTGTTCTCCTGGGCTCAGCATAAACCCCAGCCCTCTCTTCTCAGGGCACAGAAATAGCTAGCTACACCTCCAAGAGATTAACTGTGTATACTTTAGCTTTACCACATCTGGAAAACCTTGGATTCCGGTAGAACTTCACCAACTACAACATATTTTTAATCTTTTTAATGTTTCATTTAGGAACAAGGCTCTGAAGTATAGTTTAAACAAACGTTTGATTATATGTAGGGAAGCTTATTATGTGTATGACTGTTGCATCTATGGTTAGACAAAAGGAAGCAGAAATATGAACTGGAAGCCAGTAAATAAAAGATTGGAATTCTTGTTTGTTGCTTTTGCAGACTGCCTGTTGCTTTTTCTGTTTCCTTGTTTCTGGAAAAGATATGGGACTTGGGAATGTGTGGAGAGATAAAATAATGCTTTGGAACTGTCTCTGCTGCTTTTTTCATTTTTAGTCCACTTTTATGGGAGCATAAGGTGGTCAGCCATTGAGAGCTACACCTTCCAGCTTCCATGTTTCAGTTTTACCTGATTGCTTTCCATAATGGGGTGTTATTTAACCACAGGGCAAGTAGCACGTACATTTGTGGGGGTGGGAGAAGAAACATAAGAATTTAATTTTGATATAGAAATAAATAACTTTGTGTTTTGGAAAGGATAAATAATAGCACCTTGGTCATAATAATAGCTGCTCTCCAAAACCAGTTTTTCCTAAGTTACATTTATGCAACTGCACAAACAATGACTTAGTTAATTTACCCGTTGTATGGTAGAGGTTATGCTTATGTGAGAATTTGACTCATGGTATAAACCAGTGGTGCTTAACCTTTTTGGGCTGTGGAATGAAATCTGTGGCCAGTCCAGAGGCTGGATCAGACCCTGTGCACCAGGATCAAGCTCCACACTGCTTCCAGCCAGCCCCTGTGTACCCAGATCAGGCCCTGTTCCCCTCCAGCATGCTGTCTGGCCCAGAGTTTCCCTATGGGACCTGAAATTTGGCAGACGGGGAGCAGCAATTTATGTTACCACTTGCCCACCACCAGTTTCTGGACCCATGGGGATCTCTGAGGGCCAGTTGGCATAGTTCTGCAGGCCAGATGTGGCCTGCAGGCTGGGGGTTGAGCCACCCTGGTATAAACTATACAGCTGTTATAAAAAGGTTGGAAAGAATGAGAGGAAAGATCCAGAGACCATTATTAAATATTTCTTACTATTAACTGATTAGCTTTATTGTATGGCTCTGTCATAATTGGTTTAGAAAGTCATAACACACTGTATTTTAAAATATTGCATTCAAGTGAAGGTGTGTTGGCTTTTACCATTCTATTTTTTACCATTTTTTTCCCAATTTCTTAAACCTCTGAAATTAATTTGATTTGGCCATAAATTCTACAAACTAAATTAAATGGTGAAAATTGGTTAAGCTTTTTTGAAAATAAACCTTGAAATAAGTGTTTTAACAGTTTAACAGGCTATATCATTCTCTAATTTAACCTATTGGCATTTTGTAATCTTAATGCATAATTTGAGCAATATAGCTAAGTAAAAATCCACATGTAATTGCTTGTAAACTCCTTCATTGAGAATTTGCACATAAAGATATTGTGAAAACTATAGTAAAGACTTAAATATGGCATTAAATCAACAGTACATGTAAGAAAAATACTTTGTTATTAATATGCCAGTATTCATGATTTCCCTATCCTAGGGACATGTTGAGACAATCTTTGACTGCAAATTCAAACCTGATAATCCTGACCTTCTAGCCACAGCGTCCTTTGATGGGACAATAAAAGTATGGGATATCAACACTTTAACAGCAGTTTACACCTCTCCTGGTAATGAAGGAGTCATTTATTCCCTTTCTTGGGCTCCAGGTAAGTGTGTGTAATTTTTAATTTTGAATATTTATTTATATGTTATTGAAATAGTGGGGGTAATTAGCAGCAAAGAAAAAGCAAGTTTTAAGGCAGATATTAAAAAAAATTACTACAAGGATAGTTAAACACAAATTACTTAAGGAAGGTGTGAAAGCTTCTTTGTGTTTTTAAGACAAACATGCATTTGGATCCTAGAGAGCCTCAGAGCAGAGCAGGGGACTAGATAACCTCTTGAGGTCCTTTACAGCCTTACCTTGGTTTGATTTCTATGATTAGAAGTCATTTTCTTGCACAAAAGGGTATTGAACTGATGAATTCAAATTCTTATGTAATTCCTTCATCTTCTCTTGTGGTGCTGCCGACCATCTGTGAGGGACAAATCCTGTCCAGTTTATAGCACCTGCAAAAGATCCTGATCTGACCACAAAAAAGCTTTCCTCTTGCTTCAACGCCTGGGGTGAAGGGTCTTATTTGCCTAGCCCATGTCACACTTCCCAAGAGCAGACACAGCTATTACAGCTTGGCAGTTTGAAGAAGATTTTACTAAAGGGTCATTTCAGTACTTCTTATATAGGTAAAAACAGCCACTGAAATCAGCTGAAGTTTTGTCCACTAGAGGTACTAAGGAGAGGTAGTTAGCTGTTTTAGTCAGTAGTCCGTCAAAAGGTAGGGTAGAGGTGCACTTTTATAGACTAAATAAGATATATACATGCGTATCTGATAGAGATATAAGCTCTAATATGTATCCAGTAATTTAGAGTTCTTAATTAAGCTAAAGTACTCAAATTAAGCAGCCCATTTCAGATAGGGTAAACCAGGGGTTTTCAACTGTTTTGGATCAATATATCCCTGGCGGTTGGATGTGGAACAGGGGGTGGGGGGTGGTGCACAGCCAAAAGCGGAGCATTCCGTGGCCCCCCCGTGTCCAGCTGGGTGGGCTGTACCTGCGTGGGATGGTGCATGGCGACTTCCATACCCGCACACCCGTGCATACCCCCTACGGCCTTTTCAAGTACCCCTGGCATAAGCCATCCCATTGTAGAGTTTAGTAGAGATAAAAGCTCTATTAAAAAGTAGTTAAAATTTTTTTATATTTTGGAATGAACCATGGGGTCAGTGCTCCATAGGGCCACTCCGTACAATAGAATGAACACTGCCTTAAATCTGTAGACTTTTAAAAGGGTGGGACTGGCAGCACTACCACGCTTAATACTTACATTTTCAGTGTGTTTATTCCAGCTTAGACTTTTATTAAATCCTGTGGTATTTAAATGAGGACACCACCTCTAATTTCTTTTTCTGTAAAAACAATAGTTGTTCCTTTTGTTCCCAAAAACTAATACCTTGGGTTTAACAGTGTTGATTTCCAAGCCATTTGAGAGACAATACTTTTGAAAAGCATGTAATAACCTTTGGAGACATACCTAGGCTTATAACATTAATGGTGCGTCATTTTTATAAAACAAGACAGGGATAGAAGCATTCAGTGTTGTGGGTCCATGGAACTCATTTCCTGCTGGCACATGTTTTAGACTATTCAGGAATAGATTAAAAAGTAGAGAACAAGCAAACATCCTTGCCATTCTCTTGTCTTCATTGGAAAACTCCTGGACAGGGCACCACTAATCCCATAACTCACCCTAGATGCTGTATTTGAATAGCAAGCAATGATTAATTGTAAAAGAGCTTTGTTAATTGATGTTACTACCAATTTCTTCCAGTATTTTAACCAGTGTATAGGATGGCTGGGCAATTATTTCAGCCAGCTGGCCACTTAATGAGTTTTGGTGAGCTGTCGAGGGCCTCACACACACAAACTTTCAAAAGATGCCATTTTAACAAATTATAGATAAAAAATATTCTCTGCTAAAAAAAAATGAAGCATCTACTGTAACATGTTTTTTTTTGAGTAGTGTATATATAAATAATTGCATAATAGCTCCAGATAAAGTCTTATTGTGTGTATGGCAGGGGGTATAGAGTGGCATGGGAGGTAGGTATGTGCCAGGGCTACCCACACGGTAGGTCCTGGGAAGCAGCCACAGGTGGGTGGGAGGAGAAAGGCAGGCAGAAGCCGTGTGCAGCAGAGCTCATCCGAGTGTTGTGGTGCAAATGTGATTTCTGTTTTTCTCCCCATCCATCCCGAAGCTGTCCACATGGTGCTTCACATGGGACTGAGACCTACCCACTCCCTCCTGGGGCAGCCTACCCTGCTTCTGCCAACAGCCCTGCCCCAGCCCTGGCTTTAGCCAGTGTGTACAGCTTCCCGGCAGGGCTGCTCCCATTGCTGCCTGAGTACTGCTTGGCTCCAGCCGCCTCCAGCAGCTCCTCCCTGTTCCTCTTTCTTCTGCTGCCCCTGCTGCACCACTCCAGCCAACTTCCACCCTCTTGGCCACCTACAAATGACTGCTCATCCTGTCGGCGGGTGGAGTGGATGGAAGGCAGCTGGCACCTGGAGCTGGAGCCACAGCCCTGTGTGCCGGTGCAAGAGCTGTCCAGCTGCATCTTTCCCCACATCTGGCTGGGTATGTGGTGCCTGGTACATGTCCCCACAGCCACTACTGCTTCCCCACGCTACCTGCTGCTTGGAGTGGTGCAGCAGTGGCAGGAGGAGGAGGAGAAGCAGCTGGAGGTAGAGGGAGATGAGCTGTACCTGGGCAGCTGCAGCAGCAACCAGAGCAACCCTGCCAGGAAGTTGAACGTGCTGGCTGGGATGGGGGTAAGGGTGGTACCATTGGTGGGTGGGAGTGCGGCCTCATGTAGAATGCCACAGGGGAGTCACAGGCCAGATGCAATCAGCTGGTCCTGGCCCATGGGCCATGGTTTTCCCACCCCTGGTCTATGGAGTCAAAAGCTCTCTTGAGATCTATGAAGGCTAAATATACACGATTGTGTACATTTCATATATTTTGATGCCAAATAATACAACACTAAGCAGTGGTGCATGCAAGAATAGCTTTCTCTGAAACTGGCCTGCTCTTCTCCCAGAATTTTCCATGTATATAGATGAGAGTCTCCCAAATATTTTAGCTGGAATACACATAAGACTAATAAGATGGTATGTTGCAGGATCTCTTATCACCATTTTAAAAGATTGGGACTACTATGTTTTGGGACTATGAGTTTGAGACAAATTTAACTTACAAAATTTCCTTCAGCAAACCATCTCACTTCCCTCACCAGGTACATGAGAGCTGTTAAATTTTATTTAAAAAAATGAAACGCGTTTCTCCAGGAATTTGCACATTGGGAATTAAGCTAAACTGTTTTGTCTCTTTGACTAGAATCTGCCAAAAACTTCTATTATTTTTATTTCTCCCTGTGGCTAGCAGGTCCTACCACCCCTCTTTTAATACTGTCTTCTTTCCAGCTTTCTATAATTTAAATTAATCTTTTTATCTGTTGGAAACTGGCACAATCACTTTTAGACTTGTCCTTCAAGGCATCTATTCAGGAGCATTTAGTATTTAGCTGTCTTTATCAACAATTACATAAGGGAAATGAATTAACACACTGTCTTCCTGTTATCCCTTTCTTAATATTTATTCGTGTTGCTTACTCCTCTTGCTAATCACCTTGTTGCATGAAAATTCCAACCATATACATGTGGGAGCTTCCCATTATGGATTCTTTCTGAGTTCTTTTAAAGTTAGGATTCATTATGTTGGAATGTCATTCAAATTGAGCTCATGGGGCAGGGGGGGAGATCATATGTTTTTGATCTTTTGTAATTTCGATATTGAGTATCAGGCAAGGGAGTTCACTAAAATTAATTGGAAGATTGTCCACCAAATCCCCTAGCACCTAAGCTTTGCCTATTCTTTATTCTTAAGCTTTTTCCCCTACCACTTAAGCTTTGCCTATTCTTGACAACATCTGCCTAAATCTCCCACCCCTGATGGCATCTCTGCACTCCACCTCATAGGCCTCCTCTACACATCCAGGTAAAGGCATGATGAGTTCTAATGCGTGTTTTGCACAATTGAGCCTCCTGTCATGCCATGTGTGCATGGCAGGAGGCATGATTATGGGATTACATGTTAGATCCCATCGTGCCTTATTGCTGGCAATCTCAAGCTCCCCCTGCGCTGGCAAGAAGACAGCTCCTGTGACTGGGAGCCCCATATACTCCAGTTAAGGGGCTCCCAGCTGCAAAGGCACCTCGTGCACCCTTGGGACAGAAGGATCCCCCCTGCTGTGATCCTCCCGCCCCAGGGTTTTCACAGACTTCTGGGGTAGGGTGAAGGAGGATCACTGATGGGCACACTTCAGGGACCCAGCTTTTAAAAAGTTACTATCCCATTGTATTTTAATCTCTAATTATCAGACGTTGTGACCATTTATGGAAAGCTAAAAGCACAGTGAACAGTTATCCTGTGCAACATCTAGTCCTTTAGTTGCATTCAGTAGTAGGGACTTGGGAAGGGATTTGTGAACACGTATGCAAATAGTAAGTGTCTACCTCGCACAGTGTTCCCAGAATCAGAAGGGAGAACAGAGCATGAGGCTTTTCCTAGAACTGTTGCTTTTCACTGGGTTCAGTGGTGCCAAATGCTGGGTTTAGGCTGTGAAGATTCACTCTTAATTTGCCCTTGTTGTCACATGGCTATGTAGTCTTTTACATTTTAATACAAGAATTTAATATGACATTTTAAAATGTCTCTGTGACATTGCAGTATGATATCTCATAAATGTCTGTTCTTAAAGGGGATCTGAATTGCATAGCTGGCGCGACATCCAGAAATGGTGGTTTTATTTGGGATGTTCCAAAAGGGAAAATGATAACCCGGTTTAGCGAGGTAAGAAAGTTTTGGTTCGGTCTTTTATATATAAGTTATTGGCTCCCTCTAGTGATAGTATAGATAAATCTGGTTCAGTATTTGCATTTATTAAGGACGTATATAAACTAAATTTACGGTAAGCATATTGTACCCTTGCTCTTATCTCTAGAGCAGGTATTCTTCATTTCTCAGACTGCTTTGGCAGGAGGATAATGAAGTACCAGATGGGCTCTGAAATGTCATTAATTGATTTAGAGAGGTTTCAGAAGTATAACAGATTCTTCCATTTCAGATGTGTGCATGCACATGGCATAACCTCAGAATCTGAATATCAAAATTTAAGATGGTGTTGCAGCTGTCTACTCTCAAACACAAGGTGCAGGCTCAATTTTCAGTCCTGATGTTGGATTCTGTATCAGCAATACAGTATTGGTAGTGCTGTGTTAATTCAGGCATTCAGAATATGTACATATACCCATTTTATACTCTGCATTTGCATTACCAAGAAACTTCACAGAAGCCAGTGAAAGTCCTGAAACACTGGTGTTTTGTGTTCCTGTCATAAAGTCAAGTTTAATAAACTAGATACAGCATTGCGTGTTAACTTCAATTTCCAAGTGATGTCAGTTTGGCCCCGAGTAGGCTTGGGTAGGACACACTACAGTAATCTAATCTTGAGGTGACAAAAACATGATTAATTGTAACAAACTGTATCAGAAACAAAAGGGTGGGATCTCAGCAGACATTGATGGAAAAAGAAGCATGCCTCTGCTCAGGCAACCAGGATCCAGTTCACCAAAAGTAATGCCTGCGTTACAAATCTGTAAATTACAGTAAGTTATCAGCCAGATGCACATTCCACCAGTTTTTCTAAATGCTTTTCTCAGCCAACTTTCTTGGTTTTGTCCAAGGTAGATTTATGATAGCCCTAATGGAAGTTGCAAGTTTATATAAACACAAAGGACTCAATCTTATACACACCCAAACGGCGCATATTCATCCATGTAACTGGTTTTTGGAACTTGTTCACATTTTAGCATTTTGTTTTGCCCTGGGTCTTTTGCATAAGATGTTTCCAGCTTTATGCACTTACCTGGGCAATACCGTTTCAGCAGGCAGCTGCCTGAATGGAACTCAGGCCTACTGAGCATGCTCCAGAGTATATATAAATTACCATGCACAGAGCTGCATGCAATCTCAGGCTGTGTAGAAATGCCGAAAGAAGCTGCAGACGTGCAAAAAAAAAAAAAGTGAAAATGGGTTTGGCCAAAATGTTAATTCTTCAGCTGTGCTCAGTTGTGGCTCTCTGAACCCAGGTACCAGCTCTGTCTTCATTATAAAAGCAGAGCAGGTAGGGAATACTGTTTTGAAGTAGCACTCTTGCCATGCCTCCTTCATGGTCAGTTTGGCTAAGTTTAAGGCTTCTTAGTCAGAAAAAATGAAATGTACAATGCACTTGGAGCAAAAGAGAAATTCTACTAGGAAAGCAAAGCACCACAGAGAAGTCAGTAGATAAGAGAAAAAGGGGTGAATTATTTCTTATTGATAGGTATTTTGCATTTTTTGAAGCATGGAAAGAATGGAATCTTCTGCATTGCCTGGAGTCATAAAGATTCCAAAAGAATAGCAACCTGCAGTGGTGATGGATATTGGTAAGTACCATGTTGAAAATAATCCAGCTTTTGAGCAAGTAAACTTTGATAGCACCATAAATCCATATTTAAGCTACCGATGTATATAACCGTTGTATGTGTTTTGGTTTATGTGTATTACTGTAAAGCCCTGTAGCACTGTAGTAGTATTTGCAGTCATCATGCCGTTTTCTAAGAAAAGTGCAGTATTGTTTATGTTAGGGATATGTGTGTTATTGCCTGAATTACAGATAGGCAGGACCTGGTATGGAATTCTGGTGTAATGTTGTGGTTGTGGAGAGACAAAAGATATGTCCTATAGGACATACTCTTTCTGTGGCATTTCCAATGGCCGTGGCAGATGTTATGCTTAAGATGTGATTAACCAGTTCAATGCATCTTAAGGTATAACCTGGCCACATGTTCAGGCAATTAATGGCACAACAGAAAGTGAAATCAGTCCCAAAGTTATTACACATTGTTACATTTTTTGTGAAATAATTTTGTAGCTGGTTTCCATCTTGCCTTAAAATGAATGTGTGCCAGGGTGAATCATTCCAGGGCTTAAATGGGCACCTTTGCATTCCCTGTGAACCGCCGATCAGCTGATCATTGGCTGACTCCAGAACAACCTGGGGTTTGATGGTGCTGATGATCAGCTGATTTTTGACTGGGAATGACAGTACTGCAACCAGTGCAAACTCTAATGCTGTCCCAAGTATCCAACAATCAGATCATCAGACAGCTTCAGGGGTACTTGAACCGGCTCAGTGGGCCTCTAAAGTCAGCTGACAATCAGCTGATTGTTGAGCAGCTTCCCCAATGAGAGGGACTCTGGGATCATGATCCCAGTCTCCCCCTGCAGGAGATTTCCCCACTGCATGTCTGCAAGCAAGAGGTCTCCCCTATGGGAGCTCTCCTCTCCCAGCTTGCAGATATGCCTCCCTTGTTGGGCTGTAGATATGCATAGTGGGGTAATCCTGCAGAGAACAGGACCCACTCTTGGAGTTTTCCCCCTCTGCAGTTGCAGATGTGCACTGGGGAAATCCCTTGGAGAAGGAATCCCCCATCACGTTTTACTGCCATGGTCTGACATGGGTGCATGTCTCTAATTGGGGAAACTCCCATTTGCAGACACGTGCCACATGTCAGGGTGAAACCCTGAACTTCCTCTGTTACCTAGATGTGCCCTAGAGACCCTGGGCATGCGTCTAGGTAAACAGGGAAAGTAAGGCAGACACTTCCAAGGTTTGAGGGGCCAGATTCTTCCCAAGAATTCCTGGGGTGTGCAGGACTGGGCAGCTCAAGCCTGTGGAGCCCCTGCCCCGATGGCTGGAGAGCGTGGGCAGCTTTAGGTTGCCCACACTCTCCTGTCATAAATAAACAAGTGTCAGCCACAATAAAGCAGCTCAGTTTATCACTGTTTTCTGTTATTGCCATAAATTTGAGCGTTCATGCTGTGACACAAGCTAGGGACATCTGTTTTCATTTTGTGCTGCCATAAAAAAAATTTATGGTAGCACAAAGGTGATATCTTTTGCCACCTTCCGAGACTAAACCAAACAGAGATTTAACCAGAGAGCGTAAGCATATGCAGTTAAAGTGGAAGCATTTTCCTAATGCTGTTCCCGAACTGTGGTCTGAGATGCCATGGTAAATGGTAAGGTTATTCCCCCTGAATAACCTCAAAAGTTTAAAGATCAGCCAATGTGATGGCCTGAGAAATGTTGAGGGCTAACAGTGGTCCACTGGTTTTAGAAGCCATCAGCCTAACATATTGATGGTGGCATAGCTGTTTCATCTCCTGAAAGAACAGTTAAATAAATGTATGTCAAAAAGGAGGAGCTCAAGTCTCAACTTCATTATCCAAGGCACATTTATTTTTCTCAATTCTCCTACCTGTAAGAAGAGAGAGAGATATTGAAGAGATAGACAATACTCATCTTTAATTGTTAAAAACGTGTATCTGTATTAAAAATAGTAGATTTAATTAATGGACTAAGATATTGGAAATGCTAACGTAATGGTTAGACAGTAAAGGCAGTATTTGAATTCGTACTGCTACAACAAAGATTATCATGTTCTAGTCTGTCTAACTGTTTTCAAAATCTGGAAAATGCAAGTTCAGTACTAAGTGTTTTAATAGTTTATGTATCAGGACATTTCAAAATTTATTAGTTTGTACTTGTCGTTTCCTATCTATCTACCCTCAACCCTAACAAAAAGGTATAACTTTTAAAGAACATTTTGCTATATATAAATCAAAATTTACTGTTCTAAAACCCAGAAGCCCAGTTTTTACCTTAAAGTTCCTGCCATGAGTAAAGTTACCCTTGAGTAAGGGCAGTGTGGAAACCTTGAGAGGCATCAGTCCACTTTTTCACATCTCCTCAGGGAAAATGTAACATTTCTAAGAGTATGAACTCTAAGCATTTGGAGAAGCAGAGGTGCTATAGTTATAGTTAGTCCTTTAACTATGAGGCTGCAGAAATAGGAAGCCTTCTCATGTTTTTCCTTCATGATGCATCTTTGCAATCTGACTTCTTATGGTGATGACCACATGTAAAATCATATTTTGACCTCTGGAAAATCCTACTCAGTCTGCTAATTTTTCCCCTATTACTGTGTTGTAATTGATTTCAGTATTATTCGAACCATTGATGGCAGAGTTCTTCACAAGTACAAACATCCAGCTGCAGTTTTTGGCTGTGATTGGAGTCAAAACAATAAGTGAGTAAAATTTTAAATTTCCTGGATTAATTATATCTAAAATTTAAATGAATAACCAAAAAGAGAACACATGGTTATCAAAAAAAAAAACCTAGTGTCACTGCATTGATACAGTTTTTGTGAAGTCAGAGACTCCTGAGAACATACTATAAAAGACCAGTTTACTACTCCTTATTGTAAAAATATTGCTTTTTAATACAAGCTGTTCTGTCATACTTGAGGTACAATTCTTCATTAAAATCAGTGACTGAAAAATACTTTTCAGTGTCAATCTTGGGTCTAAATGGGCCAGTCTAGATCCTTTTTTTCTTATTATGTGCCAGTAAATACAAAATCTGCTGGCCACATTCTGCCTTCATACATGTATAATTAAATACAAACAGGATTTGGTCTAAAGTTCTTGTATTGCATGATGATGATGCACGAGAAGAACTCAGCTTGACACTTGGATTCCAGGGTGAATCTGTAGATCTGTGAACTTCAAATCTTTTTACTTAAAAAACTGAGAAAATACCATTTTAAATTCAGCATGACAATAAATACAGACTTGAGCAATTCCATTCTTAAGGATTGTTTTTTTTGGAATAAACCTACATTTTGCTTTTAGGTGAAGTTTGACAAAAGCCTGTGGCATGGCTTGCAGAACAGGAGAATCCTCAGTGCTGTGAGAAACCCCCAGTGACCCTGTGGTCATATGGCAGGGAAGGGTGGCACCTTTAAAGTCTTGTTTAGAGAGGCATAAGCTTTTGTAGACTACAGGCTACTTTGTCAAGTGGTGCGACTAGACTTGCAGAGAGCAGGGGTACTAAAAGAAAGGACAGGGAAAAGGAAAGGAAAGGATAGGGGAGGGGCATTGCTGAGAGAGGAGAAGGTAAGGGACATAAGGATTATAGCAGCTAGCCCAGGCAGTAGGATAAGAATCCAGATTTGCTGTGAGACTGTATGTAATGCAGTCCAGTCTGTGGATGATTTCTTGTTCCACAATGTCACGTGCCCCTCTGTCTACATAGGATTAACCTCCCCCCCATCTGTCCACTGTGAAAGAATGAATGGGCATTGACCTTATATCACTTTCAGAAAGAAACAAAAAGAAGCCTTTGACAGAACATTTTAACCTCCTGAGATGTGCCTGCACTGGTCTCGGAGAAACTGTTCTTAAACATTAACACTTTAAAAACTGACTTGAACATGAAATTGTGATAAGCGTGGTCTCAGCAGAGACTCTGGATTCTTATTTCATTATCAGGACTGATATTTATAAACTTTATGTCCTTCAGTGGTTTAAACTGCTTTGTTTATCTCTTTAGATTTCTTCAACCTACCTTCTTTACCTCTTTCAGAAGTGCCTCCTCTTTTCCTCCCCTTTACCCTGTCTTTTATATTTTGACTTTATTTCTTTCTGTTTAGTACCCCTGCTCTCTGCAAATCCATTTCTAGTACCTGACAAAGTAGGCTTTAGCCTACAAAAGCACCTGCCTCTCTGACCAAGTTAGTTCAGGGATGTCAAACAAATGGCCCACAGGCTGGATCTGGCTTGCACAGCTGCTCGGTCCAACTTGCTGGGCTACCAGCAGGCCGTTGGAATTTGGGGGGCATGGTTGTAGGTTATGGTGTGCCACAGAATCTGGGGCCGTTAGGCCTGGTAGACACAGTGATTGGTGGCAGGAAGGTAATCAAAGACTGAGAAAGCCATGGCTATCATTAGGCCACCTCACCCATCACTACTGCTGCAGCTCCAGTTTTTGGCTCTATTGCTGTCCCATGCTGGAGCTGCCACTACCACTGCCACTGTATGCTCCATGCTGGAGCTAGAGCTGCCAGGGCACAGGGCACAGGGCACACTGCAGCATCAGCTCCAGCATTGGGCACAAAGAGGGAGCTGAAGCTATGCCTCATGCCCTGAGTTCGAGCCAGAGCTGTCAGTGCCACATACCCCAGGCTGGATTTGCAAGGTGAGTTGACATCCCTCTGTTAGTCTGTAAGGTGTCCTGCCCTGCCTTCTGTCCAAGCTAACATGACTAACTACCTATCTCTACGTGGGGTCATTTGTTACATTGATAGTACTCTGTGGGCATGTCTACACATCACCCTGCAGCAACATAGGGACTCACTATGTTGCTGTATGCGCAATAACGCGGCAGAATCTAACCGTGCACTGTGCACACGGCACAGTACAAGCAGTTACTGCACTGTGCTTTAGTACTTCCAAAAGTAAGTACTAAAGCACGGTGCCATGACAATGTCGTCATATGGCAATGCGTAAATGCACCCTGTGATGACGTATGGTATAATCTAGCACTGAGGCTGAATTTATTCTTGTATCTGAAAGAGAGAATTCTGTTTATGAGCAAACAGAACATTATTTATGAGTTAACAGTGAAATTGCATTAATAGTTAATTCCCATACATCAGAACAAAAAATTTACTTCCCATTAAGGAAGTTTAAGTTCTATAAAATAATTAAACACATGTGAAAGAGAGCTCACATTTGATTTAATCAAAAAGAAGATAAAGAGTATATCGAAGTTTCAGTATTGCTAAAGTGAAGTGATAGAGGCAATAGTTCAGAAGTGCTGACCAGCAAAAATATTAATTTGAATTAAAACATTAACATTAATTCTACTAACTTTAGCAATACTAATATTGAAATCTCTATCAGAAATTGTACCAAAACTCAATTATTAGTAAAAAAAAAAAAATTGCAAAAAAGAGTGAATTTTTTTTTTTTAATGTAAATTCTGGAATGCTAAAATTGGCTATAGGAGATTAAAAACAAAAAATCTCTAACATCTTTCCTAAGCACTTAAAATTTAAATTCTATTTGGAAAACTGATCACTGTATCAAATTGAAGGTAATGGATGGATTTCATAGATTTCATAGACATTAGGGCTGGAAGGGACCTCGGGAGATCATCGAGTCCAGCCCCCTGCCCAAAGGGCAGGAAGTCAGCTGGGGTCATAGGATCATAGGAGGTTGACACTCCTTCTATACAGTACGGCTGAGTTGGCTGCTGACTCTCTCTCCAGTTTCTTGTGGCTTGCTCTGAGAGAGGCCCACTAGGTCTATAATGAAGCAGGAGTGTCTGCTGCTTTCTCGTCCCTTCATGTGCCACTAGCACGTAATTTCCTCTCCTCCTTATAGATTAGTCAAGTCATACTTCACCTTCTACACAGAAGTAAATTCAGGAGTATGGGGTTTGAACGGTGATTGCAGTCTCAGGGATAGATTTCTCAATTTCTGCAGTTCGTGCTCTAGAACAATAAAAAATTGCCCAGATAAGACAAACCTGAATACTGTCAGGTAGATTTACTTATTTTATCTTTACAGATTATAGCATAAGTAAGAAGTCTTTTAGAATATAGCCTTAGGGTTTTACAGGAAATACTTTTCCAAGGTAAAAGTGCTAAACAGCTTGAAAAGGAGCAGCAATTATTTTCAGAAATGATTAATTGCCAAAATATCTCCATAGGAAATTAAATTAAAATGTTGTCTTTTGGGGGAGGGGGGGAGGATCAGACTGAAATTTCAACACGCACTTAATCAAAAGTGTTTATTTTCTATTTTGTATTTTCTCTTAAGAACATAAGAATTGCCATTCTGGGTCATACCAAAGGTCCACCTAGCCCACTGTCCCATCTCCAGCGGTGGCAAGTAGTGGATTCTTAAGACTTAGAGAATGAGTAATGATCATAGTGCACTACTAACAAAGTACCACATATAAGACTGACTAGATTTCAGTGCAGAATTTAGTAATATCAAGAGATGAGTCTGAGTGCATGTTGTGGGAGAGAAAATTACAGGAGATTTTGGCATCTAGAAGTAGGGCTGAGTCATCCAAAAGTGAGGCTACATGTGAGTGGGAAGGTACAGGGGTTCAGCATCTGGTAAGCCAAATGAGTTTGCTTGGAGATAGTGGGAGAACTGCTCACAGGTGAAGAACTTTTCCAGAAAAGGCTGATCAAAAAAAAAACCCACAAGTGATGGATAAGTAACTTTTATCACTTCTTTTATTCACTGTTTGACTTTGAATTCAGCTGCAGTCAAATATTATGTTCATTGATTTATTTTTAAATGTTGTAATATGTATGGTTTTGTAACACTGAGCACAACACATACAGGCTATTGACACAGAAATGTGTTCTGTCAATGTAGCAACTAATCTTTTAATAAATAGCACAGACAAAAATAACAGAAAAAAATCCACTGCAAACCCAGGCCACATTTTCTGAGTATACATTAAAATTTGTGTAATTGTTTCCATTTTATAAAATTAAAAACGTTCCCAGTGACTCCTAATGCCTGATGACTATACTGTTGTTGTTCTGCAGAGATATGATAGCTACTGGCTGTGAAGATAAAAATGTTCGTGTTTATTACCTAGCAACCAGCTCTGATCAACCACTAAAGGTTTTTAGTGGGCATACTGCAAAAGTGTTTCATGTACGGTGGTCTCCTTTAAGAGAAGGAATCCTCTGCAGTGGCTCTGATGATGGGTGTGTATCTTTGACTCCAGGAGAAACTTAAGGTCTCAAGTTGTAGTCCTTCTAATAATTTTAAATATTGCTGTTATCTTAGCATTTATAAACAATGTTCATGGTTCAAATCATGGTCCAAAACTGTCCAGACAATATATCCTTGATGGAACTGTGCAATCTGGCTTAATCCTGTGCCTTAACTCCCATATCTGTTTGAGGAGTCCCATGCTTCCAGAGTACAATGCAGAAGCTGTCAAGGGAGGACAGAGAGACAAAGCAGTAAAGGAAATACAATGGCTATTGTGGATAGAAGCCAGAGGGGGCACTGCACACCTGGGTGACAAGACCTTCCATTGAATCTCTGTTTGGAAGATGGCTCTCTCAAAAGAATGTTGTTATGCTTCTCATAAGTTAGCTCTGGAAAACTATAATTCAACAGCAAGAGAAATACTATGGCTGTAAACACAAGAATATATACATGCATTAGAATTTCCATTTTACAATGATAAGAAAAGATAGTATTGCTAACTATGAGGTCATAAAATACAAGTGCCTGTCTTGTATGTTTAATCAGATGCTGCCTATTGTTTTCTGAATTGATCAGATATCTTAATTTTAATAAAAATCTTGAATGACTTCAAGCTTATGTATGAATCTCTATCATCATGGTCTACCACATTACTTATGAAGAGTAGAAGTAAGTTGCAGTCCCTTTAGTATGAGAGAGAAGAAATTGCTGCAGTATATTTTCTATCAGGGCCCAAGGGCTTCAGTATTTGGTTTGTCTTTGGGTCCATAACAGCCTAAGATGTTAGTCTCAAGATATGCTACAAGCTTATCCTCCTGGCTTGTCAGGAAATGGTTGCAGTGGTGGCAAGGTGATCTGCCCACAGTATCAACTTAAGAGGTGGCATGTGAAAAAAGTGGCTTCTGCTAGAAGTGCAGCAGCAGCTGAAAGTCACTGTTGCTCCTCTGCCAGACATCTGGCTATGTAACTATACTGCTAGGTTGTAAAACAGAAGCAAATGCAGCTCTCTGGGGATTAAGTAGGGAATGAATGAATTTCCATTATTTATGTGTATTTGAGTTGACTTAAAGCAGAAGTTCCCAAACTTGTTCTAATTGTGTACCTCCTTCCAGATTTACCAGCTCCCCACATATCCCTACCAGCATACATTTTATATTTTAATCCCTTAAATGCCCGTTATGATAATGAAAATTAAATGTTACACAGTTTCTCCAGTGTACTCCCCAGAGATGTCGTGCTTACCCCCAGGGTTGCATGTACCACAGTTTAGGAACCCCCAGTCTAGAGGAGTCGATAGGTCTTTTATTTCAGGGCATTTTTGAGAAACTAAAAAGAGCTCAGGGCATCAGAAAGGAAGTTTTGTAACACATCTTGTGTACATCTAAATATGTAATATTTCAACGCTGTTTACTGTAGTTGTGTATTTATGGTTTATTCATGTTGAGTATGTTGATGATACAGGCTTTCTGCATCTTATTTGCAGTACCGTTCGAATATGGGATTATACACAAGATGCTTGTATAAATGTTCTTAGTGGACATACAGCACCTGTACGGGGACTGATGTGGAATACTGAAATCCCTTATCTGCTAATATCAGGCAGCTGGGACTATACAATTCGGGTGTGGGACACAAGAGATGGAACCTGTTTGGACACCGTTTATGATCATGGTGCAGATGTATATGGTAATATAGTTCAAATGCTATGGTTTTCATTTTCTTATTTTGTTAAAATGCACATTTGCCTTGTACCTTAAATGGGGATCAGCAGTTTTGAGAGAGAGAGATACCTCTTGTGTGTGTGTGTGTGCGTGCACGTGTGCGTGTATGTATTTATATCTATTTCTCTCAAAACTACTGATTTCTATATCATTATCTGAATAATCTTTAAAACTATTTCTCCATTAGGATTAACTTGCCATCCAAGCCGTCCGTTCACCATGGCATCTTGCTCTCGGGACTCCACTGTGAGACTTTGGTCTTTAACACCTCTAATAAATCCTCTCCAAATAAACATCCTAGCGGATAGATCTTGGGACGAAATTATTGGAAATACTGGTAGGTAAATGATACATACTGCTGTTATTTTTGCTTTGTTATTTAGACTATCATTAACAATGCTTTTGTGCACAAATGATTTTATTTCTCAGATCGTGCTGTGGAAGCAGGTGCTCCTCCTTTGCTCTGTGGTAAAGTGTCCAGAGATATTAAACAAGAAGTAGACAAACTGAGTGGTAATCCTCGAGGGAAAAAACTACGGTGGTTTTCAGAATGTTTGTCGGTAAGTATTTAACAACCATAAACTTAGTGTGTGGATGTACATTCAAACCAACCTGCAAAAGAAAAGTTTTTTCCTCCTCCATCCTTCCTTATCCCTTCTGCTATTTCAGTGACAGTTTCTAGTTGTAAAATGGCCCTAGTAGCACTGGTTAAAAAATATTAATGAAGTGTTTTCCCATTAGAAAACAGAATTTCATCAACATTTTGCACAAGAAGAAAGATTTTAATAGATTTTCCCATTGGGAAAATATAAATATTTGATTCATTTTAGATCTCCTTTAATATGTGTTTTTCCCTGAGCTACTTCCTCATGGGAATTGTAGTTCCAAAGTGTCTCGTGCTTCCATTGTCCTCTGTTGGCCCTGCTTTCTTTCCCAGTAACATCTCCCCTGAGTCACCAAGGCCTCTGTCTATGGTAATAAATAATTGGGCACTGGCAGTTCAACCACAGGGAGAAACTAAGGCGTAGACTTGGGAAAATGGCGAGGGTGTGGGCATGAGTAACCAGAATTAAAATACTATGGTTATGGAAAGTTAAGTCAACAAAATTAAACTAAAAGTTTTGATTTGGGAATATTGCAATCCCGTTTTAAATAAAAATGTATAGAACTTTATTCCACAGAAAAGATGAAAACCTGTGATATTTCATCCTAATCCAAGATGAAAACTAGTGTCAGAATACCAGAATTGTACATGGTTCAGAAACTCACCTTTGACGAGCACTATTTTTTATGTCTAATAAACTAAAGTCAACTTGTTAAATCCTGCAGGACCCAGCCCTCCTTGGTAGGCACAAAAGATATTGTGCTTTAAACTCATGACATTTTTTATTTCCACATAGGCTCTTACAGGTCAAAAGTTTTATATTTGTCATAGTTTGATTTACTGTGTTTCAGCCCAGGACTCATGGGCCTAAATCCTTGGGCCCCAGTGGGGAAAAAGGCTGTCTTACCACTGTTTGTTCATTTTATCCAATGACTATTAAATGGAAAAGGCAGGAGTAGGAAATAAAAACTCAAGACCCCTTCCATTCAGGGCACAGTTTATCTCAGAGTGGAAGCAAACATTGCCTTTTGCTGCCTTTGCTGCCATAACATTTTTTATGGCGGCACGAAATTCAAGCACACAGGTCCCAAATGCAGCCGTGACAAAGGTAGTATCAGTTTGTGCTCCTGTTTAGTGATGAATGTCCAATTTCTTGATAACATGAGAGTGCTGACCACTTGCAGCTGCCTGCTCACTACAGCTGCCCCAGGCAGGTGCTCTGGGGATTTGAGGGGCCCTATCCCATGCACCTGGCTGGATTTCGTTGTTTATAGAGTTGTGCCCTGGGGAATCTTGGGTTTACCTGCTACAGAGGCACACTCCTCGGATCTCCAGGGTTGCATCTCTGTAAGTTGAGAAAGCTGTGCAGGTGCTCCCAGAGGTTGATGGGCCTGATCCTATGAAGGTATGCACAGGACCAGCCCCTCAAGCTCTGGGAGAACACTCCACCTGCTGTTCTGCAGCATCAATGGGCAGGACAATGGGCAATATTTACTTTGCCCATTGAAGCTGATCAGCTCTCCTGGGATGCATCCTATCAAGGCTGATCTGCCTCATTTGGTACCATCTGTTTCTGGAGTTACTAAGATGCGCAACAAGGTTTCTTCTAATCCCACATATTCTCCCTGCCTGGGCTAGCTTCAGCAGGAAGGTCAGAGAGTGCTGTTGGCTCTGCTGGATAGAACATCTTGCTGGGAGGTGTAGATTGAAGCTTCCCTCTGGCTGAGAGGGAAGTGTCTAGAATTTGTCTCTTCCACTCCCTGAGCATGTACCGTATACACTAAACTGTTGGGCTATAAGGTGAGAGAGCCCTCCTGCTTCTCCTACTTTCTGGATATCAGGTTCTAGTGGTAGTTTATCTGCAGCTAACATTTCCGAGACTTGCTAAGAGTTGCATGCCTTCCTAGGCAGAACAGAATCATAACAAAGTGTAAGTGACCAGGCCAGGTGCCTTCTGAGCGATCAGAAAGGCAGAGTAAGTTACTCAGGTAGGGAAAAATCTGCGTAAGTGCTACTAACCCACCAAAAGGGAAGTTGGGATTTGTTTGTGATGACTGAGACGTGCACATTTACAAAGGGGGTATGCAAACACTAGTCTAGCTAAACAGTTTTTTAATTTCATGAAGACATTTCCAAAATAGATTTTCTGCCACACACATCACATTATAAATGCATGATGTGTGGTTATTTTAAAAAGTCACTCATTTCAGTTAACAGGCATAATTTTCTTTGTCATTTATGGGTAATAGTCATTTCAAACTCATGCCAGTTGATTATTCATGTATGATGCCATGCTTTATAGGATAGAGCTATTTTCACAGATATCTTCTTACCACACATGGTATATACATGCATGTTTACCTATACTGTATTCTGTATGTTAACTGGTACAAAATCTGGTCCACACTCATTATCTGTATTCAGATCATCATATGTTTCTTTTATCCTGACATCCTTGGAAATTGTTTACCATTTGAATGGACTAAAATTATGTTTTAAATCCTCTGTAAATTCCATTTTAATCTCTTTTCAACATTTTGTTTAATGATTTCAGCCTCCAGGAGGCAGCAAAAATTTGTGGGACCTAGTTGCTGTAATAAAAGGACAGGATGATAGTTTGCTTCCACAAAACTATTGCAAAGGAATTATGCATATGAAACATCTGGTTAGATTTAAAATGGTAAGTAAAGCTTGCAGACCATGTGAAACTTGTTAATCAGTAGTTTTATGTTTCAGTCATAAAAAAAATATAAAATCCTGCTGCTTTACTGTGAATAGGAGACCCAGATTAGAAGAGAGCTATTTCTTGCTTTTGCAGTGGCTTGTGTATGAGAACCTGCCAAATGAATAATGCATATATTATTGACAGGCCCTTTTCCTTCCTGTGGACATACTGCATTCTTGTCAGGGTCAAAAATTATTCACTGGCCCTTTTGTTTTATTCCTTATGCTTTAAGGTTTTTCTCAACCTGGCCCTTCTGTTTTTCCACTCCTGGATTTTTCCACTCCTGGGCAGATTGCCTTACTCTTCAGTCTACCAATGATAGGTGGCCTATTTTCCTGTCTCCACTTGAGCAAATGCACACTTTCTTCCACATCTTTTCCTAGAATCCTGCCCTGCCTTGCCAAACCTGTCTGTAAACTTAGAACGCATATTTTTTCAAGTCCTTAAGATACAATACAGGTGAAATTCCCAACAGGTCATAGCTATATAAGTGTTCAGGAGAGACTTCTGATTCGTGTTAAATTAACTTATTTTGTCCTTTATTCATTAGACAGTTTTACTTATGTGGGGCAGGAACTGTATTTGATTCTGTACTATGTGTTGAACAACTACAGTGGGGTTATTATCTAATCGGGGCCTCTTGCTATTTTAAAATATGTAATACTTATCCTTCTCTCTTTTTTTCCTGTTAAAATGATTTTTTCTGCATTTCTCTGGACTCTCATTTGTCTCCTCATGAGTTAATCAGGAGGAACAAGACCAAGTGAAATCAAGAATCTGAGCATGCAACTACTCCATAAGTCATTACACTACACTAGAAGTGCTCATGATAAAATTTGACTTGCAGTTCTCTGTACTGTTCTGGTCTGCATTAGAAATGCATGCAACACCCTTTCGTTTAAGTGGTAAAATATTAGGCTTTTTTCTAGTAAGTGTGGGGAACAGGTTTTCAGGCCAGTGAAATAGAGGAAATTGGAAAAAAAAACAACATTATAGCTGTCTACATAGTGGAACCAATTTACCATCTCACTTTGTTCTTTTCTTTTTTTTACACTGTGCCATGATGTTCAGCTATCTTGAGATCTTTGAATTACCAAAACATTAATGTCTCTATTCTTGTAACAGGGCCCTGGGGCGTTCCTCCTCCTTTAAGACAGCAAGCAGCCTGCTGCTTGCAGGCTGGCAGAGGCAGCGTGCAGGTGGCAAAGGGGGTTAATTAGGGGCCCATCTGACTGGTAGCAGGTAGAGAGATATAAGCCCTGAGCCTGAATTGGTCAGGCAGTCCAGCTCTAACAGCTATGAAATGGGAAGCTCTTGGGAGCAGAGCAAGAGAGTTCCTGAATTGACTGTGGAACTGAGCAAGCCACTCCGGAAACAAAGGGAGGGCAGGCAGGGGATTGTTATACAGGGAGGTGGCCTTTGCTTTGTTATAACCCAGAGAAGATTTGAGTGCCTATCAGAGGGCACTGGTGGTTCTTATTAAGGTGCACCATTGGGTTAGCCTGGAACCCTGTAGGGCAGACTCCAGGTCTACTTAGAATGTCAGTAGCCCAAAAGTGGCCAAGAGTGGGGCCCAGCAGGGAGTGCAGGAGCTCAGAGAGTGGGAATCAGAAGATCCACAAGCCGAGGAGGACCCAGAGAGGGCCTGGGAGTAGGATCAGGAAATCCATGAGCCTGAGGCCCAGGTGGAGACTGGGAGTGTGATCGAAGGATCTAGGAGCACAAAGCAGGTCAGAGAGAGACCTCCTGTGTGGGACCGGAGGTTCAGGAGCCAGGCTTTGGCTGAAAGTTGGACTAGAGGGTCCACGGGCCCAGAGAAGGGGTGAGAGATGGACTAAAGGGTCTATGAGTCCAGTGAGAGGGGGCTGAGCATAGGACAGGGTCTGGGAACCCTGAGAGGGGCTGCATGTGGGACCAGGGCTTCCAAGGGCCCAGAGATGGGACTGAGTGTGAAACCAGAGTCTGAGAGTCCAGGTAGCAGCTGTGTGTGGGACCTAAGGGCCCCGGAGCCCAGAGGCAGGCTGTGTTGGTGACCAGAGAGTGCAAGAGTCCAGAGAGAGTATAAGAGTCCAGAGAGAGGGGATGAAAGTATTGAGGGTCTGAGTAGAATGAACATCAAGTGACATCATTAAATGGTAAGACCTGCAAGGCATTGGGCATGATATAGGGGAGGACAGAGCCACACAATGAGTTCTACAGATGCCTTGCAGGGGTATGGATGGGCCAAGAGCGCCTATTTAGCTTGAAGGTGGAGCTATGATTAAGGGGGTCCAGCAGAGGCCCAGTGGTAGTTTGTATGGACTCAGGCTCACTCTGAAATCCACGGGCAGTCTTCCTTACACAATATTCAATAAGAACAAGGCGTATCAGGCAAGTGATCAAGGGAGGGCTACATTAGAGCCTAGATTGGGCAGGAGTCGCATGGCCACCAGGGGGCATCCATGACCACCTGTGTTACAATTCTATTCCACTGAGATGCCATATAGGTCAAATAGAATTTAAGCCTAGGTATAGTTTTGAATATGCAAAGTGATTGACTCTGCTATCATGTTGCTGAAACAGCAAACAAAAAATACTTGTCTTTTAATAGCTCATCAGGATCAAACTTTTATCATTACATTATTTTAATTGAATATTCTTGAACAGTACAATCAATAAAATATTTTTGATGCATCTTATATTGTATCTTGTATTAGACCCACTGTATATTGAGGTGAGCTACTTGACAAGCTTTCAGGCATCTAGTGCCATCCCTCCCACCTAGGGAAAAGGCAGACGCAGGCTGAACTAAATAGCAGGGAAGAACTATGCACCAGAATTAACTCTTAAAGAAAAAACCTGAAGGACAGAGGCACACAAGCACCAATAGGAGCTCACGTTTCACAGAACAACTACTCCCTTTTCAGAATCACAGTCCTTATACAGAAAGAGAATTTACAAAACAACTCCAGAAGACATGCCTAGAATAAAAATTCATAACCTTTGCCCCCCTCTACACATTACACTTGTTGCACAATTACTTTAGACTGGCTACCCATGCAAACTAACTATGACTCCTTGAAGATGGCCAACCAGCTATAAGGTTATTGCTGGAAAATGTGTAATAACTTTATAGCTGGTTTCTATCCAGCTTTAATTTGCACATGCAGCCTGTGCCCCCAACAGCTGGGACACCAGAGCTGCTGTGATCTATTCTACTCTACTAACTAGATTGCCTATTCTCCTGCATATCTATTGTTTTCATAAGGACTCCTGATAACCTCTTCACTCCTAGCTTGCATCCACAACAACACTCCAATCCTACTACTCAATCAAAATGGGTAACTTTTAAAGGAAAAAAATGTCCATAGGGTGTGAAACATACAGCACGTGGTAAGTTTTTTGTTTGTTTTTTTTAATGAGGAAAAGCTAATTAAATTCTTCAAGGTCCTAAAGTTTTCCTTTAAAAAAACCTCATCTGTTATAGTTATGAAGATAGTCTTAGCATGTTAACAGAGTTTAATTCATCCAGCGTTTGTTTCCTAAGTGTGCAGGAAGCACATTTTGGTGTTGCTCATCAGTTCCTGGTGTTGCTCATGTTTTTTTCAATGACAACTTTGTTATTATCATTGAAATATTGGGTTTTAATGCTTATCTGTCTGTCTTTTTTCATTTGCCAGTCCAAAGCACAAGAACTAACAACTGTAAAGATGTCCAAATTTGGAGGTGGTATTGGTGCACCAAGCAAGGATGAGAGACTGAAGGAAGCAGCAGAAATACATTTAAGATTAGGGCAAATTCAGAGATACTGTGAACTTATGGTGGAACTTGGAGAGGTAAGATACTTAATTGGTAACTTGAATCAATTAGCAAGACTAGTAGAAGACAGTACTTGCTCAAAATCAAGCTAATTGTATACATGCTTTTACAGACAGACAGACATAATATAGCAAACAGTCTATACCTTTGCAGGCAATAAGAAACAAACTTAAAAGCAAATACAATAACTGAAAATGTACCATGGAGAAAGAAATAAACCGGAAAACAGTAGTACACACACCCACACCCACACTCCCCCCATGGCTCATATCTGTATATCTATATAATCTTCTTTAGGAGATTTATTTCAGGACTGAGTTTACTCAGTAACCCAGAAATTCTTATTCTTCATTTGGTCCAAAAGCTTGAATTGAAAGTGTGGTTCTATCAGTAATTCTGATCCCAGGAGGCAACAAATGTGGAACCCTAATGTGACATTTGGTCACATAAATACATCCATAGTTCTAGTCCTTGATTATATCAGCTTGTGTGTGTTCAGTTTACAAGTAACAATTTTGTTTCTAAATGGAAAACATTTTGGCAAAATGTCTCCCTCTTGTGTTTTAGTGGGACAAAGCACTCTCAGTTGCACCAGGTGTGTCTATGAAATACTGGAAGAAGCTAATGCAAAGGTAAGGCAGAAAACACAATTTCACTTGTAGTATAGGCACAAAGAAGGAACAAAACAAGTATAAATGCTAGTAAAGTAAACTGCAGTGGTATCTGTTACAGCATTTCCCTGGTGTTGCTTTTATTGTTCATTAGCCATTGTGGTAGAACTGGCAAGCATTTCAATAGAGATTACATGTGTAGAAAGCCTGAACATTTTAAAACATTATTCATTGATTTAGAGGTTTGATCTGGAGACCTTTTAGTTCTTTTTATGAAAAAATCTTAGCTAAGTTACAAGTCACTTGGAATCTGGTAAGACAAAAGTGCTTTAATGATGTTTATATACTGCTTCTTGTCCCACTATTGTGCTATAAAAAGTTAACATTAAGTATCCAGGTCACTTTTCATTTTAATTAGGAGATCTGACCAGTTAATTCAGGAAGAAAATGATGATGTCATCCCATACTGCATAGCTACTGGCGATGTGAAGAAACTAGTCACTTTTTTTACTTCAAGAGGCCAACTTAAAGAGGCTCTGCTTGTTGCACAGGTATTCCACGTTATCTTGAGTTAGTGAGCAAAATGTATTTGGAAGAAGTAAATATTGACTGACTTCTTGGATATATGTTCTGTTAGGTGGTCAAGAAGAAAAATTCCAATACATATTGCAGATTTTGCTTGTGTACTCAGTAGGGCTGTGTGAAGCTTTGGTTGCTGACTCGATTCAGTGGAGATTTGGTGGCCAAATCTCTGAATCCAAATCAAATCAGGAGACCCTTTAATCTCTCCAAATTGAATCGGAACCCTCCGAATGGATTCAGAGAGATTCAATGATTCAGACATAGACACAACTTTAAATGTTTTTTCTACATACCTCAAGATACCAGGTGGCTTGTGAACACTGAGATGCTGGGGCAGATGGAGTATCCCACAGGAGCACGGGGGTGGTCCCCGGTCTGCTCGACAGCAGACCCGGAAGTGCTTCTAGTCCACTTTCAGGTCTGCCGTGGAGCATGCGGGGGACCCCTCCCCCCCTCGCTCTCTGGCTCAGTGACTAGTGCCTCCTGGGTCTGGGGGGCACCTAGGGTTCTCTTGCAGCTGATCACCAAGCCGGGGGGTGTGGGTGGGGCCACTGTGCCCTTAGCAGCGGACCCAGAAGTGGTTTCCATTGCTTTTGATAAGTTTACATTTATAAATACACCGAGCAAGATTTAGCCACAGAGGGCATTTATACACCTACATTTGTTTCCTCTGACGTGCTGGAAATCCAGCACATTGGAACAGATTCAATTAGTCAGGTCTGTGGAGCACACAAGCTGATGCACCCAGCACTATGTTGCATGCATTTGTATAGACAGTGAATTGTGTGTCAGCACTGAGAAAATGGCGGCGATGCATTTTTGAACTAAAAAACCTTTGTGTTTTAGTTCAAAAGCGCACCTCTGCCATTTTCTCAGTGCTCACGCACATTTCGGTGTTTACACAAATGTATATTTGTATGGTGCTTTTAAAAGAGCCTGGTGCTGTGGCATAATCATGTGTAGAAATACTCTTTTTTCTTCAGCCAGCAGGGCCAGGAGGCTCTGGTAGGGAAGTGAGGGGCACCAGCAGGGCTGGGGCCTGTGGTTTGGGAGTAAGGGGCTTGGACCTGCATCTTGATGAACAAGGGGAGCAGGGAGAGCTCTGATTTCCCATGATAAAAACCCCAAAATCAAATACCAAAATTTATAGACACTTGGAATTTATTTTATTATAGTGAATGAGGCACTGGTAGGTTTCCAAACTGCTTTAACATTATAAAAATAGCAATAAAACATTATGTTCAATTGATACCTATATATGTATATAATGGTGTTTCATTTTAATTGTGGATTTGGGGGCTCTTATCAGAGAATGTGTGGTTTTTATCAGAGAATTTGCAATTTTTAAACAGAGAAAACAAGGATCCCCACCCATCAGTTGCAGGCACTGCCAGCCTTCCAGCCAGGCAGACTCTTAACTGCTGTCTACCTGTAACTGTGTCTCAGGCTGAGCACCTTCTTACACTCTCTCTGACAGTGGCAGAAGCAGATGATTTAGAGTATATATGAAGCGGGTATCCCCCATTCATTATTGGTTTAGGAATGTCAGTGGATACATCCCTGAGTGTTTTAAGTGTTTTAGTCCTTCAGTGGCTTAGCTGGGCAATCCAGGTTGAGGGGCTAGGAGAAGACTTTCATTTGGACAGAAGTGGAAACTATTCGTAGAGCTTAGGGCTGAGATGCAGGAATAAGGTAAAATAATTGTTCTGAAACCTTCTTGTGTTTGTTTATTCTTATATCTCTGCATGCATCTCAACATACTTCTGTTTTCTAAACTGGTTTCTTATGATTGCTCTTTGTTTTATTATTCTTTATAACTTGTTTATTGTCAGTGGTAAGTGTGATTTCAAAGTGTTTTCCCAAACAAGCAGGGCTCTTCTCCAGAAGAGGAGATTTGTAATTTCTGAGTACATGACTGGGCAAACGTGTAAATCTTCTTGCTGGCGATATGGCCTCTGATAAAAGCTGACACAGCCTGGGTGAGACGGGTGAAGGAGTTGGCCCTTGGTGCATCT
Organism: Crocodylus siamensis; assembly: GCF_052110815.1. NCBI lineage: Eukaryota > Metazoa > Chordata > Crocodylia > Crocodylidae > Crocodylus > Crocodylus siamensis. The sequence continues at coordinate 74,126,335 of NC_143396.1, read as the reverse complement.
CAGGGTGGTCAAGCAGCAGGTGGCAGAGAGGGATTTGGGGATTTGAAGGACACTCCTGATGGTGTGAGAACACCTTGGAGTATATCTCAAAGATGCATCTGACAAAATTTGGGGTCAGGGTATATTACAGCAAGCATCAGACATGCATCCTTTATTTCCATCTGCTTTCTGAGGTCTGAGAAGGTTCAATGCAAGAGCATGGGAGGCTTGGAGTCTTACTTTCCCCTTACAGCCTTGCATACATGAATGGAATTAGTTGCTGTTTATTTCTAAGTAAGTTTATGATGTTTAAATATTTCTGTAATTGTTTTACAGACCTCAAATTATCTGTTGGAAAAAAAACATTGTATGGGCTTTTTTCCACTTTGGTTAATAGGTTGATTAATCAATATATTGATTTCTAGGCAGCTTGTGAGGGAAATATGCCTGCGCCACAGCTCTCAATATCAAATGGATCTTTTAATCCTGATGGAAACAACATGGAAGACTACAATGAGTGAGTTGTGTAAAGAAGATTTTTTCTTAATTTTTTTAGGGCAGTAAATGAAGCCATTGAAGAAGTTACACTAGTAGTCCTGGTAGTTGGATTTGATACCAGTAGTGACAACAGTTTGACAAAAGAATACTATCCCATTTTTTATAAGGGCAAGGCAGTGCATTAACTGCTCTTGCATTAGTGGAGCTCATCAATGAATGTACACATTTCCCTTGATTTATATTGTACATGCATTCCCAGAGAACGGCACATAAATCGAATTTGCATAAAGCGAACCTACTTTATAATGTAACAAATAGGGATAGGTCCTATGGTGGTGAGGGAGGGAGGGAGGCTGAAACTAGGGAAGGGGCTGGGGGAAGGGTGCCGCTCCTGGGGCTGCACAAGGCAGCAAACCAGAGGGAACTAGAGTGGCACTCGCCCCAGCTGCAGGGGCCCCAGGAGCAGCCAACTCTAGATGCCTGTAGCAGCTGGGCTGCACCATGCCTTGGTGCAGGCATCTAGTGTCAGCTGCTCCCAGGGCCGCTCCAGCACAGGCTGGGGTGAATGCAGACAAGCGGAGCACAAGCGGAGTCACCCCCGGGGCTGCAGCAGGCAGCAAAGCAGAGGGAACAGTCAGTGGGTGGGGGGGGTTTGCCTCTTTCTGCTCCACGCCCCTGGGAGGGCTATGGGCTGGGGGCTGTGCCCTCCCAGGGGATGCGGAGCAGAAAGGCGCACTTCCCACACCTACTGACAGTTCCCTCTGCAGCTGACATGGGCTGCTCCCAGGGCTGTTGAAGCCAGGGCTGGGGTGAATGTGGCCATACCCAGCACCGCCCTCTTGTCTGCAGTCACCCCAGCCCATGCCGGAGCGGCCCCAGGAGCAGCTGGTACCAGCTGCCTGCACCAAGGCACAATGCAGCCCAGTGGCTGCAGGCCGCTGCACAGCTGCTCCAGCATTGACTGGGGTGAGTGAGGACCGGCAGAGCCCTGGGGTGTTTGGAGCACAGTGCAGCCTAGGTTCTACAGGCAGCTGCTGTCGGCTGCTCCTAGGACTGCACCCCTGAGGCTCTGCTTGTCTGCACTCACCCCAGCCCATGCTTGGAGTGGCCCCAAGAGCAGCCAACACCAGCTGCCTGCACCAGGGCATGGTGCAGCCTAGGAGCAGACATGAATGTGGGCAAGTGGAGCCCAGGGGGAGCATAGTGCAGCCCAGTGACCGCAGGCTACTGACGCCAGCTGCTCCCAGGGCCGCTGCAACCAGGGCTGGGGTGAGTGGGGTCATGGCCCTTTCCCCTCCCCCCACAGAGTTACCTGCTTGGGTGGGGGGGGTAAGGGGATCATGTATGCTGATCGCATAAGAGCGAATTCATATATAAAGAGCCCACATAAATTGAGGGAAACCCATATGTCAGTTGTTGCACGAAATTGTTTTTTTCCTGATAAATTTAAAGTTTGAAATGTGTTTTATGATGCATTCTAGTGTTGCTTACTCATTAATTTACTCAAAATTGCATTTTTTTAACATGTAAACACACATTATGATGCAGTCCTCTAGTAAATATCACCAAGTCCAGGGTCTGTCTCACTGATATACACATGTTCTCTTCTGCTCTGAAAACCTTCACTGCATTTCACCACTGAGCAATTTAACACCAGGTATACGCCAGTGATCAAATTTTCACATAAAGGCAGACACATATCCACAAAAAAATGCATGTACCCAGTCTTTATTGGCATTCCTAGGGATTAATCATGTAACTGCATGTAGAACTGGCACAACTGAACAAACATTTGTGTTTGCATATATGATTTATGTTCATAGGTTTTTATTTTTAGCAACCAGATGGATGTTCATGCAGATTTGATGTGCATAATAAGCAGTTTAAAATTTGCTGCTGTTCACCAGTTCTGAAGAAAAACTCACAAATTCATAAAAAGTGATTGTACCTGAAAATCAGGGTCTTGCACATATTAATCCACACTGGGGCTTTCATGTTAATACACCTAGGTTTCAAATCTTCCACTTTGCTGTAGTGGAAACCCAGGAGCCAAAAGCACAAGAGGTCAATCCACCCTCCCATGTAGGTGTTAGGGTTGCTTTAGTTGTTAACTCTGAAAATGTTCTAGCAGAATTCCTGTTTTGTTATTGCAGACTCCTACACAAAGTCAGTAAAGAACTGGCAGAGTGGTATTTCCAGGATGGTCGTGCAGTGCTTGGAGCATGTTGCCATTTAGCTGTTGAAAATATTGAGGTAAAACATTTTTTTTCTTTATGTGGTGCAGAGGGAAAAAAACGTTAATAATGAGTTACTCTGAAAGCAAATACCATAGATGTTTTCTACGCTATAAAGAACAGTATTGCCATCAGTTTAAATATTTTAGATATTTTTTCCTCGTGTTGATATTCATAGTGAAATCCTGGTCCCACTGAAGTCAAACCTCCCATTAACTTCAACTGGGCCAGTATTTCACCCTTAGACAAAGAAATATCTCTTTAATACTATGCTAGTGAATGTACATACTTTTTCTATAAATAGCTGTATCAGTCCCAATAACTGTTTGTTGCTGTGGTGCCCCAAACTCTCCATTGAGGATCTGGGGCTTCCCTGTGCTACACTGTGTGAAAAAAAAATTCAGGGAAGATACAGACCCTCTCCTGAAGGACTTGCATGCAAAATCAATAAACAGGCAAATATAATAGGCAGATAACATAATGCATGAGAGATCTCTTATTAGTTACATTTTCCTTTTTTATTTTCATTACTCCCAAACAGCAGTTATCTATTTAGGCTGCCCAGGTGCTTCAGCCAGTACATCCCACATTCCATTTTTCCTCCCTGCAGAAATAGATTCAAGTTCAGTGGGAGATGAGGTGGAGGGGAAAGTAACCAATCTTTTAGTCTCTTGGGCACTAAGTGTTTTAAGTGTTTGTGGCCTCTAATACCTTATACCCCTCTCCTGTCTGTGCTGGCTGCTCCAGCCTGTCTTTACTCTATGGAGAAGGTAGGCAGGGGAGACTCACAGTCAAAAGTCTTTTTGATTCAGGAGTAAGGGGCAGCATGGCATCCTGTGTACCTTGCAGTCCTTTCAGGGAACCAAGACATAATAGACTTCATTAAGACAATGTTAATTTGTTGTTGTTATTTAGACTTTGCTATTTAAACAATTTGGTTTGACAAAGGAAAATGTTACTGTTTGTGCCAAAGGAAAGTAGTTCTGTTAGAAAATATCACAACTACATAGCAGACAATCATTAACTCCTCTCAGAGCCAGACCAGTCTTAATTCATTTAATGTATGTTTTGTCACTTTGTAATATACACAATTTCACAAATGAATGAATGTAGTATGCTCATCATAGTGAATCCTAAAAAGTGCTTCTGTCACTTAATAATATGATTTTCTTATTGAGCAAGCTTGCCATGGCACACCTGATTCGTGGAAATGAGCTGGAGTTGGCAGTCAGTGTGGGTACTGTCTTAGGAGAAAGTGCAGCGCAAGCAACACATTATGCTCTAGAATTACTAGCAAGAAAATGTATGACAGTAACAACATGGTAAGAATTTTTACTCCAAAGACATTTTTTTTCTTAAAAAACAAAAACAAAACCGCCCCACAGAAGTTGTTGTACTTGATTCTGAAGTCTTTATTCAGGCAAATCAACAATAGGCAGGTAGAGTTTTGCTTGAGGGAGAGTTGCAGTATCAGCCCTGTAATGAATAAAGAACCCAACCATTGGTCATTGAAACCAGAATATGTATAGAATGCATTGTAAATGAGTAAACATGAGTGATTATCAAGAGTGTATTTGAAAAGGTAAAATTATCTCACTTGTCACAAATTAAAGAATTAATACAAAGTTAATAAAAATAGATGTGGAAACTTGGGAAGAAGCAAGTCAGAGGGGGAGAGTAAGTAGCAGCTTAAAATCTATGATGTAGTACTTAAAAGTATTTGAGAGGTGTAAACACCTAGGTGAGGGGCTACTTAGAAGAGTTGAGGAACTGTTTAGATGCTATAGGATTCCTGTTTTGACTTCTTCCTCCTCCCCCCAGTAGAAAGAACAAATGTCCGTGTCCCAAGCCCCCAAAACTTCAAATGGTTCAAACTTCCCCCACCCTTTTTCATTGCACTGTTCTTATCAGAGCAGGGGTGCAGTTTAGGTCTGTACACCCACGTGCTTACACCCATTAAAAAGAAAAAAAATGCTTTTTACCAGAAGAAGCAGCATGTTAGTTTGATCCGGCTCTGCAGTACCTGTATAGATCAGACACTTCAGCAGGGCATTTTGGCACTTTTATCTAATAGCTGATTCAATCAGCTATTAGATAAAAGTACTTAAAAAGCCCCACTAAAGTTCCTGATCTATACAGGTGTTGGGTGAGCTAGGTCCAGCTAACATGATGCCTCTTTTGCACATGTGCTGAGTTTAAAGTAAATGCCATTTTGGTGGAGGGGGTGGGGAAGGTTAATGTCTGTAAGCAACCTGTGATAGCAAGTATAATATATAGTCATAGACTGTGCAGGAGAAGCTGTGGGAGCAGTTTCAGGATTCATTTTCCATTTAGAGAAATGGGAATTAACCTGGGCAACCAAACTTCTACTTTGTTGTCAGAGGTATAATTTGATTGGCCAGCTAGGGGTATAACAAAGTTAGCTTCCTTCCACAGGAGAAAGTATGTCAAATTTAATCAAGAAAACTGTTGTATGAATACTGACTGCATGAATCGGTTGGTTTATTGCTCATTCTTATAATGGTTTAGCACAGGAGTTGGCAATATTTTTGGGCAGAGTGCCAAAAACGCCTTGACTTGTAAGATGTTGGCATGCCAGGTGTGGATGGTGGGGAAGCTAAGAGGGACCTGATCCTTGTTTTTCCAACGCAGCCCTGGCCTCTTCCCTGCCATCTGCCTGGAGGCATGCATGCAGCTGTTGCCAGCCACAGGCCAGGCTGGAGCTCTGGAGACCCCGGTGCAGTTGCTTGCAGCCTCCCTGCCACCTGTTGCATGCAGCCTGGACTCCACAGTTGGCAGTAGGGGCCTGCTCAGAGCCTGGGCCTGCTGTGCTAGGCAGCCAGGAAGCTGCAAGTGGCTGCACTTTGGTCTGTAGAGCCCCAGCCCAGCTGGTAAGCCAGCAGCTGGTGCACATGTGCCTCTGGACGAACAGTGGGGCAGGAGTTAGTGCTGTACTGCCACAACAAGGATTGGGCCCCTCTCAGCTTCCCCAGCCATTCACCCCTGGCATGCCAACATCTTACAAGTCTAGGTTGTAGGTGTTTTTGGCACTCTGTCCAAAATCATTGCCAACTCCTATAGTAAACCACTGTAAAGGTGGGGAGGCTGCACCAGGGTCTGCAAAGCCCCAGCCCTGCTTGTTGCCAGCAGTGGGTTGATGCAACCTTGGGACGGATGGCAAGGAAGTCCCTTTCTCACTGTCCGCCCCAAGAAGCATTTGCCAAACAAAATGCCTTCATGTGCCACTCCCCGGCACACATACGGAGGTTTGCTAAGCCCTGGTTTAACACAGCAACAAAGGTAGCAGAGTTGTGGACCGTCCTCATAGAGTATATCTTATAGTGTCAGTCATATCAGAGCATTCAGAGATTCCCCAAACTCTTTACTCTGGAGGGCCTACAATCACTGTTGGAGTGGTTACTTTTGTATGACATGCGAGTAGGAGGCACCACATGGGATTTAAGATGACAGAAGAACTGATATGACTGTAATACTTGTATCTTTCCCCTCCATATTTAAAACAGACTGTTTTCCTGAACTAAAGACCTCATCCTAAAGGCTGCAACCTGGTAATATTCCTGGTACAGCAGTTATGTAGTTCAATACATATATTGAACAGCTTTTGCAAACATGGGATTTGTCTACACTGAGTCACTGCAGCTCATACAGAAAATGTAGAAAAGTTACTTTAAGCAGGTTAACTGCACAAGTATTTACTCCTTAGGTGGATTTTGCACTCTGTTCTGAGCTCCAGTGACTGAAGTGCAGATAGAACCTCAGTGTTGTAATCTGTGGTCATTACAGGAACTTTTTGAATAAATGCGTAAGGAGAGCCTTGAGCAACATTGTTTCCCATGCCTTTCATATACCTCATTACAGCAGTAATGTTGGAATGATGTTGTAGCCATCATGGTCTAGGAATTACGTGAAAGGCAAGGATTTTTGGGGGGTGATATCTTTTATTGGACGAACTATATACTTGGGATAAAGTTAGACAAGTTAACTTTGCAGTCAAAATCTTGTCTAACTTTATCCTGGCTATACCAACAAATGGTGTCACCTAAAAAATTCTTGCTTATAGCTATAGTGACATTTTAAAGATAATATATGTCTAACTATACCTATACTGTCAGCCTGACGGGAGAGAGAAGTCCTAGATTGTTTAAAGTATATGTAGTGTTCCCTTTACCATTCAATTTATTTCAGAAGAACGAATAATTTATAAATGTTCAAGTGCCCATTAACTGAAATAACTACACTAACTCTTGTTTTGCTGTAATGAACCTCTCAGAATACTGGAAAGGCCTTGGTCTACTGCTAATGAAATGTGTTATTGATGAAACTATAAATTCTTGCGGTGATATTCTCCTGAAAACAAGCAAAAACAACTTGGGAAAAATATTTAGTGCTGATATATTGTAGTATCAGGCTATTTTTCTTATTGTTCTTACAAATCCTAAAAAGATACTTCATTCCCTTTTCTGGGTGCCTAATGAAAATGAATCAGTTGAAGGCTTGAATACTATATCTGACCCCCATTCACATTGCGATTTCTAGTCCATCCTGACATTGTTTTCAAAACTGGCACCTGAAAAACATTTCAGGTAATATGGCTCAGTTGATAGGGTTTGGGCTTTTGTGGAAATGCAGACTTTTAAAAAATGTTTGTTTTTAGTTTTTTCAGATATTTTTTCTCTGGTTACACAAGCTAGCACATGCTGACAATGCCATGTTTCCTGAAATTTTTTTAGGAACTGATCTTAGAGAAAACAGGCAGGAAACATCATTTAAAAAGTCTGGATTAGGTCTCTCTCTCTCTCTCTCTCAATGTTAGCTGCTACATGTTGAATCGTACAAGCTGATTTTCCAACAAATCTGTTTATATAGTTTGTGCAGCAGAGAGCTGAATCAAGTCATTGGTATAAATTGTTGATGTTGGTTTACAAAGCCAAGCCTACCTACCTCTTGAATTTGCTGCCATTGTTTTCCCTCCCCACCATCCCCCATCATCATTAGATTTGTTGTCTTTTAGTAAAAAACATTTTTAAACATTTTTGTTCATTACTATTTCAATGTCTTCCTTTTAGCTTTCCATCACTTGGATACAGGTATTTAATTGTTTCTAGACAGGGATTCTGAAGAGTTCACCCTGTGCTAAAAATAACCTTAGATTATATAGTTCTTTCTTCATTTTTTTTAAGTGCTGATAAAACATAAATTTTATCTATATGTATAAATATGGCTAGGAGTGACAAGCAGCTGTATGTTGAACCCAGCACCTGCCACTGCCCCAGAGCAGATTCCAGGGTGCAGTGCAGATGCTGGACGCTTGTTGGTCCCAGCCCTCACCACCACACTAGAGTCTCCTGATTGTATTGCCTCTGTGGAGCAGTCAACACATTAGCTCAGCACATGTTAGGTAATATGATCTGGAGACACTCCATGCTGGAAAAATCCTAACTTTACTATGATGTGAAAGCACTTATCCTGCATTTTATTGTGTGAACACTTGGACACTAATGTTTTAAATGCAGTTAAGCTATCCTAAGTTTAACGTATGACAAGGCCCTCAGAGTCTTGTTTTTTAAATAGTCATTTTAGTGTAATATCTTAAAATTATTCTAAATCAAGTAGAAACTGAAGGGAGAGATAAGAAAATGTCATTATTAAGACATACCCACTCCTCTCCACCACATTTAATTTTGCAGGTTGTAGTCATCAGTATGTTAGGGGTGTGTGAAGCGGGCTGTATTCAATTCAGATTCAACTTGATTCAGCAGACAATGATTCAAGGCCCTGATTTGGATCACTGTCCTGATTTGATTCGGCTGAATCTGAAGATTTGATTCTGGTTCGGAGAATCAGTGATTCAGTCATAGACATAGCTTTATGTTTTTTCTACATACCTCAAGGTACTAGGCGCAGCTTGTGAACGCTGAGATGGTGGGGTGGATGGAGCGTCCCATGGGAGCGCGGGGGGGGGATTCCTCTGCGCGCTTGGCAGCAGACCCAGAAATGGACCAGAAGTATTTCCAGTCCATTTCTGGGTCTGCTGTCAAGCATGCAGGGGTCCTCCCCCATACCCACCCAGCTCAGCGATTGGCCACAGGGCATCCTGGATGCCCCCTCAGACCCAGGAGGCACCAGTCACTGAACCAGGGTGTGGAAAGGTCCCCTGCATGCTCCACAGCAGACCCAGAAGTGGACCAACTTCCGGGTCCACCGCCAGGCACGCTGGGGACCTCCCCCCGTGCTCCCATGGTACACTCCGTCCACCCCAGCATCTCAGTGTTCATGAGCCTTCTGGTACCTTGAGGTATGTAGAAAAAACATTTAAAGCTGTATATGTCCGAATCATTGAATCTCTCTGAATTGAATCAGAGGGTTCTGATTCAATTCGGAGAGTTTAAAGGGTCTCCTGATTCAATCTGGATTCAGATACTTGGCCACTGAATCGGGCCAAATCTTCTCCAAATCAAATCAGCAACTGAAGCGTCACACATCCCTACAGTATGTACCCAGAGAGATATATAGTGCCAAAATTCAACAAGGAAGTGTTACGTTCCATTTGAAGAGCCTTTAAACCAGAAATGTTGCTTTTCTCCATCATGAGTAAGAGAGCAGTGAATAAAGCAAGTGCCTTTTGACAGATGTTCTCAATCCTTGAGTATACATACATACTCACTGTTTTGGGTAATTCTGCGTTGCTGGAGAAATGGTCCCCTCAGTCAATACATTCACATGTTGCTTAAATATGTATTTCTCCATTTTGCTTCATAGGTAATGCTTTTGCATTAGTGGTTGTATTCATTTCTGGTCAAATTAATGAAAAATATTTAATTACTTATGATAGAGATGTGGGGATACCAAGTTACTGGCCCCACAGACACAGGGATAGCAGCCTTAGTAAGCTGTGCTCATAAAACAAACTAATTTTATGACAGAATCTTTCAGTTGGGTCACAAGGGAAGTAATGTTCAAACCTGAAGTGGTATTCCTTATAAGTTATTTTTATGTGAGATGATTGTATATTTTTAGTAGTGTGGCAAATCCTGGGCTGAAAATGACTATTTCTTGTGCAGTTCCATTTAGTAGTTACAGTGAGGCACTTCTGAATGAATATTAGTAATGATTAATATTGATTTCATGGTGTTTTGGAATCTTTGTACCTTATTAACTTCTAGAAGTTAAACTAAATCCAGAAAGTGGCCAACTTTTCTTAAATTTTGTGTGTCACCCCAGTAATGTAGTCTTCCAGACTGATCCCATTGCTCCCTTTCCCTTACCACAATGGATATTCAGTGAAAGAGGATAAAAGCATAAAGAAGAAAACAGGCCTACTCTGGCATTACATATTGTTATGAGTAACTGTCACATCTTCTGTTTGCACAGGGATTTGGCAGCAGATCTTCTCATGATGACACCCAATAATGAACTGCAGTTGGTAAAGCTCTGTGCTTTCTATCCTGGGTCTGTGGCAGAGATAAATGACTTACATGAAAAGGTAACTTCAAGAACCATTTACTTGAACAGTAGACAGAAGTTATATATTGATCTGTTTCTTAATGAGTAGATATGTTCCACTACTAACAGGAAATGTTCATTTGCTTTATATTATGTGGCTAGTAACAAAGTAAGGTCAGGTTCTCTACGTAATGAGAATTTGGTTTTCCCTTATGGAGTTTACCATCCCCTTGTCATGGAAGTCTGGCCTCACTCCCACACACAAGATTTCCTTCCCTACCATCCTGACTGTATCTGGTGGCTACTGTCTCCCTAGCCTGACATACTTCCTTTGCAGCCTGGAAAAATCTGTTAACACTGCTTGCTTGACTTCTGATTCTGACTGCACATCTAGCTGTTACACAAAGTAGCCTTGCCATGAAAAATCCGTGCAAAGAAGGACTGTGGAATGGGGATGCTAACATTTACCAGGGTTTGGAGACTAGACCGTCTGCTCCTCTAGTTCACTCCTTTAGGTCATAAGAGTCATTGACTTAGTGTGGTTACATACATTAAATAATCTCATCAAATGATGACAATTGCTTTTTTCTTTCTGCTGGAGGTATTCTGATTTGACTATACTATGTGTGAATCACACTGCTTGCTACCATATTCAAACAAAATCATTTCTTTGTAAAACCTTTGTTTTCTAGTGTAATCTACCAGGTGTAGAAGAATGTTTGCAGTTCGCAGAGACAGCTGAGGCAACTGGAGATTTATTTGAAGCCATAAAGTATTATTTGCTAAGTACAGAACCAGAAAAAGCCCTTCCTATTGGCATTCAGTATGTTAAAGGTATGCTTCTGAATGGAAGAGACTGATCTAAATGGAGTAAAATGTTTCAGTTTTTGGCCGCTTATTTATTGTCCCTCTTGTTTTTTCATATTTTCCAACAGAACAAATTAGTAGCTCAGATTGGACTTTGGATTCAGTATGCCCATACCTTGATCTTCTAAGCTATATACGCACAGAACGATTGGTGCTGCATAAATGTAGTGAGTGAGTATATTTTGTCACAATTATAAAATTGATACTTCTCTTCTTTACAGTTATGGAATGTCTTTCTTGCCCATGGTCAGTAAGCACTTGGAAATCTTTCCATCTTAGCTCTCAGTTATACCATCTGAATAAAAATTACAAGTACAATCATGCTACTTAATCCTACACTCCTAACTTACACAAGTAAAAGGTTGTTTTTACAAATGTTGAGACTGATAGTTAGACCTTAAATTCAGATTCAGGCAAATTGTTTGTGTTCATAGTAACAGACTATGATCTTTGCAGAGACTAATGTAGCCTTCTGCTGAGCTGAAAACTCATGTCACAGAGATGATGAAATTGTTGGGAGCACTTCAGACTACAACTTGTTTGGGGTTTTTTTTGGAAAGGTTATGAAGAAGGTAGCTAGCTGTAAGATGGAGCTTATGTAGCCTCTAGTCACCACCTATACCTTGACAATCATTAAATAGTTGTTGGTCTGTGCTCAATACAAAGGCTGAATTTCTTGCATTAGTATTAGACTTGTCAGCTGCCTTTGAAACTGCTGTTCATGAAATTTTGATAACTTAGAGCTGGAAAACACCAGTTTTATCAAAAATGAAACATTTTGTGAAAATGAGTTGAATTTAACTAAACTAGCAGACTGCAGACAGGGTATTATCTGCAAGGCATCCCTGCAAGGGATCAGGGTGGCTTGGGAGGCAGGAGGGGGGTGGGGCCAGGCAGGGCAGGGATCAAGGGGGTTCAGGGGCAGGTGGGGGGGTGGCAGGGCAGAGATGGGGGGCTCAGGGTGCAGGCGGGAGGTTGGGGGGGTGGCAGGGCAGGGATTAGGAGGGCTCGGGGGGCAGGCAGGGGGTGGGGCCTCACAAACAGGCAGCGTGCTTCAGCACCAGGGCAAGAGTTAACTACAGAGATGCTCTGGCAGCCAGAGTATCTCTATGGAGGACCCAGCCTCCAGTTACCCTGCCCCACTTTTTTTTTTCTGCAGGGTCTAATTTTGCCCTCATGCTGCAAACTTGCAGCGCGGGGAACATTTTTTTGTTCCTGCACATGCCTCTTGCAACGTCTCAAAGGCGTTTGAGATGCTGCAAGAAGCACGTGTGGTCTCGTCTGGATGCACCCATGAGGAGTACTACAGGATTTCAATTTATTGCCCTCTTGTATTGATGTGTATAGGCAGCCACTGAGGGAGAAGACTTGGATGTCATTTTTTCCAGTAATGCAACAGCTTTAATCTTTAGGTGTCCAACTCAAGTAATCAAGTAGGAGCAACTGAGAGAATGACTCAGTGTAGTGGTTACATTGGGGCATGTTTAAGAGTCAGCCAGCTCGGGCTTAGGGTCAGTTCAGACAAGACAATTGATGCAGTTCTCCCAAAGGAGAATCAACCAAAGGAGTTGATGGAAATCTTATTTACCCCCAGGTGGGATGGAATTAAACTGCTGTACTTAACCAGAATTCATAACTTTATAGTTTGGTAAGACTGTGGGCTACTAGTTAGACACTTAAAGGATCAGCTAGCTGTGGTAGTTTAAAGGGCATATTTCTATCCAGGTATGGCTAGATTTGCACAGTATTATCTTTCAGATGCAATCTTGCTACAGTTGTTTATGCTCATGTCAGTTTAAACTTACATACCCAAAATGCTAGGAAGGGCTACTGTACCAAAGTTGAAGCTGTAATTAGGTGCAGAAAGGTAACTACCATTTTTGAAGGTAGAGTGTGATTACAGAGCTTTGAGCTCTTCATGGTTCCTTATGACTATTCAGATTTATAGCTACTAGCTTTTACATATAAAACTCACAGTAGCCAGGGCCCTGCCTATTTGAAGGACTGTCCCTTAAGTCCTTGGTCTTCTGTCAAGTCAAGACCAGACTTTGATACGAAACCAGCCTCAAAATGGAGAGGAGCTGGTGAGGCATTATTATGTAAGGGTCCCAGGGCTCTGTGATCCCATCCTGCTGCTGTTCTGAAATAAATATGAAGGGTATGGTTTCCATTTGAGAGAGAATTCCAATGATGTTATGGCCCTGGAACACTGTTTAGGCTTCTATAGCAATGAAGGAAGAGTATTACCATATTTTTTCATCAGGACAGTTTCTGGTCTTATTTGAAATCACTGGCATCAAAGATTATATAAAAAGGGTCATGTTGTTCAGTATAACCATACTATATTGTCAAGGAAAGCATTCCAGCAGTTATTTACACTGGAATTATTAAAACTTCATGTCAGAACTTAAAAGGTAGCAAAGTTGTAATGTCCCATCTTTACAGTGCTCTTATTCTTTACACTCGTGTTGCTGTTTTTTAACTCATTATATACTAAGAACCAAGAGTTGATCCTTATAAGAACACATATTTGTGTTTCATGTTCATTTCAGCAGAACCTCTTTCAAAAGTCATTAAAGGAATGTTGGCCAAATTTACTTCTCATATAATTGCACATAAATCCAGTGACATCTGAGTCACTCATAGTGTAACACCTGACACTAACAAGGAACTTAACCTGCTTGGTTAAGTGAAAAAATGAATTAATCAACCTATTGAAACCTTAGCTTTTTACAGCAAATGAAAATGGTTGATACTTTACAATTGCTCACAAAATACTGTTCATTTCAATAACTTGTTTTTGTTAATAATTGAAATCCAGGTGCTGTCTGTTCAATAGTCATAAAGATGCACTATCCTACTTCAAAGCACTACTTCACAGTTAGGGTGACTAGGATCTTGAACCAATTTCCAAGGGAAGTGGTGCTGGCTTCTACCCTGGGGGGTCTTCAAAAGGAGGCTAGATAATCACCTAGCCAGGGTCATTTGACCCCAGCATTCTTTCCTGCCCATGGCAGGGGGTCGGACTTCATGATCTGCTCAGGTCCCTTCCAACCCTACCAACTATGAAACCCAGATCTGAGGACTTTTAGGGTACATTGCACAACCTATTTATTTTGCCTTTTGTGGAAAATGAGATTTGCATTAGTTTTTGTAAGTATCACGTGCACTTTGGCTTGTTTCATATTTAATTCTTTGGAGTTTGGCAGATAATATCAAAGACAACTGTTACAAGTGACCTGTTAGAAGAAAAAACAATGACTGAGATGAGAAGCTTCTCAAGGAAAGAATTGGAGTGTGGGGTACTATTAAGTGGGGAATACACTTGGGTTTCTCTTTATGCAAATTAGTTTTGTGGAAATTTGCTTATATGTGATGACCTTATCTATACCAGAAACTCGCATTGTGCAAGAAAAGTTTGATCTTGTTCAAAGAAGCATGCAACATGATTATGCAGTGATGTGAGTGAAGCATTGGGGAGTGAGGTATGAGGCAGGTGTGCAACACCATCATGCATTTGCCTCAGTCTCACATCGTCCATTGTTCCCTGCAGTGCTATGCTACTTGTACTCGTATTGTGGTGCATCTATTTGCCTTTATTATTGAACTCAATAAAATGTCTAAGCAATCTTCTAATGCATCTCCTAACCCCACTTCTGAGCCAGCCATAAAGTGAAAAAGGAGGCTGGTACATATCCCTGTTAATTACATGTAATAATGGATTTGCTTTATGCAAATTTGCTTTACGCAAGGTTTTTTTGCAACACAGCCCTCGCATAAAGAGAGACCCAAGTGTACTCTGCATGGTTTCATATGGCTCTGAATCTGGGATCAAAGGGATTTTTGTAAAACCTTTTACAATTAAAATCCAGTAAGAGACCCCCTAGAACAGAGAAGGGAGAATGTGAATTGTCATTGGTTGTTGGAGAGAGGCAAAACACATACTAACAGCAGCAAGTAGGCATTGTTCCTTAGAAAGTTGTAGGTAGTTGGGCTAGATTTCACTAGAACTTCCAAGTCATGGTTCAGGTTGAGTAAGGGGACAATATTTTATGCTTTGGCTGCTATTCACCATTTGGTGAACAAATAACAATGCTTTTTGAAGAAGGTATAATCAAGTCACTTTATGCGGAGGAAAAAGGGTTTACAGACACCAGACACAGCTAGATCTGTAATGTTAATGTGTCTAGGTCTACAATGGATGGCTACTGAGTTTCCACCCTTGAGACAGGTACAGGAAGCCATCTGTCACTCCATGGGTGCGCTACAGAGGAACTGAATGCAGTTTAAAGGACTTTGCCCGGAGGGATTGAAAGTGGCCTAAAGATTGTGGCTGTAAACAGACTTTGCTTTTGTACCACCACAAAAATGATCTGCCCATGCTCACTAGCTGCCCTAGGCAGCTGCTCCTGGGGCATCTGGGGCCTGATACTGCATGCCCCTGCAATGCCTGTGTGCCTTTCCAGGTCAATGCCTGTGTGCCTTTCCAGAAGCCCTGGCAGTGCCTGCCCAGGTTCCTCCAGTTGGGATTTCCCCAGGCTCCAGTGCAGCCCCAGGTTTGGGGCTGCCAAAGAACTGATTGGTAGTCTCAGCCCCAAGACTAAATCAGAGTAAGTTTGACACTCTACTGTGGTCCCAGGGCTGAGACTGCCAATCAGTTGATTAATGGTCCCAGCCTGTGGACTTCCCCAGCGCAAGTTGGAGATTTTGAGGAGTGCTCATGGAGTCCCTGGGCATGGGGCTCTGCAAATGGGGAAACTGGGGTTTCACTCTTTATAGGGATGTTCAGGACTGTTTTCCTGTTTCCAGAGGGGTAGCCAGAGTATTGTCCTGCAAGATCAAGCCCCAGTCACTCCCAAGAGGGCCCTGCAAGATAACACACAACATCCATTTTGCCTAGTGAAGCAGATCAGTTGTGCTGGGACGCATCTCAACACAGTTGATCCACTTCATTTGGCAATTTCTGTTTATACCCTATGACACCGGGTCTTTGGGAAGGGTGGGAGAGATTGAAGAAGTGGTTAGTATAACAGATTATTTGTTTTTGGAGTTTCAACATGCTAAAAGGAGTAAGCCAGCTGAAACTTATATTTGACCTGTAAGTACAAATAATTGTAACACAGTTTGGAGGCTGCACGTGTAGTCTTTTATTTTCAGACTGTAATAAAAAAAAAAAAATGGAATCAGTATAAGGCAGTTGAAGTATAGTTTATTCAACCATAAACCTAATCCAACCATTTATATTTCCTGTGAAGTATAAGATGGTATGTTAAAAAAAAGAAAGAATAATGGTCTGTTTGTTTGAAGTTTCTGTGTTTGGTTAAAACTCTTAACTTTGCTATATACTGTTCTATTCTTAGATTTCGGAATGAGCTGCTGATACTGTGTGGTTACATTGGTGCTTTACTTGCTATAAGGAGACAGTACAATAGCATTGTACCTGCACTTTATGAATATACAAGGTAATATTTCCCTATCTATAGTAGTAGCACCCCACAGATTCAATCAGGTTAGTTATATTCAGTCAGGTTAGTTATACCTTGTATGTAGTTTCTGTCCCCAGAAGTTTATCAGTGTAAGATCCCAATTCTAGTATGAGGAAAGGGAAGTACCTTGTGCTCTGCTGACTTCTTTGGTCCAGTACAGTGGTACAAGGGTCAGCTTGAATGCAGCCTTTTGCAAAATCTGGGCTAAGTGGGTCAAACTACTTGGTCCTAAAAACACAGGTTGGTTTGTAAAGGGATAATTATTCTAACTGGCCTTGAATGATCACAAGTTGTCACCTCTGTTGCGTCATTCTGCTTAAAATTGTTGTTTTTTCCCAAATCGTTATGAAAAAGTGTCTTTATAGGAGGTATACTATCACTGTGGAAACAGTAAGTTAGTAATAGATAGCATTTAGTGAACAGGTTTTTTTCTGGCCTAAATTTGTGGTGAGCTTTAAAACTTCTGAGGACCTAGAGAAGTCCTGTAGGATTTGAGACAATAGGATTGTTCTAAAGATATTTTTTTTAACTGACCCAGCACATCCTCCCAGTTGTAGGAATCATGACTCATTCAGCTTTGCTTCAGAACACCAATTAAAGTCAAATGTCAGTATATCAAAAACTGGTTCAAAGTCTGTCCAAACTTCATGGCTAACTAGCACAGCCAAAATATAGAAAGGCTTTGAAGAATATTGTAGGGATTAAATCTGGATAATTTAAATTAAAATAAAGAAAAAGTGTTCTTATACCTGAAATCTTAAATATTCCAAAGTTAAACAGCAGTGGCATAGTAAAAAGCACAAATTAGAAGTATCAATTCAAAATATATTTTAAAAGATTTATATTGCTAATTTCTAGTATCTTTTCTCTTCGAGTAAATTTACGTTAGAACTGATTTTGAACTTTATCCATAATAAAATATTGTAGGTACAAAATTTTAATTAAATTTTGTTCCTTTTCAGTCAGCTTCTAAAACGACGGGAGGTATCTGTACCCCTGAAAATTGAATGGCTCTCTGATGAACTAGATGCGTGGAGAGCTTGTACACAGTTAGCCAAGTAAGTGTAAAATGCAAAATTGTCAGAATGGAGATTGCTGCCATGTAAATATGCATATTTCAATAAAACTTTTGATTTTTTTCTTTCTAGAATTTGAAGGCTGTTCTTATGTAAAGACAGAAAGTATTTTGAAATCTGTGGATCCTGAGTTGAATTGCAAATGAACATGTTTAAAATATGTGTTTTGCTCACAGATCTACTGATGAATCACCATATACCCCTCCATCAGACTCCCAGAGAATGATTTATTCAACACTTGTATCACGAATGCAAGAGGAGCCTCTGAAAGGACTGGTTGGACCGGATTATGTCACTGGATCTAATCTTCCTAGTCACTCAGATGTTCACATCTCTTGTTTAACAGGATTAAGGATACAGGTATTTTTTCAGAGCCATATTCCTTTGGATTACTGTTTTAAAAAGTAACTCTTATGTGGTCATGCGAGTTCCTTTTAAGTGAAAAAGCACAAATGGAAACTCGTAATGATTGAGGCTTCCAGGGTTCTTAAAGAATAGAATCGCTAAAAAAGAAAAAGGGAGATTGTAGAGTATTCCCTTTGTCAAAAGCTGCCATTTTCTGTTAACTATGCTTTAGATAGAGTTTATATGGTTATATAGTTTTAATGAGGATGAAATCACCACTTGGAACAGTCAAAAATTGTTCGCAGCAGTCAAAAATTGAAACACAATTGCTGTTATTAAAGCAAATGTGAGCCAGTAGCTACCTCTTCACTTTGGTTTGAATTGAAAATAATGGAAGGGATATATCAAATAGTATTTCTTCTTATGCTATGCATTTCTAGAATGCCAAGTATTGTAGTATCTGAGCCATTAAATTAAATAGGGTGTCAAAGATATGGCCTGTGGGCCTCACCTGACTTATGAGCCGTGTCATCTAGGCTATGGGGTTCCTGGAGGAGCTGACAACATGGGGGTGGGACAAGCAGGCACAGAGCCCACCACCAAAAATTCAAGGTATGTTGAGGACGTGTTTAGGTAGCATAAGCAGGCAACAGCTCTGCAAATTCCCATGGCTCCCTGGGTCTATATTCAGAGACGATCTAAGCAGGGTGCAAGGCCCAGGGCAAATCAGCCTGTGAGGTATGTTGTTGCTGCCATTTTTGGAGATAGAGAAAGGGACTCAGTTTTGTTAGGCTCATTTATTTACACTTATAGGAAGCTAAGTCCATGTGGCTTGCCATATCAGTAACAGCCCAGGCCCATAGAGAAACAAGGCTGCCTATGGTGCCTGTTGTAAGGCGCAGGTATAAATAACTATAGTTTGGGAATACACCAGTATTATTGTAAAATGCATCTAACTCAAACCTTAGGGAATGTAAAACAGGTCTGTTTGCCTGGTAAGTATAGTTCTCTAAATTGAGTATAGAAGTTTTAATCAGAGTTATTATCAGGTGTAACTTTTTAAGTTGAGTGAAGCTACTGTATAAAGTGAGGTTGCATCAAGTCAAAATATACATTTGTTTTTACTAGATTGCAGCTTCTCTGCAAATATGATACAGGATATGTATCTTCTCTTTCTTCCCTTCCTCAAACATTCTTATTTTACAGGGGCCTGTGTTTTTCCTTGAAGATGGAAAATCAGTTATTTCTCTGAATGATGCTTTGATGTGGGCCAAAGTGAATGCCTTCTCACCATTAGGAACAGGAATAAGGCTCAACCCATTCTAAGACTGTTTTCATTGTAATCTCTAGTGATTGAAATGAGCAACATCCTGAAGATTAATATTAAATTTTAATCTTGATCATCAAGGACAAAGATGGCAGTTCCTTCCTCCTGAAGGATAGTTACTTGAATTTTGCAAATTGTAAAAAAGAAAATGAAAAGGGTTTTTTTAATTAATATGTAAGTTATTTAATAATCCAAAGAAGAAAAGTTATTTGATAATCCAAAGAAAAAAGTCCTAATTTACGTAATTGACAGCCATGGGGGATTTTTTTAGAAGGATCTGTACTGTTGTCAATCAACACAAACATAGTTCAGTAACTCGTATGCAAACAAATAACTTGTAAAGCAAGTAAACAACTGTCTACATTATCAACATACGGGGTAGCCAAAACTGTGAAATTCATAAAACATGTTTGTAAATACATCATCATATAAATGATTTATGCTTTTATGGATAGTCATTGTAATGCATCTATTTTTAGAAGGACCAAAAATCTGTCTGACTTTCATTCATCCTGTATCCCCTTTTATCTTTAACAGTAAAATGTGATTCTCAAGTGAAAGTGTAAATTAAATGAGTTCATAGCCCAAAAAACTCCAATTTTTAGTTAAAGACATATTTCCACGGATTTAATATTTAGCTTTACCAGTAATAAAGAGAAGTCAAATATAGCAGCACTGTTTGTTTAGTTATGTTTTGATGAATACTTGATTAGGGTAAATCAATATATTTTCTAGTAAGATCATCTTTGGCAACTTTCCCTATTATATTTGAATGAGATAAAAATGCATTTATGAACCTTTTAAAATCAAGGTTGTAAGTACTGAACCAGCATATTTAATGAAGAATTACTGAAATCCATTATGTATATTAATAACACTGTGTTTTTTGGATTTTGTATAGGCTGTAAAAAGCATATGGTATGAAGGACCTGATACTCAGGCATCGCTTTATTTAGTTACACTTGGTTAGTCAAGACTTATGATCTGTGCCCAAATTAAACTAAATATGATGGCAATAGAATCTGAGTAGTAGTGAAATTGTAAAAAGTTGTGTGTAACATCAAACACTGCCATGAGGGAAAAAAAGTCCCATATTCCTAGCCAGAAGTACTTTTCTGTAAAGTAGCATTAGAGATCCCTTGGGTCTAGTGCCTAGTCAGTCTGTTGATAGCATGGTGAAAAGAACATACCTTACCTGCTCTAACTGTCTCCTCTTCTTAAAATAGTTCTAGCTATTGTATAATGAAAGATCAGAAAATGGCTGAACAATTTTTAAAGAATCATTGCAAAATAAAAAAAACCCACAATATTGAAAACTCACAAAGATGACAGTTTTAAGTAGCCTTTATCTACTTGCAGCCTTGCAAAACTTAATAGAATATAATCAATCCTCATAATACCTTAGTGCAGGGAATGGCAACCTGTGACTTGTGAGCTGCATCCAACCTGCAGAGCCATTCGATCCAGCCTGTACTGTCACAGGGAGAACTGGCACAAGCGAAATCCTAGTGTCCACTCATCTCTGACTCGAACTGAGGCATTTGGCCTGCATCCTAAAAAGGTTGCTAACCACTGCCTTAATGAAGTGATAGTCTCTTTTTATAAATGGGTAAAATGAGGCAGAGTGATTTGCCCAAGGCCAGAGAGGAAGTAAATAAAAAACAAACAAAAAAACTGGTAACTCAGGAAATCCTGGCTCCCAATACACATATTATTGTCCATGTCTCATTCGTTATGTTGGTAAAATAATTTTCAAAATTGTTAAAGGTATATTCATAGTTTATTCTACCAAGGAATTAGCAAACTTAATTTTTACAGGAATTTTTGGTATCACA
This sequence comes from Crocodylus siamensis, assembly GCF_052110815.1. Taxonomy (NCBI): domain Eukaryota; kingdom Metazoa; phylum Chordata; order Crocodylia; family Crocodylidae; genus Crocodylus; species Crocodylus siamensis. The sequence goes on along the minus strand of NC_143396.1, from coordinate 74,105,224 downwards.
AAGACAAAATATGAGATCTGTTTTGTATGTCAGCAGCGTACACCATACATCTTTCGCACACACTTATCTGTGCACTGGAATTAAATGCTTTACTTTATTGCATCCATTATTTAGCCATTGTTTCTCTTTTATATATTTAATTCTCTCTGTAATTTACAGATTCTGTTGCAATTCAGGAAAAAAAAGGATCCATAATACTAGTTTGTGGAAGAATTATAGCTTCTTCAGCTACAAATATATCTGAGGGGTTATTTTTGCCTAATGAACAATAAATAATGGTCTTGTTTTATGGGATTTATGCAGCCTTTGTATATATGGAAAAGAAATATAGGTACTTAAGAGACTGCAGGGAGGAGTGACAGGAAATTATTATGAAGCTCTGTATTTATTTGCCTGAATTTGGATCTAAAAGACTGACTCAGCTGTCATCCTGCTCTTCTTTAAATCTCTTGTAGTGTCCTGGAAACTGATACGGAAATTTCAAGATATAAATATATTGCAAACATGTAGTATAACTGCATAAATGTGTGGAAGTTGTGCCTTAATATGGAACCTGAAATAAATCTATCCTCTTTAAATTATACATTGAGGAGGGTAATTTATTTTTTTCATTATTAGGTTTAGAGTATAAAAATTGAGTCAAAGGGCACTTTTTAAATGAGGAAAATGTCAGGTAACAGTCATTGTCAACAAAAATGATGGTGCATTTACTTTATGGTAGTCTTTACCATATATGGAGAAAAAACATGAAAACTGTTGTAGTAAGAGGTACATTTATTGTAACAACTCCAGTCACAACTGTTCAAACATAGCTGTATCAATGTTTTAAAAACAATTTCAGGCTGTTTGCTAAAATGTGACTTCACTGTCAAGCAGAACTGATCAAAAAGAGGTATTTCCCCTTGAAATTAAAAACCTTTCTGATTTCTTCACCTTCAAACAATGTGTGTTTTTTCTCTATAGTGTTACCTTTATAGCATTCCATAAGAAGAAATGTTATTTTACATATACTTTTGTCTAGCAGGTATCAAAAGGATATTCTAATTTTAGTGACTTTGGGGTAAGTTTTAAACTAGTAAATTACCTCTTAAAATCCTTTTTGTCAAAGTGAAAATGAATTTTTCAAAATTGTTGCAATTGTTCTGCACTTCACTGAGTGGAAAGCAATGCCAAATGTTAAACTGTAAAGCCAGACTCTTGTTCCTATTACTTTTCCTTGTGTTTAAAACTGTCTTTAAAACTAACATGTCTCTAAAATAAGACTCCAGACCTGTTCATTTTTGAGACATTTATAAGATGATGATCACTAATGAAATGTTGCAGCCTTAACAATGGATGCAATATCTTTTAAACCAATCAGAGCAATATTTATTTCTCCAAAAAAGAAAACTTCTTAATGTACAGCACTTCCTTCAGAGTTGTATATTTATTAAGGCAATGGAAGCCAGAATTAGCTTTGATTTAGATAAAATTAACCATGAAACACTTATTCCAAACAAAGGAGTGATTAGTAAAAAGACAATTCACACTTTTAGAATATGCCAAGGTACAAAGACACCAGGCACAGCCATCAGATTTATTAACCTCAGCACATTCCACAAGGTACAAAACGGTCATACACCATCATCACTGAAAACTTTAAAAGCAGAATTTCAATAATAAAGGATCTGAAATAGTAAGGCCATTCACTCTAATCAAGCCTAAGAAGGACCCAGGTTGTAACAGCAAGTATAATATCAAGTCAGTGAAGACACCCTTCTAAAAACAGAAAAACTCTGATGATAGGTTTTAGATACTGCTTTAGAGACATTTAAGCTTGTTGCACTTTTTAATACATACCAAGTTTTAAATGGCATTTACTAGAAGGAAACAATGCTCTGCTTACCAGACACTAAACCTAATCAGGGTGTCTTCCTCTTCACCCCCCCCCCAGCAACAAATTGGTTTTATAAGGGATTTATAATCAGCATTTGTGCATTTCATAAGTCAGACCTCTCCAAGATTGCTTTCCAGTGTTCAGTTAGTTCTTTTCTTGAGATGCCTGGAACGCCACACTTACTCCACAGACAAAGAGGATCTGTCGGCTTGTTTCACTTGGATTTCTTTGAAATGAACAGAAGTTTTGCTTCTGATTTCTGGTAGACCCACATCTAAACAAAATAATTAGCAAGTGATAAATGAATACTTATTCAAAAATCACTATTTAACAATTAAAAAAAAACTAGACTGGGCAATGTCATTTTAATAAGTATATTACAGGAATATTTTCTAATTTGAATATAATTTTAGCTCTGCCATGAGCAGTGTCATTGTCCTAGTGTAAAGCTGCTTATACTGCTGTAGCTTATCTCTTCCTAGGAAAAGGAATCAACAGTTTTATACTAAAGGTACACATTGGTCCATAGCATATCGGTACTGGTAAAAGGAAAACTGAAATCGGCAATCGGCTTTTTTTGGCTGATGATGTCACCAATAAATGGGCATGCATACGCACAGCCGCAGCATGCAGATGGCCAGCCTGGCAGCTTGCAGAGCAGTGATCTGGTAAGTCTGTTGTGGGGAAGGGAAGGGACAGGGAGAGGGAAAGGACATGGGGCAAGGACAAGGCAGATCAAGGCCTCTGCTGTGAGGGAATGAGGCAGGGCACATGCTGCCCAGCTGGTTAATCCAGGGGGTGCAGGGAGGGGAGGGACAGATCCCACTGTTGCACACACCCTGGGGAGAGACCAAGGGGGTGGTACGCCCCTGGGATCTGTGTGCAGGGCAAGGGGTGGGCTGATGCTGGGGCCAGGGGCAGCACTGGGCTCTTCTCAGCACAGGGGGGCTGGGCCAGGGCTGCGCAACTGCAAGGTGGGGCTAAGGAGGGAGAGCTATAGCAAATTTTGAGAGTACTGTAGCCCCTCTCATAGCCCACCACACCCCAGTGCCACTGCTGCCCTCCCTGAGCACAGTCCCAGCCCAACCAACCCCTGCTGGGAAGAGCCCAGCACTGCCCCTGGCCCCAGTCCACAGCAGAGCCTGCCCCGCACACAGAACTGGGGAGGTGGGGGTGGAAACGCCCCACATGGCTCCCCTCGGTGTGTGCAGAGTGGCAGGATTCACCCCCCCAGAGAAGTTGTTCGCGGTTCTGCCCGACACTCCACCCTACCCTGTCTGGGCAGGCCTTACCCCAGCCCCATTCCCTCCCTCACTGCAGGCGCCTCGATCTGTCACCTCTCCCTCCCTCCCCCCCACATTCCCCATCCCCCACAAAAGACTTACCAGCTGGATGGTGCTCTCCAAGCAGCTGGGCTGCATACTGGCAATCAGATCAGTATCGGCCGATATGGCTTATTAACAATTGGCCATCGGTACCAGCCTAAAATATCTTTATTGGTGCACCCCTACTTTATACTGATAATTGACTCTCATACGAGACTTAACTCTTTATACAAATAGGTTAAATTAATCTATGTGCCACAACAAAAAGAGATGAAAGAGTACAACTGTTTGGATCAGGTGACACTTTGAGATGGACTAATACATAAAATTTGTAGCTGCTCTCCTCCATTATCTCACATACAGATTCTACACTGAAGAACTGATACTATCTGTGGTACTAAGTAAAGTCAAAATTATAAACCAAGAGTCTATCACATGAAAGAAAAGCCATTTTGAATCCTGAATATAAGCAAATATTGTGGTTGCCAAACCACAGAGGTAGACTTGCTCTCAAAGGGAAGTTATATGAAAACAACATTCTTTTATAACTGAAATGGTTTAGTTTTAAAGCTACAGATTTTAGTAAAAATACATCTGTATGATCAAGGTTTACCACCTGAATACTGTAAATCCCTAACCATCTGAAGGAATGCTTGGAATGACTACTTACAGGACATAGAAGAAAGTTTTTCCCTTTGGCTATTAATGATCATCTCAGTAGAAGCAAGACGAGAAGGATGACGAACAGCACATTCTCCCAAGCTTGGTTTAATGTTAAACCGCTCTATAAAACAAGAAATCACATTCTGCTTGGTATAGTAGAGAGATGTTCTGGTCTTCATGTTTTACCAGGTCAGCTCTTAATTTCTTTATTTAAAAAAGGCAAGGATTTCTTGGGGTGATATCTTTTACTGGCCAAACTGCACCATTGGGATAAAGTCAGACAAGCTTTTGAATGTAAGGCATTCCTACTGCCACTGATAAAAATTCAATAAAATCAAGACTTAAAATATGGCAAAATGAAAGAAGTGCCCCAGCAAAACATGCAGTCTTTTATTCTCCAAAACAAAGGAACAATTTACATTACAAAAATTCTTTAGGTCACAGTAATTTTTTACAGTCGACCACATTCCTGTGACATGCAGTCTAATTAATTTAAGTCAATCTAATAAGTAAGAACCTAGAAAAATCTAATACTTGAGTGCTTTTCTATTGGGAAATCAGTTGGAATACTTTGCTAGAGCCATCTGCAGTCTCTGGTGCAGAGATAATGTTTCAGCAGATCAGACCTACCTAGAAAAAAAAAACACCTGAAGTGATGATGCAAGGGTAGAAACTTATATCTGATATTCAGCTGTATTCTACATTGCTATACCATCCACCATCAGTATTCACTTCAAGTGGAAGTGCCTGTACATGTTTCCTTAGCTAATGTCATCACAATATTTTCTTTACAGTTTCTGGCTACAAGATTCAATCCTGTTCATACTATTCACAACATTCAGTTCTGTTGGCATCACTGAGATAACCAGTCATGGCTGAGGCCAGCATGACTTAAACCCAAGGACAGTCAAATAAATGTCTGAGCACTGTAAATGGAAAACTCATATCTGACAAATCAGATAAGTGAACATGGGAAAACAGGTCTGTTCTTAATACTTGATGTTGCAAAGCCACTCACTTGGGTTCTCTTCCCTTTCTAGCAGTCTCTGTTGCATATGCATATTGATGATAGCGTTAACCTTCTGTCTATTTTTTTTAATGCTTGGCTCTATCATTACTTCTGTTAGCTTAATGTTATTTTTGATAGCCTTTGAAGCTGTTGATCTGGCAACCATTGGTAACTGCTCCTGATAGTAACGGTCTGTAAAGTCAACCTCCCCATCCTGAATATTCTTAATTCTGCAAAAAGGAAAAAGACTCACAAGTTAGTTACATTGTTAACAATAAATACAGAAAACCCTATCATGACTTCTACTTTTAAGGGATCTGTCCAATACTTGCTAATGAATTCCCACAGTTCTACAGTGCAAGTGATCCAGTTTCCATTTTTCTTCTTTATAATGGGGGACCTCACAGTGCAGAGATGTAAGGTGACCTGGCCAAAGACACACCAAGTCTGTCTGTCTCATCCTGAATCCAAAAGATTCTGGCACTTAATCCTGTGTTCAATCAGTTCCATAATCTTTCTGCAAAAAGTGTGGGCTGCTCTTAAAAAATAATTTCTTACGGGCACCCTTATTTCAGATCTTCACAGCAATTCACAACCGGACAATATACGCAAGTTGCAGGTGGCACGGGAAATGTAGAGAGCAAGCAGAAGGAACTGAGAGGATCTGGGAGTCTTGGTAGATCACAGATCAACGTGAGTGCAGTGGGATGCAGCTGCACAAAATGCAAATATAGTTTTGGGATGCACCAATAAAGCATTATGTGCAAGACACAGAAGGTGATAGTGCCTCTCTACTATCTACTTAGCACCAGTTAGGCCACATCTACAATCTCTATCACTGAAAGTGTTCAAGGAAAGGGTGAACTGACCCTGGTAAAGACCAGGGGTTTTCAACCTTTTTAAGGAGTGTATCCCTTCTGGCAGAGCGGCGGGGCGAGGGGGGTGGCTGTGGCGGAACAAGGGGGATGGGCTGGCAGTTTTATAGTTTCATAGTTTGTAGGGTTGGAAGGGACCTGAGCAGAAGTTGGTTCCAGATCCTAGCTGCCCTGACAGTGAAGTAGCGCTTCCTGATGTCTAGTTTGAATCTACCCTCTGCCAGCTTGTGACCATTATTTCTAGTCACACCTGGTAGTGCTCGGGGGAACTTCCCCAATGCCTGCTGGTCCCCTCTGACTAGTTTGTAACAGGCCACTAGATCCCCCCTCAGCCTTCTCTTGCGGAGGCTGAACAGGTTCAGGTCCCTTAGCCTGTCCTCGTAGGGCCTGCTCTGCTGCCCCCGATTGTGCGAGTGCCCCTTCTCTGGAACCTCTCCATGTTGTCCACATCCCTCTTGAAGTGTGGTGTCTAGCTGCGGCCTGACCAGTGTCACACAGAGGAGGAGTATCACCTCCTTGGACCTGCTTGAGATGCATCTGTGGGTGCATAACAAGGTATAGTTGGCTTGCCTGACTGCATCCCCACACTGCTGGCCCATGTTCATCTGCCATGGCCGGATGTAGAGCAGGGGGGGGTTGCACACAATGGTGGTGTGGGGCGGTGTATAGCAGCAGCTTCTGCATGCGAGCTTCCCCCTCCCCTTGCATCCAGCTGGCTGAGGGGCACCTATGCAGCCCGCAGAGGGGAGCCACTGACCTCGCCCCCCCAGCCCTGGTCCTGAAAGGCAGTGGTGCAGGGTGACGGGTGACGGTGCTCCGTCCCCCCCCCCATCCCTTTCTATGTACCTTTTTCTGCTCCCTGGTCTAGACTCTAGGATAATTTAGGAGTAGCTATACCTATGCCCATGCTTCTGTGCTTTGATGGTTGTCACATGGGGCTGGGACAGGATTTTTTTCCTCTCCTGCAACTACATGTCAGGGGTTTATTTATTTATTTTTAAGCCTTCCTCAAAACCAATGGGTATTGGCTGCAACCAACGCTGAGGATTATTCCTGTTATGTACCAATGCTCCTGCTGGGACTTAAATCCAGAGATTCTCAGCTAGAGGACCTTGCCCCTCCACTCAGGGTCAGACTGATCTTTATATTTGGGGTCAGGTAGGAATTTAGCCCATGGTCAGATTGGTATGAACTGTCGGGGGTCATGGCCCTCTTCCTGCGATATCTCAAGCCTCTTTTAACAATTGCTGAAGCAGCAAGTTGTTGGCTGCCACAGCAGCATTCCCATTAAGCTGTGCAGTGTGTGCAGCCCTGCAGGCATGCCTGGCAGCTGCGCATGCCACACAGCTTGAGGGAACACTGTGCCATGGTCTCCCTGCCTTCCCTTGGCAGGTTAGGGTCTTGTGTCGGGGTTGACTGTATAGTTTTGCTAATACATTAGATCAGGGTGTTTCAACCTTTTTTCATTTGCAGACCTCTAAAAATTTGAAGTGAAGATGCAGGTCCCTTTGAAATGTAAGTGTAGATATTCACATACCTTTGATCAGAGTCATCTTTTGCAGAGCCCTTTGATATAGTCTACAGACCAGAGGTTGAAAACCAGTGTGTTAGACAATGGATTTGTATAGGATGGTTTGGATGAATCAGCCTTGTGCAGGGGGCAGGGCTAGATGACTTTCAGAGGTCCTTTCCAACCCTACTTCTCAAGGACTCTAGGACTGGTTACTTCACTCCACTGGGCGTGCAACATAATGGTTTGGAAAGGGTTGGATGACATTTGAGTGCTACTGCCTGACAACACTGTAAACCTTCTCTAGCTAACAGAGCAGAGTGGGACTGTTTATGGACAGCAACTCTCACCGCCTGTTTGTCAGCATGGAGTAGATGTCTTGCACCAGAATCTCTGCAGCTCCCGGTTTACAGTGCATCGTCCCATTAATGAGCTCCTGAACGGGGTTCAGCTTTCTTTTTAGGAAGAACTTTGTCGTACAAGAAGAGAGGGACACAGCTTAGGCTGTGCAAGGGAAGTGCTCCATTTGGCACATGGCGCACGCAGCACCCTCGATCCCAAGTCACCTCCGCCGTACGTGAACATACGCATAAAAACAACTGGCTCCAGATAGTTCAGGCAACTGGCAAGCTGGGGAAAGTCACCTGTCCCACACCCACCCCTGCTCTTGCACAGACTGCCCTCTTCCCCATCCTCGCCAGCTCTCATCAAAGCTCTGTCCCCAGGACCCTGGCCTCCCCACACCAGACCCTCCTCCCTCGCCTTCCCGGTCCCCTCTGTACCAGGCCCCGTTTCCTCACCATGACTCCCACCCCCTACTTTGGGCTGCACCTGCTCACCTTGCCTTGCCCTCCAAAGGCTGGACCCCACCTCCCCATCTTGCCCTGCCCGCCCCTTCCCCATGTCCCGGCCACATATCGGGCCTTGCACCCCCACCCCGCAATGCCAGGCCCCGCCCCGTCTGGCCCCGCCCCCACACCAGGCCCCGCCCGCAGCCCCTCATCAGACCCCGGCACCTGCTGCAGGCGGGCCCAGTTGCAGAGCTTGGTGCGCAGGGAGGTGCCGTTTTGGAAGGCACCGAGGCGCAGGTCTCCCGGGAAGTACCACGAGAAGATCTCTGCCACCAGGACGCCGTTAGCGAAGTCCCGGCCGAAGCGGCGGGGGAAGAAGCTGAGGTCGAGGCTCTGCAGCCAGCGCAGTACGGCGCGGGGCAGCCCAGTCCGCCGCGGCAGCGCCGAGTAGTGCAGGGCGCTGCCGTCGCCCCCCGCGCGACGCCCTGTCGCCATGGCAACCGGTCCCGGCAACCACTCGCCCTTCCGGTTCCGCTCGCGGGCTCCTGGGCAACGGGCGGCGGCGGCGGCGCATGCGTCGGGGTGGAGCCGTATGGGCCGCCGAGAGCACTGGCAGCGGGAAGGGGTAGGGTCGCGTGCGTCGCCGCCGGAACGAGGCTGCCGGCTGCTGTTCTGTTGCCAGTGGTTACCGGGCAACTGGCGCGTATGTGGAACTCTTCCCCGCCCCACAGCTTACGAACGGCCTTGCAGGCCGCTCCCCTCCCGTTGCGCACATGCGCAGTGTGCCCCGCCCAGAAGCCGGCTCTGACTTTGCTGCTCGCGGTAGTGTGGGAAACTCGTTTGACGTCTGCATGAGGCTGTTCGGGGGTGACGTCACTGTGGCTGCCTGTGTCTCCACCGCCTCAGCGCTCCGCCGGCCTTCCTGCATCGCTGAAGCCTTCCTCTGGCCCCCCTGGGGGACAGGGCTCCCACTTGAAATACGTAAAACTTCCCACGTGTCCCTCATCTTAGCCCCCCACCCCAGCAAAAATACAAGTGGGCACCTATGCCCGCTTCTCTCAGGCTTGTCTACACTGGAGATTAATTTCAAGCAATTTTCCTCCAAGGAGGTGGGCCTGTATTTGCATAATGCAATTTCCATTGCAAATAAATAAATCTGCCTGTTGGTGCCAGCTTGCTGACCTGCTTGAGAAATGGTTTAAATAAGCTTCAGGAGTTAATGGGGGCTGAAGTTCATGTGCCCTCTGCGCTGACCCAGTTGGCTGAGTGCTACGTCCTCGTTTCAGTCCTGCCACACAACTGAGCATTGGTCCCTTTGCAGTTGCCTCTGTCTGCAATTATTGCTTGCTTTGGCATCTGAGCACCATCATTACAGCACTGTGATTGCAACTGTGATGGTGGAGCCCTCTAGAGATTTACAGAGATTTCCTTGTCTTCTGGGGAGAGGCCTCAACCATAGCCCAAACAATAAGCAGATACTTGGTTAAGTAGCTCAGGAGATAATTAAGAGCAGGCCCATCTCTCCTCCAGTAATGCTCTGGAGAAATGAGTACAAGGTTGGGAGCCAAAGGGCAGGTCTCCATGGCATGGTACAGTGTCACGCAGAGGCTTCTGAACTCATTCCGAGTTGAAAGCAGAATACACCCGTCTACCTCACCCATTGCTAGCTTTACATAGTGCTTCCCCAGCATACCCAGGAAGTTCTGAAATGTAACCCCAGAACTTCTAGTGATTTACTATGTGGACATGTCATTCAGCTGCGCTTTCCCCATCTGAAAAGCTGACAGTCCATGCGCATCTACGCAGGAATTTCTCTGTGCTCCAGACCCAAAAACATTTAGAGCTGTAGCATCAACACAGTTAATTCAGGGTGCAATGTGGTGCATTAATCATGACTATAACGTTGAGGATAGTGAAGCAATGGAACAGATACAGATTACCTGGGAAGTTTTGGAACATCCATCATCAGAAATTTTTAACTATGGGTTAAATAAAATACTTGCCTAGAAAGGTTTGAAGAAAGATGACCCAGCCTTGAGCAGAGCAGTGGGCTAGATACCCTTTTAAGGACACTTCTGGCCCTATATTTCTATTATTATTATTAATTTGCAGCAGTAATGATTAGTTATTGATCTAAGCACATGGGCTGTGTCTGATTATTCATGCTGCCCACTGGACTTTTGATGTATTTTTAAAAACAATGAGGGGCATGGAACATTCTTAATACAAACAACCACAACTTAAAGGAAAAGAAGAGAAAGGCCTTAGAGTCTTCTCTGACAAATCTATCTTCCAATGTATTTGGTGTCTGCATTGTGTATTTAGGCCCATGCTTAACTTTGCTCATTAGCAGTAGCAATTGAAATGTAATTTTTTGCAGAAGTGGAGTATTAACCTGTAAACGCCTTCAGGCAGTAACTGTGTCTTCCTATAACAAATAGTTTGTGCAGCAATAATAATAAAAGAGATAAGATCATAGATACTCTGTCCAAGTTTGCAGATGACACTAAGCTATGGGGCGAAGTGGACACGCTGGAGGGCAGGGAGCAGCTGCAAGCAGACCTGGACAGGTTAGACAAGTGGGCAGAAAACAACAGAATGCAGTTCAACAAGGAGAAATGCAAAGTGCTGCATCTAGGGAGAAAAAATGTCCAGCACACCTACAGCCTAGGAAATGACCTGCTGGGTGGCACGGAAGTGGAAAGGGATCTTGGAGTCCTAGTGGACTCCAAGATGAACATGAGTCGGCAGTGTGACGAAACCATCATAAAGGCCAATGGCACTTTATCGTGCATCAGCAGATGCATGACAAATAGGTCCAAGGAGGTGATACTTCCCCTCTATCGGGCGCTGGTCAGACCGCAGCTGGAGTACTGCGTGCAATTCTGGGCGCCGCACTTCACGAAGGATGCGGATAACCTGGAGAGGGTCCAGAGAAGGGCCACTCGTATGGTTAAGGGCCTACAGGCCAAGCCCTACGAGGAGAGACTAGAGAAACTGGACCTTTTCAGCCTCCGCAAGAGAAGGTTGAGAGGCGACCTGGTGGCTGCCTATAAGTTCATCAGGGGGACACAGAAGGGAATTGGTGAGTATTTATTCACCAAGGCCCCCCCGGGGGTTACAAGAAATAATGGCCACAAGCTAGAAGAGAGCAGATTTAGATTGGATATTAGGAGGAACTTCTTCACAGTTTGAGTGGCCAAGGTCTGGAACGGGCTCCCAAGGGAGGTGGTGCTCTCCCCTACCCTGGGGGTCTTCAAGCGAAGGTTAGATGTGTATCTAGCTGGGGTATTGTAGGCCCAGCACTCTTTCCTGCTTATGCAGGGGGTCGGACTCGATGATCTATTGAGGTCCCTTCCGACCCTAGCATCTATGAATCTATACCTTAGGCACTCTGCCCGAGACCATGAAGGGCCACCTCTATTCAAAAACTGTTATTATGGAAGATAAATTCCAAACTCTGACAACACCTTGACCTCTATGAATATCACTGATATTGAGGTCAAGTTGTAAGACTGCCAACTCAGAGACGTCAGTGCATAAAACCATGACAGCAAAAACAATAATAATAGCTTTGGGTAAAATCATACTCCCTGCCAAAATCAGGTGTGCCACAATTTTCTGTAATAATGGCCCCAAATGTAATGCTGTTGTAAGTTGCAGAGTCTCACTATATCACTGTAGACTATTTAATTTTTGAATACTAGTTAAGTAGGAACTAAAAGACACAGTCAAATCTGGATAAACATAGTAAATGGCAGGCTGTATCTTATTTTAGTTCATTGCTATCTATGCATTGAATCAGCTTTTTGAAGATTTTTACCCAGGACTGATTAATATGTAAATTTGCTAAGAGCAAGAGGAGGATAGGGAGACAAGCACCAGGTACCAGATCCTGCTCTGGGAAGGTAAGTGAGCCAGGGCTGCCTGTGTTTTTGGCTTGCTCAGTGTTTGTTTGGTGCGCCATGTGTTTGGTTGTTTGCTCTGAGGAGCTAGGAGTGCTGCTAGCTGGGTTATTGTTCCTCGTGTCTGACAACAGCCCTAATAAGGGGGTGGAGCCAGTCTAGGCCCAGGAGGGTATAAAGGGAGGCTCCCCAAGCAGCCAGGGAGTGAACAAACTAGGGCAGCAAACAGTGTAGTTCATAAGTCAGTGTGCTACCCCCACCTCTTTGAAGGGAACCCTTTCAGGTAAGTTTTTTAATTAAGATTAACTAATCTACATAATTAGTGCGAGTAGCTAAAACTCAGCAGTTAGACCAATACTTAAGCCCTTTATTTAAATAGGGTCTGGAGTGAGGGGGAGTTGAATGGGTGTTCATCCAGAAACTCTTTCTCACCTTCCTTGGTGAGAGGAAGCAGGTTAGGAGACCTTTTGGGGACTAAGGATCAGTGAACAGGCTAGCTTACAGAAGAGTTTGCTAGGGAAGGTCTGCTTGGAAAGGGGTAGAAAGAGAGAGGTAGAGACCCAGAGAAATGGCTGGAGAATGTTGCAATGCTAGAGTCACTGCTACTGCCATGTAATCTTCTGTTTGTACCTGTGAGATGTCTGTCTAGGCAGGATTGCTTACTACGGGACTTCCATTCAGGTCCTTGTTTGGCACTATGGAGACCACGGCTTGCAGGTTCCTTTCAGTGACAGCCAGATGGGGGAGTCCCTGTAATGTGAGCGTTGCCTCCTAGTGGCGCCCCTCGGGGAACAAGCAAGAGAGCTACAAAAGGAGGTGGTGAGGCTGTGAGCATTCTCCTTCCATGAGGACTTAATCAATTTGATGCTGAAGGAGTCTTTCCTCCACAGGCCTAGAGATCTGTCAGTGGCAGCATTAGAGATGGAAGAGGATGATGGACACTGGAAGCCTGTGACCTCTGGCAGTAAGCAGAAGTCTTCATCTCCACCTGCAGCAGTTTGCCTGGAGATCAAATATGGAACCCTAGCAACAGGAGGAGGAGCATGTTCCACTAGTAGAGGAGGGTAGGCCAGGCATCCCTAAGGTTGGGAAGATTGAGGTGACTGCCACCACAGGAAGCAATGCGTGGTAGTGGTTGAGGACTCCCTTCTCCAGGGGGCAGAGGCATCCATCTGCTGGCCTGACCTGTTGTTTTGGGAGACCTGCTGCTTCTCCAGAACCCATATCCAAGATGTCACAAAGGGATTCCTGAGATTCAACCAGCCCTCTAATTACTACTGTGTAGGCCCCAGTGATACTGCCAAGGTTATAGCTCTCTATTGCTGCTGACCAATCATAGGTGGAGTCCCACCAGGTCTCCATAATTCCTACGAGGTCATAATCATTTTCGCATAGGAGAAGGGCCAGTTCCTCATGCTTATTTCTCAAGCTCCTGGTGTTTGTATACAGGCAGTTAAGTCTGCCATGAGAAGCCCAATGTTTCCCTGAGGGGTGAAGCAGGACTTTTCCTTGGGCTGTCTCCCTTGGGCTGCCCAAATTATTGGTAGTACAGCTCACACGATGGGCCAGAACTGTTAGTAGATCGCCCATCCCCCAGTGTTCTCAGTTTAAAGCCCTGTCAACAAAGTCAGCCATTCTGGCCGAAAAGAGCTGCTTCCCTTTCCAGGTGAGGTGGAGGCCATCCCTTCCCAACAGTCTGCTGGCTCTGACGTGTGGACCATGGTCGAGGAAGCCAACCCCCTCGCAATGGCACCATCGCTGGATTCTTCTATTCATCTTGCCAATGCACCTATCCCTCTGGAGCCCATGTCCTGCAACAGGGAGGATGGAAGAGAAAACTATCTGTGCCCCCAGACCCTTGAGCCTAGCTCCCAGAGCCCTGTAGTCATGCATGACCCAGCCTGGACTTCTCCATTATATCAAATCGATTTTTAACTTGCTGGCCAGGAAGGCTTGATTTAATCATTGTTTTCTACAAATAGTGCATTCTTGCTGTTTGATATCCTCTACTCATTGAACTTCTTGAAACTTTGCACTTTTAGGGAGAAGTACAGGCTGGACTCTGTACACAAGAGGACCGATGGGTAGGTAATCAGGTCTGTTATCTCTCATCTCCATGTACTGCTGTTAACAAGGATGTTATCTCTGGAGAGAGAATCCCAGTTTGAAAACTGAAACTAAGCATTACAGAGATGCTTAATGGGATCTTCTAAACTGAGTGCTGCATCTTTAATCTGTACTAATCTATAAAGGAGTCTCTGGGAACCCCGTAAGCTTGGGCCCCTAATATAGTCCATGGCCTGTTGTGACCTATTTATAATTTTTTTCTAAAATGATTACATGAGTATATTGTCTCATAGTATATAATTAGAAGTTGTAATCCCTATTCTATGATGATATCTTTGAGCTTTAACATATCTTAAATTAAAACTATATATAGGTTAATTATTTTTAAAAGCATCTGAAAACATAGTATTTTTATTAAAGAAATTTGATTCAGGTTGGGTTTTTTTTAAATCAACCCTGCTCTAAGCCAAAGAAAATTTTGAAGTTATGACATGAATTAAGGAGCCTCGAACTACAGGCTTATTCCAGGTGCTACTGTGCACTAATGGATGGCCTAGAAAGGGCCAAGGATCTCTCCCAAGGGTCAGCCCAGCTACCTTGGAGAAAAGTTCCAAAATACTAGAGTGAAGAGGGCAACTAATCTGCATCAGCATAAATATATAACAGGAGTCAAGGAATTGGTTTTTGCCATTGTTTATAGTATATAATATACACGTATCCCTGAGACTTCCCTGGTGAATTATGCTGCTTATGGAAATCACTTTTATAGCATATGCAAAAATATGTACATGGGGAAACAAAGAGCAAGCAAGACCATAATTCGGCATTTGTGTATAGATTTCTTAGGTTCTGCTATGATCTACTGTCCTGGTATCAAGCTGTCCCTGCATTCAGAAGTGGTGCCTCTGAATCTCACTCCGTTCTTGGGAAGAAGAGAAGCCGAAGTAACATTCTCATAATACTTTCAGATGGAAGTATTCACACTGAAGTCAGTAATGAAGTCTATAATTGATCTAATTTCCTTTAGGAGTCAGGGTAGTCTATCCAAGAGCAATTTCTCAACTTCATCATTAGTCTTCAAACAAGGGCATGAAACAGATACAGATGCTCAAAGATCCACCAGAATGTCAGTCTAGTGGCACACTATAATTATGTTCCTTGGAAGGTTAACAGAATATTCCCGACATGTTCATACTGCATAATATTAAGACTGAGGAAGCCAATATAAATGAGGGGTCTGAGGAATGGAAATGAGAGATGACACCAGAGGTCTATGACAAAGCTGAGGGATAACGCAGCAGCCCATGGGAGTAAGTCCCCTAGCCAACCATTTTGCAAGAGTAAGGAAAAGCATTACAGATAAATGGTGATAGACTGTGTAATGTGAAATGGATTAGACTTCATAAGCAGATCATTAAAGTTAACCTGACAGTTTGATAAGAAACAGCTTCTTACCAGTTCTTTAACTGTTAGTCTTCAAAACATGTGCACGTACATATTCCATGGTGCTTTTTCCTTCAGAGTTCAGCCTTACAGGGATTGTAGTGTAAAGTAACTGAGGAAGCTGTAACAACTCTGCCCCCTTTAGGTCTTCAGTGAAAGGCGCAAGTCCAAGCTGTGCTACCCTCATAAGCCTTTTAATAATAGGTTCTAACTCAGGTGCACTAGACACACACATCTCTCACTGGAATATATTGGTACACACACACATACCTCCCTTACAAAAGTTAAATGTCCATTTCTTTTTATTCAAGTGCTCCTACACATTAGCTCATTGGTTACCAGGCATTGTTCTTGCTGGTTGTAAGGTTTCAGTGGCAACATGGATTTTTCAAAGAAGATATCAGATCTAGAGGAGCATATGATGGCACAACGGTTGGTAAAAATATAAGTGAATGGATGAGCATGCTGTTGCCTTGCAAATGTCTAATTGGAAAAGCTACAGAAGAGACAGTGAACACTCAGCTTGCTTGGTGGTTTTATTCTGGATATGTTGTAACAGGATTTCTGCAAAGGGTAGTTCATTGTGATTTTTTTTTTATTTTAACTTTTTGCCATAAATAGCCCAGGTGATGCTCTGAAGTCCTTTATTCTGCAAATGTAGAACAAAAGGGAAGTGTATATTCCTAGCATATAGTTTCTCCTTGACTTGACTTGATGGGGGAAAATAGCATGGTACGTTAACTGTCTGATTAAGATGTAAATTTGAAACTACCTTGGCTATAAACTTGCAATGGACGTAAAAGTAACTTGTTTTTGAAATGCTGTGTTGTGTATCTGCCACCCTGAGAAGATTTCCTACCACCCTGGTGAAAGTTATAGTGATTAGGAAAGTCACAATGGCAAATAAATATGACAGAAGAACAGATGGACTGTAAGCTTCAAAGAGACACATTAGGAAATTTGGTCGTTTCGCCAGATGACAAAGCCACCATATTTAACAATTTCTTTGCCTCCATTTTCCTGAGCAGGGACCGGAACAGTCACCCCCCCACGGGGCCCTCCTCAGGCCCCAGGGGAGGCACACCTAGACCAAGGGTTAGTGAAGAACTAGTTAGGGAACTTCTGGAGGGACTGGATGTATTCAAGTCAGCTGGTCCAGATGATCTCCACCCTAGAGTGCCAAGGGAATTGGCTGAGGTCGTTGCAGGACGCCTGGCATGGCTCTACAAGCACTCGTGGTACTCTGGTGTGGTGCCAGAGGACTGGAAGAGGGCCAGCGTGGTTCCCATCTTCAAAAAGGGCCCGGGAAACGATAAGCCAGCTAGTCTTACCTTGATCCTCGGCAAGCTTTTTGAGAGAATTATGCTGGTGCGTATCCACGAGGGGCCAGCAGGGGAGATCATGCTTAGGGGCAACCAACAAGGGTTCATTAGTGGCAGGTCCTGTCAGACCAACCTGGTGGCCTTCTATGACCAGATCACCAAATCATTAGATGCAGGGGTAGCAGTGGACATAGTCTTCCTGGACTTTTGGAAGGCCTTCGACACTGTCTCTCACCCTGTTCTCATTAAGAAACTGGGGGACTGTGGTGTCGATGCCCACACAGTCAAATGGGTCGCCAACTGGCTGGAGGGCCACCCCCAGAGAGTGGTGGTGGACGGGTCATTTTCGACCTGGAGGGATTGTGGGCAGTGGGGTTCCGCAGGGCTCGGTCCTCAGGCTCGCACTGTTCAACATCTTCATCAGTGACTTGGACGAGGGGGTAAAAAGCACCCTGTTCAAATTTGCTGATGACACTAAGATGTGGGGCGGATGTGGGCATGCTAGAAGGGAAGAATAGACTGCAATCGGACGTAGACAGGTTACAAGGGTGGGCAGATGAGAATAGGATGGGATTCAACACTGACAAGTGCAAAATGATGCACCTGGGGAAGAACAACCGGCACCATACCTGTTTGGGGAACTCCCTTCTTGTCAGTACAGAGGCGGAAAAGGATCTTGGAGTCATCATTGACTCCAAGATGAACATGGGCCGACAGTGTGGGGAGGTAGTCAGGAAGGTCAACCGTACCTTGTCATGCATCCACAGATGCATCTCGAGCAGGTCCAAGGAGGTGATCCTCCCCCTCTGTGCAGCACTGGTCAGGCCACAGCTGCATCCAGTTCTGGGCACTGCACTTCAAGAGGGATGTGGACAACATGGAGAGGGTCCAGAGGAGGGCCACTCGCATGATCAGGGGCAGCAGGGCAGGCCTTATGAGGACAGGCTATGGGACCTGAACCTGTTCAGCCTCCAAAAGAGAAGGCTGAGGGGGGATCTAGTGGCCTGTTACAAACTAGTCAGGGGGGATCAGCAGGCACTGGGGAAGTCCCTGTTCCCCCGAGCACTACCAGGAGTGACCAGGAATAATGGTTACAAGCTGGCAGAGGGTAGATTTAGGCTAGATATCAGGAGGCGCTACTTCACTGTCAGGGCGGCTAGGATCTGGAACCAACTTCCAAGAGAAGTGGTGCAGGCTCCTATCCTGGGGGTCTTTAAGAGGAGGCTAGATGTACACCTTGCTGGGGTCATTTGACCCCAGTATTCGTTCCTGCCATGGCAGGGGGTCGGACTAGATGATCTACTTAGGTCCCTTCCGACCCTAGAAACTATGAGACCCAAAAGTGTTGTGCGCCACAAGGAGGAATGAACTCCTTAATAGGAGGAGAAATTCAAATCAATCACCTGAAAAATATTGCAACTGTGGGATGTGAGAGAACTTCATGGCCTTATATTGGAGGGTAGGTAGTTGAAATAGCAGGTAATCCAAAATGCCCTCCATAGGCAAAGGGAGCAATCTATTAATTGGGTCCAAATTAAAAACATTTTCATTTGGACAGGTAGCCATTCTGCTGTAGCCTTTTTACTCTTTCAGAAACCTGTCTTGAACCTGCTGAGAGTCATCCTTCTCAAAATGGGTTTGCTATTCAATCTTCAGGGTCTGGGATGTAGGCTTTCCATGCTGGGATTTAGGACATGATAAAGATCTTAAGAATTGCATCCTGTACTAGTGACAATTTGTGAAGGGGCTGAACTGACAATATTTAAATGTCACAGGACCATATTGTGTTGGCTGTGCTAGAACTAATAGGATGATCTTGGCATGATCCAGTTTTATTTTTAGATGCACTTTTTTAATTGGGGCTTCAAATGCAAAAGCTTCAAACGTATAGGAGTAAGAAGGAACCCATGGAAAAGGTTCCTGGCACTTAGTAAATGAGGTAAATGATTCCCAAAAGGAGGAATGGAAAGAGGAATGCAAATGAATAGTACTCTGATTCTGATGAAGCAGTGAATTAGACTATTTGAAAGTATAAGGTAGCTAAAGCAAAGCTAAAACTGAAGCTGTTGGATGTCTCTCATGGGATTTGCAATGCTTCTTGCCTGGGTTGACTTGAAGCTTGCCAGTATAGCTGTTGAGGCTCATGATGTCATTCTCTTGGGACTAAAGCATCAGAGGAATATGCTCACTCTGCACTTGGTAGCGGGTACAGATTTTCTAAGCAAAGGATGTCTTCTAGAACCTTTATAGGTCACACATGAGGATTTGGCTGTGGACATCTATTTGAGAAAGATGGCTCTTCACAGAAAGTGCTGTATGATAAATAGAGGGAGCTGGCAGATTCATGTAGGCAAATAAAAGTCCTGTATTTCATCTCTTTAGTGTTCAGGGCCAGAGGTGGGGTGTATATATTTTTGTTTCCATCAGTCTCTAAGATGCAACTCTGGATTTTCAGTTCTTTTCTAAAAAGACTTGCAGATCTTGCATTTTTTCCTAAGGTAATCCAAGAATTTATTATGCTTACCCATCACTTGTGGGTATAACAGCTTCACAAGGAGGTCTGGAGTATCTGCACAGTTTTACACAGTTTTACTATATCAAAGAAAATACCATAGGACTTTAGGGAAAACAATATTTTTTCCTGGCTCATTCTTTGTAAAACTACTGTATATCATAATTAACAAGCTCTGTAAACTATTTGCATGTAAAAGAGTATTGCTAAGAATGAGAGCACCATGAGCCCCTGTTGGGACCCAGTAGACTTGGGGAAGCCAGAAGCCCCCAGACAAGACCTCACGGCCTGATCAACCAGTGAAGTTGCATTCGCAATATCTTGGGGTGGTGAGCATCTGCTTTGACTAGCTACAGTATTAAATTGTAACTGCTGAAAATGCTTTATTCCTAATTTAGAATTGTATTTGCTAAGAGCTTAATAAATTGGTTTTGGTTGGTTGGAATTAACACCTGGAATTTGGTTGGAATTAACACCCCAAATAATGTTACTAGACATAACATTTCAGGCAAATTGAAATGTTCCAAAAGACAGTGGAGGTGGTGACAAGGTAGCAAGGAAGGTTTGTGTATGTGCGCCCCTTATACTTTTGCCCAGAGGCATGAGTATGTATAGAATGCATGGTCTGTTCACACATGTGCTTTTATATTTTTATGGCTTTAATTGCACTTTTTTCCTAGGGCTTCTTCCTCAAATAACTGCCACAGTAAGACATAATGGTATTGGTAGACGTAGAACAGTAAAAGTGCATCTTCTTAGCTTTCAGAGCTCAGGAGGACTAATGTTGGGTTCAGTAGTATGGCTGATAATCATAACATTTTCTGTGTCTTTATCAGGGAAATACTAAACAAATTCAGGTTCTGAATTTCTTTAATTCTGCTGACAGTGGACCTTGTGTTGGAAAGGATAGGAACATGGTTTTACCTATCCATTACCTGTCAGCTTTAGCATGATATATGGTTGGAAATGGAAATTAGTACCCACCAGCTGCCATTTATAAGTTGTCTACATAGGGAAAGCAAGAAGGAAATATTAAGGTTTGTTTATTTTATTTTTTCAACTTATAGAGCTTGCTTATCTCCATGTATTTCTAGGCATAAAAATAACAGAAATTTAGAAACACTTAAAATAATAAAACCAAACTGACAAACTCAACAATACTCTTGATAAACTCTTGTTTCAGGTATATCAAGCAGTTATAAAGTATAAATACGATTAAAGTTAACCTTAACAGCACTACAGTTAGTTAGTAAGTGTACAGTTAATTAGTAAGTGTTAAGCTGAAGCTGTCTGTACAATCATTTCCCAGAGTATTAGCACACACCATTTTACTCAGTGGTATTAGCACCTTGGCACCAAGTTACTGAATGGCTCCAAAGAGTTATGTTGCAACTCCTGGTGTCAAAGACTTATTAAATGAATATGTAAAGGCTGTCTTTTGCCCAGAAGTTCTTCATGTGAAACATACAGTATACAGACAAAAACAGAATTATTATTTGATCTCTAAAAGTGAATTGCTACTTTTATCTATACTGCAAGAAATTCTTCAGTATTGTTGGCAACTGAAGTTGAGGAACCAGATGCAGTCTAGCTCTTCCTATGTAATTTCTGATGCACAGTCGGCAGAGCTGGCAAAGGGAACACGGAGTAGCTGCAAACAGACAAGAGATAATTCAGCAAATGCAATACTCAGTTTTTGCAAATGTTCACAACATAGAGCATAGTTTATATTATTTTGGAATCCTTCATACGTAATGCAATTTTTTTATAAATGCTTTATCAGTCTTACTGACCTTAAACAGTATTTTCTCTCTATGGTGTGTTGCTGAATAAAAATTAGGCAACTCAAACTTGACTAAAGATCAAACCAACAGGAAAAATTTAGGGTTAGACAAGGATTTGTATGAGATGGCTTGGAGAGGGATGATCCTGCCACAAGCAGGGGATTGGACTGAATGACCTCTGAACCTTGTAGCCCTACTCTTCTATGATTCTATATTAGCTTTGGAGGAATAAAATATAAAATCTGATTCTATCAAGTCTTTCATACATATACTATTCAATGATAACACATAACGGATCGTTTTAAAGCTGCATGTGACTATCAATAATAAATTATCTTTATTTTTTTAAAGCACACTCTTCTATGGCCACTTACGCTCTTCTGTGGCCACTTATAAGTTTATCAGGGGTGACCACCAGTATCTGTGGCAATGTTTGTTCACCAGAGCGCCCCAAGGGATGACGAGGTCGAACGGTCACAAACTCCTGCAAGACCGTTTCAGGCTGGACATAAGGAAGAATTTCTTTACTGTCCAAGCCCCCAAGGTCTGGAACAGTCTGCCAGCAGAGGTGGTTCAAGCACCTACACTGAACACCTTCAAGAGTAAATTGGATGCTTATCTTGCTGGGATCCTATGACCCCAGCTGACTTCCTGCCCTTTGGGCAGGGGGCTGGACTCGATGATCTCCCGAGGTCCCTTGCAGCCCCAATGTCTATGAAATCTTCTCATAATCTAAACAACAAATGCAACTACTGAGGAATAGATTTCTAACCCACACACTGGAACAGAACTGTAAAATATAGTTTTAAAATAAACAAGATTTTTGTCTCTGTCACTGGTTCCTAAACTTTCTGGCCTAACAATCCACTGAAAGCCCACAAAATTTCTAACGGATCAACAGGCATCATTGGATCATAGGAAAGTAGAGCTACAAAGGGTCTCATGATGGCATCTAGTCCAACCTTCTGCTCGAGGCAGGATCATCCTGACTACACTCTTCCATCCAAGTATCTGTCTAATCGGCTCTTGAAAGCTTCCAAGCATGGATATTTCACAACTTCTCTAGGTAGCCTGTTCCAATGCTTGACCATCCTCAGAGTCTAAAAGTTCTTCCTAATCTCCAACCTAAATTTCCTCTGCTCCAGTTTAAGGCCATTGCTCTTAGCCTTTTCTGTGTGGCCATAGGGGACACAACTATCTCCATTCTCTTTATAATTATCCTTCAGGGCTTTGCAGACTGTTGTTAAATGCCCTGTCAGTCCTCTCTTCTCCAGACTAAATAACCCTAGTTTTTTTACCTTTTCCTCATAAAACATGCTTCCCAGGCCTCTAATCATTTTCACTGCTCCCTGGTGGGCTCCTTCCAATCTTTCCATATTTTTCTTAAAATGTGGGACCCCAAACTGAACACAGTATACATGGTAAGGCTTCACCAGTGCTGAAGAAAGTGAGAGAATCACTTCTCTTTATTTGCAAGCACACTCTTGTTAATACAACCCAGTGTGCTGTTTGTTTGTTTCTTTGTTTGTTTTGCTTTTTTGCAAGAAGAGCATGTTGGTTCGTATTTAGTTTATGGTCCACTGCAACCTAGCCAGTCATTTCCTCATTTGTACTTGTGCACACAGTTCTTCTGTCCCAAGTGCAAGAATTTTGAATTTCATTTGATCGTGGACCATTTTTCTAGTTTATCTAGGTCATTTTGAATCTTCATTTGTAGACCATGGACTTGCAGACCACAAGTAGTCTATGAATCCATTTGAGAACTAGTGATTTAAAATACATGGCAATAAATGTAGTTCAAATAGCATTTTTTTTTTTTTTTACAGGAGATTGAAGGTACATTCCAGGATGTATATTTTCTTTTAAAATGGGTAAGCAATACACACATCCATTAAACTAATATTCTGCTTGTCAACAAAGTCAGAAAAGGCTCAGGTAGTAGAATAAAAATCTTTGAAACAGGAGGCCCAAAGTCTGTGCACAAAAGCGCATAAAGAATTGCATATGTACGTAGGCTAGACATCATTCACGATCATGCCTGAACTTTACATAGCTGGATACAAATGGTTAGTCTGGTTTCAAATTTAGTTACACAAATCCTTGCAGAGCCTAGACTTCCTATTTTGAGAATGTGCCCTGATGGTGATCTTTCGTTGCCATCCAAGTAGTGTAACAAGCAGTGGGCAACCAGGGCATCATCCCTGGATGCCAACTTAGAGAGGGAACAAGAATAGCACTTGCCACTGGTGCCACAGTCAGCACAGCTCATACCACTGTTACTGCTACCAGAGGACAGAGTCTGGTAGTTAAGCCCCTGAGTTACCCTAACTTTTCCTCAAACTGTTGCTTTAGATACAGTTAAAACATCCAAGTAGTTCTGTAAGCAAATGGCACATTGGCCATAAATTGAAATTGCTAGTCTTTATTGGCTTGTGTCACCACCTGCTAAACATATGAGGCCAGATCTTCAACTAGTTTAAATTCCAGTGGAGTTCCATGAACATATCAGGATGTAGCTTGGGTTTTAAAAAATATATATTACATAGCTGGAGATTAAATGAATATTTATTTTTTCAAATGAAATATCAAATAGTATTAACAGTATTATCACTCTGTCAGAGGACAAAAGGTATCAAATTATGAAAAAAGTGTTTTATATCACTTACCTTCGTAGAGAAGCAACGTTCTCTCCACCAAACTTCTTGGAGGAGCTAAATCTATAGGCCTTTCAAAATCTGTGTTCCTGGCATTAATGTCTGCACCAAATTCAAGAAGTAAGTTCACTATCTCTGCACTGGGTTGTTGAGCAGCTGCATGTAGTGGAGTATCCAAATGCTTTCCTTTCTGTACATTAGCACCTTTGTACGTATGCATATAGGAAAGAGAAAGAAATAGATTAAGGTGTCCTGCGCTAAAAGGCAATCTTTACAAACCTGGTTCAAGATTTTTTTTAAAAAATGAGTGCTGGTATTCCTCTTGGGAACACTTGTATAATGTCCAGAATTAAAATAATTCTGACCACCTAAGTCATGGTCAGTATGAGCTACTGGCTGAGACATAAGTAATATTTTGGCCCCTAAAAGTAGATGTAGGAGCCTACCTTAAGGCATCTATTTTTTAAAACAACCCAGATCTTTGATCATATTTAATAAATTCTCTAATGGATCAAAAACTTAGTGGTTGGTCTTGAATACCCATAAAGCGATACTGTTTTGCCACGCACTGTTGTTTAGTGTCCACATCTATTCAGTTAAAATGCAAAAAACTGTCAAGTCTATTGAAAATTATCTAGTCACATCTGTGATCCTTGTATATAGTCTTTAATTCCCATATACTTGTGCTATGCATTTTTGTATTCTAAAGTGAGTTTCACCAGAAGAAAATGCCTTAAAATTAAAGGAAGTAAGTCATAGGAACTCAGTTTTAAAGAAAAGTTGCTCTGTAGTTCAGTACACTATGAATCTACTTCTTAAACTGTATTTTATAGCATATGCTAAAAAAATAACTGCTCGGTATTAACTGTCTTCTGTATAAATACCCATTTCATGTGAACCATACAAAAGCTGTAACCTATCTTGACCTGTTCTTATTTTTTGCTCATTTTAACTGTTTTAAGAACATCTAAAGTTTCCTTCAATAAGGATCAAACACAATTTGAAACTAAAATCACATTTCTGTATTTTCTCCTCTCCTTTGAGTCTTTGTTCATGCTGTTATAGTTCTATGGTCTCCCATATGTAGAAACTTGTGCATGGTGATGAAACAACCTCAGTCCTGGTCTAGCAAGGCTTCCTAAGGACTTGGCTACATGGAGAGGCTATATTAAACCCAGGAAGGGTGTACAATTATAGCAGAATAATTGGTTTTGTTCACCTCCCACAAAAAAAAGTTAATCAAAATGGAAAAACAAGGACAAGACTGTTAAAATATTTGTCTGCTCTGGTATATTAATCAAAAATTGCCATTCTGCTTTTTTTTCCAAATAGGAAGTGTGGGTGTGTGTTTGGGGGGGAGGGGAGGGATGGTCACTAGTCCTAAAAATATTTGCAACCATCCCCATACTGTACACCAATTATCACAATGTTTCCTCTGACAAATCTTTTTGAAAAAATGGTTAATGGAATACAATTAACATTAAAGCAGTATAACAAAAGGAGATTTTAGCTGTTTGACTAAGGAGAGTTTATTTACCACAAAATATTAATATTTTGTGAGTTTATATAGTAAAGACATACCTGCATAAAGAAGCTTTCGAATACAATGGATCTGCTGTGAAACACAAGCTACATACAGAGGTGTTCCCAAATGAGGTAGTTCTTGGTCAACATCTATACCCCAAGATATCAGCACCTCCAGGCATTCACTATGACCTGCCAAGAGAGTAAGAAATTCTGCATATCTCTTCATTAAGATACTCCATCTATGAAACCTGATGCATTTCTTAATGTACAATTCCATTTATCAATAGCTCTGAGTATGTTCAGAAGCTAATTTCTTACCTCTACTGGCTGCTTCATGAATTGGTGAAGGGAGACATGACTCCCACTGTGCTTTGGCACCATACTCCAACAAAAGCTCTGCACAAGATGCACTGCCTCTTGAGCATGCATTAAATAAGGGTGTCACTCCATCAATTGTTGTAGCATTTACCTAGAAGATAAAGATATGTCCAACAATGAGACCGACATAAGTGTGTGTGCTCTTCCGTGATGACATTTTAAACTAAGGTACAGTTGAAATATGCTTGATGAATCAAGAAATACACTGTTTAACATAACATAGCTTTACTCCACTTGGCCCCTCTCTGTTCTAATCTTCCCACCACACTTTTCATCTATGGAAGCAAGTTTGCTATTATGCTGGGTGGACCGAATTTGAGAAAACAGTTCACCTGGAACACTATAAATTCCAAAAACCCACAGTTGGGCATCTACATATATACAAAGGTACTAAGTTCTCAGTGACTTAGAAGCTCTAGAATAGATTATTCACTCCATTAAAATTCTCTTATTGCTCACTCAAGAACATTCCTTGTTGCAGCTGTAAAAGCTCTTAAATTAGCCAGCAGTCCCAAAGAGGTAATGTTCTTTGTGCTTCAAAGAAACCTCAATTACCATTTGCGTTGATATATTAAAAAAATACATTTTTTATAAAGCTCTTCGTGGTTTTACTAATTTTCCCATTTTAAGTAGAGGAAATATCTCTAAAACCGGGAAGACTGCTCACCTCATAAATATCATGGTACTATCATGATCTTCTATTTGGTTTCTGGACACACACACACACACACACACACACACACACACACACACACACACACACACACACACACACACACACACACACACACACACACACACACACACACACACACACACACACACACACACACACACACACACACTCTTTTCCCCCTTTTTCTTAATTCTGTCTTCTCTCTCTGTTATCTCTCACCCATTCATTTCCTTTGTTGCATGATTTGCTGACTTTCAAAAGATTCAATTTAATCAACTAATAATCTAAAAACAAAAACGCAAACTCACTGTCATTAACAAAGCATATGAGCATGTTAGGGAGAGAGAATATGGAGAGGCTGGGAGAGAAAAAAAGAATTCAAGGAATATGTCCTTTACAATCACGCCGTTAATATGACCAAGGCCAGCACTATACTTCATATAAGCGTAAGGGTACTTACATTTGCTCCTGCTTCAAGAAGAATTCTTGCACAGCCTACGTGATCTCCTAGGCAGGCCTCATGCAGTGGAGTGACTTGGTCAATTGTCAGAATATCTACATTGTAGCCCTAAATAGAATATAAACCATGTACAAGGAAAAATAAAAAACAATTCAAAACCATGAAGTCTTTTTCTACAATGGGTTGTATACAAAAGTGAACACAAAAGACTTGAGGCATACATAACCTTCCATCAGCCAATTTAGAAAACCACAAGAGAGTTTACTTGAAAAGCTTTGTTTAATGGCTTGAGCTTCAGGTTTGAAATGTGTGGGCTTCCTAGCTACCTAAACTTAAACTTCAGAAGAATTAAGCACTTTTGTCTTTTGAGACTGATAAAAGAACTGACCTCTATGCAATTTTAAGATTCTTAAGAACTGATACCCCATCTTTATTGGCTTATACCACACTTTATCCACAGTACTGTGTACCACTCAGACATGCGACTGCCACATAAGTAGTTTGCTAGTTTTGCATTCTGTACCTTTGCTATTGGAAAACATAATTGGTTTGTCTTTATACTTTTTTATTATTATGGTTGCTGTGCATAAGGGTCAACCTCAGTGAGTTTCTCTCAGTAACTCCTGAGGCTTTTTTCCTGATCAATAGACAGGTTGATTGTTCTGTTTAGGCTATACTTCCCCTTGATTAATTCTATACTCCCTTGTTAAGTTCTAGGTCACTGGTTTTCAGTCCTTTTGGACTCAAGGCATCTTTTTGCCTACATTAAAATTACAGAGACATTCTTATGCTGAAAAAGACCACACCAACTCAGAATATTTCTCACAGTATTGCTACGGACAGATATTACACATAAACTGGTTTAAGTGATCGGAAACTGGTTTAAACCTGTAACAGAACAGATGTTCAGTGTACATAAACCAGTCTGAAAATTAATGAAACCTGTTTGAAATAAATCTGGCTGAATATAGTATCAAACTTAACTGATTTGGGTAAAACCAGTTTATGCAATGTCTGTTCCAAAACCCCTTGCTGGTTTAAGCTATCCCAGCACGTTTTCTGGGCTGGGCGGGACTCTGCTTCACAGCAGGGCTGGCCTCTCCCCTCTGCTCCCTGGCTGCAGCTCCAGCAGAGACTTGCAGGCACAGCAGCAGCTACTTGGCTTCCTCTTGCTTTCCACTTCCCCCCACCACTCCCTGCTAAGCAACCACCCCCTGTCCCCTCTCAGCATTAGATAGCAGACGACATGCTGGCTACAGTCCATGCTATGACAAACAGCAGTGTTGGCGTAGGGCTTTTTGGAGCTAATCAACAGCTCAGCTGGTAATGTCCCTCTGTTCCTTCTTTGTTTAAGAAGAGCTTGAACTAATGATAGAATCTGTTTGTTTTCTGGTGGGGTGATAAATGCTGATAACAGAGCTGATAAATTCTCTGTTATCCAGGAGGGGAGGGGAGACTCCTCCCTAATCTTGCCTGGGTTTGGCCACACCCCGCTCAACTCAGCACTGTGGAAGGGAAGCTTCTAGCCTGAGCCACAGCAGACATGTGTCGGCATGTCTGGGATGTCTGTGCACTTACAAAGTGATTTAGCCTAACCAGGTTAGACTAATCTACAAAGGTGGAATCAATTCAGGCGCAGGCTTTTTGAATGCCTGTCCCTAGCCTATCTGGTTCTAGGTATAGCATTGACTAAAACTGGTGCACCAACTGGACCCCTCTGAGAAATATTTCTTTTGCAACTATTGCTTTAAAATTCTTTTTGAATAAGCATGGGATTTTCCAGGGAACCCTACACAGTTGAATATTACACAACACAGATAGATCCCTGATATCAGTTTTCAAAATCTATTTTCTTCTCCAGCAGAAGTTCCATTATCTCTTGCACCTTATGGCAAAGTACAGATGGTCAAAAAGCCCATGGCTGAGTTGATTCAATCTTCACAGGTTAGTCTAAGCTGCATAGATTGAACTGATAAATAAATGAACAGACATTCACTTTTGATTCTGGAAATGCAGCCAACATGCCTGCAGTGGCCCAGGACAGAAGCTGGGGGATGCCAGCTCCCTTGGCTGGAGCAGACAGCTTGGAGCAAGGCTAATCCACACACTCCACGAGAGGGGGTTTGAAGGGGGGTATGCAAAGCATCCTGGGATGCTGGGGGACTATGAGAATTTAAATCTGAAGGGGATTTGAGACAGAAGTTCCAATTAAACCTAGATCAGTTAAGTCTGATACTACATCTATCCAGGTTTCTCTTGAACAGTTTCAGCCATGTTGAAAGCAATTTATGTGCACTGAATTTCTGTTGTGTTACAGACTTGAACCAGTTTCCAATCACTTATACCAGTTTAAGTGTAATTTCTGTCCCTAGCCTATGTGGGTGCAGAGGATGAGGCTGGATATGCCCCCTGGTCTGTAAAAGCATCATTCTAATCTGAATAGCAACACTCAGAGAGTGGTAATATTTACATTTACCAAAATATTCAGAATAAATATTTTTAAAAGATATTAAAACCGACGGGAAAATATCTTTAAAGTGTATTTATATTTCATAGTGTAAAAAATCCTCAATTAATAGAGTTCTACAGTTTTGCATCGGGAGAGTAATAAAGTATTCATGCATTAAGAAACTGGCATTGAAATAAGATAAAAAAGGAGAACGATTTTAAGAAGCACATAGCCACTTACCTGTGACAGTAAGGTCTTTAGAGAAAGGAGACGTCCTTGACTGGCTGCCTCATGCAGTGGTGAACGATCTGCCCAAGAACCTACATAATAACAATGTTTACTGAATAAATTATGACAATTAGACTGA
Source organism: Crocodylus siamensis (assembly GCF_052110815.1). Classification (NCBI taxonomy): domain Eukaryota; kingdom Metazoa; phylum Chordata; order Crocodylia; family Crocodylidae; genus Crocodylus; species Crocodylus siamensis. The sequence continues at coordinate 74,075,631 of NC_143396.1, read as the reverse complement.
TTTGGGATTCATAGAACAAAGCAGAAGTGGTAATGCACAGGAAAAAAAATCCTGTACAATTTATTATTTCCAATTTGGACTAAATGTCTTAAAATTATTTCTTCTGAAACCGTAAGAAGTGGATAGTCTATATTATTAATATCAACTTCTTTGGTAATTCTGTGATATGAAAAAGAAAGCAGCTTCGTAGGGTATTTTTATTAGTTTGTTTTAACAACTTCAGCTTTGTTCATTATATTTGTCCCCACCAGAGCCTTTCATACTATTTATACTATTACAGTATTTTGTTAAATAGTAGGCATATAGCAATCTACCAGGTTCAACATAATAGATTGACTATTTAAAGCAAAAATGAGGGTTACATGCCTTCAAAATGGAATGAAAAAATGTTGAAAGGGTATTATTCAACACATGGTGATTTAAATGTTAATTTGAGTATGAGGTGGTCAAGAAACTGCTCTCAAATCTACACAAGAAATTAAATATTTCTCCATAAAGTTCTCATGGTACAGGGCTGAAAGACCTAAATCTTTCCCTGGAGTCCAATTTAGGAGTTTGCGCTTGATGCAAAGAAGTTTCATAACAATTAAAAAATATCCTAGCTTCCACTCCAAGCCCCATAACCATACTGTTGCATCTAGTGCAACTCTTGAGTAGCCTCCAGTATTCAGCTCTTTACTGAAATGTCCCTTCATGTCCTACTTCAGGGCTGTCCAACTGGTGGTGCATGGCTCTTGTGAACCCACCCAGCCTCTCTTGTCCCCATTACTCCAGCTACAGCAGCAGCAGATGTAGTCTCCGGGCTTCCCACAGAGATGTAGTCTGTATGGCTTCCACTCCCTACTGCAGCCCCAGGGAGCAGCGTGGTATAGTATGGCCCAGCGCACCATCGGAGGATCCCATAGCCTTGGGCACCAGTGCAACACAGTGCAGTGGTGGAGTCTACAGCTAATGAGATCAAAGTGAGGTTGTGGCACTCAGATACGTGGTGCAGCAGGAAGAGTGGAGCGCCCACACCTGCTATGTAGTGGCAAGGGGTGCCTGGGGTTACATCAGAACAGCCCATGCAGTGTGTAGCCCCCTGCTGGTGTTGCCTATAGGGAGTTTAGCCCCTGGATGCTTAAGTTGGATGGCCTACAATTCTACTGCATGGGATTTTCCAGATAACCATTTAATTCTATAATACACAGGTGTCAAGGATTCCTGATATCATCTCTCAAATCTATTTGTTTCCTCGTTAGGTAAAAATAACATTGCCTCTTGACCTCTCCCCACCTACTGAGAAAGAGGCAAGATTTGTAAATGGGAAGCAGTAACTAGAACTCATTTTCTTTATACATGAATTGGAGCTGATGCTCAAGTTTTGCCAAGTGTATGCTCATTTCTTATCAAATTAAGAAAGGCCATTAGTAGAGAAGTAAATCCTGCCCCCAGTTTTAGTCAAAGAGGGACACAGCAGCAAAACAAATTCAGTTCTGTTGCACTAATGGAAGCACCTACCAGGATTTCTGTAATGTCTGTAGTCTAGACATTCTTTTCATCAAGTTAGGAAGCCAATGTCTGTCTTAAGATAACAAGGCTCTAAAAATCAGTTGCCTTTTTATAATGTTAATGTGATGTTACCATGAGACTTAAGGAAGGATTCTGAGATACCTAAAGGCTTTCTTATGTCTGTACCAATCATAGAGTTGGTCCAGCAAAAGATACCATCCACAAGAATTCTTGTAACTCATCACAGTTTCTACAAAGAAATATTGTAGCTTACTAGTCTATGAGACTTCTTTTTAAGTGTCATTGAAGTAGTGGATAATGTTGAACCAGTTTACTTAATTGACAAGACTCCCCCTCACAACAGACTGCTAAAGAAACTAAGTAGTCACTGGGTTATGGATTATCACAGATCATAAATCAATGGAGAGGCAGAAAATTACCAGCAGGCATAAATTATCAACTTTTGTGATAGAAATGGGTAAACAGCAGAGATGTCTGCAGATATTATACTAGAACCAGAGTTTAATTTATTAACAATCTAGGACCTGAACGGCAAGGGGGCAAAATATATCAGTAACATAAAAATCAAGAGTTTAGAAACTGCTTCAAGTCTTCAACCAAAGGGATTAGGAAAGGACTCCTTTTCTGGTACAGCATCCAATATCAACCTTATGTGATTCCTTGTACCTTCTTTTGAAGCAACTGCTGCAGACCATGGTCTGAAATATGATGTTGGATTAAAACTAGAATTGATCTCATAGGGCAATTTCTGTATTCCCATTAAACAGTCCATACTCAATGTTATTCTAGTTGAATAATTTCCAATCACTTTTGAAAAACATCCTCTCTGTATTATTGATTTAAGGTTAATGGAACATAGTTTGCAATTCTTTTTAAAAAGACTAGCTATTTTCGGTGCTTTCATTTTTGAATAACTAACTTGATTTCTCTTGGAGAGTCCTGATTTTCAGAAAGTACTGAGCACTCATCTCCTTGAAACTTAAGCCCCTTTAAAACTATTTCAAATCTGGCATAAGGAATTACTACTCAGTTTTGAAAATCTTGGCCATCATTTTCATTTCCCTTCTGCAAAATTTTAACCAGAACTAATGGCTCAAGCTCACAAAAAATTATGCCCACTTTTTTTCTTTTAGCTGCAAGTGATTGTGAAAAAGGAAACTGAAAACCCAAATTTAGAGGCTGCTTTTGAAGTTTGGGCTTTATCTCTTTACCTCTCTGTGGAAGAGAATCCCTCCCAACCTTTCTTGGTAATTTATTCTATTGCCAAACTAAAATGAAAAAATGAAGGAAGTATTGCCATACCGTGGGAAAGCAGACAAATCTCTACATTCCCAAAGCATTTAATATATTAAAATAATTACAAAACATTTCTGATTGGCTGCTAGTGCCCTAGACTTCTGTGTCCAGCTGTAACTCAAACAAAATATAAGAAGTGCTGGTTTAATCTTATTCTGAGACCCATATCCTCATCCATCTTTTCTCCCGTCACTTCCCTCCTTCACATAGGAGAATGCCTGCTAATGTCATTACTTCAGTGACATGTGAGAATCAAATGATGCTAGATCACATTCCAAGTTCTATTTTGCTCCTAGGCCCTCCCTATACTCTGACCTAGCACCGAGAAACATGGCAGCTGCTTAGCCCATTAAATTGCAATTGCCTTCTTTCTAAAAGGCAGTTAAAATAACTGCAGAAAGATTCTGTACAGGTTGTATTTAGAAAAATGTTTGTACTTTCAAAGGAACAAATCCTGCTCTCACTTATCTAGAAAGTAATAACAAGAACACACACGGGTAAGTTTGCTAATTCAGTGATATATAAAAGCAATATTAGCAAATGTATTCTATTCAAAAACTATTCCCTACTGGTAGTCTCTGATGCTGAACACAGAGTACCTTCTCCATAGTTAGAAACAACATTCGTCCCAAGCCCTGTGGTATATAAATTACCAGGAACAACAGCCTGCACTTTTCTATAAACACTAGAGAGAGAGGGTAAAAAAAAGTAGTCATATTATTAACAGACGAGGAATTGATACAAAATCTCATACTGTACCTAAATCTCCATCTCCCCATGGCACTTCCAGGTAAGTGTAAGTATAAATCTTACTCATTTCTTTTACTATAAAAACAAAAATCTGTCCTACTAGCAGGGCCTGTTCTTAATACACATCAGCCATGTTTGGAAGGAGATCAGCAGCTAAACTTAATATGAACTTTCACCTGTAAAACCTCTGCAGTAAACACAGCTCTTAAGTCATGAGCTTATGCAGTCACCAACTTCTTTTCTTATTAAACAGTACCAATTGCCCTTTAGTATAACTACATAAATGTCAACACACTGTGAATATGGATTGCTTTCAGTGGAGTATCCCGTATCCTGGCACAAGTGAAACCCACGCTGAAAGCAATGAGAGATTTGCTTGAATAAGGACTAATATTGATCTCATAAAGTTAGTCTAATAAAAGATACTGCATCTACCCAAAGAACTGTGCCTGCCTTGAATAAGGACTGAATAAAAGAATTTTCTCAAATCATTATAAAAGCAGAGCTTTGTTAGGGAAGATAAAGGCTGTGTTCACACGGGGTGTTTTATTATATGCCAGTAATTCTTAAATACAAAAAATCCTATTTTTGAACTTGTGTCAAGTCTTGCTTACATTGGTAGATTGAACAGGATCAGGTACCTTATTTTTTAGCTATCTTGTTGCAGCTCACAGTTCTTAATAAATTTCAGGCTGTTGAATTGGGTTGTTGATTTGCAATTAGTATTATTTTCCCTTTTTCTAACTTAAAAGTTCAATCACAAAAGCAGATTAGTTTTTTAAGGAAATCAATTCGAACCTGTTTTTTGTTTGATATACCAATTTAAAAAAAACAACAGTTCAGCTGATGCCAAAATTATTATCTTCTTTCTTATAGCACATGCAAAATATTAGGCACAGGACGAAAACATTTCACCCTGGAAAGCTTATAATATAGCAAATTTAAAGAGAAAGTATTATTGTTTTCCAATGGAGTCTATTATAATTTCTAAATAAGGTAATCATATTTCCCTAGTTTCAAAATGGGATACCCTGCTTTCTGACATAATCAGCTGTCTCTGAGCTTCACTCTTAGCTAAGTACATTCAAGAGCAGGGGTGGGGATGTGGTCCCACTTAAACTCCAGTTCGGGGCACCTCACTGAAAAAAGGACAAATGCAGTCATTTGACGAAACTAATGGGACATCTGGGACAGGTGTTTAGAACAGGATGGTCCCAATAAAAACTGGATTTATGGCTTCCCTCCTATGCCAAGCGGTTTTCATAAACTTTTCTAATAAATGTGTTTTAAAGGAACTAAATTTTAAATGGATGCTTATGACGATGTCCAAATTATATTTTTTCTCTTTAAAAATAGCAAACAAGAAAGTTGAAAGTAAAGTAGGTCTTAGCTTTATGAAAAAAATGACACAAGTAGCAATTTAACAGCAGCCAGCGACAGAACTAGAAAACACATCACTACAAATGCTTATTTAGGGCCTGGTTTAAGAACCAATCATTGGGAATCTTTCTATTGCTGTATGGCTGTTCCTCATCTTATCATTCTTATTTTGATATTGGACTCAGAAAATATAGTCTATTATTTTGTTTTAGAGTTTATTAATATTTAGTACCTAAATATAGATTTCCCACTGTCCCGACAGGGTTCCCGCCGCTGTGCTGATAAACAGAACACTTGAATGAACACAGCAAATTTTAGTACAGAGGCTATGGAGCTCATCTGCCATAAACTTATTCTGTCATCTTTGATTTAGCACTCAGACCTCATGTTTCTCTTTTAATTTTTTTTTCTGATTTCATTCCATATAAAAGTATTTTGCATCTTAGTACAAGATCATGAATTTATCCTACATGTACAAAATGGGTACCAGAGAGTAATCAAAGCTCCACCTTCTTCCCATCCATGTGTATCCACATGAGTTGGAGGAAAGGAGCTGCCTACTGAAGCTTCAGTCCCTACTGTGGTGTGAATCCATGGTGGGATAGCTCAGACAGGGAAAACAAGGCATCAATCTCAGGCCATGATTTGGTCCATAGGTCTATCTAACAGAGTATCTCAGCCACTTCCCAAGTATTAACAAAATCTACAATAACCTGCATTATGACACCTATTTAGCAAAAAAACCCAGTTAAATAAACTGAGGCATAGGGACCTGGTCCAAGATCATTCAGAAAGGCTGCATAAACAGAAAGAAAAAATACATATCCTGATTCCCAGTCCCATGCTTTAACTATAAGATTATCCTTCCTCCATCCATTACTACCCCTGAATCCTTCATGCTATTTTCAAGAAGATAGACTTCTTCTGGGTCAGGATATTTAGGTGTTATGGTTAAATTTCCTTAATCAAGCCAAACTAAAAACTCATACAGGCATTTGAGTTTCTTCTGGAAAAGTTGATGCTCTCCCAGGCAAAACCATAAGCATACAGACATTCAGGGTTTTTCTTCCAGAGCAAAAATGGTTGCTCCAGGAGAAAAATAACCTGGGAACAACCAGGGTTAAATTACTCCCAGTGGGAGAGTGAATGCCTGTACATGCAGTGGTGGCTTCTCTCAGAACAGAACCATAAACTCCAGCATCACTCTCCTCCCTGGGAGATACTGTCACTTGCTGGACTCTGCTGCTCCAGCAGAGAGCAGAACATGCCCCCTTTACAATCCCACACTGTGCTTCAGGGAAACACAGGGGCTGCATCCAGATGAGTAGGGGTATGCGCTTGCAGCGACACAACTTGTAGGCTACTTTGTGCTGCAGTACACAACCCTGCACATGCGCTTTTTTGTGAGACACATTGTTTGCTGTGGGAAAACTGCCAATGCCCAGCTCCCAGTGTGCTGCTCCAACCAGGCTCTGTGTGCTGTTGGGGGCTGGGACTTGATAGAGCTCAGGGTGCCTTGGTGTGGGGTTAGCTAGCAGGCAGCCCCCAAGCTGAGGCACCCTACATCCCAGCCAGGGAGCAGCAAACAGATAGAGGAATAGGCAGCCCAGGGCTTTCCCTGTCTCCACATGCTGTGGAGCCCCAGAGCTGAGGCATACTATGCCCCAGCCAGCCGTTCTGTACTGAGTACAGTGTGGCTACCAGAAATCCTGGTAGCAAATTTTGCCTCTGTGCTGCAAATTAGCAGCACCATGCACAGTTTAACATTCAACATGTGTGGCTTTTAGCATCAGAAAGGTTTGTTGTGCCATAAACCACACATGCCTGCATGTATGGAGACAGACAGGGTGACCATGGGTAGTTTAAGTTGGCCAATCAGCGCTGCCCTAATGCCCTGCTACTATCTGTCATCAGGGGGCCCGCAGAGCCCCTTGAGATATGTACACATGGGATCTGTGTAGGGTTTTTTTACCAAAAGAACAAACCTGCGACAATTTTTCCAGATTATCTGAATGTGTGTATGCAGCTTAATAAGTTTCTGTGCCTCAGCCATAAGAGATGGCATCACATCCAAAACTTCTGAATCTAGGGACACCTGGTTTCCCAAAAAATGAAGTTCTGAGTCTCTTGCCCATTTCTAGTCTTGACCAATTTATATATATATATTTTATGTTTCCCTAGTACCCTCATTACCTCACATCCATCTGCAATTGTTTGTGAGACCACAGCTATAGTCTTAGTAGTAGAGCAATCTTCTTTAATTAATCCATCCTTTGTGGGAACACATTATAGTTTAGAGTAGTGTTGAAGTAATATTGTAGCTGTGGTGGTTCAGAAAATATGCTAGAAGCAAAGTTTTTTGTGGGTGATGTCTTTTGTTGGACTAACTGCATGGCTTGAATAGACTTAGATAAACTTCTCTCCCAGAGACCTGGGGAAGGCAAAATCTGCAAATAAGGCATTGCATTTATGAATTCAGTGCCCCCAGTGGCTGGGAGGTGGCAGACCAGCAACGGCAGAAGTGTGGTGGCGATGGTGGGAGTGTGGCAGCAGCAAGCGTGGAGCTCCCGAGGAGCTCCTGTAAGTGCATAAAGTGCGTTTAAAATGCAGGTTTGGCATTTGTGAATATTTAAAACTGTGAATGCTGAACATGCGACTAGCAAGGGTTTCCTGTAGAGTCAAAATTACAACTTCTTAAAACATTTAAATTTAAAAAATATATGTTGAATCTATGAGCATGTATTAAAAACTTTAAGTTACAGGTTGAACACACTTATGCATAGAGTGAATCGTGTGAAAACACCTATCAAAGTTGAGCTTTATTCATTTGGAACAGTGCTTCATTCTATCAGTGACCCAAAGGCTGTGATTCTGTATGAAAGAGAGCAAAACCATTAGAGATATGGAATCACAATAATTTCTTTAGGATCCACTGATTTTCCCCCTGTGGTTTGACAGCTTTATTTTATATCTTCTCTGTAACTGGGCTCCGATTTTATATGCTAAATTTCATACACTTTTTCATATATTTATTTAAATTTTATTACCATCCTCATGTAACAGCTTTGCAGAATTCATAAGCAAAATATTAATTATCTAGCAAATAAAAACATTCATATTTTCTAATATTCTAAAAATGTAAAATTAATCAGAATCTGGAAACATTTACAACAAAATATTAATATGACTATTATATTAACATTGATATAACTGCTGAAATAATTAATATAGTCAGGTATATTCTCCAATGTAGCAAAAAGTTCTAAAAAGACACAAGTCTCGTATAAAGGTTCTAGTTAGATGTGAACTTACATATTCTAGTGGCACTGTCAACCAAGGCTAATTAATAGTAAATACTAATTGCAAATAGTAGAAATGGAAAAGTTGATTAAAATCAATTATTTAAATCAAGACTTTCCGTTTTCTGATTTTACTTACGAATTAAATTACTGTTTTAAACTGCCTTGATTTAAACCAGGGGTTTCAAACATACAGCTAGTGGGCCAGACTTGGCCTGTGGAGCCACATCATCTGGCCTGCAGGGCTTTTAAGGGGCCCAAGAATTTCAGAGCAGGGCGTGCTACAGAAAACCAGGATACAGAGCCCTGTTGGTGACAGGGTCAAATGGCTGAACACTTGCCACTCCCTGAAACTGCTTGCACCCACTTCCAGTGGGTCCATATCCAGCCCATGAGGAGCCCCATTGTTTGGACCTGGCCCAGGGGGCCAAACCAGCTTGATGCTCTGATTTTAGGGGTGCACCAACAAAGAATTTTTGGGCTGATACCGATGGCCAGTTTTTAATGAGCCATATTGGCCTATAGTGATCCAATTCCAATATGCAGCCAGGCAGCATGGAGAGTGGTGTCCAGCTGGTAAGTCTGTTGTGGGGCAAGGGGCAAGAGGGAACGAAAGGGGTGGGGGGGGGCAGACTGAAGCACCCACAGTAAGCGCGGGAGTGAGACTGGGGCAGGGGCTACGCAGCCAGGACAGGGAGCAGGATGGAGCCATGAGTGGCTCGTCTGCCGTGTGTGAGGGGTGGCTCCCGCCACTGCATGCACTCTGGGAGGGCACTAGGACCGTATGCCCCTGGATCTGCACACAAGGCAAGGGTGGGCTGCTGCTGCAGGCTGGGATCAGGGTGGTGCCGAGCTCTTCCCGGTGGGGGGTTAGGCTGGTGCTGCACTCAGGGTGAGCAGTGGTGTTGCTGGGAAGGGGGCTATGCAGGGGGGGCTGCAGCCACTCCAAAATTTGCCATAGCCCTCCAAACCTCCTTCCAGTGCCACTGCCACCCACCCTGAGCGCAGTCCCAGCCCAAGCCCCACCCACCAGGAAGAGCCTGACACTGCCCCAGCCCCAGCACACAGCAGTAGCCCTCCCACACCCTCCATGCAGATCCCAGGGCACATGCCCCCCATATCCTCCCAGGGTGCACACAGCAGCAGGAAATGCCACCCTGTGCACCCCAGATGGCTCCATCCTGTGCCCTGCCCCAGCCCCACTCCATCCCTCACTGCTGAGGCCTTGATCTGCCCACCCCCCCACACCCCATCCCTCACAAAAGACTTACCAGTTGGACCCGACTGCTCTCCATCCTACTAGGCTGCACTCCTGCCTACCTACATGCTGTGCCGTGGCTGCACACATGCACAGGGCATTTATCAGTGGCATTATCGGCCACATCAGCCAAAAAAAAGCAAATCGCTGTTACAGTCAATTTTCCTTATATCATTGCTGATCCGATATGGCACCAATGTATCAGTCCACATCTACCTGATTTAAACCATTCTACCCTGATACACAACTTCCCAGGCTCAGAAGAAGATAATACAGTATAAGAATGTCTCCTTCATAGTTTATTAATACAGATTAAAGTATATAATACTAGGGGTTCTGGAGTCAACACTTCTCCATATGTAACTTCCTTGTTTATATGGGCAGCCCTGATTCTAAAATGGCTGCCCTAATGAGGCACCTGGCGGCTGCCAGCTCCAGGCCCTTAAAGTGGCAAGCACCCACAGTGCCCTGCCACAATACTGATGTAACTATTGGTTAAATTTGGTTCAATATACAGACATTTTGGGGAAGTACTGTGACATATAACAAATAGTTCATACAGTGGAGTCACATCTTACACAGGGGTTAGGTTCTAAAATCAGCACATAAGGCAAAAATTACCCGTGGGCTTGCCCAGTGGTACAGTCCACTCCCTCCCCCATCCAGGGGTACAGTCCTTCCTTCCCGCCCAGCCAGCATGCACAGCTTCCCAGCAGGGCTGCTCCCAATGTAGCTGCTTGGCCCCGTGCACAGCACTGTGGGGGGCAGCTGCAGGCTGAATCCAAACAATTGGCACTCTGGGGCATAAGCGTATGATAAATTCACGTAAGTTAAATGCGCGTATGATGCGACTCCACTGTTTTCTTCTTATGTGTTTACATAATTTTATCCAAAATAGCTATACAAGTGGTTCTCAACCTTTTTTAGACTTGAGGCAACTCTGATAGACTCAAGGGATCCCTTGGACAATGCCAGCTTTTCAGTTTCCCTTTTTTTCTTCACTACAAATAATACAACAATTATTCTGTTGCAAAAACTCAGAAATACTGCAACAGATCAGAATGTTTTTAATGCTGTGGATTCCTATTTCAAATATCTAAGCTTATTATATGTATCATGTTTGCACACCTAACAGTGCATGACATCCCATGGACCCTTGAAAGCATTTGAAGGTATCCTTGGCACGCTGGCTAAGAATCACTGATCTATACATTACAAAGTTTCTGTGTGTATTACCAATGATCATGTTATAAATATTATTAAATAGGTACACTTGAAGGAATTAGCAAGTTTTCTTTCATTCTTTAGGAAAATGTAGAATTTCTGCTTGCATACTTGAAATCTCAAATGTAATACTATCAAAGGTTATTTTAAGTGACATTATTTTAAGTATACCACATATCTTTACAATTGTAGCTGTATTTTAATACTTTTATGCCAAATGGAATTAATGATTTAATTTATTGATCACTCCATTGTTTCTAACATGTATACTAACGGAACGCTGAACATTTTCCATTTCCCTTTTTCTTCACTACTTCAACTATTTTTCTTCACTATTTCCATTTATAAATGATTACCAATTTATTTCCTAAAAGTGATACTGCTAAATGCTGATGTCCTTAATTCTCTTCATCTTACTTAGACTCAAAATAGGGTATGATCACTATTTCTGAAAATATTCTAATCCTATGCTTATGGTACTCAAAGGTACTTCTGATATTTTTCCCCCTCTAATTCCTTCTTTACGTATCATGTAAGAAAACAGTTCTGTAATATTATCGCCATGTTCTCATGACTATTGTTCTAATTATTCTTCTTTCTTTCCCTGAATAAATATTCAGGTAATTTATGCACACATTATTTCTATTTTTTTTTATTTTCATAAATAGTTTTCAAATTTTACATCACTGCTGTTACCTCTCTACAGGCAATCTGTGGCAAATCCTTATATTAACACACTTCATTTAAACCTCAGCATAACATTAAGTGGTTCTGTCACCTGTAGTTCCTTCAGGATTTCCTACCTGCTTACCTCCAGATTTAGAAATCACTCCACCCCTTCCATTCTCTGACCTCTTGTAAACAATCAGCCATGGATATTACGTTACATTGACTTTTGTGTCCATGCTAGAATACAAGTCTTGAACACTCAGAAACAAATACAACAGATAAACAAGTGAAGTACTGCAGACGAGTTTAGAATACTGCAAAATGTACAGTCAATAACAACAGCTGCAGTACTTCTGAATTAACCCACCCAAGTATAATACAGTAGCACTAATTCATATACACATACATTTATATTACAGATAAGATTACTGGACAACATTCCATTTAAAGTTAGCACATTGCAAACCGGGGCAATTTAGCATATTTCAGTACGCCACCAGCTTGTGAAATGGCTGCTATACTAACCTTGGCTGGTCAGAATACCCCAGCTAGCTTTTCGTTTCGCAGGACACTCCCCTATGCTTTCTAGGCTTCTTTTTGAGAGATTCTGGTTAGAGCAGCTCCTCTGAATAGCAGTATTTGTGGTCATAATTTGCTATTTTTTTCTCCTGCAAAGCCTGTGTGTCATCAGTGCAGGTGCTCGAGTCTGACAAAGATCCAGAACTTGATTTCCAGCTACTTTTTTGCCCTTTCAGGTTTTCACAAAGGATCTTGTTGTACTTACTGTAGCATGGCTACAACACTGAAATCCATTCAGTAACATTTACTAGCTTGGACTAGTAGGTACACAGTGGGGGAAGGGAAGGATTGCTCTAGCATTTTCTATTTTTAAAACAGGGAAAGAATCAGCTTAGCTACGACAGAAGTCTTAACTATTTACATGATTTAAATTGAAAGAAGGTGTTTGGTTTGTTATTTAGACCAGAAAGGAAACTAATTATTTAAAAACCCACATGTATTATATTTTAACATGCAGCTTAAAAACCAAACAATTTATTATAGAAAAATTTAAACTGTGAGTAATAAAAGAACTATGGTTTTGATAAATGATAGCCTTAACAAGTGAACTACTCCCTCCATCCCTCCCACATCAGAATAAATGCTGCATCAGAATGGGTTTCAGTCATCTACAACTGTGCATTTGGTAGGCTACTTTTTGCAGTAGGGAACAATCCAGCAATGCAGTATTTTACAATAATGTAGGCTGGGTTTTTTTAAGACGGAAATTAGAAATTACTTCTTCAACTTCCTCATAAAGTGATACTTCACTCTGACAGCAGAAACTAAGCTGAAATGATTATTTTGAGAGCCTTGTCCAGACATAAAAGTAAGGTTGTAATCATTTCACATAGACCCAAGTCATTAATTTTTAAATGAGAGTAAATAGTAAAAAGGGGAACAAAGAGCAATATTCCTTTTTGCTTGTTACTGTGCACTGGCTTGTAATGCTGGACACAAATCTGCATGGACAAGCGAAGTGAAGAAACTGATCCCTGATAAAATTACACTGTGGATTACTTAGAATAGAGATCTTCTTACAGTAATCACATGTTGGCCTCTTTCTTTTAAAAAAATCCTCTTTTCTCACAGGCCTGTTTTCCTAATGTACAAACCTATTCTGAATGTGCAGAATTCTTCAAGATTTTTAAAAGAAATCAGTACTACTGCTTTATCTGAATATTCTGCCTTTCACAAGTGAACTTCAAAGCACTTGGCAAATAAAACCACTTAACACTCAAAACACCACAGGGAGGCTGAAACATGTCTGAATTCTCAAAAAAAAATACAGATTTGAAAATAATCAACAGATCAGCCAATCACAGTCTTATATCAAACATAAAACTATATAGTTCCTGAATTATCACAATACAACATCACTTCCCCGCTACATTTAATGTTGGTCTCTCTTCCTTATAATTCCCTCAAATGGAACTCCCAAGAAAATAAAAAGGTAAGAGCTGGATTATAAGAAGCTGGGACAAGGAGGGCAGAGGGAGGGGGACAAGGAATCTTGCACACCTAAATAAAATAGTAGCTGTAACCTTGTGACATGTATTCTCAGTACAAAAAGGCCAGGATGTTCACCCCAAATGACTGTGCAGTTACCCAGAAGGAAATGAAAGTGAGAGGGACTAATCAATCAATGCTAGCAGGAGAAGCTAGGAGAAGTGCATGCTTTCCTTTTCTTACCAGTGTAGTAGCTCCTGCTCGGATGCTTCTCCCCAAATGTGTGCTGACTGAATCAACCAAAATTGCTCTCTCTCACCAAAGCTGAGTGGCCCACATACCACAGTTGTAGGCATTGACTGAAAAAGCCCAGATAGAGCCTTCTATCTGCAGGAAGGGATTTGCATTATAAATAATTCTTATTAAAGTTTCTTAAATTCTTATTATCCTTCAACTTTCAATTATCTGTTAAAGGATATTAACAAGAAGCTGTAGCGATATTTAAATTATATTTATGAGTTCCATAGATACTGGGATTTTTTTTTTATGAGTCAGAAAAATAGTTACAATCAATTAAGTTCCCCATCTTCCAGTGCACAGGGACTCTTCTGACTTCCAAGCCAGAAAGGACCAAGAGTTTCCATTTGGATGGAATCCCAGGAGGAGCAGGCCCCCTGAGTCAGTTTCCCATCTGTGATGGTGTGGGTGGGGCTTGCAGAGCAAGGGCTATTGGCCGGGAAGGAAGACATGTCTTCAATGGCTTTTAAGGGAGTTGTGAGTGCACTGTCAGCAGAGTGAAGTTGGATCCCTTCTCTGGGACTTATCAGGTAATCATGTTAGCCTGTTTTCCAAAAAGGTTCTAACCTTGTGATGCATTAGATAGGATGTCATCTGCAAAGGTAGTAAGCAGAAGCATTCAAGTCAGTTGTCATTATCTAGAGAGAGAATACAGTGAGCTCCTGCTTCAAAGGGGAGTAAGACATGCACTGCTTCCTCTCCCAGAAAGAACTGGGGCAGTGACTACAGAGAAATTGTATGGCTAAAGGGCAAAAGCTACATAGTTGCTATGAAATGCATCTTTCAAAATTGGAATCATGCTTTTTGCAAAGAAAATATATAATGTATTAACTATTATAAGGTAGATAGACAACTGGTTCAAAAGCCACAAGCAGAGTAGTTATACATGGATCCATTTCAAAGTAGCAGGAGGTTTTGAGTGGAGTTCTGCAGGGGCCTAGAATTGCTCAGTGTGTTTATTAATTATCTGGATGCTGAAAGAGAGAGCTTCTTGAGCAAATATGCAGATGACGAAACCAGGAAGAACTGCAAACACACTGGAGGATGGCAGCACAATTCAGAAGTATCTTGACAGACTGTAAAGTTTGGCTGGAGCTAACAGAATTCAATTCAGTACTGACAAATGCATGGCACTACATCTTGGAAAGAATAAACAAAAACAAATACAAAATGGGTGATAACTGGCTGGATGGCAATACTACAGAGAGGGATCTAGAAGTCTTGGTACTGAGTCTGTGGTATAAAACAGCTGCACAAAAGGCAAATACAGTCTCAGGCTAAATTAAGAGGAGCATTAGATACAAGACATGGAACGTGATAGTGCCTCTTTACCTGGCACTGGGTAGGCCTCATCTAGAGTAATGTGGGTGTGTCTACACAAGATGCTTTACTGCACAGTAGACTAATCTACTACACAGTAAAGCATAAACATCTACACATTTGCACCACTTACAGTGCAGTAAATTAGCCTACTGCACAGTTAGTGACTACCTGTAAATACAGGTAGTAAACTAACTGCACAGTAGATACTACACAGTAGCACAGGTGTAGATACTGGCCTGGAGCAAATTTGCTCCCGGTCACCCCCAAGACCGGGGGGGCACAGGAGACAGGGAGCTGAGCAATGGCAGAAAGAAGTAGCTTTCTGCCCCCTCCATCCTGGCACTGCTTAGCTCCCAGCTCGCCACAAGAGCTGGGAGCCGAGCAGCACCAAGACTGGGAAGCTTTCTGCTTCCCTGAGCAGCCAGGGGCTGGCTGAGAGCAGTCCCATTTTTGGAGCAGCTCCCAGCCAGCCCCAGGCTAGGTGGGAATTTCCTCATGTAGCTGGGGGCTGCCCAGGAGTTGTCCCACTGTCCCAGGGCTGGCTGGCAGCTGCCCCAGAAATGGGACAGTTTCCACCCAACCCCCGGCTATGTAGGGAAGTCCTGCTGGGCACAGGCTTTGTCCCCTTGTGTATGGGGCCAGGAGAGCTCTGCAGCAGCAGATGTCTCCTGGCCCCATTTATATCAAGACCCCTCCTGATGTGTACAGTGCAAGGAAAACAGCTGCCACTGCAGCTGGCAGAACTCTCCTGTCCCCATGTGCATTAGGGTGGCCCCATGCTCTCTGCCAGCCCCTGGACTAGCATCCTGGGGGAGCCTGGAGCTCTCTCTGGCTGCTGCAGGGGGCCAGAGCAGGGTAGGAGAAGCCCTGTACCAGGCTGCCTCCATTGGGCACAGATTTACTCCCAGGAAAGGCTTACTGCACAATATTTTACTGCACAGTAAGTCTTTCTAGCATTAACAGCATGTGTAGTTGTGTCCTGTATGCATCAACCCTGACACAACATAGACCTAACACCCTAACCTATCACAAGCAAAATAGGGGAACCATGGCAGCCAATGTCCTGCTTCTACGAAATGTTGCCAATATATGCTCAAGAGGTTTCAGGTAGAGGGCCTCCACTATAGAGGAAGGCAAAAAAACCCACTTTATATACTGATCTGATTGTAACAGGGAGCTTAGTACTCCTGTTACTTTAAGAGGAGAAAGGCTGAAGACAGGGCTCAGCTGGCACTCAAGGGAAGACATCATATTAGAAGGGGGCTGGGCTTAAAGAATATATAAGCCCGTGGCCTGAGCTGGGGCAGGCAGTCTGGCCCTGGAGGCCATGAAGGAGGAGCTCCTAAACTGGGTTTAGGGCTGCAGAAGAGCTCCTGACTCACATCAGGGACACACTTGTGCCTGGGAACAGGGTAAGCAAGTAGAATGCTGTGGACTTGCCTGGAGAACACCAGTGGCTTGGGATTGGGACCACTGCGGAAGGTCAGAGGTCCCAACAGGCCTGGGAGTAGGACAAAAGCCTGGGAATGGGGCAGAGCGGGTAACAGGCCGGGGAGTAAGGCCAAGGCCTGGGAGCAGTGCCCATGGAGGGGCAGAGCTAGAGAGGGCCCAGAGCCCAGGGAAGGGCAGACAGAGTAGACTGGGGTCAAGAGCCCATTGAGTTGATTAAGCCTGGGAGCAGTGGCAGATTTACAGTCAGTGGGGCCCTGTGATCCAAGCAGGGTGCAGGGCCCCACCTCCCACACCACAGCATGTCCACAGGGAATTAGTGTGGCACACTGGCTGGGGGGAGGGGTGGTGGCTGGAATTTCCGGCCAGAATTGCTGAAGAGGCCCACAGCCCGCTGGGTGGGAAGGAGGGCCACAAACAAAGCATGGGAGGCTCTCTGCCAGGGGCCCCTGTCACTGGGGGCCCTGAGCCACTGCATGGTTTGTTTCACAGTAATTCTGCCACTGCCTGGGATCAAGGCAGAGCTTAGGAATAGGGTATGAATTGACTGAATGGTAACATCTGGGAGGACTGGGTGTGAGAGACCAGGCGGCCATGAAATTAGACCTCAGAATGATGAGGAATTAGAGTGTAACTCACGAGTGGATGAGCTTCTGCTCAGGGAGCTGTGGGGAGGTGGCCTTGAGAACCAGGTGGAACAGAGGCCCAGTGGCCACCAGGAGGTGTCATGGCCACCCCGGGGCAGGCCTTTGTTACACTGACCATGGGATAAAATTCCTTCCTGACCCCAAATATCACAGTTGGTCTGATGCTGAGCACATAGACATGACCCTCTAGCCAGGAACCTCTGGTTTGGGTCCCAGCAGGAGCATTGGCACACCCCAGAAAAATTCCCCAGCCTCGTCTGTAGCTAATACCCAATGTTTGAGAGGTTTAAAAACAACCTGACACATGTAGCAGAAAGGCTGAGGTGGGGAGCAACCAGCAAAGCCCAGACACAGTGGAAATAACCAGAGTAGAACACAGGCATCACTACCTATAGATCTTCCCCAGTCAGTGGCTGTCCAACTTCTTGAAAACCACCAGTGACAGACTCCACAACTTCCCTTGGCAGTCTATTCCAGTGTCCCACTATTCTCAGTGAGGATGTTTTTCCAGATAAACTTATTTTGCTGCAACTTCAGTCCGTTAGTCCACATCCTCCTCTCTGCAGAAAGAGAAAAATGTGCTTTCCCTCTTCTTTATGGCAGCCCTTCAAGTATCTGAAGACTGCTATCATGTCCCCTATTAAGAACCCTTTCCATAAGCAGAACATTCCTAGCTCCTTCAGCCCCTCCTTGTATAATTTGCCTTTCAAGACGGTTATCATCTGTGTTGCCTGGCTCTGGCCCCTCTCTAACTTCTCCATGTTCTTTTTAAAATGTGGAGCCCAGAACTGAACACAGTACTGCAGACGAGACCTAACCAGTGCCGAGCAGAGAGGCACTATCACCTCCCATGTCTTGCATGTAATGCTTCTATTGATACAGCCCAAAACTGCATTTGCCTTTTGTACAGTGACATCATATTGCATGCTCATGTTGAATCTGTGGTCTACCAAAACTGCTGTGTCAACACTTTCATTTGTGTTCTTGATTCTTTCTCCCAAGGTGTACTTGTCTTCATTGAACTTCATCCCCTTAACTCTATCCCAACTTTCCAATCAGGTCCAGAGGTGGTAACAAATGATTTAATAGATTTTCATAGATTTCATAGACATTAGGGCTGGAAGGGACCTTGGGAGATCATTGAGTCCAGCCCCCTGCCCAAAGGGCAGGAAGTCAGCTGGGGTCATAGGATCCCAGCAAGATAAGCATCCAATTTACTCTTGAAGGTGTTCAATGTAGGTGCTTCCACCTCCGCTGGCAGACTGTTCCAGACCTTGGGGGCTCGGACAGTAAAGAAATTCTTCCTTATGTCCAGCCTGAAGCGGTCTTGCAGGAGTTTGTGACCGTTTGATCTCGTCATCCCTTGGGGCGCTCTGGTGAACAAACGTTCCCCCACATCCTGGTGGTCACCCTTGATAAACTTATAGGTGGCCATCAGATCACCCCTGAGCCTGCGCTTTTCCAGGCTAAAGAGTCCCATGGTTCACAGCCTGTCATCGTAAGATCTGTTTTCCTGACCTCTGATCATGCGCATGGCTCTCCTCTGGACTCTCTCAAGCTTCTCCACATCCTTTTTGAATTGTGGAGCCCAAAACTGGACGCTAATCCAGCTGCGGCCTCACCAAGGCCGAGTACAAGGGGAGAATGACGTCCCGGGATTTGCTTGAGAAGCATCTATGGATGCAAGCCAGCGTTTTGGTCGCTTTACTAGCCTCAGCATCGCATTGGAGGCTCATGTTCATCTTGTGGTCAATGATGACCCCCAAGTCTGTTTCTTCTGTAGTGCTATCCAACGTAGCACTGCCGAGCCTATAAGGAAGCTGCAGGTTTTTCCTCCCAAGGTGGAGAACCTTGCATTTTTCGGTGTTAAACACCATCAGGTTCTCGTCTGCCCATTTGCTGAGCTTGTCCAGGTCAGCCTGGATCACCCGCCTATCTTCTGGCGTGGATGCTTTGCCCCAAAGTTTGGTGTCATCGGCGAACTTGGCCGGTCCACTCCTGACTCCAATGTCCACATCATTAATGAAGATGTTGAACAGTATGGGTCCAAGGACAGAGCCTTGAGGGACCCCACTGGTCACAGGGCACCACGATGAGTGACTGCCATCAATTACAACCCTCTGGGTCCAACCACGGAGCCAGTTTCCCAGCCAGCAGATCGTGGTGGTGATAAAGGGCTTGGCAGGCAAGTCCTACAAGGAGAGGTTAAAGGAAACAGGTTTGCAGAAAAGGTGCATGATGCAATAGGAGTTCATGCAGAGGGCTGCTGTAAAGAGGGAGAACACCTTTTCTTTCTTGGTACAGACAGCAGGACACAGACCAGTGGCTTAAAGTTCCAAAGTAGGTTTAGACTCAGTGTGTGCATGCAGAAGAGTGTGCATGTGCAGTTTGCAGTGCCTCAAAGGTGTTTAAGTTGCCACAAACCACACATGGTGCACATGCAACCATTTGCTGCACTGCAAATTTGCAGTGCAATGCCAAAACTTGCCATTGGGAGATCCTGCTGTCAAAAAAACTGCCACACATGACAGCAGTGTACACCACCAGAAATGGAGACTGGCCATCCAGAGGCATGCTCTGGCTGCTGGCCAGGATCCATGACACAGGATCAGTGCCACTGCTGTCCCAAGAGGCCCCCATGATCCCAGATAAGGCTGGCCCCAGCCTCTCCTACCCCACCAAGGACAATTTTGTGAATGCCAGAACACATATGCAAGAGTATGCCCCAGGGCACAAAGCAGCGACACAAATATGTGCTACAGTAAACGCATGCCTCTGCACATCATGTGTCCTCATCTGGATGCATCCAGTGGGTGCATCTCCATGTGTAATTAGCCCATAGCAATAAACTCCCATGAGTTCACATCAGAGTTTATTTCTCTTGGGCACAGCATTTGCATGTGTACCTGGGACTGCAGCATGTTGAGCAGGGATGGCGCAGCTGCAGTTGGCAGGGGAGTCAGGGGGTCAGCCCAGCTCACTCCAGCTCAGTGTGATGAGGAGGGGCTGGCTGGGGCACAAGGGTGCTACAGTGTGGGGCTAGCCGGCAGGCCCCCCCGTACTGTAGCACCCTCATGCCCCAGCCAGCCCTGGTCACCATTTACACATGCGTTTTGGTGCACATAACTGCTCTACTGTAGGACAGTACTTTTCCTGGACAGTACTATCCTACAGTGGAGTTAATTTACTGTACCCTAATATGAATACACATGTATCTAGTATCCCACAATATCCTTGTGGGAAAACTGGAAGATTGCAGGCTCAACTGCTCAACAGTTTAGTGGGTGGGAAACTGGCTACACGATAGGACCCAGAGAGTTCTCATGAACGGATCTGGCGCAAAGTGGCTAGTGGTGTCCCTCAGGGGTCCATGCTTGGACCAGTGCTTTTCAACATCTTTATCAATGATTTGGATGGGGGAGTGAAAAGCTCACTGGCCAAGTTTGTGGATGACACCAAGTTTATGAGATAGTGTGATCACGTCAGATGGGTTGCAGATACAGGCGGACCTGGGCAGGCTTGAGAGTTGGACGGACTGGAACCAGATGAAGTTTAACACTTTGAAGTGTAAGGTGCTCCATTTGGGGGCAAAGAGCCCTCAGCATACATATAGGCTCAGTGGTGACAGCTTGACTTGCACAACGGCTGAAAGGAGCCTAGGGGTAATGATCAACCATCATATGAATATGAGCTGTCAGTGCAAGGTGGTGGCCAGCAGGGCAAACAACACACTGGCATGCATCAACCAATGCAGCTCATGTAAAACTAAGGAAGTGCTACTCCCACTGTACTCAGCACTGGTAAAACCACAGTTGGAGTATTGCATCCAGTTCTGGGTGCTGCACTTCAATAAGGACATGGAAAAGCTTGAGAGGGTCCAGAAAAGAGCCACCCATATGATCAGGAACTTGCAGGACAAGCCATACGAGGATAGGCTGAGGGACCTGGGCCTCTTTAGCCTAAAGAAGAGAAGGCTGAGGGGACTTGATACCGGCTTACCCCTATACAGTCAGACCCCCAGTTACACAGCTTCAAGTTACACTGATTCACGTACACACGCTTTATATAACATGACCATGTTTCAACTTACGCGATACCCTGCTTCACATTTACACTGTTTGCGGTAGAGTGCTTGTTAGTTTAGAGTCTGCTTACATAGCGTTAGCATCACTTGTCATCTCCAAGACTGTCCATCGTTTTTGGTTACATTAACCCCTGAATATTTGTGATAATGGCATCAAAGAAAGCCTTTGATGTTGTGTCCAAAAAGCATGCAAGTCTATCACCCTGGCCCAGAAAATAGAAATCCTTGATAAATTAAGAGAAGGCAATAGTAGTGTCGATTGCTTGCTAATACAGTTTAAGTGAATCGACTGTGCGTACCATTAAAAAAGTGAACAAAAAATTAGAGACTGTGTAAAAACAACAACCCCTGTGAGTTTGAGAGCATCGTTGGTGACTAGAATTCCTCATTTAGATAAGGTTGAGAAACTCCTTAATCTTTGGATCAATGAAATGACCAATACAAAAGGAGCAGTTGTCGACGGCACAGCAATAATGGCTAAAGCTTTGTCTCTGTATGAGCACATAGCCAGGAATAAAGGTTTTAATAAGGCTATTAATTCCATTATTTTGTGTTTAAATATCCTTTTATTATGAAATAATGTTATCAAATCTTGGTCCCAGGTCCCTATCCCTGTTTTCCATTGACTTAATGCCTTGAGTTACAGTTTCAACTTACATGGTGTTTTTCAGAAACGTATCCCCCCCATAACTCGGGGTCCGACTGTATCAGAGGAGCGCATCAGGAGCTCAGTGAACAACTGTTCACTAGGGCACCCCCGAGGAAGACAAGGACCAATGGATATACACTCTTGGAAGGCTGCTTCAGGCTTAATACCAGGAAAAACTCCTTCACAGTCAGGGTGTCAAGACTGTGGAATAAACTTCCTCCAGAGGTGGTGCAATCACCTACCCTGGAGGTTTTCAAGAGGAGACTGGACAGTCACCTCGCTGGGGTCCCCTAACATCGGTTGTCTTCCTGCCTTGTGGGGGGGCTGGACCCGATGATCTGCAAGGTCCCTTCCAGCCCCTAACAAACTATAAATCTCTGAATCTCTGAGTCTATGTAGACAGGGACACTTTACTGCGGAGCCAATTTTTTAGCTCCACGGTAAAGTGCATGTGTAGATGCACCCAATAGAACAGTGAGGCAGTGGAACAGAACGCCTAGGGAAGTTGTGGATTCTCCATCGTTGGAAGTGTCTGAGAAGTGGTTGGATTGGTCATGGATGATCTATGAATAGCTATGCTTAAGCTTTACTATGGGCATTTCCCTTGTTTCTGGGCTTTGCTGGTTGCTGCATAGGGCTGGGAAGAAATATTTTTTTTCCCCCCTCCTGATGCGTCAGGCATCTTTTTCATCTTATGTAGAAACATTGAGTGTTGGCTGCAGCCAATTACGGGATATTGACTGAGGTATGCCAGTGCTCCTACTGGAACTAAAACCCAGAAGTTCCTGGCTAGAGGGTCTTCCTGTTCCCCCCAGGGTCAAACTAATCACCACATCTGGGGCTAGAGAGGAATTTTATACCATGGTCAGACCGGTACATACTGTAGAGGGATTTTGCCTTCTTCTGTATTGGGGGATGTGTTCCTCCTCTTTGGATCTCTTGTTGTTAACCTTTACTTACCTGAAGTTAGTATACCTTGTAATTGCCTTGTGATGCTTTGATTATGTGACAGGGTCGACTTTGTAGTTTTAGTACAGATTTGCTTGGGATGGTTTGGATAGGAATGATCCTGCCTCAGGCAGGGGCTTGGGTCTAGATGATATCAGCTCCCTTTTGAGTTGCACATAAATCTATGTTGGTCTAGGGTTTCAGTTGGAAACAAAAGCATAGAGATTATAGAAAAGGAGAAAAAAATCATGTGTTTAAACTTCTGCACAGGCCTCAGGATACCTCTGTTACATTTTCAACTCTCCCATAGTCCTAGGTGACTCTGCTTGCCTGTGCCATGGTTTCCTTTTCAAATGGGAATACTATTTCCCTACCTCCAAAAGCACTTGTAAAGATAACGTTATTACTGTTTATGAGTTGCTTGCCTATTATTGTGCAGGGTTGTATTTCAGAGACATCTTCAAATCCATTAACAAACCTTTGGTTAAAATCCATTAATGCATCCTGCTCTTGTGGGTACAAGCAATTAACAGATTATTTTAGGGGAGGCTTGTCTGTGGCAAAAACGCTGTCACCACAGAGCAAAAGAATCTAGGGTAAGTCATAGAAACTGAAGCATATGACTAGGAAACTGACTAGTAGATGTTACTCACATGTCTGGAATTGTGACAGAACTGAACTTTCAAACCTAACTCGTAAACATCAAATGGCTCCTTGATTTATAGTCCTCTGATAATATTGTGACTCTTTCATTTTCATAACTGAAACCTTACATTTTTTTTCTTTTCTATCAAGCTCTTTTATATGTTGTTATAAAAAGAAATGACAGTGCCAGTTTCAACATTTGTATGGCAGGAGATTTTGTAAGGGCAACTGTGTTGCTATTAATAGATAGGAAGTTTCTGTACCTGACACGAATAGATTTTTTCCCCCATTCCTTTCAGTGAAGAGAACATGTTAATTTAAAAGTTAATTTAAAGCAAAGTTTCAATAAGCATTTAAATTTGAAATTTTG
Source organism: Crocodylus siamensis (assembly GCF_052110815.1). Classification (NCBI taxonomy): domain Eukaryota; kingdom Metazoa; phylum Chordata; order Crocodylia; family Crocodylidae; genus Crocodylus; species Crocodylus siamensis. Next base: position 74,051,824 of record NC_143396.1, on the reverse strand, counting down.
ACATAATTTTATAGAAAAACAGAATCTGTTGTTTTAGGTTCCTAGCCCAAATGCAGGAACTCCATCTAACCCAGGAGGTACACAGCCCCACCAGGGGAAACGCCTTCTTGGACCTAGTGCTGGCCACAGGAGATGACCTGGTGAGGGGGCTGCAAGTGCTCGACCACCTGGGCGACAGCGATCATCGCCTGCTGGAATTCACCATCCAACGCAAGGTGGCAAAGGCTTGCAGCAAGGCAGCAGCCCTAGATTTCAGAAGGGCGGACTTCAATGAGCTAAGGAGAATAGTTGAGGAAGCACTGAGGTCCCGGAGGGGTGGGGAGACAGGTGTCCAAGAAGAGTGGTTGCTCCTTAAGGAGACGATCCTCCAAGCCCAAAGCGAGGTAATCCCAGCATGGATCAAAGGTAGCAGGCTCCCCCATGGCTCACCAAAAGCATCCAGGAATGTCTTCTAGCTAAAAGGGACCCAATGGAAGGGAGGGGCCATCACCAGGGAGGATTATACTGCGGTTGCTCAGGGATGCAGGGGGGCAGTCAGGAAGCCCAAGGCGGAGAGGGAACTGGGACTAGCTTCCCAGATCAAGAACAACAAGAAGGCCTGTTTTAAATACATAGGGGGCAAAAAGAAGGTTCTGGGTAATCTGGGTCCCCTGCAAGACACGCTAGGAAATTTGGTCATCACACCAGACAACAAAGCTAACCTATTTAACGACTTCTTTGCCTCCATTTTCCTGAGCAGGGACCAGATCAGCCCCCGCACCGGGCTCCCCTCAGGCCCCAGGGGAGGCACACCTAGGTCATGGGTCAGGGAGGATCTAGTCAGGGAACTTCTGGAGGGACTGGATGTATTTAAATCAGCTGGTCTGGATGATCTCCACCCCGTAGTGCTGAGGGAATTGCTGAGGTCATTGTGGGACCCCTGGCACGGCTTTACGAGCACTTGTGGTGCTCTGGTGTGGTGCCAGAGGACAGGAAGATGGCCAATGTGGTTCCCATCTTCAAAAAAGGGAGGAAGGAGGACCCGGGGAACTACCAGTTAGTCTTACCTCGATCCTGGGTAAGCTTTTTGAGAGAATTATTCTGGCACATGTCCACGAGCGGCCAGCAGGGGAGATTATGCTTAGAGGCAACCAACATGGGTTCATTAGAGACAGGTGCTGTCAGACCAACTTAGTGGCCTTCTACGACCAGGTTACCAAATACTTAGATGCAGGGGTAGCAGCAGACACTGTCTTTCTGGATTTATGGAAGGCCTTCGACCAAATTTCCTAACGTGTCCTGCAGGGGCCCTACATTACCCAGAACCTTCTTTTTACCCCCTATGTATTTAAAGAAGGACTTCTTATTGTCCTTAATTTGGGAAGCTAATCCCAGTTCCATCCCTGCCTTGGCCTTCCTGACTGCTCCCCTACAGCCCCGAGCAACTGCAGTATAGTCATCTCTGGTGATGGCCCCTCCCTTCCATTGGGTGTACGCCTCCCTTTTAGCAAGGAGACATTCCCAGATGCTTTTGGTGAGCCCTGGGGGGCTTGTGTGCCCTCCTGCTCCCTTTGATCCTCGTTGGGATTACCTCCCATTGGGCTTGGAGGATCGTCTCCTTAAGGAGTGACCACTCTCCTTGGACAGCTGGCTCCCCTCCCCTCCCCTCCAGGACCTAAGTGCTTCCCTGACTATTCTCCTTAGCTCATTGAAGTCCGCCCTCCTGAAATCTAGGGCTGCTGCCTTGCTGCAGGCCTTTGCTACCTTGTGCTGGATGGTGAATTCCAGCAGGCGATGATCGCTGTCGCCCAGGTGGTCGAGCACCTGCAGACCCCTCACCAGGTCATCTCCCGTGGCCAGCACTAGGTCCAACAAGGCGTCTCCCCTGGCGGGGTTGTGCATCTCCTGGGTTAGATGGAGGTCCTGCATTCTGGCTAAGAACCTACGTGAGCAGTCAGACCTCGCTGACTGTTCTTCCCAGCAGATGTCAGGGAAGTTCAGGTCCCCCATGACTACCACATCCTTAGACTTCACTACCTCCGTGAGCTGACCTAAGAATTCCTGGTTGAGCTCTTCCCCTTGTTTGGGAGATCTGTAGTAGACCCCCACCATTAAGTCTCTTTCCCCTCGACTGCCTTGTAATCTAACCCAAAGCACTTCAGAGTGCCCTTCCTCTGATTCTTTGTTAATTGATGAGGATGGGTATTCTTCCTTAATGTAGAGTGCCACGCCCCCACCTTTCCTTCCTATCCTGTCCCTCCTGTACAGCATATAGCCCTTGATATTCACTGCCCAGTCATGTGTTGAGTCCTACCACGTTTCAGTGATCCCCACTATGTTATGATTTTCTAGGTATAGAATCTAACAATTGGAAGTTGGCCTTGAATTTGCTCAGTGCTTTGGCTGAATTTAATCAACTTCATAGCTGGTTTCCATTATTGAGCACATGCTCCTTTTAGCAGTAGTTCAAAGACAGACAGTGTATTGAATGAAGTTTCCTTGTATGTGAACGTAAGACAAGGGGCATTTTTCCCCAATGCTGATTGGGAAAGAAGCTCATCTTGTATTTGAGTAAATATGGTAAATGTTTTACTAAATTTCCATCTTCATTATCTATTCAGTTACCAAAGAAGCAGGAGTCATGTTTAGATTGAGAGTGAAAATCAGAAATTCTTCCAAACATAATAAATCCTAGAGGATAGAGGTCTTAATATACATGTAATCTTATTAAAATCATAGTGATGTGCTATTAAAGATTTAACAAGGATGGATCTCTCTCAAAAGGTTTCTCCTTTACACTTCTATCCAGAAAATCACTTAAACATCTAATAACTGTTTTGCTTATAAGACTTGGTTTGTGATTAAGTTTGCATATACAGCTACACAGACTAATGCAGAAATGAGTGATGATTGGTGTTTCTATTCATTTATCTTCCTATGTAACTATAATCACTTCCTTGTTGTTAGGTGGAAAGGAACACTATGTAGCAAAGATACATACATAACCATAAATCCATTGAAAAGATTTGTTGTTTGTTTCTAAATTATATAGTGATAATATTGCTAATCTTGAGAGAGTGTTTGATCTGCATAACCTAAAACAGGCTGTGGTGAGAAAATCCTTTTAGGGTGGTCGAAGGTCTGTCTCCAAGGGAAGCTTATTTTGTTAAATACTTGATCCTTGATGCAACACAGTTCATTCCAAATGCAAAAAACATTCCTCAACCATCTCAAACACTTCTACACTACTGGCTATATGCAGTTTGTACAAAACAAAGTGCCAGATGCTGGTGCCTACATTGAGTGGTATGCAGAAAAGGTATGCCATACAATATTCCTTTCATTACTAAATGAATTGCTATTCTATCTAGGAAGCTAGTAAAGGTCTTATATGGCTTTTATTAATAGAACTATGATCTGCAAGGAATGTGAATTGAAAAGATGCCTTGTGCTTATTTTCCCTACCTAACAACTGTTGTTGAGTGACATTATCAATTGCAACCTGTTAAAACAGAGCAATAGGAAAACATTACTCTAATCATTCACTACAATTTAAAATGCAGTCAACCTTTCCAGACTGTGGATCTCCAAAAATGAACCACAACATTATGCATGACCTATATGTAATGATTCTTGTTCTTGGGTCTGGCCACACTATACACAACGGGGTCAGGGGTGGTGTGTGCACTAAGGCACCTGGATGACATCCTAGATGTTGCAAGTTTGGGACCATAGCAGAAGCACTCATGGTGTGGTCCTGTCAGATTCCAACAAATCTGTGAATTCTGCTAAATATTTTTTCACAAGGACATGAAAAGGAAGGAAGGATGATCCTAAAAGGAGTCTGAGACTCCTAACTTTAAATTAGAGCAGGCTAAATGCCTTGGCTAACTGGGGATCTGTAGAGAACAGAACAGCTAACCACATGAATGGTGTGTGCCCCTGGCAGCTGGGGGGGCACAGCTGCACTGTCGGTGGTGGGAGGTCGGCAGCGGTAAGTGGGGGAGCTCCCACAGACACTGCCAGTGCTGTGGGCGGGGAGGGGGAGAGGGGATGAGTGCCGACCAGAGGTTGGCAACCACCCACAGGTGCCGCCAGCAGCAATTGTGGACCACCTGCAGACTTCAGTGGCAAGGCAGCAAGCGGTGATCACCTGCATGCACTGCCAACAGTGTTGGCAGTGCCTTTTTGTAGGGGGTGCATGTGCACCCCCTGTGCATTGCCCCTGGCTAACCACATACCCCCAAAAGCTCCAGATCAACTCTTACGCTGTTGTTGTAGAGCTGAATATGCCTGTTCTACAAAACATGCCAATTCCTCTGCCTAGAAGGAATCACCAGTTTCCCTTCCCACTTATGACATTTTTATCTCCCAGTTAAAGGGAATATAATAAGGTTTGAAAATCAGTACCTAGGAGTTACAAATACAGGTTCTTCCCCACGTAGAGCTTAAGTCTATTTTTTGAATAGCATAACAATGCCCATATAGATACCTGGCCTATAAGTGTATTGTTTTGAATTTGCAGTCATTAGCCTATTTTAATTAACATTTTTTTAAAATGCAAACAGAAGTACAAATGAAGAAGACATGCTACCATGTGGTCAAAAGAATTGGGCTTGTGGTTTCTGTGTACTGGTAAGCAGGTACAAGAGAATGCCTTGTTGTTGGAATTGGTGGTTGTTTTACGCCTTCCTATCATCTGCCAAACAGTCTTTGTAGGAAGGTTCTTCTGAAACACTTCCAGCTTGCAGCCAGAAGCATTTTACTTAATATTAGTTCTAATTTAGGTAAAACTGATTTTCTCAATAAGTGTATCAATTAGAATTGTATTTCCTGACTTTCACAAAAATGACTTTACTAGCAAAGCATTACTAGCACTCTTCCTCATACAGCCAGCTCTCTCAAAGAATTACACCCAAAGGAATTATGCACAGAAAAATTAAAAATTATGCACAGAAAATTTCAAAATGATACAAAATGAATTACTTAAAAAAATTAAACTAAGTATAACACTATTTAAACCTTCTTTAGAAATGTATGCAGGTTGGGGAATGGGTAAGGGACATGTCAGGGACATTTCATAGAATCATAGAATCAATGAGTTGGAAGGGACCTAGACAGATCATCTAGTCCAACCCCCTGCCATAGGCAGGAAGGAGCACTGGCGGTGGCAGGGGTCATAAGACCCCAGCCAGGTGCCTGTTCAGTCTCCTCTTGAAGATTTCCAATGAAGGTGAGAGCACCACCCCTCTGGGAAGCCTATTCCAGGCTCTGGCCACCCTTACAGTGAAGTAGTTCTTCCTAATATCTAATCTAATCCTATCCTCCCTCAGCTTGTGGCCATTGTTCCTGGTGACTCCAAGGGGGGCCCTGGTGAACAGAGTTTCCCCGAGTCCCTGCTGGTGGCCCCGATAAGGTTGTAGGCAGCCACAAGATCCCCCCTCAGTCTCCTCTTGTGGAGACTGAAGAGATTCAGGTCCCTCAGCCTCTCCTCATAGGGCTGGCCACGGAGGCCCCCAACCATAGGGCTGGGCACGAGTGGCCTCCTCTGGACCCTCTCCAGGTCCTCCACATCCTTCTTGAAGTGCTGCGCCCAGAACTGGACACAGTACTCCAGCTGTGGCCTGACCAGAGCCACATAGAGGGGAAGCAAGACCTGTCTGGACCTGTTAGTGATGCCCCTGTTGATGCATGACAGGGTGTGGTTGGCTCTGCCTATTGCTTTGTCGCAGTGGCGACTCATATTCATCCTGGAGTCAATCCTGACTCCAAGATCTCTCTTTGCCTCTGTCTGCTGAGAGGGTCAGCTCCTAACCTATAACCATAATGCTGGTTCCCTCTCCCCAGGTGCAGCACTCTGCACTTGTCCTTGTTGAACCGCATCCTGTTCAGATCCGCCCACTTCTCTAACCTATCCAGGTCTGCTTGGATGCGGTCCCTGCCTGCCGGTGTATTCACTTTACCCCACAGCTTGGTGCCATCAGCGAACTTGAACAGGGTGTTCTCCACACTCTTGTCCAGGTCACTAATGAAGATGTTGAACAGCACCGGCCCAAGGACCGAGCCCTGGGAGACTCCGCTGCCCACACCCTCCCGGGTTGACATTGACCCATCCACCACCACCCTCTGGGTGTGCCCCTGGAGCCAGTTTGCCACCCATGTGACTGCATTCATCAATGCTGCAGTCCCTCAGCTTGCCCACCAGAATTGGGTGGGACACTGTGTCGAAGGCCTTCTGGAAGTCCACGAAGATGACATCAACTCCTCCTTCACATCTAAGCTCTTTTTACCTGGTCATAGAAAGAGACCAGGTTAGTCAGGCAGGATCGGACTGGCATGAACCCATGTTGGTTGAGGGGTACCTCAACCTCACTTCCCCTGCAGGGCTCTCACAAATGTGGCCCTTGATAATTTTTTCAAAGACCTTCCCCAGATAGAAGTAAGGCTGACTGGCCTGTAGTTGCCAGGCTCTTCCTTCCTCTCCTTCTTGAAAATAGGGACCACATTGGCCCTTTTCCAGTCCTCAGGGACTTGGCCTGAGCACCAGGAGTCTTCAAACAGCTGTGCCAATGGCTCCGCAATGCCACCAGCCAGTTCCCTCAGCACCTGCGGATGAAGGTCATCTGGGCCTGCCAACTTGGACACATCTAAGCCCTCCAGGTAATCCTTAACTAGGTCTGAACTAACAGTCAGGGGACTCGCATCCTTCCTGGGCCTCTCTATGCCCGAGAGCACCCCATTGTCAGCAGACAGGAACACAGAGCAAAGAACTTGTTGAAGATTTCTGCCTTCTCTTGCGCATCTGTCACCAACTGCCCTGCCCTGCCTCATAGGGGTCCAATGTTACCCCAAGACTTCTTCTTGCTACCTATATACTTGAAGGACTTTTTGTTATCCTTAATCCCAAAAGCTAATCTAAGCTCCAGTGCTGCTTTAGCGTCCCTTACCAAATCCCTACAAGCTCAGGTCAGGGAGGTGTACTCCTCCTTTGTCCCTGCCCCCTGCTTCCACCGCTTTTTTCTTTGCCCTCAGGCCAGCTGGATATCCACACTCAGCCATGAAGGTTTCTTGGACCCTTTGCGCAGAGGAATTGCGTCCTGCTGCGCCCCAAGGATAGCCTCCTTGAGGAAGCACCACCTTTCCTGGACCCCCATACTAGCTCACCCTGGGCTCCGAGTGCTTCCCTGACTACTTCCCCGAGCACATCAAAGTTGGCTTTCCTAAAGTCAAACATTTGCACTGTGCTAGCCACCTTTCTCTGAATAGCAAGGTGGATCATTTCATGATCACTGTGCCCTAGCCTCCCTTGTACTAGCACATCCCCCACCAGGTCATCCCCAGAAGCTAACACCAGATCCACTATGGTGTTTTCTCTAGTGGGGATGTGTACCTCCTGCACAAGGTGTAGGTCCTGTACACGTCTCCAGTGAGGGGACTGTGCCTCCTCCAGCAGGAAGCCATATGAGCCAGCCCAGCCTGATGGTATACCACTCCGTTCCTCCACATGTGACTTCCTGCTGGAGTGCTGGGAACCCCCCAATGGTGCACGGCTCCTGCCTTCAGTGCCCTGAGACTCAGCTGGAGCTGTGTGCTGCTGGGGGCTTTGCCTGCTGCAACTATGAATGCCCCAAGGGCTCACCACTTGCTGCTGCTGCCAGTGGGGGCTGTGCACCATGGTGGGGGGGACATGTGAGGGTGCCACACCCACCCACAAATCCCATGCCTCCCACAAACCTCACACACCTACACTCCCGCACAGTATAAAGCTAACTCATTTAATAATTATACAACTGCTTGGGAGTTTTCAATTATTGAAACTTTTTTCCCCTTCCCCCCCAAATAGTGTATCCTAAACTACTTGAATTTCATACCTTAACAAAGACCCCTTCTTCCTTCTCAGCCCACTACATGTGTTGCTGTTATAGTAGATATTTTATATTGTCTGCACAAACAAGGGCAGTGTAGTATGGAAAAGGTGTCACTGAGGACAGCATATACTGCAGTCATTTAACATTAGATAGCAGCGGAGTTGCTTTCATGTGTTATAAAGAAGTGTAAGTACCTCACGTCTTTGGGGCATGATGTTTCATGTTATTTGAGGCTTGTTCCTTTTGCAAGACACTTACCTACCAAAACACACCTTGAAATTCACTCAAAAAATGCTATGAGTGAAGCACCACTTTCTCTTGGGGACCAGTTTGCCCATGAATAGGGCTTCTGTTTCAAATCCTATCAATGGAAATAGAGACCAACTACAAAACAACATAAAGCTCAAGATAAGAGCATCTTCGGCCCTGATCAGCAGTTAAAAGTGCCCCTTCTGCAGCGGTGTGCTTCTGCAGAACTAAATTGAGTACTGAGCCATTAAATAGTTTATCTGCCCTGATACATAGTACAATGCAGCAGAACCTGATCAGTGCCCAAATGCACAGGAGACAAAACAAAGTCATTTACTATTAACAGAATATAATTCCTACCTCATGTCAGTGTAAAAACCTTATATGGACTTGATCCTGATCCCATTGAAACTAGTGGTAAAATCCTGCCATTGACTTTACAGGAGCAGGATCAAGCCCTAAATCACTAAGTGCTATTTAGTATTATTCCTTTAAAATGTCACAGATACAAATGTATATAATGTACTGGGCAGCAGGCATACTGTCAGTTTAATTATATGTATCATGGAACCATAAAAAGTAGGGCTGGAAGGGGCCTCAGGAGGTCATCTAGTACAAGCCCTGCTCAAGACAGGATCATCCCTATCTAAACCATCCAAGACAAATTTTTGTCTAACCCAGAGGTTGGCAATGTTTTCCAAGAGTGGGCTGAAATGACGTAGGTTGGGTCTGAGGTAAGAATGCATTAGGACCTTGCAGCCACTGCTGCTTCTCCCTGCTGCCCAGCCATAATGAGGCACAAGTAAAACTCTTGATCATCTGGCTAAATAGCTGTAACACAACACAGGTAAAGCCCCTGCTGCTGAATACCAGATCTAGCCCACAGGCCCTAGGTTGCCAACCCCCAATCTAGACTATTCTTAAAACTGCACTAATTGCACAACTAACAGGCACATCCCCCAAAAGACCAAGAACATCCTAACTTGTCACAGGTAAAGCAGAGGGATGACAGTACAATCAATGTCCTGCTGCCACTATTTATTAAAGTACAATCAAAAGATCCCATGAAGAGGAACATGCACCCCACTGTAGAGGAAGCCGAAACATCAGGATGTTAGGACAAACAGTATGCCTAAAGACATCTGAGCATTTTAATTTACACCTTGGGATACAGGAGATTCAGGGGCAGCAAATTCAGTTGCACCCCTCTTTGATTCCTGCTCCATCCAAACTTTAAAACCAACTGCCTGGGAGGGGTGGAAGCATTTCTATTCAGGCAGCAGTGAGGGAGTCTATTGACTTCATGACTTATAATCTACCTGATTCCTGCTATTATCTTCACTTCATAGGTGTTAATGATCCTTTCTTTTATAATGGCCTTCATATTCCACTACTTAAGTTATCCTTTCTTCTGTAGTTCTTCTGGTTGTTAGCCATTCATGGTAATGTCTCTCTTCCATTTCAGAGCTCCGCAGACTGTTTTTATCCCCAGCTAAAAACCTTAACTCAGTGTGGTAATGTTAACTAAAGTGTGGAAATGATGGACACTGAAGTTCAGACAGTCCTCGACTTACAATGTTTCACACTTACAACGTTTATAAATTGATACCGTTTCAACTTTCTGACATCAGTTTTGACTTTATAATGCTTGATTTGATGCCACACCACGCCAGCAAGCAAGTTTGCATCTCCCATCTCCCTGGAGAACATCTGCCCAAATTTCCTTGGACGCTTTCTTTAAGAAAGGAGAAAAGACTCCTGAAAAGACTCTGGCCAAGAACCCTTCAAAAAGTCCAGTAAAGTCAACTCAAAGAAGTCTTTCTAAATCAATATGATTGCTATTTACAATATGAATATATTAACGTAGCTATATTACTTATGTATAATTGATTGAGTACAAAATTCTGGGTTATTTTTGGTGAAAATAGGGTATCAGGCCTTGGTTCAGGAACCAATCCCCCATTTATAATATTGTTTCCTATGGGAAAATGGGTTCTGAGTTACAATGTTCAATTTAAGACGTGGTTTTCAGGAACCAATTATGTCGTAAGTCTGAGGACTGCCTGTATACACTGTCAACACAGTCGGAAAGAATAGATTTTGTTTTATGAAACTGAACAAGAGACATACACATAACTATAATGGTCACATGACTAATGAAACAATATCTTTTGATTATTTTGCCTAGTTTGCATTTTTTAAAATTTAATATGTAATCTAGCAAATTAGTGCAAAGTTTAGCTTTAATCTTAAAGTGAATAATGTAACACTGCGCCCCTAATATATTAGTAAAGCTTCTAGTTTCTCTTTAACTGAAAATAAGTGTGTTGTGCTAATTTTAACCAGTGATGTGCCACACCATCTGCATCCTGCTTTTCAAAATCCCAGATCTACCTCTGCAGAGACTATAAATCTTTTAAAGCTAAACCTTGATTTTCTTTTTTTCTGGTGTTGAGCAGTTTGGATATACAAACTAAACTCCAAAAGGGAAGCTAAGGGCCCACAGGAAAAAGTACAGACCTTCTCTAAGGCTAAAAGCTCTGTACTATTACCTGTATTTACAGGTAAATCTCCTGCTGTCACCCACATCTGCAACTGCAGCTCTGATATTTCTCTCCTGTGTCATGAGACTAGATCCTTCTAGCCCTCACAAGCATATCACACAGCTGAATTCATGGTCACTGAAGACTTTCAAATAATTTATAGATGCTATTTTAATATTGTTTTGATGGTTCCTGGTTTATCTTATATGTGTTCTGGTTAAATGATATATTCTGTTGTCATCTGGGAAAGCAGTTAAAAAAATCCTGCAGCATCTCCCTTCAGCAGTGAGCTATGCTACTTCCAAGCACAACTACCATTATTAGGCCTGATCCTTTCATCAAAATTCAAATGAACTACATTAACTCTGTAAATAATAAATACTGTGACATGAATACTTATATAGTATCTTAAAGATTCATTATTGTATGTAAAACTTAAGTGCTGAATTTGGGAGAGGAGGTGATATACAGGTCATATGTAACAGAACAACTAAATCATGCTTTAAGCACAAACCCAACCCACCTGTGGAGCTCCAAGTCACACCTCTATAATAAGACTTAAAATTGACTCCACCATCTATCAAAGTCTGAATTCAAAATAGTCTGAGCTGAGGTGCAGCCAGCCAGTTTTGTGCCTGGGGCAGCTATGCAATGGCCAGGGCACTGCCAGCTGCTGTGGTGCTGATCACAGTGGCATGGTCAGCTGCCACTGTAATCACAACTATTTTTTCCACCTCCTACAAGGGCATCACACAGGGTGGCTGCCCCAGTCACTTCCCCCACTTTATTTACACAAATGAGTCTGGGGGGACAGAAACAGCGAAAGCATTCTGCCTTCCTTTCCTCCAGCTTATATTTTATGTAAAAAATAATATATCAAGTGCTATGTCTATAAAGAAAACCTTGAAAAAACAAGCTGTGTCCAGCTGCTGCTGAAATATCTGTTCGAGCTTGCAGAATGCTAAAATAATAGATGTGAAAAGTGTGAACTACACTTATCTCAAGATTTGTCATGAGCAGAAAAAAAAAACTTGATACTAAATTACATGTAGCTAAAATATTTTAGCCAACCCTAAGATGGCAGTAAATTTTCCCCTGATATAGGAGTAGGTTAACACCTTTTGCCATGATTTACCTGATGCATGTCAACCCACTGAGTGGGTGCCAGCCCCACAGAAACCAGTAGAACCCATTTTTGTATATTTGTGGGCAAAGTCTGGAATGGTTAGCACCACCTAGGCTCGTTCTTCCCCAATTGACCCCTGGCAGCAACCTGTTATTTTCATTGCTGTAAGGTCACTCGTGCTGCTGTCACAAACTAGAAAAGCCCTGAGACTACTCCATTTTATGCCAAAGCTCCAAGACTGAACTAGAAAAGGAGCCAAATGCCACAATTGGTCCTTTCCCCTTGGACTTGCAGCGGTGAAAGTAATAAACAATATGATGTCCTGAAGTGAGTACATTTATACCAAAATAACACTTGTCAGATGTTTTAAGTGTGTTAGTACTTGGCAGATATTTAAAACGCAAACATCTAAAAGCCTGTACATTTAAAGTAAAAGTCTAAGGGCTCATCTACATGCGTGCTTTAATGTGCATTAGCTTATTTTAATGTGCATTAAAGCATTAAAAAAATGCTCTTTAGCTAATGTGTATTACAATAGGCTAATGTACCTTTTTCTATTATCTCACAATGGAGGTCACAAGCACAAAGGCTACTCCAACACATTGGATTAATTGAATCTGCTGGAGCATGGCAATTGCTATGTTCTAGCAGCCTCCTGTGTCTTGTGTATCAGCATCCCCATGCTTAAAAATGATGGAAGGGGCACTCGAACTAAATCCTGTCGAAGAAGCTTTAGTTCAGGCACCACCACTGCCATTTTTAAGCACGGGGATGCTGATACAGGAGATGTGGCAGCACTTTAGAGTGGCTCTTGGAGTCGCTCTAATTAAAGTGTCACCCCCACCCCCAGAGCACGTGTAAAAGTGCTCTGAGGTACTAGATTTGATGTGTATTACCTAAAGTACATTAATGAACATGTAGATGTACCCTGAACTCTTAATTTTCCCCCTCATGCCTTTTCCTAGCATTTGTGTATCTTACAGGGCCATACATATTATTGCCAAGATGTTACAAATACGTTGTATGTTCCAGCTAATGTTTTCGATAGCTGTATTTTTTCACTTCATTCAATATAGAAATGTATCCATTACAATCTGTAGTGAGTAGGAAACTTTTCCAGTAGACTTGCTTGGGAATTTTTCAGCAAAATATTTTAACCAGAAAATGCTTAGTTAAAACTAAATCATTTACTGATAGTATGCCCCTTATGATGAAACAGAGACTGGGTACATGAAGGGGTATGCACCCCACTAAGAGATCTCACCAAGCTATTGGGTTGTCTTAACTGGGTGTTTCCTAAAATTGTTCCTGTTGAAAGTGTTTTACATTGTATGAATAATTAACTATACCTTGCATCTGGACTTGAACCTGGATCTCCCATGACCCTTATGAGGGTCCTAAGCCTTCAACTACAGAACCAGTTGATAAAATTAATATTTAATTATTCAATTGAACAGGTCCAAAAGGAGAAACTAAGAGAGCTCTACTTCAGAATAGCCAATTGTCTGATGGTCAGAGCACTCCTTTTTGGTCTGGAGTAAGGGGTTCAAGTCTCTGGTCTAAATCAGGCATAACAAGGACTTCAGGCCAGGTCTCCAGTACTTCAAGGAAGAACCTGACCACCAAACTACAAGCAGTGCAGGGATCTCTGCGTCTCATAGTTTGTGAGTATTTTTTAAAGTCTTGGTTTCATTCCAATACAGAAAAGGAAAGAACTGACATCTCAGAGTTTTATAAAGGAAGAAGGAAGCCTCTTCCATACCTCTACTTCCTAAGAGAGCTTGGAAGTTAATGAAATAAACTTCTGGACCTGTCCCTCAATTTTATGACTGTGCTAGTGACGATTTTAGGAGGGTTAGTGACATGATCACTTGACATAGGTCCCAAATTTAACTTGAAACAAACATCAATTGCATGTTTTACTTCTCTTCACTTGTCATTTGTTGCTGTATTCTTAGATTATGAGGTCCTCAGGAAAGAATTTGGACAGTGCACAGTGCAATGGAACAGAGCGTCAGCAGCTTTTGTACCTTCAGCAAAATCACCAGAAGTCTCCAAAAGTGCAAAGTTGTGACCTTCTATGGTCAATTTCTGAACAAGACCTTCACATTTTTATTTTTTTTACTGGAGGCTACCTGGCTAACCAGTACTTGGCAAATTATAGTGTATTTACATACAGCCACAACTTACATTTTTCCTATTTCTATCTTTCATAATGCAACCTGCATTATTGTAATGAAAACCTTATTACTCTCTCTTCTTTTTGATAATTAGCAGGAAGATGGTTCAAGTGTAGTAGTTTTCCAACATTTTTCCAACAATCCAACTTCTAAGTGGTTGGGGCCCATGTAAACCCTGGGCTGCATCAGCACAGGCTGCATGCTGCACATGTACAAGCATAAGCCACAAGCCTCCCCTCCCCCCACAGCAGCATGCCGTGTGGACATCCCAGCCTTACTTTCAGCTCTCCAGTCACAAGCTCCCCATTGCACTGTGCCACACCATCTGTGCTGTACTTCACTGCACTGCACTCTGGGGCGGCAGGAAGTGGAGCCAGAGAAGGGTGGGGGGGCAGAAACCCCAGCTGCTGCAGGCAGAGCACTGAGAGCAACAGCAACTGGGTAGGAACCTAGGAGCAAGAAACTATATGCACCCACCAGGCCACTGGTTGGACAGCCCTATTTTATATAATGGATGAGGGACAAAAACATACTATGCTGTTATTGTAATCACAGAAAAAAATATAGAGAAAATTAAAGGATTCATACTGTTAACTAATTTCTAGAAAAACAATATTGAAGCAGAAGCATAATGTTATCAAGCTGCCATCAAGTGAGTCTTTGATCAAAGATAATCCTCTGACAATCTAAACCAAAGACAGTCCCTCTCAAGCAGCGCACAAGTGGTACAAGCAGCCTCTGTGTATGGCATGCAGGAGAGCAAGGAGGGGACAGCATTGACAGGGCAGGAAGCAGAAAGCAAAGCAGCAAATCAGGCAGGGAACAGAGGGCCTCCTACCTGGTCTGGTAGATGGTGAATTTGGTCAGAGTAAGGAAGAGGTTGACTAGGAGTCCTGGGACTCAGTGGGGCCGTGGATGGGGAATACATAAAAGAAAATGTGAGGGAAGAAGTAGATCCAAGAACAGGTTCCTGAGGAGGTAATGGAGGGGCTGCAGCCTGGTGCACTCAAGGCAGATGTGTGCCAGGGTCTCCCTCTATTGAGAGTAGGGGCAGGTTTTGGGGATGCCTGTGAAGTGCACCAGATAAACACCCATGGGGATGACTCCATACAAGAGCTACCAGCCTAAATCCCCAGTGGCTCATGGGATTATGACAGAATACAGGCTGGCCCACCGGGGACCTTCAACCTTGCCAAGGGTGTCCCACTGTTTTATATCCAGGCAGGATGCAATATGACAGGATGTTGAAGCATGTGGAGCATAAGCATGGAGAGAGCTGGCGGGGTTGGGATGTTTGGAAGCAGACAGGCATGATATCCCCTAGCCAGCTGAGGTGGTGTGATGCAGGGTGCCATGGCACTTGCTGAGGCAGGGGCCTATAACAAGCTCTGCAGGGCTGAATATACTGGTGGGTAGGGACTACCTTTGCACAGGACCTCTTAAATGCAGATAATGACTATATACTATAGATACTGGGCTACATGGACCATTTGTCTTACCCAGTATGGCAGTTCTTATGTCACAGGCCTAGTTAAAACATGTGAATGTGCCTCCTTCAGGCTAAATGGAAGGAGCAATTAAACCCTTTATATACAAAGATACCGGTGAAATTATCTTAGAGTTATCAGGTGCTAATTCTAAGGAATGTTAGTTTGTTCAGATTAACAGGTGCTATGGATCAGTCATATGTTAAGAGTTAATAACCTCTCTAATGTGCACTGCTCAGCTTGGCTAGGGTCTCCAAGTCAGCTCCAAGCCTACCCCACTTGCCAGCTCTCTAGCCACAGTTTAGGTTGGGGAAGGATCCCTCTACACTACTTTGATTGCCTACTTCATCCCCTGGAATCACTCCATCACTCCCAGATTGCCTGTCCACCCCTCAATCAGGCCTGCCACCCCAATCAGCCCAAGAGCAACAGCAGTGGTGAAGGGATTCCCCTTCTCTACCTGCTCCCAGGCTCCCTGCAGCCTGAGGTTTCTACAGACCATGCCTCCTGCGCACCCAGATCCAGCCCCTGCCAGGCCCTACAGCTACCTGGAAGCCTCTTCCCCCCTTACCCTTGCCCCCACTTTTGTTGCTGGGCTCAGAAGGGGCTGGATCTATGTGTGCATAGGGGCCATAGTCTGTGGAGACCCCAGGAGAAGGTAAGGAAGAGGAACACCCGCATTGCTACCTTTTCTACTCTCTGGCTGATCAGAACAACAGGGTAGTGGTCTAAGGGTGAAAGGGCTGATAGGGCTGCAGGAGGAAATTTGAAAGTGGAAAGGATGATGTATAGTTGTGGGGGTGATTCAGACGGTAGAGGGGGCAGCAGCCTAGCAGCTCTCTCCTCACCCACTCTCCCCCCCTGCCTCCTCCCTCTTTCCCCTTCCACTCCTGACCTCCATTCCATCTTTCCCATGTCCCCCTTCCCCTGGCTTCCCTACCCCACTTTACTCCTTTTCCCTTCCTCTCCATACATCTATGGCCCAGCTGTTCCCAGCTGTCAGTCCAGGGCCTTAGAGTCCTGGGTGTTAGCTAGTCCACCGGAAACAATGCCTCCTAGGATACTGGTAGGAGGACTGCAAAGTGGTGGTTTTATCTCAGGTGAACACCCAAAAGTTAACTTAACTTGAGCTAGACACAACAGATCAAAGACAATCCATGCCAGAAGTGGTGTAACATTAAGGCACCTAGAGGACAGTTGGTACTTGTTAATGAGCCTAAATGTATGATCCTTGAAGTCTGATGTGTTCTTAACATGATCTAACTATAATGTGCAATCTCACCCTAAAATGGGTAGATTAATAGGTATCCTGTTTAAAGGAGTTAGTAGACTGCTTGGCAAGCTCTGCAATTATTAATGACAAAATAAAACAGGAGGAGATAAGAGAGCAAGAGAGCCATCGGACAGGAAGAGATGCAGTTATTTGGTCCTAAATTGAACCAGAGAGACAAAGCTCCTTTTGGCATAGAACTGACTGCTCAGGCAGTCTGTGAAACTACAAGCAGGGAAAAAGGTTTGCTGCCATCTGTTTCCACTATGATCAGGGAAAGAGAACTGTGTGGATGTTCATTGTACAAAACAAATGTATCAATGAATACACCATGCTTGGAGAACCTGTTTTCCTATTAATGAAAATAATCCTGCCATGACCTAAATTCTGTTTAGCTGCATAGGCCAAAGTGACAAAAATATCCAGACATAAGATCATGGGTATGTACATGACTACTTCTTGACAAATTCATGACTTTTAGGATATTTCATTAAAAAAGAATCTTTGCTTTTGTCATTCCAGGACGCCTATTTAAGATAAAACTCTTGGTGAATATTTTATATTTAAATGTGGTTCCATTTTTCAGTTTCTACAGCCTGGGATTTTAAGGTGGAATAAACGTATGTATGTGTGTACACACATGCATGCACACAGGCATTGTGAGTTTTCTTCCTTTTAACTGCAATGAGACTTCTGAACTTTTTCTGCTAACTACTTCAGTACAAGGAAGAAGAAACGTCAGGCATCATAGTGTAATGAAACCTACCTACCTTGCCTTTACAAACCACAAGTTCTTAGCTATGCAATTGTGATTAGCCCTATCAAGTTCAATGGGACAACTATGTGTATAAAGTTAAACATATGAGTAAGTGTTTACAAGATCACTGCCAAAGTTAAAAATAAGTTAGTTAATGGGAACTTCATAATAGAACTAATCCTTCCCTCATTGAAGTCTTTTTTTAAAATGGAATTCTTACCATTGACTTCACCAGGGAAAAGGACTAGGTTCTGTTGATTTATTTTAAGACATTATCTAATGCATTTTAAACAGACTATAAAGGTCTGTTCTGAGTCTAGTACTATGCAACATTTTCATTAAGAACTTGGATGATGAAATAGAGAATATTCACCAACCAGGGAGGGATTACAAGTGCTTTGAAACATGAGTTTCAAATTTAAGATGATCTTGAAAAAGTACAGAAATGGTACAAATTAAGGTAGATGAAATTCACTAAAGACAAGTGCAAAGAACTGTATGAAGGAAGAAAAGATGAGAGAGCCATTTATTCACTATTTTGTGTAAGTCAAAGTACTGCAGAAGAGGATGTGGTGGTTATAGGATGCAATTCAACAAAGGCAAGTGCCAACTGCTGCACCTAGGGAGAAGCAATCACCAACACACTTACAGGTTGGGGGAGGACTTTCTCAGCAGCACAGCAACAGAAAGGGATCTCGGAGTCATTGCTGACACCAAGATGAACATGAGTCATCCACGTGAGAAAATGATCAGTAAAGCTAACCGGACTTTATCATTCATTAGCAAGTGAATGACAAACAGATCCAAGAAGGTGATACTTCCCCTCTATGCAGCATTGGTCAGGCCGTACTTGGAGTACTGCATCCAGTTTTGGGCATCGTACTTCAAGAGGGTTGTGGACAACTTCAAGAGGGTTCAGAGGAGGGCCATTCGTATGGTTAGAGGCTTGAAAGCAAAACCCTACGAGGAGAGATTGAGGCACCTGGATCTCTTCAGCCTCCACAAGAGAAGGCTGAGAAGTGCTCTTGTAGCCGCCAACAAATTTATCAGTGGGGTGGGGGGAGGGGGCAGCAAGGAATAGGAAATGTTCTTTTTACCAGGGCACCCCTTGGAGTAACTAGGAACAAAAGCTGCATAAAGCAGATTTAAGTTAGACATCAGCAAAAACGTATTTACAGTAGGGGTTGCCAGAATGTGGAATGGGCTTCTAAGGGAGATGGTGCTCTCCCCTACCTTGGGGACCTTTAAGAGGAGGCTAGACATGCACCTGGCTGGGGTCATCTGACCCCAGTGCTCTTTCCTGCCCATGGCAGGAGGTCAGACTTGATCTAGTGAGGTCCCTTCCGACCCAAACACCTATGAATTTATAGTGGACTGCAAACTGAATACTAATCAGTAATATGTGGAGCTTTGTTCCTGCTCTTGATTTTACATAGAAGACCAACCTGGTGATAAGTAAAGGTATAAGATGGATAGATTAAGATAAGATAACCACACTTACAATTCTTCAAAGTGTAATTACTATTAGTGCAAAGTACCTAATATACTAAACACTTTAGGAAAGCATTGTGGCTCAGACCCCTCTCCCATTACTATTATTGAAATGCAATGCAATACTTCAATTTTAGAGGTGACCAGTGTGGAAAAAATGAGGCTGTATTTCATCAAATGTGTGCCAAAAAGGAAATTCCAGTGGTAAGGAGTTTCAATATTTTAAAACCAACTAACTCTTTCTGTTAGTAGTAGTAATACTGTACTTTAATAGTTATTTCAAAGTTTTGCATGATAGATTTATGTCTGGAGAGAATTGATATAGCCCAGAAACAGTCCATGAGAATAATAGCATACGTAAAACTCTGTACAATGTTCTACTACAGTGGTAAATATATAATATATAGGTGGTAAATATATAATATACAAACAAAAACTGTATTCATAGAACATTAGGGTTATAAAGATAGGCACTCAAAAGTCAGGAAATACCACAAATAAGATTGTTTGGGCAAACTTAAATGTATCTATTGTACATATATATTTTGCGAACCTTTAATTAGATGATCACATACTATTTTTTCCACAGGATTCCTCTGCCACTCCGTGCACTCTGTGAATGTTTGCTGACTGAGTAGATATATAGTATAATCCTAAGCATTTACCCCAGCCTTGAGAAGACCTGAGGGCTAGTTGCTCCCCTCCTGCTGTAAATGGGGAGATGACAAGGAGTCATCACTCCCTGCCTCTTCCTAAAACCATGCAGTCCCTCATTTTGGTAATAGGCAAGGAGCTTTGCTGATGCCTACTGCCTTCCCCTTGCCATCCCTACCACCTGGCTGAGGCTCAGGGCATCAATGTAAGAGCAGGCAGCCACGAGCAGGCTCTGGAAATGTCTTCCCAACCTGACTCCTGTCTCACCTTGCTGCCCCACCATGAAGTTGAGTGCCATAGTAGAGATTTAAAAGCAGGGCTCTCAGCACCAGCTTTTAAATTGCTGCCCCACTGTTCAGCAGGGTGGCAAGGGGAAACTGGGAATCAAAAGCCAAGCTGGGGAAAACCTCTGCATACCCAGTTCCTGACTCCTTCAGCTTTTAACCTGCTGCCCCCGCCATTTGACCAGTGGGGCTAGGAGCAAGACATTCAGCTTTCCCCAGTGCAGCTCCTGGAATAAGGCAGACCGCTGTGCCTAACCACCACAATGAAATACTCTTCCCCTCCTCCCACATGCTCTGTACTACTTTGGGTCAGCCTGGAGCTGTGAGGAGCAGGGGAGACTGCCATGCCCCTACTGCAGGACTCCAGGAGCCTTGCTGCAGGTCAACCTGGAAGATGCAAGGAGCAGAGCTATTCTCCTGCAGGAGAAAACAGGGAAGGTTCCCCACCATGGAAGGATGTCTCTGCCAATTAGCTGATTGGAAGGATGGGGTAGGGGGGCATTCTTCTACAGGAGGAACCCTTCCAGGGCTGTGTGCCAGCCGCTGCTATTCAGCCGGCCCCTTTCCTAGCCAGGGGAGAGGGCAGGCTATCAAGTAATAGGCTCCCCTGAGGGCAAGGGTGGCCCAGAGAGTGCCCCCTGGACAGGCTATTTTTCTACTGGAATAAATTTCTTCTGATAGAAATTAATGTCTGTACACACAGGTACTCCATCTAACTTCTTGCAGAAGAGCCAATTCTCTTCCACAAGAAATCTCTTAAAGAATCCCACTTCTCCCAGCACAATGGATGGTCTGTACATGGTCACAGTTAGTTAAGAAGGCATCATTATCACTCTTCTACAAATTAAGGAGAGAGGACAAAAGGATTAAAATTAAAGATGCCCATGGATTTTGGGTGCCTAATTTGAATGGCCAGCAGTTAGAACAGTATTTACTAGTAAGGTTAGGCACCTGATTTTATCTGATGTATAACAATTCATAGGACTTTATGTTCTGAGCAGATTTTTCACTGACAAGTAAATGGTATGCAAATCTGGCTCCAAGTACTGTTACTTGGGCACTCAGAAAATAAGAAAACATTGATAATCATCTATGAAAAATCTGGTGTAAGTGATTTTTAATGCAGCTATTTAGTGTACAGTCTCTTTAAAAAGTATTTTAAAAAGAGTAAACACAACACATATTCTATCATATGGGACCACCTTGACCCCACTCACCCCTCACCAACAGTATTGGTACCCTTAGATCCACACAGACCTCTGCTACTATGGCTGACAAAATTATTATTATTATTAATCAACAGTAACTTCTCCTGTATTTGTGCTATTATTGTTTTTTTAGACACACATTTTATAAGTGGGTTTCATAGATGTTTGATGACAACAAGGAAATGCTGAGACTTAGAACTCCTGAGTTCAGTGCCAGATACCATAGTGTATTTTAAAGGTTGAATCCCCCTTCAACCTGTACCCAATCTGACTCCTTTTACCTTTGTTCCCTCTAACCCTGTTCTAATCCTTTTCCCTCACCCATCTCCTGTATTGGTCTTCCCCACAAGCTCCTCTCTAGAACTTGCTAGGAATTTCTGCCAAAAACAGTTTTAATTGGAAATGCTGTTTTGCCACCCAAATCTTACCCAACATGCCGAGTTTTATAAAATTATCCTTGAGTAAGGCATTGTGGCTCCATAACAAAAATTCTGCTAGGAAAGGAAGAGACTACACCAGAATATCCAAGAGCTTGCCATTAGAGGAAGCTCGCCATGTGAGAAACAGGTTCAAATAATCTCCATTTCATCACATTTGGGATTAGGGCTTTGAACTAGACTGTCACGCATTCTAGGTGAATGTTCTAACTACTGAGCAAGAGCTTACTTCTTTTCCTCTGCCATCTTCCTTTCTACTCCTGAAAAAATGTATTATTTTATGTATGCAAGTAGAACAGTTTTAACTGAAAAGATCAAAATAAACCCACCCAGAAGACCTGGTAGCTTGGAGATTAGGTTCCTAGGAGATATGGGTTCTGTCTATTCTAGATTGGACAGACCCAAAGCTACAGCATCCTGACTCAATGCCAGAACTTCCTGGGGCAGCCCATTAATTGACATTAATTCTCTATCTGAGAAGGCAGGTTGTCAAGTGGACTATGTTCTATTTTGAACAAAATAGGTGCATTTCCCATTTTGGTATGAGAGTCTCTCTCTTTTTTGGTTAGCTACAAAAAGTCGGTTTCATCCCAGTTTGGAATACACAAATTTCTGAAATCCCTGAAAGCTGTTTTTCCCCACTTCTACTCCTTGCCCTTCTGTATCCAAAACAGCCTACCTCTCCTCCCTTCCATAGTACTGTAGTTATGAGTATTAGGGTCATTACAGTAAAAAGGAGAGCATCCTCTTGTTTTTGGTTACATTGCCCAATGCCACAGTGGTCCCAGGCTCTGAGAAAAGTTCATACCAGTGAAGGATGTGTTGAACAGCCTAGCATGCTCAACACATCCTTACAAACATGGGAATACGCGTGTGCAGTGTGATTAGAAAGTAAGAAATAACCTTGTGCACTTGCTCTGTAAAGATGGACTCTTCAAAGAATACTTCCACCAGTTTTCTATTTGAGCAAGCACACAGTGTAATGTTCAGAGGCTTAAAATTTAGGGTGAATTTCTACAAGGATGGCAAAATGCACTGCCATGAGGGTATCATCCTTGCAAATTTTCAAGTCCCTGTACCCAGTCCTGGAGAGGTTACATCTTCTCAAAGAAACAGTTGTAAGATTCAGAAAAATACTGAAAAAATAAGGAAAACACATTGAGAAAAACAACACATTTTTCTCTAAAATTATTCTCTAAAATGCATGATTTGTCTTCCTGATATGTTCTAAAAATTTCAGCCCAAATCATGCATTTGGCACAGAACACTTTACCCTAACTAGCTAAAGACTAGCAATGTTATAAGCAACTAGAAACAGGGTCTTAGAATGGAAAGTATTAGCAATCTTAACTACAGGAGTCACAAACAGTACTTAGTATAATTTAAATGTTACACAGTACCTCCTATTAACCTACATTTAAGAAATCATATTGTCTTATTTTTTTACCTGAAAATCTTCTTTAGATGTGTTTTTGTTATAAACTAAACAAAAAATTCTAACAAGCTGATTTTATTGTCCATCATAAACTAGACTCTACCATCCTTCTGCATATATGGAAAAGCTACTCATGGAGAAAACGTCTACTCAAAGCACCACTAAGTAGAATGGCAGAAACTGGCCCAATATAAGCAAATTGTTCTTGTTGTGAACAATATACTAAAAAAACAAAAATAACAACAAAAAATGACACACCATTTGACTTACGAGAAGTTTAAAATAGATTCTGCTAGCAGATAAACAGTTAACTGCAATAAATTAGCTATTTAAACAGCAGTGATAAACAAAGATAAGTACAAACATACCTTGCCCTTGCGGAACTCCATAAAACTCAGCAGCTATCCTTGCTGCCTCCTTACGGTTCCCTTTTACAATGTAGAAATGACTTAGTATGGCAAGGCTGATTTTAACAAAAAGTTTAAAACAAAAAAGTGAAAGTATAGTAAAGTATACATTGGATAGCTGCTGGGCAAAAGGGCGACTTTCCTCTATGACGGTCATTGCTGCAGCAGACTCTTTGTCAGCACTTCGGTACTGCTTTCAAATGCTCTGATAAGATCATATGGCTCCAGCCAGGCACTCTCAGGAACAGCTGGTCCTGCGGAAAGAAAATATCAGCTGGTCATGATGCCTGGTGCTCAAAATATGGGGATTATTTATACTGTACATAGTATTGAGTTCACTGCAGCTCCTGCTGGTCTGATGATATTCAACTGGAGCAGGCTGTCCACTAACACAATTTCCAAGGTTCTAGATTATAATTTTTCCTTTCAAAAGGTCTGTTTCATTTCACAGTGGTATTTTTATTTTGTCTTCTTACTTCTATTTTGAATCATTTAAAAAGATGCCACTGAAAGTATTATTGTAAAAATACTGTATTTCACTCGCTGCTGCTAACAAAAAACAGCTGTTTGTATGTATGAAAGTGAAATGATTTCTTTCCTAAGGTATGTTCTCCCTGCTACTTGGGTATATTTGTTTATTTATGTAAGATCTCTTTTTACGCTGTCATTTTAGATTTGCTAACATATGAAGGGCCCAAGCAGTAAAGCATTTTTCCTTAAACACAGCAAGCTTGCAATAGCTCTTAAAAAACAAATTTGGGCATACTTGGGACATCAGTTTTAAGTCTCTCTTTAATTCAGGGATGAATGGAATAGTGGTTTATCTGCATGGTTTACATAATTGTTATCTGGAATAATATCAAACAGCTAACAAAAGCAAATCCCATGTTATTTTTTTAGTGAAGATCTGCTGCTCAGAATATTTAAAATTACAATGGAAAAAATGATGGTAAACATACAAGAAGGAAAAATTTTTAATACCTTTATAATGCAAATTTGTTCTGCTGTGTCATGTTACCTTAGAGCTAAGATATGGCAAGGTTTACTTGCCAGTTTTGTTTGCCCAGTTTTGGATATTGAAATGTGAAATTCTCAGCATCTTCAGAGGGAACTGATTTGCTCATCTACTGTAAATCAATTACGACAATCAGCAGTTACTCATAAGTAATTCCATTACTGTGAGTAACTGCTCATGAGTAAGTGCATGGTTCACAAACTGATATAAACTAAAGAGCAGCCAGATAGAGCAGAATTCTTTTAAGTGAGAGACAACCCCAAAAATAACAGACCAGGACAGACTATCAAATGATATTATTCTACTTTCTTGATATATCTTTTGAAGTAAAAAGAAATTAATTCAACTGTGGTTTGGTGATGTACCCAAATGCACACCACTTTTTTAATCTTAAACCAAACATCTTTTTTCCCCTACTAGTTTAAGAAAGACAAACAATATAGAATTTTGTATGAATTTAGAATATTCGCAAATGTCCACTAGGGATTGAACATGACCTAAAGGCTCTTACAGCTCAGTGGAATAACTTAAACTGACATTAATGAACTTTGGATCAGGCTCCGAGTCAAAATTGTCAAGCTTTTCCACTTATGATTCCAAATAGATTTGAATTCCTATTTCTAAAGAAAAATATGGAAAAACTGTGAATCTCTTACATCATTCAGCTCCCTGACTAATCTTTTTGGCTCCCTCTACACGTGTTGGTAAAGGTGCAATTGTGGGATAATGCATTAGATCCAATCGTGCCTTATTGCCAGTGTAGGGGGAAATCAGGCTCTCCTCGCATTGGCAAGAAGCAGGCTCCCACAGCCTCCTTTGCTAAGGGGGCCTGAGATCATAGTGGTGAAGCGCAGCCAGGACCAAAAGATCCATCAGGTGTGGGGACTCTCAGTCTTGGCTCTGTGTGTGGGCCTTCATGCATCCTCAAGCCTTGGGCAGTGCAAATGCTCCAACACCCCCAGGCCCAGGGGTTTCATACTGGGCATGGTGCAGCCCTGCAGCTAAGAACCCTGTTACTGATAGGGCTCCTAGCTGAGGGGAGACCCTGCTACATATGCAAATTAAAAAGCTCAATAACTAACAGCTATAAAGTTAGTATTCATTTTCAAGGTTTACCTTAATAGCTAGCTGGAGCTTTTTATTGTGTGATAAGTACATTGCATGTGTAGCTGGTCTTAAGGTAATTGCAGAATTAACCAGTTAATTGTGTGATACCTATATGAGGGGGACTGTGTGTTAAGGGGGGATGTCTATTGAAAAATAAATATCAAGCTTTTTCCTATTATCAACTACATTTTGTTTAGTTTTATCTTGAGAAAAGCAGATTTTTATTTGTTTCCTCTGAAGTGATTTGAATATATGCAAAATCACAGGAAAAATTCAATGCACAAGTAATATATTTTTACAGTAATTTATATTATTCTGAGAAAACCTCAGTCTTTTCATAAATTTCCTTTGAACAACTAGCTAGGATAAATACTACCTTCCTACTACTTCAGCTAGAGGTAGGGGTGAGTATTTAAGAAACTGCCAAATGAAAATCCTACTTTATATTTAGCATATTGTTATCTGACACTAAACTGACGTGGCATGTTTTCCGTAGGGATAAAAGTGCATTATGTTCCTAGCATGTATTGCCAATTTCCGTTTCAATCATTAATGAACAGAAATGATATTTTCCTTAGTGACACATCCAGTATTTGATATTTCATATTATTCTTATCACCTCTTCATGATCAGAAAAGCATTATCAGAAAACATTAACTTATTCAAGTAATCAGTACACAGAATTCTTTGGTGATCCAATTCATTTCTGCTTTGCTAACTTACCATTCAAAATGATGAATTATCTTATAAAAAAGATAACTTTCTTTTTGCGGAGATTTCATTTAATATCATAAAGTTCCCAGGAATACACACACTTCAGCATATACACTTCTCCCAAATTTTCAGCCCTACAACAGTAAAGTACTAGATAAACAACAAAAACCCAAAAACTACCAATTGTAGATGGAGCTAATAGTGATATCTATTACTTGATCCTTCTTTTGTAGGCTCTGTTTTCAATCACTTATAGCTTTCCCCAAACATAACTGTTACACTGAAATTTTCCATTCACATTTCCGCTGACCAAAAAAGCAGCGGCAATTTTAGGTTTCCCTCATGGTAAAAAATTGTGACCACTGTTTCACTGAGCTATAGCACTTCCATACTGTAAAATGGGGATGGGCAAAATACAGCCCATAGGCTATATCCAGCCTGCCAAGGGATTTTATCTGGCCAGTGGCGGATCCCTCAGCTCTGCCCAACACAGATCCAAGGTGCAGACCAGGCCGTGGTGCATGAGGCTGGTCTCACCGCCCCCAGGCATGCAGCACAGCTGGGGAGGCACAGCAGCTGGACTCCGCTTCCTTTCAGCTCCAGCAGCAGAGTTCCTTCTGAATGCTGCTGCCCGCCTCACTACCACTGCTGAACCTGGCTCCATACCCAGTCTGTCTGCTCTACACCCACTGCTGTGGGAGCCAGACCAGTGAGCAGGCAGACAGTCGGGGTCACCACAGAGACCAGCCCAGGACCCATGCAGGCAGGGTGCACTCAGCTGGCCAGATGAGATGGTGTCACAGATGGGCAGGGAGTGGTGGCTGGGAGTGGAACAGTAGGGTGGACCAGGGCTGAGATTGTGGTGCAGTGACAGTGCAAGGCCAGGCCCAGGCCAGAGCCGTGATCTGCTCCCAGGTCTAGTAATCTACCACTTACGGAGTTTTGGTGAGCTGTTATGGTGTGGAGAGAGGGAGGAGGGTACTGATCTGGCCCACAACCACTCACTGAACTCCCTAAGTGGCCCTCCAGCCAAATAATTGTCCACCCCTGCTGTAGAGGGAGGACTGGATGTCTCTCATGTGTAATAAAAATCCATACCAAACTATAAATTTCTACAAATCCAGAATAATTTATAAGTCTCTGAAAGTGCATTTCACACATGCTCAGTAGAGGTTTTATTACAAGGTGGCCACATAATTCTTCAAAGACTGTCTGTATTAAACATGTGCCCCTCCCCATACAACACCTACATGCCAACTGGATTGAACATATTCCAGCTGCACTGAACATTCTCCATCTCCATCTCCGTCCCACGGCTGCTGGAGCTATGCAGAATTGTCCCTATAACTACCCCTCTATGCTTCTGACATCTGGTGTGGTACAGGCACCACAACTTTCCACTGCTTTAAGCACTTTCCTGCCCTGGTGCCCAAGCAGCATGGTAGAAGAAGTACTGACGTGAACACTGAGATTGGAATTGGTGGGATTGTTATATAGGGAGGGTAGGAACAGAGAAGAATGGAGATTAAGAGAGGAATTATGAGGTGAGAAGACCATTTAGAAAACAAGTACTTTGTTACTTGAGGAAGACCAAATTCTATGAGATGCTGAGAGCCTCAACTTAACAAAGGACCATTTTCTAACTCAAAATGAAATATTAGCTCCGACTAGTGATTTATATTCATCAGGTATGTGGGATGTGACAACTGGTAGCAGACATCATACTTATTTTGGTAGGAAATAGTGAGTTTTGCTATATCATTGATTCTAGGGACATTTTTTGTTATAAATTGTTAAATAGTTCCATATGTCTTTCTGGTGTTAAATATTTAACTGTTTCCTTAACATTTTAAACATATGTATGCTTTTATAGTAATGCAAATACAACAACATTTTCATATGCTAGTCTTATATTATTCCCATTTCTAAATCTGCATCTTTTCTTTTCTCTCACTCAACTACATTGGGATAACAATACTTTTTGTTTTGTTTTTCTTTTAAACTTTGTGCCTATATAGCACAACGTACATTGTTGACACTAAGCAAATCAAACAAGAATTGCCAAACTTGCTCATGTGCTCTTAGACTGAAAGTCAAGGAATAATCCCTGTTTTAAAAAGTATTCAATCAGGTATTTAACTCTTTAAATGCGTTTAAGAGCTATTCTGGAAGAGAGGCCCCACAGGGGATGGTTTATTTTGTTTTGAAAATGTCAGAAACATAAAGCATTTCCCATATTGCCTTTACTATTTCATATTTAGCATTTTTCCCTTAAGGTATAGTTTGGCTGAGATTTAAATTGTATTGTTACTCCATAAATTTCAACAGGTTTAACAGTTCTACAGATTTATAGCGTATGACAAATGTATACTCAAAGAGCAAAAACTTGGAGAATTAGGCAAAGCTTTACATTACATTACATTTCTTTCCTACATGTCTTAATACTGTGTCAGTTCAGTAGTTACCCAAACAATGCAGCTGGGCAGCACAAGTCATCTCCAACATTACACCCCCTACTATAGTCTTCTAGACAGGTTTCTAATGATGTCATAGTTTGGACATGCTGCTGACTATAACACAGAGTATGCTATCTTGAACACAGTGTCCAGGGAGTGTGATCTCCCAGGAGACAGTCTGGTAAAACCAGCAGGCACTTCTGGGTAGCAGAACAGGCCAACCACTGTTTCCTCTTACTATAAATAATTGTATATAAGCTTCTGTATGTAATAAAAGAGTTGTTTCACATCACAAGCCTCCACATATTACACTGACCATCCACCTAGTTTGTTCAGATTAAATTCTTTCTTTCAAAATCTGACTTCATGCAGTTCTTGCCAGTATAAAAATTGTTGCTAATTTGTTAGTTTTAAGATACCGATGTTCATTTGTGTATATAACTAAAAACAAAAAACAGAATTCATGGTTTTGACTAACAAATCCAGGTCCCTAGTTAATACAGTTATTTTCAGGAAGGATCTAGATATCCACTGTTATTCCCAGAAGGTATTAAAAATCTCCTCTCATTTTGAAATCATAATGCAATCAATTGTTTTAGTGGCTATCAAGTTCTAGATGCCAGACATCTTCAAATTTAAAAAAAAACACACACTTTGCAGTATTTTTAAGGATGAATCACTTCACATTTTGACCACTGAACAGCTGCCTGTCACAATAGTGATAGATTCCACCACAACGGCAAGTCTAATATCAGGCAATCCCTGCTATCAGCAACACTGTCATATGAATAAGTTTGGTCTACTTAACAACTCACTCTAATCAGTCATAACATCTTATATCATCAGCACTGAATTTCTGTCTATACTAGGAAACTGAACCAGTTGTAATTGAACGGTTCGTACTGGCATAAACCAGGGGTTAACTGTATCTGCATCATCCCCTCTAATTTATACTGAGAAACATTGTAGTTCTGGCCCAAGTACTATCCCAAACTATCTAGACTTAGTGCTGTCCAGGAAGTTCTCCTAGTATAGTTCCAAGAACTTCGGCATTCTTAGAAAATGTCATGAGTGAACTCTGAGACATGCATGAGGGGACAAGAACCATTTCAAATAGCAGGCACACACACTGGGACTGAAAAAGTTTAGGATAAGCATTCAAACTACACCATACTTAGGCCTACCAAGCCATTCTTAAACAGTGGATATTAACACATCTGTTAAGCATTTGGGGATTTTTTGTGTGTAGGTATAATAAGTGAAAATTGTTTCAGAAATGACAAATAGTTTATAGCGCTGCTGCTCACTCTTTTGGCCCCCTGGGCCAAATGAATAGGGTGAGAATAGTCCATGGGCCAGATTGAGCCCTGCACATCAGGATTGGGCCCTGGGGCCCAGCACCATCCCATTCTACCCCTGCATGCCAGGACTAGTCCCTGGGGACCTGGCACTGTCCCCTCCCACCCCTGGGCACTAGGATTGATCCTTGAGGGACTGCTGTCACTCCCTCCCACAAAGATTGGGCCCTGGGTGCCTGGTACTGCCTCTTCCCACCCCAGCATACCAGAATCAGGTTCCAGGGGTCTGGTGCTACCCCCTTCCAGGTCCCCAGGTACCAGAATTGGGCATTGTGGCCTAATGCTGCCTCTGCATACTGGTACTGGGCACCTGATCAAGTGTGCAGAGCCTGGGCATCTCCAAGGGTCCAAAAATTTGGTGGTGGGGGAGCAGTGCCACCCCTTTCCTGACACCAAATTTCTGGATCCATGGGAAGCCCCACAGGCCAGATAACATAGAGCCATTGGCCGGATCTGGCCTGCAGGCTGGGGATTGAGCACTCTGGTTTATAGGAAAGTACTATATAGGGTAGCTATGGCTTAAACCAAGGTGATCCAAGCTGTGGCCTGTAGGCTGCACATGGCCTGCAGGGCTAGTTGGCATGGCTCCAGAACTTAAGGGGTGAATCCCACTGCCACTTGACCCCTGCAACCTCTTGGACACTGCCAGATTTGGGGCCCTTGGTCACCACTGGCAAGCCAAGGTGGGAACAGGGGAAAAGGAAGAGTCAGTAGTGGTAGTATTCACCCTCTGCATTCTAGTGAACCTTTAATGGCAACATTTTCATAGATTTCATAGACATTAGGGCTGAAAGGAACCTCGTAAGTTCATTGGGACTTTATCATGTTATTATTGGGCTTTTTCTGTTGGCC
Organism: Crocodylus siamensis; assembly: GCF_052110815.1. Classification (NCBI taxonomy): domain Eukaryota; kingdom Metazoa; phylum Chordata; order Crocodylia; family Crocodylidae; genus Crocodylus; species Crocodylus siamensis. The sequence goes on along the minus strand of NC_143396.1, from coordinate 74,020,947 downwards.
ACCTCTTGGATTGTTCTTTCAATCTGTCATAAAATTAGGTAATTTAATTTAATTTAATTTTACTCAAATAGCAGGTAATTTAAATTTACTCAGATCGATGTTTAAACACTGGGTAGAGTTCTGTTTACCTGCATTATGGTAGTACTTGATGGCCTAAATCACAGGTATCATACTTACCCCAGGCCAGATCCAGATGACGGAGCTCCTCTTGAGCCAGACCTGTGGGGCCAGTGGCTGCAGTGAGTATACTAGCTGTGGTGGCAAGCCAGGTAGCAACAGCAAACAGAGCTGTGTCAGCACAACGTTACACATCCTCCTGCCACCAATGATTATGTCCAGCAGGGTCGAAAGGCAGTGAATTCTGTGACAGACCATGCCCCTCCTTGAACACCCTCCCTAGTAGCCCACTTGGCCAAATGGTCAGATCCTGCCTGTGGGGCCAATGGCTGATATCCTTGGCCTAAATAAAATTCAAGATCTCTGCATTAGGCACTATATAAATATAAATAGATAAATAAAAGAATACTCATTCACTTTAAATGCTCTTCAAAAAGAGTGTTACTGTCACTATTTATAGGTGCTGAACAATACTGGGTCTTGTATCATATTTATTGAATACTTCTGCAATTTCACAATAATTTTCTGAACCCTATGTTGATTGTAGTGCTGGGCTGAGTAGTTTCTCTCACATAGCTCGATTCCACATGACCAACTTTTCTATCTCAGTCTAAATTACAGCTTTGCTTACCCAGTTTTGGTAGGCTGTTGAGGGTCACATGGGAAGCCCCTTCCCTTGACAGGTGCCCCACCCCTTGATTGAGTGCCCCGCCCCCTGGTCACCATCTTGGGACCAATGACCCAGGGCCTGCACCGGTGGGGCCCAAAGTGGGGCACAGGCTGGCAGGGGTCTATGGAGTCGGGCTGGGCTGCACCAGCGGGCAGGGGAGCTGGCCTGGCTCCACTGGGACCCTGCAATCTGCCACCCTGCTCTGGGCCCCGCCAGCACTGGCCCCAGGACACTGGTGCAGGCCCCGTGTTCCCGCTGGCTCCCACACCCACTCACACCCAGTGCCCCCCAGCCCTGTGGTACAGGCAGCAGGCAGTGCACAGCGCCAACCCCTGCTCACCAGCAGGGACGAAGCTGGTGCTGAGCGTAGGCAAAAATGGCCCCCTGCCCTCCCCGTGGCTGGCACTCCCTGCTGCAGGCACTCGCAGCCCACGTGGGGCTGTCTGGAGCAGGCACAGGCAGCCCCACGCAGGCTACAAGTGGCTACAGTGTGGGGTGCTGACCATGGGACGAGTGAGGGGCTGCTTTTCTCCACACTTAGTACCAGTTTGTAACCCAGCCCCACTGCCAACCTGGGGTCCAAGCCGGTTCCGGGCTTGCCCACTGATGGCAGCAGCTGCAGGCCCCCCGCACTTGCCACGTCGGGCACTGTTTGCTGCTGCTGGCCTGCACGGAACTCTCGCGCTGGGCAGCGACAGTGGCAAACACTGCCAGGGCGGCAAGCGGGGGACCGCAGCTGGTGTCACAATGCACAGCCCCAACAGGTGAGTCCGGAGCTGGCATGGGGCCCAGGCTGGCAGTGGGGCTGGGTTACAAGCTGGTGCTGAGTGGGGGAGGGAGAAAAGTGGCCCCTTATCTGCTCTGTGTCCGGCACCCCGTACTGCAGCCACTCGCAGCCCACCTGGGGCAGCAGGAAGTGTGGGCCCCAGGGCAGGGGAGGGGCTGCTTTTCCCCATGTTCAGCACCAGCTCCTTCCATGCTGGGGTCCTCCCCTCCCCTTAACCCCCCGACCTCTACTGGGGCTTCCAGCTGGAGGGGTGGGCCGGGTGGGCCCTGCTGGTGTGAGAGCCTGCTGGGCTTCCCCTTGGGTCCTACTGCCCTTGGTTCCTGTCATTTTTGACAGGAACCAAAGGCCAAAAATATTAATTTTCTAAATTTTTTAGGGGCCCTGCGGGTTGGATAGAATGGCCTCGCGGACCAGATCTGGCCCACGGGTCGTATTTTGCCCATCTCTGTTCTACCCTATCAAGCAGCATTCTAAGCAGAGCACTTCAAGTAAATAATTCGTCTGAAGCTTGTAACAATTATATCCATACATTTCTGTAAGATGTTCTTGGTTGTATAATTGCAGCTATAATTGTAAAATGCCTTTGTCATTGAAGGAATGTTTATATTGCACACCGTGGGCTAATTTCCCTTGTAATTTGCCTTTGCTCCCACAGTGACACTCTTTCTCATACCCAAGCTGGCTTGGATAGCTCTACACTGCCCTGAACTGCGTTATGTGGAATAGACATACTCTAAGTCTGTTCCATGCATATAAATCTGACATGTATTCTAATTCAATTTGAGATTCTTTTCTTTGACAACCAACAGAATTTTAAATACTCTCATTGGGGATGTTGATTTTTTTTCCTTTCCAAAATTATGATGATCAACATACACATCCTGACAGATTCAAAATATAATGCTTTGGTTCACCTCCGTTGCAAAGGCAATTTGATAGGAAAAGAGATGAAGACCTTCTAAATTCCTTGGCCCATAACTCCATTTTATAATACTCTGGCATTTTGAAGTCCAGACATGACTGCTTCAACAGTTCTGTTTTGGTAATGATTCCTAGCCTAATGTCATCTTTTGTAATCCTTATTTGGTTTATTAAGCAGAATTTTAAAATACTTAGGAAGCTGTTTATTCTAAATGGACATTTCAACTTTTTTTTGTCTAGCAAGCAGCAGTCCCCTTCATGATTTTATTGAAACGTGTTGTGCACAGAGAACTGCCATGTAAGATGCTTTAGATTTCAACCTCCCTCATTTCTCTTCAATACCAGATGCTTCCAGCAAGCTATGGAACCACCTCTTCATTTCTAATTTTGTATCCACCTCCTTCAATTTTCTGTTAGTTTGTTTTCCAGACAGAGGAAACGTGGCTTCATTTCCCCTATTTTTCCTAAAGATTTTGTCTTTTTTAACACTATAATAAAGATCAAATTGGTGCTGGTAAGTGCCTTATCTTTATTTCCTGGCCCCAATTACAAGGGTAGTGGCTAGATTTAAAAGATTATGCCTAAATCATATGGCAGAGGTCACTATCCACAGATTCCTGTGGCTGTTGTTAATATTCAAAAGTCTTTTTCCATCCACTAAGAATGGTATCAGTTAAGTAATCCAATCATAACAGATGCAGCAAAGCATTCTTTTCCTCAAGCTGAGATAACAGTCTCTAGTTAAAAGCCTTTGGTACTTTGACAAGAGACATAAAAATACATTGTGACAGAGAACCACGAATTGACTTCAGGAATGAGATAAAACCACAGCGAGGTGGATCAGTGAGACACAGGCTTCTTGCCATGGAATGCAAAGCACAATGAAGTGTGAAGGTCTCAGCTAAATCAGAGATGTATAAGATGACTTTGCCTTACAAGGCTTTGTATGCCATGTAATGGGCAAAAACAAATTAGCTCAGAGCCAAGAATGTGCTGCTTTTAGCTCCAAAACATTTAGAGTCAGTTTCTGAGCCAAGATCTTTTGGGGACCCATCTCCAAATCTATGGTGGTGAATGAATAGTTGTTGTAAAATGGAAAGTTGATCTGTAAATCAATAATTAAAAAAAAACACCCTAACACTTTAACACTTACTTACCTATAGAATTAAACACACTAAACTGCTTAAAATTTTCAGTGCCACCAGACCCCACATCTTTCCAAAAGAAACCAAGTCTCCTGCACCATTACTTTTTTCCCCCCTCAGACTCCTTCCCTACCTGCTCAACATTCCTCCTATCAGCAGCTGAGGCATATTTGGTCCCTACCTCAAGTTAATTTAAGGGCTGATTAATAAATGACAGGGACTTATCAGAACGGTACTAACAATTTGAGTGCCTGAACTTAACATGGTGCAACGTTTTGCCAAGCCTCAGCCGCTTAGAAGTGTATCCCATGTCTACTCAGACCCAATGGTGAAAACAAAACTAAATCAATTTCTTCTTGAATGAAACAGGAATCAGTTTCCTTCAGTTTCATCTGATGAAATAGGTTGTCGCCTATGAAAGCTTATGGCATTCTGAACAAGTCCGTCTCTAAGGTGCTACTCTGCCCCATCTTCTGCCTGACTAGACTAAGATGGCTAACTCTATCTACTCAGTGAGAAATTAAGTGGAGCTGAGAAGGAGCAGTTATGAACTACAGAATCTGTAGGTATCCCAAGGAGAGGAAGCTACTTGGCAACTAGCCTGCCCAAACAACAGGCAGGGAGCGAAGGGGAATCAGTTTAAAGGTACAGACCAAGAAACCAGAAAAAGGAAAGACCTTCTCTGCATGGGGACATTCTCTCTGAGCAACATCTTCCTCCCAAGTCACTTTAGTCAGACTGCTCTCTACCCCTCTAGCCCAATTACCCACTTATCCTGAGAGGCTGAGTGTTTCAAGAAGCACTAAGTACCTCACGTTACTCTAGCTTGAAAATGGGCTCCAAAATATTTTTTTTAGCTCCAAAAATTCTCCAGATATGTTTGTCTGAGTTATTATATAATTGGAGTCACTTGAAGTAGGAAGTCTTGTTTAGGTGCCAGTATTCTAACATTAAGATTTGGCACCATAATTTGCTGGGGGGGAGGCATTAATCCATTGTACAGAACAATTTTACATTCGTAACAAAACACTCAACTTGCCTAGAATGTAATGTTCTTTAATACATAACCATAGAAAGATCATGGCTGATCTTGTTTTCTGCTATTCAAATGCTTTCTTCCTCTCCTGGATTTTGCCAGATTTATTTCAATGGGATAAAGGCTGTTCAGTGCTTCTCTCTAGTAAAGAAGTAAAAGATCAAAGTTGAGCACATGTTTCATTTTCCTTAATTCTCTGTTTTCAAGTGATTTTTAACTTTAAGGTCCTGTCTACACTACCACCAAAACATTGCTCTTGACAGCAGGAAACTAATGTGGTAGCTGGAAAAGTATGATATCTTTTATTCCAGCTCTCCCTGGGTCCCTGAAGCTGCCAAGGAAGATTTAGCAGCTTTACTATTGTACCACTCCCCACTGCTGACACTCCTGCAGCATTGGCTCAGGCAGGTATGTACAGTTGTTTATAGTATTTTCAAATAGTAAATTGAAAATACAATTATTCTAGACAAGGAATCAGTGACCTATGGCCTGTGGGCCAGATCAGGCCTGCAAAGAAATCAGATCCAACCCATGATGGCGGGTGTTGGCAGCAGGCAGAATTGGGGACACTTATTTGCCCTGTTCTATGCATTCATTTTCCAAAAGCCCTGCACAGCATTCCACAGCCACCCCAGCCCTCTGAGCTCTCTGCTGAAGACAGTTCTCTCCCTATGCTTACCCTCACTACCAAATTTGGGGCAACTCACAGTGATGGAAATCAGAGTGGTGACAGTAAGCAGAGACTGCAGTAAGGAGGCACAAGAGCAACCCTTGGCACACAGCAGTAAGGGCTGGGGCACTGCAGAGGGGAATCAGTGGTCCTCAGGAGCAACTGAGTCATAAGGAGCAGCCCAAAGTTCTTAAAGGTTGCTGACCTCTGATCTAGACCAGTGTTTTTCAACTTTTTTTCATATTCAGACCCCTAAAATAGTGTTAATGGAGGCACAGACCCCTTTGAATTGTAAGTGTGGGTATTCACATACTTTTGATTGATTAGTCATGTTTCACAAACCCCTCAGACAGTCTGTGGATCACCAGAGGTCTGCAAGCCAGTTTGAAAACCACTGTTCTAGACGATATAATTTCTGAATAGCAGCTATGAAACTGATCATGACCTTATTAATTCACTCTGTTATTTAGTGTTATTTTCCACTAGCAAATGGATCAAAGGATTTTCCAAAATCACCTCTGCAGCGGCATCAATATGAGACTTAACTACTGCATTCCAGAATGGTACCAGCAGAATGGTACACTAGAATATCTTATATTTTGCTAACAATTTAACTTTTCTAAGTGGCTTCTCAACCAGCATGCAACAAGGGAAAAAAAGGCTCTCAACCCTCAGACAACACACTATCAATTCTTGGGGAATAACACACACATCTAATGAGAATCCCAGCAACTCCGAAGCCAAGTATTCCCATACCTTCTAATGTAACACAAGATACAAATCAATGTACATACCTTGGTAGTTACTTGCAAGCCAATGAGGATGCTTAGAAGGAAACATCCCATGAAGACAAGCAGGCAGTTATATCACCAAGATTAAGCAAGATATGGTCATTGAAAATATACATGTTAAAGACCAAACTGTGAATCTTCCAAACAAAACGTGTGTTCCATTTTAACATGCAGACATGGAACTCGAAAACGCACTAATGGTGCAAGCAGATATCTAAATCCCTTCAAAAGAATGTGTCCTAAAATGATACTAGGCATCAAGTGAAATTAATTTACAGTAATTTCAAGTCAACATCTTCTTCATCTCTAGCTATCCAAGGGGGAAAAAATGGAAATACTTGGGGCATGTTTAAATGAAGTATGTCACATATGTCAAGCAGGCAGCTGAAGGAATACACAAAAAGGGGCATGTAAACAAGTAAAAGAAGCCTATTATCAAACAGTACTCAGAGAAAACAATATAAAAGACTGGCAAGGAATGACCCTTGATAGATTGGAATGGTGAAGCTTCATTTATGGCTAACACATTAGTAAAGAGAGGGAGTTAGCAGTGTTAGTCTGATGTCAGGCAGAAAGAAGGGCAGGGTGGTATCCCAGAGTAGCGATTTTCAACCAGGGTACCACAGCTCCCTGATGTGCCTTGGGATCCTTTTAAGGTTGCTGTGGGATGTCACATACTGTTAGGTGTATGAACACAAACACAATTCATGAGATAAACATTTACAAGAGATTTCAAATAGGAGTCCATAGTGTCTAAACCATTCTGACTTGTTGTAAAGAACTCAGAAAGACCACAGCAAAAAAATTGCTCTATTACTTTTCCATAGGTGAAAATGAGCAAAATCTAAGCACTGGAATTTTTTGAGGGGTGCCTTGAATCTAAAAAGATTGAGAACCACTGCCTTAAAGACTAACTGGTTCCTAACATGCCACCCTGCCCTGCCTTCTAACACAACATTAGGCATTGGGGAAAAGATTCAGATTCAAAACAGAAAATTCAGCTAAGTGAAGCTTGATCTAGTGCTGACCCCTGTTGTCAGCAACCAGTACTTTTTTCTTCTGGAGACTTGGCTTAGTCAACCGCTTTAGCACAGTTGCTTTGACACATACAAAGCTAGTGACCTGAGGAAGAATGCCTTGCATTTGAAGACTGGTCTAACTCTATCCCAACAACGCAGGGATATATATATAAAAGATAACACCCCAAGAAACCCTTGCCTCTTGTCAAGTGGCAATGACTTTCCCAGGCAAAAGATCAGGCATCATAAATTGGAGCTGGTGACAGACTCACATGCGTGGAGAACAGGCCCTTCCTACTACAGAAGTCAAGGGGGTGAATTGGAAAAGGGTAAGAAACATGCTGTTAAAGTAGCAGTGAAAAGGGCCTCTTCCTCTAGAGCTCTGGTGATTAACCTGGTTTGACTCGAGACACCACCAGATAGAATCAAGGCACCCTTGTATAGAAGTGAGCAGAGGTGGATCTAGTGGGGTGTTAACTGGTGCCGTTCTACCCGCCTTTGATTTCTGCTCTACCCAAAGTTTAAAAGCAAGTGCCTGGCAGTGGTAACAGCATTTCTATTCAGGCGGCAGTGAGAATGTCAACAGAATTCATGGCTTGTTAAAGTGACTCCTTCTATGATTCCTTCTAAACTCTTCATCCCACAGGTTTTAATGCACCCTTTTAAAGGTCTTGCTGTTCCACTAATGAAGCTAGCCTTTTTTTTCCTAGTTCTGCTGCCTGTTAGTTGCTTGGGGTAATGTAACTCCTATTTCCCAGCCCTACAGACCTTTTTAATTTATTTCAGTGAAGTGATATTTGTTTTTGCTTTGCTCTTAAACCAAATGATACAGCCCTAGGCTCTGAGCACAGTAGTAAATCTATTTTCTTTTTTACCTGGAAACAAATACGAGTCATTACACAGGATGAGGCACCACATCATCTGCATTCCCCTTTTCAAAACCCTAGGCCTGCCCCTGGATGCAGGGAACCCTGAAGCAGATGCAATATACCCCAAAAAAGATTCAAGGCACCCTGAAATAGATTTGAGGTGCCCCCAGGTACATGTGAGCACCCTGTAATGGATGGGAGGTACCTCTGGATGGATGTGAAACACCCTGAAATACAGGTGAAGCACCTCTTAGTAGATGTGAGGCACCCTGTGAGACAAGCACCCCCAGACAAATGAGAGGCACTTGGAAATAGACTTGAGGTGCTCCCAGGCAGAAGTGAGGCACTCCAAAATAGATGCCAGGCACCTCTAGGTAGATGTGGGCCACCCCCAGATAGACATGTGGCATCCAGGAATAGACCTGAGGTGCCCCCAAGTCAATGTGAGCACCCTGTACTGGATGGGAGGCACCTCTGGATAGACGCAAGGTACCCTCAAAAAAAGATGTAAAGCAGCTCTAAGTAGGTGTGAGGCACCCTGTGAGACAAGCACCCCCAGAGACATAAGGCACTTGGAAATAGACTTGAGGTGCTCCCAGGCAGATGCCAAGCACCTGGGAACAGACTTGAGGCACCCCGGAACAGATGGGAGTCGCCCCGAGGTCAGTGCGGGGCAGGCACCCCCAGGCAGACCCGAGACACCCCCAGGCAAACAGACAGGACGCACCTTTCATAAACACGAGGACACGGAACCTCTGCATGGAGGCGGGGCCCCCCCAGAAAACACCAGCTTTTCGTTTTCACTTTTTTGTTTGTTTGCTGGTTAGGCTCCCGAGAAGCCCCGCAGCAGGCCGGAGAGCTGAGCGAGACCTCCGCGGAGCAGAGGGAGCCCTCCAGCACCTCACGGCGCTGGGGGAGGGAGGCCGGCTGAGGAGGCAGGCTGGAGAAGGCGCCTGGGCGCGGCGCCGGCCGGCTCCTCCCCTCCGCCCCGCCCAGCTCCCCTCCCACCGGTTGGGCGGGCACGCCGCGGACCTGGACCTGCCTGCTGCCGGCCGCACGGCCTGAGCTAGGCGGCTGCTACTGCCGCTTCCCGCCGCGGGTGCCCCGAGCCGCCGGGCTGGGCCGGGCGGGCAGAGGAGATGAACACGGTGCTGTCGCGCGCCAACTCGCTCTTCGCCTTCTCGCTGAGCGTGATGGCGGCGCTGACCTTCGGCTGCTTCATCACCACCGCCTTCAAGGAGCGCAGCGTGGCTGTGCGCCTCGCCGTGTCCCGCGTCACGCTGTGAGCGGGGGGGAGGGCCGGGCCGGGCCGGGGGGAAAGGGGGTGGGGGTCTTGTGGGGTCGCCGTTGCCGCCACCGCCGCCGCCGCTTCCTTCCTGCCCGCGCCTCCCGCCGGGCCAATGGGGATCCCCCACGCCAGCGCCGAGCCCGCTGTGCCGCCCCGCCCCGCCTTGCCCCGCCCCTCCATTTCCTCCAGGGGCAAATGCGCCCCCCGGCTTTAAGTGTCTGCCATGTGTGGGCCCTCGGCACATGTTACCTACGTGGCGCCATAAAAGGAGGCCGGCCACACGTGTGTTGCAGCCGCAGTAAGGTTACCATCCTTCTGGTTTCCAAAAAAAGGACACCTGGGCTGGGTAGATGATTGTGATGTGCTTGTGCCCTGCCCCTCACTCCCAAGCTACGTCCCCCCCCCTCTCCCCGCTGCTGCTGCTCCTCACTCCCGACCCTCAGCCCCCTGTCCATGCTGGTGCCTCTCACTCACAAGCCACAGCTCTGCTGTCCCTGGTGATACTGCTCACTCCAGACCCGCAGCCCCCTCTTTCCACCCGGAGAGCTCTTGGCCATGCCTGCCTCAGCCCCAGTGCAGGCAGACCCCCCACCCCCATGTGTGGTAACCCTGTGCAGGAGAAAAATGGCTGTCTAGCTATAAAAAGAGCCAGTGTGAAAGTAACAGCTGTGTGGTCAGGGTGGATTTGATGTAAATCACTGGTTTATAGCCTCTATTTAAGCATTGTTTTCCACCAGAAAGTTGTTCATTCTTGTTGTTTGATGTCCTCTGCATTCAATTTGAAACTTAGCACTTTTACAGCAAGGTAAGGGATTGACTCTGTGTACACAAACTTAGAGATTCAAAAAGGTTCACGGGTAGGTAAGCAGGTCTCTCCTCCCCATAGGCTGCTGGTAACAAGGATGTCATCTCTGGAGACGCAAAGCCCAGGGCAGAGAACTGAAGCTAAGCATCACAGAGATTCTTAATGGGATCTTCTAAACTGAGCACTGTGCCTTTAATCTTTACTGCTCTATAGAGGAGCCTTTGGGAACCCCATAAGTTTGGGCCCCTAATATAGTCTGTGGCCTGTTGTAATCTATTTATAAAACTTTTCTAAAAAGGTTATGTGAATATATGGTCTCAGATTTAGAAGTTATAATCCCCATTCCATGGTGATATCTTTGAGCTTTAACATGAATTAAAACTACATTTATATAGGCTTGTTTATTTAAGAAAAGCATCTTAACAAAATGCATAAAAATACAATTAAATTAAAAAATCTGGTTTAAATTAAAAAATCCAGTTTTTTTTTTTAATCATTGGTTTTTATTCACCCTGTAATGTAGCTGCTTTCTATTCAGCTCTGATTTGAACAGGGGACAGGGCCCTTGGGCAGTGCTGGGGGACTTCTAACAAGAGCTAGACCTTCTTTCCACTGGACAGACCCTCACCCCCAGATTGGGGGGGATTTTGGAGTTGCAGTGTGTTCAGTCCCTCACATTCACATGGAGTTGGTAGCTTGACAGAGGAGAAGGTGCCAGGCTTGAAATAAAAATGTCTGTTTCTCGATTTCGTGCGCTCAGACATTTGGACCAGCCCACTGCTGATTTGCAATAGGTTTTGAAGGTCTGAAACCTCTGTTGGCTGTTCCAAAGGATTATTTTGGTTTTTTTTAAAATATTCTGTTTCTGTCTGAAGCGTGCCTTGCTGTCAAGTTCACTGTTTCAGAAACATTTCTTATGAGGTTGAGGGTGAAAGGGTTTATTGGCAGCCCAACCTGCTGATGGTCTCCATTGTGGTGGGGGTTCTTGGTCAAGGAGGCCTTGGTGTCAGGCTATCTGGTTGCCAATGAGCTAGTCTGAAAACTCTTAACATGATCTTATCCTTCAAATAATAGGTCTGTATTTGATTGTAGCGAAGTTAGATATTCCTCCAGATTCAGATGTAATATAAAAACCTTGGTCTGAAGTTGTGGGACTTAGCATGGTAGAAATAAGGCATAAATTGGGAATTTATACTCTTTGGTTGAGTGTTGTGTATACCAAAGGAATATTTTATGATGTGTGTAAACTGCACAGCTAAAATCTGGTTTAACAGAATATATTTATGGATGAAGGGAAAAATGTGTTTTCTTTGATAAGAAAAACATAAACCTTCAAGAAATAGATGTTACAGAGGGCCCTGCTACATATTCAAATTAAAGCTAGATAGAAATCAGTTTTAGAATTGCCACATATTTTTATGCATTCATTATGTAGCTGGTTGGCTCTCTTTATAGCTAGGTGGTCATGTTTATCATGTAATCATTACTTTGCATGTGTGTCTGGTCTAAATTGCAAAATAAACCAGTTAATTTTGTGATAATTGCTTTGCACTTGTAGCCAGTTTTACTTTGCGTGGTCTAAATTTGTTGCAGGATTAACCAGTTAATTTCATAATATATGCATGTAACTTGTAGCAGGAAGGAGCCAAAAATGCCTACAGGCTATAATCAGGATTGGAGCTCTAGTCCTGGTAGAACACAGAATATAAAGACATTCGCTAACTGAAGAGTTTACAATCTAATTAACACAAGATGCAGTAAATGAACATACTTTCACTCTGGGAGAGAAATGTGTGCTGGGTGGGAACAAGTAGTTACATAGGATAAATAATGCAGAAAATGCTAATTTTGTGTTTTTCTTTATTTCAGAAAAAACGTGGAAGATTTCACTGGGCCTAGAGAAAGAAGTGATCTGGGATTCATTACTTTTGACATTACCGCAGATATCCTTAATGAAAACATTCTGTTATCTTAAGTATTTACAAGACAAACTACTGTTGACACTTTCTTACTTTCTGCCATCATAATGTATCAAATAATCCTGTGATATCTGAGCAAGTGTTCTTAAAGAAATGGAGAGTTTGAGGGGGAAGTAAGCATTATTTTTTGAAAGCTAAGTTTAAAGTTTATGCAAGGGAACATGGCCTGCTGGCTAGACCCCTGGGCAAAGACTCAAGACTTGTTTTTTATGCTGTATGATCTTGGGTTTTCTAGTATAGAGAAGACTAAGGGGGGCACATGCTAACAGTCTTTAAATATGTTTTAAAAGACCCAAACAAAAAACCCCAACCTAAATAAAGTTATAAATAAACATTAGGCAAAGTATTTAACATACAGGTTGCAAGTAGAGCAAAAAATGTGTGAAGTGGCAATTCTGAAGATATAGCATAAAGCCTGTACATCCCAAACTATTACACAATCAAATATAGTTGATGTTTTCATCATCACGAAGAAGGATCATACTACTTGAACACAAATTTGCTTGAAGTAGTAATATTTTGCACAAAGAGCTAAGTTAAAAGATTGCAGAGTCAAGCACCAAAAAGGTAATGCCAAAATTAAGATTTCTTGGCAGGCTTTTATTAGGTCCCATTGTGCTTATGATACAGTCTTCAATTACATTATTACATATTTTTCCCATAAGACCCTTGCCTTATGTAGTACACAGAATGGTTTGTGCTTGCTTAATGAAAACCTTTTCAATATTTTCTTTGAACCTGTGGCCTCATACCTTATTTACTGCACTCTGTTCAAACCCTATTCTGAAGCCAGAATTAATCATTTCCTTGTGGTCTTTTCAGTGAATCTCTTGACTATAGCATCTAAGGCCTTCAAAAATATGAATTTTTTTTCACAACACCCTTATGAGCTGAGTGATTGCTGGTATCTCTGTTTTCCGTAATGCAAACTGAAATGAAGGGCAAAAGTGTCTGGGGAACCTAGTTGTAATATGTAAGATCTAGTTTTTTTCAGTATGTTTAGTACTCATTACATTCAAAGCACTTTTTTCTGTTCCTTTTCTGCTCTGCTCTGAGTGTCTAATGTCCAGAGCTTCTGTTAATTAGATCTTAGAATGTTAAGGGATATGAAGAAAACAATTGGTGATCACATTTGAAAAGTTTGACTGAAATGACTTGTCTAGCAACACACAAGAACTGTGTGGCTGTGGTAGAAATAGGATCAAATGCTTCAGTGGAACATTCAGCTACCTTAAACATGAGGGTAGCCGTTTCCTTTCTGTAATCCATTGTTTCTACTAAAGAATGAAGGAATATACTACAAATTGCTTCCTTTACTATGTAACTCTAATTGTACCCCGGCATAGGTCTATCCTATCAACAGAGCGAGGCAGAGGTCCTGTGGGCAAAAAAAATAAAAACATGACTACATAATTAAGAGCTGTATCATACTGCATATAAACAAGAGGGCTGACTTAAACTTTTTTTTATGGGCAGTCTTACATCTGGCATTTTCTAATTCTTGGTTTCTTTAGAATTCATTTTCTTGCATCAGTTTTGGTATTTCCTATACTTCCAAAATTAAACTCATAAAATGCAGAAAATGAGTTGTGTTACTGCCATTTCAGCTAATGAAATAGCTGATAAATATTTGTCCTCTGTGTGAACTTGTACTTCAGGGGTATAGAGAAGGATTTCAGGGTATTGGTATATCATACAAAAGAAGACTAAAATTTTGACTTAAGTGTAGCAAAACAAGCTGAGAGGAAGTATGATTGCTCTCTGTAAATACATTGAGTAGTAAATGCAAATGGATGTAAACCATCCTTGAATAAATTCCAGCTGAAATTTTCTAATCGGCAGATCAGTGAAGTTCTGGAACAGAGTTTGACTAGGAATAGTGGAGACAAAACAACCAAAAAAGTTAGAATGGAGCTTAAACAGTTTATGATGTAGTTGCCCGTGATGGCAGGGCCTTGGACTTGGTGATCCCAGTCTGTTATACAAGCCAAGGACAGTGGGCTTGAGCCCACACAGAAAGCTATAAGCCCCTCAGGGAAGCCACTGGATGCATAACAGTTGACTACTGGGAAAAAAGAGAAAACAGGAATGGGAATGTGGTTAATAATGTGCATTCCAGGTGGGGGTGAGCAGAGCACACTGCCCCTTGAATGAGTCCAGGGAACCTATGGATGTTGCCCTGTTAAACTGTGCCTTGAAAGGCACAGATGAAGGACAGGAAAATATCGCTGCAGTCTCCCATTTGAGTAAAGCATTGTACTTTCTCCTTTGCTTTGGGAGGAAAGCTCTTTACAGTGCACAGATTGTGTCATGTAGTATCAAAATTGTGAGAAAAGTTATTAACTTGTAATATCTATCAAAATACTCATTTAAGCCTGAAAGCCTGTTTGGCTAGTGTGGTTAAGGCACATCACCATCTTCAGCAACCAGTAGTATGGCCAGTATCCCCATCAGAGCTACCATTGACTTCAAAGACTGAATGACCGGCGATGGTCTTTGGACAATTCTGAAGCAGTCCAGACTCATGCCAGACACTTTACCCATTCTATCATTATGTCCCTTTACAATATCATATACAAGTCAAGACATGTAATAATGGCTTTTGTGCCTTTATAGAGAGTGTGAATAGGAAAGCAATAAGTAATTTCATAAATATTTCAAGCATGTTTTAGAGTGCCCTTCAAATATTTATGGCTTGTAAATCTGATGACCTCAGGTATATTGAAGCGAAGGAAAATACTTTATTATAGTTATGTTCTACTGATTGATACTGAAAAGTTGGTGGTAATCGTGGTTAAACTATAAAAGCCTGATTAACCCATTTTCCTTAATTTGCATACATTTGCAAACTATATTTGATTGGAATGTTAAACAGTTATTTCTGTATTTGTCTGCAGAATATTCCACAAAAAACAATGTAAGTATGACAAAGCAAAATTATATACTTATTATAAACGTTTGACTATTGAGATATTTAACATTCTGTAGTTGCTTTAAGAAAAATAATGGTACAGTAAAAGCTGCCTTAACCAGCACCTTAAAAGCTGGCATGCTCTATTAACTGGAATGCTGGCTTGTAAGGTAAAAGCGAAACCGGAAGTGCCCACCGTGGCACTTCCGGTTTTGCTGAGCCCCCACAGCCTGGGGCAAAGCAGACTGCGCTGCCAAGCCCACACAGCCCAGGGCAAAGCAGGATGCATGGGGCCCGCATCCCTGTCCCCCGGGGCCCTCAGGAGAGGCAACAATGCAGTGGGAGGGGTGGCAATGCCTCAGACATGGCAGGAGAACCGGCAGCCCGAACAGGCAAAAACGCCTGTTTGGGCCCATTTTGTTATCCGGCACTCCACATTCCCCATGGGTGCCAGATAACAAAGCTTTTGCTGTACGAAGATTTCATATTACATTGGCTTGGTCTCTGCAATTCTTGCTTTACTGACAGTTTGCTATTAAGCATTCCAAGTTTTCTGCAGAGTGATTTGTTAAAATTGGAGTTCTGCAATTAAAATGCCAGTACAACCTCCTTCATAGTCATTTGGTACTAATGACATGTAAACAGCTTTGAGAGCAACAGTTTTGGTTAATTAAAAGGGTAAATTTCTCTTCAGATGTTCCCAGAAATACATTTTGAAGACTACAGTGCTCTGTAGTTTGTTTGTTTTTAACAAACCTTGAATTTCATTCTGTATATGCTGGTAGCACAGCACATCCTGAAACAGCTTTTACAATTATCAGTTTTATTAGAAAGATTTGAGAATCCATTATCTTGTTTCATGTTTCCAAAGTTCTTCAAATAAACAGTAAACTCGTATAAATTTATACATTATGATTATGTATTTTATTTCCCTGTTTAATTTGTAGCAGATAACTTTTAAATTATAAGTGATCCAAAACAGTAGATGATCTTTATTAGATGTAACTAGCTCAGAAGAGATGCATATATGTAATCTTATGACTTCAAGACACCTTTTATATGTGAACATGATTCTTAAAAGGATTATATTTAAAACCCGAGTACCATGAGACTCCATTATAACACCGATGATAGTAATAGAGTATACTCATTTTTTGTACAACTTGAGTCTGTCATTTGGGACAGTATGTGAATGTCAGGGTCTCTAAAACAGTCTTTCTCTAGCAGTTGCATTTGTAACTAAAAATTAGCATCTTTAACCCATCATACTTTGCATTATATGTCTTCAAAGTATGTTCTTAAAATAAAGTTTTGTTAGGCTTTTTTGGACTATTCCCTGGCTTTTAAGTTGTTGCTATTCATTATCTCTGTCATTTTTCAATATTTCCTTGGCAACCTTTTTTCCTTGTAAGACATAGCTTTATTAAACTAATTTTATGGATGACAGGTACATGCTGTGTAACTTCTTGAATCAGTACTGCTTTTTAATTTCCAGTGATTAGGTATGCTTCATTAAGCTAGCTTGGTGACTTCATTTTTATTTTTGTGCATAGGCCCTAAACCAAGTTGTCCTTTGGGATAAGATCATCTTAAGAGGAGATAATCCAAAGCTGTTGCTGAAAGATATGAAATCGAAATACTACTTCTTCGATGATGGAAATGGTCTCAAGTGAGTAAATCGTTGCATTTGCTTATTTTCTATCTTATATATCTAGTTCTATGCCAGGAAAATAGAACATTGAATAGAATGCAATTTAAGTACTGTTAGATCTTCATGGATTATGTAAGGGATGTATTTTGTCACAGGGCTCCCAACCTACCAAGGCCTATTTCTGTTTCAGTGGGCTAGGAAAATAGCTGACTAACAGAATCAGGTGGCTGCCAAGTTTTGACTTTGGTGTAGAATTGGAAGTCTTTGGAGAGTTAGTCCTTATGATGAAAATAATCATATTAAAACTAAAACCCCACTGTTTCTGGCTCACAGAAAGCTGTTCATGTTCAAGTTTACTTATTTTGTGTCACTTGCAATTATCTCTGCTGATGATCTGTTTTGATTTTGCAGGGGAAACAGAAACGTCACTTTGACTCTCTCGTGGAACGTCGTACCAAATGCTGGCATTCTACCTCTTGTGACAGGATCAGGACATGTATCTGTTCCATTCCCAGATGCATATGAAACAACAAAAAGTTATTAAATTATTGTACTGAATCCTAAGCAACATATTTTTATACTTGTATATTGTGGATGAATTTTATCACGCTTTCCCCTTCTCTCCCATACAACCTTCTGGGCAAAGCTAATTGAGTTCTTGGGGTCTAACTGAACTGAAAAAAAACACATGGAAATGATTTTTTTTCTTTATTTTAAATGCAACATTGATGCTGAAACTTAAAGGAAAGGTAAATTGACAATTGAAAATTTTCGAAAAATAGACTTTTTGTTGGCAACCTGTGTAAAGAACTACCTTTCTTATAAATAAACATTTAAAACCGTAAAACAGTCTGATTTATTCTAAATGCACTAAGATTATTTTCATATAGCACAATGAGCCCAATAAGCACATTCCAGTGCAGTCAGTTTTAGGAGTTTTCTGCAGGGTTATAGTATGCCTTTTTTAAAATTTTTACCCCCCTAATAGCTGTATAGTATGCTGCAGTAGGATAGATTGTTTTCTTTCTAATATCGTCAAAAGATGTCCTGTAGACATTATTTTTTATTATCTGCAAGGCATCGGATAAGTTAGAGTACCACTGATTTACTAAGAATTTATTTTTAAAAAGGTTGTTACTTAAAAAAACAAAAATGTTTAAAGCTCTTTACAATTCAGATAGCAATAGGGTTCTTAACAACTCCCAACAGTGAAGAAATAGTTTATCAGATGTAAATCGTTGTGTGATTGTGGGACTTAACTAAAAGAAAGCCTAAGAGTTAAAGAATGTACTGGATAGTCTCCAGACCTCTGCTAACATGGCTGTGTTGGCTGTGATGTGGAAAGGGGTGGTTCCTTGGAGATAGAGGGTATCAAACAAAATGAGTACAGTGGATTAAAAGGAGACAGTGATGTTATACCAGCTATTTGATAATGTGACGCAGCGCTTGGCTTGCCTGTCACTTGTAAGAGCAGAGGATACCTAGGAAGTAGCCTGTAGATGACAAGGGGGGCTGATTAGGCAGTCAGCTGACCAGAATGGGGCCGGGCTTGAGCTAGATAAGCTCAGAGCCTGAGCTGGTCCAGGAGTTTACCCCTGACTGCCACCGGGAGAGGAGTTCCTGGCAGCTGGGATCCTAAGATCTCTAGCCTGGAGTAAGCAGCACTGAGCCCTGGAGCTGCCAGGCTTTGGAAGGGAGAGGGCTGAGAGCAGAGGGGCCAGGGGCCCAGCACTCGAGAGGAGCTAGCTGGGCCTTGGAATAGATAGGTCTGGGGCCCAGTAAGAGAGTTTGAGTCCAGGAAGGACTAGGTACTTGGGGAGAACATCTGGTGCATAGTGGGGACCAGGAGGCTCTGATACCCAGGAGGACAACTAGAATGCAAATGTCTGGTGCTTGGGAGAGGAGGCGGGGATGGACCAAGGGAGTCTGGTGCCCAAGGAAGACTAGGGTGCATTGAGGGAGACTCCAGTGCCTGGGGCCTGCTAGAGGTCAGAGGATGGGGCCAATGGGGCTGGAGCCCAGAGGGAGAGTGTATGTTAGCTGATAACCTGTGAGGCATGGGAGTGAGTGTTAGGAAGGATGGAGCCATGAAACAATCACTTAAGGCAATCACCACAACCACCTGTGGTTGTAAGAGTAAGACCAGGCTCGGGAAGCCCTGGGGCAACCTTCCTTTGATCAGAAATTATTAACATCAAGGCATGGTAGGTGAGCAAAGGGATGCCAGGTTGGCAAGGGCTGAGTTAGCACCAGGGGGCATTGTGACCACCCTGGGAAGAGCATTTGCTATATAGTTTGCTAGCTGCCTGATGGCATGCTCTTACCTTGATGGAAGTGAAGTCTAAAGTAAAGTAGCTTAACAAACGCTCAATAAACCTATTGTAATTTGCCTTTCGCTTACCCTGGGTAGGAGCAGATGAAGAGTACCTAAGCATAAGTCCTTGCCCCCTTCAACCTCTAATTTGTTAGTTTGCTTATGCCCACAGTTTTGCTGGTAGAAGCTCTCAGTATAAAGGTAGCTATCTCAGCACAACTGATTTTATTGGTACAGTTTGTTTTGCTTGGAGTGAGGGAGTGGATTTTACAGTAATAGAATAAAGCACAGCTTTACAAATGTAGCCTTGCTCATACTGAGAATGCTTGCTAGCATCACACAGGAATTTTTTTTATATCAATGAAAAATTCTTACTGTTGACATTACTGAAGTGCACCAGAGTTCTGTCAAATTTGTATTAAAAGTAAATTAAAAACAGTCATCTCTGAGTACATATGATACTCTGCATTAAAATAAATTAATTTTTATTTCTTTTAAGACTAGAAAGCAAATCATGAGTACTTCAGAAATGTTTCAGTTTTATGTTTTATTTTTACAAGGGCAAAGATAGTTGTTGAATAGAAATATACAGAAGGATTAATTGTGTGTAGAATATAAATTGCCCCCTATCTTTCACAGTTTTATAGTTCGAAGCATAAGGAGACTGTCAATGAAGTTGGAAAGCTGTAATAATCTGATCCAAGGAAATACATTGTTATGATTTGCATATGAGCAAAGTATATGAGGATTAACATTTATGTTAATTTTAGTTATCTATTTAAAACAGTGGTTCAAAATTAAGGCACTTGGAGTGACCTGAAAGAAAGTTTCTTGTTAAATTAATCCTTCAGAGTCCATCATGATGTATTTTTACCTTTCCCTAAAATACAGCATATCTGTTTAAGTGCATAGACTCAGAAATTAAGGAATTCTATGCAGATATTTATGGTACTGGCAGCTTTGAAATTGACTGGCTCCCAAAATTTTCCAGTACTCTGCTTTAAAGCTGCTATTAAAAGTTTTGAAAATGAGGAAAAATTAGCTTCCTCCAACTTCAAGTCTTCTCTTAGAAGCCCTGACACTTTTACTTCCCCTTCATTCCTATGCATTGAACGGTAACACAGTTGCAGTAAAATATGCCAGCTTTCAACAATCCCAACATCAGGGACTGGGTTTCATTTTCACTGTGCTGCGCAAATTGACAGTAAATAGACCAATCTATATAGACTATAGACCTATAATAGTGAACCCCCCTTTTTTAAATTAACTTTTTTTCCTGTATGTTATGCAGTAGGCAGTGGGGCTGATAGTTGCTTATGCACTTTAAGTAGTTAAATAATATGCGGATGACCAGTGTTTTCTTATACTGTAAGCAATGGGTAGTCAACTGGGATTGTCTTTGTTTTATGCAGTTATATGCATAGTACAAAAGTGCAAAATTCACATAAGTGGAGCATACTTATATGAAGTCAGTTATATTAGACACAGGATAATACCATATTGTTCCTATTTACAGCTCAACCTTTTGTCCCCTCAAAGAAAACCATAAAAAAATCACCCTGTTTAACAGACAGGATCAACTTATACTCAGAACAATATAGTATCTAGATTGTCCAGTCATCTGATCCTCAATAAAATAAATGGGGGTGTCAGACTTGCCTTGTGCCTCAGGCTGGATCCGATCCCTGGGGCTCCTCATGGGAGAAATCTGGCCCCAGGATGCTCTGGCAGGATTGGTGGAGCTGGCAGTGGCATCAGAGCAAGTAGTGGTGGGGCATATGGAGCTGTCGGTCGTGTTCTTTTCCCCTTCCCCAGCAACCTTGCCCTCAACTACCAGCAGCTAATGCAAATGATAAGAACTGTGATCCATTATGAACTCACTTGCTCCTCTTCCCCAGAGTTTCTAGCTTGTTTCCTTAAACCTTACTGGTACTTTTAAGTAGCCATTGCCTTGCTTTCCTTTGCATTTCTGGGCCTCCTTTACTAGTTGACATTGAGACTAGATACAACTAGTTAAAGTGGTCTGGTTGAAATACAGAAAACCACCCAGGAATGAGATACTGCGGGTAGAGAACAAGCTGTGACTTAGGGTGCCAATCCACATTTAAATAAGCTCATTCAGGTCCTGTTCAGTGCAGGCTGCAAAACCCAGCCAAGAAACTGGTTAAAAACTTGTGTTTTTGTGAATTCCATGCCACTGTCACTATGTTGCCAGTAGTCACTGAGCAAACTAATTTCAAGCTAGCACAGCTAGATATATGCAAGTAAGATAATTTCAGCTGAGTCCCAAATCAGAACATAAATGGAAGAAATGAGGCTGAGCCAGAAGAATATGTACCATTTTGTGATAACTACTGATGAAGAAGCTAACCCAGTCTATTTAAATTAGGTCACATAATGACACGAAACTAGTTAAACTGTAAAATGGCTTGGTATAAGCAAAAGACGTAAAAAACATGCACAAAGTCCTTGCAATGGTTAGACAATTTCAAATTTTACCTTTGGTTTCACTGAATATCCTTTCCTTTGGTTCTGAAAAGTATTTTCCCTAAAGCAGTGTGGCTGTAGAGATCTGCCTTGAGGGGTAATATTACAGAATGGCTTGACATTCCTCAAAGACAATGACTGTATCCAAGCTAGATGGAAATAGCACTTCAAGGCACTCCTGAACGATGAGTCAACTGTAACAGATGCCTCCATCGATTTTCATCCCCCAGTAGGATCCCTCTCCATCCCTCCTATCCTAGAAGTCCGGTGTACCATCAAAGAAATGAATAACAAGGCTACTGTACTGGATAGCGTGCCTGCTTAAATCTTAAGGGCTGGTGGTGCGGAACTGGCACTGAGACTCAACAAATTTATTCTTCAAATTCAGAACAATGAGGACCTGAAATTAAGTATGTAAGTGGGAACTCCTCCTGAACTGTCTTCTACCTTTTGCTGAGGAAGTCCTTTCAGAATATGTGTGGTTTCCGACCATCACGGATGGGCAATTGACATGATTTTTGTTGCCTGCCAGGTCCAGAAGAAGTGTTGGGAACAACAAGACCCCCATATGGCTTTGATTGAGGCTTCTCCATGACCAGATGACTGTGGCCATTCTTTGCAGCATATTGGAAACCAATCCATTTGCCATCCAAACTAGAGTTAAGCAAGTATGCATCGTTGCCCCAATTCTGTTTTCAGTTTTTTTGATTGTCATCATGGTTCTTGTTAAGGACTGTCTTCCTTCCAGAACTGACACTGAATACTGAAAGGATGTTTGGGATGTTTTGGGCATATTTTTGCTCACAGACCAAAATATTCAAAACAACCGTCTTTGGCCTTCGATGCACTGACAACTGCTCTATCCTTGTGCACACTAAGGAAAAGCTCTTGACAATACCAGATCTCTTCACAGAAGTCTATTGAACTTTGAACATTGAGAAGATTGAAGCCAGCTCCAGGTCATAAATGTGACCTGCTCCTCAAATCAACGTCAACAGGAAAGACTCTGGAAGTAGTCCAGCACTTCTCTTACCTTGGTAGTCACCTCTCTTAGAGGGTGAACATTGTTGAGAAGATCCAGTACAGAGATCCAGTGCTCAAGCACCTCTTTCAGGAAATATTTCTTGTGTGTTTTTAATTGCAATCTCTGTAAAGACACCATGATCCAGCTCCACAGTACAGTCATCCCCATTCTCCACTATGGATGTGAAATGCAATTAATGTTACATCATCATCTAAAGATCTGGAAAGGTATCACCAACAATTTATCCAGAAAGTCATCTACATCAAATGCGACAAATACCAGCATTCTTTCTGAAGTCAGTATTACCTCAAGTACCAGTTTCAATGGACCAGACTTTGTGTGTGGATGCCTGACTCTCAACTTCCAAAACAAGTGCTCTGCTCCCAACTTAGTTGAGAACTTGTGGCAGACAGAAGAAAGGTTACAAGGAAAAATGGAAGACATGCCTAAAGAAAATGGATGTCAATATTGAGAACTGAGAGGAGCTGGCTGCTAACTGACTCCAATGGCACTGCAATCTCAACCAAGTCTGCTTTAAGGTAAAGTGTCTTACCCTCAAAGCAGAGAAGAGAGCTCAGAGGAAGGAGAATGTCGCGCCCCATAACGCCAGTGCACCCTTGACCTGCGAGCCTGGGTCGGCACGACTGGCTTGGCGCGAGGAGGGGGATTTATGACTGGGCAGGTGGGTGATAACGGTGAGCAGGAGTCAGTATGATTTAAACACAGCGTGATGGTTTCACAAAAGATTTATTTTACTTATGCTTCTGATGTGCTGGAGCGTAGGCAGAGGAGCTGATTGATTTAGTTACAGCATGCAGATATCATGTTACCCAGCATTTACAGGGTGGGTAAGACAGTTGCTTCCGAGCGATTCATATAAGCTGTTGCAGTCTGCAGATTACTAAGAGTGCTTGATAAGAAAGATAATTCCAAAGATAGACAGATAAACGGACCGGTAAGATGAGATATGCCAGAAAGATAACGTAGGCGGAGAGATGCATGATCTGTTCTTCTTGAGTGTATACACAGTTCTCTGCTCTCTGCTTTGGGCGGAAGTTCCTTCAAAGTTTTATCTGACACAGGTGACTAATTACTATACGCCAATCATAAATAATTAACGAGTTGGCACTTGTGCTCTCTTTGTTTGCTCAGGTTTCATAAAAAAAGGGGGGTTATTTTTACTTGGGTGGTACTGGTTCTGTTTGGTCACAGGATGGCGCACGTAGTATATTTAATTTTACAACTTCATTAAAGTAGTTTCATTTTTATCTGGTCACTATGGGTACCGATATCTCTCGTGCTGAATTGTCAAAGCCAGTTTCTCTCTCTAGTGTGGGAACTCAAGTGTTTTGAAATGAGGCACAGGGGTGTGTATATGCAACGCTGTTAATACAGAGGGATAAATTACAACCACAGAGTTTGTTGTGTTAGCTTCTGACCCTTTGTCATCTGACTTTTTGCCATCGGCATCTGAAATCAAAGACTTTGGTCTTTGACAGAGAAGAAGAGAAATCCCAGCCTATGACCTACTATTCCTTATGAAAAGACTTCTGTGGATGGATCTGGGGCTCAAAGATTGGAGTCTGAAGTCACTTCAAGACAAGACCCATCACTAACTATGAAACTATAAGTGATGATAGAGATCATCCTTGAATCAAGGGATTGTCACTGCTAACTTAAAGCTCCACAGGAGCTTTGAATTTTTGTTTCAGACATTAGGTAAACACATTGCCGATGTTCTCCATAGAGTGTTTTATTAAGAAGTGAAAGCCGCATTCTCTCTTCTGTAGTGTAAGCTGTCAGTGTTATGCTAGTTCTCATTTAGTACTGCAAGTGTGCAGTCTTAAACTTCCTGAAAACGATATGTGGTTGAAAGGATAATAACAGTTTAAAATTCTAATACTAACAACACACAGAAAAAAACAGTAATGATCTTAGTGACACCATTCATTATTGAAATAGAAAACATATTTAAAATATCACTGATGTTTAAACATTTCATTTGTTTACTCTTTGCAGAAGTTGAGCAGAAGCAAAGAAAGAAAAGTTGATAATGTCACAGATGTTTATAGTCAACGTCACTCTGATTTTCAAAACAGTAAGCTACCATATTTGGTTTGCAAACACTGGGTGCTTGTACATGTGATGAAAATTGACCCTTTTTGCAGTTTAACTGTGTCAACTTTACATGTATGGGGGGGTTGCAATTTAAATGAGTTTGTTAGGTTGCAAACTAAACCACATCTCCCATGTAGATTAGTTTGCAACATAGGTACTTGTAATATTGCTGCCTTTAATCTGACAGCTTGCCCGCCAGCCAAGGGAGAGGCGGGCTGAAGGCAAAAGCAGAAAGGGGCCTGATTCTTTTTTTTTTTTCGGGGTGCCTGCCCTCATCATCCCCAGCTGCAGGGGATGAGCTGTGGGGAGCCCCAGTTCTTCACTCTGCGTCAGCAACACCCCCTGGGGCCGCCTAGGTGGGTTGCTAGTGGGCCAGGGGCTGCCCCAGGTCGGGCTCAGGGAACAATTGGATCAGGCTGGGTGCTGCCTCCGAGCTCGGGCAGCCCCCAGCCCACTAGCATTTTGCCCCGGCGGCTCTGAGGAGGCACCACCACCGCAGAGGGAAGGACTGGAGCTCTCTGCAGCTCAGAGCCTGCTGGCAGCTTGCCCCCCAAACACAGGTAGGCGCCTCAAAAGAAAAAAATAAAAGGATTGGGCCCCTCACTGCTTTTTTTTTTCCCTTCCAATGGAGCCTGCCCATGTGAGCTGCTGGTGGGCTGAGTGGACCCTGAGCTGCGAGGGACCCTGGTCCTTCCCTCCATGGCAGTAGAGAAGGCAGTAGTCCCTGGGGCCACCTGGGTGGGCAGCTAGCGGGCCAGGGGCTGCCCCAGCTTGGAGGCAGCACCCTCCAGATCCTTCTCTTCCCCAAGCCTGCCAGGGCTTCCTGTATGCCATGCACTGTCCCTTCCACCTTCAGCCACCAGTGCACCCAGCCACCCCTCTGCCACTTCTCTGCACTGCCCCAGAGGCAAGCCAGCCCATTCCTGGGTTGTCCCAGGTGGCAGGAAAGCAGTGGGGACAGCGCTGGCAGCCCTGGTGGGCTCGGAGAAAAGCTGGATCTGGCTGCCTCTGAACTGGGGCAACCCCTGGCCTGCTAGTTGCCCACCCGGGTGGCACCATGGAGCACTGCCGCCACAGAGGGAAGGGCCAGGACCCCCTAAGGCTTAGGGTCTGCTCAGCCAGCCAGCAGCTCATATGAGTAGGCTCCATTGTGGGTGGAGGGAAATGTGTTGAGGGGTCTGAGCCTTTTTTTTTCTCGTGGGCAGGAGTTGAGCTCCCAGCCCACCCATATGGCCCTGGTGGGGGCTGCTGCCATGAAGGGAAGGACCAGGGTCCCCCATGGCTCAGGTTCACCCTGTGGCCACAGGAGAGGTGGGCAGGCTTCACAAAAAAAAAAAAAAAGATCAGGCCTCTTGCCGTAACAGTGGTGGAAGTCCCAAAACTGAAATGGTGGGGTTTTAATCATCCCAGTTAAAAACCCACCATTTCAACTTAGAGGACTAAACCCCTAGCATGTGTACAACTCCCACTGAGGTTTTTCCACCAACTGAAGAAGGATTTAATGGAAGTATTTCTATTGGTCTTCGATCAATGTAGGGACAACATTAGGTGATGATAAGCCAAGATTCTACTCAACAGCATGCATTTAAATTGCTGGATATAAAAAAGTAGGTACTGAAAGACAAGTATTTTAAAGCTTATTAATTCATAGCAGTGTTTTCCTCAAATTTCAGCACTTCAGGCTTTTTGGCAGAAGCAAGAGACATGTTCCACTAACATTTCTTTTTCAGCTATTTACAAAAATATCACTGAACATGGTAAAGCCCTGGATGTAATCCTGCACATATATGTGCTTAAATTTTACCAGCATTGGTAGTCCCATTGATTTTTATTGATTTTAAATGTTTGCATTTACATTCAGAGTCTTTACATTTACAGTCAAAGATGGTTTTCAAATGAGGCTTTTATTAAGCTTAAACACTGTTAATGCTAAATTAAGTCACACTGGGGCACTATCCCACAACACCCAGCTATGTCTTCTGTGAAGGCAAAGCTCCAAATCTTTAGTTACCGGGCTTTTCGCCCACCTCTTTAAATACAACAGCATTGTTCTAAGATGCAATAACATTTCACGTGTTCCAACAATTGATGCTGGTCTGTTCTTGAGGGTCTCCTTTCACCCTTCTCTCTTCTTTTCTGTTATTGCTGACGGAAACTTCTATATTGCTTTTCAATTAATTGAACAATCAGCTACATCCCCCACCCCAGATGCCATGTCACTGGTAAGAGGGCAGCGCCATGCACTTTCTGATCAGTGATTCTTAGCAGGGGCAGCAGGTGTTTGCAAATATTTTGAAACTAGCTCATAAGCATCTTTGATTTTCTCTTTCTACATTCAGTCCCCAGGTAGAAAGATAAGTTTATTGGTAAATCAAAGGAATATCAGTGGGGGGCTCACTCGATTTGCCTATGTGATTCGGGTGAGGCTTCTCTAGCCTTATATCACATATTGCTTTACAAAGGCAGCTCCCTCCCAAGCCGACTTTGGTCTTCCAGCAAGGTTTTCAAAGCGACCAGCTGAGATAGTTTCAACTTTGCTCCTTGCCCGTTACTTTATGACTTAAAACTTTATGGAGCAAGAGAGATTTGTTTCTTTAACTGGGGCCTGGTTCTTAATTGCATCCGCACTTCCAGACAGCTTTCATTTTTCCATGTATTTTTTTTGAGCTGTCCCTGCTTTAGCTGCTTCATTTAGCTCCTGTTCTTTTGCAGCACCAGGCAGACATAACTCCCATGGGGAAATGTATCTTTAATGGGCTCTGGCATGGGCCAGGTGAGAGGTTGGATTACCCAGCTGTGCATGAAACACATTGCTGGGCAGTTGGACCACAAGGAGGCAACTCCTGAGCACTGATGCTCCTATATTTCCCCAAGTGGTCTGTCCTGGAAATGGACAGATCAGTCCCCTAGCTGTAGTGCTTGGAAAGCAATTGACTCCTTCAAAGCAGCCTTTCTTGGGACAGTCTCCAACATCTAGGGATGTTCATATCTCAGGGAGAGATCACATCTCTGCAAGAGGCTTATCCTGCCTGATATGACACATGCTGAACCCAGGTAGCGTGATTTTAAAATGCAGGTTTTATTTACAGTAGTACCTGGAAAACAAATCCAAACCCTGAGTGCACAAGCCTCATCATAGCTCTGCAAGCTCCCCCAGGCCCGGCCTTAGCTTCCCAGCTGGGACCCTTTGATCTCTTTAGCAGAGCTCAAACCCTTAAAGGGCCAGGGAACATGTGAATGTAACCCAGCATGAATCCTACCTGGGCAGAATTTGATTGTAGAAAGCAGCCAAGCAAGAGCAGGCTCAGTTATCCTACCTCCTGTTTATATCATTAGGGAACTACGTAAGAGGCCAAGCATGTGTGGTAATTTGTGCTGGAAAAAGTAACAGTTCTTATGATCTATACCCACAATGATTTTCTGAATTAGCTCTTATATTGCATTGTTCATCCAAGCATCTTCAGATGCATTACAGGGAAAAGAAGTGATCTGAATGATTTCTGGAGGCAGGCTGGTTATTAGGCCTCACCAATATATAACTGATGAACTGTTGGCTATAAGCCTGCTTGCTGCCTCCAGAAAGCAAATTGCCCTAAAGTAAGCATCTAGGAACACAAGCCTTTGTGTTCATTTAAAGTATCTTTACACGTGCTGGGTGAGGGTGCTTTAACTAGAGTGCCTGCAAGAGCCTCTCTAATTAAAGTGTTTGCAGCATCTCATGTATTCCGAGTCCCATGCTTCAAAATGGCAGTGAGGGTGCTTTAACTAAAGCTCATTGAATGAGACCATCCCATGCCCATCGAATGAGCTTTAGTTAAAAGTACTCCTACTCCCATTTTGAAGCATGTGGACGCTGCATATACAAGACACGGAGGCTGCTGGAGCACACTTATTATCATACTTTAGCAGACTTGATTGAGTCTGCTCCAATGCACTGTAACTACAGCGCATCAGAGCAGCATTTTGGCACGTCTACAGGCAACCTTAAATTATCCGTTCAGAAGCAGATTTGGGGACTCTTGGGATGTTTATAGCATGGAAGCAAAGAATGATTCCATATGCATGCGATAAATGAATAATTTTCTTCCCCCCTGCCCTAACTCTTAAGTGTCCCCTTTTTAATTCTAAGAGGGAGAAAGAGAACAGGTTCTGTTTTTTTCTTTTAACTTCCACACATACACACACACACTTCCTTTATCCCATATAAGGCAGCTTTCCCACAATGCTCCACAACTTGGCTCCTGTTTTTTGCTTTGAAAATTTTGTCAATGTGGGGGCGGGTCATAGGAAGACTTAGATATATGCTGACAACCTCTTGTATGGACATGCCACCCCTAATCATTCCTCTTGATAAGTAGATAACATGACAGCCCCCCCCCCCCCCAATATTTAAATGGCTTGCCTGGGTCTGCACTCATATTCATATTTCCTACTGCATTTACCTACTGCCTTCTTGGGCAGGGCTATTTTGTTTTTTGATTTCTGTCCTCCTTTAGGATAAGAAGTGAATTTGGTTCGATTACAACCACTCTGTGCTATAAGGCCTATTATCTTATAAAATGTAGATGCCTCAATAACTTTGAGGGTCAAGGCTTAGCACCTTTAGGGAAAGAAACTCCTCTAAATGTTTGAAAATCATGATGGCTGCAATTCAGGACTGCTCAATTTGTTTAGTGTTTTTGTACTGCTAGTGAAAGAGGAGTAATAGACAAAAGGAACCACAAGACTAGCCCATCAGATCTAAGAGCCTTGCAGACATGCAATTTCATCTGAAATTATGTATGTATGACTATATTCCACAAGGTGGCACTAGAAATTTTGGTAAGAATGATGAAGAACTAAGTAATAGCTCGAGAGCTTTTATTTCAGACATTCTGATATATTTCCTTTTATTAGTATTAACTGCAGTGATTAGAATATACTTCAGGGTATCAAGTAAAATTGAATATATTTGCATGCACAATGAAAAACTGCGTATGTCCATTGCACAAGCAATTTGAACTGGTGACACCATCAAAAACTTATTACATCCCCATGTTGTACTATATGTAGGGATTTGTTGTTCCTAGTCTGAATGACTTAAATTAAAGCTGTTTTGTAATGGTCTAACATATCCCAGTGTGTGATGTTTTAATAACACAGATTTCAACAGTAGCATAAATGGGGCAGGTGGGTTACCAGTCGGGGTGTCAAGTTTGAAGGAACACCAGCAGCATCCTGCTTTGTGGTGCTTGCCTTTCCCTCGCCTCCTCCCTCTCTGCACATACTATGTGGTGTTTGACAAGGTCTCTGCCAAGGGCACCAAAACTGCTAGGACACCTCAGAATTTAAACCCTGCTTCTAACTGGAAGGCCCTAAGGGCTTAATTTTCAGAAGTGCTGAGCACTCAAAATTCTAGCAGAAGTCAGTGGAACTGCAAGTGCTCGGCCTCTCTGAAAATCAGGTCTCAAAGCTTTCCTACTTCTTTTTAGAAGTCAGTGATTTAGCCAGCAAGATAGTCTTAATATAAGTACAGATTGAAACACCAGCCTTTGAAAACTTATTTGATATATTTTTCTTCCTATAATGTCTTTTATAGAAAGGGCAAACTCCCTCCCATCCAGTAGAGAGTCCTAATCTTCCAGTGTAAAAGCCTTGTCTTTGTAGAGAACCTCAGTACAGGATGCCTAAACCTGTTAGAGCAGGGATGCCCAACTTCTAATCTGATAAGGCTGCACTCCATGTAGGCAGCACCAGTGGAAAGCACAAGACCCCCAGATGCCCTCTTCCACTGCAAACCTGCATGGGCGTCTCACCTCCCTCCACTGCACTTCATGCATGGGCACATTGGCCTCAGCTTCAGCTCCTTGGCTGCAGACTCTACTGTTGCATCATGTTGTACAGGCACCCCAGGCCGCAGGCTCCTCCAGCACCTTGGGCTGCACTGTACTGCACCATACTCCTCCCTAGGGTAGGGGCAGGAAGTGCAAGCTGGAGGAGAGAGGAGAAGTCCATGGCCTCCCATTGCTGCTGCAGCTGTTGTGTGGGAGGCTGCGGGGCATAAATTAACTTTGTGTGGACCATGTGCCCCATCAACCACCAGTTACACAGCCTTATATTAGATGATCACTTAGACTTATGTTTTACAGACAGTTATTACATCTCTGGATTTCAAATTAATATTATATAACTGATAGCTTGTACTGCGCTGTGTGTGTGATGCACAGTTAGATTTTGTTCTTACATCACCATAGTGGCACACTAAAACAACATGCTGCTACAGCAAAGTAGCTGTCAATCACTTGTAGACTCACATGATTGCTACATTGCCATACCATGCTGAACAACTTTTGGCCATACACAGGATGTATGTAGCAGGCTGGCTGACAAACGATTGCAGCAGACTGCACACATTTTGCTACTCTGCGGAGTAGCAAATCCTGAACTCACTACACAGGTCCATTGGTCATTTCAAATTTTATGGAATTTACATCCTGTAGCACTCAAAGGTAGCCTCTGGAGGCTGCAGCATTTGCCTAGGAATGGCTAATGCAGGGGTGGGCAATTATTTGGGCTTGTTGGCCACATAGGGTGTTTTGCTAAGCTGTCATGGCTACAGTACAGCTGTAGGCAGTAGGTACTGATTGCAGGCTGCCTAGGAGAACTAGGCCAGCTGAGAGAGATAATTAGTTGGCCACAGGAAGTTAAAGGCTCCTAAAGAGGAAGCTAGGGAAGAGGGATGGAGACAGAAGACTGAGGAAGAAAGCCAGGAGAATCAGAACCAAGCCAGGCTACTTCTTGGGATCCAGAAAGACACCCAAGGCTGCAAGTCTGGAAGCAGCTGCACCACCACAGGACTGGAGCTGGAGCCAGGTGGATAAGGAAGACTGCAGTGTGGAGGAAGCAGCAGAGAGCCAGAGGCACCTTCTCAGGGCTAGAGGAGACACAGGAGTCTGAGGACCATGTTGAGTTATGTTATTGAATGCTGATTTATGTTCTGATGGTTCCTGAGAGGCAAGTGTGCCCAGAAAATAAAGAACTGTGAACAGTTTAAAGGCTTTTGAGCTTAACAAAATCCTGAACTCACTACACAGGTCCATTGGTCATTTCAAATTTTATGGAATTTACATCCTGTAGCACTCAAAGGTAGCCTCTGGAGGCTGCAGCATTTGCCTAGGAATGGCTAATGCAGGGGTGGGCAATTATTTGGGCTTGTTGGCCACATAGGGTGTTTTGCTAAGCTGTCATGAGCCAGGTTAGCACCCTCCCACAACAGCTCACGAAAACTCCCCATATGAGATGGGGCCATGGGCAGGCAGAGAGTGGCGTTTGGGAGTAGAAAGGGGAGGTGAGGGGCAGTGACAGCACAGGGATAGAGTCTGGAGTACAGCCGTGATCTGCTTTTCTCATGCCCCTGCGATGGGTGCCAGTTCTGTGGGCAGGGGCATGCAAGGAGCAGATCACAGCTTTACCATGACCCCATGCGGTCACGGCCCCAAGATCCTGGACCTGGACCTGCACATAACTCCCTGTCTCTCCACAGCCTGGCTGATGTCCATAGAGATCCTGGGATCACAGGGCATGAAAACGCAAGACTGGGGCAGAACTGCAATCCACTCTTCACATGTCCCTGCCTGAATAACTGGGGCTCTGCCTCATTCCCTGCCCTGTGCTGTCACTGCCTTATGATCTTGGGGTCTCCATGGACATTGGCTGGGCGCTGGCTACATGGGTTGGGCGCATGACCAAGTGGGCAGGATGGGTCCATGGGCAGGTGGGAAGCTGCACCTGGGAGTGGAGTGGGCGGGGCTAGGTCCAGGATCTTGGGTGACAGCATGGGCCTGAAGCAGAACTCTGATCTGGTCCCTGCATACCACTGCCAGTGGAACCGGTGCCCATCACAGGGGCAAGCGGGCAGCAGACTGTAGCTCTGTCCTGGCCTCGCACTGTCACCATCCCAAGATCCCAGGGTCTCCTTGGCCCCACCCACTTGTTCCTGGATGCTACTCCCCATGAGCCCACAGCCCCATCCCAGCTAAGCACCCTACCTGTGCAGGTACCACCCATTCTCCCTGTACCTGTTCCACTTCCAGTGTGAGTGCCCTAACAACTAAGCAACTGTATAAAAGATGGATACTATCACCTTCTCCCCGGCTGTATTTTTTGTGTGATAGTGGCTGAAGCTATGTTTTATGCTAGGCTGAATGCTGCTGGTGTACTTTAGTTGTGCTCTGAGTATGCCTATGCAATTGGGTCCTTAACAGGATCCAAATGTGTTTTTAAGTGCCTAATTCCTAGATGGGAGTTAGGCACTTACCTGCTTAGACCAGAGCAGTTCTAGGCATGTGCAGAAGGCATAAACCCCCTCCTGCCCCCTCCTTCTGGCGTCCAGCGGAGAGGGCTTACTCCGCTGCTTGCCCCAAGCACAGAGTGAACAGCAGCAGCGGCCAGGGCAGAAGGAGGAATAACCCTGCTCCCTGCTTTCCCCCAAGGGATCCTGGTGGCCAGCATCTGGCCCTGCCCTGCCTGGCTGCTAAAGCAATGACGGGGGAGCAACCATGATGGGGGCAGCAGCTCCTGTCATGGTTTCCCCAAGCACAAGTCTCTTCCTGGCAGGGGGCCATAATGCAGGGTGAGGAAAGCTGCTACAGCGCGCAGTGGTATTGTGGGGGGGCTTGGAGGGCTCTGGCCCTCTCTGAGCCCTGGTGCTGCCATGCAGTCTGCCGCAGCTCTGCCAGCAGCAGTGAGGGCAGAGCACCCGGTAGACCGGGCTCAGGTCCCTGCCAGTGGGACAGGGAGGGGGAATTAAACCCCTCTTTGGCCAGTTCAGCCCAGGCTGGCCACATCCCCCCAGCACAGCTTCCTTGCAGTCAAGGGTATGCTTTAGTGCCCTCTGGCACCTGGCCTGAGCAACTGCAGGCATATGCCCACTGTTTCCAATCCAGAGGGAATGTCTGTGCTATTACAAACTGGTTCAACCTAGGCAGGTTAGACTAACTTGCAACGATTTAATCAATTCAGACTCCATTTTTTTTAATATCTTTCCCTAGCCAAAGTATTGATAGGTTCATTTATTGTTCAATAAGGTTCTAGGAAATTCATACATGCATTTCACTATTAATAGAAACTTTCTTCAATGTTTTTAATTCAGCACTTTGATTCCAGACTTTATTTACCTTATTATAAGGGCTTGTATCCTGATATAGGAGGCTTCACTTTTTGACTGACCCTTGTAGAAAATGTTACCTCTGAAGTAAACCATGGACATAGGAAAAGTTTCTCTTACTAACTTCTTGCCTAAGGGGGCCACAATAATCTTGGAAGTCAATGTCAAGGCCTTGAAGAAACTTAAATTTTGCATACAAAGTTCCTGTCCTGAACAGAGACATGTCTAAGATTCTGCTTCTATGAGACAAAGCACACCTACATTCACACTACAGAGGCTGTGCTACCCCATCCTTCATATAACTTGGGGATGAAGGATGACATTTGAGGTAATATTTTTAGGATGACAGCAAAGTGATGGAGACTGTGTGACAGTGGGCGCACAATAAAGACAAAGGTTTTGACAGAGTTGGGATACATGCCCTTCTTCACCAGGGAGAAAAGGTCACTGATGAAGAAGGAGGCTACATTGAAAAATAACTGTGTTCAGCAAACATGTACAAATTTTCTAAGTTTAATATTTTTAAATAATATTAAACTGAGAAAAAATAGGGTATTACTTGCTGAATGGCCATTGTAATTGAAGCATCCTAAATAATACATGACAGTGATCTAATTTTCAGCATCTTAAATACAGATATGAATTAATTCCTTTGACAGTCAAATATGTCTGAAAAGTAATAAAATTGTGAATTGGCCAGTAAGTGTTGCAAATACAGACTTTAAGCAGTGTATTCAAGTATTGTTTTTCATCAGTTTTCTTAAAGAGCAGTTGTAGGATCTTCCACTTTTTAGGATTCATACCTTTCTGTCCTGAGGATGGTGTAATAGCCCTCCTTTTTAGGATATGAATTAGAGTTCAGGTTTGAGGCAGAAGAACCTGATCATTTTTCCTCCATATTTGTAGGTATGTTGTCCTCTGACCTTCCAAGTAAGCACTATCTTCACTCATTCTGGTCCCTGGTTCCAGTGTGAGATGCACAGGTGTAAGCCTGCTGCACCCCCATGAGCCTAGGGACCTCCAGTGAGACCCCAGGACCCCTGATGAGCCCCAGCCTGCCTGCAGGTAAGCAGGGGCCCATGGAGGGAGGGACCTAAACAGCTGGGAGTGGGCTGAGTGGGGCCAAGGCCCAGCCCCCCAGAGAGTGCATTGACCAGCTGCTGGCACACAAATCAAGCTAAGGGGGAGATTTTTACCTGTCCCCTTCCTTCAGTGGGGGGGGAGGGACTCCTGTAGCCTCCCAAGTTCAGCGAGGCACTGGCCAGCGCTTCTGTGCATTCACATAGTTTAAAAAGGGCCTAGCAACAGCAAAAGCCTCATTCTGATCCTTGGCTCCGGTGTGAGATGCACAGGTGTAAGCCTGCTGTGCTCCTGTGAGCCTAGGGACCCCCAGAGAGACCCCAGGATGCCCAATGAGCCCCAGCCTGCCTGCAGGTAAGCAGGGGCCCATGGAGGGAGGACCTGAACAGCTGGGAACAGGCTGAGTGGGGCTGAGGAGAGGCACACCCCACCTCAGCTCCAACTTGGCCCAGCCCCCTAGGGAGCTGTGCAACCGGAGCCTCGCGAACAGGTTGCGCAAACAGGCATGCTCCTGGACCTGGCATGCAAGTTAGCTTGTGAGTTTCTTGCGGGAAGGTTGTGGCTCTGCCTGTGAGCCCCCTAGGGTAGGCAGTCCCAGCTGCAGGTGGCCTACTAGTGGCATGTCGCGGATGGGCATGTGCCACACCCCGAGGGCCCCCTCGGGATCTGGACCCCCCCACTCTGGTGTCTCAGAGGCCTTCACCCAGACAGAACCCATGGTTCCAGGCTCCATGCAACCAGAGCTGCCTGGGGCTGCCTGTCGCTTATTCAGGCTCTGGGGCCCAGGAGCATGGCCACCTCCCCTTGTGAGGTCTGCTCCTTTTTGGCGTCTCTGGCGTGCCAGCTGGAGGAGCTCTAGGTCGCAGTTCAGAGACTGCATGCCATCAGGGACTGTGAGCAGGAGATTGACTCCTACTGTCAGGCCCTTCTCCCCCAGGAGATGGAGGGTAGACCACAGTCTTCCTCCAGGACAAGGGAGGACTCAGGGACCTCCCTTACTGTCCAGCCCAGGGGTTGGACCAAGGTGGTCAAGGGCCCCAAGGCCCACTGCACCAAGGCCCTTGTCACTCTGGAGCTTTGCAACAGGTATGAACCTCTTGCAGCCCCAGCAGGGCCTGCTGAGTTGCCAGCTCCTGCAGGCAACACAGGCTCTACTGTATCTACTGCCCCACCTCTCCCCAAGACAAAATGCAAAGTGTTTGCCATGGGAAATTCCATCCTGAGAGGGACTGGTGGGGTAAACTGCCGCCCCAACCCCTTAGCCTGGGAAGTTTGCTGCTTCCTGGGAGCCAGAATCTGAGACACTGGGGGGAAGATCCCTAAGCTGCTCCATCCCACTAACCACTACCCTATGCTCTTCATCCATGTGGGCACCAATGACATGGCTCAGAGCGCTCCCAGCTGGGTCATGAGGCACTATGGGGATTTGGGAGTGGGGCTAAAGGGTCTAGGGGCACAGGTAGTGTTTTCTTATATCCTCCCAGTCTTGGGCTATGGGCTGAGGAGGGACAGGAGGATCCAGGTTGTTAACCAAAGAGTGTGGCGCTGGTGTCATCGGGAAGGCTTTGGCTTCCATGACCAGAGTCTGCTCTTTGGTGAGAGAGGCAGCCAGCTGTGGGAAGGGGTGGCCTCCACCTCTCTCCACTGGGGAGGAGGCTCTTCTTAGCCAGACTGGCTGACCTACTCCACCCAGCTTTAAACTAAACCCACCAGGAGATGGGGGGACTACTGCCACTGCTGGCCCGCTGAGCAACCCTTGCAAAGCCAGCAGGCCAAGGCACTTAAGGGAACCCACCTCTGCCCCAGCCCTGGAATGAACCATAGGCAATGCTAGGGCTACCAAGGGGACACTTGCGTGCCTATACACAAATGCCAGGAGCTTGGGGAATAACAGGAGGAACTTATCCTCCTGCTAAAAGTAAATAACTATGATGTCATAGGGATAACGGAAGCCTGGTGGGACTCCACCCATGACTGGGCCACAGGTATAGATGGCTATACCCTGTACAGGAAGGATCGAGTGGACAAAAGTAGGGGGGGTGTAGTTCTCTATGTCAAGGAAAGCTACACATCCCTGCAAGCTGACATTGGCACCCATGGTGGATGACTTGAGACCCTCTGGGTTAAAATCCATGGGGAACATGGCGTGGGAGATACTATGGTGGGTGTCTACTCCAGACCCCCTACCCAGGGTCAAGACCTTGACCAGGAGTTTGCCAGGGAATTGGCTGAGGCTGCGTGCTCCCAGCGTATGGTTGTCATGGGAGATTTTAACTACCCAGACATTTTGTGGGAGGAGCGCTCAGCCTAATCCGAGTGGTTGCAAAGCTTTCTCTCACGTATGGATGACCTCTATCTGACCCAGGAAGTCTACAGGCCGACGACAGATAAAGCGCTGCTCGACCTGGTACAGGCAACTGGGGATGACCTAATCAGTGACCTATCGATCAAAGGGAAGCTGCGTGACAGTGACGACAAGCTGATCACCTTCACCAACCACCATAAAGCTGGCAAGTCAGTCAGTAAGACAGAAGTCCTCAACTTCAGGAAAGCTGATTTTGACAAGCTAAGGAGGCTTGTCAGTGAGGCCCTAAAGGGCCACAGTCCAAAGGGGAGGGGAGTTCAAGACGAGTGATTGATCCTCAAGGGAGCAATCCTGGATGTGCAAGCAAAGTCTATCCCATCTCGGAGGAAAGGCAGCAAAAAGGCACAACACCACCTTGGCTCTCCAGGGAACTAATGGACCGCTTGCATCTTAAAAGGAAGACCTACAAAGGATGGAGGACTGGAACTGCCACCAAGGAGGAATACTCTGCTCTGGTCTGGACCTGAGGAGAGCAAACAGGAAAGCCAAGGCTGTGATGGAATTTCAGCTAGCTACAAATATCAAGGACAATAAAAAGTCCTTTTTTAGATATGTGGGGAGCCAGAGGAAAAGCAAGGGCAACATTGGACCCCTGCTAAACCAGATGGGACAGCTGACAACTAGTGCTCATGAAAAAGCAAACTTGCTTAATGGGTACTTTGCATCAGTTTTTCACCAGTCCCATGGGACGCCCCTGCCCACTGCAGGTCAGGGAGCCCCCAGTGAGAGAGATTCCTTACCCTCCATCAAAGCTGACCTTGTGAAGGAACACCTTGACAGGCTGGATACCTTCAAGTCAGCCAGCCCTGATGGTTTACACCCAAGGTTACTCAAGGAGCTGGCAAACATCATAGCTCAGCCCCTGGCATGGATCTTTGAGAACTCCTGGCACTTTGGTGAAGTGCCTGAAGATTGGAAGAAGGCCAATGTAGTGCCTATTTTCAAGAAAGGGAGGAAAGTAGATCTGGCAAACTACAAGCCCATCAGCCTGACCTCTATCCTGGGAAAGGTCTAGGAAAAGATTATCAAAGAGCCCATCCTTAACACACTAGCTTAGGGATACCCAGCACGGGTTTGTTGCGGGTAGGTCTTGTTTGACCAGTCTCCTCTCCTTTTATGACCAGGTGACCTATCACCTGGACAAGGGGGAAGAGATTGATGTCATATATCTTGACTTTAAAAAAGCCTTCGATCCGGTATCCCATGATCACCTCTTGGCAAAACTGGCTACCTGCAGCCTTGACCACACCATGATCTGCTGGCTGGGGAATTGGCTCCGCAGTAGGACCCAGAGGGTGGTGGTTGATGGAATCATCGTGGTGTGCTGTGACCAATGGGGTCCCTCAAGGCTCTGTCCTAGGACCTATACTTTTTAACATCTTCATCAGTGATGTAGACATTGCTGTCAGAAGCGGACTGGAAAAGTTTGCAGACGACACCAAACTCTGTGGTAAAGCATCCACACCTGAGGACAGGAGGGTGATCCAGGCACATTTGACAGGCTCATGAAATGGGCGGATGAGAACCTGATGGTGTTTAACACTGAAAAATACAAGGTTCTCCACATTGGGAGGAAAAACCTGCAGCATGCTTATAGGCTCAGCAGTGCTATGCTGGCTAGCACCACAGATGAAAGGGACTTGGGGGTCATGATTGACCACAACATGAACACGAGCCTTCAGTGTGATGCTGCAGCAAGTAAAGCAAGCAAAACATTGGCTTGCATCCATAGGTGCTTCTCAAGATAATCCTGGGACGTCATCCTCCCGTTATACTCAAACTTGGTGAGGCCGCAGCTGGAGCACTGCATCAAGTTTTGGGCTCCAAAATTCAAAAAGGATGTGGAGAAGCTTGAGAGAGTACAAAGGAGAGCCAGGCACATGATCAGAGGTCAGAAAAACAGTCCTTATGATGAGAGGCTGAGAGCCTTGGGACTCTTCAGCCTGGAAAAGCGCAGGCTCAGGGGCTATCTGATGACCATCTATAAGTTTATCAGGGGTGTTCACCATTATCTGGGGGAATGTCTGTTCACTAGAGCACCCCAAGGGATGACAAGATCAAACGGTCATCCACTCTACCATGACTGATTCAGGCTGGACATAAGGAAGAACTTCTTTACTGTCCAAGCCCCCAAGGTTTGGAATAGACTGCTGCCGGAGGTGTTTCAAACACCCACTTTGAACGCCTTCAAGACACATTTGGAAGTTGATCTTGCTGGGATCCTATGATCCCTGCTGACTTCCTGCCCCTGGGGCAGGGGGCTGAACTCAATGATTCTTCGAGGTCCCTTCCAGCCTGAATGTCTATGAAATCTGTGAAATCTAAACCAGTTTTCAAAGACTGAAAGGAAAACGTGTCTGTTGTATTGAATTCCTGCAAAATATAATTGGTTCCAAAAGTGAAGAATTTCAGTGGCTCAGTTGCAGTTTCCTGTTGTAGAGGTAATATATCTTTTTTTTTAAATCTTTGGAGCTTCAACAAAGACACTGAATACATAAACTGCCATTTATTTAAAAACTTAGCATTTTTAAGTACAAAGTAGAAATGCCAGGAAGTCTTGTAGGATGTATTCAGACAAGGTTCTTTAGGTAAATATGCTGTCTTTTATTAGACCAACTAAAATCATTGGAAAAATTCTTCTTTGCAAACTTTTGGGTACAAACACCCTTCTTCAACCCAAGGGAGTGAAAGACATTGATTTTTTTTAGTACATTATACAACTGAAAATGCATAATGAGTTATGCAGCTCTGAAAGCACTGAAGTGAGATTATATAAAAGGCATTGAAGATTTAGCATTATTTCATTTAATTAAAAATGAGTGATATTTGTATTCCCAGATACTTAATTTTTTTCAGAGGACCATTGACATGGAACATTAATTAAAGAGACCTTGGTGCCATTGCTGCCAGAGGGTATTATTGTCTTTGACTTGGTGATACAAAAAAAATTCTACGAGGCATTGAATGGAGGTTTGTATTTCCCTGACATAAAGCAAGCACATGACCAATTTTAATATTCTGTATCAAGGTCTGGGATGCATGAAATCTCTGGAGAATCTCTGGTAGCTTTTCTCAGCAATCCAATGGAGAGAGGGAATAGAAGTGGTAACAGTGATCAATCTTCCCTTTAAGGAGAATGGTCACTGATCAGGTAAAATTGTTCTCTCATTGTATTCTTTTATAGACTGGTATGATGAGGTTACAAATTGATACATGAAATTTCAAGTTCCTCTAGTATAATGAAGGCCTAATGCAGGCCCCTGCACGCTCCCCATTTGCCATTCCAATCCCATTCTCCTGCCTGATCTGCTGCTCCTTGTTTTGCTTCCTCCCCTATCTCCTACTGTGCTGCTTGTCTCCTCACTGATCTGCAACAAATTGCACAGAAACTGCCCATGTTATTAGTGGTATGCATGCCTCAAGCTGACTACCTCTGTTTCAGGACAGCAAATCATTCATGCTCTTAGTCTACTCTGTCTTTTCTGCATTTATAACTAAGTTTTGTGTGTTTAACCTAATTGATATTCGGTGTTTTGACTTCTTTAACATTTGTAAAATTAGTCAGTGTAAAATTGGTGTGGCTAACTTGTAACAGTATTCATTCCCTAGTCTAATGGGTCAGGATGATCTCTAGTGCTCTGTAATTTATTTACTTATGTATTCATTACAGTTATGATAAATTACATAGACAGTTTTTTTTTCATATAATAATATCTGGATAGTTCTGTCAAATTGCTGTATCACTGAATGCCTTGATATTTTCCATTACTTAAGGTATTACTGAATGCTTTAATAGGTGATAAGGGCGGTATCAGCTGTCTTAGCTCCTTATCAAATATCATCAATTTTGTCTGGAAGAATCTGAAAAACAAAGAGTTTATATCTTTAATGACTGTTCTCTGGTTTAATAGTTGTTCTTGTGCATTTGTCAAGGAAGGCACCAAAGCTGGAAAACCAGGCTGATCAAGTTTATCTGGAGCGACCCAAAAGGAAGAGAGCAGAACAGAGGGACAGAGATGGTAGGGGTTTAAAAAAAAAAAACTTGAGATGAGCAAAAGCACATATCTGGGGAGAGACTGGGTATATTTTTGACCGTAGAACCAGACAAAGTCAAAAGAAAGGAGGTCTCAAACTCTGTGGTCCAGTAGGGAAGCCTTAAGGAGAAGGTTTAGACAGGAGTTGGAATCTTGAAAGAACACTGACCCAAAATACTGAGGAAGAGTGATGAGGAAACTGGGTCAAGGCATGATATAGATAGAGGATTCCTTAAATTTTTGTCTAAATCTATATTGCCCTGTAAGATGTAACAGAAAGAATATTTTGAATGCTTGCAAAGTCTATGTAGGATGTGATTCAGTTTCCACACTTCTCTAACGGCATGGCAAACCAAACTGCCTACAAGGTTAGCAAGCATGGAAAAGGTGTGAGATAGTGCTTATGCTAAGCAAGGCCTAGCATTAAGAACAATGCACTAAAACTCCCAGAATGCTTCAAGGAGGTTGAGGAGTCAGCGATTGACATTCTGGTAATCACCTTCTGACCCTTAGATGAAAATGCTGACAATGATAAAAATTGCAAGCAAGCAGCTTATATTGTTAAAACAGGAAACCGCATGGCTAAACCGCAGAGTCTAGAAAATGATATATTTAAGGTCAAGCAGAGTCTGGAAAATGTTATATTTAAGGTCATTAAGAATTAGCTTAAGAAGCGTAAAAATTATAATACAGAGCGTATCACCTGATATTATAATATAGATAAGTTAACTAAGTAACCAATAGAAGTAAAAATTAGAAATACATATGTATATGTATTATCATATATAAGTAATAGTAAAGTTATGTTAGATGCCTCACTGTCAGAGTGGGGACAGTTTTGTATCTTTTGTCTAAAAAAAGATAAGGGACTCCTTTTAAATGAGCTGTTGACCAATTCTGGAACTACTGAATCAGGCAGCCACACCTAACCTTCGGGTTAGAAAGCAAGGGCCTGATTTGGGAACTTTGTGAACCAACAGACCTTCTTAGTTTATGACTTTGTGAAACAATAAAAGTTTTAAATTGAACATCCAGGTCTGAGCCTGTGCTTAATTCAGTCCTTACATAATTCGGCACGAACTCACACAAAAGGTATGTTTAAGTTACTGTAAAGGCTCTGTGAATCAGCAGTTGGTACTGGTGTACAGATTGCAAGATCCCATTTTCACTTATTTAATTACTACATAGTCCAGGGACTACTTGGAAAATGAAGATCTATTTCAGTTAAAACTACCAAAAGATATTGCACTTACCCAAATCCAAGATGATCTTGAATTTCAGATGATGCTCCAATAATTAGATTCTATATATGGAGAATGTATAAATTTATCATTTCTTTCCATGTATATAATATAATTTTTGGATGATCATCTTAAATTTGTCCCCACCACCTTCGCAGTGAGGAAAAAAGTGGTAGGGGCTCTTGGTAGGCAGTGGGGATCATGTTGTGGATGGGGCAGTAAGAGGGGAGGAGAAGTGGGAAAACAAGTAGTAGGAGGGCAGGTATAGTGGAGGTGGGGGGGTGGGGCTGGCAGCATGCCTTCTATCATTTGCCCCGGCTGCCCTCCCACTTACCCCCTGTTATGCCCACCCCCCAGCAACCTCAGACCCCATTTCTCCACACCTCTCCCTGTGCTGCTGCTGCCCCCTGTAGTCTCACTCCCAAAGGAGGGGGAGAGTGAGTAGAAGAGGAGTGGAGTCCAAAGCTGTGGGGGAGAGGCAGGAGTGCAGAAGTAGTGTAGGGGCAGGCAGCAGCTGTGGGTCTGGCCCCAACCTGGGGTCAGGTCTGGAGTCAAAGCCACATATTGCTTCATATGATGCCAGCTGGCATATGGAATCACACGTGTGGACCAACCCCACACACATGGGATCCGGGCCATGGATTGACCCCACATCACAAGGGGCTGGAAGGCTGGGCATGACTGGCTTAAATGAAAATATGCTAATGAAAAAGAAACCTCCAGAATAATTTTGAGACAACTACCATATTTACTCAATTCCAAGACAAGGTTTT
This sequence comes from Crocodylus siamensis, assembly GCF_052110815.1. Lineage (NCBI taxonomy): Eukaryota > Metazoa > Chordata > Crocodylia > Crocodylidae > Crocodylus > Crocodylus siamensis. Next base: position 73,977,707 of record NC_143396.1, on the reverse strand, counting down.
CCTCCCCATTTAACATGATGAAAAATCCCTCATCTTGGAATCAAGTAAATATGGTAGTGGGTCAGTGCATGGGGCTGGTCCATGGGTGTGATCCTACATGCTGGCTGACACCATATGTAGCTATGTGTAAGCTCCATCCTGTGCACCAATGTAATCTAGCAGGCAAAGCTGTTATCCAGACCCATGGGTGTGGCAATTAATGCTGCAACCTCTTCCTTGCTGCTGAATTCCAGATTCATGGGAATCCCTACAGGCCAGATCTGGCTGTGGCCTGGAGATTGAGGACCAATTGCTTAAGCTAATCGCATCACATATGACTAATAAGAAAGATGATTTATTATAATATTTCCAGCTGCTGAATAGGATTATGTTATATTAATGATGGCAGGTAATTAAGAAAAAAGTGTGTTTGAGTCAATGGTACAAAAAATATTTAATATGCAGGCTCTGTTTTTGAGTCCTTGTCAAGTTTCAAACTTCTTCAGGGCTTTAAAACAAAGATATATGTTCCTGTAATGGTTTTTCAGTCTGGTTAGAGGTAGCATATGTAGGTCTACATGAGCAGTAATGCACTTTAGTTCATGCACATTAAATCTAGTACCTGTGGGTGCCTATACATGAGCAGGGAGGCTGCTCTAATGCATTGGAATTATAGCACATTGGAGCAGACTTGATTAATTGAGTCTGCTAGAATATGGCAATTACTGTGCTCCTGCAGCCTCTCCTATCTCATGTATCAGTGTCTCTGTGCTTTAAAATGGTGGTGGAGGTGCTTTATCTGAAGTTTGTTTGAGTCTCTTTAATTAAAATGCCCCCCTATCCCCACTCCTGGAGCATGTGTAAAAATGCCCTCCATGGTGAGGTACTAGAAGAATGAGCATTAGCCTGTCTTAATGCACATTAATGAAAGACCTTTTTTTAGTGATGCTTTAATACACATTAAAATAGGCTAATGTGCATTAAAGTTCATGTGTAGACATGTCGTGCGTGTATGTGTGGGGAGGGGTATGTTTTTAAATAGTTCTCTTGCTGGATTGAACTTCTGCTAGAAGAGGTGAAAAAAATCCTGAAAAGATTAGGGTCTCTGCATCTGAATAGGCAAGAGAACTTGGTAGTTTGTAGGCTACCTTTAGAGTTATTGCACGTAACAGAAGCCCAAGGGTGCCATCACAGCTGGTTGTCACTCTGGCTCTATGTTTGACGTTTCTTTTTTTACCTATAGTTTTGTTTAGTTTTCAGACCAATTTAGAGGAGGAGGAAAAGTTCACTTAATCCTGCAGGGAGTCCCAGGAGTATGTGAGCATTTAATTTTCAATATCTTACTTTAGCCTTGTCCTTTACAAATCTGTCAACACTAAGGGATTATTAGCAAAATATTTCCAGTTTTTGCATGGATGAAAGCTCCAGTATACACACCACTGGCAGCCTTTTTTTTTCACTAGATTGGCAAAAGCCTGAAAGAGCTCAAACATCATTTAAGCTATTATTGCTTCTTTGGCTGTGTCTGCAGTATCACTAGCTGAAATGATTTTGCTACAATTCCTTAGTATAAACACAACTTTTATATAAATGGCTTTGGGTATCTACCACTGTTCTTAGCAGATGGATACAGAGCAACTTGTTGGTCCACTGTTAATAGATGACTGAAATTCATCTAAATTCATCTTATCTCCTATAATTGTGACAAAATCTAAGATAATGTCTTTGCTTTTGGTGGTCAGGTTGCTGAGTTTTTTGCAGGCTGAATGGCTCTGTCATCTGGAGTATCTTCCTGATATATTCCAGCTGTTTCAGAACTGCAGAACTGTTTTATCAGAGGAGCCATTCTTACAGCTCAGTCTTCAACAGCAAATTAGAAATCTGTTCTTTGGGTTAGTCGATCAGGGAGCCAAAAACAAATGCCTGATGAGGATTTTAAAAAAGGATCTTGTCTGGAGTTTAGAGATACTCCAGTGAAAGAGGAAATGTAATAAATAGAACTACTTCCTGGCTTTAGTTTGGCTATGTGGCTGACGAAGCTGTACAAAATGCTGTTTATATGTCTTGATATGTAGGTAGACTTTTAATTATGCCTTCTTGCTAACTTCTTAAATATTTGTTGTATTATTAAAAATGGGCTGTGCATCTGTTTGTTTTCCAAGTAGAAGTTGGCCTGTTAAAATGTTTTATTAGTCACCTTCATATTTTGAATCATTCTCACTCTCCCAGTTTCACCAGGCATTTCTTCTCTTTCAATCCTGTTCTTTCAGCTGCGATTAATCACAGTGATTTTTATTGTACTGGTTTATTATGAAATAATACAGTGCCATGATCTCCTTGATAAAAAGGTGCTTCATAAATAAAGCAGTAATTTATGAAGTACCCTTTAGTAAGGCACTTTGGGTGCTTTTCAATCACTTCACAATTTCATATGTGTTCAGATATCACAATGATGGGTGTGATATTAAACTTGGACCCATTATTCACAGCTTTACTTTAGACTGCGTGCAAAGCATAATTTAGAAATGGATTCAGCTCCCTTCATTAAAGCTAGTTGAATTGAATCAGGTTTTAGTGGAAGAAGTCCATTCAAAAACTTTTTTTAAAGTTTGTATTCATTGAAGTGGCTCAAGTGGGCATTTGCCAGTTTGGGTTTTTTTTTACATTTTATTTTCATATAATCCTCATATAAATATTTTATCCCTTTTAGCAGTTATATTCCTGCTATTTCTAGGAAGGTAGGGCTGGAAGAGACCTCAGAGGTCATCTGGTTCAACTCAGTGCTCAAGGCTGAAATACCCCTGTGGAGGGGCTGGCTGGGGCATGAGCATTATGTAGCACGGGGTAGCCAGCAGGCAGCACCTGGACTGAAGCATCCTTATGCCCCAGCCAGTCAGGTCAGCATCTACATGTGCACTGCTGTGCATTAAAAAATTCTGCCACAGGATAGTACTTGTATTTACAAGCACTAACCTGAGGCAGAGTTAATTATTTACTGCAGTCTAATAGCCCAGCTTGTGTAGATACTGAGACCCTTATTGCGGAGCGAATTAGGCAACTTTGCAGTAAACTTCTCATGTAGATATGCCCAATAAGTGAAATCTAAGTTTTCAGAGATTCATTAAATATTCCAAAGCAACTACGTTATTCCTAAAAAATGATGGTAGAAGCATTTGAAATACTATCTAGCATTTTCTTTTTGGAAAGCTACCTTGCCAGCTTATATAAATATCACCAGCAGATGTCAGTCCTTTGCTTTAGAAAGCAACTGAGCCAAGAAGTGTCCATTTTCACTTCAGAAAAAGCTTTCATTTTAATTTTAGCTATACAGAATTGTATAATAGCAATAATTTTCTTACTTGTGACTCTCTGAATTTTGAATTAAAACAGTGATTGGATTTTCTCATTAGTTTATTTAAAATGTATTTTATTAACTTCCTTATTATTTGCTGTCTTAGTAACAGATGTCATGTCCCTGAAGGCATAGAAATATTTTTGTGTGTCCAGCCAGCACCAAGTGCCCTCATGGTAACTATGTGAGTGAAACCAAACAGCAACTACACACCAGAATGGACTCTTACAGAAAACATAAAAAACAGAGACGTGTACGTCAGTAGGAGCACATTTTTCACAGAACAACCACTCCTTTTCTGACCTCACTATCCTTGTGCTCAAGGGAAATCTACCAAACACCTTTAAAAGGCAAGTTTGGGAACGAAAATTCATAAGCTGGCTGACACTAGGAACGAAGAACTGAATATTGGTATTGATTTTATGACACACTATAATCTACCTGATTCTTCCTGCACACTACAGGTGGTAATGACCTTCCTCTCCCTTTATAGGTCTTGATTTCTCAGTAAGCAAACTTCATTTCTTCTGGTAATTGTTTGTCTGATACCTCAGGAAATTTCTCCCCCTGCCCCCCCAAATACAGAGCTTTACCCACTGGTCTTAACAATCACTGTGCTTGCTTCTTTCCGTAGACTTGCAGAATAACACTTTGCATTTGAAAGCCTGTCTGACTCTATCCCAACCATGCAGTTGGTCCAATAAAAGATATTAGACAATACTTAAACATACTGGAGGTTTCATCAAATGTAACTGCATTCCTTAATGATTGTAAAGCACATAAAGTGCCTTTACACATGCTTAGTAAAGGCAGGATATAAGAGGGGAGCATTCAGACAAGGTGCAGATTGAAAGAAACCCTTGCACTTATGGTCTGGCCATGGTAATTCAGCTCAGTATTTTATGCTGAAGAAGGCGGTCTTGTATGCACTGGGGAGGAGAAGCAGAGGAGAACCTACTGATAAGCACAGTTTCCTTTTAGTAATAAAGTGACTGCAACCATTTATTCTCCTTTTTTTAGTACTGAGTCTGTTTAAAGAATGTAGAATGACATGACTAATTGCTATCTGTTAAAAGCTGCATGTTGCAGATTATGAGCATCACAAAACTGTTGGTATAACTGTCTCGACAAGTCTACAGGGTAAATTAGTGTACATGTCTGTATTATCTTAAGGGAGTCCTGAATGTTCTGAAAAGCAGAATCCATCCTTTAACCCAGACTGCACCCATCAGTGAAGATTACAAGGAGTTCAACCACAGTGTTACTTTCCATGGTTTAAGCCCAAGATTGAAGATAACATGAGCAACCTTAGAGTAATATGTTAAATTTAAAGTTGTTCTTTGCATAAGGTATCCAGAAAGAAAAACACTCATGGAACAGAGCTGTGTTTCAAGATTCCTTGCAGTAAAGAACATTTTGAAAGCTGGATGATGGAAACCCTGCAAACCTGTTAGTGTGTATAAATTGCGACAAATGCCACAGAGAGGCCCTGTGTGATTACTTCGGTTCTACACAGTGCAAGTAGAATTGAAACTGCTCTCCATATTCATTTCAGTTAAATACAGAATATTGTGCTTTCTTTCAAACAAATAACTTAACATAAGCAGATAGCTAGGTTGCAAGCAAAACTATTGTTGAATAATCCTCAGATTCTTTTCCAAATATCTTCTTATCTTGTTGGCGTAACCTTTTAATATTAAACGGAAAATGGTGGATTGTAAGCCTTTAAGAAACAGATATATTTATCTATCTTTGTTTGATCTTGTGCCTTGGTGGATGTATTAATCTCATTGAAGTCATCTGGAGCCTAGAGTGACCCCAAAGCTCAGTGTGCATTATGGGTCCACCTCTGTGTTCAAGTCACAAAAAATGTAGGCCTCATCTGCTTAGGATGTCCCACTTCTGTCCAGACTTAGGGTGAAATTACACGTTAGAGTTAGCAGGTCTGTGTTAGGGTTAGACAGATAATAAAAATGAGAGGTTATTAGTGATGTTTCACTTTAATCATGGAAAAATGTGGATTTGGGGTTATTTTTTTAAACCCCAAAATTGCAGATTTTTTTAATCAGAGAACACCAGGGTCCCTGATGATCAGTCACATCTTTGGAGTTAATACCCTCTATAATGTGAACTGCTCAGACCTGCTGCTAGAGGGCTGGCAGGGATGTGGTTAGGGACTGCAAGTCTACTCTATGCCTATCCTGGTTGTAAATTCTCTAGCCACAGTATGGGTTGGAGAAGAAGGGCAGAAAGGCCTGCCACTCCCTCCCCCACCAACCTCGATCTCTCTCAACTCCCCACTTAGCCCCTCTGCCCCCTGATTGGCACCTCTGCCCTTGAACTGATGCCCTGCCACCAAAAATCAGCCTGAGAGCGGTGGCAGCAGTGGGACAGAAGATGTTTCCCCTCCCTGCCAGCTCCTGGTGTTCCCTGCAGCTCATGCAACCCCTGCACACCTGGATCCAGCCCCCATTGGACCCTGCATTTATCTGGTAGCTCCTTGCCACCCCCTCTCCCCCACCCCCCTGCATCCTCCCTACCTTCCTTTTTCAGGTGTGGAGCCTGCCTGGAACTGGATCTGGGTATGCAGAGTGTGTGTGGTTTGCAGGAACCACAGGCGCAAGAAAGGAGCAGGAACCTCAGACCAGCACCACTGCCTCTCTTGGGCTGATTGGGGCAGCAGGGCAGTGATCCAGGGGTGGAAGGGCTATAGGAGGATTGGGGTGGCAGGGGAATGATCTGGGAGTAGAGGGAGAGGTTTTTGCTGTTGTGGGGCAATTTGGGAGGCAGAGGGGGAAGCAGCATGGCAACTCCCCACCCACTTGCTCCACCCACCCCCTTCACCTCTTCCCCATGCCTTTTTTTTAAGGCTGTAAGTGATGTAATTGATCCAAAATCCCAAACGCCTTCTGGCAGATTAAATCAAACAGGAAATAATGTTGCATATATTTTAACACTGCTTAAGTATTTGTCCAGGGAGAAATCCTGTTCTGTGCTCTTCTGTTGATGTAGAGGTACCCTTTGTAGCATTACTGGTGCTGTTTCATTCTGTTTTACTTCAGTTATTCTGTATTACTTTTCAAATTCTTAACACTGAAATATTAAAACAAAAAATCAAACCCAAAAGTGAAATGGAACAATTCACAATTACTAAATAAGAGGAATGGCTGGAGGTGATCTGTCATCAGAAAAAGCTGTCCTAACCCTTTGAGTCTACCATGCATTTTGATTTACTTCAAATAATTCTGGATTTAAGATTTTCTCCCAGTAACTTATTATTTTGACAGTCACCAGATGGCACTGTCACACATCATTTTATAAATTCTTTTTCATACTATATGAGCAAATTCTAGTTCTAGAAGAAAAATTGGTATTGGTATTGGTCTTCTGATACAGTTTTTTTGAGGGGGAGTGGGGGGAGGGAAGAAAAAGAGGTAGTTTGTTTTTGCTTTAATCTGTCCGATTAGGGTCAATTCTTGTAGTAGGGTTGTTCCCTGGAACCTGCACATTACTGTTTGATCTGAGATTCTTAGAAGTGTGGCTTTATTTTATGCTGTTTGTGATTACTTTGTGACCACTTTCAGAATTGTGTGTAAAATAAGATGAACTACAAAAGTATCTACAGCCTGTATTACTCTTCCTTTTCCAATGAAAAGGAAACCTGCTCATCCGTGGCACCACTGTCTCTTGGCAGATGGACAATGATAAGTTCAAAGACAAAGATGAGTCTGTTAATTATGGCATACATTTTGAAAGAAATGAAATCATGAACATGGGTAACCTCTCATTTTTATTATTTCTACTTCTAATGCCTATTTCGTATAACACATAAATGTAGAACTCCAACTGGGTGTAACCTAGGTATAACGAATATAAAATGTGTACTGCAAAAATACATGGCATGGATTATAAAGGAACATTAATTTTTTCAATCTCTATCTCTGACCCGGTGGGCACATCTACACAAGATGCTTTACTTAAGATAAGAGCTTATTACAGCACAGTAAGCATCACCATCTACATGTGCAGATACTTACTGCACAGTGATTTGTTCTAATTGTCAATAAATTTGCTACTTGCAAATGCAAGTAACAAATTTACTTGAGATTGTTTACTATGCAGTAGTGCATGGGTAGCAGGGGGCAAGAGATTGCTCCCTGCCCCTGAGAGCTGCCTGCTGTTGGGGTGGGCTCTGCCACCCAGCTCCATGGTTGTGGGGCCAGCATTAGGGATTCTCCTTTCCCAGCCTGAGACCTGTCATCATGGGACCTGGACTGGGAGAGAAGAATCACCCAGCACTGGTCCTGCCCCATGAATTTATAATTCTATAAATCTAGAATTAATAATATAACACAATTTGGAACAACTGGGAGAGAAGGACCTCCCAGTGCTGACTCCATGACCATGGGGCTCAGGCTGGGAATTAAGCATCTCCCAAGCCCAGATCCCTGGGCCATAGAGCTCAGGCTGGGAGATAAACTTCTCCCAGCCCTGGCCCTGTGATTACAGAGTGGGGGCTGGGAGCTCCCTGCTGCTGGGGCAGGAGGACATTGTTCCCATGCAGGCTCTGGTGGCAGAGCCTGCTCTGGCAGCAGGCAGCTCCTGAGGGCAGGCAGGAATGTCCCAGCCCCTGTCAGGAGACAGCTGTCTCCTGACCTGGGCTAGCACTCAGAGGGAACCTAGAGCTCCCAGTTCAGGGCTGCATGGAGCAGGAACAGTTTGCTGGTAGGAGCAGCAAATATGCTCCTGCATCCCTGCATATGTATACATGTGCCTGGGAAAGTTTACTCTAGATTATACTGCTCCTGGATTATTTACATATGTAGACATGCCCATACATACACTTCTTCTTTACATACGTGCACAACACACAACTTCCATTAATTCTGAAAGGAGGCAAGATTCCTTGGTATATGGTGTTTAACACCAAAAAATGCAAGGTTCTCCACCTTGGGAAGAAAAACCTGCAGCATCCTTATAGGCTCAGCAGTGCTACACTGGCTAGCACTACAGAAGAAAGAGACTTGGGGGTCATCATTGACCACAAGATAAACATGAGCCTGCGATGCGATGCTGCGGCTAGTAAAGCGACCAAAACGCTGGCTTGCATCCATAGATGCTTCTCAAGCAAATCCCGGGACGTCATTCTCCCCTTGTACTCGGCCTTGGTGAGGCCGCAGCTGGAGTACTGCGTCCAGTTTTGGGCTCCACAATTCAAAAAGGATGTGGAGAAGCTTGAGAGAGTCCAGAGAATAGCCACACACATGATAAGAGGTCAGGAAAACAGACCTTACAGCGACAGGTTGAGAGCCATGGGGCTCTTTAGTCTGGAAAAGCGCAGGCTCAGGGGTGATTTGATGGCCACCTATAAGTTTATCAGGGGTGACCACCAGTATGTGGGGGAAAGTTTGTTCACCAAAGCGCCCCAAGGAATGACGAGGTCAAATGGTCATAAACTACTACAAGACCGTTTCAGGTTGGACATAAGGAAGAATTTCTTTACTGTCCGAGCCCCAAGGTCTGGAACAGCCTTGAACACTTTCGAGAGCAAATTGGATGCTTATCTTGCTGGGATCCTCTGACCCCAGCTGACTTCCTGTCTTTTGGGCTGGACTCAATGATCTTCCGAGGTCTCTTCCAGCCCTAGTGTTTATGAAATCTATGAAATATATGAGATTATGTAAATTTTCCTTGTCTGGTTAAAATAAAGGTACCACAGTAGGGAAAATCAGACTTTTGAATGTTGCTTTGATATTTCTGCACATATATTGATTTTTTTCCACAGTTAAAACATTGTTTTAAGAAAAATATAGGTCATTTTCTTTTTAAATGTAATAGCTTTCCTCTTGGTACTATTTTTACACCATATGATGCATTTTATTTACTTGCATGGATATGTTGTACTCAAATAACTGAACCAAGATAATGTTTAAGTACAGAAGCAATTCCATTTCTCCTGCACACATCTCTGAAGGAGACAGAGGAAAGTAGAATCAGTTAAGAAAATAATTGAGAAATCTAGAATTAATTATATAGCCAATTTTGTGTTTTACCAATAAATATTTGAGATCATCAACATTTCCATTAGTGTGTTTCATTTATGAGAATAAGGGAAGTGGTACAGGATGAGCTGGTGAGAAAAGTTTGAGGAAACAAGAATAGTGACTCATAGGTAGACGTTGTATTTTGTTAGGTTCCCACCTTAGGCTTTCTTGATAAGGAAAACTCCAAAACAATGTTTTAGGAGCTCAGTCAAAATGATACTTAAGATGTATTAATAAACCCCCAAATTAAACACTTTTGTGTTACTTTAACAGATAAAACTTATATCCATGCCATTTTATTTTGTATCCTAGTATATTTCCCCTTCTTACCTTGTTGAAAATGATTTCCCTATACATAGGATTCAAAGACTGGCCCCTTTTCTTTGAGCCTGAATCTGCAAAGATCTGAGCATCTGCTCTGTGGAAATGAGGGTCCCCAGGTCATTCACACTGACTCCAGCAAGTCTTTTAAAATGTCTTGCAGAAGGTGTTTTGTATCTTAAATGTCTTCAAAAGGTTAGTGTCTCTTCAGCATGGCAAAACTACAAGGCCTAACAACCAGTTCTGAAACAGAAACATACATGTTCAAAGAACAACACGTACCACAAAGTGGTAAACATTAAGTTGTGGTAGATTTTGGCTACGGACAGACATTCAAAAAGCCTGAGCCTGAATTGATTCAATCTTTGCAGGCTAGTCAAACCTGGCTAGGTTAAATCAGTTTTGTAACTGGATAGACATGCCAGAAATGCAGGCACATGCCTGCAGTGGCTCAGGCTAGAAGCTGGGGGGTAGGAAGAGGGCAAGAGCAGTTCCTCCCTGCCACTGAGTTTAGGGGGACATGGCCAGGCTTGAGCAGAAGCTCTGATTAGCCCAGTAGGGAATTGGTAACAGTGTTTATCACCCGATTAAGAAAGCAATACAGGGACATTACCAGCTACTTGTTGATTCTGCCTGTTGATTCAGCAGGGACTATAGCCAGCATGTGGTCTGCTAGCTAATAGACACCACCTCAGCAAGGCAAAGGGAAGGGGGGAATTCCTGCTTATCAGAGAGTGGTGACGAGAGGGAGGAAGCAGCCTGCAGTCTCTGGAGCTGCAGCCAGGGACAGAGGGAAGGAGCTAGCCCTGCTGTGAAGCAGAAAGCCCCATCCAGCCCAGAAAGCATGCCGGGATGTTGGGGGTGTCTGGTTCATCTTAAACCAGCAAGGGGTCTGGGACAGATTGCATAAACCATTTGAGCCACATCAGTTAAGTTTGATACTACATTCAACCAGGTTTATCTTGAACTGGTTTCAGCCATTTTCAAACTAGTTCATGTGCACTTAACATTTGTTGTGTTACAGGTTTAAACAGTTTCTGATCACTTAAACAAGTTTAGGTGTAATATCTGTTCCTACCCCTGGTATTTAATTTGTCTTTACTTAGCACTTTAGTGATGTTGTGGAACAATGTAACTCTAGGTTCTCCTGGCAAATGATTTTTTCCTAACTGGTGTGTATAATTATCTGTACAACTGATTTGCCGGTGTGCCTTTTTGAAACCTATCTGGCTAAGTATTCATTCCGTCACCAGGGTGAAATATGATGATAGGAACACACATTCTTCTCTGTGCTGGAAAAGGAAAATGGCTGATCTCTTGGGGAAATCAAGTCCATTGATAAAGATTGTCTGTCCATTGCTGGTCCTTCTTTCTCATAGATTAGGGACAGAAATTACACATAAATTGGTATAAGTGATTGGAAACTGGTTCAAATCTGTAACACAGCAGGCCTAGGGATAGACATTCAAAAAGTCCAAGCCTGAATTGATCAAATCTTTTCAGTTTAGCCTAACCTACAGAGATTGAACCAATTTGCAAGTGGATAGACATTTACTTTTCATTCTGGAACTGCCGACACATGCCTGCAATAACTCAGGCTAGAAGCCCAGGGGCACTACAACAACAGGGAAGCTGAGCTGAGTGGGGCTGTGGTCAGGTCTCAGGAGGCCAGAGTATAATTTGGGAGGGGTTTAAACCCCCCAACTTGGTCTGCAGGGTTCAGAGGATGAGGGAAGAGGGAGCATGGCCAGATGGAGACATGGCCAGACCCCTGTGTCAGGGGAGGAGGAGGAGGAGGAGGGGGAGAGCCCTGCCTGTTGCAGTGGCTCTGTGACAGCCAGGAGCAATTCAGGCACACAGCTCTGGCACCTGGCCCCAGAGGGCCACTCTTCCCTCTCCTTCCCACCCCTGCCTGCCCACTTTGCCTTAAGCAGAGAGAACAGCCCAGCCCTGCTGGAATGCTGGAGGACTCTGGTTTAACTTAAACCAGGAAGGGGTCTGGGACATAAGTTCCATAAACCAGTTTGACCCAAATCAGTTAAGTCTGATACTATATTCAACCAAATTTATCTTAAACCAGTTTTGGCCATTTTGAAACTGGTTTATGTGCACTGAACGGATGTCCTGTTACAGGTTTAAACCGGTTTCTGATCACTTAAACCAGTTTATGTGTAACTTCTGTCCCTAGCCCAGAAGTTTCATAGATTTCATAGACATTTGGGCTGGAAGGGACCCCAAAGGATTACTGACTCCAGCCCCCTGCCCCAGGGGAAGGAAGTCAGCAGGGATCATAGGATCCCAGCAAGATCAACTTCCAAATGTGTCTTGAAGGCGTTCAAAGTGGGTGCTCGAATCACCTCCAAACTATTCCAGAGTTTTGGGGCTTGGACAGTAAAGAAGTTCTTCCTTATGTCCAGCCTGAATTGGTCACAGCAGAGTTTGTGACCATTTGATCTTGTCATCCCTTGGGGTGCTCTAGTGAACAGACATTCCCCCAGATCCTGGTGAACACCCCTGATAAACTTATAGGTGGCCACCATATAGCTCTTGAGCCTGCGCTTTTCCAGGTTGAAGAGTCCCATGGCTGTCAGCCTGTCCTCATAAGGTCATTTTCCTGACCTCTGATCATGTGTGTGGCTCTCCTCTGCATTCTCTCAAGCTTCTCCACATCCTTTTTGAATTGCGGAGCCCAAAACTTGACGCAGACTCCAGCTGTGGCCTCACCAGGTCCAAGTACAACAGGAGAATGTCATCCTGGGATTCAGCGCACATAAACCACTTTAACCAAAACCGGTTTAAGATAAATCTGGATGGATGTAGTTTAGTTTAAATCACTTTATTGAACTTCTGTCTTAGATCCCCTCCAGCTTCAAGTTAACTCACAGTCCCCCACACCCCAGGATGCACCACCCTCACAAAGTCCCCCTTGCAAGGTGGGTGGGATAGCTTTGGCCCAAGCTATCTGCTCCAGCCAAGCAAGAAGGCATGCTCTAGCAGCTCTAGCTTCCAGCCTGGGCCACTGCAAGCATATTGACTGCATTTTCAAAATCAAAAGTGAATGTCTGTTCACTTGCTTACCAGTTCAATCTATGCACCTTGAACTAATCTGTGAAGATTAAATCGATTTAGTCTTGGGCTTTTTGTCTGTCTGTTTTTAGCCATATGGACCTGGAGACTCTTATTTTCCAGTTAATACTTGTAGCTGTCATGTTAAGGAAGCCTTTTGTTTATTTGAGAGTTGTAGTTAAAATGCATCAGATTTAGCGATTTTAGTAGTGATTTAGTGTTTCGGAGCATTACACATGCTAATAGGCTATAGCTGGCCTGTTAATCCAATAAAGAGAAAACATACAGGTTCCCATACAGTCACTGCCACACTCATTTATCAATTTTCTTTTAGTATGTCTGGAATACTCAAAAATTGTCATCTGGGGAAGATTGTTGAAGCTATATGTATAATCAGTCCTTGGCTTTTCACACAAAAGAGTAATTTATAATACCGCATACCAAGCCTTTGTTGCCTTTTTTTAAAAAACAGTCACTAATGCTTCAATATCAGCCTGCTGAGACTATTTTCATGCTATCTAATCTTACTTTAGATTGATTTCTTTATTTTTAAATGAAATACAACCTATGAACAACCAGAGCTAGAAATAAATGCTGTTACTTTCTGAAAATAAAATATATTTATGCAATATATCCATATCCATATAGCAATAATACCTAAGTTTGTAATGCCATAATTGCTACATGGATTGAAAAATATTGATAGCTGTTTTGTATATATTAGGCTACTAGAATTCTAGTTACAGAATGGGAATAGTGCACGTTTCCATCAACTAAAACTAAAATGCAATCCAACATATTTTTAATGTTGGATTGCATTTTTGTTTTAGCTCCCTTTGCTAAAAACTTTCCATTATTACAGGTATTTCTTTACTTTTCTTTGTCCCATACATAAACACAAGTCTTGTAATACTAGACAGTTTATCAAATAACTGAACTGAATATTGTGGATCAGTGCAAGTATGCAAAGTCAAGATGATGGCTCCTAAGGGCAATATCAGCACAATGACCCTTTAAGCTATTAGGGTAGTGTTCACTGTTCTCATAGACCACGTTTAGATTCTTAGAAAGTGCATTTCAGGAATCTTGGTTGATGTGAATTATGTGCTTCTGCATCTCAAAAGGGTTCATTTTGTATTACTGAATCATGTAAGGGTTTTCACTCTGAAATGGATTAACCTTGTTTGCAAGAGTGCATTTATATTTATGTGTACCTGTGTTATATATGCTGTCAGAAAGTGTCCAATGGTATGTTCTGCTCTCAAAAGCCAGTTTTTGAAGATGAAACATTTGCAGAAGAGATGATGTTGATGAAAGTTTGTTTGGGAAGAATAATTTGAAAATACAGTATTTTGATAAAGCCAAATGTTCTGCTTTGACTCTTGAAATACTACATTCTGAATGTCTACCTCAACTAATAATAAATACTAACATAAAAATTTATAATACATAAAAGATTTAGAAGCTGAAATTGGAATGAAATATTTTTTGTCAGAATAAAACATTGACTTGAAATAAACAGCTGGATGGATCATTGACAGGAGTGAAGTCAGGGCCTCAATCCACTACTTGAGCTAACTGATTGAGTTGTGATGTAGGCACCTATAAACTTTTGTGGCTCTTCATCTGTGTCCATTAGCTGAAAGGAATAAGCTTGTTTCTAATGTGAATCAGTGGCTGGGAAGATGAGGTAAAGACTGTTAATACAGGGTATATAAGCATGAGACCAGGAACTTTAATTTTCTACTTTGGGTCATCTTCTTCTGAACTAGTCCCCCACTTGATGGGATCCCCATTTTGCATCCTCATTCTCCAGAAGTTATTGTCCGTTGCCATCAAGTTCTCAGGTCCTGTTTTAGACACTCATGCTACATCTTTTTGGGTCTTCCCTCTTTTTTCTGCCCCCGACTCTCATGGCTCAGACTTTCTTTTCCATGTTGTCTTCAGGTCTTCTGCCTACATGCCTAAACTGTAGTTTGGGCAGGTAGGTTTTCACTATTAATGTAACATATTTCTGTTGACACATCTCTTTGTTTCTCACATGATCTTTCTTACTGACTCCATAAAATCACCACAGTACCCTCATCCATCTCGCACTCATCATAAACAGTTGTTTCTTTATTGCTCAACACTGTGAGCCACGTAATAGCACTGGCTTTGTCACTATCATGTTGATTTTTGCCCCATATAAATACAGTAAAATCCCTGTTATCTGGCATCCCTGGGGTAATAAGGGGATTGCTAGTTACATAAAAACAATGGTTATCTGAAATAACCCAGCAGGGTTTTCAGATAACGTGGAGCTAGGGGGAAGCTGCTTGTGGAGCAGTGGGAGTGCAGGGTGGTAGGTGGCGGCGGCTGCTGTATATGAACTTCCCCCTGACCCCCACTGTGTCTGACTGGCAGACCTGGGGAGGGGGCGGTGGCTGTATGTGGAGCGGAGACAGTGCAGGGCAGCCAGTGGTGGCGGTAGCTGTCACGTGTGATATTTTCCCTCTCCCTCTGCTTGCATCTGGCCGGCTAGCTGGCTGGTGGAAAACTCCAGTTAATGAAGTATTCAGGTTGGTTAAATACCAGATAGCAGAGATTTTACTGTAAATTGGTATTTTCTTACCTCAAACAGCTCTACTCACTTCCCTTCATTTGGTCTTAGTCTTACTTTTCTTGCTCCCTGCCAGCCTAGAGCTCCCCCCCGGTGGCAGCAGAGGCTCATTGCAGGGCTGCAGGAAACCTAGTGCAAATCTTCTCCCTAATCCCTTTATGTGTAGACGCCTGCCTGAAAGCGCTTACTCCAGAGTACTTTACATCAGAGTAAACTTAGGCAAGAGAAATGCATGTGTAGACGTGCCTACAGAGATGCAAAACTGTTTTGTTGGTCCACTTAAATTTGAAGTCTGGCTTTAGTTGCAGATGTCCCGTGACATCTACATAGAGCACATCACCGGCCAATGCCAATACACCCACTCTGCCACACCGACTGCCACCAGACCAGACCCAGAGGGGACTGCCTGAACCTCGCTCTGCACCTGATGGACTTCAAGAGGACTCTTCAACAGCAGACCACCCCGGTCCACCCGAAGAGGACCCCTGGGTGGAGACTCTATATAGACTGAGAAACTCTCTCTTCAAAGTACTTCCTCTACCATTGTGGACCATTATATGGGCTTGTGTGTATTTATCTTCTTTCTCCCTCAGCATCATGACCCCCCTCCCACTCACTCAAGGCTTAGTTGGCTAACATTGTATTTTCTGTAACTTAGTTGTGTTCACCTCCTCACCCCCATCCATCTTATGTTAGTTCCTTGCTTGGACGCTCTGTATTTCCCTACTGGCTTTGTCATCTTTTTGGTTCATAACTCTTAACATCTACTAATAAAAGTCAGTTATAGTGAAGGAGGGGATAATGTCCAGGGATAACCTGTACACAATGAACAGGGAGAGATGAAGTCCCAAAGAACAAACAACTGAACACAGGAGGAGGAGTTTCTGACCAAATAAAATGGAAGCAATTTGAAAGTAGAGTTTTCTGGGAGGGAAGGTTTAGAAAGTGATGATAAAACTACTTGTAGCTAAAAACGTATTCAGCGGTGGTGAAAATGGAAATATAAGTATTATGGTGAGCAGAACAAGATGATGTAATTTTAATGTCAAGGGGAAAAGAGGCTGTATGGTAGCCCACAAACAGTCAATGGGAAGGTTTATGGGTACATAAGGTTAAAGTGCAGATGACTTCTTAGTTGCCTTGTTACAATCTTTCTCTCTCCACACCTATAAGAAAGTACACTAATTGACACTTACTTGATATGTAACTTAAACTGTTGTATCATTTCTGAATTTGGCCTAATGGGTGAAATTTTACAGACTTAAGTTGTATCCACAGCATTTGTGTGTATACGTACTGAATATAAAAACTCCTCGTTTTCACAAGCATATGGACACTTAAACCTGTAGGATATCCTCACTTTTTCAGGTGATATGCCTGTAGAACATCCTCACTCATTTGAGGTTGAATGTCTAGCTGTGTACAGAAAGGATGCTATGAGATCTAGTAACCATGTGTAAATGCAGCATTTGGAGTCAGCGTGTGCATATTCTATTCTATTGGCATCTTGTTAAATGCTTATGTTTAACTATTAGATACTCCCACTTCTAAGTGCTACTGGCAGATTGGTAGCACTTAGGAATGAAAATTTTCAGTTTACTAAGCTTAACACTGCAGCTCTTTATCAGTTAACATACCTATGAACATGTTCAGAATTCTATGGATGATCAAAATGTTATAGACATTTACACAAACTTTGCATAAAATAGTAATTGATTTTTTTTCTTTTTTTCCCCTCTCCTTTTCAAAATACAGTTTTAGGTTGTAAATAAAAACAAGTAAAGTTGTTTAAGTAATTAATAGAGATTTATTCCTCCAACAAAAAGTCACTAATCTCTGCAAGTTATTTTTGAACTAAAGATATTTTTATCATGCAAGTGAACTTTGAAAAATTATCCCACTTTTTGAGGCATCTTCATGTAGAAAATAAGATAAATAACAAGGAGTAAATTATGAGTCATAATGTGCATATACATTACTTACAGATTGCCGTGTCAAAGTAGAGCCACTTTTGTTTTTGAGATAAGTAGAAGACAGTTGTTCATTAGCTATATAATGTGCTCTAATTTGGTCACCCTTTAATTATGCTTGTTTTATAGGGGCAGGGGCATGGGGGGGGATGTCCAGTTGTTGTTACACATGCTGAAAATGGCTAAGAATTTTTGTACAGAGACTCTAATTATCAGCTTATTTTCTGTTCAAAGCTGTTTATGAAACTGGGGGTGGGGGTGGGGGTTAGACTCAAGTCAGCTTCTCAAATCCTTCCAACACAGACCGTCTCAGTTCTTCATACATACACTTAAAACAAATGTTCTGTTATTCTTCTGTAATCTTTAACCTAGTTGGTCTAGACAATGTGACCTAAGAAATGAGGTTTATTTCCCACCTCCCTTATTCTCCTCCTGTGGATTTTAAAGTCTTAATGTTATTTCCCCCTTAAAAAATGGAAAAATACAACTGTGCCTCAGGCTCAACTCTGCCACTTTGGATCTTCTTAATCTCCCATGTGATTTGTCACCTCCTAAAGTATTTGGTATATTCTTATATCTTCAACTTATTTATTTATTACCAGTTGTCAAGGAAATGGATGTCATACATTTACAAGAAAAACATGAAAAATAGAAATCTGAATGTTCCATTGGCAATAAACTAACAAAGTATCCAGCTTACACAATGCATACTTGCCAAGTCATAGCTAATATTTTTCATTTCAAGCATAGTTAAGGCAATTCTCAAACTCTTGGGAGACTATATACCTCTTCTTAAGTTTGTATACTGCTGTGTATCAGTGATTTTTTGTTATGGTTTTGAAAAAAAGACGGCGCATTTGACGTTTCAAGCATTATGCCTGGTTATTGAGCGTGAGAGTTGTTCCTAAAGTTTGTAGGAATAGGTGGACAAACACTTGTCTAGGATGGTTTGAAGTAGGTGGAAGGTTGAGCTAGATGGCCTCCTAAGGTCCCTTCCACACCTACATTGCTGTAAGTCTTTAACACCTCTTCATTACAACCCCACTGTAAACTCTACAAAACAGTAAGAGATAATATAGAATTGTTTCCCTTCCTCTGCTTTCCCATTTCTCCTTCTTGTGTACCCTCCTGAAGTTTGCTACATAGTCCTAGAGTCTATGCATGAAACATCTATAATGCCGTTTGCCCTATTGTACATATACGTATTTGCAGCATATACTTGGTTGAGACAAAATTTTATGTAATCCAGCAAACTGCTATATGAATTCTTCATGTACTGAAATTAAACAGGTGTCTGATTTCAAGCAGCCTTATCAATTGTTGTACTTGTAACATATCTTTATAAGAGTCATTCAAGTATGCTATGAATTTGGCATGAGGCTACAGATCTCTCTTTTTTATGGGAACATTTTAAAATATGTGGTCGCCATACATTTATTTTTCCATTCTTTCAGCCCACAGATTTTGTTTTTTAAATCTGCATAATATATCATATACTTTGAATAAGGCTGAACGTTTTGGGGTTTGGTTGTTTTTTACTTGGAATAGTGAACAATTTTTTTCCTGCAAATATAAAACTTGGTTACTAAACAAATTTTCTTGTTTTCCTTAACTAGCTTGTAGTTGATCAATTTAAGATATTTTACCTAAATGAACACTGACTAAAATGTTTCTATCCTGAATATGGTACTATTATCTTTGACTCTCTTAATAGGATATGTAAGCAAGAAAATATAAATTACTTTAGTTTTCAAGAAGTTCAAAAATTATATTTTTCATGAAAACAATAGATAGTATTTGATTTAGTTCTTAAAAATCACTCTTTGGAGGAGAAGCACAGACAGTGACATTTTCAAGTAATGTGTACATGGTAAGGGAATCACATTGGTTTCTAAACTGTTTGCTGAAAAACTGTTTTAACTTTCCAAAGACTATGTTGGCTTATTGTTTGACAGAAGACAGAGTAGGTATACACTTTTATAGGCTAACTAAATAAGATTATATATAGAAAGCATTAGTTAGTTAATCTATAAAGGTGCATTATCTACCCTGCCTTCTGAGTGACTTTAGACTAACATGATTAATTGCCCCTCTCTGCTCATTGTTTGACAGTCATCTAAAAATACCAGAAACTATTCATTTCTAATATTAGGCCACCACATGTTTATATGCTTATCTCAAATACAGTATATACTTATCCTTAAGAACAAAAGCAAATTGCACTAAAATGTATTGGGTATGGCAGGGTGAAGTTGCTGTGATGCAATATAGATGTAATAGACATGCCCTAGAGACCACTGACAACTCCAGACAGAGAAATTATTAATTAACAGATTGGAAAATGACTGGGAACGATTGTGACCCTGAATAAGTGGTCTCCCGTGTGACAACAGTATGAGAATTTAAAACATTCCTCATGATACATAAATTATGTTAAACTTACCAGACACGTTTGGTAATTGGGCTTTGAATAGCAGGTTAATACAGCGTAGCCATTTCTCCATCTTTTTTGCTATACTGCTTCAAAAGCTTTGTGGGCTAGCAACCATGTCTTCCTTTATGTGCTATTGCCTCTTACAACTCAGCATATTAGCCCAGTTATGTAAATTTATTTTATATTTGGGGCTTTTTATCAGAAATTTGGATTACAGAAATGTTTTGAAAATTTATTTCAGGCTATGGTTGAAAAAGAGCAGAGTGCAAAATGTTGTAGCCTAGAATTTATGCAAGAGGCAAGGATTTCTTCAAGTGATATCTTTTACTGGACCAACTGTATATTTGGGTTAAAGTTAGGCAATCTTTTGAATGCAAGACTTTTCTGTGTAAAGTCTGACCAAAACAAGCTAAGTACAGCATAGTAAGAAAACAAATCCTTGCCTTTTTAATGTTATAATAAAAATTACTTCAGTTGTGCAGAAGACTACACTTGTAAAATCATCAGGATTTAGTGTTCAGCATTATGTTTCTAACATATGCTTATCTTGTTTTTTCATGGTTATATTCTGTTGTTTCCTTTTATTTATCTATTTCTGTCATCAGGTGAATTTAGCCAATAGGATTTAGATTTACTTCAGATTTTACTTGCTCCAAGCTGCTTATCTGATTATGGATTAGCCGAGCTCTAGAAAACATTTCAACAATACATTATAGAGTGGTGGTATTCAGGATGGGGAAAATGTGAATGCATTAGTAAAATACCTCCTCTCGCTGGTCAATGATCAGTACCTTTTACAAGCTTCCACAGCTGAGGTATTTCTAAGTATTAAAAACATTACTAATAGATTTGGAGTTAGACATTACCAGAAATTAATCCTTCAGCCTGAATCTTTTCTACATTATAATATTTTAGAATCACAGTGAAGAAATGGCTTAATTGCCCATTCACATAGTGTAAGATAATTACAGAATCATGGAAAAGTAGGGCTAGAAGGGATCTCCAGATATCTCCAGGAAGATCTCTGCTCGCCTGTGCTAATTTGAATGGTTGTATGCATCTCTTGAGTGTTGAATATCATCAGTATCCCTCAGTCCTTTGCTCTCTC
The DNA here is from genome assembly GCF_052110815.1 of Crocodylus siamensis. Lineage (NCBI taxonomy): Eukaryota > Metazoa > Chordata > Crocodylia > Crocodylidae > Crocodylus > Crocodylus siamensis. The sequence goes on along the minus strand of NC_143396.1, from coordinate 73,956,831 downwards.
TCCTTCCCTACTTCCAAGGGAGGAAAAGGAAGGGAGAGCACTGGCTTCCTGCTAAGGCAAACTAAGAGACCCCTGTGGGGATGCTGCTATAGAGGCCAGTGCTCTCCCACTCTGAAAAAAACAAGATCATCTTGGGTCTATGCAAGAGGTGGTATACCCCCAGGCTGGAAGCAGCCTCAGCCATCTGCTACACACCCAGGAGCAGGTCTGGGCACAGGTGGGAACTGAATCTGTCTCATGGTGAGATGGGTCCAGCTGCAATGCCTCTCTCTCCTGCCCTGGTAACCCCACCCAGGTTATTGGGAAGAGGGTATTGAGCAGGGTCATTCTCTGGTAACTGGAATCCTTCCAGACCTATAGGATGGTTCCCACCATAGGACAATTTCCCCCACGGTCTTGCTCATCCTGCCAATCAGCTGATTGATACAGGGGGAACATTCTCCCCTTGCAGCTGGAGCTCTCCCAGGGCTCCTGCCCCATGCATTCCTCCAGGTCACCCAGAAGGTGACCCCAGTCAGTGCAGGAAATAGGGATTGGAAGTTGAAGGGGGTGGAGAAAGCAGTTTTCAACCCTTTCAGTCCTATAGGGCAAGTGCCAACTGCCACTTGACAGCCTGCCCCTTCTCAGGCAAGGGAGAAGGCAGGTTGTAAATTAATGGGCTCCCCTAAGGGTGGGAGTGATCCAAGGAGCAGCCCTCTAGGGCCCCCTGGCCAGAGGACTCATCTGCTTCAACTCCCTAATTTCACAAACATTCTTAGCATTAGAAATACAAGTTCATGGCCTCTGTCTTTCAATTCTGGGTGGACATTCTTTAATTCCACAGTCGAATCTCCACTCTCAGATGTTCTAAAAAAAGAGCTCCATCAAATAGTGTTGTCTTCCAGCTCTTCCTGTTTCCAGCCTTCTGGAAACAGCCTGCTCACTGAATGAAAACTCCCAATATGAATTTAAAAATTTTGCATGGATTAATAGAAAGCTACCCAGTGCTTACTGATGCAAATACATGGTTCCTGTTAAGATTTAAGGTTGGTCATAATAAGACAAAGGGTTCAGTGACACAGCTTATATAAATTTTAGTATAAACTCCATGACTAAGGCTACTTTTCTTTGAAAATAGCTCCTATCACTGAAAGGGGGTATAGTAAATCCAATTTATTTTCAACTGTGCTTGACCCATAATCCTGAAGCATTTGTAATTTTTTAAAAACTAGACTGATGAATTTTGCAAACCAGGGCTGATGTTTATTGTTTGCCATGCATTAGATTGACCCACAAGTGTTGCCAGTCTGGCTTAAAGCAACCTTTTGAGAATTGGTGGGCTAAAATGATACAACTTTTGTCTGAGGCAGGCTGGCTCTTCTTAGCCATGTAATATTTCAGCTGCTTTTCTGCATTGTCCACCTGCTATTGCTGCCCATGTGAAGCCCCCTACCACTGATTTGTGGCCAACCTCCAGGCTTTGCAGGCCAGATAAAATTTCTCTATGGGTTGGATCCAGCCTGTGGACCATAGGTTGCTGACCCATCCCTTACACTGTTGTTCAGTAAAATGGCCTTAAAGCTGAAAGAGGCACCTGTTTGTTCTCTTAGTCTTTACACACAGAGACTTAATGCTCCTGCCAGGCCACTTAACAGTGAAATAACTCTAAGAGTGAAATAACTGTTTTACCAAAGAACTTGCCTGCCTTCACTGTTTAGAGTACTTGAGATTCCTGCAGCAGAACAATGATCTTCAATACCCTCTGCCCCAAACCACTGAGAAAGCCCAACAAAGGTGTAGACGAAGTAACAAGGAATTACCTTTCAACAGAGGAATTTTCTGCTGGGCATTTGTAGCTAGGTTTTGGCTTCTTTGTCTTGCATAAGTGTTGAGAAAAGCCTTTATGTCCATAATGCATGTCCTCTTCAGGTTGTGAAGTAGCAAATTCATGATTGTCTCTGCAGCTCATAGGCCTTGTAAAGATTCCAGTGGCTATACCAACTTCTTGAAAACACTTCTTTGCACAGCTGCATTGATCAGAACCCAGCTCTGCCATATGCTGGTAGGCAGAAGGCAGGGTAGACTTGTACCTTTATAGACCAAATAAGAGATGTATAGCATAAATTACCATAAGCAGGGGGCTTGCTCCATCAGATGCTGAGAAAAGACGTCAGGAAGCAGAGGTGCTAAATCGGAAGCAATATTACAATACAAAAAGTAGGGAAGGGCACAGGCAGTGAAAGCCAGGGGGTAATGGGACTCAGCCCCCTCCCCAAATGCAGGGTAATGGGTAGGGTCATAAGGCAGCCCAGCCATGGGCTCTGGACAGCTGCAGCAGCGGTGGGGAGGGGCGCACATGCAGCAAGGACCACAGCTGGGTGTGTGGATCACTGGCTGCCCAGCATGGCAGGCAAGTACTAGTCAATTCTGTGAAGGGGAACGGACATGAGAGGATGGGGGTGCAGACTGAGGCCCTTGTGGTGAGGGAGGGAGCAGGGCACAGGCAGGGACAGGGGCTAGGGTGAATGGGACCCCAGCCACATGGGACTGGATGGGACAATCGGAGCCTGGGCAGCTTGTCCAGGGGTACAGGGTATTCCCACTGCTGTATGCACCCCGGCGGAGGCCTGGGGAGCACGTGCCCCCTTGATGTGTGGGATGGAGGTAGCTACTGCTGCACACTGTGCTTTGACCCTACGGCAGTTACTCTGGGGAGCAGTACAGTGCCACATGCCTGCCACTGCTGGACTGCACTGGGTACCCTGCCCACCCAGTGGCAGGACACACGTGGTGTCATGTGGCCCTTGAGGCAGCGGTAGCTGCAGCAGGGCACAAAGCACTGCATGCAATGGCAGCCACCTCTGCCCCATGCACAGATCCAGGAAGCCTGTGTCCCCCAGGCCTTCCCCAGGGTGCACACAGTGGTAGAACCCCCCCCCCCGGTGTCCCTGGACAAGCTGCCCAGACTCCGAATGTCCCAGAAACCCGGCCCAGCCAGGGCCCCCATTCACCCCAGCCCCTACAGCTGCTGGTGCCCCACTCCCTCCCTCATTCTGCTCCTCCCACAGCCCTTCCCCCACAAACATACCTGTTGGGTGGGGGGAGGAGGAGGGGTGCATGCACAAACTCAGACCCCCCCCAAATAATTGTTTCTCCATCCACCTATGGGGAAGGGGACAGGAAAAGGGGCACTACTGAGAGTAGGGGGGGTAGGAGAAAGAAAAACAAAGCATTTAAGCCTTGTATCCAGCAATGAGTTATAAAAGCTAATCTAGGTAATAGGACAAGAATCCATAGTCTCTGTTTAGACCAGCAGCATTCCACCTTTTTGGCAGGCAGGCTGGATGGGTGGTGCTCAGACCATTCATGGGACAGATCCAGCTGGTGGTCCCAATCTGGCACTGGGTGGGTGAGGCAGAGCCCAATCTAGCCATGCAGAGGGGAACAAGGGGCAGCCTGGCTCTAACCTAGCTCTATGTGGGGGAAGGGAGAGAATGTGACCTGGCCTCATAGGGGAAAGGGGCATGGCCAACTCCAACCCAACCCCATGGGGGGGGGGGAGAAGATGTGGCCCAGACCCAACTCAGTCGCATGGGAGGAGATGTGGCCCAGACCCAACCCAGACCCACAAGACAGGGCAGGGGGGAGGACTTGGCTCCAACCCAGCCCTGGGGGAGAATGGGGATGTGGCCCAGACCCACAGTGAGAAGGAGGTGTGGCCTGGCCCCATCCAGCCTGGGGGTAGGTGCATGGCCTGGCCGCAGCCTGCTGTTCAGGGCTTTGGGAATTTGATAGCAAGGTGGCCATATTATTGCCAGAGATCCTCCACTGCCAAATCTCCCTCTCTGTGGGGAGCCTCATGGGCTGGATACCTGAGGCTCCATGGGCTGCATTTGGAACATGGGCTGGAGGTTAAGCATCCCTGGTTTATTTAACAGAATCCAGTCTGTGGATGATTTGAGATGGCCATCATTTTCCAGGAAGGGTTGGAGAGCATCAGTGATGTGTCTGAGGTATTCAAGCTGGGGACTGTAGGTGGAAACCAAAGGAATTCTGTTGTCTTTATCTCAGGATTGGTATCATAGCAGGTTGGAGCAGGGTCTGAGTATGGCCCCATCCCTCTGGTAGATTTGTCTGAACCAGCCCCACTGTGGTGAAGAATCATTCTGGTGCTTTGGCTTATTGAGTTGTACATATTTATAGAGACTGGGAAAGGGATTTTGCTATTCACTGTGTGAATTACAGGCTTTGGAAATATCCATTAAAACCATCTGTTTGACTTTCTCTTACAGATCTTAATGTGGAAACATATAATTCTGTTTTGTTTCCTGATGTGACCTCAATCATTTTGTGGGAACCTGGTCCAATATCTCCAGGAAGCATTTAGGAGATGATTGTGTGAACAAAGATTTCCCTTGACACAGTATGGAGCTTTCAGATGTTGAGCTAGTTTCACAAACATGCCTTAACTAGTAGTTACTCTTTTGTTGATTTAAAAAACAGCCATGGACTGTGTAGAACATGAAGTCATTACGTTTTCTATTTTTTTGGATAGCAAATTAACAATTCTGAAAACTTAAGTGTTCAGGCCCTGTGTTCTGGAGGTACTGAGTACTAGTAACCCCCACTGAAGTTCCTGGGTACTATACTCGTTATTTCTGCAGATCAGGCCCCAACATATCCTGAAGATAAAAAATGGTTAGAAAGTTTTCTATACAGTTTTTCCTATTAAAAATGTACATTTGCCAAAGTATTTAGGGAAGAATCCATTCTGGCAAACTTCCCATTTAAAAAAATATTGTTGAAATTCAAGCTTATAAAAAGGACATTTTGAAAATTTCTATGTTTGAAAAGAAAGGTGCTTTCAGGTCAAACCCACTGAAAGATTCAGGCATTTCTTTCTTATTTAAGATGGGATTTTTTTTTTTATTTATTTATTTATTTATTTTTAAACAAAACCTGGAAAATTTTCCTAGGATGAGAAAACCATCTGTGATGCAGCTCTAGTCTCAAGGTGAGATTCCAAAATTAGTGAAGGCTTCTGAACATTTTGATAATTAGAGTTAGGGAATCACATACTATTTGTTATATTTCAATAATTTTAAATGTTGCCAGATAGAAACTAATAAGACATGTAAAGTTTTTCAGAAAAAGAATGTAGACAGGCAGAATAAATTATAAAATCTGACATAAAAATACATGTCAGACTTATAATACAGCAATTTACCATAGCAGACTGGGGTAAGAATACTGATCTTCGCAAAAATACATTGACTTCTGTTGAAAATTACTGTGAAAGAATGAAAGGTTTCTCTTTTGTTAATTATTATTATCTTAAACAGGAGCATAATTTTACTGTGTGTGAACTTCGTAGGCTTCAAGGTCACACTACAATGACCTTTATAAAAGTGAGATTTTGGCATACTGTATAAGTGTTTGCTCAAGTTGTTTCCCTGTATCCGAACAAATACAAAGTCATGTTAAATTACTTAGTTCTTTGCCAACAAGAAATAAATCACAACCCCCATAAAGAATGTCTGCAGTTGAAGCTTAGCCTAAGTTGTGTTCCTTTGTAGTATAGATACAATATTTCATTGGAAGCTAGCAATGTTTTACAATACATAATAATGTTGTAACATATTATTTTTCAAAGTGAAGGTTGGGTACTTGACATGGCTTCCTTCCTTTTTGAGTTGCACATACATATTTATATAAGCAGTTAACCAGCTCAGGATTTACTGATTTACTTAAGAACATTTGTTTACATAACAATAACAGCTCAAGAAAAGAACCATTATTCAGATCTAATCTTCATTTAAGTACAAACTTGAATTTTATTTACTAATATAACAAACCATTTGTAGAGGATCTGGGATATAGCATAGTTCATAATTAGCTATATTTTCATTATGTGCTGTAGTGGCGATAAGAAATTACTTGGATGTCTGTATAAAGAACAATAAATAAGATTGCTTTATTTTACGGCAATTTGTTAAAAATGTACATAAGGAAGACAGAATAAAGTATATAGCTGTTCAGCTAAGAATAACTACAATTTTTAAAAGGTAAACAGCTTCCTATAAATAAGGAAATGGCTGTAAATATACTTGCACACTCAAAAATGCACTTCACTAATATCTTTACTTCTACCTACATGTATGATGTTTGCTGTAAAACATCACCTGATATAAAATGACATATCTTGAGAGAGAGAGAATTTTGGATTTTGCAGATGTCAGTTTGATTGTCTGTCCCCAGCCTTGTTCACTATGCTCTTCAGTGAGAGCAAAGTTAGTATTGGTGGTAGCATCTGTCTCTAACATGCAGTGTTCTACTTCCAAATTTGGTATATTAGGGTTACCATACATCTGGGTTTTCCCAGATGTGTCCTCTTTTTTGGCCCCCAGTCCTTGCATTTGGGTGGATTTTAAAAATGTGAGCAGATGTCCAGGTTTTTACTTTGCCCCTGCTTTCCCCCAGACACAGGCAGCTTGGATGCTTTGGGCTGGGAGCAGCAGCCAAGGTAATTGACTGTTGAGGGTCACACGCTCTGCACACGGGCCCCGACAAGAACGTGTGCATTAGGGTGGCCATCATAGAGGACAGTCCAGTTGTCCTCTATAGATACAAAACCTGACACCTTTATATCCTCTATTTTTCTCTTGAAGAAAAAACAGAGGACATAAAAGGCATCAGGTTTTGTATCAATAGAGGACAGAGCAGCGGAAAACTGGAATGTCCTCTATGATGGCCACCTTCATGTATGTGTGCATGCACATGCATGCGGGTGCATGCACACAGGAGCTGCATGGGTAGCATGGCTGGAGGGACAGGGATCTCTGGGTTAGGGGTGAGGGGCACTGGGAGGACTGGGGGGCAGGGGTTTAGGAGTAAGGGGCAGAGGCAGGGCACATGCATACCTCTCCCCCCTCCCCACAGATCTCCTCTGTTTTGAACCTGAAAATATAGTAACCCCACTATACTTGATACATGTGCAGCTTGCTTGTGTTTGAGCTTGTTGTTCTAAGATAGAGTTAAAACAGCAATTATAGGGGCAGACTGTAGGTTATACAGCAACTTCTCTGACTGGCTGAGCTGTCTGTATGTTAGTCTGGGTAATTGATTCTAGTCATCTAGGGCACCTATACACATGCCTGATGCCTGCTCTAATGAGCATCAATTAGTATGCATTAAACCAGACTTGATTAATCAAGTCTGCTCTAGTGTGCCAATTAGCATGCTCCAACAGCCCTGGCATCTCATTTATTCAACATACCCATGCTTCAAAATGGTGGCGGGGCACTTTAACTAAAGCTCATTGAGCAAACTTTAGTTATAAAGCACCCCTGCTGCCATTGTGAAGTGTGGGGCACTGAATATATGAGATACTGTGGGTGCTTTAATTAGAGCCCCTTTAAGTAAAGCACCCACCTCACCACCCTGGAGCACGTGTAAAGATGCCCCAAGTTTGGTTATCCGGGGGGCATGAACACCCTGGTGGATTCTGACTCTTCTGTAGTGATTCAAGATCTTGTGGCTGATAAGGAAACTGCTCGACTACCCCTCGTGACTTAGGTCTCCTACACATGTAGGTGCTCATAAACTTCAAAATAAAATTCACATTGGGATTAGCAGCTTAGGCAGTGAAGATAATATCCATCTCACAGTGAGATGGAAAGTGAGACTCAGTTTAAGGTCCGGCTTTCATGTGCTCCCTATGGACTATGGGATGTTCCACTAGTCTGCTCAGTTCAGTCTCAGAACTCGGCGAGATAATGCTATTCAGCCGCTGTACCGTTCTTTTGATGGTGTTGTATAGGGTATTTATGACTATACTCAAATCATGAAGGTCTTTCCTCTCTGTGGGGCTTTCTTGTTGCCATGGTTGATTAAAGCAGTAATGTACAATAGCTAGACCACTCTGACTAATGGAAGTGTTATTGCTAAGAGAACCAGGTTGTGTTCAGGTTGCATCTGTTTAGAAGAAAAGCCTAACATGCTGCTAGAAGGAATATTTTGCTTTGCAAGTAAGTCTGGCTAGAGTGGAAGTTTAACATAGCAAAATAAGTCTGTGTTGGGAAAGTCTTCATTTAAGTTTCTGGAGGTAGTTTTAGTTGTGATTTGATATTTGAATCCAGAAAAGATAGAAGAGAGGTTAATATATAGTTGGGTAAAACCAAGTACTTTATAGAAAAAGCCATCATCATTTGATACTAGCAGTCTTGCCATTTTGTTCCTATTTTTAACTGCTAGGGAAGAGTATATTGAAAGGACCTGCTGCATGCATGCATGCATGCATGCATGCGAGTGAGAAATAATGTTTTTTCATTTCTTTTGTGCAAGAGAGAATCAAGCTCAATTTTTTAAGCTGCCCAAGCTGGATGTAAAGCTAGAGGGGATGGAAGAAGCAATCTTAAGCTCTAGAGTAATTGATATGTTGAGTAATCTCTAGTATAGATTGTGATGAGGCAGACTTATGAGAACTTCAGGAGTAAGGTCAGGCTTCTTGCTTTGCAGTGTCTGTCTGACATTGTTTTCCTACTGTAGTAGGTCACCTGGCTAGCCTGACAGCATCCAACTCAAATCAGTCCCTGAACCCATGAACTACCTCCTGTACTCTGGCCCCAGCCACAGCCCTTCTCTGGGGTACACATCATAAGTGATGTAATGTCCTGGGTTCTTCTGCACCACAAAGCTCAGTAGAAAATAGAAACAAAACTAACATAAGCTTCAAATGCCAGGTTAATCCACACCACAAAACATAACAGAAAATACAAATAAGCCACCACAAACAAAGGTCAATTCTCACCCTTCTTTCTTCTTGGGAGAGACCCACAAACAACTCTACCTCCAAATCCTCTCTCTTATTTCCTTTTCCTGTTCCCTTTTGTTTCCCAGTCAGCCAGTCAACTTCCTCTCACTTGCTAATTAACTGAGCCAATTGTGGTCCCTTTGTTGGGCATTTTTGTAATCTGCTGCTTAATTGCTCTAGGCTATGAACTTGTAGCCTGTTATACCTTCCAATTTACCAAAAGCAGCATACAAAAGAAATGGTGAATCTTATATTTATTCTTTTGATTGAAGGAGAGTGCCCACCTTCTACCATCATTTCATTCTTTTGTTCTTCATCATTTATGGGATGCTATCCAAACCCATGGCCTGTGAAACATAAATGGCTATATGAGGGTCATATATAATTTTATCTAGTATTCCAGTTCCTGTGTTGCTATTTGAGCTGGAAAGGTAAAGTCTGGTTGGACTGTATGCAGATGGCTTGTTCCAGTTTAGTGGATCTGCTCCCTGTATGACTTCAGTGGTAGATGCCTTGTCTCTAGGGACAACATTGTTTTGGTTTTTTTTCTCTTAGAGTGGATTCAGCTAAGTGAGAAGGGCTAGCTGTTATTTCTTAAGTGCAACATTAGCCCAGGCTTTTTTTACTGACTGGTTTAATCTGTTACATCTATCAACACTGGGCTTGCACAAATAACAGGACCTTTTTGACAAAAGAACCCTTTTTTCTCCCCCTGGTAATAACATATAGGAATAAAAGAAGGCAGCTTGGTATTTAGATCCCAGGATGAATTTGTAGCACTGAGGCTTTAACTTTCCTCATCTTTGCTATTCTACATGAAAACTGAGCACAATTGTGAGAGGGGCACTGAAAAATCAATGTGGAGCTGCCTTGTGCTATGTTTACAGTTACTGTTCTTTGAATAGCCACAAATCTTAATGTAAGCTGCTTTATATCATGCAATATATAACCAACATCAGGATACAGTTTGCACGCACATAAATGGTTGGTAAGGCTAATAATTCTTGGGCTGTTGCTTTCAAAAATCTGTATCAAATCTCTTCATACAACTTGATGTCTATGGAAAAGTGAAAAGCTTCTCATGCTTGCTTAAACATTTGAATATAGTTAAGGTGCAGTGAGATAGCCTCGGTGATTAGCATGGTATTTCTGGTTTCCTAGAGACCAAGTGCTAAGTCTATTAGACATTTCCTGCTATTCTTTTGAATTGTAAATACTATTCTTGTAAATTGAAAAGACCAGTGTAGGGAGATATTCATGCAATTTCCCATCTATTAAAGATGGAGACTTGAGAATGAAGAAACAATAAAATGCTGTTTTTTCATAGAAATTCAGCAGTACTATAGAAGGAATTCACATTTTGAGCATTCATAGGGGGCAAATATTTGGAATGCCACAATCAACTTCCTTTTCTTATGATCTGTTTGAAGAAAATATTAGTATGTAATTGAAGTGAATCAGCTAGATTGACAGCTATACTGGTGAAAAATCAGCAGTAATTCTTTTAGCTTCAATGAAACTTACTCTCTGATATAACTGAAATCAGAATCTTAGTTCCCATTTTATCTTGTTTTAGGAAGCCCTTCAGTATACAAATGCAGATGTTGCAATTTTAAATTAAGTTATTTGTTTAGCACTTGAAATAGCAGCCTGTTAAACTACAGAACGCTTACTGCCCAATGTACACTGTGAAGACAGAAGTCTATAATGGGATAAGGCTGATTTTATGGGAAGAAGGGAGGCTGGGGAGTGAATATCAGTATGTCAGACTGAAGAGGACCACCCATGTGGAGGACAAGTGGGGAAAACCTTTTTACAAATCTCTGGCCTGCTTCTGAAATGCAGTATCTCACATAACAGCTTCAGCTAAAACTTCAACTAGTCTTAATACAGAGATGGCCTTAATGTCTTCCATGTCTTGAAACACATCCTGTGACCTTTGTTTTTATACATTAATCTAGAACACAAAAGAGTTATCAGGCTTGATTCATGCCTACTTATGCAGGAGGATGTCTAAGTTCCTTTGTATATACAGGCTGCTGTACTACATGAGGGTAGGTGTTGCTTGCATTATTACCATTCTTTAAAGATCCTGCCAGGCAAGGATGGCTTTTAGCTGTGGAGCTGCACTCTCTAAATGCCAATAGAAAATGCATTAAGATGGACTGGTAGGCTTCTTATATGCTGTGGCCACAAAGATGCTTCCAAACAGATGCACCATCATCATTCCCTGGAGAGCTCTTGTGACCCCACTCCAGGGAGACCGATCTGTTCTGGGAACCTTGTACCTCTATGCCAATATAGACCAGTGTAATCCAAGGCAAGTCCAATAGGTTTGCAAAGACATTCTGACTGAGGGGGAAGACCAGCAGACTGGTGGGATAGAAGCACAAGTAAAGTGGATATGCCAGTTGTCCAGTGCAGATCTATTTTTCATCTTGCCCAACAAGATCCAAATTCAAATAAGTTCTTTCTAAACAAGCCTTCTCCAGTGTAGATCCCATATTTCACCCATCTTGAAATGCCACAGTTTCTCAGCTGGGAAGTTTTCAGCAGCCCTGGTCCTGTTGGTCAGTTTGTCCTTTACAAGATGTTGAAATAAATGTAATTGGGAGATAGAAGAACAATGGTGGACCTGCTTTTCTCACAGGTCCTCTACAGTGGGCTTTCAATACATTTTGCACCTCAGCCGTCTAGCCAGGCCTTCAGGAAGGCTAGTGTGACATTCATGCTGAGGTACAGAAACTTTGCAGGTGCAGCTGTGTTTTCCTTTCACAAGCTTTAACTGTGAAATCAAGCTCTTCCTTTCTCTTACTCACAATGGGTGTGCTTTGTACTTTAAAATAAATGTTGTCCAGTTTACAGAATGAGAATTTTTTTAAAGAGACTAACTGTGAGGCCTGATTAGATCCTGCCAAAAGCGCCATCTTCAAAAGCTCTCTCATAGCTAGAGATGGTAGAATGATGTCTCATTGTAGTTCTCCTCTGTTGGAGGGAAAGGGGCTGTGAAAGGGAAGGCATTCAAGAGAGATCCCTTTCTCATCAAAGGGGCTTAGTGCCTGAGGGAGTGTTTGTAGGATGAAGTCCAATGCATGAGTCTAGAAATGCTAGTATATAGCAGTGAGTCTTTCACTGGTCCAATATAATGCTCTTTAATATTGAAGGAGTCTTTCTCCCTGTGCTCTCCCCAACTCCCAAGAATGATCAATACTTTCCATATGTATATGATATTGCCTAACTGCATAGATTGTATATTATATGCACCTAGTCTGTATCAATTTTAATATAATAATAATGGTTTGGACCAACGACATACAGTGTCTTCTATCCAAATACTTCCTCCTCTCCTTCTCTGCGCCCCCCCAACCTGCTTTGAAAAGCATTTACCAGTATTTTAGAGAGGAATAAAGTAAGATACGCAGAAAAATGTAATGCAGATATGCAACAAGACAAAGCTAAAAATCGGTAGTAGTACCTGACTCTCAATCTTTTCCTAAGAAACTGGGAATGCAGCAATGAAGTTACTATCTATACTATAAGTGGATAAGGGCCCGGCCTCCTACTCCCCCATGACTGCTTTCCCAACTGCATATATAAATATATAACAATTAATAAAATATATCATTTTCTATGTATAAAAATCTAATTATTGGGGAGGGGGAGGGGCATCTTAAATTCATAGTCATTTTAAATTTGAGTAAATATAGTACATTAATACAAAAACACATTGGGCTTCTTTAGACCTATAAAAACATTTTGTGTCAGTGGAAGTACAGGTAGGTGAGACAGCTTGTTAGCCTTCTTTTTGTCCCTACAGCCAAGATTAGAGAAACACCTAATAGTTTATGCCACTTTTTTAACCTACTTGGTACCATTCATATTCTTAAGCCACATCTATTAACATGAAATCTGAACATTTATGGCTAACAAGAGTAGTTCTTTTCCTGCCCCTCTTTTTCAAACCAACTTCCCTTAATCTTCTAATGTACCAAGAATAATGCATCTGGTGGACTAAGTAATGGAAAAGCCTTTGTTTTGCTGGTTGATTCTTTTTACATATTAGGCAAAACTTAGCTGTTTTGTAAGATGGAAGCCATAACCACCTATAGCAGATTCTTTACCTAGCTGCCTTGTAGTGAAGTGGAACCAGGAACCAAACACATATGGGGTTTTTTGGTACACTGTACCAACAGTGTTGTTTAAAACTGAAATGGATTTTAGGGCTTCATTGAAAGAAGCAACCAAAATAACACAATCTTAAATAGCCAAGTTGTCTTAGATCATTAGAAATCTACTTGAAGTGAACTGATCTAAGACTATAACATGAAGAAGAAGATATAAGAGGGGCAGGATGTCAAACATTAATACACTAAGGTAGTGGGTTTTAAATTTTCTGTACAAGGATATCCTCCTTACCTCCACCCGCTACCATCAAACCTATTTCTCACTTAGGAATATGGAATGGGCAGGGTGATTACCTTCCCACATTGCACTGAGGTTGCTGATATGAAAACAAACAGAAAGCCAAGCCACTATTCCTGTGGAAAGACAGAGATCAGTTTCCTTTCCTTTCCTTTCCTTTCCTTTTTTTTTTTGGAAATGGTCCTGCAATAGTTTTTAATAGCATAGTTTAATTTCACATGTTGGTTCTGGGTGTGTAAGGAGGAACTGTATTTTGTCTTAGCATGTTGCACTGGGAAATCCTGGTGATAAAGAACACTTTCCTTTTCCCACAGATGTCAGCCAAAATGTGCTGAAGGCAGAAGGGCCATTAGGTGAAAAGATGTAAATTATTAACTACTTGATTCATGATAGTTAACTGGTATCTATAATGGCTTTTTTAAAAAGTGCCATCTATATGTGAATAATACATATATGTATTATGGAGTGTTTCTTAATTCTCATTGCTGAGACAATAATTTTCTGTGATCTGCTTTACTATATTAACACTGAATAAGTTACTTATAATTAGCATGTATATTATGAAAGGATTTGATTCAATGCTGTCAGATGTAAGAGATTGATATTTTGGGAGAATATGACAGGGGGATGGAATTTGTGAACAATCTGGTAAAACTGACAGGATAAGAATAATGGCTATTGTCATTAAGAAGTATTTAGTAAAAAACTAATGTAATGGCTGCAGAAATAAGCTGGGTATTTTAGTAGGGGAGATGTACTACTTCACGGGTATTTGATCAGAATTGCATCCTAAACCAAGCAAGGGAAATGGTACAAATTAGGCAGAATAAAGTGTGGTAACAGAGATATGGAATATATCCAAAACAAGAAGATCTATGGAGAAAAGAAAATTAAGCAGGAAGAATGGAGGATTCATTAAAGGCCTCAAAAGGTAACCATCCAAGTGGATCATTAAAGTAAACAAATTGGTATAAGACCTGTAAGGGAGAGAGAGTCAACAAGAAGACTGAGAGTTTCCCTTCATGCTTTTCCATAAAGAGGGAGTTAAGATTCAGATGATGAAGAGGATCAGTTCAGATGCAGAAGAGAGTCCAACCTTAGAAATACACTATGATGTGAACATACGGTATATGGCTAGTATTACCATTGTGTTGCTCACCTCCTAATAAGGTGAGAACTGTTGCAGTTAGGGTCTATCACATATCTTGTCTAGTACATAAAAAACTCCAGCTTGAGAAAAAGTATGTTATCATATCATAAATTTTCCCTTTCCAAGATATGTCTTCCAGTTACTGGTTTCCCTCTGGTTGGAAGTCTCTTGTATATGGCATGGAGAGCAAACTGGATCATATTTTCTTTTTGAGAGCTTTCATAATATACGGCAAGATTAAAGTTGCATCAATCATGGAATGATTTATCTAGAGTAGTAATTCTCAACCAGGATGCTGTGGCACCCAGGGGTCCCACAAAATCCTTTGAAGGGTGCCCCAAGGTGTAAGGAGATAAGCTAGATAGTGAGGAGGTAAGCATATAAGAGTATGTTCAGGATCTCCCTGCCTGGCCATTCCTCTATCCCACCTCTTTGGCTGCTTCACAAGAAGATAGGTTAACTGTAATAAATAATTCCATTTTCTAAATGGGGTGCTACTCAATTCACAAAAGTTACAGAGAAGTGCCTTGAGTCTAGAAAGATTGAGAATCATTGAACCTGAGAATCTTTAGAGTGCTAGGTAAGGGACGTGTCTACACAAGACCTGTTACTGTGCATTAGCATAGTTTACTGTGCAGTAAGTGCACCTGTCTATATGTGCATATGCTTACCATGCACTACAAACCCTTAATCCCACTTGCAAGTAGCAAATTTAAACAAGATTAGTTAATGCAGAGTAGCACACATATAGATGCAACCCAGGGGAAAGTTTGCTTCAGAGTCTGTCCAGCCACTAGGGGGCTGGCCTGAGGTCATCTGCTTCAAGGCTGGGTTCTGTGGCAGCTACCTTCTACAGGCTATAAAAGCCTGCAGACATTTTGTGCCCTGGGGCACACAATACAGGCAGCCAGAGGGCACTGCAGGCCCTGTGTGTCCCCCTGTGCAGGCCCCCCTTCCCTAACCAGTAGGCAGGCAACAGTGGAAAAATGTACTCAGCATCCCAGGTCCTTGCAAGTAGGTGGCCATGGGCCTCTCACATGCTAAGGAGTGCATCAGTGCTGGCAGTGATGTTGTCCTCAGCTGTGAGGGGCAGGGATGTGTACCTCAGCCACAGGTAGCCCTCCAGCTGGTAGTGGAGGTTGCAGGGCAGCCTGGGTTTGTCCCCCACACTGTCATAGCTCAGGTTCCCTTACCAGGAACTCAGCTGCACCAGGGCACTATAAGTATCAGCAGCAGGGGTTGTAGTGGGTCGAGTACCCATTGGCCCACACAAACAGCTCATTGTGCACCTGTTGGGCATGTGCAGCAGGGATATGCAGAGGGCTCAGAGGCAGTGTGGCATGGGGCTGGCCCCAGAGCTCCTCCCCAGAGAGGCCCCCAGTGGGGTGAGTGGGGGTACAGCCAGCTCCTCATCCCAGTTATCCAGGAACTCCATGCCCCCTGAGCCTGGGCACCATGGGATGGGCAGCACCGTAGCATAGTGGTTGGCTTGCAGGGTTGGGGGGGGGCAGCAACAGGTGCTGCCAGGAGCCTGGCCTGTCCCATCTTGGGGACAGGCAGGGGGAAGAAGGCTGCTTGCAGCCAGCACCCAGTGGTCCTCCAGCCCCAGGGGAGTGTGGAGTGATTACTGGTGTCTGCCAGGGCCCTGGCCTGCCTGGCCTTACGTACCATGGTCCCTAGTCCCTGTGCATGGCCAACCCCTGATCTGAGGCTGGGCAGGACATGGCTTCTGGTGCTAAGTATCACATATCTGAAATGCTCCAAACTCTCATAAAAGGCTTCTGCCTCATGGCTCTGCAGGTCCAGCATCTAGACATGGGAGAGAGGCCACAGTTGCCAACAGGGATGCTAGCTCAGGGTCTCTGCCACCCACAGCCGGGGCCCTGTGTATGTGCTGGCTCTACCAGAGGTGCATGATGGATCAGACCCCTCTCCTTCAGTGGCTGGTGGCAGTCATGGAGGAGCAGAAGTAGAATACATGGGCCTGGTGGGTGGAGGAACTGGCCCACCAGGACAGGTGGAGGGTAGAGGATGTCAGCTGGGAAGAGGCACAGGACTGGGCTGACTGAGAATTCCAGACTGAGATCATGGCCCTGGAGCATGAGCAGATCCAGGTCCTGAAGGAACAAAACACCATCCTGGGCTGGGCAGTGCAGGCCACTGATGAAGACTGTTGGGTGCTGGACACCGGTCTGGGACTGGCAGTCTCATTCATGCCACTGTCTGGCAGGGACTGGGTGCAAATTTTGTTCCCTAATCCTTGCACGTGTGGACATCTGCCAGAAAACTCTACTCTGGCTTAGTTTACACCAGAGTAAATCTAGGCCAGTGTAAATGCATGCATAGGGGCTCCCAAGTGTGATTAGGGAAGAATGAATATCAATATATTTAGATACAAGATCTTTTCATATTTCTAAGATCGGGTGCTTAGTTACATTAAGTAAGGGTGAGGCTTCCTCCATGAGACAATAAGGATAAAACTTACTTTTTCTTGCACAAGAAATATATCTTTAAAAAGGAATGACATTCTCATCCCTGTTTTGATGCCTTTGGGCACTTTTACATGTGCTCTGGGATATGGCACCTAATGCTTTAATGAGCAAGCTGTGCTAATTAAAAGTGCCCACATAACACATGTATCAGCATCCCTGCACTGAAAAAATGGTGTCAGGATGCTTTGAACTAAAGCTCATCAAACATGTTTTATTTTAAAGCACCCCACTGCCATTTTTTCTCCACCGGGACACATGGGGATGCTGATACACATGATGTGTGCCAGAGTGCATCAATTTCCATGCTCCAGCAGACTCAAGCATGGAAATTGATGTGCTCTGGCAGCCTCCCATGTCACATGTATAAGCATCCCCATGTGTTTAATTGAGCATCTCCATGTGTTTAATCGATTAATCAAGTCTGCTCTGATGTGCTGGATTTCCAGTGTATCGGAGCAGTTCCCCACACATCTGTAGGAGCCCTTTATGCTTGATAAAGGATATAAGAGTTATAACAGGACCCTAACAGTCTCATGATAAAATCCTGGCTGTAGTGGAGTGACTATGTTCCTGATCACGGTGGGCTGCACTCTAATGCTTCAAAGATCCTCGGCAGTGCCACATCTTAGAGCAATGGTTCTCAACCTTTTTGTACAAGGTCCTATTTGTAAACATCAATGGCCAGTCCTGACCTAGTCCCCTCGCTCCTGGTCCTCTGCCTTCTACCCCCAGACCCCAGCTTCCCAGTGTGGGTGTGTGGGGCAGGGTGGAGTATGTGTGGGGCATGGAGGGCCCAAGCCGGCCCTTTCAGGCTGAAACTCTGTCAGCCTGCAAGGGAAAACCATGGTTTACAATGTTTTTCTCCTTTAAAAGAAAATCCATTTTTAAAGCTGGTTCAAGACCCTTTCATATATTCTTGTGACCCACTTTTGGGTCATGGGTCACAAGTTGAGAAACGCTGGCCTACAGGGTAGCCTAGGAAAGTTGCCGGAACTTAGATAGGTGGTAAACTATGCCCAGGGCCACAGGGTAGTCCAGAATAAGGGGTTGCAAAGTCAGCTTTAAGGCACCTCATCACCATGCCTTATACTGGGCTGTATGTTCTGTCACACCTTTTGCCCAATATATTGACAGCTGTATATAAATACTTCTTACAATTCCTGCTCAGGTGATGTTTAAAAGGTTATCACCAGTATTTGCTTTGGTATTCAATTTCTCTAGTAAGATTAGCTTTATGCAGATCTTTCAATCCACTTGTTATTTTAATTCCAAGAATTTTATTTCTCTCCCCACAGGTCATTCAAAAAAGCAATTGAACTGAGTTCTTATATTGTTTGATACCTGCTGTATAATAATTAGGGCCACTTTTAAATCTGGAAATACATTTTGTGCTTTCAGGTTATATTAAGTTAATTGAGTTTAGAAATTAGTAATGGGAGAAGAACCTTAGGCATAGTCAAATAATGAATTTCATCATCCACATATAATGGGATTTTTTTTTGTTCCTTGCTCAGGGTCTTCATATCAAATATAAGATTATTTATTATTTGTTCTACAAAGGTTCTCTAGTAAAGGGGAAAATGTATAGAGGAAAATGTATAGAGGAGAGAATGTTATCCTCACCAGGTTTGTCAAGGTAGGTGAATTTTCTCCCTGAATTTTCTTTTGTTTGCAAGCAACTGTATAATCGGTTGTCACTAATACATCTTTACATTCAATGGCTGTACATGCTAGTAGTTACTATCTTTGTGTTGATTAGTCTGTTCTGCCAGCAGATGTCTACCATCCTGTCTGGCATGGAGCCTGCTTCAGTTTCCTTATCAAGTTCCAGCTTTTGGCAGCATACATCCCCTGATTGCTCTCTTCTTTATCTTCAAAGTATGTCTCATTGTTCATCAAAATGCTTGTTTGTAAGAAAAGTTAGGGATATCATTCATCCAAAAGGTTTCAGCAGTTTGCTTTCATGTGACTTTCTCCAAAGTTTAGGGGTCTTAAGCTGTGCAATTTTTCTTTTTTAACTGGCTTCAGATGGCTTACTTACTTACTTTCTCCAGGGTGGAATTTGACTTAGTATCTTTTCAGGTGAAAGTAGACAATAACTGATACTTTACTGAATCATGGTCCCAACATTAGAAAGGTTGCTACTGATTTCATCTGGTAGCAGTACCACTGATATTTCTTTTCATTCTGTATTACGGAACAGTTTTGAATTGAAGTAGCATGAATGATAAATTATTTCTGACATCTACACAAGGCAGTAGATTTAACTCATGATAAAGGTCAGTGGTGGGGCAGGAGGGTTGTATTGTCTCCTCTTTTCCTGCTGCCAGTCATTTACTTTTAATAGGCACTAAACGTTAACATAAAAATTATTATACATTTATAAGCACTTCCCTTGATGAAGTATACAAGTGTCATTTGAAATAAAGTGAACTAATACTATGACTGATTAGACTGAGCATTCCACTAGAGTATTCTTGAGTTAAGATCACAATTCATTTGGGATCCTGCTGTATTTACTGTTCTAATAGATTATGTTTTTTTTCACAAAATCCAAATGAAGTTTGCTAAAGTAGCCTATAGAAGGCAGCTGTTGTGAGCCCTTGTAGCATTGCATTTTCAAGGTCTTATCCAGCCAGGCTTCACACATACTTGTTATAGCAGTTATATCAATGAGTAGATATCTGCTGTCTTATTTAAAAGGATATTCTGATGTCCAAGGGGTGAAGGGTGTAAGCCAGAGGTGATAGCAAGTTCTTTACCACCCTCTTTCTGGCTAATGTTTTAAAATAATTAAACACCAAAGAGTACAGGGGTACATAGTATTATGGTGCTAGAATTGCAGGTAACCACTTTTTAGCATCGTTTTTTTATTAAATCAAACATGTAGATTAAAATGGTCTGCATTTAGGTTTTCCAAGATCTTTATTAAAAAGTTGAAATTCAGCTGTAAGTTGAACATAAGCATCTATGAGCCTCCTAGTGAGGGGACATGAGCCCACATGGAGAAATTGTTTCAATTCCTCTCTTCCTGTGCCAAGATCTAAAGCCCTTGAATGTGGAAATGTCTGTACAAGAATAGACTGAATTAGTGTCAGCTGCAAAAACAATAAAAGCTTGTATACAAATCATGGGCCAGCCCTAAAAAGCCTTTTTTGCCATTTTAAATGGCAAAATATGTAGGGCCTGATTCTTGTCCTTTGATAACAGGAGTAATTCTATTAAGCAGTGAAACTTTATTAAATGTTTGTATATATAATCAGACCATAGTGCCTACACTTAACATTATACCAGCAATCCCAATTATTTTTCCATCGTTAGCACTGTGTATTTTTGAATATATGATGCTATAAATATTAAAGACAAATTAATTACTGACCCCTGTTCTCCTCAATACAAGGACACCAAAGAAAATGCAGTTTAAAATAATAAGGCAGTAGTTCTCAGTTTTTTTAGACTCAAGACATAATGCATTAGGCTCAAGGCACCCCATGTTAGATTCAAGCCTCCCCTTGTAAAACACCAGCTCTTAGTTTTTACTCATTTTTTTAACATGAAAAAATAATACGGCATATTTGCTATTGCAAATAACTCACAAAGACTACAACAGGCCAGATTTTTTTGAGCATGATAGATTTGTATTGTAAATCACTGGGTTTATCTTGTGACTTGTATTTGCCCACCTAACAATGCTAAGAACATGTGGCATCTCATGTCACCCCTGAAAGGATCTCAAGGTAACCCAGGGTGCCATAGCACCCTCATTGAGAACCACTGTAATAAAGCAAGTGGACCTATGAAGAGAGAAACAGAGAAAGTAATTTTTGAGGAACTTTCAAAATTTACAGCTAGAGGACAGTATTCCTACAGTAAGCTCAATAAAAAAATAAATAAGTAAAAAGGAAGTGGCAAATAAACCCATGCAAATTGAGAACCAAAGTCATTTTAAAGACACAAATGTGCTTGCAAGAAAGTTGAAAGAAACAAAATGCATAAGTTGGTATCAAATTTCTCTAATTTTTCAGAGAATTATGTAACAACAACAACACCACACACACACACACACACACACACACACACACATTGGGACATCTCACAATGAAATGGGTTGAAAAAATACATGTGCTCCAAGAGTGGGGAGGAGAGGTACGCTTTAATTAGAGCAGCTCCAAGAGCTGCTTTAATTAAAACACCCAGAGCATCATGTGTATCAGTGTCCCTGCTCTGAAAAATGGTGGTGGGCTTTAGTTAAAGCTCCCCTGCTGCCATTTTTCAGCACGGGGATGTTGATACACGAAGCGCTGGAGTCTGCTGGAGCGCAGTAATTACCATGCTCCAGGACTCGATTAATTACAGCATGTTGAAGCAGCTTTGCTGCTCATGTATAGGCACCCTTTGTGATTGCTAAAAACTAGCCATGTCCAATTCAGTATGTGCTTTGTCTTGCTTCTCTCTTGTCTTTTGCCAACTGCAGGTGAATAAATGATGTTTTGAGTAGTGACAGTTGCTGTCTGAGATTTAACTTATAAAATGGCATTTTGCTTATTTACATACTCCAAAATATTTGTATTTACTTGCACAGACAAAATATTATGAACGATTGATGCTTATTTATATAAATACTAACTCATGGCAAAATGATAAAACTTTGATATCAAAGAAATATAAATAGAAAAGGTATTATAGGATGTTTTATAAAAAGCCTTAAATCCTCAAAACACAAACCTTACAGAGAATATTAATATACTATATTTTAGTTTCAATAGCTGAGAAAAGCATTTAAATTTAAATATGAATAGATACTTGCCACTTGTCTGCTTTTGCCAAAGAGAAATCTGTAATAAAGAAGCATTTAATGTTGTCACTAAATTGCCAGATTTGTAACAAGATAGTCATTAAAAATTATTTAGGAGGTTAAAAAATAATCTTTATAGGGATAAAATACCATATGTTCAGGTTTATAGATCAAACAATACAACTCTGTATTTGAAAAGATGAACTCCAGCAGTATAGAATTGATCTTTTTAAAGACAATTTTCCTTTAGCCTTTTAAAGTTTGGATTTTTATGATGATTAATGTATTCCACTTAACAGTTTGAAGTAGATGACACTATTTTCTTTCAAGTTTAAGACAGCACACAAAGCATGTTTATAAACACAATCTACAAGTTCTAGCTATACTTCACTGCACTATGTATATATTTAAAACCTAATGTGAAAACCTAATACTACTTGTTTAACAGAGTTTTAGTAATACTTTCATTTGTTTTAATTACTTATATGCAGGCAGGCACATTTTGCTTACAAGAATAGAGCTTGCTCTATATTGATAGTTGATCCAAGTGGATATTAAAGTATAAGATCAAGGTTAACTGAAATATTATTTTTGTTAAAAAGAATTTTTCCTTTTTTCCAAACCCCATTTCCTCTTTTCCAAACCTCAGATATTTCTCCTTTCCAGGAATTACATTATAGAGTATTTTTGTAGATGAGAAATACCGAAGGACTTTTATGATAAAAGCTCTAGTTATATCAACTGAATTTGTGATCTGGAAAATGTTTATTAGTTTTCAGAGAGAAATAGCTGACCAACTTTAAGAATACAATTTCAGTTATACATCTTTATGTCAGAATTTCAGCTGATGATTAAAATCCATAAAATGAAGACTATCTAATCTAAAAGCAAATACATACACATTTCAGCTCCTACATTATATAACATTTTGTTTGAATTTAGTGCCCCTTTTCTTATGAATGGACTTTTGCCTAAACTGGGGAATTGGACTACTCTCCTTTTAAACAAAACAGCTGGACTTCCCAGGTTGTTTTTTTATGTTGCCCCTTGGTGCCAAAGGAAGAAAAAAACATATTGTGAACCATGGCAGTGAGCTGCAACATGTAAATCATTGGCCTAAATAGATAAATATTTTAGGAAAACCCCTCTTCAGTAGTGTCACATTTCTGCTTAAACCAATTTAATGTAACATGTGACTTGTTTGGGTTTACTTTTTTCCCCTAAATGGATTCCTATAGGATAGATTTTTAGCTTTAGGAAGCTAATAGCTTTGCCATGTAACACTTTAAATATTATGCACCAGTACACATTTTGCTCTATTATCCAATGCAAAGGAGCCATTATTATTACCAGAATCCTTGACAAGTAGCCCTTTCAAGCTGGATATATGATTCAACCTCTTTTTCCATTTTAACCAAAAAACAGGTGCAGAGTGAAACAGCTAGTAGATCTGACCTGTAAGTACCACAGAGCAACAGTGTGGACAGTGGGGTTTCAATTTCAAATGTGATGTCACATTGATGGATTAGTCAGTATATTTTTTCCTGGGTTATGTGCCAAATGGTATCTTTTGAATCTAATTCCAAGGAAAGCAGTATGGCTCTTAATTGATAAAAGTCCTAAAGGAGATGTTATTTCTGGTTATTTGGTAGGAGTATGGGTGATTGCAGAAAGCTGAAACACATCAAAACATACACTGTTCAGCTGAACATAGTTTATGTGCTACCAGAAGTGAGATGATAGAAGTACATGTATAAAAGTATAAAATAACTAAAAGCAAGTGAAAGACTGCTTTTAGATGACTGAAAAGAATGCACTGATTTTTCCAGTGAATGCAAAAAAAATGGATTTGGATGAGGGTGTAGAGAGCACCGTCTCCAAGTTCACAGATGATATCAAGTTATGGGGCAAAGTTAACACACCAGAGGTGAGGGAGCAGATACAGGCTGACCTGGACAGGTTAGATCAATGGGCAGAATGAAATAGGATGCAATTCAACAAAGATAAATGCAAGGTACTCCACCTAGGGAGGAGGACTCCCCAGCACACCTATAGGTTGGGGGATGACCTCCTCAGCAGCTCAGTGGCTGAGAGGGATCTTGGAGTCACAGTTGACTCCAAGGTGAATATGAGCCAGCAGTACAATGAGGCCATCAGTAAAGCCAATCGCACCTTGTTGTGTATTAGCAGGTGCATGACCAACAGATCAGGGGAGGTGATGCTCCCTGTCAATATGGCATTGGTCAGGACACAGTTGGAGTACTGAGTCCAGTTTTGGGTGCTGCACTTGAAGAGGGACATGGAGAATCTGGAGAGGGTTCGGAAGATGGCCACTTGCATGATTAGTGGCCTCCGTGAAAGACCCTATGAGGGGAGTTTGAGGGATCTGGATCTCTTCAGCCTTCACAAGAGACGTCTGAGGGGAGACCTTGTAGTTGTCTATAAGTTTATTAAGGGAGGACAACAGGGAATTGGAGATGCGCTACTTACCAGAGCACCCTGGGAGTAACTAGGAATAATGGGTGCAAACTAGTGGAGAGTAGATTCCAGGAGAGGTAGTACTATCACCTAACTTGGAGGTCTTCAAGAGGAGGATTGATAGATACCTAGCTGGGGTCATCTGACCTTGGTCCTCTTTCCTGCCAAGGGCAGGGGGTCAGACATAATGGTCCTTTGTGGTCCCTTCCAACGATACAATCTATGAATCTATGAATCATTCCACTCTTCTACCTTGCCATGAAATAGCACTTAGATAATAGGAGCGTGCGAAGTGGGCCCTATTTGATTTGGATTTGGCCCGAATCAGGGACAGTGATCCGAACCATCGATTTGGATCACTGTCCCTGATTCAATTTGGCTGAAGTGCTTCTGGTCCAATTCTGAGTCTGCTGCCAAGCATGCTGGGGAGCTCCCTGTGCTTCTGTGGGACTCTCCATGTGCCCCACCATCCCAGCATTCGCGAGCTGCCTGCTACCTAGAGGTATGTAGAAAAAACATTTTAAACTGTCTCTATGTCCGAATCTCTAAATCTTTCCAGCTGTCTCCGAATTGATTTGGAGGGTTCCAATTCGATTCAGAGAAATTAAAGGGTCCACTGATTCAATTCAGATTCAGAGATTTGGCCACTGAATCAGGCTGAATCACCACTGAATTGAATCAGGAACCGAAGCTTCACACAGCCCTATTAGATAATAGGAGCACTTCATCTGCAGGTGCTGCTTTGCCAGTCATTACATAGGCTAACATTTGTACAGAGATTAGGGACAATTTTGACCCTGTCAGCTGTCAAGACTATGAAATTAGGCACTTTAATTCTCAAATGTGTGGCATATGAGGTAGTAGAGGTCATTCTAGGCTACCTCCTATGCACAAAAGGCACAAAGGCAAGAATGGGAGAAGGAAATGAATGAGCTAGATATTAGCAGTTTTGGGAGAGGGAGAGTGAAGGTGGATTTAGGAATGATGAAAGAAAGGAAGATTTAAGGTATGCATACACTGGAGATTAAATTGTAGTGTAGATACCTCAGCTTGCCATACTTGCAGCAGCAGCATGGAGGCCTATGTGGACAAATTTGCTCTTTTTTTCTTGTGAAGATAAACTAGCCTATATGGTTCTCTGTCCTGTTGCAGCTAGGCTACATCCCATAACCAAATCATTTGGGTATCCCTATACTACGCTGTCATCTGTAGACAGTAGTGTAATTTGGATTGGGCAAGCAGGGCCTGCATGCCAACTTAGTGGCACCAGAGTGGTGGCCCTCTGGGACTGTGGCATGCCATGGCAACAGGTGCAGCTGCTGAGTGAAGGGACACCATGCTGTTGCTGTAGCTGCAACAGCTGGGGTGGGCAGGCCTCTCCATGGCAGCATCAGCTGCAGACATTGAGTCCCCAGAGCAAGTAAGGCTCTTATTCCCCTACCCACTCCTCTCCAATACCTGGCAGCACCCTTCTTCCTCCTCTGTGCAAGCCTTGATAATTATGCCTCTGTCTGCAGATTAAGCATACCCTTCCTGTGGGTATATGAGTAAACAATGAAATGAGAGACTATTTTACAATGTGGCTTAAACAAGTGGTGAAAGTCCCCTTTTAATAACGGGACAGGGCAAAACCCTAGAACATATACCTATACAATCTGGAATTGTAAAACCTGAAGTCTATCTCGTTCTGTATCCTGTCTCTGACTGTAGCCAGAAGCAGATAATTTCAGACAAAGGTATAAGTAAGAAGTCTCATAAAATTTTGCACTCACATCTGATTTACATCTTGAAGAATGAGGGTTAGCATTAATGACAGTAACACTGGCTATTTTTGTTAAATGTTTTTATATTAGACATATGGTTGATTGGGATGGTCTACTCTGGAATGCTCCTGATATGAACAGGGGGTTGGACTAGAAGATGTCATCCTAGCTCAGGCTAGGAAGAGACATTGCATTTGTCTTTGCATAAGTTATGCTTGTGTTTTGGCCTGGAACAAAAATATCCTGGGATTGGCTTGTACACACATTGCGCTTCTAATCTGAGTGTAGTGATGCTTTTCTGCCATTGATTCAATGATGCAATCCTGGGATTATTGTTCAGATGTAATATGTAATATCCTGGGATAAACTGCCACTACCTCTTATCTGGGAAGCTTTTTAAGGATTTATCCTGGGACAACAGACATGGACATCTGTACAACTGCACTTTTCCCAGGATAAATTGATTTATCCTGAGATAAATGAGATGTCTGTTTGCAGCCTTAGACAGCCCTACTTTTTTGTGATTCTGTGTCAAGTTCCTTCTTGACTCTGTGATCTTCCAAATCCAATCACAATATGTCCCACAACTTAGTTATGTTTATGAAAAGTACTTCCTTTTTTCTGAGTTATCAATTTGCCATTTTTAAGTTAATCAAATAAGCTCTTGCCTTTGTGTTACAGGATGGAGAGAATAGAAGCTCCCTCTTTGGACCATTAGTTATTTAAATGTATTTATTATACCCCATCTTGTCAAAACTTGTTACTCAATAAACCTTTTCTTTCTTTAATCTCTGATTCAATGGTCATTTCATGTTTCTCTTGTACAACGCTATGAATGTACACAGTGTAGTATCTGAGAAGTGGGACAGTTTTTATATATTGTTCTTCCACGCAATAACAGTTATTTTCCTAATTCAGTAGAATCCAATTTCTGTCCATCACAAAATGATGACAGAATTGCTATGATTTGTCAATTGCTTCTGTCTTTTGATACGAGAAGGAATAGAGGCCTCTATAGCAAAGGCCATTATATTTACTTCTCTGGCATCTTAAACTTCATCTATTCTTACCCTGACTTTTGTAGCCTTTTTGTTTGCCTGCCAGTTTCTCCCATCACAGGAGAAGGGCGTGGGGCAAATCAAAGTTATCATAGGCAAAGAGTTTGCATCTTGCAGCAGACAGTGGCTCCGTCTGCTGAACCTCCTGAGGTTTGTCTAACAAGGGCTCTGAAAGCAGTCCATCAGAATGCCGATGAGCAACTAGACTAACACAGTTGTGAGAAATATAAAAGGACTGTGGTGGTAAAACATGGATCAAGCAAAGAGGTTTGGACAAGGGTGCTGTGAAGAGACCTGCTGTTTTTGAACACTGATATGAACTTCCAAGCCCCATTCAGGCTCACCACCTTTTAGTTCTTCTTGCTAATTGGTAAATTAGAGTAGTTCACTCTCAGACTGATCAGCTTTAGCATGTCTGTCAGATTGGGGCTCCTCTTCAGTGGATCAACAGAAAGAGAAGCTGCCTTGGGAATAGGGCTGCATCTACCATACCTTGCAAAATTGGTTTCACAGGACCTATCTTATTGGTCCTGTACATAAGTCCTTGAAAATTGACAGTTCTTGGTGGCATACAGGGGGGCATCCCTCACACTCAGTTTTCATGAACACAGAGCTTGTAGCTCTTCTATGGCAGCCTCTGTTCCTTCTGTAGGGATATGTCTTTTGTCATAACTAGCAGTTTTTTGTATTTTTTTATTTCGCTGAGTGAAGTACAGTTTATCATCAAAGTTGTTGATGTTTGCCCCTGTTATATTTTAAACTGTAATATTCACTGACTGCAATATTCACTGCCCAGTCTTTAGTGACTAAGCACTGGATTCCTGAGATCATAGAAATTCTAGTTCAAATACGGATGTTAATAAAATAAATAAAAGACCTGCAACCTTTGACTCAGGCTGTATTTTTTTTCCAATTGCCTTACGTTCGGCTTCTTTTTTTTTGTGGATCTTGTAAGGACTGATTCTTTATTAACTTACTGCTGGCTCTTGGCACAAGAAAAAGCTATGATTTTGTGATACATCTATCATAAATCAGAATACAGACATCTGCGTCAGGTATCAACTTAACAAGAGCGATACATCAAAACACTAAGAATATTGTTGGGAAAACTTAAGGCTTAATTTTGTTTTCTGCTGTCTAATGGCAAAATCTGACCCTGGGCAGTTGCCTGAATGCTAACTTGTCATCAAAATGATGCCCTGGAGTGACATAAAAGTGTCTAAATGTATTCTAAAAAATTTCAACGTTTCTGTTGATGTCACTGACATTGCTTAATAAAAAAAATACTACATATGATAGGTTCTACAATTTACACATGGCTGAAAATTTAATTTAATAAAATTTGCTACAAAATTGTTATAAACTACATTTATTACCAGTCTGGACCTATTTTCTTTAATTGTTGATGAGAAACTAAGAAGAATCTAGGGGAGAATGCCACTTTTAGGTCAAGATATTTTTGTATGTTCAAAGGTTGTTTGTTACAAGCAGAAATTCAAATGACTGTATTGACTATAGAAAGACCACAATTAGAAAAAAATATCCAAAAGACCAGCTCCTTTCTGAATGGAGCCAAAAAATGGTTAATGCCCTTGAGTAAAGGTGTGTAGATATATTGATATTTGGTTTGACATTGCTTCAATGATGAGTGAATGTTTGGTGGATGTCTGTCTGCATGTGTGTGCGTGTACACGCACTTCCAGTTAGTCTGCAAAAGAGCCATTCTCTAAAGCTGATGTTTCTAAGGATAATGGTTTGCATTTAGTTTTGATTCATATTCTGTGGAAATCTGTTGAAGCCAGTAAGATTACACAGAATGAATTGCAGCTGCTTAGCCCCTCAAGGTTCAGCCAACTTTCCCTTAGGACATGGAATGGGTAGATGATGCATTCTCTACAGCTAAAAACATTCTAACCTTGCATTATAGGAAAAATGTATAATATTAAGGACTGAAGAATGTCAGGCTTGGAACATAAGGAATAACTGACAGAAGCTGTGATCTATTTGATAATATAACCAAGAATATTATCCATCACTCTTTGGTACAATGATATCTTTGTGATACAGCATTAATGATTTATTCATACAAGACAGAGCTGTCAAGTTCAATGAGTTAAAGTTTCGAGAATTCTGCTGTTGCATTGTCTTATTTATTGGGCACATTCATGTATCCCAGGGCCAAGGAGTTAATAGTCTTAAAAAAGCAGACAAATTGTGACAAAATTTTTCTATGTTGTAGGCAGAGCTATGTTTGCATTTATAGTCTGTGGGGTTTTTTACAATGACCGAGCATAGAATTTTGTCTCTTTTTAGTAATAAATGCTTAAAGTTTAAGTTTTGTCTCAGTTTTATGCGGCCATGCAACTAAAAGAGGAAACCGCACCCTGGTGTTGGTGTATTTGTTATTCTCTCTGGATCTCTGACAAAATGATTGGGAGAGGGCAGGATGTGTGTATTCAGTATCCCCCAGCCCATCCTGTTCCTAACCACATGACATGTAGGGAATGGGCCGATATAGGTGGAAAATCAGTGGATCCTTTGTTTGGTCTCTCCCAATGTGTTGGCCAGGTAGATGAGATGGTGCATGTGTATGCAGATGTATTATTGATCAGAACCAGTAGCACATATCTTATTCTAAAGGTAATGCAATGAATTGATAAGGTAGGAAATTACCATGGAATACTTGGTGAATTGGTAACTGCTTGTTTGCATGTTTTTATCCTATGGTAAATATGCAGGCAGATGGACAGTTACTACAGGTTAGCAGCTCCACATTATATTCTCTTCCCTTGTTAACTAACTATAGTTTCCTTATTTGTCCCTACTCTAACTGTAGGAGCAAGTAAGAGCCTTTTCTTACAGCTGGTTGGTAATTTCCCAAAGTTTCATTGGAAAATGCCTATTCATAGAACCCCAAATGATTTGCAGGAACATCCTTAGGCTTGACAGCCTTGTGTCAAATCACAGACAGATGAAAGCCTGCCTGATTTCTGGAGAGCCTGCTGGGGAGTCCTGGACACCCCCATTCTGTAGCTCTGGGGTGGTCCTGGCACTCCAGGGTTTTCGGGCTTCTAGTCATGAAGCCAGGAAGCCCAAAAACCCTGGAGGCTCAGCTGTAACTAAGGTTTGCCTCCTACCTCTATGGGGGACCTAGAGAGTATTGGTCAGACTCCAGCTGGGGAAATTACCATTTCAAAGACAAGAATATTAGTTTCAATCAGCAGTTGGCAGGGGCCCATGGAGCAGATCATCTTTCAGGAACACCATACATTACTCTTAGTTTCTGATTTGTGGTATATTAAAAAATTATTTAAAATCTGAACAAAAATCAAATTTTAAAATGTCATAAAAGGAGACTGAGTTTTGGCTTTTCTAAATGACATGATATTCTTTATCGGGGTGTAGGTTGCAGCCCTGTTGTTCTAAGGCATAGGCAGACAAAGTTCTTTGGATGAATCTGATATCTTTTTAAATCTGAAAGCTTGCAACATTTTTTTTTCCAACTATTTAAGTTGGTCTAATAAAAGATATCAGATTCACCCAAAGAACCTTGTCTGCCTATGATATTCTTTATGTAATGAATAGGCTAGTTAGCATTATTTGTTCATGAATAGTATCGTCACTTTCAATATCACACAGTGAAAATATTTGCTAATTAGTAATTATCTTGTGCTGCCTTTTAATTTATATCTTCTATTCTTTGTCTTTCTTTGATACTTTCCTGCTTGCAACTCCTAATTCCCAGTCCTACTATGTATATTTAAAAACTTGGTTGTAATCTCTTGGGGGGTCCATAGGTGATGTGTGGCGTCCTTAAATCCCTTAAAGAATTCCAGGTGACAGAAGCAGAGGGTAGTTCTCATTATTCATATTTTTTACCAGACTTTACATATACATTGGTATGATGTGAAAATTCCAGGGGCAAGAGATTTGGGAATTAGTCATTCATCCATCTTGTTGCAATTCCTGGAGAATACATAATGAAATGTTGTCATTTTCCAACCCTTTAATATACAGGTTTGCACGTCTCTTCTTACTGCTTTGTTTTGACTATCATCACAACACAGAAATTAAACTGGGAATATTGCCAAATATGTTTTATGAGGATATATAATATTTTCATTAACTTCTGTCCCACATATTTCTTGGGAGGATGTGAGAACAATAATCTCTGGCACTTGAAGTCTTATACGATATGAAACTTGTCTGCAGAGCTTCATGAAGTTAGAAACATACAAACAGGGCTGGAAGGGACCTTCAGAGGTTTTGTAGTCCAATCCCCTGCCAAAGCCAGTCATCCCCTGTCCAAACCATGCTGTACAAAACCATTGTCTAACCTGTTAGTAAAACTACATAGTCAACCCTAACATAACCACACCCTAACCTGCCACAGGTAAATCAGAGGGACCCCTGTCTTGCTGCTGCAAGGGTTGTTAAAATATGCTCTAGGATCCAGGGAAGAGGGCCACGCTCCTCACTACAGAAGAAGGCAGCGCTCCTCCCCTCACAGTCTGTACCAGTCTGAGAATGGGTAAAATTCCTTTTTGACCCCAAATATTGTGATCATCTGACCTTGAGTGGAGTGGCAAAACCCTCTAGCCAGGAACTTCCAAGTTTAAGTCTCAGCAGGATCATTGGTACACCCCACTCAAAATGCCCAGACTTAGTTGCAGCTAACACCTGATGTTTCTTGAGAAAGTGAACCTCTTGCTTGCCCCCTGACACGTGTAGCACCAGAAGGAGGAAGAAATTCCTTCCTGCTCCCATGTGACAACTAGCAAAGCCCAAAAGCTTGGGATATACCCATAGTAGAGCATAGGCATATCTACACTTAGATCATCCCTGAACCATTCTTGTCCAACATCTTCTTGAATACTTCCTATAGTGGCGATTTCATGACTTCACTAAGCAAGTTGATTCCATTGCCTCACTGTTCTAACAGTGAAAAGTATTTTCTTGCTATCCAGTCTAAACCTACTTTGCTGTACTTTGCAGCCATTGATCTACATCCTGCTCTCAGGAGCAAGAGAAAAAAAGGTGTTTTCCCTGTTCTTTATGGCAGCCTTTCAGATATTTGAAGCCTGCTATCATGTCCCTTCTTTAGTGCCTTTTCCACAAGTGCAACAAGCCTGTTGTCTTCAGCCTCTCCTCATATGGCCTTATCATCTGTGTTGCCCACTTCTAGACTGTAACTTCACTACCATTTTTAAAAAGTAGAATCCCAAACTGCACACAATGCTGTAGATGTGGCCTAGCCAGTGTCAAGTAAGGAGAAGCTAGGTTCCTTTAGTATATTGTACCTAATGCTTCTGTTGGTACAGCCTAAACCACATTTGCCTTTTGTGGAGCTATATCACACTGGAGTCTCATACAGAGTTAGGGACTCCCAGATCCTTCCCCATAGTGTTGTCATCCAGCCAGTTTCCATCCATTTTGTATTAATGTTTCTGGTTATTCTTATGGAGATGTAGCTTCCAGAAGGACAAATGGACCTTCCTTCCATTTATCAGAATTGAACTTCATCCTGTTAGTTCTACCCCAGCTTTCCAGGCTTTCAAGAACCTTCTGAATTGTGCTGAAGGTGCTCTCTATTCCAGCACAGACCCCTGTGGGACTCTATTCAAAACCTCCTACCATTCTGACAGGGAACCATTGATAATTACTCTTTGTTTGTGGCTACTAAGACAGTTGTCTATACACCTTTTGTCTAGCCTGCATTTCTCCTTTTTGTATATGAGAGGGTCATGTGGGACTTTTGTCAAAAGCCTTGCTGAAGTCTACGTACATTATATTCACTGCATTCCCTACCTATACCCACCCAAGTACTTATTTTGTTAAAAGAGAACAGGTTTTTTGGCATAACTTTTTCTTAGTAAATCCACGCTGGCTGCCTGTAATCAGCCTTTCGTCATCCATATTCTTACAAATAGATTTCCTTATAATAAGTTCCAGTAACTTCCTAGATATTGGAGAAGGCTACACTTGGAGAAGGCTAACTGATCTATAACTCTCCAGGTCTTTCTTTTTTGCCTTTTTTAAAAAAGGGGCACTATGTTGGCCCTTTTTCAGTCCTCTGGTACCATGCCAGTCTCCCATGGCTGCATGAATATCACTGCCAAGGGCTCCAAGATCTCCTCTGCCAGTACCTTCAGTACCCTGAGATTAAAATTCATCAGGCCCTGCTGAATTCAATTCATTCAGACCCATCAAAAGATCAAAGGCTCTGACTGTTTTGTTGTTATTTCATCCTTCAGCTTGTTTCCTTCCTAAACTAAATAATCCTTATTTGCTGTCCAGTTTCAGCTTAACATTTCTGTAAAAACTGCAGCAAAGTAGCTGTTGCATCAGCCTCTGCATGTTCTGTTAAGAGTTCACCCTGGCTATTTGACAGTGGACGCATGGTTTACTCAGTCTTTCTTTTCTGACCAATTTATAGAACCTCTTCTTGCTTTTTTAAGCACCTTCTCTAGGTTTAGGTCAGACTTTATCTTTGCCTTCCTGATTTTGTCCCTGCAAGTTTCACTGTTTCTTAGTATGCTTCCTTGGTAACCTGCCTCTGGCTTGTATGCCTTTCTTATGCATTTGGTGTATCAAAGAAGCTACTTTGCACTGCATTGTTCTCTTAGCATTCTTCTTGTGCTTCCATCGTGTTGGAAAACTTTCTTCTTGGGCTTTCAATACTGTTCCCTTTAGAAACTTCCAGCCCTCCTGAGTACCTTTATCTTTCAGTTTGTCTTCTCATGGCACCGGGCCTGCTACCTTCTTGAGTCAGTTCAAATCCACCTTTTTGAAACTAGTGCCTTAGTTCTGTTGAACTCATGTGTTCCTCACCTCAGGATCATGAATTCTATCATATTGTGATTGCTTTCTCCCAAGTTTCCCATTATTGTCACATCCTAAACCAATTCTTCCTTACTAGTCAGGACAAGATCCAGGATAGACGATCTTCTAGCTATATCCTCAAACTTTTAGATCACAAAGTTTCTGGTTCAGGCACAGAGAGGTTCAAAGTTTCCCTGAAACCATAGAATGACAACATCTACTCTCATATAGTCAATCTATAATATTCTTAGTCCTTGTCTGGGGAACTGAGTGGCTGTCTATATTTGGTTTTCAAAGCTACAGTTTCAAGTTGACCTTTTGACCAAGAAATGTACTGTATCAAGGTCTGGCTTTATAATGTCAAAGGAGTGAAGGGATACATACCATCTCTAGTGATAAAAGTTGTTTAAAACATTTGTGTTTTGATCCACACCCTTTTTCCCCTTTCCTGTTTGTTGTTAAGCTCATTCTTTTCAGATTTTCAAAATAGCTAAATCTTCATATAGCATCATAGAAAACGAAGGTTGGAAGGGACCTCAGGAGGTCATCTAGTCCAACCCCGTGCTCAAAGCAGGACTATCCCCAACTAGATCATCCCAGCTAAAACTTTCATATAATGTATAATATTATACCAGTTTGATAGTTTTGAAAGTTTATTCTACAATCTACACAGTAGAATAAATTGTGTTCACTTTTAAATCAGAGGGCTGTTTTCAGATGGTTTAGTTAGTATAGTGATCTGGTATACTCAACAATATACAAGAGGAGAGGAAGACAAACTGCATGTAAACAATGTACACAAAGACATGAAAAAGATTATCTAAAGTATTTAAGAGGAGGGAAATGTGGCAACTAAACTTTTTAGAGAGAGAAAAGAAACACAAGAAAAGAACTACTGAGGAGCAGAAATGTCCATGTGTTCTCTTTTACCAGGCATGAAAATGACCACAGATTCCAAAATCTTCTCAAACTTTAAGAGACTAAATTGTCATTCCAGTGGTCAATTCTGGAATGGTTGCCATAGAAATATTTTCATTACATTTTAAGTTTAGTGCCAATAAGCTGAATAACACATTAAATCTCCTTGAAGCACTGACCTATTTGTAAAGGAGTATGAAAATGTGTTCTTCAGGCAGTGCTTCACTGATGTCTCCTCCAGGATATAGGGGACAGAAAAATATCCTTTAACAGACTGGTAATGTGTGGGAGGAAGGCTAAGTGCTTAAAACAGTTAACATCTTCTCTCTTAAGAACCTGACTGCTAAAGATGCTCAAGTATAGTGAGTACTTTATAATAATATTAGAATTTGCCTCTAAGATCAACTGCAAAGGGCCTTCCTATATGATGCAAGCAAGAGAAGAAGAGTGAGCAACTCTGATACTATGCCACATTCCCCTCAGAACACTTGCCTGCTTGTCTTAGTTTTAAAAAAGTCACACCAGCATTCCCATGCTCCTCTTGAGCCCATGGCCCCTTGTTTATTCTTTCCCCTTAAAGAGCCATTGGAAAGTGTTTTTCTATTGTTTGTTAAAGATGCGCCTGGAAATGTCAACACATAATCTTACTTGAACATAAAAAACAGTGGATATTTTAAAAAATAATTGACATTTAAAGAAAGTTGGGCCAGACAGTTTAAATTTTTGCAGTTACAAGGTCTCTTATTATTGGAAAGAAATACATAGCATGGAATCAAATCCATTTGGGCAGTGGGCACAGTATACGTAGATTTGTTCTATATTTATGCTTTATTGGTAAAACTGTATCTGTTAAGAGTCTGAAAAAAATCATGACTAACCAACATAGCTACGCAAGCAGAAACCCTCTTGCAGATGTAGCTAGACTGGTAAAAACAACTTATTGCTGGGAAAACTTACGTCATTTTTGAGAAATTGTTTTAAATTATTTTGGCCAAAAAACCCCTCTTTCCAAGATAAGCTGCATTTCTACTATGGATGTTCTCTGACTTAGGTCTACTTGTAATATTCAGAAGTCTTTATTCAAATTGTTTGCAGCTCATATTGACTTTTATAGAAGCTAAGGATTGCAAGTCCCTTTGAATAACTGAGTCAGTAGAAACTGTAGTCAGTCTTGTTGTACCAATATTATTGTCAACGTATAAACATATTTACTCAAATATAAGATGCTGTGAATATATAATATAATTAGATTCTATATCTGGAACAGTAATTTTTTTTATAATTTTCCAGATATAAAATCTGATTATTGGAAGTTTGTCTTGAATTTGTCCCCCTCCCACTGCTACAGGAAAAATAAATCTGGGGAATCAGATAGCCCCCTTGTTACCAGCCCCACTCCACCTACTTCTTCCCCCACCTCCTTACTGTCAGAGGCTACTCATATCAAAGTCCAGAAATGAAGCCATCTAGATAACCTAGTGGCCCAGAAAGGAGTTCTTAAGCATGCACCCTGGCCCTCTTTTCTATTGTCTATGCTAAGAGAGACAAAGAGGAAGACCTGTGACCTGATATCACCAAGATCTATTCTTTCCTTTCAGAACTATTTGCCATATCTGCAGTTGAGCATGTGGAGCTTGGATCAGGCTCTTCAACTGTCTGCAGACTGAACTGATGACTTTCCTACTTACTGGAAGATGGACAGCCTCATATCCAGGGACTGCTGACAAAAACTGCTTCATTTCTGCATACTGGTACATACTGAGCATGTCTATGCGTGCATTTAAGCACACCTAAATTTAAAGTGTGATATTTTAATTATCATAGAATCAAAGAAGTAGGGTCAGAAGGGACCTTGTAGATCTTCAAGTCTTACCTCCTTCCTGGGCAGGAGAAAAAACTGGGCTCAAATGATCCCAGCTAGGTAGGCATCAAGCCTCCTCTTAAAGACCCCCAGGGTAGAAGCCAGCACCACTTCCCTTGGAAGTTGGTTCCATATCCTAGGCACCCTAACTGTGAAGTAGTTCCTATGGATGTCTAATCTAAACCTACTCTCCAACAACCTATGGCCGTTATTCCTTGTTATGCCAGGGGGCGCTAGGGGAAACAAGGTCTCTCCCAAACTCTTCTGGTCCCCCCTAGTGAGTTTATAGATGGTCACCAGGTCCCCCCTCAGCCTTCTCTTGTGAAGGCTGAACAGGTCCAGGTCCCGCAGTCTTTCATTGTAGGGTCTGCCCTATTGTCCCTGGATCATTTGGGTGGCCCTCCTCTGGACCCTCTCAATGTTGTCCACATCCCTCCTGAAGTGGGGCTCACAGAACTGGACACAGTACTCCACCTGTGGCCTGACCAGTGTTGCATAGAGGGGGAGGATCACCTCCTTGTCCCTGCTAGAGATGCACCTGTGGATGCATGACAAGGTGCCAACCGTGACCTCGCATTGTCGGCCCATGTTCATCTTTGAGTCAGTAATGACTCCAAGATCCCTTTCCGCCTCCGTGCTCTCAAGAAAGGAATTTCCCATCTTATAAGTGTGCTGCTGGTTACTACTGCCCAAGTGCAGCACCCTGCACTTATCAGTATTGAAGTGCATCCTGTTTTTGCTAGCCTATCTAAGTCTTGCTGCAGTCTTTCCCTCCCTACCAGCGTGCTCACCTCACCCCAAATTTTGGTATCATCAGCGAATTTAAACAGGGTGCTTTTCACCCCATTGTCCAAATCACTGATAAAGAGATTGAACAGCGTGGGCCCAAGGACCAAGCCCTGGGGGACTCCGCTGCCCACTTCTCCCCAGGTTGAATATGACCTGTCCACCACCACCCTCTGAGTGCAACCCTTCAGCCAATCTGCAATCCATCGGACTGTGTAGGCATCAATTGCCACAGTCACCTAGTTTTTTAATGAGGATGGGGTGGGAGACAGTGTCAAAGGCCTTGCTGAAGTCCAGAAAGACTACATCCATGGCAACACCTGCATCCAAGTCTTTTGTGACCTGATCATAAAAGGCAATCAGGTTGGTCTGACAAGACCTGCCCCTAATGAAACTGTGCTGGTTGCCCTTGAGCATCATCTCTGAGGCTGACACATTGCAGATGTGCTCCATGATGATCTTCTCAAAGAGTTTCCCTAGCATTGAGGTAAGACTGATGGGCCTATAGTTGCCCGGGTCCTCCTTCCTCCCTTTTTTAAAGATGGAGACTACGTTGGCTATCTTCCAATCATCTGGCACCTGGCCCAAGCACCATGAGTGCTCGTAAAGCCATGCCAAAGGCCCTGCAATAACACCTGCTAGCTCCCTCAACACTCTGAGGTGCAGAGCATCTGAACCCACAGATTTGAACATGTCCAGCCCCTCTAGAAGCTCTCTAACCCGGTCCTCCCCAACCTGAGGTCTGGAGGCATTCCCCTTGAGTCCGTCTTGCATCACGGTGGGGAAGTCCCAGTCCCTGGACAAGAAAACGGAGGTGAAGAAATGGTTAAAGAGGTCTGCTTTCTCCTCTGGCGCAACCACCCGATTGCCCAGAGGATCTTGCAAGGGCCCCACATTTCCTGGTGTTTTCTTCATCCTCCCTATATATTTGAAAAAGAACTTTTTGTTATCTTTGATTTTGGATGCTAGTTCTAGCTCTATGTCC
The DNA here is from genome assembly GCF_052110815.1 of Crocodylus siamensis. NCBI lineage: Eukaryota > Metazoa > Chordata > Crocodylia > Crocodylidae > Crocodylus > Crocodylus siamensis. The sequence continues at coordinate 73,918,510 of NC_143396.1, read as the reverse complement.
GCCTTAGCTTTCCTGACAGCCCCCCTACAGGCCTGAGCAGAAGAGGTATACTACTCTTTGGAGATAGTGCCCCCCCTTCCACCGGGTGTACGCCACCTTTTTGGCAATCAGGCATTCCCATACACCTTTGGTGAGCCAGGAGGGCTTTCAGGCACTCTTGCCCCCCTTGCTTTTTGTTGGGATGGTCACCCCTTGGGCCCTGAGTATCGTCTCCTTAAGGAACGACCACTCATCTTGGGCACTGAGTTCCCCTGCCCTTGAGAACCTCAGCGCCTCTCCCACTAATCTCCTCAACTTGTTGAAGTTGGTGCTCTTGAAGCCTAGGCCTACCGCCTTGCTGCTGGACCTTGACACCCTGTGCTGGATGGTGAATTCCAGCAAGCAATGATCGCTATCACCAAGGTGGTCAAGGACCTGGAGGCCCCTTACCAGGTCGTTGCCTGTGGCGAGAACCAGGTCCAACAGGGCATTAAGGCAGTTTAGGATTGCATCTACATGTGCATGGATTAAAGCACATTAATGCTATGTGTGTAGACTGACATGGGACTAAAGTTAGTCTGAAGTCAGTCTATATACAGCGTTAATGCACCTTAATGTGTCTACATGTGTGTTAATGCATGTTAGCTATTCACTAAAAATACCATAAATAGCCTAAAACCACCATTTTAAAGGTGCATTAAGGGCACACACGTGTAGACACATGTCCTTAATACACTTCAAATTTTGCAAAAGTGCCTTAAACTGGCACATGTAGATGTACCCACAGGGTAGAACAAGGTGGGTATGTTGTTTTTCACAGCCATGGGCTTGGCCCCAGCATGGATGCATTGAAGATATTTCCTTAGACACTGGCATGCATATTATTCTGTCCACAGTCTGCTTCTGTCTGTAAAGAGTATAGTTATTACTTGAGTATTATACTAATTAAAAAAAACTTTTTAGATTGATGGTAAGTCTAAGTAAAAACTACCTGTTAAATAATTTGAGATGATTTCTACCAAATTATTGGTGCTTAAGTAAAAGAATTGGTAACTAGAGAAGATTTCACCCCAACTAGATTGGGAATACTGGTAGCTGGCTTTAAGTGACTTATTTTATTTCACTTAGATTATACTTCTAAATAGATCTAAGTGGGAAATTGTTTTTCTTTAAATTTTTGAGAATTAAAAAAATCCATATTGGGATAAGACTCATCCTCTGGAGAGATGTAACTTTTGGGGCTCTTCATGGTTGGTCAAATAAGAGATATCACCCTCAGAATTTCTGAGCTTTTCAAACACATTTGAAACTCTTAAAAAAACATGTGGACTAATGTACATGGCCTCTCAGAACACTAAAGATGATTGAAGCACTCATGACCCTAGACAAAACAGCAGATTCTTCGGATCGCTCCATTTTGTAGTGCTTCCAGGCTTCCCAGAACATGACAGAAGATTGCTCAGTTTTCCACGTCCCACAGTGTTCCACTACTCCTCCAGCAAATGTTCTCTCCGATTCACTGAGCCACCCTTAGCAGTTTTCAGAATCTGAGAACCATATAAGGAATCTTTTTCTCCACGCCTCAGGATAGGCAGCTGGAATCTGGATGTCTCTGCCTCTAGTCTCACAGTACTGGTGGTCTGTAGGGAAGTGTGGGAGAGAGGGAGGGCTTGCTCATCTGTCTTCACCTTAGAAAGCCATGCAAGTAATATTTCTGGCTGAAGTCTGGCACCCAAGATGATGAAAATGGAAGGTCTGCTTGGAAAGAGGAGCAAGAAGAGAGAGGCAGTGGATTAAGAGTCCCAGAGAAATGGCTGGAGGATGTTGCAATGCTAGGTCCACTATCACTACTAGCTCTTCTTCTGCTTGCACCTGCGAGGTGTCCATCTAGGTAGGACTGCTCACTGTTGAGACTTCCACCCTGGTTTGGCATTGTGGAGATGGCGGTTTGCAGGTTCCTTCCAGTGACAGCCAGGTGGGGAAGTGTGACAGCCAGGTGGTGTCCTTCTGGAAGTAGGCAAGAATGCTACAGAAGGAGGTAGCAAGGCTTTGAAGTATCTTCTGCCACAAAGACTTAATTGATTCAGTGCTGAAAGAGACCTCTAGGACTGCAGTGGAAGGACTGTCTGAGGGAGTGCTAGAGAAGGAAGAGGACATGGACAGATGGAAAACAGGTAGAAGCTGACAAGCCACACTCAATACAACTGTCAAATAATTTGACAGGAGACAACATACCTCTCAAAGACATTTCTCTTGTAAATACAACTCTAGGAGCATTTGACTGATGAATGAAGTGCTAAAAACAGGAACTTGTTCAGTCTCAGCCCTGTCTTGTATTAGTCACCCCTGGTAGAAGATCACTCATAAAGTTCCTGGAACAGTGTCCTTCACACTACTTCAGCATCCTAAACAAGCAGATCATTTATGGGATTAACTACTATGTTGCATTTTAAATACTATTTGGATATTGTTTTTGACAGAAGGTAGAAGGTATTTTTCTCAGGAAGGTGGAAGCTGAAAGCTTGTGATGTCTAGCAGCAAGCAGAAGTCTTCATTTTCACCTGCAATGATTTGCCTAATATGGAGCCTGTAAGTCCTGTGGCTGCAGGGACCCTGAATGGGGGCCAGGCACGGCTACAGCTATGGCCATCTGAACTTCACAGGGTATAATACCCCAGGGCAGAGCATGGGTGTCTGGTGCCTCTGGAGTCACGTACCCCACCCCCCAACACCAGTCAGCGACCGGGGGGGGTCCCCCCAGTGGCCAATCCCACTGTCCGGGGGGGAGGCGGCCAATCCCACTGGCCACTCCCGTGGCTACTTCCACTTTCATTTGCTGGTGGTCCTGCTCCCTGGCCAGCACTTGCAGGGGGGGAACTGGTGCTCCTGCCTGCACCCCTGCCCACTGGCTAAATAGGGAATGTGGTCTGAGAGGGGGTGTACTGGCACTCTCAGGGGGTGCATGGGCACTCCCATGCACTCACTATACATTGCACCTGGGGCAGAGGGCCAGGCAGGGCTATGGCCACCTGAGCCAGATGGGGTGGCAGACCCCAGTGAGCCCCAGTGAAGGGACAGTGTGGAGCCGCACTGAGGGGGTGCTGTGGGGAGCCCCAGTGAGGGGCATGAGGGCTTGGAGCCCAGTATGTGTTTGTTTGTCTGTTTGTGTGTATGTTTTATGAAAGACCCAATGTAAACCACTGGTGGATGCCATCTGTGAGGCTTGGGCCACAGTCTAAGGGTGGAACAGAGCTGCGGATATCCACCTAAGCACTGGCGTTCAAAATGGGCAGCTTCCTGCCTGATTAACATCCCAATACTATTATATCAAGGCATGGCAGAAAAGTGAGGTGGCTGGCTGGCCCATAGACAGGATGCAGGCTGGTGCTTGCACCGGGCATGAAAGCTTGCCCCTGTCACAGAGTCCTAGAAACAGAGGAGGAGGGGCACATTCCAAGGTTGGGTAGAAGAGGCCTTCCCAAGGTTGGGAGGATTGAGACCACTGCTATGGTGGTGGTTGTAGACTCCTTTCTGTGGGGGACAGAAGCATCCATCTGCTGGCCTGACTCATGGGTGACTGGTGCCTCCTGAATCTGTGGAGGAACCAGATCGCTGACAGGGCTGGGGGTCCGGTTTCATGACTGGTGCTTCCAGGAGGTTCACAGACAATCTCAGGGGGTGCATGTCCACCCACATGCACCCCTTACACATCGCCTATGGCCTAACTTGTTGTCTTGATAGGTCTTCTGCTTGCCTGGCTTCTTCCTCAACACCCCCAAGTTCTTTTGCAGGCATTTCTTTGTCCCAGGGAGACCAGACAGAAGGTGAAAGGTATTTTTCTCAGGAAGGTGGAAGCTGAAAGCTTGTGATGTCTAGCAACAGGGAGCAACATATCTACTCCCTTTATTGTATGAACCAAGGGCTTAATTTAATACCATTCAAGAATAGCACCACCCTTCGATAGAAGACAACTGCAACAAAGAAATAGTCCTACCTACTGATGGAAGTATGTTTGCATGCATGCACATGTATGCACAAGCATACACACACACACACACACACACACACATACACACACTTACGTATCTAACACCTAGTGAATAAACCCTCTTAGATAACATGCTCCTTTAAGTGTTTAGGCTGGATAGTGATTAGCCTTGGATGCCCTGATTTGGGGGTTGGAGATGGCACCAAGTTGTTTTGCCTCTTTTTAAGTCAGTACAGCAGCTTGAGTATTTGATGAGTCTTGAACAACAGTTGATGAACTTGAAAGCACTGGCCCTGCTAGAAGTATGATATCTGTAGATGATGCATTATTTGCTTGATGTATCTCCAAAATGATGTCTGGAGTCTTGGTCTTGTATGACACTGTTCCTATAACTTCAGGGACATTTTGTTCTATAAGATGATCGTTCTCTATATCAGTCTTTGGACAGAAGTCAAAGACTGATGCAACATGATCAGCCTTCAGTGCTACAGTGGATCATGTGGCAGATGAAATAGCAGGCTTCTGTACATTTTTCAAACTTTTTTTTTAACTTTTTCAAACTTCTTAAGCCATTTTTCAAAAACTTCACTAAATTCCTTTAGGACAGTTAGGGCCAACTTTTATGGCAGGTGTGCCATAAGGTAATGCCTAAACTCTCCCTGAGTGCTACTTCAGTCCCCTTCTCCTGGCTGATTTGCTGCTCTCCTTTCTTCCCCCTGTCCTATCTGTTGCTGTGTTCCCTGCTCCCTCCCTGATCTGCTGCATGCTATAGAGATGCTATCCATACCACTTATAACATGTTTGCCATAGCTTGACCACCCCTGCTTTGGGACATCTTAGATGGTGTTGATTACAATGCTGAACACTCTTACTGATTTAGTGCCTAGTGCCTTGAACTATTCTCCCTCGATCCCTGTCCTTTGGCAGTTATGAGACAGAGGACCCCCTCAACCTTCCTGTAGTGGATGCTAACATAACATTTTCTTTTGAAGTCAACAGTCTGTTTATTGTAGTTGACAAATCTTGGTTTACATGGAAAAATAAGAGGACAGTTTTAAGGTTGTAGCAATTCATTTGTCTCTGCTGAAATGAAGGCAAATCTCCATGATGCATGAAACACTTTGGAACACCACTGTAGTGTAGGTCTTCTTCTGTATGGGTGGTGTTTCCATTCTACTGACAACTCTAGGATGTTCCAGTAAGTGTTCAGATCAGTAATAGATCAGCAACAGTGTTTGTGGCAGTCAGAGGCATGCCCTCCTTGACTCTTAAAACACAGAATAAAAAATCCATCTACTGGCAGGAGTGAGCACACACCCCACTCAGTATAAAATTTGCATCCTTTGGCTTCTCTTTGTTAAAGCCTGGATGCTCCTGTACGCTCTGTTGTATTTGACTTGCCTTTTATAATTGCTTGACATTGCCAAGCTCTTATGGGCTTTGTTTGCCCTCAGGAATGGAAGATTTCTTGGTTCTTTGATGGGTTGGTTCCCATGAATACGGTTACCATATTTCCAGTATCAAAAAAAGGACACCTGTGGGGGGCGGGGGAAGGAGAGGAGACAGGGAAGGGATATATGATTGTGGCGGGACAGTGATATGCTTGTGCCCTGCCTCTGCCCCTCACTCCTAAGCCACTGCCCCCACCCCAACCTGCTGCTGCTTCTCACTCCTGACCCACTGTATCCTACTCCCCAGCCTTGCTGGTGCCCCTCACTCCCAACCCTCTGCACCACCCAGCCCTGCCGGTGCCCCTCACTCCTGATTTGCAGTCCCTTGCACCCCCACTGCCCAGCCCTGCTGCCCACACAACTCGCATATGCTCTCTCACCTGCTAGCAGCTGCTCTGGCTCTGCGCACAGAGCACATGATCTCCCGACAGCCAGTCATCTTTTCCCGTTGTCCCCAGCCCCAAGCAGCCAAGCTAGAAGTGCTGGGGAAAAGCAGAGGCAGAGCAAAACTCTAGACATTTGCTTGCATTGTGAAAAACCTGCCTGGATGGAGGACAGGAGTCCATAAAAAAAGGACATGTCCAGGAAAACCCAGACGTGTGGTAATCCTAAGAGTGAAATTAATCCCTGTGCACTGCTGGTGTTCTTTCTGTTCCTGTCTCCACCTGCTCTCCCCTGGGGCAGAAAGCCTCCTTGCTGCTGTGTTGCCTAGCAGCTATTGTTGATGGATGGCTGTGGGAAGCAATTTACAGAAGCCATGAAAGCCTGGACCAGAGGAACTGTGCACAAGTGTTGTTACTTGCTTGTAGCAAGTGGAAGTAGCACATGGTCTCTTTCTTTCTCTCCTAGGCTCTTAGTGGGGTTTATTAGTTGTGTTGGTGTGTATTGGTTTAGTATTACCGGGCCTCTGAGTGGTTGACAAGGCAAGATGGCTGCTGACTAGGAGCCAGACTATGATTTGGCCTCAAGAGTATAATAAAAAGCAGCTGGATGAAAAGACCTGGGTTTCCTTTTCAAACAAAAACTAGGTACACTTTGTTACAGAGGAAACGTTTTGAAATTTCAAAACCCTGCATCCATCTGATATATGAGTTTTAGGAAATGGAGCTCAAAGCATTAATAACAGCTGCTTATCAAGAAACTGTACTTATTTGTATGAGCACCACATCCCTCACCTTGGTTGACACTGGTGGTGGAACTGGGGGGCTTCAGAGGTAAAACATGAATCTAACTTGAACTAGGACAAAAAGTGCTGTAATAGTTTCATCTTCTTGGGATCTAGCAAAATAGGGATGCATAATACACATTGAACTGCAGGTGATGCTAAGTATCTTGTAAATGAATAGGGCCTAATTATGCTGAATATTTAAATAGATTCTACACAATCAACTAATCCTCTTCCATCTATTCTTCTGTTCAGCTGAGCAATAGCATACGGGATTTTCATTTAGATACCGCTGGCTCTTACATTCCATCAATCTGCTTGTTAAAAATGTTGGATTTATGTGCTAGTCTAGAGTCACGAAGGGTTATTATGCTCTCTGACACTTTAATGAAGTCAGTGTGGAATTGGCCCCTTGTGTATCGCGAACACTTCTTATTTATGTAGTGAGAAGATTTAGGCAACTGCCTTTTGTAACTGAAACATAGATTTCATTGTTTTAATTTATATTACAATATATATATGCAGAAAGCAACCATCATATTACCTAAATATGCTCTGTACTTTTAGAAAATGCCGCTTTTATCTATTCAGTCTTTTACCACGAGTGATGAATCAATATGGTATCGTGCTACCCAATTAAATATTTTGATCAGTATTCAGTCAGAAAGTTCTCTTAACATTGTAACCAAAATAATGATCCAAAATAATGCCAATATTTTGCATTTCTCAAGTTTACAGATACTCTAATCATACAAGTAATATTTAGCACATTTTGCCTCTATTAAAAACATTCTACATAAAAATGAAAGGTTTTAAAATATTTAAGAAAGGAACTTGCTTTAAATACTTGATGGATATGAATACAGTCCAATTTGGCAATTGTAGCTACAGTGTAGAAACAATCCTGTAACTTTTTTCCCCCTCTCTACTAACTGTGACTAAGAGGGAGTGTTTTCTTCTTCACAATAAGAGGAAATCTCATTTGTTGCACTAAAACTTTTAATGTTATTTCTGCAAGCACTGCTTAAAGACAAATTACAATACCAAACACTGATTTAATGGAAAAAAACATGAATTGAATATGGGAAAATGGACAATTTAATAATATGAATACAATTTTATTCATCTCCATTATTTTTATGTAACCATATATAAAAATAATGTTACTAAAGAATTTGTTTTCTTTGAACTAAACATAATGTTCCCACAGAGTATTCTTTCAATATCAATCTGGTGCATTACAATAGGTTAGATCCTCCCATCTCTTCTGCCATCTAAGATTGTCATTTTTGTAAATTTTGACAGTTTAAAATACAAGAGGAAGATCTGGATTTCAGGTCTGTGTCCTTTATCCTGCAACATGAAAATCCATTGTAGTCTTCCTGTGAACTTCAGTAATTTCTGTGTTTCTAGTTGATACATCCATAGTGAATTATTGAGGTAGAATTTAAAAAGGTAAAAAAATAAATGAGAAACAGCATTACTAGTTCACTTTTGGCTGATCTATTTGTAAACTAAGGTGCTATATATAATTATAGATATAGATAGATACAGATATAGATTTAATACTGGAGCGACTCCATATTTAAAGGAAGAAACCCTATATTTGCAAGGGTCTGTATCTGATAATATTTTCCATCTGAATTCTACTATCCTATATAAAGTCATTCAAATATTTGTGTATAGTTTTTGTAATGTGTTGTCTTTACAATAACTGTATATTCACTGATTTCCCTAGCTAAACTTGCATGACTGATACACTTGTTTACAGAAGAAAGGAACTGAAGAGTCTGCCCAAATTGGTTTGCATTTTCTATCAGTTAGTAAACATTTAGAACTTTCAAATATATGGAGGACTAATAGTGTTTCATTGCTACAGGAATGGAAACCAGAAGGTTGGGGTTCTATTTCCAGCTTTGCAAATGACTGTGTGTCCTAGGCAAGATAGCCTTTATGTGCCTCAGTTTATTAGTCTGTAAAATGGAAAGGATAATTTTGCTTTACCACACAAGAGTATTGTAAATGTTAACTTTTTACGCTAGGGACAGACATTCAAATAGCCTGAGTCTGACTTGATTCAGTCTTTGCAGGTTAGTCTAACCCATTCAGTCTTTGCAGGTTATGCTGCTTAGCCCAAGAGGCAGACTCCTCCCACCCAGGGCAGGGGGAGGCTCTGTTTTATGCTGGGGGGAACTCTTCCCCCTCCTCTTCTTCCCCCCAGAGGGACAGCGGGAGTGTGGAGCTCCGCTGGGCAGGATGTGGGTGTGGTGGTGTGAGGGAGGGTACAGATTGTAGGGGCCCCCATACACTCCCCCCATGGCATGCAACCCCCATTGCCTGGCAGCAGCAGCAGGTGGGGAAGTTAGGGCACTTGTACCCAGTGCAGGCACGACTCCAGCCAGCTCTGTGCAGGGAAATTGGAGCAGAGGGATCCTGCCTTATCCCCACAGCTCTGTTCCCTGAGTCTGCAGCTCCAGCACTTGCAGTGGAAGAAGCCCCGCTGCTTCCCTAGCCCCCTAGCACTCTCCTGGGAGAGCAGGGAGCCCTGCCCCCTGCTTCCACATGGAGTCCAGCATGGGGCTTCCCCTCCGCGAGTGTGGCTCTGTAGGTGCTCAGTGCAGAGCCGCGGGTATAGAGGCAGCCAGCACTGCACTGGGGGTGAGGAGTGCAGCCCCACACAGCCTGCCTGGCCACTGCAGGTTCAGGGAGCAGATCTGTGGGGATAAGACAGGCTCTGTTCCCTCCCCCTGCACAGCGCTGGCTGGAGCCATGCCTGCACTGGGCATGAGCACCCTGACCGCCCCACCTGCTGCTGCTGCTAGGCAGCAGGGGCTACACACTGTGGGGGACTGCGTGGGGGCCCTTCCACCTTCCACCTTCCCTCACACCTCACACACCCTCACCCTGCCCAGCTGAGCTCCGTGCTCCTGCTGTCCCTCTGGGGAGAGGAGGAGGAGGGAGAAGATTTCTCTCTAGCATGGAACAGAGCCTCCCCCTGTCCCTCCCACCCCTGTTCTGGGGCTGGGGATCATTGCATGGAGCCACCCCCACCCCTTCCCAGCCCTGTAGCAGTAGAGGGGAAGGGGAGGAGGAGGAGGAGAGGGAAGAATCCCCCCCAGCATGGAACAGAGTCCCCCTTCCCACCCTGTGGGACAACCAACCCAGCATGGCCTAATTAAGGTGAAGGGGGCAGGGAGACAGGTTAATCCCTCCCTCTGTCCCTTCCCGGCAGCTGGGGTCTGCCAGCTCCAGGGATCACTGCTGCAGTGATCACTTTCTTTAAGAGGGCCATGCTAGGTGGTATCTCCGCTAGGGTCAGTCCCTGCTGTGGCTAGAGAGCAGAGGGGCAGGGGCAGCCCTGGCTCTGGAGCAGAGAGCCCTGCCCAGTCCAGAGAGGATGCTGGGGGAGTCTGGTTTATCTTAAACCAGCAAGGGGTCTGGGACAGACATTGAAACTGGTTTGAGCCAAATCTGATGCTACATTCAACCAGGTTTGTCTCCAACCCATTTTGGCCATTTTGAAACTGGTTTATGTGCTCTGAATGTCTGTTCTGGTACAGGTTTAAACCGGTTTCTGATCACTTAAACTGGTTCATGTGTAATGTCTATCCCTAACCTTAACGCCTTTTGGAATAAATAAAGCACTTTGGAATCTAGGGATGGAGTATGCTATAGAAATGTAAAGGTTTGCTTTTAATATATGCTTTGTTCAGATGGGTTTTAAAGTATGATCTGTTAATGTAGTAAGTAGATCTCTTACTTAGATAAAATAAATCCAAAAGAAGAAAATACTGATTCATAGCAGATGCAAAAATAGAAGCAAAACACTGAAGAGGTCTGCTGTCAAAGTTGATAAATGGTATATGTTGGCATTTCAGCCATCATTATCATTTGTCCACAACATCATCTTAGGAAAGGTAATTTAAACCATAATGTTACACAGAGAATTTGTGTGAATCCTCAAATGAGAATTTGTATGGCACCTTTATAGAATGAGAATTAGAGAATTAAACACAAAATTGTGTGCAATAGATACTGTGATTTATAGGATTAAATGTACTGATGGAGCATTGTGGGTGGCTGAAACTAAATATGCACTTCAAGTGAAGATTACAGAACATAAAAATGCCATGCCAAAACGAGGACAAAATATCACCCGTGACTATACATTTTGCTGATGAGAAACATGAAGTAACATCTTGTAATACAATATCCAGGAAAGCAAATATAGGTAGTGGCAAGAAATGTATTGAGAAAAATATTATGAAAAGAAAGAAAATGTTCCCAAACCAGGCCTTACAGATCTGAATATTCAGTTATTGAAAAAAATCTGAATAAGTTACTGTGTAAGACAGAACAAGTTATTTGGGTGCCTTAACTATATGTTTTTTATCTTAGCATATTCAGATTTATTTGATGTAAAACCTTTGCTCTGAATGCCTTAGACTTGTAATGTTTGGTTTGGGAATAATTAAAACATTTCTGTGTTGTGGGCTCATTGCTTTTGTTTGGCAAGCCTGGCTTGGAGAAGGACACTTTGGACTGGTGGAACATTTCCACCAATCAGGTAACAGCTGGGAGGGGCTTGCTCCACCCATGCTCACTGGTGGGGGTATGCAAGGAGCCCCTGGACCTGATTGAAGAGTGCGCTTTGCAGGTCCAGCAGACTTCAGGGCCAGGGCCTCTCATGTAAATAAAAGCTCAGTGTGCTCAGCTGGTGTGTGAAGACGGTGTGTGGATCAGCGCATGGAGAGCCAGCCATGGGAGCAGCTCGAGGCTGCTCAGGCCCTACATGGTGCACAGGTTGGTGCATGGAGAGCTGGCCCTGGGAGCAGCTTGAGGCTGCTTAAGTTAGCCCTGGGTCTAGGCTGGATAACCAGAGCCTTGCAGGTTGGCTTAGCATTAAACTAAAAGAGCCCGGTGCCCATAGCAGGGCCCAGGAAGGGGAAAGACCACTGGCATGAGGCTGGGGAACCAGAGCCAGTGAGGGCTCATTCCCATAGGAGCTCCCTGGGTGCCCAATGCAGGGCAGAGGACCCAGAGGGAAGAACCCTCAACTCAAGGCCAATGGCTCCAGGAGGCCTGGGATGGTATGGAGACCCAGAGGCCAGATCAACAGCCAGCAGAGGAAGGACCATGAATTACCAGGAACCCAGGTCCTGCTGAGGAGGTAGTCTGGGCAAGGGACTCTGAGGTGAGTGGGACTAGGGGGAGAAGACCATATCCTATTTGAGGGACCAAGTGGTTGGAACCCAGATAGGGTGTGTCTAATATCTGGTAGAGTTACATTTCCTATTCAGTATCTATTGTTATTGTTGGTGTTATAAAAAGTTGGGTGTATTAATTCTGTATAATGGTCTCTGTAAGGATGTCTTTATTAGCTAACTCACTTGTGGCATAAACTTGCTGGATTGACTGTCCAGGGATCCACCCCTCTTCTGGGCCTAAGGTATGGGTACCTACCCGAATGCCCTCCCTAGGGCTGATTTTCCTCTTGCTAATAGACCTTTATATGTATATTTGTATCTGTAGCTGTAATTATATCTGTCTTAAAGAGTTTTTTATATATAAATGTTGGTAACTCAATAAATTGTATATAGTTAAGAAACAAAAGATGCATCTCAAGCCGGTCCAGAGAGGTGATACTTCCCCTTTGTGCAACTTTGGTCAGACCGCAGTTGGAGTACTGCATCCAGTACTGGGTACCACACTTCAAGAGGGAGGTGGCTAGGCAGGAGAGGGTTCAGAGGAGGGCCACTCGCATGGTGAGAGGGCAGCAGGACAGGCCCTATGAGGAGAGACTGAGGGACCTGAACCTGCTCAGCCTCAGCAAGAGGAGGCTGAGGGGGGACCTGGTGACTGCCTACAAACTCATCAGGGGAGATCAACAGCAAATATGTAAAGCCCTTTTTTCCCCAGCACAACCTGGACTGATGAGGAACAATGGTAATAAGCTGATGGAGAATAGGTTTAGGTTAGAGATCAGAAGGCAATATTTTACAGTTACGGTGGCCAAATCTGGAACCAACTTCCCAGGGAAGTGGTCCTCGCCCCTACCTTGGGCAAATTCAAGAGGAGGTTGGATGATCACCTGTCTGGGGTCTTGTGAACCCAGCATTCATTCCTACCTGTGGCAGGGGGTCAAGCTAGATGATCTGTTCAGGTCCCTCCTGACCTTAGCTACTATGAAACTATAATCCTATAAAGAACTTTTGGCCTGGACTAACTCTATAGAGGAAAGAGGGAGCTGCTCAAAATTCCGGCATTCCTCTAACAGCACCCCCTCCTGCCTACCCACCCCACCCAATTGAGAATAGGGCACACCCTTGGGTGTACCTGGGTTACATCTGTAATATTTTGCCCTTCACATTTACTGATATTTACTCTTAAACTTCATTTTAACATATCTTTTTATCTAATACTGCATATTAGAATAATTGTTTGCTTACATTTTACATGACTCCACAAATCAAAAAATGAGTATACTGTTTGCATTAAATAGGATTATAGTTTCATAGTTGGTAGGGTCAGAAGGGACCTGAGCAGATCATCAAGTCCGACCCCCTGCCTTGGCAGAAAAAAGTACTGGGGTCACACGACCCCAGCAAGGTGTTCATCTAACCTCCTCGTAAAGACCCCCAGGGTGGGAGCCAGCACCACTTCTCTTGGAAGTTAGTTCCAGACCCTAGCTGCCCTGACCGTGAAGTAGCGCCTCCTGATGTCTAGTCTGAATCTACTGTCTGCCAGCTTGTGACTGTTATTTCTAGTCAATCCTGGTAGTGCTCAGGGGAACGGAGACTCCCCCAATGCCTGCTGGTCCCCTTTGATTATATTGACTTGATTTGGATTTTTTTTACTGTTATCCTGTCTTTGGACCAGTGTAATTGTAGAAAAATATTACTGATTTCATATTTGTGCAAATAACTTTTAATTTGTTATCCAATATAAATACAATGCAGTCTTTCAAATTTTTTTCTGGGAAAGAAAACTATGATTTGGAATACTAGCTTTAACTACTCCTTGGGTTCCCGTGGAGCTATGCCAATAAATGAACATAGAGTATTTAGAAAAATGTTGTGAGAATTCTTTGAGATATCTTGGGAACTTCGTGCAATCATTGAAACTGAGAAAGGTAATATAATAGCAGTGGAATAAAAAAGGAAAAACCATAAAAATTATTTTTTAAAATGAAGAAATCAAAAATAGGTGAAAATTACATAGAGGCACTCCTGAGGTGGCCTTTGACTCCTACAATGGCATCCTCACAAGAAATTCAGCCTTTCTGTTTTGTTTTTATAAGAATGAGATGCAACGGAGAGACTCATATCAAACAAGAACCATATAAGAAGAATCTAACTAAGAACAGCGTAGACATGGCTAACCAGACAAAATCAAATGCAACTCAATGACTCAGTGATCTGTACATCTTGCCAGGTCAGTGTTGTCACCTCATTTCTGGTACCTATGATTGAGTGAGAAGTATAGGTAATTAGGCTCAAATATATCTAGTTTTAATTTGCACCTGAAAGTATTTTTAATTTTAGTCTCTGTACTAAAAAATATTCTCATATTCACTTCAGATATTCAAAATAAGCGACATATTTGGGAATCAATAATTCTAACAGAAAACAAATGCTTAGTGATCATCAAGTGGTTAAGTACCATCAACTGTTAATCGTAGTGTAATACCATGACAAAACCAGAAGTGTTATTTTTTGGGCACAGAGGGAGTGATCTGTCATTGAGCAGGGAGGTAATGGTCTCATAAAACTGAAGAGACTTTAAATAGAATATCCTTCGCTTAATAATACTAAAAGGAGAAAGGCAAATAGAAATAATTCAGCTGTGAACTAAAATAACTCCGGATCCTGATATCTATCAAAAGAAAGTGTAAGTCCATGAGGAAAGAAAAATAACTGAAAATATGTAGGTTACCATTTTAGCTTTTGGAAGGCATGCAGTGCAGGGCAACAAAAATGAGCAGGGGACTAGGAGGCTAGTTATGAGAAAAGTCTGAAAAAACTAGAATATTTAGCTTGGAGAAGAGAAGACTTAATTCATGTGAAGACGAAATGAGAGGTGTGTGTGCACAAGACTTTAAAGTGGGATAAATGCTTTTGCACTGCTTTAATGGTGTCGGTGTTTGCATGCTTCGGCAAGGTGTTGCGCGTTAATTCTAACTGCTGTAGGAAATTCGGTGGCATAATGCACCTTAAATGACTAGGGATGCAGCAAACTAAACCTCCTTCAAGGACCTCCTTCCTAAAACTCCTGCTACTGCTACAGCCATGGAGCAAAGAATTGGGCTGCGTGCAGCTCCACAGCTCTGCAGGAAGCCCTGCAGGCAGCCTGGGAAAACAGACTCCACCCAAGAAGAGCCTGATCTTTTCTTTTCCCCCCTGGAACCTGCCTGCCTGCCTGAGCTGCGTAGCGGCCCAGTGCTTTTCTCCACAGCTGTGGTGGCCCCTGGGACTGCCCAAGCTGGGTGCCGCCTTGGGGAAGCTGCCATGGAGGGAAGCACTGTCTTCCCTGTAGCCCAGGGACTGCTCCACCTGCCAGCAGCTCACCCTCCCCTCCCTGCCGGAGAGGCAGGTAAGTCAGCAGAGTGTGTGCATGACACGGGGGTTTAATCAGCCCTAAATTGAAGCTGTGTTTCTTAAAACCCACCGCTTCAGTTTAGGGCACCGTTTCATCTACACATGCCTTGAGGTAGGATTTGATAATAGTCTTCAAATACTTGAAGGTTGGTTATTGAGAGGATGGAAATTAGCTTTTCTCTGTGGCTGTAGGACACAGGACTAGAAGCAACAGCCTCAAGCTGCAGCAGGGGAAATTTTAGGCTGGTGATTCAAAGGAAATTTCTACTTTTGATTGAACAAGCTACCTAGAGAAATTGTGGATTCTCCATGCTTGGAAATTTTCAAAAGCAGATTAGATTTTTGTGGGGATGGTTTAGTCATGGGTGATACTGTCTTGAGTAGGGGCCTGGATTAGATCAGTGCTTCTCAACCCATGGTATGTGTACCTCTGCAGGTACGTGTACCCCCGCATACCCCCGTGTTTTGCGTTTGGCCCACCCTCCTGCCTGCCAGGCTGGAGGTGTCTTTGCCTGTTTGGGCTGGAAGTTCCAGCCAGCCTTCCCGCTGCATCTACTGCACTGGGGCAGGGAAGCGGGCCCCACGCAGGCTGTGGTCCGCAAGGAAAAAAGTGGGACTCAGCTCATGGCAGCGAAACCAGAAGTGTCACAGTGGGGACTTCTGGTTTTGGTTTTGCCGCATCAATCAACAGGTGATACATAATGTACCAAAGCTGAGAACCACTGAATTAGATGACTGTCCTTGTGAGGTTCCTTCCAGCTCTTCTTTCCTACAATTTAATACCTTCCATAAGTATCTTCACAAAAGAAACAGAATGTTCATGGTGGCGCAAAGGAGGGTATTTTCAGGCATTTATACAATATTTAGGAGGGGGAAAACAGAGAGAAATAATCTATGAGTTTTTGCTAATGATGAGGAACTGCTCCAGGGGGGAAAGACTGTATTGTTTTGATGTTATTAAAATAGTAAAAATGCTGGAGGATATAGTAAACTGAATGGCTCTACACTGACAGACAGCCCCCCATTTCCTGAACCCCGCATTCTGCAAGCTGGTCCTGGTGCCAGTTTTATCAGTGCTTGCCAATGCCGGGAGCCAAGGAAGTAAGCCTTGATGGGAGGAGGGTGGGAGGAACGGGGGTATAGGTTCACTGCCCACATGCCCCCTTTATCTTGCCAAACCCTCCTGTACCCCATCAGACCCCACCTGCCCCCCTGATTCCCTCTGTGGATGCTGCCTGCCCCCTTATTCCCTCCTGTGGATCATGCTTGGCCCTCCCCACAAACCCCCTTTTTCCCCTCCCTGAGCCTGCTTGCCCCCCTCAGTCCTCTCCACTAGCCCCCATCCTAGCTTACCTTAGATCAGGTGGCTATTTTTAATTCAATCTAACCTCCCCAAATGTCTGTAGTTAGTCTTTATTTGCATTTTTAAAGTATTTTTCATTGGAAAAAAAAAAAACATTTTATTCACTATGTATAGACTCCCAAACACTAATTTTCCTCATCTTTATATTGCTCCATATAAATACCTAAGTGCCTGGGGTCATCAAAATACATACTACAACTACAATATTGTTCCTAAACTAAATAATCTGTTTTGCTGCTTTGAAATATTTCTACCTTGTCATCTTTGGAAGACATGCTCAGTGCTTTAACAATAGCATATGGTTCTATTCATACTGGTCTGTTTACTGTGTTCACACTGCCTGGCTGAAAATTGGCAGGTACATTTCAAGGTTAGTGGTCATAAAAAAAATTATTTTGAAGTGTGCTTTTTGGAATGCTTTGAACACCAATTTCATCATCACTGACTTTGAATTTACACAGATAGTAGAAGTCAGAGATCTTTACCAAGTGCTCAGTGTGATTATTGTATTCTATAAAAATAAAACTGCATGAGATGTAGCCTAAAATACTTTACATGTTTCCTGTGAAGACTGCATCAAATTAAGAGGTGAACTAAAAGGTGGTACCTGATGCATAGCCGATATAAATATTATCAGTAATGTAAAGAAAAGCGTGGGCCCTAGATGCACGTTATTTTTGTAATGCTAGTTTGTAGAACTACAAAAGTAGATCATGATATGGGCGTCCACACCTCCACAGCTCTCTGGGTACAGCTCAGTAAAGTTACTGCAAAGGCATACTCTGTAGCCAGGGGGAGATCTCCTTAGCTCCCCTGCCCCCAGAGTAGCTAAGAAACTGCCTGAGACAGCAAAAGCTTATCAGGCAGTTAGTCTGCTATCCAGTCAGTTCCTCTGCCGTGGCAAACCCATTACCATTGCCACCTAGCAGTAATGGTGACAGGGTTGCCATCAAGCCAGGGTTGCCATCAAACATTGAATGGTAGAGCTTTTTGGACCTCTCCTGGCTGCTGTTGGTGTCTCGTTAGCTGTTTCCAACTGGTGGCAATGGCTGAGGGTTTCCTGACAGCTTGCTGGGTGGGATACTGGGGTACATTAAATTATCCTGGAAAAGTTTCCCACAACTAAGTTGTTGTTTAAAACAGCAACTTTTCTGTCACAGATCTGCTATTGTGACACATGGCCCCATTTTTGTAGTGTGACAGAAGTGTGAATGTGGAAGCTCACTTTCACACGAAAACAGTGTATATATAGTAGGACAAATGTGATAGAGCCTTGCATAGAGGGCAGAGGAAGTTATAAAATGGAAGTAAGCTAACCGGAAATGTGACTTGCAAGAGGAGTGGTTTGTAATGTATATTAACCAAAAATGAATTTTTTTACTCATATTTTCCCTATTTTGTCTAAATGACTGAGGATTTTAGACCCAGACTGTCAAAGCTGAATATCGAAGCTGCTAGACTCCATATTTAAGCATCTTGTTTATTGATCTTTCTGCATCTGTTGTTTCTTGTTCTGTGTTTGGATAGTGAGCTCCTTGTGGCAAAGATGCTCTTTCTGTTTTGTATTTCTAAAAGTGCTTTGCCCAGTGGGGCAACATAAAGTTCAGCCATAATATAAGCAAAAATGTGTTCTGATTTTCAAAAGGACTGAACCTTAAATATTCATATTTTAATGAATAGAATCAGTAAGCTTTCAGCCATTTTGAGAAGCAGGCCACCTACTTAAATTGCTCCCCATTTTGGAATTTTTGAACTCAGCAAATTCCATGAAAGATCATGCCTTGTAACAGTAAAGCTCAATAGAGTGCTTCATAACTGTATTGAATAAAGCAATATTTAATATTAAAACAAAGCTTATCTTTGTTGCATCTAAGGCAAAATCAGATCTGAAAGAAGAAGAAACACCCTGTAAGAGAAGGCATTCAGTAAACATGCTCCCAAAATTTGCACTATTTTGGGTTTTGATTTATAGAAAAGATTGTCAGTCAGGTGATAAATTCTGTTTTTCATTGTACAGCCATTGGAACATGATGCATTTTTACATGTGCTCCAGGGGGAAAGAAGGTGCTTTAATTAGAGCGGTTCTGAGATCTGCTTTAATTATAGCATGCACAGTGTCTTGTGTATTAGCACCCCTGTGCTTCAAAATGGCAGCAGGGGTGCTTTAACTAAAGTTCATTGAGTGAGCTTTAGTTATAGTGTCCCTGCTGCCATTTTGAAGAATGGGGACGCTGACACACGAGACGCAGAGGGTTGCTGGAGTGTGCTAATGCGCTCTGATCCTCTGTAATTACAGCACGTTGGAGCAGCCTCCCGGCATGTCTACAGACACCCTTGGAGCTTTACTCTATAACCTGAACAGATTGAACATAAATATCAGTTCATTGTTAGAAAAGACCTCTATTTCACTGACTGACCTGGCTTGTAGACTAGGTAGTTGTGAAATTCAGTGTTGTGTGGTAAAGCTTCAAGGTGCATTTCCTGTTGCCACTTTAACTTAAATGACCAGAGTTGCTATTCCCAGTGTAAGGAAAGGTGAGAGGGAGAAAGAAGAAAGAGGACGCATCAGGAAAGAAGTGTGCTGGGAGTCAGGGAAGCAGAGAGACCGATTAGCTGACAGCTGGCACTAATTACTTGTGTGGGCCTGGCTGCCATTGGCTTAACTATCTCCAGCTGCTCGCAGTTATCTGTATATAAGCATCAACCCTTCCACCACAGCTGTCTACCTGGATAGTATGGGCAACTGGTGCCTTCCGGGTCTGGGGGAGTGCAGTATAGGCCTGGCTGGCAGTCTCGGCTCGGTGCAGCATAGGCCTGGCTGACATATGCTGCCCAGTTCAGGCCCAGTGAGGTAGGCTTGACCTCTCCTTCAAAGTTTTCTTTTTGCAGTGTCTGCCCAGCAGAGCTGGGATTGGGACTAGGACTGTAGGGGTACAGTATATGGACAAAAGCCACAGTTAACCCCTCAAGGCCGCCACATAGAAGTGGGGATCAATCTATACTGTAGTGTCACAAGGAGCAACAAGGGGCCCCTTGCAATACAGAGGGACTCACACTCTCAAGCAGCTTCCCACTACCCAGCAAACCCAAGGTGCAGCCCAAAGGACCCCAAAGGTGAAGCCTCCTCCCCAGTCCATTGGTGATGGGCAGGTATAAGGGTGCAAGCCCCTGGAACCGCCTTTCGGGTGAGCCCCAAGTCCCAGACTGCCTGGCATGGGTGAAGCCTCCCCAGGAGGGTGCAATCTATGAACTATGCCTTGTAGTTGGTAGTGTTTTAAATTGTATTTAGTGTTTTCCTTTGTTTTCTTTACCTTTGCTTTTTGTAATAAATTTATCCTCTGTGTTTACACTGCTTGCGAGGAGGCGGGTTTTGTTTGTGTGGGACACCCTACTAAATTTATATAGTGTTTCCCAGGTGGTCTGGGTGGAGCTTGAGCCAAGGTAAAATATATTCAGACCTCAAAATTGACCCTGGTCCTTGCTGCTACCAACTGGTGTCCAGCAGAAGTGTTACAGGTATCAGATCCCAATCTGCTCCTTGCTTGTGTGAGGGGAGTCAATTTTTAGTATCCCAAGCCCTTTTTCCATACTTGTACCTATGTTATATAGCTTTAAGTTCAAGTGAATTTAACAGAATTATACATTTCATGGACTGCTTATGTAGATTAGAGTCCTTCAAAATAAAAGTTGTTCTTCAGCTATTGCTTACTGTTGTCTTTTTAAAACAATCTTGTAACGTCATATTTCCTTCTAACTAATAAATAAAGAGTTCTCAGAAATAGGTGGTTTCTCTAAGTTTATATTGGTTTTAACAAACAGAAAAGATGGATCCGAAAGGAAATTCAGAAAAATTCAGAACCCTAAATAACTTGTGAAAGGTCAATATTATTGTAGAAATCCAGTGACTGAGAATGACGAGATATTCTCTACAGTAACTCTAATTTGTTTTGTCAAATCTTATAGTAGGTAAATGAACATACCTTTTTGATTGTGATGCCAAAACAATCTAAGTTGAAACAGATGTCTTTCCTTATAAGCTTTTATTGTCTCTGAAACTGAGATAGGAAATTATTGAAGTGTAGCCAGAAAGACAATTAAGCTAATCACAAAACCAGACCTGAAACAGTATAATTTTTCTATTGTATAGAAGCTCATATTTAGCTGATGAATTTATTTGAATCTGTTTTCATGTTTTACTTGAATTATGCCTTTGATTATGGCTATCTCAACAGTAATAAATTGATTTACTACGTGCTAATTGAATGACAACCTGGATACCAATAAACATCAAAACCTAGAAACCAAAAAGATTAACTCTAAGTGTACTCTAAGAGACTAAAGAGATTTAACTTTAAGTGAGCTAGGCAACATGTATACCATATTGCTTCTGGAACCATGGCTGAGAAAAAAGTCCTGCCAGTTTACTACTTCTCTGTGGGCACCATAGTCCTGCAGTTATTCAATGTAGATGGTCCTGAATACCCTGCATTCATATATACCATTCCTGGAACAGAGAATCTGAGCAGCACTAGGGTACATACTGAAGAACCCCTCCAAACTGTCTACTCTGCCCTGGCATACAGAATAGGAGCAAAAAATGTGGGGCTTCTGTATTTATGAAAATCCAAAGCTCTGTAGCAAAGTGATATAGATATAAAGGTGGCTAATCTACGCTATAGCCATATTGAAACTAAAAGCAGATGCGTAAAAGGGAGGTTCTAAGCACACGTATGGGAGAATAATGATGGTCGGTCAGTCTTGCTTTCTCAGAGTATGACACTATGTTTTTTTGATTGGGTCATCTTTTTACATTTTGCTATGTTCAACCTGTAGTTTGTCATTTCTTTCTTGACTATGTGGAACCTACCTCCTTGTCCTGGTTGGTAGTCAAGGCATATTATTTAACTAACATCTCTAGTGACTACTAGCATGGCAGGCTAGATTTTCTTCTAGAAAAATAAAAACAGCAGTTACAGTTACATATGTCATGAGTAAAAATGAAATAAATAAATTTGGTCTAAGTTCATGCCATGAAGGACATTAGTGTCAAGCTGCAATAGGCTACAAAGAGGACTGTACCCCAAAGAAAGAGACCCTTGATAAAGAGGGCTTTAAACCTAGATACAGAGTGGGGGGTGGGGCTGCGGGTGGGGGCTGCAGTCCCATCCCCACCCCCCTACTCCTTTGCAGCTTGTCTGATGCAGGACAGGCGTGGCTCTGGAGACCCCCCACCACCACCACCTGGAGCCACAGAAGCAGCAGCAAAAGGTGGGGGAAGGGGATGGAAAAGGATGTGCGGCTGAGCATGGAGGGAAAGGGGTGGGAGGGGTACCAAGAGTGGAGGGTGAGGGAAATTATCTGATTTGGGGACTTAAAGTCCCTGATTGTTCCTTCCATGGCATGGTCTGTCTGCCCCAGTGAGGGGTGGGGGAAGCTGCAGTCAGCTTCATAATTTTTGAATAAACAAATTTTGAATTTTTGGCATTGATCGCAACTTTTTTTTCAACAAAATGGAAACATTTTGCTTTGATTTTGAGCCTTTTATTTTCTTTAAAAAAAATGAAGCATAGGACCGTTGTTGCAGCAACAAATAATTTACAACTGAGTTATTGCAATATTTAATTTTAAAAATATATTGGAACTGTCTGTTTGGGAGGGGATGGTCATTTTTTTCCAAATGAAAAATGTAGGAAAATTGGTAAGTCTTCATTACATATTGAGTTCTGCTAAATCTGTATAATTTGCCAAAAAAACCCCCAAAACCAGAGCTTTATACAAAAACTTTTGACCCCTCTATGTAGGAGCAATAGTGAAGGTAATAAGAAGGCAAGACTACCCACCATGTTAGTGAAAAGTGATGATATATCACACTCACAATAGATGATACAAGCAGGCTCTCTGACTTTTGTACCTAAATAGAATGTTAGTCTCAGACAATAAAAATAACTTCACTTCAAAATTGCATAGGTTGAAATAATAAATGGTTTGCTTTCATATATATGTTCAGATATGTACTGAATTTAATGAAGAAAGCTGAGTCTTGTCAGTAGGGTGCAGTAGTTGCTGCTGCTGCTGCTGCAGCCAAAGTTATTTCAAAATATTTCCCCCTACACAGACAAGGAAACTTATAAAACTTCACTTGCAAAAGCCCCAAGGGATGAGGAAAAGCTGACCAGAACTACCCTCTGAGATCTTCTGAAGAGGAAGAAGTGAGTCCATTTACAGTCTGCTCTGGTCAGTTCCAACAGACATTCACAGATGAATAACTAGATCAAGATCAGTGGTATTAAAAGTTGTTGACAGACTTACAGAAAAATCCTAGGTGCCTGAATAGAAAGAAACAATTGACCATAGGTACCAACCCAGTCTAAGTTAATCAGGGACATTAAAAAATGTCTAACAGTTAAAGGCCAAAATATAAAACTCTGCATGGTAGGGAAGATTTGTTTCATGTTTTGAAGTATCCAAATATTGTTGGAAAGCTTATTAACTCTCTAGTCAGAATTTATTTGGATATCAGCTCTCTCCTTTTTTTCTTCACTGCTCCGATTTGAAACATTTCAAATGAGCACACTAAATTTAAGGGCACATGAGCATGTGTAAGACCAGAGCAGTCTTGGCTTATACTCATTTTCCTTATGACTTCTATTGAGACCAGATAGTGCCTGTCTCCCAACTTGTGTCAAGGAGCAGTTACCCACATGATTAGTTTCAGGCACATTTTCTTGTTAACCCCTGAGTGAGTGGGAGGAGGCGGCTGAGTGGAGCTGGGCTGGGTCAAGCCCCACCCAGGCACCTACTTCGCCCAGCCCCCCAGGGAGCCATGCGACCGGAGCTGCGTGAACAGACGGCGCAAAAAGGCGTGCTTGTCTGCTGGCATGTGAGTTAGCGCAGAGTTCGTGCAGGATTGTGCGTGGGAGGGCCCGAGACCCTGCCTGTGAACTCCGCAGTGTAGATAGTCCCAGCTGTAGCCAGCCTACCAGAGGCATGACATGGATGGGCATGCGTCGCACCCCAAGGGTCCCTCGGGCTCTGCAGCCCCCCCCCTGGCACCTCACAGACAGCCACCCAGGCAGAGCCCATGGTTCCAGGATCCACGCAGATAGAGCCCCTGGGTCTTGGCTGCAGGAGCTGCCTGTTGCTTTTTCAGGCTCTGGGGCCTGGGAGCATGGCCACCTCCCCTTGTGGGGTCTGCTCCCTTTTGGGGTCTCTGGCATGCCAGCTGGAGGAGTTCCAGGCCACAGTTCAGAGACTGTGTGCCATCAGGGACTGTGAGCAGGAGATCAAGTCTTACTGCCAGGCCCTTCTCCCCTGGGAGCCAGAGGGTAGATCACAGTCTCCCTCCAGGACAAAGGAGGACTCTGGGACCTCCCACTCTGTCCAGTCAGGGGCATGGACCAAGGTGGTCAAGGGTCCTAAGGCCTGCCGCACCAAGGCCCCTGCCCCACCAGAGCTTAGCAACAGGTACGCACCTCTTGCTGCTCCAGCAGAGCCTGCTGAGTTGCCAGCTCCCACAGGCAACACAGACTCAACTGCAGCTACCGCCCCCACTCTCCCCAAGACAAAACGTAAGGTGTTTGTTCTGGGAGACTCCATCCTGAGAGGGATTGAGGGGGCAATTTGCCACCCCGACCTCTTAGCCCGGGAAGTCTGCTGCTTCCCGGGGGCCCACATCCGGGACATTGCAGAGAAGATCCCAAAGCTCCTCCAGCCCACAGACCACTATCCTATCCTCCTTATTCATGTGGGCACCAATGACAGGGCTCGGAGCTCTCTCATCTGGGTTATGAGGCACCACAGGTGGTGTTCTTGTTGATCCTCCTAGTCTCAGGGTATGGGATGAGGAGGGAGAGGAGGATCCACGTAGTCAACCAAAGACTGCGGCGCTGGTGTCATTGGGAAGGCTTTGGCTTCCACGACCCCTGCCCTCTCTTTGGTGAGAGAGGCAGTGAGCTGCTGGGAAGAGATGGCCTTCATCTCTCTCCCCTGGCGAGGAGGCTCTTCTCAGCCAGACTGGCTGACCTGCTTCACCAGGCTTTAAACTAAGCCTGTTGGGGGACAGGGCGACTACTGCCACTGCTGGCCTGCTGAACAACCCTTGCAAAGCCAGCAGGCCAAGGCACTTAAGGGAGCCCACAATCTGTGGGCAAGGTAAGAGCCCCCAAGGGGACACTTGCCTGCCTATACACAAATGCCAGGAGCTTGGGGCACAAGCAGGAGAATTCACCCTCCTGCTCAGTGCAAATAATTATGATGTCATAGGGGTACTGGAGACCTGGTGGGACTCCACCCATGACTGAGACATGGGTATTGATGGCTATACCTTGTACAGGAGAGATTGTGTAGATAAAAGGGGTGGGGTGTAGTTCTCTATGTTAAGGAAAGCTACATGTCCCTGCAAGCTGATATTGGCAACCAAGGTGGATGACTGGAGACCCTCTTGGTTAAAATCCATGGGGAACATGGCACAGGGGATACAATGATGGGAGCCTATTACAGACCTCCCACCCAAAGTCAAGAGCTTGACCAGGAGTTTGCCCGGGAACTGGCTGAGGCCGCATGCTCCAGGACCATGGTTGTCATGGGTGACTTCAATTACCTGGACATCTTGTGGGAGGATCACTCAGCAACATCTGAGTGGTTGCAAAGTTTCCTCTCGCTGACCTCTACCTGACTCAAGAAGTCTATGGGCCAACGAGAGGCAAAGCGCTGCTTGACCTGGTATTGGCTACTGGGGATGACCTAATCAGCGACCTAGTGATCGATGGGAAGCTGGGTGACAGTGACCACAAGCTGATCACCTTCACCATCCTCCATAAAGCTGGCAAGTCAGTCAGCAACACAGATGTCCTTGACTTCAGAAAAGCCGACTTTACCAAGCTCAGGAGGCTGGTCAGTGAGGCGCTAGGGGACCATGACCCCAGGGAGAGGGGAGTTCAAGAAGAGTGGTTGCTCCTCAAGGGAGCGATCCTCAATGCACAAGCTAAGTCTATTCTATCATGGAGGAAAGGCAGCAAGAGGACAAAGCAGCCCCCCTGACTCTTCAGGGACCTAGCAGACCTCCTGAGGCTAAAAAGGAAGGTCTACAAAGGATGGAGGATGGGATTTACCTCCAAGGAGAATTATTCTGCACTGGTCCGGTCCTGCAGGGAGCAAACCAGGAAAGCCAAGGCTGCAACTGAACTCCAACTAGCTTTGAGCATCAAGGACAATAAAAAGTCCTTTTTCAGATATGTGGGGAGCCGGAGGAAAAGCAAGGGCAACATTGGACCCTGCTGAACCAGATGGGGCAACTGACAACTGACACCCAGGAAAAAGCCAACCTATTAAATGGTTACTTTGCGTCGGTCTTTCATCAGTTCCATGGGATGCCCATGCCCGCTACAGGACAGGGCGGTCCAGGTGAGGGAGATCCCCTGCCCTCCATTAATGCTGACCTCATGAAGGAACACCTTGAGAAGCTGGATACCTTCAAGTCGGCTGACCCCGACAATCTACACCCCAGGGGACTCAAGGAGCTGGCGAGCATCATAGCCCAGCCTCTGGCACAGATCTTTGAAAACTCCTTGCACTCTAGTGTAGTGCCTGAAGACTGGAAGAAGGCCAATGTGGTGCCAATGTTCAAGAAAAGGAGGAAAGTGGATCTGGCTAACTATAGGCCTATCAGCCTGACTTCTATCCAGGGGAAGATCTTTGAAAAGTTTATTAAAGAGGCCATCCTTAATGCACTGGCCAACGCCAACATCCTGATGGATAGCCAGCATGGGTTTGTTGCGGGTAGGTCTTGCTTGACCAATCTCATTTCCTTCTATGACCAGGTGACCTATCACCTGGACAAGGGAGAAGAGATTGATGTCATATATCTTGACTTCAAAAAAGTCTTTGATCTGGTATCCTATGATCAGCTCTTGGCATAACTGGCCAATTGTGGCCTTGGGTCCACCACGATCCACTGGATAGGAAATTGGCTCTGTGGTCAGACCCAGAGGGTAGTAATAGATGGAAGTCACTCATCATGGTGTCCTGTGACCAGTGGGGTCCCCCAGTGCTCTGTCCTTGGACCCATATTGTTCAACATCTTCGTTAATGATGTGGACATTGGAGTCAGAGGCAGACTGGCCAAGTTCGCCAATGACACTAAACTTTGGGGCAAAGCATCCACACCAGAAGATAGCCGGGTGATCCAGGCTGACTTGGACAGGCTCAGCAAATGGTTGGATGAGAACCTGATGGTGTTTAATACCAAAAAATGCAAGGTTCTCCACCTTGGGAAGAAAAACCTTCAGCAACCTTATAGGCTAGGCAGTGCTATGCTGGCTAGCACTAAGGAAGAAAGAGACTTGGGGGTCATCACTGACCACAAGATGAACATGAGCCTGCAATGCAATGCTGCGGCTACTAAAGCGACAAAAACGCTGGTTTGCATCCATAGGTGCTTCTCAAGCAAATCCCGGGATGTCATTCTCCCCTTCTACTTGGCCTTGGTGAGGCTACACCTGGAGAGTACTGCGTCCAGTTTTGGGCTCCACAATTCAAAAAGGATGCGGAGAAGCTTGAGAGAGTCCATAGAAGAGTCACGCACATGATCAGAAGTCAGGAAAACAGACCTTATGATGAGAGGCTGAGAGCCATGGGGCTCTTTAGCCTGGAAAAACGCAGGCTCAGGGGTGATCTGATGGCCACCTATAAGTTTATCGGGGTGACCACCAGTATCTGGGGGAACATTTGTTCACCAGAGCACCCCAGGGGATGATGAGGTCGAATGGTTATAAACTACTACAAGACCTTTTCAGGCTGGACATAAGGAAGAATTTCTTTACTGTCCGAGCCCCCAGGGTCTGGAACAGCCACCGGAGGTGGTTCAAGCACCTACATTGAACACCTTCAAGAGCAAATTGGGTGCTTATTTTGGTGGGATCCTATGACCCCAGCTGACTTCCTGCCCTTTGGGCGGGGGCTGGACTCGATGATCTTCCGAGGTCCCTTCCAGCCTGAATGTCTATGAAATAATTGGAATGAAGAACAGTTTGGCTGAGTACAGACCATCAAAAAACCTGAGGCTGAACCGATTCAATCTTCGCAGGTTAGTCTAAGCTGAGTAGATTGAACTGATAAGCAAGTGAACAGATGCTCACTTTTTATTCCAGAAATGCAGCCACAAGCCTGCAGTGGTGCAGGCCAGAAACAGGGGGGCGTTAGAGTGAGCTTTCCCTGCTCAGCTGAAACTTACAGCTTGGGTTAAGGCTAACCCACCTACTTGCAAGGGGGAGGGGGTTATGGGGAAGGTGCAAAGCACCCTGAGATGCTGGTGGACTGTGTGTTGAATCTGGAAGGGGTTTTGTAACAGAAGTTCAAAAAGCAGATTTACCTAAATCAGTTAAGTCTGAAACTACATCCCTCCAGGTTTATCTTAAATCGGTTTCAGGCATTTTGAAAGGAGTTTATATGCCCTGAACTTCTGTTGTGTTACAGATTTGAACCAGTTTCTGATCAGTTATACCAGTTTGTGTTATTTCTGTCCCTAGCCTTTGAGCAACTTGGAGGCGAATTTCACTTCAGAGGATTTGATTCCACAGCATATACTTCCTAAAATAATTTTCTGGCCCTCAGCTCAAAAATTGGTGATAAAGCAAGCAGGAAATACAATGAAAATAATACAAGGAAACTTCTATATCAACACTTGTCTCCAAAGCTTCATTTAGCAAGTCATTGTTTTACTTTTCTAGATGGACTCGTCACAACATGGCCAATGTGGGAATCTCTGATCTTAAATCAAGCCAATTAATATTTTTTTCAGACAGACAAAACCATGTTAAGTACAGCCAACTTCACATCAATTAACATTTAATTATCTTAATTTTTTTCAGGAACTCTGTTTACATTACAAACTCTCTATCTCCTTCTCATATACACACATGCACATGCAATCAGCCACGTGCTCTTTATTGCATATAAATGGATGGCAGCACAACAGGACAAGTAGATATGAAGTTTATATAATGCATCAGTACATATCTGAATCTTTTAAACACAGTTTAATGTGTATAACAATACTCCTTGTAGAGTAACACTTTGTACTTTAAATCCTCAATGCCTTTCTCTCTTTGCTAGTATAAAACAATGTTTTACCAAGAATGTATATCATATTTTTTTAGGTATAAAAGGGAATTTGTTTGCTTAAAGATCCTCTAGACAAACAAACCCACTAAAGTCCACTAAAAGCACTTTAAAGGTCTTATTTTGTTTTAAAAGGAAAGGAATCTAATTAATGTTAAGGAATGTAAATCAGACAACACTTTATTTGTTTAGGTAGGCAGTTATGTGATAGGGTGGAGGCAGGATATCCTATTAATCATTTTCCCCCTATAATTATAGGTCCTAATTAGCACTTAATGTTCACTGTTTACTGAAGCAAAACACCCACTGAAGTCAATGGGCTTTTTTGCCTTGTAAGGCCTTCTTCACTGGCCACTATAGTAATGCTCACAATGTGACATGTATATGTGTTTTAAATGCCTAAATGGATAGAATTGGTAGTATCATGGTGATCAGGCCGTGCAAAGCTTTGGTTCGTGATTCCATTCAGTGGAGATTTGGCCCAATCTGGTGGCCGAATCTCCGAATCCAAATCAAATCAGGAGACCCTTTAATCTCTATGAATTAAATTGGAACCCTCCAAATCGATTTGGAGAGATTTGGCGATTCACATAAAGAGACAGATTTAAATGCTTTTTCTACATACCACAAGGTACCAGGTAGCTCATGAATGCTGCGATGGTGAGGTAGGTGGACCATCCCATGGGAATGCAGGGGGCTCCCCAGTGCACTCTGCAGCAGACCTGGAAGTGGACTACAAACACTTCCGGTCCACTTCTGGGTTCACCGCTGAGCATTCAGGGGGCCCTCCTACAGTCTTGTGGGACACTCCATCTGCCCCAGCATCACAGCATTCACAAACCAGGCCTAGTATCTTGAGGTATGTAGGAAAAACATTTAAAGTTGTGTCTATGGCCGAATCGCTGATTCTCCAAATCAGCATCGACTCTTCAGATCTGGATTTGCTGAATCAAATCTGGGACAGTGATCTGAATCAATGAATTGAATTACTGTCCCTGATCCAGGCTGAATCTGAATGCAAATTGAATATGGCCCATTCGAACACCTTAATGGTGATATACCTGTGCAGAAATTATGCAAGACCAAATATGTTGTTGAGATAAAATCAGAAAAACCTTCAAATGAATAGCATTATCCTTGTGCTCAAAGAAACTTCACCTAACACCTTTAAAAGGCACACTTAGGAACAAAACTTCATAAGCTGGCTAGGCCCTAAGAACCAAGGACTAGCCATCGGCATCAGGATTATGGCACATATTTTACTCAACTCTTGAGTTCTTTCCACACAGGAAGAGTAGGAATGACTCACCTTCCAATGATCTTCCAATAAGTAGCTGTCTTTCTGTTAATTGTTTGCTGCCTCTAGAAATTTCTCTCACCCCCTTCCCTCTGAAGTTTTTGATTATGCTGTGCCTGGCTTCCTGTGATCAGAGACCTGAGGAAGAAGGTCTTGCATTCAAAAACTTGTCTAACTTTATCTGTGCAACTTAATTGGTTCAATAAAAGGTATCATCCTAAGAAATCTTTGCCTCTTGCATAAATTGATACATGTAAAGCATCAGAATTTGCTATAAAACCACTTTCCAGTATGTTAAACCAAACTCCTTGTTTAATGTGGCGTTTCTGATGTCGCTTCAATTCCATCAATAGACGCAGTGCTGGGAGTCCTCAGGTCAGAAGACTGCTGCTGGGAGTCAATCAACTCTGCCTTCACCCTACTCTGGACAATGCTAATAAATGGCTGCCAGAACCAGTCAACTGCTTACACTAGCAGTCCTCACCGGGACCCTGGGGTCCTGCATGAATGCCACCATCACCCCTACTAATTGCCCCATGCACTTCTGTCTTCAGGAGGCATGCTGGAGCCAAACTGAGAAGCAGCTGTGGCAGAAAGGTGTGCCTGCTTGGGTTACATTTTGCAGGCAGGATGCCATTTTGCTGCAGCTCTCCCCGGTTCAACTCTAATGTGCCCTCTGAAAACAAAGATGCGCAGGGAAATCTGCTTGGTGGCAGCAGCATTTATCTCCAGGCTGCTGCTGCCATGTGTTCCAACTGCCCTGTGTGCCTCTGTTGTTAGGATTAGGGTTATATCTCCCTCTCTCTTCCCTTTAGACAACTTTTCAACCAAAACTTGGGTGCCTCACAATTAGGCTTTTTTCATTATATATAAATGACCAGTTTTCATAAGATACCAGGGACTAATAAATCCCTTTAAAATTGAGGAAAACTAAATGTTCTTAATACCCTTGAAAATCTGATGATTCCTGTTTAACAGCTAAAATATGAATTAGACATCCAGGTTTGAAAAAACTAGCCTCAGCGGTGAGAATCTTAAAAGACACTTAAACACCTAATTACTATTGAAATCAGTAGGAGTGTTTCTAAGTACCATTAAGAATCTGACTTTGTCTACCTATACGTTACAAAGAAGGATTGTTTGGAAACACTTTACCCCAGTTCATCACACTGATTCTCTTTCATCTCATTCCTTTCTATGTTGATTCCAGTAACTTTCCTCCTTTGCAGATGCTTTTCTGTTGTCCCTTCATTTGTTGATTCTGCTTACCCTATGATGATGTTGTTTTCTTCTTAGCTTCACATTAGTGTCACAGTGTCAGAGTGAAAGTTTTTTTGGATCTTGATCTTAAAAGTGCTTAGGCGATTTTAATACTTTTCGTGCTACCAGTAGTAATAGTGGTGGACGAAGGGAGAATGGGGTCTGTATCCAACAATGGTGATTCCTCATTAGAGATTACAGTTGCAATGTCCTGGTTAAGTCAGTGCACATGTCTAAAATACACACACGCACACATGCATGCATCACACACATAAGATTACAAATGCAAGATTAAAAGCACTTTTGGGTTATAATGTGCACTAATTTGGTTTAGGACATCTGCAACTAGCTTAAAGTGATCAGCAGCAGCAGGGCATAGTGGGTTGGGCACCTATTGGAGTGCTTAAGCAACTTATTGTGGTGTGCCCCAGTGACTCTGACCAGGAACATGCTTGGGTTGCAGCTGATGAGGACCCTGGCCCAGGGCACCTTTCCAGAGAGGGCCACCAGGGGGACATGGGGGACATCACCAGGTCTGTGTCCCAGCCAGACAGGAGCCCCTGACTCCCAGAACCTGGGTGCTATGGGCCCAGTGGCATGGGAGGGAAGTGCCTGGCCTGTAAGGAGGGGAAGAGAGTAGTTGTTCCAGAGTCACAATGGCAGGTGACAGCAGAGGCCAGCCACGGCCCGGCCTCAGTGGGTACAGGAAAGGCAGACTGCCTGTGGCAAGTGGCAAGCAGCCTGCCTGCTTACACTATGGAAGTGAGGAGGGAAGGCTTGGCCAGCAGCCACCTGTGGAAGGACCCACCCAGGCAAGTTTCATAGTAGCTAGGGTCAGGAGGGACCTGAACAGATCACCTAGCCTGACCCCCTGCCACAGGCAGGAATGAATGCTTGGTTCACAAGACCCCAGACAGGTGATCATCCAACTTCCTCTTGAATTTGCCCAAGGTAGGGGCGAGGACCACTTCCCTGGGAAGTTGGTTCTAGATTTGGCCACCATAACTGTAAAATATTGCCTTCTGATCTCTAACGTAAACCTATTCTCTGTTAGCTTATTACCATTGTTCCTCGTCACCCAGGTGGTGCTGGGGAGAAAAGGGCTCTACCTATTTGCTGTTGATCTCCCCGGTGAATTTGTAGGCAGCCACCAGGTCCCCCCTCAGCCTCCTCTTGCTGAGGCTGAACAGGTTCAGGTCCCTCAGCCTCTCCTCATAGGGCCTGTTCTGCTGCTCTCTCACCAAGCGGGTGGCCCTCCTCTGAACCCTCTCCAGTTTGAAGAAGTGTGGCACCCAGTACTGGATGCAGTACTCCAACTGCGGTCTGACCAAAGTTGCATAGAGGGGAGTATCACCTCTCTGGACTGGTTTGAGATGCACCTTTGGATACATGACAAGGTATGGCTGGCTTTGTTGGCTGTGGTCTGGCATTGGCGGCTCATGTTCATCTTGGAGTCAATAATGACTCCAAGATCCCTTTCTGCCTCCATGCTTTCAAGCAGGGAACTCCCCAGTCTGTATCTATCCTGTGGATTCCTTTTCCCAAGGTGCAGCAGGTGTAGCACCCTGCATTTGTCTACGTTGAACCCCATCCTATTCTCATCCGCCCAATTTTATAGTCTGTCTAAATCTATTTGCAGTCTCTCTCTCCCTTCAAGCGTGTCCACCTCGCCCCACCTGCCTTTGATGAACCCATGCTGATTGCCCCTAAGCATGATCTCCCCTGCAGGCTCCCCACAGATGTGCTCCTTGATGATTCTCTCCAAGATCTTCCCGAGGACCGAGGTGAGGCTTACAGGCCTGTAGGTACTTGGATCCTCCTTCCTCCTATTGTTGAAAACTGGGACCACATTAGCCAGTTTCCAATCCCCTGGCACCTGGCCAGATGACCACGAATGCACATACAGCCAGCCCAAGGGCTCCGCGATGACCCCTGCTAGCTCCCTCAACACCCTTGGGTGGAGGGCATCAGGACCTGCAGATTTAAAAATGTCTAGCCCTTCCAGAAGATCCCTAACTACATCTGTGATGACTGAGGGCCTGACAGAGCTATGCCCAAGACTGTCTCTACCTCTGGTAGGTGGGATATCCTCGCCCCTGTTCAAGAAAACCATAGTACCCTAGGCACCAAAGTTACCATAGTACCCTGGGCACCTGTGTGCACATGATCCCCAAAGTGAGGGTGGGTGGTGCACAGCCCCTCTGTATGGTGCATATTATTTCTGAAATGTTGTAAACTTTGACAAAGAGTATCTCTGCCCTTGCTTTGCAGAACCAGTTGCTGGACACGGGGGAGAGTAATGATGTTAATAATAATATCTAAATATTTATTTTTGTTATAGTTGAAGGCCTCTGGCAAAAGATATACTTGGGACACAATTAACCTGTTGTTTGCACTGTAAATAGTAACCCTTCAACACATTCAGGGAATTAGTGGTGTGATAAAACAAACCCCTCCCCATCTACACAGATGTTCCACACATTTTGTGCAACATATAATGCTTTAAATAGAAGTGTAGCATGGCAGCCCAATGCCAGCTGCATGGCTGGGCTTAGTTGATAGCCATGTGGTATAGTCCGGCATGGAGCTGTACTTCCAGGCTTAAGGTGTGAAGCTGGTTTCCCCCTCCACGCCATCCACCTGTAGGTTGACAGCTGTAAGTTGCAGCCCTGAAGAGGTTTCCAGGGTGCTAGGGAAGGAGTGCCCATCTGCTGAGCCAGAGTGCTGGGTTAAGGTGAACTGCAGAGCTCACCGTTACCCAACAGGGGGCTTGCCCTGACCTGTAGCTCCTGAGTGAGCTCCTGAGAGAGCTGCATGGCAAAGTATTTGCAGATGTCAGATCAGGGTGCATCCCACATTTCACTACAACCCAGCAGGGTGCTTGCCCTGCCTTGCAGCTCCAGGGGGAGCCGTGGAATGAGATATGTTCAGGTGATAGGTTAGGGCAGGGGCAGGGCAATTATTTCGGGGGGAGGGCCACTTACTGAGTTTTGGCAAGCCATCAAGGGCCACATGACAGGTAGCCAGGGGCATATAAATATTATTTGTCTAATTTTTTTAGGGGCCCCAGGGGCTGGATAGAATGGCCTGGCAAGCCGCAACTGGCCCATGGGCTGCATTTTGCCCACCTGTGGGTTAGGGTCCCCCCAGGTCACCCCAACCTGGCAGCGTATTTGTCTTGCCTTGCAACTCCCTCAGGAGTTGTGAGGCAGGGCAAACACCATGCCAGCTGCAGGCCTCAGGTGATGAGCTTCCTCTGCCCCATCAGCAGGATGACAGCCATGTGGTATAGCTCTGGCCTGGCACCTGAACATGTCTCAGTCCACAGTTCCTGGTGGAGTTATGGAGCCAGATATTCAACCAGCTGGGCTTGTCTGTGCCTGGCTGAGCTGATGGGTGCAGGGGAGAGTTAAATTCATTCAGTGGGGAAAACCCCTGGGTTTCCCTGGACAGAAACCACAAGTGGGTTGCAAGGTTCCTGTTAAAATAGTGGTGCAATTGGGCCGGCTCCCCAATTCCAACAAGTGCATGTCCTGCCATGCATGTGAGGTGTGGCAGGATACACAGTTGTTGGGATCAGGGATTAGATCCCATCATGATAGTGTTTTAACATCTGTCAGGGGCTGAAGAAAGCATCTTTATGATGCTTTATTTGTGACAAAGGGTAACAGACAATCCCAGATTTTCAGCTTGCACTTCCCCCAATGAAACAATTCTCTGATCCTTCATAGAATAAATGGTGTCTAGATAACAGTAAGCTCACTTGAACAAACAAAAAAAGTCTTTTTGTGCCTTTTTACAGAACTAGATCCCTCAACACTTGCAAATAATAATTGTGCCATTATAACTTACCCGCTTGATAAAAATATAAGTTATGATGATGATCCATGTAAAAGTAGATTTTCCTATTTCTTGTACTCACTTTCATTTATACATCAATGTTCAGTATCCAGTGATGATACATCTACTGAACTAAAAGAGTCTATTCAGATGTACATATTAAGGGCAAGATCTGATTCTTAGGAATTTCATATAACAGGACAGGGGTGGCCAAGCTGTAGCAGAGAACCTGCAAGTGGCATGGGTAGCCTCTGTGTGTGGCACATAGGAGAGGATGGGGATTGAATTGGCACTTGGAAAGGGTATAGGGCTAGTTTGTGACATGCCTAACGAAAAGGCTGGCCCCTAGTGTAATAGGGTATTTAATTATCATATCTTTGTTAGGTGGAGGTTGTGGAAAATCTCATTGTATAAGTGTTTCAGTCATCTAAGACAGGTCATTACTCTTATTGGAATCACCAAGGATACAAGGTTTCATTCAGTTCATCACAACTGTGAATAAATTCAGGTGGTCCTATTTTTTCCCCCCAAAAACTGAATTGTTCATTTGGGGATAAAATAGTTTGGGCAAAGCTTTCTTCAGCTTATTTTTTGTAAAGTCTTCTCATTACTGAAATGGATAGCTACTGAATTCATAATATTAAGTGGTGAAGTCTTGGGTTATAATCCATTGAAAAGCGGATTATGTTCCAGTGATCATTTGCAGGTTGGAATTGTATGTGAGCCATTGTGCCTGTGTCCTTATTAAGGGTACTATTCAAAGTGCCGTTCATTATTCTCCTGTGTTTTGAAAACCCATCGCATGTAATGTAGGGAGTTTCATGGAGTTCTGCTTTTACTGATTTGGGGCACACTATGGGTATGCACAGCTTAGTCAGGGACAGCTGTTCCACACGAATCTTTCTTTCTCAAGATGGGTGCACTATGCTGATCATTTAATAGCTGGGAATGACAAAGACAATTGGAATGAGATACACTGCTTTCATTTTTCTGAGTGGGACAGCCTCATGGCAAAATCCCCACTGGGTACTGAACTGGTCAATTTGACTTCTCTTGCTGTACAGACTCATTAGGAAAGCAAAATTCCATTACTACAACAAAGCTAAATAGGGCCTGAATTAATTTCCTTTAGCGTCATCTAAGTCTCTCCCTTCAGGAATTGAGTTTTGGGTTTTACTTGTGAAACAAGGATGGGACAGGATACACTATTACATAATCTTCTCTTGTCTTCAGGGTGTGAAAGGATCTGCAGGTTGTTTTGTCTAAAATTTCAAGTCATTTTGCAAAAAGCTGAAGGAGGGAAAAATCCTCATCAGCGCTTGTCTTCCTTCCGCACACTTCCTGAGTGCCTTCATTGTCAAGGATGTAAAATCTTGTGCTTTATCAGATGTCACGGGTCTGCATCAAGGATGACCCCATCATGTTTGCCCATTGTCTGATTGCTCATGCATTTACTCATGGCTGTCAAACAAGTAATAGGTGGAGGTCCAATGGGCTGGTGCTTCCTGTTCACTTCCAGATGTACTGATAAAATTTCTCTGCTCATAGGATTTTGGAAGCTTCAGAACAAGGCTAAAGGGGTTTTTTTTTATCTTCTTCATGCCATAAATAAAAACATTGCAGTGGTGTTGAAACAGGGCTCTAAGGAAAAAGAAATAAAACAATGTCTGAATATAAATTTTAAATCAAGTTCATTGTAAGTTGATGTCTTTCCTGAATAATAATAAAAACTGTTATTGATTCTTGTCTTGCCGTTAACAGAAAACTAAATTAGCTGTAATATACACAGTTCTTAGTGTAATCAGAGTGGTACTTTGATAACTGAAACAGCTTCAGCTATGCTGGCTTTAGAAAATCTACGTTTTTTAAAACATTCTCAAAATTAAAATTTCTCCAATTGCTTTTGAGAAGTCACTCATGTATACACTTCAGAAAAGCAAATCGATCACATCGCATTACATGTACATAATTCCAATTCAGTTTCAATACAAAGCTAAAAGTTGAAGTGTTTTTTGAAAATTGTGACAAAAATAGACAGGTCTTTAAGGGAAAGATCCAGTTATTTATTTCACTGGCAGCTGTAAGGACTGTAGAAACAAATCCATCACTTAGTTTTGTTCATTATATACAGGTACAAATATTAATTTTAAAAGACTCTAGTGCTATGTCAGCATCAACAGTAAAACTCTGTATACTGAGTTTAAAATCTATGTTGTACATTTGCAGTCTATTAGAAGATGATTTAAAACCAACTTTCTGCTGGCCCCAGCAATCATAAAACTTCTGTTGATTGGCTTTGTCCCCAACAGGATATTGTACTAACTTCAACCATAAATAAGTTGCATGTGATTATGAATGCTCTCAGTATCTATCTTGTTCTGTGTTGAAATCTATTGTGAAGTTCTTTTATTCTGGGAATTGCAGGGTGGAGTCGGTAGTGCTCAAGAAAAGGAAAAAGGTGTTTGTGATTCTGTGCTCAGTCTCAGGCCAAAGTTTTCAAGATGAACATTTTATGCACTCATCAGCATTGCTTTCTATGACTGATTGATTGAGTATAATTGCAGGAAATACTTATTAGTATCACAGCTGCTTGGGTGTGAATTACCCCAAGGGGCTTGATCTTCAAAGGTGCAATTTGCCTTCAGGTTGAACTGTTGTCAATTGATGCTAAAGATGCTTAGCACACTCATGAGTTATTCCGCACCTTGAAGAACAGAGTTAATAATGAGGAGGGGACTAACCAGCTCTGTGGAAAACTCAGTACAATAAAGTGAAGAATACTTATTGCTGCACAAGTTAACATGCAAAAGTTATTACAGATGGGGTGGAGGGCAAGAAATCAAGGGCTGACAGAGTTGTAAAGTTCTCCAGACAGAGAAGTAGAAGTAGGTGAGTTTCTATTAGCCTGAACAGCAGGGAGAGGGAGTCAACATGAATTTATTTAATTATTGTATTTTTCATGTATGACATTTGACAAGAACTCTAGGTGTTTCCAAGCACTTTGAAAGTATGCAATTTAAGATATACATAGTTTTCAGTAGAAGATTTTGATATATTCACTATTCAATTATTGAGCTACCTAACAAGCCCTGAAGTTGCTCAACCCATCATATGAATGGCCCCCCCCAGTGTTACCTGATCCACTTCAATACCTATAAACTTCTATCTATTCCATTACCAGGATATGGTTTTTGGAGAGAGTTGGGCAATTAGTATGCCCTCATTTAAGGACATACATGTCAAAATTATTTGTATGATGTCAAGCAATGAGTTGTGGGTGGAAGGGGAGAAACAGAATCGCACATACCTTTTTCCAGCAGGGTGGCTGGGCAAGGATTCTATGCCTGGAAACCAGTGCTGAGGGTGGAAAAGGAGGTGTGAAAAAATGGCAGATCAGATGAGGAGCTGGGGACTGGCTGAGCATGGAGGCTGGGACAGTGAGCTTGGAGGATAGACTATAATCTGTAGAAGAACCTGAGTAAGGAATATTTGGGCCAGAAAGCTGTGCAAGCTGGGAGAAGTGGTGGCAGAGGGAACAGGGATCTAGGAGGAAAGATGGGGAGGGGATCGTGGGACTGAATAGAGATGAATAACCTATTAGAAGGACAGGGACTGGCTGGGCTCATGGGCCATGTTTAACACCCCTGATCTAGAGTAACTAAGACTTGTTGAAGAAAAGTAGGTTAAAAGAGGAGGGTGGCAGTATCTGAATTTATGCTGCCGTTTGGTAGAAGTGAGCTGGTTGCTTATACTATCAACTACTGGGACAATCTCCTATTCAAAGAGAAGCACCCTACAGAATAAGCTGCTGCTAAAAGCAGTAGTTCAATTAACTGAATTTGTAACCCCTGAGGTTAAGACCATGGGAGGTGGGGAAAGAAATCACATAATAGGAGTGTAACATGGAACTGTACAAAAAGGAAGGTTCTTTCATCTGTGCTTTAGAAAGAGAGAAGGGACTAGAAGCACAAGAAAGCAAGACTGGGCAATGAGAGGACGGTCCTGAAACCTTGAAATCTACTGACCAAAACCCACAGAGCTCCTGGAGCAACACGGAAACTGAAGCAGGATATGGGTAGGATTTGTTATTTTTCCCCTAGATTTATATATCACTTGTTCTTTTATTCTGTAAGTAAAATATGATTGGTTTATACAAGCCTTTGCAAAATCTGTACATCCCTTGCTTTGATAATCACTGCAGAGGGAAACAGTAAGTATAGCTTCAGTGGACCTCTGGGACTATCCAAGCCTTCCCCATAAAAGTTGTGATATTAGGAACTATTTTTGCAATGTAGGTAACTAAAATCTGGAGTCTCATCTGTCAAAGCTGGAGTTAGTAGATCTGTCCCAAGTGGACCTGGTGTGCCTAGAGGCTTGGAGCTAGGAGCAGTGTCTAGAGTTTAGGATACAAGTGTAACAACCCAGGAATTAGACACCAGGGAAGGATGATCAAGAATTTTGCAAGTGAGGTTACTTAATTCATGGACTTTGTTAAAATGTAGTTCTTTGGTTATGTGGAGTAGAATCATGCCTAGTGTTGTTTGGGTGGGTGAGGGGATGGGGAAAGAATATATAAGATTTGCACATCTGTCTTCAGCAAAACTCAAGTTCATGGTAAAAGGAATCTTTCAGCTCAGTAAGCTTACAAGTGTTTGGTTTGTAATGGCTATAAAATGTTTAAAGTAGATTTAGCTGATTTGGTAATAGAACTGCTAAGAAAGATCCTGTATAGCCAGTATATTTCAAAATTTACCTTATGATGATCAACACCGTGGTAACTTTTAAATTTTCTTGCTGTACTGAAAACCTCTACTCATAGTGTAGTTTGGCTGTATGTGTTATTTACATTTAATTTGAGTCTCAACAAGTATTTGAAAGACATGGGTTGACCTATAGAATTTGTCTGAGATTAGAAACCTGCCGTGCAGTGCACATTTTGTAATGTTAAATTAAATGTCAGAAGTGTAAGTGCCTGCCTTCGCTTGCAGAACAGCAGCATTCAGCGAAGGATTGAAGCTTGTGGAAAATATTCTTTTCCCATTATTATGAGATTGCTAAAGTAGAGGTGTATAAAAGTGACCTGCAGAGTATTTTCTATTTTTTCCAGGCGTTCATCTTTTCATATATGAGAGTTGTGCTTTCTGAAGTTCCCCTTTGGTTTGTATTTATTTTTTCAGCCCCTGGTTTATTATGATTTGTCACTGGGCATACAGGCTTTTGATCTAAGGTAAATTACATTTGGGATGGTATCTATGTATTAATGGAAGGTCTTATAGCATTCTTATAGATGTGTATAAGTGTATCAAGTTAAGAAAATCTGCAGTTATTTCCTTTCGACTCAACTTCACTGGATCTTGACTAGAGGTTTTTGATGCACAAAATGGCTGGACTGATTATGAGTTGGAACTGTCTTTTTGTGACTCCCGAAAATCAGTAGATAATGCCTCTGTTATTGATTGGTATCATAAATGACTTAGCCTTACTCTAACCAAGGAGTACCCTTAGAGCAGTGGGGGCTAGTGTTTTGAGGTGCCCTATATTCTCCTGACTTTGGAGTTGCAACATTGAGGTATTTTATAGGAGCTATACCACCAGAAGTAGTCTCACCATGTTGCTGTCAAGCACTCCAGTCCTGAGAAACATGCCCTCACTGAGGCATTAGGCAGTCAGTGGCAGCTTTAATCTCTTTTATTTCTCTGGCAGAAATTACAACCATTGAGGCACTGAACATCTGGACTTAGTCCAGCCTTTGGACTCTGTCTCAGTCTAAAGGGGGGATGGTAGGTCTAAGGCAGCCTTCACTCCAGATAATATTGCTTAGGTATATACACCGAAGGTTGTAGTGTGATAATTGTATGGACCTATTGTGCATACACCATGATCCAGAGAATCAATGGTTGCTAAGACATTAATGCCTTCTTGCAAGAGGGCCTGATGAGCAGCTCTCAAACACATAGTAGTCAACAAACTACTTGTGCTGTTCAGAAGGTATAAATAGATGTCAGCAAACAAAGTGAGGTAACTGTGCTGGGAATTTGTCTCAGCACAACTGATCTGCTTCATTGGGCAAAACACATGTCGCCTGTTGCCCTGCTCCCTGGGACAACAGGTGACATATTCCCCACTTAAGAGACACTTCTTGAAAATCCCAGGGGTGCATTTTTATAAGCAGGGAAAGTTGGGGCTCTTTGCTTACAGAACAACTTCTTGGGGAGCTCCTCTGTTAGTAGGGAAAGCTGGGCAGGTGTTCCTGGGGCTTGAGGGTCCTGATCTTGTTCAGGATTTTCCAGGGCCTCCAGGACCAGATCCCTCAAGCCCTGGGAGTACCTGCCTAGAGCAGCTGGATAGTATGGCCAGCTCTAGGCTGCCCAGGCTCTCCTGCCATAAAGCAAATAGATGTCCACCATGAAAAAGCTGCACAAATTATTACTACTTTTTGTAACAGACACAAATACATTTATAGCATGACAAAGGCCATGGACATCTATTTGCTTTCACTTTGTGCAGCCTTAAAAATTGTTATAGTGACACAAAGGTGACATCTGTTTTTAGTGTCATCCATTACCCATTCTGTAGTCTTTCATAATAAACAGAAAGATGATAGGAGTATTTTAATAACACTTGAAATGTCTCCTTGGGTTCTAAATTTGGTTGTTGTGTTAGTTCTGTTGGTTCATTTGGTATTGCCTTGTATCAAGGAGCAGATAAAACAAATCTCCTTTATATTGCATGACTACTAGAAGTTTTAGTGACATGCAGTGCTCTAGGATCAGCTTTTTTTTTTTCAGTGACTTGTTAATTGCCAAGAAATGGGGGGGGGGGGAGAGTGAGGGAAGATATGAGGAACAAATGAATACTATCTCTGAATTATTTTTACAAAAATGGTGGAGGGTACAATTTGGGAATGCTAAAATAATTGTTGACATTTTATTTTTTGACATTTACACATTTTTAAAATGCGAAGTTTTGTCCCTCTGTTTTGGAATGGCATTTTCCATTTCAAAATTGGAGATATGTTTTGGCCTTTTTTCCCCTCTTACCAGAAAAACGTTAATAACCCCAAAGCAAATTGAAAAGACATGCTTCATTTCAGGTTAAGCACCAAATGGTTTTTTTCTCCAGTTTTGGGGAGAATTGAAAAAAGTTATTGACCTAGTTTTAATATCATTAACCAAGAAGTGCTTTTGACATAATGCTTGCGATCTGTAAGAATGAAAAAGATTGAAGAATGTGTGAAACCATTTTAGAGCAATCTTAGAGAGTTGTTATAAGCAATTGGTCTTCGTTATCAAAGCCCAGGGCCACCAACATGCATAGAGTTCACTTTTTTATCTCTTTGTTTAGCATTTTTGTGAAGCTGCTGTAATAGATCCATGAGTTGCTATGCAATGCAGTGTCATCAAACCTCTTTTTTCACTTGATTTATGTGAAGCTATTACCTTGTTTTTTCATTACTTGGCAGACATAAGGACCAGGATGCATTCTGTCTGGTTTAGTCACTCCAGATGAAACTAATGATGAAAAGTAATTTGAGTAATTGAGTAATCAAAATCTGCTTGCATATCATAAACTCATTTGCAGTCTAGAGGTCATGCCAGATGCATCTTTATCCTCAGGTGCTCCCAGAGAACAGCACTAGCTACAACTCACATTTTTTTCTGTGTAGTTAGCTCCTTTCAGATTCAGACATTTCCACAAAGGCACAGTTGGATGTCTTGGTGGTGGTGGTGATTCGTATAAGCATAGCATCTAGTGGCCCTAGTCATGGGTCATGTCCTTGCAGTGTTAGACATTTACTGCAGTGAAGCTCAAATGAGGTAAGGTCAGAGTATTCTTTGTATTGAGCCTCCTACTTGGGCTTTGCTCCAGAAATAACTGTTAAATTTGACTCGCGTAAGTTGCTGGGCCACATTTCTCCCTAAATTGTGGCTGTTGTATTCCAAGGATTGAGTTTACTGACTTGTCTTTCTCATGCTGGTTGTGATGGTGAAGGGCTATCTGGGTGTGATTTTGTTCCTTGTATTTGAAAAGTACTTTTCCTTATAATCAGTAAAAAGCCATTATATTGATGCTTGAACTAAACCAAGTACTCACTGTTCAAGCACAAACTTGAATAAAAAAAAAGAAGCTAGTTTTTACTTCACTCATTTCCCCAAGGCTTTGCACTTCCAAATTTAATTATAATAAAAATAAACCAGAAGGCACTGTTCCAGCTCACTGAACAAAAAGAGCTTTATCCACAAAAACAATGTTAATGAATGTAAAATCACAAATCCTTTTAAGATTGGTAGGCCTAGTATACCATTCCCCTCCCTCTGTCCAGTTAAGGTTGAAATGACTCTTCATTCAGCTGTCTAGAGTCAGATCAGACCTGCATGTAGCCTGTGCAGCCAGAATGATCTGAGATGCTTCTGCTTAGTTGCCCATCTCTGCTCTGTTTTCACCGTCACCTTACACAGTCCAAGCGATAAGGTTTCGAATTCAGACTAAATTACGTGACATTCTGCTTCTTTGGGCTGTGCTGCACCTTGAGGCAAATGAATTGTAGATATAAAAAAAAATCCATTAGAATCAGAAGAGGTCCTACAGTGGTAGCCTTTGATTATCTCAGGTAATGGTGTGTGTAAGATAAATATAGTTGAGAGGGGCATAGGCAAGTCTAGTATTTTTGTTGTGAACGTACAACTTTGCTGAAGTAATTCTTGCATGAATAATCAATCCTTCTGGTAGGTGGCACTGGCAGGAACAAGAATTGGGTTCAAAAGCTATGGTTTCTTAAAAAAAAAAACAAAAACAGAATAAACAGGCTCAAACCCCTGTGCAGTAACTTTGGGAAAATTTTATACCATGCACAGGTCTGCTTAATAAGCAGTACTTTCCTACTTGCAAGCGCTGAGTCTGTGTAAGAACAAAAAAGCTTTTATTAATGAGAAAGAGAACACAGCATTAATTTGAGAAAACATAGCAAGAGCAAATTGACAGTATGCAAATAATATGCCGAACAGCCATCTCCACAGTATCCTTGGTTTCCCTTCTGGTCAGTGCAAAAAGTCTGATGAATGAATGACCCTTTAACACTTCATGTTTTCCTGCACTATACTACATGCAATTCATTGTTATAGATTAGCAAATCCCAGAGTCTGGAGTTGTCTTCAGATGGGTTTATTTGTAAATGCAGATATGAACAGGTGGTAAAAGCATCTTTTCTGTTTTGTCTCTGTCACCTCCACACTTTTCCCCATGTCCCAACGATGCTGGTGCACGATAGGCTCGGCTGTGACACTATGTTGCAGAGACTAAGCATTACTTCTGAGAACTGGGAAGCAGGCTTCCTTTACGTGTCTCGGGTTCATATTCACAAAGAAGCAGTCCAACATTTGACTCTAACCTGCATACATTGAATGATTTGAATAGTCACGTTTATCTTCCTTATTCACATTTTTAAAAAAAAATCAGTGAATTAATAATAATTTCAGTTGTAACCTTGATTTGATTATTGCGTTGTTAGTTTAGTTTAAAGTTATAATAGTTTTTTAGAATTCTAATTTGTTTGTTTATTAACATGCCATAAACCCATATAAAGCATCCAGATTTATTTTTGTTATGATGATATC
The DNA here is from genome assembly GCF_052110815.1 of Crocodylus siamensis. Taxonomy (NCBI): domain Eukaryota; kingdom Metazoa; phylum Chordata; order Crocodylia; family Crocodylidae; genus Crocodylus; species Crocodylus siamensis. The sequence continues at coordinate 73,873,839 of NC_143396.1, read as the reverse complement.
AAGATTGGAATAAGTGTCATCAGCCCAGAAGGGCAAATGTCACTTCAGGTGAAAAATTTGCAAAATACTCAACTCTGGTCTAAGTTTATTATGAGAAGGTGTTCATGGCAAAGAAAGAGGTCAGTTAATGTAATATGCTTGAATAAGACATTTTGGCCTCATCCCCACAAGTACAAGTGTTTGGTTACTGTGGAGAAAAAAACAGTGGCACAAATTAGTGTCACTGCTTTCTGCACTGGCATATGCTCCTGCATGTGGGGTTAGTGCGGGGAAAAATGTCCCAAATAGGGTAGGGAAAGCTGGGGTCAGCACCTGTGCTGGCCCCAGCAGCCTTACCTGGGATTCTGGGTGGCCTCCTGGAGCAGCAGCAGTGGCAATCAGGCAGCAGGAATCTGACCAGCAGCCAGGTCATGGCTCTGACCAGCCAGGCTTCTAGTCTGGCGGCACATGCTCCTGCTGTGTGAGCTACACAGCTGTTTTTGTTTTGTTTTTTTTAACAGCACTGAATGGATGCCCCACTTGTGGTTTGTGGCACCATGAAACACATGTGCATGCTCATCTGGATGTGCCCTTCATGTGTTCCTGCAGTTGACCCATCTTATAACAATGTAATAACATTGAAAGTATTGGCAGAGGGGCGGGAGTCATAGCAAGGCCATAGGAAAAATAACACCTTTACTTGCCAGCATATACTTATACTAGGTGGGTGGTTAGCTCAAATGATCCTGAACCATTTATTGAGTGCATTTTTCTTGTAAATTCCCTGTAGCACACTATTTTTAGTTGATACTTATGGCTAACCTGTCTCTAAGGCAACTAGGCTTGATTTTATTAACTTATAAAATTGAAGATCATATGGCATACAGCACAAATATGCAGGGACAAAAGACATCTGTAAAGAATTTTAGATGGCTTCAATGGAGCCGTTCATTCACATCCACTCTCTAACCCTCTGGGAGACAGGACCCATTATTATGGGCGTTACTCAACTGAGCAGTCATAGTTGTATGAGTGAAGACTGTGGGATGTGACTATTAAATGGAAAGGCATAAAGCAAGCTGTAAACAAAGAACAAGAAAGTGGAGTAAATATATATTTAGGACTATAAGGCTCACATTATTAATGAAGATAACACTCTGGTTTGAATTAAAGCTAAATGGTTATTAGAGGGAAACCTAACAATGATGTTAACTGAAAAATCTGGAAGTGCAGGTAAAATTCTGATATAACCAATGGACCCACGAGACCTTTTCTAAGTGGATTGTTTCTTCAGATCAATAGTTGGGTGTTTGTGATTTAAGGCTCTTTTTTGAGGAAATGTGTAGTTTTTAGAAATAAGTATCTATGGGTATTTTAGGAACAACTTGATGCAACTTTGTTGAACTCACCTAGTCACCCAGCCTTTTGTAGTTTTTTGTAACTTGCATTTGCCTCAGCTAAATTTTCATGCTTTTCTATGGTGAAAGGAGGTTCAGGGAAACTATTAAATGATTATACTAGTCTAGTAGTTGCAGGTTTTTTCCTATTAATACTCATATTTAAAAAATGTTTTGCAATTTAGTCACTATCTCATAAGCATTGGGCCATCATAAGATGTGACAATTAATTTGCATGTTGAAAGTGTCTGAGTGACGAAGAGAACCTTGCAAAAAAGGAGACCATTGTCAGGTGAGACTGATCAACTCACCTCTGTAGCTGGGGAACCATATTTTGTGCGAGAACACAGAATCCTGCTAATAACAGGAAAAATATTCATAATTGTACCAGTTAAATTAGATTTTGCTTAAGGATAATATATAGACATTTGGGGAGGTTAGGGGGAAGTTAGATTAAGTGAAAAATAACTATACAATCTAAGGTAAATTGGGATGAGAGGGGTTGTGGGGGGCATTAGGGGAATTTGTGGGGGAAAGCAGGCTCTGAGGGGGATCGGAGGGGCATACAGGGTCTGGGGAGGGGAGACAGGAGGGCAGGAGGGGTCCACAGGATGGATATGGGGGTAAGTGAGTTCTACAGAGGGGATTAGGGGATTGTGGGACAGGTGGGGTCTGCAGGGAGGATTTGTGGGGTCTGCAAGGGTTTGGTGGGATCAGGGGGCTCATGAGGTTCATGAGGAAGCCTAGCGGGATGGGGGGTCTCTTTCCCACACCCCCTGGGGTGAGGGGCAGCCTCCCAGTACTAGGGACAGCTTGTGGGTTTCCTGGGTTTGTAGGGGAGGTTGGCTGGTTTGCAGGGGGCGAGAAGGGGTCAGGAGTTGTCCATCGGAAGGTAGGGGAAGAGGCCAGGTGGATAAAAATAGCCTGGTGCCAGGGAGGGGGTAGGAAAAGCATAGCTCTGGGGCTGGGGCCAGCAGATGGGTTTTCCCAGTCCTGGGGCAGTGCTGGGGACAATACAGAAGTTCAGGGCAGTTAGATAGGTCTAAAAATGGCTGACTTGATCTAACCCAGAGATGGGATTAACTTAGATTGGTTTGGTCATTTTTAAGCTGATCTAATCCACGACATATTTAGAGGCTCGCTGGTGCTACATTAGCCAGCACCACAACCAAAAGAGACCTGGGGGTCACGATTGACCATAAAATGAATGCGAGTCACTAGTGCTATGGTATAGCCAGCAAAGCAAACAACACTCTGGCATGCATCAACTGATGCATCACAAACAAGACTAAGGATGTGATCCTCCCACTCTACTCAGCATTGGTGAGGCCGCAGCTGGAATACTGTGTCCAGTTCTGGGTCCATAGTTCAAGTGGGATGTGGAGAAAATGGAAAGAGTCCAAAGGAGGGCCACATGAATGATCAAAGGTCTGGAGAGCAGACCCTAGGAGGAGAGGCTGAGGGACTTGGGACTGTTCAACCTGGAGAAGAGAAGACTCAGAGGGGATTTGGAGGCAGCCTTTAACTATCTAAGGGGTGAACATCAGGGGCTAGGGCTGTTCACTGTGGCACTCCAGGGGAAGACTAGGAATAATGGTCATAAACTGATAGAGGGTCGCTTCAGATTAGACATTAGGAAAAACTTCCTTATGGTTCATACGTCCAGAGTCTGGAATAGACTCCCCACAGAGGTTGAACAATCACCTTCCCTGGAGATCTTCTAAAGATGACTGGATACACACCTTGCTGGGGTCATCTGACCTCAGCAGTGTTTCCTGCCTTGAGCAGGGGGGTTGGACCTGATGATTTCTGAGGTCCTTTCCAGCCCTTAACTTCTATGAATCTATCTGAACTGTCCTGAACTTCTGTAGAGTTCACACTTAGATTAACTTAACTAGGGATCCACGTGTAAGATACACAGCTGGGCAAACTAAATTAGATCAGGTGGCCATTTTTAATGTAATCTGACCTCCTCCTAACCTCCTCAAATGTTTGTATGTACCCTAAATGTTGTAATAGTTTTCTGGCATGTGACAGCTATTCTTCAGATAAGAACAAAAACCAGCTCTGCCTATTCCTTTCCTATTCCAATAGGCTGGTGCCTCTAGATATCATTTTTGTATGACTAAATATAAATTATATAGAAAAACTACATTTTTTGTTAAATTATTTCTTAATACGGTGCAAGAAATTGCAGTTGCTTTAAATTTTGCACTCCTTAGATCAGTGGTTCTCAGCCAGAGTGCTATAGCATCCTTGAGATCCTATCAAGTGTGTTGAAGACTGAAGCAATGTTATGTATACAAGCATGATTCACAAGATAAACCAAGATTTCAAAGAGGAATCCATAGTGTCAAGACCATTCTGACCTGTTGTGGTCTTTTTAGAGTTCTTTGGAATGAAAGAATTGCTCTGTTGTTTATCTTTGGTCAAAAAACTAGTGAAAACTAAGGGCTGGCATTTTCCAAGGCGTGCCTTGAGTCTAAAAGGGTTGAGAACCACTCCCTTAGAGTCTTGGTGTATTTGGAAGATACAATCTAGATATGCATGCTTAGTGGAAGTTAGACCACAAATCACTTATGGGTCTTTTTTCAAGGGAAATTATCCACAAAAATGTAATCAAGGGAAATCAAAGAACATTAGGCTGACAGGAGACATTTTTGGTTTGGGCTGTGCTGAAACATGCCACTTTAATACACTGCACTTGGAAACTGCCAAGCATGTGAGCTGCCAAGTGGTCTTTGGAATCATGGCTCCACAGATAGATTTTGAAATCATGCCACATGATGACATATAAATAGGAAGGCCAGTTTCCTTGGAGGATATACATTTCTTTTAACTTGAGAGAATACTTTATCATCTCAGTATTGCCGGTCACTCTAAATATTATCTTACACTTGATGTCTGTTCCTTTGTTTTTTGTCTTCTGTCTTTTTTGATGAATATGTTCTTCAGGGCTTATTGTGTGCATGCATCCCATTTCTGTGTGATAAAAAATGCTGCTAGATTTAGTTTTGATTATACAGCTGTTTTCAGCTTTTTACTTCAGCTTTATTTGATTGATTCATTACCTTTTTTCTATTTGGTGTCTTGCCACCAGCCAGATTTCTACAAGTGGTATTTGAAAAAACTGTAATATATGATTAGGATCTGTTGCTTCCCCCCACCCCCCTTCCCTTTTCAGAGGTTCAAGGGACAGGTACTCCATTTAAGTAAAGAATTCCATCTGGGTATAGCTGGATTATTTTCAGCCAGTGAAAGAAAATTATTTTGAAATAACTGATACCGTTGTTTCACATCCCTGAGGAAGGTTGCCTTCTTGTGACCTTTGAGTTATTTATTGCCCAATGAACTCTGAGCAAATGGCCTTTCTAGAAGTTGGTGCTGATCCACGTCAAATAGTTCTTTCTAAGCTATATTCCAAAATATTCTCTCTGTATTTTCTATGTACAATTCACTCTGTCCCTTTCATTCTAAATCTGTCCTCAGGTCTTCTTACATTCTCATTCATGCTTTAAAAGGGTAATTATTCTCATACTTACACTGGTTTGTTATCAGTGTAACTCCTTTAATTCTAGTGAAGTTATTCCTAAATAAGAATAAGGTAGGTAAAAAAAGTCCTTTAACTATTTGGCATATTGTTTCATATTTTCTCAGAGGTATTTCTAGACTTTTAGCATAGCAGAGCAGGTTGAACATCACTATTATGATAACTAATATTTGTTTACTTAAGATTTTGGGATATTTTTTTCATAGGGTGAAACTACATCTGAGGTCTTAAACTTTAAGAAATCTCCCTCCCGTCCCAGCTTAGAATATATGTGTTTCAGAAACTTTGGAGTTCAAAAAATGTATTAGCATTTGATTCTTAAAAGTTATTGCTTTTTTGCCTTACATGTGGGAAAGTTCTTGTTTTTAAAAACATATTTAGCAGTTAATTCGTTCTGATTGACTGATAACCAATTACCCTTGAATGTGTCACAATAAAGTTAAACAAGATTCTTGAATTATTACTTTTTTTTTTTGGTGCAGCGTATTAATGATAGGGAATTAAATTCAAAATAGAATTTCATGGAGGTATACTTCTGTTGACAGGTGCCATTCTACATTAGATATTATATATTTTTAAAGGCATTGTACCAAAATGCTGAAGTAAGAAGTCAGGAAATAAATCATTTAATCTTTTGCCTTTGGGTTTTGACCAAGACCAAAAAACAGGAATTGTTATTCCATATTTGATAACGGACAGAGGAAGAAAGACCTTAAGAGTTTAAAATGCAGCGCATTTTATGAGCTATTCCAACTCTGACAGCATGTTATTACTTCGTTCTTTTCACCAATCCTGTTCCAGCAGCAGTAGCCATTAGTAATTGTTGTCATTTTTCAACTTGTAAAACTAGATACTAAAAATATAAAATAAACAGGTCAGATTCAGTTCACAGATCCCCTCATCTCCAGCAATCATATATCAAACTTGTTGTGGTTTAACAGTATCTTGGCTAATTCTTGAGTTGATTCACATAGCGCTACTCACCAATTGTCACTTTTTTCTTTCCAATAAAAGATATTTGTGCTTTGATGCTGAAATACAGTAGCTGTATACAGTAGCTGACACTACACACGCACACAGTAACACCCACAATTTTACTCTGGGCCCAGTGTATAACCCCTCTATACAATAAGCCTAACTTTGATCCCAGGGAAAATTCTGGAAAAATTCATGAAGGAGCCTATGTGCAATACTCTCACAGAAGGTAGGATTTTGAATGACAGCCAGCATGGCTTCATTATGGGCAGGTCTTCTCTTACCAAGTTAATCTCCTTCTACAACCAGGCATCTCACCTCACCCTGTGCATAAGAGAAAGAAGGTTGACATTATATACCTAGACTTCCCAATGGCCTTTGATCTTGTATCCCATGATGTTCTTATAGGAAAATTTGGAGGATTGTGGGCTTAGCAGCTCAATGGTTAGATGTGTAGGAAACTGGCTGTGAGGTAGGACCCAGAGAGTTCTTATGAGCTGTGTCATCCTAGCGAGAAGTGGCCAGTGGTTTCCCTTAGGGGTCCATGCCTAGTCCAATGCTTTTCAACATCTTTATCAGTGATTTGGATGTACAGGAGAAGAGATCACTGGCCAAGTTCATGGATGACACCAAGCTTTGTGGGAGTGTGATCATGGTTGAAGAGAGGCTGCAGAAACAGCCAGACCTGGACAGGCTGGAGAGTTGGGCAGGTCATAACCAGATGAAATTCAAAACTGAGGAGTGCAAAATGCTCCATCTGGGGACAAACAATCCCCAACATAGTTATACGTGTGGTGGCACCAATATGACTAGCACCATGAACTGAAAGGGACCTAGGGGCAATAATAGTCCATAGCATGAACATGAGCCATCAGTGTGATGTGGTATCCAGCAGGGCAAACAATACTCTGGTATGCATCAACCAATGCATCTCATGTAAAACCAAGGAAGTGATTCTTCTGCTTTACTCAGCACTGGTGAGACCGCAGTGGGGATAGTGCATCCACTTCTGGGTACTGCATTTCAATAAGGGTGTGGAAAAGCTTGAGAGAGTCCAGAGGAGCCAGCTATATCATCAGAGACTTGCAAAGCAAGCCATACAAAGAAAGGCTGAGGGACTTGGGCCTCTTCAGCCTAAAAAAGAGAAAGATGAAAAGGAACTTGGCAGCTGACTGCTACATCAGGGGAGTACATCAAGGGCTTCGCGAATAACTGTTTATCAGTGCACTCTTGGGGAAAAACCAGAAGTAATGGCCACAAAGTCCTGAAAGACCACTTCAGGCTCAAGTCTAGGAAAAACTTGTTCACAGTCAGGGTGTCCAGACTTTGGAATAAACAACCTCCAGAGGTGGTGCAGTCACCTACCCTGGAGGTCTTTAAGAGGAAACTGAACAGTCACTTCGCTTGTGAAGTCCCTTCTGGCCTTACAATCTATAAATAGGTAGAATAGCACTTCTGCTGAAGTGAGTGTGTGTGAGAATAAGTAAATATTCAAGAACAGCACTTTCAGAGATTCATTAGTGCTGAGTCATGCCCTTTAATGTTAAAATTACAGTGCAAAACATTGTATTTTAACTGAAAATATTTGTGTTTTAACATTTTGAATTGTAACCTATTTCCTTGACATAACTCATTCTTTTGCCTTTGAGTCATGGAATGGGGGAGGGAGGGAAGGGACCTTAATGTAATATTAACTCATTTGACTTTCTTCATTACCCCTGAATTCTATTATATACAATTTATGTTTGCTTTTATGTGGTTGGGGTTTGTCTTTGTCCATTCATGTTAGCTTTAGAAATGTATAACTAACAAGCCTAACATTAGAGGTTGCTGTCACTTCACAAGGTGCTGAAACGAGAGGTAACAATATAGTTATACCTGGCAGCAAACCTATAGTTAAGGTCAGTTTACGCAACATATTCCATTACAGGAATCTTTTTTGAACTGCATGGAACTTTGCAGTTTCACATTTGAGTTCCTATTTTCTTATGTCATTTGGCTGCTTCAGGCTGAATTTGGTTCTATAAATTCAATGAGAAAAGTTTGATTGTTTCTGAGAGAGGTTGAGGGGAAAATGTAATGTAATGTGTGCATGTATTGTTTTACTTATCTTAAAAGCATCTCAGAATTCTGGTCATGTGCTCTATCATCTACAAATGTTTAAGCTTAATGCTAGGAGCAAAGAGGTGACTTTGGTCCCTGTAGAAATCCACCCAAATTTAATTGGCTTAAAAGCTTATGGGAATCGTCATTGTCATGGTATCCTTATGTTTGATAGTGAAATTCTCTGATGATTTACATCTGAACTGATCATGATGTAAGGCTGATGGGGGTAACCAGGTCCATTCCTGCAGCAGTTGTAGGGTGCAACTGTTTTCTTGGGAGCTGTTATAGGAAATGTTGAGAAGGAGGAAATATTCTGACTCTAATGTTGAAGCTGCAAGGATGACAAGAAGAGGAGTCAAGAGGAAGAAATATGCTATTGGTACGGGGCCAGGAGTTTTGAGGTGGAAGTTGGGGTGGAGAGATAAGAGGAAAAAGGAAAAGGTGGGGAGAGGTAGACTGGAAGGGTCTGTAGGTTTCTTTAGCATCAGTATTCTTGAGCTATCAGTAGATATCTATGACTAGGGACCTATTTAAATCTCAGCAAGACAAAGGGGTTTTCATGGCCAACTTGCAGTGCACAGAGATTTTATGGGCATTTCAAGGCAACCGCACTCCTTGGTGCTGCTTGGTGGAGAGGTCCTTAGGAGAAATGAGGGGTGACACGTTATCCTGAAGGCTGGATGCCCTTTGTGCTGCCCTGTCCCTCGGCACTGATTGGCGGAGAGGCCACAGCAGGGGGAGGAGGGACAAGAGGGCAGCTACCATCTTGTCTGCTGCCCTTTGTGCCATCCTGCCAGCCAGCACTTTCCCCTCTGGGCAGTGAAGGCTCCAACTGGGGAGCAGCATTTTATTTTTATTATGTTTTTCTTTTTTTGTTGATTTTTCAGGAATTTTGTGGACAATTCCATATTTCACGGTTTCTGTAACATCTGTGAAACTTCAAGTTAAGTAGGTCCCTATCTATAACACCTCTGGTGAAAAGTGCTTTTCCTCTTCTTGTAGTATAGCTTTTTAGAATATGTCAGCCTAAAACTGCTAGTGTTTATTCCTTTAGTTCAGCTGCAGAGGTCTATGCTGTGGAATGACAAGTTTCAACCTAGATTCAGACCTGTGGATTGAAGTTTCAATGGCTCTTCCACACTCCACATAACTGCTTTTTTTTCAGGGTCTTTAATTTTTTCTAATTTAGGAAATGACATAAAAATGTCATGTTAAGAAAAAGATTTTTTTGAGTACTTGACTTTACAACTTTAAGTTAGGAAACACCAGGTTTCCTCAGTTCAGTAACCTTGTGCATGTGACTCATGTTATCGTTGGACAGGATGGACTTTGCGCCAGGAGAAGATTGGGGTATGTGTGAATGAAATTGAATGTAATGAATGAAATTGACAGTAGGACTCATGCTTATTTACATACCCTCCAATTTCTGTAACATGTGAAAGGGGCAGGGCGTGATAAAAAAAAGGAAAAGATGGCCTCTTGCCTAAGGCAATTGAATGCAGTCCTGAATGAATGGATCTTATTCTTGCCTGTGCCATAGAATTCCTATGTGATTGCAGAGCAAGTCACTTGCTCCCAACTTTTCCTTGTTGCTTCTTAATTGTGTGCCCTCATGTTCTGGGTACCTGACTTGAAGCATATTAGGTTTGCTTTACAGACGTGTACAGTTTGGAGATTTTTTTTTTTCATTTTGCTATGATTCAAACTAAAGTCTTATTCTGAAAGAACTTTTCTGAGGAGCTAGACACCATAATTTTTCAGCCATCTCTACTTACAGCTATGATGGAAGTCAGTAGGTTTGCACTTTAAAAGGTATAGCATGCTATCTACATTGTGCATGTTGAAAAAAATAGGATTTTTTTCCTGATATTTCATATTGGACACTCAAAATGTCATAGCAGAAACTTGTAAAAACTCTAGTGTTGAGCTCTCTGGATTGCAGTTCCTCACCTGTAAAATGGGGATGATAATAGCATCTCTGAAAGATGTTATGAAGATAAAATTGTTTCTGTTTGTAAAATACTTGGATAAGTGCCACAGAGAGGTATCTGAGGAAATTCCTTATTCTGTAGTCACATACAAGGCTTGAAGAGAACAGAGTAAATAAGGAAGGAGCTGTTCATGCAATAATAAATATAAACTGAAATATTCAGCAATGACCTACTCGGTGATCACTCTTCATCTCATTCACTGAGTGGGGCAAATTTTATGTGCAAAAGATATGATCAGGTAATATAAAGGTCACAAGCACACGAACTAGTTCATAGGAAAAAAAGGTGGGGGACAACTGGGATTTACTTCATGTCACTTGCTCTGTAGTAAGTGCTCCTGTGCACCTATTGCCCCAGTGAAAGAGGCTTAAGCTCATGTGGTTTAACTTTCTTTGCTATAGGCTAAGAGCATACACATGGGCAGTTACCCCTTTTAACTTGTGGGAACTAATTCAGCTGTCCATACAAGAAGACTGTATAATAAGGCATATATCTTATTGTCCTGATTGTCACATCTCTTTCTATCTTTTTTTAAAATGAACCGAATGACCAACCAATCAATCATTTTCAGGTGCTCAAGTAATTGACAGGTACAAGCACTTAGACACATGCAGGGAGGCTGCTCCAGTGCTCTGCAAATCCAGCGTGTTGGAGCAGACTCAGTTAATCAAGACTGCTGGAGCATGAAAATTAATGCACTCCAGCAGCCTCCAGCATCATATGTATCAGTGTCCCTGCACTGAAAAATGGAGGTCTGGCACTTTGAACTAAAACTTGTCAAATGAGCTTTAGTTCAAAATGCCCCACTGCCATTTTTCAGTGCAGGGACCCAGATACATGTGACCCTGGAGGCTGCTGGAGTGTGTTAATTTCCATGCTTCAGCAGACTTGATTAATCGAGTCAGCTCCAATGATCAGGCACTTTTTAATTAGTGCAGCTTACTAATTAAAGTGTCCCCCTCCCCCAGCATATCTGTAAATGCGCTACAATTGAACTGTAAACTCAGAACTGTGAGAAAATGCAGGGACCTCTGTTTACTCACTGTTCCCTCTTTCCTTTTCTTTCCACCCCTATCCTTCCCTCCTAGTCAGCACCCCTTGTAAATAATTTGCCTTCTCCATGTAGCCCCTATCTCTTCCCCCTTACACAAGTGTATTGTGATCCTAGTAAAGCTAGGGACCCTCCCATGTCAATTTACCTGCATAACCTGATGATTAGCTACAGTACTTATTTTATTTTTTTTTAAAAAACCTCTCTTGATCAGTCTCTGTTTGTACAGTGAGAAGCACTTGTCTAATGTTATCTTTTATTCTCCAGGGTTTTGCTAAATAGTTAGTGTTCATCTTCATGCAAGGGAACACAGATAAAAGTGAAATGGGAATGAAAAAAAAGGGTGCAGAATGTGTAATGTGGTGGGGAAATGTGAAGGGCAACTGAAAAAAGGAAATAGAAAAGCAGGGACTATATTGAATTCTTTCTGTTTAGTTGGTTACATTTAATGCATTTCTGTTTTTGGAACCAAACTTTGCCCTTTCATATGAATCTATCTGGTAGAAATATATATATTTATATTCAGGTGTTGGTATTGTACAGTGTAGGTTAGCAGTTACAAAGTAGTAATTCCTCTGTGGCATTCTTCTGAAGTCAGAATCCATGAATAAAATGTAATAGAGATTACCAAGCTGTTTTGCTGAAAATGCAAAGACCTAGATGTCCATTTTAAAATCCAAATATGATGTTTTATGTGTATTGTAGAGCAATACTAGAATGCACTAGGTGGTGCTGTATTCCTAATAGCAAACTGTGAATTCAAAATTCAGTACTTGGAAACAGATTGAGAGAGACTCCTTTTTTTGTATTTTTTCTTCAACTGAGAATGATTTGTATAATGAAAAAATGTATAGGTTGTCGAAGACTTTCAGCTATAAAGGATTCTTGCAGCTTTTTTGTGGGGGGTTGTTTTCACACCTCTGTTGTGTATAGGAGGCTTTGAAATTTGGAAGGCAGGAAAGACTAGAGAAGTGCCTTTCCATTGTCTAGTGAAGTTATGTTCTTGTTTGACTAAGATACGTGTTTTGAAAATGCCTTCTGTCATTTTTGTTGTATAAGTCATTTGGTGTTAGCCACATGATGGACTAGCTAAACAGGATCATTCTAATCTAAGGCTGGGTCCAAGCTATCCCTGCAGCTACAGTCATATGAGAGTCATACATTACACTGAGAAACCCATGAACAGACATGACTTGGGTGTGGGAGTGTGTGCACTGGGCTAAGTTCCCTACTACCATGCTATGCCCAGAATGTGGTCAAAGTGGCCCATTTGTTGTCTTCTACTCAGTCATATAGGAAGGAGGTAGAAGAAGGATCTTAGAAATGGCAGAATGGAAAAAGGAGGAGTAAAGTATCCTTACTACCTGCCTTTGTATATGACGTAGTATTATATAATGTCCTTTCACAGCCATAATCAGAATGGATGTATTCAGATAAAAATTAACAAGGTCCCTTTTAAAATAAACATAGAAAATTAGGGTTGGAAGGGACCTCAGGAAGGCATCTTGCCCAACCTCCTGCTCAGAAGAGGACCATCCCCAACTAGATCACTCCCACCAGGGCTTGATGAGCTGGGCCTTAAAGACCTCTCAAGATGGAGATTCTACCACCTCTCTAGGAAACCTGTTCCAGTACTTCACCCCTCTCCTACTGAGAGTTTTTTCTAATATCCAACCTAAACCTCTGTTGCTGCAATTTGAGATCATTGCTCCTTGTGCTATCATTTGCCACCACTGAGAACAGCCTAACCACCCTTCAGGTAGTTAAAGGCTGATACCAAATCCCTCTTAGTCTTCTCTTCTGCAGACTAAAAAAGTCCAGTTTCTTCACTCTCTCCTTGGAAGTCATGTGCCCCAGCCCCATAACCATTTTTGTTGCCCTCTTCTGGACTTGCCTCAACTTATCCACATCCTTTCTGTAGGGGAGCCCATAACTGGACACAGTACTCCAGCTGTGACCTCATCAGTGCAGAATAAAGGGGAATAATTACTTCCCACGGGCTGCTGGCAAAAGTCCTACTAATGCAACTCATTATGCCATTAGCCTTCTTGGCAACAAGGGCACACTGTTGATTCATATCCAGCTTATTGTTCACTGTAACCCTCGGGTCCTTTTCTGCAAAGCTGCTGCTTAGCCATTCAGTCCTCAGGTTGTACCAGTGCATGGGATTGTTCCATCCTAAATGCAGGACTTTGCACTTGTCCTTGTTGAACCTTATGAGATTCGTTTTGGCCCAATCCTGCAATTTGTCTAGGTCACTCTGAATCCTTGCTCTATCCTCCAACGCTCCCCAGCTTGCTGCAATTCGCAAACTTCCTGAGGGTGCAGTCCATCCTGTCTTCCAGATTGTTAATGAAGATATTAAATAAAATCAACCCCAGGACCAACCCCTGGGGGACTCCACTTCATACCAGCTGCCAACTAGACTTTGAGTCATTGATCACTACCTGTTGATCCTGACAATCCAGCCAGCTTTCTATCTACCTTACAGTCCATTCATCCAACCCATATTTCCTTAAACTTGCTTGCAAGAATGCTGTGGAAGACCATATCAAAACCCCTACTAAAGTCAAGGTATATCATATCCACTGCTGTTCCTGCACCCACAGAGGCAGTCATCTCATAATTGAAGTCAATCAGAATGGTCAGGCATGACTTGCCCTTGGTGAATCTATGCTGATTATTCCTGATCACCCTTTTTCTCATCCAAGTGCTTTAAAATGGATTCCTTGAGGACCTGCTCCATGATTTTTCTGCAGACTGCGGTGATGCTGACTACTCAGTAATTCTCTGGATCTTTTTCTTCCCTGTCTTAAAGGTGGGCACTATGTTTGCCCTTTTCCAGTCATCTGGTAAATATGCAGGAAATTTTTGTTGTGTTCTCACGAATAGCAAATAGAAGACAGGCCTCTTAAAGAAAAGAATCATTGCTTGGCTGTATAAAATTACATGTGGTGTGTTGCCTAGAGTCCCTTTTATGTCTCACTTAAGTTTTCAACAATGGTGTATATTCACAATGATTTCATTCAGTTATCTGTAACAGCTGGAAATCTTCTCCATTCATGTCAAATGTTGGGGGGGCAGGCAGTGAGCAAGAACAGTTTAAAGTTCAGACTAAAGCCTCAAAACAGTTCGTGCCCATTCATTTAGCACAAAATCAGAAGAACTACATGATCTGATTTACTCTAACCAAGCCGCATGTTGTTCTTATATATCGGGTTTTTGTTGGTTTGTTTAAATACTTTTCTTCCCTCATTGAATGGTCTGTAATAAATTCTAGTTAGACACTGACATCCATTGATAGGGAGAGGCCACATCAAGTATAAACATCCTGCCTAAATTTTTGTTTCCTTTGGTTTGTATTTTCCTATTTACTAATATCTCCAGAATTAACAGACAAGCACTGGATACAAAGTATGATGTCAAAGCTGAGTATGTCTTGTTATTATGCTCCAGAATTTCCTAGTTAGTAAAGCTGGACACAATAGAAAGGCACAAGCCCCCTCAAATAGAAACCTTTTGTCCTTTTCTTTGGACCTTTCTGCTTCTCTCCATTGTGTTTCTTGAGTTCCTGCATTGTGGTATCTTTGGTCTCATTCTCTTGATTCTCCTATCAAGTGACCTTTTCATTTTATAAATTCCTGAATAGCCTATGTAGAAAACCAGTAGCAGAGATGTGTACCAAAATAACTACCAATATGAATTACAACCAGTTCAGGTGTTTCCATTGCAGTTTGTGAGTAATCAGGTTCTAAGTGATAAATAGCTATTTTGAATGTTATTTAAAAATGTAATTTTTTTTGTTTGAAGTGTTGCTCATTCTTTTTACATTTTTAAAATAAAGAACATTGGAAATAAGTATTTTCAGTTATAAAAACTAACTGAAAATGAGTATATTGGATATAATTGATTAAAAAAAAACCTAATGATTTTCCTTCCCATGGGAAATGTTATTTCTACATTAGTTTTCAACTGCATTGAAAAAAAAATCCAAATACCTGTTTGCAGCTTAATTTTCAAATCTCCTTCCTGAAAAAAAAGTGATTTTGTTTCAGTGTGCCACACTGAAACAGGATGACTTATGTTAGCTCGGTTTGAAACTAACTTGCCTGTACAAGCTACTCTGTTACCTCATGAGAGTTGAAGTTCAGGTGCCTCATGCCCCATTTTCCAATACGTCCTTGGTTCCTTTACTTGACTACAACCAGGCAGAAGGTAGGGCAGGTGTCACCTTGCACATTAACTAGTTCAGAGAGGCATGACCTTTCATAGACAACAACCTACTTTGTAGGCCCCTCTCTGCTTATAGACTTCATGATGGGGCTTCCTTCATAGCTAGACTTCATTCCACTTATGGATTCAGCTGGCAGTACATTATGGGAGATGTAGTTTGGCTGGGAGAGATATCTATTATTTTCTGTAAGTAATAGCAATTGCCAATCTTAGAGTGCTACTGCTCCTTGAGGCAGAGGGGCTTCTGATAAATTGCATTTTACAAACAATTTACGTGTACTGTGCTGTAAAAATAATTAAAATATTATTTGAAGTGTTGGGTGGCAGAAATAGAGAGAGTTTCTCTCCCACCATTCAGGTTGTTATTGGCTAATTTTCAACTTCCCACAAACTATAACATTTTCAGTCAAGTTAATGTTAGTCTCCAAGCAAATTTCACCTTAGTAGATGGAAAAAAATAGACAAATTAATTTAGATGGCTAGATTACTATATTACATAACTTTTCTGCCAAAGTGAGGAAGTGGCAGTTCCTTGTAG
Organism: Crocodylus siamensis; assembly: GCF_052110815.1. Taxonomy (NCBI): domain Eukaryota; kingdom Metazoa; phylum Chordata; order Crocodylia; family Crocodylidae; genus Crocodylus; species Crocodylus siamensis. The sequence goes on along the minus strand of NC_143396.1, from coordinate 73,858,019 downwards.
GAAATTAAAACAATGAACACCTAATTTCAGATGAGGAAGGTGTTATCAGTTTACAGGGATGAAAGATCACATCACATCTTACCATTTTACTGTTTCATTTAATATTTAGTTTTAATTAAAAGGGACAGAAAGGACCTAGAAGCTTATAAGTTTTATTGCCTGATGCTAAGTATACAGTTGCTTTAGTCAATATTTTTTTTCAAATATGTGTCTGATTTCTTCTATTAAATACTTAGAAACAGTGCATATTGCATTCTTTTTTGGACTGTTCCATAACATCTCTTAGAAGGAGATTCTGCTGAAACATGCATAGCTTCAGTTTTATCTTCTCTGGGGTTTTTCATTAGATATAAAATCAAATTTCTTAATATCTATTTTCTGTGTTCTTCTGTAAGTAAAATACATCCATTTTAACCTTGTTAGTTCTTTCTATGGCTTTTGATTTCCATTGATTTCCCACTTTTGCACCCCCCGCCCCCAAACTGCAGGCATGATGGGTGAACACTGGGGCTAAGGACAGAAGCTACACACAAACCGGTATAAGTGATCAGAAACTAACTTAAATCTGTAACAGAACATAAGTTTAGTGCACATAAACCAGTTTCAAAATGGCCAAAATTGGTTTAAGATAAACCCGGTTGAATGTAGCATCAGACTTAAATGATTTGGGTCAAGCGGTTTATGGAAGTTCTGTCCCAGACCCCTTCCTGATTTAAGTTAAATCACAGTCCCCCAGCATGCTTTTCAGCACGTGGCCTGGGCTGTGAAGGCTGGCCCCACCACTCTCCTCCCTAACTGGAGCACAATCACTGCTCCGGGTGGCTGAAAAGGGAGTCAGGGACTGCAGGCACAGCAGTGTCTGCCTGGCTTCCTCCTGCTTCACCCCTCCCTGCCCCTCTCAGCTGCTCGCTGCTCAAGAAGGGATCTCCCCTCTCCCACAGCACGGACCCTAGCCAGCATCTGATTATGGTCACCCCAGCCCTGGGACAAAGACACACAGAACTGTGTCGACTTGGGGCTTTTTCGAGTTAATCAACCGATCAGCTGGTAATGTCCCTCTATTTCTTCCTTGGAAAAAGTTGTTTAAGAAGAGCTTGAACTAATGAGAGGGGCTTTGTTTTCTTGATGGGCTGATAAACTTTGTGTTATCAACTCCCTGCTGGGTCACTTGCCTGTCAGTTTGCTGCAGACAGTATGAAGAAGCAAGGAAAGGGAGATTGAAAAGCTCAGTATCTTCAACAGATGGATTAATTGCACACACAAGCATTCCTCCCTCCCTCCCTGCTTTGCCTCAGAGTGCTAGCTGGAGGCTAGCAACACTTCTGCCCCTTGAGCAGTGAGCTAGGAAAAGCCTGGCAAAGGCTGCTTCCCCTTCCCCACCCGGCACACCCCAGCTGGGGACTGTGCAGGCAAGGTTGGAGTTTCAACCCCTCCCTAATCAGAGCATCCTGTGAGGGCCTGGCCAAATCCCTCTTCAGCTCAGTTCTGCGGAAGGGAAGGGAGGGCTTGCTCTCGCTCCCTCCCTCCCACCCCCATCTTCTAGCCTGAGCCACTGGAGGCATATGCCTGCATTTTCTGAATCAAAAGTGAATGTCTATCCTCTTGCAAATTAGTTCAAACTCTGCAGAGTAAACTAACCTGCAAAGATTGAATCAATTCAGGCTCAGGCTTTTCGAATGTCTGTTCCTGGCCTGGATGACTCAGATTTCCTCTCCAAGACCAAACCCAGAGCATTGTCATGGACTTATTCCACTTAAAAGCCCACTGGTGCAAGGCCATACAACATTCTCTAGCACAACACCTTTGTATGTTATCCTTGTGAAAAGGGTAGTGAGGTCTGGAGAAATTAGCATAGGATTAGGCCTGAGGACATCCTAAATTCCAATCCTACTACTGTTAAGCTAACTCCCTACATGGTTTTGAGAAACTTTCTGCTGGAATATCCACTTCTGTAGAAGAAAGATAATAGAAGAAGCTATTCCTTAATGATATCTTTAAGGAATAGTGGACTAATGTTAGTACAGTGCTTGGGGTAGGTCAAGCTCCATGCGATTATTTTTAGAGCTGATGATAAAACAGCTCTGAAAAACTGAAGTACCAAAGAACACTATCCTTCCGAAGTTCTGGTAATGCTATTTATGACATTCAGCCATGATTATTGCAGTTCATGCTTAGGCATGAAGCCACACATCCTGAATGAAAAATATCTAACACATGTAAAACTTCCACTTAGAAAAATACACTGCTATGAACACTACCCTTGTGCTGTGTCTCCCTCAGCACTGCATGCTTGAGTTAAAAACAGGGTCCAGTTCAGGGCTATGACCTGATTTTCAAAACCCTCTATTGAAGTGGCCCTAGCTACCTGAAAGATAGCTTCCTCCTCTGCAATCTTGATCTCACAAGCTGTATTTCTTGGGAACAATTAAGTTGTCAGCTAATAGAGGGAGGTCTGTGAATACAGGAAATAGAACTTTCACAGGAGCTGGACCTGGACTATGGTACTTGCTCCCACAACAGATAACAATGTTCTTGGAAATAAATGTTTACAAGTGTAAATGCAAAATTTTTCTTCAGTAATTTTTTGACATTCATGGATATATTACACTTGCATAAAGACAAGGTGTCAATAAATAAATAAATAAAATGGCACAAACCAATCAGATTATTTTTTCTATAGGCTGGGAGCAAGATGAGCAAAAAAGGTTGATATTTTATGACTCCTGTTTTTAAAAGATTTGGGAAGCGCTTATGGACTGCAGTGTTTAACAGCTATATTTGCATTCAGCTATATATTTTTGACAATGATATGGATGGTTTTACATAGAAAAACAAAAGATTCTGAGACTAATACTAGAATAAACCTATCAATATAATTTGGGTTAACACTGGTGAAACTATTCAAAATCTGTGCTGCAACTGAATTTCCTAATTTTTCATGTGGTGTTTATTAAATGGTTTTAGTGCTAGTTTGAGTTTGGAGCAGTCATACCTTAAGGCTAAAAACTTTCTCTGACTGTCTCCCACATGCACAGGTGTGACCTGCTAGTAGAGGGTTCGTGAGAAGAGGCCTGACTAGAAGCTACAGATGCGAGTTGCCACTAAGGCTGGTGAGCTGGGACTGGTTTCTATACCTGCTTGGGGTGGTGGGGTGAGAAACTAGTTGGTGGAGGTGCAGAAATATGAAGTTGGGAGGCAGAATGTTAATGGGATGGGAGTGGGTAATAAAATGGGAGATGGAAAGGAAATGAGAGTGGGGGAAGGGTGGTGAAATGAAGGAAGTCAACCACTAAAGGATAAAATACAAGAAGTAAAAGAAGAAAAGGAATAAATTGACATCTATTTTCTTTCCTTGCAGGGTTACGCACCAAAGGAAGAAACACCTCGGGAAGTGCCCTCCACTGCAGAGTGGCAGACGGTTACCTCCAGGGCTGCTCGTAACACAGCAGTACCAGTTCCTCCAGTCTGGCTGGAGAACAAGTACAAGGCCCTGGCAACTCTGGAGGAGAAGGAAGGAGAGGAGGAAACCAGGGAGGAAGCAACTCCACGCTCTCCACATTCCGAGCAGGCCGAAGGAGATGAGCAGGCCAGGAGGAAAAAGCGTTGAGTGATCGTCATAGGCGACTCCATCCTGAGAGGTACAGTGGGCCCCACATGAGGTCTACTGCCTACCTGGAGCAAAGATTCAGGACTTGAAGGGGATGATCCAAGCCGTGATCCAGCCCAGCAATTACTACCCCATGGTCCTAATCCATGTGGGTACTAATGATGCAGCCAGGAGAAGCCCTAATCGCCTGATGGCAGACTACCATGCTCTGGGGTGTGTGCTAAACGAGATAGGTGCACAGGTGGTTTTCTCTTCTATCCTACCAGTGAGTGGATGTGGAAGGGGGCATGCAACGTACATCATGGAGACCAACTGGCGGCTTCAGGAATGGTGTCTCAAGGCGTGCTTTGGCTTTTTCAACAATGACCAGCACATCACAACAAGGGACATGCTCGGATGGGATAGGCTCCACCTTTCCCCTAAAGGTAAGCATGTGTTTTCTTCTAGGTTGGCGGATCTCCTCTGGTGGGCTTTAAACTAGGCTCGTTGGGGGAAGGGGAAGACGAGGGTGGAGGAAACATCGGACTGCCAGACCAAGCAACACCCACAAGTACAGCCCAGCCTAGACTGACAAGCGGAACATATACACAGGTAAGCGACGGGGCCAGGGTAATGCTGAAAGTAGGGGGCCAGTGCACACATTCTCAGGAGGCCTCAAATGCCTCTACACAAACACTCGTAGTATGGGAAACAAGCAGGAGGAATTTGCCCTCCTGCTAGCTGACACCAACCTGAACATAGTGGGGATCACTGAAATGTGGTGGGACTCAACGCATGACTGGGCGGTGAATGTCAAGGGCTATAGGCTGGACAGGAGTGACAGGATAGGAAGGAAAGGTGGGGGCGTGGCACTCTACATTAAGGAGGAATACCCATCCTCATCAATTAACAAAGAATCAGAGGAGGGGCACTCTGAAGTGCTTTGAGTTAGAATTCAACGCAGTTGAGGGGAAAGAGACTTAATGGTGGGGGTCTACTACAGACCTCCTAACCAAGGGGAAGAGCTTGACCAGGAATTCTTAAGTCAGCTCATGGAGGTAGTGAAGTCAAAGAATGTGGTCGTCATGGGGGACCTGAACTTGCCGGGCATCTGCTGGGAAGAGCAGTCAGCCAGGTCTGACCACTCACATAGGTTCCTAGCCAGAATGCAGGACCTCCATCTAACCCAGGAGATGCACAACCCCGCCAGGGGAGACACCTTGTTGGACCTGGTGCTGGCCATGGGAGACGACCTTGTGAGGGGCCTGCGGGTGCTCAACCACCTGGGCAACAGTGATCATCACCTGCTGGAATTCACCATCCAGTGCAAGGTGGCAAAGGCCTACAGCAAGGCAGCAGCCCTAGATTTCAGGAGAGCAGACTTCAATGAGCTAAGGAGAATAGTTGGGGAAGCACTGAGGTCCCGGAGGGGTGGGGAGACAGGTGTCCAAGGAGAGTGGTCGCTCCTTAAGGAGATGATCCTCCAAACCCAAAGGGAAGTAATGCCAACATGGATCAAAGGGAGCAGGAGGGCACGTAAGCCCCCATGGCTCACCAAAAGCACCCAGGAATGTCTCCTAGCAAAAAGGGAGGTGTACACCCAATAGAAGGGAGGGGCCATCACCAGGAAGGACTATACTGCAGTTGCTCGGGGATGCAGGGGGGCAGTCAGGAAGGCCAAGGTGGAGATGCAACTCAGACTAGCTTCCCAGATTAAGGACAACAAGAAGTCCTTTTTTAAATACATAGGAGGTAAAAAAAAGTTTCCATTTAATGTGGGGCCCCTGCAGGACACATTAAGAAATTTGGTCATCACACCAGGCGACCGCCAACATATTTAACGATTTCTTTGCCTCCATTTTCCTAAGCAGGGACCAGAACAGTCACCCCCCCACGGGGCCCTCCTCAGGCCCCAGGGGAGGCGCACCTAGGCCAAGGGTTAGTGAGGAACTAGTTAGGGAATTTCTGGAGGGACTGGATGTATTCAAATCAGCTGGTCCAGACGATCTCCACCTTAGAGTACTGAGGGAATTGGCTGAGGTCATTGCAGGACTCCTGGCACGGCTTTACGAGCACTCATGGTGCTCTGGTGTGATGCCAGAGGACTGGAAGAGGGCCAATGTGGTTCCCATCTTCAAAAAGGGGAGGAAGGAGGACCTGGGGAACTATAGGCCAGTTAGTCTTACCTCGATCCTGGGCAAGCTTTTTGAGAAAATTATTCTGGCGCATGTCCACGAGGGACCAGCAGGGGGGATTATGCTTAGGGGCAACCAACATGGGTTCATTAGCGGCAGGTCCTGTCAGACCAACCTGGTGGCCTTCTATGACCAGATCACCAAATCCTTAGATGCAGGGGTAGCATTGGACATAGTCTTCCTGGACTTTCGGAAGGCCTTCGACACTGTCTCTCACCCTGTTCTTATTAAGAAACTGGGGGACTGTGGTGTCGACACCCACGCAGTCAATTGAGTCACCAACTGGCTGGAGGGCCACACCCAGAGAGTGGTGGTGGATGGGTCATTTTCAACTTGGAGGGATGTGGGCAGTGGGGTTCTGCGGGGCTCAGTCCTCGGGCCCGCACTGTTCAACATCTTCATCAATGACTTGGACGAGGGGGTAAAAAGCACCCTGTTCAAATTTGCTGATGACAGTAAGATGTGGGGTGGATGTGGGCATGCTAGAAGGGAGGAATAGGCTGTAATCGGACCTAGGCAGGTTACAAGGGTGGGTACATGAGAATAGGATGGGATTCAACACTGACAAGTGCAAGGTGATGCACCTGGGGAGGAAGAACCAGTACCATACCTACAGGCTGGGAAACTCCCTTCTTATCAGTACAGAGGTGGAAAAGGATCTTGGAGTCATCACTGATGCCAAGATGAACATGGGCCAGCAGTGTGGGGATGCAGTCAGGAAGGCCAACCGTACCTTGTCATGCATTCACAGATGCATCTCGTGCAGGTCTTTTTATTTATTTATTTATTTATTTTTTGTAACATTTTATTAGAAAACGGGCAATATCAAACAGATTTAAAAAGGACCCCACCTGAGGCCTCACAAAGGGAACAAAAATACAATTTCAATAAATTACATAATACATGATAAACAACATCTCATTCACTTTGCTTAAAACTCCAGTGTTATTCAGTAAACATCTTGCCCTTGCTTCTTATATAACTACAGGTTCACGCATCGATACTTAACAGAAAGGTACTGACAAAGCCCTCACCCACTCTTTCTGACAACAAAAGCTGTCCCTTAGTCTATCCTATACCTATATGGGGCTGAAACAACCCCCTGAAGTCCAGCCCTTGCCAGAGCGCTGTCTCCCCTCCTTCCATCCCATGCTTCTCTCTGCCTCTATAGAAGTGCAGCTCATAGATTGCTAACTGCAAACACTCTGACATTGAAAAGCACGAGCCCTTAGTGCCAACAGGGAACGCACTTTCCATATCACTACTTTGGTGCATGTGATAAGGACCCTCACACCCCATGGCCCATCCATCCCCTCTGTTAACCAATAGAGAACATTTCCAATAGTGATTCCTGTTCCCCTTCCTGTCTCCTTCAAATAGGTAGCTACCTTCTCACACACCTTTTGTGCATAAAAACAGTCCCACAAGGCATGTGTCACTGACTCGGGCTCAGCACAGATTTCTCTTGGGCACTTGGGGGACTGTGAGAGTCTCCATCAATTCAGCACCTGTTGCACTGGCAGTGCATTTTGCACGGCCCTCCATGCCAGCTCCTCGTGCTCTCCTTTCCATTCCTTCCCCACTAGCCCTTTCCACACCCTTCTGACTTTCTCTGTTCTCAAATCCCCGACATCTGACATCCTCTGCTTCCCCCTCATGAACTTAAGGACTTTTCTGGCATCCGCCAGCCCTTCGATCCCTAACCCCGCCAAGCCTTCCCTCACAACAAAGGATCCAAGGTGCGCATAAGGGAGTGACATTTGCCAAGCCCACACCCCCTGCCGCCCGTTCCCGAACAGTCCCAGCCTTTGTAGGAGTCTTCCCCCCCCGAAAACGCAAAAGTTAGAAACCATTCCCCGTGTGGCCCTTGCTTCCCTCACAACCATCTTCAAAAAGTGCGCATAAACAAAGACCTCTAGGCTACAAGCTGACCTTGACAGGTTGCAACGGTGGGCGGATGAGAATAGGATGGGGTTTAACACTGATAAGTGCAAGGTGTTGCACATGGGGAGGAAGAACCGGCACCACACTTACAGGTTGGGGAACTCTCCTCTTGCCAGCACGGAGACGGAAAAGGATCTTGGAGTCGTCATTGACTCCACGATGAACATGGGCCGGCAGTGTGGGGAGGCAGTCAAGAAGGCCAATCGTACCCTATCATGCATCCACAGATGCATCTCGAGCAGGTCCAGGGAGGTGATCCTCCCCCTCTATGCGGCACTGGTCAGGCCGCAGCTGGAGTACTGCGTCCAGTTCTGGGCGCCACACTTCAAGAGGGACGTGGACAATATGGAAAGAGTTCAGAGGAGGGCCACTCGTATGATCAGGGGTCAGCAGGGCAGGCCTTATGAGGATAGGCTACGGGACCTGAACCTGTTTAGCCTCCACAAGAGAAGGCTAAGGGGGGACCTTGTGGCCTGCTACAAACTGGTCAGGGGGGATCAGCAGGTATTGGGGGAGTCCCTGTTCCCCCGTGCGCTGCCAGGAGTGACCAGGAATAACGGTCACAAACTGGCGGAGGGTAAGTTTAGATTAGATATTAGGAGGCGCTACTTCACAGTCAGGGTGGCTAGGGCCTGGAACCAGCTTCCAGGGGAAGTGGTGCAGGCTCCGAGCCTGGGGATTTTTAAAAGGAAGTTAGATGAGCACCTTGCCGGGGTCATCTGACCCCGGTGCTCTTTCCTGCTAAGGCAGGGGGTCGGACTAGATGATCTACCTAGGTCCCTTCCGACTCTAGCTACTATGAAACTATGAAACTATGAAACTAGAGGAAGGTGGGCAGTGGGGTCCCCCAGGGCTCTGTCCTCGGGCCCACACTGTTCAACATCTTCATCAGTGACTTGGACGAGGGGTAAAAAGCACCTGTTCAAATTTGCTGATGACACTAAGATGTGGGGGGATGTGGGCATGCTAGAAGGGAGGAATAGGTTGCAATCAGACCTGGACAGGTTACAGGGGTGGGCGGATGAGAATAGGATGGGATTCAACACCGACAAGTGCAAAGTGATGCACCTGGGGAGGAACAACCGGCACCATACCTACAGATTGAGGAACTCCCTTCTCGTCAGTGCAGAGACGGAAAAGGATCTTGGGGCCATCATTGACTCCAAGATGAACATGGGCCGGCAGTGTGGGGAGGCAGTCAGGAAGGCCAACCGCACCTTGTCATGCATCCACAGATGCATCTCGAGCAGGTCCAAAGAGGTGATCCTCCCCCTCTATGAGGTACTAGTCAGGCCGCAGTTGGAGCACTGCGTCTAGTTCTGGGTGCCGCACTTCAAAAGGGATGTGGACAGCATGGAGAGGGTCCAGAGGAGGCCACCCGCATGATCAGGGGACAGCAGCGCAGGCCCTATGAGGAGAGGCTATGGGACCTGAACCTGTTCAGCCTCCACAAGAGAAGCCTGAGGGGGGATCTAGTGACCTGTTACAAACTAGTCAGAGGGGACCAGCAGGCATTGGGGGAGTCCCTGTTCCCCCAAGCACAGTCAAAAGCTGGCAGAGGGTAGATTTAGGCTAGATATCAGGAAGTGTGACTTCACTGTCAGGGCGGCTAGGGTCTGGAACCAACTTCCAAGAGAAGTGGTGCTGGCTCCCACCCTGGGGGTCTTTAAGAGGAGGCTGGATGAACACCTTGCCAGGGTCGTTTGACCCCAGTACTCTTTCCTGCCATGGCAGGGGGTCAGACTAGATGATCTACTCAGGTCCCTTCTGACCCTAGAAACTATGAAACTATGAAACTCTATGTTGGGGAGATGCCATCCCCCCAGCCCTTTTTCCTTATCTCACTCTGTCCTGACCACCTTCTCTGTCTTCCCCCCCGCCCCCCCAAAAGAAGAGGCATAATGCCCACTGGATCCGCAGGGCCTGTAGCCAGGAAGGGGGGTACACCATTGCCGTGTACAAGATCATCGGCACCAGGCACTGTTTGATCACTTGCACTTTACCCCTTGATGATAAACTCTGTGTGCTCCACAACCGCACCGTCTGGTTTACTCTCCCCTCTAACACTTCCCAAACCCGTTTCCCTTTCCCCTGGGTATCCATCCACACGCCCAGTATTTTCAGTTCCTCCCTTTCCACCTTCAATCCAAATTTCCCCAATCCCCCCAATTCCCAACCGCCAGGACTACACTCTTGTCCACGTTTACTCTCGCTCCAGTTACCTCCCCAAACTCATTGGCGTGCTTCACCACTCTTCCTGTGGACACCTTGTCCTGCACCACGCACGTCACATCATCTATGTACAGGAGGACTTTTAATTCCCTGCCCCTTGACACTCTAACCCGCTGATCACCCTATCGTTTCTGATTCACTGTGCCAGAGGCTCAATGGCAAAAACAAAGAGCCCCGGCAACAGCAGACACCCTTGTCTCACACCCGAGTCCACTGCAAAGGCTTTTCCCAGGAAGCCCCTCACCAGCACCCTGGTTGTTGCCCTCCCGTAGAGTGCCTGCACACACCCCACAAATTCCCCCGGCATCCCCATCCCTGCCAGAACCCGAAACAGAATCTCATGCCTAATGCTGTCGTACGCCTTTTGCAGGTCGAGACTTGCCACTATCGTGTTCCACTTCCAGTCAGTAATGTACGACAGCGTATCCCGTAGTATCCAGTGTGCTTGCGTCATCCGCCGCCCCCCACCACGCACATTTGTTCCCCACCCAGCACCTGCGGTAACACCTCCCCCATCCTTGTCGTTAGGATCTTGGAGAATAATTTATAATTGGAATTCAGCGGGGTGATCGGCCTCCAGTACTTAATGTGTTCCCGTCCCCCTTTCTTATAGATCAATACCATGACTCCCTGGGCAAAGCCCTCCCCTACCCGACCCTGATCCATAATTTCTTTAAACAGAGCCAAGAGATCCCCCTTCACTAAATCCCAAAACTTCCCATAAAATTCCACCGGGATCCCGTCACCTCCCGGGGTCTTCTTTAATGGCATTGTCCTCAAGACCCCCAGCATCTCGGTTTCCATCAGTTCCTTTATCAGTCCCTGCCTCCCTTCTTCCCCCACTTTTGCTTCCAAACTCCCTACCAGTCCCTCCAGTTGTTCTTGCCTCACCGCTTTCCTATGAAATGATTCCCCATAAATCCTAGTCACCTCCTGCAATACCCCATCCACATCCCCCACCTTCCCTCCATTGGCCGTGCAGACCGCCCCCATCACCCGCTTCTTCCTTCTCACCCGCAAGGCGAAAAACCTGCCCCATTCCTCTCCCTCATCCATCCACTCTGCCTTGGCCAGGAACATCCGTTCTTGCATCCTGGTCTGGAACCAATTTTGCATTCCCTCTCTCACCCTTTCCCATTCTCCCTTCACCGCTGCCCCCTTCTTCAGCTCTTCACACAATCTTTGAACTTCCCCTTGTAAGCATGCTAGCTCCTTCCTCTGCCGTGCCTGCTTTCTCCCCACACCAGTGAACCACTCCCGCACACGCTTCTTGATTTCTACCCACCAGTCCTACTGTGTTGGGAAAAAGGGCATATTGCCAGTGGCAAACTTTACAGCCCTTTGAAAAGCAATGCATTCCTGTGGGTCATCCAATAAGGACACATTTAATTTCCAGACACCTCTCCCCTGTTTAAGCCCTTGCCCAATGCCCACTTCCACACACAGGACACAATGATCTGAGAAGCTGACATCTAGCAGTTGCTTGCTGTGGATTGCCACCCCCTCCGACACCAACACAAAATCGGTCCTCAGTTGCCCCCATTCACCCGGATCCACTCTAGTAAAAACTCCTGTCCCTTCCCAAATATCCTGGAGCCCCTCATCTTCAATCCACCCCCGCAACCACTTCCCCGTACTAGCCATCCCGACTCCCTGCCCTATCCCAATCCACCCACCCTCTTCAAGTATGCAATTAAAATCCCCCATCACAATCCGCAGTCCTCCACCCCCCATACACATCCCCATTTTGCGGAAGAAGGGCACCCTCTCCGTTCTCTTGGCTGGGGCATAGATGTTCTACAAAGTCACCTCCACGCCCTCCACCTCAACCACTGCCTTTTGCAGTCGCCCTTCTTCCAGGACCTGCTGGTCTTTAATTTTCAAACCCCCCTCCCTTGCCAGGAACCCTACTCCTGCGGCTTTATTCTCATTTGAACCCCCACCCACCACGATGTTCCCACCTCCCAGTGCTTCTCCAGATATCTATAATTTCTCCTCCAGGGAATCCTGCACTCCTGCAAGCCGAACACCTGTGTGTCCAGGCCTTGTAAGGTGGTATACATTGAATCCCATCTCTGCCTCCCATATAAACTTCTTACATTTAAGGATGCCATGGTCAATGCCATCAAGGCTATTTTCCAGAGATAAATATGCCTCAGAAATCATCCGTGCTGCTACTGGGTTCTGAGGTGTCTTCCCCCACTTGCCGCATCCCCGTAGCCCTAGCCAGATGTTTAATTGTGATTGGGGTCAGAAAGCCATAACTTTCTGCCCTTCCAGATTCCTCAACCTCTCGTCCCTCCACAGGCAGCTCCCCACTCTTCCTCCCCCTCTATGCAGCACTGGTCAGGCCCCAGCTGGAGTACTGCATCCATTTCTGGGCACTGCACTTCAAGAGGGATGTGAGCAACATGGAGAGGGTCCACTCGCATGATCGGGGGCAGGAGGGCAGGCCTTATGAGGAGGGGCTACGGGACCTGAACCTGTCCAGCCTCCACAAGAGAAGGCTGAGGGGGGATCTAGTGGCCTGTTACAAACTAGTCAAAGGGGAACAGCAGGCACTGGGGAATTTCCTGTTCCCCTGAGCACTACCAGGAGTGACCAGGAATAACGGTCACAAGCTGGCAGAGGGTAGATTTAGGCTAGATGTCAGGAAGTGCTACTTCACAGTCAGGGCGGCTAGGATCTGGAACCAACTTCCAAGAGAAGTGGTGCTGGCTCCTACCCTGGGGGTCTTTAAGAGGAAGCTAGATGTACACCTTGCTGGGGTCGTTTGACCCCAGTACTCTTTCCTGCCATGGCAGGGAGTCGGACTAGATGATCTACTCAGGTCTCTTCTGACCCTAGAAACTAAGAAACTATAAAAAAAAATTTTTTTTAAAGAAATAACGAGGAAGTTAATTAAATAATATCTCATGTTTTAATAAATTGAGATTTGGGATCATGAAGCAGGGGGTACTGGTCATGTTTCTGGGGTAGCTGGGAGGTGATGGAAGGTGTTTTTGGCAGAACTATTGCTTCTGCTCCAGGAAGGAAGCCCAAACCCCTGGGGACCCAATTTGGCTCCCTACCTTATTGCTGTACCTGACCCCCCCCCCCCCCCCCGCCCCACTCCTGAACTTGTCCATGCCCTGTGAGGTAGTTAGCTGGCATGTCTTTCATGGTCTATTTACATGGGATTGCAGCTGTGGAGGTTGCAAGCCTGTACCCCTAGGAGCAGGAGGGGGAGTTGGCTTGGTGGAAAGTTTGTCCACACAGAACAGGAGAGTGGGGAAGGGGACACTGCAACCTGCGACACTAGAGGACTAACTTGGGCAGTTATCTGTGGTGCATAGCCACACATTCATGGAACAGGAGCTGAGTAACATGCATCAGAGAGACCATCGTTGTAGAGTGGTATAACTTTAAATTTCCTAAAGTGTGATTTAAAACTAGTTTCAGGTGCTACTGTGTGGACAGTCCAGGGATTAAGAGCTCCAGGAGCCACCTAAAATTAATGTGTAACAAGGCCTTTATTATGAAATATCAAAAGTTAAGCAAGCTGTGAAATAGGTATTGATCACCAGAGATCCTGGTTTTCTTTGTTTTAAAAATCCAAAATTGTCTGATTTGAAAAGCCAAAATCTGTGTTTGTCTGCTATTTAAAATGAAAAGCCACAATATAGATATAGATAGGCTCAGAGCAGGCTGTGGCTGTGCTCGGAGAAGGCTGCAGCCACCCTGAATTTCACCGCAGCTCTGCTCCCAACCCCTGCTGCCCGGTGCAGCTCTGGCTGAATGCCCCGCTTCCATCCAAGCTCTGGGAAAAGCTGGGGCTGCACTGGGCAGCAGGCAGCAGCACAGGGCTGGGAGTGGAGCTGCAGCAAAATTTGGGGTGCTTGCAGTCTCCTCCCAGAACCACCAGGGCCCACTGTGAGCCCATTCCCTGGCAAGAAAAGCCCCTTTCTGCAGCTACAGCTCATCCTGCTCCACACAGATCCAGGTGCATGCTCCCTGCCCCCACCCTTCCAGGGTGCAAGCAATGGCAGGTGCTTCCCCCACCCCACGAGCCACAACTCCTTCCCTTCCCCCCTCTCTTTCCACCACACCAGACTTAAACACCTGATGGCAGCTGCATCAGATCAGTATTGGTTGATATGCCTACTTAAATATTAGCTATCAGTATCGGTCCCCAAAACGTCTATTGGTGCATGCTTAATATATAGAGGGATTTTACGTAAAATCAGTTTGGAAGCCTAGCAGTGCCTCGATCATTATAGTTATATACTTTCTAAATACCTATATATTTTGTAGGGCTGTGCTAAATGTCACTGTCAGTTTCGATTTGACGCTGTTTGAAAAATTGAAATGAAACAGAGAACTTTGAAACAGCCTCAAAACAAAATGAGGCAAGTCAAAACATTTTGAAATTGTTGAAACGTTTTGAGTTTTGAAGCTCAAGCTGGGCTTGCCTGCAGGGAAACAGAAACTAAAATAAGAAGGCGGAGGTGGAAGGGTGGGGAAGGAGTGCTCTCATTATTTACTGTGTAGCTGGCCAGTGATTGTCATCCCTTCCCAGTGCTCTGGGGGAGGGATGGAAAAACTGCATAAAAGGCAGCACTGTTTGAACTGCCTTGGTGTCAGTTGAGTGAGGATGCACCTTAACATACACACAGTGTCACTCACCCGTGTCATGAGTTTTGCCTGTCAGCAGCTAGAGGTGCAGAGCCCCAGAACCCAGACTCCCCCTGGACCTATCTCCTTGAAAGATGGCAGGCTTCATGGCCTCAGCAGGGGCTAACAAGCCTGCAGTTTTGACACTGCTGTGGCTTAACACATACATGTGACATGAGTTTCTTGCTTTCAAGACTTTGAGGTGCAGTTTCCCTGAAACCCCTGCACCCATCTCCTTGAAACTTGGCAGGCTTCATGCCCCCAGAAGGGACTACCATTCCTGCAAGTATCTTTCAGCTCAGGCCAGAAACAACAAATTCATATGCTGTTTCGAGCTTGCCCATTATAGCTTATGGGTGAAACGGCAAAACAGCAAAACTGTTTCAACAAAATGAAATGGAACAGCAGTTTTGAATTGAAACAAAATTCAAAATGAAATGCTGTTCCATTGAAACAGAATGGTGCCGTTTCGCACAGCCCTTGTATTTTGGCGTCTGATTTTGTTTTATCATCATAGAAAATCAGAGCTCCCCCTGTTCCCTTCACTCACCAGGATGCGGGTCCAGCTATGGCCATTCCCACAGCTGCTTTCTGTTGCTAAGCAGCACTGATATGCCTGTGCCCTGACCCTGCTCATGCCAGTGCCCATCACTCCCAACCCAGAGTCCCCCAGCCCTGCTCACAGTCCCTGCCCCCCTCTTGCTCCCTCCCAGCAGCATCTCCCCCCGCCCCCCTGCACGAGGCTATAGATCCAGCTGCAGCTGTCCTGCCTGCTGCTTTGTGGCTCTGAGCAGTGCAGGCCTCTGATGTTCTGCTCCCTGCACCTGTGCCCAGGCCCCCATTGTTCCCATGCCCTTCCTGGGAAACCCTTGACTGAGGCTCAGGGACTAGGCTGGGCCTGCCTCTGGCTGAGCAAGATCCTTCCCTTCCAGGCCAGCCTTCCCCTGCATAGGCTACTTTAGTGGGTGAAGGGGGCTCCTGGCCCAGCTCCGGAGGCTGATTCTGGCTGGATGACCCCTCTACCATCTCTTTCTCTCTTGCATACACCACCCATTCCTGCTGCCACCCCCGCCTCATCATCCCCCCCCCCCCCCACACACACAACAAACAACCTGCTGCCACCTCTATATCTCCCCATGGCCCATTTCAAAACCTCCAAGTGGTTTCTGAGACTAGAAGCTCCTCTATGACCAGCAAGGCTGTCAAGGCCCTTCGCCAGGCAGGACACAATGCAGGCTAACCATGCTGCTCCTCTCCCCTCCCCATGCCCTGCCACACAGTGTGCCCCCAGCCAACACCTCCAGTGCTAGCTCCAGCAGAGCTGCCAGCAGCTGCCTCAGGCTGGAGGGATGTAGTGTGGCAGTGTGGTGATCAGGAGGGCAGCAGCCACTGGTGTAGCAATGGGCAATGCTCACCCCCCAGTGCCTTGGCCCTAGCCCAGGGTACCATCCCAGCTGGACAGTGCCTCCAGCCCCCAGCTCTGCCTCAAGGGCACCTGGCACCCACACACCCCTGCCCTGCCCCCTGCCTGCCCTGCCAGTTCTTTCCACAGGCTTGAGCTCCACTGGCAACATGACCCTCACCTGACCCACAGGGCCCCGCCCTCCAGTCCTTCTGGAGAGGGGTCCCAGCTGTCTTCTACCCCCAAGGCTCAGCCCCCCAAAGCCCTACTTACCCCAAAGGCTGCAGTAAGGAAAGTGAGTCTGAGCCAGCCCCAGCTAACTCAGATTCCCAGGCCCAGCCCCCGCCCCCACCCCCGCCCCCTCAGGACTGGGCTTAGGGTTTCTGGCCCTTCTGGCCCTCTGCCAGCCTGCAAAGGGCTGTTTGCAAAAGGAGAAACCTGCGTTTTCCCACTTCAAAGAGAAAATCTGAGGTTTTCTCTTTTAAAGGGGGAAATCCATGTTTTTCCACAGGAAACAGAAAACCCAGATCCAGGATTTTTCACACACCTGTAGAATTAGGAGAAGTTGTTCAGGAATTATGCAAGAGGTAAAGATTTTTGTGGGTGATATCTTTTATTGTAGCAATTGCATGTTTGGGATAGAAACCTGAGGAAAGGTACTGCAACACCCAAAAGTTCATTTAAATTTATCCCAATCATGCACTTGATGCAATAAAAATCTAACAAACAGATCCTTTTCTTGAGCAGCTAATACACATGCTTTGTGAGATTTTTCCATTTTTACCGCAGTATAACTACAAACATATAGAAATATAATTGAGCCCTCTCGTCCCCAGTATAATCTTTCATCCAAATGGATCCTGTAAGTAAATAAAACTGTAATTTATAAGGACTAAGTCATTTATAAAACCAAACTGTCCCTACGTTATAAGCCTTTACTTTTAGTTCTGGGTCTTGATCCTTTTCACGGCCATGCATTTTATTTTCAGACCATAGTGTTTGAGAGTGCACATAGAAATAGAAATGGTTTAATCCAAAAATTAAAATCAGAGGAGTAATGACAACATGTCTCTTGGTAAAGGGGAAAAGGTGAAACCTCATCAAAGCTAAATAAAGAAGTTTAATGAATAAAAGCCTTTATTGAGAAAATACCAGTTTTAATCCTATTTATACCCCAGAGGTCAAGTAAAAATCCTCTGATCAATCTAGTTTCTAATCAAAACAAAATTTCCTGTAGGTGGAAGGGTGGGGGAGAGAACAGATGAGTGAAAAAATATTGCTTCACTTAGACATAAGGACATTTGAAAGGGGCAGAACTTGGTTTGTAGCAGGTTCCTCAGTGAAGCAGAGCTGTGTTCTGCCTGAGGGTATAAATAGATGTCACCAGATAAAGTAGATCAGCTGTCCTGAGAGGTGTCAGAGAACTGCTGATCTGCTTCTTTGGGTGGAATACGTGTCACCCATTGTCCCACCTGTTGATTCGGTGGGACAAGAGATGATATGTTTCCTGCTCACTGAGATGCGCCCTGGGAATTTCCAGGCATGTTTCTGTAAGCGGAGAAAGCTAGCTCTGGTGTGGTCCCAGCTCATTGGTGTTACCAGCCGTAGGACCACCTCAGAGTGTCAGTGCATACCCAGGGAATCCCAAATGGGGGGACAAGAATGGGCCTCTGGGAATTTCAGGGGTGCATAAGATTGGGTCCCTGGAGCCCCAGGGATGCCTGCCCAGGGCAGCTAGAGAGAGCACATAGCTTGACCTGCCCATGCTTTCCCACCTTAAAGCCAAAAAATGTCATTTCACATTGGCCAAAAAATGGCATCATACTGCCTGCCAGTTCTGGCCACAAATTTTGAGGATTTGCAGTGCAACAAAAGGTATGGGTGTCTGTTTGCTTGGACTTTGTGCCTCTATAAACATTTTTATGGCAGCACGAAGGTGGCATCTGTTTCCACCCTTATTCTTTGCCACCAATCTCATAAATGATGGCACCAAATTAGGAGACAAGCCTGTGGTCAACTTTTGCAACGTGTTTTCTGGTTTATGCAATCCAACTGCTTTGACAGATAATTGCAAGTCTCTGGGAGCTAAAAATGTAACCCTGCTAAATATCAAAGAAAGCCTTTTTAAAGGAAGATTCTGCCTTTGTTTTGTGCGTGTTTTTGCTCTGTTTACAACAAACCGACTTGACATTTCTGTCTGTTTACAAAGCAGTGCAGAGTGTTTATGCAGCAGTGATCTGGTTCCAGCTATCTTGTGTGTGCTGTTTCAAATGCATTTGCTGGTCTTCCCTAAAATTGGAAGAGTTTGATTTTACTTGTAGAGGATTGATTTCAGACTTGTCCTACTTTAGTAGAAAGTGTGTTTGCACCAACCTTCACTGTGCTGCTGTTAGACTTTCGGAGGTCATCCAAAGTGGAAGATTCTCTGGACCTTTTGGATACAATTTTCCAGCATTTGATCACTACTGTAACACGATGGAGAGTCAATACAATGAACAAAAGGTAAAGAGCAGCTCAGCTGCTTTCTCCACCTGTGTATGTGTTCAGAAGAAGGATTGTAAGTGCTTGCGCACAAAGAGAAGACAGCCTTGCTAACAGACTCAGAAACCTCCACTGAACACTAAATGAGGGCAGTTTACTGTTTTGCCTTCTTTTTTCCTTGGGTATAAACTTTGTTCTTTAAAAAAAAGTCTTATTTGAACTTGACTGTTCTTGTTTTTGTTTCTGCTGAATCAGTCCATCACATTGCTATTCTATTGCTCTTTATCAAAGACAAATGTGTTGATTTCCCCATCACCTTTTCTGACCCTTCCTTACAGTGAAATCATCATTACCAATGACAAATTTATGATAGTACTGTCCTTCCCATATAAACAGACTGTGAATACATAAACAGAAGGATTAGAACTTGTACCGCAGAGTCCAGTAGGGGAAATTGGTCTGTATGAAGGAGAGACCTTTTATTCCAAAACAAATATTTGAATGGTTGCACGTAGAATGGAGAAAATTACTAGTTGCATGAATTGTCTGTAGTATGAATGTTCTTTTCCTCAACTTTTGCACTGGTGTGAAAATTGTTCTTTAAAGAAAAAGAAAATCATTCTTATACAAACCCAGTTAAGGGAAAATTAGTGTGTGCTTATTTTGTCTGTATACTCTTCCTTCTCCTTTATTTAATTTCCTGTCCAGGAAAGCAAACTGCGTAAAACTGGAAGAACAAGCTTCTGTGTTACTCTTCCACAGACCAAAATCACTTTCCTCTTATGAATAAGAGTTGATGGGCTACATAATCAAAAAACCCCAACCCCCTCAAAAAACCTCCTTCCCCCCCGCTCCCCAAAAAAAAACTTGTAGAAGGTGTCTCTGAGTTCAAAATGAGGTGAAAGGATGGCTTCCTTTGAACACACAGGAAAGACCCTTTGTAGATACTACTATGTGATAAATGACTTTAATAGCGTACATGTTATTTGATCTGAAAATTACAATTCAAATGTTGTTTGTTTCATGCAGGAGACCTTTTAATGATATTGAAGTCGTAGTACTGCTGAGCCTTGGCATTGTAACAATGGTTTTCTGTAAAATCCTATATTTTTTAAATCCTTTAATTTTTGCTATACAGCCCAATGTGCAGGGGTCTGAGAATATGCAATCTATTGCATATTTTAAAAGCTATTTACCACTGACTATATTTTGACCAGATAGATCCAGCTAATTCTGTCATTTTTTTAAAGATATAAAAATGAATCTGAGCAGAAGTTGAAAATTGGACAAATAATTTTAATCTATATAATTAGAATAAACACTCGGATCTCTTGCATGTTAAAAATTACCTGAATATTCTGCAAGTAGTAGCAAAAAAAATCTACATTTTATATGATAGTGGTACTATAGTAATTTGTGCTATTGTAGAACACTTTGTTTCTACAAAGTGTTGTGATAAGATTTTTATTACATTTTCTTTTTTTGTAAAAATCTTATTAAGAGATTAAAATTATTTTGATTCACATTTGGGGGTTTTCCTCCCAGTTATGAGAAATTGTATTTTCTGCAATAAAATATAAGAAAATATTTCATTTGAAAATATTTTAGCAGTTCAGTAATCAAGATTGTTTGTAGATTTTTTTTTTTAAGCCAAAGGGTCTAGGGTCACCTAGGCCAATTACTTCACAACCTGTCATAGAATTTTAACTTGCTATGTCTCCATCAAACCCATAACTGCTGGGCGAGCTAAAGCATATCTTTCTGAAAGATGTCCAATTTTGATCAAGTAATGGCAAATGTTCTATATTCCTAAGTCAATTGTTCCAGTGGTTACTACTCTTACTGCTTAAAATATGTACCCTGATTTCTGATCTCTCCATTATATCTTGATTTGCCTTTGTCTACCAAATTAAAGAGCTCTCTATCAAAAATGTCTTCCCACACACAGTGGTGCTGCTATCAAGTTACCACTTAAACTTCTCTTCTGAGCTGTGGCTAAACCTATAAAGGTTTCTGAGCTGCTTTCAGTCATGACATTACCAACTTGAACCACATTATTTTAAAGAACTACAGGCTATGTTAGGTCAGAATCATGGGTAACATAAACAGGCACAAGTCCATTGACTTTAGTGTTAAAACTGGTTCTCTGAAATTCATAAAATGAAAAGTCAAGAATTTAAAATATGTCTAATGGTTTTTGGATGCCTCAGTTTTGGATGGGAAGCTGAAATACCTTTCAAGGGCGTATGGTATGTCAGAAAGTACTGAACACCTACCCACTAGAAAGCTGACACTTGCAACTTCTCAGATTGGGCCTCAAGGTCCCAAAATCTCTTTCTAAAATTGTGGTCTCTGACCATATGCCTAAGACGTAGAGGCAAGACTGGATTGTTGCACAACACAGAATATTGCTGATAGCATTTATTCATTCTGCTACTGTTGTCTTTGCTGCTTCAAAATCTGTTGTTTCTGCAATTTCGCAAATTGCTGAGCCCAAATATCAAGCATTCTTACATAGTAAGTAATGGAAATATGTCTCTCAACATGCATGGAAGGAGTAAGTCCGCGGTGAGTGGCAGCACAATGTTATACCAAACTACATAGTTGCAATATTTGTCTTCAAATCCAGGATGTGGATACTTTTGGATTTACTGCTTGTTAATTACATTGGGACATAGGTATTCCTCCTCCCTGTCAAATATGCAGAGAGAAGAATGTTATATCAGAAGCAAGCTCAGCAGGTCACTGGTAAGATGAACTGTCTCCCCCTCAACTTTGAGGCTATCAGGATTGTGGAGTGGACAGAAGTGGGAACTATAAATAAATAAATGAAAAGTTGCTGGTGATTCACAGGAAATCTTGCCCCAAACCTTATATAGAGTTGCACTGGGGAGAGAAAAAACTTTGTCTCGGGCTTTCTACAAATCGGCAGTAAGGTCTGGTCATTACAGGACTACCAGTTATAGTCTGAGTTTATTTACTTGAGTGATGTAGATCTGTCCCTGTGGCTCTACTGGGTTATTTAAGGGGTGGTTGATTTAATGGTGCTCTTCACAGCAGTAAGTAATTCCCATTGGTTTTTATAGCGGATTTTAATCCATGGAAGACTCTGTCCCTGACTTCCTGTTTTACCTTGGCTAGTAATTTAGAGTGAGATACTAACAGGGAATTAGACAGGGAGACACTGAGCTTTCCCACACCTAAAAGTTAGGCATCTGACTCCAGAGTAGAATTCACAAACCTAAATTTGACACCTAGGTTTCCTATAATTTAGATGATGGGGAAAGCTAAGTATGCTAAAAGCAGAATTCACAACACAGCAACCTGAGCAGGGGGGCTGCCTAAAGTGGCCAAGAAGAAATGCTGGAGAGAGGCAAATGCCTGATATCCTACCTCTCCTCAGACGTAAGTGCCTACCTACACCCATGATTCACAGACAAAACCCCTTTCTGCACTTTTGGCACCTAAGTCTTCTCTCTGCATACAGGTGTCTGGATCCTTTCTTTCTTTTAAAATACAGCTGGAGGATGTCACTTTTCACATATTAGCCTAATGGTTAGAGTGCTTGACTAGGAAATACAAGACTGGGTTCAATGTTTTTCTCAGCTCTACAGGGTTCAAACCCATAACTCCCACTTTCCAGTAGGCAGAGCTAGAGCCCCTCACTATGCTTCCTCTTGAAGCCTGGCCATTGTATAGGGGGTGGTACCTATTGCAAAGCTTGCTGATTAGGGCACTCTGCAGAGAAGTGAGACCTTTGGGTTTTCCTTAGGCTGAGAAGGACCTCAGGCCTCCCACTTCCTGACAGGTGTCCTAACTGATGCAGTATTTTATAAAAGGTGGTTGCTGCTGCCTCCTCCAACCGTGTTTTTTGAATAAAAGAATCTGGGAATGCTGAAGTCAGTGCTGTCAGTGGGTGTCCTGAGAGCAGACATACTAAATAGGACTGCTCCAGGGACTTAAGCACAGAGATATGAATCCCGTACAGCACTACCCCAAAGGTCAGCACCAAGGTTGGATCCAAACGTGCAGGCACCTGCGGTTTGTGCTGCTGCAAACCTCTTTGCGATGCTACAAACCACATGTGTTGTACATTAAACCATGTGCCCCACTGCTAATTTACAGCACTGGAGCAAAATTGACCACCAGGATTTCCCAGTAGCAAAAAAACCCCCTGAAACAAGAGGTGACGCAAAGTACACCAAAGTGCTGTGTGTCAGGACACACCTGGAGATGGGGGAGAAGGCAGCCCTGGGCTACCTACTCCCCCATCTCTGCATGCTGTGGAGCTTTCACACTCTGTGCCCCAGCCAGCCCCCCTCAGCACATGGAGCTGTGAGACAATGTGTCCCACTGCAAACCGCAGGAGCAGGGGCATGCATTGCAGCACGAAGTAGCAGCACAATTTTTGCCACTACTACATATGCAGCTGCAAACAAATGCTCTTGCTCATGTGTATGTGGCCCAAGAGACTGTCTCTAGGCATGTGCTGCAGCTAAACTTCAGATACAGAAGTGGTTAGGTGAGATTTCTGTAAAACATTCCCTTGGATTTAGGGCAGAGGTGCTCAAGCCTCAACCTGTGAGCCAGATCTGGCCCCTGGTGCTGTGTCATCTGGGCATTCTACAGGTATGTAGGGAGTCCTGCAGGCCATGGCCCTGGGTGCTAGATAGGGCATGCAAAGCACTGCAGGGACCAATTCTGCTCTGTGGGGCCAGGTGGGGCCCAATCTCAGTGCACAAAGCCAAGTGGGGGAGGCCTGAGGCCTGATCTGGTCTGCAGACCAACCCATCATCATCTATCTCACCCACAGGGCCAAAAGTGTAAGCATTAGGGCACTGACAAAGTAACAAATTATATCAAGTTAAGAGACTGGGGGGGGAAGGATGAGGAGGGGTGACCTTACTACATGGCAACTCTTCTATGGTAACAGTTCTGTGAATCCTAGGTATGAAATGTGAATAAGCTGCCTATGATAACATTCACTAACTGCAGGATAGTAGAAAACATGCAAAATAGTTACTATAAAACCCTCCCATCTAACTGGATAGATTTTCTTTCTTTCTCCATACCGTTGGTCATTTAAGTTCCTTTGTGAATCTCCTCTTTACCTTGTGTGCCTGCGTATTAAATGGATACTACTTACTTCCCTTTGTAAAGTGTTTTGAGATCCTTGGATGAAAGATGGTAGTACTGTTAGCATTTATGTGAGCCAAATAGAAAACTTTCCATAGTTACTATGTAAATAGAGAAGTGAGAAAATATCTGTGACCTTTGATCAGTACTGCTAATATTGAACTGCTTATTTTCAGTGCATTGTCACAGCCTGACAAAGGGCACGCTCTAGATTCTTACATGCCCAGCTGACAGAAATCCATTTGGATCTTCCAAAGATTGGACTTTTATGGATGGAAAATTTCCGTTCTCTATGCTTTATGAAATGGGAGTGATAAGATCTAAAAATCTTTCAAACTGTCTCAGATGTGTAAAGGATGCAACTCTGATGTAGCTGGAGAACTGCCATTTTTTTCCATGTTCACAAGCACAGACATTGTATGTGTTGTCTAACTAAAACACAGGCAAAATAAAAGACCTGTTCTCTTACTCAGTATGGTTCAAGGACATATTGTCCTTTTTAAATATAATCCTCTGGCATAGTTGTCAGTGTCACTGAGAGTTTGTATTACTGATGTGTGAATCAAAAGGGTGAAGAATCTCAGCCAACATGTGCAGCTGATTTTTCTAAACATTTGTCTCATTTTTCATTTACGAAACTTTTAACTTTTCCTTTTCTGTCTTCCCCACTTTCCAAGTCTAACCAATAGTCACAGACCATCTTCATGCATATACAGTTCTGCACATACAATTTTTTAGTTGCTGGAAGTGGCTAGAAAGGGCTAGAAAGGGCTAGAAGTGGAAAAAAGGTTGTTCATTGCAACTTGCCAGCACAAAATCAGGTACAAACAGAAAAGATGATTTTACAGTTCATGGAATTTGAAAAGAAAATCACTGGATACTGAAGCCAAGGCTCTGCCTGCCTAGAAATATCATGATGCCAGAATTTACAGAGTTTACAAGAAAACAGCTTGTAAAGAATATGTTAAAGAGAAAAGTGATGTAATGGAGAACGACAGACTAAACTAACCATAAAATCAGTGCCTGGAGGTGGTAGCAGAGCTTAATTTACTGCAGGCTTTTCAAGGAATCCACATTGCTTTTACATAGACCTGAGAAAAGTAGCTGTGCCTGAAGGAAACTGCATGCTCAGTGTGATTAAAAACCTATGGGCAGCCATGTATAGTGGTGCTTGTGTGAAAAAAGATATGCTGTGAAAGAAGCATAATTCCATCAACTTCTGATGGGCATAGAAATCGGTATAAAAACACCCTGGCTTTCAAATATGTGTGTCAAGATAAGAGCTACAGGTTCCTATTGCTTTAAGGGAGAAGCTGCAACAGGGTTGTCCACAGGTGGGGGAAGACTGTGGATTCCAAGGTAGCTGCAGGGGAGCAGGGACTCGGGGACCCAAAGGCTGCAAGTACCTATTTTGGGGCTAGCTGTCTAGCAATAGGAGAATATTGAAGAGTCCTGGTTAGGCAGCTAGAACACTACTATAACTTGGCCAGAGAAAGAGCTGTAAGCTGCCCTGAAGACTGAGAGGACACATCTGCAGCCAGGCAGGAGAACATCTGACCAGAATGTGAGGGACCCAGGGGAAATAATCTTGGGTCCCTGAGGCAGAGGGGCAGTGCCATCCTGAACTCTGCATGGAGAAGAGTTAGTGAGCCAGGGACCCAGAGACCTCGAGGGGTTAGTTGAGCACATGGGGACCTGTGGGCCACCACCCAATCAATAACAAAAGAAGATCAAGGCAAGTAAAACAAATAAGGGAGGGTATATAGAGGACTGGGAGTGCAGGCAGGATTAGGGTGACCCTAGGGGCACCACAGCTGCTTCAGAACCTAAACTGCAACACATACCCTTGGCTTAAAACATCATACCCCAGTTCTAGAGGAAATTGCATACAGAATAACATTCAGGCAGTATAGCTGTTGTAGAAGGAGTCTGGTGACTTGCAGGCACAAAGCAGTAGTTTTTGACATGCTAAATTCAGCAGCAGCATAGAACTGTATATTTGTTATAAAACTAGGAACTGGATGAGACAAGATACAAGTGAGCTTAGACTTGATCGTCTTGGCTTCTCCATTCAGCTGGGGGATCCATGGGAATGCAGGATTGTGCATGTGGAAACTGATTTCTAGATAGAGGTCTTTGATTGTAAAAAAGAAAGGAGAAAGCTTCTTAAAACTTGTGGAATCACAGAATCACAGAAAATGAGGGTTGGAAGGGACCTCAGGAGGTCCAACCCTCTGTTCAAAGCAGGACCATCGCTAACTAGATCATTCCAGCCAAAGCTTTGTCTAGCCAGGTCTTAACAACTTCCAAGGATGGAGATTTCACCACCTCTCTGAGTAACCTGTTCCAGTGCTTTACTCTCCTACTAGTGAGAATTTTTTTCTTCCTATCTAAACTACCCTTGCTGCAACTTGTGACGATTGCTTCTTGTTCTGCCAAGAAAACAATACAGTTGTGTTACGCCTTTCTTTGTTTAGGAAAGTGGTTCTCAACCTTTTTAGACTCAAGGCACCCCTCAGAAAATGGCAGCTTTTAGCTTTCCCCCTCTCTTTTTGACTATGGAAATTCTTCTGTTGCAAAAAACTTAAAAATACCACAACAGGTCAGAAAGTTTTTGACCCTGTGGATTCCTGTATGTCTGGATTTATCTTGTGTGTACCCTGGATCCAGCCTTCATGTGCAAGTATCTCCACACCTAACAGTGCTAATGGTGTGTGGCACCTTTAAAAGGAAATTATGGGCCCCTGATTGACAATCACTATTTTAGGCTAAAGGCGGATAATACATGGTTGATATTACAGGGTATGTGTCAGTTATAGAGCCTGATACCTGCACAGCAACTGCTGATGTTATTAATATCCATAATAATAAAAATATTATTAATCATAATATGCATTAACATGCAGTTAGAATGATGATAATGATTAAAAGAATGTTAATATCATCCTATCTGGGAATATCATTATTATTCAGTTTATCTCTCTTGTAAGTGACTGAAGATGCAGCATTTGTGTGGATGTTGTCTTTTGTAAACCACAAATATGCATGCAACACCAGAAAACACAAAACATAAATGAAATATAAGTTCACCACAATTTTGTGTGCCGGGTGTGTGGGTGTAATGCACAGGTAATGCACAAAAAATAAATGCATGCATATAAAAAATAAAATGTACAAAATACTTGCAGAAAAAACAAATAGTCATTGGTTGGACTAAGGAGGCATTTGTCTTGTGATTATCTATTGTAGGCATGTTTGTAGGCCAATTAGATTACATAGTTGTGTACATAAAAGCCAAACCCCAAAATGTACTTCAGCAGCAAGGGTGAAAAGGCAGTCAAAAGCTTTCTGGGCCAGACTGTGGCTCTGTCTAGCGTGGCAGCTCAAGAGACTGTTAAGTAAGAACAAATGCCCACATGCTTGTGCATGATCTGCGGTGAATAGTAAGCTGCACCTGGTGTAAAGCTACAATAAAGTTGCTTACCCAGGGAACGAAAGAGGAGCAGGGAAAAAAAATGTAAGTTCTCCTAGGGACCCTGTTGATGGTTGGAGCTTTTCACTGTTCCTTATAGACTTTGTGACATGTTCAGGTGTGTGATGTAGAAGCTGACATTCCATTTTTGAAAGTGATTTGGCATGTTAGAGTATAAATCCATTATCTCACTGAAGGTCTCATTCAGACTTCTAAAAATGGGATTTTACATCACTTAGTAAAATTTTCAAATGTGCCTATAAGTCTAGCCTTTATTAGAGTAGGGAGCAGTTGTCATAGTATTCACAAAAGGACAATAACAAGGAATGTCTTTATGGGAGCTGTTAAAGACAAGCCTTTTAAAACATTGTATAACCCCACTGATTAGGATTTTATTTGTGCTCCAAGATGACAGCATTTTAGTACCCAATCTGCCATGGTGCTGCTATTCAGTAATGATATGCTGTAATTTTTAGATGAAGAGCACACCACAAAAATAGCAGAATTTTGGAGGAAGGTATGCAGAATTGCCTGTTCTTAGAGAGAGAGAGAGAGAAAATAAAGAGGAGCCTTTAATGCTTATTTGGAGTTCCCACCTGAAGATCATGCACTTCTCTTCAATTTGAGGCAAAAATGTAGGTATGTAAATTTAGGTATGCCATTTTTGGGGTCAGGAAAGAATTATACCTGATGATCAAATTTGTATAGACTGAGGGGGAGAGGGTTGCCTTCCTACATAGTGGGTTGGGGGAAGGGTATGGGAACTCTTCCTTGGATCTCTAAAGTATTTTTTAACAATAATTGCAGCAGCAAGACATTGGCCACCATGGTTCCCCTGCTTTACCTATGGCAAATTAGGATGTTATGCCTTGTGGCTGTGCCAGGTTGACTGTAGTTTTGCTAATAGGTTAGACAATTGATTTGTATAGGCTTGGATAGGGATGATCCTGTCTCAGGCAGGTAATTGGACTAGATATCTCCTGGAGGTTTCTTGCAGCCCTACTTCTCTATGATTCTACATTTTAAAAAATGTTGGTGAACAGCAAAAAGTATAAAACACTCCAGCTTTGATCAAAATTGGACAGCGACTCACCATCAGCCTATGTGAGGACAGTAAGTCAAGATTACGATCTCATTTTCTTCATTTTGTTCACGTTTATTTTGTTGAATATCTCTGGATGTGAATTGAAATAAAACAACAATGACAAAACCCAAGTCTTGTTGAAATACACCTCTCCTCTCTAGGTAGTCTTTGCAATAATATAACCTTGGCCTGCTTCTAGGGTATTTCAGTTTACTGGTACAGGGTATGCTTGATATAATGCATGTTATACTCAGCTTTTGGGAAAGCAAGAACAGCGAAATGAAACATAAAATGACAGTGTCACTTTACTATCCTCAGTGAACAGCTGGCTCAGTGGGGCACCAGGGCTTATAGCAACAATTGGAAACAAACAAGCCTGTGGTTTTTCCCTTGTATGAGTTCTCTGCTTTGATTCTGACACCCTGGGGTTCTCTTGCTGCCATGTAGAAAACCAGCTGCCACAAAAATGTGGTAAGAAAATATTTCCTATTATTATTTGGGAAAATAGTATAAAGTTTCGCCTTATTTTTAAGTAAATTTGACACGGGCTGTGTCTAATCTGCAGTTTCTTTTATATTGTTTGATGTTACCTTCCTGCTCGAGCTGGCCAAGCCACAGCATGTAGAAAATCTTGAGATTTTTGGAGACAGTCCTTATGGTCTAAACCATTTCAATAAGATCCTGAATATCACTCAGATGAGATTAGTCAGGTGTGGACATGATCCTGGTGTGGGTGGATGAACACTAAACAAAATTTTCAGTGAAGTAAAAATGTAGCCAAAAAGCACAAGTGGGTGTGGGGGGGAAGGGGGGAGAAGGAACAGAGCATAGACATGACTGTGTATGCATACAAATAGGACAAAGGAGACAACATGGAAAGAGAGCAGTGCTGCTCCAGAGCAGCTCAGTTATGATGAGAATGGACTTCATATTTAATGGCAACTGTGGTAATAGTAGAGAACAGTGCAAAAAAGGAAAAACCTCTGCTGAGGTACAGCATAATGAAGATCACCTTTCCTCTCTAATTCCTCCTACACACAAGGCTTTTGGGTAAAAAGATGCCCAGTGCATTGTGTTCAGTCCTGGTTATAATGATGGTCTCGCCTCACTGATGGGTGAAGAAGACCCTGTTATGTTTGATTCCCTGAACGTTTACAGTTCATTGAGTTGAGTTTGACCACAAATAGGATGGTCCATTCTGTTGGAACTTCTTGGGCCAGCAACCAAGATTGTTGTATGAGTTCACATGCAAATTTCAGTGTTTTTAAATAGCTCAGTGAAAAAAACACAAGAAGCAAAGGCAGCAGCAAAAACCCCATTGAGAGCATCCAAACTCTCTAGTGGCCAGCTTGCCATCCTAATTGCTGGATTGTTATTCGTCCAGAGTTTCTTACTAGAGATTGGTGAATTCAGTGTTTGGCAGGTCAGCGTTTGGTTTGATACTGATTTGGCTGCATAACTTGAACTATTCACATTTTTGAGTGCCTGTTTGTATACTTTGCTTGCAAGGAGATTCCCTCATCCTTTTTTTCTCAGCTCTTCCTCTACAACATGTAAAAGTGGTCTTCTTCAATATTATTCTGCTTTTCCCTACCCTTAGCTCATTAAGTTTGCATCTACATGAGCGTGGACATTTGGTTCCCCATGGACAAGTAGTGGTAACTAACCTTGCACCGACACTACTTGTCTCGGGAATGCCCATCCCGTACATGCTTTAGCCAATGGCAAATTACCTAGGATGGGGTGGGGGAGGCTGGGGCCAGCCCTGTGCTGACCCCAGCATCCTTACCTGGGGTCCTGGGGGCCTCCTGGGGCTTTTTTTCTCCATGGGTTATTTTGACCTCTGAATATCCCCAGGAAAAGAAAAAGTGGAGCAGTGCACACACAGGCAGCACTCCATTGCAGCATGGAGAACATCGGAATGTGCAGTATGTGGCGCCACAGATGTGCTTGCAGCACCCCATACTGGAAGGGTGCACTCATCTGGATGTGGCCTAAGAGCCCTTTCTCAATGGGTGTTTTGCCTTATTCATGTGCTACACCATTTACAGTCAAATCTGCTATTAGGCTTCTAAATTTAATCTCCGGGGATTTCCCAGCGTTGATTATTCAGCATGCACAGGGCAACTAGTAAGATCCAGTTTGGAATAAGTTTGTGGCCATCTAGGAAGGATGGGTTCTTGGGCGATACAACAATGTAAGGCAGAGTTCCTGCTAAAAAAGGTGGTCTGACCATTAGAGATTGCCATAACTTTCTTGAAGCTTGTAAGGATCTTGGAGTTACAGTGGACAATAAGATGAATATGAGTCAACAGTGTATCCTTGTTGCGAAGCAGGCTAACAGCATCCTGGGCTGCATTAGTAGCAGTGTTACCAGCAGATTGAGGAAAGTGATTCTTCTCCTCTATTCTGCATTGGTGAGGTTACATTTTGAGTGTGTCCAGTTTTTGCCCCTTCCCACCCATTATAGAAAGGATGTGGACAAGCTGGAGAGAGTTCAGCAGAGAGCAACAAAAATGGTTAGGGGTCTGCGGCACATGATTTATGAGGACAGGCTGAGGGAACTGGGCTTATGTAGTCTGCAGAAAAGAAGACTGAGGGGGATTTGATAGCAGCCTTTAACTACCTGAAGGGTGGTTCCAAAGAGGATGGAGCTAGACTGTTCTCAGTAATGGCGGCAGATGACAGAACAAGGAGCAACCGTCTCAAGTTGCAGGAAGGGAAGTTTAAGTTGGATATTAAGAAAATCTTTCTCGCTGAGAGGGTAGTGAAGCACTGGAATGGGTTACTTAGAGTGGTGGACTCCCCATCCATCCAGTTTTTTAAGGCCTGGATAAACAAAAACTTGGCTAGGAAGATCAAGCTGGAGATGGTTCTGCTTTGAGCAGGGGGTTGGACTAGATGACCTCTTGAGGTCCCTTCCTACCCTAATTTTTTGTGATTCTAAGATGCTTATTTAGAGGAATGGGTGACATTTAGTAGAGGTATTTGCTTTTCATTAAAACTTATTAGCTCATCCATTTAGCTTCTGGCCATTCCAACACTTACAATATTCAACACTTAAATACATCTTCTAGACGCTATTTAAATAGGAAAAAAAAATGATAACAAAATAAGCTCAGTGCATGGAACTGGGACATTTAACTGTTTTATTTTGCTTTGTCTGAGAGAAACAAACAAAAAATAAAGCCCTGACAGTTATAGTGGTTAGACTTTGAAATGTTGGAACAAAGCCTAAATAATGGAGAGTTCATCTCCTTGTGCTGATTCTTTGTTCTAAGGTAGTTAAACTGTAGGAAAATGAATTTAGCAGCTGTCAAAATTAGTGTAACCCTGGAGACCTATAAAAAGATAAAGCAGAACACTGACACTTGAAAATAACATCCTTGGTATACAGGGAAACACCTAGTGTGTGTTTTGCCTGATGCATTAGATACGTGTACGGCAGCACTTGAGTATGGTAATTAAGTTAAAGTGGTACAGTCTCCAAAATTCACATTTTTAAAAGGATTGTTAACCTTTTACTAGCTAGAGAGAAGAGCCAGTGGAGAGAGGAAGATCGTGTCTCATTCAGTATCCCTTTGAAATAAGTTTGAACACACAAAAAAGCACCTTTTACAAACTGCATGCACCTTCATTATGCTTATACTTACAATGTAATTGTGTGTATTTATGTCTGGTGGTGGTGGAGGTTACTCATAGCAGGTTCATACTTTTTAATAAGTATTTACTGAATATTTGGTTAACAAAAACATTAATATATGTATTCACTGTATTCTGTAAATGGCAGTAATATATCTCATTGAATATGCATACAAAATATTCAAGAATATTTCAACAAGTAAAAAGACGCTGAAAATAAAAAATAGGAGTAACAGAACTATATATAGATCTGACTTTAAATACTGTTTGTAAGTACAAATTTAAATACTTTGGACTGAAAAGCTCAGGTAGACTTGGTAACTCTTTGAGTTACCAAAACTCAAAACTTGGTAACTCTTTGAGTTACAAAAACAATCCGGAATTTAGATCCCAAACACGAGGAAAAATTTACTTGGGAAAGATTTCCGCCCCAATTGCATGAATAACTGGCTCAAAAAGGTTATTGCAAGTAAGCAGGAGATCTATATAGAATGAAAAAAAAGGATTAATCAGCAAAGAAAGCTACATTTTGGAGGTCAGAGAGGGATAAACTGAACTGTCAGAAATCAAGCTGAGTTAGCCCTTGCAAAGGATATTAAAACAAATAGAAAAAAGATTCTCGCCACATAAACAGAGAACAAGAACAAGATGGCATTGAGTATGCTCCAAAAGGTAAATGAATACTTTGCTACAGTTTTGGAGTGAAGTTATGGAAATGGAAATTACCACCTCTGTAAAGGAGGCAAAACACAAAGAATGTAATATGCTCGAACTGGGTTTGTGGGTGTGAGGAAATGGATAATCTTCCTTGGTTCAGAAAGTACTTGCACATGAATTTGCAAGTCTGGCAGCAAGTGTTTTTTAGTAAATCCATCAATCAGCAACTTACTAAAACCAGGGACTGTATGACTGGGTAAGGGTAATTGTATCACCTGTTTTTAAGAAGAGGGAAAAATTATTGGGGCAACTACAAACATATTAGTCTGACCTCAGTTTTACAGCACATTTTGAAGGCATGGAAATGGGATATAATGCAACATGGTTCTATCAACTGATTTTTTTCTACTAATTTAAACTAGATCAGGTGCAAAGAAAGGCTGCTAGGATAATCAAAACCAGAGATCCTGTTTTACGTGAGGAGATGACAAAGGCTTGACTTCTTTAGTCTAACAAAATGAAGGCTGAGAAGGGGATATGTTTGCTTTATGTAAATCTCTCAGAGGATAATTACCAGACAGGGAGCAAGACTACTGAAGCCAAAGGAAAATGTTAGTCCTAGAAGAAATGGGTGTAACATGTAAAATTTGGACAAGAATCTAGAAGAAACTAATCATGAAGGTGTGGAACAACCTTCCAACACAAATGATAGGAACAAAAAAACTTGACTGGGTTCAATTCTGAGCTTGATTAGCTTAATGAAAGGGGTTATTATACTTGTGTATAATAACAGACATTGAACTTCATGATACAGGAAGTTCTTTCTGGTTATAATTACGTGAATAATGAGGGAGGGAGGGAGTGAGAATTCTCCTCTCTCAGTTACTTTCCATTGATATCCCTGTACTGACTGTATTGAGTTCACCAGTTATTTACAATGATGTATTATTGTGAGCAGGCAAAAGATCAAGTTCAAGTTCACTTGTCTCTGTCTCACTTTTTCTCTTTTAGAAGATATTATCTAACAACTCTTTTGGTTGTGCTGTATGACGAAGGATCTGGAAGACAACTAGTTCTGGTGGGCTGAAAACTCTTCCAGTTAGTCAGTGTATACCCAGCATATCTGGCTTTTTTCATGAGATTCTTAATTTGGGTTTAGCCAGAGGATGTGATGGTTTCAGGGGGCATGTACTAAGGCACTAGCCAGCACAGACATACTGTGCCGAGGAATGAGGAAGCCATAACCAGAGCCTGAGAGGATGGTTTTCTGCTGCATACAACAGTCATTCTAGGTGGAAGAGAATCTAGGCTAGACTATTTAGGTATGGCAAGCAATGAAAAGAAAGTAACACTAGTTTGACTTCATATCCAGTTGGGTGCGGAAAATGCAACCAATCAAAGGAATGTAGAAAAGCAACTTACAGAAACATCAGCTGCTTTATTTCTAAAAAGCTAAACTAATTTCAAGGGAAAAAAAGCAGTCTTTTCTTGAGATCCAAGGCCTGCCTTTAAAACTGTATAAGGCTGTAATACTTCACTATTTTCTAACCGACTCTTTTAGCAACCTCAAAGTAGGTATAATCTCTGATGGCAAATTCAAAGCAAAATATGATGATAATGCATGTTTCTTTAAAACTCACATCGGAAGGACTGAAAATAAACCACATGCTGTTTATTACAGAGTTTCAAATTGTTGCGTGTAGAGTCCATAACCAGCTTAGGCATTGATTCTCTTTCCTAATGTTTCTCAGTGTTTTAAGCCCCTTGGTAAAATAAGCTATCTAAGCTCTCATTTTTTGTTTCTGAATCACGTGTCTGTATGACAACACTGCTGTGCTGGTACTGTTCTTTAACGTTTTAAATTTGTGGTGGACATACCAATGCAGCCTGGCTTCAATGGGCTCAGAAAATCTTCTTTTCAATTGGTGGAGTCCATCCACAAATCGGGTAAGGGCTGGGTGGAGCCAGCCTCGCCCGTCACACAGAGTGGGGCAATGAGCCTCCCAGACCTGATTGAAGCCTGAGTTCTGCAGGTCTAGCAAGCCTTCGGAGGCAGAGCCTCCAGAGTGAATAAAAGGAGCTGTGTGTCCACCATGCAGCAGACGTGGTGAGGGACTCAAAAGTGGAGCCAAGATAAACTGGAGAAAGCTGCCCCAGTGGGTGATAGCCCCAGGCTCCTGAAAAAGCCACTGGAGGAGCCACTGCAACAGTCCAGCCCTGGGAGCAGGGAGAGCCTGCTGGGGCCCCCACACGGTGCACATCCCGGTGCACAGGGCTGACCCTGGGAGCTGCAGGAGGCAGCTCAGGTCCCGGGATACTTGGTGCACATAACAGTGCATGGGGCCACCAGACCCTGGGAGCCACACATGGTGGCTCAGGTCTGCTATCCTTCGCATGTGACCAAGAACTCAGTGCACACAGCAGTGCACGGTGTCCCAAACCCTGGGAATAGCACCAGGCTGCTCAGGTTTGCACCCCCCACAAGTGTGAGGCCAGGTACCCAGAAGACATCAGCAGGGTTTGACAGAGGGTCAGCAGTCCAGGTTTCAGGCCTGTACAAGGCTGCCCAGCCCCAACAGAAGGCTAAGTTTGGGTGTTGGGACCCACACGAGGTGGCCCAAGCCCCAGTGGAGGATAGAAGGCAGGGCCCTAGGTGGCCCCAACAAGGCACCCATGGCTCTGGGAGCCTTCCCAGCCCACTCCCTGGATCAGTGAGTACCCAGAAAAAAGGTCCCTACAGGGGAGGCACCCCTGAAAGGGGGTCCCAAGGGGTT
This sequence comes from Crocodylus siamensis, assembly GCF_052110815.1. Classification (NCBI taxonomy): domain Eukaryota; kingdom Metazoa; phylum Chordata; order Crocodylia; family Crocodylidae; genus Crocodylus; species Crocodylus siamensis. The sequence goes on along the minus strand of NC_143396.1, from coordinate 73,822,761 downwards.
AGGGACCAGGTGGGGCCCATCTGTGGCCAAGGGGGTATTGAAACCCTCCTCCCCCTAGGAGGGTGCCAAGATTTGGCACCCCAGGGGAATGCCCAATAGTCTCAGCCACGTGAATACCTGGAGAGGGGGAAAGACTTGTGCCTCCCATTTTGTAAATACCCTGCAGCTGGACAAGAGCAGGCTGGGGTCGGCCCAAGTCCTCAGCAGCCGCCGGCCCCAACCTGCTCTTGTCCAGCTGCAGGCAGCTGCCCACCCCTGCTGCAGCCCTAGGAGTGGTAGATGCTGCCTGCTTGCAGCTGCTGGGTTGCGCCATACCCCAAACCCTCTGGTGCTCCGCTTCCCCCAGGACACCATGCCCCAAGCCCCCTGGCATGGCAGAGCACAGCAGCTGCAATCAGGTGGTGTCTGCTGCTCCCAGGGTTGCAGCAGGGGCAGGTAGCAGCCTGCAGCTGGTTGAGAGCAGTCTGGGGCCAGTGGCTGCTGCAGGCTCAGGGGCTACAGGCTCTTCCAGGTGCTCTGCCTGTCTCTACCCCAGCCCCGGCTGTGCCAGCCCTGGGAGCTGCCGGCACCAGCTGCCAGCACCAGGCCATGGTGCAGCCCAGAAACTACAGGGAGCTGGCATTGGCTGTTCCCAGGACAGCTGCAGCAGGAGCTAGGGTGAGTAGGAACAGGCAGAGCCCCAGGGGACTCGGGGCATGGTGCAGCCCAGTGGCTGCTGGCAGCTGGTGCCAGCAGCTCCTGGGGCTGCTGCAGCCAGGGCTGGAGTGAGTTCTGTGCCCCACACTGCCCAGGGTTCCACTTGTCTGCAGTCACCCCAGGTGGCCCTGGGAGCAGTCAACAGGGGAATCTATCTATTTCTTACATTATAGAGTAGGTTCACTTTATGTGAATTTGATTCATGTGGCATTTTCGAGGCCTATGCTGATTGCATATATGCTAATTTACCTTGCATATAACAAATTTTGGGTACAAAAGGGTCATCATATAAGAACGAATTCACATAAATCGAACCCACTTAAATCGAGGGACACCTAGATATACATATACTATATCTATGTAACTATTTACAAAACGGGAGGCGCAAGTCTTTCCCCTCCTCCAGGTACCCACGTGGCTGAGACAATTGGGTGTTCTCCTAGGTTGCCAAACCCTGGCACCCTCCTAGGGGGAGGAGGGTCCCAGTATCCCCACAGCCCCAGATGGCAGCAGATGGCTATAGATATAGATATTAGGGCTGTGCGAAATTTCGCCACCGGTTTTGTTTCGACACTGTTTTGACCTGTTTTGAGATCAAAACATCAAAATTGAAATGAAATAGACATGGTTAAAACAGCCTTGAAACAAAATGAGGCAAGTTGGAATGTTTTGCCTTTTTGATGCTGTTTTGACGTTTCGCCCATAGGATATAACAGCCTATAACTTTATTCTTTCTGGGCACATTTGGATGAAACTTACAGAAATTGCATCCCCTTCTGAGGGCATGATGCATGCCAAGTTTCAAGGTGATAGGTACAGGGAGTTTGGAGGAACTGCACTCCAAAATCTTAAGAGAAAAGCTCATGTCACGTGTATGTGTTAAGCCACAGTGGGGTAAAACTACAGAAATACTAGCCCCTGGTGAGGCAACAAAACCTGCCAAGTTTCAAGGAGATAGGTTCAGAGGATTGGGAGAAACTGCACCCCAAACTCCTGAAAGCAAAACTCATGTCACGTGTGTGTGTTAAGCCACAGTGGGGTCAAAACTGCAGTCATGCTAGCTCCTGTGGAGGCCACAAAGCCTGCTAAGTTTCAAGGAGATAGGTGTACGGGGTTTGGGGGAAACTGCACCTCAAGCTTTGGACAAGCAAAACTCATGACATGGGTGGCACTGTGTGTGTTAAGGCGCAGCAGGGTGAAAGCTGCAGGCCTGCTAGCCCCTGCTGAGGCCAAGAACCCTGCCAGCTGTCAAGGAGATAGGTGCAGGGGTTCTGGGTTCTGGGGCCCTGCACCTCTTGCTGCTGACAGGCAAAACTTGTGTCATGGGTGCTAGTGCAACTGTGTCTGTCAATTGATGCATCTCCAGCAAAACCATTGCAAAGAAGTGATTCTACTGCTCTACTCAGCTCTTCTCAGCATTGATGAGACCACAGCTGGAGTACTGTGTCCAGTTCCAGGCTCCACACCTTAACAAGGACATGGTAAAGCTTGAGAGAGCCCAGAGAAGGGCTAAACATATGATCAGAGATTTGCACGGCAAGCCATACAAGGAAAGGCTGAGGGACTTGGGACTCTTCAGCCCTACAAAGAGAAGGCTGAGAGGGGACTTGGTAGTAGCTTACTGCTACATCAGAAGCATACATCTAGGGCTCAGTGAACACCTGTTCACCAGGGCACCCTTGGGGAAAACTAGGAATAATGGTCACAGTCTGAACATCCTAGTTGTGAAGTAGTTTTTCCTAATGTTGAGCCTGAAACAAGCCTGAAATGGTCTTCCAGGATTTTGTGACAGACGCAGTTGCACAAGCACAAGCACCCATGACGCAAGTTTTGCGTGTCTGTGGCCAGAGGTGCAGGGCCCAAGGACCCAGAACTCCTGCACCTATCTCCTTGACAGCTGGCAGGCTTCGTGGCCTCAGCAGGGGCTACCATCCCTACAGTTTTCACCCTGCTGCACCTTAACACATGCAGTGTCACCCATGTCATGAGTTTTGCTTGTCTGCGGCTTGAGGTGCGGTTTCCCCAAACCTCTGCACCTATCTCCTTGAAATTTGGCAGGCTTTGTGGCCTAACTGCAAGCCTGCAGTTCTGAACCTGGTGTGACTTAACACATACACATGACATGAGCTTTTCTCTCAAGATTTTGGGGTGCAGTTTCTCCAAACTCCCTGCACCTATCATTATGAAAGTTGGCACACATTGTGCCCTCAGAAAGGGATACCATTTGTGCAAGTTTCATCCAAATCTGGCCAGAAATGACAAAGTTATAGCCTGTTTTGTCCTTCCCCATTATATCCTATGGGCAAAACATCAAAGCAGGGTCAAAACGGGAAAACATTTTAATGGAATGAAATGGAACAGCCATTTTGACTTGAAACAAAAGTTGAAACAAAACACTGTTCTGTCAAAATGTTGAAACTCTGGTCGAAACAGAACGCTTCCTTTTTGCACAGCCCTAATAGATATAGATGTATTCTTTTATTGTTATCCTTCAGTGTGGCCTGGGTTATGTCAGCAAGTTGAGGTTTATTTGTATCTAATTGTTGTTATTGTTCTTGCCAGAACTCATCTGTTGATACCTGTGTTTATCTGTCTAGCTATATTTACCTGTTGTTGTTGCACATTTTTACCAATATTTTTGATTTATCTGTAAATATCTGTATCAGTTGTATTTTAATAGCTATTTTTTAAGATTCCCTGTAAACATTAATATATTTGTATATAGTTAAGCTATTCCTGGTCCTGGCCTAAATCTATAGCGAATAGAGGGAACTGGCCAGTATTTTACAAATCCCTCTCATAGCACTTCTGCCTAGCTACCCATTTGGAGGGGGAGGCACATATTTGGGTAAGCCCGGGGTTACAAATTGTATCCCACCACATTATCCTCTTTTCCTTTCAACTTGTAAATTTTTAGTAGAGGGCACATCTCTTGTATTTTTTTAGAGCACCTGGTACAGGGAGACCCTTAGTTGTTTGTGGCCTTTAGATGATATTTCACTGACATATGTGTGTACATACATACACACACACACACACACACACACACACACACACACACACGTAGAGTGAATTTGGGTGACATGTAATTATATCAGTGCCTCATTGTTCCATATTTAAAATAGGGAAGGAAAACACCTCATCAGAGGATTGTGAAGCATCACTCATCCTTATGAACCATTATCAAAATGATGGACAAAAGATGTTACAGTGTTATATATGTTGTATTATATATATGTTAACATTATATACATAAAAATGTCTGTCTGTCTATATCTTAACATATTTGTTAATGCTCTTTGGGCTGCCCAGGGACTGGAATGAATGCTCCAAATAGGAAACAAACAGAATTCCAAATCTTTTTTGTGCATTGTATTCAATGTCAAGAAGTGAGGGAGCTCTAACTAATCTGTAATTTTCTTATTTCCTCTATTTCATTTCATTATTCAGGGCTCTATCCTGAGCAAGTCCCTGTCTAGTATGACCGGAACAGTCTGAGTCGCTGAGAGCTCTACTACTAGGGGTTTTACAACATGGCTTGTTAGGTCTTTGATTTAGTCCATTTTTTTCCTTCTTGGATGATAAACGCACATGTTGGAAGATTTCTGCTTTGCTTCTCATTGCAAGTTTTATGGGGCTTGCTGTGGTTAGGTAGGGAAATTCTGTAAGTGGGCTCGTGTGCCAGAGTATGCATTTCTTGTGGAACAGTTCACCACAGCTCCGGCCATTTCTTTTAAAATGTTTATATTTATTTTTAGCAGCATAACTTAAGAGCAGGCAGTTCTCCAGAGCTAATGAGAGGTAGGATGGTGCTGTGGTAAAGGATCTGAACTGAGACTGAAAAGATCTGTTCTCAATTCCTGGCTCTACCACATAGTCTCTATGACCTTAAGCAAGTCTCTCTGGGACCACATATTACTGAGCAGTAACTTGGAAAACAGGTCCTAATGAAGTCAATAGGCCTCTGAGGTGCAGTATTATTCCTGTTTTACCGATAGGGGCAGAACTACGGAGAAAATGAAGGCTGCATTATTCATTCCTTACACTGTTTATTCATACAAGTTGTTGCATTGACTACAATGACAGTGCTATACTTTATGCTTAAGGAAATTTGGAGAAGGATTCTACTGTCCTGAGGCAGAATTTCTCTTGAATCTCCAGGAATACTATGGATGGACACAAACCAATGCCAATCAAGCCCTTCATATGGAAATACTTAGTTTTTGCTAGCAAGCAGCACAAATCACATCCGATATTCCCCCCATGAGACATTAGCTACTCTAGAATGAATGCATATGGAGCAGGGAGAGGGGGTAGATTTCCACCGTGAGAACCCTGATTTCCACCTTGAGAACCCTGTTAAATAGCAGTTTCTAAAATCTCTTATTAACTTAGATGCCTACAGGCATCTCCCTGTCATTCTTCTCAATGTCAGATCAGAAAACAAGAGCCTGCAATATTCACTGACTTCTGATCTTTCTTTCTTTCAATTTCCTCAGGGCAATTGGCATTATAAACATTTTAAAAAATCCCCACCACACAGGTCTGCTCTGAAAGGCTCTCTTTCAACTTATAAAAGTAGATTCCTCTAGGTCAGTTGGTAGCAAAGCAATGCTATTTTTTTAAGTATTTTTTTCAATGCCTGCAATGACTGTAGGTTATTAAAATTATTTAATATACAGTTGGAGAAAATCTAGTTTTTGCAGCACCAAACAAATTATAAAAACAATTTATGGTAAGCTATTTAAAATGTCTTACCATGAGTTTCAAGTGGCCAGAGCACACATTTGCATAAATGCAGAATTGTTTATAACTCTCATCATTTTTTAAATGCATCTAAGTATTGATGAAAAATGCTAACTTGAAATCCTAATATACAATAATATGTACAATCCAGCAGTTTAATTGTACTTGAATGCGTCGACCACAGGATTGCTAACTATCCATAAATGTACAGACAGCCCATAAAAACCCCAAAAGTCTAAAAATGCCTTTCCATGAAGTGCCTAAAAATTGAGTTGTCCGTGTAAAACTAAGCAACAGTGAACTGTATTGAAGCTCTGTCATCAGAGAGAGGCTGGCTGCAAAGCACTGATGGAGAGACAGTACAGAGCAGGATCACTGCTCACCTGGCAGGTAGGCAGGGTTGTGAAGCCCTGGGTAGGACAGAGAGGAGGTGGCATGGCCAGGGCAGACCGTGTCAGACCAGGGGGAGCCAGCAGGTAAAATTGGAGTTTGGGCTGGGAAGGTAGCATGGTGTGGGGTGTGATCAGGTAATCAAAGGGTAGGCAATTATTTCAGCTGGATGGCCATTTAATGAGTTTTGGTGAGTTTTCCTCAATATCTTGGGGACTGGAAGTCCCCCCACAACCCCTGACCTTTGCCACCAGAATTCCCTCCACTTGCCTTCAGAAGTATTCCTTTTGGGAGGGGAGGGTTGACATCTTGGAAGCAGGAAAAAAAGAAATCATATACTAAATGTCAAACATCTATTATAACATTTTATTACAAAAAATACTTTTCTCATGATTTGTGTTTACATAGTGTATATAAGAGGTGATTGCATAATCATTCAAAAATAAAGTCTTACTCATATATTGTGTATGGGAAGTGTATTGGGTGTGGTTGGGGGTGTGCAAGGTTGTGAGGGGTTGTGGTTGTGTGTGGGGTGGGACGTAGGGTATGTCATTTACTCCTATTGAGAACAGTTTAGTTCCTTCCTTTTTGGACGCACCCTTGAGGTAGCTGAAGGTTGCTCTTAAATTCCCTCTGTCTTCTCTTCTGCAAACTAAATATGCCCAGTTCCCTCAGCCTCTCCTCAGAAATCATGTGTCCCAGCCCTCTAACCATGTTTGTTGCCCTCTGCTGGACTCTCCAATTTGTCTACATCCTTTCTGTAAAGGAGGGGTAGGGACGGGGGGAAAACTGGACACAGTACTCCAGGTGTGGCCTCACCAGTGCAGAATAGAGGGGAATAATCACTTCTCTTGATCTGCTGGCAAATCAGAGATCTCTGATCTCCCGCAAATGCAGCCCAGCATGCTGCTAGCCTTCTTCACAACAAGGGCGCATTGTTGGCTCATGCACCAGCCTGTACCAGTGCATGGGATTGTTCCATCCTAAGTGCAGGACTTTGTATTTGTTCTTACTGAACCTCATGAGATTTCTTTTGCTTTAATCCTCCGATTTGTTGAGGTTCCCCTGAAGTCTAGCCCTACCCTTCAGCACATCTACTATTCCCCTTCTACTATTTCACTTCTTTCTCTTCCAAGTGCTTAGAAATGGATTCCTGGAGGATCTGCTCTGTGATTTATCCAGGGACTGAGGTGAGGCTACCCATTCTGCAGCTCCTCCAATCCTCCTCCTTCCCTTTTTTAAAGATAGGTACTATATTTGCCCTTTTCTAATCATCCAAGACCTTTCCTGATCACCATGGACTAGTACCTCCATCCAGCTCCATGGATTTTTCTAAATAGTCTCTACCCTGTTCTTTTGCCACTGTTAGCTATTCATCTTCTGCCCAAACTGTGCTGCCAGATGCAGTAGTCTGAGATCTGACCTTGTCTATGAAGACTGAGGTGAAAAAGGCATGGAGTTCTTCAGTCTTTTCTGCATCTTTGGTCACTGCACCCACATTTCCCCTGATCCATCTCTTGTTGCTGACATACTTGTAGAAACCCTTCTTGTTACCTTTGCTGGGTTTTTGGTTGTAGCCATGTTGGTCTAAGGACATAGGCAGCAAGGTACTTTGAGTAGGTGTGATTTATTAGACCAACTGAGTAGTTGGAAAAAAGTTCTTAGCAAGTTTTCGTGTGCAATCACCCTTCTTCAGCCATACGAAGTGTCTGCTGTTTTGAGACTCCAAGGAATGAGGGAAGCTAAAAGAGTGTGGCAAGATGTCAGTGAGAATATAAAAAGGTAGAAATTAGAAAAACAAAAGGTAAAGCAGGGAAGTGGGGGGGAAGCAGTGGGGGAAAAATGCCAAAGGTGAGTAAGGGAGACACCACAGCAGTAGTGATTCAAAATAGAAAAGAGGCTGTCTGTGAAAAAGGGCAGAAAAATAGGGGAGGGGAGTAGCAAAGAAGTGGGGGAAAAGCAAATTGTAAGAGGTCAGGTCTGCCAGGTACCTGGTGAATCAGATGTCAGGCAGGTTGTAATACGTCATAAATCCAATGTCTATACTGAGTCCATGATTTTTTGTATCCAATAGATTTATGAAGTGAAGTTTATAGGCTTGTCTACAAAAGGTGGTTTTTAAGTTTGAGGATTAGAACTGAGAGACTGGAGAGGGAGTGATTGCCTTGTGAGAAGTGTGGCCCCGCAGGTAGTTGGGTGTTCTTGTCTTTGATAGATTTTCTGTGTGCGTTCATTCTGCTGTGCAGTTGTTTGGTTTCTCCTACTGTTGAGGCCAAAATTAGGGTCTGGGTCTACATATAAGGACAAAGACACAATGGTACCACAACACAAATGGAAAGTGTGTCACCAAGTGAACTGTGAGTGGCCTTGCCTCGTGAAAGATGATGTAACACCCCTGAAAGAGGTGTCGTGTGAAGATTTTGGGGCTGAGTGCAGAGCCACCTAGGTAATGTCTGCACATGGCCTATAAAGTGTGGGGGGGGTGGAGCTCGGGGTGTGTCGGAGCTGTGTGTGGTCTTGTGTGGGACTGAGGACGCGTGTCTGTCTGTGGGTGGATGTGTGTCTGAGGGCACGTGTGTGTAGTGTGGTCAAGGGAGTGAGATTGGTTGAGGGCTGTACTGGAGGTTGACTGGGGTGTGAGAGCATAGGGAGAAACTGACTGAAGGAGAAGAGAGGTGCCCCATGGAGGCTGTGCTATGTATACTCCAGAGGCTTGAAGGTCTCTTTGCAGTTGCTCTCCTCCGGATCTGCTTCTACACCAAAGTAAATAGAGTCGGCTCCCCAGACTTTTCCTGCCTAGGTGTATGTGTCTTTGACACAGAGCAGCTCTTTTACTTTATTAATAAGTATCACCTCAAGCCCTCCCTCCTGTCTTCTGTCCTTTTATTAGTTAAGCACCCTCGTAAGAAAGGCAGTGAGGTGGGAGGTAAGCCACTGGTTACCTCTACTGGGAGACGGACGGCTGGTGACCGATAAGACGGCGGCAGAGATGCATAAAATTACTCTTGTCCCTCTGCAATATATTCCACTCCTTCCTTCCTGTTATAGTTACTTGATTAATGTTTGTTGATTAGTTGTGGTTAATATTACTTGTTAAATGTTGTTAGTTGCTCTTCTTATTAATAAACCATGTTATTCCTTTCACTGCTAATTGAGTGTGTGTGTCACTTAACTCAACTTCATCTAATTGCCTGGTAAATTGGGTAGTGATAGATATACCCTGGTTTACCAGGTAATTGTCTCAGGGCCAAGAAACACCTGCATTTATGTGAGTGGACAGTATACGGTACAGCCCATTGAGTGATCTCATTTAATGAGGCACTTAATTAAGTCCCCATGTAACACTACATATTTTCCATCAGGGCATTTGTTGTACTGGATGAGATATATAATGTGTCTTGAGGTGCAGGTGTAAGATCCAGGAATGGTGATGATTTTGTTATTACCCTTCATATCACTTCTCTAGTCACTTTATGAATTCAGTCAGTCTTCCATAAATGCAGAATTTTGATTCAATGAATTATTTGAAGATATAGAAGAGTAATAGATATCAGATATGGTAGTAGTAAAATAGAGTTCCCTTTGTTCCACCAGCTTGGAGAAGAGAGAATAAGCAACAACTAACAATGTGAAGAATTTCCCTTTCTAAGTGGTGGGGAAATAATCTAGGAAAAAATGTAGACAGAAAGAAGGTGAACGTAGGGCCAACAGTTTGTTAGAGAAGTGAAATTGATCTCCAGCAGTAGTGAAGATGATTCTATTGTGGCTTATTCTGGAAGAAAGGCGTGCGATTTGGCATAAGATGTTTAATTTTCATGGAGTATTATGGAGGTGAATTTAGAGCAACTTTAATCGGAATAAAAGTTTGTGGTGGTTCTGCAGTCCAATAACTTTGTTTATGGAAAGTTCTGGGGTTACTGGAATGCAGGCTGTTTGGTCTAGCTCCTGAAACAGAAGGAACAGTGGATGATTGTGTGCTGAAATTAAAAATATAAACATAGCTACAATTGTTGGGTCATAATATATATACAAGAACCATTTTTTCCTCTCCAACTACATTTTGTGTTATTGTTTATATTTATTTCCATTGAATAATTTTAATTTGTTTACTTCCTCTTGAAATTCTCTCAAGTCAGATACAGCATCAAATTGGGAAAGGAGTTAGAGGAAAAGCACAACAAATGTTTGATAGTATTGCTGCTTTTTAAGACTGTTATCGTGACTTCTTGGAGTAACGGGCTTTAATATTGTATACTTGAGAGGGTTTCAAGTATCTGGATGTGATGTACCCTTGATAACTTGAGCATTTTAATTTATTGTATGCAGACTTACTGTAGTTGTTTGCATACCACCCACAATTTTTTCCCAAAAATTAGCCCTCCAAAATTGGAGTGTATGTCTTAAGTGGGAAAGCTGATTTCTGCACTGGAATAGAAGCATGGACATGTAGTAATGGCTGCCAAAGGCAATGCTTCATTCCCTGCCCTTCAGCCACTATTTAGCAGGGGTGGAGTCCAGTTTTAACCCTTTCACATCTGCTGCCAAATTAGCAGTCATTTTTGGCTGAGCAGAAAGCTCACTTTCTTTTTCTCTCTCTCTCTCTTGTATCCAGCCAGGTTTACAGAAAGGTAACAGTTGCTTAAGTAACATTCTCTAATTGGTTGGGCATGAACCCTAATGTTCATGAATACCTTGGGTACTATATATGATATGTTTAGTAGATACTTACCAGTCCTTCCCACTTCTGGTATTTTGCACATCTTCTGTTCTTGTCTGCCTGAGGGAGCCTTACATTCTCCACCAGACTTTCCATTGCAGTCTTTACAATGAAGTTACCCCAGGGAAAAGTTTTGGATCTCTCAAATCTTTGGGAGCCCTCATAATTAAGTCAACCTTCTTCCAAATTCCTAAATAGTTTTCATCCAGGTATATAATAATCATTTCGGGGCCTGCCTTTTTGCTACAAAGAGTTGTAAGATGTACTCCCATGCCTACCAATTCAGATATGCCTCACGATCCATGTGACCCTCTAGGGGAACTGGCTGCTCACCTAAGGGCTCAATGCTTACATATTCAAACATTGGCTTCTATGACCCAGTCCTTTTCTACTCACAGAATACCTTGTTCATTGTATAGAAATGAATTATCCATTATTTATGAGAAGTTGGGCTTGGATGGGAGCTAGCTGGCTGCAATTTCATCCAGAATAAACAGAGAGAATATTGATGGAAAAGGAGAAGCAGGTGGAAGAGCTGGAGGTAACATATGTTGGCATCCCTCACTGAGGAACTGCAAGTAGTAAAACAGGTCTACAACTTACAGTGCTGTTGAATATCAGACTACTCCTGGATTTATGGAATACCTGTAATCAAAGTGTCTTTTTCCAATTGTTTTTGATGAGAAATGTGTGATCTTTACCTTCTAAATTGCATCATTCCACAATTTCCCCTTCTTTGTTTCTTCACATTTAGACAGCTATAACATACTCTTCTTAGGTGTATAGCCTGGGGCTATTCCAGAGCTGAAGCTAATGGAGAATGCTGTAGCTTGTTTAGGAAGTGTGTCTGCATACTATGCACATATTTAACTTTCACTTTCATATGCCCAGAGAAGTAACCCACCAAACTTGAAAACAGTAAATAATATAGTACACAATCACCATATCTACTGTGCTGCTGTCAGTTATTATTTGTATATGCATATTACATATGGTACAGATTTTAATAGTGAGGGTAATTAGTCATTGGAACAACTCATTTAGCAATGGGGTGGATTTTCTATCACTTGATCAAGACTCAGTAGCCTCTAAGATAGCCTATAAATCAAATTGAGGCTATGGGCTCAGTGCAAAAATTACTGGTTGAGATTCTTTGTCCTATGATATTTTTAAGGTCACACAGTATAATCATAAAGGTTCCTTCTCACCTGACATCATATTGTTTTGTGATCTATTGTTATTTGTTTGCATCAACAGTGAAACTCCACAACTATGCTTTAAGAAGTTTTTAAAGTAGAAGTTTGATTTGGGTGACTTTTCCAGAATGGGGTAATTTTTAAGTATATTAACTTTTTTTCATTTGACTCTTTATTCTACCACAGAAGAAAAGTTATCTAAAGCCTTGCAAAACAAGGTTATTAAGATGTTAAACAATGACAGTTTTGTCAAACTTTTTTAAATAGTGCTTTCAGGTCTGAGGAAATGAAATTTCATTCATGTTTAGTATCATATGCATATCCCATATAGTTCAAAGTCTTGCTTGAATGCTTCAACACTGGGAATCGGGATTTCCCAACACAATGTGGTCACGAAAAATGAATTAGCACTGACGCAGAGCTTCTGACCTCTTTGGCGCCAAGGGGCTACTTTTAGCCAGTTTCCTGCAAGTAGCTAGGTCAAGGAAAGTTTCTCACTGATGCCTAATTTAATTTATATTACCACATTGCTTTTTTTCCCTTTACTTTATGGGAGTGACTAAAAAAAATAGTTTTAACACTTACTTGAATACCATTCACTGGACCAAAGTAAGATTAGTCCCACTGCCTTTGTGTTTGGTCTGTTTGCTATAAAGTCAAAAGTTTTGTTATTTCAGCAGCCTTCAAACATGTAATAAATAAATTTCCACTGGGTTGGCACTTCCTTCTTGCTTCCTGTTGCAAGGGTTGATTGTTCTTTGCAACTCTCTCGGGATTTTATGAGCTTTCTCAGAATGACTGAATTGACCACAGATTCAACATCATAATTTTCAGACTCTATTCACACAGAAAATCCAATAGAGGCAATTTTTAGAACAATAGTAACTGCTGCATATTGTCTGAGATCAAATGCATTCTCAGGTATAACAGGCAAAGTGAACAATGATGGAACTCACTTGAAATATTGTCAGGCATGGGATTTTTTTTTTTGAGTCAGTTGTAGGAAAAGCCATTCATCTTAAAGGTTATTTAAGAAAATATGGACAAAATAAGAACAGTCCCTCCTATATTTTAATCCTGTAGGTTTTTAAATATGGTTACTCAAGGAAGGACTTAAATGAAAGGCAATGTGGAAACACTGAACATGCTGTTGAGATTTTCCTAAGCACACCTGATACTACATATTGATCTATTTGATCTATTGAGCAGGAATATCATAAAATATTTGGAAATATCAACTAGTGAAATCATAATGAAACTAGTGAAATCATAATCATAATTTAATGCATAAAGGATGAAATGTTAACAATTAATCAATTAAAGCCAAAATCAAGGAATGTAAAAATTCAGGGTATATGAACAATACTATTAACTGGGTCACATTACACATTTTGCACTGTATAGTGAACATAGCTAAATACTATTTTTCATTAAACCAAAAAAGTGGAATAAAAATTATATCTACAGGGCAGCTACCCTAGTGCACCATGGGATGGACTTGTGCAGCTTCACAATTGGCATGATCCTCATCTGGCTGGATGCTGCAGAACCAGGTCCCCTGTTTCACTGTTAAACGTTGTAAATTTCTTAAACACAAATGCATGTTTTATTGGCTCTGCATCTATATATACTCACAACAGGGTTTTAAGGAACGTTTCTACAGTTCATGCTCAGGATACAGTTTAATGGTCATACTGCTACCTTTGTAAAATGACTGCCGATTTGTTTTCAAAGCAGGTAGAAGTCCTTGGTGAGGGCTTTGCTTGTGCCAAATTTCAAGTCTCATTTCAGCTCTTTTTGTATAAGCGTTGGTTTAGGAATTTTTCCCCCATAACAGGAATACAGGATTTTTTCTTAGATTTTTTTCCTGAAAAAACAAACAAAATACATTCACAGATACAAAATATAGACATGTTCAGAACCACTTTGAACCTTTGCATCTCTACTCAATCTCAGTCAATTTTTTAAAACATCAAGATGTTTGATGTAGAACTTGACATCCATCCTAATCTCACTCAGAGAACAGAATTAAAGATGGAGGTCCTGGCATAGCTGCTGTGTCCCACGGCCATCTGGTAGATATTTCCCATTGTGTGCTCTTGTTTTAGTTCAGTGCCTTTCACAGCTTTTCTTCTAGGAACATGTTAGTATTTATCATGCAACAGTGAATAAAATATGAATTATTTTTTATAGTCAGTCCAAGCAGGAGGACTACCACATGCACTGGGCTCAAGGTGGGGAGGAATCCTACTCTAAAAATGATAAAAGAAAAAATTCCAATCATGGCTCCTCAACAACTACTTCCAAGAAAGGTAGGAAGAAACAAGTTTGAATTCAGTGCCTACCTCCATGAGGAGACAGTGGACAACGCAGAGCTGCCACCAAACTTCTTTAAACAGGAAGATACAGGAAGAGATGGTTTTAGACAGCGAGAAAAGGACACCCTGTAGACAAGGAGCAGTCTCCTACTTGGCTTCATTGGAGGAATTTTGGGTCTGTGGCTGCTTAAGACTGAAAATAAAGTCAGATTTCTGAGGCAGCGTTTCCTGCAAAGTCTGGACTTCCAACGTAACGTGCTTTTAAACAAGACAAAACCTCCCCAGGAGTTCTCCCACCTGGTCAGAAGGAAAGAACTACATGTTGCACGCACAATTTGTTACTTAATGTATTAATAAAAAGGGCACTCAATACTGAAATGAATGAAATGTAATAACCTGTGTGACATCCGGGCCCAACTGGTCCACAACCAATCTATGTGCCCTGTAGTTGCTAGTTTATGGCTCTTAGTTCTAAGGGGTTGCTTCTCTGGGGGTCACGCTTTTATTCTGCCTGGTTAGCTGTTGCAAAGATAGCACTTTTTCCTCATGACTAGCACATACAGGTGGTTTCTTTAGAATAAAAAGCAACCTAACAAAAAAAAATCAAGGCCATTATCATTCTATTTGTGAGGGAAAGCTGCAGAAAGATCAGTGCATAGCTTTGGGTACATAATGTCTAGTAAAATAAATTGCAAGAACTCTAGGTTGAAATATATGGCTGAATTAAGCCAACACAAGTAGAAGACATGCCAGAAAACTTTCTTGGTTAAAATGAAGAACTTTGGGGTGGGGGAAGGGTGAGAGTACTGTCTGCTTGACCGTAATGGATTTTAGAAACATACCAAGTGCTGAAAGAGTCACAGAAAATATCTGTACTGTTAAACTGTTGACTGTTTTTCTGTCTTTGATGGAGGACAAAAAGTTTTTTCCCCAAAAAATACAATTGCCCTAAATATTTGATTGTTTTATCTACAAGCAGCTCTCTTTTTTGTAACCTCTTGCCACTTAGAGACTTCCAATAACATTGAAATGTATGTTTGGTTTTATACTATAGATTCCTTCATAAAATGTTAAAACTTAGCTGCCTAAAATTAGGTAAGTGAATGCATGTTTATCCCATACTTATAAATAGGGATTAATGTACCTAATTTAGATTCTTAGATTTAAAATGTTGGCTTTTCTGTGTTGTTAGTTTGGCTTGAAAGGAGGAAAGACATTTACTGTGGCTATCCAGACATTTCCATGAGGTAAGGTCTGGATAAAATAGTCAATAAAATACAAACACAAACTTTACAAGACTTTGAACTGTAACATAAAATTGTACAGAGAAAAGTGAATGTTATGCTCGGTAGCATCATCCAGACAAAATCCTGAGCCCACTGCAGATGGTAGACAATTTGCTGTTGACTTCAATGAACTAGTGTCTGGCCATTAGTAATTGAGGACCCTGGCAAGTACTTCTGAAATGCATTGCATTGGGAATACCTGAATAAACTCTTCTTCGACAGATATATATAGCCATCAGCTCCATTTTCTGCCTGGCCCCTCTGTGCTGGGAGTGAGGGAACAGGGGTTGGAAAACTACTGACTTGGTATCTGGGTCACCCCACACCACTGGAGCATGGTCAGCTTTGTACCCTTCCCTATTCACTGCTTTATGGCATGGAGGTCATTTTTAAGAAGACTTAGCCTAGAGCATCATTCGCTCTGACAAAAGGTCCACAAAATACTGCATACAGCCAGCACACATCGCAGCAGCTATGAATCTGTCCTAACTTATGCTGCTGACTGGTGAGATGAAGGCAGCACAAAATGTGGAGTCCTAGCCAAGATAAAGATGGCAATTAAAAGCAAATGAAGCTGATAAAAAGGTGCATTATGCACTGAACTGAGACTGTGGCAAACATTTTACTTTTTCTGTAATTGGATTGTCTTGCCAATAGTATATCCTGCTAATAACTAAATGTTGCCAAAAATCTCTCACAGATGAAGGAGATTTAGGCTGCAACAATGAAGCCTGGCATGCTCCAGTGTAAATTAATGCTTTAGGGAATGTTTCAGGCCTGGCCCTTGCCTATGTCCAGCATCTACCACCACCCCCCTTTTCAGGTCTGCATGAAACTTCAGCTCTTGAGGACTCCCCAACTTGTGATGTTCCTTGTCCTGGAGTTGCTTCTAACTGAGCTCAGCGACGTTTGTATAGTCCTTGCTATTCAGGCACCTTCCCTCAAGGCAGATCTTTCACGTTGTGAACCAGACTACTGAGGCAAATGTAGAGTTTGATTTTTACATTTGGTATAGCATGGAGCTAAAATACCCCCTGCTAGCTTCAAATTCAATATTGCTTGATACAAGGGCCAGTACCTAAAGCAAGAAAGCAGGCAGGAAAGTTGTGGCACCTGTAGCCAGCAGGTGCACAGAAAGTATGTCTGGGCAAAACTATGAAAATTTTGCTGATAGGTAGATGGTTTTGAGGGGCAAAGTTTCCCCAATCCTTTCTACTCTTTGCCTTTGCATGAGGTATTTGAATCCTGCATCATTGGCTTATTGGACAATGGAGGCTTAAGAAGTGAGGGTGACAAACTTCTCCAGGAAACAGTCTCATTTTACTTCCAGCTTCTGGGTTTGATGTTTGCTTCCATGTTTTCAAGGATGGCTAGCTAAGAAGTGCTGAGTGCTTCTGGTCAGCTGGGACTCTTTGGCTAGGAGGCAAAATGTAGTTTTCTCTGCTAGTCAAGAGAAAACAACTCAGTTGCATCTTGTTGTTCTGTTAGAGACAAGCCCAATAAGATCCAGGCCCTTTTCCAAGAAGCGTGGTATCTGTGCACACTTGCCATACCTCCCTGGCAGTTGTCATCTTTTCTGTTCCAGGCTTCACTGCTTGTTTGGTTAGGCATGGTTCAACTGAATGGGGTTTTCTTTTTTTGTTTCCACACTCTGGATGTGTGTTGATCCCTGTTTGTATTGAAATATTAGAAGCTGCTTCTCTAAAGCCTCCCAGAACGGCAAGGGGTCTGTAATAATATTTGAATCCTCTTTCCCTCTCTGATTTTAAGGCTGTTTTTTAATTATTAGAAATGTGTCCAAATATCAAACCTCTATTAGGAAGCTGGATTTGAATTAAAACTTTATCAGAGTTCTGAAGAGGATGACCATTTCAGCTCAGGACCATGTCTAAGTTTCATTAATTCTTCATTAATTCCTAGGATTATCTGTTTACTCTTGTAATGTGTAGAAAAAATACTTGTACTTAAGTACAGGTACATGAGTTTTGGAGGTGAGAAAACTGTCTTTAAGGTGGATTAGAACAATGAGCTCACCTCATTGTTACCTCTCAGCTCTGTGTTCTTGAGGAACCGTGGCACAGGATGCCACTTGTCTGACTCCCAAAGGGCTCACCCCCTCCCCACCTCTGCCTGAACAAGAACTGCCTAGAGGAAGAACTTAAAAAAGACAATGAAGATGCAGCCCTCCAGACAAGGGTGATAAGAGTGAAGCAACTCCTGGTCTCATTTGCATCAGAGATGGAACTGAATGACAACTTATTTAAATGGAAGATGGGGCAGGAATGTACCCTCATTAGCACTGAGGTTGGAGAACAGAGATTTCAAAGCAAGGACTGCATGGAATTCTGGGACCAGAGAAGCAGTGGGGTACTGCATGATGGGGGATTCATAGACACTAGGGCTGGAAGGGACCTCAGAAGATCATCAAGTCCAGCCCCTTGCCCCAGGGGCAGGAAGTCAGCAGAGATCATAGGATCCCAGGAAGATAAACAACCAAATGTCTTTTGAAGGTGTTCAAAGTAGGTGCTTGAACCACCCCCAGTGGCAGACTATTCCAAACCTTGGGGGCTCGGACAGTAAAGAAGTTTTTCCTTATGTCCAGCCTGAAATGGTCATGGAGGAGTTTGTGACCATTCAACTTTGTCATCCCTTGGGGTGCTCTGGTGAACAGACATTCCCCCAGATCCTGGTGAGCACTCCTGATAAACTTATAGGTGGCCACCAGATCACCCCTGAGCCTGCGCTTTTCCAGGGTGAAGAGTCCCATGGCTCTCAGCGTCTCATCATAAGATCTGTTTTCCTGACCTCTGATCATGCATGTGGCTCTCCTCTGCACTCTCTCAAGCTTCTCCACATCCTTTTTGAATTGTGGAGCCCAAAACTGGATGCAGTACTCCAGCTGCGGCCTCACCAAGGCCTAGTACAACAGGGGAATGATGTCCTGGGATTTGCTTGAGAAGCATCTATGGATGCAAGCCAGCATTTTGCTCACTTTACTAGCTGCAGCATCATATTGAAGGCTCATGTTCATCTTGTGGTCAATCATGACCCCCAAGTCCCTTTCACCCATAGTGCTAGCCAGCATCACACTGCCAAGTCTATAAGCATGCTACAGTTTTTCCTCCTAAGCTGGAGAACCTTGCACTTCTCGGTGTCCACTTCTGACACCAATGCCCACATCATTAATGAAGATGTTAAAAAGTATAGGCCCAAGGACAGAGCCTTGAGGGACCCCACTGGTCACAGCACACCACAAAGATTGACTTCCATCAACCACCACCCTCTGGGTCCTACCACGGAGCCAATTCCCCAGCCAGCAGATTGTGGTGAGGCTGAGGCTCAGTTAGCCAGTTTTGCTAAGAGGTGACCATGGGTTATTCAAAGGAAGCACTCTCAGGGCTGGAGCAGGGATGGGCTCCCTTAAGTGCCTTGGTCTGCTGACTTTGCAAGGGTTGCTCAGTGGGCCAGCAGTGGTGGCAGTCCCCACATCCCGGCAGGCTTAGTTTAAAGCCCGGTGGAGCAGGTCAGCCAGTCTAGCTGAGAAGAACCTCCTCCCCAGTGGAGAGAGGTGGAGGCTGTCCCTTCCCAGCAGCTCACTGCCTCCCTTGCTAAAGAGTGGACTGTGGTCATGGAAGCCAAAGCCTTCTTGATGACACCAGCATCGCAGTAAAATTTGGATCCCTGCTCCAAATGCTAATCAACCCATGTCTAAACACACCCAGCTTAGCAGTTATCAGACCAATTCTAGTAATGACTCCTTTATTGCTCTCATGGTGCTCCGGACAGGTCCCTGGGGACTGGAAAAAGGCCAATGCGGTGCCCATTTTTAAGAAGGGGAGAAAGGAGGAGCCAAGTAACTTTAGGCCAGTCAGTCTGACCTCCATCCCTGGTAAAATACTAGAAAAAATCATCAAAGAGTGTATTTGTGAAAGCCCAGCAGGGGAAATGATGCTGAATGGAAACCAGCATGAGTTTGTCGCAGGTAGATCCTGCTGATGAACCTTACAGCCTTTTGTTACAAGGTCACACACTGCCTTGACACAGGAGCAGAGGCCAATGTCATCTACCTGGATTTTAGGAAGGCCTTTGACAGTTACGCATCCTATTCTCATAGGGAAGCTAACAGGCTGTGGAGTGGACACCTACACAGTCAGGTGTGTGGCTAACTGGCTTAAGGACCTCACCCAAAGAGTGGTAGTTGATGGGTCATTTTCAACCTGGAAGGAGGTGGGCAGTGGGGTACCACAGGGTTTGGTCCTTGGGCCGGTATTATTTAATATCTTCATCAGTGATTTGGACAAGGATGTGTTAAGCACCCTCTCCAAGTTCGAGATGATACCAAATTATGGGGCAGGGAGCAGTTACAGGCTGACCTGGACAGGTTAGATCAATGGGCAGAATGTAATAGGATGCAATTCAACAAAGATAAATGTAAGGTACTCCACCTAGGGAGGAGGAATCCCCAGTAAACCTACAGGTTGGGGGATGTCCTCCTCAGCAGCTCAGAGACTGAGAGATCTTGGAGTCATAGTTGACTCCAAGATGAACATGAGCCGGTAGTGCAACAAGGCCATCAACAAATCCAATTTCACCTTGTTGTGTATTAGCAGATGCATGACCAACAGATTGAGGGAGGTGATGCTCCCCCTCTATGCAGCACTAGTCAGGCTGCAGTTGAAGTACTGCATCCAGTTCCTCTTCCCCTTGACCTCCCCATTTGCTCTGCAGCAATGCTTCTTTTACCTAAGCCAACGATACCTGTAATGCCCAATACTACAGTGGGGTCTGCTCATCAAGAGGGTTACTACTAGGACCATTGTGACAAGAGATTGGGACATGCTGGGTTTTAAGGTGCATGAGGGTATCAGCTGAAAGTGCTGGTCAGACCCAGCCTGCTCAGACATACTTAGTTAGCGTGTGTGTATGTGTGTCTAACTGCATTTATTATTGTCCTGCTGAAATAAGGGATGAATTGAGTTCACATAAGGGTGTCAGCCTGTCAATGCTGAATAACCCAGCCTGACTCAGCTGGGCTCTGTTAATCCATGTGCTTGAGACTGACTGCATTTTACTGTTGTCCTGATGAACTGAGTTCACGTTATATGAGGGTGTCAGCCTGTCAATGCTGAATGATCCGGCCTGGCTCAGGCATGTCCTGTTAATCTGTGTGTGTTTGTGCATATGTGTGTTTGACTGATTTGGTGGTTGGAGGAACCCAACCGCATTGAAGATGAGTCCTGCAAGATAGCTCCACTGGGGGTGAGGACTTGTAGAAGGGAGAGATACAGCTCCATATAGAAAAACAAGTAACAGATGCAGCACATTGATAGAATTACAGAGACCCCAGAAATGTACCCCTGATAAATGAGCACACCCTGAAGTAATGGGCAAATCTGGTAACATCATGACATCTTACATTGGTGTCTTGAAACAAAGATAGTTGAGGGTAGGAAGAAACATCTAAATATGTATAAATCTGGAAGGAATGTCTGAACTTGCTAGACCATACTTCATGCTTTATGTTTTTTTAAACAATAAATATGTCAAAGCCAGTTCCATTGAAAAGAAATCTAAATATTTCTTTTATGGCTGCAGCTTTAAAAATGTACAAATGTATCACCAAAAAGGCGCATATATTTTTTTCTGTGACATAAGGAAGATTTTATTTTAAACTAGGACATATTTTTTAAATCTTGACTTCTTTCCAAGAATCCTTAGGCTTCCTTTTACTTTTGTAAGTGACAGAAACCAGCTTTACCTTTCCAGATTTCTGTCTTGTAGTGATTGTTGAAATAGTCTCTAAGGCTGTTCTTAAAGTCCTAATAATTAGAAGCCTGGGAACATTTTGTGCAGTAGTTTGACACTCGGTCTTTGTGGATAGGGAAACATTAGAGTTGTAACGTCATATCTAAACCCTGCACAGATTTCTCCATGGGGTTAGCTTTAAGCATTTAAGTAGTCCACTGAGTTCTAAGCAACTAGTTACATGATTAGATTTAAATATACTTGTATTTGCAGGCCACTTTGAGGTTTCTGGCTCCCACAGTAAAAGCCATAGCCCTGAAATTGCTATCTAAGCTTGATGCATTTGATGCACACTTCAGTACCCCTGAGTTGGATTCTCATCAGCCAGCACCTGATGTAGAGGAATTCTCAGGATAGCCGGTAGGAAGGGTGAAGAGAAGAGTATGTCTAAAATCATGTTGTTGTCAGGAACTGGTGTTAAATTGGAGTTTGCAGCCTGGGATCATCTGATGCCGTCAGGTTCTTATATTGACTCAGTTGGAGTAAGAGAAGCAACCCAGCTTTTATATAATCACCTAGCAGTTTGAACACTAAGTCAGGAAGTGAGAGACCTGGGTTCCAGGACCTCCACAGCTTGAGGGAGTTCAAATCTACATCTCCCACTTCCCAAGACAGTACCCTAACCATGTGGTTATAGGCTATTCTGTGTGGGACCACTATCTACCCCTCCTGCTGGAGCCATGCCAGTGAGCGGCATGCAATGCAAGATTCTTGGGGCCAGAGAGAGGGGGCCTGACTGTAGTTCAGTGCTGAATGCAGTCATATGAGACAGTAATCCTAGGTTTCTGTTCCTGCTTCCGTACATGGGATTTTGTAATAAATAATCATTAGATGAGATCTGATGGGATGTGAGTTGGAATTGCATCAAGCTGAAGGGGGACATAGAACCCAGGCTTCTCCTGTGTTGGCTGAGTGCTCTACCACTATGGAAAATAGGTCATAATAAGACATTATCTTTTAACCATATTCTTGAATGAGAGTGGTCAGGGCCAGTACGTTCTATGATGAACTCCACGTCATCAGTTCATGTTAAAGAACTTCAGCAGAGGAACATCTTGAACCAGCAGAAGTGTGAGATAGATGCTGAGCTGTTCAACCCTGCCAAGATGAAATATGTCTGCACATGTGTAGAAGCAGAACACTAAGTACTTACAGAATTTTATTTCTGAAAACTTGAGGACCCAGCAACTTAGGGGAGGCTTCTGAGGATTGCACTCTTGGTTCTTGGCACTTAATTTCCACCTAAGATTTTTATGGATTTGGGCTTTAATTGCCATCTATCTCTACAAGCTAAATACTTTTTTTCAAACTGAAAACTTGTAAAGCAGGCAGTCTTTTTAAAGTAATGTATCTTAGATTGCAGAAAGAAAGGGAACATCTGGTTTCCTTCAACTTTCTGTAACTGCATTTTTTTTTCTTCTTACACCAAGAATTGTCTTTGAAGCTAAAGAATTGGTTTGGACACTGCAGCAGAGCAGCAAAGATTAATAAATTAGGACATATCATATAATTAGATCTACTGGATATCTAATTTTAATGTCCTACTCATTTTGACCTGTTTTAGCGAATCAGAAATCCTTGTCTTCGGCTGTCTTGGAATATATTTGGTTTAGTTAGCATCACCCAATCAGATCATTGTGATGGATTTTAAGACATCAAAACTTGCCAGAGATTACCACAAAGCAGTGTCTGAGATTCCACAAATATTTCCTCTTCCAAGTATAGGACAATATTGTAGTACCTTATATAAGACATCATGCTAATTATTAACAAATGTCCTTGTGGTGATGAACAGTGAATGTTTTGAGTCGGGACAAAAGGAGACAACCATAAGCATCTATACCTAGTGCTCAAAAAGCTAATGTTAAGAAATCCTTTTGGGTACTTCTTTAAACTATTCAATAAGTATGGCATAACTGTTCAAATATGTATTTGATTTATAGACAGGAAGTTATTAAATAACTAAACAGATAAATAATTAGTGCATAAATAGTGAAGGTTAATAACTAGAAGTATATTTCCATCACACAGCTTCTAAGCCATATTAAATATGCATTTCGGTCATTCAATTGGTATTTATCACATCATGCAAAATACATTTTCTATGTAGGGTAATATGATTCCTCTTAATGGGTATAACACAGAACGTCTTCAAGCTGTATGATTTCTACTTATGCCTGTTTTATTTTGTACTGGAATTACATCTTGGTTTGAAAATCTACTTTAAGATAGTAACTTGTTTTGTATAGATGTTCAATACAACATGATTCATCTGGCACAGTCTTCCACTCTGTTATGTTCAGGCAGGTGGACTACTGTGCAATTGTTAGACGAATGAACTGAATCTAACATGTAATTTTCCTCTATTCATACCAAAGGAAAAAAATTAGGGCTTTGATCCAAAGTAGTCATACTTCCTGTTTTGGACAAGTAGCTGTGTAGTTTTACAGTGTTATGTGGAAAGACGCAGCTGGAGTTGCAGAACTACATATACTGTATAAGCAAATACTGTACAAGCCTGTACTTGGGGAAGTAAATGAGCTGAGAAGAATTTTATGAACTGCCATTTGCTGAAAAGAATTGAAACTACTTATCAGTCTGGTAGCCTTTGTAATCAGGATTGTGTTATAAAAAATGGCTGAACTCTCCCCCAGGGCATAACTTCAGATTTTTTTAAACTTTGGCTATAATTAAAACATGACTGGTATTCTGCACCTCCAGTGAAATGAAACTGTTCAGCAGAAACTGCTTTTTCTAACCCTCCTCCATTATTTAGAAACATACTCCCAAATGTGTTTTTAGCCCTTGACATATTTAAACTAAGTAAAGAAGTAAACTGTGTATAGAAGCATATCACCTCCTGATAACTGCTTTAAAAATCATCTATCAATCTAGCTAGCTAAATATATAGATAGATATGTATATATCTGTAATATATATAGATTTATATCTGCATATATATGTATATACATGAGTGTGTATATATGTGTGTGTGTGTATATTATATAGAATGAATATTATATACTATGAATATTTGGTTGAAATTTCATGCTGAACTGACTTTCTGAGATGATGCAAAATTTCACTTAAAAGGTAACCTGTGTGGTATTGCAGTAAATCCTCCTTTGCTAGGTAGCTATGCCACTTACTACTATAGGGAAAAGGAAGGGAGACCATGAGCAAATGACAGGTTGTGATGTTAGAGTACTGATGTCGGAGTAGGCAGGCAATAACTGTATAGAATTACTGAGATACTCAGCTCTACTGCAACAAGAGAAGCCTGATATTGCTAAAGATTAATCCAAATAAGATTGATATTATGACCATAAGAAAAATGAAGCATTTGGATACAGTGGTAAGTTTGATACCTGTCCCTATTATACAGTATTGCCAATTTTAACAATTTTCACAAATCACAACTCAGTTGCCTATAGACCATGCAATTAAAATTGATTATTTTTCTTTCCTTGCTGGTTTTTATGTTTAGGAGCATTTGTTTATTTACAATAGTGTTTTAAAACCCCGAGAGCTGAGAACTTCCTTTTTAAAACTGAAAGGTGAGCATCTTAGTCACAAGATTCCAGCAGCTGAGGTTTTTAAGAGAGCCATCAAATATCATGCAGATTGCAAAGAAATAATAAGCTGACAGCAATGCTATTATTGTGAGGTTAAAGCCTTGCCATGAGGGTGGTTTTCAAAAAGAGGAGGCTCCTGGACCCCAGCTCTACCTGCACTCCCTGGCAACTCTGCTTTCTAAAACCTTCTCCAAGAAGCAGCAGCATTCTAGAAATGCTGTGAAACTGCATGCAGTCAGCTGTGTTTACCACCACCTCACATTGGGGTTACTGCTACATACTTGATCAGTGGCCGTATTTGCTTGCCACTCAGAAAGTTTGCTAGTATAGCTGCCTACTTCCTTTGCAGTCTCAGTGACAGAACACACCGCCTCTCCAGAAGCTTTGCTGTCTCTCTCTTTGTTTGGGGGCACCATTTATTAAAACAAAAAAAAGATCTATGTAGTTCTCTCTGTCTTGGTTTGCATTGCAAGGCACAGAGATATATGTATAAGGGAAGGAAGGGGGGCAGTTTGGGCAGTTGCCCCTATTTGGGCCACCTGAACACCCTCCACAGGGCATGTTCCCTCTGAGGCAGGGCTTTGCCTTCAAGGGAGGAGGATGCCCCACTGAGGAGGGGTTATTTTAAGATTTTTGTACCATCTCTGCAAAAACATACTTAAGACACAATACTTTTCTTGGGAAACTTTTAAACACAGAAACATGTCATTTCTAAGGCCCAAATCTACAAAAGACTTAGGCAGACTGCTGGATGCCTAGATCCAACATAGCAATATTCAAAACCCCAGCCAAACTTTGTTGGCAAAGTCTTGAAGAGGGGGCTGCTTTAACAGAGCTTAGTTCCAAAATTGATCCATTTCCAACCTGGCTTGCACTGCTGCAGTCACAGCTCCCTCTACCACTGAAGACCTCCAGGCCACAGGTTGCCAACCCCTGCACAGGCACCTAAAATCTACAGGTTCCCCAGTTTCCAACAGTGAAGTTTTCTAGATTCCTAAAGTTTGCCTTTGAACTGTCAAAATCTTTGTAGGACTGAGAAGGTCAATGCCTCTCCAATGCCAAAACCAGTTGAGCTTGTTCAAACTAGACTGTGCTCCACTTGTTCCTTTATGGGACCATTGTGGTAGTTTTGCTTCCTGCCTATGTAACACATACCTAGCAGAATGTCTCTGGCCATATTTTAGAGGAACACACAATTGTAGGGCTTTAGGGCTTAATGGTAGAGATCTCACCTAGGAAGTGGGAGACTTGGTTTGTTTGTTTGTCTTAGTACTGAGGATACTGTCTTGGGACATGGGTTTGGATCTGCTCAGGCTGAGGAGGGCATTAAAGCCAAGTCTCTTTCTTTCATGGGTGAGTATGCTAACCATAGGCAACGGGTAGGGAGGGGGTACAGGTCCCCCCTGAGATTGGCTGCCGCCAGCTTCTGTGGGCATTCACTACTCACCACCTACTCTCCCTTGCTGCTGCCACCGCCACCAGCGTCTGCAGGCAGTCCCCACTTGCTGCCATGGTCCCGCCCCTCCCGCCCCCCAGTCTCGGGAGGCACCAGTCATTCATGATGCTAACCATTGAACTAATAGGTAAAAGGGATTGAGGACTGCAAGGGTTGGTACTTCTTCTTTCACTTATCCTATAGCAGACAAGAATGATGTCTGAAAGGAATGATATAAGGCACTTAACTCCAAGAAAAAGGTTCTGAGTTGATGTTGGTATCACCCTGTAATCCAGAGAGGCAAGACTTAAAACATATTCCTTTCTTCAGCAATTCTTATTGGCTACCTTTTGAAGCTCTCTGTTAAGTGTCTTGGCTCTTGTGAAGCCCTTGCTGAGGCCCCTATCTCATGGCTATAGATTTCACTGTGGGAGCCAGGCATCTAGAAGTTTAGGCATTGCGACACTGAAGACTCTTAGTGAAATCTAGCTATAAATTCTTTTTCCCAGTGGTCATGTGTGTTTTCATATTCTATTTGGAGGAGGTCCAGAATGATGATGATAGAGAATAATCTGTTACCCTCTTGCTCTTATGAAAATATTACTTCTGTCCTCCATAGAAAGAGTAATGCATGGGAAAGGAAGAGAACTGGATTAACTGGGATTCTACAAGTACGAGAGAGCAAACTTTTATACTGACTTTCTGAAGGAAGCTTGATTGTGTAGTGTGAGGGTTTATGACCCAATCTTGTTTTTTGAACATTCTCAACTCCCCCAAAAGCCTGCAGTGAAAGTGAGCGCATGCAACATATCTCAAGAGGTTTTCAGTATTTTGCAGATACAAGCCCTTTAAGTGGTTCTCTTGCAGGCTCATCAGAGTCATTACTGCTAGTATAAAAAAGCTTATACAATAGCAAGGAGCCATGTCTTGCTATTGTTTTTGCTTTTCAGTATATCTGTCATTGAAAACCCTTTTATTTATATTTCTTTGTCAAACTTTATGACTAGTATTAGACTCACTTTAATTAAGCAATATGAAAACCCTGCAGCATTCTTTGAATACATTTTAGTTAAGAGTCTCCAGGGCATATGCTTAATCTTGTTTTTTGTGATTTACATTGACATGGGGGGAAGTTTAGATCTTTAACATAATTTTGCAATGCTTGACAGATTCCGAAAGTAAATTTCAAGTGATCAGACTTAAGAGAATAATATAAACAAAAACAGTCTGAAGGAAAATATAGCAATGTGTAGGTTTACTTGGCATGGTGCGGCAGGGAAGAGAAGATTCATAAAAGCGACTTTCCCTTCTTGTAAAATGGTTGCCTGATCAGCAGAGAGAATCTGGACAGATAGGTGTTTCTTCTCTTTACAGAAAATTGAACATTTTATGCCACTGGTATAATAAAAAGGAATGTACATAAAATGGGCACTGACCTCTTGCAGCAACAGATGAAATTTCAGGCCTTGACAAATAGAACAAATAAAGGCCATAACACAAAGTAGGTCTGGGAGGATTCCAGGAAGCTATATTTGCTCCTTAGAAAATTATGGCAAGTCCAGTGAAGTCCTTTTTCTGTTCAGCTTGGAATCAATTTTGAGTGGATAAATTACACATCAGTGTTGAAGTGAATTCTGGAGATTGCAAGGAACACCCATTGCAATGAGAGTTGCATGGAAGACTTTGAATCCAAAGGTGGCACCAGATGGACCTCCTCTTCCATCCTGATGGAGATACCTGTTAAATTATTTTAGGAATCTCTCTAATCTGACTGAGTTTAATCATTTGTATCATCTTACAGAACAACCTACTGGCCAAATGCTTTCTGAAGGCACATAAACATTTGACAACTCCTATGCCTATGTGTTTGAGTACTTTTACAAATTCTGGATTGTCTCTTGTTTTCAAAGTCCAACAAGAGAAGAAAAGGGAAAAAAAATAGAAGAGTCCCTCAAGATACAGGATATATACTGAGAATGTGCCCATGCCCTTGTTTAAGAAGTGACTGGTATATAGTGATGAATTTTATAAAATGTTGGAGAAAAATCAAACTGCAACCTTATAACAGAGGGAGGGGACTGCTGGCATTGAGAACCTGTAGCATAATACTCTGGTTTATTTTGAAGATGCGATGAGATTTCAATTATTTCTATCAGACCGTATATGGTGTGAAAAATCACAAGTGCTTAGTTTTGAGATTATAAGTTATTTATTTATGTGGCTTCCATTTATAAGATCATCTTTGTTCAGGCTAATCATAAAGTTTAGGAATGGGTACATGCAATTCAACAACAAAAGATCTCTTTTGGAGGCTATTGTGCTGGGATCCATTTTCTGTCTTCAGCATTTTGTCTTCAGCATTTTGTCATCGTAATCTAACTGGTGACCTGGAATTTGCAATAGCTACCTGTTCCTAGATTGCATTAGCTGGTGATTAGTAGGAAACTGGTGCCTTAAAATCCTACTACTGTCCAGAGTCCATGCTCCTCAGCTTGCCTCCTAGTTTGGGATGGTTTGGCTAGGGGTTTGATCAATGTGGGCTACAGTGTGGAAAGCAAGATAATATGTTCCATAATATAAATAGCAGATGCTATGTTTACCACAAAAGTAAGTGTTTGCCAAAAGTTACCACACAACAATATTTGAGATGCTGCAGTTTTCCTTAATAAAATAATATTGGAGATAATGCAGTATAAATGCACTAGTGATGACTTTTAAAAAGATTTATCTTGAATCGTGTGTGCCAATTTAATTATGAAAGCTGAAGCTCATCCAGTGGAACTAGTACTGCTATAGAAGAAAGACTTGACCTGGATGTAGTGTGCTGTTGACAGGTGGATAGCAGCTTGAGAGGAGCAACTAATGTGCCAACCTCAGACTGCGTGAATTTAAGGGAAGCATATGCTATTAATATTGGCATAGGAATGTTTTTTGTGCGTATGGACTTTAATAAAGCTGAAATATTTTTATTCAAATCCATTGTATCATCTATATGCTATGTTTTGAGGCTGTGTATATTCAAATTATTAAAAACACTACTGACTGACAAAGCATTCCAGTTTAGCACAATGTGTATTTTAGTATAAAGTACCAGTACTTTACCTGCATAAAAGGTTTGCTTTTTTAATTTAAAAAAAATGATATTGGGGAGTTTTTATTAACTTTTCTAATAGACCCATGATTTTTGTTTTCGATTTTCTATGGATGAGGTGAACGTTTTCCCACAGATCACCCTACCTCTTAGCAGCAAAATGTTTTCATTAGTGCACCCATCGTGTGTGTTTTCACATAAGTTAAAAGAATATAAGGCAGCAGTGGACCACTGTGATCATTTGGTTCAGGGGTTGGCAACATTTCTGGGTAGAATGCCAATAAAAAAACCCGCAACCTTGACTTGTAAGACGCTGGCATGCTAGGGGCGAACGGTGGGGGAGCTACAAGGGGCCTGATCCTTGTTTTGGCAGCCCAACTTCAGCCCCTTCCCCGCTGTCCGCCCCAAGGCATGCATGCCAAGCAAAAATGACTTTGCGTGCCATGCTCTGGCACCTGTGTTGGGGGATTGCCTACCCCTGATCTGCTCTAAGCCCCTTTATAACACAGGGCTTCCCTGAATTAATTTCTAATTGAAGCAGATCCTTTTCGAAAAATATGCAGTCTTCACTGACAAATTTCTCATGATGGGGGACTTTTCATAAACCTTTGTTAAGTCATTCCAATGTTTAATTGTTTTCATATAATAATTACATCACCATGTTTTCCTGTGTTTTTATGTTGACATGGCAAAAGCCAAAAAGTAAGTAAACTTTGGAGAGGAGTCCCAAGTAATGTGCTATAAAATTGACACTTTTAAAAAAATAAATGAGCTGCTAAAGTCTAAACGGCAAGCTCATATTACTGTTTGTGTTGTGTTAAGGAAATTATATTTCCAACTTAACTTTTAACATATAAACAATATTGGAGCAAAGCATGTGGCTTAATAAATACTGACTTCTGGGGAAAATCAGGCTTCTGATCGTATGCTCTAAAAAGAACTTTTACAGCTCTGGAGTAAGAAGCTGATGCTGACATGTTGCAGTTAAATACTTGTTTTGTGTGTGATACTTTTTTTTATTGGCAGTTAGTTGTTCACTAACTTTTTTGGCATTTATGTGATGCCTGTTAAGCAAACTGATACTAGCTCTTCTAGCATGTCTTCCAGCCTTTGAAAAGTTTTTCTACTATCTTACAAATCAGTGGAAGTGACTGGGCTTCTCTCCCTCCCTTTCCCTCACTTCACCCAATTCATCCTTGTCATGCATCATAATCTCTTTTGGCCTCTCCATTGCCTGAAGTTGAGCTGGACCTAGAACAAGCATAGTTTGTGTCTGATTTAGTTGGACTTTGCTATAGCAAATATTTTTCTACCAGGCCATCTAGAGCAGACGGGAAGGACTTAAATGAGCCCTATGCCTATGAAGCTAACACTGTGAAGTCTCCCTATCTGGATAATATTTTACATGATAGCTTGTTATGATTACTTTGCTATACAGCAAGTTATTTAACTGTTCCCAGAGGACAATCTTATGGCGGGGAAGAATGCTGAAATCAAATCGTGGTGCTGTTCAGGTCAACTGTAAAATTCTTATCGATTTAAATGGAATAAGAATGTATAGCTCAGCAAACCTATAAGCTGAAAGCTTAATTTTTAAAAAAAAACTTTTCATAAAAGTTATGCAAATAGTCTTTTTCATATCTATTTCCCAATACCAAGTCTAAAGTCAAAGCTGAACCTAAAACTCATGTGATGCTTTAGGACAGGGGTTGGCAAAGTTTTTTGGACACATGCCAAAAACATCCACAACCTGGACTTGGGAGATGTCGGTGTGGTTGGCAAGGGAGCCACGAAGGCCCTGATCATTGTTGGCAGTGCAGCCCCAGCACCTTCCCAGCCATCCTCCCCGAAGCACATGTGCAGCTGCTGCCAGCAACAAGTTGGGCTGGGGCTGGTTGCAGCATTGTGGCTGCCTGCTGTGAGCAGCATGGGCTCTGGGAAGGCCCCAGGCTGCCCGTATCAAAGACTATGCAAAAGTCAGACACTTAGTTGTTCACAGGAGCTCAATCCTGCCTTCTGCTTGATCTTCAGTTTGGAAATTGTGGCATGAGGCTTCCCCCAAGCCCTCCCCCAATATCATGGGTCTCCCTTGGTTATATTAGCATGCAATAACACTTGTGAGGCTGAAAGTGGCTGCACTGGGGTCCAAAGCCCTGGCTTGGCTTGTTGCCAGCAGCGGCTGCATGCACAGCTCAGGGACCACAGTAGGGAAGGGGCTGGAGTGTGCTTCCCCCAGCCCCTTCCCTGCTGTGTGTCCTGAAGCAAGTGTGCAGTTGTTGCTAGCCATGAAGCCAGGGTAGGCCTCCAGACACTAGTGCATTTGTTTGTAGCCTGCCCGCCAACTGCTGTGAGCAGCAGCAGCTGCATGCATACCTCAGGGCACACGTCTGGGAAGGATTGCACTGCCACAGCCCCCTTCCCCACTGTGTGCCCGGAGGCATGAGTGTAGCTGATGCTGGCCATGGAGCCAGGCCAGGGCTCCAGACCCTGGTGCACTGGTTGCGGCTCCTGGCTACCTGCCACACCTGGCCTGGGCTCTGGAAAACTGCAGCCTACCACAGAGCCTGGGCTGCTTGCAGCCTCTCTGCCGCCTACTACAAGGAGCTCGGGCTCCGTGGCTGGTGGCAGGTGCTGAGCAAAATGGCCTCATATGCCATATTGTGGCACATGTGCACCCCTGCTTTAGGACTTGTTTGAGGGTCAGTATATTTGCAGTCATGGGAGGGTTTGGGGAAAGCCTCATGTCAAGATTCCCAACCTGAAGATCAAGTAGAAGGCAGGCTTGAGCTCCTGTAGACAACTACTTCTCTGACTTTTGCATAGTCTTGGATTAGAAAGTTGACACACATTATTTGTATTATAATAATGGATCAAAATATAGACCATTTTCTATTTTTCCTCCATCAACTAAATAAATTCTCAACTTACTATGAACAAAGTGGTTTATTTGAAATTCCAAAAAAACCATAATCACTAGAAGTTTCTCTGCAATTGGACAATGATAATCTCAAGCTATGAATAGTTTTTTGGGTTTTTTTTAAATTCATTTTCTCTTTTAGGTATGTTCAGAACATCTTCCTGCTGAGAAGAACGTCTTTTAGGACAGCAGTGGGCAGAGTCCGACCTGTGGGCCAGATTGGGCCCAGGGTGGACTCCATTTCCCAGCAGCCCCTTCCTTCATCATTGGAGCTGGTTTCCATGGCAACCCCAGAAGTGGCAGGCCAGGGCCAGGGTTTCCATGGAAACGAGCCCTAGCTCGTTCAGAGCCCGAGCAGAGCTGCAAACCCCATGCCCCATCTAAGGGCGGCTGGTCACCATGGAAACCCTGACCCTGTGCTGTCATGGCTCACTGCTCCTGGGGTCTCCATGGAAAGTGGTCACAGTGACACAGGCAGGGGGCCAGGGGCTACTGGGAAATAGAGTCTAGCCACTGGCCAGATCTGCCAATTTGCCTATTCCTGTTTTAGAAGTAACAGTGCATTGACATACTATGGTGAGGGCCATGGTACAAGTGCATGGATAGAGAGAAAGCCTTAATGTTAAAGTCAAGAGGCCTGATTCTCCTTTTATGTTATTGTTATGCCAACATCACCGCACTGCTTTCATTGGGGTTACCAATTGGAGAGGTGAATTGGGGCCTGTAGACTTACTTCAGTTTACTTAACCATGTTTATTCTCCTTGATTTCACTGTTTTGCACAAGTCTAGGAATAGAAATTGGCAATTCTTTCAAAACTTTATTTCTCAATGTAAATATGTAAAAACAAAAAAAAAAATGTACTCCTTTGTATTAAAAAACTCACTGTTTCTGGACTGTTGGCACTGGTCATATGTGTGGGCAGCTTTGACTAGACATGGTACAATATTACTGCCAAATAGAAACTCTGTCAGACTTAGATCCCAAGCTCAGACTATAGAACCACTGTAGTTATTACCAGAAAGGCTCTTCACATCTATTTATAACTATAACACAGTGTTTTGCCACTTAGAATTCTGACTTTCTTGGAAAATTTGAAGAAAAAGTTAGGATTTTATTAAGAACATAGAGAGAAATCAATGCAGTATTACCTCTTCTTCAGGATATTACAACTCATTTAATTTTTTATGCTCAAAATGTTTTGCAATTATAAATTCTTTCCAAGTTGTTTTAGTTGCTACACCTGAACTAAGAATTGAAGTAAAAGCTTCCTCATGGGAATGCCACTAATATACAACAACTTTTAATGATGATTAGCTATGCCAGCAGTTACCATGATAAACCAACAGAGTGCAGCAAAAGAACAAGGTCAACATGATGTAAAACTGATTTTTCCACTTAATGAATATGGTCAAGTACTGTCTTATCTGTGTGTCCAAGGATGGGTGATGAGGCCTATCCAGGATCAACAGACCCTACTGCATCTTGGACATGTGTTTTTGTGCAGGGTGGATGGCACTGGTTTCTTGATCCAGTTTGTAACACACTGTTTATGCTGCTCCTGCTTTTCCATCTCCTGTTGTTAGTGTGTGTGTGTATGTATATGTACATGTATATGTAAGTATGTATCCCCCCCCCACACAAATATTCTAGTATAGCCAAAGCAAAAAGTACAGTGGGACTGATTATTCAGATGGACTAGGCGGATAGGTTTTATTCCTAGATTTGCTACCGTTCCAGAAAGGCTGAGCATTCAGAATTGCTGGTAATAGGATGTTATAATTGTTTAATTTTATTCTGCAAATGAACTGCCTACTTTTAGTACTAGTAAAACCATAATGAGATGTGAATAGGCTGTGTAACATCACTATTGCTAACTATAGCCAATGTAAATAGATTGCAAATTTTAATTTTAATTTGAAAAAATAGGTAAATAAGAAGCTGTTGAATAAAATTTCATCCAACATTTAGATCAGTGGTATTCAAACTTCCTGAAGTCACTGCACCATTTAAAAGAATGTCTTCTGCCACTGATTGCAAACCCTATCCTAAAGACTGACATAGAGCCAGGGACCTGCAAAGCCTCCTGTGCTATTTTGCCATTACCCAGAATCTTTTGCAGAACACTTGATGACCTATTGTGGAACTGCAGGGTTTTGTGGAACATAGTTTGAAAAAAACACTGATTTAAATTAAACAAAAAAGGTAGTAAACCTTAGACTAGTGTGTTCCCATGTACTTGTAAATTGACATGGAAACAGTTTTTAAGCAAATGAACAGCACCTGGCAAGGTCTGAACTGAAACTTCAAAAACCTGAAAGTAAATCTGACTTCAAACCAAAGTGAATTTCACTCCATTAACTTTTCACTGTCCAAATGGAAAGAAATACATAAACTAACACAGTACCCACAGAGCTCACTGGAAAAACTTCAGTTAACCTCAGTGGGCATTGGAGCAGGCATAACTAGTAAAAAAGTAAATTGGATTTTAAACTTTTCTTTCAGAAACACATTTCTTTATCTTAACACCTTTCACTTGTCTCTCTACTTCTGGTTTCACTCACAGTGATATGAGAAAAGTCTTGTCTTGTCATTTTTCTGACCTAGCTTAAACAGGGCATGGGATAATTGTATGTAGATGGCATGGGAGGGCCACTGGTGTCAAGTCCTGTTAGCTTGCAGCTAGGCTATTTTTGGCGGCTAATAAGGGATCTGATGACTCCATCACATAAGGAATGATCTTCTAATGGAAGAGAGCAAAGATCAACAGCAATAGTTGCTTAACAAGTGAGCAGGCTTTGTTACCCTGCAAAAGTATTACTGTAGTTGTGTAATGACAGGTTGTGCCAGAGGGCCTGTCTCAGTTGAGCTCCTCCTCATCAACGTATGTCTAGTGGCTAGTCAATTTTTTTAAAGAACGTATTTGTTACATTAGCTTATTTTAGCAGAGTGAATTCTACCTGTTGCATGACTGATAAAAATGTGACAATGACAGTACGCTGATATAACAGTTCTGGGAACGGGATCAACTTTCTGCCAGACTGTTTTGACAACTAATCTTCATCAGTACCACTACAGGAGCCAAGGCTGAAAATGTCATTCAAGCACTTCTTTGCTCCTAGTGTAGAAAATATAATAGACAATATGAAGGGCAACACTGAGTCCATCCAGACCAAGCTTTACATCAGAGATCAAAGGATCATAAGAAAGTAGGGCTGGTAGAGACCTCATAAGGTCATCTAGTCCAGCACCCTATTCAAGGCAGGATCACCTTTGATTAAACCATCCCAGCCAAGTGTCTGCCCAGCCTGCTTTTGAAAGTTTCCAAGCATACAGATTCTACAACTTCTCTAGGTAATTTGTTCCAATGCCTGACCACCTTCATAGCCAAAAAGTTCCTTCTAATCTCCAGCCTAAATTTCCCCTGCTGTAGTTTGAGTCCATTGCTTCTAGTCCTGTCTCCTACAGTCAGAGAGAAAAGTCCATTTTTTAAGCTAATTTACTTCCTTTTTCCAGTTCCATATAGGTTTGGTGATTTGTAATAATTGCTTAAAATGAATGTCATCAAGTCTTTGCGAAAAATGTATATGTATACCTTTATCATTAAATTAAGATAAACATCCATGCTTCTAGAGGTTACTCTTATCTTTCAAGTGTTCTGGAATTAATTCATGAATTGATTTATTATAAATAGCTTGCTTTAGCCTATCATTAGACCAGGGACTGGAAACTACCTTTTCTCAGGTGTGTGTGGATCCTAACCGCTCATTTGTAGCATGATGCTCTAAGCTCTCAGCTTTTTAGTAAATATAGGGATGCGGGCACCACCACTTTCTCTTCTGTGATTTTAGCAGGAACGGATCTAGTATAAGTGACTTAGTAATGCCTGCAGGACTGTGGCTCCCAATGGAGCATACAAGTAGATAGACACCGTTTGCCTCCAAGAAGCCGTAGGACCTGAAGAGATTTAGGCACCTGGTTTCTCTGCACTGTCAAGACTTAGGTGATCCTGGGTATGTCTGGCTGAAGACTTTTAGGTGCCTACAGGATTTTATTTGCTAAAACTTAGGCACCATGGAATGTAGGTACCTATAAAGTTAAGCTGCAACTGAGAAGGGGTTTTGAGGATCTCAAACCATGGACAGATAAGCATCCGAAGCACTCAAATTTGGAGCATTTCAAATTCAGAGTGCTTCAGTGCCACACAGATATGTGGCTTCCACTCACGCTTCACCCACCAGAGTGCTTCAAAATCATCAGGCTAGTACTCAGATATGTTGCTGTCCCACAAAGAGGCACAGTAGGAGGCTGCTCACGCCTTGATTTTAAAGCATTTTTTGTATTCTGCAAAAAAAAGCAATTGTTAAATTATTTTGTTTCATGATTAGTTAATTCAGGGTTTTTCAGTCTAAGTATCCCTGCCAGCTGGACACTGAATGGGTGGGAGGAGAGGGGGTGGCGCGCTGCCGGATATGGAGCAGGGAAGGTGGGGACGGAGTACCGCCACTCCCAGGAGCAGGGTGGGGTGGGGAAGCTGGATTGCTGGCAGTGGCGCACCTCTGTGGGGCGGGGAGCTCACCAGGCTGGTGTGTGGTGGTGGTGGCCACCACATGCAAGCTTCCCTGCCTTGCAAAGGGGCACAGCTGCCCTCGCCATGCCCCTGCTCATGGGAGGTGGTGGTACTTCATCTCCACCTGCCCGCCCATGCATACCCCTAGGACCGGTCCAGGTACCTCCAGGGGTATGCATATCCCTGGTTGACAACCCCGGAGTTAAAAGTTTAAGTGAGGAATTTTTACTGCTCACTCCTCTGACATCCCCCAGTGCTCCATATCATTGGGGGAGGGGAGGCAAAGGAAGAGGAGCTCATTTGGACAACCAGTCAGTGCTCTCCTGTGTACCTGGCTGTCTTCGGGAACTTCTAGAATCTGAAAGGCAAGGCATGCTTCTCGCCAGTCCCCTGGAGTGAAGAGACATTCTCTGCACTAGGGAACTCCCTTCTCATCAGTACAGAGGGAGAGAAGGATCTTGGAGCCATTATTGAGACCAATATGAATATGGGCAGACAGTGTGGGGATGCAGTCAGGAAGGCCAACCACACCTTGTCATGCATCTACACTTGCATCTCAAGCAGGTCCAA
This sequence comes from Crocodylus siamensis, assembly GCF_052110815.1. NCBI lineage: Eukaryota > Metazoa > Chordata > Crocodylia > Crocodylidae > Crocodylus > Crocodylus siamensis. The sequence continues at coordinate 73,785,450 of NC_143396.1, read as the reverse complement.
AGAGGTGATCCTCCCCCTCTATGTGACACTGGTCAGGCCACAATTGGAGTACTGCATCCAGTTCTGGACGCTGCACTTCAGGAGGGATGTGGACAACATGGAGAGGGACCAGAGGAGGGCCACCCACATGATCGGGGGCAGCAGGACAGGCCCTACGAGGAGAGGCTAAGGGACCTGAACCTGTTCAGCCTCCACAAGAGAAGGCTATGGGGGGATGTAGTGGCTGTTTACAAACTAGTCCGGGGGGGACCAGCAGGCATTGGGGGAGTCCCTGTTCCCCCGAGCACTGCCAGGAGTGACTAGAAATAACGGTCACTAGCTGACAGAGGGTAGATTCAGACTAGATATCAGGAGGTGCTACTTCATGGTCAGGGTGGCTAGAATCTGGAATCAATTTCCAAGAGAAGTGGTGCTGGCTCCTACCCTGGGGTCTTTAAGAGGAGGCTACATGAACACCTTGCCGGGATTGTTTGACCCCAGGACTCTTTCCTGCCATGGCAGGGGGTCGGACTGGATGATCTGCTCAGGTCCCTTCCGACCCTACTAACTATGAAACTATGAAAGTAGTTCCGCATTTTTTGAGAATCATTTTTGGAGCACTTCTTTAGCCAAACACATCTGTATACTTGCTGTTTGAAGCACTTCAAACAGAAGACTTGACCAGGGTCTAAATCTTGGCATTTACACTAGCAATTAGATGGCACATAAGTACTGAAATCCTTTGTGGATTTAGACCTTAATATTTCTTGTTTAGTTTCCTGACTCTTACATAAGAAATGCTGACTTTTTAAGCACAACATCATCAGGGACAGCTCTCTCAAAGCTGTTGCAAGGTTTAATTAGTTGTTTGTGTCTCAACTATGTCTTACACCTCTGTCTATGGAATTTCCACTGGAATGGTACCCCCAATAAGAAGCACAGGATTTGATCTCAAGAATTCAATTTTAAACGTTTTTTGCTTTCTGGAAAAAAAAAGCTGTTAAATTATTTTAATTTTGTTGCATGATTAGTTAATAGTTTGTGTGTGAAATGTTTACTTTTTATCTTGCCTTAGTTTTTAAAGTGTTTTCATTAGTTTATATACATTTTTCACAGGCCTCAGGTATAAAGAACAACTTGTTCATGGGGCAGGTTTTTGTAAACTCTCTTAACTCTTTTTTACCTCTAGCTGTTTCCCACAAAATATGCTTTGAAGTCTACCAACAGGGCCCTCTATTGTTCATCTTTCTAAAAAGCTACCTAGAATTGCAGAAGGCATCAATAAATTTCATTTTCTATAAAAGTTGTTTTAAATTAAATTCAGCGGCAATGAGGATGTATTCCATGCCAGCTCTTATTGAGAAATGGTATTTTTCTAGCAGCAGTAGCTTAGTATTTGTTAAGTGACAATCGGATTTTACACAAGAGATACAGGACATATGATTTATGTATAAACAACCTGCAGGGAGTGGAATTATTTTATGATTTTTGCCAGACTTTGCTGTCAAGATTGTAATGTTCACTCATGTTCTAGCAATGCTGTGAAATGATTGATACATTTTGGTTCAGTCATACACGAATCATGGTAGTGGAATGTACATGAAGCACCAAAGTAATTGCACATGCTCTAATGAAAGTATAGAAGTCTCATAGTGAGTGAAAATGCTTGTTAAGTAATGTATTTTATGTGCTAAGCTACCAGTCTGATAAATAAGCTTAAGAAAACAGAGGCAAGATAACATCTTGAAGGGGTCTTCCTATTGAGGAAAACTGAGACCATTTCATTTAACATATATGGTTTAGCAACATTTGTATCTGACTAACATGTTAGTTAGCAACATCAAAGTAGATAAGGAACAGATAAGGCAGGTCAATAAATTTAACTATTTGGGAAGCTGGATAACATCAGATGGTAAATGTGATCATGAAATAAAATGGAAAATAAGAATGGCAAAAGAGACATCTCTGAAAATGAAAGAGGTATTGACAAATGGTAAAATTTCTATGGGGACAAGGCTAAGGGATTTGGATTACTATTATACCAGTATTCATGTATGCATCATAATGCTGCACAATATTGCCAAGTATGGAAAAGAAAATTGAAGCAACTGAGATGTGGTTCTTAAGGTGCATCTTGACGGGTATGTTGGACAAGTTGCACCTCAAATGAAGATATTTTGTCAAGAGCAGGCTGCAGGAGGGAGCTGCTGATTAACATTAGAAAGAGATATTTGGAGTTTCTCAGATATGTTATGAGGAAAAAGGAAATTGAAAGTCTGATTGTAACCGGAAAGATTGAAGAAAGGGAAGATTGTGGAAGAGGTTGACTTACGTGAAGAGTCCATCTAAATGGATGAACGTATCGACACTGGAAATTCTGCATGCCTCAAAGAGAAGAGATCTGTGGAAGACCACGGTCGCCAACTTTCTGTTTGGATTTGGTACCTAGAGAGAGGGTTCAAATTCACATGTGCAATATATGTACAACTCTGCTGACTTGACACATATACCAAACAGTGGCTCTTCTGTACAGTCATTTTTTCGTGTACCTGATTGTGGAGGGAAATTTTCCTTTATTTGTATAACTTACAGATAGATGCAGGTCACATGAATATTATATTTTTAAAAAGGCTACATTAAAGTGGAAAAGCCAAGCATTGCCAAATCAGTCTTTTTCTGGGTAATACTTACCAGCAAACATTGTTTTTGGTTGGGTCTTATGCCATTCTCAACAAATCTGTCAATTTTCTTCTATGTGAAAATATTCTCTCCCATCTCAAGCTCCGCCTCTGTTTACTGTTTGTTTCATTAGCATGGAATTGCCTATGCATTTCATTTATTTACATGTCTTCTTGTGGTGAGTGCATGCATAAGACCCTGACCCCAGCTTCTTTTGGTCAATTGCAGTTTCTTGCTGATTTCTTTACCATCACCAAGGTCTTGCGTCTGCTTATCTCCTAATGATAGCTGGTGGGCTGAATCTTGTTCCTTTTACACAATGAGTCATAGGTCCTACACACTACCACATTATTAGGAAAATGCTTGCCTAAGCATCTTGCGATGTTACTTTTAATATATTATTCTGCATTGTGGTTACCAACTTTGCTAGGACACAGGTTATAGCCTTGTATTCAGCTGCAAATCCAATGCTCCCCAAGATCCAAATACAGTCACCCTAATGCAACTTAATTGTATCCTCCCTTCATTCACCCTGTACTATATAGCCACTAGGGCTGTGCGAAATTTCATCAACTGTTTCGATTTGACACTGTTTTAACTCATTTTGAGCTCAAAACAGCAAAATTGAAATGAAGGGCTTTGAAACAGCCTCAAAACAAAACGAGGTTAGTCAAAACATTTTGAAAGTTTCAAACCATTTCAAGTTTTGAAGCAACCAGCAGGTGGGAGATGGGAAAACCACGGCTGTGCTCCCAGTGACTCTGCAGCCCCACGTGGCTCAGCCAGGAGTGCAGGCCTGGCTCTCTCTGCCTCCTCCAGGTGTGTTGCAGGAAGCCTATCACAGCGCAGGGGAAGGGAACTTAGCCTGATTGCTCAGTTTCCCTCCCCAGCCCTGATGGTAGCGCTGGGGAGGGGAACTGAGCGATTGTGCTCAGTTCCCTTCTCCAGCTCCCCGGTCTGAGGTGGTAGCACCCAGTTTCCCTCTCTCATCAGGCAGACCTATCGGGGGCCTGCAGCCCTGGGACGACTGGCACAGCCCCCGCAGTCTTCCCAGGATTGCGGGGCCCCATCTGTTTGCTGGATGAGAGAGGCTGTTTCGAGCTTCCCCATTATAGCAAATGGGCAAAATGTTGAAACAGCGTCCCTGTTTTGGCAAAGCGAAATGAAACAGCGGTTTCAAATTGAAATGAAATTTGAAATGAAATGCTGTTCCACTGAAACCTTGAAACTCAAGTCGAAATGGAATAGTGCCATTTTGCATAGCCCTAGTAGCCACCCTTGTCTGTGTTTTCTGCATCTCCTTCAACCCCTTCAACTTTATTAGTAAATGTTAAAAGGAAGTTACAAACCAATTACTGTTTCAATGACGGAGCACCCCCAGTGAAAACCAGGATAGATTCTTTCACTTAGAGAGTGCAGCCTAGGGAACACAATGCGAGTGACATCTTTTCCAGGGATGTTCGAAAGAGAGATAGATACCTCCATAGTCATGACAGTTGCTTCTGTCCTCCTTGTTTTGGTATTATTTTGTACACACTACGCATCTTTGAAATCTTGTGGTACCATTTCTTCTTTCCAGCAGAGCAGTATAACTTCATGGAGCTTTCAAAGTACTTCATGGTTGGCACAACTGTTGGTTTCAGCAGGCAAATGGTCATTGTTGGATGCCTTGTTCCCAAGAATTGATTTAATGGCTTTCTGCAAATCTTCTAATGTAGGCTCATTGTCTAAATCCATCATAACTTTGAACTGTGGTAATCCTTTGAGCTCTTCGGCTAATATAGACATTTAAAAAGCCCGAGCCTGAATTGACTCAATCTGTGCAGGTTAGTCTAACTCGCATAGATTAGACCAAGAAGCAAGTGAATAGACATTTACTTTTGATTCCCAAAACGCAACCACATGCCAGGCCACTGAATATGATTGGGAAGGGGTTTAAACCCCCACCCTGTCCTGCAAGGTCCCCAGCTGCACATCCCTGCAGCGGGAGGGAGGAAGCAGTCCCTGCCAGGCTTTTCCCTGCTCACTGCTTAAGTGGTGGAGAGCATGGACAGACCCCAGTCCCTGACTAGCATGCAGAGGAAAAGGGGGGGGATTTAATCCTCCCTCCCTCCCCTCTCCCAATGGCATGGGACCCCAGCCGGGGGCTGCCTAGCAGGAGCGCAGAAGCCCCTGTCAGGCTTCCCTACCCCCGCCCTCCTCGCTGCTTGGATGGCAGGAAGTTTAAATGATCAGAAACTGGTTTACATCCAACTTCTGTCCCTAGCCTTCACATTTGATTTCAGTTCCATTGAAGTATAGTATTCCATAATGTTCAGGCCAAGAGATGTGTAGAGAAAAACGAATACCACTGTACATAGTCTTAATCTATCCTATGATTCTGGTCTGCTAAGCCCCAGGGTCAGCTTGGATTGCAACCGGTCTAACTTAAAGAAGCTCAAAGGAAATATACCTGCTTAGCCAAGGGCAGCACAGGCAGAGGCCTTTGATATGGTCAACAGCACCATTGTTCTGAAGAAACTGAGTTGTTCTCCCAAACTGCTGAACATCATTTGCTCACTACATCAACGTATGAAGGCAACTGTAGTGCATGAAAACAAAGAATCAAATGCCTTTGACATCAACAACAGGGTAAAACAGAGGTGTGTCTTAGCCCCTATGCTCTTTAACATTTACTTTTCAGTTCTGCTTCTTCATGCATTTAAGGACAGCAATGATGGCATTTATTTTCAAACTAGACTAAATGGAGGCTTGCTAAACATTGCAATGTTTAGAGTGACAACCAAGGTGTAAGAGTTACTCCTGAGAGATCTCCTATTTGTGGATGATTTGGGCCTGGTTGCCGCAGTGAATCTTCCTTGCAAAATCTCATAGGCAGATTTTCTGTGTCATGCAAGAGCTTTGGGTTGACAATAAGGATGTGAACAGTTAAACGTTTAAACATTTAACTGTTTTACATATTGGTAACTGGCAATACCTTACCAGTTATCATTTGCTCCCTGCCCCATGCTAATCCAGTGGGGAAGAGGGGGAAGGGAAGTGGCATGGTTCCCCTGAAGGTGGCAGAGCAGGCAAGAGGGAGGGAGGAAGGAAGGAGGAAGTACCTGGTACAATGGGGAAGTGGTAGGGGAACCACGAAGGACTTGATTCTTTTTGTGGCAGCGCAGCTCAGGTCTCCTCCCCACTGTCCGCCCCAAGGCACACATGCACCCACTGCTGGCAACAAGCTGGGCTGGCGCTCCCTCGACTCTGGTGCAGCCACTTGCAGCTCCAGCCCCCAGGCAGCTGTGCACTGGTGGCAGCTGTGGGTGAGGGCTTTCCCAGCCCATTTCAGCCACCAGTGCAGCTGCCCAGTGGTCGGGGCCAGCTGCAGGCAGCAGCACTGAGCCCCACCACAGCCCCATAAGGCTGTGGGTGGCAGCAGCAAGCGAGGAGCTTTTCCAGCCTGTGCTGCCTCCCAGAGAACAAATGAGTATGAGTGGAGGCCAGTCCCTAATAAGTATATGTTACTGGTTAACCGTTTAACTAATGTTATTGGTTAACCATTTAACCGGTTAACCCCTACTGTTAGGGGAGTTTAAACGGGTACTTAAAAGGTATTTACCTCCCTAGATGACAATTAGTCTCAAGAAGACTGTGATAATGTACCAACAGGCAGAAAAAGCAGTGTGTTGTTGACAGCTTTTGCTACTTGGGTTCTACGATTATCAGGAATCTTGACCTTCAGACTGAGGGGACTAACAGAACTGGAAAAGCAGCTAAGAAATTTGGGCTGTTATAGAAATGTGCATGGACTAGCAGCAAACTGTCAACTAAGATGTGAATCTACAAGACTTGTGTGGCTGCCATCACTGCTTTATGTTTCAGAAATGTGGACTACATATGCTAGGCACATCAGGAGACTGAACAGCTTCCACACGGGACACCTGTACAAGATCCTGAAAATAAAGTGGGAGGACAAAATGCCAAACACAGAGGTGCTGGAGTGTGCAGGACTGACACATTTAGAAACAACTATCAAGAAGAGGAGGTTGCAATGGCTCAGCCATGTCAAGAGAATGGGAGGAGACCAGATCCCCAAGAATATTTTGTACAGTGAGATTTGAGATGTCTCTAGAAAGTGGGGTTGCCCTTTATGGTGGTACCATGACGTGCAAAAATAATATGAAGCCATTCAATATCTATGTAGAAAACTGGGAGGAATATGCAGAATGTCATCCAACCTGGAAAGAACATCTGGCACAGGGTGCAGCAAACATGAAGTGACTTTGATCCAGAGGATGGAAGGCAAAGCGAGAAAGAAGGAAGCAGCATGCTGTAAACTTGGACTTGTATTCAGACAACAGATGGATCTGTGAAACTTGCAGCAAGTTGTCTCACTTTCAAATTGGGCTTGTCAGCCACAAGTGTATTCATCAGGCATCTGATTAGACCTCTTACATGTACACTGTGATCCAGAGGATGGACAGTTGCCTATTATTAATAAGCTAAATCTGAATATACAAGATTTCTGATTTAAATCTAGTTTTGACTCATTTGTCAAACATAGTTTGAAGAGCTCTTATTGGAGAGAAACAATCATCATTGAGAACAAAGGAATGGGGAAAGTGGGATTAGATTTGCTAATTTAACTGGATCTTCTTATATCAACAAAACTAGACGTTAATAGTACATAATAGAACATAAATACATAGTAGTATTGTTCTTAAAAAGTAGTTTTTCTCTGTGGTGAACTTCACTGCATATAATTCCCAGAGAACAAGAGAGAAATATCTAGAAATGGAAAAGAAAACAAGAAGGAAACTTTATTTGCAAAAAGAGTATCTGTGTGTCATTATGTATATATGATAGATAGTAGAGGTGAAAAAAGGAAGGTCATTCCTTAGCTAGTTGCTAGGGAATTAATCCTGCAGTTGTTAGAGAATGAATGACCATTAACCCTCCATTTTTCATGGTCATAAAGATATTCTAATACTGTATCCCCTGAAAGTATGTGCAATATTAATGAAATGCCTACAATGGAATGGAATGTCAAGGATAAATTACATGACCTATTTCTATTTATCTTCAATATGGCTTTGTCTGTAATTGCAATGCTATCTAGCATCTACTGAAAAGTGAATGAATACATGGAAACGCAATCACAAAATCTTATCACAATATTTTTTCCAACACAAAGAAACTACCTAATATCCAATGCATTTTCCTTATTTATAAGGAAGCATATTTGTAAGAAAATATGTTTAGGAAGTTTTAGTTATTAGTTTGGATGTGAAATCAATTCTGTAATACCTTGTTTGTGGCTCTTTTCTTTTCCTTTCTTTTCTTTGTTCATTCTAATAGGTACCTGAAATCCACTTAATGGTCATATTCATTTAGTATTTTCACTAGGAAATTGCACTGAAATTTGTGGTAGTGGGGGACTCCCCCCCCGCAACCAACCAACCAACCTACCTAAACTATGTTTTAACTTTATGAAAGTAAGTAGCTTGCAGTAAGTTTCATGTTGCAAAAATATTTCAGGATTTGCCCCTTGTGAGATTATCTAAATTGTACTCTTAATATTTAATTTAACAGGATTAAATGTCAGAAAATTTTGTGCACATATGAATTTTCAATTAGCAAAGCAATCTAGTATGATTTTCTGTGTATGTCCACACTTCTTTTGATTTTCTGACTATGGAATGCCTGGAACATCAACTGCTAATTTTTGGTGTTTTAGGAATGGCAACAATTTCTTTTTTGCCATGCCTTTACTGGATACTTTAGAATTATCATGAATTATATATGTCAGCAACCTTAATTCACTACGGTGTTGGACTGAGGTCAAAACGGCTTACACCGGACACAATTAAGCTCCCACCAAGTCTGCTTGATGAAAATGCATGGACGGTTGTTCTCAGGAATCATTCCTCAGCGCTGAAAACTTCCTCCCTTCTGAGACCCACCAAAGCCCAAGGTGTGATTTTGTGTAGTAATATTTGTGTATGCAGGTTTTTCTTAACACGACTTGAATAAAAACTGCATATGACTGAACAGATGGGATTCATGCACAAAGAATGTGAGATTTTTAGTCAGTAATTTTACAGATTATTTTGGGATGTTTGTCTGTTCATTATACACATTCTAAATTATTAATATCACTTGAGAACAGATTGCTCTTAATGTTGGGGTGGTATAGAGGCTACACATGTTCTAGTAAGAAAGATAAAGTGTGATTTCTGACAATGTTATACAGAAAAATAATGTCAAGGTGTAACAAGAGCTAGGATATGAGGAGAAATGGAGAGTGGGAAATCAAAGTCTAAGAATAACATAAGATATAGGAAGTATAGGAGAGTTAACTATGGCATGAGAAGGAGGGGGAAGAAATGATTTATCATGAGAGAGATTGATTTAATATAGTGGCACTAAATATCCAATAAGAGACGCAATTAAAATTGAGAAACTGGGCAGAAGGGGGAGAAATCAGTTAGGCATGACCATAGATAGCTGATATCAATGTGGAGGCTGGAACAGAGAGTTGCTGAAATAGAGAGGAAAGGTGAGTATACGTCAGAAATGGATACAAAGCCTTTACCCAGAATGAGTATATGTATGTGCAAGCTGTGGTTTTCATGAGAGTACTTTTCCTGAAATAAGGGACTAACACAGTAATGTATGATTTGCAAAAAATTTCACAGTGGGTTGCCAAACAAATGGCATTGCTTATGTAAGCAACAGCACCATGTTTTATGATGTAAAACTTTTTTTCTGGAATGCCCAATGCTGCAGTCATCCAGTACATTCACTGGTGCCATCTGAGTTCCCTTACTTCATGATTTCAAGTTGTGGATAAAATTTAACACGTCATTATTATGAGAAGTTACTGGAATATCATGATTGATGCCACAGTCAAACTGGTGACCTCTTTATGTTCAGAGTTATCCATATCCCATTTTATAACACTTGGAAGTAGAGTAAAAAATATAGACAAAACAAATCACCTGTTTTTGCTTTATGGAAAATCTATAAAGCTCTTTTAAATGAATGAGAATCTAAAATTAGAAAGCATAATAGAATCATAGAAAAATAAGGCTAGAAGGGACCTTAGGTACTGAGGAATCAAAGATCCAGCCCATAGTGGACCCATACACAGCATGTGATGTGTGGTAACCTGGCCCAATGCACTTAGCCTGGGGCATACACTGCACACAGCACCCATACCCCCAGTGCACCCCAGCACTGCACACCGTGTCCCCTGCCACTCTGGGATATGCGCCTCATGTGGCATCTGCCCCGGCCAGCTCAGGACACACGCAACGCGCGGTACCTGTTCTAACTGGTCTGGAACCCACAATGCACACAGTGCTCCCCAGGCACTCCAAGGCAGGCTGTATGTGCAGTATGGGTCCTAGACTAGCTGGAATCGGCACCACGCATGGTACACCTCCTAGACTGGCCCTGCACAGGGGCCATGTGTGGTACAGCTCCAGACCAGCCAGAGCAAGTGCTGTGTGCACTGGATCCAGCGTGAGGGGTGAGGGATGGTTCCATGGGCCTGACAGGGCCAACCATGTGTCATTAATCCAGCTTGTGGACTAGGTTTGCACCTCTCATCCAGCCTGCAGGGCCAACTGAGTTTGATACTCCTTTTCTAATTCAATCCACCGTCTAAATCATCCCACTGAAGTGTTTGGCTAACCTGCTCCTAACAACTTATGGTTTTACCACCTCTTCAGGCAATTTGTTCCAGTGCTTAACCACTTTCATAGTGAGAAAGTTCTTCCTGATATCCAGTCCAGATTTCTCTTGCTGCAGTTTGAGACCATTACTTCTTATCTTGTCCCCTCTGGACACAGAGTTCACCATCCTCTCTATAACAGCTCTTTTTATAATTATAATGTTATCAAAACCCGCCTGGAGCTTCTCTTCTCCTGACTAAATACTTTCAGTTCCATCAATCTTTCCTTATATATCATATTTTCAAGACATCTAATTATTTTGTTGGTCTCCACTGGACTCTCCACTTACTAAATCTTGTCTGAAGTGTGTTGCCCAAAACTGGGCACACAACTCACTATGGGCACGTCCACACATGGTGGCACATGCACTTGCAGCAGCTAAAGTAGGAGCAGTTCAGATTTGTGCTGGAGATTTTTGCCTCAGTACAAAGGCCTGAACGTGCATGTTGGTGTGGGGCAACTTGTGCCAGTTGGGGCAAACTGACCCCACTCAGCTCCTCCTGGATCTGCAGCCAGGGGGAGCTGAAGGCTGGGGCCAGCACTAATATAAAAAGCTGCCCTGGCAAGCAGCTCAGGGATACCTGTTCTCAGGAGCTTCTGAGGCCCGACCAGTTGTCAGATGGGGACAGCAGCCCCCTTGTGCCAGCTGAACTGCTGCAGCAGCTCTGACCTAGAGTGGGCCCTGCGCCTTCTACCCACTACAGCAGTCTGGCAGTGAGGGCTGCTGCCTGGTTGTGACCTGCTACTACCTGTGACACCATTCACCTCCTTGGACCTGTAGCCCCATGTCTGCATGTCTTCCAGACCTAGACAGGGACTGCACAGCCACCTGAGCTGTGGCATAAGCACTGCAGAACCTCTGGCACCACTGTCTGCACCTCTGAGCCAGCCGCTATTGGGCTGTGACTGCACAGGTGGCATTCATGCAGCACTGCTGCCATGTGTGCCCTCACCCTGTCATTGGGCAGCTATTGCTTGGAAGATGTGCTTATTGTGGTAGCCTGCTTTGAACTGTCAAAGAATGTCCTCCTGGACTTTCAGCCACTTTGTTTACCCTCCAGGCAGAGAAGCCTGCCCAGAGCTGGATCCTGCCACTTTCCTCAGGTGTTCCCTGTTTAAAAACTGCAAAGTTGCTAATAAAAAAAAAATCCAAAATTCACTCTTTAAAATATCTATCTATCTATCTATCTATAGATGGGTGGGGGGGAGGGATCAGTAGGGCAATGTTTTATTGTTATATTTACAGTTTTAAAGCAATTTGAAAGCCTACCACTACACCTCTATCACCATAATAAAATAAATTCCAAATATATGTATGCTTTTGGGGGGGGGTGGTTAATCAAAGAAAAATCAAAGCTCCCCCTAATCCCTTTGCTAACCAGAATATGGAGACAGTTCCCCCTGCAGCCACAGCTCCCGCTAGCAGGTCCCATCCTGTCTGGTAACTGGATGTGCAGGGTGAGATGTGGAGTGGATGTGGGGTTTGCAGGACAGGGGTGGGAAGAGGTGTGGCAGATAGGTGTTTGGTTCTTGGTTGTGTGTGGGAGGGTTATGTGGGGATGTAGTATAGGGGGAATATGGGGTTTGTGGGAACATGTATGAAGTGGGTGGGTGTGGGATGTGTGGGTGGGTGTGGGGAGTATAGGATTTGTGGGTGTGGAAAGGTGTGGGACGTGTACTTTGTTGGGAGGCTTGATGGGGGGCCTGCTACATGCCTGCTCCCCCAACCCTCTGTGGCACTGGCAGCAGCAGTCAGCCAGGCTGTTGGGTCCATGGCCTTGATGCAGGAATAGCTCTGTGGGGTGCAGAGCTGCTTCACCCAGAGGCTATGTACATGCTGAATAGACCTGGCCTAGCTTGCACACCCCCCCCCCCCCCCCCGTTAGCACACAACTTTGGACAGGAGCCACAGGAGATGGCAGAAGCCATTTCGGCTATAACCCCCAGATCCTTTCCTGCAGAACTGTAGCCTAGCCAGTCATTCTCCAGTCTACGTTTGTGCATGTGATTGTTCCTTCCTAAATGATTGCATTGTCTATATATTCCTTCCTAAATGTCTGTGTAGTTGTCTATATTGACTTTCATCAAATTTATTTTGGACCACTTTTTCCAATTTATCAAGATCACTTAAAATCTTATTCCTATTCTACGAAGTGTTGGCTATCTTATCCAGCTTGCTGTCATGTGCAAATTTACTGTGTGCACTGAATTTCATCTTCTGAATCATGCATGAATATATTAAACAGTACCTGACAGGTTAGACCTGTGAGGAGCCATACTTTGATGATACCCCTTTGCACTTAGAGAGCCATTCATCATAACTAGACTTTGATCATGATAACCAGTTAGGCACCCACTTTGCAGTTGTTTTATTTCGACTGTATTTCCTTAACTTCATTTTTTTTCTAATTTGTTTCTAATCCACTCGTTCCACTGAGAGTCTTCAGTTGTCAATCTGGAGCCTTTCATACATGCTAAATTGATCTATTTTAACCTTTTGTGCCCATACAAAATATGACAGAATAGATTTCTGTACCTGGTCAACTTGATCTTGGCAGATTCAGCAAGATAGCAAAAGAATGGTTTGAATTGTTCCTCACCACTTTAATCAAAGGCTAGGGAAAAAGCAAAAAAAGATAACTATTAAAGAAATTATTTTTACTATTTCACTGTTTTCAGTAGGGTTAAGGAAAAAATCTTTAATACTACAAACTCAGAGCTACTTCAGATATGACATATATTCTTAAAAGTAGCTACAGAGTACTGCATTGTTAAGCTACAATTTAATGTCATAAAAATGAACTAATTGATAACTTTACAAGTGAAGTTAGTTGTAAAGGCCTTGCAAAGAAAGATAGATAACCATCACTTGTTTATACTTCTATGACTAAAACACGACTTAAGAATGACTATGAAAATGAAAGGAAGGAATGGCAGTCAACAGTATTTGAATCTTACCAGTGGCGTGGTAAATCAGAAAGACCACTTGGGATAGGGACATAAATTACACATAAACCAAGTTAAGTAATAAGAAACTGGTTCAAATCTGTAATACAACAGAAATTCAGTGCACATAAACCACTTTCACAATGGCTGAAACCAGTTTAAGATAAACCTGGATGGTAATAGTATCAGACTTAACTGATTTAGGTTAAATTGGTTTATTGAACTTCTGTCCCAGATCCCCTCCAGATTCAAGTTAACTCAGTGCCCCAGAATCCCAGGATGCTTTGCATCTCCCCCGCAACCCTCTCCCCGCCCCCAGGATGGGAGGGCTAACCTTGGCCCAAGCCGTCTGCTCCAGCCAAGCAGGGAGGATTGCTCTGACATGGGCCACTCCACATACTTTTCTGTCCTGCAACGCGCCGGAGATTTGCTGCTTCAGGGCCAACTCCAGTGATCAAGTCTGCTCCACCTGTGAGCTGAGGCAAACTGCACTGAGCTGTATGTAATTGTATAAGTGGAGAAATGTGCGTCAGCATGCAAAAGATGGCGGTGGTGCACTTTTGAACTAAAGCGCCTCTGCTGTGTTTTAGTTCAAAAGCATGCTGCTGCCATTTTCTCAGTGCTGACATACATTTTGCTGCTTATACAACTGCATACATTGCAGCACCAGGCGTTTTTCAAAGCACCCAGCACTGCGGCGCTTGCATATGTAAAAATGCCCTGAATGTCTGCTTACTTGCTTATTGGCTCCATCTATGCAGTTTAGACTAACCTGTGAAGATTGAATAGAAAAAACCTCAGGCTTTTTGACTGTCTGTACTCAGGCTTGGAGCATCTAAATTCCTTGAAATAACTGTTGCAACCAGTGGCCATTCAAAGAGTGAGAATTTGAGTGAAGGACTGAAAGTTTTCATGCTGCTGCTTCAAATGAAGCCGGGGAATTGAAAAGATACTATCTTGCTCAATATGAATTAACAGGCATAATTATTAATCACAGAGGAACTATAATTAGTTTCCTAGCAATAATTAGTTAATTAGTTTCCTAGCTATAATTAGTTAATGGAGAAAAGTTTACTTACAACTTATGGTGTCTATAATATGATGATAGCTGTCCTAAAAATGCATTGCTAAAAAGCTTGAATGTTATTTATTATCTGTAGATTCCTGATATAATACAGACATGTCATTTTTTCCTAGATACTGTAGAGGAACACATTTTTCACTTTGTTTCAGCACTTTCAGTTAATTATTTGGAGACTACTAGGAGGATACCTTACATAGGATCTCTTAAGGCTGGAACTCAGCCTGAATGGTGCTGCTTGGCAAATATACCATCAGCCTAAAAACCCAAGTACCTTGAAGTGACACACTTAACTTTGCACATTTAATAACACCATAATAAGCATTAAAATTAAGATAATCTGTAGTATGACTGTGGTATCAAAAGTGGTATCAAAGCCAACTATAGTTAAGCATCCTCTACACAACAGGATGGAAATGTCAACATTTATGTAGTTTATGTAGCTCAGCTGAAGAGCAGATAAACAACTGTTACAAATGTAGCCCACCTCTTGAAAACACTGGGATAAACATGGTCATATTTTACAACATGGAACAGTGATCAGCAGGCTAATGTTAATGAAACTCTTTACTTTGAGCTTCTAATTTTAGCAAAGTATATGTAAGAAGATGTAAGGATTGAAAACCAGCAACATTTGTGGTAAAATTTCCAAATGATGAAATCAGATGCTTGCACATAGTATTGTTGAGATATTTTAAAAAATATAAAGGTATTTGAGAAAATGGTTCCTTACTTACTAACACATAGTTATGGTGACTTTGCATGTAGATATTAAAGGTTTTCAAATGCATTTAGGATTTTTTAAAGAATCATAGAGTTTTTCTTTAAAAATAAAAAAAACCACAAATTCATGTTTTAGTCAAGAAAGTGTTTCACATTATTTAAGAGCAACTGTCAAGTTAAGCTTTACAAAAATACTCCCCGGAAATGCATTCTTCTTGATTATTGTTATATTATAGTTTCTATTTCATAGTCTTTATTCTAATTCTCTAACATCCTCTCCATCTCTTCAAAACTGTACGCTACAAAATAATTCTTTCTAGGATCCTTGAATACAGTCTGTTTAATGGGACCTCAAAATATTTGTCTAATTCAGATGATCTCATTGAACCTGTTTTAGTAAATCTTTTAGACAGGACTAGACTTGTACACAGATCTTTACTTGTTCATATGTAAAGCAAGATAGTTTAGCTGTGACTTTAGGTGCCCTTACTCAGGCGCTTAGTAGTATAGAATGTGAATTTTATATTTACTAAAATTGTGTGTAGGAGTTTTTATAGATGGTATAGACTTATTTATTGGACTTTTTTCCAGTGCTATCTTTATCCATCACCTAAATTTTGATCACGATTACATTACCTTTGTTACATGTTGGCATGGTCTTGGCTCTATTTTAGGTGTAGGCATTTAGGGTAAGGAGGGAAGGAAGAGCATACTTGACCTAGAGAGAGACTGGAGAAGCTTATTTTATCAGCATCATTTTAATTTTTCCTTGATGGCTGATGCAAGTAAGATTATGTATCATAATTAGTTCTCAGTATTTTCAGCTTCTCGAGTAGCCATCTGACTACATAGTTACTTCATAAAGGAGCACTTCAATTTCTCCGAAAATATCTGAAACTGCTACAAGTATTTGGCATTTTCAGATGGGATTGAGATTGCTGAATACAGCTTTAGTGATTTGCATCACCATGAATCCAGTTGATGGGGAGCTGTGTATTGTCATGTTGGCTCAAGGTTGTACTTGGTGTTGATCTGTCATCAAGGGTTCCACACCCACATTTGAAAAATGTTATTCATTTTCATCTTTGTTTTACTTCATCTCCTTAGTATTTTTGTACTTGAGTCCTATCCAATTTGGATAATTACAGCTGGCCTCCTAGGGAGAACTTCGGGAACACTGGAATTCCTCACAAAATTCACTGCTTGTAATTTTCTCCAAGAAAAATCATTCCATCACTCCCCTTGCCTACATGGTATGCTAGCCTAAAATCACACTTTGGATTGAATGAGTACAATAAGCTTTTTTCAACCTTTATGAACTCTGATATTTCATCATATGACGTTCTAAAAAAAAAGTATACTATTTTAAAACATGCATGGATGACTTTCTGAGGAACTTAAATAATTTACATGACAAATGAAGTTTGTGAGAACTGTTGTAAACATTTAAAATTATTTTAAGTATTACTGAACATTTACCTACTACTACAAAAATATATATATTTTGTTATCTTAGGTATATTTGTGCAAGTCCTGCACTCAACATACTTTCTGTGACTTCTGACATGATTTCTATTGGATTGTCCTATACATGTCATTTAAATCACTTGAGTTAGACGCTTACCTTTTCTTCTAGGGCTTATGGATATATGATTTGACATTGACCATGTAAAAAAATGCCCCAAGAATTGTGTAAAGGTTATATAAAGCCAGACTGCATGTTGGAAGTCTTCTCATTGTTGCAAGTGGAATAAAAAACTACATTATTTTATCCCAAAAGTTTCTGGCACAGGATCTTCAAATCAAGTTAATCGGTTTTACGACACAAGAGTAAAGCATCAACAGATCATCCTGAACTATTTCATTCTGAATTTTGGAGCATAATCTTCAAATCTAAACGAAAAGCATAATTGGAATTTACATTTCCATATACCATTAAAAAATAAAATCATTCAACTAGATCATTATTTTACTTTACTCTTTCAGGAACAGTTGCCACATAAAAATGATTTGCATGCCTGTTGCCCTGTCTAAGTCACTTATTTGCTCTTGATGTCTTTGACACAGTGAGTTTAGTTCTTGTGCAGTGTACAGGACTCCTAATAGGTTTTTATTAACTAAGCTATTTCTACTTAATACCTAGCTGCCATCTAAACAGTAACATATTGGACAATAAAATAATGTAAAATAACTCTTTTAGAGTTCAGACTAGCTGTTAACTAGATACCATAGTTTACAGCTGTCTAATTCTTTCACAGAATAACTTTTTTTAATGGATTGGAAATTCAGCTCTAAATTCCTAGGAACTATTTTTAGAGCCACCATTCATGAACTCTAGTTGGTTTGTTCCAGCTGGGTAACTAGGTAATTGATTGAACATACAGCGATGTATAATACAACTTAAAATTTTATTTTAAACATACTTTGCATGATATAAAAATATTGATCACAGTGAGCCTTAACAATTGTTACTGCTATAAACAGGAATGCTGCACAATGCTTTTAGTGGAAATAAATTATATAGTCATTATCTCTTTAAAAAAAAAATCACAAGAAGAAAACCCTAGGCTGTTTGGTCATTGGCAGAAAACAAGTCCTCAGAGAGTTCTTTACGCAACATGAGCCCCAGTTATTTCCTACATTTGCTTTCCATATTTCTTGGGAAAAGCACAATGTGCCTGTCTCTGAAGGCCCACAGGGTGTCTGGTACACAGTTAGTTCCAAATGTGAGCACAGTTTTAATGGAAAAAAGTGCACCAAAGCAGCAAATAGTGCTTCCTTCACTTATTAGTAAGCGGTCTTTTCCAATATGTGGGTACGCAGCGGCAAACTTCTTCACTATAAGAAAATCCAGGGTCACAGCGTTTCGTTCGAACTGTACATGGTGGTCTGTAGCAACTGGGGAAAGGAAAAAGATGTCAGCTTGTAATCAGACAAAAATGTAGATTCTTGTCTACTTACACTGCTCCTATACTGCAACCACGTATACCCTGGAAAGATATATTTTATTAGAGATGGGGTTTAATGTGCCACATTCTCCCCAGTTTCTGGGAATGCACTTATAACCAAACTTCTGCCTGCACTCATATTTTTTAAAAAGTTAATAAACGGAGTGCTAAGCCCTGCTGAAGTGAATCTGTGTCGCATTCAAATATCTCTAAATAGCGTTTCTGAAATACTTAACCAGCTGTACTTACATACTAATCCAAAAAATATTTGGACTTTTTCCTGATAAATACTGTACTTTTTTTGTAGTAAGCAAAACAGGTTAGTATGCCGAGAAGATGCCTGCTCGCCAGCCTTCTCCAGCAAGATGACATTACTGTCTAGAGTACTTAATTTTTTTATTTATATTCATCAATAATAAAGATGCATGTTTTATACTGTAGTCCTGAACCTGCCCTAAGAACTGTATGAGCATACCTACACACACTCTGAGTTCAGAGGGAGTCCCTAGTACACATCGTATTGCACATGCTATTCTCAGAGCAAGCTGTAAGTGTACAGAGGATTTTTAAGCGGAAGAAAAGGCAAGAGTAATTGCAGTATTAATTTAAGGAATTTTAGTGCAAGCAAACTACTAAACTACAGGTTCCATCTCTACACAATATGCTCCTTCTCGTGGATTATTTGCTTGGAAAAAAGGGGGGGACGAAACAGAAAATGATAAAGATGTAAGTCATAAAACAATAAATATCTGTAGCTCTCCCTTTCCCCCTCTTTTTTGAACCAAACTGACCTAAAATAACCTTACAATAACAATGCCAAATAGCTTCTCGTGTGTAATGGAGACAAAGTACTAGTCTGTGGCTTTTTCAGACACTGGCAGCAAGTCAAGAGAGAAAAATACATGTTTCAAGTTTCAACACAATATATTTTAACTTTGTAATTAAATAATGTCTTTCTCTATTTTATGAGACATAGAGGTATAATGATCTTCTATTACTGTAATTCTTGCTTGCGTATTTCAGCTTAAGATACTAATGTATTGTACTGAGGCATATTCAATTCCTCTTCCCTAGAAAATGCTCTGTTCTTAGGACTGTGGTTACTGCAGCTGGATTAACAGGTTGCATGATTATTTTGGATATTGAGTTGGCACTGCAGCAATGTGTTCAAAAATGAGGATTTGGATTACAATCAATTAATTCAAGCCAATTAATTCAACCAGTGAAAACAGATATGAGGAAATCGGTAAAGAATGAGGAAGACAAGAGCTATGGTATCTGCTAACTAGCTGCATCTTGTTTAAAACGTTCAATGTAGTTTGTCACAGCCATTTAATTAGCCTGTTTTATGTAATCAAGAGTCATGTTACAACATCTCATTTAGAATTACTGTTAAATAGAGATTTCTGGGATAAATTAAATGACTTTTGAGATCTCTCAAAGCCCAGGACAATTCTTTTGTCCCCTTCGACATATTTTATAAATAAAGACATAGCTGCATGTGGAGTAAGGGATGGAGAGGATGTTAGGATGGTGGAAAGGCTAAAGATGATATTTACCCATAATAATACTGACAATTGATACAAATGAAAACATACTCTTGTATGCCTCAGCATCAGTGCTTGTCCCAGCAAAAGAGGTTAAGCAGAAGAACTGGATTAGGAAAACAACCTACAGATGTGATGATGGTGAAGGACAGGATTCGGAATCTGTTATTCCACTTGAGGCACTGACTTTGAACTCAAAGCCCACGTAAACCTCATCTTTCTGTACGCTCCAGTTTAGCAAAGTAGCCTAGATGCCGCTACCTGCATGCTTTCATCTGTTCCACAGAACTGCCTTCATCAAAATAGTTTGAGGCCAATTATACTGGAGCCTGGTGTTGGCACATTGAAGAGGAGGAGCTAAGGGAAAGCATATGCTTCATTACCAACGCAAGAGCACTTCCCCCTGCCCCCTGTGGCTCAGTATGTCTCCTACCCTTCAGCTGCAAGCCTTTACAATAGGGCAGCCAAGTTTAGGAGAGATGTCCCTGGAGGTCTCTGTAGCTGCCATTCTTCTTCCCTAGCACCAAAACTGTGCTATTAGGAACTTTGCTACCTATGCTAAGGTATATACTATTCTTTACCAAGGAAAACAGGTCCATATGCTTTACTTGTCTCTCCGTAGCAGCTCCTGCTTTCCAGGTTTCCCTCCTCCCTCTTTTTAATTCTGTTCCCCCCTCCCACTCTTTTGTTTCTTCCTCCTTTTTTCTTCCCTTAGGGATCCAGCACTGTTGCTTAGCATTGGAACAGACACCAAGGAGCCACCTTCTCCTGTGCTCTGCTCCCTGTTGGTATCCAGGTAATATGGAGAAGGAAGCCATCTAACTGGACTACGGATGTGATATAAGCTAGATCAGGAGATGTAGAAAGGGGTAGATTGGGTCAGTCTGATGTGACAGACTGGTTAGGCTTGGAAACTGCAGCTAGGAACCTCTGAGCAAGGTAGTGGTGGAGTGACAGATCTGAGGAAGTGTGAAATGCAGGGAAGAGATAGGCAGGAGAAAAGGTATTAGTTAGGGAAAGGGAATGGAACAAAGAGTCAGGGAGGAAGTGATGGGGGAATTAGAGATTGGATGATGAGGCTGGAAGACAGGCTGGGAGTCAGAGGTGAGGCAGGAAAAAAAACTGTTAAGGGCGAAACAGGTATCTGCTCACTAAAGCACATTTCCCTCATCCCCTCTATGTTTGGACTATAACCTAATATTCCTGGTGCCTCATCCTTTGTTTGCTGTCAGCACTGAAATCCAGTAGCAAGCTGCTTGTATCTTTAGTAAGCATCATCACGCTGTATTGAAAGTTAGACCATGTTCCAAGCAGTCACAGGGTAATGCTTACTATGATCTCAGCCTGCTCTGGACAGCATCGGAGTTGGCTGTTCCCAAACCCAGACACTGACCCCAGCATGGGGCACCACAGCTTGTACATTCCTGCACCCAGAGACTGTGCCCTCCTTGCCATGAGCCCAGAACTGCCCCAGCCTGGAAGCATTTGTCCCTGGCAGGCAGTGACCTGGGCCACTGCTGGTGGCAGATGGAGAGAGAGGCATGAGGACCTGGCCCCAGGAGAGGGTGCCAATCCTGCTGCTGCATCTGCACCTGCCACTGGATCTACAGGGTGAACTGCATCTCTGCCGCTGGCAGTCTTGAACTGCCTCCAGTGCTGTGCTGGGACCAACAATCAACTGAGTGTCAGTGCCAGGCCCAACACCAAAATCTTGAACTTGTCTTCAGTCCAACAACAGCTGAACATATGTTACTCAATGTGTTATGGGGATGCTCCTCCTCTGAAGTCATAACTTTGCTATGATACAATCACATTTAGTGTGCGTTTTGGTGCTTCAGCTGCCTACAATTGCCCTTGCTACTTATTTCTGTCTCCTCTGCAGCAAGGTAAGTGCAGATGTGACAGAGCAGCAGGATCCACAGTGGAAGGGAGCACTGTGGAGGGGATGGGCAGCATGGTGTAGGTCTGTGCCACCAATCCCCCATACCAGATGGACCTTCATAGGCTGGATTCAGCCCCTGGCCTGTAAATTGCCAACCCCTTCCCTGGGGGGTTTTTTGTTTATCGAGACATTAAGTCCTGATTTCACTCTGCTAATTGTGTTATTCCCTGGTTTCTCTGCTAGTCCACTTTACCTTCAAATGTCTTTCTGCTTTTTCCAATCCCATACTCCAGCATGAGAAAAACTTCCACCAAAATTCACAAATATGCCACCCATTCTTTGTTAAAAATATCTTTAAAAATTAAATGAAATCTTCTAGGTGACCAACTGGCCAGATTACTCAAGAAGGCACTACACTAATCCCAAAATGTAAAAACAAGAAACAAATGAGTATGTTTTAAGTTCAGTTATTGTGACCTGACTAATGTGAGACATGGCTCTCAGGGCTTTGAAAATAGTCATTGACCCTTTTGGTTCCACTTATAGACAAGAAGAGTGGAGCAAAGGGAAGTTTCTGATTTACAAAAGCTTACAAGGAATAAGACTACGAAGTGATCCAAAATTATTTGAGTTTGCTTGATTTATTGCAGAATTCATCCCTCATCTGGTGCAAGATAACGATCAGATGAGGCTAAAATTTACAGGTTTTAATCATCTGACTCACCTGCATGTTTGGTGATGAAATCTTTTTCCTTTCAAGAAGCATCTGTTTGGAGTTTCTATACATTCACAGACACATTTTGCAGGATTTAGTGGCTGATGTTTAGGGCAGGTTCTTTTACATACACACTGGCACTTGTCTTCATCAAATTCTTTGTAGGGCCCACATGAACTAGGCAGAAGTTTATTTTTACACATACATTGGCATGATGTTCTATCCAATACTTTGTGAGATCCACAGCTTGAAGGCCGAATACCCCCTTTACAGACACACTGACATGTTTCTTCATCTAGCTCCTTGTTTGGTCCACAGATATGGAAGCCTTCAGAAGTGTCTAGAAATGGAGCAAATAAAAAAAATAAAAAAACCCTTGAATCCACATACTGCAACACATGTGAACACACCTGTTTATATCTTCTTGTGTAAGCTAAGTAGCGAGGACTTATATTCACAGTTGTAAACTTGGATAAAATCCCAGTTATGTTAGAGGGATTTAGAGAACAAAAAGGTTATAAAAATAAAGAGCCAATTAAAACAATAAAATGATTTAAACTGGTAAGTATGCGTGGTTTCAGTGGGCTGTTTTTTTTAAGTAAAGGCAGGTGTTACATGTTGATTTAATCCTTTGAAAGACACTTGCTTACCAGCATCTCCAAGGTGGGAAGAGAAACCGAAGTCATGTTGCGCCAGACATCTGCAAACATGATTATTCCAGATATGATTTTTTGGACAAGTCTTGTTTGCCACATGACACCTATGAATGAAATACACTGTTGAATTTTTGCCACAAAAACACAAAACAAAGTAGTTTTATTTGTGGGTCTCAGACATTCTCCATTAGAAATGGAACTTTTGAAATTTTGATTTCATTCACATTCTCACCACTATATTTCACACTGAGCAGGGTTTTTTCCTTTTTCAAATGCACACTGGGTTTTAAGATCCAATTTAATTTAAGTGTTCATACAATACTTCACAGTGACACTTCATAATGAAAATGCCATGCCTTGCTTCATTAGAGAACTGTTGGCAGGGAAGCTAAGACCCCAGACTAAACGGTTTGAATTTTTAAAAGCATTAAAGTATTAACCATTAGAACAAATACGGAAGACGGAAAAGGTATAAGCAATGAGCACCAGCACTATTAAAAGTTTTCAGCAAATTTAGCTCTGTGGTTTTTTTTGTTTTTTTTTTTACTGGTATGTGTTCAGAATTCACTTGGGGCTAGATTTACAAAACAGCCTTTGAAACCACAAACCTAAACATGGCCATGCCTCTCTCTCAGGGTATGACTCCATTGCTCATTAGGGTTTACCTTAGAACCACCGATACCTCCTGAACATATAAACTGATAACTACTTACCTTGAACTCTGTCAGCTGTCCCACCCAATTTTGGAAGCTTTACTGAACTTCTGGGTCTGATGCGGAGCCGAACCTCCTAGCCTTCCCCCACCTGACATGTATGTGAACTCTCCCAGGCACTGAAGTTTTTTAGCAACAATCTTGCAAGTTCCTGTTCCCTAGTTAGGGTCTTTCTGCATCCCCATTTCCTCTCTCTGCTGCCCAAAATTAAGTCCAAATATAGAGAGACAGACTGGTAGCTGACAGATTTAGGGTACAGACTATTGACATAACTACCACAAAGTAATTTACCTTGGATTTTGTTCTGTAGTAAAAATTATTTCATAGTAAGGAGTTGACACATATCCAGCTCCTGCAAGGGTAGCTATCCATCACAGGCACTATTATAGTGCCTGGTCATTGGACGCAAGGGGAGCCAGGTGGCATTAAGCAAACTGCTACCCTGGGATAAACTTGGCTATGGAATGGACACAGAATGTATTCCATGCAACGTTTCTAGTGTGAACTCGCCTGCACGTTCGGTGATGAAATCTTTTTCCACATAACCTTGCCATACTGTAATAAATTTCAAAGTATAATTTCATCTTAGATGCGAGTGATTTGCCACATGGCAGGGCTGTGCATCATGCGTTTTCTTGTCTTCCACTAAATAGCAAGTCAATTTATTATTCTCTATATATAAAGGGCTTAGTCAATCTGTCTGTGTCTGTTTGTCTGTCTGTAATGTTCCTGGAGCACTCTGATTGGTTGCCTCAGCAGCCAATCACAATGCTTACAGAAACAACAATCAAACAGAGTGCTCCACAAAGACAGATGGCCGGGGGGAAGGAGGGTGTGCCATGTTGCAGGGCCAGATGCAGAGGGGAGTGAGGGGAGGAGGTAGTGGCATGTGGCAGCTATCCACTGCCCTGTGCTAGGGGGTGGTGCACAGCCACATGCAGAGTGGTGGCAGTGTGGGTCAGTGGCTAGCGGTGCAAGCTCTCTCCTGCCCCTGCTCCTGGGAGGTGGTGGTGGCATTGGGTGGTGGTGTGCAGCGCTCTGTCCCTGTTGCCCCCCCAGCCCATCATTGTTGATGGGCAATTTGTTACTATGTTAAATAAATGTGTACCTTTCGGACTAGGAAGCACAATGTGTATGGCTCTGGCATAGGCCACAGTCTAAAAATTACAGTGGAAGGGATGGCTTCTGTGAACAATTGAGAGTGACCTAGGATAAGGCATTCCCTTGGATGCTTGGCTCCCAAGTAAATCCAAAAGATACAAGTTCCTTATACAGTTGCTTGGGAGAACTGGTAGTGTTAGAGTGATATTGTAGCTGTGATTATGCAAGAAGCAAGGATCTTTGGGTGATAACTTTTACTGGACTGACTGCATAGTTGGGATAGAGTTAGACAAGCTTTTGAATGCAATACTTTCTTCTTCAGGAAGATCTGGGAGAAATGGGCACTACAGAAAGGGATCCAAAAAAGCATGTCCAGTGGGGGGCACACTAAGGAAACAGTGGGCACATCTACATGAGATGCTTACTGCACAGTAGCCTGATAACACTGTGCAACAGTGTGCTGCAAAGACCATGTTAATATGTTACCATGCCATGTTATTAGGTTATTGCACAGTAAGCACCACAAAAAAACTGTGCGCCAGTTTTTCATTAAGCAAGTACTAACTAACTTAAATGCACTGAGTATTAATAAATGTATAGACAAGCCCAGTGAGAATAATGTTGGTCTTAAGTCCCATCCGTCTCTTGGAGTTAGGCATCTCCTTCATTCGGGTGCCAGTGTCCTTTTATATAATACTCACCCAGGTTGCAGGAATCACAATGCTATCCTTTAACTGAAGGGATCCACACCTACTTCCCCCACCACCGAGGCCTTTTACATGAATTTACATGAAACAGTCATTGGATACAATACATAAACAGTGCTTGAAGTATGGACAATGATCCAGGACTCCCTGCTTCAAGGCAACAGTTGTAACCCCTGGAGTATAGTTATGCGGACTCTTATGCTTTAGCCTAATTAATATTTAATTCTTTTCTACAAAGTAGCATGGCTTCAAATGATGGTTGGAGAGTGGACCCTAAATAGTCCAGAGTCTGGTAGCTAAGGCACACTTAATGAAATGCTCAAAATTCATTTGACTCCTGAGGAGGCTATGCATCTATTGGACTTAGGCTGAAGAAAAATGTGGAATAATGCCACCACTTCAAAGACTGGAAAATGACATGCTGGTAAAGATACATTTGTATATACAATACATATACACATACATATATACACATATATGTATTGTATACACAATATACATGTAACAATACATGTTGGTAAAGACTAACCTTGAAATCCCAAGAGATTAAATTATTTTCACCTGGACATTCTTCCAAAATGCCAAGTATGAGCTATTCAGATGATTTATAGGATCACCTGACACTTAAGGGAACAATACATGGTACACCCTAAATTTATTACTGGTGAGTTTAAACCCTGTTTTTCTGGGCCAAATAGTTTATATGGTTCTTTTTTCTACCTAGCTCTTTATACCCTTGAGTATATATAAACTGCAGTCATACTTCCTCCTAGCTTTAATTTGCTCAGCTAAACAAGGCAAACTCCTTTGGGGCTTCTCTTATTTGGACAGGCCTTCCATTTCCATGATTATCCCAGAAGCCTTTCTTTGCACCCGTTCCATTTTGAATTAATTTTCTTTGAACACAGGTGGCCAGACTGGCATGCAGTATTTCAGATGACAGTTTACCAGGACTTCTACTATAATGTTAATTCTTCCTCATCTCTCTTCATCTGCTGTATCCAAGGAATACATGCGACTTTTTCCATGGCTGCATCACACTGGTGGCTCAATTTTCCTGTGATCGGGTAGAACGCCCAATTCTTCCTCAGTCATTTCCAAGTCATACTAGAATATCTTGTTAAATATGACTCTGCAGTTTGTAGTCTACCCCACTTCCATCATTTCAGCCCTCAATGTCATCAGTTCTTCCTATACATTATTCTGACCCTCTACTGCCAGTCACTATTATCTTATCTGCAAATTATTTGACTTATTTCTACTTATTGTGCCATGGTCACTAAGGGCAATAGGAATTCAGCGCCCCAGGACTGAACCTTGAGGAACTCCACAAGCAACCTCCAAACTAATACTTCCCCTATCAACACAATTCATTTTTATCTCCCTTTACATCTCCTCTTAACAACTTAAGAATTCATTTATTATAATCCCCATATTCTATACCTTCATTTTATGCTTCACTATTTTTGTTACATATGATTACTATATTTTCCCTGTGTCTACCTAGAAAAATAGTTCTCTCACCAAAGAAAGATATCCCATTTTCACAATCTATTCTAAGCCTTTACATACTAATAACAGGCCTGTATATTGCCTGTTAGTACCAGGATCATTTATTTTTCCTTTGTTAAATTTATGTACAATATTTGTTAGTCCTCAGTCTAACAGTATATCTCAGTATTGTGGGCTCCTGGGAATTTGTCTCAAATACACTCTGCTTTATTATGCCAAACCCAAATTGTGATAAGGGTACTATTAAATATAAACTTAATAGCTCAGATTTTTTGCAACATAACATATATTTTTAAAATTTAGCATATAGCTGAAGAAATCTGACCACAGTTCATGCATAAAAAGCAGAGATCCTCAGGGTTCCAAAGAGAAACATACTTTTAAATATCAAGGACAGGATTCTCGCTTACAATTAAGGTCTAATCCACTGCCTGATTTTTGTTTCCCCCATCATTCACTTCTCAAATTTCAGACACCATTTTACACCAATTAGGGATTTGCTTGGACTTCATCAATGATGACCCATATGCAGCTATAGAAATCCTCCAACATATTCCGGCTGATAAGGAGTAAGATAAAGATAGAGGAAAAACCTAGCAGTTAGGGGTCTTCATGGCTGTCTGAGCTCTACCAGCATGCCTGCTTCAAAAATACACCACTGAACATGAAAATCAGAATCAACCAGTTTAGCTGATCATCCCTTGTCCATGGCACGGTGAACAACACTACATCTTACTTGTCATTTAGACCTAAAAAATCTAAGCAGTATTTTCTATTTAGCCCTCTCTCCCAATACATTTATGTATCCAAGAAATTTGCTTTTTCTACCACATAATACTGCTAAAATTCAACATTTTCTGGCTCTTGAGACTGCCAGGGCTCAGGTTTTCAAACAGTGCCATCTCCTCCTCTACTCTTGATGCCAGCATCTCCAGGTTTGTAAGCCACCCTTGAAGCAAATATATGTTCTTGTCTTTGATTTCCCACTACCCTAGGGCAAGTCTTGGCAGCCATTTTCTGGTGCAGGCTGCTATTTATGACACTGTCCCCTGCAGTGGACTGCAAGTCCCCCTTCTCCCTCTCTCCTCCAGCTGTCTACAGTTACCCTTCCTGCTCATTCCTGTCCCCTCTGCAGCAAAGGGTAAAGGCAGATGTGACAGAGCACCAGAAGCCAGAATGGAAGGGAACACTGTGGAAGGGATAGGAAGTACAGCGTAGCTCTGGGCTACCAATCCCCCATGCCAGGTCAGGTCTTCATGGGCTGGATCCAGCTCCACGGCTGTAAATTGCTGGCCCCTTCCCTAAGGGTCTATTCATTTATCAAGATGTTAAGCCCTGCTACTTATGTGATTCACTGGTTTCTCTGCTGGTCCGCTTTTTTTTCCACTTTTCTTTCAAATACCTCCATACTTTTTCCAATTCCAGACTCCAGCATGAGAAGAGCTTCCATCAAAATTCATATGTGCCGCTGGCATCCTCTATCAAAAATCTTCTTTAAAAATGAAATAAAAATCTCCTAAGTAGTGAACTGGGCAGATTACACATGTGAGGGCACTACAGTAATCCCAAAAGGCAAAGGTGAAAACAAAAAATAAATGAGCTCTTATTTAGCACAAAATTAAGATCCTGAAAACAATATTAATGAAGGCATTAAGGGATACAGAGAGTAGAAATTCCTTAATTGCCTAAATACCAATGCTAGGAAACTAAAAATTGAACTATTCTAATTCCTTTTGTTCATTTATGAGTATAATCTGACCTAGTTGATATGCCTGAAGACCGGAGGGGAAAGAGTCACGTGATTGGAATTTTATAAAAAGGAAACTATTTACCAGTCACTGCAGTACTTTGACATGAACTGTCTGCATAGAAATTCTCACTAGTGTCTTTGCTTAGCCCCTCGGCCTTTGACCAGAGACATTTTGCCTTAGCAATGCCCATAAAGTGTGCGTGAGTTCCATCCATCTTACCTCCCCAGCATGCTGAGGGGACAAAAGGATGTACACACACCTGGCTGCTCAGTTTCCGTTCAACCACAGATTCTCTTAAGAGTCCCAGACTGAGGAATATGGCAAGAAAGGCAGGGCTTGAAAATACAGGTGGGCAGTACATCTAAAAAAAACCCTTCAGTTACTGCTAATTAACTTCTGGTTCTCCTTTGAGAAACTGTTCACATACACATTCTCACTTGTGCATGTACTCAAAGTAGTTCATACCTGGAGGTGAGCTAACAGATCTGTCAAATGTGGCATTTGCTTTAGAAGGCTCCACCAACAGCATAGCACTTGCTGAAGGTACTCTTTACATTGTTACTGCGCAGTCATTTAGTACTTGCTAAAGTACTAAAACATAGATCCTGCTGATGTATTTTGGTAATGTTATGCTAAAGCATAACAGAGAATTTTTAAGGGCCCTGCAGGCTAGATAAATGGCCTGGTGGCATTTTGCCCACCCCATCCTAGACTGTCTGTGCACTCCTGTATTGGCCTCCCAGTCAATGTCAGCATGATTGAAGTCGCCAGTGAGAACCAGTGCCTGCGAGGGGGAAAGTTGCATTAGCTGTTTGAAAAAAGCCCATCCACCACATCCTCCTGGTCTGGTAGCCTATAGCAGATCCTCACCATGACATCATGTATTTGTGTGCATATAAAAATACAATAGAATAAATGCATCTCAATACTTTTGGCTAGGTACAGACATTAAAAAAAAACAGGAGGCAGAATCTCTTTTATGTTATGTGGTTTTCTGTAAGTGGCGTAGTTTAGATCAGTAGTGAATCAAACACATATTTGTCCTATTTGCGGGGTGGAGGGGCAAATCTTAGACCATGTTCCATCATTTTTTAAATCAGTCAGTCTGTGCACCAAACTTCTGTTCTGTTATGGTTATAGACCAGTTTTGTGTACTGAACTTCTATACCATTACAGGTATAGTCTGGCTTCCAATCACTTAAAAGTGTAATATTTGTACCTGGCATTAGAGTGCTTTATTTTAAATATAAATTCTTACCCATGTCTGAGGAACTAAGGGGTGGGGTGAAGGGGGTGTTTCTATACATTTCCCTAAAACTTATTTGAGTCATAGAAATTTATTTATTTTTATATATCTTGTGCATGAAGTAATCCAACACCCAGTTAACATCAAATAAGGGAAGCATGAGTTTATGGAAAGAAAACTGGTAATGTAATCTGCTGTTGGAGGTGGAATTAAGAGAACACCTTAAACAGGAACTTTAAGTGAGTCCTTGGGAACACCTTATCCAGATATCAACCGAACGATGTATGTTGGAGGGAGGAATTTCGGATTCTAGTTCCTGATGCAAGGACCGTTTATGTATTTTACATGAAACAGACACTGGATAAAACAGTCCCTGGAGCAATGACCAGAACCCAGATTTCCCACCTTCCAGGGTAAGTGTACTAAACACGTAAGCAAACAGTGATTCCTCCTTCCCTACTACTTCCTCCTTTTTCAGGTGCAGCTGTGTGGAATGAGCTCTATACAATTCTTTGTAAGAAACCATCTAGGTACTAACCTTAAGGAGAAGATTTATTGCTCTAGATCCCAAGCAAATGGAGGTACAAGGTAGGGGCAGGATTAAAGACTCTCTGTTGACAGTGCTGGCTAATGTTACGCAGCTGCGTGAAAATCTGCACTGTGTAAGGAGGCTTGAAAGCTTACTCAGGGTTTATACTTCAATCTAGGATATCACATGCCTAAAATGTAGCCTGGATTGATCATAGAACTGAAACTTAGTGGTTGCTTAGGTGCAAATGATTATGGTTTGATTACACTTCTTTGGTGCAGACAGAAGTGACATTTGTTGCACGATCAGACCCCTTAAAATGCTCTACAGCTGTATTGTGATACACTTGCATGGCTACAGAGCACTTTTAAAGTGGCTGATCGCATGATAAATTAGCCCTCATGTTATGAGGGATCAGATGAAGGGGCACTTAGGGCACTTCTGTTCCCTAGGATCAGTTTGTTAGTGCAATCAGATCTGGACTGATGCCAGTGAGTCTCATCCCACCCCTGGTGCTGTCTGCAAGAAGGAAGGGGGGGAAAAAGGAGGGGGAGGGAGTTGCAGACTGGCATTTACCCAGCCTGAACTGGATGGCAGGCAGGTGGATTGGGCCCCTCCCCATCTTCTGCTCTCCCCCACCAGCTGGGGCAAACCCCATCCCACAGCTCCCTTCCATACCCTTCCTGCAGACAGCACTGAAGCAGGGGGGAGGGGAAGGGGAGCAGAGTGGGGCTGGGGAGAGAGGCTCCAGGCAGACTCCTCCTCTGGATCAGTTCCAAAGCAGAGCTCGATTTCCTACCCTTCCCTGCCAAACCAACAGATGTTCGTTTGTTTGTTTGTAGTGGGGGGGTGGGTTGTTTTAACTTATAGTGCTTGATGGGAAGCACCTTCAGTTAGAG
The DNA here is from genome assembly GCF_052110815.1 of Crocodylus siamensis. NCBI lineage: Eukaryota > Metazoa > Chordata > Crocodylia > Crocodylidae > Crocodylus > Crocodylus siamensis. The sequence continues at coordinate 73,754,112 of NC_143396.1, read as the reverse complement.
GAGGGACCTGCATGTCTTTCAGCACCCCTTGTGTGCCAGCAGAAGAAAACCCAACTAGAAGTATATATTTGGCATTTTAAAAGCCAATAACAACAAAGACAACCACCAAATATATAAACTATAATGAACTTTGAGGAAAAATCAGTTAAAAGGAAGAATTCAAGCAGAAAAATGTGATTGATAATTGGCAGCTGTTTAAGAATGTTTTACTGGATGCCATAAAAACCACAATTGAGAAATAAGGCTTCAGTGATTAAAGAAATAGTAGCTTCCCTTTGGAGGGAGAGCCAAAGAAGCTCCTAAAACAGTAAAATGCAAATGGAAAAGAAGAGTACGTTGCTAATTAGAAATATACATTAAAAGCTTGGAATTGATACAAGAAACAAAAGGGGTAGAAAAACAATGGTCTACAGAATAGTAAAGTAATAAAAAGTTAATAAAATCATTAAGAATGAAAAATAAAATGGAAAATATAAAGCCTCTATATCAAAAGCCAGTAACTGACAGCCTATGGGCTGCATCCAGCCCATGGCACCTTTGGATCAGGTATTCAGAATTCTGCCTTTGGCAGCATTCATCACCAGGGGGCCCATTCATTCATCTGCCCATGCAACACTGCAGTTGGGTGACATGAGCTCCATAGGAGGGGGGCTGTTGCTGTTCCATGCAGCAGCTGAGTGACAAGGAGAAGTGGCAGCTGCAGCCAGGTCCTAATATCTGCTTGCCCCCTGCCAGAAAGTGTTGCTGACTCCTGCGCTATACAAATTAATGGTGTACCCACATCTTAAATAATGTATGCTGTTCTGCTCTCCACAGCTCACAAAAGATGTAATAGACTTCAAAAAGGTACAGAGAAGGGTTAGCAAAATGATCAGGGGTATGGAGCAGTCTATCATACCAAAAGAATAAAGGGGCTAGCATTCTTCAATTTGCAGAGGAGAAGGCTGAGGGGGAGATATGACAGAGGTTTATAAAATCATGAAGGGTGTGCCCAAAGTAAATAGGGATCTGCTTTTTACCAAGTCCCAGGATATTAGAATTTGGAGTGCTCACTGAAATTACCAGAAGAGGAGTTTAAAACTAATAAGAGAAAGTACTTTCTTATTCATCACATTGTTAACTTGTGAAACTCCTTGCCACAGGAGGCTGTAAAGGCAGAGAAAATACCCAGGTTCAAAAACAGACTGGACTAATTTACAGATCCATTAATGGCTGTTAAACAGAACAGTCAAGAATGTATCCTCTGGCTCATCTGAGAGGGTGCAGAGGGGACTGCTTCCACCATGGCATGCACCCTTGGGGGAGGCCCCCTGATCTTTGTGGGGCAGGGGCAGGCTGCCGCTGTGTGCTCGAGGCTGGAGGCTGTGCTGGCCTCTTCCCAGCAGGGCGGCTGGGCCCAGGCTATGCTTGAGGTGGGGTGGGCAGCAGTGGCATTGGGAGGAGGGGCTATGGGGGGGCTACAGCCACCATGTAGGCTCCCCTCCCAGAGCCACTGCCACCTGCTTTGCCCCATCCACCTCGAGCGCAGCCTAAGCCCTAACCCCCCCACCAGGAAGAGGCTGGCACAGTCCTCAACCCTGAGCACAGAGCAGCAGTCCACCCTCACTCCCCATACAAGTCCAGGGGGCATGTCCCCATTCCTCCCTCGGGGATGCATGCAGGGGCGGGAGCTGCCCCCCTTCCCTGTCCTCCCTGCATCCCCCAGACAAGCCATGGCTCCATTCCACACCCCGAAATACAGCTCTTGCCCCTGTCCCAGACCCACTCCCTCCCTCACTGAGGGAGCCTCAATCTGCCCCGCTGACACCCCTTGCCCCCCACAGACTTACCAGCCAGACACTGCTCTCCAAGCTACAGGGCTACACTCCTGGCCACACATGTACACATTTATTGGTGACATTATCAGTCACAACAGCCAAAAAAAGGTGATTGCAGATAACGTCAATTTTCCTTTTATTGGTGCTGATACAGCGTGGACCGATGCATAGGTGCACCTCTGCTCTAGATATACCCTGTTCACATGCCCTTTATTTAAAAATTCTGCCACTAGCAAACAGAGACTTGTTATGTAAATGGAGAACAGTGGACCTAGGCCCACTAAGAGAACAATACTATAAGCCTGTCAGTTAGGGAGGCCACTGGATAACAGAGTACCAGGGACAACAAATGAGAAACAGGGATGGCAGCGTGGATCAAATAATGAGTGTCCCAAGAAGGGAAGCTGAGCAGAGAATACTGCTCAGCACTTCATTGCTCCTCAAACGAGTCCAGTGAAAGTCTGCCTGGAGATATGTATGGAGGAGTGACAGGAAAATGACCCTACAGTAACCTGAGTTTCCTCTAGCGAGAGCTTCCTTCCTAGTCTGAAAGATGGTGAGTTTGGTCAGAGTCAAGAGGAGGCTGACCAGGAGGTTCTGGGATTTAGTGGGGCCATGGCTGGGGAATGAGTAAAAGAAAAAATGAGAGGTGGAGTGAAGCCAGAACCTCAGGAGGAGGTTCCTGGGGAGACAGCGGTGGGGCCGCACAAGGCAGGTATAGGCATTAAAATAATGAATTATTTATAAATATTGTAAATTTATACATTATAAATAAAGCTCCATGGGCCCCAAGGCCTTATATAGAAAACTGAAGATGTATGTATTAGTTGTTCAAGTACAGAATAGGCCAATGTCTCTTTACACCTGTATTTTTGTTTCTCAGTTTCAGTCCTTTCCTTTTCAGACAATGTTGAGAGAGAGAGAGAGAGAGAGAGAGAGAAACGCTCCCCCACAGAAAACCTATAGAAATATGATAAACCACTAGTTGTGATGTCACTGCTGATGCCTGTGTAAATATGCAAAGTAACAGGGTGAACTAACAGCTAACAGATCAGTTACTAATACATTACAGGCAATGCCCTGAACTCCTGTAGCCTGATTCACCACTTCATTACTCCCAGTAAGTTACTGGATTTACAGCTTTACACAACTGATGCAAGGAATAGAAGAATCTGTGTTTTACACCTTACATTTGTATATATTAAAGGATTTTAAAGCATTTAAACATCCAAATAAGTGTTTTCAAAAGCTCCTTGTACGTATTGAAAATATAGACTCTTAAAGAATTAGTTCCTTTAGATTCTAGAAATGAAAATATGAACAGATTCACAGTTTCAGGACAGAAGGGACCACTGCATTATTTTGTCATATTATATTCATATTGTAGGATACTACATTTTGAATTGTTATCAACTGTTTTGAGCAGAATCATTTGGATTTTTAACTAAAGTGTAATGCTTGTTTGGCTGTAGTATTTCATCCAGGAAAGGATGCAGCCTTAATCAGAAGATGTCAAGAGACTTAGAATTCATAATTTTTTACAGGTAAGTTGTACCATTTGCTAATGACCTTCACTTGTAAAAATTTAATTTCTAAATAAACTTTTCTGGGTTCAACTTCTGGATACTGCTTCTGGTGATGCTTTTCACTGCTAAAAGTAAAGAGTACTTTAGTCCCCTCTATTTTCTATTCTTCCATGATGCTGCTTTTACACTTTAATCAAGTCACCTCTCAATCTTCTCTATGATAAGATAAATGAGGACTGTCCAACAGGTGGCCTGTGGGCTACATGTGACCTGCAAAGACTTATATTGTGGCCCCCAGGCTCCTACTTGGCCACTGCTCCCTGCATTGCTGTGGCTGCAGTAGCAACAGCCAGGGAACCCAGGCTTCCCGCTCTCCAGTTTCCCCTTCTTGCCCATACCACGTCCAGGGCTGGGTGGTTTAGTGCACTACAGCTGGAGCCCAGGGTGCCTGAGTGGCGTGGTGCTGCAGGGGAACTTGTGGCCGAGGACCTAAGGGTGAGTCAGGGTACCTGGGTGTGTGGTGCAGTGAAGACAGGCTGGGTACACAATGCAATGGAAGGGGGAAAAGTGTGTGTGTGTTTGGGGGGGGGGGGCGGGAAATGGGACACTGGTGTGGCTCCTAGCCATTTGGAGAGTGGTGAGCTGGATATAAAGGTGCTCTTTACATCTCTGGATAACATTTTTTCCAGCTACTGATTCATTTTAATTGTTCTTTTTTGCACCCTCTCCCCTCTTTCAACTGCTTTTTAAAAACGTGTCTTGAGAACTGGATATAATAGTTCAGTATCGCTTTCATCAGTAAAATCTTCAGTACTGGTTTCACTAATTACCTCGATCACATTAGCTGTTTTTTTCTTCAGTTTATATTTGTTTTCAGTTCTAAAATGTGAAAATGGAGCCATCCCCCACGATCCTTTTATATTTCATTCTTTTCCTCATAGGGTATACCATATATATAGAACACATACTTATTCAATATATCTACAGCCATATATAGATATAGATATAGAACTGATCAAAGCAGGTAATCTAATGGTTCCTTCTGGCCTGAAATGCTTTGAATCTATTACTATTTTTATTTCTAGAATATCTTCTCACCTACTGAACTGAGCAGATTGGTTTCATAGTTTCCAGGTAGAAGACATGTTTTTAGCTAAATTCTAATGGCTATGCTCAATCTATCCTCAGGCAAACTCTGTTACAGTTTGCCTGAAAAGGAAGCAAGTAAAATGCATAAGAAATATAATCAGGACTCATACTAGAGATGATATCTTTTATTAGATAAACAAGATTTTTGCAAAAAAACTTTCTTTAATTGAAAGCCTTTGGGCACAAACATCCTTCATTAGGCATCGGAGAAAGTATTGTAAAAGTTCTCCTGGGTAGAAATGAAATTTCATGCCCGATGAAGGGTGTTTATGCGTGAAAGCTTGTAATTAAAAAAAACTTTTTTCAGAAATCTTGTTAGTCTAATAAAAGATATCATCTCTACTATGAGTTTTGAATGCTTTTTCCTCTAGACCAATACAGCTACAATCTGGATACTTAAGAAATATAATTGAGAGTATCCTCATTTACACCCCAAACTGTGTGGTACTTCACAATTTAGTCATATGTGATGGTTTTATTTAAACCTTAAATTTCAGCATAGCACTAAGTTGTGGTCTTCCTCCTTTGGAAATGAAAGGCAAAAGCCCCTGTAACTTTTTTATAACCATACTTCCCATTTACCCACTAATTCTTCCCTAACAATACTAGCTACGCTTCTTCCATGTAAAAAAAGATTTAGAGAAACCCAGCATATTGTTTTGATTGTTTTATTGCCTTGAGTTGTTTTTACATATCAGTAGTAGTAGTAATTCACTGTGCTGCATTGTAAACATTACCAAAACAAATGTTAAGCTATTTTTACAGACTATGGTAATGCAAAATGAAGACACAAGTCTTATACTTACTGTGGTTGTGTTGCTGGCAAGGAGCGTCTAATGATTGAGTGAACTTGTCTGTAAACATCCAGCTTAGACATACATCGGCAGGATGTATGATTGGCAAAACTGACTGTTACAGGCTTAGGACCATGAGACAGCGGCACTGTAATCTCAAACAACTACAAAAAGGGAAGAGAGAAAGAGAGAGAGAGAAGAACTACTTATAAATCAATACGTGTATATTTAAACGTGAGGGTACAAATGAAATTAAACCAGATTCTTGTTGTCTACTGTTATCCAGTACGATACTAATTACTCTTAATAAACTGACATTATGTACTTGATGAGTATTAGTTATTAGGTCATTTGGCTTGCCATGAAACATAATGTTTTTCCCTGTTTCACACTGTTCAAGGGAAAATGACTTCCAGATTTACTGACTATTTTTAATCCAAATATTAATATTTGGTAGGTATTATAGTAATCAAAAGATCATATTTCAAGAACTGTTTAATAAGTAGGACTATTACAACATGGCACATTGGTTGTGCAATTAGAGAGTTGTGTGCAAAAAAAGATAAATTCAATTTAGGTTAAAAAATTTCTGTGTAAAGTGAGCAAATTTATTGCAGCATAATATTATTTTTGTCCTAAGCCCTATTTTATATTCATTGTTTGGTAACCCTTTAACAAAAGCACATATGCTTTATTAAACATTTATTTTGTTTATAATATTAGATTGTAATTATAATATGATTGAGGGCCCAGTTAACCAAAACATTTCCCCCCCCCACTAAGACAAGCACTCTACTGAAAACTTTTTTTTAAAACGATACTAGATGGATAGAGCCAAGTTGAGATGACTAAATGTTAACTGGCAGGGCAAGGGGTGGGGGAATTAAATCGTTCCAATTTTTAATCCATGGCATTCCCCCCGCATTTACAATGAAAGAATGAGAAGTCATCTTGACGATTAGATTCTGGTATAAGATCCAGGTCACAGCAGTTTCCTGAAAAGACAGTACAAGCATTCAAAGGTCAGATTATGAAGGGTTTTAGGTGCCTAAATATAGGCACTTAATAGGGATTTTTAAAAGCAGCCATGCGCCTAACTTCCCCACAGGTGTTTAAGTGAGTCTTACAGAAATAGGAGCTTAGCTACATTCTTAGGCACCTAAATACCTTTAAAAATCTGCCGCTCCCTCCCTCCACCTGTTTTAACATCTATGCTATCAACTGGTGAGGTTGTTAACATAATGAATTAAACTATCAGCTACAGTACACTTGAAAACCCCAAGTTCTTTACATTTGATCATATTGTACTTTAGCTTAAAAGTGATACAAAACATAGTAAAAATCCTCATTTCTTTTAATGTTTCAAAACCCCATGCATAAGACATATTTACACTGCAGTCTAGGGGTAGGAATACAGCTTCTGTAGCCATATGTGGACTGAGTCAGGTAGCAAAAGGAGTGTATCTACAGCAATGAGGGCTTAAGCTCCCAAGTATTTACCTACGATCACAGCTATTCTTGTGCAGTCCCCAGGGAAGTCTATATGACTACTGATATCCAATCCTGCCAGTCTGAGTACATTATACAAGTGCAAACATCCTGAAGAGGATGGACAAGTTAGCAAATTGTTCCCAAGATTCTGTTCCCACATAACTACATGGGTGTGATTCCACTACTTTTATATTTTCATACCGTTGTAACTTCACTGGGTTGTTGTCCATGGTGAAGACTGTATGGACAGTGGAGTAGCAAATCACTGCAACTGGACTAATACTGTGGTGAATGAACCTATGCACCAATCATCTTTACTGGCATCACTTTAGAAAAAAGTCTAAGGTGCATATAAAAACACACTGTTTTCTTAACATTAATTGAAAATTTACTTTTCTTATCAATTCATTATTCTGAATTCTACCATTTAATAAATAAATGTCATTACCTATAGGAAATCTTTTAATTATTAAAATTCTGGGAAGTTTAAAGAATCTAATTTACTTGTTACTTATGTTCTTTTACTTTCTGCATTTCTCACATAAAAGCCAAATGCAGTAAAGTCAGCTTAAACTTTTGAGCACCTATACTACACGTGCAGGAGGCTGCTCTGACATACTATAATTACAGCGTGTTGAGGCAGACTTGACAGTCTGCTGGAGTGTGGCAATTACTGTGCTTCAGCAGACTCCAGCATCTCCTGCATCAGTGTTCCCGTGTTCAACGAGCTTTAGTCAATGAGCTTTAGTTCCTTAAGTGCCCCTGCCGCCATTTTTCAGCAGGGGGACACTGATCCACAAGACGCTTCAGGTACTTTAATTAGACTGGCTTTTGGAACCCCTTAATTAAAGCACACACCCCCTCCCCCCTCCTGGAGCATAAGCGCCCTTAATGTTCAATTTTTCTTCCATATTAAGTCCTGCAACTTTTGTATTTCAGACACTTAAAAGTGATGTTTGTGAACTTTTTCTTTAAAAATTTGTAAAATATTACTATAGATTAAAATGTATTTTAACCATATTTAGATGCCAATATCTTTTAAAAAATAATTGATCTTTTACTGACAGGTCTCATCAGACATCAAGGATTGAATGGGCACAGAAGTTGAATTACCATCTCATTTAACAGACAAGTCCTTTTCTGTTAACAGAGTATTTTATTCTCCAGCCCAGGGGAAATAAATAAATATTGTTTTGTCAAGAGAACTTCTGAAGAAAGCAAACAGAAATCAGACAGGAACTTTTCTGACCTTCCAAGTCCTAATGAAATAGTCATCTATCTAGGAAGCTGCCACAGAAGGAATGACACTAGCCAGTCTGCCAATTCAATGAGAACTCCTAGCCAGATAGTATTAACTTTTAAACTTTTGTCCTGGTTGCAAAAAAGAAGTATGAAAGTTTGGGTTTGCACATGGATTACAAGATAGGTCATGTTAAAGGACAATACCACTTCTGATTTAAAGATCTAAACTGTCTGCCTCTCTCAAACAGTTATCACCAGACAGTCCTCCTGGGTCTTTACTAAGCTGAATACAGACCCCTAGAAAGAGATTTCTTATCACTGTATTTCACTTATAATCTTCTTTGGCTTACCATCTAGTACTGACCCCTTTCTTATCCTGACCTATTATAGCAGTACTGTCAAATTCATGACTAAATGCATTCTTACCAGTATATCACATCCAAAAAAAGCATGAGAAAACAGCAATCAAATACAGGAAGCAGAGGTGTAGTTTTTCTTTTTCCTGTTTGATTTTCATTGCAATTTTCCTGAATTTAGATTAACAGGCATAAAGAATGAGATTTTCAAAAGTGGTTTTTTATCTGTATACACACAGTGCCATCTAAGAGAGCGCTTTGTATTTTGGAAAAACAGACCCTTATGAATATTGTCTGTGTGTTAGTTCTGTCACTTGTACACAGAAGTCATGCACATAAAACAGGTCAAGTTAAGACCCATTTAAAAATTTGCCTAGACTAAGGTCTACAGATTTGAAAAGAGTTTCTTGTTTCAAGAACTAGTGCTCTTATAGCAAAGTTAAATGTGCATATGTAAACTTTAGAAGTAAAGCAGAGGTCACTGTCTTCATTTTATATCAGGGTCCAAGTTATGTTTTTCTGTTTACCCTGTTCTCATATAACAGCATGAATCCCCCTCAAGCCCTACATGAAAAACTACATAGGTAGAACCGGCGAAACTGAATATCTGAGAACTATGAGCACAATTTTCTACTCCAGCCAAGCTGTGATTCATGCAGAACCTGTTTGGGGTCAGGGCAAAAAGTGACTTCAAGCTACTTTTGTACCTCCTGTATTCTTGAGCCAGCTGGCTGATCCATTCAAAACATGATGTAAGTTAGAGCAGGCTTTGGGCAGCCACAGCGGGTTGCATAGGACTATTCTTTCAGTTCTAGGTCACATGAGGAATGCTCCTGTGCTTCAAATATTTCCCAAAGGCTGCTTCCATCCTATTTATGCTGCTGTAACTTCTTAAATGGGTTGGGAAAAAAATCTTAGCAACAATCTCCACACTGGATTAAACAATGGTTAGCTGGAAAGATGCTTAAATGCACGTGAGCCTCGTCTACACTTGCTAATAAAACATGGTTGGCATCAGGTCAGTTACACCTGATCTAACAGCTGTTATCATGCATGATATACCATATAGGAAGCCTCAGCTGCACCAGTATAAAACTAAATTAACTGAGTTGATTTCAGTCAATTATCACTTTAACTTACTCTTTTGCTATCTGAGTGTAATTTATATTTCCCCATAAGCAGTTCCTAGTCATAGGCAAAGTTAATGTATCAAAACATACAGATATATGCATAGGACATATGAGATTATATTTTTATTCCTTGCTTTATTTAAGTATTGTAGGATTCAGTGGAAATCGGTGTTTTGAAAATAGACACAAAGCAGATTCATTCTCCTAACTGGAAGTGAAGAACTGTAGTTCAACTTTTTTTCCTTGAACTTTCTATTCATGTCAGTGTGAGCAATTCAAACAGCAAAGTTCTGGTGCAGATAGCAAAAATTGATATTTCTACTTCTCTTTCCAAAATAGGCATGAAAACATGTGTGTCATTTAAATATTTTCCATGTTATGGTAGTGTTAGAATGATGCTGTAGCCATAATGGTCCAGGAATTATGCAAGAGACAAGAGGGTGATATATTTTATTGGACAAAGTTCATAGTTGGGATAGAGTTATACAAGCTTTTGAAGGCAAGATATTATTTACCCGTTCTGAACAGTGAAAGCCAGCACAGTACATTCACGGCATTGACTATGTTGTGCTAGCTTTTTACTACTCAGACCTGATGAAGAATGTCTTGCATTTCACTCTGTCCCAACTATGCAGTTGGTCCAATAAAATATAACCCTAAGAAGTGCTTGCATCTATTAAAAGATTTGTCATTTAGGCATTCCTGAAACTTAACCTACTACAGGAAATGCATATATGTAAACCTCAAAATAATTCTTTTAGATTAATCTCTGAAATTTTAAAACAAAGTAATAAATCAAAGTCTAAATTCTACTCTCAGCCAAGCCAGACTAGCACCAATGAATTAATGAAGTTGCACAAGTGTAAGTGAAAGCAGGACTTAGTCCAAATTGTTATCTCTCTTCGTCAATTTAATTAGACAAGTCCGACTATTAGAAATGTGTCCTCTCCTTCATTTGTGTCTTCATTTCCCGTTTATCCTTATCTTCCATCTGATCCAGCAACGAACCCAACATCTGTGGCCACTAAGGGGCATATTTGGCAGCTGTAAGAGCCAGATGTCAATCTCAAGAAGGGTTTTTAAGAACAGAAATGCAACATAACATCTGTGTTTAAGGCTAGTTCTTTGGACGACTTCTTTTCTGGCATCACTGCTGGTTATCTAGTGGCTGTGAAACTACCTCTGGGACTGCCCAGAGGCCAGACAGCTGATAGTCTGTCTGAGCTATCTCATCTGGCTGATGGTTATTTTTATTGCATTTACATGGGGCCAAATTCTCTCTCATCAAATTCTCACATCAAGCCCAAGTTTAGTAATAACAGAATGCTGCACACAATAACCCCTGTGCCCCAGAGCCTGCCTTGCCTCCAAGGCCTGCTCTGAAGAGCATAATACCAATAGATCCAGAGGGGCATTGACAAAGTATAAGCTTTGCTCCCTATCAGAATATTAGTTCAAATGCTGGCAGAGTCCTGTGGTTTCTAAGAACTGAAAGATTTTACTACTCAGAATAATTACGGTTGACAAACAAAACAAAAAATTAAGGCTTGAAGTCAAGCGTTAAGCACTAAGAAGTCAGTAAATGCCACAATTAGGCTTACCTGCGTTCCAGCCTTGTTAGAGAGTGTGCAGAATAAAGTCAAATTAAAGATACACAGGCAAGTTTAATGGTGGCACTTCCTGGCTTTACAGTGCTTGATTTGAACTTGGACTCCGTGGTTGGACCCAGAGGTTGGTGGCTGACGGAAGTCAATCGTTGTGGTGCACTGTGACCAGTGGGGTCCCTCGAGGCTCTGTCCTTGGGCCTATATTATTTAATATCTTCATTAATGATGTGGACACTGGCATCAGAAGCAGACTGTCCAAGTTCACCAACAACACCCAACTTTGGGGTAAAGTATCCACACCTGAGGACACGAGGGCAATCCAGGATGAATTTGACAGGCTCAGGAAATAGGCAGATGAGAACCTGATGGTGTTTAACGCTGAAAAATGCAAGGTTCTCCACCTGCAGCACACTTATAGGCTTGGCAGTGCTATGCTGGTTAGCACTATGGACAAAAGGGACTTGGGGGTCATGATTGACCACAAGATGAACATGAGCCTTCAGTGTAATGCTGCGGCTAGTAAAGTGAGCAAAACGCTGGCTTGCATTCATAGATGCTTCTCAAGCAAATCCTGGAACGTCATTCTCCCATTCAGCCTTGGTGAAGCTGCAGCTGGAGTACTGCGTCCAGTTTTGGGCTTCACAATTCAAAAAGGACATGGAGAAGCTTGAGAAAGTCCAGAGGAGAGCCACAAACATAATCAGAGGTCAGGAAAACAGACCATACGATGAGAGGCTGAGAGCTATGGAACTCTTCAGCTTGGAAAAACGCAGGCTCAGGGGTGATCTGGTGGCCACCTATAAGTTTATCAGGGGTGCTCACCAGGATCTGGGGGAATGTCTGTTCACCAGGGATGACAAGGTCGAATGGTCACAAACTCCTCCATGACCATTTCAGACTGGACATAAGGAAGAACTTCTTTACTGTCTGAGCCACCAAGGTTTGGAATCTATTGCTGCCATTGATGGTTCAAGCACCCACTTTGAATGCCTTCAAGATACATTTGGATATTTATCTTGCTGGGACCCCACGATGCCTGCTGACTTCCTGCCCCTGGGGCAGGGAGCTGGACTCGGTGATCTTCTGAGGTCCCTTCCAGCCCCAATGTCTAGGAAATCTATGAAATAAAAAACTTAATAATGTGCCACTGGAGCCCACATGAAGCTGATGGCAAGACAGGGTGCTCCAGTGCAACATGGTGAGGGACTGCCTGCTTGCCTGTACAGTGCAGTGCAGGGGGTGGAGGAAGTGTCCATCCACATGCATACACATGGGGTTTGCAGCCTGGGAAGCCTGTGGTCCCTGCTAAGGGTGGTCCCGTGGTGTGCAGCCCCCCACTGGTATGGGCCACGGGGCATGTGGCTCCTGGGACAGCCCTCTAGTACACTGAAAAGCCATACACACTGTCCCAGGGCACTGCATCAACACCCATGTGATTCATCAGAGAATCAAAAGCATTAGACCTCTACATTTTTATGTAGCAGTGTAGAAATCAGTAGTTACAGACCATCATTGTCTTCTTAGACCAGGGCTTTGCCAGTCTGTTTCACAGACATTTACTGACCACATAGGAGTGGTAAGACTCTATTCAATTCTAAGCTGCAGAGTGGAACATGCTGTAACGCAGGACTGTCCAACTTTGAAACAGCCAGGGGCACATATTGCATAGGCCCTGTAGGACTTCCCTTGCACTATGTAGGCTGAGGTGGCACATGGGTCCCTCTGTCTCCCACCTCACTGGCTGCATGGGAGCCACAATGTCATGCGTTGGTTGTGCAGGCACTCTGGGCTCTTCTTCACTGTGTAACTGTGTAAGAGGTGGCTACCAGAGCCCAGAGATTTCATGTTACCTGCTCACACGTTTGTGGCATGCAGACTGACCATTCAACAGCCCTGAATTAGATAATGTCCTTTTTCCCAATGCTTGAGCCAGCAGGAAGTACTTTGACAGTACAGGAAAGACAGATTCTCAGTGCCAGGTCTCAAGACCCAGACTTGGAATGCTCCAATGAACCCCTAAGTTGCGACTGCAGGGACAGTTTTACTTAGCCCAAAGCTGGTACATGGCGAATGCAGATATAAGCACCAGGAAATGTAGGTCCTACAAATTTTATCTGTGGGCACACTTATTTTTCACAAGCTTATAAATTTAGCCAGATGTTCAGAAGCGACACAAAAGATACATTGCTTACACCAAGGCCAAATTTCAAGTTCCTGCTTTGTAATATTCCAGCACCTTTTCAAGTAAAAGGCTGGCAGAGTTTTTTAAAGCATAGGCAGAAACAATATAGTTTCTCTCACCCAATTCTCAAAAAACAGCAGAATCATTTTGGCTGAAATTAAGCTATAAAAAAAAAAATACACTCAAGCCAAAAAACAACCAATAAAAAACCCTCATCTTCCCCAAACATACATGCATACAGCTTCTGGAGGCAGTTACTGGGCAGGGATTACTCCAGTCAAAACAGTTAAAGCTTAAAAAGCTTGGTAAAATACCACTGAGTAACTTTTAATGGTGCCATGTACAAAACCCAGTTACATTTTTATGAAATGAGTAGTGGCTATCATAAATGAAAAGTTTCCCATTGCTGCAATCCAATGAAGTACAAGAGCCCAGAAGAACAGTCACAAAGTCTGCAACTGAAGAAAAATATCCAAACCATTCCTAAAATAAAATGAAATAAAATAAAACAAAACTTTTTCAAATTCTGCCCTAATTCAAGTGAAATCAGTGAAGAGTTCAAAGTTAGGTCCATCACATTCACCTAAAAGTATATATTTTTCTGTGCATCTCCTAAAGAAGCCCTGCGCAGCTGAACCATTATTTGTGACTATATGCTGTCTCCTCTACCGATTTTTAAGAAAGAACTTTGTTCCCTTCCAACTCAGATGATGGTACAGACGAGTAACTTTTTCCCAACTACATTTCAAAGCATTCTGATAAAATGGTTAAAAACAGCAGTGAGATAGAGTACTTTGAAGCATTTGCTATCAGATTGCTGAATTTACTGTTATGCTAAGTGCCTATGGTTTTACTTTGAAAAGAATGTTTTGCTTCCTTACACGTGATAATCTACACTTAATTGAACTTTGTTGTCCAAATATTTCTAGGAAGTTTTGTATAGAATAGCTTTACCTAAGCAACCACACACATACCTCTCTGTAATTTATAAAATTTTAATTATTTCTAGGTGGAAGCACACAGACTGGTTGGAATGCCCTTATCAAATCTGGCTTTTTCAATATATTTTCGTGCTTGAAACCAATATAAAAAATATAAGTGTAAACCACACACTTTTATCAGAACATTCAATTTTTCATCATTTAAAAATAAAATCCCTGCGTGAACTTCTGAGACCTTAATTTTTAAATGGGAAACCAAGTGTTATACAAAATGAATTCCAGTTGACCATATTCAAATTTCCGTGAATTCAGCTGAATTAGCTATTGGTTACAGATTTCATTAGTGTTATGAGAAGTTTTCAGAAGCACCAGTAAAACGGTAATTATTTGTAACTATATATGAGCATAAAACTAAGATTTTCATGAGTGTAGTTTATATAAAGCATTGACTGATATAGTTGGAGAGAAGAAACTCAGCAGCTGCCAGGTAAAGGTTTGAAAACCTACTCATGGGCAAATGTTTATAACCTAAAGTTGTCAGACCAGATCTGTTTGACCTAGTATACTGCGAGGTAAAGAACAGAGCACTATACTTACTATCATGCACACCACAACACACATATAGCTGATTGATACTGCAAACCTTTATTACAGGGGAATTTTACTGTTCAATCTATTCAAGCCTAGACCACTGTCCTTGAAACACAGAAGAGGCCTAGAATGATAGAGACCCAATACAGACATACAATAAATAATGCATGCTGTACAACATACTAAGAAAATATAAAGAAGACAGTTTTGGAATTGGGTGCGTTTCTTTTGGTGTGGCTTTCTCATTTGCCATTTCCCAAGTGTATTTGGGTCATGATAACTGGAGCTCTGCACAAAGCTAGAGTGTAACATCACCATCTACATGAACATGGCTTAATTTTTAATACTGCCCTTTATTATCTTTGGAGTAAACACATATATCAGAGATTACATTTTATAGGCGTCTCATTATATTAGGATATATTTGAAATCACTGACTGAAATCACTTCCTGTAAATGATAGATCTTCTCCAGAGACTGATCTTGAGCAAAGATCAAGCAGTATAGTAGTTAAATATCTGATACATCTCCTTATATCCTACAACAGCTGTAGGATAGAATGTGTTGTACTACAATAGCTAAATCTGTCAAATTATATTTTACTACCAAAGCAGGTTACCAAGATAACCTGCTCTAACTTAAAAAAAAAAAGAACAAACTTTTAGAATCCAATCAGAACAACAGAGGCTATATATAGTTTGAGTGGCAGTTGTGTTTTCCTGAGACCTAATGTATAATCGGTGCATTCTGTATCATAATCCAAACACAACCCACACAACCAACACCAAAGGTCACCACTTGGCCTGCCCTCTACCACCTCTAAGCCATCTGTCATATTTGGCTGTTTCACATCTGTGTGTTAATACTGAAAGAGGAACATTTTCCCTTTCTGCCCATTTTTCAATGAGTCTAGACCTTTGAAAATGCCCAACTTTTACTAAGATGATGGTCCATTTTGTTTAAGAGAATAAAAGAGATGTTTAGCCCTGAAATTTTGCTAGATGATTCCACACAAACCCCCAGAAATTATTTATCCAGAATGCTAGAGCCCTTCTCATAATCCCCCGGGTATCTGGTAAAAGTAAATTTGATCAGTTTTCTCTTTTGAAATTACTCTTTCATTAAAATCAGTCAAGACAGAGTTGTCAACTATGGAGACCACTGAATTCAGGAGAGACAGGCTGTGATATTTGCCCAAGTTGCCAAAAACAAGTCACTTCACCTTCTCCTGCTTTATTTCTTCATCAGTATAACCAGTTAGGTCTCAAAGGTGCCTCGCTACCCTACCTTGTGCTGTCAGTGTAATGTAGATGAGAATACTGGTACCTTTGTAAAGCACTCTGAGATCCACAGATGAAAGGTGCTACATAAAGAGCCAAGTTGCTATGTCATCAAGATAGACATGTCCAAGACCACCAAATGTCATTTAGTTATATATTTTTAAGAATTCTTCACTAAAGAGAGTAGGTGGAGAGTTTACAGGTCTGAAATTAAAAAAGAACTTTAGATGAGATCAAAGGTAGAATATGATAACATCATAATGGTGCTCAGCCCCTGATCCACTGCCCGAATCTGGCCCACATGGTTGTGTTGTTCAGCCCACAGGGCTTCCCATGGGTCTGAAAATGTGGTGGGGGAACAATGGCAGCGCTAATTAACACAACTTCCAGAACCACTTTCAGAGCTGCCACTGCTCACCTCCTACCAAATTTCCAGACCTGTGGCAAGTCCTGCGGGTCAACTGACATTATGGCTGTGCAAAATTTCACCAGGTGTTTGTTTCTAAGTTGTTTTGACACATTTTGTGCTTAAAACAGGAATTGAAATTAAACAAAAGGCTCTCAAACAGCTTCAAAACAAAATGAGGGCACTCAAAGCACTTTGAAAGTTTTGAGTTTCAAAGCCGGGCTTGCTTGCAGCTAAACGGAAACTAAGGAGAGGGAGGGGGAAGATGGGGGAGGACTGCTCGGATATTGACGTCTAGTTCCCAGTTCGATTCCCCAGCTTTCTGATCACTTCCCCCAACTCTCTGATCATTTCTCCAGTTCTTCCTGGGGGGTTCAGACCCCCAATCTGTGCACAGGGTTTCAGCAGCCTACAGCAGCAGCCTGCTGAAACCCCCCATGAAGATCCAGGGACAGCCTGCTGAAATAGTCCCACGCACCGATCAGCCTGCTGAAACCCTGTGTGCAGATCTGGTGGTCTGCAACCCCCAGGAAGAGCTGGGGGAAGCAATCAGAAACCTGGGGAATTGAACAGGGGGTTGGGGGAATTGTTCAGGTCCCTGAAAATTCCCCCCAGTTACTAATTCAATTTCCCAGCTCCCTGCTCGCTTCCCAAAGTTCTTCCCACGGGGCGCAGGCCCCCGGATGTTGTGGGATGACAGCAGGTTGCCACTGCCAGCTGGTGAGGGTGGCGCCTCTGGGCTATTTCCTCAGCTGGCAGCAGCAGCCTGCTGAAACCTTGCCTGCATATCTGGGGGCCCACGCTCCCCTGGAGGGTTGTAGGGCTGTGCCAGACTCCTTCTGAGGGGTGTGGGCCCCCAGATCTGTCTGCAGGATGACAGCATGCAGCCGCTGCCAGCCAGAGCCAGTGCCAGCACCTGAGTCTGCCTGGCACAGCCTGCACTAAGCAGTGGGAAGAACCCAGTGCTTGTGCTGGACCCAGCCAGGAGTGGCAGCCTCCTGTCATCCTGCATGCAGATCTGGGGGCCTGTTCCCCCCAGGAGGAATCTGGCACAGCCTCACAGCCCTCCTGGGGGGCATGGGCTCCCCAGAACTGTTCGTGGGTTGACAGCAGGCTGCCGCTACCAGTTGGGGCCAGTGGCAGCACCAGTCTTCCAGTACTTTGCACGGGTTGAGCCAAGCACCGGTCCTAGCTGGCAGTGGCAGCCTGCCATCATCCTGTGTGCAGATCTAGGGGACACATGGGATTACAGCATGTTGCCACTGCTGGCAAGTGATATGTTTTGCTTTGAGCAGTTTGAGGTTCAGTTTCCCAGAAATCCCTTCACCTATCTCCTTAAAACTTGGCAGGCTTCACACCTTCAGAAGGGGCTACCATCCCTGCAATTTTCAACTGAATCAGGCAAGAAATGACAAAGCTATAGGCATTTTTATGACTCCCCATTATAGCCTATGGGCGAAACATCAAAACAGTGTCAAAACAGCGAAACAGTTTTGACAAAACAAAATGGAACAGTGCTTTGAAACAGCAAGACGAAACACTGTCCCTTTGAAATTGCAAAACAGAAGTCAAAATGAAGTAGTGCACAGCCCTAAATATCATGATCCCACACGTCACATAACTACGCAGCTGGATGCAGTATGCATCTAACACACAGGGTTGTTCCATGTCTGGCTCTGGCATATGGGGCCAGGACGGTGTTCCAAATCACATTTGTAGACTGATCCACATGCATCAACCTCGTGCTGGATCCAGCCTGTGGACCAACCCTGCCCAGGGGATCCAGCCCACATACTGGCTCTGCACCATGCATCCGGCCCAGGCGGTAGGAAGGCTGACCACCACTATTCTATAATTATGAACATAACCGCAATGAAAATAATTTTCAAAGCATGCATCTCAAAATCGCCAAAAACAAGGGAGTAGATTCTGCACTGCACCTGTTGTGTGATGAATCTTAGCAGGAAGAAGGAGGAAGCAGGTAATTCAGACAAGGAACACACACTGTATTTGTCCTTGGACAAGTTGTGCCTGCATTTCGGTGAGAACAGAAATATCCCAGGATTGATATGCTCACACACTGCACTCTGTCCTTCTAATCAGGGTTTAGTGAGTGGTTCGATGCACTGCCGCTTTTCTGCCATTGATTTAATGATGCAATCCCAGGATAATGGTTCAGACATTTTGAGATCCCTCAGGATAAACTGTTACCATTTTTTATCCTGTGAACTTTTTAAAGATTTAACCCAGGACAACGGACATGGACGTCTGGACAATTGCACTTTGTCCAAGCGTCTCAGAACCACTTCTGCACCAGCCAGTTTTGATGGTCCCAATCCATAATCTAGAAGAGCTATACTATCTCTCATCTTCCCATCTTTGGTATTCCTTCATTTATGCTCAGAACATTTCTGAGGCCTGGGCTATATTGTAAGAGAACAGATGACACATTTCGCTGGTAAGATGCCAGCTGGCATCTTTTCATATTAAATATTGGAATACATTGAGAACTAACAAAATAACTCTCTGGATGTCATGACCCTCCCCCTCACATTTTGACTTTGTATTGATACGTTCGCTAATATTAACAATACTTTCTAAATCATTACTTTTGCTTGACTATGTCTACACTTTTGTGATGCCCATAAGAATGCCAGAGGAAAGGATGGTTTAGCCCACCTACTCTGCATGTACCAAATTCAGAAACAATGAGATAAGAGCTGCTTCAGGGGCACTCCCCACCACTGGTCTTGTGCTCTCTGCTTTTGGTGTGCTCAGGAGCTGTAGTACAGAAAGCACCCCCAAAAAGGGCTTTACCACCTCATTTCTAGGTTAGGAATGTGTAGAATAGGAGTGAATGGGTGATGCTTCTCAGTGGTGTTTTCAAGGGTGACAGTGAAGTGGTAAATACATATTTTAATGGAGAAAAATGCATGGGAAAAAATAGGTCCACAGTTCATAAATGACTCAAACATTCCTCTGATGCATATACTCTTCAGACTGCACACATGAACATAATGCATATCTCAAATATGGCAAACAACTTTAAACTGTTAACTTGTTTCCTGTGAGAAAAGATCCAGTTTTATACTGTTTTGAGATATGTTTTCCCATGACAGATTACTGCTCTAATCATGAAGCAAAAAGATTTAGAGCCCAATACTCCCCTTTACTTCAATGATCAGACAGGAGCCAAAAATTGTCACTCTCACTGGCAGAGGCACAGAATGGAGAGAGGTGCTTCTAAAGCAGCTTCTTACTGAAGCCTCTTACTCTTTCCTTGTAGGCAACAGCTGCAGCTGATAGAACAGGGACAGACCTTATTCTTTAGCTGACTAACCTTCCCTTTCCTGCACACCTAAATGCTGAAACCCTGGCTACTACTGAAGTCTAGTCTCCATAGATAGATCTATTATTTGGGCTGTTAAATAGGAGAATCAGCAGCTAGTAGACAGCAAAACTGTCCTGAAAAGTATAACTTGATTAGTGGAACATCAAGACCCTTAAAAAGTGAAAGAGAACAACAAGCCATTAAGTCAACTGACTCCCCTAGCTGACTCAATAGTAATGTCACTGCTGCTGCACTGTGGAGCAATGTATTTCTATTGCAAGCTGAAAATCAGCTTTTCCATTTAAGACATGAACCCCAATTTTGGGGGGCTGATTTTGGGGAACAGGTGTGTGGTACGTAAGTAAATACGGTAATAAGGAACAAGTTAACTACTCTACTGGATAACGTACCAATAACAAACGTAAGATATTAAAGAAATTCACATCATAGAAATTCCTAAAGGGAAATGATCTATGGTACTAAATGATCTAGTCCAAGATTTCTCAAACATTTTCACAGCTGAACCACACGTTAATAAAGAAATTGTCTCATCGAATATCTCCCCTCCTGTTTGTAAATGTGTTACCTTGTGGCAGCTATAGTAATTGCATTTGTGGAAAAACAACAGCAGCAATGTGTTTATGGGATTTTAGCTATCTTTCAGTGAAACTGAGTGCCTGTAAAGCAGGAAGGCAAATCAGCACCAGGGAATCAACATAGTTTTGTACAAACCAGTCTACCAGCATATTATTTCATCTGCCTTCCGGCCAACCAGTACAAATATAAAATAATATTGTCTAGACAAAATAACCTCTATGCTTCATTCTTTCCCATAAAGATTTTAAATGTTCCCACTGAAAGTTGAGATAAGTTGTCCTTAGATTTTAAATGTCTAGAGACTGGTAGCACAGTATGTCCTCAAATAGGGACCCTTAGCTCTTGAATTAATTATTGACCAGTTTATTCTGAGGAGTCTACATGTGTAAGGCACCAGCTGTGATGACTTTTAGGATTATTAGATGAAGATGCATGGCAAATAAAACCTTTTTCTTATTTCACTGAGAATATATAAGGAATGGAAGAATGAAAAATAAATGTTAAGGGGCATCTGAAATTCTTTAAGGTGACCCTTTAATCCCTTTATCTGATGTAATCACCACTCATTTCTTCGCAGTTAATTAAATGTAGTGGCACTGTCATAGAATTTAAGATTTCAGATGATCAGAAATGAAAAATAAGGTGATGGTAAGCTCTCTTCTTTCAAAGGGACATTTCTAACTTAGGGGTCCTGATATCACATGCACAGTTTTGAAAGAGTTTTGCTGATGATTCTATTTACTAAGGAGTAGGATAGGTGACTGAGCATAGATTTCTTTGGCCTTATGGAAAAGATAGCATAAACCAAACAACAGTCTGTTTTTTGTCTAGGAGCAAGGGTTTGTTAACTGATAAACCCTTTAATGTCCATTAAATTGCCTCTTAAGTTCTGATCATATTTTAAACTCTTCCTAAAACTATTTCCCTAATACTTTCCAAAATGAGGTCACTGTTATTATTGTTGGTTGTATTCTAATCTATGGATATAAATGGAGTGACACTTGTAGCATGACTTTTAGGCCCCTGACACATATTACCCTTAAGACATGATTAACTAGTTAATCGTGTCTCAAATAGCAACCTGGCCAAATGTTCATTCAATTAATGGTGTGCTAAAACCAGGAATAAATGACGAAGTTATTACACAAAATATATGTAAAAACTTTGTTGCTAGCTTCTATCATGCCTTTAACTGAATTTGTGACCAGTGCTTGCAGCCCCTGGAGTACACTCCTGGAGCACAGTGAGCTCCCCCAGCTGGGTTCCCCTTTCAACTGACAGAGCTCCCAGCCACAGAGCACAGGGTGCCCTCCTAAGACTGGGGACACTGATCACCGATGGGGATCCCTGCCATGAGAGTGCAGGGTGCGCTCCCCACAGCTGAGAACTCTGAACAATAAAGGGGCTCCCAGCCACAGGGGTATCTTGTGTTCCTGCAGGTGGGAGTCAGAGCAGTGAGTGGAGCTTTGTCATAGGGGAGCACCATGCGTTCCCTGCAGCTGAAAGCCCACACAGCACCTCCAGCTGACGGGGCTCCCAGCCACAGAAATGCAGATTGCCAGTGCAGGGGGAGCCCAAGATCATGATCCTGGGCTCTCCCTGCACCAGCAATATGAAGTGATGGGGTCTGATGCTTGGTCCCATAATCACATTCCTGCCATGCATGTGTGGCAAGGCAGGAGACAATTGTTGAGACCATACATCCAATCCCATTGCACCTTTTTTTTTTTAGTGTCTGTCAGTGGCCAAAAGGCCAGATTCTCAGTTAGAGTAAGCATCTGAAAATCTGCACAATACGTCACAGGTGCATTTTTGTATAAAATCTGTAATACGGGTAAACAGGGCTTCACAAAAATCCACCTTTGCAACTTCGGCCAATAAAACACGAAGTGCACAATTCTCAAGTTATAGTAATCTGAAGACTTTGCATCTCTCAACCACCTGGAAGCAGAATAGCTGTTAGAGGGAAGAATGGTGGTTTTGAAATAATAGTTATTGTAGATTTGCCTTTGTAAACTGTTTGAACTGCATCATTCATTGTATGGTCATCTACAGCTAAGCTTACATTCTGAATTGGAAATTCTTGGTAGAATACACTATTTCAGACAAATATATTTGAAAAAAAAGTATTTCAGGATAGAGGTGAGATGTATAAAATGTATCCTTTTCTCACTGACTCTCCATTCCCTTCTTCTAACACTTTCCTTATGCAAAATGCACTATCATGGAAAAGAATCCTAATTCCCGAAGGCTATCATTACATAGTCACCACTGCAATACTGAATTTCAGTATTGTCTTTTGGAGACTTGCCATATTTCACCAAAAAGGAAACCAAATGATAAAGGAAAATTATGTTACAGTAACATTAGAATATTCCCATTCAGAGCATCAGTAAGAAAACAGAAAACAACCCATTTATAATGCCAAATTAAACAATCTAAGCATTTAGGTTTTTTTTAAGATATGGACTGCAGCTAATGGCTATTCTAGAGCCTATTCAATAACGCTGCCCAAGGTTGGGATAGGCCATTGTTACAGTTGCACATAAAAATGATTTATCTTTTCTTTTTAACATGTAAAATTACTTGGGAAATAAAATGCCAAGCTATGTTAAAGAAATACTATTAACATTAGAATATTAAGAAAAGTCAGGTTTAGAACTTGCAACCTCAGTTCTGACCTTTTTTGTGCATATGTTATAATACAGCCTTTATTAACCTGACTGCATACTATTCAGATGCTGGAAATGGAAAGAAATTCAGATTGTAACTCAAATTAGAACCTACTGTTTTGCTGATATAACTTGTGCTGATATTCATGCACTGCAGTCCTTCACTATTGCAGCAACCTCCACATCTGTAGATGGATACACATGGTGGTTTAAAGAAGGTGTTTGTTGTTGCTCCAAACTCTTTCCCGACATCCACACAAACCTCACGTGGCATGCATTGAGTTTTTCTCCATTCATTATCAATACCTGCCAAGTTATAGGGAAGTTCATATTTTAGGTTAAGGAAAAACAATAATGATAGCCTTCAATTCCTATAAATGAATGGGAACTCACTTGTGGTTAGAATCAGAATGCTAGGGGGTTAATATTAAGATGCGTTCTTTAATGAAGCACCAACTTTATTGGGTAGCATTCTATTTCCCTTTGTGCATCTAATTAGCATAGAGTTCCTACTTCCCCTGCAGTGTGGATACTTAAGTGAAGATGTGTAGGCTGAGTGTGTGCAGTAGGCTAACACTGTGCTGCACATGTATACAAAATCATTTCGCATCTAAAACTTGAAAATGTAGATGGCCAAAAACCCATGGCTAGTTGGTAGTAAACTCAAAAGGAAGAGGGATTTCCCATATTTTAGCCCCAACAACTTAGCATTTGCCCAGGAAACTGGATGGTCAAAAGGGGGCTTGAACCTGCATCTCTCTGTCTTTCAACTATGGCACACAGTAGGTATGATCCAGGTCCTTGGGTAGCCCAGGTATGTGGGGACAGGGGGAAGAAGATAGGCCATGAGGTGTGTGGCTGCTGCCCTCAGAGGGAAGGTACCTAGTTTCTAATTTGAAACCTTCTGCCCAACAAGGCACACATTGTCCCCACAGCTAATGACTATTAAATGCAAAGGAGGATAGCTCAACTTAAAAAGGGGCACTACAGAGGGGTCTGGGTAGTGCCTGTTATATGGTGCTTGGAACACTATACTAGAAGTCAGAAGGATGCAAGATCAAGATGCAGTTTGTGTTGGTGTTTATTATGGCACATAGATGGCATGTGTAGATGCTCAAACTGCTGTAGTCCAGGGTGCATATGCAGACACTGTGGCTAGGGCCACAAGAGTCTGAACCAGGCAGAGCAGCCCTGGGCTGCCAAGGGGTCCAATGGATAAGCTCCAGGAGGCAGTGTCAGGTGGCATCAGAGGTGGATGGGGAACAAAAGTGCCCCAGAGTGCAGAACTCTGTGGCTAGGCAGCAGGCAGGGGACTAGCCCTCTGCTGCCTGGGCTGACTGGATGTAACGTTTGCCTGGGCTAGCATTTACATGTGCGTTTAGGTGCAGTTATTTTCATTGCCATAAGACAGCACTGCCATAAGACAGTCTTATGATGGAAAAAATAGTTTGCTGTGGTCTAATAGCATGACAAGTATAGACTGTGATGCTTTACAAATTAGCTTACTGCATATTTCATAGATTTCATAGATTTCTAGGATTGGTAGGGACCTATAAGATCATCAAGTCTGATCCTCTGCTCTGGGCAGGAAAGAGTGCTGGGGTCAAGTGACCCCAGCCACGTGCTTGTCTAATCTCCTTTCAAACACCTCCAAGTTAGGGGAAAGCACCACCTCCCTTGGAAACCTATTCCATATTTTGGCAACCCTCACCGTAAATAATTTTTTCCCGAGTTCCAATCTAAATCTGCTCTCCTTCAGTTTATGGCCACTGTTTCTAGTAACCCCGAGGGGTGCCCTGGTAAACAGAGTATCCCCTATTCCCTGCTGACTCCTCCAGATGAGTTTGTAGACAGCCACAAGATCACCTCTCAGCCTTCTTTTGCGGAGGCTGAAGAGATGCAAGTCCCTCAATCTGTCTTCATAGGATTTTACCTGCAGGCCTTCAGCCATATGAGTAGCCTTCCTCTGAAACCTTTCCAGGTTATCCACATCCCTCTTGAAGTGCAGCGCCCAAAAATGGATGCAGTACTCCAGCTGCAGCCTCACCAGTGCCACATAGAGGGGAAGTATAACCTACCTAGACCTGCTTGTGCATAGTAAAATGCACATGTAGATGCACCCACACTGTCAAACTACAATTATTTTAAGCACGCTACATTCAACAGAAACAACTGACATGCATTATTTGGCTACCCAGGACAATCTGAGATGTGCTGTGAACCATCTGATGCACCAATGGCATACATCAACAGCTGAATGCACGTGAATGTCTCCTGCTTAAATCAGAGAAAACTCACAAATTTTTTTCCCCGTAGCAATTTTCTTGAACCCACACAGTACTACCTCCTTACTTCTGTCAAGTCCCTAAAGATCATGGAAACTTTCTAGCTGAGGATGGTACATTTAACTTTAATGTACCATCAGAGAATAGTCTACTTTTCCTATGGCTATTAAGCATTGGTTTATTTCACTATAGAAATAAAAAGTCTAAAATTCCTAAATTATGTTTGAATGCAAACCAAATACCTTAGGAGTTCTTTTCTGTGCTTACCTTTAAAAATGTTTTTGACACAACTGAGAAATTTTAGGAATCTGATCTATGGTGTTTTGTAGGCATCGTATTTCCTGCACTTACTTTTCAAGATCTCCGCATTATAATGTGCTGCAGCAAATTTTATTGAATCATCTGTTCTTGTGTCGAAGTTAGAGTGTTCCCTGTTGTGTTGCCAGCCCCCTTTCCTCAACTGACATTTGAACATTTTCCAGTATTCTGGGTAAAGCACTGTCATGAGTTCATCCACACTGGATACAGATCGCAACTGTTCTTCCAGGTCTTTGTTTGCATAAGCCTGTTAAAGAAACATGAACATTTAATTACTTTCTGCATTACAAAAATGAGGCTTGTAAATTAGCTTGAAGAACAGCTAAAAGTTCATAAAACAAAGTTTTGCCCTAAAAACCTTCTTGGAAAAAACAAAACACAAAAAGAAACAACTCTACAGTGATGTAGTTCACAATGTCTGAGGGTGTGTCTTGAGGGTGGGGGAGAGCAGGCTTTCATTAAAGCAGTCCTGAGAACTGCTGTAACTAAAAAGCTGGCAGCGTCTTGTGCATCAGCATCCCTGCACTTCAAAATGGCGGCGGGAGCACTAACTAAAGCTTGTGGAGCAAGCTTTAGTTAAAGCACCTCTGCCATCATTTCCAGGCACAGGGATGCTGGTTCGATTCATTGAGTCTGCTCCAACATGCTGTAATTACAGCATGTCAGGGCAGCCTCCTAGCACATCTGCAGACACCCTAACACTGCAATCGCTACAGGTTTCCATCACTTTATGCAGTTCTGTATGTGCGAATTAGCTCTTATGCAATGACCTTTTTTATAACAAAAATTCATTATATGCGAGGTAAGTTTACTGTTATGCGATCGGTGTGGTGGAAGCCCAGAGTTAGCAGCTTTGTGCAGTGTATTGTGGGAGTGATGTGCACCAAAATACAGTTTCCTTTGTGGATCTATGCTCCTTGCTCGTTGTCTGTGCCATGTGTTTCTGTAGTTGCCGTCCCCATTATGGTTTCTAAGCATCCTGCTAACTTCTCTCCTACCCCTTTTCCTAGTCCATCAATGAAGTGCAAGAGAACTTCACTAACACTGGAGACAAAACTGGAGATTTTGAACTGTGCAGAAGCTGGTGAGAGGCCCTCTGCACTTGGTTGTACTTGTGTGCACTGTCTGCTATTGGTGAGTACTAAAATTGTCTTGTAAAAGTTGCAGAAATGGGTTTGGGGGTCAGTACAGTCGAGGTCTTGGAATGTATCCTTATTTGTTACATTGTAAAGTGGGTTTCCTTTACACAAATTCAAGTTATGCACCACTTTCCAGGAATGCATATACCGCATAAAGCGAGGCAAACCTGTAGCTCAATAATGACCACATCAATAATTCTTATATAAGCAATAGTTCAAGATAAGTGTTGTTCACATGAGAAAGGGATTGAAGGATAGTCTGTAGGTAGTGCAATTTGCTGGCTGGGGCTGTAGCAAAACTCCCAGTTTTTCTTTTTTTAAATTTTAAAATACATTCTCTCCCCTTCCTCAACCATTTCTGACTTTTTCTCTCCTCTATTCCCTATAGATAAATATAAATGAGCTAAGACATAGGATAAGCTTCAACATTTTATTTTGGTAGCAAGTTGTACCTATTTAGTTTTTTCTCCTTCTTTATATTGTATAATTATTATGTCTATATTGATTTTTACTGTTGTATATTACTGTTTTACTGATACTATATGATTTAGGCCTACATACATTAGTTAGCATAAGTCATGTCAAGTTTCTATTTTGTTTGTCAAGACTCCATCCTGTCCCCAGGCCCAGCTGTGTAACCCATGACTCGCACCTACCCCTCCTGTGTAACTTGGTTCCTGAATGAATGGGGATGAATGAGGGTGCTTGAGAGACAATGGCAGTAGTTCTAAAAATAGCTCCTTCTGCATGACCAAACCATCAACACCAGTACCTGGACCAATGACCCAGCCCTTGGAACCACCCTCAGCATTCAAAAAACAAAAGATGAGGCAACCCACCATTGGGCTAGGCTGCACATGCTCAGTATGAACATCTGGAACCCTCTGGAACAGGGCTGACCTTGCCTGGACAGGCCGTCCCCATAGGAGATCATAGGTAGCCTGTCCCATAAAAGGCATAGTGAAGACTGACTCCTTGGGATGCCCTCTTCATCTGGACCAGCACCATGCCACACCACCTATCCACCCAGGTGCCCTGTCAGCAACCCCGCTCTGGACAAAGACCCCTTTCCAGCCTGGATAGGTAGCTATCACCCCCACCCTCTCTTCAACCAAGGACTTGGACTGTTTCTCTTCTCTGCCTGGACTCTAACCCTTCCACTGAGTCTCTTTCTCCTGCTGCCAGTGTGTGTGTGTGTGTGTGTGTGTGTGTGTGTGTGTGTGTGTGTGTGTGTGTGTGTGTGTGTGTGTGTGTGTGTGTGTGTGTGTGTGTGTGTGTGTGTGTGTGTACACCAATAACTTCACGGGGTGTTGTCTGTTTAATAAACCTGTTATTCTGAATCCCCAGGTTGGGCTTTTGTCTGCTTTCTCACTGTTTCCTCCTTGCCGTCACTTATCTGCCCCCCCAAACTGATCTGCTTCAGTTCCTTTCCTGGCTGTCTTCTCCTTGCCACCAGGTTTTTTTCCCTTGCACCAGTGACCTTGAATAACCCTGGGGCCACTTGACCTTAAGTACCCCAAGTCTCAGGTCCTCGGCCAGCTTTTCTCTAGTATACCAGTTCTAATCCCAGTTCCAGCAACTTTCACTCCTTACACTTTCTCTCACCTTAACCTTCCCTCAGGTATCCCAAGTACCCCAAACACACACATACATACCGTACCATCCAAGTTAGGAACTCACCTTTGTGATGTGTAGGTGGGTGGTACGTATGTGAACTGGAGCATACACACACACACACACACACACACACACTAATATATATATATATAGTGTGTGTGTGTGTGTGTGTGTGTGTGTGTGTGTGTGTGACATACAAATTAGTGATCTGTATATGTGTACGGAGTGTGTGGGTATTGACAACTGATTGTTGTCTAATTTTTGGTGTGTATGTGCTTGAATTGGTGATAGGTATGCATGTGCCTATCTGGTTTGGATGTGTATGTGACTGAGCTGGTAGAGTGTGTGTGTATTGACCCAACTGATCTGTGTGTTTGTATATGTGCAATCGTGTCACACCCCCCTAACAGTGCAATATTGAGATCCTGAGAGTTGGCCTGACCTCACAGGGCAACCTGGATATTCCATTTGCATTCTGGACACTCAAGCAATTTGTAAATAAAATTTACATTGGTTCAAACAAAAATTTAAGAGATATTTTGAAGATATTCGGTTGGTCTAATACCATTAAACATTAAAAAGGATGGGATCAGATAAAATTTACAACATTTTCTTAAAATTTCATGAAAACAAAACAAAAATGTTGAAAATGAGTGAGAAGAAAATCACAGAAAAATCTGGAAATTATTTTCTGTAATTCTGTACATCCTTAGTCACCAATCTTGCAAGCACACTCACTATAGACCTTAGACATGGATTGTTAAAAGGTAGATGATTTAACCAAAGTCAGTTATTTAAATTACTTTAACAATTTGGGCCTTAAAGCTTATTAGTTATGAGTAGGTCAGTTGAAACCACTTGGGCCCCACATATTAACAAGCAATATGCTTGGTAAATATGCTGTTGTAGGAACAGCCCTAGATATTGTAATTCTGTTTGATGAACACCAATTTCTCTCACTCCAAACACAAATGTAATAAGCCACAAAGTTACTCCCTAAAAAACGTGAAACAACTTTGTGGCTTGTTCTTACTGCACCATTAATTGAACATATGGCTGCTACATTTAATGAGCAGTGGGTGCTGGTCAGAGTTCTCTGCTTGGTGTCTTCCCTTGATAACCTAGTTATTAAACTGTAACCTTTACTCCTTCCTGTTCTGTCATTTGTTGTCTCAAGAAACTGTTGGTGTTCATCCCTAGTCATTAAGGGGAGCTAGTGGGGCTAGATATGCTGTTACAGCACAATAAATAGTCCTTTTTGACTGCTGAAAACAGCTGAACTTTTAATGAACAGTCCACAATGACAGATTGCTCTCCCGTGTTGTAACAGTTAATGTAGAACCCGTAATCATCATATATTTATATTTAGGTTATTTTTCCCCAGTGTGCATTCTGAATTTCATTTGCAGTGCAGTGATCAAAGCTTTGGTTGGAGATACAATTTTCTTCCACATGTTGATATCCCCCCTCAAGAAGCTACCCACAATATGGGAATGAAGCACAGAAACATAAAGGATGCCTTAAGGCTCCTGCATACCAGAATAGCCAGTATGGCCCCCAAACATTTCCTTTATCAGCCTCACTTCCACATCCATGAAACTGCAATATACTTGCAGTTGAAAGATTCACTTCTGCAACTGAATTTCTCCTGAGATTGCAGCCCCTCTTATACGTATTGCAAGAGCCCATTTGGGGCTGTAATCCCTAGTTTGGGAATCACTGGCATAAACCTAGTTATTCCCAGAGGGTATATCCAGATGAGTGTGACCGTCTGGTATGTGGCATTATAGATCTATCTGTGGTGCCACAAGCTCCATACGCAGGTGTTCCCCACACTGTTACTCCACAGTGCATGGTTCCCCCTCCTCCCCCACCCCAGAAGATCCTGGGGTCAAAAAAACCCTAGACAAACAAAAAAAATAGGGGTGGTGCTCATGGCGGCAGTATGCACTGCCCAAAACCGGAGCCTGGTCAGCTGGAACCACACTGTCTGCTGGCCAGGCCTTCTGCTGCAGGACCGCCATGGTTGCAGCTCCTGGAGGGCTCCAGAACCCCAGGTAAAGCTGCTGAGGTCAGGACAGGACAGCTGGTCCCAGCCTCCCCTCCTGGGTAAACCGTCTTGTGCCACTGCTACTTGTCCCTGGGGAAATGCACATTCCTGCTCATCTGCACATACCCATAGTGTTTATTTATAACAAATGCTTCTGTACCTATAAATATACAAACATAGTCACCAAGTTCAGACAAGTATGTCCCTGCCAAGCAATTTAAGTCCTGGGATAACAGGCTTATAATATGTAGCCCTGAGCATGTCTACATGTGCTATTAGCACACAATAGACTCCGGTGCTTATCATGGGAGTTTATTGCTCCTGGGCACACCATTTGAACATGTACCTGGGACTGCAGCACGTCAAACCAGGATGAAGCAGCCCCAGCTAACAGAATGTCTGGGGGGCCAGCCTGTCATCCTAGGGCTGCTCTGACCAGCTTGATGTGCTGTGAAGGGGCTGGCTAGGACACAAGGGTGTTCCAGTGCAGGGCTAGCCAGCAGGCAGCCCCCTATACTGAAGCACCCTTGTGCCCCAGCCAGCCCTGTCAGCGTCTACACATGTGCTGTTGCACATGAAAAATCTCTGCAGCAGAGCAGTACTTGTATTTACAAGTACTATTCTGCTGCAGAGTTTATGAGTTTCCCTGTGGCCTAATAAAGCTGCATGTGTAGATGTTAGGATGTTTCCTGAGGAGGTAATAAGGCAACTCTGCAGTAAACATCTTATGTAGACATGCCCTGTGAATCCAACATCTGAGGGGTAGGAGTTTACTCTATTACCCCTGTCCTCCTCCTGTATCTAGAGCAGAGGTGGGCCAAATACGGCCCGTGGGCTGGATCTGGCCTGCTAGGCCATTCTGTACAGACCACGGGGCCCCTAAAAATTTAGAAAATTAATATTTAACTGTCCCTAGCTGCCTCTCAAAGATGACAGGAGACAGTGGCAGTATGACTTGGGAGAAGCCACAGCAACAGGACCCTGCAACAGCAAGGCCCTGCAACAGCAAGGTTCACCTGGTCCTGCCCTCCAGCTATCCCCTGCATAGCAAAGGATGCTGGCCTGGGACCATGGGGCCATTCATGCATCCCTGTGCCAGAGCAGGAAATTCAGGTAAGAAGGGGGAGGCAGGGGAGGTCTGCAGGCAAACTGCCCCAGTTCTTGGGGCGGCGCCAGATCCTGTTGAGTTCATCAGTCCAGGGCCATACACAACTGGGAGCCACGCAGTGCAGAGCAGCTACTGAGTAGGCAGGAAAGTGGGGAAACCGGCAGGGGGAAGGCCCTTGTGCTCCCACCCAGCCATTGCTGCGCTCCTGCACGCCCACTCACTCCCAGTCCCCCCTGCCCCAGCCCCACAGTACAGGAGGGGACCAGAGCATGCAGGCCCAACCCTGCACACCCTGCATTCACCTATTTGGGCTGAGCAGCAGCAGCATGGGACAAACTGCTGCTCAGTGTGTGGGGAAAATGGCCCCTCCCCCTCCCGCTGCCAGCGCTTCCTGGTGCAGCCACTTGGAGCCCACACGGGGCTGTCCTGTGTCTCCACTGTGTCACTGCTGCCTCTGGGCTGCCCTGCAGACAGAGAAGACAGGGTACCCCCACATAGGCTCTGAGCAGCTACACCAGGAAGCACCTGCAGTGGGAGGGGGAGAGGCCGCTTCTCCCCATGCTGAGCAGCAGTTTGTCCCAGGCTGCTCTTGCTAAGCCTTGGCCCCAACACCAGCTCTGGGTTGGGGCTCGGCAGCAGCAGCAGTGGCGGCAGCAGCTTGGCAGAAACTACTTCTCAGCACAGGGGGAAAGTGGCCCCTCCCCCTCGCCGCTGCCAGGCAGTTTTTGGTGCGGCTGCCTGAAGCCTGCACTGTACTAGGCTGCAACGCAGCTCCTTCACTGCCACCTCTGGGCTGCCCAGTGTGGCAGCAGTGACAGTGTGGAGCAGCTGCAAGGCAGCTCACAGGTGGCAGTGAAGGAGCTGCCACGCAGCGTAGCGCAGCACAGGCTCCAGGCAGCTGCAGCAAAACTGCCCGGCAGTGGTGAGGGGCCTCTTTTACTGGCACCAAGCAGAAGTTTCTGCCCAGCAGCTGCTTAGCCCTGATGGGCAAACCTGGAGTCAGCATGGAGCATGCAGAGTTGCAGCTA
The DNA here is from genome assembly GCF_052110815.1 of Crocodylus siamensis. NCBI lineage: Eukaryota > Metazoa > Chordata > Crocodylia > Crocodylidae > Crocodylus > Crocodylus siamensis. Next base: position 73,721,455 of record NC_143396.1, on the reverse strand, counting down.
CATGCATTGTTCCCCACTGCAGGTAGCTGGATGGTGCAGAGTGGGTGTGGGGCACGCTGGGGCTGTGCACTGTTGGTGGTGGTGGGGAGGTGCCACAGGGCACTTGGGTTCTGGGCTGTTGCAGGACAGGGGCTGACCAACTCAGAGGGGCACGTGAGGGGAGGGGAGGGTTCCCATGCACAACCCACACACTCTCAAACCCTACAGCCACACCCTCTCCCACACACAATCACACACCCCACGAATACCGTACACACACATCCCCACAAACCAAACATACCCACCTACAGCTCCCCACAAGCCCCAAACTCACCACCCATACCCCTGACATTCCTGCACACCCCACATACTATACAAGAGTAATACTGCATTTTGAGCTATTATGTAATCACGTCTACATATACAGCACAAATCCACAGAAATCAGGACAAAAATCTATTTTTAATTGAATTAAAATATATTATTATGGGTATTTGATTTTTAGGATATAATTTGGTTTTTTTTTCCTCTGTTCTAAAGTGGCAAACCCGCTTCCCCAAAGGAGTACTTCTGGGAGCAATGGGAAGGACTTCTGGTAGCAAAGGTCAGAGGTTAGTACTGGGAATGCTGGTCCCAAGATGGCGACCAGGGAGCAGGGAATCTGTCAAGGGGTGGGGCTACCCATGCACTCCTCAACAGCTTTCCAAAACTTGGTAAGTGGCCCTCCGCCCAAAATAATTGCCTGCCCCTGGTCTAGAGAGAGACTAGGTTTCCTAGTGGAATGGGAAAGCTATGTGCCTCTACATGTTGAACAGGATATTCCGAAGAAAGATGTATATGTATATTTTTTGGTAAGCAGAACATGTGCTAGAAAAAACATGGCCCTGGCCTCTGAGTCTAGTAAAGAAAGTTATCCTAGTATACTGTTATTAGACTATTTTATTTCAAATCCCTCTAACTCTGGGTTTACACTTGCCTTGGTTACAATTGGGTAATTACAATAATCACAAAATGACAATTTTTATTCTTAAGAATCGTTATTTTATTTAAATAAGCAGCATGCTTGCCTTAAAAGAGGGTGCGTTTCAAGCCAATTTTGTAAGTACAATATAGGGAACCTACTCAGTCACTAGAGTGCTTCTGTTCTTTTCAGCCTTCTTTCAGGAACGGAAGAATGGAAACAAGGGTGAACAATATGCTATACTTAGTACTGGGACCAGTGTTGTAAGTATTTTAAAGAGCAAGAGAAAGATGTGGTCATGTAAACGTTTCTTGTTAGCAGGTTTACTAACAATAGATGCGGTTGTGTAGATGTTTATAGTTTACTGTTAAAATGCAACTTTAATTAGGTTGTTATACCAGAAATCAAGCCTCTACAACAACTACTACTACTGCCAACTACAATTGGCACTACCGTTGATTTGTACAAAACTAAATCTTAATTTCTGCTTAATTAAAAGGAGCATTCCAAGTATATTTTTAAAACAGTGCAGGCAGAACTCTATTTCACCTACTGGATGATCAAAGTGGAACTTGCAACTAGATCCTGAGTTATCCAACTAAAGGGTAGAAATGATTCTGTTATCTCCCCTGGACAGGGAAGTGCCTCAGTTATAGCTAACAGTCCTCCAGAACTGCCCTCTAAAAAAGGAAGGAGGAGGGGAACAGAAATGTTATTACACTGTAGTTGGGTAACTCAGACTTGGTCACAAACTGCAATTTGGTTGTCTACTAGCTGAATTTGAATTCTGCTGTATTTTCAGAGAGTCTTGAGCTGCAATATATATAGCCAGCTACGTGGTAGGATCAATTGTTCAGCATCTAAAAAATAACCACTCTGTTTAAGACCAATATATTTGACATTTTTAAAAAACTGCATATTCTGATCAAGTGATTATGATTTTTATTTAAATTCTCCCTTGGCATAATTGCTTTACATTAGATTTTATATCTGCTTTTAGTGTAGTATGTATAAGAAAGAAGCAAAGAAAAACAAGGCTGGAATGTCCTCGGATCATCTAGTTCATTCCCCAGCTCACAGCCAGATCATTCTTGTTTAGAACATCCTAAGTAAGTGGTCATCAAACATGCACTTAAAAACTTCCAATGAAAGAAATACCATAATCTCTCTAAGTAATCTGGTCCAAGTACTTTGCCACCCTCTTAATTAAGAAGTCCTTCCTAATATCCAATCCAAATGTCCTTTTTCACCATTTAAGACCATTACTTCTTGTCCTGTTCCTGATGGACAAAAGGTTAGTTTATTGCCATCCTTTTTATAACAACCCTATTTGTATCTGAAGACTTAACAAATCCCCCTGCTGTTTTCTGATCTCCAGACTAAACATTCCAAGCCCTGCCAACCTTTCCCTGTATGTCATGTTTTCTAGACCTCTATTCATATTTTTTACTCTCAATCTTAGAATTGTGTAGTAGGCCGGTGAAACAGTCTTTGAGGTCCTCCTTCCAAAACTGCAATCCACTCCTATCCAATGACTGCACAATGGCTGGCTGAGGACAGTGGGGAAAGTCCATTAAAAATCTTTCTTAGTTTTTAACTAAGAAAATAGTTTATGAAAATCAACATCATAATATCTGTTCAGAAAATCATGGCATAAAAAGTACAAAGAGAGATGGCATAAATTAATGAATGGAACTCTTATTTTTCAACAGTGTTACTTGATGTCAGTATAACATTTGGAAATGATTAAAGTTTGGATATGCAATCACTCACGCCCTGCTAGTTATTCCCAAAGCAGTCTTAGATAAAATCTTAAATTCCCAATGCAATCATAATACTAAAGATAACAATTGTTTAGTAATGAGCTGTTTAGCTAATAGCAACTCTACAATATTTAAGACCAAGGATGTCTTCTGATAAATGTGGCTTCAAGGGGAGTCACTACAATACACTAGAGGATAGAATCTGCTTTTTTTTTTTAAGTCACATTCTGGGCTCCATACTCCACTTGACAGGGAAGAACAGAACCTGTACCTGAAGAAAGGAAGAATTCTTTGGCTACATACACCATGCTCTGCTTTAGCTGTTCTTTACATAAAACAGTCATCTGGGTCCCAAGACATATTTAATGGACTTCCACAATGTCCTCAGGCCAGCTGTTGGCAGAACTGAGCTATCACATTGTCTAGGCATGGATCTTGTTTAGGAGCAAAAGCTTCACAGATTCTTTCACTGGAGAACCTCAGCACTACAAGCCTAGGGATAGAAGTTACACGTAAACCGGTTTAAGTGATCAGAAACTGCTTTAAACCTGTAACAAAAGTTCAGGGCACATAACCCAGTTTCAAAATGGCTGAAACTGGTATTAGGTAGGTCTGATACTACATCCAATCAGGTTTAAGTGATTTAGGTCAAACAGGTTTATGAAACTTCTGTCCCACACCTCTTCCTGATTCCAGTTAAATCACAGTCCCTAGCTTCCAAGCATGCCTTACAGCCCTGGGCTGGGCTGTTCTGTTTGTTCCAGAGAGTAAGGTTTGCCCCACCCCTCTGCTCCCTAGCTGAAGCAGTGACAGCTGGCTCACTGCTGCCCCGCTCCCCACAGGCAAGTCCCAGGAAGTGGGGTTAAACTCACCTTTCCCCAAGGACAGAGCTGCCCTCCCCTGCTGGCTTACTTAGTGCTGCAACTGTGGACTACAAAACCCAGAAGCACCTGGAAGCAGGAAGAGAAAGTGAAGAGCAACCCTGCAGAGTCCTGCTGCTATGATCATGGACTGCAAATCCTAGAGACCTCAGGGGCAGCAGAAAGAAGCAGCAAACACAGCCCATGCTGGCTATGTTCCAGAGAGCCATGCTCTAACGCCTCCCAGCATCTGGCTTCAGCCACTGTAGGTATGTGGCTGCATTTCCTAAATCAAAAGTGAATGTCTGTTCATTTGCTTATTGGTTCAAACGTTGTAGCTTAGACTAACTTGCAAAAACGGAATCAATTCAGCCTCAAAAACTGAATCAATTCAGGACTTTGACTGTCTGTACTTAGCCCAACTGATGCTGTGGCGCAGAGCCAAGTAACAATGCAAAAGAATAATGAGAATCAAATTCCACAGGATGAATCTTGTTTCCTTTCCTCTACAGGCAGTCCTTGACTTAAAACGTTTTAAGTTACAACCAATAATGCACTTACGACATTTATAAATTGACACCCTGTTTTGACTTTCTGACATCAGTTTCAACTTTACAATGTTTGATCCAATGCCATGCCATGCCAGCAAACAAGTTCGCTGCATCGCCCAAAGATCTGTCCAAACTTTGTTGGATGCTCTTTTTTAAGAAAGCGGACATGGGTCCCAAAAAACCTACAGCCAAGACTCCTGAGAAGACTCCAGCCAAGAACCCTTCAAAAAGTCTAATCAAGAGCCCTTAGATTATTATTTACAATATAAATACATTAATGTAGCTATATTACTCATCTATAATGGACTGAGTACCAAATTCTGGGTTATTTTTGGTGAAAATCGGGTATATGGCCTTGGTTCAGAAAACAATCCCCTATTTATAACATTGTTCCTATGGGAAAATCAGTTCCGAGTTAACGACATTTCAACTTAAGACATGGTTTTCAGGAACCAATTGTGTCATAAGTCCGAGGACTGTCTGTATATGGTTTATTCCTAAGCAGATAAAAAATACTGTCTTCAGAATGTTAAGGGACAAATCCAGTCCTTCCAAATAAAATAAATGGGCTTAGTGGACAAAGTATTCCTCAGGATTATTTTCAGGTATATATTTGCAATCTTGTGAAACAGGTAAGTATTACAGCTTTACTTTCTTATTCTACAGTTGTGAAACAATTGAACTTAAGAATTATTTTATAAATCGTTTTTGTGATACAGCATTTCAAGTCTATAGTATGTTTGGTATTTTGTAAAATTTTACTTTGCAAGGAAATCATCATTAGGAACCTCTGAACAGCGATTTATATAATAAAATAATCGATTTTCATGCATTACATTTCTTTTCTTTCATGTGCCAGTAATGTCCTTCTCTATTAATCCCAAAGGTCAGAATACTTAATATTTGGCAGAGATTGTAGCATATAATTGATAGTGTAACTTGCCGTAACATCATTTAATGTATCTGCTGTGATTATAGTTGTCATCACATTTCATTTCAAGGATTTTGTTGACAATACTTTATTGGAAAATCCTGGCTATAAAATCCTCCACTTTAACATCTCTCAGCTATCAGCATTCTAGTATATTAAAAATCAACTAATTAAATTGGCATATCAAAACAATCATAAATAATGTGCCAATATGTAAACATTTTACCATATATAATCTACTGCTGTAGGATAGATATATTTCACCACTAGACTGTTAATAATTGTGGCAATGGAAAAATATATATTCTCACTGAAGAGATATTTGAACTGCATATTAGAGAGAAAAATTAATTTTGCTATATCCAAGTTATAGCCAAATGAAATACTGTAGCTCTGGCTCCGATATCATATATATTGGTTTGTCACGAATATATTTTAATTGGATTTCCAAAATTATAAATATTTTATTAGTATTAAATATTTCTTCAGCAACAATTTTGCAAAGTTCTTTACAGAAATTTAAATATAATAAAACATGATTCTGCTCTCTTGTTTGCTTAAATAAGTAATAACACCAAGTCAACTGGATGGAATAAACAATAATAAAACTGAGATGGTGACAGCTTACAATGCAGGGTGAAATACAGTAAATGAAACAGAATGTAAAAGGGTAAATGATAAAAATAAATAAGATGATATATATTGCAGCATGATGCATATAAATTTAAAGTTTTAATATTTTTAAAACTGAAAATAAGGTAGACCAAAAGAAAATGAATAGAAATGAACAGACACTGAAGAGAAGAGGTTAAAGGTGAAAAGCTAAGCAAAACAGGAGAGTTTGGGCATATATTTAAAGGAGACACAAGACTCGATATACAGAGAAGGATTTCATGTCAGATACAAGGTGAACAGAACTAAAACAGGCCCATAAAAGAGTTATTTTTATATAATAAACACAGATTCTATTATCATAAAGAATAATAAATTAATTAAAGAAAATGGATCATTTACAAGAATCTAACCCTATGCTTACATTAAATAACTTCTCTGTATAGTTTCTGGATATAAGTTTTTATCTGAAGACTTAGGAAGAATCTGAGCTAGTTAGGAAGTGAAATTTCTAGTTCACAGGAAATTCCAGAATTTTAGTTTCTTTTAGCCAGACTAGGTTCTTTGGGTAAATATGATATTTTTTATTATAACAATTCAAATAGTTGGAAAAATTATTTTTTGCAAGCTTTTGGGTATAAATAGCCTTTGTCAGGCTGAGGAAACCTCTGCGGTTGGTGTGTGCTCTTTCTGGATGAAATGACTAGTAAAGAAGCCAGAGGCTGGTCTGCATGCAAGAAAGCCAGTCAGTGAAGATGTAAACTGAGTCGTCAGTGGAGATGTCAATTTTTGCAGCCTCCCCTCCCTTACCCCACCTGGGACAACTGGCCGTGCATCAGTGTGAATGGGCATGCAAAGCAACAAAAAACAACGGCACAAATTTGTGCTGTTGCTATTTTTGCGGCAGCAACTGCAAGCCCCTGTGTGTGGAGATGTGCCCTCCAGGCAGGGCTTGCCTTTGAGAACAAAAAATGATCATTTACTATGAAGGGGTAATAAAGAAGTTTTAATAAAACAGAAGAGTATTATTGTTGTATTTGGCATTCTTCAAAATGCTCATCATCAGTTTATCATCTTCAGACAAATACTCTCATTCACATCAAGGTAAATCTGGTCTAAGCTTACTGAAGTCACACTGAGTTAGCTTTTATTCATGAGTTAAATGACAGCTTAATCTGGACTCCTACGCCCAATGCTGCAGTCCAAGAGTTTAACCAAAACTAAATTTAGCTAAGCTTATTCAGCTGATATTTAAAATGGACCTCTGAAAAAGGTATATGCGTGCCTACCTTCTGTTTATTAATAGCCAACAGAAATCTTTTATCTAAACAGTAGTTACTAATAACTTACTTCATCAACCATGTTGTAGTAGGGTTAGAGTGTTGTTGTAGCTGTGATGGTTCAGGGAATGTGTGAGGGGCAAGACTTCTTTTGTGATATCTTTTATTGGCCCAACTCTATACTAGAATGTTTTCTCATTCTCTTCATCATCCACACTATTTAAACCAAGAACTTGTCTCAAATTATACAATAGGAGGAAACGAGATATTACTAAAGAACGCCTTAATAATGGATGTCAGGATTAAATTGCTGTCAGAAAACTATTGTAAACATATGCTATATGCATGTATACAGTAAGTGAAACTGGAAAAAGAGAAACAATTTAGCTTTTTTCAGTGTCAGGCTCACAATAGCCATCTTTGCCTTCTCTGTCCAAACCAACAGTTCTATCTAAGACCTTTGAAAGCATCAGGAGCTGGACAAACAACTATTCACCAAAACGCCCTGGGGAAAACCAGGAGCAACAGTCATAAACTCCTAATGTTTCAGACTGGATATAAGGAAAAACTTCTTCATGGTTTGTGTGACCAGGCTCTGGAATAGACACCTGGGGGGGGGAGGTGCAGGCACCCACCCTGGAGAGCTTCAAAAGGAGACGGGATGTACACCTTGCTGGGATTATTTGACCCCAGCAGTCTTTCCTGTCTAGACCAGGGGGCTGGACCCAATGGTCTCACAAGGTCCCTTCCTACCCTAAACTTCTGTGAATCTGGGAAAGTCACTCATACCAAAACCAATGGATTTACACAAAAGGTTTTGTTTTGTTTGTAAGTAAATTTTGTGGTAGTACTGTTGTTCCCCCCTTTGAAATACTGATAAAGTTAAACAAAATCCCTGGGATTAGGACATTTTTTGCTGGTAATATTTTCTGCTTAAATGATTTGTTATTAGATCCACAAAGGAACACAGGCCATCTAGAAGGTTGGGAACAGATACTGTCCTGGGAACAGATGTACCTGTGTTTTCCCAGTGTCTGTGATTCAATGATGCAATCCAGGGACAATAGTTCAGATACTTCATAGTGGCTCACAATAAACTGTTGGCACCTGTTATCCCACAAACTTTTTTAGGGTTGGGCCCCCGACAATGTGACATCTGCTCGTAGCCTAAGATAAACTTACCACACCTGCAGAATGCATTAAAGTATGGTGTGCTGCTCTGGGCACCAGGGGTGCCCCCTGCACTGGAGCTAGTATAGCCATGTCTGTGGGGCTAAATAGCACACGAACAGACAAACTGGCATTAACTCTCAGCAGTACTAATTAGCCATCCCAAAAGGTGAGGGAGACACAGCTACACCACTTCCAGTTTAGGAGGAAGTCTGCCTGGCACAGAACAGTGCACTTGAGGCCACTGCTGCTAGGCATGGTAAATTTGCTATTTTCATACACTCTCTTGGGACTCAAATATAGATAGTCAACAGCTAACAAAAATTAGGGAAAAAATGAAGCACAACTGAAGAAGCTGATTGCTAGAGTAAAAACTGGAACCTGACTGAGCAGTCTGTGTATATAACCTTAGAAATTAGGAGTGAGTTAATACTTAACATTTCCTTTTACTGTGTTAAATACACACCATTTTTCAATACTGGGCGAGATTAGAAATATTTTTTTAGTTTCTTTAGGACAGTTAGAAATATCTCATTAGGTTCAGCATGCAACTGTAAACTATCATACATTTATATACACTACTGTTTTTCAGTCTTAAAGGAATTTCCTTCATTTTATGATTATTAGCAACTGTCAAATCAAAAAAGCAAATATGGAGATCATTTTATTATGTTGATTATTACAATGGTGAAAACGGGATTACTGGTTATCATCACTTAGCTAAATAAAATAGAAGGAACTAAACTTCTTCATATTCTATCAGCGTTCTTTGGAATGAATTGTAGGCTAAGGGATCATTTGATTCCAGGTGGAATGCCTGCTCACTTTTGGATATTGTCTGAACAGAGACCACATACAATGTGAAGAGATACCAGGCTGCAATTAGTAACACTATAGATAAGAATTCTGGTCATGCAAGAGAAGATGGATTACAACTGGACACTCACTACAGTTTGTGGGTCACTCTCAAGATCTGAAACACTGGTTATAATCTGAATTCAGTCATGGTAATAAGAAAAAAAATTCTGTGAGCTAGAGCAGCAGTTATATTAAAAAGTTGTGCGTTCTGTAAATTTATTCTTGACATGTCTCTAATATTACTCTAAAAACCCTTGTGATTTAATTTGGAATACTGTATAGAAATATTCTACTTTAATAAAATAAAAACTCTACTTACTGTATAACTCTTTCTACACTTCTGAAACTGAAGAAAATTTGCTGAAGATGGGGGAAAACCTAAGCAGTGTATATCATGAAAAATATCCAATTCTGGATTTAGACAGCCTTTTATTTTATACTTTCTTCATTTGTTGTTCTGCTTTTAACAACTTGTAACAATGTTTTAATGATGTAAGTTATATAAACATATCTCACTTCTTATCATTGTTGATAATGTTCCTTACATTGCTAAGCAACCTTCCCTTCTGTCAAGTAATTTAGAGTTGCTGGTTAAAACTCTGAGCAAATAGAAGCAATCCAAAGTCTAAATATTTAGCAACAGGTCACAGAAATTACTTGAACTAATAATTTGAAGCAGCTCTTGGAGTAGTAAAAAAACAGCTCTTGGAGTAGTAAAAACCCCAACACAACCACAACCACTCATTTTTATAGTCTATGAAATGGGAACAACTGTTTCAAGGCAAATATTGAACTTTAATCCTAAACAAATGTCTGACTGTAATAGGACATGAATTCTACACTATTAAACAACCCTTCCACAGTTTACATATCTGAACAGTAATATTAATTAGAAGACCACCTACCTTGTCACACTGCCTATTCTAACAAATATTTAAATTGTAAACATAGTACACCATTAGGGGGAAAAAAAAAAAAAATCACAAAAAGCCAGAGAATAGATTAAGGGGCTACGTACAATCCAGTCACTTAATTAGTACAGCAATTGCCTCAAACCATCTAGGCACTGTTTTACACAAAAACAGCTGAGAATAGAGATGCAGATTTAAAAAGCTTGAGGATTTTTTATTCAAAATTTCCTAAGTATTCCAGCAGAAACTGATTCTTTTTCTTTGATACAAAGGCCTAAAATTGAGTCTACTTACCAAAAATCTTTTTAAAAAATCTGTTTTGTTAAGCAACACACCAGATTGTGTAGCAAAACATAAATATAACATTGCAACTAAGCCATTACATCTGAATCTCAAAATTCCATGAAGAAACAGAACACTAGAAACCCCCTTTATTTGTGGTGTCAAAGGTTGGGATGTTACTCAAATATTTATACAAAGTCCTAGTTCAAAGAAGTTTAAAATAAAAAGATAATTTGAACTATCTTGAAAACCTGGCCTGTAGCAGTCACAGAGAGCAGAGTACTGGTCGTCCTTACTCATTTCGAAGCAGTGTCCAATTTTCCTCGATTTGAAAACCCTCCTTAATAGATTTGACCCAAAATAAATTGTTAAGAATCTTTGAATCTCCTTTGTCTTTGTAACTTCATTATCTGTTGAAAAGAAATTAAACCAAAAACAAAGATAACGATTTATACAGTGACCCTACAATATTTTTTGATATTGAAAACAAGTCAGTCATCAAAGTACATTGATCTAATCTTAATTCAAAACCTAGGCTAAAAATAAAGACGAGATAATGACTAGAAAAATGTGAAGAATACAAAGCCAGGAACAATACAAAAATAAAACAGAGGGGAAAAACAATCAAGAAAAGTATAAGGTTTTCCCTATGAAATAATGCATTATGAACAGAAGTTTTATTTCCAAGTCTCAGCCCACGGACCAGATGTGGCCTGCAGCACTGGGTCATTTGAACCATGGGGCTCACCTTGGGTCCAGATATTTGGTGGTGTGGGAGCAGTGGTAGATGGGGCACCCAATCCCAATGCACAGGTCTGGGTGAAAGTGATACTGGGCCCAAGGCCCCAATTCCAGTGTGGGGGCCCAGGAGGGGGCGATGCTGGGCTCTTGGGATCCAATTATGGCATGCGCAGGGCCAAGAGGCCAACACAGAAACCACAGGACCCAAGCCTGGCTCATGTGGGGTAGGAGGGAGCAGTGCAGGAACCACAGGACCCTGTCCCAGAGCACAGGGGGTGGCAGGGAGTAAAAATCTTGGTACACAGGGCAGGAAGGCAGTGTTCCCTCCACCCCCCCCCGGCCAAGTCCAACCCACAGACCAACCCCATGCCACTCATTTGGTTCATAGAGTGAAAAGGTTAAGTAATGATGCTGTAAGATGTATATTAGAAATGAAAGGAGGAAAAGCCTATTAAAGTGTAAATAACTGCATTAAATTCTATTCTCTGAGTCTGGTCACACACAGGGACCTAAATTCATAAATTTGGAATGTATTTTTTCCCAGGTCAGATTTACAAGTAGTATATTGGGTTGTTGGAGTGACCAGCTTGATTCTCTTCTAGGATCATCCAAGCATATTTCATCTAACTTATTTACTACCACTGTAGTGACAAGATACTGGCAGTGCCCTTATCTCCCTTCCTCCTTACTTGTGTCATCTTGTAGGGTTTCTATAGGGTGCTTCATAGCTGTGGTATGTGACAGCATATGAAGCAGACATTAGTGCAGACACTTCTGGACGAACAATTGCCTACAAATATAGGGGACTATATGTGATGATCTGGGAGGCTCCTTCCGGCCCAAAAATTCCTATGTACCAATACTTTCCAGCATAAAATGTTTCGTATGCTGTTTAGAGGGAGATGCTAAACCCCTGACATTTTGTTCAGATTCTAGATGGGAAAAAAAAATTCAAAATGCTAAAATGGGAGCAACCATTTCTTGAACTTAACACAATTATTTATTTCTGGGAATATATCTAGTACATTGCTTATCAAGACCTACAATTATACTGTCACTTTCTATGATAAGTTCCTATCTGGGCAGAAGATTTGAACAGAAATAATACTGCTCTCATTCCAGCAGCAATCTCATTCTTTTCTAATATGGTAACATTTAAAGCATAATCTACTTTATTATTCCTAAATATATGACCAATACTGCAGAGAACTGACATAAAAATACAAAGCCATGATCCTTAATCACAGCTTGTTACATGCATGACATACCTCTTTTATGAAAATTGGTTAAGAAAATACAATTTTGAAATTATTCATACCAGTTGTTATTACACTTTTTCATTCAGTTACCTGGATGCTGTTTCTCAGGATGGGAACAATCCCACAGTTCCACATGATAGCTTGTTATAATAACATCCATCCTTTTTATTCTCTGTTCTAATCTATGCAGTGTCTATTAAAATGTTGCTAAGCACCATTTAAGTGGTTCTCAGCCTTTTGAGACTCAAGGTACCCCTGCATAAACTCAAGACCTCAGAAAATACCAGCTCTCAGCTTTCACTTTTTTGATAGCAGAAAAGTAATAAAGTAGCTTTTTGGATGCAAAGAAATCAGAAAGACCTTAACTATGGATTTCTATATTTATCTTTGAATCATGTTTGCAAACCTAACAGTTCTAACATTGCGGCACCCCACAGCAGCCTTGAAATGATCTCAAGGCACCGCAGGGTACTGGGACACCCTGGCTGACAATCACTGATTTAAATAAATGTGCACACAGGTTGTTTACGTGTAATTAATTATAAGTATAATCAAAAGCACAGTTAAGGCCAGGCTGAAAGCCTTGGCTTAATTACTTTACTGTATGTTCCTTGCTCACTCAAATCTTTCGCTAACTTCAAAGGAATCTTTATTTGGTAAGCCTTACAGGATTTTAAATGTTGCTCTTATACATGATAGTACATAGGATCTCCAGCACAGTCCTAAATATGGTGTTAAACAGTCTAGCATTTTATCTCAAAAACAGCCTTACACTAACTAAAATTCTCTCTGTATCTATCACATACGCATGCTGGATTTTCTTGCTTCTTCAGCTACACTGTACAACTGTTTAGAATAATATTTGACTAGTAACTATTTTTTCTCCATTTCTGGCTCTTACTGTTAACAAACTCATCTTGCTTGCAATTATTTTTATCAGTTAGAATAGTTTTGGTTACCATGCAATCTGTGGTCCATCCCTTTGTATTTCACCTTCTACTCAGAGCAGTCTGGCAACTTCTAGATGCTTTAGCTTATCATACTAGCAGGGATACTCCACAATACCTTTGATCATTTATATCCCACAACCCTTTGGTCTGGTCCACCATGTTTCATAATTTACTTTCTGTTTATTCTACTACTTTCTACACAATGGCTTCTGTGAACCTTCCTAAATTTATTCCTACACATGAATGCTGATCAGATGTCCTTTTTATAAGCACAATTCAGTGCCTGCTATTACTCAATATGCAAACGCTATAGCTGAAATTAAATATGTGCTATTGTTCATCATTAGACTGATGACTATAGCTTTCTAGGAAAGGTATTTTTGGCTCGTTTCCTTTGTTCCACATATTAATTATCTGTTATGGGGAACTTTTTGTCTCTAAAATGGAATGCTTTCCCAGCTTATTTTGTAACTCAAATACTTTTTCTAAGTTCTAAGTAAAGCCTCATTAATGGATAAATTTTGATTTCTAAAATGTCATGCAAGTGAAATCTTCCATATGGCTTACAGTATATGCATATAGCAACATTTATCTAAATCCATCTTCTGATTATGTCACAATAGGCCTGGACCTTGTAAACCTCTTAACACTAAGAAAATATGTATTTTTAAAATACATCTTTTGTGCTATCTGGGAACTCTAGATTTTCTTATGGTCTTTTCTACATAGGGCACAGGGCATCAAAGTTATGATGGGTAAACCTGTGTATTGTTACAGGTCTGAAGTGAAAGTATGATAACCTTAGATGTGGATGCTCTCAATCAGGAACAAGTATGTTTGGATTGATGTAGCTTAATCCGATGAGTTACAAAGCCATTTTGTTCCTAACTGACAGTATCTACATGGGGAAAATTTACTTTCACTTGTTTGTACTGTCTTTGTAGGTCAGGCTGATTCACTATAACTTTCCATTGAGATTTCAGATAGATATGGCTTGTATGATCTTCCCTATATAGATAACAAGCCGAAATATAGACTAATAGATTGCTTGCTCACCAATATCCTAAATTTTTCCTGTTGGGTGAAATAGAAGGGCATTATCTATCGAACTAGTTCATAACACAAACATAACTTTTTCTTAGTGAAGGTAGTTCAAACAAAATGCCAGAATTATAACCAGATGGCCTGGCAAAGAGCCAAACATTAACTAGCCCTGATATAGGAAAATTATTTTTATACAACTTTCACACTCTCCCAGTTCCTTTGCATCTCTCATCCTTTCCCAGCTCTTCAATGTCTCCACTCAAGGAATATTATGAATATCTTTTAAATTATGGTAATAAACCACTTTGATATGAATTTAAATGAAAGTAATAGAAAGCTATACAAATATGCAGGCTCAATAACCTATTTCCACAAAAGAAAAATGGACGGTGTTAAAAACACTTTTATTTATTATTGCTAAATTATCCATATTAGTGAGCAATGTATAATTTATTCACACAATTTAGCACGTGAATAAAAATCTAAATCAAGCTGTTTTTCAACCGTAAAATGCCTTATATCCAGGGTGCCAAATGTATGACTGAAGGCTAGATCTGGCCTGTGGGGCTGCTCTATCTGGTCCAGTGGGCTACCAGAAGGGGCAGTGGGGCTGGCCTTTCACAGAATCCATCCTACAAGGAGCCCTGTAGTTCAGATCTGGCCTGGGGCACAAGGTGAGTTTGATACCCCTGCCTTACATAATAATTAAAAAACTTAGATCATCATTTTATGACTTACTACTAAAGCCTTACTTGTGTAATGTGATCCACTAGCTCACATCTCATTGTCCATATTACTTAAGCCAACGTTAACTCTCCAGATGAAGGTATCTTGCTAAAGAATCCATCTGTTGACTTACGGTCTTCATTATAACGGCAGTTAATACTGAAGGAGTTTGTTAAACAACTATGGCAAAAGATCAACATCTACCACTGCTTTTTCAAATCTTTTGAGGTCATGAAAACTATAACATTTTCTTAAGATGTTCTTTTCAAATGTGTTTTCACATTTTTACATATTCTTGATCAGTATTCAAGAAATATCACACTCATCTGACGATAATACAACAGTAAGTAAAGGCATACCTATAGCTGCTTCTGTCTCTTCACAGTATGCACATCTCAGCAAGCTATAGTGTCTACATTACCTATGCAGTCTTCTGCTAATTTGTTTGTTTTGGCAGCCTAGTGTGAAAATCTGACTGAACACTTTCCATGTCAGCACTTCAGGGAAACAGGGCAGTTTTCAAACAGTTATCAAAAGACAACAGTAATAGTCTACGAGAGAATGGAAACGATCACTTATTCTCAATGCCTCAATGACATCATGATAAAGTCCACTACTGAAAAAGGGCTTGTACTGATTATATATTATACGATAATCTAAACAAATATATGGACTTGGACAATAGCTCAAAGTGGATTTTTCATTATAAATACTGTGAACTAGGGAAACTACCAGTGATAATCCTTGACACATTGGTCCAATCCACCTTACTGTGTCATCAAAACTAAGAAATTTGTATAATGGATTTACTGCAATATTTTATATGACCCTGCCTTAGTATATATAACTAGCAAACTGCCTGTCAAGAATGATGGGGCGGGGAAGGGGAGTAGGGATGGGAAGCTTGCATGTGGCTGCTGCTCCACATTCAGCCGTGCACCACCCCACTCCCGCATCCAGCTGCATGCCACCCCCTCACATCTGGCCCCGCAATACCCCCTGCTCTGTATCTGGCTCTGCTCTACCCCTCCTCTCCCTCGCTCTGCATCTCCCTCCCCACCTGTATTAAATACTATAATTCAATTCCTACAAATTTAGAACTGGCATAACATTTCAATGCATTTTAACTATATGGGAAGTTTGAAGAGTTTGTTCAATCCATTAATAAGAACAAAAGACTGAACCATATTAAAATAAAGCTTAACTCAAACTAATTAACTGAATTTAAAATTCACCGAAAATTAATGCCATATAAAAATGTGTTATAATTTTGGGAATAACAACAACAACAGAAGTTGAAACTCTACTTTAAATGCAAAATGAAACTCAGCAAGTCACAGCTGCTGCCATATTTTAAATAAAAATAGACTACAGAAACAATATCCTTATGGTCCAACTGTGAAACCTGTTAGTTTTCTAAGCACTTATACATGTTAGTAAATCTACCAACACGAACAGTGATTATTTATTTGGATCCTGACTCCACCTACTAATTTTCTCCCAAGGAATTAGCCCATTCTTAACTCCACTGGACAGAGAGGACTTTGTTTAATGAGGAAACATATATTATTTACTAAAATCTATATCCATTGTCAGTACTCTTTTAGCGAAGTGGGACAGTTGCTTGCTACCAAGTCGCCACTATGGGCTACTGATCCCCTACCCCTACTGTTCTGATCCCCTCCTAGATCTGAGCCCCTCCCCCCACTTGCTTACTGAGTGCCACTGAAAACAATGGCAAATGTCAGTAGGAAAACAGTAAATTCATAAGCAATGACACAGATCAGAAGGCTAACCCTCTGCTTAATTTGGTTAATTTCCTATCCAAACTATCCCATGTAAAACCTCGTCTAAACTATTACACACTACTATACAACCACAAGGCAAGGGTAAAACAGAAGGATAATAGCAGTCACTGTCTTGAGGCTTCAAGGGTTGTTGAAATATATCTGAAAGATCAAGATGGAGGTTCACATCCCCCATTACAAAAGAGACAAAACTACCCATGGTCTATACTAATCTGACCATGGCGTAATATTTCTTCCTGACCACAATAAGTCTAATATTGAGCAGAGGGGCAAGACCCTCTAGCCAGAAGCTCTATTTTCTAGTCCCAGCAAGAACACTGGCACACCCCAGTCACAATCCCCACCCTTCGCCACAGCCAACACCTAATGCTTCGGAGGACCCAAGGTGAACCCCACTGTGCTTGAACACATGTAGCAACAGGAAAGGAAAAGAAATTCCTTCCTGACACTATGCAGCAATCAGCAAATCTTGAAGCACAAGAAATATCCAAAGTATGTCATAGGCATAGTTACTCTAAAATCATTAAGCACTGGTAAGGCCTCACCTGGAGAACTGTGTCCAGTTTTGAGCCCCACACTTTAAGAAGGATGTGAACAGATTGGAAAGTGTCCAGTGGAACATGATAAAAATGATTAGAGGCCTGGGAAGTAAGACTTACAAGGAAAGGCTGAAAAGAAACAGGTTTATTTAGTCTGGAGAAGAGAAGACTGAGGGAGGACTGGCAAATAGCGTTCATATACCTGTGGAGTAATTACAGAGATGGAGATGGAGACGGAGATGGAAATGGTTCACCATGGAGATAGGCTTCTCTCTGTGGTTGTACAGCACAATGTTAGGAACAATGGCATCAAGCTTCAAACTTAGGTTGGAGGTTAGGAGGGGAGTCAAGACTTGTAACAAGCTGTCTACAGAAACTGTGGAACCTCCATCCTTGGAAGTCTCCAAGAGCAGGTTAGACAAACATCTGACTGGGATGGTTTAGTTAGGGATGATATGTTGAGCAGGGGGCTGGACTAGAGGACCTTGTAGATCCCTTCCAGCCCTACTTTCCTATTACCCCTTCTTGAACTTCCAAGTTCTTCAACACCTCCGGTGATGGGAGGTTCCACAACTTCCCTAAAACAGTTTATATTTCACTACCTCACTACTCTAACAAGTGAAGATGCATTTCCCGATACCCAATCCAAACCTACTCTGGTTCAACTTCAAGTTATTGGTCCGCTTACTGCTCTCTGCAACAAGAGGGAAATGGTGCTCTCCCTCTTCTTTATGGCAGCCCTTTAAGATGTATGAAGGCGGCTATCATGTCACTTGTTAAGCACCTTTTCCGCAAGCTAAACATCCCTATTTCCTTCAAATTCCTCATATAGTCACCTACCAAACTCTTGATTTTTGTTGTTTGCCTCTAACTTCTCCATGTTCCTTTTAAACTGAGGAGCCCAAAATTGCACACAATACTCTAAGTGAGATCTAACCAATGCTAAGTAAAGAGGCACTATTACCTTTCCTTTCTTGCACCTGAAATAGCACAAAATCCCATTTGCCTGTTGTGCAGCTGTATCACACTGCTGACTCATACTGAGTCTGTGATTGACCTGGACTCTTAGATCCTTCTCCATAGTGTTGACATCCAGTCAGGTGTTACCTACTTTGTATTTGTGTTTTGATTATTTGGTGCACCAGCTTGCATTTGTCAGGACTGAACTTCATCCTGTTAGCTCTTGCATTTGCCAGGACTGAACTTCATCCTGTTAGCTCCGCCCTAGTCTTCCAATCTGTCAAGGTCCTTCTGAATTGTGCTCCTGTACTCCAGTGTGTTTGCAGTCCTTCCAAATTCCATGTCATCTGCAAATTTACTCAGATGACTCTCCATTCCAGCATCCAAATAATGAATTCATTGAACAAAACTGGGCCCAAAGGGCCCTCTATAGGACTGCATTCAAAACCTCTGGCCCTTCTGACTGATCCATTTTACACTTTGCTTGTGGCTATTGAGCCACTTGCCCACCTATCTATTAGTAGTTTTGTCTAACCCATATTTCTCCAACTTATTTATGAGGAGGTTGTGTGACAATGTCAAAAGCCTTGCTGATGTCCAGATACAGTATATATCCACTGCATTTTTTTTAATCTACCCAAGTAGTTACTTTGTCAAAGGAGATCAGGTTCATTTGGCACAATCTGTCTACACTAAATGCATTCTGGCAGCTGTGTTCAGACTTTTCTCCTCCAAATGCTTGCAAACAGATTTCCTTATGACTAGCGTCACTGCTTTAATGTGGCCCCTTTAAATCCACCCTCACTCCAAATCAGACCTTTGTGGGGTGCAGGTTGCTGACCTCATCTGCATGACAGCAGAAAGCTGACTTGTCAATGTGGGAGTATTTTGTTGTTGCATGTGTCCAAGATTTTCCAAGAAAAATAAGAGGAGAATTAAAAACAGATGAAATAACTAAACACTGAAATGATAATAAAAATATATATTAATTTCTTTTAAATTAGTCACAAGTTAATTACAAAATATTCTTGTTAAATCTTGTGAACACATTGTCATCCTTCACATATTGCCTTTTTTTTTTTTTTTACTTGAAGAAAGCTAAAAGCATTTTCTTGTCCCACACCAATGCTCGAGCGCTCCCCAGCATTTCTGCCTAGGGCACCAAAATTGTTATTTATGCCTCTGGAATCATAAGCCTGGTTCTTAGTGTAAACCACCCTTGTTCTATGCTTCTAATGAAGATATGATACATTAACATGTCATCTGTCCTCAAATGATCTCATCTAGATTGAAACTAAACATTTTTTTTTCTGACTAGAACCTATTAATTACAAGTCTTAATAGTATTTTTTCTGAATTTAAACATTTTCTCACCTGAGAAGAGCCTGGTTCTCCAGGCATGGCCAAAAAGGGTGCCTCAGATCTTTTCAAGGGTGCTATAAGGTGCCAGGCAATGTTAGCACTATTAAGAGTACAAACATGATTTACATGATAAATCTAGAGATGTGAAATAGGAATCTGTAGTAGGGGTGTACCGATTAAGATGTTTTGGGCTGATACTGATGGCCAAATGTTGACTAGCCATATCAGCCGATATTGATCCGACAGCCGATATGCAGCCTGGTAACTTGGGGAGCTGAATCTGGCTAATAAGCCCCTGTGTGTGTGGGGAGGAGGGGGTTGGGGGGGGCAGACAGAGGCCCCCACAGTGAGGGAGGGAGTGCAGCTGGGGCAAGCGCTGCACAACCAGGTCACGGTGGCACAGGGAATGGAGCTGCAGGTGGCTTGTCTGGAGGGATGCCTAAGGTGGGGAGGTTCCCACTGGAATGTGGATGGTTGGGAGGCTGCATGCACCCAAGGGGAGCCTCGGGGGCCATGTGCCCCCTGGATCTGTGTGCCAAGTGAGGGCAAGCTGCCTGCTGCATGCTCAGGGCCAGGGATGCACCAGCCTCTTCTCAGTGGGGGAGATGGGCCAGGGCTGTGCTCAGGCATGGCAGGGAGAGCAGTGACAGCACTGGGAAGGAAGGCTACAAGGGGGAAGGGGGGCTACAGCCCCCGCCAAATCCACCATAGCCCTCTAGTAGCCTCCCTCACAGTGCCACCACCACCTGCCCCACCTACCCCACTCACAGCCCCAGCCCAGCCCCCTCAAGAAAGAAGCTGAAGTAGCCCTGGCCCTGAGCATGTAGCAAGTAGCCTGCCTTCACCCCATGCACAGATCTGGGGGGCACGTGCCCCCATGCCTCCCCTGGGGGTTCACACAGTGGTGGGAGCTGCCCCTACTCCCAGGCCCCCCCATGCTTTCTGGACAAGCCACCCACAGCTCTGCTCTCTGGTCCACCCCAGCTGGATAATGCCTGCCCCTGCTCCAGCCCCATGCCCTCCCTCACTGTGGGGGCCTCAATCTGCAACCTCCCACACACCCCTTCTCCCCCACAGACATATCAGCTGGATGCCACTCTCTAAGCGTCCCAGCTGAATTCCTAGCTACATGCATGCTGCAGATGCATGTATGCACGCTACATTTGTTGGCAACATTATTGGCCACATCAGCCAAAAAAAGCCGATTGCCGATAATGTCTATTTTCCTTTTTATCAGTGTTGATATGATATGGACTAATGTATCAGTGCACCTCTAATCTGTACCGTAGTGCTCTATAAAGAACTCTGAGCTCCAATTATAGATATTTACAGGACTGGAGAAGAATCTGCATGACTAATTAAAGGGAAAAAAAAGTTATCTGACAAATACTGAACCTACTGAACCAGCATTTCATTGCATTACAACAGCAGGTTATTGAAGATATCCAGAAGCTTGAGTTGACAAAACTAGTTGTCTTTAAAATACACACATTTGGCATTGCATAAACCATACTATGTTATAGTCATATATCTTCTGTTAGATGTACTTGCGAGTCACAAAGATGAGTCATCCTGTTTATCTCAAACTAGCCAAGTTTTTAAGTATAGCGTGTACCACAAGTATAGTACAAGGTGAAACTACAGACACTGGGAAAAACAAATGCAATTAAAATACTTCTTAACTATAACTTCTAATACTTGCTAGAATTCTTATGCTCCAGATTTTCAAACTTTGTGGTTTAGACACCTAAAGAACAATCTGGTCATATTGTTTTAACACTACAGATTCCTATTTCAAATCTCTGTGTTTACCATGTGAATCATGTTTTCACTCCAAATAGTGCTAATGTTACTTGGCACCTTATGGCACCCTTGAAAATACCTCCAGGCACCCCAGGGTGCTATGGCAGCTTGGTTAAAAATCACTGTTCTGGAGTCATGTGGTTACCTGAGACTCTGAGCTTTAGAGATGTTTTAAACACCCCCTGATGGTGGCAAATCTTGAAAATGTGAACCCTGAGGGCTCAAAATCAGAAACCACAATACAAAAGAACCCAGCCTTCATTATTTGTCATACTTTTTTAGGCCTGACTCCCAATTTCTAATTGCTGGGTATGGGCAATTTTGCTGTAAGCACCCAACACTGAAATGTTCTGTGAACAAAGATTTCTTGAACACTTTAATAGTGGAATGAAGTTTTCAAATTGTGCAAATCTCTAAAAGGGGAAGAATAAAATCCATGCAGAGGGCCCATGACAGGGATATATGAATATATTTCTTCCCATTTCATTTTGTGTATGTATGCATGTGTGTGTAATGTTACGTTATATGGTTTTTGAAGCAATCAGTTGTGTTTAAAAGACAGAGCGCACATCTATACGAGAAGCTGACAGCACTGTAGCCTTATACTATTTTGCACTAGCACTGCGTGGCAAAAAACATGATGCAACACTACTGCGCAGTAGTATTAGGCTGCTGTGCAGCAGAATCACAACAAAGGCATTCGCTGGCACTACTGCACAGTAACTCAGGTTACTATGCATTTATTTAGTACTTGTTACTGCACATGTTTTTAGTACTTGTATATACAACTGCACAATCATGTCTCATGTAGGTGCGTCCAGAGAGGTCTAAAAAGGGGTCTGAGAAAGTAATTTGTGTGGCACATTTCCCTGCTAGGGACAAGGTAGAGATGCTTGAAAGGCATCTGAACTCCGTCAGAGAAAACAAACAAACAATCTGAAAAATAATAATGGTTTAACTCAGTACATAAAACAGAGATTTTAAGGAAGTTCACAATGCATGGACAAAGGCCATCCTGCTCTGCCTTTTTGATTCACCTGAATACAGATACACATACGCAAGCACACTCTCCCTCTCCCCTAGTTCTGCTGGCATGCTATCCCACCCCAATTTCTTCACAGTTCTTCTTTTAATTATCTCCTTTCCATCCTATCCAAAGTTTTTCTTGCTTTCTCTAAGTCTGGTCCTAAGTATCAAACTCTCTCTCAGAATTCTGCTTTCTTCACTTCCCCATGGATACCAGAGACCCAAATTTTCTTCTTCAACTTTATCCTTCCTTGGTCACATTGCATAGATACCAAACAGCAGCAAAATAATATAAAAACATCCCTGCCCCACAGCTTTATGTCTGCAGTAGTGCAAGCGGAAAACAAGGTCTTTTATCAGCTGAAATACCAAGGCTAGAGCTAACTGCAGGACTACAATCTCATCTCAGAGCAACTTTCAAGGTTTGGAAACTAGTTTTCATTCCACATAGAATGAAAACAAAAATATTCTGCGTGTTTTTGTTAACGGGGAATTTTGTGCCCCTCTCTCTCAACATTTGTTTCCAAAGAAAGCTTTTATGGAAACTAATGAATCTTCACAACACATTTCAGCATGAACAAAACAAAATATTTAAATGAAATTTCATTTTATATCATGTAATTTCAGGAAAAAAATATCTAAGCAAGCTCTAACTAGGGTTCATAGTTTTTGTTTTACTGGTACCCTTCCCAAAATAATGTAGGGTTTGAGATGATCAGAAAGATGGTTTCATTCAGGGAATATTACCATAATGAGTCCAGTCACTGGTAGCCCTTCTCCACCTTTCACCCAAGCTCCTTTCTGACTCTCCATTCCCTCTCTCTTTCATTTTTTTTCCTCTCACTTTCAACCATTCTGTATCTCACAAGAGTAGAGGAGTAGGACATTAACAATCAACACCTTCATGCCTGCTCTCTCACACAGCAGCAGTTTTCCATCAGGAATAGCTTTAAAATAAGATCATATGATCACACTACTACTGCTGCTGCTCTTAGGAAAGCTATATTATGCCAGACCA
The DNA here is from genome assembly GCF_052110815.1 of Crocodylus siamensis. Classification (NCBI taxonomy): domain Eukaryota; kingdom Metazoa; phylum Chordata; order Crocodylia; family Crocodylidae; genus Crocodylus; species Crocodylus siamensis. The sequence continues at coordinate 73,698,061 of NC_143396.1, read as the reverse complement.
CTTGGGGCAAAGTGGGTAATAAATTAAGTGTAAGATTCTGCTTTATAGTCTGCAAAATGTTAATGCTTGTGGTTTTGGTAAATACACTGTAAACGTTTTGATTGTCAGAAACATTTCACCAGTTAACAGTTCCAATTACTAACTGTTGCCACACTTCACAATCAAATTAGTTTGTTTAATTTAAACTGAGGATGCAGAAAATCATTAAGGAGGGACAGCAAAGACCTGTCTACCCACACAAGCTTTACAACTCTATATGTTAAGGAATTCCCAGGCAGTGTTTCAAACAGGCAGGCCACAGTGGAGTTAACAGTGCAGTGTGTGGGGATTTTATTTTTGGACAAGCCTGGATGGATTTTGCCTCTCTATTCTCACAGAAACAGAGGAAGGGTTACACTTAGCCTATGGGAACTGGACTGTTCTCCTACTGAAACCAATTCACCTGAGTTGAATTCATGGTTGACCAATGTCAGACCCAAAGGGCCTAAGTAGGCTTGTCTTCATGAGCCCAGGAATAAAACTTTAATGGAGGGAAACTAAGTTGCTCACCAGAGCATCAGAAGGACCAGCCATCTTGTCTCTCTCTATGAAAACCTAAGACCAAAATGGAGCACTTTCTTGGGTGTTAAACTGTCAAATGTCTTTGTTTCAATAAATTCTAGTATATGTGGGGCTATCAGCTGCAAAGCACACAGAATACTCTGTACCAGACCCAGGGGTTAGCCAGGACTTCATCTTGCTCAGGACTTGAATACCTCAGCATGACAGCTGTTAGCCCCACATAGAGGGGTAGTACCATATATCCTGAGCCCCAGTTCTACTGTCTTAATCGAGGTCCATGGAGGGAATCTGAGAAGGGTGACAGGGTTTCCAATGATATAGATATCGCTGTGGGCTGTCAGACTATAATGCGCCAATCCAAATAAAACACGTTAGTCTTTTCCACCTTCACAACCAAGACACTAGTAAGCAACTCAACCTAACCTGGAATGGAAAAGCTCTTGCCCACTGTCCAAATCCTACCTATTACAAAGTGACCCTAGACTGCATGATTCTGTATAAATCACATGTAGAAAAGACAAAGTGTAAAGTAAGTTCCAAGAACAACATATTCAAGAAGCCTGCTAACTTCAAATGGCGTGGGGGTCAATCCAACAATGTTACAAGTTATTGTGCTTACACTTTTTGATTTGGCAGCTGAACACATATGTCCAGTTTGGGAAAGATTGGGACGTGCTAAGAAGCTGGCTGCTGTGCTGAACAAAAGTTGCAGGTGCATTACTGGATGTCTTAAACCAGTGAATGTCAATAAGCTCCAGTTACTCACTGGAAACATCCCACCAGACATCAGGAGAGCAGTAGCAACCAAAGTAGAATACACTTAGCAGACCGAAGACAAGAGGCATTCACTACATGGCCACACTGCAGCTACCAGGAGACTAAAATCACGGAAAAGCTCTCTCTCTACAACACAGCCACTGGATGAAACACTGATGGTGATACAAATAAAAATATGGAAGTCATAACTAGAGATAACCCAAAAGGGAGCAAGAATGAATATTATAACTGCAGAACATTTCCATATAAGCATGGGGGTTGATCAGCCAACATGGAGAAGCTTGAACCACTTTCAAACAAGACTATTTGCATCCAACGGGGGGATACTCTAACAATGAAAACACCATGTGCAAATAAGGAAACTCAGGCTATAGAACACCAACTGGCCTGCCCATGTACAGAGAAACTGTACCAATGAGGATCTTGCTAAGGCTACAGATTGAGCAATTGTATATGCCCTTTTGTGGGGTTCAAATTTGAGTAGTGATAGGTCACAAACAGAAGAGATGTTGAATTGGGTTCAACATTGAGACATTGGACTGGGTCCCAGATTGTGGGCTATCAGCTGATGCTAGATTGTTTACAGCATTATTTATCATCCCAAAATCTGTGCCTATTTCCCTTCTATTTTTGGCTACTCTCTTCCCATTCAGAGAATCAGATAGAGGTCAAAGGGACGTTAGAATTTTGTAAAGCTAGTAACAACAGGGCAGTACTGATAACCAAAAGCCCAGGAACCAGAGGGACCACAGGGCCAGGACTTGAGCAGGCAGGACAAGGGACAGTGTAAATTTGCGTATTATACTTAGAAGTTAGCATTATTAGCTACTAAATTACAAGACTGAACTTAAAAATTTGGGTTGAGGGGGAAGTCAATGCATATCCAATTGTGAGTAACATGTCTAACAGAAGGAGTTGTTGTGGTAAATTATGTGGTTTCTCATAGACCAGCTGTAACTTATGTAATGTATGGTACAATTCAAAACCCCAATCTTGGAAACACATGCTTAATTTTAAGTCCAAGACATCTATTCTACCAAAACCAATTTACATGGCCAAAAAGTTAAGCATATCTGTGTTTGTAAAATTTGAATCCAGATGTTCTGTATATTTAAAATATATACTGCCAAACTTTAGATTAGATCATAGACACATAGGCTGCGTCCACATAAGCGCAGATGTTTGTTTGCTACTTGTCCCCAGGGAATGCCCATCCTAGACGCGCTTTGGCATGTGACAGGTTACCCTGGCTGGGTAGGGGAGGCTGGGGCCAGCAACTGTGCTGGTTCCAGCAGCCTTATCTGGGTTTGTGTGGGCCTCAGGGAGCTGCAGCCACGGTGCTCCTACAGCTGGGAGACTGACCGGCAGCCGGAGTGTGGCACTGTCACCACATGTGCTGACCTCCTTTTTCAGTGTGGGTTTCTTTGACCCTGGGATTTCCCAGGGTCAAAAAACACTCCCGTGCTGCAAGGCAGCAGCGAGGGTAAGACCTGCATGTGCGGTGTGTAGCACCACTGATGGGTCTATGGCACCACATTCAGCATGTCTGTCCTCATCTGGCCATGGCTATAAACTCTTAAGATGAGACTGCTACAATTATCTAGTTTGATCTCCTATATGAACAGGGTACAGAAATCTTCCTAGAAACCAGAGCAGATCACAACCTTCAGAAAAGCAACTAATTTTGTCTTCCCAGCTTCAAGCAATGGTGAATCCTCCATGTCTCCCAGTAAATTCTTGCATTGTTCCTCATGATGCCTTTTCTTATTAAAAAAATAAAAATTCAGCCAGAAGCAAATAACATTACATTATCCACTACAGCAAGATGAGTACAAAATCAAAATAACATTTCTACTAGTGAGAGCTATTGATCTGTAACCTCCCAAAAGAAGAAAAATCCACTGCTAGAGATAACCATGGAGCAGTAAGAGCACTGTAAACAAGAGCAAGGACCAATTCTGCAATGGTAACTTTTATAAACATAGCTCTATTGATTTGAATGACATTCTTATCATTTCTAGCAGCTGAAAATTAGGCTGCAAATTCTACCCTTTCACTGAACAATTCTGTTGAAGCTGGTGGATTACATGAGTCTCAGCTTTGACCTGGAGGCTGCTGTTGCCCAAGCTGTATTTTACAGCACAGTAATGTCTAAGTACCAAATACCTAAGGAGGTGCTGTAAAGCAATTAATGAATTGTTGTATAAATAACAGTTGTGTGCATCAGGGATAATACAGCCAATTTACAAAAGCACATTTCTGAAAAGTAATACATTTGGAAATGCAAAAGAAATTAAATCTCAACATGCTCTCAAATATTCTGAAGTGGTGCGGTTTCTGCCTTGTCACCACTAACATAAAAAAAGGAGAAAACAAAAATCAAAGAGACTTGGAACGTAGAGACAACTTAAAAAAATAAATAAAAAATAAACAAAAATCGGTAGCAGAAAAGATGTCCGAGTTAAATCCAAAAATATTTTAACTGATAGTTTTTTATAAACTTCAAAACACAATACGTGCAGGAGAAATAAAACGTGTTTTAAAATGTGTTTCACAAATATTTCATTGCAAACAGAAACTGTTTCCAATCTACAGTTGATCCTGCGATTTGTAGTTTAATAAGGCTCCCCATGTCTGTAAAGATAAGTATATCGGGTTTTGCAGAATGGGGGCCCAGTTTTATTGAAGTAAGCTGCTTCGGGTGGGGAAACAATGTCAATAATCAAATTCTGATATGCTAACTAAGCTGTCCTGTCATCTGTTCTGAAAAGCAATGTGTATAAGCATGGTTTTGTAGAATGCATACAAAAGGACAAGAGGTAAACTAAGATGTAATAGTATACAAGCAACACTTGTATAAGTACGCCAGAAACAGCATATTTTTCTAACTAATCATAAAGCCACTTAAAGAATTCCAGTCACCAAAAAAAAATTTTAAAAAAATCAAAAAAGTTACCATGCACCAGTTGTTCATCTGGAGGTACTAAAAAGTCAGATACCAGATGTTGATAAACTCTCACTTAATGAATTTATTAACCAGATGCAGATACGTGCATGTTAGATTACATGACCATGCATAATGAAAAAGTGGTTTAATTCCGTTTTACTTTCTTCCATTTTACATATACCACAATTTCTCACACTGTGAGAAATACATAATGAGGTTTTAGATCCTGTTACATCATGCATGCTGTTGAACAGCATAGTCATTTAGGTACTGAAATGAAAAGATAATACAGAAATGAGATATGTATAAAGGTTAAACAAGACAGATAAAGTCTGATTATGAGACAGAAATGTTTGTAACACACTGCTCACTGGATTTATATTCTGCTACACCAAACCTCTTCCTCTGTGCTAGACATGTAAATCCCTTATTGATAGCTGGAGACAAGTGGGGAACCTTGAAAACTGAGAGAGCAGAAAGAAAGCATTCTTTCTTTGATCCACTCAAGTCAGTGAAACACTGATAACAATATAGGAATAGAAGTATAGAAATGCTTTCTATATCTGGAGTATACCTTAGTACCCACTGTAGCATGCAGCCAGGAACAAAGACCCTTGCTTAAAAAAGTTAAATATGCATTTCTAAAACAGTCACATAAATAAGGAGCTGCTGATATGAATTCACATGAAAGCTGATGATACTAAGAAAACACATAATAATTTTTGGCATTACTAGTTCAGTGATTTCAAAAGCTGTGCTGTGGCCACTAATGTGCTGCAAAAGTGATGGAAGTGTGCCACAAGATCCCATTCAGGGTGCATTGACACCTAGACCCTTTGTCAGGAGTAAATGTTCTCTTGCCCATCCAGCACTCTGCACCTGCACCAGCTAAACCAGCGGACCTGCAGCTGCTCCTCTGGGCTGCCACTGATGCCGTCTTCCCCACCCTCCCCTGGCCCCAAACAGCCTGTGCTGGTCTTCTTGATGATACCAGCAGTGTGCTCTGCTGCGAGTGGGTGGGTGGGCAGGTGGATGCACACTTTTCAGCCTAGCTTATCCCCTCCACTCCTCCCACCCTCTTGGGGCTGGCAAGAGGGGCCATGGAGGTGGTCATCGGTGTGAGAGGCCCTGAAGGAGCAGTACGGGCTGCTTTTCCCCCTGAGTTATAGACCAGGAGTCAGGAGGGGACAGACAGTGGAAAGAGGAGGCACCCCTAATATATATCTAGTACACATATGTACACAAAACACACCTTTTTTGGGTGCTAGAGTCAAGTGTGCAATCAATTATATTCCAGGAAAAAAGGGTTTGCCAGATATCAAAAGTTTGGGGAACACTTATTGTGATGCTGTACCAATGTAGACTTAATTTTTATAACATCATCATAAATGTCATTAAAAAAAAAAACAGACCCCCACACCTTGTCCTTCAGAAGACATATTCAGTGATCCTGCCTCCTCTCACCAAACTTGAGAGATAATTTTGTTGTTGCCATTAGGGCATCTGACACATATTATGTTCTAGATACAAAAAGAATCAATGGGCACCAAAGAACTGTTGCAACTCTATCCTGGATCCTGAAATAAAATAACACTTTTGCTAAACCAAATTCTCAGGGGATATAAAGTGGATACTGCTTTAAAATTGGCTTTTTAGCTTCTGAACAGTTCAACTGTTTTAAAAAGCAGAAATATATCAATTCCTGTCTGTTAAAATTAAACTGCATTTCCTTTCACAATTTTGGAGTTATCTTTACAGGATAAATAGGCACTCTACTATAGAAATATGGGTTTTAGTAGTATATCAGAAAATAGTGTCACCCACTGTGAGACCAGAAGATCTAATGACATACAACAGATTTGGCTCTACCTTTTTGTAGCTTGTGATAGTGTAGAATATAGTGATCCATCTTAAAACAAAGCATAATTTACTCCAAACCTTGAGAAACAAAAGCATGACATATGAGAATAAGCTTTCAAGTCCTCAAACACCTACCATTGAGAAACCCCTTGCCTGTAGGCAAAGTAATTTGTTCTGTCACTTCACACTCATGGAGTTACTGCTTTGATCCAGAGTGAAGGTCAAGTCAACATCCTCAAGGATCCTATTTCCTTCTATTTCATTTGTAGCGAACTCTCACCTCTACATGCATTTGTGCAAGTATGTCATCTCTCAAGTCACTGTTTTACCTTTCTGTTTCGTTTGACCAACACCCTTCTATTCTTATAACATAATTCAGAACAATAATATAACAATATACAAAAATTACAATATAAAATATGTAATATTAAAATTACTCTAAAACTGCACAAAACTGTCAAAGTATGCAGTTAATGCTAAATTTTATTTTAAAATTCAGGCTAGATTCAATTCTGCTTTGAAATGTGTAGACAATACCATCTAAATGGCTGGTGGAAGAGAACTCACCATCTTTAATGCATCTCTGATCCGTCCAATGTGTATATTTGGTAATTAAATTTTTACGCAGGTTAGGTGCAATACTTAAATAAAACAGGCTGATAAAATAAAAGACTTAAATACAACTAGTTGATATGAGATTTGATTTTAATAAAATGATGTTTCATTAAATCTGTATTAGATGATTTTGCAGCACAATTTTTAATACTTTTTTAATTGTTAAAAAAAATTCTGAAATATTCCCCAAATCAAAAAACTATTTCTTTCACTTAAGTAATACTCTAACAGATTGCATTTTTACACAGAATCATAGAAACTTAGGGTTGGAACAGATCTCAGCAGGTCACCGAGTCCAACCCCCTGCTCAAAGCAGGGCCATTCTCAACTATATCATCCCAGCCAAGGCTTTGTCTAGCCAGGTCTTGAAAGCCTCTAAGAAAGGAGATCCCACAACCTCTCTAAGTAACCTGCTTCAGTGCTTTACTACCTTCCTTGCAAGAAAGGTCCTCCTAACATCTAACTTAAACTTCCCTTGGCGCAACTTGAAATCATTGCTCTTTGTTCTGTCATCTGCCACCAATGAGAATAGTCTAGCTCCATCCTCTTTGTAAGTCAGGTGCTCCAGGCCTCCAAAAATTCCTTGGTTCTACAACTGCTACAGTTTTATATGGTGAGCAAAGATCCAAACCCCTGAATTCTGTAGAGCTGTAGAGCCAGTGAAGAGTTGGCACGGCTCTTGGTGGTGACACTTAACACCTCTCAGAGCAGCATCCTGCTCTAGCTTCCACAGGAGCACACTCTGCTTCCTACTTCTATTCCTGCAGCTGGGGCTTACATACTATACACAACAGCTGTGTGGCATGGGTTGGCCACCTCTTCACTTCACTAGAACCACATAAAACAGTACATTTAAGTTTGTAAGTAAGTATATGCATATGTAAGCAGAAACATATGCAAAAATCTATGCAAGAGGAATGAGAGAGTTTGGAGAGGTGAAGTGTCAACCCTCTTTCATGTCTTACTGCTTTTCCATTCATGGGTTCAAATCACAGCTACAGTAACCTAAGTTGGTCGCAAGGGTGCACTGGGACTGCACCAATATGAACAGATGGCTTGTCCATTAAAACTTCTAAGCCAGTTTTGCATGAGGATAGAAAGACTATTTCTCTGGAACCTATGCAGCTGCTCAACTTGTTGACCCATTAGACAACTTCTATGTGATTGTTATTCACAGCCTGGAGAAGATATATTCTAAGTTAGTTGTTTTTTTCCTTCCACAGGTACACCCTGAGTGCATCTACACATGCCATTTTAAGGCACTTTATCCCTATTTAAAGGGCATTAGGAGCACATGTCTACAAGTGCGCACCCTTAATGCACCTTAAAATAGTGATTTCAGGCTATTTGAGCCTAAATTTAATACCTGCTTTTGCAAAGCCTGCAAAAGCAGGCATCAAATTTAGGTGTGAATAGTTAAAGCGCATTAGTACACATGTAGATGGATTAAGCTGCATTAACATTGTGTATGAACTGATTTGGGACTAACTTTAGTCCCACGTCAGTCTGTGCACATACCATTAATGAGCTTTAACACATGCACATGTAGACACAAACCTAAAATCGCCTAAATGTGAATTAAGCTAATGCGCATTAAATTTATGCGCGCCTAAATTCATGTGCAGACACACCCCCTGAGACTGACATTTCTGTCTAAAGACAAGCTAAGCAATAGAGATTTCAATAATAAACAATAATAATATGTTTCTCATTTAAAAACAATGATATTTTGCTAACAAAATATCTGCTGGACTAAAAATCATTTGCTATACAGAATGTGAAAAAGACTGGCTTGGATTTCTTTGCTTAGATATATGATTTTATGACGATGCGATGCATTTACACTGAAGCAATTAAAAAATCTAGCATTTGACCCTTTTGGAAAACTCAAATACCACTAAGTATGGGGTATAAAGTAAATGGTTCTCAGAAGCAGCACTGCAGAGCCAAAGCTTTGAGTCTCTCCTTTTCAGTGCATGTAGAACATAAATATATTAACTCAATCCACTTAGCAATATTATTTGGGAAAGTCTAAATCTGTAAATATTCTCTTCAAAAAAAAAGTTTACGGACAAGTCAAAGAGTTATGGCCTTTTACATGATGACCTTTCCTTTTCCCCCTCCTATATTCTGTTACCCAGGTCTTACACAGTAGGTACACCTACAAGAAGAAATTGGAAGTGAGAATGCCTTTTCCGTAAAGCATTAACTTCTCCACAAGTATGACCAGTTTCCACAAACAACCGAAACAGTTTAATTAAAAGCTTTTAGACCAGTTTAACTCAAACGTGAACTGGTCTGAAGGCTTGTAATTAAACTGTTTTGACTGTTTGTGGAAAGCCTTACACCTATTTAACAGTGATTCATTAGTTTAACTTGTAGTATGTATTTACAGACACAAGCTAAACCAGTATTTGCCAGGTATAAATGATTTAACAGCATCTGCACACAAAGCTACGTGGCTTAATCTAAATCAGTATAGAAACCATGGCTTTACTAAATATGACCAGGGCAGCTTGACTGTAACACAGACTTTCTACAGTGTCTGACCCAAGTCCTCCCTTCTGTTTTGTTGTTCAGAGAGAAGGTAAACAGTGGGTGTCTCTACACATGCAGTTACAACAGCTTAAATTTACTGAGCAGTAAAGAGTGTGCAGTAAGTGGGAATAGTCTAGTGTCTACACACGCAGGTGTTAAAGCACATTAACACTGTTTGTGAACTGACTTGGGACTAAAGTTAGTCCCAAGTCAGTCCATACACAGTATTACTGCACAGTTAAGCATCTACATGTGCATTACTGCACAGTAACTAATCAGACATAAATTTGATACCTACATGGTATCAAATTTATGCTCAAGTTGGCATATGTCACCATATTTACTGCACAGTATGGGCACGCACCCATACTACAATGTAATTTCAGTTGCTGTACAGTAAATGCACCCAGTAATATTCCATGTAGTAGCAAGTTGCTCCATGTGAAATGACAGCTATCAACATGTTCCATTCTATGTGCCATGTCAGTTTTGTTAGTTGTCTCCATCTTCAACTCTGAAACTGACCACACTGCATTCACACACTCACGTTAAACTGCATTTTTCCTGTGGTGCCTCCAGTGCCCACCGTCTTTGCAACAGCAAAAGAGGGCAAGAAGAATGGAAGCAATTTTGCAACAGTATCTCAGGCGAGATCCTGTATTCCGCGTTAGCTATGTGTTCATTGTATATAGGTATTATTAAAGGGTATAATGATCTCCTGTTGTTACTACTATTTTGAAATCCTTGCTGAAAGGAAAACATGCATTCTGGAACAGGAATAACCTGCAACCGCATATTCATAGATGCTAGGGTCGGGAGGGACCTCAATAGACCATCGAGTCTGACCACCTGCCTAGGCACGAAAGAGTGTTGGGGTCAAATGTCTATCCAGCCAGATGTCTATCCAACCTCTTCATCTGAAATATGGGGTTTGTAAAAGTAACTTTGTTTTCCCAGTAAGACAGTGCTGTTTCCAAGGCCCAAGCTCATGAATCATGTACGTCAACCCAAAACGGCTTGTCAAGTTTTGTTTTAAATATTATTTCCAAAAAGACAAACCCTACCCCCGGCACAAAAAAAACAATCCCAAACAAAAACTAAACCAACCAATCAACCAAACCCTCAGCAACAATAACAAGAACATCTTGATTTGTCATGCTGGGACTCCCAGAATTATTAAACTTTAAAACACATTCATCAAAAATGTCTAGAAAAAAAAAAAAAAAAAAAAAGGACGTGAAAGAGCAGAAGCTGTCAATTTAGCACACTGCTAAAGTAAAAACAACATATTATTTTTCCTGAAAAATAAAGGAGATGAAAGAGAATATAAGGGTGAAAGTACTGTGAAGCTTCAAAAGATCATTTATAAATCAATATATACTATTTCACAATGAGACAGAAAGGATGGGCAAACACTTAACTGGGACACTAGAGATCTGTGCAGAGTCTCCTGCATGTTTAGACTGAAAACGTATTATGCTAGATAGTGGCACCCTCAATCATATCGCATAGTAACATGCACATGACCACAAGCAGCACAGAGTGCAGGCTACTTAGCACTGGTATGTGATTGTGTCCATTAGCTCATGTAACAGCTATTTAGCCCACCCTGACTCTGTTGCCACATGAATTTTTCATCTGGACCAGGTCTCCATGTTATTTATCTGAGGTACAGAAAGAGGAAGTAACCTAGGTTTTCTCAGTTGAAAGTGGGAATAATATTTTCTCCTACAATTTTTTTCTTGTTCATCAGGCATGAGATCTTTGAGGCTAAGGCTAGGTAGAACGTGTGACATAAGAAGACATTGATCTCAGTGGTGACCTCTGCAAAACACATAATAGCCACAAGTCAACTTAGCCTATGAAAAAATATAAAGTAATAGAATTAAATCAATTATAAAAGAGCAATGCTCTTATCCTGCTATAGTAGCAATACTCCTGAGGAATCTGTGAATTTAGTCAAATCCCCAGTTTCCATTTCCTGCCTTAATTCAAATCTTCTTATTCCTATGTAGATGACACCTCAACCTATATCCATTGCACTGTCTGCTGGCTTGGCTTCACGCCAACAATATCATTCATCAGAGATCATCTAATCACACCTAGCAGAAGCCTGAGCATTGAAGCTGACCCTGATAATTTCTCAGTCCCTGTTATTATTTCCACATCTCAGCCCAAGTAAAACTGTATATTAATCTTCCAAACATTCTTCTATTCATACTCTTAAATCTTTGCATTTCAATTGGACCAAGTGAAGCTGGATGTTTCTTTTCTCTGTAAAATTTCCCCTTTATAATCTTCCAGAAACTACAGTGGTCTGTGCATATCAGAACTCATGTGAAATCTGTTCCCTACTAGTCAATGTTCTTTGTGGACTCCATCTCCAACCTCTTCTTTACTCACTCTATATTATTTCCAGACTTTCCCCAATTCAGACTTCATTCTTTCTCCCCTACATATGTTCATAGACAGGGATAGACAACATTTGCCATGACACTTTCACGAATATTTTTGCTTTTAGTCACCTGAACCTTCAGCTCCTACAAGTGGTAGGGTGTCTGAGTGATGACCAACACATCATTTTCTAAAGTTCAGTGTGTTGTTTTCTTCCAACCTTCTAATGCCTCAGTGGACCTGTATTTTCCATAAACCTTAGGCCCTGAATGAAATATTGTGACTTAAGTTACTTTATTGTATTTGCTCTTTATTTAATTATTTACTACAGAGTTCTTTTCAGTTATCTGAAGTCTGTGAATATAGCCAATCTATACATATTGGAGGATGTGGAGGAATTTAAGCTTAAAATAAATAATCCTTCTCAAACACCTTAGCATATTTCATTTTAGGTCCCCATGCATCCAAAAGCGGTGTAAGTGGGCAATTATAGAGCAACGTATGGATTAGGAAAAGACTTGAGAAGGTATTAGCAACAGATAAAGGAAAAATGCTATATCAGCACACATACATAAAATTTAGATTATACACACACATATAAAGAATAATATACAAGATAAAAATTAATGTATAGAAACTGAAAAAACCCATACAGCTTATTGTGCAACATTCTCATACTTTTGGGCCTAAGTCTCAGAGGAAAAGGGCTCATCATCATTAAAATCAGTCAAGCATCCTTAGAAATCCCTTAAAAAGTTTTTTAAAAAGTCTTTTTATTAATGTAAAAAAATGACCAAGTACATATATTTACAATTATTATTTGTTCAAGAAACTTAACTATAGAGTGTTACAGGCACCTACCAACAACTTTTTTTCACACTTTTTTTCTTCAAAAGAACAAAATAATTAAAAAGGTATTTTGAATGTCTATTTAAAAATATAGAGAGATTACAGAAAAGGAGGCTGAGTAGCTAAGCCTGTGTCCCATTAAAGGCCACAAGGCCCTTGTGTTTGGCATTATTCTTTTTGGGCACACACTTCAGCACATAAACAATACCAAAAGTCCCACTGCCATCGGTAAGGAATGGTTCTATTTAAAAAGGGCTGCTAAAAACACAAAACCTGGGAACTGATCCAACTCCCACTGAGATCACCAAAGAATTTGCCTCTAACTTCAGTGGAAGTTGGGGATATAAAAAAGGAGTTTTAAATTAATAATGTGTATTGCCACAAACTGCCCACAGCTTCTCTGAGCAACAATCCACAGGCTAAGGTTTGGGGCATGAAATGAGCGAGTGCCGTCTTTGTGGTACGCAATTACTTCTAAAATCCTCAGATCCCAGGTTTTTGGACGTGAAGTGATCACATGAGTGGGTAAGGGCTGAGAGGGAAGCTGAAGCACTGATCAACCTCCTGCTATATTGTACCTGCAGCAATCTATTATACTGCCCATGCCCAAATTCAAAAGAGTCCCCTTGAGAGTTTTGGTAAAATTTGGCAGAAACCCTTATTTTAACTGATTGTTTTAAAAGGCCAAAAAGCTCTAAAAGGCCTAAATGCTCATACTGCCAATGAGCATTTACATCCAACCCCAATGTCTGTGACTGAGAAGGAAAGATAGTTTTACTCAGTATAAATTAATATCCTACCCGCCCCCCCGCCTTACAGATAATGGGAAAAAACTGTCAACTCCTATAAAGGACAACCATCATTATGCATTTCTAAGAAAAAAACACCAAAACAATTAACTTTAATTTCAAAATAACAGTCCAACTACTTTTTCCAAGTAAGTCTTTTAATTGGGTGAACAGAAGAAGCTTAGACTCAGCAAAATATCTTCCTCTCTCAAAATGAGTCAATCATAACTTTAAAATTAAATTACAGACACACTGTTAGAATGTCATATTTTAAAATAATATCATTAAGAGCTTTCACAATAAAACATACTCAAAATATCTTACTGTTATGTTAAGGATTTTATTTGTAGGATAATTCTTGAAAATGAAGTAATCTATTTCAGCTCCATAACAATTTAAATTTAAGTATCATCTTTAACAAGCATTCCCTTTTATGAAACTTAGAAATACCTGGCTTTAGAAAATACATTTTCCCCAGTAATGAGGCCAGAAAGTCTTTTACATATCTGGAGGAGACCAAAGTGGTAGAGCATTTAAATAGTAGTTTAATAAAAAGTAAAATATTTTCTTTTGTTAGAATGAAGAGAAAACTGTGATCAACTGCTCTGCAAATTGTAGCCTCTCTCAAGATTAATTTTAAGCTCTTGCTGGAAAAGGATGAACCTAAGTAAAACTCTTATCCATGTGCTTAACTGCTTTGGTGAACCAAAGATATGACAATGTCTACCTTTTAAAATGAATAAAAAAGCCTAGTTGTATATAAAACTGTTTTAGTTTCACTGATTTCAACAGAAACCTCACAATATACAAAAGTAAATGTGTGTAAGCCTTCTGAATCAGGGTATAAAAGTCTGCACAAAAAAAAATCTATAAGAATATTTGAATCCTATTAGTATGATTCCTATATATAACAAATCAGTTTGTTAAGAAGATTATGGTCCACTGAATAGGGCTCTAGATAGGACTAGGGAAAGTGGATTCTATTTCTGTCTCTGACACTGAATTGCTGGGTGAGTCTGATAAAGCCATACTGCCTTTCAGCACCTGTTTCATTTTTCCACCTCTGTCTATTTAGAATAAAAGCATGTTGAAGCAGGGACCAACTCTTAATATTTATTTGCATGGTACCTAGCACTGTTATGGTTTTAGGCTCTTGTAACACAAATATAAATCATGTTTTAATGTGAATATTTAACATGTATACCATTTCAAGCACATGACAAAGAGACCTTATACAGCGAGCACTTAACACAACAAAAATAATTAGAAAAGAGATCTGGGCAATAAATTGGACAGTTACTGAAGTTTCAGATACAAAGCAGGAGAAATAAAACACACATGTGCTTAAAAAATAAGAAACTTTAAGAGTCTGCCAGAATCCAATGTTTCCACGTTCGAACTATTTTCCTCTTAAGATGCATCTTCCGCCTCCTCACTGACATGTCTTTTTCTTTCCTTTCACTGCATTCAAATAAAGGCATAACTCAGTAAATTTTGACTGGGAAGAAAGGAAATCTCCCTTATCAAGAAAACACATTTGAGTCAATCAAAATATTTGATTTATACCACTACTTTGCTGGCATTTGCTTGGCATGTGATAACATTTACACTCTTAGCCACTATCACTTCAATCTGCCTTTCAAATTTTGAAGTAGTCTGTCTTGATGCACCAATTCTACATCAGACTTCACAAGTTTGTTTACAGACTATTCCAACTTTCCCAACTTTTTACAGACTATTCTAACTTTTCTCTAAGTCTAACCTGCATAAAATGAACTGCTCCAAACAGGAGATTTTACCACACCTTTAACTCACCTATGAAATATGAACTTTCATTTCTACCTAGGAGAACATTTACAATCTTTTCTCCTATGCCTGAAGAAGGATACTTGCGCCTGGAAATTTGTTTTGCAAAAATTTAGTTGATCTAATAAAAGAGATCACATCTACCACAAGTTCTGATTCCAAGTCAAAGCAGCACATTCATCTGTTGAAATATGCTTGGCTTCTAGGGATATTCTTGGCAGAAATTCTTTTAAAATGCTTACATAACGATTTCTTTGCCTTTGTCTTCCTAAGTAGGGACCAGAACAGCCACCTCCCCGGGGGAGGCACACCTGGGCCATTGGTTAGCGAGGATTTAGTTAGGGAGCTTCTGGAGGGGTTGGACATATTCAAGTCAGCCAGTCCGGATGATCTCCACCCTAGAGTTCTAAAGGAACTGGCCGAGGTCATTGCAAGTCCCCCGGCACGGCTTTACGAGCACTTGTGGTGCTCTGGTAAGGTACTGGAGGACTGGAAGAGGGCCAACATGGTTCCCATCTTCAAAAAAGGCAGGAAGGAGGACCCGGGAAACTATAGGCCGGTTAGTCTTACCTCAATCCTAGGCAAGCTGTTCAAGAAAATTATGCTGGCACACATCCAGGAGAGGCCAGCAGGGGACTGCATGCTTAGGGGCAACCAACACGGGTTCATCAGTGGCAGGTCCTGTCAGACCAACCTGGTGGCCTTTTACGATCAGATCACCAGATCATTAGATGCAGGGGTAGCAGTGGATATAGTCTTCCTGGACTCCTGGAAGACTTTTGACACTGCCTCTCACCCCATTCTCATTAAGAAACTGGAGGGCTGTGGTGTAGACACCCACACAGTCAAATGGGTCGCCAACTGGCTGGAGGGCCGCACCCAGAGGGTGGTAGTAGATGGGTCCTTCTCAACCTGGAAGGACATGAGCAGTGGGGTTCCACAGGGCTCAGTCCTTGGGCCTGCACTGTTCAACATCTTTATCAGTGAGGGGGTAAAAAGCACCCTGTTCAAATTTGCTGATGACACTAAGATGTGGGGGGACGTGGGCACACTGGAAGGATGCAACAGGCTACAATCAGACCTGGACAGGTTACAAAGGTGGGCGGACGAGAATAGGATGGGTTTCAACACAGACAAGTGCAAGGTCATGCACCTCGGGAGGAACAACCGGCACCATACCTACAGGTTAGGGAACTCCTCTCTTGTCAGCACGGAGACGGAAAAGGATCTTGGGGTCATCACTGACTCCAAGATGAACATGGGCCGGCAGTGTGGGGATGCAGTCAGGAAGGCCAACCGCACCTTGCCATGCATCCACAGATGCATCTCGAGCAGGTCCAAAGAGGTGATCCTCCCCCTCTATGCAGCACTGGTCAGGCCACAACTGGAGTACTGCGTCCAGTTCTGCGCACCACACTTCAAGAGGGATGTCGACAGCATGGAGAGGGTCCAGAGGAGGGCCACTCATATGATCAAGGGACAACAGGGCAGCCCTTATGAGGACAGGCTATGGGACCTGAACCTGTTCAGCCTCCAAAAGAGAACGCTGGGGGGGGGGGGGGAATCTTGTGGCCTGTTATAAACTAGTCAGGGGGGATCAGCAGGCATTGGGGCACTGTTCCCCCAAGCACCCCTAGGAGTGACCAGGAATAACGGTCACAAGCTGGCAGAGGGTAGGTTTAGGTTAGATATCAGGAGGCGCTACTTCACAGTCAGGGCGGCTAGGGTCTGGAAACAACTTCCAAGAGAAGTGGTGCAGGCTCCTACCCTGGCGGTGTTTAAGAGGAGGTTAGATGAACATCTTGGTGGGGTCGTTTGACCCTAGTATTCTTTCCTGCCATGGCAGGGGGTCAGACTAGATGATCTGCTCAGGTCCCTTCCGACCCTAGAAACTATGAAACTATATTTGATTCCACTGATACAACCTGCAGAAACATGCAGGTAACAGATATCTTCATACAGTTTCCATCCTTTCAGGTTGTCCCCAGCCCTCCTAACCACTTTCACTGCTCTCCTTTGGACTCTCTCCAGTTTGTCCACATCCTTTGTGTAGTGGGGGGGGGACAAAACTGAACACAGTACTCCAGATATGGCTTTAGCAGTAAATAGAGGGAAAGAATCACTTCCCTTGAAAAATTGTACCCAAGATGGAAAGAAAAAATAAGGAGACAATCAAGCCAAGAGGCTCAAATTTACATATTAACATAATCAAATATGCTATTTGGAACATCTCTTAAAGCTCCAGCTTTCAAATTCCTTTTTAAATGAGAATTTAAGTTTTCAGTTAAAAAGTGCATTTCTGGTCCTTATGGCAAGAGGAAAGAAGTTGAAATAATTTTTAGGGTTCATAAAAGAGAAAGCAAATAAATTCAAAATATATTGCTTTTAAATCTACTTTTTTAAAAACACGTGGTTGGCATTTCTAAAAGGTAGAAAGAATCGGAAAGGTTCCATAACTTAGGGAAGGAGAAAGAAAAAAAAAAGCCAAATGAATTAATGTTAACCTATACCATTAGAGAGAATAAGATACATTTTCACAGATAAGTATATTAACAGAAAAATTATACTGAAATGATGATTGAGGGAATCCTTCTGTCAGTAACATATGAATTTTGGTTAATTTTATTAAATGGCTGTATAGTTGTACTTTTAAATGCCTAAACATTTAGTTTGAATGATGAGGTTACCAATACATTTTGCCCACACCACTTGGAAAAAACATTAAAAAGTAAGTATCACCACAAACCTTAAAAACAGCAGAACAAAGTGAAAGTAATGACACTGAGGAACAAAGGGACATACTTTCATAGAAAAATGACCTTCTGGAAAATAGGACTAGCTGGGGAAGGAGGCAACAGCCCGTAGAAGTGATATTGCATGAGTAAGAAGAGGGGATCCTGGATAAACACACTTCAACTGTCACATGACATTGATAAGCTGAATCAAAGCTCCAATAAGGCCAGTAAGAACATTGGAGGGAGACAGTGTCAAAAGCCTTGTTAAAGTCAAGGTATACCACATTCACAGAGCCTGTCACCTTGTCATAGCAGGAAATAAGGTTTGTCAGGAAGAGTTGCTCCTGATGAATCCATGCTGGCTTTTCCTGATCACCTTATTCTCCTCTAGGTGCTTCACAATATATACCTTGAGGTCATGGTCCATGACCTTTCCAGGTATCGAGCTCAGGCTGACTGATCTGTAATTCTCCAGATCCTCCTTCTTCCCTTTCTTAAAAATGGGCACCATATTTGCCCTTTTCCAATTATCCAGGACCTCACCCAACCTCTAAACGTTCTAAAGATAGCCAGTGCCTCTGAAATTACTGCAGCCAATTCCTTCAGTACCCTACGGTGCATCCTATCAGGTCCTGCTGACTTGAAAACATCTAGCTCTAACTAATGGCTAACCTGTCCTTCTACTACTCTATGCTGATCCACTCCTTTGCTGCCAATTGCACCCATCATCTGGTAGTTGCTCCCATTTGTGAAGACTGAAGTTAAAAAAAAAAACAAAAAAACTTTAGCGTTCTCTGCATCATCCATAACTAGACTGCTTTCTGCATTACAAAACCGATAGTTTCTCTGGTCTCCTTGTTGAACTTGACATACTTGTAGAATCCTTTTTTATATCCTTTTATGTCCCTTGCTAGTGCATTTCAAATCAAGCCTTGGTCTCAGTAGATGTGTGTGATACTCTTATACTCTTCCCTAGTACTATGCCCAATTTTCCACTTTTTATAAGACTACTTTTGAGTTTCAACTCATTGAAAAGACTTGCTGTCTAGCCAGGCTCATCTCCTGT
Organism: Crocodylus siamensis; assembly: GCF_052110815.1. Taxonomy (NCBI): domain Eukaryota; kingdom Metazoa; phylum Chordata; order Crocodylia; family Crocodylidae; genus Crocodylus; species Crocodylus siamensis. The sequence continues at coordinate 73,679,125 of NC_143396.1, read as the reverse complement.
TGAACTTCCCATTCTTCTGTCACATTGGGACAGATTGCTTCTATGCCTTAATAGGTACAGCCAGCTCCCCTAGGCTCCTTTTCCTGCACAAAGACTTGCCTTCCAGGGAATCCTGCCCACCAGTTTCCTTAGTCTGCTGAAGACTGCTTTTCTGATATCCAGTGTCTTTATTATGTCCTTCCATCCTCCCTCTAGGATTTTGAATTCTTGTCATTTCATGTCAATGTCACCCAAGTTACCTTCCACTTTAATATTCTCAACCAATTCCTCCCTATTTGTGAACAGCAGTCGAGAAGAGTTTCCACCCTAGTTTGCCTCTACCATCTGTATCAGAAAGTAATCTCCAGTGCACTCCAAGATTTGTTTGGACAGCCTGTGCACTCCTATGTTTACCTCCCAGCAGATGCCCTTATAACTGAAGCCCTATGAAGTCTGAAGTACTATAAAAAATAATACTTGCTTACCTACTTTCCCAGAGATGTAGGGAGAGTTCCTGAATAGTTTTTAAAGTCGTCTTCTATATACAGTGTATGCCAAGTATTCAGAAATCTTATGAACAATATTTTATAAGAAACATAAGTGAAGTTTGAACATGAAAGAATAAATAATGCTTACAGAGAAATTGTAAAACACTCTTCCCCCCCGCCATTTCCTTTGTACAGAAACATAGGTAATGATATGATTTAAACACTCTTGCGGGTATGCTTCCTATAGAATCAGTAAGCCACTCAGACTTGGAGAAACACTACACTAAATTCAGCTGGATTTCTTTCAGCAAGAAAGCACTGCTCTGTTTTGCTTCAGATTTAAATCTTAATAGCAGGAATATTTGAAGCAAGGAAGATGCCGATTAGTCATTTAAACAGCTACTATGAACTACCAGTAATCTTCCAATTAACCTGTTTATTCTTCTTGATAATTACGTTTGCTAAATATAAAAGCCCTTGGTTTTTAATTAATGTAATTAATTTAATGTAATTAAATGAAACATTATGAAAGAATATAATGAGAGTATGTAGACAATGAAGGAAATGCACCAGATGTTAAAATTCCACGGGAACTGAAGGCAAGACTGGACTGGTATAAAAAGTTAAGTTAACACACTGTAATGTGTTTAGTTTGCTTTCTTTAAAAATTCATATCTGTGGGTAAAACCAAACACAGAACTTATAGAAAGTGAACAATTTACACTAAACAGTTATGCTTTTGTTATGTTATGGCAGCTTTTGCAAATTATTCAGACGGAAGCAGTGGGCTTGAGGGCCAAAAAGTAATCAGTCTTTAATTTCTAATTTAAGGGAAAAGCTTGACGGAACCTATTACAATATTCTGGGTTTATTTAAAACTGTCTACTATCCTATCATTGATAAATTAGAGATTAAACCACAGACCTGTTTCAGAATAACTACAAACACACAGAACCCCAAGAAAAAACAAGATTGTGTCTCTACCAGCTCTGAAATAGAAATTAAACTAAGACACACTTCTCCTATGCTAGGAAGAGTGTCCGGCAATTGACTTCCTAGACAGGATCAGAAGGCAGAATGTGTCTTATAATAAAACCTGTTTAAGAAAAATCACAAGTAATAGATTGAGGACAGGACTGGAATCATCAGACCTGATTTATACTGTCAGTTGAGTACACACTGTGTTACCAAGGGCAAATTACATTTAACTTTTTGATTTAATGCAGACATATATGTACAGTTAAAATTTGGGAATTTATACATAAACAAAAATAGAAACATAAAAGTTAGGATGTTGGATGCATCTAACTCAGTTGTTGTCAGGATTTAAATAAGAAGATAGCAGGATCCTGGACCAAACCAAGGAGAGCAATTTATTCAAAAGGCCCTTTCCAATTACAAAGAATTCAGATGCTAGGGGAAAGAAAAAAGATGAAAGAACATCAAGGCTGGGGCAAAGGGAACAGGAAGCTGATCCAATAACATTACAAGTGTTCTGTCCCATTGAAATATATTATGAATAATATATTCATGGTAACACAGTGTGTACTCAACCGACAGTATAAGTCAGGTCTGATGAGTCCAGTCCTGTGCTCAATCTATTACTTGTGATTTTTCTTAAACAGTCATATGAATAAAATTAGGCATATGCTTCAGCCTTTGTAGGACTGGGTTACAAGAGATGAAGATAAGCATAAATGCATGTGAAATAATGAAAGGGAAGAGATGGAATTGACACCCAGGTTCTTAGCAGTGGCGACAAAAGGACAGTATATTATTATCACTCTTACACTAGTGCAAGGTGATGTATAAAGATAAGAAGCCATTATACTTTGCTAAATTCATTAAACAGTAACAGCTGTGGCTAGGTGAATATAGTCTTTCACATATCTACAGCAGATAAACTATGCATAGTTCACTCTGTGTGGTCTTTTGTAGATGCCCTTAAAACTGCAGGATCAATTTTCTCAGACGAAACACTAAACACTCTGTAACAGGAGAGATTTGCCCTGGAATCTTTGCCCCCCTCTCCCAATAATGTGCAGTTGCTGCCTACTATCACACAACATTTCAGCACTTAAGTCTGATACATGGATTCTGAAGTGTTTAGGGGTCTTTTTAGAAAAAGTAAAAGTATAAATTGCAATACAGTCCAGAATTTAGGTTTATAGTTTTAAAGAATTTTATATTCTTGTGTTATTTTAACAGCCAGACAGTCCAGGAAAGCAAACAATAAAATTTAGACAAGAACAAGAATTTATTACTCTGTACAGACTTCTACACATGTCCTCTAAGTTAAAGAGTTGACTAGAAAGATTTGAGACCTTGACATTAAAAAAAAAAAAAAAAAAAAAAATCATGAAAATGTTTTCACTTATATTTCTGTTTTCTAACATGTTCCAACTACTATACTAAATACTTTGTATCTTTGTAGTCTATTTTCTCATTGCTTACTGAATGGGGGAGCCAACCTAGTGACAGAGGATGCAGAAGAGGCTGAAGTACTCAATGCCTTTTCTACCTCAGTCTTCATAGGCAAGGTCAGCTCCCACATTACTACACCTGGCAGCACAGTTTGAGGAGGAGGTGAGCAGCCAACAGTGGTGAAAAAACAGGTTAGGGACTATTTAGAAAAAGCTGGACATGTACAAGTCCATGGGGCCAGATGGGATGCAACTGAGGGTGCTGAGGGAGTTGGCTGATGCAATTGCAGGGCAACTAGCCATTATCTTTGAAAACCCATGGTGATTGGGAGAGGTTCTGGGCTATTCAAAAAACGCAAAGATAGTGCCCATACTTAAAAAAGGGAAAAAGGAAGATACAGGGAACCATAGATCAGCCTCACCTCAGTCCCTGGAAAAATCATGGAGCAGATCCTCAAGGAACACATTTCTAGATACTTGAAGGAGAAGAAGGTGATTAGGAACAGTCAGGATGGATTCACCAGGGGAAAGTCATGCCTGACCAACCTGATTGCCTTCTATGATGAGATGACTAGCTCTGTGGATGCGGGGGGAAGGGGCGGGTGGGACGGGGGTGGGGGACGGACCAATGGATGTGGTATGCCTTCATTTGAACAAGGCTTTTGATATAGACTCTCACAACATTCTCTAAAGCAAGCTAAGGAAGTAAAGGCTGGATGAATGAACTGTAAGGTGGATAAAAAAACTGGCTGGAGCATCAGGCTCAGAGGGTAGTAATCAATGGCTTGATGTCTAGTTGGCAAATGGTAACAAGTGGAGGGCTCCAGAGGTCGATCCTGGGGTCAATTTTGTTCAATATCTTTTATCATCAATGACCTGGAAGATGGTATACAGTGCATCCTCAGCAAGTCTGCAGATGGCACCAAGCTAGGAGAAGTAGTAGATATCCTGGAGGCAGGGCTAGATTCACTGACCTAGACAAATTGGAGGATTGGGCCAAAAGGAATCTCATGAAGTTCAGTAAGGACAAGTGCAAAGTGCTGCACTTAGGACAGAACAATCCCATGCACCAGTACAAGTCGGGGGCTGACTGGCTGGACAGCAGCTCTGCAGAAAAAGACCTGGGGGTAACAGTGGACAAGAAGCTGAACAGTGTGCCCTTGTTGCCAAGAAGGCTAATGGTATACTGGGCTGCATTGGTAGGAGTGTTGCCAGGAGGTCAAGGGAAGTGATTATTCCCCTCTATTCAGCACTGGTGAGGCCACATCTGTAGTACTTTATTCAGTTTTGGGTCCCCCCCCCCCCCACTACAGAAAGGCTGTGGACAAATTGGAGAGAATCCAGTGGAGGGCAATGGAAATGGTGAGGGGGCTGGGGCACATGACTTATGAGGAAAGACAGAGAGAACTGGGTCTATTTAATGTGGAGAACAGAAACTGAGAAGGGATTCAATAGCAGCCTTCATCTACCTCAAATGGGGTTCAAAAGAGGACGGAGCTAGACTGTTCTCTGTGGTGAACAAGACAAAACAAGGAGCAATGGTCTGAAGTTTCAGCAAGGGAAGTTTAGATTAGGTATTAGAAAGAATTTTCTCACTAGCAGGGTAGTAAAACACTGGAACAGGTTACCCGGAAAGATTGTGGACTCTCCATTATTGGAGGTTTTTAAAGCCCAGCTAGACAAAGCCTTGACTAGGATGATCTAGCTGGGGATGGTCCTGTTTTGAGCAAAGGGTTGAACTAGACAACATCCCGAGGTCCCTTCCAATCCTAATTTTCTATGATTATAGAATTCTATGATCTATCTATAGTCCACATTTATTTTTCCTACAAGTTTGATCTATTGACAACCCCTATCAATCAAATGATTGCGTGCTTCTTTTTATTTGACAGAATGCTTTAAACCCAACAAAGATCTCAAATTACATTTCATAACAAAATAGTAAATATAGAAGTCAGCTGACATTAATCAAGTGCATATTTTGGAAAAGTTGGGCACAGTGAAGATATAAAAGGAAATAAGAACCCAAACCCCAAAGAAAATACTGCATTCTGTGGTTAAGCCTAAACTAAATAATAATAATAATAAGTTTCAAAAACAACACATTAAAATACAATTAAATGTACGAGTAAAGGAAAGTCCATATTACAACTCTGACGCCAATCTGAATTCTTTCTGTGATTACTGAATAAAAAACAAGTTGTTAAAAATAAAGTTTATGATATATGTTAAAATATCTATGAATATGAACAGATCACTATCATTCTGTCAGCTTACTGGTAACCATGAAAAATGCAATGTTTAGGAAAGCTGTGAAAATAGATATACAGTGGTTTCCTGTCCTTTCACTTCATTGCCTTTTCTCTTTCTTATCCTCTCTCAGGCTCTTACCTTATTCTTAAATCATCATCAAGTGATGGTACTTAAACATTAGGCAGAATTATAATATTTAGCATCTATTGCTTTGTCTGAGGACAAAAACTCCTTATGTTTAAACAACATCTTTTCAGAATTTTCAAATTTACCAATGGGGATATGAATGACGGCAAGTGGCACTGGAGAAAATTGTTTGGGTAACAAACACACTATTCCATTAAAAAAAAAAAAAAAGTTGTCAGAAGACTCTTAAATGCTGCCAAGTCAAAAAATCCCATTTTAGGAAATGCCAGAATAAAAGGTTGCCAATACAACCATCATTCTGCCCTGTTGTACAAACAAGCAAGCAATACATCCATAGGATCAAAGGCCTCACATAAACTAATCAAGGTAATAGGACAAGAAACCGTAGTCCCTGTTTAAAACTTACTTAACATAGTCTGTGGGTGATTTCTTGTCTTGCACTTTTCCATTCAAGTTGTTTTCTTAAAAGAACAGCCACCTGGAGGTCAGCGATGGAACGCCCAGGAAGATTATTGCCACAGAACTTTGCGTCTTTCTGGAGCTCCTGTCACAAGTGTTCATTCATCCTTACTCATAGGGATAGGCCCATCTCTCCAATGTAGACTGTATTGGGGCACCATAAGCAGGTGATGTAGTATATGACATTGGTAGAGGTGCAGGAAAATGAACCTTGAATGTTATACTCCATGTTATTCAGTCCAGTGATGACATGGTCTGTATTCACGAAGGGTCACAGATCCCCTCCCCGATCTGTTGCAAGGTCTGGTATCTCTGTAAGAATGGAGTTAGGCATGCTGCTTGAGAGATGTTGTTTGAGATTAGGGGGGAAGTGGAAAGAAGTTGCCAGCAAACCACAATAAGTTTGCTCCTATGGCTTCCTTAAGATATTGAGTCCTTTTCCAGGAGACACTGGAGGTCATTGATGTTGTGTACAAGATGTTCAAGCTGGGGGCTATAAGTGACAACCAGAGGAACTATTTCGTTCTTGCCCAAAGATTGGTATTGTAGTAAGTCAGAGTAAAGTCTGAGCTTTCTTTTGTTGATTTGGATGGCTACCTTTGGCTTGTATTGTAACTGTAGGAATCCTTGCTCCAAATCCTTGAAGGTGTGCATCCCAGTCAGTGGGATCACAGCAGATACAGCTGTAATGTAGATCATAGCTCTAGATGATAGATCTAGTGGTGCACTTAAGATGAAAGCTAATGGCATCAGGGTAGCTGTGACAGTTGATTTCCAACACAAAGTGTTGCCATCTTTGCCCAGCAAATTAATTTCCTAGACATTACAGTGGTATATTCCAGAATTAGTTTGATGGAGGAGTTAAAATTGTTAAAGCCGTAATGAGACTTTTCTAGATTCCTTTCCATAGCCGGATCCAGACGTGCAGGCACATGCGATTCGTGGCATTACAAACCTCTTTGGAGTGCCACAAACTAAATGCCCAGCACATTAAAATGCACCCTGTGCTGCAAACTTGCAATGCAGGGGCAAAATATGCTACCAGTATATACTGGTAGCAAAAAAAAAAAAAAAAACCTGCGTAGAAAAAAGTGGCGTGGTACACATGAGAGAAACATGCACTGGCAGACATGGAGGCTGGGTCCTTCTAGGAGATGCTATGGTTGCTAGCCAAACCATCTCTGCTGCTTTAGCTGTCCCCCTGCTCCTCCAGCATGAGTTGCAAAGGAAGGGGGAAATACCCCTAAGTGGGGCAATCTGCCCTACACCAAACCACATGTGCAGGGGGTGTACTGCAGCAAAAAGCAGCAGCTCAAATTTGGTGCACAGAGTCATGCCATCAATGGTAGATAATATGGTGTTTGCTGGAAGCTTGTGAACGAAGCCCAGTTTCTTTAAGGAATCTGTGGTTTCTTTCAAACAGCTGGCAGCTCCAGCAATGCATGGGAATAAGATAAAATCAACAGAGCCAGAAACTTCCTTTGTGATGGTGCCAATGCCAGAGACAACAGGGTGCCCTGGGTTGCCAGGTTTTTGGCTCCTGTGTAATATTAGCTACCATGATGTCACATCTAGCTCTGTGATGATCTGCATGTCATTTCTTCTTTTTTTTCAGTTTACCTTTCAAGAAAAATGGAGAAATGACACATGCACAGCAAGTCAAAAACACACTGGTAAGATACACTGGAATCTTTAATTCTCATATTTCCTAACTTCATATGATTGATTCTGAACCTTAGTATCATGGGAGTTTTGTGGGTAATATATTCTGAATGATATTTTTTGAATACAGGAAGTAAGAGTATTCCTAGAAAAATACTACTGTATAGTCAGTTTGTTTAACAAATTCATGGAATATTTGTAAACATTTGAACTGATAATGAACAAAATGTTTGCATAATTTACAGCATGAGAAACTTTCTGATTAGGTAAAGGAATAACATTAATTTCTCATCTGTGATATTCTTTCTGCTTCTATTCAACTCGATTCACAGGAAAGTTCAGATTCTAGACTGCTCCATATAATGCAACAGGTGGAGATGAGTCAAGATAAAAACACATTCATGGACACAGCAGCAGCAGACAGCCTTTGGCAAAAGATTAGGCTAGCACTAAATCTATCAGGAATTTTAAAGGTATCAGAATTTGAAACAGAGCATCTATACTTTGTCACAGACTGAAGACAAGAATGACATTTTAATTTAAATCAAAAAAAGGACAAAAACAAGGAATCCTCCCACAAAGATCCAAAATAGAATAAGGAAATGAAGGTTCTGGGGGAATTACTTTTTTTTAAAGTTTACCCAAAATAAGTTCCACATAGCATGAAAATTCAATCACTTTTTGTCATCAATTAAATATGAAAATTGTACTTGCACACAGAAAAAGCATCAAAATGTTAACCATAACTTACTAGGCTGAGCAGGGCATGGCACCAATAGTATGCTTTCATTCTTCCCCCATATCACCTACAGTTCTGTATATGAGGACTTTGAGACTGCATGGATTACTGGGTAGGAAGAATTGACTACTAATTTATATTTCCTGTGTCTTGCTCTCTAGCAGACACCACAGAGGGTGTATAAGAGTTAATGCTGTTTCAAGATTATCTCACCAAGAAACCACCTAATAATTGCTACTGGAGTGAAAGATGTTCAACAAGTCTGCTCTCTGGGCTGGGCGGGGTTCTCTACTCCACAGCAGGGCTGGCCCTTCCCCTTTGCTCCCTAGCCAGAGCTCCAGCAGAAACTTACAAGCACAGAGCATCTGCTTGGCTTCTCTCTGCTGAGCAGGGATTATTCCCCCCTCCTTTCTGCCATACCCAGACACCTCAGCATTAGCTAGCAGACCACATGCTGGCTATGGTCCATGCTGTGGGAGATGACAGACAGACAGGCTTTTTGGAGTTAATCAACAGGTAGCTAGCTTACTGTCCTTCCTTGGAAGAACTGTTTAAGAAGAGCTCCATTAGTTAATGGAGAGAGGTTTTGTTTTCTTAACAGGCTGATAAACACTGAGTTAGGAGTGATAAACATGCCCTGCTGGGCTGTTTGAGGGGGGTGGGGGGAATAATCAGAGCATCTTGCCAGGGCCTGGCCACACTCTCTTTCAGCTCAGCTCGGTGGAAGGGAAGGGAGGGCTGCTATAGCACCTCCTGGCTTCTACCCGGAGCCACTGCAGGGATGCGCCTGCATTTCTGGGATGTTGCTCTGGTTACAAAACTGATTTAGCCTAGTCAGTTTAGACTAACCTGCAAAGATTGAATCAATTCAAGCACAGGCTTTTTGAATGTCTGTCCCTAGCCATGGAGAATAATTAGCATTACAGAAGTCTGGTGTGATGATATGTATGGTTGGAATACTGACATTGCAGGTTATATAGCCCATTTAGGAAGGATAAAATAGCTAAAAAAGATGTGTGTATGGGGATGGAATTCTGCATTAAAGACATTATTGCTTGTTTTAGAGCTACTGATGCCCCAGAATCACCATATCTTGAATACATATGGATCAATGTGCTAATTAACAAAGCCCTAGTGTGATGGAGCACAATTGGGGGTGCTCACCACCTAGTATGGGCTGCAGCAGGCTGCAGAAAAGTCTTCATGGAGGGCAGCCAGGAGATACCCCTGAGCAGTCATTTTAAGGGGGAAGGTGTGTAGCAGAGTACCACTGGGGTGCTCACCACTTAAGGGCTATTGCAGGCTCTGAGTGAGCCTGCTTTGTGAGAAGCAGAGAAAGCTTCCCCTAGGAACCATTTTAAGGGGGAAGGTGGGTGTCAGTGCATCTTTAGTGTCTGCCACTTTAAAGAAGACAGCAGAGAGCAAACAGGCACAGGCCAGCCACAATGAGGCAGCTATTTTAATATCCTGGCTTTCAAGGCTGGAGCAGCAGTTTGCTGCTAGCAGGTAAGGGAGCAACAACTGGCCGCACTGCTGCTCAGGGAACATTTTGGAAGTAAGGGCAGGAGCTATGGGGATGGCAGGAACCTCCTGGTCCTGGGTATGACTGGAAACTACACCCTGCCAGGAAAGGGTGGCCTGGTAGGATTCTGTGTGGCAAGGGACTCCCCAAGAAATGCCAGGCCAGTTATCTCCCTGGTGATAGGTGGGGAGGTGTACCTTAAAACCCGACCCCTCACCAGTCTGGTGGGTTACAACACTGGAGGGGAGCAGGAGTAGTCAGACTCAGGGAGGAGCACCTGAGCCTGTAGGGGTGTAAGACCTTGGAGAGTAGTGGGACCAGGCAGGCCCATGGAGCTGTAAGACCCCAGAGCCCCAGAGAAGGGACAAGTAGTACGCTGAGCCCCAGAGAAGGGGAATGAGTGTATTGAGGCCCTGTGAATAAAGGGAGGCTCAGGTAAGCCTTCAGGCACCTGGGACCACAAGTGGGCTTGAGGCCAAGATAGGTGGCAGAGAGGGAGCCACAAGTGAAAGGGGCAAGTCACTAGCCCCAAATTGAGAACAACCGAGCTGTGTTACCTGATGAGGGGCCAGTGGCAGAGTTAGCACAGTGTTCGGTTAATTGCCTGGCTACTGCAGAGATGAGGGTCACAGGAGAGGCCCAAAAGGCTGTGCCAGGGCTGGCCAAAGAATACAAAGACAAATCTGATGGCCTATATGGTCGCTTGATGGAGCAGGGCAAAATGAATGTGGTCCAGTAAGAAGCATGAGTGAAAGAGCCCTGGTGAGAGCATGCAGAGTGGTAGAGGCCCCAGTGAGAGGGGGGCAGTATGTGTGAGGCCCTGAACAGGGCAGCATGAGAGAGGCTTAACACTGTGCTGAGTTGGGCCAGTCCTCAGGCTGGAGCATAGCACAACTCACGGATACGTCTGCGAGAAATGGGATATGATGAAGGGGAGGTCGGAGTTGCGAGTTTACCACTGGTGAACAGCAGGTTGCTCAAAGGGCAGCCTCCCACCTAGTACAATTTTAATTATTTAGCAACAAGGTGTGGCAGGAAAGTAAGGCAGGCAGCATGGCCAAAGACAGGTGTGCAGGCGGACACTGTGACCGGGCTTGGGAGTTTGCCCCGTCACACCTAGAAAGGGTAGTTGTTAAACTTTCGAGGCATCAGAGAATAGAATGACTTAATCCTTAACAACCTGTACATAATATGCAGAAAAAAAGGAAAAATGCATTGTTATGGTGGGCTTCACTGTGGGAAATATACTGGCCTACTACTGGTTGCCTTATGCTGAACGTCTGTCCCTAGTCTAGAAACCTGTGTTTTAGTACAGAAAGGAGGTGAAACAGTATTACTTACACAGATGTGCTTTCTGTTTCTACATATAAACGTTTTTCCTCTCCCTTTACTCTGAACAATTGTGGCACCTTGAACAATCCCAAATACAATCCCCATGGCAATTTCAATTGTATTTCTTTGGAGACTGAAAAGATTCAATTTACTCAGTAAGTAAATTTCCTAGACCCATACCCAAACATAAGCGATAGAATAAAATGTATGGAATTACCTGTCAAAATGGAAAGCATTCCAAATAAACCATCTCATTAAAAGCTTGTTCCACAGAAAAAATTACCAAAACAATGATAATACTATAGCGGTGTATACTCTCACATGGATAACTTATTCCAGAATAAGCATACCTCAGCTGAGCCTATATTGTTTGGAAGACTGGAAGACTAAAATAAGAAAATACATGATTATTCTGGAAAAAGTATGTTCACAGAGGAAGATATACTACCATAACTATAGCAGTATAATTATACCAGAATTACTATGTTGGTAAGTTTTCATCCCCTGGAGACACGTCACAAAATAGTTTTGATTTTTAAAAGGATGCTAGTAAGTGTCTATGAACAATATTGTTAGCATCCCAGTGATTTAAAACATTTTTTCCACACCCACAGGTGGAAGCCTAAGCTGTAGCACCACTCAGCAGCTGGCCAATGCTCCAGCTCAGCCTGAGTCTTCCTATGAGATTCCCAATGAGAGCTACAAGCCCTTGAAGAGAAGGCTATAAAATCCTACCACTTTCTCTAAAGCGGGGGTGTCTGCTCGACTGATCCTGAGGGCTGGATGAACGGCATGGGTCTAGCTTTGTGAGCAAGACTGGGCCATAGAACTTACTCTCATGCAGTGCTCACTCCAGCCAGTCCAGGACCTGGCAGAAAGAGGCTTGACATCCCGGGCATTTGGCAAGAGCCACAGTCCTGGAGCCCCAGCCACATTGTGGGAAGCCCAACACAATAATTTATTCCCACGGCCATAGGTGTGACACCCCTGCTCTAAAGCTTTCTTCTAGCAACAGTGTTAACAGGTGTTGCTGTCCCGTACCCTCTAGCCTTGTTCCTATCTTGGACTGCCTGGCCTTGATCAGCAGATGCCCTGACCACAAACTTGTTTCAACCCTTGGCTTGACACCATGGCAACGAGATGGATACCTGACTTTGACCTCTGCTACCGAACTTCTGGTAAAACCTTAACTTTGATCTGCACATGCCAGGCCCTACTTTTTTCTGATTTCTTCTTCTCTGGGTCCTGCTTTCCAAGTTTGTGATTTCATGCTTGTTCCTGGCTTGTTCCTGTTAACCCCTCTCTGCCCCGAGTGCCTTGCTGGCTCCTGGTCTAGTTTGGCAATAAATGTACACTGAAAATAGATTTCTAGCTAGCTTTTGTATATTAACGATTACAAAAAAAAAAAATGAATATTTTCAATGTTCTTCCTAAAATTTCTCCATAGCACTCAACTGCCAGGTTTAGAAGATTGGGCTAAGCTAAGTAGTCAAATGTACACACTGATAAGACATGAAGTCCATACACTAAATTCCTCTACACTGTACTGTACTGTAATTTATAAATGGGAAGGGGAAACCTCCATTCAGACTAAACCAGTCAGTAACTGAACATACTTTACTGGGCATCAATCAGCAATACAGTCCGTTTTATAGTTCCACTGTTAAGCTTTTAACTTAAAATAAGTAGATACAAATAAGATTCACAAAGGAGACTGCAAAGCACAGTTGCAGTCAGAGTACCTATGTCCTTTTCTTCCAGTGATCTTCTCTAGGTTGTCAGAGGTATGGTCATTTGCATGGAACACAACACCTGTCAGCGAGAAATGCCTAAAGTCACCCCAACCATCTGCTGGTAGTGTTGAATGCTAGATAGATGATATAGTGGTATGAGGGCAAATCCTTTAGAACAACTCCTGGGAAAACCGCTGAACTTGCCTGAATGCTACAGCATGAGGGATCGTATTTAAACATCTGAAAAAACTGCTCACCAGGGCACCAGTGCTGAAGTACTTGAGCGCAGCGATAGATACCAGTCCTACTGGGTTTGGGGCTGTACTGTTGCAGAAAGGAGCTCCTGTTGTTTATGCATCTAAAACTGAAAATTTTGGTTCCCACAAAGTTCCTACTGTCACGCGAGGCAGGATTTTGTGGATCACTTTTTTGACCCAAGTTGCAGTTTAGGCACTTAAATCCTTTTTTGGATCTGGTCCAGGGTGCCCTAAGAAATGCTAGACAGGAGAAAGATCTGCACTCAGACATTAAAGCAGTGGCCAGGGGTGATTCTGAACCTCTTATTCCTCTCTCCCTCCCCCAATCCCTAGGCTCACTCAGGGGAAGCTACGAGCAGGCTCTTAACATTTTAAAATGAATTAAGATCTGGTTACTCAGTAACGAGACATAAGCAAACATGAAACTGTTCTACCATGTAAGTTAACCTTCCCAAAGTTACCCTTCTTTCAGGGAAAGACAATTCTCTTCAAGGTTTATGGAAACAGTTGTTGGAAATTGATTATAATACTAAGGTAAAAGCTTTATATTTATTTATTTTAACGACTCTTATCTAGATGATTTTCTTTCTATAAAATGAATTTTCTTTTTGCTTCTAAATTTTCTATGTGCATAATTTAAAAATTCAGGATACAATTAAAATGCATGTAAGAAGAACACTGCAAATTTAAACATTTAAATTTTCACTTAATTCCTTATACAAAACACCGATAAAATCTCATTGAGGGTGTCTTTGACATTGATAACTCAAAATAAGAGGTAAAATGAAAAGTGATATTCAAATTACAGTAGTGGCTGCATCAAGATTGAATCTACTATGCAAAATTTGCTATTCTAATGAAGCTTTGCTTCAATTTGAAAATTCAGTAAGAGGACAGAATTGTCAATCAAGCTGCAAAGAATTATTTGGTAAGTGTATTGTTTATCTTCCACAGACAGTTACTGTACTATGGATTTAAGCATAAGTAGTAGACCTGCAAATGTATACAAACCTATTATCACCTCCACTGGCTTTGTTGATACAGTATATAAAAGAAAAAGATGTATTCTTCATATGAAAAAATAGAATTAAAAAAGCACACGAAGTATTCTAAAAAGTATTATCCAAATCCTAGCAAGCATGAAATTACAATGAGATATAGAATAATAGAAAGAATCATAGAAAATGCAGGTTGGAAGGGACCTCAGGAGGTCATCTAGTCCAAACCCCTGCTCAAGAGCAGGTTAATAAAAACTGCAAACCAGAATGCAAATACTTTCTTGGATTTCAGTGAAACTTACTTTGGTATCATCACAGTTCCTATGAGACACAAGCCACACCACAGAAATTTGGTTGAAGCAGTAGTCTTTAATCAAGCGAGGCCAATGTCTATAATAGAGTGATGTAAATCAGGGCTGTGGTGAATTTTCAGAACTGTGTTGAAGAATTTACACAGCCTCTCCTACTTACTATTGCTGATGAATATGAGAGCATATTTTGAACGAGCATGCACAAGCATGATAATTTCAAGACTGCCTAGTTAATTCGGATTGTCCACAACAACATACCTTGAAGGGATCTGTATTTCAGAAAGTGTGCCTGGAAGGTGTCTCAAGAATGATATCCACAAAATGAAGCAATCAAAAAAATTACTGATCATTTTTTAATGTTTAAGCACACATTTACTTAAATGTAGACGTCGTTAAAAAAAATCTGATAAAGTATGCTTTTTTTTTTTTTACCCAAATTTGTTTTAAACAGTGCTCAGATACATTCGTTAAAGTGAAATTTCTGTAGATAGTATTCTTCACCATCCATTTCTGTGTCGGCCATTTTTGTACAAGTATTAGAACTTCTAAATAATTATTTGCTGCTATTTGAAAAGCAACAATAAAAAATATTTTGATTTACATTCTAGATACTGGCAAGTTAACAATTTTTTTTCCTACGTTGCTCTAATGGTTTTCAGATTGGTATGTTCTAGGTTACAACTTATACCACTGAGAAAAATTCTTAAGATGGCAAACAAAAATAAAGCCTAATGACAGCGTTTATTCTTCAATTACTACATATGAAAATAGTGACAAATATATTTGTTAGATTTCTTACTATTACAACATCTAAAATGCAATAATTATTTGGGGAGGAAATCTGCAAGATCAATCCTGACTATATCAGGAGTATCTGCAGAAATTTAAGCAAAAACTCTGCAGGAAATGTTATTCTTAGTTCTGTAGAGAAATATCTGGGATTTGGAGATTTTCAGTTGTCTTTTCACTATTACTGCTTTCACCAAACACTCTCTATATTAATATAATCAACTGAACAAGATTTCAGTAATAAAACTATGTATTCTATTATAAATGAATCCAGAATCCTTCTGGATCCTTCTGTAATGGCCAAACACACTCAAGTAAGGAAAAACATATAGTGTGGAACCCTTACCTGCCTCTCTAGAGATGGGGAGGGGAGGGCAAACTGCCAGCGGGCCAAGTGGTCCTTGAGCTGCACTGGGGGGGAAGGGGGAAGACAGGGAATGGGGAGGAGTGGCCGCTGCTTCCCTCCATGGCAGCACCCCCAGGCAGCACCTGCCTACAAGCACCCAGCCCTAGAGGTCCTAGAGAGTACTGCAGCTGTGGAAGGAAGCACTGCACCCCCATGCAGCTCAGGCAGGCTCCTGGGAGAAAAATGAAGCCTGCTGGTTTGTTTTTTCCTTCAGTGGAGCCTGTCTGCACAGGCTGCACAGCCCCTGAGATGCACGGGGCCCGGTGCTTCCCTCCTCAGCAAACTAAACCACCTTGGAGATGTTTTATTTTGCTGCATCCCAAAGTCACTTAATGCATATTACGCCTCCCACATGCAAACAGCTGCACCATTAAAGCAGTGCAAAAGGGCATCAAACTGCTTTAAAAGTCAATTTTGTGGCATGTACAAATGGCCTACGACTCCACAAATGCAAGGACCTATATTAATAAATTATATTGGAGAATCAGGACCTAAACTTCATTGTATTTAACTTTTTTCTTCCCCCAAACTCCTAATTTGTTATAAAATTATTTGGTGATAAAAAATTGCTAAATTCTAATTTATCTTGATTTTCCCCTCAATTAAAGAAATATTTGTCAAAGCCTCTCTACTAACTTACATCAGACTGTCACATTAAAATTAAGGCCCTACATTAGAAAAGATTAAAACACGAGTTAGGGATGTGTGATTAGCAAAAACGACAAAGTAGGTTACTGATCTTATAGTCGCTGCCATGCTCCCACAAATGATACAGATTCTATTCTTGATATACACTCCCTGAACGCAAACTCAGATTCTTTTGAGCAGCAGTGTCTGTTTGGGACTTCTTCCACATTGTACAAAGGGCAAATGGGTTGAATATTCCCAACCAGTACTCAGTTTCTTCACCAGTCAAAATTTTTAGCAGCAGCAATTCAAGTAATCGAGAAGGATAACAAGTCATGGAATCTGTATGAGCCATTACCATTATTTTTGCTATTTTATACACAGATGCCAGTCTTGGGCCAGGTGCAGACATTACACTTGTACCAGTATAAGTGATTGGAAACCATAGTTTCATAGTAGCTAGAGTCGGAAGGGACCTAGGTAGATCATCTAGTCCGACCCCCTGCCTTAGCAGGAAAGAGCACCGGGGTCAGATGACCCCGGCAAGGTGCTCATCTAACTTCCTTTTAAAAATCCCCAGGCTAGGAGCCTGCACCACTTCCCCTGGAAGCTGGTTCCAGGCCCTAGCCGCCCCGACTGTGAAGTAGCGCCTCCTAATATCTAATCTAAACTTACCCTCCGCCAGTTTGTGACCGTTATTCCTGGTCACTCCTGGCAGCGCACGGGGGAACAGGGACTCCCCCAATACCTGCTGATCCCCCCTATACCCATAACAGTCTATACCCATAACAGAAGTTTGACTTGAATAGACTGGTTTAAAAAAGGCAGAACCTGGTCAAAGATTTGCTGTCCCCTCCGAAGGGAGAATGTGTGTTTTCTTTGCTACTGATCTAAACTATGCTACTTACAGAAAATCGCATAACTTGCATTGATTCCGCCCCGGGCTTTTCAATGTCTGTACCTAACCTTGAAGACTGACAAGCAATTATGCAGCTGCTTGAAGGTGTATAAATGGGGTCCTACTTTAAAAGGAATTGTAATATAGGTCCTACCAAAACTTGGAGCTGGGAAACTTGTACAAGGGAGTATAGTGTAATCTAGTTAATACGCTGGCTTATTAGTCAGTGTGCTAAATCTCTTCTGATAGAGTCTTAATCTATTCACAAAATACTTTGGTTAATTCATCATCTGTTAGAGCATAATTAGCCATTTCAAAGTACACTCACATACTAAATCACAACAGTATTTGCTCCTGAATATTAGTCAGCTTAAGTTACTGACCTATGCCCTCCATAGCACCTGTCAAGCCAGTTAATGCCTGCAAAGCATTCAATACTTTTCCACTTTTCTTAGCTCAACAAGACATAGATGAACGTCCCTTTTTGAAGAACTATCCTCTGTTTTGGCAATGAGTACAGATAAAAGTACAAAGCAAAAATCTTCAACCAAGTATTTTATTCCATCATAATCATGTAATTCATATAGAGCAATCATTTTGAATTTCTCTGGTTGGAAACTGTACATTAAACATTTATCTATATAATTATAACATTCTCATATGCGACCAGAGTGCACACAATCTGTGTTCGCAATTCTTGAAATATTTTGCTTTCACTACAAATATCTAAACTCATTCTTTACTGTCTTCATATGCTGTTCAAAGTCATCTGATCAAAAGTTGAAAGTTTTTAATTAATGATACTTAGCCACTCATAGATAGTCATCATTACCAATCTCCTTGGAGTGATAAGCTAGCTCATATCTTACTGTAATTAGCAATAAAACATAGCTCCAGCTCCACATTGCTGCTCTACGTCTCTATTACAGAATTTGACCAAAGGCTCCTTAAGCCCTAGCGTACCACTGAAATATGGAAAATTATTCTGGCAAGTTTGAGCAGTTCCCGATTCCTGGACATAGTTGAATCAGTCTATAAGGGAAGCCTGAACAGTACTCAGAAATCTAAGTTGCTCTCCTGGATGATGTCCAGTAGGCTATCTTGTGTTTCAGCCATTATTTTTGACAAGTGGTGGAATACTTACAGTTCATAGATGGAAGCTGTGGGTAAGAGTTAAATAGTTTCATTAAGAAGGGTGAGGAGTTGGTTAGAGGCTCATATTGTTTCAAAACGGTGAGCACTATTACTGTATTCCTCTCTGACCTCCCTAATTTTAGCCTGGGAAAAGACAAGTCCAACATTAATTTATCTCTTGTGAAAGGGATCTTGCTGCAGATGATGGCACTTTCTTGGAATACAGATTGACTCCCCAAATAGATGAGTATTGCCACAGTAGTTAGAGATAATGAAAAGGAGGACATCTCAGTGGGTATGGAATGATGTGGTTCCTGTGGATCCCAATTATTTTCTGGTGTATTGCAAAAGATCCTTCCCTTGATTCTCTGAAGGTCTACTTGGTTTGTATGGACCTATCCGAGATGATATATACTTTGCCTCTCTTGCCTTCTTAGTGTTTTTATAGAATGCAGGGTAGATTATCACCTTATAAATTAACCAAAGTGTGTGTGTGTGTGTGTGTGTGTGCGTGTGTGTGTGTGCGCACACACACACACGCACTAAGTTTGGTTAGTCTATAAGATAGCAATCGTGTGTGTGTGTACTAACTTTGGTTAGTCTATAAGATAGCAATCAACTCTACCTTCTACTTGACTTCACTAACATGGCTAACTATAAAAAGAGAGACATAGAATGACATCAAGCAGCGTTCCAGAACACATCCTTCTCCCAAGTGTAGAAGGTACCTGGAGTGGCTCTCCTTCATAGGCCCTGCACCTTTGGGACATATACATCTGGAACAGTGGTGACTCAGGGTCAGCCATTTTAAAACTTTCATACAGGGGGGTTAACTGTGCAGGCAATGGGAGGGAAACCTATTAATTTGAAATCTACATTTGTTTAGTTAGGTTTTTTTTTAAGCCAGTAGACACAGAACAAATATCTAGACTGCATCAGCTAAACTGCCTAACTAGAAAAACAGTGGTAATTAACATTAAGGGCAAAAGACAGGGACACTAGAGGGTTCCACCAGTGATAGCAAAGGAGCGAGCCTCAGTTATGGCAGGTAAGCAAAACTTCAGGGTGCATGCAGGCCCCAGAAGACATTCCTGCCCAAAAGAATTTTGTCTCATGCACATGGGGAGCATCTGTTTGGATAATCACTAAGTAGTCAGGATGAAACAAAAACAAATCAGTCAGATGCTTCAAAAAAAATAAACCTATAAAAAACATCCTGCACTAGGTCATGGAGGTTAATGAATTTGGGCTTTGATCATGATTCTTCCAAAATTAAATCTACCAGCTTTAATCATCAGGAAGTACCCCCACCAACCTCCCTGGTATTTTATTTCTCTTAAGTGAACTCCACTACTACTAGATCTCATGCTAAACAATGCCGCCCTTCTATAATATTTTTTTCCTGGTGCTCACACCCTTCAAGCATTTGTAGATGTTCATATCCTAGTTAGCCAAACTCTAAATGTTTTGTTCTTTCAATCTTTCATTACAAATTAGCCTGTCCACATCCCCTTAATCCTTCTGGTGATTCAGTTCCCAATTACTTCCAATTTTATGCAAGTATTTTAAAAGAAAAACATAAATCTGACAGAGAAAAACAAACATTTTACAAATGTCATGTTTTAAATAACCTCAAAACCCTGAAGACGCAGGCTAGGAAAATCATTTTTTTGTTTTTCACTAATAAATCAATAAACAAATCAATACACCCATTTAGAATAATAAAATCAGGAGAACAAAAAAAGAAAGCAGCACACAAAAAATTAATGCATTGCAAAACAGCCAGTGGTCATAGGGTGTAGATACATAACATGTTTGCACCACCATAATCTGTCCTTAAATCAATGTAAACCTGCAGAGGACACATGACAGGCATCCTACACTAGTATATGTCCCTGGTCTATATTACACTTGAGAAAGTGAAAAGTAATGAGTCACCAGTGTATGCATGCCACATGTACCCAGCTCTACTCAATTTCGTCCTGGAATACCCATTTGTTCAGTGCAAGCAATCTAAAACAGTGGTGCCCAACCTTCCAGCTCTGCAACCCTGTGTCAAGTCATATGTCACCTTGACCCAGGAGCCTGCATGAAAAGGTTTCCAAAATAACCGATTCCAGGCTCTATCACATGGTGCTCATCCATGCAGACATTATACCACCAGGGGTGACACAGAACAGATTAAAAATGGCTCTGGCTACAAGGGTGAAGGGGACAGGACTAGCTGGTATTCTCATTCTCATCCTGGAGATCAACATGTGGCTACGTAGATGGTGGTGCTTCTTCAACCCCTTCCTTTCAAGAAGGACTGTTAGGAAGAGATGAGGTCAACCTAATGAAGATAGGGAAGAGTGTCTTCATATACAGGCTTGCTAACCTAGTAAGGAGGGCCTTAAAATAGGTTAATCCCTGATGGGTGGAGACAGAAGTCCATGATGGGCATCTGCTACAGGCCACCAAACCAGAAAATGGAGGTGGAAGAGGCCTCCTTTAAACAAATGACACAACATTCCAAATCACAAGTTCTGGTTCTCATGAGCGACTTCAATTACCAGGACTCTTTAATCAATATTTTGCATCAGTGTTCCTGCATATAAATGGTCATCGCCTGCTTGGCCTTCAATATGGTCTCCCATGATATTCTTATAACAAAACTGGGGGGGGATGTGGGCTGGCAGTGTCTATTTTCAGGTGGGTTGGGAACTAGCTAAGGGTTGAACCGAGAGAGTGTCAGTGGACGGGTCTGTATCATCTTGGTGGGAAGTGGCCAGTGGTGTCCCGCAGCATTTGGTTCTTGGCCCTGTGCTGTTCAACATCTTTATCAATGATTTACATGAGGATGTAGAAAGCATGCTGGCCAAATTTGTGGATAATACTAAGTTATGGGGAAAAGCGGTCACACCAGGGGATAGGATGCAGACCCACACAGACCTGGATAAGCTGAAAAAGTGGGTGGAGTGGAACAGGATGCTGTTCAGCAAGGATAATTACAGAGTGCTTCATCTGGGGACAAGTAACCAGTGATGTGAATATAGGTTAGGAGATGTCCTAGCCAGCACGATGGCTGAAAGGGACCTCAGGGTTATGGTTGATCACAGGATGAACATGAGCTGCCAGTGCGACAGTGTAATCAACAGAGCTAATAGCATACTGTGATGCATTAGCCGATGGATCGTGAGCAGGGACTAAGGAAGTGATACTCCCCTCTACTCAGTGCTGGTGGGACCCCAACTGGAGTACTGTGTTCTGGTTTGGGTACCACACTTCAAAATAAGGTGTGGAGAATCTTAAAAGGGTCCAGAGAAGGGCCACAAGAATGGTTAAAGGCTTGGAGGACAAACCTTATAAGGAAAACATAAGGGATCTGGGACTGTTCCATAAACAGTCAGAGTTTAGTTTCAAGTTGGATACAAGGAAGGACTTTTTTATGGTAAAGGTGACCAGAATCTGGAATAGACTTCCCAAGGAGGTGGTGCAATCCCCAACCTTGGAAGTTTTCAAAAGGAGACTGGACAGACAACTTGCTCGGATCATTGATCTCAGCAGTATTCCTGCCCAGAGCAGGGGGGTTGGATTCAATGATCTGCCGAGGTCACTTCCAGCCCTTAATTTATATGGTTCTATGACATCTGCTGGGAGGGGAAACAAAGCAGTGTACAAACAGTCTAGGAAATTCCTATAGTGTGCTGGGGATAACGTTCTGATACAGAGAGGCCAGCTAGGGCTGCAGCTTTTGTCAACTTGTTGCTCACAAACAGAGTGTAATGACTGAGAATATGAGACTATGAAAGTGGAAGGTAACTCAGGTGACAGCAAGTGCATCTATGCAAGATGCTGACATAATATGCATCTATACAAGACGCCGCTGCATCTACACAGCAGTTGAATAATGCCATACAGTAGTGTGTCACAGCACAAACAGTACTAATAAGCTACTGCACAGTATTATTAGGTTACTGTGCAGTAATGTTACTTAAAAGACATTTGCCAGTACTGCTCAGTAACTTCAGTTACTGTGCATTTATTTAGTACTTTCTTATATATACACAAGTACTAAATAAATGCACAGTAACTACCATGCAGTAGCATCTCATGTAGATGAGCCCTTCAACACCAAAGGGGAAGAAGGAAACACAGCAGCAGAATAAAGACACTGGATTTTGGAAAAGCATACTTCAACAAAGTAAGGGGACAGGTGGGCAGGATCCCCTGGGAGGCAAGTCTGCTGGGAAAAGGAGTTCAGGAGAGGTGGTTGTACTTTAAACAACCTTTTAAGCGCATAGGAGCAAGCTGTCCTGATACACCAGAAGAATAGGAAGTGCAATGGGAGACCAATCTGGCTAGACAGCAACCTCGTCAGTGAATTGAAACTCAAAAAAGAAGCCTATAAAAATGGAAATGTGAGCACAGTGCAAGGGAAGAGTGTAACCCGTATTCCACAGGTACGCTGGAAGAAAAGTAGGCAAGCCAAGGCTCAGTTTGAGGTGCAAGGGACATTGAAGCCAATAGAAAGGGATTCTACAAGTATGTAAAAATTAAAAAGCGTATCAAAGAAACCATAGCTTTTGGAATGCGGAAGGCAATCCAGTTATGGATGATGCAGAGAAGACTGATGCTTTTAATACCTTTTTTACTTCAGTCTTCACAAATGGGGGCAACTACCAAATGACAGGTGCAGTTGGCAACAAAGATAAAAAAGAATGAACAGCCTAGAGTAGTAGAAGGACAGGTTAGCAAGTACCTAGAAAAGCTGGATGTTTTCAGGCAGGGGCAACACATAGGGGTGCACATGCAACCCCTGAAAGCACCGGTGCACCCCCTGTCAGGCCATGCTCCTTGTGTAGCCAACAGGCTGGGGGGCAGGCAGGAGCACCAGTGCCCCCCCCGTGAGCACTGGCGGGGAGTGAGGCCACCAGCAAATGTGGCTGCGCCACTTCCAGAAATGACTGCAGAGCTCTGGAAGCAGCACGGCCATGGTGAGTGAGATCAGCAACCCTGCAGAGCTCCAGAAGCAGGACAGGCCACCAGGAGCGTCCCTCTCTCCCTCCCCGGGATCAGACTCCGGGGGACCCCCCCAGTTGCTGACTGGTGTCAAGGGGGGCACATGCCCCCCCCGACTGGAGAGGCACCAGACACATATGCTTTCAACTCAGTAGGGCCAGATGAGATGCCCCCTAGGGTACTGAAGGAATTGGCTACAGTAATTTCAGAGGCACGGGTTATCTCTTTAAAACTTGTGGAAGTTTGGTGAAGTCCAGGATTGGAAAAGGGCAAAGTCCAGGAAAGTCCAGGACTGGGAAAGGGCAAATATGGTGCCCATATTTAAGAAAGGAAAGGAGGTCCTGGAGAATTACAGACCAGTCAGGCTGAGCTCAATACCTGGAAAGATCATGGAGCATAAGCTCAGAGTATCTATTCTAAAGTACCTAAAGAAGAACATGGTGATCAGGAACAGCCAGCATGGCTTCATCAGGAGCAAGGCATGCCTAACAAACCTGATTTCCTTCTATGACACAGTAACAGGCTTTGTGGACAGAAGGGAAAAGAGGAAACAGTGAATATGATATACCCTGATTTTAACAAGATTTTTGACACAGTCTCATGAACATGCTCAGGAGAAGCAGACTAGACGAAAGTAAGGTAGATGCATAACTGTTTGGAGTTGTATGCACTCTGAAGAGCTGGGCTAGGATCCAGAATGACCTAGACAGTCTGGAAAAAAAGGGTCCACAATCAACTGGATTAAATTAAAAAAGGAATGCTAAATCCTACACTTGGGATGCAGTAACTGCACACACAAATACAAACTGGGAATGACTAGCTAGGCTGCTGTACTGAAGAGAAGGATCTAGAGGTTACAGTAGACCAAAGCTGCACATAAGGCAACAGTGTGCTCTTGTTGCAAAAAGGCCAGCCATGTACTAGGTTGTATTAACAGATGTGTCACTTGCAAATTAAGGGAAGTGATTTTGCCACTTTATTCAGCACAGTGAAGCATTACCTGGAGTACTGTCTCTAGCACAGAGTGACAAAAGTGAGCCTGGGAAACAAGACTTATGAGGAAAGATAGAAAGAGCTAAATGTGTTTAGTCTGGACAAGATAAGGGGGGCTATGATCACTGTCTTCAAATACCTGAAGGGTGATTACAGAGAGGATAGAGATGAGCTTTTCTTTGTGGATTGCAGGGAACACGAGGAACAATGGCTTCCAGAGGAAATTTACATTGAAGAATAAAAGAACTTTCTGACTATGAAGGTCAGCCACTGGAACAGAGAAATTGTGGAATCTGCATTCTTGGAAATGTTCAAGAACAGGATGGACAGACACTTAGCTAGTATGGTTTAACTGAGGATGATTCTACATTGAACAGGGGCTGGGCTAGATGACCTTGTAAGGTCCCTTTCAGCCATACTTTCCTATGATCATCATTACAAGGACAGGGTGCCATTATCTAGCCCACAGGCCTTTCCATGGGTTTGGAAATCTGGCAGCAGGGGAGTAGCAATTAATGCTCCCTCACCCACAAATTTCTAGATCTCTGGGAGCTCCATGGGCTGGATGACATGTCTCTGTGAGCCAATCTGGCCTGCAGGCTAGAGGTTGAGCACCACTGGCCTAGTAGCATCTCTCTACTGACTAGTGTCAAGGCACTGTAATAGCACAGTGGCCTGCAGAGGGTTGGTCACCTCTCTTTATTACCAACACCAGTTTAATTTACACTGGTTAACATGTCCTGCAGCTCCAACCTAGCAGTCCAATGGGCTAATGTAGTTAGACATGCACCAACTTCCATAGGCAAAGGCACACAAGGAAGTGGTGCAACTAGGCTTAACATGCGGCCATTTTGACTCTGTAGCCCAAGAACCAGCAACCCCTGTTGCCTCTGAACCTAAGGCAGTGTGTTCATCAAAGAAGTTTGGCCTCAGATGTCATTAAGGCCCAAAGCTTGATGAGATTTCTAACATGTATTAGACATTGATATAGATAAGAAAAAACAACTACTTTTATTTCATAGGACTGAAAAAACAGAAAAGCTATAAACCCCTTCAAGGCATCAGTGAACAAGTACACCATGGGGTTAGGAAGCAACTTCCCTACAAGAAGCTTATTCCATAAACTGTCCACTATGGCATTTCTTGAGGCACCCTCTGAAATATCTGATATTGCTGGACATCTTTGGTTCCAGGATTTCATTAGCTGGAGCACATCTTTTAAAAAGTCATTGATAATATTTTCAACAAAAAGGCGCAGCTTTTTAGCACTGCACATGTATATCACACTGTAATTGAGTGTGATTGAAATCAATGGCTTTCCTAAGATGTGACCTGAGAGGAATTCCAACTGATATTAGAACATTTTAAGTCTGTGTTTCTGAAAGCAGGTTTCAACAGATCTCCCTAAATAGTGTATTTACCTTAAATAAAGGCTTTATCCTGCCCAAAGTAAAGCAGGTATTTATTATCAACTGTCCTATGAAAACAGATAATTAATGGATGTACAAATATGCTTGCTTAAGATAAACAAGAACATACATTTGTACATACTTAAAGAGTTGAACAAAGCCATGTACTCTTAGAGCTTGATTCTGAAATACTTATGGAAAGAAAATGTTGGACTAAGGTCAAAGTTTTGCTTGCATAAGCAGTATTGCATCAGGCTTTCATGATGAGCGCTATTGCGATGAATCCCTTGGTGATCAAGTTGCCTCCCACAAAAAAACACGAGATAAATTACAAAACAGTATAAATAGAAGCAAGATATATCAAGTGGGTCACAGTCATGGGGAAAATGAAACAAATTCTAGTTGTACACTGGTATGATCTCTTGCATGCAGTGTCAAAACACTTCAAAGCAGCATAGCAAGAATTACTTATTTCTACCAAGTCTAGTACCCTCCCCTCCACCCCTTGCCCACCTCACCCCATAAATTAAATACCCTGGAGAAAACTTGAAGAGTTGAGATCAATGCTTTACAAACTGTTTTCTCGTGACCACGCATCGCAAGTTAGTCAAAAAACTCATCTGCATTAAACCAGCAGTTCCTTAGAGGAAGATCAGTTATTAAAAATCTGTATCAGTTGACAGTAAAATGAGGACAATACCTAAGAGAAAGGGGGCTTAAGTACACATGTTCAGAGCAAAAAAACAACTTTTGACACAAAGAATATTCTGTACTTCATTAATCTATCACTAAGTAAAGAGATCATACTGCCACTTTTCAGTAAGTAGTTTAGAACTGGCAACAACTGGCAAATGGAATATATTTATTACTATGCTAACAAGAAGCTAAGAATTCTTAAAAATCAGTTATGAAAGAGCTATAAAGAACTGATTCATGGTATTGCATTATATACCTGACACTGTATGTAAATCGTAATCAATTCAAGGACGTTCATCCTAGAACCTTAGGAATCTTGTACTGTTTAATCTTATATGGTCAAATCCTGACCTTGTTCAAATACAGGAGGAAGACTCCTTACGGTATGTCTACCCTTCAATCGGGAGGCATGAGAAAAACCCAGCCAGGTATGCAAAGGTAGCTTTACTCTAGCTAGCATGGCAAAAAGAGCAGTAAACATTTTGATGGCAAAATGGACTTCAGCATGGACTAGCCACTTAAGCTAGATCACAGGGGAGCTTACCTAGCCCACACTTTAGTCCAGACCACAGAAGCTTCACCACTAGGTACGTATGCTAGCTAGGTTAAAGCTAAACAGACCCACTCTCTCCTAACCTGATCAATCCAGTTCTAAGTATATAGTCAATCCAAAGTGCAAGGAAGGAAGATGGCCAGAGCTAGGTCCTACGGACTTGCTGACGCTGATGGGAAGCTGAAGCGTATCAAGTGGTGGGTGACCTGGGCACCAAGCCCATGTGCCCACTTAGAAGGTACAGGAACAGCAGCTACCACCACTGCCAGCCCAACTACCATAGCCACCACAGCTGGCCTCCCCTACCACTGTCACAGCCCAGGGTGCAGACCCCTGCTGTTATGCCTCTGACAAAATAACCAGAAGCAGAGGTGGGCTTCCTTTCTCCAGCGCTACTCAATAACAATTTCAAAGAGACTAATGAAACCACATAAAGCTGCCACAGTAAAATTAAGTTTAAACTTGGAGGAGGAGGAAGAGGGAAGAGCATATCCATGGCAGTGGTTTGGGGACAAGACTTGTAACTAGACAGAGAAAATCAGCCATCCTTCAAAATTCAGTTGCCCTGAAGAAAAAGGATGTATCTGCATTTTGGAGTCTCAACCAGTATTATTGTTGCTGCTTCTTCCTAGATATTTCTATGGGTATTTCTATGCAGCGAATGCAGGGGGAACTGCAGCATGGGTAGCATTTAAATCTCAATTTAAACTGAATAGCACAGGTAACAACAGCAGTGAAACTGTGGTAACATGAGATTTAGCACATTATAGCAACGATGGGGCATACTCTCCAGGGTCCTTAATTGCTAGTATGGGATAAAGCCCAAGCTATTAGTGCTACCCAGGTTACCTAGATTAAGCCACCACGTGTGTTCCAGTACTTGGTACAATCACACTGTCCTCTTGCCATGTGAAGGTAAAGAATTTTCATCTGTGCCAGGGTCAGAAAGAATGGGACAGTGGAACGACCTACAAGATGGAAGGCTTGCTTACAATTAAAGGCAGCCCAATACTCAGGAGCAGAAGGGTGCACTTCCTAGCTCTGTTTAAAATGCAAATGGTTAATATGTGTACAGTACTTGTCCTAATCTGTTACCTGCTAAATTCCAACTGACACCACATTTGAAAGAAAACTCAAAATCAGAGTTACTGCATTTTTTTTGTCATCATTGGCTGGCTGCCAGAAATATATGATGAAACCGTAAGGCTGGAAAAGAAAGGAATCATATTTAAATCTTTTCTTATACACAGAACATACCCACATACCAATTTGACTTCAAAGATTCTAATGTTACATAAAACAACACAAGAACATTTGGTGTGCATGCTCATAGGACACTTAATCATAGTGCCCTTGCTTTGACACTGTAATCTTTCCAGTTATTTTGCAATTAGCATGAGGTAAGGTATAATTTTAATCCTGTACAGCACATACAAATGTCAGCATGTTTCAATGGGTGTATTTCTAAGGAAATATCTGGTTCTTTATACTTGGTATTTTTGTGTAAATCATAGAGATTTGCTGTCTGCTACAGATTCATTTATGTTGTAAATAAGTATAATCATTTAACAAATTTAACATCACACAAAAAAGATCATCCTAACAGATGCTGATATAGTCTTTCCCCTTAGGAACTAAAGTATCAAATCATTTGATGTTAGCCAGTAATTGTTTGCCTTTTCATAAACAGTATGAATGACTTCTGCTTATATCACACCTGTGAGTAAAGAAATGCTTCTAATTCCTTGAAAAGAAAAATTCTAGCACTATCTACTGTGATCCATGAGTGCTTAATTAGTAGCAGACAGATCTGTATTTACCAAAAGTTCTCTCTTCACTGAGAAACATGATTTACTGGAATCTTTCAGGGACCTATGTGAATACTACAGGTGGACAGAATGAAAAATGACAAAATAACAAAAGCAAATATAATATAGACAAAAGTCTGAAATATTTTAAAGGGTCCTACACAAATGAAGCGTAACATTTATACAATTTATCTGTATACAAATAATACACATCGACTGCTAGCTTCTCAATTATACCACTGCAACTATGCTGGCTTCTTCAAAATTACGTTAAGTATTAAGGACAACAAAAATATGGCCCAGTGAGATTTGTAATTAACTAAATAGTCTCCAAGTTTCTGAACAAATGACATAGTTACAATGGTATAATTTACACTGGTTTCATACATCAGTGTAAATTATACCACGACTGGGAGAGGACAGACATACAGCTATCTGGAGTAGTTTCAGGTAATAGGTGCAATTACACTGATGAACCACTAGGTGGCAGGGGAGACATTATTAACCTGTTGCTCTTGAGCAAACGGGTACACCAGGATAACCTGCAAACAGACTACACCTACAGCAGTTACGCTAGTATACTTTCACTCCTGTTTTTCCTCAGGGTAGTTCAATATAAAGACTGAGTAAAGCCCTGGACATTCATGCCGGTGTAACGTATATTGTTTTGTACAGCTACATAAATAATACTGCAATCTGGAGCAGGCCATCAATCAGCTACCCAAAGGTAGCTTCTCATGTTAAGTATTACAACACCTTACCTTGTTGAGGGAACATGCAATAGCCTGTCTGTCTTCAGCAAACACTTGGATAAGTGCAAAAACACGATGCCTACATCAGTGTTAATTTTTCTTAAGGTATTTTTCTACCAGATTAAAGTTATGCAGGGGCTGTGTCATCTGTCAGTTCACTGTTTAAATTGACTGTTCCAGTAGACACGTCTACACATGCAATTAATGCAACTTAATATACTCCGGCACAATGTGAGCTGGAATAAACTAGTCCCAATGTCACTGTCTACATGCACATTTAAGCACAGTAATTTACTGTGCTGCTGGACACTGCTCACAGTTGACAGGACTATCCAGTACAATAGGAAATTAGTCTGCTGCACCCTAATTGTTACTCATGTAGAGACAGTGATGCTTTACTGAGTAGCAAATTAGTCTGCTATGCAATAAAGCATCTTGTGTAGATGCACCTAGTTTGTGTTAGATAATATTTTGCACTTACGGTCTTTCCTTTTTCTTTTTCTTCTTAGCTTGCTAGTTTGAAACCTGTGAGCCAGGGCATATGTTCGACTCCCTGTTCTCTAAATTGTGAGCCGTAAAGACACAAGACACGCTAAGACAACAAACTGGTATTCAATTAAAATTTGCTCCCTTAGCCACAGCCTGTGATTTTTCACTTGCAATATTTGAATGAACCCTGCCCCTATAAGGAGGCAGTAAAAAGGCTCTCTGTAGCCATAGGAGCTGCTCTGGTATGACTGGGGCCGTTCTTGGCAGCTGCTGTCCACTCTTGCTGCAGCAGCTCAGCAGCTCCCCTGCTGTCTGCCAACTGGATCATAGGGGAGGGAGGGGGAAAGAGTTCTGCCTGCTTCCCTACCAAAACGCAAGATCCCCAGGGACAGCAGAGCAGAAGTCCAAATGGTTGTGCTTTATCCTTGGGGACTGCAACAACAAAGAACAGCTCCTTTTCCCAACATAGCCCCTACAGGGATCAAAAAGAGAAGCTGAGATCCAGCCACCGATTACAATGTCTTTCCCGTCCTAGCACAAGTTAGAACAGCCTGTTGGCTGCTCTAAACTTATACCAACTTACTGTGGGCCTCAAGAGACCATCAAAGGTCAGCTAAGATTTCCTAGAAGCATAGCTTGCTTCAGTTGCTCCTCCTATCCCCAGGGCTACACGGAGGGAAGTGTGGGTGCTGGTTATGCCACCATAACACTTCACAGAGCGCACCTCCTCTCCCCACCAAGGGAAATTTGAAGCAGAGGACAGATAAGAGTTTGTTCCCTTTGCATCACTTAGAGACTCTGTTTCAAGAGTACTGACTGTGGCCCCTTGACCTTTTGAAATAATGAACTTGGCAGCTGAAAAGGTTAGATGCTATTGCTTCAGCTTATCAGTACCCATGTTTCACCATTTACAGTACCTAATGTATGACAAATAACTACTACTGATCTATAACTGAGACTGAATTAACAGCATCTTGCACTGAAGTATCAACATAAAGAAAAGCAAAGATGGTGTTTCTGACTTTCTGTGTAGGTTCTTCCCATAGCTAGCTTTCTAAACTCCACCTACACTTTTACAAGTTTAGCTTCTGAAGGTACAACTTCTAAACGGATCAGTCAGAACAATGTTACCGCAGTACAAGTTTCTGGAAAAATGACATTTAGCTATATACGTGTATACTTTCTCTCTCACACCTCAGTTTCTTATGTAATACCGTGGCACAGGTGATGGAAAGTTAAAACAGAGAACACATAAACTTAAGTACATACACACACACACACACACAAAGAGCAGACACGCTCATTTTTCATCAGCTGAGAAAGGTCAAGCGAATGACTTTTATAGACAGGCTAATCACATTTTTCTTGAAATAATCACTGGCAGTTTATCTAATCTTTTTTTTTTAATTCCTTCAGATATTCACCTCAGTGTTCTTGCATAGCTGAGACAAATGCGGACAAAAAAGGGACCCAATCCTGCACATCTACTCAAGTAGCCCCGCTGAACCCAACAGGATTACCCAGGATGTAAGACTTCTATAGCAACCAAGGCTTGCCAGAATCAGCTTCTTGCACTGTGCCCCTTACTACTAATCGCACATAAAACTTGCCGGCTAACATGATTTGCTTGACACCTGCTATTCCACTTGCTCCCCCATCTCTCAACCTTTCTCCTTTCAGTTCCTTCACTGCTCTACATTTTCTAGCAAGTACTTGTACTTCTACACAGTGTAGTAAAGTGACAGATTTCTGAGGTCACTTTAAAACTCTTAAGAGAAGGGAATGAATTGTCTACAGCTCATAAAGGTAAAAGTCTGCAGCAGCATTCAACTTTCAGGAGTATTTGTACCCTTCAGGCATTGACTCCACATTTTTAGACAACAAGAATACAAATAACTCGAGTTAGGGTTGCTTCTGTATTTTCAATATAAATTACTTTTGAGGATCCAGTCATTCAGGTGTCATCACGTTCACGTTGAGCTAATAAACTGGTTTACACATTATAGGCAGCAATGCTTTTCTTCCCTTGTAGCAGCTTCTAAAGACTTTTACTTAATGATACAATAAACTGGGTTAACAGCTTGATTCTTGTCTCTGTATTTTAACTTACCTGGATTTGGGGGGGAAACCCCCCAAAAAAACTACTTGGCAAGACTGCTGTCTGCAATATAACTTGATTCCATTTTAGGGTTTATGAAAGTAAAAAGAAAGAAGTGTCGTAAAAGAGCTTGTACTTTGAAAAACGGGTGCAGCACGCACAGAGATTTCTTCGGTATATAATGTTAGTATGTATTGGCAAAATATAGACTAGCTACACAACACAGGAAACTAATATACGTGTTAGCAACAGAAAAGCTTTGGCTAATAGGCACAGTCCCTGATGTAAATGCTATAACTTGGTTTATAAGCCCAATTACAGCTGAATTCATACTACAGTGTATTTTCAAGACACCCAGACCCCAAAGGAACCCTGAAAACTTCAGTCAAGGCTTTTCAGAACAAGACAGGAGGCATTTTCCCCTCTCGTTTCCCATGCGTGGCCACTTTTCAAATGTCAGAGAGGCTCCCCATTTACCAGCCTGCAGGACTAGCCCATAGGCACTGAAGCCTCTCAACTGCCCGCAGCCCATCCTGGCACTGCGGCAACACTTGCTTTGAGGCGCTAAGGACCTGGGCACAGAAATAGGCATGAGCGGGAAGCCTCTCTGCTTGGGACCCCAGGCTGGGTCTGGCAGAGCCCGGGCGCGGGTTACACCTTCTGGGAGCCCTGCGGTAAATCGGGAGGCGTCTCGTGAGGCCTCCAAAACAGATGGAAACAAGCCGCTTTTATTTGCGTTCCCCTCCGTCCAGGCAGAAGCCTCCCCCGCTGCCCAGCATCCGCTAAGCCACATGCCCGCGGACTGTCCCGGGTCGGACGCGAGTCGGCACCGCCGGGCAGCAGCGAGGCAGAGTCAGGTGCCCCGGGCCCGGCGCCCTGCGGGCCGCTTACCTGCGCCTCTCCCAGCTCGGGCTCCTCCTCGTAGTAGCCCTGCCCCGACTCGTAGGCTGCGGCGGCGGGCGGCTGCCGGGGTCCCAGCAGCAGAGCGCAAACCAGAGAGCAGAGTCCCGGCAAGTGCATGGTGCGCGGGTGGCGGGGCGGGGGCGCGGCGCGGGCTCCCGCTTCTTATGGCCTGGCCGCCGCCCCCCCGGGGCAGGCACGCCTAGGGGTGCAGCGGCCGCGGCTCCGCGCTGCCCGGCGGGGCGCGGGGCGAGGCGGCGGGGCTGCTCGGGGCCGCCGCGTGCGCTCGGGCGGCGCAAGCCCATAGAGCGGCCCGGCGCGCGGGCGCGGGCTCGGGCTGGGCTGGGCTGGGCTGGGCTGGGGCGCGGGCTCAGGCTGGCGGCGCGGCCGCGGCTGGAGCCGAGCGGCGGCGGGCGCTGGGGGCGGGCATGGCCACGGCGCCCCCTGCCTGTGCCTCGGCGGGAGCGGGGGGAGGAGTGCGGAGCGGGGCCGCCGCCGCCGCCGCCTCACGCAAGCCGCTCGCCTCTGCCCGGGGCAGGGACCGGCCCCCTCACTCACGCGCACGCACACGCACTCACTTAGGCACACACTCACATTCGTGCACAGGCGCACGCAAATATAGTGCATTTCTACTAGGCACACATGCAGAGACACACAGACGCGCACACTCACAGACATGCACACACATACGTGCACAGACGCATGCATAGCGCACCCACTGACACACGCAAATGTGGTGCGTTAGTACTGAGCATACATGTACACACACACTCAGACACATATACACGTTGACACACGCTAACGTGCACAAACAGGCATGCAGGCACTCTCAGACATACGCACACCCACATGCACAGACACTTCGTAGACACCTACCCGCGCACACAGACGTGCACAGACACCCCCCCCCACATGCACACTGACAGATGCTCACATGCATGCATAGACACGCGCACACACAGACATGCACAGACGCACCCACTAAGACACACATACACGCTGACACACACTAACGTGCACAAACAGGCACATGGGCACACTCAGACACAGATGCAGAGACACACTCAGACTCAGACACACACATTTATTACCAGGCACACATGCATGCACACACTCAGACACACTGACACGCACTAACATGCACAGACAGGCACACATGCACAGACTGGTACACACGTGTGCACGCATACACACACTTCACAGACACCCCCTCCAGGGCATGCGTGCACACACACACACAAAGACACTCATAAACATACAGACACCTCCCCCAGACATACTCATAGGGCCACCCCCACAGACGCACACACTCATCGACACACATGCAGACCCACAGAAACACCGCCCTCCCCTCCTCTCCCCTCCCCCACCCCACACACACCTCCCGCACCCCTGGGTCCAGTCCCCTAAGCCTAGGGTTGCCCACTCTATTTGAATCTATTGCAGGAGGTTTCATCACCTGACATCATGACATTAATGAGTCATTACATCCAGAAGGCACATAACTATTATATTTTAAAAACACACTGGACTACTGTATACATCAAATTCAATGTTTAATATTTATTTTAATGAATGCCCTATCATTTGTCTCCTGGGTGACTCTCAGCAGTCTCCCGGAGATTTATATCTAATTTCTGGAATTGCCAGGGCAATCCTAAAGGGTTCACAACCCTCTCTAAGCCCTGCTGAGGCCTGGGAGCGCCTAAAGCCCCTTCTCATCACTTCTGCCAGCCACCCTAAGCCCTAAGGCAGATGCCCATCCTTCAGCCCTGAAGTAACTCGGGCACCAAGGAACCTGGCAGGCCTGAGGTTAAACTTCTTGTGGGTTCCAAATCAGTTACTTGATGAGAGACGCTGGGCATGAGATCTGCTAGGAAACACTTGCCTGAGCAGGAGGAGTAAGGGCCAGGCTGCTCTAACTCCTGGAGGAAGCAAGACTTTTGGCAGCCTGGGGGGGATAATTAATAAAAAGAGACAGACAGACAGTACTATTGTGCTGTGTTCCTTCCAAGCAGAACTGGAGCCATCCTCAAGTTAAAGCTGCCTTTTATTGGAAGCTGCTGTAATAGAAATGGGGTAGTGATACCTTGTTTTTCTGAAGCTAGGGTTAAAAAAGAACTCCTTTCTAAGCCACATGTTGCTAATGAAAGTAATGCAGTACATTTGCTCTAATCCTGGTCGTGTGAAAGAATGGGGTTGCATTCCCCACATGCTGCCTTTTCGCTGGATGTCAACAGTGTTACTGGAGTGTTAGTGACACAAGGAATTTTTGTTCCAGTATTTCTAAAATATATGCTAAAGTGTGCAGATATTTTATATTTCCTTTACTTCTGAAAAGGGTATTTGGTCTCAAAATAAACTGGAATGACTTGAGCAGATTCTGCCATCTTTACTCATGCTAGTATAGTGTGACTACCCAAGAAGCAACAGTCAATAATCAGCCAGAGTGAGGGTGGCATACTCCTCTCCTGAGGGTCTCCAAATACGTTGCTTTGGAAATTATTCCCCATAAAAAGTGATTACTTCATATGCAGCTGAAAGAAAAAAGTAAAG
This sequence comes from Crocodylus siamensis, assembly GCF_052110815.1. Taxonomy (NCBI): domain Eukaryota; kingdom Metazoa; phylum Chordata; order Crocodylia; family Crocodylidae; genus Crocodylus; species Crocodylus siamensis. The sequence goes on along the minus strand of NC_143396.1, from coordinate 73,643,713 downwards.
AGCGTTAAAGACTAAAGAGCCGCATATAAAGATTAAAAAGAACAATAGGAAAGGAACACAAAATATGCGATGCATACTGTGCACCAATAAAACATTTTGCTAAAGTTATCTATAAAGCTACTAAGAAATCTTTATTATTTTCAAGAAAATCTATATTGCACTTCAGTGAGGGCCAAGTGGGAGTTAAATGGTTTAGCTGACAGTAAATAATTAAAGAATATATGTTTATAATGCTTTACTGAGCCTTCAGTCTTCCAGGGACATCTTACCAGACCTTTTACACTTGTGCAGATGCAACTGCACAGTTAATGCCACACATGTATTCCAAAAATACAACGCTATACAGAACAGTGTTATCATTTTGAGTTTAAACATGGTAATGTTATGCAAGACAACATCATCCTATAGAAAAAAATTTTAATATACCTGTAACTGTAGAAAGGAGAATTGCTTTTACTGACTTGACTTTACAAAGAGAAAGAGAAAAAAGCAATTTCAATGCTAAATTACCACAGTATAATGTAACTTTAAGTTAAGGATAAGTGCACATTTATCCTTTGTTAACCTAAATGTAAATATCCACCAAAAGGAGTATCTTAAACTTTTAGCTTGAAGAAACTGGAAAATGCTGAACTTGGTTATAAATGCCACAATTCTAAACATAGTAGGTTATCAAGGAACAGACCAGGCCTTCAGTAGTTATCATAAACGGGCTCGGTTGAAATATATTTCGATCCAGCTATTCCATTCTCTGACTTGCAGGTAAGGGCTCCCTCTTAATTCTCCAAAAGTAAACCAGGCCACGACATCCAATTGCCAGATTCTTTGTATTTTCCCTGGTTCCCTTTGCAATTTTTTTTCCATTTGTATTTCTCACTTTATAATCAAATCCCTGATCCTGCAAAGACTTAGATACCATGCATGCGAGTAGTCCCATTGAGCTCAATGAGACTACTCAAGGTTGTAAAGCCTGTGGCCAGGTACAGACATTACACTTTTACTGGTATGTGTAACTGGAAACCAGCCTCTACCTGTAACAGGACAGAAGTTCAGCACACACAGGCTGGTTTAAAAATGGCAAAACCCAGTCTAGATTTGAACCCCCTCTTGCACTCCCACCACGGAAAGGAGATCTAAACTACATTACTTACAGAAAACCATGCAACTTAGATTAATTCCGCTTTGGGCTTTTTGAATGTATCTAGCCTGTAAGATCACAGCCAAAATTTGGCCTCCAATTAGAGTCTACCACTTCCTAAATCTTGTAATTCTTTTCATCTCCAAGCCCACAATACTTTATATCCCCAAGAAGAAAAACTCTACTGGTGGTATGAATTAACTCTTGAACATTTCTTTTTCATGTCTTTCTGAATTAAGGCCTTATATCTTTCAGACACAAATGGCACCAAAATAGCTAAGCAATTAAATTAGCTAAGTAAATAACTAAGTAATTAAAAAAACCCACAAACCTTTGCAGGCAAACTGCTTTATAACTTTACATAATCACTGTCTTATTATGAAAAGATAAGTCAAAAAAGCTCTTAAAGTTAAATTTTTAAAAAGTTACATTTTTAGTAATCCTAAACAAGTCTTTGCATGGACGTCTAATGCTGTGAGATGGGTGCAGTATAACTGGTTATGCAGAACTTTCATAGTAAGTCTTATTAGCATCTAATTTATGTACTTTGTGTCAGCAAATAAATTATTTTATATAACTCATGAGTTTTTTTACCAAAGCTGAGCCACCAACCTTGAAAAACTAGTAAAAAAGAGAAATCTGCTGTGTAAAACTATAACATGTGGAAATACCATTTCTTTTTTTCTGATAGGTACTGAGATTATTTACCCTTCATTTGGCTCTCAAATCAAGCAGAAGAATGTTATACAATTCATTTATGTGCATGTTAATAAGAGTGAATGTCATTTTTGTGCAAATGCCCAATTTTCCCTATAGGACATTTACTCTAAGGTTTTAACTAGTGCTTAATAGCTTGTTGGCCTTGTGAATTGCACAAGTAACATGATTTTGATGAAGGTATCCATATACATTTTTAGTCCATTCAGCACTTTGCTGTATCCTTCAAGAAAATGACAATTAACAAAGAAATTTCATCTGAAACTGGACAACTTTAAGGAATTTTCACAATGTAATTTAACAAAAACATTTAAAAAATCCAAACCACAACCTTTTAGCAAAGTTGGTGTTATAATGTATGCAGTACATCTGCCATGCACATTCCTCTGCTGTGTCTAGGCATACCTGATACGTCCATGTTTCTTTCAAATGAGTGGAGATAGAAAACAGTTGTTGAAACATAGGCACATTTCAGAAGCAGGATGTGTCAATGATAGGAAATGTCATATGGGAACTCCAAAGGAAACATGAGCTGAAAGGGTGAGATTTGAGAAAGTGTAACAACAGTATCAGCAAAGTCAATAGCACTCTATTCTAACTAGGTTTGTTTGCTTGCTTTTGCATACCATACAGACTAGGTTGCAGCTAGTCATTCATTTGGTTTAGATTCAAAATTAAACCAACCCCTTTGTATTCTCTCCTTAAATAAACTCACATATTTTAGCAAATAAGAGGCATGTCTAAGACATCAAAAAGACAAATAGTACTGGTTTTACATTTGTTCTAACACACAAGATCATTAGTTCTTGCTGGCAGATTTCATTGTTATACATAATGTAAGTCTTAAAGACAGGCAGAACAACAAATCAAAAGAGCCTTGAGGTGCTTTACTGAAGTTATTCCAAAAAGTAAATGTGCTGTTGTAAGCCTCCTTTTTTCCACACCCCCCACACCCCCTCTCAGCCCTCCATGCCCTGCCACCACTCACTCGCTCTTAGTGTCATGAAGAGGACTTAAAAAAAATTCTGAATGTTGGCCAAGAGTTACAAAAATCATTAGTAATTCTGAGTGGTTTCATTTTCAAAAGCCTATTTTAGATGCCTTAACCAGAGTCTTATTTCAAGAAAATGTTTGGCACCCAACCTCTAAAAGAAAATCTCTTTAAAGGGCATCTCATGCTGAGCATCAAAGAAACCAAGATACGCAAAATCACTCTTCACCTCTGAGTATCTTGTCCTTCATATTTTGTGGCTTCAGACTTCACACCCTGGTCTCCTGTGTTTCTTGGTGTAACAGCAAAGGTTTAGGTACAGTGCTGATGTTCAATTAGTGCTTTGCTTCCTCCCTAGCCCTATCTTGCTTATTGTATCTTTAGAAAGGAAGTGTTTAAAAGTACTGTACCATTTTACTGCTTGTGTGTTTTACATCCTCTCTTTTCCTCTTTACACTCTGCGATTTACAAGGATAGCTATTTTGGCTGGCCTAATTTTTACTGTTGTCTTCATAAAGTACAAGGTAGGATCTTAAAACAGGTCACATGAAATTTACTCAAATTCTGATAAAAAATCAAAGGGTACTTCTCCTTTCATTTTAATGGGCTTTGGATCAGACCTTACACAGCAATCATGCTCTAATGGAAAGTTTAGCATTTGTTTGTCCTACTTGCTTATGTCTGCCCAGAATGCTTGTGTATCCATTACTTCTCTCTCAAATACTGCTACAAATAATAGGCTTTTAAAGTTAATCAGAAATGCTTCCTTTTATATCATATTTAGAATATTACTATTTAATGACTTCAAGTCCTTCATGGGATATCTGTATTCAGGGCTTGGAAGAGGAAGCCCTAAGTACTTTTTTTAAAAAGTGTCTTTCACTCCTTTGTTTTTTCTCTTTGATGATGTCAAAATCCAGGTAGTAGATACCTAGCAGTGGATATTCCTGCTGGATGGTGTGGGTCAGAAGCCTGACAGCAGCATAAGGCATGTATAATGTTTTTTTGGCATGGCCATAGCCAGTCACTACAACACCAAAATGGACAGTACTGTCAGCATGCATCAGAGAGGTGCTTGTTCACAAAATTCCCTGGAAAATGTCCTCTGCAGGGCTACTACATATCTTTAAAGTTGCTCCTGATTTGCATGGGGAAAACATTGTCAGCCCTAAAACCCATCTCTCCCTAGGGCTAAGCGTTTGGCCAGGTTGTTGCCTGTAGGAAGGGTGAGCAAAGTCCTTAGTCTTAACTGTCTGCCTTCTAGTGTTGTAAGAAGTCTTGAACAAGCATTAGTGTGCAAGCACTGCTGATTTAATTTCCTGTAAACTAATCTCTGCATGTTGTGAAGCTATGGTCAGCTATGATTCATAGTCATAACATCTGAACATAAGCAATAAATATAACTGTTCATGAGTTTGTACTGCTCCTCAGCTAAAAATTGTATACAAGTTAAATTGTGTATAATCAAAGCTATGTTGTTATATAAATAATTCCAGATTCAAAAAAAAAATTAGGAGTCAGTAGCAAAGGATCACCCTGCACAAACTCTCATCTCGTTACAGATCTATTAGTGCTGTTCTTCAAACTGACAGTCTAATCATCAGACAGAGATATATGTGTGTAACTATGTGTTCAGAATATTTTTCCTGCTTTTGCTTAGAAAATGCATCAGAAATGAAAGAGACCAAACAAGCCCAAAATAATTGACAATAAACTTCACACACAATCACTGAACAACTGGCCAAATGCAATCCTAATCTAACAAAGTATGACCATTCTCTTTGCTTTTCTTTTGTCCTGCTTTTCCTTGCTTTGGAAAGCGAGTAAGGAAGTGTGTAGTTTAATGCATGATTTTTCCTTTTTTACCTCAGACCCTGTTTTTCCTTAGTTTAAGTTTTCTGATGACTAAATTTATCATGTTTTAGGTAATCAGAATACAATTATTTATTCCTCTGACTTTGCAAATTTGATCTAGACTGATTAGAGGTAACATCATTGTCCAATAATTGCTTTCAGTTTTCAGATAATTGCTTTCAGTTTTCCAAGCAGTTTTATGATTTCACACCTCTTTTTAATCCTGAATGCCATAAATGGAACAGTTTAAGAGACATAACTCAAACAGTGGTCTTTACAAGTGAATGATTAGTTAAATATTTACAAAACTATGACCAGTGAAATGAATAACTGCTATGATAATAATCCCTAGTATTTATAGTGTTTTTTCAATCTATGAAGTCATTTATAAACATCATCTAATTAAACCTCATTTCACCCCTTATGTCTTATGAGCAAATTACTACTAGCAAGTAGTTGAGCTACAATGTTTAATTACAGCAGCAAACCTCAACAAAGTTCAGAGATGTCCAGAATGTAGTTCAGCCCATGACAGCAATTCAGAGCCAAAGTTTGGAAATATTCAGGTCTTGTGACCAGGTCTTGTGGCCTGAAGACACCAAAGTTTGGGGATATTCAGGTCTTGTGGGTTCGTTTGAGTCTTTCCCTAATCATTATCTCTTTAGAAGCACAGTACTTTAGAACCAAGAAAACTATCACTTGTTCTCAGCTTGGTCTCAAGGCCACAGTCTGAGGCAGCACCTTCTCTGGTTTAATCCCATGCTCAGACCCAGGACTGTCCCTGGTGGGGGGTGCGAATTGGGGCAACAGCCCCAGGCCCCATGCTTTGGGGGGCCCCACAGGGCTGGGTGGAGAGGCTGCGCCTGCAGATTACCCTGCCCAGTGGGTTGGACAGCTCTTTGCCTGTTCTGGCTGAAAGTTCTGGCCACCACCAGTCCCGCTGCATCTGGTGTTCTGGCGCTTTCACTCCCTGGCATAAGTGTGCCGCGGGCTGGGAAGAGAGGCCCCATGCAGGTTGCTTTGCCCTGGGCCCCACACCCTGCTGGGATGATATGTGCTCAGACCACACCTTTATCTCATAAAAATAAGTATTTTTACATTTTAATATGGACCTCACTGGCAAGCTAATGAACAAATACAAAAACCCGTCTGGAAAAATGATTCACTTCATTTGGATTATATAAAATAAGCAAGTCCATTGCTGATAACCACACCTTAAATAAGATTCCACCTTTAAAGATGGAATGATCTGGGGCACTCCACTTGATACTGGCTGCCAACTAGACATTGAGCCATTGAGTACTACTCTGAGCCAGATGCTCCAGGCAGTTTTCTATCCACCTTACAGTCCATTCATCCAGTCTGTACTTCCTTAGCTTGCCTGTGAGAACATTGTGCAAGACTGTATCAAAAGTCTTGCTAAAATCAAGATATACCACATCTACTGGTCTCCCCACATCTACATGAATGATTAAATTAGCCATATTCCTCTTTATCAAACATAAGCAATCTCATCAAAGTTAGGTTGGCATGTTCTATGATAAACGTAAGTTGATTTTACCTTATTTTCAGTTTACCTCCTTTTCTTTAATTATTCCTTTTTTCAAAATTTATTCTAAAGCCCTGCATACTACTGAGTGTTTTTATTGCCCAATGAGGGTTTTTTCCCTGTCTTAAGTAGAAGTATTAGTTATTCTCCTTGCTACTAGAGCTTCTATTTCTTGTGCCATTTCCAGTATTCTGACTTTTCAGCACATTAGCAGTTGGTCACGGGGTGCAGATAAAACATTTACATGACCTAAATTTTAATGTATGACCGTTGTATGACAGTTCTAAGTTGATTCTTTCTTTTCCTTGTGGGAGGTCCCAAAGAGTGGTGATGGGTAAGTGCATGTCACCTCCTTGGGTCCTTTCTTGTGTCTCCCCTAGTATTCCATCCTGTTTGCCTCTCCTGTTCAATGTATAAATGAGGCTGCTGGATAAGACCATGCAGAGATTTGAAGCAAGTGATGCTAGTATTCTAATGTCATCTAGCTCTACCTTTTCTTTTGTTCTGACCCAGGCCCTGCATTCTTAGTCCTTTCCCAGTATTTGGCTGTGGCTGTGGACTGGATGCAGGTGAACCAACTGAAACTGAAGAGACAAGACAGGGGTAATGTGGTTAGTCAAACCACGTGATTTATTGGGGACTGGGACAGTTATCATTGATGCACTCCAGCCTCCTGTTCTCACTCAGGTTTGCAGCTTTGGGGTGCTCCTGGATCTTCTGTTCACCTGGATATTCAGGTGATGGCCATAGCTAGGAATGCCTTTCACCAAATGTACTTGGTAGAAAACCTGTGACTTTCTTTCAGACTTATCTGGCCATTGTCATCAGTTCCTTTGTAACCTCAAGACTAGACTACTGAAACATGCTTTTTATGTATGGCTACTCTTGAAGACTGTCCAAAAGCTGCTCCTAGTGCAGAATGCAGTGCCCACCTTCTGACAGGGGCCGTTCAGCAGGAGCACATAACTCCAGTGCTCCAGGATCTGCACTGGCTCCCAATAGCTTTCTGGGCAAAATTCAAGGTGCTAGTTTTGACCTATTAGGCTCTAAACTGTCTAGGCACCCTAAGGAATTGCCTTTTCCTTTGTGCCCCATTTCAATCCTTGAGGTCAACTGACAGCAACTTCCTACGATTACTATCAGTACACCAAGTCAGCATGCTGGAAAATACAAGGAAGGTTGCTCTCTGCAGTTGCTCCTCAGATGTGGAACTTCCTCCCTCTTGAAGCAAGCTAGAGCCTGAGCCTGGACATCTTATCAAGATTTGGTAATACCCTCCTATTTGGGCAAGCACTCACCAAACAAAAGTAGGAACATCTGATTTATGGAGTGTCTGATCTAACTTGATGTTCTTGTTCCCTTTTAAACTGTTCTGGTCCTCTTGTTCCTTTCCTGTTTTTAATTTATTCTGTTTTTTTATTGTAAGCTACCCCGACCTTTTGCTGGGAAGAGTGCCATATAAACTGAATAAATGAATAAATTGATATATTAATACATAAGAAATATTTTGTTATTTATTTTAATTTTCTTTTCAAGGAAATTCAGTTTGACTTTGGCAAGTTTCACTTTATCTCTATACTTTTTGGCCTCCAATTTATAGTTTTCTTGCTAATCAATCTGTTTCTCCATTCGTTGTAGGCTCTTTCTTTCCCCTTAACATCCTTTTGAGGCATTTTTTATTCAGGTAATTTTGGAGCCTTTCTATATGGTCAGTACTTTTTGCTTGGTACATAAGATCCTGTCTGGAGTCCAGAGGTGGCTGAAGAGGCCAATCCAACATCTGTTTGTTCACCTGCAGACTTGTTCCAGGAAGGAGTGGGATCTGGTAATGTCAGATCACAGCTCTTTCCCTTTGTCTCTCTCATCTATCTACCTCTATAGTAAACTGAGTATTTTCAAAATGTTAAAATAACATTTCTTCAAATTGACTTTCAAGGTGTAATCTCTTCTTCGGCCCACCTCTACAGCAGTGACCATCAGTGTCTTGGGAATATAGGACCTATAGGACCTGGTTGTCAGGCATATTTATGACATGTCCTATCCAACAGAGTTGGTGCTGTATAAACATGGCTTCAATACCACATTTTGTTTTCCAGTCTCTGCCTGGAAAGTTAAATGACATCCTAATGACAATTTTCAATATTTGTCTCTTTCTCTCTCTCTAAAGAGATGTCTATCCAAATCTGATGTTAGGAATCTATGCCAGTTTCTCAATAGAACTTCTTTTATAAAGTGATTTTGACCCAAGCTGATTATTTTATCCTTTCTGTCATTTGCTTTTGTACAATTTACAGCATCTTTCTCGTATTGCTTCACCACCTCTACACCTTTATCTCTATCTTTCCTAAACAGTACACACTCTTGATTAAGTGAATTGCCATCATTTTTATTTCAGTATGTTTCTCTCCTACACTTGGTTTCATGACTTGCACCAGTAGTTTCTGGTCCTCAGTTTTGTACTAGTGTACAAAGATCTCATTTATCTCAAACATCACCTGACTTCCATGCCAGGTTACATAGTCCATTCTCTAAATGCACTGTCTACATGGGGCTGGGTGGTGTTGGTGCTAAGGTGCATAGTTGGGAGCCCAGAGGCCACAGCAGAACTCCTGGTGCAGCCCTATCTGATTCCAACAAATCTGTGAGTTCTGCTAAATACCTTGTCACAGGGATGGAAGGAAGGATCAGTATACATATTACACCCTCTGATGTTCCTTTCTCTTCTGTTCTTATTTTCCTGACTTTCCTCTTCCTGTGTATTTATACTATATGTAGACGTTGCACTGTCTCTTGCAAGTCTCTCCCCATTTTTTAAATTTATATGTATCCTTACAAAGCCAGCCTCAGTCCTAAAAGAGCAGCTTTTCAGATTCTCAGGAGGAGTCCACCTGTTAAGTAGATCACCTTCTGAGTTGAAGATCTTGGTAATGCACCATATATTCCTTACCTCTAGACAAAGCTATTGAAGCGCAGAACATGAGGAATGTCATCTAGCAAAGATGCCTGTGAACACAGCACATTAATATTGTGTCAGTCACTGAGAAGGTGATCTACTTAACAGGTGGACTCCCCCTGAGAATCTGAAGATCTGCTCTTTTAGGACTAAGGTGGGATAGCACAGCTACAACCTACCACAGATAATGATCTGCAAGAGATAGTTTTTAGGCTGCTATCCCGCACTACAACTATCTTGTAGTGCAGGATAGCAGCCTAAATTCCACTCACACTGCCCATGCCTCTATCTCTTAAGATAGTTAAGATGTTTGGTGTAATCTAAAACAGATGTCTGACCAGAGCAAATCTTTAGTATAAGTACTCTTGACAGAGGTACTTCAACTAAACTGGCCTGGCATGAAATTCCTGAGCACAAGGGACAGATCATTTTCTGTGGTAAGCTGTAGCTGTGGACCCTGTTACCAGAGGAATTGAACACCAATGGAATATGAATTCCACGGAATATGAGCCTGAATATATTCAATTCCAAACCCACTTAAAGAACCAGCTTTAGGGATGTGTAACAAGGTGTTTCTTCCGCTTGGGGGTTTAAATTTGACACTTTTGCCTTACAAAGATACCAGACTAAAGCCCATCTATTAAATCAGAGAATTTATAGACAGAGCAAGGCAGGGTTCTATAGAATCACAGTCAGTTACCTAAACGAGGATCCAACTAACCAACAAACCCTTCGGTCAGACGGCCAGTCCATCTCTGGGTGACTAGGGATTCTGGGTGCTTTTTCTGCAGCCATTGATTCTCTTCAGAAGTTCAGATGAGTCTGAATTCCTCCCAAGTTGGCATTCTCAATTTATAAACTTTATACATGTCTACAAACCCACACTCTGTTTCACCACAAAAGCCAGTACTCTTACGGAACAAAATAGGAAAGTCTAAAAAATAATTATTTTGCAGGCTTAGTGACATGATATTGCTTAAAAATAGCACTGGCTATGGCTCCTGCAATTGTCTGGAGCTCCATTCCACAGCTCGGCCCTACTCTAAGTTAGATCATATCTACAGAGTAGCTGTTCAAGTCATCTACTGTGCATGTGAGAAAAGCACCTATATCTTACCTCTTTTCAGAGTCCTTCCAAGTCTAATACCAGCCCTGCTCCCTCCTTAATAAGCCTTCCCTCAGAAATGGCAACTTCTCAGGACCAATTCAGAGCTGAGAAGATAATAAAGAAATACAACAAAAGACTGATATATTGTTACTTAAGCCATATCCACTATTCCTAATTTGTTGTAAAATACCTAGATAGCACACTAATAGGTGTTTTATTAAAAGTTTGGATATATAACTATAGTATGGAGAGTATTAAAGTGAGTTTTACAAAAAGTAGCGATGTTGAATTTTACTTAAGTTCTATATTTTTTTAATTGTAAGTGGGAATGAAAAACACCTTTTAACTCATCCATTTGTAGCTAGGGCCAATTATGCCTTCCCTTCCTCACCCAGGCATTTAGTGCTCAAGCACAGCTGTATTCCTTACCCTTGTGCAAGTGGAGTGATAGCTCCTGAACAGCATGAGATACAGACAACTAAACAGGATAGGAGTAAGGTCTCAGCTTCACTTTGTCCTTCCAGTCACCTTGGATGATGCTAGCCAAGAGCAATCCTTGCCCTATAGCTGTTACCAGGTACAATCTAGCGTAGTAGTCATAGAAGAGTCCATGTCTGCCAGAAAGTAAAGACAAGTAGTTAGGCATGTCAGTTTGAAGTCAGTCAGAAGGCAGAGTAGATATGTACCTTGATAGACCAAATAAATAATATATATATATAAAGAGAGAGAAAGCACAAGCTTTTGTGATCCCATGTTTACTTCATCAGATGCTATGAAAAAGACACACAGAAGGCAGAGTATAAGAGAGAGAAAGAAATTAGAATACAAAAGATAAGGGAGGAAGAAGAGAGAGAGAGAAAGAGATGACAGGACAGTGCGAGGAGAGAAAAGCAAATGAGCAGTAAACCCACAGGAAGAAAGGTGAACACAAAATTTAATCCAGGTAATGAGTTAAAATCCATCGTCCCTGTTGAAAGCATACTTAACACAGTCCAGTTTGTAAATGATGCCTTGTTCCATGGTTTTGCATTCAAACTGGTTTTTAATTTTTTTTAATCTATTCTGCTTTCTGGCTGATTTCAGACTAATATGGTTAACTACCTCTCTCTACCTTCTGCTAGAAAGTAGATACAGGGTAGGTACAAACATTCAAAAAGCCCGATGCAGAATCATTCTCTATGTTACAGAGTTTTCTGTAAGCAGCATTGTTTCTATTGGAAGTGAACAGAACACACATTCACCCTTTAGTGGGGGGAAGGTACAAATCTTAAGAGTTCCATCATTTTTAAACCAGTCCGTTTGCACTGAACTTCTGTTCTGTTCTGGGTATAGACCGATTTCCAATCACTTATACTGGTAAAAGTGTAATGTCTGTTGTACCTGGCCACAGTGTCTGCCAAATATAAAGCCCTATTACAACAGCACTGATAGTTTGTGAAAACATGTATAGTTTTTAGTTTTCTCTGCCACCTATACAGAGCACATTAAGGAAGGAAGAATTTCTGACTTATATGCAACTGTCCCAACTTCTTTCATGTTAAGTGTGCATGCATATACAATTTACATATGTTTATTTGCTCAGTGAAACAAGTTTCTAGGACAAATACTGTTTATGAAGTGGGTTCCCAACTGTGTCTAAATACAGTGGTGGAGGTGAAGCTGTCCTTGAGCAGGCTGAGGTTCATTGATCCTGAACTGCTTGGCCCCAGCACAAGCTAGAGCTACAAAATCACTCATGTCTTTCTGCCAACCAAGGATAACATGTGGCAGAGCTCTGTTCCTTCTCTTGCATGGAGCTGGCTATTCTGATTCCCTTCCCCCCACCCTCATCCTTCGACTATAGCTACTTTCATTCCCCCTCCCCCCTACCAGTCTCTCACCTACTGACCACCTCAATTTACATTTTCACTGACTGCCCTTCTTGCATAAGTACTGGCTGCTTTGCCACTCCATCCAGGAAGAGCACGGACCATCTGCAGACACTTCCTCAGGCTGTCAAAGGGTTTTTGTGCCTGAGAGCTTGCCAAGAAGAATTTTTCCAATTATTTTCAAGTTGGTCTAATAAAAGATATTGGATTTACCCAAAGAACCTTGTTTGCCTATGTCCTTAAACCAACACAGCTACAACATATACCCCTGAGCTCACCTCTAGTAGCTTCCTGGTATGTCCATTACAGCAAAGGTAGATATTTATTGTACAGGTCCTTGAAACCCTGATTTTGCCACCTGATATATACATATTTTAAAAACTATATAAAGACACCTAATAAATCGGATACAGACAATTCCAAAAAGACCATTATGTACCTGTGACGCAATGTGATCATATGCCGTGTTTTCTTACAACCTTTTACAACCTAATGTTATATTCAAAGCAGCCTAAAGGAGGTAGGGACCTAAATCTCTTTACATCTGAATAAGAGCTGAACTACTTAGCCTCCTTCAAAACTTTTTCATTTTGTGATGGATTCTCTAAAGTATATACCTGTGTTTAGAACTTTTTCTTCAAAAGGGAAATGGAGCCTTTTTTACTATCTAGGACTGTGCTGGATCTTGGAAAGTTACTGGCATTTTAAGAAGGGAGGGGGTGTGGAAAGGGCCTTTGACAAACAAGACTTACATGAAAGGCAGGAGGTTACAGCTCTTTTTGGGTGTCTTTCACTTGATGCATTGCTGGTAAAACTGTGTAGCAGATGTCTCATTAAAAGCCCTGCTGAGTGCCAGTAGGGATAAAACAACTTCATGACTTCTGTCCATTCTTGGTCAAGGTCAAACAGAGAGATGTGACTCAAACTCAGCAAGTTTTTTAAAACACACTTTGCGCACACAATACGGAGGTGCATACTTGCGGAGAAAGTGTCAGCTTTTCATCTGTTAGTCAGCCTCATGTTTGCACAGTACTGGGAGTAATTATGATAACACTGCTCATTCTTTCAGGTTGGCTTGAACACTTGACCTCACAGGCAAACTCCTTTTCTTCTCCTAAAGTGCACAGCCAAAACATTGTCATTTTAGCTTTATGGTGTATAAACTATAACAAAACAAATAACTAGTACTTGAGCATTTCTGAACATATTTAACCTTTTGCCCTTCACTGACAGAGTAGAGCAGATTATGTTAAAATGTTCTATTGCTATGGGTTTTGTCATTCATGGGTTCAAAATCCAGGAAGCCTCTGGTCACTGAATTTTTCCCCAAGTCATCACCTGAATCAGTTTTTATTTTACTATCAGAAAGAACCATTGGTTGAGGCTCCAAAAAGCCAGTGAACCTAAAATCCATAGATGCCATCAGTTGCAGGACTGTCCAGAGTCTCTGCGCAGTGGCCTTGAAACTTCTCTTACCCTATGCTAGCATGCAATAGCTTGCAGGAGACCAGAAACGTCAAGTCAGGAAGGAGGTTCACTGTTACACTGTAGGCTGATTTGTGAGAAGAAATCCAACCAGACGCATAGAAAGACAGAAGACAGGGCAGGGTGGCACCTTAAGACTAACTCATTCAGAAAAGCATAAGGTGCCTTCTAGTATTTTTGGCTAGTAAACTGTTAGCTATTAACTATGCAGACCAACACTAACTAACATGGCTAGCTATCCCTCTCTACCCAAAGAAAACAAACCAAGTACAGTGTCTGCATCCTGAATTTTTCCTATTAAGCCATGCTGTTGTGAAACATGAAGGTCAGGGGGAGAAAGCTGAGGAGCCCTGGGAATGCTCTGGCACTTGGAATCATCTCCCTTTAGTCCATTTATGTACCTAAGAGGTGAAATAGAATCTAGCCCTCAATGTTCTTTTACACATTTCTAATTTCTATGATTCGCTGAGCTTTAGTTAAAGAGTGACTGTAAAAAGAAATAATGAAATCACCTACAGACTACATGATCTGGTCCTTACAGCAATACATGTCATTCCTAGCATCAGTAAAAATACTGTCTAACTGGCAGGGTTTTAACTAATTATTGTTCTTTTTTGAAACCCTGTTGAATGGAATCCCTGCTCATCCCATCCATAGAAAGCAGGGTAGATTTGTATGTTAAAGACTAACCAAAGTATGTGGTATGTGTACACACAGACACACACATGCATATAGCACAAGCTTTTGAGAGCTAAAACATACTTCAAACATCAAATTCTCTGAAAGGATTACAGAAAGCAGAGTACAAGGAGAGAAAAAATTAGAATACAAAAGACAAAGGCTGGAGGGGCGAGAGGGTAAAGGGGAAGTGCTGGGAGAAGCAAACAAGCTAATAGGAACAATGGAGTCACAAAAGCTAATCCAGATACTGGGACAAGAATCCATAGTCCGTGTTTAAACTACTTAATACAATCTAGCCTACTTAGAGGGATCCTATGAAAGTTACTGTCCCCTAAGTTGTATCATGCTCACTTGCCATCTTCTCTAAATGCCTCAAACTTCCATGTTAATAGGGTAGTTGAAGATAGAATCAATCCCAGCCAATTAGCACTCCATGGCAACTCAAGAATGATGGGAGCCCTGCTGCCAGAAATAAAAGTGAGAGCACCACAAAAATCTGATGCGGTGACTACTGGATTCATCAATCTCTTGTGGTTTCAAGTCTTGCCCTCTGGCTGCTTTGCATTCAACCAAATCCCTTCCTCTGCAGGTATCTTCACCAAGGTTTCCAGTTTCTCCATGCTGTCACCATGTGTTTATACTTCAAATATTCAAGAGACCAAAAGGCCAAAACCTCAAATAGGTAATTTGTATCAAAGCCAGTACAATAAACAACAGAAGGGAGCTGTCTTGCTATTGGCAATAGTTTTTGCTTTGCTTCTCCATGAAAGCAGTTGCACCCATTCTGACTGGGTAAGAAGATAAGAATGAAATCATGGACTGATTGAGGAAGTTTTGCCAATGATTTTAGCATAGCCAGGATTGGCCTTGGAAATGCCTTCCTATCGGGCATGTCTACATGAGATGCTATGTCTCTGTAGCAACGAGCTACAGTGACGTAGCATTGGTGGGCACTAATTGTGACGCTGCTGCTTGCAGTAGCAACGAGATAACTGCACAGTAGCTTGTTGCTACTCGACAGTAGGATTGAAAACAACCTGTGTGCCACCGGGACTGCACAGTACTGGAAGGTACTGCTCGGTCATTTAGTACTTGATAAAGCAAAGCGAGAACTAAATGACTGCACAATACCAACTGCACAGTCAGGGGAATGTGTAGACGTGCCCCTTATGTATCTAGATTCAGAGAAACTCAGAATAAACTGGATAGAAAATCTGGTCTATGAACAGGGCAGTTGAAAATGTTCAAGACCAAATTTAGATCACAATTCCTAACACTGACTGCTGTCAGTGAGTAACACTGCAGTGGCAAAAGTATTCAACAGGTATTGTATTGTCTACAAATGTTCTCAGCTACTCTCATGCAGGACCTTGATTTCTCAAATAGCCAGTGCTGCGTTCTTACACTTTCATTTGTTCTTCATGGGATTTCCAATCTCTAGTATGAATATCATTAAGTTGCACTGAATTCTAGTAAAAAGACGCAAATTTATTACAGAGCAAGTAGCACATGAAAGCTTCACAATTGTAAATAGAAATAGGAGCATAAACAGCATTGCTAGATAGTCTGAAATGCAACTAAAATGATTATTTCTTGTTAACAGTAACATTGTCTTTAAGGAATAATTAGTAATGGGGAATTAATCTTGGCAATTCTTAATGAGTTGGCACAAATGAGGTCCTGAAGTGTAGCTTGTCATTATAAACTTTTGAAAGTGTAAAACAATATAAAAAAATATTTTTAAAGGCACATGTTTGACATTACATTCATCTTGTGATTAATGTGTTAATCACATGACAAACGGTAACATGCCACATATCATTCGATAAGAAGCCACAAAAATGGTGATCCAGCCTGAAAGACGTTACCTGCAAAACATAGAATATCTTTTCAACTTGTCTGAATTGACCTTTAATTTGAACAGGTAGCCTGTTACACACAGACTGAGTGTTTGGTCAGGTCCTCCAGCATCCCAGACCGCACTGCTCTCTTTTCCCCACCCCTTTCTGCAAGGATGCTTTCTATGATGCATGCCAATCTCTGCTGAACAAGATGCCACAGCAGAAGACATCATGATTCACAGATCCTCCTTCCTTTCCCCAACCAGCTTTCAAGGCTGCTTCCTTAAGGAGCCATTTAGCACCTCTTCCCAGTGAAACCAGAGCTTAAACAACAGCTCAACATGACATACTTTACTTACACACAGTAGGAATCTGAGAGAGGGAGAGAGAATTTGTTCTGAAAACTGGATAGGAAAAAATGAGCAGAGGGAAACTACATACACAAAAACACCCCGTAGACAGTGTTGTGGGAGAGTTTGGACCCCACCTCTGCCCTCCATCCTTCACACTGGTCTCCCCTGCTGTGCACAAGGACCTGGGGGAGAAGCTTCTTCATCCTGGGGGAGCTCAGAACTCACTTCTCAGTTCTCATTACGGCCCCTTCCAGCAGCTCTCCATGTCCAGCTCCCTGTGATGGCAGAGTAAATTCCCGGAGTGCTTCTTTCTTCTCTGTTTAGCTTGCCTTGCAAACGTGAAGGAGGTCACATGGCAAAACAGTTTCCCAAGTAACTCTACCTCCCAGAAATGCTGTCTGCCTAGGGCAATGTAAAATTCTTTACTATTATAGGTACTGTATTCTACTTCCAGCACCAATATTTTCCTAGCTGTTAACAACCAATACAGTCGTCAAGAGGAAGTTACTTAAGTCTCATCAATGTATTCACCAAGTTATGAAATTTTACAGTTCTCCAAAATGAAAGGTGTTTTACATAAGTAACACAGAGAAAAATAGGCCACTATCTTAAAAATCTCTCAATTTAATTTTAAACAGCAGGGTATTGGTAAAAAGAAAAAAAAAGATCATGTTAGGATGAGGGTTATATCCCAATGTAAAAAACAAAACAAAACAAAACAAAACAAAGGAAAGGAAAACCAAACCAGGATGCTCAGCTTTCATTGTATTAGGATGAAATGCTTTAAAAACCCAATATATTCATTATATAATTATATTGGTTTCTAATCTTAAGAAGTATAAAGTATTAGCCAATTGGCTGACTTTTTTTTTTCCCCCATGAAGTGCATATCAAGATTTAGCAATTTCTGCTAGGAAATTCAGTAGTTTGTGCTACAGATATAGACCTAAAAGTGTAATTATACTCTAAAAAGTCTGTATAAAAATGTTACCCTGGGGCCCTATGTTTATTGTTTCTCAGTGACTTCAGATCAAAGGTTCTCAATTTACAAGAATAATATATGCCTTTTCTAACTGCCAGACCTGTAAACTCAGTCTGGAATCTAAAAGTCAAACTCTACTCCTAGTTCAAGAATGATTTCTGAACAAGATTTTGAAAATGGAACTTTGCTAACAAGTCTCTTGGTAATTCTTGAGTCATACAGAAGCCCTCTTCATTCTTCCACAGACCTTTTAGTTCTTCAAGGTTAAATATGAAGGAAACATAGTAAAAAATATTATTTTTTGCATTTGTTAAAGTGATCAAATACCTCTGGCTATACTGGCTGGAACAATTCTTTTGTGGAAGAAGATACTACTTTTATGTAGCTCCTTTGCTAGCCAGGAGAAAAGACATTTGCCTGCTTATTCAGTTAATTTTATGGTATCACAGCATGCTACAAGCCCTGCCTATAGGTCTATGCAATGTTCACAGTATTAGTGAAAATCCTTTTAACACGGTAATCTAGTTTATTGGCGTCTGTGGAATCATAAGTGTCTTGGAAGATTTTTTGTGGGATTTCTGCAGAACCACATAGATATTTTATGGAGCATATGAATTTCTGGAATTTTTACACATTTGCCCATGAGACTTCTTTCTCATGAGGTTGTGAATATTTACAAACGTATTTATGACATGTTGTATTACATTACATTTAGATTAAAACGTGTCAGAGAAAGAAAAGTTGGCTTCATTTCCAAATAGATATGAGCAATATCTCACTAAAGCTAATACAAAATCTTTTGGATAACATAACATCTGTAAAATGCATCTGACATCAAATATTTAATACAAGAACACTTTTCCCACCCAAGAGATTTAAAAAAAAGTAGCCTTTAAAAAAAGACCTTGAGAGTTGCTAATTTCTGCTCACTGAAGTCATTGCAGTGATGCTTGACCATCTGAGAAACAAAAATGATTTTACCCATGACCATTTATAAAGTTTATAAAACTTTGTTTCATGGGAAGATATTTATTTGAGATAAATGTTTGTCTCATTGCAAAAAGTGTTTTTTACATTCAAAAACAAAGTTAATGAGCATCTCTAGTCCCAATTCTGAAACCACTGATACATGGTACATTTGATAAATACGGAGAATCCTTTCGGGACTCAGTGAGTACATCTATACGAGACATTTACTGCAGAGCTTGCTAATTAGTTCCACAGTAAAACATCACCATCTACACATGTAATGCTACCAGGCTGCAGTAGACTCGTTAATACTGCTGCAGTATAATCCAGCTAAACGGAAGTAGTACCTGGAGGCAGCATTGTTTTGTGCACCGCAGCACATGTGTAGATAGTGACAGGGCTGGCTAGGGCACGAAGCTGCTTATGCATGGGGGCTGCCTGCTGGCTAGCCCCTCACTGGAGCACCCTTGTGCTCCAGCCAGCCCCTCTGCAGCATATTTACAAATAAATGTAATGCTTGTACATGCCCAATGAATACCAGAAGCTCATAAGTCACTGAAACATAACTTTTACAGTTTTCTACTCATATAATTATAGCAGAAATTATTCTAGTCCACAATTTGAAAAGATGCTGTAGCATAACATTGTGCATTATTGCCAGAGTCAATCTTGGCTGTATATTTTCTTTGTTTATCCTATAACAACAATATTGTAGAAAGTCATACCAATTTAGCAAAGTATTGTGCATAAGCCAGTCTTTACCATAGTCATTATCATCCAGTATAGGGAACAAGAGAAACTCATGTGGTGCTTTGGAAACCTCATCATGCAAAATCATGAGGCACACAGATGTTATGTATGATTCATGTGGAAAGCAAAGTAGCATATCTTATTTAAGACAGCTAACAAAATAAATAGATTTGGACCTAGTGACTGATCATGTTTTATTTATTAACGTTGTTTTCAGTACTTTGAGACCCTTACTTATTACATCCCCAAATACTTTGATTTCTTTTAACAACTGGTCCAGATTTCAAGTCAACATTTTGCAAATGGAAATGACCACATTATTAGATAAACAGGAAAGTACACTAAATTATCACAAAATGTCAATTCAAACACTGTGCTAATAAAGGAAATATCACAAATCTGTTCAAGGAATTTTTATTGACATAACAGTCCTAGTTATTGTCATATGTTATGGAAAAATTCAAATATTCATGAATGTGCACAATCAAGTTACTATTTCCAAACTGCTTCCCCTATTTTGAGTTGCACTTAAGTTAGGCTAGGATAAAGCATGATACAGCTCTAGAAAACAACTCCTTCATGAATAGAAGTTAAAAACACTAACTGGTTTCTTGTTAAAAGGATATCAGACATCTTTGGAAAATGCCTAAATAAATAAGTGGAATGCTTTGTCTAGGTACTAGAAAGATCATGAGTGCCCTTCGCTTCTGAAAAAATCAAGCTAGACTTCCAGCTGCTACCTGCTGCTAGAACTTCTAGCAGCAGAAACAGGTGAGTATAAAGATGCCCTAACCTTTAGTACCAAATGTTGTTCAGGTTCTATTTGCTCATAGATACACATGTATTGCAAATGTGGAGTGTGGATCTCAGTGCAGGTGGTAGAGCTGAAAAACTGGTTAGAGTATCCATCCATTATGGGTTTTGGGGGGTTTTTTTGAGAGGAAAAAACAGAGGGAAAACAAAACATTCAGAACTATTCTTCCAGTGAACAGCTGTGAAAAGAGAGGCAATCAAGATGCTAGACCAAATTAACAGCAGAGTAGAAATTAAGAACTGATATGGATAATTCTAGTATGTATAAAGTGTTGTCTTTAAAGTATCCATTCAAAATGCTAGTTTTTTGTGGAAAATATGTATGTTTTTGATCACAAAATAATAATAAATAATTCCCTTAGAGATCCATTTTTCCCTGAAAATATGTATACGGTCATAGAGTGAACATAAGCTCTACAGTATTTTCATCTATCACACTTGATTTTATTGAGATTTCAGCACTATACAAGTGACTAGAAGGTAGCACATACTGATCTATTTTATTTGCTGGACAGGTACAATAAATGCAAATTTGTTAAGAGAATAAAAGTAAGTAAAAACTATGTGCATCTCTACCTTTTTCTTTCTATATTTTATTGCTTTTATATGATTTTATTACTTTTATGTGATGTGATTCTGTAAGGGGCCCAAACAACTGAAATGAAGTCTGTACTTAGACAACATTGTGCCAATATCTTACATGTTCTTTCTGCATCATTGATGGGTTGTTGTTGTTTTAATTATCAAATGTCACATGCTATTAATCATAGGGACTTGAGTCCATCCAATAACTACAAGGAGTTTATAGGTTTGGCTGGAAAGCCATTATGAAGTTTATAGCTATTAGTGAAGCCTTGGCTGCTCTATAGATGTATGTAATAGAAGTTCTCACATGGGAATCAACTCAACGGAACCATGCAACAATGAGAGGGCAGCAAGGGCCTATGGCCTCTGCTCTCTGGTTCAGTATTGCAAAGAAAAACTGGAATTCATTGGGACCTGTCAGCTTTGAAACATCTCAGTTCAACTTTATTTCAGCAAAGATCAAGTGGAGAAGGCTAATCTTGTTTTCTAGACACTTAAATCCCATTTTCCCAGGCAGCTTTACCCCCTGGTTTGTCTAAATGTGTCTTTAATAGAATATCTTATTCTAAAGTGCTTTTTTTTTTAGTTTGATAGGCACAAAAGCACTGAATACATCAGTGTCATCATTATTGTTTCCAAAACGTAGATAAATAAAAGACCACAAGACTTCTATTGAAAGGCCAGTGTGTCATTAACACTCCTACAGTACACTTATACTTTATGAAAACATTTAATCATGTTTATTTTAGAAGTTTTTGTTTTTAATTCTTAAAACAGTTAAATTATTACATATTTAGTAAATATCCTGAAATGGGAAAAACAACCCATCCTTTTATCCCCAAATATGTTCAGATCTGTTGGGAGTCTACAGTTGTAGCCAACTAATTTTGGCTCATGTTTAAACATAAGATTGGCAGAGCTGCAGTTTCATTAATGTCTGGTATATGAATGGTATCCTGCTGCTCAATCAGTCATAGGTATGCTACCAGAATACTTGAAGATGAAATGAGCAAAAGCTATATATACACACACTCAGTTTAGCTGCCAAAAAAACCTTCCTAAAAAGCACTGGAAAAGTTAAGACTTTCCTGTATATAATTGTAACTAGACAAAAATGGTTTTATGTTACTTTTGAGATCTGTTCTCAGTGCATTTGTATTATGCAACAAAAATATGATGTTACTGCTGTCATTTCAAAGAGTGAAGCTGAAGTGTCTATGTTGTGTATTAGTAATATAATTCAGTTTTACTGTGTGCTTCATCAAGAGATATTTTTGTTAAGTTTCAGTCAGTTACCTATGAAAGCCCACTAAAACCAAAGGGGCTGAACAGATTCCATTTGCGCTGAAAGTTAAAAGCAGCTATTTTCTTATCAAAATGGACATGCTTGCAAAATTTAACCAAAATATTTTTTTTTAATACTATTGGTGAAATCCTAGCTCTATGGACATCAGTGGTAGAACTGAGATTTCACTTTATTGCTGCCTATGCAAGAAGTTAAAGGATCAACAGTTCTTTTGCACTTTGGATACAGGTTTTTAAAATTATTTCTTTTTTGTATGTAAGTCTTGATTTTCAATGTTTGTGGCTGTGCAAAGTGGTGAAAAAACTGAGGTGCAAGTCTTGGTACTGCCAAAAAAAGATCCTTGAGTCTCCATGAAGTTCAGTGCTGTACAGAAAGTAATGACGCTGCTCTTTTTCCAACTTAGCACACTTCTAGTTCTTTCATTCTAGGGAAACTGAAGCTTAATTTTAGAGTACACATGAAAAGGCACATGGGAGATTTGTTCTTTGTTGCAACAAACTCTTTCTGTTAAATATGGAATTTGTATTTTTTATTTGAAGCCAAGAATTCAGTGAGGTGTTACTAATACTTTAATAAACATTCCTTCTTCACCTGTAATAAAGCTCAGGTGCATACACTCATAGACAACAGAATTGTAGGGTTGGCTATATTCCAAGTAACATTTTCCCCACTACTAAAATAATCATGTCTTTTAACCACAACCAAAGAATAAGTCAGGGCTTCTAAAGGAGAAAAATAATGACACTGCAAAAGTATTTTTCATGATTGTCATTGAGGCAGAGATGATTCAGCAGTATGAGAGAGGAATTAAATTCTGTAAGAAGCAGGGAAATTAACCCAACCTACCCTTAAGATCAGTGAAAATATTTTACAAAGTCTTTCTGGAATACTAGGGTAAAAACTATGTTAAACTATTGTTATGCACCTAATCCTCAGTGTTGTGACACAATCTCTCATTTTATTGAAAACCAGCTGGCATCTATTTGAAGTGTTAGCTTTCATAAATCTCATCCCATACTCCAGGCTCATGCATAAATATCTCCAATTTCTATCAGTAGAAATGTAGTCTTGTACAAAACTACTTCTCCTATTAATTTCGACTGGATTAGTCATTACCAGGGATCTGGGTTTTCTGTTTCCCATGGAAAAACAGAAGAAAACATGGATTTTTCCCCTTTACCAGAAGAAAATGCAGATTTTTCATTTTAATGGAGAAACCCATGGATTTGCACTCTCTGCAGGTTGGCAGAGTTCTAGCCAGCAAGGGGCTGGGGGGGAGTGGGAGGAGGGCACTTAGGCAGGGAGCACATGTACATATATATACACACACATGACCACCAGGCAGCTGGAGAGCAGCTCCCACAGGTAAGTCTGGTGGGAGCGAGAGGGGATTGAGGCTCCCATAGGGAGGGAGGGAGGGAGTTGGGTAGGGCTGGGGCTGGGTGGGTGCATGGTGCTTCAGGCCCGAGGCCAAGATGCACAGCCATAGGGCCCTGGCATGGAGCAGGATGGGGCTGTGGGCAGCTCATCTGGGGGGGCAGGGTGGGGCCAGTTCCCTGCTGCTGCACCCTCTCCCAGAGGGAAGGTGGGACCTGTGGCCCTCCCCAGATCTCTGTGTGGGGCAGGGTCAAGGGTGGGTGTGGGCTGCCTGCTGTGGGATCCCCACCCTGGTGCCCTCCCCTATGGCCTCTGTAGCTCAGCAGGTGTGACCCAATGCTGCAGGTCAGAGCAGGGCCATGCAGGGATCAACTTGCTGCTGCAAGTTCTGCGCTGCCCTGGCGAGGCATTCCCAATCTGTCCGGCAGCGGCAAGAGACACAACTCTGTGCTGATGCTCCCGTGCAGGCAGGGGATGCCTCGCCAGGGCAACGCAGAGCTTATGGTGAAAAGGAGGCCCCTGTGTGGGCCCACTCTTCCCTGCCGTGCTGGGTCACACCCACTGGACTGCGTAGGCTCCAGGGGAGGGCAACAGGATGGGGAGCTGACGCTGCAGCTGGAAGCCTGCACCCACTCTGCGCACAGATCTGGGGAACATCATTCCCCCTGCCCGCCTCCCCCTCCACGACAGTGTGCAAAGTAGTGGGGAGCCAGCTCCATCCCCAACACAAGCGCGTAGCAGGCAGCAGTGGGGGGAAGCTGGGCTCCATGCTCCACTCGACCGCAGCAGCTACCACCTTCTGCAGGCAGCAGCTGCCACTCAAGAAGTGCTGCAAGGGGCAGGAGGCAGCGGACCCCGGTCCCTGGCCCCATAGTCCTGGCAGCTAGTGGACCCCTCTGGCAGCTCAGGGGGTGGGGGTGGTGAGTGAGGGGCACCAGCAGAGCCAGGCAGATATGGAAAGTGGGGAGTGAGGGGCACTGGCAGGGCTGGAGGGCTGTAGCTTGGGAGTGAGGGGCCTGGATCTGCATTCTATGAGCAAAGGGGCAGGGGGAGCTCTGATTTTCCATTATAAAAACAAAACAAACACAATCTTATTACCAATATTTACAGGTATTCTTCCAAATGGCTTTAAAATTGTAAATATAGCAAGAAAACATTGTGTTCAACTGATACCTATATATATAGTGGCCTTTCATTTTAATCACACATTTTGGAGTTTTAATCAGAGAATTTGCTGCTGCTTTTTTTTTTTTTTTTTTAAATCAGGGAAAACCAGAATCCCTGGTCATTATTCTGGACTTCTGAAAATCAAGGTCTAACATTTTTGGACAGAGGACCGCTTCAGTTTACAAAGTTAACACACACCAAAAGAGATATTGTGTTTTTCAAAGGACCATACAAAGGAACGTCAATGAAGAGCAATTTTTTGATAGAAGATCACTAAGGAGTCTGAGTTCAAGTTAAAAACAGTGAAGATGAAAAATCATTCTGGAATAATAAAACTAGAAGTATTGCAATACAAGCTCACACCCTCTATAAAATATTGAAACCATTTTTTAAAATACATAAAAAATTAATACATGTATGCCCGGGCAGCCGTGTACATGGGATGGATGTGAAATGTTCACATGCACTCAGATCCATGAATAAACAGTCAATCATCCCTATCCCCTACTCCCAACCATCCCAGTCTGATAGCTGCCAAAATTCAGCATTGTCTGTGGACCTACCAAATAGGAAAGAGAAATTTGTTTGTCAATACAAGCTAGTATGAACTGGAAGTAATTGAGAAAGAATAAAACATGGGCCCTGTCACAATGCCATCTACAGTCTCATCTTAGGATAGTGCTTCTATCCCAGAGAGGCAGGCATTTTCCTCTCTCTTGGGCAGCCATTGACATTTGACCTCCACAGTGGACCAGGCACCTTGCCACAATCTTTTAGTTCCCTTTCTACCTACTGCCAAAAGGTCCTAAAGAAATACATCTCTCATCGCCAGTGTTAAAACAAAGATACCAATAGCAGATTGTATATGTCATCTATGAATAATAACAATCAACTCCAAGATATAAGGGCCATCTTCCAAGAAACCCATTCAGAAAATTTAATTCTGAGCAAAACTTTAACAGACAAAAAGGTCATCAGCAGAACTACTAAAACTTGGAATGCCTTTTCTGTGGGAAATTTAATTTAAAAAAAAGGTTCATGCTAAATGAAATTTCTGAAAATAAATGGTTTCAGAAACATCCAAATGAACCTGTCTAAACACCTTGCTTGTTAAGTTCCAGCCACAGCTTTTTAACTTTATTAGCTTGATTTTCATATGATGTACAAAACAATAATCAAAACGTTTTTTCACCATATCAATATGAAATGTTTTATTAATTGTTGTTAATGCCATTAACAAAATTGGCATGTTCCTTTTAAAATATGCCCATATTTAAACTGCATTTTCCAAAGGGAACTTAGAGAATATGAATATTTTTTTATTAGCATTCGTCAGCAGCAGTCCCAGAGTCTTATGTCTTCTGAGGGAGCAGGCTTCTGGTGGCTTCCCAAAATGTATGTTTTCGCTAAGTGTGGTGGTCTCCACCATCTTATGTGAATGTTTTATTGTATAGCAGTTGTCTTGACCAGACCACAGCATCCTGCTTCACAAACAGGCTGATGCAAAGCCAAATGAGGTCAGTGGACAGATTCCAACTGAATTCTATGGGCTTTGGATCAAGCCCAAATGGTTTATACAAATAAAAGGTGCTACAGCTATGAAAGATTAACAGGTCTCTGCCTGTTAAATGTGTACTCATGATGGTGTATGAAAGGGAAGGGGAAACTGGGTCAAAAGGAAACTCAGAGGAGGAACGTATATTCTCTCTCCTGGCTGGAAGGGAAAATGGAAGTTCCCAGGAATTCTTGTGCAGCATTTTTCAACTATTCTGCTTTTGATTTGTGAATGCTTGACAATAAACAAACAGATCCCAAGGAGCGGGCAT
The DNA here is from genome assembly GCF_052110815.1 of Crocodylus siamensis. Lineage (NCBI taxonomy): Eukaryota > Metazoa > Chordata > Crocodylia > Crocodylidae > Crocodylus > Crocodylus siamensis. The sequence continues at coordinate 73,617,400 of NC_143396.1, read as the reverse complement.
TAGACAATTCAGGCTTTATTTCCCTGACCAATAAAGCAATGTGGGCACTTTTAATCCACAGTTGAGTAACGGTAAACGATTTAAAATTAGCTAACAAAAACTATCTTCCAGCAGAACAGAGAATGTTACAGTTCTTCAGATTTGCATTTTTAGAAGCATTTTGTAAGAGAAAAATCCTCTCAGAGTCTACTTTGGCTGTCCAGTTATTCATCTCTGATTTTTACTTGTTGTAGACCAGTTGGAAAAAGAACATGGGACGGTTTCAGAAACACATTGATATAAGACTGTGGGCAGTCCATAGGAAATTATAGTCCTATTTTAAGTAATATATACAAAACATATATGCATTTATAAACTGTTCATCAACCACTCTTGAAAAAACAAAATATGACATGCAGTCATGGCATGCTAACAACACAGTTCAGTTTTGATTCTGCTATAAATAATAGTTTCTGCTTCATGTGCTAGGAGACTCATATGGCTATGTAATTTTCTAATGAAGATGTGCCTAATTTGTTCCGACATAGAAAGAGACATATTTATAGGCAACCAAAATTTAACAAGGCACACACAAAGCACTGTCATTCTTTTAATTGTGTGCAATTTAAATGTCATTTAAGATTGGAAGAATTGTCCTTTAATAGCCATAATGCAATACAGAAAATTTGAGTCCTCAGTTCTTTGACAAACTACAAATGAGTGAACCCCTGCATTATCCAGGAGTCCTGTTGACTTGTGTGTGTAGGGCAGTGCCCAAATAGAGTTTGCAGGATCAAAACTTTATTGTAGGCAGTAAAGTTAATGACGCCTATAGTTAAGTTTACAAGGCACTTACCAGATAATTCTGTTTGCCGAACTTTAGTCATTCAAACTTAATTTCTCCATACCAAGCATCTGCTCTAAAGAGTTTTTCTTTAAGGTTTAATAAAAATGGTTAAAATGTTTAAAAGGTTTAGCTGCTTCTAAGAGTGAGTTTGAGGGGAAAATACACTGTTCTGCTCATGTTAAAAAATTCTTACACCAGAATTTTCCAGTCGGAACTCTTACCAACTTCATAATTAAAGCAGGGGCTTGAAAATAGCAGGGGCAGTCTCACGAGTGTCTGTCATTTGTTATTGACATGAATGTTTGCCCAAATTTTGGTAGTTAGGAGCCTCTGAAAACTGCAAGTCACAAAACACGCAATTTACATGTTGACCAGCTAACATACATCCTACAGAGTGGTGAAGCATGCTTGAGTTGGCTACAGTGGGCAAGCAGCACTCTCTTGGTAATTGCTTCTCATGGCTGCTGGTGCTGCTGCAACACTAGACCCAGAAACCACAAGCAGGGATATAGACTCTCTCATGCTTAGAATTGCTTCCTTTGGTGGTGTTCAGATCTCTAGAGAGAAGAACATTTGAATTAGGTTGCTTTGAATGGTGAGAAAAGAATGACCATGGAAATGGAAGTCTGCTGGAGAAAGTTATGGCAAGACCAGAGGATGGGGACATTAGAGAGATGATGGAGGAAAAGAAACAAGGAAGGAAAGTGTAGATCATAGGAAGGAGGGGTGAGAGCCAGGACCAAGGGAATAGTGTAGTGGGAAGTAGGAGTAGTGGATGTGGAAACATGGGCACAACCACATGGAAAAGAAGAGAAAATGTCAAGGAGGATGGGGAAGGTCAGAAATCGGCAAAAGGCAGCAGTAGGGATGGATGAAGTTGAGGCTTCTGCAGTCATTAGAGATACTCCTCCTCAGAACCTGGAATAGATCCTAGGGTACCTGAATCTTTACAATCCTTTGCTGCCTTGCAAATAGGTATGACACCAACGGGTAAAAGTGTGGCTCCTTCCATCTCTCACTAGTGCCTTGTGTATACAGAGGATAATAACTAGCTCCCAAGGTAAAAGACTATGCTCCCATGTTAGGGAGGACTATGTCTGAGCATCTAAAGATCCAGTTAGGGCTGATGATGTGTGTAGTATATTCTTCAATACAATTTCACGCTATTAATATCTTTCACTCTGTTTTCAAATTACCTTACTATATTAGGTTGAAAAAATCAAACACTTGGAAGTTCAGAAATACCAGAAATAAGGCCACCTGCAAAACTTCAGTTCAGCCCTACTGTGTGTCTGTATTATTATATCACTTTTTATTTACAAGATCACAACTTTTTCCACAGGACCCTACCTCATTTACTGCAAATGGTAAATTGTGCTGTCAGTAACCTACAGCCCACAGACCCACTGGATCCAACATGTAGAGCCAGGAGACTTTGGTGGCATTTAGTGGCAAGGGGCTTCCACAGTATTCAGAAATGGGGGGTTCTGGCAGCATGGTGATTGGCCTGTGCTGTGATGGCAGCTGGGAGAGAGCATGGAGGTGACAGGGAGACAGCATGCTTGATTTGACTCTGGGGCCACAAGTGCAGCTCTTTACAAAGCACAGTCACAGAGGAAGATGTGGTAGTAGTAGACACGTCCATCTTTTGCCTGATAGACTAGTGGTGGGAATACTTCCCCTAGAAGTGGGAGACTTGGGTTGTAGGCCCTCATTCAATGGGAATTCAAAATCTACATCTTTCACTACCCTATGAGAGCACAGAGAGGTGCTGTGATTTATAATGCTGTTGTGACTTAAGTAGCTCCCACCCTGCTAGAGGCACATTCTGTCTGGGCATCTCTGTGCACTCTGGATACAGAAATAATAGTACATCCTTCTTCTTCAGCAATCCCTCGCAGTCAAGGATGATTGCCCTCCATGATTGTCTTATCTGTACATGAAGATGGCTGATGAGGCCTATTTGGGATCAACGGGCTGTACTGCAGCTCAGACGTGTTTCCATGCGAGGTGGGTGGCAGTGGATTCTTGATTTGGTCCATGACACACTGTTTCTTCTGCTCCCACTTTTCCATTTCCTGTTGTTGTCAGGAGGTTTTAAAATACTGAGATCCTTGCAGCAGGCTCTTCTTCCATATAGGGCAGTCCCAGGTGATATTCTCCCACAAATTTCTGTATTCAGAGATACATAGTTCTATCACAGATCCCTTTGAGGTTATAATGGGAGTTAAGCAAGGCTTAAGTCATCATTCCAACACATTTTTCAATATTCCTTGACATTGACATTGAAATTGACATTCCATAGACATTAGGGCTAGAAGGGACCTTGTAAGATCATTGGGTCCAGCCCCCTGCCCAAGAGGCAGGAAATCAGCTAAGGTCAAAGGATCCAGCAAGATAAGTACCCAAACATTTCTTAAAAGTGTCTGGAGTAGTGTCCGGGAGCTACCTGGACTAGGGGGCTGCAGGAGGCTCCTTCAGCCCAGGCGCAGGGGGCAGAGCAATCACTCCCCCGATCCAGGCTCCCGGATCAAGCAGGAAGTTTAAAAGAGGGTCCACGAGTCGCACAGGAGAGAGAGGCGGCGGGACTGGAAGTGGAGGGGCAGATTGGGGCCTCCCAGAGCACGAACGCCGAACTGGAGCTGCGCAGGTGGTCCCCAGCCACCGCGGAGGAAGCGGCAAGGCAGATCCACGCTGCCCAGCACCGAGCTGGGAGCCCGGCACTGCCAGCATGGCCTTTAGCGCTCGCAGAGGAAGCGGAGGGACGGAGGCACGCCACCCAGTGTGAAGCCGGGAAGCTGGGGCTGTCAGCAGCAGTTCCAGCCGCCGGTAAGGGAAAGGAGGGGAAGATCCACCCCGCCCGGTGTGGGGCCACTGAGCCGGAGCGGCCGGGGATTCCAGAAGCCGGCGAGGGCGTGGAGAGGTGTAGCCACCACGCACCGAGCAGAGCCGCCGAGCTCGAGCAGACAACGTGGTCTCCGACCGGAGGCAAGAGGGAGATGGAGCAAATCCACGTTGCCCAACGAGGACCCGCTGGGCCATCGTGACCGACGGGGATTGCTGTCACAGATGGAGACGCACGAGAGCGACTACACGCCATCCAATACGGCGCCCGCACGCTCGGGCGCAGCGAGCAAGGACGGCTGACACGGATGCGGGGAACCGGTTGTGAGTCAGGCATCCGGGAATCACAATACTCAGTGGGCAGAGGGCGCAGATTAAGCCGGGGACTGGCCAAGGCGGATAGACCCCAAGCGGTGGCCGGGCCATACGACGCAGGGGAGGACAACTATGGGAACCTCCCTAGACTAAGGATGAAAGCAGCAGGGGATTCCCCCACAGCACCCTGGTAAAAGGGAGACTGATACTTTGTGAAAGGGGGAGCGATGAGGACGCTCAACCCAGAGGACTGGGAGAGGGTGTAGGGGAGGAGGAGCCCTCAGGAGTCCCCGCTGACCCACCAGTCTCGTTATTGGACACTTTGGCACACGCCACACAGGAAGATCCAATTGAACAGGAAGTTACATCAAAAGTCGTGGCAGGAAAGCGTGATGGGCGCAAAGACCAAGGGAGAGGAGAAAGAGACGGGTGACCCAAAGCGAGGACACGGGAACCGAGTCACCTAACGAGGGACTGGACTCGTTCACAGTGGTGCATTGACCGGGAACTGTGGTTTCTTTTTCAGATCTTTTTCCGGCAGCAGCCTTCCTGACACCAGCGGGCGAGAGCAATGGAGCACCAGACCAGTTTAACTGGGATGGAAACTATGCAGCAGGTCATGAGCCTGCTGGTACAAGTATTACAGCAGCAGCAGCAGCAGGCTATGCGTCAGACTTCGCTGCAAGAACATATGTTGCAGCAACAGTTATGGGCACTCAAGGGGCTCGGCGAATGTCGTATGCCCAAGATGATGAAAGAAGATGACCCTGAGGCCTTCCTGGAAATATTCGAAAGAGGCGCATTAGCAGCAGGTATCGAGAAGACCAAGTGGGCGGGTCAACTAGGGACATTGTTGATAGGTCCGGCACAAGCGGCCTTTCGGGAAATGTCACGGACTGATGCACTAGACTATGACAAAGTAAAAACCGAGATATTACAACGATTGGAAATCACGCTGGAAAGACATCGCCAAGCTTTTCATGCAAGGAAGATGGGGGAGAGAAAATCCCCTCGCGTACTCTGGCAATGCTTAGCGGACCTGTTGAATAAATGGCTGAGGCCAGAACAGTTATCCAAAGAGCAAGTTTGTGATCAAATCCTGCGTGAGCAGTTTATTAATGATCTGGAAGAGGACACCCAAAGATGGGTAAAATGCCATTGTCCCATGTTGTCCAGAGAGGCCCTGCAGCTAGCGGAGCAGTTTGATGCAGCCCAAGGGGGCCGAAAGCAAGGGTGGAATCTGAAAGGGACAGAGGTCCCCGGGAATAAGAATATGGACCTGAGGGTGGGGCATAAGAAGACCCCGCTTAATTTGGTCTGCTTCACCTGTGGACAGAAAGGACATATGGCCAGGAACTGCCCACGGGGGAGCCAGTTTAGTTCGGCCGTTGGCCCAGGCGTGACAGATGGACACCAAGGACAAGGACTCCCACGGGAGGTCGAATCCATGGACTGTGGGGTTGGAAGTCAGAGACAAGTCCGGGTGCAGCCATTACCCCAAGTTCAGGCATGGGTGGAGGGGGTCCCGGTTCAGGCCGTAGTGGATACGGGCTGCGCCCAGTCATTAATCAGACCCTCCCTTGTCCCCTGGGGGAATGCCCCTCAGTGTCCAGGGGTAAACATGATTTGTTTACATAGGCAGAAGAGTTATGTAGAATGGAGATTAATGACAGTAGAAGTACAAGGCATTCGACGGAGCTTACCCATGGGTCTCAAAGAAGACATCCTGTACCTGATGATATTAGGCAGGGACTGGCTGGAAATATTTGACCTGCTGGGCACTCAGCAGGGAACCGGCGGGACCAGAGAGGCACTGGCGGGTACCGGAGACGAAGGGCCAGAGCCCTAGAAGATGTAGAAGAAGGGCTGGCTCTAGAAGATGTGGCATCCGCCAGCCAGTTTCGAGCTGCGCAAGAGGCAGATCCAGAGCTGCTACCCTTTCTACAGGTAGACGCAGCGGGGTCCCGGGGTCAGGTAAGACACACCGAGCGTGGGGAGACGGCCCCGAGGGTAGAACTCCGGAATGGTCTGTTATACAGGATCCGAGGGAGAGGGCCAGACGGGAAGAAGATGGCCCAGTTAATCATTCCCCGGGTCTATAGGGAACAACTGCTATGGTTAGCACATAAGAACCCGTTGGCGGGTCACCTAAGTAAAAATAAGACCGAGGCGCGGCTAACCCGGCGGTGTTTTTGGCCACATTTGTATGAGGATGTGGAGAGGTATTGCCAGGCCTGCAAGGAGTGCCAGAAGGTGAGCGCCCATAAACCGCCCAAGGCTCCTCTGATATCTATGCCCTTGATCAGGGAGCCATTTGCGAGGATAGCTATGGATGTGGTGGGACCGCTGCCCCGCGGAGCGGAGGGCCACCAGTATATTCTGGTGCTGATAGACTATGCGACTCAGTTCCCAGACGCTGTGCCCTTGAGGGTGGTGACAGCCTCCAAGGTTGCGGAAGTTTTGCTGCACTGGATATCTAGGTTTGGCATCCCCCAGGAGATTGTGACAGATCAGGGGTCCAATTTCATGTCGGCTGTATTGGGGGATCTGTGTAAGGTACTAAAGATACGCCATTTAAGAACGGTGGTATACCACCCGCAGACCAACGGCCTTGTTGAAAGGTTCAATGGCACACTAAAGAGCATGTTAAGAAAATGTACCCAAAGGGAGCCACGGAAATGGAGCTTAATGATTCCCCCACTATTGTTTGCAGTAAGGGATGCCCCGCAGGCCTCAATGGGATATTCGCCCTTTGAATTAATTTTTGGGCATCGGCCTTGGAGTTTATTAGACCTGACGCGGGAAGGTTGGGAGGCGGACCCTGACCCTGGCCAGAAGGCTCATGAGTTGGTACGGGATCTCAGGGAGTGGCTACAGGCAGTGAGGCAGATAGCCCAGGACAAATTGGAACAGGCGCAAGTTAAGCAAAAGGAAAGATATGATGAACCCGCACAGGCTAGGGAGTTTAGGGCCGGGCAGAAGGTACTTGTGCTACTACCTGATACCGCAAGCAAATTCTTAACAAAATGGCAGGGTCCATTTCTGATTACGAGGCGGGTGGGACATGTGGATTATGAGGTGAGACGACCCGGAGCTAGACGCCAGAGACAGATTTACCATGTCAACCTATTGAAAGAGTGGCATGAAAGAGAAGGACTTATCATGTCCCCAGGCGCTGAAGGAGAGGAGGAGGATACTGACCTTAAGGACCTCCCAAAGTGCCAGGAAAACAGAAAGGAGGTACAATTAGGAGAACAGCTAGGGAAGACCCAACGTCAGCACCTGGAGGGCCTAGTGGAGGAATTCCGGGATGTTTTCTCAGGACAGCCAGGGAAGGCTCGGGGGGTAGAACATAAGATCGTCACTAGGGAAGGTCAGATAGTACGCGAGAGATGGCGGCGTATCCCTTACTATAAATCCCAACCTATTAAGGAGGAATTGGAAGAAATGTTGAAGCAGGGCATTATAACACCCTCGCGCAGCCCTTGGCGCAGCCCTCTAGTGCCGGTGGAGAAACCAGACAGCACGTTGAGACTCTGTGTGGATTTTAGAAAACTCAATGCCTTTACGCAGTTTGACACTTTTCCAATGCCGCAAGTAAATGATTTAATGGAGCATATCGGCCAGGCACAGTTCATTTCAACCCTAGATCTATCCAAGGGTTACTGGCAAATTCCACTACGCCAACAAGATCAACAAAAAACCGCTTTCGGTACCCCTTGGGGCCTATTTGAATTTAAGAGGATGCCCTTTGGCCTCAATGGGGCGGCGGCAACATTTCAGAGACTAATGGACGGGATGTTGGCACCGCATCAGGGTGCGTATATAGATGACATTGTGATTTACATGGAGACATGGGAGCGACATCTGCAGGCTCTCCGGGCCATGTTGAGGGAACTAAGGCGAGTAGGCCTAACGGCCAATCCAGGCAAATGCGCCCTGGCCCGGCAGGAGACCAAGTATTTAGGGTTTCTGGTCGGACAAGGTCGAGTCCGACCCCTGGCAGACAAGGTCGCGGTTATTAAGGACTATAGACCCCCGGTTACCAAGAGAAACATGAGGGCATTCCTGGGCTTAACAGGCTATTATAGACGGTTTATCCCCAGGTTCGCAGAGCTGTCCAGACCACTGGTGGAGGCCATGAAGGGTCAATGAAGAGGGATGGTCGAATGGAATAAGGAATGACGGAGGGCATTTGAAGAACTAAAGAAAGCCCTCTCCCAAGAGGTGGTACTACATACACCCAACTTTAATGCCCCGTTTACCCTGCAGACAGATGCATCCGCATTCGCCCTGGGGGCAGTGTTATCACAAGAAGTGGAGGGAGTGGAGCGACCCGTGGCATACGCCAGCCGGAAGTTGAATCAGCAGGAAACCAGGTATTCCACCATTGAAAGAGAATGTCTGGCGATCCGGTGGGAGGGTCGGCTATTTCAAATACTACTTATTGGGGAAGGAGTTCAAATTAGTTACAGACCATGCCCCCCTGAAGTGGCTTCACACAGCCAAGACGGACAATGCCCGAATAACGTGGTGGGCGCTAGCCCTCCAACCTTTTTGCTTCCAGCTGGCCTATAAACCGTGGAAGCTAAATGTAGTTGCAGACTTCCTGTCCAGATGTGGGGAAGAAGGCCACAGGGAGCCGGGGTTGGAAGACCCGGTGGTGAAACCCCTAAGTAATGTCTCGAGGGGTGGGAAGTGTCCGGGAGCTACCCGGACTAGGGGGCTGCAGGAGGCTCCTTCAGCCCAGGCGCAGGGGGCAGAGCAATCACTCCCCTGATCCAGGCTCCCGGATCAAGTGGGAAGTTTAAAAGAGGGTCCACGAGTCGCACAGGAGAGAGAGGCGGCGGGACCAGAAGCAGAGGGGCAGATTGGGGCCTCCCAGAGCACGAACGCCGAACCAGAGCTGTGCGGGTGGTCCCCAGCTGCCGCGGAGGAAGTGGCAAGGCAGATCCACGCTGCCCAGCACTGAGCCGGGAACCCGGCGCTGCCAGCGTGGCCTTTAGCACTCGCAGAAGAAGCGGAGGGACGGAGGCACGCCGCCCAGTGTGAAGCCGGGAAGCCGGGGCTGTCAGCAGCAGTTCCAGCCGCCAGTAAGGGAGAGGAGGGGCAGATCCGCCCCGCCCGGCGTGGGGCCACTGAGCCGGAGCGGCCGGGGATTCCAGAAGCCGGCGAGGGCGTGGAGAGGCATAGCCACCACGCACCGAGCAGAGCCGCCGAGCTCGAGCAGACAACGTGGTCTCCGACCGGAGGCAAGAGGGAGACGGAGCAGATCCACGTTGCCCAACGAGGACCCGCTGGGCCAACGTGGCTGACGGGGATTGCCGTCGCAGATGGAGACGCACAAGAGCGACTACACGCCATCCAATACGGCGCCCACACGCTCGGGCGCAGCGAGCAAGGACGGCTGACGCAGATGCGGGGAACCGGTTGTGAGTCAGGCGTCCGGGAATCACAATACTCAGTGGGCAGAGGGCGCAGATTAAGCCGGGGACTGGCCAAGGCGGATAGACCCCAAGTGGTGGCCGGGCCATACGACGCAGGGGAGGAAAACTATGGGAACCTCCCTAGACTGAGGATGAAAGCAGCAGGGGATTCCCCCACAGCACCCTGGTAAAAGGGAGACTGATACTTTGTGGAAGGGGGAGTGATGAGGACGCTCAATCCGGAGGACCAGGCGAGGGTGTAGGGGAGGAGGAGCCCTCAGGAGTCCCCGCTGACCTATCAGTCTCGTTATTGGACACTTTGGCACACGCCGCACAGGAAGATCCAACTGAACAGGAAGTTACATCAAAGTCGTGGCAGGCAAGCGTGATGGGCGCAAAGGCCAAGGGAGAGGAGAAAGAGATGGGTGACCCAAAGTGAGGACATAGGAACTGAGTCACCTAACAAGGGACTGGACTCGTTCACAAGTAGGTGCTTGTACCACCTCTAGGGGAAGTCTGTTCCAGGCCTTGGGGGCTCGAATATTGATGCTGCATTTTTAAGCTGGCCTTGAGGACATCCCTGACATGCTTTCTCTGCCCTCCTTTGGAGTGTACACCTTGGCTGAGCTGGGAGAATAAAACTTGCTTTGGGCATCTGGAGTTGGACATCAGGATGACATGGCTGGCCCAACCAAGTTGATGTCGGACAATCACTGCCTCAATACTCATGGTGCTTGCTTGCAGGAGGGCACTAATGTTGGTGCATCTGTTTTCCAACTGGATTTTGAGCATCTTCCACAGGCAGCATTGATGGTATTTCTCCAATATATCAACTTGATATGTCTCCTGTACAGTGCCATGTCTCGGCTCCATACAGCAAGGTAAGGATCGTCACTGCTTGATAAACCATAAGCTTGGTTTTGTATCTGATCTGAGGTTTTTATCTTTGAACACCCATTTCTTCAAGCATCTAAAGGCTGCACTTACACATTTGAGGCAATGTTGAATTTCTTCATTGATGTCAGCCTTCTGCAAGCAATGGCTTCTGTATGGGAAGTACAGGAAATACTTAAGATCCTCCAGAAGCTCACTGTGGATCTGGATTGCTGGAGCTGGTGAGTGTTTATTAGGAGCTTGTTGGCAGAGGACCTTAGTCTTCTGGATGTTAAGTGTCAGTTCCATTTTCTTGTATGCCTCGGTAAAGATGTTGGCAATTGCCTGAAGGTCTGCTTCTGATTAAGCATTCATTACAGAATTGTCAGTATATTGGAGCTCAGTGATTGAGGTTGGGGTAGTCTTGGTTTTGGCTCAGAGTCGGTTGAGGTTAAACAGCTTACCATCCATTTGGTAATTTAGCTCCAATCCGGTTGGAAGCTTGTGGGTGGTCAGATGTAGTACTGCAGCAAGGAATATTGAAAAGTGTGTTGGAATGATGACTTAAGCCTTGCTTAACTCCCATTTTAACCTCAAAGGGATCCGTGATAAAACTATGCATCTCTGAATACAGAAATAGTAGTAGTAGTTTTCAGCTTAAACTCTACACATGGGGAACAATAGACTGAGCTATACCTGGCCTAATACTGACTGTGAACAAACTCTTATGACTCAGAAAAGAGACCTGGGACTTATTCTAGATACTGTTCTATAAAAAAGCATTGGCTCAACATGCAGCAGCCACCAAACAAGTTAACAAATTGTGGGGTATCCTTACAAAATGGAAAGCATCATTATGCCACTATATAAATCCATGGTGTTCACACATTGTGAAGACTGCATGGGGTTCCAGTTTCAGTTTCTTAAAATAATGGAATTAGCAGTGGTCCAAGGAAGAGCAAAACTGATCAGAGGCATGGAGCAAGTGCTATACTAAAAGAAACCAAAAAAGGCTAGGACTCTTCCTTTAAATTTTGTGCCTTTGTGTGTACCAGCTTTTTATAATAAGGAGATGAATTTAATTAATTCATCAGGTAGAAGAATACATTCGTACTCCTGAATTGTGACTCACTATAGCCCAGATTTTCAAAAGGTATTTAAAGCACTTAATTCCCAAAGTTTCAATGGGAATTAGATGACTCAACACCTCTGAGAATTAAGTTACTACAAAAAAAGCATTGTAGAAAAACCTATGAAGAAATTAATAATAATGCATTCTCTAAAGGAACTGGATGGCACACAGTAAATACTGACTGTGATCAGACATTGAATGATTAATATTAAATGAACCACTGAATGTTCTATTCAGTGACCACCATCTATCTTGCAATGAATAAGGCTTAGGTCCTGTAGGGTGAGGGGAAAGGAGTGAACAATGTAGTGCATAATTTAAGAATATAATCATAGTCAACCTTAATTCTAGCTATTTCAAACTTTTGTAAGATTGACTTGACAACCTTCATAATATTCTTTTGAGACAGCCTTTTAACATAGTTGTGTGTGCAGATCACATAGTGAAGTCACTGGAAAAAGTGTTGGTAGAACCTAAAAGTATAAATTCTCTGAAGTATCTTATCAGGGTAATTCAAATTCCCAAACCAAAGTGCTTATGGTCTAATCCTATGCTGCTATTTTCTTTTTCTTTTTTTTTTTTTTTTGGAAAAAAGAACCAACCCCCAAACCTAACAGTATATGATGTGGACTTGGAAAATTTGGAAAACTCTTCTAAACAGGTGGGAGCTAGACTTTCCATTAAGAAATAAATGTCTGCAAGTAATAAAAAGAATGTTTGATTTTTTCCTTAATACATGCATTAATTAGAGGGTACTCAGTATTTCAGTACAAGGGCAATATAGTTTCAGTGCTATAGCAGCACAATAATTAAGGTTGTATCAACACTCATGTAAGTGCTAGATCCAGTCCAGGTAGAACCAAGACAAAGTCTGTCTTTGATGGGAATTGGCTTGGAGCTACACTCATTGGTATTCCACTTTTAACAATAAATTTGCTAAAAATGAAGAGGAAAAAAATTCTACAACACATGTTTTTCATTTTATATATATTATATATAAATAATAGCAATTTTAAAAATTAGATGTTTATGCTACTAAAGCATAAAATATGTCCCCACTTCTGCAAATATTTCTAATAATTTATGGACTTCATATGAATAGTCGCACTCAGTGAGTTAGGACTATTAAAGTGTGAAAAGTCTTGATCACATCGTTTGCATAACTAGGTTTTATATACACACGTATTCTTAAAAGCAGTGTATTTTGCAGAGCTTTCAGTTTTCATGTGGAACAGAAAAACTGTCATAAAAATAAATCAGAGAACTCATTAGTGGTAGGAAACTACAAATTGTGCATGACAAGACAACTTTTTAATGTTGTTGACATGAACTGGTGAAGCCCCATGTTTTATAGTCCTCTTACATTAAAAATGGGTTTGTGCATCTTCCTTAATATATATGATGATGAACAGCCATAACATAGTAACAATTTAGGTTATAGATTACTATTATATCAGTGATGGCTTTTCAAAGATCACTGTAATCGTTGTAAAATAAAAAACTTTAAAACAACTTTACAATATTTACAAACAAATTTGTAAGAAAAAAGTAAATTCAAGTGATCAGTCAAGCAGGACAATTGAGATTAAGCATAAGGAGCATAGAAATGCTAATATATTGTACCACAAGTTTTGACTTCATCAACATAACCCAAGGATACCTCTCCCTCACAAAATCCAGTTACTCAGGCCTTGTTGGGTAGAGCAACAGCAAGCAAACATGACACCAGCTATACAGTACTTCTCTACTCTGTCTGCAGAGCTTTGGGAGGTGTGGTCTCTCTTCCCCCTCACTCTGGCTTGTTTTCAGTGGCTGCAACTAATTCAACCCTGATGCAGGTGCCCCCTTTACAACAGAAGTAAACCTCTCTGCATATCTAGTCTCCATATCCCTAGCCATTCCCACCCCAATGCATAGTCCTAGCATGATGCTTAAATGTAGAACTTTAAATGTCAGCTTCCACATGAGGTGTGGGGCTAGAGAACAGCTGAATGTATAGTATATGCATAAGTACAGGATATAAGGCACAGAAAAGGTTCTCACATCTAAGAGGCTGTTTTTATTTGGGGGCAAAGTTAATACCTGTTCTTTTATTATGTGTTTTCCCTCTCCATGTCTGGTGTGAAATTAGATCTCATTAGCTGGACATGCTCACTTAACCAATCACCGATTGCTTCAGCATGTCTTGTAGCACAACCATACAGATATAAACAGCCAGATACTTATATGGGTACAACACTAATCTCAGATGCTGAAATTTTGTGAGGTTGAAGAATCTATATTTTCCAGTCCCACACTCTGCAATCTGTATTTCCAAGGAAAAACTGTTAGTGACCAAGTCAATAAAATGGGCTACAGAACATGAAAGACTGTATTTTACGGTGTATAGGTAGACATATTGTATAAGTCGATCCCATATTTCTGTTCAAAAAGTTACGATTTTTGTATGTTCAGTGTGTAAGTCAATACTGCCTCCATGTGCGAGGCACTGAAAGCCTGGGCAGGCTCATGGGCTCCCAAGAAGTTGAATTGGTCCCTTGGGAGATCAGACAGCACATGGCCCACTGGCAGCCTACCCGGCCAGGCCTGGGGTGTGCTGTCGCCACTGCAGAGGGAAGAACCAGGCCCACCCACAGCTCAGGGGCTGCCCAGCCTGGTGGCAGCTCATTCCCCAGCTGTGGGGCAGGTGGAGAGGCTCCGCCGAAAGCAGAATCTGGCCCCTCACCGCTTCTGCCTTCAGCAGGTGCCTGCAACTACCAGGATGCCTGGTGCTGCCTAGGAAGGGGCTGGCATGGCCCCCCCGGGCAACTCAGGGTGTCAGGCAGAAGTAGGGGGGGGTGCTAGGGGTATTGGACATGGTTGACTTCCCCTCCATTCCTGACACCTCACGCTGCCCCAGGGCATGCCAGCCCCCCAGGTGGCACCAGGCATCCTGCCAGCCTCACGTGCCTGCTGAAAACAGAAGTGGTAAGGGGTCCAGTCCTGCTTTCACCTGAGCCTCCCTGCCTGCCCTGCAGCTGGGGAGTGAGCTGCTGCCAGGCCAAGCAGCCTGGTCCTTTCCTCTGCAGTGGCAGCACTGCCTGGGGCTGGTCAGGCAAGCTGCCAGCAGGCCATGTGCTGCCCAAGCTCCCAGCTTGCCAGGAGCCTGCCAGCATACTGCCTCTCCCATGAGCCTGCCCGGGCTTCCAACACTTTACACACTGAGGCGGGAAATAACGTATAAGTCAAGGTTGAATTTTAAGAGTTAAAAATTTGTCTTCAACACAACTTATACACTGTGAAATATGGCAATTGCTTCCCCCCCCATTGGCAGATGGGGTTATACTAATCAGCAGGCTGAATGGAATTTCAAGAACTGCTTTTCTTTTTATTACTTCTGAGGTTCTGTGGGATAGTAAGCAATCAGTTTACTTCTTACTATTCCATCTCTCCTCACATTCTGCATTCTTGGAGACAATCCTATACCTGGGAATGTGGAGGAAGGTATGTTTATAGCACCCAAAAATTCAATACTGGGATTTCAGATGTTTCATTATCATTAAGAACGTTGTACTGGAGAATCCTTTGAGAGAGCACTGATTATCAGTATCCCTATAAAATATGCCACACTTTTATTTTGGAAATAAATCAGTAAAAAGAACATTAGAGAGTCAAGTTATTTCTGACTCTTTTTTCCTTGTAAATTTTTAAGATTAATAAAACCCTGCAACTATAAAGAACAAACTCAATAATATTCATAGAATTAAAGGGTTTTAAAAGGGACCTAATCCAATAACCTGATGCAGGAGATTAGTTAGAACTGTTCAAAAAATAAAAAGAAGTAATATGAACTGATCCTGAAAGGCAAAAAAAGTAGCCACTACACTTTCTAAAAAAGAAGAAGGTATTTTTTGCAGATATGTATCCCCAAGTGTCTATTCTTTAAGGTTTTGGCTTTGCTTTTGTAAGATTGCGTATTATATTTCTAATTAGATGTCATACTCCTGCTATTAATTCTGAATGAACAATCCAGTGGACTAATTAACTTCAGAATTGCTCGTAACACAACTGTCCAAATGATGTGTCATAGTTTAAATGGTGCCTTCTAGGGCTAAGTGCAGATGGTCAAGTAGCTCGAGGCTGATTCAATTCAATCTTTGCAGGTTAGTCTAAACTGCATAGATTGAACTGATAAGCAAATAAACAGACATTTACTTTTAATCCAGATGTGCAACCACATGCCTGCAGTGGCCCAGGCCAGAAGCTGGGGGAAGCTAGATCATGCCTCCCTGCTCAGATGAAGCCAATGACTTGGACCAAGGCAAGTGCATCCCCCTGCAAGGGGATGTTTGTAGGGGAAGTTAAAGCATTATGGGATGCTGGGGGATTGAGTTAACTTGAATCTGAAGGGGGAGTGGGACAAGTCCAATAAACTGATTTAACTTAAATCAGTTTAGTCTGATACTACATCCATCCAGGTTTATCTTAGATTAATTTCAACCATTGTGAAAGTGGTTTATGTGCACTAAACTTCTGTTGCATTACAGAGTTGAACCCATTATGTGGGTCAACAGAGTTGATCACTTATGTGGACTTGTATGTAATTTCTGTCCCTAGTTTAGGAGTTAACATGCAGCCCCTGGCTGCCACTGCTCTTATAACTGTGGCTGAAACAGAAGCTGATTTCTTGGGGTTCCTGCTCCCTCCTTCAGCTTTTGCTGCATGTCCCCACTAGGGGACAGGATGAGGTCAAGCAGCCTACCCCCTGGAGCATCTGTGTAGTATAGTACAACAAGCTGAAATTGAAACAGGTCTTGTGCTCAGTGCAGTGAGGGGGCGCCTTCACACCCACATGGTGCTGGAAAGATGCGGGGAGTGCCCGCACATGTGGAATACAGTCTGGGGAGCCTGTAGCCCCCACAGAGCACTCCCTTTCTGGTGAAGTCCATGAGGCATATATCCCCCAGCTGCTTAGAAGTGGGACAGAACTGGCTTATTAGGGGCAGGTCATGTCAGACCAACCTGATTGCCTTTTATGATCAGGTCACAAAGGCAATGGATGCAGGTGTCGCTGTAGATGTAGTCTTTCTAGACTTCAGCAAGGCCTTTGACACCATCTCCCACCCCATCCTCATTAAAAAACTAGGCGACTGTGGCATTGATGCCTACACAGTCAGGTGGATTGCAGATTGGCTCAAGAGTCATACTCAGAGGGTGGTGGTGGATGGGTCATATTCAACCTGGGGGGAAGTGGGCAGTGCAGTCCCCCAGGGCTCAGTCCTTGGGCCTGCGCTGTTCAATTTCTTCATCAGCGATTTGGATGACAAGGTGAAAAGCAACCAGGGTAAATTCGCTGATGATACCAAAATTTGGGGTGAGGTGAGCACACTAGTAGGGAGGGAAAGATTGCAGCAAGATCTGGATAAGTTACAGGAGTGGGCTAACATAAACAGGATGCTTTTCAATACTGACAAGTGCAGGGTGCTGCACTTAGGCAGTAGAAACCAGCAGCACACTTATAGGATGGGAAACTCCCTTCTTGAGAGCAGAGGCAGAAAGGGATCTTGGAGTCATTATTGACTCCAAGATGAAACATGGGCCGACAATGCGAGGTCACGGTTGGCAGGGCTAACCGGACCTTGTCGTGCATCCACAGATGCATCTCAAGTAGAGCCAAGGAGGTGATCCTCCCCCTCTATGCAATGCTGGTCAGGCCACAGCTGGAGTACTGTGTCCAGTTCTGTGCACCCCACTTCAGGAGGGATGTGGACAACATTGAGAGGGTCCAGAGGAGAGCCACCCGCATGATCCGGGGACAAGGCAGAACCTACAATGAAAGACTGCGGGACCTGGACCTGTTCAGCCTTCACAAGAGAAGTCTGAGGGGGGACCTGGTGACCATCTATAAACTCACTGGGGGGACCAGAAGGGTTTGGGGGAGACACTGTTTCCCTTAGTGCCCCCTAGCATAACAAGGAAAAATGGACACAAATTACTGGAGAGTAGGTTTAGATTAGACATCTCTAAGAACTACTTCACAGTTAGGGCAGCTAGGAGCTGGAACCAGCTTCCAAGGGAAGTGGTGCTGGCTTCTACCCTGGGGGTCTTTAGGAAGAGGCTTGATGCCTACATGGCTGGACTCATTTGAGTCCAGTATTTTCTCCCACCCAGGCGGGGGGTCAGACTTGACGATCTACAAGGTCCCTTCCAACCCTACTTCTCTGATTCTATGATAAGATTGCACTAATAAATCACATAGTTTAAAAAAAGGATGATGATGATGATGATGTTTCCTTTTGACACCTATTAAAACACTCTCATTGGGACAGTGTTAGTTTATAGTTTATCTTACTGGTTGTACAATGTAGAGATGACCTAATTTTTAAATACCAGATATACATGGATAATTCCAAAAGACCTACTGGTAACTATGTAACTTGACTTGTGTAAGGTTCCAGAATTAGACTAGATATCTGGAAATCAAATTAATTATCATAGAATGACTTAATTTCAACAACGTGTTATTTGACCAGTGCTTAGCATCATCATCATACAGAAGATATACAGGACAAAAAAGAATCAGGAGGAGAAAAATCAGGGTAATCATGTTTATGCATTAATCATGCCATAGGTTGTTTTTTTTTTCCTAAAAGAGCACTTCTTCCTCCTTCACTCCACAGAAGTATAAAAAATTTGAGATGTATTCCAGTGATTAGCGCAGCATAAACTCATAGATGCTTCAACTGATTTTTGAAACTTAGGCTTCAAATAAAAAGATTTTTAAGTGAATTTATAAAGAACGATTGCCAGGTCCCAATCATGGATGGCTCCAAACCCTTTGGTGCATCACAAGACTATCAACATTTCAGATGCACTCTAAGACCTCTCAGCTTAAGGCTGTAACTGTCATCCCAATGATTTATTCCACTGACAGTCTTTTCCAAGTCATACAGACCTTCCATGATAAATACTACCTGGTGACAGAGGCTCACAGTGTACTGAAATAATTGGCCATTTGATTTCACTCTACAGATGAAAAAAAATGAACAGTGCCAAATATCTTTAGGGTGCTACTGACAGAGAAGCAATTATGGTTTTTGAGCCTAAATGGCTGTTGGTTTTCTGTGTTTCCCATATTTTCTGATTAGACTGAAACCATTCTGCTTAATGATATGTAGTGCCACCAGCTTCAGGAACTGAGGAAAGGAAGAGGATATGGCTGCTATCACATAAGAGGAAATGTTACCAGGCGGAAAACTGTAACTGACATCTAAATAACTTATTCAACTGATGGCTCTGTATGGAAGATTATGTTCATAAGTGAAAGCCTGTATGCACAAGATAAAACATACAGTTAGGTTTGTTATGGAGATGTCAGTTGCAGCTGCCAGCTCTAGCAAGATTTATTTTTCTGTTTTGAGGTATCTCTTATGCAGAGAGCACTCAAAGCACATCTTTAAGTGTTGCTGCTAGAAGCATCAGAGAGGTTCGATAAGAAATAGGAAGTCTGCATTAACAGACTCAGATGCCAGTTATAGGCTTCAGTTTTACAGCAACTGTGGTGTTACTTCTATTTAAGATATTTGTATCACTATCTTGAGATATCATAGGAAACACTGTTACCATTATGGAACTGGAGAATTTAATCTTTATTCCAGCATAAAAAAAAAACATAACAAGGATAAATAGTTTAAAGCTAAAAAATCAAATTAGAATTTTTTTTCCCTTTAAATATATAAGCTATGGTAGCCATTGGAACAAACAGTCAAGAGATTGGATGGATTCTCCCTTACTTGGTATTTAAAATAAAGACACATGTTTGACAGATAAGCTTTAGTTAATCACAAGCCATGGGATTTTTGTGGGCATAACTTGGTGGAATTCTGTCACTTGTAACATCAGAAGGGACAATTTGATTATTTCTGAATAGCACATCTATTTATCTGTGAATCCAGTTCTTAAAATGTTCCAGAAGTGGAATGTTTTACAAATCTAGAATGTGTATCTTTTGCAAGATTTTTTTCTTCATGAAGATTGAAATAAAGAATGCTGTTAAATCCCCCCCTCCTCCTGTGTTATTCTCAAAAGACCAAGGAGTTAAACTTGCAAAATGATAACACTTGTTTATTCAGAGAGCAGACTTAGCCTACAGATCTGCTGTCTCTTCCTGCAACCCCAGAGCAAATGTAACAACTTCTACCTAAGGTCTAGCAAGGAACAAAAAGGGGAGGGTACATGTAATTTAAAATGTGTTTTAAGTATCTGCTGTATGATAGATGTCTCAAAAATCAAAAAGGAAACATGAGAAGGAAGCTGCAACTGACATCTCAATAACTAGTTCTGTCAAAGGTGCATCTGATGCATACAGAGGATTTATAATCAACATAATATTCAAATACATTGAATATACTGAAATGTAGCACTGAGGCAAGCTTCCTAGGTGACAGTTCAAACCTATTAAAGGAAAACTGTTAGCAGCAATATAGTTCTTCACTTTTCTATACCTTTTCTTTGCACTTTCTACTACTAAGAACTTTCTGTTACATTACAGTGATACATGTTCACATACTGCAGCTACTGAGGAAGGTGTGTGGATACCCTTAAGAGTGCTATGTACAAGTTGTTACATTTGCCTGGGGATTGCAGGAGAACAGCTGATCAGTAGGCTAAGAAGACTCTCTAAATAAACAAGCTTTATCATTTTATAAATTTAACTTCTTGGTCTTTTGAGAATAACACTTGGTACCAGGAGTGACGTGTGAAGAAAGACAAAAAATGGATCATCTTGGAATTCCAAAGGCATTAAAGCTCTCCAGCAATGCATCAGAAAACTGGAAGAAATTAAGCAAAGCTTCACCATATATATGATGGCCAGTGGAGCTACACAGAAGGAAGATCCACTCAGGGTAGCTATTCTTTTAAATATAGCAGGCCCAGATGCTCTCTCTCTTTATAATAGTCTACAGCTGTCAGAAGCAGAACAGAAAAGCTAAGTGATCAAGTACCATCTGCAAGGCATGGGCGTGGCTCCAGGGGCAGACAGAAACCATGAATAGCTCATAAGGCAGTTGGTATGGGCACTAATAAAGCTAGAAGGGCCACAATTGAGTGTCCCAGGAGCAAAGTAAACTCAGACTGGGCTTATTTAGGGACCCTGGGAACAGCCTCCCTTTTACCCTAAAAGTAATTACATCAAGGTCTAGCAAGAACAAAAAAGGGAGGGTATCCCGAGAAGCCAGAGTTGAGGACAGGTGTCAATGGGCCCATTGAGACCATTGCTTCTTGTCCTGTTGTGCCCACCCCTGGAGGCCAGGACCTGCCACAGTGAGTAATATTGAAGACAGATGGCTCTTCTCTAATCAGGTCTGAATTCTATTCAAATAACTGAAAATGTACAGTTATTTAACTATGAAAAAGTCTTTGAAGGAAAAGGAGACACACTGGACAAGAGTGGGGAAAATACACTGTAAGAAAAAACCTTTACACAGGAGGGAAGCAATAGCAATCCTAACCCTGACAATGGCACTATCTAACAGCTGTCAACATCATGCCTGATCCACCACCAGCCTTCAGCCCACAGCATAGTGTGCGGTTCAAATATATTGAATATACTGAAATTTAGCACCATAGCAAGCTTCCTAGGTGACTGTGTTCAAACCTATTAAAGGAAAACTGTTAGCAGCAATATAGTTCTTCACTTCTCTATACCTTTTCTTTGCACTTTCTACTACTAAGAACTTTCTGTTACATTACAGTGGTTACACTGCAACACTTGGTCTTCTCAGGCCTCAAACATTTGTTGGGGCTTCAGCCCCTTTTCTCCAGCTGTGCCTCCTCAGCACGGGTCATAGAATCATAGAAAGTTAGGGCTGGAGGTGACCTCAGGAGGTCATCTAGTCCAACTGCCTGCTCAAAGGAGGACCATCCCCAACAGCCAGGGCTTTGTCAAGCTGGGCCTTAAAAACTTCCAAGAATGGAGATTCTACCACCTCTCTAGGTAATCTGTTCCAGTGCTTCACCACCTTTCTAGTGAGAAAGTTTTTCCTAATATCCAGCCTAAACCCCGCTTGCTGCAACTTGAGATGATTGCTTCTTGTTCTGACATCTGTCACCACTGAAAAGTCTAGTACCAGCTCAGTCTTCTCTTCTGTGGACTAAATAAGCCCAGTTCCCTCAGCCTATCCTCAGAAGTCATGTTTCCCAGCCCCCTAACCATTTCTGTTGCCCTCTGCAGAACTCTGTCCAACTTTTCCACATTCCTCCTCTAGGGGCCCCAAAGTGGACATAATACCCCAGATGTAGCCTCACCAATGCAGAACAGAGCAGAATAATTACTTCCCTTGATCTGCTGGTAATGTTCCTACTAATGCAGCCTAGTATGCTGTTAGCCTTCTTGGCAACACAGGCACACTGCTGACTCTTATCTATCTTGTTGTCCAGTGTAACCCCCAGGTCCTTTTCTGCAGAGCTGCTACTTAGCCAGTCAGACCCCAGGCTATAGTGGTGCATGGGATTCTCCCATCCTAAGTGTAGGACTTTTCGCCTGTCCGTGTTCAACCTCATGAAAGTTCTTTTTGCCCAATCCTCCAATTTGTCTAGGTCACTCTGAATCCTAGCCCTACCCTCCAGTGTATCTACTACTTCCCCCAGCTTGGTGTCATCCATGAATTTGCTGAGGGTGCAATCCATCCCATCTTCCAGATTGTTTAATGAAGATATTGAAAAAAACTGGCCTCAGCACCAACCCCTGGGGCACTCCACTTAACACAGGTGGCCAACAAGACATCAAGCCATTTATTACTATCATCTGAGCCTGATACTTCTGCCAGTTTTCTACCCACCTTACAGTCTATTCACCTAGCCCATACTTCCTTAGCTTGCTTGTGAGAATGTTGTGGGAGACCATATAAAAAACCTTGCTGAAATCAAGGTATACCATATCCACTGGTCTCCCCACATCCACAGAGCCAGTCATCTCATCATAGAAGACAATCAGCTTGGTCAGGCATGACTTGCGCTTGTTGTATCCATGCTGACTGTTCATAATCACCTTCTCCTCCACGTGCTTAGAAAGTCCATTGCTTAGAAGGTGCACTGCTTTGGGCTATGGGCCCCTGGCCCTGGTCTCACCCTTCTTAGGCTCTGGGACAGCCCTCAGGGTCCTGACTCCAGGCTGGGCTATCCTCATTGTCTCTGCCCTCAGCCCTCTAGTGTCTGATCCTGAGCTAGGCTGCTCACTGCCTCAGTCTTCTGCTCCCTGACCCAGGCTAGGTTACCTGATGCCAAATGCCCTACAAGGCACCTTATGTGGCCTCCACATTGCCCCTCTAGTCACAATGCAGTTCTCTGGTTGAAACTAAAACATAAATGCAAGTCACTGCTTAATATTCGCAAAGTTCCCCTCTGGATCACTATGCCACTGCAAAGCCCTGCCAACCACTTCCCCCACTCTCTGGCTTTCAGCCTTGGGAGTAACAGCCATACCCTAAGGCTCCTCGCCCCTCCAGCCCGATCTGGGCAGACCTCCTCACCCTGTAGAGTTGAGTGTTACAGCCCCTGCCTCGGGAACCCAGGCTTATATCCCCTGGGCTCCCCCACTTTCAGTCAGGTGTGCTCTACTGACTGGCCACAGATGCGTCTCCTCAACTTAATGGGTGGCTTACTGCACCTAGGCTGCAGTTGCTCCCTTGCTGCTTTCCTTCCTGCAGCTAACCCTTGTTCAACTGCCTGAGGTCCTTTCTGCTGTTGTCTCTCTCTCAAAGTAAAAGGTACCCCTAGCTCCTTGTTATACCTGCTTGCCGCCATCTCGCTGTCCAGGTGTTAATAATATACATGTTGGTGATCCATTGAGTTGGGAGCTATATATTATTTTTTACGGGCATAGCCCAAAAGAACAGTACTACTAGGGGTGGGACAGCAGGGCACCAGCCCTTGGTGCCAGTTTAGAATAGGTGCCATAATGCTGGCCCCCAAACAGCCCACACCTCAGTAGCAAGTGGAGAATGTCAGGGATTAGGTAAGATTTCCTCCCTCTCCTGCTCTCTGCCTAGGGTACAAGAAGTCCTAGTTATACCTGGTTACACCTGAATGATGATTGCCCATACTGTTCATGTTTCTTTAAAATAGTTCAAGAAAATGAGTTCTTAAAACAAAACAAAACAAAAAACCTTAGATGGAGCATTTGGTTCAGGGAGCCACGTGCTGAACCTTGAAGCTTGAAACTACTTTGCTATTCAATCCACATATCTGCTCTCTAATATTCTTATTCTAAGGCTCCACAAATAAGAGAGTTTTCCACATGCATATCCTAAGAGTTACCTCCTTTGTACTGTTATGAAACACAGACTAAATAAGACTCTATATTGATTACTAATCTGCCAAAATTGTTTTTATAACATTATTATCAATCATTTTGACTACAATATTTCCTTTATATCCAAAATCCCTACCCTCTAAACTTTAATTTTGCACAAAATGATATCCTTACCCAAACATGGAAACAAAACACAACACATCAACCACTTGCTCAGAAATCTTCATTGCTTCACAGTCCATTTCAGATGCATGCAAATATAAAATAGTTAGGATAGCAGGTTGGCAACAACCTTGACTTCTCATTTTTCTGATCTTGAAATATTTTCTATTCCATTCTCTACATTCCTTAAATAGCAAGCTTGATTTCTTGTTCAGTTTCTTTGTGAGCGTTTGTACAGTGGACAACACCCAAACTCTTTTTCCTTTAAAAAACTTGTTTGAAGTCCCTAGGCAACAATCTATCCACATCAAGAAATGGTCTTATATTCATACTTAACTTTTGGTAAATATTTATGACCCATTCATGTCTAGGGGACAGATATATATGCCCAGTAAATGCACACTCATTCCCTATAGTATACTTATAAATTATAGTATGTGTACTTACACTTCTTCTCTATATTCAGCCCATTGGTACTGAAATTCCTAATATTTTTCAAAATAGATAGCACTTTTAAAATATTACCACATTGTATTCAAAATGAAATGTCATCTTAAGCCTGTTCTAGTCTATAAGGGCCCATCCTTTTAGTGGAAATTGATTCATATTCTTCATAGCTGAATCTAATCTCTAAAGAGCTAGAAGTCATGTACAAAGGAGATAAGCATTGTTAAGTAGAACACTTCAAAGTAGTATATGACAATCAATAAGCATACCATTGTGGAGATACCATGCCTTTCAAAGAATTACAGTTAACCCAGCATTATTATTTGCTAAAGTCTTTTAAACTAACCTTTCAAGTATTTTGCTTGCTATTACTGTGGCATTTTGTTGCTATATCCTTCTGGTTATAGGGGACTTCACTGATATCAATAGCAACAGTACATAATACATTTCAAAAGGAAATTCAGCATTACAATCAGATACCAAACAATTTTCCATTTCAGAATATTATACAGTTTTTAAAATTAAAGATATGAAACTGTTATCAACAATTAGATATTGTAACAGCAGTGTGAATTTACAGCCTGTATATACAACAAGAATATAAACTACACTCTCTATTTGTGAGTTGTCATTTTTCCCTTATCTAGTTTAGCTTATAAAATATAGTTTCCTCTTATTTTCTGAAAGTCTGAATCTGTACACTGTGAGTAGTTTAACTGAACAGTCAGTACATTTAAACGTGTGTGTGTATATACCTTTTTACAAGGCAGAAGCCTTCCATAACTGAAAATTTATGAATATACTTATTTTAAGAGATTATTTAGGATAACTGGAATGTACAGTAAGGATTTAACGTTATTTGTTACATCTAGTTGTATATTACTAAATTAATAGTTGTATAAGTTACTAAATTAATATAGGGGGTTGACAAAAGAGTTTTATCACTGGTTTTGTGATTTGAGCTGAATAGAAAAACTGAATGCTAGGTTTTGTGATTTGAGCTGAAGAGAAAAACTGAATGCTAGGAAACAAAGGTTTTAGTAACCAAAAATCTCTACTTTTCCCTCTCAGTATGCAACAAGTGTACGGAGGGGATGAGCAAGGGGAAGACAGCCTTTGTTACAAATAAAGGTCACTCATAAAATAATTTGATTAAACTTTTAAAAGAAAATAAAAAGTTATTTGAGATTTTTAATAATCATAGAGCACATAAAGAGAGGGTGTTTCTGGGAGCCACTATAGGTAAAACAAATTACCCCAGTTTCTTAACACCAAATTCTTGCCCTAACTTCATGGAGCCATCAGGTAAGAAAATGCTCACGAAGACCACGTGTGACAGATATAGTGCTAGTACAATGCCCATATCAAGGAGCATTTCCTCCAAGAACCTAAGGGAAAGTTCAACAATTGCTAGCTAATCAACAGTAAGGAAGATCAAATGGGTTAAGAAGCTGTCACTGGTAGGTGCTCCAAGGTTTCAGCCCCTTTCTAGTTGGTGACTTCCTCCCTAGCAACGTCAGGGTGAAACCGCACTTTGGGGCCACCTAGATGTTTCTGAGCACTGCCCCTACTCGCCTGCCATGACTTTGATGTTAATAGATGGGGAGGCAGTTCCCTGTCGGTGGTCCCAGAAGGGTCGTGACCCTGGTCTTTGTTTGTGGGGCTCCAAGCTTCCCCTTTACCCCACCCTTACCACATACATGGCCTGGGATGTCTCAGCTCCTTATAGTCCTCCTTGGGATGATATCTTTTTACCTGATAGGATCATCACAGTGGGGTCAGGTCTGTTCTGCCGTCAAGTCTTTCCTGAATCAATTCCTGGTTTTCGAACCAACCTTCAGACAACTAAACATGCCCCAAGCTGGGGTTAACAATAACTTAGGAAAAAGGCTTAACTCAAAGAGATGTTCAGCGCCCACCGATGGAGGGCCTGGGACTCTGGCCCCCAGAACCCTTCTGCCTCCCTGGGATGAGAGAAGGAGTTTCACCCATTCTCTGGGTACTCTTCCCAAGTACTGGCAGGAGTTAATCACTCCTAATCCCACCACCTGGTGGGACTTGCCTCTCCCCTGCCAGGCTCTGGGCCAGTCGCTGCCTGCTCTTCCTTCTTCACCAGGCTGCCCACATGGTTCTGCCATCGCTTGCCACCCTTCCCTGTCACGGTACCTGGGCTCTCCAGAGCAGCTGGGTCTTCACCTGTGATGGTGAGGACACTCTTCTCCTCCCCAATGTGACCTTCTGGCAGGCTTCAGCTCCCTGAGCCCAGACCTGGAGTTTTCTCTGCTGGGTCTCCACAGCAGCTGTTGGGGCTTCTCACCCTGTGCCCCACTCCACTGCTTGTAACAGGCTCCATCATCTGCATCTCCCTGCTGGCAACTGGTCTTCCCCTGCTGGCATTCTCCTTCTCCTCATCTGGGCAGCTGGGTCTCTCCCCAGCTGCCTTTTGATTGTCCTGCACTGCTTCTTGGCCCCACCCCCAGGGCTCACCGATCCACAGGCCCAGGCAGCTGCGGAACTGCCAAGCCTGCAGTGGCTTTTCCCCACAGCTGCCGTTCATCCCGGACCCTGCCATGAGTATTGGTGTTTGTCAGGTGGGGTCTCAGAACATGTTGGGAGTGGGGGCTTCTGTCTCCCCTCTTACAGAAGCCCAAAGGGAAAATCTTTCCCTGTTAAAGGAGCAGATACTCACCCAAAGATACCCTCTCTCTAAGACCCTTGTGAAGGAACTGAGAAGAGGACCTCCCCCTTTATCCCCCAGCAGTTGACTATTAACTAGCTCAGTGAAGTAACATATGGGCTTTTCTACTGGGATCTTTCTCTGCCCATCACTTCTGGAACTTCATATTATAATCCTATTCCTAAACAACTGCAAAGAACCAACTCATAAAATGCCTGCAGATATTCACTTGATCATCCTCAGAGTTGCTTAGCTTAGCACAAAACCAGTACACATAAAAGTGACCAACAATCTCAAATTTTCCAGGATAGTCCTGAATTTTGTGGTTGTGGCCTAGTGCTCCACAAATAGGGTATTGGGCCTGAGTTTTAAAAATCTGTCTTGGACTAAGACCAGATAGCATCCTTCTGCATGTGGTGAAAGGATGCAACACAATGCTGCCTGGAGCCACAATGATGTGGTTCTGTTCCTTCCAGTTTGGGCAACATCCTCTGGCTACCTGTGAACAACAAATACCATAACTATATGTACACGGTGTAGCACCCAGGCTAATTAGCTCTTCCTGCTAACCTAAACACAAATTTACTTAGTAGGCCTGATAATTAGAAGGGCTAACTCCTAAGCAGGTAATGGTATAGCTGCATTCACATGACATACGCTAGAGACAGAAATTACACGTAAACCAGTATAAGTGATCAGAAACCAATTTAAATCTGTAATACAACAGAAGCTCAGTGCAAATAAACCACTTTCAAAGTGTCCAAAACTGGTTTAAGATAAACCTAGATGGATATAGTATCAGACTTAACTGATTTAGATTAAATTAGTTTATTAAATTTCTGTCCCAGATTCAAGTTAACTTGCTTATTGGTTCAATCTGTCCAGTTTAGACAAACCCGTGAAAATTGAATCAATTCAGCCTCAGGCTTTTTGATTGTCTATACTTAGCCAAAGTGCCTCTGAGCAGAGCCAATTAGCGTAACTGTAGTACTGTGCTATAGTGTCAACACTAACCAGAACTGGAAGAGGTATATACTACCTCTGGTTCTGGAGGCCTCTGAAACCTCCAGATGGTCTCTCCTGAAAAATGGTCACCTTTAAGTATATCCCTCTGTAAAAAGGCTCCTGACCAGAATACTTAAACAAGTCATGGGAGGAAGAGTGTCAAGCAAAGGATTCTATCTAAACAATGAGGACCAAGTCCTGCAAGATGCTAAATGGCTGTTGTAATACAATGAGAAACCTTTAATTTAAAGTCAGGGGGAAGTTAAAATGGTGCTCTGAATTTCACAGGCATAGGTGTAGCACTATGCAAGAGACAACATGCAGATTCTTGTTTGCATTCAAAGATTCTGGAATGTTTTTGGACTATTCTACTGTGTTGCTTGTCCCAGCAGCTGTAATGATGTGATGAACTCCAGATCATTTGGCAAAATCCTTTCTTGTTTATATGTTGTGACCAGACTAACTCTCTCTAACGCAATTATTTCTACTTAAGAAAGCAGGAAAAAAACCTGAAAGGGGGGGGGGGAGGCGGGAGGAGGAACAAACCAAGGAGTTGTATAAGCTAATCACTATGATTTCTCTTCCTTAGGAACACTGAATTTTCAAAATGAATTCTGCTTTGTGAACTCATCATGCATTTGACTGTACTTTACTTACTAACCTAAACCAACAAATAATTAAAGGACATTATTGACTTCTCACAGTCTAATTGCTAAGGTGTGTGTAGCATTTATTATCTATATACTGAACCTGAGGAAACCCAGCAATCTTTGCAAAAGATTGTTTTTCAAAACAAATATTACTGAGTTGAAGATTTACATGAAACTTCAGGGCACACTGCAGGCACTTTAATTGTTATTCAAAAGGATTTGAGGTGGGCAAACTTTAGGTACATAAAAAGGCTGAACACTTCTTGTTTCTGGGTCATGGGCCATCAAAGCCTTTGACCTACAAGCTATAGATCCCCTACCCAGGCAAATTACTTACACTGGACTACTTCATAAACAACAGAAGCTTTAAGTGTCCCACCAGGCATTACAAATAGGGTGGAGTTACACTTGTCCTGGGTTTGATTTGAATGGAAATGAGCCTCCCTGGGAAGTCTATTTAAACTTTTTAAATAATGCTGGAATAGTGACTTTAGAGCCAATGTACTTTATCTGTGAGGGGAATGAAGATTTTAGTGGTGCGATTTGTTTAAAACTTAGTAAAATGAAACTCTTCTTTTAGTTCCTGGCACTAACCTGGTACAAGTTACCACTGATATTTTATTCATTGAGCTTCTACTATCCATAATGCATCATTGATAACTGCTTTCATAGTATGTCAGTCCTTCTACCAGTTGGTATTAATTAATTTTATTTTAGCTGAATTCAGCGATTTTTGGAATTTTTCATACTAACTGTATTGTCACAGTTAGAAGGTTTGTAAAGTCGCATGCTGAAGCAGGAAAACCACAGAATGAATAAAAAAAAAAGGTAGCTAAAATTTCAACTTTGCTTGTTGCTTCCACTTGAAGCATTTTCCAAGCATTATTTATAGTAGAAGTTAAGGATTTTCATTAGAAGAAAGGAAAAGTTCCTTTAATTTCTCTATTTTATTTTAGGTGTTACACTGTAGCACTTAAAATGTTAATGACATTTATGTTTCCACAGATGTTATATTGAGAGGCTTAGGGTATGCCCTACATTTTTCCCTTCATCACTGTTGATACTTCCAGTAAATTATATCATCTCTTTTATTTATTTTCATTTCCTTCAACCATCTTCCTTTAATTATAATTATGAATCATTTTTACAGCACTATACCAATACACAGGAGTTTAGAGAATACAGATGAATTATGGTCCCTGTCTTGAGTTTATACTCTAGTCTAAATAAGGAACAACCAGAGGTCACAGAATAAATTTTCAGGACTCATTGAAACGTCACTGAACTTAAAAGAGGAGTAAGAAAAGGCAAATATTTTCTTAAATTATCATCAATAAACAGATGGCATTCTTATGGGTTATTTGAGAGCTGCAACGTATAGATCTTAATGCAATCCAAAACACGTGCATAAATACTTTTGACAAAATTAACCTTATTCCTCTAAGAAGAACCAAAAATATAACGTTATTATCAGGTGAAGGATTTCTTGCCTTCTATTTGGAGGACTGCCTTTTATTCTTCATCAAATGTTAATTTCATCAAATGTTTCTCAAAGTCAGAAGCTCAAATAACCACTCTCATAGGGCATTTGTACACAAGTTCCAGGGTGCGGATGTTTTAATTAGAGCAGCTCTAATTAAAATGCCTGCAGCATCTCATGTATTCAGTGTCCCATGTTTCAAAATGGCAGTGGGAATGCTTTAACTACAGCTTTAGTAGTCAAACAAGCTTTAATTAAATCGCTCCTACTGCCATTCTGAATGCATGAGATGCTACAGCATGCTGCAGCATTCCGATCTGAATGCTCCAGCATACTAGATTAATCAGAACATGCTGGAGCTTGTGTGCGGACATGTGCCCTCAATGCTCACAAAGATGAACAGTTTTTGATGTGGGGCAAAATCATGTAATAAAATATGAAGACTTTTGTAAATTACTAACATGTATTCCTGGAAACTCAAGCTGATCATAACCACAGTGGATACTTATACCATAGTGTAGGGGCAGGCAATTATTTTGGGTGGAGGGCTGCTTACTGAGTTTTGGCAAGCCATTGAGGGCTGCATAACAGGCAACCGGGGCAGATAAATATTAATTTTCTAAATTTTTTAGGGTCCTCACAGGCCAGATAGAATGGCCTGGCGGGCCACAGCTGGCCCCTGGGCCACATTTTGCCCACTCCTGCCATAATGGGAAGTGTAATCTCAGAAATATATGAGTATCGACAAAATGAATAGTACTACTACTACTAACATAGACAATATTTATATTTTAGACCACCTTCCATTTAAAAGAAAAAAATAAAATCCTCAGGTCAAATCGCTTGTGCATATGCTTAACTTCAAACATCTGAATAGTTATTAGCTAATAGTTAATATGTTAATAGTTGTTGTCTCAGGTCATTAAAATTAGGCATTCATTTAAGTACTCTGCTGGATCAGGGCCTAATCCTTGTAAAAGGACTTAACAGAATTAAACTTTGAAGCAGTCTTGTGAACAGGGTTAACACTGAGGAAAAAAAGAGAAAACATTGAAACTTCTCCAAGCTTCATCCCAGAATAAGATTCAGTTATATGAGTCCACAGAATGACTTGTTACTCACAATAAATTGTCAAGTCGCTCAAAGTGTGTAGACTGGCTCCTTGTCATAGCTCAGCTAAGTTCCTTGAGAGTGGCTCCCTCTTTGGGCAAAAGAAAAGGAATGCCATCTCACACGAAATACTTCTTTGTGGCACCGAAATAAGATGTCACTCTTAATATTTTGTGACCATCTTGATCCTGCTTTTCCTGTCTAACATGAAGAGTTAAACTATTAACAATAGTAATTTGATGATCATCACTGGGGATTTGCATTAAATACTTTCACAAATGCAGCACCCCGAAGACTCCTGTAGACATATGCATTGGTTACAATCTGTTTGTTTGTTTGTTTTAACTATAGCACCTAGAGACTTCCTCCTTAAAAATTAATAGTTGAGGTTGTGGAGAACAAGAGGGAATCTTTATCACTACAGAATGGCTGAATGCAAGCCATGCTCATGAAGTAGGGATAGAGAAGTATTACTTCTTCTACTTTATACATCAAAAACTGAGACAGACTCAAATTAAGGTGTAGGGTCAGATATACAAAAAGATTTCAGCTCCTAAAGCCCCCTAAAGTGGGGCTTTGGTAAAATTTAGAAGGCAATTTTCAAAATGTTTGCCTAACCCCTTAGGCATCTAAGTTTCCACCAGTAAAGTGCCTGCAGCACCTTCAGTTCTGCTTTTGCATTGCCTCAGAATATCTGCTATTTCATACCTAGGATTAGGTGAGATCATTAAACAAGATGTCTAAATCCCATCAATGCAACTGGCTGTTCTCAATTCAACTGGCTGTACAAACCTGCACTAAGTACAGTAGCATAGGTAACTGGTAGGGGGGGAATGTGCCCCGCCCTGACGGGGCCGTCCCCACTGCTGATGTCTGCGGATGCTTGTCAACTCCACTGCCAATGCTGCAGCTTTTGCGGGTGCCCCCCCCGACTCAGAAGGTACCAGTCGCCCGTTGTAGCATGGTGACTTCTATTCAAAGAAATGTTGTAGGCAGGCCTTTTAAAATACAGCTCAGTGCCTAAAGAAGGGTTGCCAAACTTCAGTGTAGCTGGGGTCCACATGTAGCACTGGCATGCAACCCACAGGCCACACACCATACAGGCTATATGCTTCAGGGCCAACCCTGGGATCCTCCCCACCATTCAGTGACAGCACATTCTACCTGAGATTTTCCCCTGCCACATAGGCAATGCTGGCAGTAGTGCATGGCCTCCTAGGATCCTTCCTCCCACCCCAAGCAGCACAGGCTCCTTAGCCACAGTTGGACAACTGGGGCTTAAAGCATCTGCCCAGGATGTGAAAAAAAATCAAGGACCTTTCTCATCCTGAGGGAGTTGGAACACACATTTCTCTCTCCCTAGGAGAGCCCTAACAATTTGACTTTATGTTTATATCTGTGGTGGGACCACTCTCCACTTTTCTTGTGGAAACTATGCTGCTCTCTGAAAAAGTAATGAGAACTCACTGAGCCAGAAAAGATAAAGGCAGTGGGATTCTTTAATCCCAGAGTTGAGGGAAGTCACCTGAGACAAGGGAGAGCTAGGTTCTGATCTGTTTCAGGGAATGCTAAACAGAAACTGCAACAGGGATCAGGAGTCCAGGTCTCCCTTCTATCAGGTGAGTATCCTTATCACTGACCTTCAAAATTCATGCTCCTCCACTGTGTTTTCATGAATGTTGCAGTCTTTACTGAAAAGAAGCACACCTTTAATAATGGGGATGGAAAATGCACTCCCATCTCAGAAAACCTAATAGCCAGGTGATTAACACAAGTGTAAGATAGATTTGAATCTTCTTAGGTGGAGAACACAGGTCTCCCACATCCTGGGTAACTACTTTGGCTTTTTACTGTTTTAGCAAACACCATTTATGTTCAGGAAAAAAGACTTCTGCTCAGTTTTTAAAGAAATATTACTTAGTCTATAGCCAGGAGAGGATTTGGCATTGTCAATCACGACATGTTATCCATGTTTCTTCATAGCTCAGAATTGGGTATTTAAGGCCTTTTCTCCAGTACCTCAGAGCTGAGCTAAGGACCACTGTTGAGATGAATGCCTTACTTGCTGTGTCTAACTCAGTATGGTTGAAGGGCCAGAAATGAGGTGTTTTAGCTATGTAAGCGGGTCACTTAACCTGCCACCTAAGTAGGTGAGTCAGTTTTGGGTTTCAGGTTCTCAGATCAATTTATTCTACAGAGGAACCTTGCCTCTACAATATGTAAAGCAAACAAGTAAATCAACCAAAAGCCTCCGTCTTCCTCCAGACATCAGGAAAGAGGCAATTTTAGATTTGTGACTACATCTTCATTAACTTGTCATCTGTCTCAGCTGGCTCCCAACTTCCTAGCCAAGCAAACTATTAGCTGCAGACCACCTGCAGCTGGGTTCCCAGTGCCCAAGATGTTAAGAACCGTCTTGCAAGATGGTTTAGTATGGCCTGAAGCACATACCCTCTCAAGGCTAGAATTTAAAACCCAGCTCTCTTTTCAGTGTTTCCCTACTGCCTATTGTAATTTGCACTCTCTCAGTATCTGAGCTATTGTGAATCAAATTTGGGTAGATCTAAGTCTGTGTAGGGATTTAGATGCTATGGAGTTTTGGATTCTACCCTAGGAACCTGAGCTACAGTTAAGTCATTATAGCTGCATCCACACAAGCAGGGACGTGCATTTGCAGTGGCACAAATTTGTGCTGCTACTTTGTGCTGCAGCACATGCCCCTGCTCACGCACTTTGCAGGGGGACACACTGTCCTGCTGCTTCGGAAGGTGGGGGCTTGCTTGCATACAGGGTACCTTAGTGCAGGGCTAACTGGCAGACACCCCCCACACTAAGGCACCCTGGGTGCCTATACATACCACGGATTTTAATCCTCATTAAATTAAATAGGTTTATAAAATTTAAACTTGTTTACTTTGGAGCATTGCATTGTGTTTACGTGCACTAGGTTTTCAAACAAATTAAGCCTTGGAGCGTTGCATCTGTGCTTACATGCACTAGGTTTTCACATGAATTAAGCAGGGTCCCTGGCCGGTGCTGTAAGAGAGCAGGACAGTCCAGCACTGCACCCTCGGCCTGGGGCTCCCACCCACCCTCTTCAGGTTGAGCCAAAAAAAGCAGAAGCAACATGACAGTGAAAATAATTCAAAGGCGTGAACTACAAAATGTCACAGCACCATCTGGTGGACCAAGAGGCTCATTACATGTCTTTGAGTGCCTTTGTGTTTGCATGCAACGCATCCATGGACACAATGCTTTAATTTACAGCAAGCCAAACTAAACTACGTCTGAGGAGTTTTACTTTAATGCATAAGAAAGACTTTTAAAGCATCAGGAAATCCCACTCATGCAAACAGACATGCAATTCCAGTGCATGAAAGGGCAAAAATTGTGGCGTGTACATACGCCCTCTGTGCCCCAGCCAGCTGGGTAGCAGCCCAGGGCTCCTTGCTCCTCCATCTCCACATGTGGTGGAGCCCCAACACTAAAGCATCCTGTACCCCAGCCTGTGCTGCTCCCTGGCTGGCTGGGGTGTAGTGTGCCTTGAGATGGGGGAGCAGGCAGTCTGGGGCTGCCTGTTCCCCTTTCTCCACATTTGTCCTGGCACGCACCACTTTGGCATGCTTTGTGCCATTTTTTTTTTCTAGAATTTTTTTTGGAAAATCCCAGTAGCAATTTTTGCCCCAGTGCTGCTAATTAGCAGTGTGGCAAATGGTTTAAGGTGCAACACATGTGGTTTGTGGTGCCACAAACTCCACGTGCCTGCACATCTGGATTCAGCCTGTGAGTGTTACTATGCCAAGCCCTTTTATGGATCTAGATGCCGCTACATAATTGCTGTATTGAGCAGAACTGGCAACAGAAACCATATGCCCCCACTACGTTAGTTACCTATATGATGTTTAGCATTAATGCACATCATACATCAGTTTTATAATAGCACACCATAGGAAATGTACATGAGAAGTTATTAAGTTTTATTTTCTTTTTAGAGAATACATTTAACTTTTTGTGCCAGGCATAAAAGTTATGTAACATTTATTTTAAGTAAGTTTTCTTTTTATAATGGAATTCCAACACTACAGTGTAAATCCCATTTATATAATCTTTCCAAATCTGTTAATGATCACAGAAATCATAAGGCAATTTGTACAACCACTTAAATGGGTCCTTTGACATTCATGGCTTGAGCGCCTGGTACTTTTTGGTTCATATTGTCTATCTAAGCTCAATTATTAAAATGTTGACCTATAATTTTACTGCTTTATCCCTGATTGCAATCATAGCCAAAAAGCTGATACACTTGTAGCTTTGTATTCACTACATATTTCTAAGTAAAACAGGAAGGATTTGTCAAAAAAGTTTAACGGCATTTATAATGCCCTTTGAAAATAGTATAGCATGTAGCTGCAGGGTTTTAGCTAACAAGACTCCCTCTGATTTCAAATAAAACCTTCTAATCTCCAGGATCTTGCAACCACTGCATTTAAGAGTTGAACAGTCGGCATGAATATTTCTGTTTGTTTGTATGTATGGAAATTACAATACCCTTTTGATCTGCATTGACTCTTTCAAGCTAACAACGACCACTCCTTCAAACTTCATGAATCATTAATTTAATAAGATGAATTTGGTACATAATCATTGAATATGCCAGGTGTAAAGAGATACAAGTTTTGTATAATATTTTAAAACTTAAACTTTCTTGATTTTTGACACCAACCTAACTTTCTTGCATTTTCAGAACAGAGGTTCTCACGCTATTAGGTTTCTTAGTTTTAAGTGATATTCAGGCTCAAGCCTGACCTTTCATTGTATATATACTACACTAGGGTAGATGACATCATGGTAAAAAAGAAAAGTAAACAGACATAACAAAATTAGATGTCTCGCTATTCAGTGTTTCTTTCAGTAAATAATATTCTGCCAAGTTCTGTCTAGTTTTAAGCACATGATTCTGTTTCATTGTTCATTTTACAGCCAAGATAAGTACTTAAGAAAGATCACTTAAGAATGGGGAAATGCCACCTAAATATAGTGCTGGTAAAGTAGCATAGAAACTCATTTTAATAATGGACAAGGAAATGTATTAGATTAAGGAGGGACCTGATAACAGACTGGGGGAGCAGGAATTTGGTAGGGGACAGGACTAGGAGCAATGGACTCAAGGATACAGCTGAGAAAATTTAGGTTGAAGGTTAGGAAGTACTACGAAGGTAGTCGAGCATTGGAACAGGCTACCGAGAGAAGTTGTGGAATCTTCATTCCTGGAAATTTTCAAGAGCAGGCTAAACAGACACTTGGCTGGGATGGTTTAGTCAAAGATAATCCTGCCTTGAATAGTGGCTGGACTCAACCTCATGTGGTCCCTTCCAGCTGTACTTTCCTCTGATATTATGAAGGAGAGCAGTGTTATCTGTAAAGCTATTCTTTCTTTTCTCTGCTGAGCTTCTCCCTAAAACCTTCTCCAATCCTTCCTGCTACAAAGGCGCACACACACACTCAAAGCCCTTCAGACATAGTTTTATAAATGTGTCTTAATCCAAGTGGACTTGCTTTTTCATCAGATAATGCTCCTCTTCTTCAAAAATAAATTTAGCAATTTTCTGAACTCTCACACGCTGCTTTTTCAGATGACATTCGGGAAGGTTAAATCAGGTTCAAAATGGCCACCTGATTTAAACTTAGCTTGTCCCGGTGCTGATCTTACACTTACAGACACGCACAGGTCTCAGTGACCGGCAATCAGTCTAAACCTGTAACTGTACAGAAGTTCCATGCACACAAGCTGGTCTGAAAATTGCAGAACCCAGTTTAAGATAACCCGGATCTATGTAGTATCACACTTACTTGGTTTATGTCAAACAGATGCATGAAACTTCTGAACACTTTCCCTGCGCAGGTCCAGGACTGAGAAAACCCAGCCACTGGCCCAAGCCCTGGGGCTGCCTTTTTCAGCCTCGTGCCCCCACTAGG
Organism: Crocodylus siamensis; assembly: GCF_052110815.1. NCBI lineage: Eukaryota > Metazoa > Chordata > Crocodylia > Crocodylidae > Crocodylus > Crocodylus siamensis. Next base: position 73,580,185 of record NC_143396.1, on the reverse strand, counting down.
CTATTTTTTGCACCCCCAGCCCCTTGTTCCCCCCTCATCCCTACCAGGCAACCCTCTCAACCCCCATCCCACAAGCTACTCCTGGTGAATCTGCTTTTATCAGTGCTAGCTGCTGTCAGAACTGAACAAGTAAGTCTAAGTAGGGGGAAAGGCAGGAGAGGTGGGGGGTGTAGGCTCACTAGGGGGACCCATGCCTGTGTTGCCCTGTGGGGTCAGGCCAACTCCCAGGATCTCAAAATTGCGCTGCTAGACAGGAGGGCACAGTGTACAATTGCACATACACAAACACAGAAATCAATTAGGTACATACACACACACTCAGAGTCAGTTACCACCCTAGACATAGGCACAACTGCCACCAGTTCAAACACACACTATACAGACTAAAAATTAGACCAGAATCACTTATCAATACCTGCACACCCAAGGATCACTAATTCGTATATCATGCACACAGTGACATACATATATATCAGTTCACATACATACCACTCACCTACACGTACACACAGGTGAGTTTCTAACTTGGGTGTTGTGATGTGTATGTATGCATGTGCTTGGTGTACTTGGGATACCTGGGGAAAGGTTAAGGTAAGAAAGTGGAAGTGTAGGGAGTGAAAGTTACCGGGACCGGAATTAGAACCCGTAGACTAGAGAGAGCTGGGCTGAAGAACTGAGGTTTGGGGGTTACGTTAGGTTAATTGACTTTAATTGATTAAAGGGCAATGCCCAAAGCCTGCAGAACAGGGGAGTGATGCTGGAGAGAAACTGGCATAGAGGCTGGGACCAAGGCTGGAGCTATGGGGGAACCAAAAGGTAAGTGGGGAGAGGGAAACTGGGACAGATGTTGCAGGGGACCTAGAGAGGGTGCAGAGGAAACTGGGGGATGGCTCCAGGAACCAGGAGTTTCATAGTAGGTAGGGTTGGAAGGGACCTGCACAGATCAAGTCCAACACCCTGCCATGGCAGGAAAGAGTACCGGGGTCAAACAACCCTGGCAAAGTGTTCATCTAGCCTCCTCTTAAAGACCCCCAGGGTAGAAGCCAGCACCACTTCTCCTGGAAGTTGATTCCAGATCCTAGCCTCCCTGACAGTGAAGTAGCGCCTCCTGATGTCTAGCCTGAATCTACCCTTAGCCAGCTTGTGACCGTTATTTCTAGTCACTCCTGGTAGCGCTTGGTGGAACAGGGACTCCCCCAGTGCCTGCTGGTCCCCTCTGACTAGTTTGTAAACAGCCACTAGATCCCCCCTCAGCCTTCTCTTGTGGAGGCTGAACAGGTTCAGGTCCCGTAGCCTGTCCTCATAGAGCCTCCCCTGCTGCCCCCTGATCATGCGAGTGGCCCTCCTCTGGACCCTCTCTATGTTGTCCACATCCCTCTTGAAGTGCAGCACCCAGAACTGGATGCAATACTCCAGCTGCGGCCTGACCAGTGTCACACAGAGGGGGAGGATCACCTCCTTGGACCTGCTCATGATGCATCTGTGGATGCATGACAAGGTGCGGTTGGCCTTCCTGACCGCATCCCCACACTGTTGGCCCATGTTCATTTTGGCATCAATAATGACTCCAAGATCCTTTTCTGCCTCTGCACTGACGAGAAGGGAGTTCCCCAGCCTGTAGGTATGCTGCTGGTTCTTCCCCCCCAGGTGCAGTACCTTGCACTTGTCAGTGTTGAAATCCGTCCTGTTCTCATCCGCCCTGTAACCTGTCTAGGTCTGATAGCAGCTTATTCCTCCCTTCTAGCATGCCCACTTCCCTCCACATCTTATTCTCATCTGAAAATTTGAACAGGGTGCTTTTTACCCCCTTATCCAAGTCACCATTAAACATTGCGGGCCTGAGGACTGAGCCCTGCAGAACCCCACTGCCCACATCCCTCCAGGTTGAATAAGACACGTCCACCACCACTCTCTGGGTGCAGCTCTCCAGCCAGTTAATGACCCATTTGACTGTGTAGGTGTCAACACCACAGTCCCCCATTTTTTAAATGAGCATGGGGTGAGAGACAGTGTCGAAGGCCTTCCTAAAGTCCAGAGAGGCTATGTCCACTGCTACACCTGCATCTAAGGATTTTGTGACCTGGTCATAGAAGGCCACCAGGTTGGTCTGACAGGACCTGCCTCAAATGAACCAATGTTGGTTGCCCCTAAGCATAATCTCCCCTGCTGGCCCCTCGCAGACAGTGCCAGAATTATTCTCTCAAAAAGCTTACCCAGGATCGAGGTAAGATTAACTGGTCTATAGTTTCCTGGGTCCTCCTTCCTCCCTTTTTTGAAAATAAGAATAACATTGGTTCTTTTCCAGTTCTCTGGCACCATGCAAGAGCACCATGAGTGCTCATAAAGCCATGCCAGGGGTTCCACAATGACCTGTGCTAATTCCATCAGCACTCTGGGGTGGAGATTGTCAGAACCTGCTGATTTAAATATGTCCAGTCCCTCTAGAAGTTCCCCGACTAGGTCCTCTCTGACCCTAGGCCTGGGTGTGCCTCCCCTGGGGCCTACGGGGGGTCCCGGTGGAGGGGGGGGGTGACCCGGTCCCTGCTCAGAAAAATGGAGGCAAATAAATTGTTCAATAGGTTAGCTTTGTTGTCTGGTGCGATGACCAGATTTCCTAGCGTGTCTTGCAGAGGCCTCATGCTACCTGGTACCTTCATTTACCACCTAGGTATTTCATAGACAATAGGGCTGGAAGGGACCTCAGAAGATCATCAAGTTCAGCCCCCTGCCCAAAGGGCAGGAAGTCAGCTGGGGTCATAGGATCCCAGCAAGATCAAGCTGATGTGCTCTGGGTCAAGACACAAGGGGGCCATGGGGAAAGGGATCTAATGGTGGGGGTCTACTACAGGCCCCCCAACCAAGAGGAGGAGCTGGACCAGGAATTTTCTGAGTGTTATGATAATGTGCAACAGATATGTAGAAAAATTATAATGGAACTAACTTCCAGCTAAATTATACAGTTTTATTGTTTTAATCATTGACTAAAGCTTACTCAATATTTAATTTCTTACTGATGGAATTTAAATAAGTACATATACTTCCTCATCTCATGTGAACTAAAAGGTAAGAATGTTCCTTATTGTGAGTATGAATATACTATAAGCACAATGGACCTGGATCTGGCCACTGCTATAGTATTTAGTAAATAATAATAATAATAATAATAATAATAATAATAATAATAAAGGCAAAATGAAATGGCTATCTAGAAGGCCACCATAGAGAGGGAGTTATTGAATATACAAAATATGTTGTAAGTTGAGTTCCAGATGAGTCTTTTCAATTGATCCTTAGTGTGCTACAGTTCATTTTGGAATGCCTCTTACATCGAGCAGCTGAGTTACTTTTTTATTACTTTGTCTTTTATCTTTTCTCTCTCCTTCTCCTCTCCTCCCACACAGGAAAGCATGAAAACACAAATGAGATAAAAGTAAAAGTGAAGACTTGTTGATACATGGACCCTTGGTTTTTAATTATTTTGACATGAAAGAACAAATGCATATGCTAAGCATTTGATTAATTACACATTGTGCTAACTACCAAGTTTTAAATATTTTTAATGCAAGAAAGATACCATGGGTACTTTCCTGAGGAAGCTTCTCTCAGCATATCTAATACATCAGATGCTTATTTAGCAAGCCTTTAATGTTTCAGCATTTCTTATCAAGTTTTCTATTGCGTTTCCCTTTTACTGGCAAAGCTCTAATGTATTCTCTCCAACGTAAAAATCTGATCCTGTGACTTCGTGTAAAGGCTAAAACATGTAAACTATTTGAGCTCCCATAGAAAATCAGCAAGACCTAATCGTGTTCAGCACTTAAATTTCAGACCACTCACCTTCTGCAGTATGTTGTGCCAAAAAGTAATCCAGACAGTAGCGTATTCTTAGAGAAGAGATTTCCAATGGTTCACGGGTTTTCTTCCTGCTTATTTCTCTCATCGATTATAAACTTAGCAGGGGCATAAAGGAGGAGGCTTAATTAGACAAAGCCAGTTGTAAACGGGTGGCTAACAGTAATTGTTTCCTAGTCCTAATGTGTTGGTGCCTTTCTGGCGGTACTGATATTTTTTTCCCTTTTGTTGTATTTTTAGAAATAGCACAATTTCTTTCACTGAGCTTCTCCCAGACATACTTTACTTATCAACAGAGGATTTCTGAAGCACAAAAGTACTCAGATAATTGCAGACATCAAAGTTAGTAAAGAACTGATTTAAAGAAGTTTCATAATGGAGCATGTTCATTCAATGCTAGCCTGCCAAGTCCACAGACCTGAGCAAATCAAAGCATCTAACTCCCACTTTTGCACGTGTGTGGTTGTTTATTTTAATTGCTCATTTTAAATGGGGAGAAAATATTAATTGCTGCATACCAGCTGACACTTTGCCCATGTAAGATTATCTTTCTGGAATACAACTTCCAGTAGTTCAAGTCAGCACACTTGTGGTGTGGTTTCTCAGGCATTCGTTTACCAGAGATTCGATAAGGATAAACACTGCAACAAGATGATGTAAAAGCAGGATTATCAACCCGAGGAGCTAAAGACTAAAACAAAGTTCTGTCTTAAAAGAGTATTGTTCATCTTGGTCAAGGAGAAGTAGATTTCTCACAGGAAGATAATTTCTTTTAGTCTCTTCCACCATTATTTCTTCCCCCCCTCAAGTTATTGTCAGCTTAGGTGTAGCTTCTTTGCTCTCCATCTCATTTCTGCCAGATATTTTTTTAAATACGAGTTGGGGTTCTCAAATTGCAGCAGCAACATTTGATGCAACCCATCAAAACTTCTGTAAAAGGAAACTGTGGCAAAACACTTCCTGACTATGAATGGTGAGGGAAGAACATATATAACTTTTTACAGGGGTTATTTCGTTAATGCTTGTGGCTGAAACCCATTGGCCAAGACAGGGCTGTCCAATTGACCATGGGCCACATGAGCCACATGTGGTCCTCGAACAGTTAAAGTGTTGCCCCCCCCAAGCTCCTACCCAACTGCCACTCCCCCTTTTGCTCCAGCCGCAGGAGCAGCTGGGGTCTCCAGGCTCTTGCTCCCTCTCCCTATGGTTTCCCCTGCCCCCCTGCCAGGGTTTGCGGCTGTGCAGCACCCTGGGTCCATGGTGCAGTAGGGAGGAAGGTGCCCAGGTGTGTGGTGCAGTGTGGGGACACAGGGTGTAGCAGGAGGGGTGCCAGGCATATAGTGCAGCGAGGGGAGCACTGGGGTACATGGTTCAGTATCGGGGGGTAGCATATAGGACAGCATATAGGGTGGGTATACAGTGTGTAGCCCCAGGGGCCTATGGCTGGTGCACCCCAGGGGCATACAGTCTCTAACTGCTCAGAAGTTGAGACTGCCATGGACTATGAAAACAAAAAGTAAACCTGAACAGAAAGTTCAAATTGCTTCCTGTGCCAATAGGTTACATCTCTCTTAGTCAGATCTCAAACTAACTTTCTGTAACACCTGTCTGTAGCAGTGCCTTGATCTTAAGCACCTTCTGAGTGCTCTGAAGGTCAAAAAGTAGAAAGACTTCTGCACTGGGACCAATTCAAAACCTGCTGAAATGACTGGGAGTCTGTCTATTGTGTTCAAATGAGTGTGAATCAGGCAATAATTGACCAGAAACTTTGGGACTAACTGCCCATTGTTGTAAGCGGGTGTAACTCTGCTAGCTTCTGCTAACTGGAAGGAAGCTGAGTTAGGCCCGTTTTCTGCCAAACTGTCATGCTATCACTAATTACACATTAGACAAAGATCTAGGAATATACTTATTAACACCATTCCCCTACACAGAAACATCAGTTTGCAACAGGAGGCACTGCTCATTATTTTTGCAGGTATATTTCTTGTTCCTGAATTGATGTTTAGCTTTTGAAGGAATGGAATGAAGCAACAGAAATAGTGTTACCACCCAAAATGCAGATACTTGCACACAGAAGCCACTTAATTTTAGAGAAATGTATAAAGTGTTCAGATGTAGCAACAAATCTGATTTTGTACATGAGCTGGTCATATATCCCAAAGGCTGAGCAGCCTCCACTGAAATAGAAGTTTTGCCATGGACTGTCATAAGATCGGACCCCAGATATGTGTACAAATAGATTGTGCCTATGTGATGATGTTCTTATTTAATGTATAGATTGACACATTCCCTTAAAAAATGCCCTAACTCCAGTTCCTTTCATTACAAGTTTTGTCATCAGATGATGTTATCAAAATTACTTAATTACGAGATGTGGTCACCTACCATAGGCGTTTCACAGCTGTTTCACAACACTTAAAAATGTAGACAGTCTGTTTTCTGGAATGACTGGCAATGCATTTCCTTTGATTGTCCAAAACTTGGATTAAAGTTTGATCAATATTTTTGGCAGTACTAGAAGTGAAAAAGGACTTAGTATATTTGAACCATTTTTGGCAATGGATTTTCCCCTCCACTAGTACATTCCCTTTTATCTTGATTCATATTAAAATTCCCAAGATATTAAACCACTGAAATAGTAGTGAGTAATGGAAACCCAACTTGCCTGTAACTACTAGTAACAAAACCAAATCCTAATCTATTTCAGGTGGAGATAGACTGACATTTACAATTATACCTGCAACTAAGTACAACTAGTGCTCTTGGGGATATACTACCCATCAGCATTAATAGCCACTACCCATGCACAGCCAGACATACTGATATAAGCCCCTATTAATATTATTTCCTGAAGTATAAAAGCAAAACACTTGACCAATTTAACTCATAAATATAGGTAAACTGGGGGGGGGGAGGGCTACCTACAATTATGGGAAAAATTATGACAATTGTATATAAAAATAATCACTTAGTTTTCCACCAAAGCTAAAGGTTTTGCTTGTACCTGGCAGGGCGAAATTGTACTCTCACTTCACTTTTGTGTGATAGTGCTGAAGCCCAATGGCTGCTGCATTGCCTAATTAATGCACTGTGTTTATTGCACAGATGGGGGTCATATAAGTGATTCAAAGCGTCATCTAAGAAAGAAGCAAGAAGTAGGTAATTGATGGTCGGTCATAGTACGATATAGGTGAGTGGGCGCAGGTGACAAGTGATATTAAAATCTGTAAGATTTCCTCTAGTTTGGTGTCACCTACATTTACTCCTATCAAGTCACGGCAGGTGAGATAGACACCATTATGAGGGAAGGTGGGACTTAACATCTTGTTTGTGCCCCAGACAAGAACACGCTCACACATGTGAGTTGTGTAGAACAATGTGTTTACTTTGGGTGGGTGGGTGGGTGGGTGTTTTGTGGGGGCAAGTTGACTCATGTTGTTCTGACCATGTGCTCAGCACATGGGAAGTTGGGACCTTGTATTTGGGCAAAATATGTAAAATTGTCTGGCCAGATTGGCCATGGGAAGGCAAACACTTTTCAGGCAGATTGGTTAAAAGAAAGGCTGGACTGTGGCACTCCCTGTTTGGACAAGGCCAGGGTGATATCATGCGGAGGGATACAAGGTGAGCTCAGCTGGTTCAGGGAAGAAGAGGAGAAGCTGGTAGGGGCTGCTGAAGAGTGAAGTCTCTTCCAAGGGAGGAGGAGGTTTCAGATAGCAAAAGGGGAAACCCAAGTAGATGAGAGGGAGAGTGTTCTGGGAACTCCTCCCTCCTCTTTTTCTTCCCTCTTTTCTGAGGTTTTAAGGGATTAATACCAGGGAAGAAGGTATTGGTTCCTTGGGTTGGCTGGCTAGGAATTAGGCCTTGTAGTTTTAAACAGAGTTGAAACCTGGGAGTTGCTAATCCTGCCAGCTTTGGGCTAGGGTTGTGGTTTGCAATTTTCAGCTCCCAGTGGAGTGGTGTGACCCAAACTATCTGCAGCCCAGGCCTAGACAGTAGGCCTGGCTTTTCCCCTTTGTTTCTTTTGATGGCCCTTTGCTCCAGGCAAGCAGTGTGGTTAAGCCAGCTGTAGTCAGTAATCACCTGGTTCCCTTTTAAGTTTTTCCTGCAGTTTTTATTTTAACAGGCCATATAATCCAGTCCAGAAGTTTTGGGGTGTGTGCATACTGGCTGGAGCCCCAATCACCCCCTCTCCTCCCAGACACACAGCCTCTCCGTGGAAGCAAAGATCAGCACTCTACCACTTCTTCAGGAGCAATGGAGCCCTTGCAATGTAGAAGGACCCACACTCTTGAGCAGCCTCCCACAGTGCAGTGAACCCAAGGAGCAGCTCACAGGACTCTCCAGTGTAGGCCTCCCTCTGCAACCCGTTGCTGAAGGGCAGGTATAGGGGTACAGCCCGTTGGGGAGCCCCAAGTCTCAGACTGCCTGGGTAAAGGTGATGTCTCCCCCATAGGGTACCAGCTGTAGACTTTGCTTTGTAGTTAATAGTGTTTTAAAGTTATATTTAGTCTTTTCTTTTGTGTTTTGTTTTTATTCTCCAATACATTTGGGTTTTTGCATTTACACTGCTTATAAAGAGGTGGTTTTGTTTATAGAGGACACCCCAATAAATTTAGTGTTCCCAGATTTCTGACTGGGGAATTGAGCTACTGGTATAATTTATGGGGTGCCTCAAAATGTGAACCTGGCCCTTCTTGCTGCTGACCAGTGCCTGGCAGAAGGGTGCACACAAAAGGTTTTACACCAGGTAGTCAGAGCAGGTGACTCTTTCTAACAGAAAAGGAGCTTTGATACTTGAAGAGGAAAAACAGTCAGCTATTTTAAGCACACCAAGGTATGAAAGCCTCCAGTACAGACCCACTAGATAACCACAATAAGGACAGTGGAAACTTTTAAGGTTTTAGCATATACTAAAGATGCCAACATCCATCTTTCTTTTCCCCTTCCTTTTTTATAGTCCTAGGCCTGAGAGTCCCTGTGCTCCTCCCATTACATATAATAACTTGTTTTGAAGGGAGGTTAAACTTATACACAGGGGCTGTTTGCAGATACCAAACTGTACAGACATCCACCCCCCACAAAATGGCACGTTAAACGTTGTGTGCTCCTGTGCCAAACCCAGTGCATGCCCAGAAGAGGTAATCGCCCAAGGACTCGGCTCACCCAACCTCCGTATAGATCGTGTGCTTCAGTAGGGGGCCGTTTGGCACTTTTATCTAACTGTTGATTGAATCAGCTATTGAATAAAAGCACCAAAAAGCCCTTCTGAAGAGACGCTGTGGAGCCAGGTCAAATGAATGTGCTGCTGCTTCCAGTAAAGCTCAGGTTTATTTATTTATTTTTATAATGTCTGTAAGTAGCCAGGGCTCCCAGACCCATCTTATTTTCTTAGAAACTAAAAACAGGAACCACAAGTCAAAAGAATACAACAAATTATTAACGTTTTGGCTCAGTATTCACTAGTATAGAAATAGGTAATGCGAGCCAGGTTTTTAAAGGCAACTATTATAAAACAACAAAGCAGCAGCACTTTAAAAGAAAACTTCCTAAATGCAAGAAAACAAAACATGAAAACAACAGCTGGGATTTTCACACGGAGCTGGATCAATCTTTGATGAATCCTTATTTCTCTCACTAAAACCTTATTCTAGAATACTTTTTTTTTTTTTTTTTAAACAGAACCTCTTACTGCAAGGTATTTGTATTTAGCTACCACTCTTGTCTACCAAAGAAGGCACGCAGCCTTCATCTCCTATCCCTCTGCATTCTAACTGTGGAATTTCCCAGTCTTAGGCCTTCGTTCATCGTTTAACCCAGGGGTGTCCAACCTTTTTGAATGTGGGGCTGGATCACAAACTTTATCATCCAGTGGGCCAGCTAGCCATATTCAAAGACCTCATAGAAAGCAGTATCACATCAGGAAGTGATGTCATGTGACCTTTGACACCAACGAAGTTGCAGGAAGTGACAATGAAATGGGCCTGGAAATGTGGTTTAAAATCCAAAATAAAAACAATATAAGAGTAACAATGAAATAATACCAAACATTTGACTAAAATAAACACTGTCACATAATGAAAGAAGTATAATGCAAGTCAACAGATCAAATGTGGAAAAGATATCAGCCAGAGTGGAAACTAATCAAAAGTGGAGGGATGTGTCTCAGCAGGAGACACCTGCGTGGCACTTTGCAGCCTCTGCTGCTCAATTCCTTGCAAGGGGCAGGCAGGAGTGGAGGGAGGAGGGAGCGGGGGCTCCTCAGTGCATCAGAGAGGCTGCGAGAGAAGATTGTGGCTCATCTGGGCACAGCCACAGCTGGGCACGGAGCGGGGTGGGGAGAGCTGCTGCCACACATGGGAATCCCAGTCTGGGCTCCTCCTTGTCCTCCCGGCCACAGCCTCCCTAGGATGTGTGGGAAAGGCGCCATCTGCTCTGCCACTGCCCACCTCACTGCCTCGGTGGCTGCGTGTGCCTGCGCCGCCTCCCATCCCCAGCAGCACCTGGGAAGTGGCCCCCTCGGGACTTGGGGCCTCAAGCGCGGGCGGCCGGGCCCAGAGAGCTGCAGCTCCCAGGGGGAGACTGGCCGGGGGGAGCAGGCACCACCTTGCTGTGGGGCAGGGCAGGGCAAGGCAGCGGGGATGGCTAGAAGCGGGCAGGTGGGGGGCAGGCATGGGTCGGCAGTGCCAGCGGCCACTGCGTGGCTTCCCACGTGGGGCCGCTCCGGCAGTGCAGGGCATGGGCACGGGCTCATGTTGGGGCGGGGAGGCAAAGCAGGAGCATGGGTGCTCCCAGACATGCATCCTCTCCGCCAGCAACCGGCACGTCCCGGGCCCACAAGCAGAACTGTTCCTCCGCCACCCAATGGCAAAGTTCTCACACAAAGTCTCCATCCTGCGCCTGCCCTGAGCCTGGGGCACCAGCTGCAGCCGCCTGGGCAGGCACCGGCTCCTGGGGCAGGTGGGCAGGGCCACTCAGCAGCGCCCCCCAGCCAGGGAGGGGCCTGGCTAGGCCACGGCGCACCACGCCGATGCAGTGCATGTGGGAAACTTGTCCCTTCCCCAGCCCTTCAGCAGCCATTAGGAAACTGCTGAGGGGCTGGGGAAGGGACAAGTGGTTTCCCATCACAGCACTGTGGGCCACAGAAAATGCCTTGGCGGGCTGCATGGCTGCCCGCAGGCCAGATGTTGGACAAGCCTGGTTTAACCTATGTTCCTCCACTACCTTTGGAAACATTAATTCTCGGAGTGCCTAAAATGAAGTAATTCATTTCTATGCAAATTATATTGCATCCCAGACTAATCATTCAACGTCAAAACTAAAATTAAAAAGATATATTTCATACTTGTATCCTTGGTAGCTATGTCAATGGCATGCACTGGTTAAACACTCTGCGTCACTGGCTGGAGAGAACATTGCAATCCGTACCAGTATTCAAACACAAGGCCTGTCATTTTTAAGGTACTTATTTTTTAAAGGTTTTTTAAGAGGTATTTGAGTATCTAATGTCCATCAATTTCTGAGAGTCAGGCACTTAAATAAAACTTTTAAAATCTGGCCAAGCGTCCTTAGTTTTCAAAGTATATTCCTCAAGTGATTTTTTCAGTGTAGCTATTTTATTACCAATATGTATATTATACATTATTGCTAATGTGTGCATTACCTATTACTATACTATTAGTGTAGCTAATTAAACATTATTTAATATCTTTATTCTGTTTATTAGTCAGCTAAGAGGCCTTTGCAGCGTGTTGGCAGCTAGTTAGGATGGCCTGTTGACTAGACTTAGATGACTATTACAAAACCAATTCACAAATATTTTCCACAAATAAATATTCTGAGCTCCCATCTCTGCAGGTATTCAGAGGTACTGCAAAAAACTGGAGAGTTTTTTCTTAATTCTCTCATCTGTTAGTTTTGGTAGAAATTTTGGCAATTAGTAAAGCAGCATTTTGAAAAACACTCCTGGGACACCAGGTTTTCTTCCATTGTTTCTCTGTGTTTCTTAGTTTCCAAATCACAGAAACTGTTTTGCAAGCCAGAAACCAAGAATGTTTTATGCTCATTTCAATCTCCAACTCCCCTGAAACTCAGCAAAATATTATTTCTCTGTGCAGAGGTGAACTGAAATACTCCTTAATTGCCAATTTTTTCTGAGTATTTTAAAAGCCGTTTCAAGCAATTTCACTTAGCTCCAAAAGAATCATGATTTGAATAATATAATAAAATTGCCTGTCATAGTGCATGACAGAACTCACATTTTTGAGTTATGGAGACTACATCTCAAAATGATTGTAATGAAACTCCTTCAGCCAGACAGATACACTGGGTCTTGCTCCAGCAAGACACATATGCCCATGTGTAACTGTACACATGATTAGTCATATTTATTTTTAATGGGAGTACTCTCAGCCTGCACACTATATATGTACCTACATTATGCATGCAACAGAGCCTCAGCTATTCCTGAATGTGTTCATGCAGCATAGCATGCTTTTACATGTTTATCTGCCATTTTCTGACTGTTATACAGATAGACATCACTTCACAATTCTCCTTTGACCACATGAACCTTCTTCCCAGGATATACGTGTGTGTGCGCGCGCGCGCACGCACGCACACACACACACACACACTCAAAAATTCAGAAGCATATACCAATAATTTGGCGTCAGAAACTAGATGCACAAATTTGTCTACACAGTAGACTTTGTTGGTATGGAACTGTGGTTTAGGGGTGCAAATTTCATATTGGCAAAATAGTCCATTTCCCAGTACAGTTTGTTTCATTCAAGAAACTAGTATAAACTATACTGGCGAAAACACTCTCTTGGTATAAACTCCATTTCTGCTATGACGGTTTAACAGTGTACTTATCTCTGCTAGAAAGGATTTGCAATGTCTGAATATCTTGGTGCAGATGTCTGAAAAAATCTGTCTGCACATTTCAGACTTTTCACATGTAAGAATACTTTGGTTTATCTCCCAATGAAAGTCTACAGTCCCTATGCCCACTGGCCAAATTCAAAAACAAAAGCAGAGCTGAGTGAATTTTAATTTGAAGACTTAGATCACGTCAGAACAAAGAGTACTTTCTCATAATCATGCATAACCTCTCTCATTCCAGATTTTCTTGTTCTCATGTGCTACTAGATATTTAACTTTTTTTTCCAAACAGATACATCTTTTATTGGAAAAATATTCCAAGCTTCTCCAAACAATTAATTGTTTTTGATCAAGAAAGGACTATTTCATCCAGTTATTCCAGGATTGATTTTAATAACTTGTGATTCATTATAATGTACATTTCAGAAGGTGTCCGACTTTGGATTTGAAGGGATCCACAGATGGAAAATCCACTAGTCTCTTTGCTTGTTCCAGTGGTTAATCACTCTCAGTGTTACAAATCAATGCTTTATTTCTATTTTGAATGTCCGGTTTTAACTTCTAGTAATTGGCTGCTCCCCATTAGAGTCCTTGAGTAACCAATATTTCTTTAAGTAAAGGCACTTATATACTGCAATCAGCTCACCTTTTCATCAACAAGCAAATGTTGGTATCTATCAAACACTTTCCTTTTTATCCCCCACCTTCTACTTACAAAAAAGTGCTTTAAGTTTTGGAGAAACCTCTCCCCCCCCACCAAAAAAAAAATCAAACAGACAACTATTTCCAGAGTGGGCACCTAGTAGCGAAAAAGCCTAGTAAAATTAATCCCATAAGCTTATACAACTTTCAAACAGCTTGTTGAACTCCTTCTGAAAGATATCTTAGATCTCTTGCCCAATTGTAGCAGAGAAATGGGGAAAATCCTATTTGCCAATGAAAACTGACACTTTATTTTTAATGAGTTTCCCTTAAAGAGGCTTATATTTCTATGTATATAGAGGTTGCAAGAGGACATGTGCCTTTAGTTTGAGAATTGTCTGCAGTTTTGACAGGCTAAGAGACTGGATAGCTTTTTTAAAAACAAACAAACCAACCCATGCAGTTGCCAGGTATCCCTCAGAAGAAAGAAGAAATAAATCAGAAAGATGCTTATCACCTTACAGCTTATTAATGACGATGGATGTTATGACCAAAAACTTGAAGGAAAAAACAAACTCGCAGTGTTGTTAGGGATACAAAAAGAACATACGTGCAAGTGCAAGAACAAACTGAACTCATATATGGGAGATTGACCATGCTCCTCTGCAAGACTGTTATAGGCAAGGCCATTATTGGGAAACTTTCTATAATACCAAGTCCAAAGGAAACTTAATAAAAATTAAAAATCATGATTAATAGCTATTAAACTTGTCAGTTTGGGAAACAGTAGTCCAGTTTTCAGTCATATAGACAAGAATGTGCTAGAGTTACGAACAACATGAAATGTCTAGCTGAAGCATGCCACTGACCACAAAAGTGTCATGTGGTATTCTAAGTTCAACTCCGTGATACATCAGTGGCATCTGTCAAGCAAACTGCAAAGATTTGAGCAGAACAAATTCTTATTCTCACCTTAGATGTGCAAAGCATAATTTTCATGAAATAGTGGCAAGTCCCATGATCCTAAATCATACTGAATTTTTGTTTTGCAATATCTATCTTTCATCCCCAGCAACTCTTTCATCAGTTTCTATCAGTGCACAAATTCTTATCTTCAGTTTTCTGTTGAACAAATTTTCATTAATTAACAACCCATATTTCATTTGTGTTTTCTATAATTTTATAGTGGAAGTAATGATCAATGGCTGTCTCCATACCTTTTATAGATTTTTTTTTTAATTGTTGCTTACCTGTTGGACTGGAGACAATGTGCTCCTAGAAATACCATGTTTAAGCCTGTACTTCTCTGCAAACTGCTTAAATCCATGCCCCCTTTTGATCCATTTCTCAGACATCACCATATCAGGTACACCATGTTTTGCAAACATATATGCAAGTGCATTTGCATTTGTTTCATCTAACAACACTATTTCAGGGATGCAAAAAAAAAAGTTTAATCAACTACATACTTTTCTCACATAATTATGGCTAACATAAACAAATCTATGTCTACTTTTCCTGTGCCAGCAAGATTGGGTCTAATGCTTCACTTGACTATATTATTGACATGAGACAAGCTTTAACAGCTTCTCAATGTCACTGTTCACTCAAGGACAGTATCTCTATTTCATTTTTTTAGTTCTTGAATAACATGTATATTACCTAAAATACCTTTCTGTAACATCTTAGGAAGTGTCATTCTGGTATCTTTAAATAAAATACCATCTACCTCTGAGAACCCCTCCTTAAATTAGTAAGGAGGCTTGGAATATGCTGTCATAGCTACACTGTGCTAATGGATGTAATTGCTTTTGGCAGAATCTCATCCTCACTAATAGCTCTGGCAGTTACAGTCTACATTTCACCTGAGACTAGCTAGTTTCTCCTTAAAATATACTGACATAGACATAATCTCTCTCTGGAATTGGCTTCCTTAATTTTTGTCAAATGTTCTAGTGTGCGTCTACAGCCACCAAATCTCTCCCAGCTTTATGCTCACTTTCCAAATCATCTCTTTGTGGATGAAAAAACAACCTCTATACTCAAAGGTTATTTTGCCAGGTCATTTTTTGTTCTGGTAGTAAATGGTTTATGGCTAGTTTCAGCTAATATTCATCTCCTAGGAGTAAAAACATAATGTATTTTACTTCTATGGTCTAAGGCAAAAGCCTACTTCTCTATAGGAGTGTACTGATATTTTGTTTTTATCAACACCTTTGCTGCTAAGTAACGAATGCAATACACTCTCTGGAGACATTTGTGGACAACTTAGTTTCACGCATCCTATTATAGTACTTGAAGACTGGAACTTCTTTAGTTAGCTCCTTTAGTTTCTGAAACTCTTTAACAATGTTTGTCCATTGGGCGTCTTTGTATGCTAGCATGCTCACAAGACTTGTTCAGGCAGCTAGATTACATGCAAACTGAAGGTAGCCAAAGCAGAATTTATCACCCCATGAAATTCTGGTACCTCTTCATGTAATCTTGGTACTTCAACATGGCATAAAGGTGTTTGTAGTCCCATTACTTTGATGGAACTTCCTTTCTATTTTAACTTCACTCCCGCTTATATTATTTCTGTGACCAAATATTTACATTTTTTGGCTTTATCCCAATCAGTCTAACATTTACAAAGTCAGCTTGGAGCCTCTGGTCAATCTCTTCTTCAGTTTTTCCCTAGGCCAAGTCACTTATTTACTACTTTCATAAACTTATCTACAGGGTACCCCTGGAGCCCCAAGTTTCTCTCTACTATCTTGCTGCTTGTCTCAAGGAACCAACCCAGGTTTGCTGTGGGATAACTCCTTAATCTCACAAGCCTCAACTGCATTACCCTTATATTGGACCTCATAGATGCAGCAAGGGAATTGTTGGTAGCTCTAGATGGTTTCCCTTTGGGTCGTGAAAGAATTTTAGATTCCCCTTTCTGTAGAATGGATTAGCTGGGAATATCACTCATCCTGAGATCATTCTTTGCCCTGGGCATTTAGTAAGGAGACAAAACAGCAAAAGGGATTATTATCTAGGAAAATATATATATATATATATGAAAAACTGACCATATGTTTGAAGACAGAACAAAAAGACAGATGAGAGGGTAAGAATCTTTACTTGACTACAGCATTGCCCCTCTGAGGGTACATCTACATGTGCACTTTACTGTGGATGTGACTCATTAGTTCTGCAGTAAAGTGTCACCATCTACCCCTGCACCCATATTGGGGCACAGTAAATTAATTAACTCCACTGCAGGATAGTACTTGTCCCAGACAGTATTTACAGCAGAGTAGTTTCATGAGCTGCACATGTAGACAGTGACTGGGGCTGGCTGGGGATGAGTGTGCTACAGTACAGGGGGTTCATGCCATCTAGTCCTACCCTGTAGCACCCTCATGCCCCAGCCAGCCCCTCCACAGCACACTGAACTGGTGCCTTGGGCTGGCAGACTGACCTCTGGACCCTCTGCCAGCTGGGCCTGCTCTGCCACAGCTCAATGTGTTGCAGTCCTGGGTGCACATGCAGATGCTCTGCCCAGGAGCAATAAACTCCAGCAGAAACTGTGTCGGCATTTCTACATGCTAATTGCACATGTAGATGCACTCAGAGTCCTACCAGAGTTTCCAGAGATTAGTCTCCATGCTGATTCTGCCAGCCCTGACTGCTGGGGACTTAGACTCTGTTCAAGCCTGGGAAAATCCAGAGACCAGGACCATCCCTAAAATGGATAGCAAACCAGCCTTCCCCACTCCTAATCAACATTCTCCCAATTGCTCCCGAATCCCTTGAAAATATCTTTACTGCTAGGGCAAGTAGAATTCATATAGCTAGTGACCCATTTCTCCAAGATGCCTTAGCTATTTTGGGTTTTTTTCCCCATTACAAGTACACAATACCTTGGGTGCCCATCCCAATAATAGCCCCTTCTGCCTGTGTTTGGGAGTGGCAATTGTTGTTGCCCTAGTAACACAATGGTGAGAGAGATTCAGCAGTTTCACTTACTTCCTTTTCCTTAAGTATGCATCCCTCAGGTTTGTTTGAATAGACCATGTCTAAAATAAAGATATATACAGACAGCATAAACAATATACAGACAGCGTAACAATCTATACAGAGATTAAAAAATGACATAAATGAATCTAGCATAACACTGACTTTTCAAGAAGACCACAAGACATGCCACATTAGTAAAACAAACACCAGAAAAATCCACATGGCATCCCACGAACACCCCAAGATACGGTGGATCAACATTACACTCTATGTAAAACGCTCTCTCTGTGTGTGGAACATGTTGGTGCTAAATACAACCCAAATGACAGCCTAAGGATATACTATTTCCAGACAGAGGCTTGAAATGCACACAAACATATGCTCTTTTATTCATAGCAGTTGCAAAACACTGCTGACAGATCAAATCTTTGACATCAGTGATCCCTCCCAAAACTTTTCCCCTTGTAGGCATACCATGTCTGTGCATTTGTGGAATTCCTTTGGGTTTATACTCTCGTTAGTTACTCTGTTCATTTAGTGATTCCCAGAGCAACACACCTGTACAACTCTTCTTTCATCTTCTACTTCAGAACAAGCCACCTCATGAATTGTGGCATGGGCAGGCTCTTTCAGTTCTATACTGTAGTTAGCGGAGACATCCTCAAACTCTTCCTCAGGTGTTTTAGTCCCCGTCACTGCAAACAAATGCACCTGTTGATCAGGCCTAGGATTTGATAAAGTTAATCCAATAATGGGTACCCTTTCTTTTGGTAGTAATACACATTTTTGTTTTCCCAATTTGATTTTTACACAGAAATTTACATCACATGATCAGCCTTTACACTAAATCTAATGCTCTGAATCCAAGGGAGAGTCACCCCAAGAAAAAAAATCTGTGATTAAAATAAAGCAGTTAAGGACAGTATATGGGTCATCTGTCCACTACTGTTTTGGGGTACTTATTTGCTATAGGGTTATGTTTCCCTGCCATCTAACAGGAAGTGTTTTAAGAACACCTACTCCTGGATAACTGTTTCTCTCTCTGCTGTGGATGGTGATGTAATTTTTCACTGGCGTTACAGCAAAACAAAAACAAACAAAATACCGGGATGCAAATTTTGGTGCAAGCACCTCCATAGCGTCATAGTTTGTAGGGTCGGAAGAGACCTGAGTAGATCATCTAGTCAGACCCCCTGCCATGGCAGGAAGGAGCGCTGGGGTCAAATGACCCCAGCAAAGTGTACATCTAGCCTCCTCTTAAAGACCTCCAGGGTAGAAGCCAGCACCACTTCTCTTGGAAGTTGGTTCCAGATCCTAGCTGCCCTGACTGTGAAGTAGCGCCTCCTGATGTCTAGCCGAAATCTACCCTCTGCCAGCTTGTGACTGTTATTCCTGGTCACTCCTGGCAGTGCTCGGGGGAACAGTGACTTCCCCAGTGCCTGCTGATCCCCCCCTCCCTGACTAGTTTGTAGCAGGCCACTAGATCCCCCCTCAGCATTTTCTTTTGGAGGCTGAACAGGTTCAGGTCCTATAGCCTCTCCTTGTAGGGCCTGCCCTGCTGCTCCCAATCATACGAGTGGCCCTCCTCTGGACCCTCTCCATGTTGTCCACATCCTTCTTGAAGTGCGGCACCCAGAACTGGATGTAGTACTCCAGCTGCGGCCTGACCAGTTCCGCATAGAGGGGGAGGATCACCTCCTAAGACCTGCTCGAGATGCATCTGTGGATGCATAACAAGGTACAGTTGGCCTTCCGGACTGCATCCCCACACTGCTGGCTCATGTTCATCTTGGAGTCAATGATGACTCCAAGATCTTTTTCCGCCTCTGTACTGACAAGAAGGGAGTTCCCCAACCTGTAGGTATGGTGCCGGTTGTTCCTCCCCAAGTGCATCACTTTGCACTTGTTGGTGTTGAATCCCATCCTATTCTCATCCGCCCACCCCTGTAACCTGTCTAGGTCTGATTGCAGCCTATTCCTCCCTTCTAGCGTGCCCACATCCCCCGACTTCTTAGTGTCATCAGTAAATTTGAACAGGGTGTTTTTTACCTCCTTGTCCAAGTCACTGATGAAGATGTTGAACAGCGAGGGCCCGAGGACCAAGCTCTTGGGGACCGCACTGCCCACATCCGTCCAGGCTGAAGATGACTCGTCCACCACCACTCTCTGGGTGTGGCCCTCCAGCCAGCTGGTGACCCAATTGACTGTGTGGGTGTCGACACCACAGCCCCCCAGTTTCTTAATGAGAACAGGGTGAGAGACAGTGTCAAAGGCCTTCCGAAAGTCCAGGAAGACTATGTCCACTGCTACCCCTGCATCTAAGGATTTGGTGATCTGATCACCGAAGGCCACCAGGTTGGTCTTACAGGACCTGCCACTAATGAACCCATGTTGGTTACCCCTAAGCATGATCTCCCCTGCTGGCTCCTTATGGATATGTGCCAGAATAATTTTCTCAAAAAGCTTACCCGGGATCGAGGTAAGACTAACTGGCCTATAGTTTCCTGGGTCCTCCTTCTTCCCCTTTTTGAAGATGGGAACCACATTGGCCCTCTTCCTCCCTTGGTGGTGACACTTGTTCCTTGTACATGCAGAGTGAAGGTCTACTTAAACCTTCTCTTGTTGACCTCAATATTTCTAGAGTTTCAATTTTTTAACCACACCATTCTTCCACTCAGAGAACTTTGTTTTATTCCTAGTCAAAAATCACTCAGGGCCAAGGAGTCTGATGGTGGTCTGCTACATTCATCTTCCAAGTGCCATATAAGAGGAGACTCAACACAATATGCACATCAATTCCATATGGGTCACACTAGAGCTTCGTAAAGGGACAGCCCCCATATAAGACACTTAACAAAATTAGGCAAGTGAGCAGCATGATGACAGTGGGAATTCAGTGTATTGAAAGCACTAAGGCTTGAAAAACCTGACCTATTTAGATCTCTGTGTACATATAAATTCTAATAAAATTAATCTTACATAAAAAAGGACCAGGCAGGAGGGTTACTGTGAAAGATTCAGTGTATCCTATCAATTCACAGCAGCCATTAAAACAACAGATAATGAAACTATTATATTAACACTCCATAAATCGATGGTGTGGCCAAGCCTGGAATAGAGTCTTCTGTCCGGTCACTTCTCACTGTGGTAAACTGAGTCTGTAAAGACTTTATATGCAGCATGAGGTGTGCAAATAATAATTGGGTGAAATGCAGCATGAATGGCCCAGTCAAGGAAAACTGACAACTAACATCCTCTTATCTCAAAAAAGGTATTTCAGAAATAGCAAACAGTTTTGGGGACAGAGTGGAATGAAGAGGTATGGCACCTTTGAGAGTGACTTCCCTCTTTGGCTTTAGTGATAACTGAAAACGCATTCAGGAAAGATCATTCTATTTTTGAGTAAACATTTTTATTACAAATTGCATTGGATTGATGTACGTGCAGCTTAAATTACAAATTCCTTAGGTGCGAAGGAGTCCCCTGTGGGCACAGAGATGGTATGACTGACTGCTGTGCCACTTTCACTGAAGATCTTGGCTCATGGGATAAAAAATTTGACTAAAGCATGCTGTAAACCAGCAATCCACAGCTGATAGCTGATTTCTCAGGGCTGCATAAGCTGTAGCTGGAATCAAATGGAGAATTACAAAGCTGTAATTTGTTCCTCAGCTCCCAGCACTTTTTCACTAAGTTCAGGAGTACCAGCAAAAACAGCAACAACAAAAGAGAATAATAATAGGTTATCTTTCTAGTTTTATGAAACACTAGTACAACTCAAGTATTTTGGGAAGGCTAGTGAGAAAAGACTTGTGACAGTGTGTTCTGAATATGTTAAAAGTTAAACTCATCCTAGCAGTTTGTGACAAGTGGCTTACTTGACAACAAGATGCCTTACATGATGGAGTTTCACTTCCGTTACTGCCAATTCTCAAACCAATAAAAGACCAGAAATACAGAGCAAGGTGGTGGTCAGAGAACATGTTTACACAAGATGGTTACTGAGGAGCTGACTAATTAGATCTGCAGTAAAGGCTCACCATCTACACATGCACCCCTATTAGGACACAGTAAACTAACACATGCCACTGTAGGTTACTACTTGTAAATACAAGTACTATCCTATGGTTCTGTTATTTGGTGCACCTCAACACACATGTAGGTGCTGATGGGGCTGGCTGGGGCATAAGGTAAGGGTGCTTCAGTGCAGGGCTAACCGGTAATAGCTAGCATGTTGAGCCAGGCTGGACAGCTCTGGGCGGGCAGGCTGACCCCCGCTCAGGCTCCCTGCCAGCTGAGTATGCTCTGATCCAGCTCAAAGTGCTACGGACCCAAACACACATGTAGGCTCAGTGCCCAGGAGCAATAAACTGTAGCATGAACTGTGCTAGAGTTTATTATGTCACACTAATAACACGAGTAGACGTGCCCACAGACAGACAGTCTCTAAGATCCAGATGAAAAGCTGCAAAAAGTTATGGCTAGGATTTTAAAGGAACTAATCAGCAAAATGGGCAAAGCCTTATATGTCTCTGACCTATGATATTAGGATACCATACAAACTAAAGCTTTTCATGCCAAGCACAATTACTTGCAGTAGTCAAGTCTGGAGGCAAGCAGTATATTGATCATTATGACAAGGTTGGATGACATTTCCAGCTGATGTCGACATGTTCATCCAGGAGCCATGGAACTCTAGAGTTCATTACAACCTTTAACTGTACAAACTAACTGTAGATGCAGAGAAGTAACTGGTCAGTTCTGCACCCTGGGTGCTGGCAGCTCATGATGCGGGAGCAGCAGTTGGAGGTTTGCTGCTGAAGGAGGAGATGCCACCATTTTTTCAGCCAATATATGTATTGAGTAGCCCTTTAAATGCTGATATTCAGCAGGAAAAAAAAGTGAGGTGACATTGGTAAACCTGCAGCAGCAAAACTCTGCGCAGCAGCAAAACTCTCCCATACTGTGCATCACTGCTGCTCTTATGCCTTCCCCGTTTGAGCCAGAGGCAGAGCTGGAGCTGAAGCCAGAGCCGGGAAACAGAGGGAAAAGGAGGGAATAGGAAATGGGAAGGTGAGGACCCTCTCCTATAGCAGTGCTTCATTCTGGTGCCCTCCCCTACCCCAGTGCCTTAGACAGCACCTGGGGTTCATGCCTTGCTTATCCACCCATCATTACACTACTGAATAGATGTCCCTATCTGAGGATGCAGTTATACTTGGGCAAGTTCCTCCAAACAGCCTTCTCTCCATTTACAAGCTTCTTCTTGATCTTCTCCCATCTTATTTCTACAACATCCAGACACTCTTTTTCTCCTATTACTTCTTTTGCTTAAGAGAACCAATTGATACCACTGTCTATGTGTGGATATTGTCTGCATAAGGCTAAAACTAAAATCCATTACCTCTTACATTTTCCCCTCCAAGGATACAAACGTTGAAGGAAAGAGGGGATGATAGGACTCTATAGGATTCCAGATGAGTGTTCAAGTCAGAGATCTGAATTACCAGGCAGAGAGGAGCAAATATGCAACGGAGATGGATACATTTTTCAAGTGACCTAGTAGTACCCTGTGGTTAACTATGTTGGAAACTGATGAACACCGGTACTAGGAACATCTGCCTGTTATTGAGAGGTTCTTCCCCTTTGTTCCCCGCTCTCCCACTTTTCCCCCATCCCATTACTAGCTTTGTGAAAAATGTATTGGTAACACTGGCAAGGAGTCGCTTTTCATTACTCCCTAGAAAATATTTTTATTAAAGAAGAGAACTTGCTCTGCTGAAGACAGTGAATAAATAATACTTAATTCCTTGTACTTGCCTAGTCTGCCTTGGGCACTTTTTAGACTTTCACAATATTTTATGGCCTTGTGCACACCATTAACTTCTTACATTTACTACAGTATTCCTTATGAAGTCAAATGATGAGCATTTTTAATGGTGCCAAGAATGAAAGTTTAAAGAAATATTAGTTCCAATCACCTCCTTCCCATTCTTTTTTCCATGGGAAGACAGATAAAAAATCCTCACGATAAGAACTCATGAGATTCACCTGGCAGCATCTTTTTCATCTTCTCAAGGGAGATATTTATCTTAATATGAGAGTGGTGTTGACTTGAAACCATGGAACGCTCCAATTCTCACAGATGCCAGGGTTGTAGTATACAGTCAGCATTTCCCTAGAGCTTGGCTCCAAAAGGCATAGAGTAGAACAAAGTGGGGGTTTTTGAGGACTACCACATTCATCAAGAAATGTAGTTTCATATTTAGCAAACTATTCTTGAATTAGCAACCAAGCTAATGAATATTTTCAGTTGATTTTTTTAAACGGTGGTGGCAATTTTCTTTTTTATGCCAAATAGCTCAGGGATTGGTGAACTCAGTCATGATGGAAGAGACTTTAGTTCAATTCCCTTCTCTGTCACCTCCTCATTCTAACCACCAGGATTAAGGGTATTCCTATAGCCATCTCTTCTGTTGATATTGTTCTGTGTTGTCTACACAAACGTTCACCAGAATCCACACATCCAGCCTCCCTGCCAACTGTCCTTATTACTAGGCTACTCCCCCTCACCTCCTGCCATTTGTGTGTTTAAATATTTTATATAAAATACAGTATTTACCCAAATTCAAGATGACTTAAATTTATGACATCTTTCCAATAATTAGAATATAACTTATTATAGTTTTCCTTGTTTAGAATCTAATTATTGGAGAGTGGTCTTAAATTTATCCCTCTCACTGCTATAGTAGAAAAAGCAGCAGCATAGAAACAGGAAGCCAGGCCCTCTGTGGGCCAGATTAAATCCCTTAGTTGACTGGATTCAGCCTGCAGGCTGTATTTTGCTCACCTCTGTCCTACAGCCTGGTCTTTAGAAAACTTACTTGAGAGGCAAGAAACATCACTTCCAATCCATATCCTGTGAAGGTCTTACAGCAAAATATTAGTTACTTTTTAAAGTCCTCCTTTACCACTTGCCCCACCGTCCCCATGCCTCTCCTGCCTAGCCCATGCAGTGGCTCTGGATCCTGCTCTGACCCCAACTCGGGCAGCAACAGCAGTGGAAGCTCTGGTCCCTTGCCCAGGTCAATCAGGTGACCTGGCCAGATAAAATTCCTGGGGGAAAAGGGGAGAGGAGCTGTCTCTTCCATCCAGTGGGCATTTTGAACCACTACAAGCAAGCACCCCAGGCAGCTGCCTGGTGATTTCTCTAAGTAGAAATCTGGAAACTTGCCAGGAGTTAGGAATTGTGTGTAGGCCACTCACGTCTTAAAAGGGTCCCCATATCTAATCTCTGTAAAGACTCATGTTGCTTCTGTTTGCTCAAAGTGTATTCCAACTTACTTGTTCTACCTCCTCCCCTTCAATAAGGGTGTCAGGTTACAGCCTTCATTGTTGTGCCACTGAGGGGGGAGACCTTTCACCCCCTGCTTGACCATTGAAGTTTATCTTTTTATTTTCCCTCAGTTCTACCTGATGCTATCTTGGGATGCTTCTGGCTGAAAGAAGCACCCAGAAATATTACTGTGGTCAAAGCACCCCCAAGGTTTGCAGGGTCTGTGTGCCCCAAGCTGCACAGAGCCCTGCCAGAGATTGGTGTTTGGGTAGTGGCAACATTACCCCAGGTTTGTGGGCATTCTCCAGGAAGCGGGACAGCCAGCTGTAGGCTCTCCAAGGGAGACTCCCAAAGTGAGGTTTTGGGTCTGCTAAAGCGAGGCAGGTGGCTCTGCATAGTAGCACCCTCTACTGTGCTGCCACAATTTGTGTAGAGGGCAAGTGGGTGCATGGGAGGTAGGAGTATGGGAGAGATGGTACAGGAGGGCGCAGGTGGAACTGGATCTGGAGCAAGAGGCTTGATAGGCACCTGCCCTGCCTGTATTCAAATACAAGATGGTTTATTGTCCTATCTGCCCCTCTCTTGAATGAGGGGAGAAAAACCGTGTTGTGGATGCAAGTAGATATGGTAGAACAGCTCTAATGAACTGACAGAGAGGAAGAAAGACCTCAGAACATCTTATAGTAAGGGTAAGCAATTAGTTGGGATGGAGGGCCACTTAAGGAGTTTTGGTGATTTGTGGTAGGCTAGGGCTGCTGCTGACCCAAACCAGAGGTTTCTATCTAGTCCCAGGCCAATCTGCTACTTCTGCCAGACCTGGCCCTGCTGCCTGGGGGTGATGGACGAAGTGTGCAGGTGGGGTTTCAATGGAGGCCATCCCGGGATCCCTATAGGCAGGGAGCATTCAGCCAAGCAGATGGGATGGGGTCACAGGCAGGTGGGTGGGGAGCGGTGTCCAGGAGTGAGATGGATGGGCAGGACTGGGATTGTGGGGTGGTGACAGTCTGAGGCCAGGGCTTGGGGCAGAGCCGGAAAAAAAAATCGGGGAGCAGGACATGAAGGGAGCAGATTGTGGCTTTGCTCTGGGCCCCGGCCCCAGTCCCATGCTATCACTGCCCCATGGTCCTGGCCTTACCCCTTGCCTCACACCATCACCATCCTATGATCCTGGCCCCTGCCCCACCTGCCTGTCATGCTCTCGGACACCACTCCTCACCCACCAATAGCCCCATTCTATCTGCCTGGCTGAGTGTGCCCTGCCCTCAGGGGTCCCAGGCTAGTCTCTATGAAGATCCTGCCCATCCACCCACTCACCGTGTTCGGTGCCCTGAGAGGTGGGTTCAGGGCGGATGGACTGGGATGCCCGGGCACTGGGGCCCAGTCTGACAGCAGCGGTATGCTACGGGGACTGCAGGGAAGCTGAGTCTTGCCAATGAGCTGCTCTTACCTCATTGTATTCCTAGGGGCAGTGGGACCAACCAGATGCACTTCAGCCCGGGCTGCCTACCCCCCCACTGCCTGAGCTGGACAGGGCTGAGGGACCTGCTGCAGGCCAGATTAAATCCCTTAGTTGACTGGATCCAGCCCGCAGGCCATATTTTGCCCACTGCTGTCCTATAGCCTAGTCTTTAGAAAACTTACTTGAGAGGTGGGCAAGATCACTTCCAATCCATATCCTGTGAAGGTCTTACAGCAAAATATTAGTTACTTTTTAAATTATGTTTGATCCAGACAATTTCTTTTTATTTAAATCAAATAAAAAATTGCTTTCATGGCTCTTTTCTGGAACTCTAATGCCACTGGCTCTCTTCCTCCTGTCTGTACGTTACTTTCTGATCAAGAGAATAGAAGATGCAGATGGGAGTGAGCAACTGAGCTAGTCCTAGAGCACGTGTACTCAAATAAGTTATTGTGAGATGAGTGAGTGTAGGGATTTAGAGTGCATCAGGTACTCTGTAGCAACTGGCATGTGCACACTCTTACCTCATTGTAAATAAAAGTTAATGAATGGTAGTTTCTCTCTCTTCCTCTACTTGTCTCTGCAATAGCTATCCATGTACACATTCTTACCAGAGTAGCTGATGTGCCATAAATTATAGTAGTAGTAACTTCTGAGTGCACCCAAATTTCTTGGAAAGAAGTAGATGGAACAAACAGTGAGAATATCCCTTTTCAAGTGCAAAAATGTAGTTTTCTAAACAGAAAAACTCAGATATTAAGATATTATAATAATATCCAATATTTGTTTTCAGCCAAATATCCAAAGGAAAAAAAAGAAAGAATGAAATGAAGCACGCATCAGGCAATGGGAAATGGAAGAAGCATTGGGACCATGGATTAAGAGATTGTGGCTATTACTGGGCCACTTGATGAAGAGGGTGAGGAGGCAGATGATGAGGAAGGGGAGGAAGAAGCAGATGAGAAAATGACCCAGATTATGACCCAAAGAAAATTTCTTTCTGTGAAGAAAATTCAGGCATATTAATTGCATGTGTAGACATTAAAGTGCTCCTAGGCACAGACCTGAATGTGTACCTGTTGGGAGCAAATTTGCTTCTGACAGGAGTTCAGTCCAGGGTTGCTCCTGTCCTGCTCTGTCCTTCTGCAGCAGCCATGGGGATCGCCAGGATGGCAGGGGGCACTAGGGCTGGCCCCAATTGCTGCGTGGCTGGGATGCATCTCAATCTCCGTGTGGCTGGGAGGCAGCTGCCCTGCTGCTGGGACCGTTTCCCCCCTGCCTGGTAGAGATCAGGCTTAGCTAGGCACCAGTGGCCCCCTGCTGCCTGGGCCCACCAGGAGCAAGATGGTCTGGTCAGGGTGCACTTTGGTGCATTAGTTAATGAGCCATTTTTATAGTATCTATATGTATGGGTACTAGCAAACAACACATTGGACTAATTTAATGCACTATAATGGATGTACATGTTTAGATGGAGATGCTTTACTACACTTCAGATTAATTTAACACACAGTAAAGCATCTCATGTAGGCGCACCCACTGTTGATTTTTCTCTGGAGTCACCAGGATCTCACAAATAACTGTAAGTTGGAGAGGCTAAGTAGTACATTTTTCCTGTTTGCCTACGTAAAAAACCTCCATGCACTGTACTTGG
The DNA here is from genome assembly GCF_052110815.1 of Crocodylus siamensis. Taxonomy (NCBI): domain Eukaryota; kingdom Metazoa; phylum Chordata; order Crocodylia; family Crocodylidae; genus Crocodylus; species Crocodylus siamensis. The sequence continues at coordinate 73,552,363 of NC_143396.1, read as the reverse complement.
CAAGCCAAACACCTGCATCCACTTGAACAATTCTACTACTCACAAGTGTTCAGGCCTTAGACTTTTTAAGAGTGCACAAAAAGGTACTTTAAGAGTCCCCCTGCAAAGCATTAATGAAATTTTCCAGATGCACAAATCAAAGTCAAGAGGAAACTGTTTAGCATACTTCCCTACATGGTTTACCTAACATCAGATAGTAAATCAATGAAAAAGAAAAGATTAGTAACTAGAAGTGCTGAATTTCAGTCCACTTCTCCATTTCTTATTTCTTCTCTCCTGCTTGCAGCGTAGATAATGCCAAGAAATTCATCAGAACCAGGAGCAGCACAACACAGAAAGCAGGGGAACTCATTCATATGAATTTCCCTCCTCCTCCTTGTCTGCCCCACATTTCACAGTAGTGAAGCAAATTTATTTTAGGGCTTCTATGGCACAGTGATCTTTCCTTTGAATAGCTTAGCCTGCTGTGGAGCCAGGATCTGAGGCCTTCTGAGGCTTACATGGCTCAGAAGGTCATGGGTATTTTGTGCTTGATCGGGTCCTAAATTGCTAAAGTCAGTGAGGAAGAAGGGGATAACTGCAGCTGGTATGCATCGCTTATATGTTTTCAGACTTGCTCTTTCCATACATTCCATAAATGCTTTCAAAATCGGTTCCTATTAAGCAAAACAGCATGTGCTAGGGGATTTCAGTAGTTGTTGGAAGAAATTACTTTTATCCAATCAAGTGAGTTTTAAAAGGGTATGTAGTTTTGTATTATAAACGCTGCTGCTATGCATCAGAAAACAAAGCCTCACTTTTCCTCCCTCCATCTGCTTCAACCTCACCCCCCTTCTAGACTATATGCCTGCTTTGGAATGTGAGACTTTTTATTCATGGCTTCTTTCATTTTGAAGTTTTGAGAGGCTTGCCACATGGTTGGGAACTATAGTTTGGTCCTAATAACCTTGTTCCCATTAAGCTCTGATTATGGACTGCAGGGATATATTTGTTGAAACAAACCTACATTGGGAATGTAACACCTTTTCTTTGCTTTTACTCAATCAGCTCACTAAATACAATTTATTAGTATGAATACCCAGCAACTGCCAAAATGACTCCCTCCTGTGACTACCAACGTGCTTTCACTTGGCCCTGTCTTTAGCCTTATTTTCCAAAGATATGCTACAAAACTATCTTTTCATTAATCAGAGAAGGGGTATTTTCAAGCCATCATCTGGATCCAATGACCTTTGATGTGAGAAAACGGTTTGGCATATTAACTATTAAATATTTAGTGCTCCTCTCATCCCTACTTCAATCAAGACCATATATCGGAAGTCCTCTCTACTCTTTGACCCATTTCTAGCTGTTTAGTCACAAACTATCTTCCACTCATCTTTTCAGAGACTGTACAAATTAATGACATAAACACTAAAGGTCCTGGATCTCAGGCCTCATCTTTCTCATCTCAGGAAAAAGTCACTGTGGTCTCATAGCCTGTAGCTGCACTAGACAAAATCTGCTTCTTTCACTCTTGGAGATTACTTTGATTTTAAATAAAATGGTATTTAAAGGTTGTAGCCTAATTTTGTCTTTATATGATGACATTTTAGATGGGGTTTGTCAAGCATCTTAATATTTAGTAGAAGGGCAGAAAGAGGGCAAATTTGAAGCTTGTTTGAATCAAAGCAAAATATACAGTCTTCCTTTTTATACCTTATTTTGTGCAAACGGGACAGCAATTATTTGCTTGTGGAATATGTGGTGAGACTGGAGACGAAAGTACCTTCAAAAAACAGAAAAAAAGCACATCTCCTGGCCCCTCCCCACTCTCCTTCCATGAGTGTGAGAAAAAGAAAATATGCTTAAAATCAAACTGCACTGCCAATTTTCATAGATTCATAGAGCTTCGCCAATGTGGTATCAGTATTTGCATTTTGTTTAAAAAAATCTGTTTAACTCACTACTTCAAAATGGTACTTTCTGGAATAAACACTGTCTAAAGGGTTCAGGATTTACACCCTCTCTCAATTATGACATAATTCTTAGCTTTGTTGACATGTAAGGGACAACTGAGGCTAAAAGAGGTATTTTTTTTCAAATAATTTTAGCCACTGCAGAAGATTAATAATGGTAAGCAGTAAGAGAGGGATTGAATGATGGAGAGCCAGAGCTGAACATGAGGATGGATCACAACACTCATTATTTAGATAACACATCACAGCATTACAAACATTTTCCTTGTCACATTTTAAATGTCTGCACTATTTTACAAGTTGCAAAGACATTCTCTTGCCAAGATCACTGAGGTGTATTATTATAAGCCAGAGTGTAATGTGTGGCTTACAATTCAAGGACAGGCCACAAAGTATATGGCATTAGCAACCAAATTTATTTCCCTCTAAATAATTGTTAACTAACAGGTCAGCTAAGATGCTTTGACTCCAGCTTTCCTTTAAAAAAAATCATGCTTTTTAAAAATGTACATTCATGCTTTCCATGGAAGAAACAATGTATTTTATTTACTATAAACTCACAAGACTGGTACATTATTGAGAAGTTCTTTGCTTGTTTCAGGTTGTTTTTTTAACTACATAAGTGCATGTAATGTTACAAGATTTTAATGAAAATTATTGTGATCTCTGGGGCCTTATAGGTAGCGTGGCCTGTCGGGTATGTAGCCTCTCCCCTCAACTCACCTGCCATGACTTTGATGTTAAGGTATCAAGAGAGGGGGTTCAGTGGAGATCCTTTCGGAAGGGCTCCCCAACAATAGTGGTACTCACGGTCACTGGTTGTGATGTTCCACAGGGCTCCCCCTTCCCTACACCCTGCCTACTCACCAACTGTATCGGTGGTGGTGTGATGGTTACTTTGACCCCATGGGGCTCGGCGCTCGCTACCTGCTTCAGGTGGAGCTCCCCATGTCCAAGTGGGGCTCAGTTGACTTGGGTACTTCTGACCTTGATGCCTCACTTTCTTTCTCTCTCTAGCTCTTTGATTTTCCTTTCCCCCCTCCTTTTTCTTCGTATTTTTAAGTTAAAGGAAATATTTTTCTGGGGAGAGGGACATGGAGCCACCTCCTTTTTCCCAGCCTCCTCTAGGAGGCTCAAATGTTGCCCCTTCTCTGCCTCCTGCTTATCATAGAATCACAGAAGTAGGGTCAGAAGGGACCTTGTAGATCTTCAAGTCTGACCCCCTGCCCGGACAGGAGAAAAAACTGGGCTCAAATGATCCCAGCTAGGAATGCATCAAGCCTCCTCTTAAAGACCCCCAGGGTAGGAGCCAACACCACTTCCCTTGGAAGCTGGTTCCAGATCCTAGCTGCCCTGACTGTGAAGTAGTTCTTATGGATGTCTAATTTAAACTTATTCTCCAACAACTTATTGCTGTTATTCCTGATCATGCTAGGGGGCGCTAGGGGAAACAAGCTCTCTCCCAAACCCTTCTGGTACCCCCTAGTGAGTTTATAGACGCTTCCCTAGGTCTTCAGTGCTTCCCATGCTCTGTCTCCTACAGGGGGACTAAGTGCTCCCCCTGGCCTCCTTCTAGCAGGGGGATTGAAGATTTCCCCTGCCCTGCTCTCCAGTGCTGCTCCGGCTGTGCCACTCCTCCTTGCCTTGGGAGCTTCAGCACTTCTGGGGTGTTGCTCGCCTCTTCCCTCTTCCTCTGGCTCCCACTCACCGCAGGGACCACTGGCCACCGCAATTGGTCCAGCTGTTCCCTGCGTGGGGAACAGCTGATTAAACAGCCGGCGTAACACCGGCCCGTGCGGCTGTAGCCGCAGTCTGGGTTCCTGTGCTGCTGAAATGAAGGGGGGTAAGTTTCCCCCGTGGGGAGCTTGTTCCCTGGTTTTGGGACCCGTGGAGCCCACCTCTGCCCCTCTGAACCCCTGTGGGGGTCCATCGCCGCCACAATTATATTAAGTTCAATTTATGGGCTTGAGATGTAATTCTGCAAACTGACTTTCACCTCTCTCTGCAGATCATTTTTACTCGATGTTTTACTGTCGAGATGCTAAGACAGAACAGGTTATAAAGAACCAACAAAAACCCCTCATTTAGATAGCTGCAAATATTTCACCAGTAGTCATTTTTTGCATAAACAGGTTTCCTTCATTTTTTTCCATTCTCCCCACCCGTAAATAAATATAAAGTTTTTATTTAATTAGAAATGTGCAACTATGGGTATGAAAAGTTCCTGACTGCTCAATCATTCTGCCACAGATTCACCTGCCAAAAGAACTGTTCACTTCTTGTTCTATTCCGTTTTACATTTTTCTTGCTATTAAGTTTCTGTAAGAACTGCTGGGATTCTCTGGGGATAAAAGATGCTATATTAATACCAGATCTTTATGAAAAACCTGGAATTCAAAATAAGTTTTTACATTGCTTGGTATGAAAAGTACTTTTGAAATCTATTTGATAGGGCCATAGCGTCCCTGGTGAAGCAATCCATCAGTAAAATTGGCTGCAGTACTACAGTATTCAGTTGAAGATGCATGTTCTAACTGCTGTAGTACAAATAGAAATACAGGCAACTTTATTATTCCCTTAAGTCATAACTGCCTTATAACAGGACAGGCCATATTTCCTTCCTTAACCATTTCCACCCAGTGGAATATGATCAGACATGACATTCAGTGGGGGGTTACCAGTCCTCTCTATTCCTGATGACTTGCACTTCTTGTGGCCTTACAAACCTAGCATCATTCCCTTAAGAAACCATTCCAGACCATTTTACAGTCAGTCAATCTGGGAAAAGTCTCAGATCTGCCCTAAATATCTCTCTGTGCTCTGATGATTTAGTTGATTAATTTGGGCAAGAAAGAGTGCATAAACTGCAGGTAGAAGCTCCCAAATATTGCCTCAGGGTTCTTGGGACAACTGCCTTTACCCACATCCTATCTCTGCAGTCACATACCCAGCTGATGTCTTGTCCTGCTACTGGCTATCTGATCCCACCAGCCTGTTACTGTATTTATTCAAATATGGGACAACCCTGGATACAAGGAGATCTCCCAATAATTAGGTTCTTTAAATGGAAAATGTAAATTGGTTATAATTTTCTGTATAGAGTCTAATTACTGGAGGTTAGCCTTGAATTTGTCCCCCTTCCACTGCTACACCAGGGAAAATAGATGGGGGGAGGGGAGGAGGTCAGGCAGCCACCTTGCCCTCTGCCCCCCTGACTTTTTTTCCCTGAAACCCTTTCTCTCCTCTTGTTACTATCAGACCCCTCTGTCCCTCAGAAGATGGAACTGACTAGCAAATTTGAAAATGCTGACTTTGTTCTACGTGTGTAAAGCTATAGATTTAGCTCATCCAGATTTGATGCATTTACCTTTTTTGAAACTGTTGCAATTTTTAGCACAGGTACTCCATAAACACACTTTTAGTCAACACTTTTGTACCTTTGCATATACAGTATAAACTATGCATGATATTAATCCAAAGCAAAAAGGCTTATATAGTTCATTGGGCTGGGCCCCTGCAGAGTCAACAGCCGTGGTGACCCATTTCAGAGTTCAGCATGTGTGTGTACTCCACATACATACCCAAAAAGATCTAGGTGCTAGTTAGCTCCCCCATTCATGACTGAAACCACGTGTTTTTGTCATGAGTCCTGGGATCCTCTAAAAATGTATATTCAGATAAGGCACAGGGCAACCTGGCCTGGCTCCATCTCATGGAGCATAGGACCACACTAAACATATGAGATAGGCTGAGAGAGGGGTGAAAGAGGGATTCTGGGTGAACTGTTTGGTGATGTTTGCCAGACATTTAAAGCTGGTGAAGAATCACTGGAAATGAGAAAGAAAGGCACATGAGTCGGCAGTGTGACGAAACCATCAGAAAAGCCAATGGCACTTTATCGTGCATCAGCAGATGCATGACAAATAGGTCCAAGGAGGTGACACTTCCCCTCTATCGGGCGCTGGTCAGACCGCAGCTGGAGTACTGCGTGCAATTCTGGGCGCCGCACTTCACGAAGGATGCGGATAATCTGGAGAGGGTCCAGAGAAGGGCCACTCGTATGGTTAAGGGCCTGCAGGCCAAGCCCTACGAGGAGAGACTAGAGAAACTGGACCTTTTCAGCCTTCGCAAGAGAAGGTTGAGAGGTGACCTGGTGGCTGCTTATAAGTTCATCAGGGGGGCACAGAAGGGAATTGGTGAGTATTTATTCACCAAGGCGCCCCCGGGGGTTACAAGAAATAATGGCCACAAGCTAGAAGAGAGCAGATTTAGATTGGATATTAGGAGGAACTTCTTCACAGTTGAGTGGCCAAGGTCTGGAACGGGCTCCCAAGGGAGGTGGTGCTCTCCCCTACTCTGGGGGTCTTCAAGCGAAGGCTAGATGTGTATCTAGCTGGGGTAATGTAGGCCCAGCACTCTTTCCTGCTTATGCAGGGGGTCAGACTCGATGATCTATTGAGGTCCCTTCCGACCCTAGCATCTATGAATCTATGAACCTCAGCTGTGGGAATGAAAAGGAAGTAAAATGTATTCAGGTAGTGACTCAGCATGACTTGAAAGGGAGTCAGTGCTGATGGGGACTCAGCACAATTGACACTACAATAAATCTTATTCAGATGGGTAGCACTAACCAATCTCTGTATAAGCTCCCACTGAATGAAGCTTTTACCAAAAAAAAAACAAAAAAAAAAACAATTTTTGGCTAAATCAAATAATCAGCTGAGAACCTGACCACTGCCTTAATGGCAAAGAAAGAGATTGTTGGAGCATCAGAATGGCAGGAGTGGAGGAGGGAAACCAGAAGCCCCAAACAATGGCAGTTATGGCTCATAACTAGGAAGTAGAAAGAAAAGTGAAGAACAAAAAGGAAAGTCTAGAGACAAAAAGAGAGTGGATACAGGTGGAAAAGTGGAGAGAAAAGATGACAGTGAAGATGAAGATGAAGGCAGGAGCAACAGCACAGACAGCAATGGAGACGGTGGCAAAGAAGATGGTGGTAAGAGAGATAGATTCATAGACACCAGGGCTGGAAGGGACCTCAGAAGATCATCAAGTCCAGCCCCCTGGAGCGCAGGAAGTCAGCAGGGATCATAGGATCCCAGCAAGATAAACATCCAAATGTCTGTTGGAAGTGTTCAAAGTAGGTGCTTGAACCACCTCTGGCAGCAGTCTATTCCAAACCTTGGAGGCTCAGACAGTAAAGAAGTTCTTCCTTATGTCCAGCCTGAAACGGTCATGGAGGAGTTTGTGACCATTCGACCTTGTCTTTACTTGGGGCTTTCTGGTGAACAGACATTTCCCCAGATCCTGGTAAGCACCCCTGATAAACTTATAGGTGGCCACTAGATCACCCCTGAGCCTGAGCTTTTCCAGAGTCCCGTGGCTCTCAGCGTCTCATCATAAGCTCTGTTTTTCTGACTTCTGATTATGTGCACGGCTCTCCTCTGCACTCTCTCAAGCTTCTCCACATCCTTTTTGAATTGTGGAGCCCAAAACTGGATGCAGTACTCCAGCCTCACCAGGGCTGAATACAATGGGAGAATGACATCCTGGGATTTGCTTGAGAAGCATCTATGGATCCAAGCCGGCACTTTCCTCGCTTTACTAGCTGCAGCATCATATTGCAGGCTCATGTTCATCTTATGGTCATTCATGACCCCCAAGTCTCTTTCATTCATAGTGCTAGCCAGTGTAGCACTGCTGAGCCTATAAGCATGCTGCAGTTTTTCTTCCCAAGGTGGAGAACCTTGGGAAACACCATCAGGTTGTCATCTGCCCATTTCCTGAGCCGTCATGGTCTGCTTGGATCACCCTCCTGTCCTCAGGTATGGACACTTTACCCCAGAGTTTGGTGTCATCAGTGAACTTGGCCAATCTGCTTCTCACACTGATGTCTACATCATTAATGAAAATGTTAAATAGTATAGGCCCAAGGACAGAGCCTTGAGGGACCCCACTGGTCACAATACACCACAACAATTGACTTCTGTCAACCACCACCCTCTGGGTCCTATCATAAAGCCAATTCCCCAGCCAACAGATTGTGCTGAGGCTGAAGCCACAGTTAGCCAGTTTTGCTAAGAGGTGATTATGGGATACTAGATCGAAGGCTTTTTTGAAGTCAAGATATACGACATCAATCTCTTCTCCCTTGTCCAGGTGATAGGTCACCTGGTCGTAAAAGGAAATAAGATTGTTCAAGCAAGATCTACCAGCAACAAACCTGTGCTGGCTATCCCTTAGGATGTTGCCATCAACCAGTCTGTTAAGAATGGCCTCTTTGATAACCTTTTTTAAGACCTTCCTCAGGATAGAAGTCAGGCACTATGGGCCTGTAGTTTGCCGGATCCACTTTCCTCCCTTTGTTGAAGATAGGCACCATATTGACCTTCTTCCAATCTTTGGGCACTTCACCAGAGCACCAAGAGTTCTTGAAGGTCTGTGCCAGGGTCTGAGCTATGATGCTAGCCAGCTGCTCGGGTACCCTGGGGTGTAAACTGTTGGGGCCGGCTGACTTGAAGGTATCCAGCCTCTCAAGGTGTTCCTTCATCTTGATGAGGCCATAGAGATGACAGGAGCAGAGCAGAACAAGAGGCAGAGTGGGAGCAGCTGGAGAAGGATTAATGGGGGCATGATAATAGGTCAGCCGACTGAGAGTGGCATGGTGGGAAGATACACAAGAGACACTGGAATGCTGATTCGGAGTGGAGACTACAAATAAGCAACATTAACCTGTGACAGAATGCAGAAGAGATTGACAATGAACAAATAAGATTTTGTGGAAAAGGTTTTCGAGAAATTGGGGGTGCAGGCGAAACACCACACCAGCATGATTTTTTTCTCCAACCAAAAGACATTGCAACTGACTTACTGGAAAAATCCATACAGAAGTGAGGCAAGGGTGTCTCCCATCACCACTATTTGTGTGCAGCATGGAACTGTTAGCACAAAAAGACAAGGTCATAACCAGAGTAAAGATACCCAGAAAGGGAGAAGTAAAGTATGTAGTATACATGGGTGATATAAATATAGTGGTTAGAGATAGATTCTTTATGGCAAGGGTGCTGAAGCATACATCAGAGTATGGAGAAGCAATGGGGTCTAAACTAAATTGACTGAAAAAGCACGATAATGGGAATGGGGAACTGAAGGGACTTGGAGAAGTTGGACCTTCAAATGAGAGAGAGGTAAAATAGAGTGCTAGGGATCCTAATGGACACCAAGGGGAAAGATAATACTGTATGGTGATAGGTGATGGCAAGGATACAGCAAGTACTTTGGTCATGGTCCAGAAGGACACTCTCCTTTGCCAGAAAAGTGGTAAAGGTTAAGGCTGTGATACTTCTAATCATTCTATATACAGGAAATGTATTCCCAGCAATGTGGTAGTAGACAGTAAAAGTACAGAGGGAAGTGTGTGTGTTCTCCTGGAATGCCAAGAGAGAAAGGTTGGCTAGATCTGAACTGTAAAAAGCAAGAGAGATGAGGACTATAGGGACTCATACCAATGGGACTGGAGGAAGTTTAAAGGACTTGATTAGTGTGTTTGAAAAAACTCATTTATGGAAAGAAAGAAAGAAAGACTTTGACTTTTAAATACTTTATTCAGGGGTTCAGGGGTACAACAATGGTGGCCGCTTGCAAGCGAAAGCACCAACAACTTACTACCAACCCAAAAACGAGATCGGACAAGTCTCTTTGTCCTCGGATCCAGAACCCAAATTGGGCAAGGGAATTCATGCCCATCCAAGTATTACAAAGAGATCCGAGCCACAGCCCGTCCGCAAAAGTGCGTCCCACGCACCCCAAATCCCGGGCCAAAAGAAAAAACCCCGGGCCAACCAAACCACCCACACATCACACCGTGACAGACACCTTCGCTGCATTTCACGTCGTGTCTCACATGCTATGCGGTCGGCGTGCCGGCCACACAGTCCTAACCGATTCAGACCCTGCTCCATCCCCTCATCCACGTCACAAAGCCTTCAACTTCCACCCAAAAGAGAGCAAAAAGGCAGCCTGGCGAGGGCCCAGGACGCGGCGGAGCTGGAGTTCGCAGTTCGACCCCGAGCCAGCCCAGTCGCCCAGACCGGTCATGACATCAGAGCGCGTATTTGAGACAGCCGTCCTCCACCCGGCACAGCGCGCCCTCCAGGGCCCAGCGTGCCTCAAAGGCGGGCACCGCCCGCCGGAGCACAGCGTGCTCGAACTCCAGCGAGAGGCGCGCCCGCACCAGGAGGCGGAAGAGCCGCAGGGCGTCATCTGAGCCGGTCCCGGCGGCTCTTGAGGACGGCCAACTTGGCCTGACCCAGCACGAAGTTGGCCAGGCAGATGGGGCCCCTCTCAGCCGCCCGGTACGGGCAGGAGCACACGTAGGTGGCCTCCGAAAAGCTCCTGCCCAGAGCCCGCAGCAGCAGGCTGAGGGTGACAAAGAGCGGCTGCAGGCGGGGGCAGTCCAGGAAAGCGTGAAAAAGGGTCTCCTCAACATCCCCCGGGCAGAAAGGGCAGGCTGTCGAGGCGGCTGGGTCCAAGTGGGACGCAAACGTGCCGGTGGCTAGGATGCCATGCAGCAACCGCCACTGCAGGTCGCCAGTCTTCTTGGCGCTTGGCGGCTTATACAATGTGCGCCACGCCGGGTGGGCCGGTGGGGAACCTGGCAGCCCCATCGCCACGGTGTGTCGGGGCGGCCCGCCAGCACTTGGGCGTGGCGGACGTGGATCACCCAGGCGTATAAACCTCTACGCGACAGAGAAGCAAAAGAACAACCCGTGTCACTGTCAGGAGGCACAGGGAGCGTCAGCAGGGTGCCACGGCCGCCGGCCAGATCGTCGGCCATGGCTGCGGTGACTGGTAACGCAGGGAAAGCCTCGCTCGGGGCGTCTTCAGTGCAGGGGGCCTGGCCCACCCGGAGATGGGCCTCCAGGGCGGCTGCCGCCTCCAAAGGGAGGGCGGCCTGGATGTCGCACAGGAAACGGCCCACGCTGCGAACGGAGCGCCTGCCCAGCCGGCTGCTCAAGGCCTCGGGCGAGAGCCAGGCCGACCGAGCGGGGTCCAGGAGGTGGCCCAGGCGGAGAACACGCGCCTGAATGAGAGCGGCCGTGAGACTGGCAGAGGCCAGGCTCGGCACGGGGCGCCTCAGCGCTGGGTTGTGCACCAGGGGTTCCCCCAGCACCCGCGGGAACTGAAGGCGACGGGCCTGGGACTGGAGGTGGAACGTGGCTTGCCAGGCTCGCACCACGCTACGGTAAAAGGCTGGCAGCACGGCCCAGTTCAAGAGCGTGAGGTCCAGCAGGAAGAGCTCCCGGTCAAAGCCGAGGGCCCCCACCCTCTGCAGAAACCGGCATGCCAGGTGTTGCCAAGCTGGGCGCTCCTCGCTGTACAGGAGTTGCTGGAGGGCCTGGAGGCGGAAGGAGACCACCCTGCTCGCCAGGTCCACCAAACTCTGGCCCCCCTCAGTCACAGGGAGGTAAAGGACAGGTCGTGGGAGCCAGTGGCGCCCGTCCCAGAAGAAGTCAACCAGGAGGTGCTGGAGTCTCTCGAGCAGGTCCTCCGGCGGGTCAAGTACGGCGCGAAAGAAAGAAAGAAAGAAAGAAAGAAGCCATTTTTAAGTGGTTGGCTTTCTGAGAGAGTGCATGAAGCTGGACCTATATGTTGTAGTATTTCAGTTCCATCAGGACAAGGAAGACACCAGAGAAGAAGAGGCAGAGAAGTTGAGGTAGGAGGACTGGAAACACTTGTTTCACTGAACCAATAGAGAGTACTGATGAGAACGGTGGAAGAGTTTCAGTGGTTACTGAAGTAATAAAAATAAAAAAAAGGTGCCCATTAGTACAATTTTGTGGCAATGGGAGATAGCTTTTGTACTTTCCCCCTAGCTGCTGCTCAACCTGTTGGCTAAGAGCAAGCAAGACTAAGGGGCATCTGAACTCCAGGGCTTCTGGGCCTGGGGCTTGCTTGTAGGGTACCTGCCTAAAAAAAAAAAAAAAAAGATTCCCATTAGCGTATTTGCCGGTTGTGGAACATGTGGTTTATAGACACGTTCAGTGTTGGCTGCATTTAATCAGTTTCCTGGTTGGCTTCCATTGCTGAGCACATGCTGCTTTTGGCAGCAGTTTAATGATAGACAATGTATTTAGCAAGATTTCCTTTTATGAGATTTTTATAAAATGAGGGGCTTTTTCCCCCCATGCCAGCTGGGGGGAGAGGAAACTTTACCTTGGAATTGAGTAAATACGGTATATCATTGCCCTTAGCTTATTACTGCTGTCCATGGGCCAGCCCCAGGTTGGCAATTGTAAACACCGGAAGTATATTTTAAACGGTAAATTAAAACAAATAACTATAATCTAGTTGCTAGCAAGTCCTTTAAATCAAGTAAATCAAGCATTTTTGGCATGAAGGAGAAGGGTGTTGGAGCTTGATCCAGTCTCCCCGAATGCCAGCCTGGTATTACAGTACCTCCAGGCCCACTGCTTGTTTCCTCCTGTGAGGAGCAACTGCCCCTTTCTTAAGGGCCACAGAAAAGGTTCCTATCAGTATGTTTGTCCAATACAGGCCATGTCTTTTACAGTCACGCTCAGTGTTGGCTTCATTTAAATCAATGTCATACCTGGTTTCCGTTACTGAGCACAATGTCATACCTGGTTTCACAACAGTTTCTGTTACTGAGCACACGCTGCTTTTCACAACAGTTTAATGATAGACAATGTATTTAAAGAGTTTTTTTAAATATGCAAATGTTAAAACAAGGAGCTTTTCCCTCCATGCTGTTTGGGGGAAAAAACCTCATTGATAATCCTGATCCATTATCCTTCCTTCTCCTCTCCCACCCCACCCTAATCTAGACTAGATACGGGGTTACACTGTCTTTTTCAGGGAGTGTATGTGACAACTCTCACTGTCAGTATTTTTGACCAACTCAAGAAACATAGAAATGCACGCAACCCACTTAAAATACTTTTCCTTTTCTTGGCACAGTAGACACATTATAGAAAGAAAAGGCTACTAACTACAATAAACCTGGGCAACTTGTACCTTTCTTTTCTGGATGTCTTATGAATTTCCATACTTGTGCCTGCCTAGTCTGAAGTTCAGTACAAAGAAATGTTCAGACATGAATATTAAAGGATTACACTTTCAAAACAGTTTAATGCTGCAGGGGAAGTTTTGTGACTTGTCTTTTGCGCATCATGTTACATAGCCTAAAGTTCCCTTCCAGTCAGAAGTTCACATTATTTTTCTGGCACAATTAAGGTGCTAATCATGCCAGAAATAGCAATTGGCCACACATTCAAAGAACGTATGGCACTATAAAAATCACAAACCCACCATGAAGATATTGAAAAATATGTCCTGTCTTTGTGGCCGATTTGCACAGCCCCATAATTTGAACATGTGGTATGGCGTGCAGGGACTCCCCCAGAGCTGGAGCCCCAGAGGTTGGCAGTGACCACTTGGGCCTCAAGCCCCCAGCAGTCCCTGCCAGCTGGTGGGAGACTGGGATGGTGCTAGGGCTGGAACACTGGGGCTATGTTGATCAGCTGATCATTGGCTATCAAGGACCACCCCAGGGCTAGAATCCCAGGGCCATCCCTGCGAGCCAAGTGCAGATCAGGACTGCCCCAGGACTTCAGTCCCCGAGGCAGTCCTGATCTGATGATGATCAGCTGATTGTTGCTGACTCTGGGGATCACAGTGCTGCTCAAATGGGCCCACGAGTCCCTGGAGCCAGCCGCTGATTGTCAAGCACCCAAACTGCTGGAGCAGGGGGGTGCCTGGATTCATGCAATATGAAATGATTGAGATCTGATGTTGGATTTCACAATTAAATGGAATTTAAGCATTTATGTCACAAAGAATGATCTAAATGGATGCTGTCCAGTGGATACAAAATTACCTAGAAGACTGGATTTTTTCATTCTTGTCCCTAAAATATCCTGGGCCACCTACACTTGGATTTTCTATGCATGCCAGGCACCTACATCAGTGGTGTTCAACTTTTTCAACAGGTGGGCTAGATGGGCAGTGCCCAAACCCTCCACAGGCTAGATCCAGCCAGTGGACCTAATTTGGTGCCCAGGGTGGTCACAGTGGGGCCCCATTCAGCCATGCAGAGAAGGGTGAGAGCAGCCCAGCTTCAATCTAGCTGTGTAGGGGAAAGAGGGCTTCACCTGGCCCTGTGGGAAAGAAGGGGCATGACCTGAGTCCAATCCAGCCATGAGGAAGGAGGGAGCATGGCCTGACCCTGTGCTTGGAAAGGGGTATGGTCCAGTCCCAACCTGATCAGGTGGACAGAAGTGGGTATGGCCTCCAAACCCATTTCTGGGGGGGAAGAGTGGCCCAGCCCCATGGTGGTGGATAAGGGGTGTGGGCTGGCCCTGAACTAGCTGCGCAGTGGGAAGGGGTATGGCCCAGCTCCAATTTGGCTGCACAGGCTGGGAGTCATAACCTGGTTCCTCCCCGCTCCACCCATGGGACTTCAGGTTTTGGCAGCAGGGAAGGGTGGTAGTATGGCCACTGCTCTCCCTTTGCCAAATTTCTCAGCTCAGGAGAGCTCCATGGGCCAGGCCAGATGCCAAGGCACAGGCTAAAGGTTGAACACCCTTGACCCAGAGAATTGAGAGCACCCAAACTATTCAAATCATTGCTAGGAGCCGTCCTGTCCAAGGGCTTTTTGACACTGGAATCATGCGTGGAATTCAAGTGATAACGGTCCCCAACTTTTGTCCAAGAACCTCTTAGTAAGAGCACTAACCCATTAGCAGAGATGGATCTAGGAAAGATTGCAGGGGGGTGCGACCATACTCCTTTGTGGCTGTGTCACCTCTGCAGTAAGCCCTTTGGCTTGTCAGTGCAGTTCCTGCAACAGATGTTGCTCTGGGGAAGCTACTGAACACCAGGGTAGATGCTGCTACTGCTTGCTTCCCAGCCACTTGCCCACCACCAGATTCAGCAGCAGTGGGGGGAAATGGGGACAAGTCGCTACAGCTTTCACATCCTAGGTTCCAGAGCTGTGCTAAAGTGGCAGTTCTGGCAGGACCCATGCTTGCTGCACAGCAGCCACATGACCGAAAGGGGTGTGCAACTGCACTCCCCCTGCATTCGCCTCCTGGATCTGCCCATGACTTGTCACTAGTTTATGGAGTCACGCTCTCTCTTACTTGCTCCTTAGACTACCTCTGGTTCTGAAGAGATGATAGAGGTCCAGACATCTTGGCACCTCTACATACTTTGGATCCCAAAACAATGAAGGCACCTCCCTTATAGCTATGATTCTGATGCCGAAGCTCCAAGAAAAAAGTAGGAATTTAGACATGCCTGTGCTTAACATTGTAACTGGATAACAAGCACCTTCTTGTTGAGGAACTGGGTATGGGGCTGGGGAGAGAAGAGGCAGATTTGGTTTGCTTTGGGGGTTTGTCTTGTTCTCCCTATTCACTGTATAGAGAGCTAAGGAGCCAAACCCTGTCAATTTGGATCATGCACCTGGAAAAAAAAAATGGTTTCAATTGTGACACTTTAGTGGGGATATACCACAAGGTTAATTAGCAACTAGCTTCAAGTGCTTCTCCACAAGACTTATAAGCTATTGGATCAACCGAATTATACTGACTTAAAGCACTGAAATCCAACATGTCCAAGCTTTCAGGTGTTTGACAGACCTGCATTCTGCAGATGATGTCCATTTACTGGAGTTTTGCTAGCATGGAAAGATTGCAGTTTATAAGTTTAGAATCATATAAAACTTCACAGGCCCAACTAACCAAAAGCAGTACTCTATTCCTAATTAAGGAAACATTTTCCAAACAAGATTTTTTTTCCCTTCAGGATAAGCTATTTTACAGTGCAGGAATATTTTTTATTTTTGGGCAGATGTGTAAAGAAAGAGAGAGATATACCACCTGCTTCAGCTTAGCTATCTGTTTTTAGGTAATACCTCACTCAAAATTTTATTATTGCACACATAATTAACTTGTTTGGATTGCATCCTTTTGAGCTGTGCAAGCTGCTTATTCTTGGGTGGATAGTCATGAGAAGGACAGTGGTGGGAAGCAAGCAGTCAGTGATACCTATTCCATAGGTAGATAATGTGCAGAATACTGCTATGAAATTATGCAAGTGATCTGAAATCTGCATGAAGTTTAATCCTCAGATTTTTCTTCCATAGGTAGAAGGGAGATAGAGTAATTTACTTAGTCAGGAAAAAGAAAGATAGCATGGTCCATATCCTGAAGAGCTTATGCTAGATAGCATGAAATGCAGCTCTACAGGGTGTTTCTGCTTTTGCAAATATATGGTACACTCTTCTGAAAATGCCAAGTTTCAAAATCTACAAACACCAAAGCAAGACAATAAAAACAATCTCACCTTTATTTAAGGAGTGGAGGCACTGTTACTGCTGTCACTTACTGCTTTTGATTACCAGTTACAAGACTGCAGGACAAAGGGAAATTCTGAAGAGGAAAGTGAAGGGAAGGGAATGAGAAAGACTCCTACATGTAGGAAGCACTGTGGAGTCAGAGAGTCAGAGGGGGAAAGGGAATAGGGGCAGCAAGATTTACGTATGACATGAAAGCAGCCAGGAAAGAGACTTACTAGATGAGAGCAGAGAAATGGGTGGTTCAAAGTTGTGCATAGCCTTGTGGATGAGGACTGCAAACTTGAATTGGATACAGCAGTGAAAATGAAATAATTGGAGAGAGTCAACAGAAAAGGAAAACATTGACACTGAGTTTAGCTGCTACTCTCAGAATGGACTGGGGAGGAATGAGGTAGGGACTAGAAAGGCCAGACACCAAATTCAGGCACTACAAATGAGCCTGAATTGTTCTGGTGTAGACTGTGCACTCCTATAGAATCAAGAATTATTTAGCCCTACAGTTATGCCATTGCCTCTGCAGAATTGGGTTATATTAGGATGTGGCCATATGGACCCAGCATAGTTTACATTCAGGACTTAGGAACCTTACAAGTCACAAAGGGGGGGGGGGAAGAGATTAGAAACACTCTTATCAAAGACTGTCTGCTTGCCACCTCCTCTTTGCTATCATGCAACATTTTAAAATAAACTGCTGTATCAGTTTTCTGGTTCCATTCCTTCTGTTTTACAAATGAGAACAATGAGGGAGACCATTCATTTTTCCACCTAGTGCAAAGTGCAGTCGCATAAAAGTGCTATCCTTCTTCAAACAAATGAGTAATGTTAATTTTCTGCATCGCCATACCTACATGTTGTTCCAAAAGAAGCACCCTAACACTATAAAAAATAAACACTGTGCCCTTGGGTTCATGTCAAATTGCAAATTTCCTTTTTCTGATTCCTCCCTCCCCCATCCATTCATACAACTTTACCAGGCATCTCCCTGAAAGTATGTTGGCAAGATAACAGAGTTTTACAACACCAGTGAAAATAATCCTACTATTGCTCTGACTATTCCCTTGATACTTTCATAAAAATGTTAGACCAAACAGAATCTCTTCAGGAAATTCCTAAACTCTAACCTTTCAGGGTCAGAGAATGCAGTAGACAGTTTGTTGTCTTGAAGAGTGATCTCAGTGGAGTTCTACTCCAAACAAACTTTCAGATGTTATCTATGCATTGTCTCAAGGGAACTCAGTGCTAACCCTCAGAGATCAACAGTAGCAGTATTTGCATCACTTTCTTCACTTTCTACAAAGAATGGCATGTGTAAGAAAATGACCCTTACATCTACTAATCTTTTAAAACATTTAAATGTATCCATCTGCTTAGTGCAGCACCTGATCATACAAGATTTCCCCATTGTGAAAGAAGCCTGCAAACCTAAAATGTGTAGCATTCAATCGTCATGCTTTTATAATTGTAGAGCCTCAGCAGTTTTTAGTCAGAGTCTTGAACATGCGGAACAATTTTTAAACCAGAGTAAATAGCTTTGCTATATTCTACAGTTACCAATCTCTATGTAAATGGAGGTTTGGGGTGGGGGTGGGAAGAGAGGAAATCTAGGGAAAATGTATTTTTTGCCATCTCAGGGAAGGTATTTCTGAGATTTTGTGTTTTGGCAGCTCATACCCACATGTAATTCTTATCAACAGGCATGGAAGTATTACATAGGGGAATATTTGACTCTATATGTTTATTATTCCAAGTATTAACAAAAAGAATTAATCCCAAAAGAGCTTTCTTGAGAAGAAACAGCATCCGAAGTGTTTGCTTATTTCATATACAAAATCTGTCATACTGATATAATTTTTTTGGATCGGTTCTTCCAACAATCATGAGAACCCACAAAACAAATCATTTAATCCCACCAGTGTTTTGAAAAGAGATTTATCTTTTTAGTAACTCAGATTATTGTTTTGGAAACTCCTGTGAATTCTTGGGGCTTCTTGCAACAACATGACTCTTTAAGTTCTATCAATCTCTGCTAAAAAAAAAAAAAAAAAAAAGACTCAGTGAACTTCTGTGCTGTTTTTGTGCAATATTTTCCTTCTAAATGGCCAAATTTTAAAGATTCTCAGTGCAGCTCCAGCTGTAAAAGCACATCTGTCAGTTTAAATTAGATTGACAGCTTCCTATAGTCAAGGGGCAGACTAATGCCATTAACCTTCAAGCCTTAAAAGAACATTTTGGTGTTCACTTTTCAAAATATGCCACGTCAACTTCCTATAAAGATGGTAAATGCTATGCAGTTTATATTAGAGAACAAGCAAGAAAAGCAGAGTAAAGATTTAAAAAAACACAAAGGTTCGGTGTTTCTGAAGTGGGAATCTCTCCTACAACAAAGTTTCTTGCTACAGCACATTAACAGCATTCTGAAAATCTACCTACAAATTGCTTTTTCTTTTTAAAGGAATACAGATAGCATATGCCATGTAATAAACTACAATTGTAGACAACATGTCTCCAATATGGTATTTATTTACAGAACTTCACTTGCCTTGTAGTCACTAGTACACATCAGGAATGTAGTCCATTTGACCAGCGAGAACAAAATCCCCTTGTATCTTATAGGGACAGGGCAAGGGGACCAATTTCCTAGATAAACTCCTCCTGGAGTGTAGGATACCCAATATTTGTGTTCAGGTTGTGGGACGGAACCACTCTCCTATTTCTTCCTCTTCCTTGTGATCTCTATGTCTGAGAAGAGTGTATTGCACATATGACAGGGAGCAGCCCTACATTCTGGGCATTATGGAAACTTTAACTGGGTGTGACTCAGAGGCAGGTAGGATTATTCTGCCCTTGTATCCTGCTGCTCTGCATATGTACAAATCTACTTCAAGCTGAGTTAAATTCAGCCCTCCTTGCAACAAGGATAGCAGAAACAGGTTTTTGAGCTGGAAACAGCTCTGGTGTTAGGTTAGTGTAATGGCTTTTCACCCCTTACATGTGAATATCCAGACAGTGGATTCACTAGGGTAGAAGGCAAGTTGCATTACTTTAGGCTAGCCCCACTAGCCTTTGGAATCAGCAGGGACTCCCTCTTATATCACAGTGCAATGGCCATACTTCTCAAATGCACTGTGCAGCCCTAACATGATACTCGCATTGCAGGTGAGGCCTTGCACATAATCCCTCCTTAAATGGTTAATTGGCATTTTAAGAGAATGTTACGGTAGTTCTGGAGTGATGCTGTTGCCAAGTCTCTACGATGCAGTCAGTTTGCCACAAAAATCTTTGCCGCTTGTAACATAAGCAAATAATTTTAGTAGAAATGAGATACTAAATTCAACAGGCTATCCTAAACTAGTTGCCACCATTTTGTAGTAGCTAATCCTTTACAATGCAATTTACAGGAAAAAGAATTTGCACTTCGTAGACACTCTTCTTCTATTTTTATTAATTTACAGTGATGCACCACACAATTCCATTGTATTAGACTATACATACATTGCAAAGAGAGGCTTTGCCTCTTGGGCTAGTGACAGGAGTTACACAAGATTGGTATAAGTGATCGGAAACAAGTTCAAGTCTGTAACGCAACAAAAATTCAATGCGAATAAACTGTTTTCACAATGGCTGAAACTGATTTAAGGTAAACCTGGATGAATGTAGTTTCAGATTTAACTGATTTAGTTTATTGAACTTCTGTCCCAGATCACCTCTAGCTGCAAGTCCCCCAGCATCCCACAATGCTTTACAATGACCCTGCAAACCCCCCCTCACTGTGTAGGTAGGCTAGCCTAACCCCTGTTCAGCTGGAGCAGACAGCTTGGGAGACATGCTCTAGCACCCCTCTGCTTTTGGCCTGGGCCACTGCAGGCATGTGACTACATTTCCAGAATTCTAATATAATAAAAACCTTACTACTTCTGTCTGTCTGTCTGTCTGTCTGTAACGCTCCAGGCCAACTGTGCATGCGGCGCCCAGAGCCTTACAGATGGAGAGACACGCAAGTGGAGGTGGAAGTGGGGGCAGAGGCAGTCAGGGCCAGGCTATGCTCCCTGCAAGGGGGCACAACAGAGGGAATGGCCTCAGGCTGTGGTGTGGGGCATGCCACCTTGAGGGTAGCATGATTTGCGGCCATGCGAAGAAGCATGTTGCACAGCTGTGCAGGGGGTCATGGCACATGGCATGTGCAGGGGGGCATGACGCATGGCCCTAGGTTATGCGGGGTGCTCGGGGGGAGGGGGAAGGGAGATGGCGGCATGGGGGTGTGCAGCCACAGGGTGAAGCGCAGAGTGCCAGGCAGGGAGTGGGTACGAGCAGCAGCACATCTGTGGAGCAGGGCGCACCCCCTGCTCCCCATGCAGCACCCTGTGGCCACATGCCATGCCTCTCTGAACCTGCCCACCATGCCCCCAATGCATCCTGAACCACACCCAAGGGCAGCACCCTATAGCATGCAGCAGCAGCCGGCAGGTGCTCCCTGTGCCATGGCTGCACCCCATGCCACACGCCACCCCACCCACAAAGCCACACATCACAATCCCCTGCATGCAGTGTCACACCTCGGGGCCACTCCCCAAGCCATGCAGCCACAGCCAGTGGACACTCTCCATGCCGTGGCCACTCCCCACACCATGCCCATGGCTGCACGCCACCTTTGCTCCATGTGGACCTGTGCCAAGCCCCCCTGAGCACCCCGTGCCACACCCTAGGGATGCTGCCTGGGTCACGCCCTGTGGTCATGTGCCACCCCCCCAAGTGGCTGTGCAACGTGCCCCCTTGCATGCCCTGCACCACACCCCAGCTCCACCCCTCACACCACACAGGTACAACCAGTGGACACTCCCCAGGCCATGGCCACTCCCCATCCCATGCCCCTTGGCCATGTACCACACACCCCAGGATCACTCCTTGTCCCACACAGCCAGCAAGCATTCTCCATGCTGTGTCTGTTCCCTGTGCTGCACCCCACAGCCATGCACCCCCCCCTCCACAATCAGCTGCATGCCATACCTCCCTTGCAGGGAGCAGCAGGTCATATGGGAGGAGTGGGGCTGGACCCAGAGTGGCCGGAGGAGCGGGGTATGGCCCAGAGCGCAGTGGGAGGGGGCTGGAGCAGGGCAGACCTGGAGTGGCAGCAGGTGGGGGAGTAGGGCTGGACCCAGAGTGGCAGAGGCAAGGTATGAGGCCAGACACGATTTTCTGTTCCTGCTTCCCCCCATCCTCCTGTCATTCATGATGGGCATTTTGCTAGTCAAAAGTAAATGTCTGTTCACTTGCTTATCAGTTTAATTTCTGCAGCTTAAATTAACCTGCAAAGACTGAATCAATTCAGCCTCAGGCTTTTTGACCGTCTGTACTTAGCCTTCAAAGCAGGAGCTAACAAGTGGACAGCAGGAACCAAGTAAGGAAGCAGCATAAAATAAAACTGTAGAGGAAAGGCTATTGAGGGAGATGGCAGGGAATGTACCAAAGCTCAGAGGAGTATACTGGGGTTTTTTTGTTGGGTAGGGGGAGGGGGAGAGGAGAAATTGGTATGGAAAGTGTGAGGTCACATAAATGGCAAGACAAAGACTGTGCCTCTCCCCTTCGTCCGGTTCTACACTTCTTGCAGCTGAGATAAGATCTTACTCCAGATAGCTACCTTATGCCCTCTCCTTTCCTTAAGATGAATCATGAAAACTGCCTTTTATGATGCTCCAAGACAGGGCTGGGTAAAACGTGGCTCGCCAGACCATTCTATCTAGCCTGTAGGGCCCCTAAAAAAATTTAGAAAATTAATATTAATGTGCCCTGGGCTTCCTGTCATGCAGCCCTTGACGGCTTGCCAAAACTCAGTCAGCGGCCCTCTGCCCAAATAATTGTCTGCCCCTGCTCCAAGACATACCGCTATCCTATTCTTGGGTAATTTTTTCCATGTGGCCAAAATGGCATGGGGCATAATGGGTATTTGCCTTTCTACAGTAACCTGGAAATACTGTTAGACTGAAAGCAACAATATTAAAAGATTTAATATTAATGGTTGAGGCTACTACTGGTGTCAGTTGTGAAGAGTAAAAGGAACAGCTCCCAGCAATACAAAAACAAAGACATTTGCTGGTGTACCTTTTTTCCCATGGGAGATTTGAAATCTGAAAACTTTCTGGACTGAGCAGCTTTTTCCCTTGATAGTTTTATTCATCCCACTTCCTCATACCAGAGGACAGGGAAATTGGTCTCAGCTATGATGAGGAGAATATATATTATTCACCTTGGTTATGTGCCCTGCAATCTATGTTGCTTCCAATGAAAATTGCTAGTATAAGTGTGTATATGCATGTGTGCACAGGAAGGGGTGGGGAGGGGGAAGGGAAGACATAATCCCTTTTACCAGCATTAGGTTAATAAATTTGCAGCCTGCCACTTGAATCCATCCCATGCATCTTTTGTTCATTTGCCTTTATAGCTTGGTCAGAAAACAGAATAGTAAGCAGCCATCACAGAATTCAGGTGCTTGTCCTCTGTATTTGTCTTGCCATGAATTACCATGGCTCAGGTAGGTTTTAAGAGATGTATAGTAAGTGAATGAGGCAATGCGGATTTTTACAGGGAGCTCCATGTAGCAGGGCACAGAGACAAATACGAATCGTGGTGCTTTTGTGAAACTTTGGCAAATGGTTTATCAAGGGCAACAGAACTTTCAGTCTGGAAGCTAGTAAGCACAAAGCAGGTCAACATGCAGTATGATGCAGCTTGGCACGGTAAATTAGCAACAAAGACATTTTCCCTGAAGAGAGTCCTAGAATTTGTAGTCAACTCTCAGCTGGTCCATTTCAGTTTGCACTGTTTTTAGTACTTACTACATCCAGTCTAGACATCATTGTTTAAAGGGCTCCATCTTACAAAATGGTGAGGAGACGCATGCGTAAAGTACTGCACTCTAAATTTCCTGCAATTGCAGTGGTAGCCAAAGATATTCAGCCCATTGCCTGACTGAAGCCCAACTGCCAGGGTAAAGCATGGAGGATCAAATAACTTGCTATGGTAGAATCATAAGAAGTGTGGCACATCAAAAGCAGAACACTCAACAAAAAGTATCAAGTTACCCCAATGAATTACTAGTATATTTTGTGGTTTTAAGGAACAGATGTTGAGTTCAATTCTGTGCAGTATCCTTTATAAATCAAAATTAATGTTCAAATCAGGATTCTAAAAAAGAAGAATGAATAGGCTTTCCCAGAAATAGTTGCCAAATTTTTTGACAACCTCCATATACTTAGGACTACTCCCATGCTCTTAATGAAGCATTATCACACTGTTTAACTGTCAGATTAGTGAGCTGTTCGCAACTACAAAGCCGTGCCCTACAGGAGCATTTTAGTTATCAACTCTAAGTGAATGAGCATTCATTGAACAATATCAGTAGTCACAAGAGTTGGAAAACACAGCGGTGCTTAGCTTTCACAGCATATAGCAACGTAATGTGATTAAAGCAATCTTTTGCAAGCACTTGAGGATAATGCGTAGTCAGAAATACATTATGTTTCTAAAAATCAAAAGACGTTCTTTATTCAGAGTCAACAATTGATGAAACCCACATCTTTTGATCTTTGAATCTGCTGCCTGTACAATTTCATTAGTACTTTTCTCTGCCCCTTTCTGGGTTCCTACTGAACACTCTCTCCTTGAATGACTCTCTCATTGATGTGTACACCATCCCGTTGTGTAGCAAAGACAGCAAAATCTTTTTGGTAAAAGCATTCAGACTGGAGCCTGCAGAGCCTGTTTTGTTCAAGCAAGATTTACAAATTCTCACTTCTTTTCAAGCTGTCATCACAAATCTAGCGTGTTTCTCAAAGTTGCACTTGGGACTTTTCAGAGAGCCAGTTTAAGACTGAAAACCTTAAATAGCCAGCTTTAATTGAACACTTAATTCCATGCAACTCAGGGCAGGCCCATTTGTGGATTGTAAGAACATAACAATAATACAACTTTGCTGGTTTTTCAGTTTCCAGTGCTATTGATGATAGCCAGCCATTGGAGAGCATTGCACAGCTAATATGGTGCTCTGTTCTTAAGACCAAACATTTCTAACTATTATGAGGTGCTATTGCTACTATTCAGAATTTGTATTACAGTAGCACATAGAAACTCTAATCATAGACCAGGACCCCACCATCCTGACACAGGATTGTGAGCTAGTGTTTGCTCCAAAATCCTTACCTTGCATTGGTACAAAGGACCAGATTCTGACTCCTTTAGTGCATGGGCAGGATAAGAAGAAGAGGACCTGAAGGGAAGACAAACTATGCAGATAGAATCCTTTTGCTTGTGACCTGCAGCCATGATTTACTCCTGTTGAGATTAAAGAAAAAATGCCCAGCAACTTCTGCAATGGCGTACTGGATGGAAGCACAAGATTGTTTATCACAAGGCCACACACAATTAAGACAAGCCTCCTCACCTGCTCTTCTGGTGGGGGGGGCATTCCTGATGGAGTGCCTGCAAAAAAAATGGATAAAAGCCTTTTTACAATGCACCCTCACACTGGAGCATAAAAGGAAGTTTACTTTGCAGGATATGGACTTGATTGTGCATTGCCTCACATTGTATATAATCATTTTCACCTGCAAGTGTAATATAGTATCGCTGTGCTTTGGTAGCAGGCAAGTGCACCTCACACAGGTGTTATCATTAAACAAAGTGCAAACTGGTGGAGAATAAGGCTCCAAAAGCTCCTGGTAATTACTATTTTTACAGACCTTCATTGTCCAGTCTTTGACTCCCATGCCTACAGCTTCTATACTCACCGTTTGTAGCTGTAGAGGCATCTGTAATTAAGAAACTGCTTAATCAAACCAGTTTACTTCAAACTGGAGTCAATTTGAATAAAATGCTGTTTATGGGGATAAAAATGCTGCTGTTCCATCACAAAGCCTAGCACACAGCAGTCTGTGACTTCCAAACTCCCATGCTAGTTCCAAATTCTTACAACGGTAGAGTGCCGAGCAATGACCCTGACTGGAACCAGTCCCATTTGATTATTGAAATACAGAGTTATTAACTGTTGGGTGCATTTCTTACCTGTTTCTTTAGTGTTGAGTGGAACAAAACCACTGAAATTTTAATTGTTTCATTCTGGGTTACGTTTACAATTCTAGCTAATTTGGACTGCTGCAGGAACAGGCAGACATATAACAGTTAACAGCATAACAGCTGATGCCTTCTCACCAGGGGCAATTTCCTCTCTCTTTTTGAAGAAGTTAACAGTTACCTCTTTCCATAGCCAGGGCTTGCAATTTAAGGTACCTTGTTAATATGTTTAGAAAGGTCATTTTTCAAACTCTCACAAATAAGAGATTTCCCAATCAAAAAGAAGCACCCACTCTTTATAAAATTTGAGAGAGAGAAAGAAGCCACTGCCAAAACAAAGTGAGGCAACATGTAGCTGACTGGCCATCTGGGTGTTTGGCATTCTGCTGTAATTTCTCAAGCTACGTGCACATTGTACGCAGAATCACTACTGGCAATTGCCATAGGAATAGACATTCTGTAAGTCAGGGCTGTCCAACAGGTGGTCCGTGGCCCAGGCCTGGCTCTGGCCCCCAAAGAGTTAGTGTGTGGTCCCTGGATGTCTGGTTCAGATACTACCATAGCCCACAGGGCTGAGGATGCCTGCAGCTGTGGAGGTTGGGGAACCTGTGATGGGGCGGGCAGGCACAGAGAAGGGCACATGGCATGGTAAAGCAGGATTTCATGTGGTGCAGTGTAGGGATGCTGGCCTGGGGCAGCTGGAGGAGGTGGGGAGCAATCCATTCAGTGCAAAATGTGGCCCCAAGCCAGTCAGAAATTGGGCAGTCCTGCTTTAAGTCATTAATAGAAATATCTAGGTGCATTTTGAAGTATACAACACTGCAATTAAATACAAAATCCTGATAGAAGAAACATAGAATTTTACTTTTATTTCCCACCCCCCTTCTCGGTTTTTAGAGGTAATACCATGGTTGCATTTTTAATCCATTACATGCAAGTATTTTAAAGCAGCTCTCTCTCCACCATAGGGAATTCCAATTGCAAACTGATGGCTTTGTAAAACCCTGCTAGCATTTTATATAATAATCCATTAAGAAAAATCTCACTAAAATATTTTTCTTTTTAGATTAATTTATTTCTAGACACTCCATTGCACTAAGTAGACCAGAGGCATATGTAACCGTTCAGGTCTCTGCTCTGGGTGGTGACAGCACACAGTGCAGGTACAGTAGCCAGAGGCCCACAGCTGCTGGAAGGAAGTGTTACCTCCTTTTTTCCAGGCTGTCAAGGAGTGGCCATATAAACACCAATTTTTGGTGGCAAAAAGGAAGTGGCATCTCCTTCCACAGCAGTGAATTTACACTGTGAATTGCTCCTACCCTTTAATGCCAGGGGTGGGCAAAATAAATCCCGTGAGCCAGATGTGGCCCACCAGGCCATTGTATCTGGCCTGTGAAGCCCCCCCAAAATTTAGAAAATTCATATTTATCTGTCCCTGGCTGCGTGTTATGCAGCCCTTGATGGCTTGCCAAAACTCAGTAAGCGGCCCTCAGCCCAAAGTCATTGCCCACCCCTGCTTTATACTTTCATTGCTCAGGGTACCATGCACCACTGTTGCTTCTCCGCAGTATTATATCCATTTTATACATACAGAACTGAGGCACAAAGGTAAAAGCCAGGATCCACAAGGGCCACCTACATTCTGTTTAAATATCAACCATTATTTTAAATTCACACTGAGCTGCTCCTTAACTTCTGTAGACACCTCCTTATTTGACATTCAATTTCCCCATTTTACCTGTATAAACAGTCTCTGAAGCAGGGACCGGAACTCTGCCTTGCAAAAAAAAGTCTCAGAACCACTATAGTATACCCTGCACACTCCTGATCCCTGATCATTTTCTGTGGCACACTGACTCATACATTTCTGCTCAGTGTTGCAGCTTCAACAGGATAGGTGAAGAGCGCACCTCTCTCACACTAGATGTGGTTAGGTCATTCTCTAGTGAGGTGGATTTGAATCCCTGTAAGTAGAGGAGGATATTGAGCATGGGTTTCTCACACCTGGATGATTGCTCTAACCACGAAGCTATTGTTTAAAGGGGGCAGGGGCATTGCCACCTCTTCCAGCTAAGGAAAGTTAGAGACTTAGTTTCTGAAAGAAAGGGCCCTTACCTCCTATAGATGATTCTGGACCATGAGCCCTCTATTGGGAGAAGTCCTTGCTTGCAGTCCTGCATAAGGTACTTAGCCTCAGAGTAGGATGTACTTTATGACACGTTTGTCTTCCGCATTTCCTATTGGCTACCTTTATGTGGCTCCTTGCTTCAAATGCTATCTGTTGTGAACCCCAGACCAGATGGAGTGCTTCGTTCAGGGTCCTGGACACCTAAATGTTAAGTGCTGAGATTCTTAGGATTTCAGTGTCACTATGTCTGTTTTTGGCTTTAGCCCAAAGTGACTTTCAAAGCAAATCAGAAATGCATAAGCTTTTCTGAGTGATAACTCATCAGTTGCTGCACTGTTTTTAAGCAATGGAATGTTTTAACACTACTTGAAGGCAAAATTGCAAAATAAGAAATCATCCACAGACTGGATTGTGTTAAAAAGGGACTATGGCTTCGTATTCCATTACCTGGATTAGTGTGGGTTTGTTGCTTTGTTGTTCTCTCCAATCCCTTCTGCCTCTCTAAGCACTGCCTTCTCTCCTTATTACTCTCTTTGCCTCTTTGGTATTTAAATTCCTCCTGTTTGAGAGCCTGCTCTCTGCAGCTAAATACAGACATTCAAAAAGCCAGAGCCTGAATTAATTCAATCTTTGTAGGTAGGCAGCCAGACTCCATTTCCCGGCAGCCCTTGCCTGCATGGCTGGAGCTGATCTCCATGGAGACCCCAGTGCAGCTACCTTGTAAAAGCTCAAGGCTGGGGTTGCCATGGAGACCAGCCCCAGCCACGCTGGCAGGGCAGGGGGCTGAAGCGGCTGGGATCTTGCAATGGAGCCAGCTTGCTCTGGAGCCAGGGCAGAGCTGCAATCTGTAGCCTGCAAGCTCTGGCTCTGCCCCTGCTCCAGACCAGGTTGTCACCGCTGCAAGGAGCAGGGACAGAGCTGTGATGTCTCCCACTCCTACTGCAGCGAGCAGGTGGTGGGAAGTAAAGCCGGGCAGACCTGGCCTGGGGTGCTGTATGGGTGGGAGAGGGAAGGCAGGGGGGTTTAATTCCCCTTCCTCCCCCAAGCCTTCTGGCCTATGCCCCCCTACTCCCTCCACTCCAGTGGGGAAAAGTTTGGCAGGGGCTGCTATGCAGGCAGGCAGACTGGACTGTACCAGCTGAGTTTCCCACCCCTACCCCATTGTCAGCCAGCCCTTATTGCTCCGGCTAGGGAACAGAGAGGTGGGGGCAACCCTGCTCTGCTTGAGCAGACAGCACAGTCCAGAGCTGCAAAGTATGCTGGGGGACTGTGATTTAATTTGAAAGAGGTAGAGGTCTGGGACAGAACTTCCATAAACCAGTTTAACCTAAATCAGTTAAGTCTGATACTAATACATTCAACCAGGTTCACCTTAAACCAGTTTTGGCCATTTTGAAACTGGTTTATGTGCACTGAAACTTTGTTCTGTTACAGGTTTAAACCAGTTTCTGATCACTAAAACTGACTGATGTGTAATGTCTGTCCCTGGCCTGTATGTCCTTTTATAACATCTGATTGAGCTGTTGCTCACAGAAGCGTATGCATCTCTGATTCAGGTAGTCTAAGGTGCACCTCTGCCTTGCCTTCTGCCTGATTTGACTAACACAGCTAACTACCTCTTTATGCATTTCCAAAATTTAAATAGGAAATGTGAAGGAACCAGAAATTGTACCTATCTCTGCCAAGTTTTAGGCCACTGTTAGAACCTCAAAGCCAAATTTCCTAACAGTGAATTACAGAAGCCATGAGTCATTGTGACTGTGGTTCTCCAAAGTAACATTTTACCTTGTAATTTAATAATTGTCACATTATGCTCATGATAATTTATACTTGTGAATAATATGTTATTTTTGGCTTTCAAGTCTTCCCGCACATTGTGTGCTTAAGGGAATTTTTTAGAACTACTTCAGTTCAAAAGAAATGCAGTATAAAGAGGTATTCAATATATTATCTCAACTACTAATATATTACATTAAAATTTTATAATGCAGTCCCCATTCAACATGGTTTATATTGCTTTTTTATTTGGCAGTTTAGTATTAAAATAATCTGTTTATATTAGAATTATATTTATAAACATTCACTCTTCAAAATTTTAGGGCGTACATGGATACATATAATTGATATAATTCTGTTTTAACAGTGATTGCCAATAATAGCAAAGAAAAAAGAAAGTTATGCTGTAGGAGAACCAGCTCCTGAAAGAGTATTCTTTCAAACAGACAAAGTTTATTCCTTAACAATTTATTAGCACCTAATAGCTTAGCCAGAGTATATTGTAGCCCCTAGTCATTAACACAAGTTTTTTTTTTCTTTAATACAAACTACATATGGATGCAAAGCTCTATCTTGATGTGGACAGCCAGGCTAGGACTTTATATTTTTTTACTTCCATATTAATGGTAATAGCTCCTCTTAACGTGACATTAAGATTTTTCTATACATTGACATATTAAATATAAATAACTACTTGAAACCAAAAAAGAAATGGGTTTGTTTCCTTAATTTAATGTTTCATCAGTGTAATACTTGGACTTCTTATTGAATAATGTGTGTTGGCAATTAAATGTCTACATTTAGTAAGCTATGTACACTGGTATCTTAAGTAATATAAGAGGGTAAATGCCAGTATCTAAGAACTTACTGTGTGGTAACTGTTGGCCAATATGTTGACTTTTTAAACAGAGACTGCTGACTGCTAGATATTTTTAACACAATACAAGCATGGCTGGTTTTAGTCTACATTGAAAATATACTCTGCAGAGCTAACTGAATGTGCCTGTATGGAGTCTGGGAAGTTCAGCATCTGTGATCCCTGCCTCACTTTACAAGGGGAGGAATTTTTATGCGTTTCTCTTATGCCTTATCAGCGATCTTTAATGGAATGTGTTGGCAGCCATATAATCCACAAAAAGTGTGAGGGCCAGCTGTCTTTTGCCCTATTATTTATGTGTGATTGCTTTAGAATCATTAATGTAGCAAATGACACTACAGAGCTTGCAGTAAGTTGAAAAGTGATATATGCCCATTGCTGATATCCTGTTAAAAAGCTACTTATTTATTATGTTCAAATCCATTGTAATTTCTTCTTATAGCAAACACATATTTGGCCAGGCAGAAACACAGAAAAACTGGACCAGATTAGCAACTTGTCCCGTGAACTTCAGAAATCTGTTTAAGAATTTGCTACCAGTCTTGAAAAGTATGTTCATTTACCTAAGAGAAAATGCTGAGGACCCACTGAACTGGAAAGCTGATTTCTTTTTGGAAGTTTTTTATTCATTTGTATTTCAGAAGCACCTAGAGATCCAACTGGGACTGGGGCATCATTGTGCCATGGGCTGTTAAAAAAAGGAAAAGGAAAAAAAGAATAAAAGTTGATCTGTATAGCTTAAAATTTTAGGGTAGTAAAACTATGCCATCTGTTCTGAAAACAGTATTTTATATGGTATTACACAGCATGATCTAGACCAATAAATTATAATAGATAGAATCACATCTTTTCTATCAATATGGTTTGGCTTCCTGAAATGTTTATACCTTCAGTTTCACATTTTAAAATTTTTTTGCCTTCAACCAGATTTTTCTACTATTCCTTTATGAACAATGGAATCATCTCTTTATTAACATACTACTTTATCAAGCAGGACCATGCTAATTGAATCTTAAAATATCACAGACCACCACAAAGGCCAGCATTGCACAAAAGTGACTAACAAGACAAAATCCCACACATTCCAAATGCTCACAAATGCTTTCCCTTCCATAACATAATGAATTGTCTGTTTCCATCCATGTTATCTGTTTATAGTTCAACATTTATGCTGATATTTACAGTGGTAAAAGAAAACTTCTGAGAGACCAGTAGTGCACTCCAAATTAAACTCTAGCCTCCCCCAAGATAATCTACATATCTCAGCATAAAAATGTTTGACTCAAAACCAATTGCAAAACAATTTGGACTCTCAGTTGAATTAGTTCTACTTATTTCATCTGAAGTTTCATTTTCTTTAAAAACATGGTTGTAATTTTTCATTTCATGTAACAAGATAAGGTAACACGTGGCAGGACAAAGCCTTGGATTATGTGATAATGTCATTTCATTTCATATCATGTCATGTCACATTCTAAACTAGATGGACTGACCTACAGTTCACATTTCAGTATATTTCATGCAAAATAGGAGGAAATTTATCTGTTACAAAGGTCTGACTCAATAATTCATCTGTGAAAGCCATTTTCATAGTCATGGTTTTCCCCAACTGCATAGTGAAAGTGGCTTTTCCCCAAATGCATATAGTAGCTTCATATATTTTCTCAGCCCTTAAGGCATATTTTAAGCCAACGTTTAAAGCCACTAGATACAAAAGCCTAATCCAAAGCACATTGAAGTTAATGAAAAAACATCCAGGGACTTAAACAGGCTTTGATTCAAGCCCTTATTGGAATAATAGGGGATCTCAGCTGGTCCTTAGAGATTCAAGGATAATTGATTAAAGATCATGAAAAGAGTTTAAAGGTTAACAACACCTTGAAATTTCTAAGGATGCTGACTTGCAAGCACCAGAACAAAACTGAACCATAATGGTATTTTCATGTGCTCAGCCTATCTGATATTAATCAAAATCCAGCAGCAGCAACTCATGGAAGCTACAGTCTGTAGCTGTTAGAGTGGCCTGAATGGGAAGGCATGAAGCCAGAAACAAGAACCTTTGCATTCAGAAAACAGGACATAGACCTATTTCACCAGAAAAGTGAAAATAGCCATATTCACACTGCCTGAGTTCACAGAATAGCCAGATGTTTCTACTAAACTGATCAAGAATAAAACTAATTATCAATGGCTGCATTTTAGTCATCAGTGCTGTACTTCAGAGGTGAAGTCCAGCAGAATGCTGAAGCCAGTGCCCATTATAAGGTGCAGGGTGGTGGGAGTGGTAAGATATATCTCCCCAAGCAATACACACAAGCATTTCTCACCTCTTAAACAAAATTAGCTTTATGAACAACACAGTGCTTTTTTCCCCTTCACATATTAAAAAGCTCAGTCCCTTCTTACCCCACTAGCTAACTGAAGTCCTGCCACTGCCATACTGCTGCTTTTTAGGACAACAGGAAACTCCCACACAGCTTACTACCCCAGAAGGTTCACAAGTCTCCTTCTTTTCTCCATCTCTACCAGGTCACAGGCTCTTTCCTACCTGCTGCTACCCTGAATTCACTCTTTGAGAAGCTCCTCTGCCTTAGTTTTTGTCCCCTAGGGTGGGAGCAACTGCAGTTAGGCTGCAGCTGTGTCAGATTGTAGGACAAATCTGCTGTAACCCCACAGAGGACTGAAAAGGCAGGTTGTGAATATGCTCTGATCTTCTTGTTTATTCTGCGCTTTTAATGGAGGGTGGAATTCTTGTGGGGGCTGGAGGACTTCTAACACTACCCAGCCTCAGTGCACCAAGGGAAAGCACTAGACTATCTCCTACCACATCCTTGCCTTTTGTGTTCACTTCATTTTGATGCTAGGTAGAAGGCAGAAACAACAGACTACTTCCACAGGTCAGCCTAGGTGGCATGACCAATGGTTTAGGAACTCTCTTGAGATTTGGGATCTGGACTGCAAGGATCTGCCACCTGCTTGCTATCTGGGTGAGTCACTTTGCCTGTCTGTGTTCCCCTGCCCTCCCCCATCTATTATGATGCTTCCTTTGCAAAGTGCATTGAGATCTATGCATAAAGAGAAGTATAAAAAGATAAGCTATTGTCATTTTTCTGAAGAAACAGGGAAAGAGGGGTTTAAAATGTGGGTTTAGTCCCTTATTACTGGACACCACTGAACTGGAGATAAATGGCAATTACAGGCTCAGGAAGACACCACTACACGCATTCATATTTGGACTGTTATTGTCATAAACACGTTGCATTTATTTTATTTTAGTTCATAGTTGTTTTTTTTTTAATGAAAGTTTAAATTGTTGAGGCAAAAAAGTGTGAGTGTGGGATCCCACTGACTACTAGCTCAGTCTGACCTCTGCTGGTCAGAACCTTAAGTTAGTCCAATGCAAACATGCAACTCAAGTAATGGGGTAATGTAACTTTTTTTATGGCCTGTTTTATAGATCTTCTATTAGCTTTAAACCCAGGGGGGAAACGGATTTCTTTTGAGACTCATTTCTACATTATACCTCTCAAGGAAGAATATATAATAAATCCCTGTCTTAAGTGCAGGTGCTAATACTCTGGAAGTTAGTCTTTTAGATCCTGTCATTATGGATTGCATGGACCGCATATCTGAATGTTTATTTTTGAACAAAATAAGTTCCATAAAAGACATATAGCATTTTTTCTTACTATAAATGTTACCGATTGCATAATCACACTAGAGTTTACAGTGAGATATGGTGTCTGTCAGGGATCTCTCATTTTAGACTGCTACATTTCTGTTGTTTGTCGGTTATAAAATTTTCCCTTACAGTTAAGTAATAAACCTTATCCTAGCAAAGAAGAAAAATCTTTACTGAAGTTAGCTAAATGTCTCACCTCTTGAAATGTTGTATACAATAAATGACCATGTCTTTCATTTCCAAGCATCCATGCTTGAAAAGGACATCTTATAAATACATAGTTAGTGGCAGAACAAATTGCTACATTTTAAATTAGTACAAAGAATTGTAAGAGATTTTCAACATTTCTGAAATTCTAGAGGACATCTCTGCAGGTCATTTCGTATGGAAACTGTCAATATTAAACTTGTTTTAATTCATAATTAGCATTGACATGAATGCTTTAAGTTTTCTAAATCTATTCACCAGTATTCTGTAGCCCATTTATCACAGTCATTCATATCCAGACCTTTTTCAGTGAAGCATTGATGATGTACTGGACACGAACAAAGAGATAAAAAGAAATTCTTTCAGGGCCTGGTACCAAGCAAGTACTAATCAGACACAGAGTACAAAACCTTGTGGTCTATTTTCAGCCACAGAAACAAACTAGAAGGGCCACTGAATCCATTTCCCTACATTTGTAAGAAACAATTTGCCTAAATACCCTTCAAGATCATCTGCTCTGATTCCTTTCACACACTGTAGTCACAAACCACTCTAGGAAAAATAATAAACCCAGCAATGTACCCTCAGTAAAGAGATGAGAGAAGAAAGCACTGCGAATGCCTTGCCCATTGCAATGGCAGGAAATTCGTTACGTTGACATATGCATACAATTATTTGATTTTAAAATGCCATTTCTAAAGGAGTTTTGTCTTCTTCTCGACCTCATTTCTGCAGTAAAAACTGGTGTAAAGATTGCAAGTTCTTGCCCATTCCCAGTAGGTTAGGTAGCGTCTATGGGAAAAATGATTTTCTCTGTGGATAGAATCTGTAACAGAGCCTAAAGACTTAGTCAGATCAATAAAGCACTAGATTCACAATGGAACATCGATGATTAAGTCCTGTCCTTATAATCACTTAAGTCCACTATTTAGATCTTCAAAATATTAAATGTTACTTAGTTACTGTTTAACTCTGGAGGTCTAAAGCAACGTTCCTCAGACATCTAAAATCCAGACATGCCCAGAAAGGCCTAAATCTTGATAGTGCTGAACAGGCAGTTATTCTAACTGATGCCTACATTCCATAAAAAGTTTACAAAATAATTATTCTCCTATCCACCTTGCCCACGGGCCTAAGCCACCAGGCATTCTCAGAACATAGTATACAAATGCATATACTCAGGCCATATACAAAATGCAGCCACTGCTGCAGGTCCCCCACATTTTTATCCAGTAGCTCTGTAGTTAGCGCACTCATCCTGGACATGGGCTGCT
This sequence comes from Crocodylus siamensis, assembly GCF_052110815.1. Classification (NCBI taxonomy): domain Eukaryota; kingdom Metazoa; phylum Chordata; order Crocodylia; family Crocodylidae; genus Crocodylus; species Crocodylus siamensis. The sequence goes on along the minus strand of NC_143396.1, from coordinate 73,517,018 downwards.
CAAGTTTAGTTTACTTATTATTAATTTCCTGATTTCCTGAAAGGATTTGACACCTACATTTCTACCTCTTAAGTCAGTGATGCCCAATCTTTCTGGGCTGAGGGCTGGATGAGTGGTACAGGGTAGGTCTGGGCCAGATCTGATATATGAAATTGGTCTATGGACCCACTAGTCCAACCCTGCCTCTGGCCTCACACATGCTATATTGGGCCTGCTGCCCCAGCCCTGCATGCACCAGAGTGCGCCTACTGCTCCAACCCTGCATGATGACCTGATCTGGTGCATGGAGCCATGTCATCTGGGCTGCAGGGCTTGCAGGTTAATTGCCACTGGTCCACTGCTGCCAAATTCCCAGCCTGTGGAGAGCCCTGAGGGCCAGATGACACAGATCCATGGGCTGGATCTGGCCCATGGGCTAGAGGTTGAGCACCACTACAGTAGGCCATATAACTATGTAATCTTTCTCTGGCCCAATGATTATTTAATTGGGTCTTGCAAAGTGGAATACCTTCATTAGGGTGGTATATGGAAGGCAGAACTAAACTAAACAATAGCTTGATGGTTAGACCATTTACCTTGAAGATGGGAGATGTAGCTTCAACTCTCCTCATGTAGAGGAAATAATTAAAATGTGGATCTTGCATACCCTAAGGGAATTAGCTGGATCACTGATTTAAAAAAACAAAAAAAAGCTTCAGAGTGAATATGAATATTTCCTCATAGATGGTCGTCACAGATATTTTCACAGACACATACCGCATATGTGGAAATTATTGTCTTAGGTACAATATCTTTTTTACTGTTAACTAGACAGCAATATAGAGAGAACCTAGTCACATTCAGTAATAATCACATTAGCCTCAGTTGTCCTGTCACTTGGATGACTAAAGTCTTAGAAGGAATGCTGTGAGATCCTAACATCTCTGTGGGTTCAATAAAGGCAACCCCCTGTTCTCAACTAACAGGCTGAGCAGCAAAATGGTCATCCCTATCGTCTTAACCAAATAGCTTCCATTGAGGTAAAAAAGAGTTATACCTCAGTAAAAATGCATAATTGAGCCCTGGTGTCATATGAAACTATTTATAACATTATCGCAACTGCTGGTACATTCACAGAACTGCAACAACCAAGGCTGGCCAAAATAGCACCATTTAATTCTAAGGTTAAAAAACAAGTATGGCTTCATCCTTCTGAACATTATGTCTTATACAGTAGCATGCACTTAACGAATCTGATTCCCTCTCATGAGAATTTCCATGATCATGGCAAACCCTGTGTGTCACCCTACCTCATTTAATATTTCCACAAGAACAAACATTTTCATTAAATGCAAAACAGCACATAATACTGCATTTTCTTGCATAGCACACCCCCCAATTAAGATATACACCTTGCTTTTGGAAGGCAGAATGTAGGAAAACGATTGTTCCAGAAGTAAGCCATAGAGCTGGCTTTTTCATGAAGACAAGATGCCTGCCAGCTTCTTTGTCCCTTCCAGGAAGCAGAAGGGGGCATAGTCCATTGGTAACCCTTTCACAGCTGTTCCAATTCCAAAAAATTTGCACCCATTTTTTGGAAGCTTTATCCCATAATAATATTATGGGAGACATATAGTACCGAAGTGTATGCAGGTAGGGCAGTACCAACTCTGCCACCAGCAGCAGTCATGTTTCAGGATTTCCTGATTTGCACAGCTGCCTCCTAGGGCTGTGCGAAGCTTCAGTCGCTGATTCGATTCAGCTTGCTTCAGTGGCCAAATCTCCTAATCAAATCAGGAAACCTTTAATGTCTCTGAATTGAATTGGAGCCCTCCAAACCGATTCAGAAAGATTCGATGATTCAGATATAGACACAGTTTTAAATGTTTTTTCTACATACCTCAAGGTACCAGGCAGGTCATGAATGCTGAAATGGTGGGGCAGATGGAGCATCCCACAGGAGCTCAGGGGCCCCCCTGCATGCTTGGCAGCAAACCCAGAAATAAACCAGAAATACTTCCGATCCACTTCTGGATCTGGTGCCAAGCGCACGGGGGGTGTCCTGTGCCCTCCCAGCTCGGTGATTGGCCTAGAGGGACCTAGGAGGCCGAGCCACAGGGTGTGGGAAGGCCCCCCAGTATGCTCAGCAGCAGACCCAGAAGTGGACCAGAAGTGGGACCCCCCCCCACTCCTGTGGAACGCTCCACCTGCCCCACCATCTCAGCATTCACAACCCACCTGGTACCTTGAGGTATGCAGAAAAAACATTTAGACAGTTTGAATATAAATATTAAATATTTTTATTAAATACTGAGAATATAAAAAAATTCTCAAAAAAGCCTTTTATTAGAAAAGAACGTGAGACTACAAATAAGCAGTCCTATGTTATAAACTCTACAGCAGATTTCAGGTTTTGTAATAGAATTTAAAGGAAGGCATAGGATAATATTTCAGTTTGCAGTCATCTGGGAGCATGGTGACATTAATCTTACCCTTACAGCAACTAACAGATTGGACCTCTGAAGTAACTTTAAAGCCTGCTTTTTTCCTGTAGATGCTAAAATTAGCTTATGTACATTTTCCAGCTAATAAATCAAAACTAACTGCCTCCATAATTTCACTGGTAATGTAATATAAATTGCAGCTCTTGCAGAAATATTGTGACTATAACAATATCAAACATAATAACATGTTTCCATTTGATGAAAACTCTAATTTAGTTCCTTGACATATCACACACAACTTTAATACTGTAATAACATGCAATTGTTTCTTTAGTTTTGTCTAACAGTATCACCTACACCTAACATTATTATTACATGTTAGACTGGTACTTTTGTTAAGTCTCTATGAAACCATCAAGAATATAGAAAAGAATGCCTAATATGCAAATTTAGTTCTTTATATAAGAATTTGTAACAGCTTATAAGATAATGTTTACGACATTTTTACCACCCACAGGTTCTTACCTGACTGAATTATTTTAAAGTTAACAGAAAAGTGGGTAAATTCCTGCAGATAAAACAATAGCAAAACTAACTATGAAGCACTGTATTTGAAAGTACTTGCCTTCATGCTCAAATTAATTCAGTCTTCCAAGCTGGAGTTTTGAGCAAGTTTATCAGATATACCATAGTAGGCACTATTATTTCTTCTTGTTAGAAAGCAGGGAACCAAATATAAACCAGTCAATTCAATTCAATGTATTACTTTACAAAAACAAGCTTTGCTTCGAGCAATTGTGTAAGACAAACAGTAGAACAGCAATATTAAGCATCACTCAATACAGGACTTCAGACCCAGTAATCTTGTACAGCAGACATTTTGGGGCCCCAATGTGCAGTTAAAGGCACAGTGCAATTGGAACTGCAGTACACACAATCGTACTTCCTGCCATACCACACAAGCATTGCAGGAAGTGTGATGGTGAGATCATGAATCAGATCCCATCATACTGTATTGGCAGTGCAAGGCAAACTCAGTCCCAGGCTCCCTCTACACTGGCAAGCAGCAAGCTCTGATATCTGGGAGCCATCTCAGCTAATGGGGCTCCCAGCTGCAAGGGTGCACCATATGCTTCTGCAGCTGGGAGCCCCATCAGCTGACCCTGGCTTCAAACTGCAGGGATGTCCCAGTAGTCCCTGTGGCACCCCCGGATCTGGAGCTAGGACACCATGTCAGCTCTGGTCTCCCAGGTGTAAAGTGCATGGGATGCCCCCATGGTTGGCAGCCCTGTCAGCTGATAAGAGCTCTCAGTCACAGGAGTATGTGCTCCCATAGTTGGGAGGCTGTCAGCTCCCAGGCTCAGGGCTGTACATGGGCTTCCCCAGCAGGGAACTCTCAGCCACAAGAGCTCCTGACCACATATTCAATTAATGGCATAATGGGAAACAGCTACAAAGTTATACATATTTTGTGGAATAACTTTGTAGCTTATTCCTTTTATTATGCCATTAATTGAATGAACATGTGGCTGAGTAACCATTTAAGATGTGATTGTGTGTAAGCTAACCATGCCTTAAGTGTAACATGAGATGGGGCCTTAATACTATTTATATTATATTATATTATATTATATTGAAAGACATGAATAAAAGTAGTTGTTTTCCAAAACTGCTGAATTCCTGTTGAAATTAAAAAGAAGTAGACAATGCCTGAGAAAACAAACAAACAGCGGATACACTGAGCTGCATATGATAAGACATCTTTATTTAGAATTTTTGGCATCATTCACCCCAAAAAAATACTGAATCATTAGGATAACAAGGTTATAAATTGACAGTATGCCACAGGAGCTGGTAGAAGCAGATGGCATAACCGGATTCAAAGAGGGACTGGATAAATTCCTGGATAATAGATCTATTAATTACTGTTGAACAGAATGGTTGGAGATGTTTCCTTTGGCATCTCTAAACCACTGATGCTAGATTTCAGTAAGGATACTGAAAATAGGATAGATCACTTTAGAGCTATCCCGTTCAGTGCTCTCCTTTTATATCCTCCATTTCTGCCATGGTTGAAAACAGAATATTAGGCTACATGGACCATTGGTCTGACCCAGTATGGCACTTCTTATGTTCTTATGTTCACTTCTCATAAGAACTTATTTTACAGTTGAATAATGTTTCTGTGAGATAAAGTGGCCTAATTTGCTTTTTTCTCTATATTTTTTTTGGCCTGACCTGTGTGCATGCCTACATTCTTCATCTCAGGGCATGTCTACGTTACTTCACTGGCACGCCTTCTCCCAAATGAGGTAATGAAGCTGCTCCACAGCACTATGCTCAAGTATTCATCTCTGCTGCTTTTGAAAACAGTGTTAGGGAAATGCCCTCATGGGGCATGTCCAGATGAGCATGCACATGCCTCTTGCCCATCTCAAACCCCTTTGAGGTGGGGCAACAGGCACACATGGAAATAAAAAAAAATGTTTGCAGCATGGGGAGAAAATTAGGCTCCAGGATATCCAGGGGTCTAAAAAAACCAAAACAAAACAAAAAAATCAAAGTTTAAAAAAACAGAGCAGGAGGCAACCAGAGGCTGGGTCCTCCACTGAGATGATCTGGCTGCCAGAGCATCTCTGTGATTGGCCCCTCGCCTTGGTGCTGAAACATTTTTTTTTAAGTGATGGTGCCTGGGATTGTGGGGGGAGCCATGGGGTCCTGGGGCTGTAAGCTGGGGGGGTGAGGCTGGGTGGGGCAGCCATTGGGGGGTCTGGGGGAGTGAGGCAGCCATTGGGGGAGCTGCAGCAGCTGGTGGGGGATAGGGCCAGGTGGGGCAGCAATCGGGGGGCTGGGATGGGGCACATGGGCCTTGCAGGGAGGTGGTAGCCCCTGCAGGGGTCATTTGGCCCCCATTGGGGGGCCAAACCCCGTGTGTGGAGGCTGTACCCCCTGCTGGGAGGGCCAAACCTCCTGTTGGGGGGCTGCAGTCCTTGTATGGGGGCTGAATCCCCTGTGGGAGGGCAGCAAAATATATATTCATGTATTCATGAAACATGTATTTAGAGTTCACTTTATTATTATGATAAGAGACTTGCTTTAACACTGTAGATATATCAATAAAGCATTATCCAACTAATCACTTTCTCTATTTCACTCTCTCTTTATACTGGTCTTTTGTTTTACTTGTGGAGGAACATGGATTTGGGGGTATTTTACACAGTGACTTGGGATTTTTTTTTTTTTTTAAATCAGGGATTTTTCAGTTTTCCAACAGGGAACACCAGAATTCTTGCTAGTGGCAGGACCCTGCCTGCTCAGAGCTGGCACCTTGGACCCAGCTGGCTGTGGTTGACCTCCTGGACAAATGGGGCCAGGAGGAATGCTTTGACGATTCAAAGCAGGCCAGCACACCTGGAACATCTTCCTGGCAATAGCTGCCCAGATGGGCAACCCTGTAACCACAGTTCACTGGCAGCTGGCCCAGAGGGGCAGATGCCTCTACTGGCTGTGCAGTCCCCAGCTGGGTCTGGCATTTACACAGCAGGTCACAGCCAGGAAGCAGCCCCCACTGCCAGAACCTGCAGTGAGTAGAGGGTGCTGGGAACTCTCAGGGCTGCTTCAGCAGTCCAGCTGGCACAAGGGGTAGTGTCCCCAGGTACCAGTTGTTGCCAGGGCCCCAGAAGCTCCTGAGAGCTAGTAGCCTTGAGCTACTTGCCAGGGTGGCTTTTTATACTGCTGGGGCCAGGACAGGACAGGTTTTTATACTGCTGGGGACATGCATGCAAGCACCAGCTCAAATAGAAGTGGTGCAAATTTGAGCTGGGGATTTTTGCCTCAGTGCACGTGTTCAGACATGCACTTTTTGTGCAGCAAATTGTGCTAGTTGGGGCAAAATAACCCTGCCTGGCTCCTCCCAGATCTGCAGTCAAGGGGAGCTAGAGACCAGGAGCAGCACCTGTGCTGGCCCAGCGGTATAAAAACCTGCCCTGGCCAGTAGCTCAGGGCTACTTGCTCTCAGGAGCTTCTGAGGCCCTGCCACTTGGTATCTGGGGCACTAGCCCCTTGTGTCAGCTCGACTGCTGAAGTAGCATCCCAAATTCACGTTTTAAAGTAGCCCAAAATCCACATTCTTCCCCAATTAGAACAAAAGAGAGAGAGAAAGGGGAATTGATCAGATGGGCAATGTGCTGCTATATTTGCAATGTTAAAGAAATTTGGAAGCCTACTGGTGCATCATAATAAAATAAATCCAAAATATCTATATATTTGAATGTTTGCTTTTCCTTATCACATGGTGGGTGTGTGATGGGGGGAATGTGGGGTTTGCAGGAGGGGGTGGGAAGGGGGTGGGAGGATGTGAAGGGATGTGGGAGGATGAGAGTCAGTGTGTGGGTAGGTGTGGGGGAACTGTGGGTGTGGGTGCTGCTTAAGGGGGGTGGGTACCCTGCATGAATGCTGCATGGCCCCAGCAGCTGGTAGGGCATGGCAGCGCTGGGAGCATGGCAGCAGCAATAAGCAGAGACCTCCTACAGACACCGCCAGCACTGTTGGTAGCGGGGGGAGGGGTGGCGAATGCCACCCACAGACACCGCCAGCAGCAACAACAGTGGCGAGTGGTGATCTCTGACTGCCCGCAGAAGCCACTGGTGGCAGGGGGTGGGTGGTGGCAAGTGGTGACTGCCCACAGGCACTGCCGACAGTTTCAGTGGCGCCTTTTCTCAGGGGATGCACTGCCATGTGGTACCTTCTACACATTGCCAATGGTCCCCTGCCCCCCACAGGACAGAGCCCCCTGCCACAGCACACGGACTACCCTGCCTGCAGGGTCCCAGCCCCCCCCCCAAGGGCTACAGCTTCCCCTCAAGTCCCTGTACTAGTCTCCAGCCCCCTTCTCTTCTCCAGCCTCTGAGGCTCATTCCCCACACCGCCATTGGTTCCCCCAGCTCCCCGTTCATTCACCTGCTCCCCATTCATCCCCCCTGCCCCCCATTCATCCTCTAGCCTCAGGAGGCTGGAGACAGCATGGGAATGAGGATAAGGCTGGAGACCAGCAGGGGAATGAGCAGGGGGCTAGAGAGAGCAGGGGGCTGGAGACAAGCCGCTGAAAATGAGCTGGAGACATTTTCCTGCTCTCTCCAGCCTCCTGCTCCTTCTTTGCTACTGCTGGTCAGTGTGGGGAAGCTGAGAGAATGAACGGGGGTGATGGGAACAAATGGAAAGTTGAGGAAGGTCCCCCCCCTCCACCCTCCAACCCCCTACTTACCTGGCAGAAGGTGGGTCTGGGTCCCTGAAGTTTGCACTGCTGCCTGCTCAGTTAACTTAAGTTATTGTTAAGTTATTGTGAATGGTGTTGGAGATGTGAGACTTATTTAATCCTCAGTGCAATAATAAGAAAAGAAACTTAAACATGAAAAAAGATCTCATAGATTAGATATATGAATATGGATATTACAGCACTTATAACACAATAGCAGAGATTATTCATTGTTCCCAGGAATAGTAGGATGTGTTAAATACTGAGGTTCGGCTTTTATCTCAGACCGTTTTAGCTTTATGGCCTTTAACATTAATAGGATAAAAGGTATTGTGGTTTAACACAATTAGAAACTGAGACTAACTTACCACATACCTTTGTCTTCCTTGTCTACACTTCCTTTCTCCATTCTTTTCTTTACCTCTTATTTACAATCTACTACCGGCCATCAATTACATTCCTTTTCCAACAAGTTACTTCACTCAATTTCAGTGACCTATATTTAAAATTTGACTTTATTTCTTGCATCCATTCATGCCACAATGCCAGGATACAATAAGCTAATCAAAGAGTACTGTATTACACAGCTATAACTCAAATGTTTCAGTAGAGTTCCTCCTGACTTCCAAGCAATTTGAGGGGGACAAAAAAAAAATAATAATAATCAGGCCCATTATCTTATTTTAGTGGTTTGGGTAATTCATTTTATACATCTCCATTTCTTCAAATGCACTGTAGTATATTTTATAATCTCATGGACTAAAATAACAAAGAGAAAGTTAGGTGTCTTCAAAAATCTGACCCTTAATCTCATTTCTATTAGTGACAAAAATGTTCTTGAATTATGAAAGATGCATGCCGAAGCAGTTACCTAGTAATTAAGGCTCTCCCTGATCCAGCAACACACTTAAGCAATTGCTTACCTTTAAGCACACAAGTAGTTTAACAGCAGTCAATGAAATTTAATATGTATATGTTATCAAAATATATTAATGGAAAGCATAATTCAAAATGCCAATTGTGGTAAAGGAATTCAAGAGTACATAGCAACTATTATGTAACAAGGTTATTTTTCTTATTAGTCCAAGTGCTGGGCTCAGCCAATGATTTCTAAAATCATTTGGCATCCCTGAGCAAAAAGCCCAGTTAAAATACTGTAAATTCATGATATCCTTTTAAGATTGGCTTAAATCAAGTTTGCAGGTTAACCATTGTAGTGTTGTTTTACATTCTACTGTGTAAGTTCCTTTGACTGTGAGACATAGATATATTTGTTCTAGAGGCAGACAGATGAAGGTGTCAATAGTCTAGTAATGGTATGAGGTTCAATAAGGACAAGTGCAAAGTCCTGCATTTAGGATGAAATAATATCATGCACTGTACGGGCTGGGGATTGACTGAATAAGCAGCAGCTATGCTTGAAAGGATGTGGGGCATCCAGTGGACAGTAACCTGAAGGTAAGCCAACAGTATGCCGTTGTTGTGAAGATGGCTAACAGCATACTGGGCTGTATTAGTAGGAGCATGGCCAGTAGATCAAGGGAAATGATTCTTCCCCTCTATTCACTATTGGTGAGGCCACATTTGGGGTACTGTGTTAAGTTTTGGGCTCCGCACTATAGAGAGGATGTGGACAAATTGGAGGAAGTCCAGCAGAGGGCAACAAAGATGGTTAGGGGACTGGGGCACGTGACTTATGAGGAGAGGCTGAGGAAATTGGGTTTATTTAGTCTACAGAAGTGAAGTCTGAGAGGGGATATAATAGCAGCCTTCAACCACCTGAAGAGTAGTTCCAAAGAGGATGCAGCTAGACTGTTCCCAGTGGTGGCAGGTGACAGAACAAGGGGCAATGGTCTCAAGTTGCAGCAAGGAAAGTTTAAATTAGATATTAGGAAAAACTTTGTCATGAGAAGGGTAGTAGAACACTGAAACAGGTTACCCAGGAATGGGTAACCCAGGGAGGTGGTAGAATCTCCATCTTTGGAGGTTTTTAAGATTAGGTTGGACAAAGCCTTGACTGGGATGATCTAGTTGTGGACGGTCCTGGTTTGAGCAGGGGGCTGGACTAGATGACCTCCTGAGGTCCCTTCCAACCCTAATTTTCTATGATTCTAATCGCAAATCCATAACCTCTTCAGCAGCTGTTTCTACTGGTAGATTCCACTCTTTGAGAACAAGTGTTTTATTTACCATTTTTCTGTTATATAAAAATCTTTATGAAATGAACTGAAATGAATTGATACGGCCTCCAAATTCTAATACTGGCACATTTTTTCTCCCACCATTTTAATATGTGCCAGGTTTCAGTTGTTTTATAAATCACTATGTCCTCCACTCCCTTGCCACAAGATCACCATACTTTACAGAGGCACCATATAATTGTGCATATAAGAAAGGCACTTCAAAATACATATACTTCAGCACTTCTTTAATTTCACTTTAGGAACTGTCTACAATATAAATGCTATTTGAACTGCTGACCTTATCCTGTAACAATGAGTGCAATGTTTCCTGTCAGTGTTTCACAGAGTTTGAATTCTTTCTCCCAACAATAATTCTGATATTTCATTTTAAACATCTTTCAAAATATAAACTTCAAGTTCCTCCTTCAAAACACAAGTAATGTGAATAAATATCTTCCTACTCTGCAGGGACTGGAATTTATGATAAAAGGAAGGCAGACACTAAAAGCAACATGTACTCTGTGCAGAAAGCAGGGGGTAATAAGCTAGACCATGAGTGTATAGAGAAGTGATGGAAAACAGAGTGGGCTTTGATAGATTATAGATGTAGAAGCATATATTTCTTCATCATGAGAAAAGGAAATGTCCTTGAGTTATACTAAGTGCTGTAAGCTCCAGCATTAAAATGTGTTTCAATTCAATAAACATCAGGGCTATGTTGTACTAATAAACTGTAAAAAGAGATGGAAGAATGAGTAAAATAAAGGAGGTTCAAGGTCTAAGTTTCAATCTGCTGGATCAATCCTCTTTTGATATCTAAACCACAAACCATACCTCTCAGCCTGGCAAATGTGGAACAAAGACTCAAACATATTTTAAAAATGTTTTATAAAGACTCAAAAAGAGACATCAAACAATATTAAAATATTTAACTAAAAATAACATAGGTACATTCCTTTACTTTATATAACCCTTTCTCTAACATCAGATTCAGAATGATTAATTACTTCTTATTTAAACACTTGTCAAGAAAAGATGTCATGAGAGAGTAGGGCCCAGCTCCAAAATAGCATTTGGAAGCCTACCTATTACTTAGGCACCTTGGTCCCATGCTTTTCAATTAAGTATGTCCCACACAAATTTAGGCCCAGACCCTTATAAGGGCCTTGGTACCTATCTTCTGTTTAGGCACCTAACTCCCATATTATATTATCGTAGAAAATTAGGGTTGGAAGGGACCTCTGGACATCATTTAGTCCAAGACCCTGCTCAAAGCAGGACTATCCCCAAATAGATCATCCCAGCCAAGGCTTTGTCTCGTCGGGCCTTAAAAACCTCCATGGATGGAGATTCCACTACCTCTCTGGAAAACCTGTTCCAGTGTTTTACTACCCTCTTAGTGAGAAAATTCTTCCTAATTTCTAATCCAGGGGTTTTGAACCAGGGGTAGGCTTACCCCTGGGGGTACTTGGGAAAGACGCAGGGGGTACTTGGTAGCAGGCACCGCTGTTGCCACCATTTCCACCACTGCTGTGCCGCTAGCACTTCCACCACTGGCATGCCACTGACATGCTCACTGATCAGCTGCTGGGGGACACCCTGCCTCCCCATTGAGTGGCTGCTGGGGGACTCCTTCCTTTTTAAACCAGCCATCAGGGATACACTGACCCAAAAATGTTGGACGCCCCTGATCTAACCTAAGCTTCTCTTGCTGTAACTTGAGACCATTGCTATCACCTGCCACCACTAAGAACAGACTAGCTTCATCCTCTTTTGAATGCCCTCTCAGGTAGTTGAAGTCTGCTATTAAATCCCCTCTCTGTCTTCTCTTTTCCAGACTAAATAAGCCCAGATCCCTCAGCCTCTCTCATAAATCATGTTCCCCAGCCCCATCACCATTTTTCTGGCCCTCCACTGGACTCTCTCCAATTTGCCAACATCTCTTCCATAGTGAGGGGCCCAAAACTGAACACAGTGCTCCAGATGTGGCCTCACCAGTGCTGAATAGAGGGGAATAATAATTTCTCTTGTCCTGCTGGCAACACTCAATGGCATACAGATTGCAATGGCAATAAGGGCACACTGCTGGCTCATATTCAGCTTATTGTCCACTGTAACCCCCAGATCCTTTTCTGTAGAGCTGCTGACCAGCTAGTCAGCCTGTACTGGTACATGGGATTGTTCTGTCCTAAGTGCAGGGTTGGTTGTTGAACCTCATGAGATGCATGAGGATGCAGGGCCCCGAAAAGGTCCAGGCCATTCCTGGAGGGGTGCAGAAGCACTCAGAATGTGGTGGTGCTCTATCAGCCTACCATGCTAGGCCCCTACAGGAGGGTCCTGCTGCAGGGTCTTGCTTCAGGATGGTGGCACAACCTTTAAAAGGATAGGTAGCCCCCTGCATTCGGGTCCAGGTTCTCGGTAGGAAACATTCCACCATTTTCCTTTCTTATGTAAATGCAGGCATAGACTTACCTGCATGCAGCTGCTGGGGCTGCTCCCACCACCCTTCCTGGCTGCAGTACCAGACACACATGCATGCCTATGAACATGCACACGGTACCACAGCTCTGGATTTTTTTCCCCCTGCGTCTGATCACCCTAACCCAACCCCCCAGCCCCAAGAATCTTGTTGCAGGCTGGAACTCTTTCAACCTGCCAGGGTAAAAGAATGGTTTCCTGCTTCAAAGGGGAAAATACATGTTTTTCTCCTTTAGAGGGCCAGGGAATCAGCTTACCCAGCCCCAGATATTCCTGTGTTGCTTAAGATTTATTCTATCACTCCTGCACATAACAACATTTCTGGATCCATCTCTGTAAGGGCTAATCTCAACATTTCTGAGGAAAGTTAGTGAGGTATTTCTTTGCACATACCTCAGCCTCACTTGACAAAACGAAAGGTGTTTGTTGTGGGAGACTCCATCCTGCGGGGCACTGTGGGGGCAATCTGCCGCCCCGACCCCTTAGCCTGGGAAGTCTGCTGCTTCCCGGGGGCCCACATCCGAGACATTGTTGAGAGGATCCCACAGCTCCTCTGGCCCACAGACCACTATCCCATGCTCCTTATTCACGTGGGCGCCAATGACATGGCTCAGAGCACTCCCAGCCAGGTCATGAGGCACTACAGGGAGTTGGGAACGGGGCTTAGGGGTCTGGGAGCTCAGGTGGTGTTTTTGTCGATACTCCCAGTCTCGGGCTATGGGCTGAGGAAGGAGAGGAGGATCCACGCAGTGAACCAAAGACTGCAGAGCTGGTGTCATCGGGAACGCTTTGGCTTCCATGACCACAGCCCGCTCTTTGGCAGAGAGGCAGCGAGCTGCTGGGAAGAGATGGCCTCCACCTCTCCCCCCTGGGGAGGAGGCTCTTCTCAGCCAGACTGGCTGACCTGCTCCACCGGGCTTTAAACTAAGCCTGCTGGGGGATGGGGGGACTACTGCCACTGCTGGCCTACTGAGCAACCCTTGCAAAGCCAGCAGACCAAGCCACTTAAGGGAGCCCACCCCTGCCCCAGCCCTGGCACAATCTGTGGGCAAGGCAAGAGCCCCCAAGGGCACACTTGCCTGCCTGTACACTAATGCCAGGAGCCTGGGCAACAAGCAGGAGGAGCTCATCCTCGTGCTCAGTGCAAAAAATTATGACATCACTGGGATAACGGAGACCTGGTGGGACTCCACCCATGACTGGACCATGGGTTTAGAGGGCTATACCCTGTACAGGAGGAATCGTGTTGATAAAAGGGGCGGGGGTGTAGCTCTCTATGTGAAGGAAAGCTACATGTCCCTGCAAGCTGATGTTGGCGACCAGCATGGACAGCTAGAGAACCTCTGGGTAGAAATTCGTGGGGAATACAGCACAGGGGACACAACAGTGGGAGTCTACTACAGACCTCCCACTCAAAGTCCTGAGCTTGACCAGGAGTTTGCCCGGGAACTGACTGAGGCCGCTTGCTCCAGGACCTTGGTTGTCATGGGTGACTTCAATTACCCGGACATCTCGTGGGAAGATCACTCAGCTAAATCCGAGTGGTCGCAAAGCTTTCTCTCATGCGTGGATGACCTCTACCTGACTCAAGAAGTCTATGGGCCAATGAGAGGCAAAGCGCTGCTCGACCTGGTACTGGCTACAGGGGACGACCTAAATCGGCGACCTAGTGATCAGTGGGAAGCTGGGTGACAGCGACCACGAGCTGATCACCTTCACCATCCGCCGTAAAGCTGGCAAGTCAGTCAGCAACACAGAAGTCCTTGACTTCAGAAAAGCCGACTTTGACAAGCTCAAGAGGCTTGTCGGTCAGGCCCTTAGGGCCCATGACCCCAGGGAGATGGGAGTTCAATAAGAGTGGTTGCTTCTCAAGGAAGCGATCCTCAATGCACAAGCTAAATCTATTCCAACACGGAGGAAAGGCAGCAAGAAGGCACAGCAGCCCTCCTGGCTCTCCAGGGACCTAGTGGACCTCCTGTGGCTAAAAAGGAAAGCATACAAAGGATGGAGGATGGGATTCACCTCCAAGGAGGATTATTCTGCGCTGGTCCGGTCCTGCAGGGACCAAACCAGGAAAGCCAAGGCTGCAACTGAACTCCAACTAGCTTCAAGCATCAAGGACAACAAAAAGTCCTTTTTCAGATATGTGGGGAGCCGGAGGAAAAGCAAGGGCAACGTTGGACCCCTGCTAAACCAGATGGGGCAACTGACAACTGACGCCCAGGAAAAAGCCAACCTATTAAATAGGTACTTTGCGTCAGTCTTTCATCAGTCCCATGGGACGCCCATGCCTGCTATGGGACAGGGAGATCTGGGTGATGGGGATCCCCTACCCTCCATAAATGCTGACCTCGTGAAGGAACATCTTGAGAAGCTGGATACCTTCAAGTCAGCCGGCCCTGACAATCTGCACCCCAGGGTACTCAAGGAGCTGGCGAGCATCATAGCCCAGCCCCTGGCACGGATCTTTGAAAACTCCTGGCGCTCTGGTGTAGTGCCCGAAGACTGGAAGAAGGCCAATGTGGTGCCGATGTTTAAGAAAGGGAGGAGAGTGGATCCGGCTAACTACAGGCCCATTAGCCTGACTTCTATCCTGGGGAATATCCTAGAAAAGTTTATTAAGGAGGCCATCCTTGATGGACTGGCCCAGGCTAACATCCTAAGGGATAGCCAGCATGGGTTTGTTGGGGGTAGGTCTTGTTTGACCGTTCTCATTTCCTTCTATGACCAGGTGACCTATCACCTGGACAAGGGAGAAGAGATTGATGTCATATATCTTGACTTCAAAAAAGCCTTCGATCTGGTATCCCATGATCACCTCTTGGCCAAACTGGCCAGTTGTGGCCTTGGCTCCATCACGATCTGCTGGCTGGGAAATTGGCTCCGTGGTCGGACCCAGAGGGTTGTAATTGATGGCAGTCACTCATCGTGGTGCCCTGTGACCAGTGGGGTCCCTCAAGGCTCTGTCCTTGGTCCCTCAAGGCTCTGTCCTTGGTCCCATATTGTTCAACATCTTCATTAATGGTGTGGACATTGGGGTCAGGAGTGGACTGGCCAAGTTCACCGATGACACCAAACATTGGGGCAAAGCATCCATGCCAGAAGATAGGCGGGTGATCCAGGCTGACCTGGACAAGCTCAGCAAATGGGCAGATGAGAACCTCATGGTGTTTAACACTGAAAAATGCAAGGTTCTCCACCTTGGGAGGAAAAACCTGCAGCATCCTTATAGGCTCGGCAGTGCTACATTGGATAGCACTACAGAAGAAAGAGACTTGGGGGTCATCATTGACCACAAGATGAACATGAGCCTGCAATGCGATGCTGCAGCTAATAAAGCGACCAAAACGCTGGTGTGCATCCATAGATGCTTCTCAAGCAAATCCCGGAACGTCATTCTCCCCTTGTACTCGGCCTTGGTGAGGCCGCAGCTGGAGTACTGCATCCAGTTTTGGGCTCCACAATTCAAAAAGGATGTGGAGAAGCTTGAGAGAGTCCAGAGGAGAGCCACGCGCATGATCAGAGGTCAGGAAAACAGATCTTACGATGATAGGCTGAGAGACATGGGACTCTTTAGCCTGGAAAAGCGCATGCTCAGGGGTGATCTGATGGCCACCTATAAGTTTATCAGGGGTGACCACCAGGATCTGGGGGAACATTTGTTCACCAGAGCACCCCAAGGGATGACTAGGTCGAACGGTCACAAACTCCTGCAAGACCGCGTCAGGCTGGACATAAGGAAGAATTTCTTTACTGTCCGAGTCCCCAAGGTCTGGAACAGTCTGCCAGCGGAGGTGGTTCAAGCACCTACATTGAACACCTTCAAGAGTAAATTGGATGCTTATCTTGCTGGGATCCTATGACCCCAGCTGACTTCCTGCCCTTTGGGCAGGGGGCTGGACCCGATGATCTCTCAAGGTCCCTTCCAGCCATGATGTCTATGAAATCTATGAAATACTACAAAATAAACGTATGCATAGGTTGCGCCTTCAAGTTCTCAAGGCTGTTAATGTAGAACACTAATTGCTTGTTCCATCTCTTTGTACCAACTGACTTGTAAATTTTAAGTTATCATCACAGGAAAAAAGCTATAAACAAACTTTTTTGTTTGTAGTAAAAGCTAATATTCTCTAATGCAAGATACTAGGACTGGCTCTTTAGTGCTAAATGAGGGCTAAAATTCAGATCTAATGCATATTACTTTATTGTTAAATCCTGAATTATGAAGAATTGCTCACTTACTCCTTAGCATTTATATACATGTGCATTAACGTCTGGGTGGTGGTGGTTGGAGACTTCTTTCTTCAGGGGATGGAGGGTTCCATCTGATGACCTGACCTTGGGATCTTGGGAAGTCTGCTACTTGTCCAGAGCCCAGATCCAAGTTGTCACGGAGGTATTACCAAGACTCATCATCCATGTGATACTGCCAAGGCAGACTCTGAGCAGATCAAAAGTGACTATAGGGCTCTGGCTGCAAGGGTAAGAGGTATGGGTACTATGTGGGATATGGGGGCTCCTTCCAGTCAAGGAAAAAAGCCTGGGCAGGAGCAGGTGCATCCTACAAATCAATGCCTGGCTGTGCAGGTGGTGTCGCCAGCAGGGCTTTGGCTTCTTTGACCATGGGAAGATGCTCCAAGAAGGATTGCTGGGAAGAGACGGGATCCACCTGACAGAGAAAGAAGAGCATCTACACAGTCAGACTTGCTGTCCTAGTGAGAAGGGCTTTAAATTAGGTTCACCGGGGGAAGGAATCCAAAGCCCCAAGGTACATGGGGAAGTGGGAGATCTGGAGGAAGAGCAAGCAGGAGGGGGCAACAGGGGAAGTGCTCTCATATTTCCTGAGAAATCAAGGCAATTGACTAGTTACTTTAGGTGCCTGTACACAAGACATGAAGGAAGAGTTGAAAGTCCTCATACAGTCACAGAACTATGACGTGATTGGAATGAGAGACTTAGTGGGACAGCTTGCATGACTTGAGCTCTGTCATGGGTGGGTATGAACTGTTCAGAAGGGCTAGGCATGGGAGAAAAGGAGGAAGAGTTGTACTTTATGTAAAAGAGCCATATGATTGTTCAGAGCTCCAGTAGAAAGCCAGAGATAGGTCTGTTGACAGTCTCTGGGTTAGGGTCAGAGGAGAGAGCAGCAAGGGTGACTGTAACAGGGGATCCTAGCCCCGTTACCAGAAGGCACGCCCGCCCCTTTAAGGCCAGAACTTTCTGAGCATGGCGTGCTGGAAAAGAAGGGGTTAAATGCTGACCAGAAGGGGCAGGACTATAAAAACCCTGGGCAGAGCAGCAGTTAGGGGAAAGCTGCTGAAGGGGAAGGAGTGCCTCAGAGAGCTCCATGGATGAGCGGTCCAAAGGCAGGAAAAGAGAAGCCACGGAGAGACAGCAACCGCATCACAGCAAGGATGCGAGCTGACGTGGGGAGCCAAAGCACAGACCCTGTGAATGTAAGCAGACATGCTGCTTTTCTTTATCACACTAGCTGGGGGCCATGGATGGGACTGTTTGGGGTTTTTTGATTAATGAATAACACCAGTGGCTTGGGTGAGGTGAATGCCTCATTTTGGGGACCCACTACAAAGTGAGGACCCTGGTGGCAGCAAGGGTGTGGTTGGGGGGGGCAGACCCTGGCACCAGCAAGGGTGCAATCTTAAAGGCCAGGGAGGTCTGGCACACCTGGAGTGCAGTTTTGTTTTTTTGCACTGAGAGGGTACAGGTTTGGGGTAGTCCCCCAGTTTTGAACTTGCAACCCCCTGGCTGTGGGGGCCAGTGCCCATACCTCTGGGCCAGGCTCCAGATTGGAGCAGAAAAGGGGGCCTCAAGCCTGAAGACACCAGAAAAGGCTAAAGCCTCGGAGTCAAACCTTGTTTAGTTGGTTTTGACAGGGAGGCCTAGCTAGAGAAAAATGGGTCAGGCCTGCGTAGGTGAAAGGCCACAACATGCATAATACAATAGGCAGTCTTCCACTTGCGAGAACATCATCATAATAATTTCCATCAAGATGTGGCAGGCGAGTATAGGGCGGGACATAAGAACTCCCAATAAGGCTCCAAGGGCGCCCCACAAAGTGTGGATTACCAGGGAAGATAGCACTGGGGAGGGTGACCTGTTACAGTGACATTATGGTGGTGGTATGTTATAGACCACCAGACCAGAAGGAAGTGGTGGATGAGGCTTTCTTCAAAAAGCTACTGGAAGTTTCCCCATCACAGGCCCCGGTTCTCATAGGGGACTTCAATCACCCTGACATCTGCTAGAGGGCAACACAGCAGTGCGCAGGCAATCCAGGAAGCCTTTGGTGAATGCCAGGGGACAACTTCCTGATGCAAGTGCTGTAGCAGCCAACTAGAAGTCATGCTCTTATTGAGCTGCTGCTCGCAAACAGGGAAGAATTGGTGGGGAACGTACTGGTATATGGCAATATGGGCAGCAGCAACCATGAGATGATTGAGTTTAGGATCCTGAGGAAAGGAAGGATGGAGAGCAGCAGAGTAAGGACCTTGGACTTCACAAAAGCAGACTTTGACTCAGGGGAACTGATGGGCAGGATCCCCTGGGAAGCCAGTCTGAGGGGTATAGGAGTCCAGGAGAGCTGGCTGTACTGTAAAGAAGCCTTACTGAGAGTGCAGGAACAAATCATCCCAATGTGCAGGAAACTAGCAAGTATGCCAAGAGACCAGTTTGGCTTAGCAAAACTAAAAACAAAATCATAAAAAGGAAGCTTATAAGTGGAAACTTGGACAAACAACTAGGGAGGAGTATAAGAATATTGCTTGGGCATGCAGGGATGAAGTTAGGAAGGTTAAAATGCAATTGGAGCTGCAAGGTAACTAGGGTTTCTATAAGTATGTCAGTGTAAGCAAGTCGTATTCTCTCACCTTGGAACTGTGCCAAGCTACTCAGACTGCATGGTATCCCCTTACACTTGTCTGCCATACTTTGATGGGATTTATGTCCAAGAGGATGGATATTCTAGCTTGCACTTCCATCTGATCTCATCGCAGATGTTCCGCAGGGCTCCAACCTCCCCTATATCCTCCCCCTTTCCTCTCAGGTAGGTGAGCAGAGACGGTCTCTCTTAGGTAAAATAATTGATCTCTCTCCTCAGGGCTTATCCCATTCTATGCAGCTCCTAAGGGTCTGGCATGCTGAGCTCTTCCTCCAGGTTCCTCCTCCTCCATGCTGCCTCCAGTCAGGTTTCCTCCTGGGCATGCTGAATGCCGAACTTACTTCAACATTCTCTCTTTAAAACTGCCTGCCACCTGCCCTCCGGGAGAATCAGGACTGGTTCCTCAAAGCATGGATTCCCATGCTTCCAAGATTGCCAGCAGCTGTGCTCCCCCGGCTGCCTGAGCCACGCTGAACATCCGGACCCAGGTGGGTGAGTTCCCCTGCTTGCCAGGCTGTTTCTGTGGGAGAACAGCAGGGGCTGGGACCCTGCCCCTGCCACAGTCGATAACAAGAGGAAGATCAGGGAAAGTGAGTTCTTTACTGAATGGCGGAGGAAACCTTGTGACAGAGGATGCACAAAGAGCTGAAGTACTCAATGCCTTTTTCACCTCAGTCTTCACAGGCAAGGTCAGGTCCCAGACTACTGCACCTGACAGCACAGTTTGAGGAGGAGGTGAGCAACCAACAGTGGTGAAAGAACAGGTTATAGATTATTTAGAAAAGTTGGACATATACATGCCCAAGGGTGCTGAGGGAGTTGGATGATGTTATTACAGAGCTGCTGGCCATCACGTTTAAGAAACCATGGTGATTAGGACAGGTCCTGGGTGACTGGAAAAGGGTAAACATAGTGCTCATATTTAAGAAAGGGGGAAAAAGGAGGATCCAGAGAACTACAGACCAGTCAGCCTTACCCTAGTCCCTGGAAAAAAACATGGAGTCCATTTCCAAGCACTTGAAGGAGAAGAAGGTGATTAGAAATGCTAAACATGGACTCCAAGTCATGACTGGCCAACCCAATTTGCTTTCTATGACAAGGTGACTGGCTCTGTGGATGTAGGGAGACCAGTGGATGTGGCATACCTTGATGCTGGCAAGGCTTTTGATATGGTTTCCCACAACATTCTTGTGGGCAAGTTAAGGAAGTACAGGCTGACAACACTCCTACCAGTACAGCCCAGTATGCTAATATTGCCAGGTGGCAAACAGCCATCTTGGCAACAAGGGCACACTGGTGACTTATATGCAGCTTGCTCTTCACTGTAACCTTTAAGTCTTTTTCTGCAGAGCTGCTACTTAGCCAGTTGGTCCCAAGCCAGTCGCGGTACATAGCTTCCATCCTAGGTGTAGGAATTTGCACTTGTCCTTGTTGAACTTCATGAGATTTTCTTTGGCCCAATCTTCCAATGTACCTAGGTCTCCAAATCCTAGCTCTACCCTCCAGCATATCTATTACTCCTCTCAGCTTAGTGTTATCTGCAAACTTGCTGAAGATGCATTCCATCCCATCTTCCAGACCCAAATTATTGATGAAGATATTGAACAAAACTAGCCGCAGGACTAATCCCTGGGACACTCCACTTGATTACAGTTGCCAACTAGACAGCAAGCCATTGGTTACTACCCTTTGAGCCTGACAATCCAGCCAGTTTTGTATCCACCTTACAGTTCACCCATCCAGCCCATACTTCCTTAGCTTGTTTGTGAGATTCATTCAACCTATATTTCTTTAGCTTACTTGCTTTACTTTTTGTTTTATTTCTTATGATTTTCTGGTTTCTGACTGGGAATGCCAGTCGAATTAGGAAATTAATTGCTTTTATTTAAACCGTTACTTTATAAAAGGCACTTTCCCCAAATTTGGAGAACTCTACTTGACATGACACAGTAGACTTATATAAATTAAAATAAAAACCATATATTTTACTTCATCTTCCTGAATAAACTTAGAAAAATACCTGCCTGAGGGTGTAGGCATTGATTTGACCAATTGCTTGCTTGCAGCAGTGAAGGCTGGCAGATTTTGTCACCATTCTTAGAAAATATATATATTTCCTATATATAATAAAGGATGTACTTAGGAGTTTAAGTACTTACCAGATATTTTAATTGTTTCCCATATCACCTCATAATACTATCTTCCACTCAAGACATTTTAATGCCTGAGCACAGTGACTTCTGACTCTTATTTACAAGTTAGAAATAAACCAGAAGTCTATTTATACAATTTGACAGCCTGCCATTATATTTTGAACCAGAAAAAGATTATATTTGGCAGGATGACTTGAGGAATCAGCTTCTCCTTGATAAACATGTCTTGCCTGTTACTTCAGAAAATCCTCCTGGAAAGAATGAGGTACTTTAAGTTCATCAAGAGTTGGCCTAATTGTATTATGGCCATGATAATTTAATTATTCATCTCCTGATCTGGTAATACAGTGAGTACATAGGGGTTTGGGGTTTTTTTGTTGTTGCTGATTTCATATACTTTAAGAATAAATGAACCAATAGAGATGAAATAAAAAACAGATTTCATATAAAGTTTTACCAAACCATTCCTAAAACTTTGTCTAATGTACACTTCTGAAATGTACATAAAACAAGAACTTGCTAGGGAGCTTTGCTTCTTCAGCTCTGTGACATCCTGGGGGTTGGGGGAGGCACAAGGCATCCTGGAATGCAGGGGGGCTTGGAGCTAACTTGGGTCAGGATGGGATCTAGGATAGAAGTTGATAGACCAGTTTAACCTAAATCAGTTGAGTCTGATGCTATATCATTCCAGGTCTGTCTTAGACTGGGATCAGCCATTTTGAAACCAGTTTCTGTGCACTGAACTTCTGTTTTGTTACAGATTTAAACCAGTTGTACTGCTTTATGTGTAATTTCTGTCCCTAGCTTAAGTGTTCAGCGATGTTCTATACCGAGTCACAAAGAAGATTGTTTACTTAGATGACCAGGAAAAATACGAGTTTAGTACCAGAGATAAATCTTGTAAATGAACTATGAACTCAGACCAAAAATAACATTTCTAGTATGCTCTCTTTTTATACAGAAGCACTAGAATTTCTTTAGAGTTCCTAAAGTCTTTCAGTTTAAATATATAACCTGTAAGAAATGAAATGTGATCAAGTTATTTTAGTGGTATTACTATCTAACCTTATGATTGCTTTCTGCAATACATTTTATTCAGGCATCTATAAGACTTTCCTCTTCTTAAAAAAAATAAATAAATCTGGCAACAGAAGTTGTGCAACACACGCATGCACCAGCACAAATGGAGGCTGAGCTGTCCACTGGCCAGACCTCTGTGATGCCCAACTTTGCCCCTGCTGCTCCAGCACACAACCAAGACACAAGGTAAGATTACTGGGGCCTGTAGAAGTGGATATGCCTAATGTGTCTTTGAAGAACCATGGCTTAAATGTTCCCTTCTCATAGAAGGCCCCCATATAAAATATATTTTAATTATTATTAGAATCAATATCTCATAAAGAATGACTGACTTAAACTTTTAGAATTCCAATCCAGGACCAAAATCTCTTCAGACTGTAGGATTTTTGAAATGCATAGTTCTATAGCTGTATACTTTAAAAGCCATAGTGACATTTGCTACCAGGAGCATATGCCAAACTTCCAGTGGGAAGCTGGCACTTGTTTCTCCCCCCCCCCCCCCGCCCCCCCAGGTTGTAAACAATCAATCAGACATTTATACAATTCTGTTATCTCAGGAACAAGGTGGTGTACCTTTTTAAAATTCAGGTTCTTGTATTGTTATTAACAGACATTACAATAACAAGGCACCACAGCTTGTTCTTAGCTTAATTTAGTTGTGATGTCCATAACACCCTTACCTGCACAAAATGACTGCCTCACTGGGTGCCCTCAGCCTTACGGGCTAGATGTGTGGGTCCAAACTGCCCCTTTTCCATGCCCCAAGTCTCACAGATGGCATTTACACCTTGTCTCTCTGCACCCCCTGGTGCTGGGCTCTCTGCAGCCCTGTTGCTGTGCTCCTGGCACTGGTCTGCTCACCCCCCCATCACTGCGCCTTCTCTGGCACTGGGGTTCCCACACTGTAGTGGGCCCCTGATAAGGCCTCCTCCTTCCCCAATAGCCTCATTCTGATCCACCAGTTTTACAGCAACTATAAAATGAGAGCCCCTGGGCTATCACGTAACATAAACAGTTCAGGGTGTGCACACTTTAAAAAGTCAAGCTTCCCCCCAGCACTAAGTGCCTTGTAGGCCAGGGTACCTGTTGAGCTCCTGGAGCCCCATTAGCCCTGTATGCAGCATATCAGGCAGCCATTGCATTCCTGGGTGATTCTTCCCTGGAGGCTCCTTTCCCTGGCTACTGCCAGAGAACAAACTCCTGCTGGTCTCAGCCCTGGGGTTTGTGCCCAGGGCCCTGCCTTCTTCTGGTCAGCTGCCTGGGTGCAGGTGCAGGCTAATTTACTTGTTAGCCTGTGGTCACAGTAACCTGCACCTGTGGGCTTGCCTCTGGCTCTTAGGGCCCTGTCCCTAAGCAGTTTCTGCTCTTAAAGGAACAGGCACCTTAGTGCCCTGCAACATATGAAAAAGGCTTCTTGAGCCAGCTAGTCCAGCTCCTGCCACTGCTTTTTAAAACTATGTTCTTTGTCTGGACTAGTTTAAAATAGCCCAGGGATAAGGCTTCCCCCTACTTTCTTTAAAGGACCAAGGGCCCACAAAAAGGATGAACTCAAGATCTAACTTAAACATAAAGCCAGACTGAACTCTTTTCATGCAGCTGTGTTCTCTCTAGTTTGTAACGCAGATGAAGCTGTTCCAAGGCTGCTTGCTACGCTGGACTTGACGTTCTTCAGAATTTTCAGTAAAGTCCAACTAAAATGATTTTTCCTTCAACATTTCTATGGAACAACTGCCTAAACAGAATTGGACAAAGCTGTATTTTAAAGTGGGAAAGCTTTCTGCATTAAAGTTTCAAGAAGCTCCAGCTAACAGGAATTTCTTATGATTGAAGTCCACTCAGGGGCAATTTTAAAATATTTCCCAAACTTACTAAAAATTATTCAATACAGATCATTTAATGCATATTTTTTTCACTGGTCACAAGAAGCCATCTCTTTCTCCCCAAACTCTTTAGTGATGTTTCTTCTAGTGGACAGAAATTTAAATTATATTGGCATAGTAGTGCAACGAATGGGGCATGGCCAAGGCAGAAACCCCAGACACCAACTAGGGGTGAAGAAGCACAAAAATAACTATTGCCACCAGCCAAACACCGCTGCTGCTCTGTCTGCTGTCACTGCTCGGAGCACAAAGCTGCGATGCTGGTAGGACAAACATCAAAATTTACATTAGAAGTTCAGGCGCATTAAATGTATATCCCTTCATTTCCTTCCCTTTACTAACCCCCATTTATTAGTATTTGCAGTTTAAATTTTGTCCATAAAATGTGTTATGTTAGTATTTGGTACGTTAAGATTTCTTATCATTTCCTATTTTTGATATGCAACAAACTTCTGCCTTGAATTGTCTTTGGCAGTATTTTGCAATAGCAAATTTGATTTGCAAATAGAGTGAGAATTTTTTTGTGGATAAACAAAAACAATAAATATGTTAATGTTATCTCATTTAAAATATGTCCCTGTAGATTGTTCTCACAGAGATGTTAGCGTCTATACATTACTCTTCTAGGCATCCACTTCCCAGATAATGCAGGTTCATTTTTTATGCATAAAGTAGTCTCTTAAAGATTTTGTTAATGTTAACAGTGGGTGTATCTAAATGTTCATTAATGTGCCATAATTATGGGACGTTAAGTTTAGTACCTGTCATTACATAATACTTGGCACTACTGAACATTAGCGCAAAGTCTTTTTGTGGCATTAATGCACAGTAGACTAAGCCTACTGCACATCAGCACATTCGCACAGGTTTTGTCCATCATGCTAATACACAGTAGAATTAGTCTTTTGCACTCAAAGCATCTCCTGTTGGTGCGTTCAGCGTAAAACTGTTTTTCATAGATGCCAAGAATTTTTATGGTTAACCCATATAGACGTATGGAGTTCAGTATGCTTGCCAAGCAAGTCAAGGAAGGAAAAAATACTACCAGATGAACTGGTTGGTTGCCTGAACCTTGGGCAGACATCCTAAGAGCAGTCAGCACATCTATTGATTATCAGTTGATTTCCACTTAAAATCCTTGATTAAACATGACAGTTCTAAGCCATGCTAACTGTTCATTCTGGCATGAAAATATATATAGGTCACAACCATGCCTATACATCAAATATTAGTGTTTGAACAATGTCTATATACTAAACTGATAACTTTTTATTTTGTTTAAAAAGAAATCTTTTAACAACTGGGCAGGCAGCACACTATGCAATGACCCTCACTGGCCTGATTCATCTGGGTTATACAGATGCTTTCCAGTACTTCCTTACAAGATGGCCATAGTAGTCACTATAGTCAGGCTTGCTTGTAGGGGTGGGATCTCATGGTTCTATAATCTTTTTAAACAACATGTCCATTACCCCAAATGTATCCATAAGCTTAGTGTTTTTCCACAAGATTCCCTGTCTGTGGCCAGGACTGTAACCACCTTCTTGCCATAGAAAAATCAGATCATTTTAGAGAAAAAGGAGACACTTCCTGTCATACCCATATAAAACATTAATGTGGAATATTTTATTGGACCAACAGTACATTTGTGCCTGAAAGCTTATCCAACATCTCTGCCAAATATACAGTCATTGCAATAAACAATATCACAAAAAACCTTGCGTCTCACAGGACTATTACAAATTAAAAACCACTCCAACTCTACTACTAGTGTGGAAGACAGTTACCACCTACTAAGTTTTAACTATACAATTTTGTACTCTGCATAGGACTGTCATAGAAATCATAGGCAAGTAGATGACCATGTGAGGTCCCCAGTCCAGCCTCCTGTTCAAGGCAAGATCATCCCTGACTACACCATTCCAGCCACGTATCTGTCAAACCTGCTTTGAAAGCTTCCAAGGATGGAGATTACACAACTTTTCTAGGTAACCTGTTCCAATGTTTGAGCACCTTCACAGTCAGAAAGTGCCTTCTAATCTCCAACCTAAATTTCCCCTGCTCTAGCTTGAAGCCATTGCTCCTAGTCCTGGCCCCTACATTCACAGAGAAAAGCCCATCTCCTCCATAATCTCATCTCTATAATCGCCCTCCAGGTGTGAGGGGATGGGGGTGTGCCACTTACCGTGGGACCCCGATCCCCGGATGTCCCCTGGAGAGGAGGAGTACGCGTTGGACCGTCCCGCTTCGCCGCTCTCGCCTGCCATGACTTGATGGAAATATGGGGTTCACCCTTGCCGGGAAGCTGGCGGTCCACGTGGGTACAGTACCTCCAAGGTCCAGGGGTCCTGAGGGCTCCTCCTCCCCTACACCCTCGCCCGGTCCTCCGGGTGGGGAGCCTCCGTTGGGGCTCCCTTGTCTTCGTCTTAGCTCCGCAGTGGGGGGGGTACCCCACACCGCTGGGCCCTCCCCAGGAGTCCTATCAGCACCTAGTCTCCCTGGTGCTGATCGCTCCACTCGTCCTGAGGCGTCTCTAACTCAGGGTCTCACTCTCTCGACCCGGGGGAACTACAACTCTGCCCCCCTTCCTGCGGGTCTTCCCCGTGGCCAAGCGGCCCGCAGCCGCCGGAGGAGGGTCCCTCCGACCCAGCCTCCCTTCCCGGCTTCCTCCGGTGCAATGGACACCGGTCCCTTTTGTACCTCCGTCCGTTCGGGGCCTGCTGCGCCCCCTGGCTCTGCCGCCTCCGGCCTTGCAGGCTGGTGCTGCGCCGCTCCTGGCTTCGCGGCGGTCGGCCTCACTGCCACCGGTCCTTGCCGCCCGGCTCCCGGCTTTACCGTACCCGGCCCAGCCGCCTCTGGACCTCCGGCTCCCGGCTTCGCCGCCACCGGCTCCCCGGCACTTGGCCTCGCCGCTGCCGGCTCCCGCCGCGTGGCACGCGGCGCGGCTGTACCTGCCTCCGCCGCTCCCGGCCCCGCCGCTCCCGGCCTCGCCGCTCCCGGCTCCGCAGCTCCCGGGGCAGGCTCCCGCCGGAGCCTCCGTCCTCCTCTGCTCAGGGTAGGCAGTTCCTTTTTATCTCCCCGCGCCGGTCCCGCGTCGGCGTGGTTCCAGTTCCGGGAAACCTTAAGTTCCCCACCCGGCTTCCGGGCCCGGACCCGGAAGCGGGGCGGAACTCCGGGATTCCCCGCTCGGGCCGGGCCCCTCAGGGTCCCGGCCCCCTCACACCAGGAATTTGAAGAATGTGATCAAATCCCCCCCCCACACACACAATCTTTTCTGCAGGCTAAATAACTAGCTGTTTTAGCCTATCCTCTTTAAGTGCTGATCATTTTTGCTGCCCTGCTCTGGACTCTTTTCAATCTGTCCATATTCTTATATTCTTTTTGAAGTGTGGGCCCCACAGCTGGACAGTACTCCAGATGAGGCCTCACTAGTACTGAAAAGAGCAGAAGAATCACTTCTCTTGATTTGCAAGTGACATTCCTGTTAATACAACACAGTTTGCTGTTGCCCGTTTTTGCAAGAAGAGAACACTGGCTCATATTCAACAGTCCACCATAAGCCCCAGGTCCTTCTCTATACTACTTGTAGCCTCACCAGATATTCCCCAGTCCATATGTGTGCATGTGGTTTTCCACCACAAATGCAGGACTTTGCACTTGTTCTTGTTGTCACACAAGCAAAAGTGGAAATACATGATCATTGTTATTTTTTCAGTATTATTTTTTCTGTGGACAATATCACCTGTAACTGTGGAATAGGGATTTTTCTGTTGTTTGATCCAGTGCTTAAGAAATCTTTCCCAGTACAGTGTGGGCACCCTTACCCTAGCCATAATTCTACCACAGACTGAAACATGTAGACATTTCCTTAAGAGATATTTTACACGAGTCCTATTAATTGGCAGTGTCCTGTGGAAGCATCTATTTTCAGACTCAATCAGAAATAGAGTGAGTGTCCAAGTGTAAATTTGGTGGGGGCGGGGCAGAATAAGGAAAAAAAGAATTAACTAGGGGGAAAAAAAATTATTTTGCTGGTTGTATATTTCAGAGGTTTTGTACTTTGTTACGAGTCAGTTCTTTGAAATAGTGTTGAAGTCCCTGGCAGTGGACACAATTGTCTGCTTCCTTCTAGGATGCTTTTCCCTTATAGTCACAACTGCTGGATTATTACTTCTGAACAATTCCTGACCAAACTTTTCAAAAAGCATCTTTGTTACAGCAGACAAGAATATGCTTAACTAGCTGGTGATTAGTTTGTGTTCCTTTCCCTTCTCATGTCCTTGTGACAAGGTATTTAGCAAAATTCACAGATTTTTGTTGGAATCTGGCAGGCCACGCTGTGTGGACTTCTTCCAAGACCTTAAACTTGCAACCTCTGGGCTGTCAGCCATGCACCTCAGCACCCGCACCACCCAAGACTCCCATTAGTTTGTGCAATTATGATGACTATGATGATATCACTTGAAAAATCAGTTCACCAGTCAGGACTCTATTGTGATAGGCACTGTGCAGATAAGTAAAGAAAATGGTTCCTGCTCTGTAGAGCTTACAGCTGGGTGCCAGAAAAGAAATATTAAGTGTACAAGACAGACAACTAGTGCATGCATGGGATGGTGGATAGAGCATCACTTAAGACAATTACTAGATTTTTAGAAAGATAAAATAAAAGCCCAGCTCACTGTTCCTTAGACAGTGTGGTAGTGATCATAGCAAAGGTGAAGTTAAAGGAGGAATTTAAGGTCGCAGCTTCAGGAACTTTACTAAAAGATATCCCTGCTCATGTGGAGAGGCACAGGCAAAAAACAAGAGAGATTTGAGGGGAAAATGGTCTTGATCACAAGCAAGTGATTGAGACCAGCACTGCTGATTGGGTAAAGATGGGAGTAAAAGGCATGAGTTAGTAGATCTGATTCATAAGTTGGGACTAAACAAAGAGAGGAAACTTTGTGTTTGATATGGCGGTAGAAGGGGCAGACCCACTGAAGGGAATTTCATCAGAATGATGATGATACTATGGGAGTAGGATTTGGGGTGGAGGCACCATGTATCTGGGATCAAGACGAAAGAGAAGCAGATTATACTAGTCAGGACCAGGATGCTTCAGGACTGAAACAAGAGCCTTTTCATTCTGATCAGACTGGAAAAAAATCAAATAGAAACATTACACAGGTAGAAGGAATAAGACTGGGACCAGCCGGAATACTTGGGTCTAAAGCAGTGGTCACCAACCACTGCCACGCCAAGGATTTCGGAGGCTCTTGGAGTCCACCAGAGGCTGGAGTGGGAGGCTGAGTACCCATGTGCATGCACCCCAGTTCAGCACCTCAGTCCATGAGGGAGGGAAGGGGCAGGAGCTAGATCTACGCCCCCATGGTAAGGGACAGTGCTGCAGGGGTAAGTTGAGTGGGGCCCTGGCTGGGTGGGACATACCTGGTGGGGAGGTGCACCCCAAAATATTTTTTCTCCCTCTGCCTCAACTTTCCCCCCCTTCTTTTCCCACAGACTTACCTGCTGGGTGGGAGGAGTGGGGGATGGCAGCGGTGCATGGTAGATCTTGGGTTGCTTTTAAATACCAAAGGTGATTTACTTAAAAAGGTTGGAGACCACTGATCTAAAGAGATGGATGAGTTGAAGAACCTTGTTCTCCTACTTCTCAGGTGAGGGCTCTGTATTATAAGAAAAGTCTTTATCCCCAATTTTCTTTCTGGCTAAGACTCTTCTGAGGTGGGAGGGACACATGTTAACAGGTGATCTTCTGTTCTCAGAGCTCATGAGACCTAACATCTGGGTAGACCCAGGAGTTTGGGACCCAGTGGTTAGACAGGCATCTAAATTTGAGAATCCTACACTGGGGTCTCAGTGGGTGCATCTACACATTCATTAATGCACAGTAGTTACTGCACATTTGGTTTAGTACTTGCTTAATGAAGTACTAACTAAATGTGCAATAACTACAGCTACTGTGTAGTAGTGCCGACACATGTTTTTTTAGTGATGTTTACTGCACAGTAGCCTAATACTACTGCGCAATAGTGTATTAGCTCAGTTTTTGCCCAGCATGCTACTATGCAGTTATTAGGCTACTGCACATTAAGCATCTTGTGTAGACACTCGCAGCTTCATCCAGAGCTAAGACTAGCTCATTATCTGTAGACTTGCCCAGCAACAGAAACTTAGTTGCATAGGAAACTTATGTGACAGCTGAACAGTGATAAGCAGTGCCTTAAAAAGTGCATTTTGCTGCCTAATGTAGAATATAATGATAAAGTAACATATTAGACACCTCATGAAACTCTGAGGACCTTGGTAAAAATGAAAATGCATGTCTTTCAGTATCTTCTCACTGGTATGTTTTTTATGACCATTTTACTTTGGTCATATTTTGGCTTCATCTGCTCTTTTCTCGGGCATGCTATTTGTTCTAGTAAATTCTGTTAAAAAGGGTTACAAGTGATTTTTAAGAAACTCCTCTTTGTTCCAGGAGACATATTATACATGGTAATAGTGGAGCACTGGGTTATGAATTCTTTGTTTCTGGCATTTTTCAAGGTTTTATGACATTCAGACAAGAATTATGCTGTAAGTCAGGAAGAGGTTAACTATTTATAACCTTTTGTGTTGTTTTAAAAATAATGAGAGTGTGGGTATGACTAGGATTAACATGTCACTAGTAATGTCAATCTGAAGAACATTTTTCTACCTCCCTCCTGACCAAATGAATCAGAAAACAAAACAAAACAAAACAGAGATGCATATCTCAGGAAAATTTCAGCAAAGTAACTGGAAAATAATTGACTAGCTCTCCTATCTGTCTATGGAAACTATCAAGCTTTTTAGTCTGCTTTAGCTCTCATTGCAATCAATCTCTAAGAAAGTTTTCAAATAAAATCAATTCTATGCACATTTTACTATAAGATTTTTTTTTAAAAAACACTTGTCTGGATTCACAATCCTGAATGTCTGGCTACTTCTCAATCCTTTAGTGTTCTCACTTTCACAATACTCCTGTGAGATAGATAGAAAGTACTTTTGTACCCATTTTATATGCAGAGATGTGAAATTTAGGGAGACTAAGACCTAAAGCTGTATGATGAGCATTGCAATAGATTCATAGATTGTAAGGCAGAAGGGACCTTGGAAGATCATCAGGTCCAGCCTCCTGCACCAAGCAGAAAAGACAACTAGGTTCAGGTGACTCCAGCAAGATGCCCATCTCCTCTTGAAGATTTCCAGGGTAGGCAATTGTACCACCTCTGGAGGGAGCTTATTCCACAATCTGGACACCCTAGTTGGAAGTAATTTTTCCTAATGCTGAGCCTGAAATTGTTTCCAGGAGTTTGTGACCATTACTCCTAGTTTTCCCCAAGGGTGCCCTGGTGAACAGTTGTTTACCGAGCCCTTGATGTAAGCCTCTCTGTAGTGATAAGCTGCTACTAAGTCCCCTCTCAGCCTTCTCTTTTTCAGGCTGAAGAGTCCCAGATCCCTCAGCCTTTCCTCATATGGCTTGCCACACAAGTCTCTCATCATATGGGTGGCCCTTCTCTGGACTCTCTTAAGCTTGTCCATGTCCTTGTTAAGGTGTGGCGCCCAGCACTGGACACAATACTCCAGCTGCAGTCTCACCAATGCTGGGTAGAGCAGGAGAATCACTTCTTTGGTTTTTGCTGGGGATGCATTGATTGATGCATACCAGAGTATTGTTGGTCCTGCTAACTATAGCATCACACCGCTTATGTTCATACTGTGGTCAATTATTACCCACAGGTCCCTTTCATTTGTAGTGCTAGTCAGGTTGGCATTGCCAAGCCTGTAGGTGTGCAGGGGATTGTTGATCCCTAAATGCAGTACTTTACATTACAATGCCTACCTTTCATGCATCTGGCCCCAAAGGAATATCCACAGTGTTGATTTAGGTATCTAGGCTTCCTATACAATATTTGAGGAGAGTGAGGAGATTCACAAACTGCATTCATAACATCCGGTATGCTGAGCTGAAAGGTGTCCAAGCAACTTTACAGGAAATGCTTGAAGGCCAAATACCTTCCTCTACTAGGATTCATAGCCATGAATTCTTCCCTGGGGTTGGTTGTCTAAGGCCACTGCTTACAAAAATGGAGCTAGATTCTTTCCTTTCATAATAGTACTGGAGAGAGACTTCTTCCCCTCCCACACACATGTATTTTTATATGCACACTAGCCTAACACTGGGTACGGTAATTGATAAGGGAAGCTTTATCAGTTTCAAACATTTCATAATTCCCAATGTATATTATTTATTCTATACTACTTCTTACATTATTTGTAATATGTTACTTTTCTATTTCAAATTGCTACATTGACTTCATGATTGGTTTATAGTTTTTTCCATTTAATAAAGTCAGCTTAAAGAAATCTCAGTTTCCATTTATATTTTTCTTTGTTTTCCTTTACAATTTATTTTGCTCACAATTTTTTTTCAGCTAAGGTAGAGAAGGCCTTTTGTAGCTCCAAGTATATACATCATTTTTTAGGACTGTCCTTCAGTTACCCATTTGCATATAACCAAGTCATAACCACTAGTCTCAGGTAAGCACATTCTAATTTGAGGTCCAAATTAGAGTTCGTAAAATTTCTAACTCCAAAATCTAATCATGTCTTACTATTGGTTGCATAAAGCAACCAGTAGTAAACCAGTATATTTCCCATAGTGAAGCTCACCATAACAATGCATTTTTCCTTTTTTTTCTTCATATTATGTGCAGGGTGTTAAGGATTAAGCCATTCTGCTCTCTAATGCCTTGAAAGTTTAACAACTACCCTTTCTAGGTGTGACAGGGGGCAAACTCCCATGCCCAGTCACAGTGCCGGCCCGCCCACCTGTGTTGGGGCACACTGCTTGCCTTACTCACCTGTCAAACCTTGTTGTTAAATAATAAGATGGTACTAGGCAGGAGGCTGCCCTTTTGAGCAGCCTGCTGTTCACGGGTGATAAACACACAACTCTGACCTCCCCATTATTGTGTCCCATGCCTCACAGATGTATCCATGAGTTGTGCTATGCTCTGGGCTGAGGCCAGACCCACTATTACTGCCCCCCTCTCACTAGGGGCCTCTACCACTCCACTTGCTCTCACCGGGCCTCTCTCAGTCATGCTCCTTACTGGACCACATTCATTCTGCCCTGAACCCTCAAGCAAAAACATAGGCCATCAGGTTTGTCTTTGTACTCCTTGGCCAGCCCTGGCGCAACCCTTTGGCCCTCTCCTGTGGTCTTAGGTGCCGTTCCCTGAGCATGCCTGGCTCTACTCCCCTTCGGTGTTATAACCCACATGCTGTGTTATAACCCACCAGACTGGTGAGGGCTGGAGTTTTAAAGTACACCTCCCCACCTATCACCAGGGAGATAACTGGTCTGGCATTTCTTGGGGTTTCCCTCACCACAAGGAGTCCTACCAGGCCACCCTTCCCTGGCAGGGTGCAGTTTCCAGTCATACCCAGGACCAGGAGGCTCCTGCCCTTACCTCTAAAATGTTTCCTGAGCAGCAGTGCAGCCTGGTGTTGCTGCTCCCTCAGCTACTGACAGAAAACTACTGCTCCAGCCTGGAAATCCAGGATCCTAAAATGGCTGCCTCATCACGGCTGGCCAGCACCTGTTTACTGCCTGCTCTCCTCCTTAAAATGGCAGACTCTGCCACCCACCTTCCCCCTTAAAATGGTTCCTGGGGGAGGCTTTGCCTGCTGCTCACAAAACAGGCTCACTCAGAGCCTGCAATAGCCCTTAAGTGGTGAGCACCCCAGTGGTACTCTGCTACACACCTTCCCCCTTAAAATGACTGCTCAGGGGTATCTCCTGGCTGCCCTCCATGAAGACTTTTCTCCAGCCTGCTGCAGCCCATACTAGGTGGTGAGCACCACAATTGTGCTCAACCACACTAGGGCTTTGTTAATTAGCACATTGGTCCATATGAATTCAAGATATTGTGATTCTGGGGCATCAGTAGCTTTAAAACGAGCAGTAATGTCTTTAATGCAGAATTCCATCCACATATGCACATCTTTTTTAGCTACTTTATCCTTCCTAAATGGGCTATATAACCTGGCCAGTATTCCAACCATACATACCATCACACCAGACTTCTGTAATGCTAATTATTCTTCATGGCTAGGGACAGGTGTTCAAAAAAGCCTGTGCCTGAATTGATTCAATCTTTGCAGGTTAGTCTAACCTGGCTAGGTTAAATCAGTTTTGTAACTAGACTGATACCCCAGAAAGTCACATGCCTGCAATGGCTCAGGCTAGAAGTTGGGGGGCACTAGAGCAGCCCTCCCTTCCCTTCTAGGAGCTTAGCTGAGGGAGGGGGTGGCCAGGCCCTGGCAGGTTGCTCTGATTATTCCACCCTCCCCAAGCAGCCCAGCAGGGCATGTTTATCATCCCTAACTCAGTGTTTATCAACCCATTAAGAAAACAAAACCTCTCTCCATTAACTAATGGAACTCTTCTTTCCAAGGAAGCTAGCTACCTGTTGATTAACTCCAAAAAAGCCTGTCTGCCTGTCATCTCCCACAGCATGGACCATAGCCAGCATGTGGTCTGCTAGCTAATGCTGAGGTGTCTGCATAAAGCAAAGGAAAGGGGGGAATTATCTCTGCTTAGCAGGAAGAAGCCAGACAGATGCTCTGGGCCTGCAAATCAGTGCCGGAGCTCTGGCCAGGGAGCAGAGAGGAGGGGCCAGCCCTCCTGTGGAGCAGAGAGCCCCGTCCAGTCCAGAGAGCATGCTGGGATGCTAAGGATGTCTGGTTTATCTTAAACCAGCAAGTGTTCTGGGACAGACATTTCATAAACTGGTTTGACTCAAATCAGTTAAGTCTGATTCAACCAGGTTTATCTCAAGCTGGTTTCAGCCATTTTCAAATTGGTTTATGTGCACTGAACATCTGTTCTGTTATAGGTTTAAACTAGTTTCTGATCACTTAAACCAGTTTATGTGTAATGTCTATCCCTAGCCCATGAGAATAACAGCTACTTGTTACCAGAGCTTGTGGCATTTGTATATACGAACATGAAAATTGTCTCTTCTACATATTCTCTCTTTTACTGGTTCTGATTATTCACAACAAACTATATTGGAGGTAGTACTGTTTTTGCCTCTTAATACCCTCCCCTTGCTAGCTTTATGGCCACTGGCTGTTCCATGTAATCAGTGGAGAAGTTCAGCCTCTCCTACTTGTGAAATGCAGGCCATCCCATTTGTATGGCTTTTTTTTGACCACTGTGGTCCACCCATCAAAACATACAGCTTTATACCAGTTATGCAGTCAAGGCTTCAGTGCCATAATTTTCTGTGTTTTCCTTGGTCTTGTGTTCATGGACTGGAATTTCTGAGACAGTCACAGACATTCTGTACTCCTTTCTCTTATCCCTGAAGACTTCAGCAGTCATATGTAGTTCCATGTGATACCAAGTGTTTGTTTCTCAGTAGTGGAAACTTGTTAGATGGCTTCAGAATCCCATCCACTGTTCTGAATGCAAAGTGCTCTCTTCATTGGCATTTTGCCTCTCTGAGAAGCTCTGTCATCCATGCAGTTGCAGACTAGCAAGAGGGTGAAGAGGTGGTTTTCCTTGGTATCAGATCCTTCTATACTGCCTATATTTCCATCATGACTGTTCTTTCTATGGCTAAGTACAGATATTCAACAGAATTGGTTCAATCTATTATGCAGGTTTCTCTAAACTGTATAAATTGGATCGGGAGGGAATGAAACTCATGTTGACTCTGGTTGGGAGAGGCGGAAAGATGTCTGCACTGGCTCAAGCCAGAAGGTAGGGGTGGGCTCCTGCATGCCTCCCAGCATGCTGAACATTGCCAAAGGTAACCAATCACAGCTAAGTCATCCTTCATTGGCTGTCAAGCATATGTCTCCCCCTGCTGCCTTGTATTGCTATGCTACAATGGAGTTTTTTACTCTACAACAGTACATGTCTAGATGCTGACAGGGCTGGCTGGGGCTCAAGGGGTGCTACGGTGTTGAAGCTGCTTGCTGGCTAGCCTGCACTGAAGCACCCTCAAGGCCTGGTTTAGCAGGTTGACCCTCGGGGCTCCCTGCCAGCCAGGACTGCTCTGACCCAGTTCAACGTGCTGCGGTTCCTGGCACACATTCAAATGCTGTGCCCAGGAGCAATATACTCCAGTATGAATCACACTTGAATTTATTGATGTGCATTAATTGTACATGTAGATGTACCCACTATTTAAAAAAAAATTAAATACAATGTTAATGTGTTAATGAATACCTGAGTTTTAACACTTAACTTTCTAGCTTTCCAGAGAAGGAATTAGTTAATAAGCTTAAAGACAAAGCTTCACTAACTCAAGCCAGCAATGACTTCTTTACACTTGGCTCACCAGTCTCAAGAGCAACAGAGTTGTAAGTGTCACAGAAAACAAACAAAACCCTGGAATGCATGGAAATGGATTATGTTGATTCACAATCAAATGTACTAACTTGCAATACAAAAATGAATGAATACTGCCTTCCTGAAGCTGCTGTAATATGCAATATATCTGTGGCTTGTTTCACTGTGCATTCTTCACAGGGTTTTCTCCTGCAAGGCCATGTGGGTGAAAATTTCAAAGTGCCTAACTGAATTAGTTGTCTACCTGTGACGAGCATCTAACTCACTTGGGCACTTCTGCAAATCCCATCTGAATGTTTCTGAGGAGTGCTGGCTAAGCAGCATTGATTTCTACTTCCTTTAGTGCTTTTCATAACAAGCTTTGCCAGAAAAAGCTCCAAGGATCAGGCCCTTAGTGTTGATCTAATCTAAGAGACTAACAATCTGGCCATGTCTAAAAAAGAGTATTTAATTTGTAGTACATGTTAAGAATGTGAAAGGAATACAGCCCCTGGAATCCTTTCTGTAGAAGTTGATCCCCCAGTTACCTTTTCTCTAAAACCTAATGAATTTAAGTGTTCACAGATAAGGAATAGCAAAGCCACAACAAAGAGTTCATTTAGTTCACATGTGAGAACAGCATTAAATGGTAACACAAAAAGGTGAAATTCAAACAAATGTACCTTTTTCAGTATGCCATAAAAACAGTTCTCTTCTAATAATATGGAATAGCTTGAAGCATCTGACAGATAAATGAATCTTTGATGTATAAGTTATGTTTTTTCAAGTCCTATGCATGTACCTATGTGTTTTGCAAGCACCATATTCTCATTTTACCTTTTTAATCTTCCTCTTAAGCATGTGTTCTTAGATTTCTTCTATTGTGTACTTTTGCTCATATAAGCCCTTTCATTACAAGGTAGTCTTTGATGCTTGTTTTCTGATGGAAGTCTGATACAACCTTCTCATGATATCTTTACTGTGAGCTCTAAAGCATTTTCTTTTTACTTAAAATTTGTTTTCCATGTACCTGTCTCTTGAATCAATTAGACACAATTTTATTTCAGTGTTCATTACTGTAATTGTTTTGAACTCTGGGACTATTCTCTACGGTGTAAATTGACACTGTCTAAAGAGCTAATTTTATTGCATTTCTGGCAGTTGGATCTGTATTGTCAATTGCTAGTCAAGCAGCTCAGTAGTTTGGAGTATCTGGCAATGTGGCTGTTTTTCTTGCCAGTGTTTTCACACTCTTGGTAATTCTTTCAAGAGATAAAAATAGCTTGAAAATAAGCTTTGAATAATTATCACCCCACTAGATTTCCTACAAAGTGTTAGACATATTAAGAGATAGAGGATGCTATCATATGTAATGGTGCAAATCTCACCCTTTGAGAGCAATTGTAATGTAGTAATGTGCTTCCTCAATTGATAGTGCTGGTAGAAGCATGCTATTAAATGAATTACTTCAAAATGTTATAACTGTAGAACATGATGTGGATTTTCCACAAAATATTTTGGGGAACATGAAAAAGTAAGGCTTTCAGATACCCATAAGCCCCACTGTTGGTAGAGATTTTGGGGTAAGGTAAGTTGTTCCCAGCAAAGGAATGTTATTCTGAAAATTCTGTTTCTGAAGTGCTGAGCACTCTAACATGCATTTTCCCCTCTGGATCAGCTTGTTAGAGAGTCTTATATGGGTATATCAGGTAGGGGATTATAGGGTTTAGAAGGAGGTTCACAGTGTGACCTGAACACCAGTTTATAAAAACTGGGATCAAAGAAGCATGGGGTCCACAGATGTCATAAAGAGCATTTTAATGGTTGGTTCAACTTTCTCAATTCCCCTTTGTATAGGTATCACCTGGAGGGATTGTGCCTTTGTGGGTCCAATGCCACTTAAGCTATTCCCTGGACAACACAATCCTGTACCTGTATCTCTTCTCTCAAATCAGTGGCTAAATGCCACAGCCTAGTGCAGTAGAATGAAGTAGAGGTACATGAACTTCAGATTGTGAGGAGTCAAAGATGCATAAGGAAATCTGAGTTCAGTTCTGAGAATGGCAATGCCTCTGTGATACTCATTGGGCCCACTACACCCTGGCAGCAACTCTTTCTTCTATATACTCTCCCATTATGATTCATCTCTATAATTCAGAGTCACAAAAAATGAACAAAAAAAAAATATTTCAAGTTGGATGGGATATAAACATAAACACATGTGTTGCACCTTGTAACCGGTGTACCCTTGACCTGCGAGCCTGGGTCGGCACGACTGGCTTGGCACAGAAGGGATAGATGACCGGACAGGTGGGGAGTAGCGGTGAGTAAGAGTCAGGCGGCTTGAAGCGTATTGGTTGTATGAAAGGTTTATTGTACTTATGCTACCGATGGTCGCAGCGTAGGCAGGATAGCTGGCTTTGTTCAGTTACAGTGCATGAATAAAAACAAACTAGAGGGGTCTGTTGGTTCACAGGGTTCTTGAGCCGAGCCCTTGCTTTCTACCCTGGTGCCAAAGCCCGGGATAGGTGTGGCTGCCTGACTCACTAGCCCCAGAACTGGTCAACAGCTCATATAAGGGAATGCACTTCGATCAACCTTCTGAGAGCTCTTTGACGAAATGATCAGACGAACTGGTGAACGAGATACGCCAAATGAAGAACGGCTGGCGGGGAGAAGGTGTCTACAGGTGGCCAATCTGCTGACTGTGTCTCCTTGGTGTGCTCAGAGTTCTCCACTTAATGGTGGGAATCTGCTCTTATTTATAGTCAGCAATGACCAATCACCTCATGCCAATTGTGAATAATTATTGATTGCCAATTACATTTTTACACCAGTGACCTAGATACATATTCAAGCAACCTGGATACCTATTCATTTGACCCAGATACATTATTCATCTGGCTGCCTTCAGTGGGTTCAAAACGTCAACCTTGTGATTGGCACCTGCAATACTTATCATTGCAGACAATAAGCTTCTAAGTGTGGAAAACAACTTTTAACAAACTCCAATCGTAATGCTACCTTCAGCAAAGAAATAAAGGCCACTAATACTGAGGGATCTTTATGTTCTGCAACCCTACCAGATTTTAACGGTCTTTTGGTTTCCTGGCATCAGCACTCTAACTTGACAGATGAAATTCAGACATGACAACATGGAGTGGGAAAATGAAAATACCAGCTGATATGAATTTGGCTTCTGCTTGAGTTCTGCAGGCCTCAGTGTTAGATCTAGTCAGCAAAAGGGTCATTAGGCTCTGTCTTAAGAATGATTCATAAAGAGAAACTGAGTTAGTATTTTGGAATGAAGCATCTCAAAATCCTCGCAAATCATCCAGACACTTTATAGAATTTTGCACAAAGATTTATCCTTATGCACTACTCTCCTGGATCCTGTTGGGCCACTATGATATCTGAGCATCTGCCAAATATTGATGAAATTATGATCACAGAACTCTGGTAATAATGACCAAAGTCTTGGTCATTATCTTCTTTTTTACAAATTGCATACTGAAGCATATAGAATTGGAGCTTGACCCAATAGCCATCAAAGTCAACAGAAAAGATCCAACTGAATGTAATTGTCAGTGGATCAGGCACCCAGAGGCTTGCCCAAAGTCACACAGTTAATCCATAGCAGAATTAGACATTGAACCCATAGGTCCATAAGTTCAACTAAATGCCTTAACCATGATACCACTCTTTCTTGCTGACTGACACCATTTCAGGTGTTGCACAGCCTATAAATTGTGGTAATTGAACCACAAGCACATCTTCCTTCCCCTAATTTCTGCAAATGTCATACATTGATAAAACAGGATAACTTGCTAATAAGAGCATTCATTTTTTATTTTATTAAAATCCTAATGTCTTAAAATGCTTTTGGTTTTAAAGTTACATGGAGTAACTTGTTGAGTTTTAAGTATTTGTTTTTTTATGACTTGTCCATTGAGAGAATGTGATTCTTGTATCTACCATCAAGAAACTGGAAAGACAACTTATAATTGATTCAGAATTGTTTTCTGAGACTTATGCCTCATCTGCTTGAAATTTAACAATTGCAAGGCCAAGGAAAGTGGAATGTGCAATAGATTGTATAACCCTAATATATCAAATTCTTCCTTTTTTCTAAGGAAAAGAGACAGTTCAGCCAAGATTCTTTGTAGCAGAATGATTCAGAACACAAAGAAGAAAAAACAACCAGAAAAAATCCCCCACAACCAATTTACAAAATACTTCAATTTATGCTGCCTTTCTCTTTGGCCACAAATTGAAATTCTGAAGGTGAGACTGAGGGGAACAGGTGTACTCTAGCAGGCAACAGTGTACTCTAGCTGAAGTTGCTAAAACTGAACCTTTCTCATTTCTAGAGGTTTTAACTTGTAGGTGACTTTACTGCCAGCTGGATGAGAAAAAATTATATAAAACTGTTTTCCTGCAAAAACAAATGAGACTTCATTAAGGGATAAAAGGAAAAAGAAAGACTTGTCTGTTTGGTCATATGCTTGATTAGCTAAACTGAATACATTTAGTCATGTTCCTTTATTTCTCTTGTGTGTACTTTCAGATCATGTACCTTTTGTTCAACGCATTTTTCATCTATCTTTCTTTTTATCAAGAAGGAAAAGAGATGCCCAGGACAACTCTAGTTAATTTTTGGCACATTTTGTAAGGTACTGATCACGTATTTATAGATTGTTTTTCTTGGCAGACACTGGAAAATATCAGTGATCAATTCCTGCCTACTGCCAAGTGCTATGTTCAACTACTTCTATATTATAGTTAATTAGCTGGAATAAAAGTGAGACTGCGCAAGACAATGAAGACATGTCTGATAGGACTGTCAGAGATCATTCATCATTCATGTAGATAATATAGGTTATTACTATAAATTGACAGTGTGCTTGCTATAGACAAAGCTAAGTTTACAAAATAAGGGCCCAATCCACAATTTACTAGCAGTGTTCATTCCTACCAATAGTCTTTGAATTTTTGCTCCACTTTGGTCACTTTAAAACCCCTGGGTGTTTTATAGTTGATTTTAATAGGACAGGGACTTGGCTCTCAGGATTGGTTCATATCATCTGAATTATTTATTGGGTCAACTTTTTCTGACATCATCTGGAACCTCTAATATCACGGATGGGCCTCTAGTAACACAGTACAATCAACTGCAGTCCCTCAATAAAAGGATGACAGTCTTCCAATAGATAGGGAAATCATTGGTGAATCCAGAGATGACTGAAGTGGCCAATCTGAGATGTGCATGTGTGACTGCAGATACGGCATACAGTTCCAGAAGGAAGGAGTGGATCTTATTGATGTTGGGCACAACTCTTTCCCTTTATCTCTCTTGTCTATTTGTGTCCATAGTGAGACAAGTTTCCTCAAAATAGTCAATGCTTTGTCATTCTTCATGGTGGCACTGGGGACAATTCAGTGCTCAGGTCTCCCAGGTATTGATGTTAATAAAGCATTTCTTTATACTGGCCTTCGGGTGTCCTTGAATCTCTTCTTTTGCCCACTCCTAGAGGG
This sequence comes from Crocodylus siamensis, assembly GCF_052110815.1. Taxonomy (NCBI): domain Eukaryota; kingdom Metazoa; phylum Chordata; order Crocodylia; family Crocodylidae; genus Crocodylus; species Crocodylus siamensis. The sequence goes on along the minus strand of NC_143396.1, from coordinate 73,474,761 downwards.
GTTACTATTGGCAAGTAGGGAGTATAGAATATGTTTCAGGAGCCGGTTATCAGGCATCCTTATGACACATCCTATCTAACAGAGTTCATGCTGTGTAAACATGGCTTCAATGCTAGCGGTGTTTGCTTGATGCACTGGCATTCATTATAGTGCAACAAATGCAATACACAATGCATTTGTGAAGCACCTCTCCTAAAACACATACCATAATAACCTGTAGTACTAACTATATGATTAAATACTTAGTTTAGCTGATATATATCATTTACAACATTTAGAAATATTGTAAGTCCAGCCTTTGTGAAACAGCAACCTTTGATGCAGCATCGCAAATTAGAGAATTCTAAAGCTCATTTAACAAGGACATGGCAAATTATCTTTGTTCTTCATTCTGAGAGCTAATACCCTGTTTCTAAAGCATGTAAGATAAACAAAGTTTTTGGCTTGATGGACTATAGACTGTGCATAAAGCTATCTAGACAAAGAGTGCTGACTCTTCTTAGCAAGGATGGGTTTTTTTAAAAGGGTGCCTAAAATTAGACTCGCTGGGACAGCTTGTCATTTTCAGAAAGGGATCGACTGGATACTTAACACTTTGAAAAAATCAGGTTATTTATTTGGATACCTAAATCTGGGTTTAGAGACCTAATTTTATGCTTTTGTTTTTTTAAATAGCCCAAATACTTTCTCTATATCATTTTTCCATATTGGCACCTGTGGTGTTTATTTGTTTACTTGTGGTGTTTATTTGTGGCGTTTACTTGTGGAGACATTACACAATTGCAGTCAAGAATGAAGTGGTCTGTGCAAATGTGAGTGTGGGTTTCACAAGAAAACCTCTTCCTTAAGATGTACCTATGGTAGAAAAAAGGTTGAGAACCCCTTACATACCAACTGGCAAATAATGGCTGAGGTGAGAGGGCAAGTAAATAGGATCAAAGCCATGAAGCACAGCACTGATCAGTGTAAAAAGTGTATAAGGAGCCAATTAAATGAGCGAAAATGATGAATGAGTAAATCTGTGTTCATAATGATTCAAACTGGTGACTGATCTTGCTAGATCCTTTTTAATGTGGAGTTTGAGAGACCAGACATTAAAGAGTTATGAAAAACAATTTGTGAAATAAAAGGAATAAAGAAATGTTGAATAATTATTTTTTTTGTTATTCAATACTATAGGGATGAGTGTTATAGAGAAAACTAAGACTGACAGCATTTTTCTGGTGAGCCAAAGATATCTTCATTCAGTGGTTCAGTTGTGATATTAAAGGAAGCCATAATTAACTCCCAAAGATCTGCTAGTAAACTTAGTAGATGGAGCTAGCACTTAACTAACCTATTTGCTTCTGATCATGATTTTATCATTTTCAAAAGAGGAAAAAGATATAAAAAACTGTTTTAAAAAACTGATTCCAATGCTCTGTAAAATTCCAAGGGCTCATTGAATATTTTACATTAGAAAATCCACTGTTTAAACAGGATTTTAGGCTAAACAATTTGTTTGGCAAAAGTGTCTGCTTTTCCTGGAAATCTCAGATGTTTTGGAAAACCAAAATGTACTGACCAGAAATGAAAATGTTTTGATTCAGATATACGGTTATGTCGTCTGATAGGAATTGTAGTTCAGTGTCCTCATGTTACCATTTTTTATGGTCGGGCTATCCACTTAGGCTTATTTACAATGCAACAGTTTCCCTTTTCCTCAAGAAGAGGCCACACAGCATGAGGGGAGACACAGTCTGATTAGCAAGCCTGACATAAAGGAAAACAAATGGGAGAATCAGCAACCTTAACAGCAGCCTGCAGAAGGTATTAGGCCACATTTCAGAAAAAAATGTTTTTGGAATGAAGTATTTCTGTTTTTATTTTTTTTCTTTTGCCCAAAATGTTGACATTCTTTCTCCAGTATTTTCCAGAGAAAAGGACCATCTTCCTAGCAATTGTAATCAGGAATATTCTTTTCATAATGAATTTTACTAGTAATATAACTTGTCTATGCTTCACCAGTGGTTTCTAATTTGACATACTGGGAGTACTACAATAAATATATGGCCATGAGCATTTCTTTCATCAAATTCAGATGACACAATCTCACTTTACCCAGTATTGTAGCTCATGCTGGGGTTTTGGTGAGGAATAATCAGCTCAAGCTCAATTCTGCCAAAACAGAGGTGATACTGGGCACATCTACATGTTCATTAATTCTCTGTAATCACGGTGCATTAAGATTAGTGCCTGTATTAACAGGTACTAACCTTAACGTGTCATAAGTAGTGCTACTGCTCATTAGTGCAAGTGAATGCTTTTTGTTTGATGCTTAGGCTAGGGACAGACATTCAAAAAGCCTGACCCTGAATTATTCAATCTTTGAGGTTAGTCTAACCTGACTAGGCTAAATCAGTTTTGTAATGGGACAGATATCCTAGAAATGCAGTCACATGCCTGCAGTGGCTCAGGCTAAGAGCTGGGGGGCACTAGAGCAGCCCTCCCTTCCTACCACAGCATGGAGCTGACTGGGGCATAGCTAGAGTCTGGCAGGATGCTGTGATTAGCCCAGCAGGGAATTCCTAACAGTGTTTATCATCCAATTAAGAAAATAGAGGGATATTACCAGTCACTTGTTGATTCTGCCTGTTGATTCAGCATGGACCATGGTCTGCTAGCTAATACACAGACACCTCCTCAGCAAGGCAGAGGGGAGGGGGGGATTTCTGCTTAGGGTGTGGGGAGGGGAGCTGCAGCCAGGGAGCAGAGGGGAGGAACCAGCCCTGCTGTGGAGCACAGACCCCGCCCAGCCCAGAGAGCATGCCGGGATGTTGGGGGTGTCTGGTTTCTCTTAAACCAGCAAGGGGTCTGAGACAGACATTGCATAAATGTTTGACCCAATCAATTAAGTCTGACCAGTTTGACTCAAATCAGTTAAGTCTGAAACATTAAACCAGGTTTACGTCAAACCAGTTTCAGCCATTCTCACACTGGTTTATATGCACTGAACATCTGTTCTGTTACAGATTTAAACCAGTTTCTGATCACTTAAACCAGCTTCTGTGTAATGTCTGTCCCATTGGACTAATCTAGTGCACATTAGCGCTTTAGTATGGTGTTTCATTAGGAGAGACATCTTGGGTGTCTGTACCTAAGAGTGGAGGCTGCTCTGACATGCTGTAATTACAGTACATCGGGATAGACTTGAGTAATTGAGTCTGCTGGAGTGTGGTAATTACCACACTCCAGCAACCTCCCAAATCTCGTGTATCAGTGTTCCCATGCTTCAAACTGGCAGCAAGGGCACTTGATCTAAAGCCCATCAAGCAATAAAGCTCACTGCAGCATCTCTGATAAAAAAGACGCTGTGGCACTTTAATTAAAGTGGCTCATGGAGCTGCTTTCATTAAAATGTTGCCCCCCTCCCACTACCCCAGAGCATGTGTAAAAGTGCCCCTAAGATAATACTCAGAGCTTTGGGTTCTCCTCTGGCATTTGTTTGCTTTTGCTATCTGTCGCGCCCCAAAATGCCGGTGCACCCTTGACCTGCGAGCCTGGGTCGGCACAACCAGCTTGGTGCGAGGAGGGGGATTTATGACCGGGCAGGTGGGTGATAAGGGTGAGCAGGAGTCAGTATGATTTAAACACAGCGTGATGGTTTCACAAAAGATTTATTTTACTTACGCTTCTGATGTACTGGAGCGTAGGGAGAGGAGCTGATTGATTCAGTTACAGCATGCAGATATCATGTTACCCAGCATTTACAGGGTGGGTAAGACAGTTGCTTCCGAGCAATTCATATAAGCCATTGCAGTCTGCAGATTACCTAGAGCTCTTGGTAAGAAAGATAACACCAGAGATAGAGAGATAAATGGGGATTCGCCAGAAAGATAACGTAGGCAGAGAGAAATATTCGTGCACGATCTGTTCTTCTTGAGTGTATACGCAGTTCTCTGCTTTGGGCAGAAGTTCTTTCAAAGTTATACTTTTCACAGGTGACCAATTACTATACGTCAATTATAAATAATTAATGAGTTGGCACTTGTGTTTTCTTTATTTGCTCTGGTTTCATAAAAAAGGGGGGTTATTTTTACTTGGGTGGTACTGGTTCTGTTTGGTCACAGGATGGCGCGCATAGTATATTTAATTTTACAACTTTACTAAAGTCAGCTAATCTCGTTACTACAGGTACTTTATCTTTTGTGCTGGGCCGTCAAGGTCAGTTTGTCTCTTTCGTATGAAAACTTAAGTAATTTGAAATGAGGCACAGATAGGGGTGTGTATATGCAACACTGTTAATACAGAGTGATAAATTACAACCACAGAGTTTGTTGTGTTAGCTTCTGACCCTTTGTCATCTGACCTTTTGCCATCGGCATCTGAAATCAAAGACTTTGATCTTTGACACTATCCAACTAACATCAAAAACCAAGAGTGCTGTTTCTGATTTTTCTATGGCTATCAAGATTCACAGCTTTCTTCTTGAAGGTGGATACAGCTGCTTGAATAATTCGAAAACACTTTCCCATTTGTAAACAAAAGTGCTGGGTCTGACTTGCTCCTATTTATGTAATCTTAGTATTTAAGATTTTAAGGTACCATGGGTGTATTTTTTAAATCATCCGTGTAAGGAGGGTAGTCTCTTCTTTAAGTCTTTTAGGCATCTCCTCCCTCGAATGGTCCACTAAGAACTGTCACAAAAAATTACTACTGTTTGCTAGGGTTCAAATAGTAGAACCAACCTAGAAAATCCACTAGGGATTTAGTTAACTTTAGATTAGAAATTCCACTAGGAATTGAGTTAATTAGGGGATTTGGCAGGACCCACATGCTAGCCACCTGCTTGGGTAGCCCTGGGGGGTGCCACCACCATGGAGGGAAGGTCCAGGGTCCCCTGCAACTCAGAGCCCATTGGCAGCTTGCTCCAAGGCTGTGGGAGAGGTGGGCACACTCCAGAGAAGAAAAACAAAAAGGATCAGGCTCCTTGCTGATTTTTTTTTTCCCCTCAGCAGAGCCTGCCCTAGCTTGCAGGCAGCACCCACTGGATCCAACTCTTCCCTGAGCCTGCACTCTGGAAGTCATCCATGCATGGGCTCAGGGAGAATTGGATCTGATGGGTGCTGCCTGTGAGCTGGGGCAGCTAGCAGTCCATCCAGGTGGCCACACAGCTAGCCCCCCATCTGGCTGGCCCCAAGGGGTCCCACCACCACAGAGGGAAGGACTGGGCCCCCTTGCAGCTCAGGAGCCACTTGGCCAGTGACAACTCAAGTGGGCAAGCCCCATTGAGGGGGAAAGAAAAGCGGTGAAAGGCCTGATCCTTTTCTATTTTTTCTATGGAGCCTTCCCACCTCTCCCATGGTCAGGGGGCAAGCTGCTGGCAGGCTCTGAACTGTGGAGGGCCCTGGACCTTCCCTCCTATGTGGTGGTGCCCCCTGAGCAACACCTGCCTCTAGTAGCCCACGCAGGCAGCTCTGGGGGGAGGGGGAGTGCTGGTGTGAGGGAAGGACCAGGCCTCCCCACAGCTCAGGGGCCATTCAGTCTCCTGGCAGCTTACACCCCAGCTGTGGGACAGGCAGACAGGTTCTTCGGGGGGGAAAAAAGGATCAGGCCCCTCTCCATAATGGTGATGGAAGCATCTAAATTGAAATACTTGGTTTTTAATCATCATAATTAAAAAAAAATTTCAATTTAAGGAACTAAACTCCTGTTGTGTGTATAAGCAGCCAAGTACACCAGCTCTTCTCCTTTCCTTTAGAGTTTTCAACCCAGAGCTCCTCTTATTCACAGACTTTGATTGCTCAAATCTTTCTTTTATTCTCTGCTGGTGGTTGACCCTGACCCTTGATTATTCACCTGGGTGATTTTAGGGTCCTCCAACTGAGTTTCACCAGTCCTTAAATTTATAGATTCCATCACAATTTCTGCACTCCAAAGGTTTTGTGAACTGTAGCACAACATGTGGAATTTGATTTGGATGTAGTCATTACCTCTTTTGCTTAAACATCATGGAGCTGAAACATGATGAAAATTAGGTAACACTATGAATAATGAATGGGAGATGCAATAAAAAAGATCAATTTCTGATGAAAAATATATTAATAGAAATAAGAATTGGTTCATAAATTACTTGCAAAAATAAAAGGAAGGTTCAATACATAGTTAATGTTGTGGTTTTTCAGATTTCTATGTACAGAAACTCACTATAGTTTAATAGTCTCTAGCAGTGATGCAATCACCTGTTAAATGCCAGGTCAGAAATCTGAACCTACATCTCACAAATTGCAGGTGAACTCTGGAGCCACTAAACTATATTATTTTCCTCTCATGAATCAATTTTAAATGAAATTCACTAATTGGACACCAGATTCTATCTTCTGTCTAGATTATTCTAAAAGCCACAGAGCCATGATAATGAATCATATGAAGTATGACGAGTATAATAAATTAAAAGAAACAAATTAGCAGTCCAATTTGTTTGACAACCAAGAATTATAATCAGATAGATAAAGAAGTGAAAATAAATCTATGATTTTGCCAAAACTAATTACCAGAATTTGTTGAGTTAGTATTTTCCCACTAAGCTAAAACATTTACAGTAGCATAATAGGACTAATGTAAATTTAAAGAAGCCATTTGCTGCTCTGTTTATATCTGCCACTTAAACTAAAAAAATTAAACATTAGATAGACAATAGTGCAGCATGTGAGCTCCTTTTGTCCTGTGTGACCATTTTGGTTATGGAGGGAGGAAAAAAATGTATTAGATAAAATATTCGAAGAAACAAATTGTCTTGAATCCCAAAGACAATTTAGTACAGACATAATTACAGTAGAGTTCCTGCTACAGTTCATGAACCTAATTTAGTTCTGATACAAGGAAGCTGATTTCACTGGAGTTATGCTTGTGTACAGAGGCCTGGATTTGGCCTGGTATATTGAGTTACTCTCCTATTACTAATTGTTCTTTTTTTTTTAACATGACACTGTCATGTACCAACCATCAAGTCTTCAAGAAGTTTTTTGATGCCTCTTCCTATTTCTAGCATGATATTTCTCACTTGTTCTTCAGCTTTCACACTGCCTTCCTATCCTACCTTTTAGTCACCCTCATCTCTTAATTTAACCTTCAACCCTGGCTGGACCCACTCTTATATGTATCAAAGGTCTATACTAGCTAGACCTTGCCATCGCTAAACAGTGCTTTTTCTCTAATTTCTAAGCATTTACATTCCCTATCTATGATCACCATCTCACCACTTTGGTATTATCTATTGTCCCTGCCACTCATCACCTTGCCCATCATTCTGTTATCTCCCATAATTTACTGATGACAAACACAAATTAAATTATTTAAATATCTGAATGAATGTTAGGAAGAAATGAAAATTACTTTGCTTTTATTGTTTTCATTCAGTGGTTTAAATGTTGTATCCCCATTGCCAATTATCTTTGGGTTTCATTTACAACCCATAGAGCCTGTAGAAAACAGCCTCCCTTAGTTCTGTCCTATTCCGTCCTGTTCTAAGTGACACAGTGGATGCATCTACACGTTCATTAATCTGCAGTAGTTACTGCACATTTGGTTTAGTACTTCCTTAATGAAGTACTAAATAATAGGCCTGTGTGAAGCAGCAAGTATTTGCTTTGGATTTGGAGGGACAGTGATTTCATTCGGTGATTCAAATCACTGTCCCAATTCGATTTGGCCATAGACTGTAATGGGGAATTGCTAAAATACCTATAACTTTGTCATTTTTTTGCAGATTCAAATGAAAACAGAAGGGATGGTAGCCCCTTCTGAGGGCATGAGGCCTGCCAAGTTTCAACAAGTTAGGTGCAGGGCTTTCTGTAAAAATCCACCTCAAACTGTTGAAAACAACATATTTCCTTATATGGAAGATCACCACATCCCTCTCCCTCTTCTCAGTTTCTATTTGCTGCAAGCCTTTTGAATCTCCAAGTCTCTCTGCATCTCTCTGAATCAATTCAGAGACTTCTGATTCAATTCGGACCTTTTAATGGGTCTTCCGATTCAATTTGGATTTGGAGATTCAGCCACTGAAATGGGTTGAATCTCTTCTGAATTGAATTGGCTACTGAAGCTTCACATAGCCCTACTAATTAAATGCACTGTAACTACAGTTACTGTGCAGTACCACCAGTGCATAGTTTTTTTGGGATGGTTACTGCACAGTAGCTTAATAACAATTCTCAGTAGCTATTAGCATGGTTTCTGACTGATATGCTACTGCTCAGTGTTATTAGACTACCATGTAGTAAGCATATCATGCAGACGTGCCCACTACATCTCAAATTCATGACATATTATCATTACTCATATCCAAGATGAAAGTTTTTTCCCCCCGCTTTCAACATAGGGCAAGAAGTCCCTTGTCTTAATATTTGAGTACACGGGGGGAGGGGAGGGGGAGGGCAGGTTGGGGTGGGGCGCAGTGGCTATGGTTTGGTTTTGGCCCTGAGCCCAGACTTGGAGTTGGAGTTGGAGTCGGAGCCACAGTTGCTGCCCTCCGTCACCTGTCCCCCACTGCCAATCCCCCCTACCACCTATGTCCTCATCTCAGCTGCCAATCACTAACTTACAGCTCTGGCTCAGCTCTGACTGGGGCACTGCTCCAGGGCATGGAGTTTGGAGCACTTGCTGCCTCTGGCTCCATGTACAGTAGCAGTGCCTCTGGTCTGGCCATGCAGCTATGCTGACAACTCTGGCCCTGGCTCTGAGACCAGGGCTGGGGCCAGAGCCGGGTCTGGGGCTTCTGATGTTACAGCCACTGCTGTACCATAAGGATGGAGGCAGTATATGCTCCATGATCTGTGCCACAGGCCACAGTGAGGCCCCAGCTGGGACCAGAGCTGCAATGGGGAGGTAAGGAGCAGTGGGGGATTAGAGGGGGAAAGTCAGCATGGAGGGGAGGTACTAGGGGGAGCAGACTTGGTGGGGCAGGAAAATGGCAGGAGAAGTAGTTGGAGGGGATAAGTGCCAGGGTGCACATGCAGGGGGCATTTTTTGGGGAGGCAGGCAGCCAAAGAGCAAGTGGCAGGGGGAAAAGTATCAGGGGTACACAAGCACCATGTGGTGGAGGCAGGCAGTGTAAGTAGTGGGGGAGCAAGCATCAAAGGGTACAAGTACCATGGGGGGTAAGGAGTTGTGTGGCGTGGCAGGCATTGGGAGAGGGAAGCAGTGAGGGGGTAAGTGATGCGGGAGGGGGGGCAGGTGCTGCTTGCCCTGCTACAGTGATAAGGGGTTGCATTTTAGACAGCCCAGCAAAATTAGATTATATACATGGAAAATTATAACAAAAGTAATTTAGTTCAATCCCCTGCTCAAAGTAGGACCATCCCCAACTATACCATTCCAGCCAGTGCTTTGTTGAGCCAGGTATTAAAGTTTCCACCACCTCTCTAGTGGTGGAGGAACCCCTTCCAGTGCATCACCACCCTCCTAGTGAGAATGTTTTTCCTAATATCCAACTGAAACTTCCCTTGCTGCAACTTCTGTTCTGTCATCTTCCACCACGGAAAACACTCCAGCTCCATCCTCTTTGGAACCACCCTTCAGGTAGTTAAAGGCTGCTATCAAATCCCCTCTCAGTCTTCTCTTCTGTGGATTAAACAAGCTCAGTTTCCCTAGCCTTTCTTTGTAAATCATGTGCTTCAGCCCTCTAACCATTTTTGTTGCCCTCTGCTGGACTTTCTCCAACTTGTACATATACTTTCAATAGTGGAGGCCCAAAACTGGACACAGTACTCTGGATGTCAGCTTACCAGTGCAGAACAGAGGGGAATAATGACTTCCCTTGATCTACTGGCAACACTTCTACTAATGCAGCCCAGTGTGTTCTTAGCTTTCTTGGTAACAAGTATACACTGTTGATTCATATCCAGCTTATTGCCCACTGTAACACCTAGGTCCTTTTCTTTAAAGCTGCTACTTAGCCAGTTGATTGCAAGCCTGTAGCAGTGCATGGGATTCTGTCATCTTAAGTGCAGGACTTTGTACTTGTCCCTGTTGAACTTCATGAGATTTCTTTGGGCCCAATCCTCCAATTTTCTAGGTCACTGAATCCTAGACCTCCCCCCAGCATATCTACTGCTTCCCCCAGCTTGGTGTCATCCATGAATTTGCTGAGGGTGCAATCCATCCCATCTTCCAGATTGTTAATGAAGATTTTGAAAAGAAATGGCCCCAGCATTGACCCCTGGGGCACTCCACTTGATGCCGGCTACCAACTAGACCTCAAGCCATTGATCATTACCCATTGAAGCCAGCAATCCAGCCAGTTTTTTATCCACCTTACAGTCCATTCATCCAACCTACCCTTCCTCAGCTTTCTTGCAATAATGCTGTGGGAGACAATATCAAAAGCCTTGCTAAAGTCAAGGTATATCATGTTCACTGCTTTCCCCACATCCACAGAGCCAGTCTTATCATAGAAGGCAATCAGGTTGGTTAGGCATGACTTGCCCTTGGTTGACTGCTCTTAACCAAGTTTTCCTCCTCCAAGTACTTAGGAATGGATTCCTTGAGAAGCTTCTCCCTTTCATAAAGATGGGCACTATATTTGCCCTTTTCCATTTGTCTGGGACCTCTCTCTATTGCCATAAGTTTCCAAAGATAATGGCCAGCAGCCCTGCAATGACATCAGCCAACTCCCTCAGCACTGTTGGATGCATTACATCTGGCCCCAAGGACTTGTACATGTTCAACTTTTCTAAATAGTCCCTAACCTGTTTTTTTACCATGAGGGCTGCTCAACTTCTCCCCAAACTGTACTTCCCAGTCCAACAGTCTGAGAGCTGAACTTGCCTGTGAAGACTGAGGTAAAAAAGACATTAAGTATTTCAGCCTTTTCCTTATCATCTATCACTAGGTTGCCTCCCCCATTCAGTAAGGGACCCACACTTTCCCTGACCTTCCTCTTGTTGCTAACATACTTGTAGAAACCCTTCTTGTTACCCTTCATGTCCCTTGCTAGCTGTGACTCCAACTGCACTTCGGCATCCTTGATTTTATCCCTGCATTCCCGAGCAATATTCTTCTACTCCTCCACAGTCATCTGTCCAAGCTTCCATTTCTTGTAAGCTTCCTTTCTGCATTCAAGCTCACTAAAGACTTCTCTGCTAAGCTAAGATGGCCACCTGCTATGTTTGCTATTCTTCCTGCATGGTCAGGATAGTTTGTTCCTGCACCCTTAATAAGGTTTTTTAAAAATACAACCAGCTCTTCTGGACTCCTTAGATTGGCTTCCCAGGATATCCTGCCCATCAGTTCCCTGAGGGAGTCAAAGTCTGCTTTTCTGAAGTCCAGGGTCCATTCTCTGCTGCTTACCTTTCTTCCTTTGGTCAGGATCCTGAACTCAATCATCCTGTGGTCACTGCTGCCCAAATTGCCATCCACATCTACATCCCTCACCAATTCTTCCCAATTTGTGATCAGAAAGCCAAGAAGAGCATGGCCCCTAGTTGGTCTCTCCAACAGTTGCAGCAGGAAGTTGTCTCCAATGCTCTCTAAAAACTTCCTAGATTGCTTGTGTACTGCTGTATTGCTCTCCCAGCAGATGTCAGGGTGATTGAGGTTTCTCCTGGGAACCAGGGCCTGTGATCTGGAAACTTTTGCTAGTTGTCTGAAAAGAACCCTCATCTACCTCATCTTCCTGGCGTGGTGGTCTATAGCAGACACCCAGCACTACATCACATTTGTTACTGTCCCTTCTAACCTTAACCCAGAGACTTTCAACAGGACTATTTCCAGTTTCATACTGGAGTTCTGAGCAATCATACAGCTCTTTTACATAAAGCTCAACTCCTCCTCCTCTTCTCCCCTGCCTGTCCTTCCTGAAGTTTGTACCTATCTATGACAGTGCTCCAGTCATGTGAGCTTTCCTACCAAATCTCTGTTATTCCAGTCATGCCACTTGTGTGAAGACTTCCAATTCTTCCTGCTTGTTTCCCAGGCTCTATGTGTTCATGTATAGACACCTGAGGTAGCTAGTAGGGGTGTGTGAAGTGGACCCTATTCGATTCGGATTTGGCCTGAATAAGGGACAGTGATTCAATTAATTGATTCAGATCACTGTCCCTGATTCAATTCGGCTACATCTGAATCTGAAGATTTGATGCTGATTTGGCAAATCAGCGATTCAGACATAGACACAGCTTTAACAGTTTTTTCTACATACCTTGAGGTAGCAGGCACAGCTCGTGATCACTGCAATGCTAGGGTACATGGAGCATCCCACAGGATTGCGAGGGGCTCTACATGTGCTTGGTGGTGAACCCGGAAGTATTTCCAGTCCACTTCTAGATCTGCTGGAGAGTGCGGGGTTCCCCCGCACCTCCCTGACTCAGTAGTTGGCTGTGGGGGGGGGGGATTCTGGGTGCCTCCCCAGACCCAGGAGGCACTGGTCACCAAGCCAGGGGGTCATGGGGGGAGGCCCAGTGCGCTTCCCAGCAGACCCCGGCACTTATGGGTCAGCTGCTGAGCATGCTGGGGAGCCCCCTGCACTGCTGTGGAACACTCTGTGCCCCAGCATCGCAGCACTCATGAGCCCCTGCTACCTAGAGGTATGTAGAAAAAACATTTAAAGCTATCTCTATGTCTGAATCTCTGAATCTTTCCAAACCTCTCTGAATTGATTCAGATGATTCCATTTCCATTTGGAGAGATTAAAGTGTCCTCTGATTCGATTTGGATTCGGAGATTCAACCACCATATTGGGCCAAATCTCCGCTGAATCGAATCAGGGACCTAAGATTTGCACAGTCCTAGTAACTACCTGCTTGCCCTAATTTCCCAGTAAGAATGAGAAGGCCTCCCCTGTTGCCCCATCCTCCTTATGATTCCTTCAGGTCTCCCACTTCCCTACTTAAATTTGAAGTCATCTTGGATTTGAGTAAGTACAGTAAATTATGTGATGTATATGTGGATTAAAAGTAAAGTTACAACACTTCATAGACCTTGTATATGAACTTACTATGCTCTAAAATCTAGTGCAGCATTTGTTGTCTTATTTTATCAGATCGAACAATTTGCCAGAGCATAGAATAATATCTGTGCAACATTAATTATTGTTAGTTTATGCAAATTAATGCCCCCACCCCCCTAATTTCATTCTGCTGTATTGTGTAGAAAGAAAACCCCCTATGGGAACCACAAAGTCTATAATAACTTTATATAAGTATTTACTTTATTCTGTATGGTCTTTACCAACAAATACTTTAGCATGTGCTTAACTTTAAGCATATGAATATTAACACTGAAATCCATTGCACTATCTATATGATTTAAATTAATCACATGCCTAACTGTTCTGCTGGGTCATTGCTTATATGGTATTGATCCTGCTTATTTCCACATAATAAAATCCCTGGTCTTAAATGGGATTTATTAGGGAATCAGAGCTGTATTTCAGCAACTGAAGAGACCATTTTTATAACCTGACCATGGCTAAGAATTTATTTAATTCTAAGTATCTACTCAGCTCCTAAAATCTAGGCTGCTGGCTGGCTTTATAGAAAATAATTATATGTGTTATATTTTGACCAGGAAAATACGTTACTAATCCAAATAAGGAAATAACATAATCTGTGTAAATGGGTGTGTTAAATACAGTGCCACATTTACTTACATTTATAAACTGGTTAAAAATTATTATAGACTCTTCCAAAATTGCTGAGAAACTACCAGTTTATATTACATTGAAAGTCCCTTATTCGTTCCTCAAAATGAAAGCTTTTTAAACAGATACTTAGACTTTCAAGCTCCATATTTTTTATAAAAGATTATCTAATAAAAATAGAAAAAATGCCTGGGAATAATAACTTCTAAAAGTTTCCAAAGTTTCTATAGTTATCCTTTGAAAATTATGGTCTTTTGAAAATCTGTTGTGCTGACAATAACAAAATTCTTTTAGGGCCTGTACCATTTCTAGGGAATCTTGGCAAATTACTACTAATATGAGTAGATGATTTATGCTCGAGGCTAAGTTATGATTTGAACTGTTGCTTCATCATAAATACAGCATGTATTGCTATCACAATAAATTGTTATCAATTCAAATAAATCTGTTTTTAAACCAGATTTTAAACTTGGCTGAGATTAACTAAAATTTGGCCTTTCTGAACATGGCAATGTATTACATATCTTAAATCACTGAAATACAGTAATGTATAAGATCACTGAAGCAATTTCCTTGATTGCAAAGCCTAACTGCTCCCCCAAGGGCACTGCTACCTGTCTTCCCTTATTTACAGTAACTCTTGGCTCTCTTTTTAAGAATCACAGTTATGGAAAGTGGGTCCTGTATCAAAGAACTGAAGCTAAAGGCTGCATTTCCAGTCAGAAGAGGGAGTTTTTTGTAAAAAGTGAGGGGGATGCCTCAAATAGTATGGTCAAAGAGACGTAATATTTTGCAGTTGTTTCAAGAACCCTCTTTGCTGATAGAAAATCATTTCTTCCCAATATCATTTTGCTCTTTCTAGTCAGAACATATTAACTACTCTGCTCTATGTTTCTACCACCACAAGTTTCTACCAATATTTATCTGATCAAAGCATGGTTGGGGGAGAGGGGCTCAGGTCGCATGGGAGTAAAATATTTGGCTACTAAATCTTACTATAGCAGCAAGGAGTCAGACCACCAGTGCATCAACAGATTGAATGCAAGGACTACTGTGATTCTCTATAGCAGTGCATATGTGTCATATGACTTGGTGATCATTACAGGATTTTTAATGGTTTTTGTCATTTTCTTTGGCAACCTCTTGCAATCAAAGATGATTATCTTCCATAATTGTCTTATCTCTGGGTCCAAAGATGCCTGATGAGGCCAATCTGGGATCTAAAGACTCTGTTGCAACTTGGGTACGTGTTTCCATGTGGGGTGAGTGGCTCCAGGTTCTTGATTTGGTCCATGATATACTGTTTCTTCCACTCCTACTTTTTCATTTCCTATTGTCGTCGTAAGGTTTCAAAGTACTGAGATCTTTGCAACAGACTCTTCTTTCATGTGGGGTAGTCCTGGGTGATGGTCTTCAATAAGCTGATGTCCATGTTACATTTTTTCAAGTTGTTCTTGAGGATGTCCTTGAAGCACTTGCTCTGCCCTCCTTTTGAACATATGACTTGACTGTGCTGGGGAAATAAAAATTGCTAGAGATATATATTTGTATATTAGCAGTGTCTCATTTTAATCATGGAAAAATGTGTGTTTGGGGTTACTTTTCTTAAACAAAAATTGGTGATTTTTTTTAAATCAGAGAAAACCAGGAGAAGCATGAGCTTAGTTTTGGATTTGATGTCACTCAGTAGTTTAGCTGCACTCTGACTTGTAGCTTGTTGGTGGTCAGATGTAGGATCATAGTAAGAAATATCGAGAAGAGTATTGGAGTGATGACACAGCCTTGCTTAACTGCCATCTTAACCTCAAAGGGATCTATGATAGATCCATTATTGAGAACCACCACTTGCATACTATCATGGAGCAGATAAAGAATGGTGACAAATTTTGATGGGCATCCATATTTCAGAAGGATCCTCCAGAGTGCTTCTCAGTTGACAGGGTCAAAGGCTTTCATAAGGTCAAATAGGGCCATGTAGATTGGTTTATGTTGTTCTCAGCATTTTTCCACCAGCAAGTAAACTGTGATGAACATGTCAGTTGTGCCCTTGGTGCCCTAAACCCCCATTGAGATTCTGGGAGAAGCTCTTAAGCAAGTGGAAGGAGAGAGTTTAGGAAGGTTCTTGCAAAGATCTCTCATGTGGCAGCAAGGCAATCGCTCTGTAATTTCCAGTTGGACTTGTTTCCTTTCTTGGAGACTGCCACAGTCATAAGATGCCTGAATTGATCTGGGATTTCTTCATCATTCAAAATCCTTAAGATGAAGACATGGAGCTCTGATGTGAACTCCTTTCCCCCCTGCTTGAAGATTTTTGTGGGGATTCTATCAGCTCCAGATGCCTTAGCATTCTTTTTCTGCTTCATCTTGTCAAGCGTTGGAGGGGTTCTGACTGGATGTTGTGGGATGGAGTTGAGAACACTCTTATCAACAACAGAGTCTCAATTTGAGAATGTCTTCAAAATACTCCTTCCAATGGGCATTGACAACTCCCCTTTCCTTGAACTCTATCCTTAGATCTCAAAAGGGTTGGTCCCTGAATGCTCAGACCATAGACAGCTTTGGTGGCATTGAAAGAAAAATACATATTATGGATGTCAGTGAGATGTTGAATCTCTTTTACCTTGTCGTTTTCCAACTATCTGTTCTTCATATTATGGGTCATCATTTGGACCTCTGCCTTGGCTTGTTGGAGATTAAATTTCTTTTGCTTGGAGTTGATGTCATTCTGCCAAGCACAGAAGATCTTGCACTTGAGGTTGATCAACCCTAGGATTTCCTGGTCATTCTCATCAAACCAGTCTTGATGTTTCCTGGTAAAAAATCCAAGTGTCTCTTCTCAGACACTGATGACAGTGGACTTCAAGGCAATCCAAGTGCTGTTGACATTCTGTCATTGGTGCTGATTGGAATTCACTAGTTTTTCATTGAGGCACTGGTAAAAGAGGTCTCACTTCGTTGGATCCTTCAGTCCTTCAACATTGATATTCCACTGCCATTGCTTCTGGTGCAGCCATTGTTTAGGAGCCAGTTTGAGTGCCATAAGCAAGTGGAGGAGTTGGTGAACTGTCCAGGAATCATCATTTCCTAGCATAGCTCAGGTGATACGGACACCTTTGTGATCCTAGGCATGCAAATGACATAGTGAATCAGGTGCCTAGATTGGGGATATTGCCATGATATCTTATGCCTGTTTTTTTGGAAGAACAGGATGTTAGTGATGGTAAACCCATGTTCTGTGTATTTGGTCAAGAGGAAGATACCATTGGAGTTGGCCTTAACTACTCCCTCCTGAAAAGCCAAATATATCCTTTGATGGTGCTCTGACATGGGGATAACAGGCCATCAAGGATTATGAAGACAATGAAGTTACCCAATAAAAGGAAGGCGGGGGTGCTGTAGAAAATCCTGAGTGGTTTCTGGATGCCCAGTAGGACCAAGAAGATTTTGGCATACATAACCTGACTGTCAGCTTTACAAAGGGGACTTTAGCTTGTAAGTATTATTCATTTCACTCAGATTTTCTTTAATTATAAGTAACTAATATGGTATACTGTGATAGCATCTGAATCCAGATGCATATCCTACCTATTTAAAATCTATTTTTTTATTATCTAACCCACTTATTGCGATTTAGGCATCAAAGCACAATTCTATTTCACCCTATTCAAATCTCTGAAAATCAATTAATACAAATTTTTGTAACACACCATCATCTAACCCTTAAGAGTGAGTTGCAAAATAAAAATAAAACAGTGTGGAGGAGGACACACCCACTTTTTGTATTAAAAGCTTTTTAGGGTCACACGTCGGTCTCCAGCCCCTTTATGTACCTAATAGTTGGAATAGATGTAGCGCATCATGTTTATTTTTCAAGTATAAATAAGAAAATAATGGGGACTCAGCCATACTCCATAAAATACAAAGTGCTGTTACATACTTAATTTTGTTTAAATGAATCTATCAAAATAGTTTACAGTTGGGCTTGATTGTTCCAGGATCCACAATGCATAGTTTAGAAGTTAATCGGTCAACATACTAATAAACTAATCTTCAGTGCATCAAATGCTCTGATGGAAAATATGTAGGAGAAACCAAACAACAACTGCACACCAGAATGAACAGACACTGAAAATCTATCAAAGACAAGAATACCCAACTACCTGTGGGGGCACACTTCTCACAAGGCAATCACTCCCTCTCCAATCTCTCAGTTCTAATCCTCAAAGGGAATTTACAAAACACCTTCCATAGACAAGCATACAAACTTTACTTCATAAACCTGCTGGATACAAAAAGTCATGGACTCAATATAGACACTGGATTTTATGATACATTACAATCTGCCTGACATCTGATTCATCAGGCCAGACCTGACCTCTTACACCTTTCTTTTCCAGCCCCTCTTTTTCCCCTCCAGTCCTTTTCTGTCCTTCGTCTTCCTAATTTCCAGCTATTTACTTTTTCACAGTCAGCCTCTTTTCTATCCTGAATTACTACTACTGTGGAGTCTCCCTTACTCACCCTTGGGTTTTTTTCTCCCTTGCTTTTTTACCTCCTCCCTTCCCTGCTCTCCCTTTTGTTTTCCTAATTTCCACTTATTTACATTCTCACTGACATCCTGTCACTTCTTTCATTCCTTGCTGCCTCTGAACAGCAGAGACTTTCTATGCCTGAAGAAGGGTGATTGTGACTGAAAGCTCTCAAAGAACTTTTTTCCAACTACTCAGTTGATCTAATTAAAGATATCCCATCTACCCAAAGAATCTTGCCTGCCTAAGATAATCTTCAGCATTTCTGTGAATTACTGATGAATCTTTGAGTAACAACATCTTTGCACAGCATTCTCTGTGGCTGGAATCAGCCAAGCATGGAGAGCACCATTCTGAATTTGTAACTGGTTGGCTTAGTCCTAGAAGTTATGAATTAATCAAACATGGGAGCATCAGAGTCTCAACAGCAACAACAGCAGGAGAAGTACAGGGGAACTAACATAGGTGTAACCCGGGTGGTACTCCAAGAGGTACCCTTCTCCAGTTGAAGGGATCAAAGCAGATGCACAAGTGCTGTGGGAGGTGTAGGGACTCTCCTCCCCTATAGAGCAGAGACAGACCACCAATGGGGACTTAACCATATACCTTTTAATACTGGGAACATAACAGGCATAAATCAGAGGGCATAGTGGACACTACAATGCCCCAAAGAGGCAGGATTCAACAAAGTTAGACACTTACAATCAATTACAAAAAACAGGGTTAACAAAATATAAAACACCAACAGCAGAACAAACAGTATGGGTTGGTGAACTATAAAAAGGCACAAGATGCAAGTAAAACGTAGGCCCTTGGTACCTGGAGGGGAAGAAACACAATTGCCCCTTTCTACTACAAGTAGATCTGCTTCTTGTTATCTCACTCTTCCCAAGTCACCTCTACTGGGACTTGAACCCGTATTTCCCCACATGGTGTGCAGGAACACTGCTACACAGCCATCATCAGTGATAGTATTTTAGTCTGCTAGGGGTATTGATCTTTCCGGAGCCTGGCCTCATGTTGAGCTGCCTGGCAATAAGTGTTGATGTTAAGCGTATATCCATTAATGTCAGTGCCAGCTGTGGATTTGTATATCCTTCAAAGTTTGGCCAGCAATAGGAACAAGTAGCCCACAAGGATTGGCCAGAAACTATAAGTACTGCAAGCAGTGGGCATTGGAAGACAATAGAGAAATATTCCCTGTGTAGAAATGCAGAGTGGGGACAGCAAAGAGTGGGGACGGCAAAGAGAAGTAATATGAGCACCGTAAGTTGCCCTAGTACAATTAGGAAACCCCATTTGAGCAAAACCTTCCTTGCTGATGTTTCCATCCTAGAGGTTCGAGTCCCTTCCAACTCTGGTGTAGAAATTGAGAAGAGTAAGTTGGCCTCCCTCTGGAACATCAGAAAGGATTTGGTGAAGGTTGGCACAGAACTCCTTTTTGGGTTCATCAGCAGGGCATACATGCTGATGACAGATGAGAGTCATGAGATGCTCATTAATTCCAATAGGTAACTCATTGAGCTGATAGCAAAACCAACTGGGTGCAGCTGGCATTGTCTTTCCTGTTTACCTGTCCAGAAGAAGGTATGGCTGCCTCCATGTTCTTTAAGATGCCCATCTCCCACTCACTGTTTTGCTTAGTTCAGTGAGGTTTATGTTGTGTCACCTGAGTTCTTGAGCCACAATTGAGGTGCAGCGTTCTGGGCGTTCACTATTAAGATTGTCCATGAGTGTCCTGATGTTTCAGGTCCCAAAATTGACTGTTTGTCTTAATTAATTTTGACCACAGTAAAGGTGATCCCACTGGACGTGGCTATCCTGTCAAGAAGGAGGTAGACAGGCAATGTTTAGAGCACCTTTTCTTCCCCCCTTCCCATGTGGAGTAAGCACAGCAGATCCTGAAGAGGGCTGCTCAATCACAGTTACAGTTACCAAATTACACTCCTGCCTCATCCAAGTTCTAATGACCTTCTTGTAACTGCCACCTTCATGCAAGTTCATGACTTCCAGACCTCACAATCTTGCTTTCTTTGTCACTAGTTGGTCAGCAAAGGGCTTGAAAATATAGGCTAAATGGTATTTTGATGGTTATCCATTTGCCTCTCCCCACCACCACCCTTGCATCTTCCCAGGACTAACTCATTTGCTTACCTGTGTGTTGTTCTAGAGACATGATTAAATGCCACCTCCCTGATTAAATGCTGGCAGGCAGCTAGACAGCATAGATAACTTTGATGTTAATACCAGGAATGTCCATAAGCAATGCATGATACTTAATCTTACTGCTGTGTAGCACATGATGATGCCTTGTTTACTCACCTGGAACTGGGCAGAGGTTCTATATTTCATCCTCTGGAAAGAACAAATTTCAGGAATCCATTAAGAAGTATTGCAACAAATATTTTCCAAGCTCATTTGTGAAAGGTTGTTGGAACAGGTCATAACTGGGACACCCAACAGTGAAAGATCAAAAGCAAGATTCTGAAATCAGCTCACAAGAAATCAAGAAAAAACTGGGCTTCCAAGAGTACTCATGCCTCCACTCCATGCCATAAGGAGCTGGACTGGATATTGCCAGAAGGTTCCACCATTGAGCTGAAGCTTGTGGTGGACAGCATAACAGACCATCAAAAGGATTGGCATATAGCCTAGATGTGCCCAACAATCATTAATATGCTTTAACTTAACATGTGGCAAACTTGCTGCACTTTCAAATATCTGTGTTCATTTCAGTAAACTTAGTGCGAACTAGCCCTTCTTCTCTTGTTTGTCCTCTTTTAGTGGATAAAGACTTAGAAAAGAGATACATAAGAGGGGACATGTTAAAAGTATATAAAATAATGAACAGGATAGTGAAAGTAGATCAGGAACTTCTCTGTTGTCTTCTGTCTTGTGATAAAAGAAGTATGGGACATTCTGTGAAATTTAAGAACACAAAATTGAGCAAGCAGGCCAAGAAACTAACTGGCACAGGAAATAACTGAGGGCAAAAAATTAGCATGTTTCGTAAAGGGACTAGATATTTACATGGATAATAAAAATATTCAGAGTTAACATACTTTAAGATAGATATGCTGTAGGAAAATTCATCAGTAACTGAAATTAAAATTCACTAATTTTTAAAATTCATAATTCAGGTTTTAAAATGAACACTTGGCTATTTGGGGACTTTTAGTTGGAATCGTATGTTACTGGCCACCGTAAGAGACAGGACTGGACTAGTCAAAACTTGCATCTGATCGAGTATGTCAGCTCATTTGTTCCATTCACACTGTATTTTATATAGTAAACAAATTTTACAAATATCAGCGTAGCTCATTTTTCTCTAGTCTCTGATTCTTTAGTTCCCATTCACCTTAAAAAGTCCATCCACAGACTGATGGAGTACCAGAGAAAGAGTTTCCCTATGAGCTTATATGGGACCAGACAGAAGCGTTAGAGTTGGACTATAAGGGGGAGCACAGTATCAGTTTTTCTACAGAACCTGTAAGCTCCAAAATCCCTCACAACTTTCATGGCATGAATGATGCATGCCCCTAGAGGCTGGGGGGGGGCACAGTGATCGCCCGCAGGCGGTGGCGGCAGTGTTGGAGGCAGGGGCATAGTGGTGGTGAGGGGGTAACTCTCACAGGCAGCCACAGCGATATTGGCAACTGTTCGGGCTGAGTGGGGAGCTCCCATAGGCAGCCATGGTAGTGTCAGTGTATCACTTGTACGTGTTATAGGGCTTTGGCACTTACTTGGTTGATGCCTTGTCCCCCCAGTAACATGACGGTGAGATCTGGATTTGGGACCATCAAGGTGGTTTGGGTGCTGCTCCTACTCACCTGCCATATCTTTGATGTTTTGTTGTTATTTTTCTTGGGAGGCAGTTCCCTGTAGGTGGCCTAAGAGAATATCAACCATGGGTTTCTTTGTGGGGGTCCAACCTCCCCTTTACCCCACCCTCACCACATCCACAGCCAGGGCAGACTCTGCTTACTGCAGGTCTTCCTCCTTGATGATCTTGCTTCACACACGCTGCCCGCCTTGAAGGGTTGGGTCTTCCTGGCTGTCAGTCTTCCCAAGGCCATCCTTTGTCTTCAGACTGGCTCTTGGGCAACTAAACCCACCCCCATCCAGGGTTAACTACAACTTAGGAAAAACTAAATGAAAAGAGTTAGCATCTGCCGATGGACTCCTGAGACCTTGCCTCTTAGAACCTTTGGTTTTGTGGGGGGATTTATCTGTCCCTCCTTGCCTAGTAGATGTTCGAGATGGGCAGACACCCTGTGCCAAGTCTCTGTCAGCCCTCTTTGGGCTGTCTCCCTTGGGCCCGTACTCCTTCCCCTTCTGGGCCCATCTGACCTGCGGCTGGGCTGTCCTGGTCCCACCAGCTAGCGTTACTTGTTCCCCCAGGACAGGAACTGTGATCCTCTGTGCCTCTCTCATTGCTGTGTTGCCTCAGGGTGTCCATGGTCCCTCAGGGCTGTTCCTCCCTGTTGCCCCTGGGTTCTCTGCTGGGGCCTGTTTCCTCAGGGTGACCTGGGGGGGGGGGGGCTGTTTTTCCCTGGTGGAGCTCTCTGGTATCCATCTGCTCCCAGGGCTTGGATTTCCCAGCTCACCTGCTGGTGTCCTCCGGCAGATGCTCAGCCTCCTTCCCCTGCACCTGGGATTTGTGCTCCCCAGCTCTGCAGTTGACATCTCCCTGCCAGCATTCCACTCTTCTCCTCCTGGTGCAGGCCAGCTGTGTCTCCAGCTGCTTCTTAAGCATCCTGTGTCTCTCCGAGGCCATGCTCCCAGTGCCAGCTAATTCGCAGGCTCAGGCATCTCTGGAACTGCTAAGCCTGCCCTGGCGCCTCTCCCCTGCTGCCAATCTTCACTGCCCCTGCAGTAAGATTTGGGGCACTTTGGGAGGCGGTCTGGGGTGAGTTGGGGGGTCTTTTGCATCCTCTCTCACACAGTGGGGGGGGTGGTGAGCACTGACCAGCAGTCAGTGACTACCTGCATACAACACTGGCAGCATCGATAGTGGCCAGGGGTGATCAAGGACCACTCGCAGATGCTGCCAGCAGTGTCAGCAGTGAGGGGCGGGTAGCCAGCGGTGACTGTCCGCAGGTGCTGCTAGCAATGTTGGCAGTGCTTTTCACAGGGGGTGTACCACCAATCTCAGGAGGTGCATGTGCACTCACATGCACCCCTTACACATCACCATTGTCTCATTGTATGGACCTGGCAAAGGTTCATTAAATTTGGTTGGGGATGTAGCAGAATGCCACCTGTCTCTCTCCAAAAACTCTGCTACCTGACAATTTGGTTACCATGGTCACTCCTCTGCCCCATTTCTTCATGTGACCCTGAGCCAGATACATTCCTGAGGGAGGGGGGAAACCTGCTCCCTCTGCCTACATAACTGGCATCACATAGGTGGGTGAGGGGCTTGGGCTCCCTATTGTTCTGAGCAATGCCAGCTTACCTGGCAACCAGTGATGCATTTTAAATTGGTTGGCTGGCAGCCAACCATTGGACCAGGTAAGTTAAGGACTGCCCAGGAAGAGGGACAGTAGCCATGATGAAAACTTAGAGAGAAACTGGACCACCTGAAACTTCCTTTGTTTTGAAACTCATGATCAATGAACTGCCTGCCTCCAGAGGGAATCTCCACCTGCCTTTGGATGATACTTGTGAGTAAGCTACCTGAGATCTAACTAGATATATAGCTTCCAGTAACTCAGATGTGTGATCAAAGGCTACCCAGACACCTTGTTTGCTCTATGAGATTTCTCTGATATTACTTTACCCTGTACCCTATTCCAAACCTAGTCCTTGTAACCAATGAAGTTCTCCTTTGTACCTAGCATGGGAGACTTATTGGGAGTGAGTCTAAATTATGCCTTGGGGTCCTCTTGGTTTGGCTGACTAAGGGAGACCACTATTTGTGCTTCAGTCTGAAGGAAGTACCCCAAGTTCTTGAAGTGGGTTGAGTGCCCTCAAGAACTACTAGATCTGTGTTTCCCAGGGGGCACAGAGCCAGGATTAGTCCAGAGCCTGGGTGGTGGCACCATTACCTCTAGGCTAGTGGGTGTGGTCCAGGAAGGGGGTTGGCCAGATGTAAGCCAACCCTAGAGAGGCACTCAGAGCCTGGAAGGTGGTCAGGTGCAGTGAGGTGGGTGGCTTAGCGCAGGAGTACCCCCTGCTGGCCTGCCACAGGGGGTATATGTGAATTTTAATTCCTGAACCTCAGGTATTCAGGCTGTATGCAGCTAGAGACAATTTTAACAGAAGAACTCGAAATCAAATCAACTCCCAGACTTTCCTTACTTAGAAATGTACAAAACATTTTCCACTTTGATTTTAGTTAACAGTCTATTAGCTAATTTTGAGTTGACCTCCAAATGTAATTTATAATTTCAAATTGTGTTCTGGATATTTCAAGATAAAATGTTGTTTCATCAAATTTGTCTTCTTGGAAAGTTATTGTTGCCTCTACCATGTCTCTCTGCAGGGCTGTGTAATCAGGCCAAGTTCTGGAAAAATTATGATTTTGTGCTTTCACATGTTAAGTCTCCTTTTTTCCTGGCTGTTGCTAAGAATAGCTTTCTGTTTCTGTGATCTAAAGTCTAAGAATAATTGTATTTCCTATTTTGTTCATTCTAACTGACCCTCTGGCTGAATTCCTGGAGTACTTAACCATATACATCGGGGTCATCTTGAACTGGAAGAAATAATTTGCTGCAGGAAAACTGAGGAATCAGAATTTTCCCTTCCAATAGGGAATCTGGAGATCTGCATACTTTTGGCTGAGGTTTTACTTTCCATCATTCCTATCAGCCTGCCTGATACTACACCATATTTTACAAATGTCAATTTAAATTCTTTCCACTCATCAGGAAGCTGTAGCTTTCCAGTTTATCCAGCTGCTGCTTCACTTGGTTATACCTCCATCCAGCTAATGTATTATCATAGGTAAAGTCTCAAGCTTACATTCATACAAAGAAGAAATATGTGAGTTCTACTTGTTTTGGTATAGTTACTTTAGAAAGCATGGACTTTTTCCAGACTGGTGGGAGAGACGTGAAACAAGATGAATTTGAGGGATTTCTTCATGGATAATTTATCCCAGAATTTATTAAAGTATTTATTAGCAAAAAAAGGCTTGGAATGTATCCATTTCAAAGAAAGTGCTTTTTATTTGTAAGAAGTCCCCAATGTTTTGATGATGGGCTGCTGATTGGATGAGAAAATGTTCTATGAACAGTGTTGATTTAAAAAAAAAATCCAGTGAAAAATCAGAAAGGTTTCTGAAACCCCTGACTGCAAGAGAGGTTCTTATTAGAAATCTGGTTTCTTTCCTTCAAATATTCAATCTATCTCCCTGCTCTTTGTGGTGGGTTGCTAAGAGTCTGGAAATCAAGAGAAAGCCAGCTCTCAGACTCACAACCTCTAAAACATAACCTCCTGCACAGCTGGTGAGCTGAAAAGCTGCAAGGCAGTTCATATTCTAGGCTTCAATTTCTTATTTTTGCAGATCTTCAGCAGATCAGAACCCCATGGTCACTAGTTCTACAGCAATCTTCAAAGGATGCCAGGGCTTCCAGGATGCCAAGGATTCTCAGGTGAGTTTGGGAATCCTCCAGTGAAATACAGTTTCATTGGAAAATGCTAGTTCTTCAAACCCAAAATCATTTGTGGAAATGTACCAGGTTCTACAAACCACAGGCAGCTCTGTCAGGTTGTCTGCCAGCTCACATTAGAGCCCAGGTTTCTAGGGTCATTGATTCTAAGACTTTCCCAGGGCTGGAGTTATTGTGTTTTCCAGACTGCTGGGCCAATGGCCTCCCCAGGTGGCTCAACCTACATGTGCTGGGAAATCAGCTGCTCACAGAATTGATCAAGCCAAGTAACAAGCTGAAAATAACATGAATTTTTGTTAGTGCTATGGCTACCATTCAGTGGTAGATAACTGTGAAGCTAAAAAGAATCATTTCAATTTTATTTAGTAGCAGTTCACACCTGGAGAGCACATTTTGGTTGTGAAACACTATGTGACGGTGTTTCCAAATAAGTTATTTTCTATGTCAGAATGTTGGACATTTTGAAATGCCAGTTGTCCAGAGGGACCTGGACTGCCTGACTGAGTGCCTCTCCATTGTCTTCTTTCCTGGAAAGTAGATGGTCTGTTCTCCAGTGGTCATCCAAGGAGCTAAGAAGCCATGCAACTATTCTAGAGCAAAAACTGAGAGTTTCACATCTTTTCAACATCTCTGAATTTGGACAGAACTGAAAATCCCTTTCCCTTGAGCTGTATTCTAATCTTGTGATGTTCTTGTCTCCTTGACTTTCCCTTTCCTCTCCCAAAAGTGTGAGCTGACTTTTAGTATCTGAGGCTGGTTTGAATGTCTTCTTAGAGACATTTGGTATTTTGCCTAAACAGGTAATATTAGTTCATATAAAGCTTGTAAGTTTGTAAACCACAAATGTAACTTGTCTGTCATAAGTTTAACCAAAATGATAAAATTAACTGTTCATGGAACTGACTGGGTCCCACAGGCAAAGCTGTAGCTACAAAATTAGCTGACCTAATGGTTTTTTGCTCAGGGTTCAGCCTTGATGATAAAACTGGATCTAACTGCCTGGCACACCCAACACATTCTAGGAAAGCACATCCCAAGAAAGCATATTCAAAGAAAACCTAAAAGGGGTTGGGACTTAGGCGGAGCAATGTCAATTTCAAACCTAAAGGTACTGCATTGTAATTTGCTTACTGGATAAACCCGAGTCTAGGTAGTAACCTTTTATTATAATTTTTAAGACCTTTCATTTTTAATCCCATAGGGTAACAGCTATTGGGCAAGATTGTGAATGGCTCTAAAGCCAACAGATTAGCATAAAACTAGGTATAAAAAGTGCGTGCATCAGGTGACCATCAGAAGGGAGGGAACAGAACGGTCATTTCTGTTCCACACCCATACCCTGGACTCCCGGTGTGAGTGAGGATCAGATCCTGATCAAGGGACCTTCCCCGATAATCCCTCTGACAGCATTGATCAGGGACGCCTGAGTTCACTAGAATCACTTGACGCATACCTAGGCATTGAGGGAGTATCAAGAAGTTGCTAACCCATGTCTGTCTATCTGTTGTTTTGAACAGTCCAGTGGCTAATACCCTCACAGTGCCCAGTTGGCCTGTGACAGAACTGATCTATCTATTTGTTGTTATTATGTGTTATTATTATTATTATTATTATTAATATTTGCTCTTTAATACTGCATCATCTGCTTATTGCATTTATCTTTCTGTTAACTGTTGTGTGTGTGTAAGCTATAATCAATTTGCCTTTACTTCACTCCCAACTTTGCCTCCTCAATCTGAAACTGAACCAAACAGCCCAGTTGGCCTGTGATAAAACTGATACACTCACAGTGCCCAGCTGGCCTGTGACAACTGTCCACTCTGTACTTCTCCCACTCTTTTTGAAACCAGGCTGGTTGTCTCTCTCTCTCTCATAAAGGGTATCCTCTTTCTTTCTCTCCTCTGAGTATAAGAACTTTAGATATCCCTCTCTCCACCTAGACCCATGTTAGTTCTGGCCAGCTGCCACTCCTCTGGGACCAGCTTGCAGAATGCTGTGCTTGGCTCTTCTTGTCTTTATCCCAACCCACTCTGCTGAGTTCCACATATACCTTTTAGAAGAAATCACATCAGCCAAACATTATACTGCACATAATTACTTCAGACTTTTTCTTAGGCCTCTGGCAGACTCATGTTCTTCATACGTTAGGAGCAAAGGGCCTTCAGCTAATCTTTGATTTGTCTTCCAGTTCTTCGCAGAGTATCTGGATGACAAAAAAATCAGGCCATGCTGTAAAGCAAAACATGAAATCTGTTGTTTTCCACGATGATAAACAATCAGAAATAGGCTCTTTCCTTTCTCCATTCTGCATATTCTAGGCAAGTCAATGAAGAATCCAGTGAGTCTTGAAGAGTAAAAGGCCAGCTAAATATTTCAGTTTTCCACAGTTTGCCTCTATGTATTTAACTATGCATTACTACACATTTTTGTACTGAATTCGTAGTGCCTGAAGTTATGAACTATTTACTATAGAGTAAAAGGGAATAACGCTTTAGCACACTTCAGCTGCACACACTCTTACCCCATGGTAAATGAAAAAAACGCTAGCATCTTAGGGTGAAGTTACACATTACATTTAGACTGTGCCTGCCGGGCTTTATTTACCCCAAGGATACGGCTTTGGTGTTGCAGCCGAGCCTTAGGGCCCTTAAAGGCAATGAGGTCGTTCTTCCCCCGTGTCACCGATCCCATTCTCGCCTGCCACATCTTGATCTCCCGTCAATGGGGTGTCGCCCTCGCTGCCCGGGTCCGACCCGGCGGATGTACACAGGGCTCCACCACCCCTGCACCCAGGCCTCACACCACCTTCCTGAGCTGACTCAGCGGAGTCTTGTGCCCGTCACGCCTGTCCAGCTTCCTCCCTGGCCCCTATCCCTTATACGTCTAGGGTCGAGCCCCTCTGAATACAGAGTCGGCTCCCGGCCCCTATCCCTGGGGCTCTAAGCCCAGTCTGACCCTGCGTCCACAGTCCAGGCATCGATCCTGCCCCGATCACGACCCTCCATCCAGGTCCTCGGCGCCCTTCCAAGCCAGTCGTTCACCTGGGTCCTGTGCGTCCTCTACAGCTGCTCCCACTCCCCAACATCCTGTTTGAGCCCCACTCGCCCTTCGCCAGCTACCGGAGACTGCCATTGGCTCTCTCTCCCTGGAGCTCCTGGCTCTGGCTCCCTGGTCCCCTCAGGACACCATCGGGGACTGCGTTCCTTCCACGCAGCCAACAGATTCCCCTCTCCGGGGCTATCCGCCACTTCCGCCACAGCCGCCGCCATTTTTATCTTTGCCAGCCAGCATCTGGTGCTGACGTCACCAGCCGGCCGCAGCTGTACATAAAGCCAGCTCATGAGCCACGCAGGTTCCCCAGGAGCATCGTTCCCTGCACAGGTGAGTCACTGGCGTCACCCCGTTCCCTGGGACATAACCCCCCCACCAGTCGCCTTGTGGCAGTTCCCATAGTTGTGAGTGTCCGTTACCTGTGCCATCCTGCTGGGCCTGTGCGTTCTGTCATCCCATGTCTGGGTTCTGTTTTTCATAGCATCTAGATAAGAAATCCGCAGTGATATTAGTTCTCCCCGGGCGATACAATATTCAAAATTTAAAAGGTTGAAGGGCTAAGGCTCATCACATAACACGTGCATTCTCTACTTTTGCAGTACCAAGCCATTTCAACAGCGTGTGGTCCATTACTAGAGTGAATTCCCTTCCGAGTAGATAGTATCTGAAATACTCCACCGCTCATTTGATTGCTAGGGATTCCCTTTCGATCATCGCGTACCTGGTTTCCGCGGGCAGCAACTTGCGGCTGGCATACGCCATGGGTCTATCTACTCCGGTATCACATTAGGTCAACATCACTCCTATAGCCGTCTCTGACGTGTCTGTCTGTAATGAGAACGGTTTCGTAAAATCTGGGGTATGAATGATCACATCCTCACATAGAGCTCATTTTAGGGCCTGGAAGCTATGTAACCGGGGCTCTGTCCACTGAACCCCGCTTTTAGGTGGACCCTTTAGTGCTTCGGAGAGAGGTGCAGACGATTCTGCAAACTGTAGGACAAACCTCGTGACGGTAATAGTTCACTAGCCCTAGGAAGGACCATAATTGTTTCATTGTTTGTGGAGCCTGGAAGAAGCGAATAACTTGGACTTTGTCATGGAATGGTTGAATTGTCACCTGTCCTACGAGAAATCCCAGATACTTCGTATATTTGTAGGCGATTGCACACTTTCATGGAGTTGCTGTCAGGCCCGCCTCTTTCAGTTCATTCAGGACTGCCTGCAGGGCTTGCACGTTCTGGTCCCATGTCTGGGTGAAGATCACTATATCATCGATATACGCTGCTGCATATCCTCCATGGGGTGCCAGAAGGCATTCCATTAGCTTTTGGAATGTCGCTGCTGCGCCATGTAACCCGAACAGCATTTTTACGAACTCATACAGCCCCCATGGGGTCCCAAAGGCAGTCTTGGGGCAGTCACAGGTTCTAAGGGGAATCTGCCAATATCCCTTGGCTAAGTCTAGGGTAGTAATATACCGAGCGGCTCCGATTCACTCCACCAACTCAATTACCCGCAGCATGGGGAAGGCATCGAACATTGCCACATCATTTAATTTGCGAAAATCTATGCAAAGCCGTAGGGAGCCATCTGTCTTCCAGATAGGTACCAGCGCACTCCTCCAGGGGCTTCAAGATGGTCGGATTATCCCCAGGGCCCTCATTTTCTCCACTTCCTCTTTCACTTCCTCATTCAAGTGATACGGCAGAGGCCGCCACCGGTCTCGTATTATAACTCCTGGCGGTGTCTGGATGGCACGATGTGTGCCCTTTGCCGATCCGGGTTCCTCAGAGAATATGACCTTGAATTCCTCCAGAATATCCCCCACCTCTGCCCTCTGTGATGGTGTCAAGTCCATATTCACTTGGACGACTTCTGGGCATTTTCTTCCTTCGATATTCACTCCTACACTTTTGTTTTCCAGCCTCTCCTCGGCATCTTCTTTGAAGGTCACCCAACCTTCTGGTTGTTGCCATTCTCTCAATAAATTAATATGATAAATCTGTTTTGGTTTTAGGTGTCCTGGGCAATAGACTTCATAGTCTATGGGCCCGACTTGTCTCACAATCTCAAAGGGCCCTTGCCATTGCGTTAATAATTTACTGGTCGAGGAGGGCAACAGGACTAACACTTTCTGCCCCAGTCAAAACTGTCTTTCCTTCACGTAGGTATAGTACTGGGCCTTCTGTTGTTGCTGGGCCTGTCTCAAATGCCCAGCTGTGACCTCTCGGGCCATCTGAACCCATTGTTGGAACGCTTGCTGGTACTTCGACCAGTCAGGGACGGTCTCAGGGCCCTGTTCCCATTCTTCCTTAAGTATCTGCAGTAGACCCCGGGATCGATGTCCCAATACCACCTCGAACAGGGAGTATCGTAATGACTCCAATGGGGCACCCCAGAGCACGAATAAAACTAGCGGCAGCATCAAAGCCCAATGTCGTGGGTCCCCTTGTATGCATCACCGCAGCACTCTCTTCAGCATCCCGTTCAGCCGCTCTACCAACCCATTAGTTTGCGGGTGATAAACTGATGTTTTTAGCTGCCGGATCCGCAGCATCTGACAGATCCCTCACAACACCCCCGACATAAAATTCCGTCTCTGGTCTCTGAGGACCTCCTGTGGGATCCCCACGCAGGTTATCCACTTTACCAGTTCGTCCACAATGCGGGGTGCTGTCACTGATCTTAGGGGTACAGCATCAGGGTACTGAGTTGCATAATCTATGAAAACTAGGATGAATTGATAGCCATTGCTACTACGCAGTACGGGTCCCACCACATCCATAGTGATTAGGGAGAATGGCTGATCTATAATGGGCATGGGTCGTAGTGGGGTGGGGGAGGTCTATCTTCCCGGGTCTTCTGGCATACCAGACACTCCGCACAACGTCGCATGATATCATTCCCCAACTTAGGCCAAAAGAACCACCGAGTAATTTTATCTATGGTAGGTTTGCGACCCAGATGCCCCCCAGGGGCATGGCATGGGCCAGGCGCCACACGGCCTGTCTACACTCTCTTGGCACCAACCAGCTGTCCTGCCCCCCTCTTCCTGGGGTTACCCAATACAGCAGATGATGTCTGACCGCAAAGTGGCTTGCAGCGGCCGTTGTTGTCGTTCGCTGGTCCCCGGCCGCTGCGCTGGTCCACAGTTCCTGTAACTCCGCTTTCTCTCTTTGGGCCTGCCGGAACTGGGGTCCGCTAATGCTGTCCCTCCAGTCTGCCAAGGAGCTCCCCCCCTTCTCGGTCGTTTCAGCCTCACCGCCAATGTCTCCGAGCCACCTTTCCCGACACTTCAACTTCCAGCATGCTACTTCTACGTCTCATACTCTATCTAACACTTCATACAACGGGGCCCAATCTCACCCTAGTAGCATCTCACACGCGAGGCAAGGCGCGAGTCCTACCACCAACTTTCTTTGATGTTCCATTACCCTCATACAGGCCTTAACTCGATGCAGGTCTTGGGTTTCTCCATGTAGGCATGACACCTTTACTGAGTCCGCCTGCCCCCGATCAGCCCCCGACCAGAGATCTGCCCGAATTACTGACTGAGCACATCCATAGTCTAATACTGCCCGCACAGGCCGGCCCTCTATCCAGGCCTGCACTACGGGGTGTTCCCACACAGGGCTCTCATTTGCAGTCCCAAAGCTACAGTCCATCGGCTCCCCTACACTCCAGTCCCTGGAGGACTCCCTTGTCCCCCTGGATGTACTCAAAGCATTACCTTTCCCTATGCCACGCCCCGGACACTCTCACGCAAAGTGGCCCCCTTTCCCGCAATGGTAGCACACCATGTCCCCACCTTAGGAACGATAACCCGGCCTCCGGCGTTCAGTGTCCCTCAACACCGGCATCACCCCCAGTGTTCCTCTCCCTTCTCGTGGGTAGAACCACTCAGAGGCTGTAAAGGCCTCCACCACTTTCAAGGCTTCTTCACATGTTGCCAGGGCATGTTGCCGGACCCACTGTTCGGTTCTGTCTTCTAAATCATTGACTAACTGCTCTAAGATGATCTTGTCCACCAGAGTCACCATTGTACATGAAGGTAGGTTGACCCACTTCCCAAAAAGGTCCTGTACCCTTTGGAGAAGTACCCTGGGCCGCCTGTCTTCTGACCCCTTACAAGCCCAGAAGAGCCGCCAGAAGTGTTCTGGACTCAGCTCCAGACAATACAAAATAGCCACCTTCACTGCCCCATAATGCTGGGCCTCCTCCCGATTCAGGGCCCTATAGGAGGCCTGAGCCTTGCCTACTAGCAATGCCCCAAGCTGGCTAACCCACAGCCTTTTATCCAGGCCCATTGTGAGGGCGTGCAGCTCAAAAGCCTCTATAAATGCCTCAGGGTCACCCTCCGCCATCATCTTCGGCATCCCAGGGTTGCTGAGCTATGCTGGGCTAGCCACCTGTGTTGTGACCCCACAACTTGTGTTAACGCCTGCAAATTCTGGATGATCAAATCAGTGGGACCCATTTTGGGCACCTGCATCTCTGGTGCCCCGAACCACAATTCCTGGCCAATGCACCAAATACTGTGCCCGCCGGGCTTTATTTACCCCAAGGATATGGCTCTGATGTTGCAGCCGAGACTTAGGGCCCTTAAAGGCAATAAGGTCATTCTTTCCCCGCATCGCTGAACCCGTTCTTTCCTGCCATGTCTTGATGTCCCGTCAATGGGGTGTCACCTAGTGGGTCCCTTGCTGCCCGGGTCCGACCTGGCAGATGTATATGGGGCTCCACCACCCCTGGACCCTGGACTTACGCTACCTTCCTGAGCTGACTCAGTGGTGTACTGTGGCCGTCACGCCCATCCAGCTTCCTCCCTGGCCCCTATCCCTTATACGTCTAGGGTCGAGCCCCTCTGAATACAGAGTTGGCTCCCGGCCCCTATCCCTGGGGCTCTAAGCCCAGTCTGACCCTGCATCCACAGTCCAGGTGGCGATCCCACCCCAATCACGACCCTCCATCCGCGTCCTCAGTGCCCTTCTGAGCCGGTTGTTCACCTGGGTCCTGCGCATCCTCTGCAGCTGCTCCCACTCCCCAACGTGTTGTTCAAGCCCCACTCACCCTTCGCCAGCTACCGGAGACTGCCACTGGCTCTCTCTCCCTGGAGCTCCTGGCTCTGGCTCCCTGGTCCCCTCAGGACACCGTCGGGGACCACGTTCCTTCCATACAGCCAACAGATTCCCCTCTCCAGGGCTATCTGCCCCTTCCACCGCAGCCGCCATTTTTATCTTCGCTGGCTGGCGTCTGATGCTTACGTCACCAGCCGGCCACAGCTGTACATAAAGCCGGTTCACAAGCCACACAGGTTCCCCGGGAGCGTCGTTCCCTGCCACAGGTGAGTTGCCGGCATCACTCTGTTCCCCAGGACATAGACCACACTAAGGGAATTTAAAACGTGAATATTCTCTTGTTAAAGCTCATTAACTTATGCTAAGTGCCATCTGGGCATCTCAAGGTTATGCCTCTTCTGACAGGTTACTCTGACCTGTTCTAGCTAGTTCATTTTAGGGACATTTCAGTCTTCTCCATGGAGATAAAATGAGCCATCTTCAGTGTGGCAGACCACAGGGTGTGCCTGCCACTTTAAGAGGTTTCATAGATTTCATAGACATCAGGGCTGGAAGGGACCTCGGGAGATCATCGAGTCCAGCCCCCTGCCCAAAGGGCAGGAAGTCAGCTGGGGTCATAGGATCCCACCAAGATAAGCATCCAGTTTACTCTTGAAGGTGTTCAATGTAGGTGCTTGAACCACCTCCACTGGCAGACTGTTCCAGACCTTGGGGACTCAGACAGTAAAGAAATTCTTCCTTATGTCCAGCCTGAAATGGTCTTGCAGGAGTTTGTGACCGTTCGACCTTGTCATCCCTTGGGGTGCTCTGGTGAACAAACGTTCCCCCAGATCCTGGTGGTCACCCCGATAAACTTATAGGTGGCCATCAGATCACCCCTGAGCCTACGCTTTTCCAGGATAAAGAGTCCCATGTCTCTCAGCCTATCATCGTAAGATCTGTTTTCCTGACCTCTGATCATGCGCGTGGTTCTCCTCTGGACTCTCTCCAGCTTCTCCACATCCTTTTTGAATTGTGGAGCCCAAAACTGGACGCAGTACTGCAGCTACGGCCTCACCAAGGCCGAGTACAAGGGGAGAATGATGTCCCGGGATTTGCTCGAGAAGCATCTATGGATGCAAGCCAGCGTTTTGGTCGCTTTACTAGCCGCAGCATCGCGTTGCAGGCTGATGTTCATCTTGTGGTCAATGATGACCCCCAAGTCTCTTTCTTCTGTAATGCTATCCAACGTAGCACTGCCAAGCCTATAAGGATGCTGCAGGTTTTTCCTCCCAAGGTGGAGAACCTTGCATTTTTCGGTGTTAAACACCATGAGGTTCTCATCTGCCCATTTGCTGAGCTTGTCCAGGTCAGCCTGGATCACCCGCCTATCTTCTGGCATGGATGCTTTGCCCCAAAGTTTGGTGTCATTGGCGAACTTCGCCAGTCCACTCCTGACTCCAATGTCCACATCATTAATGAAGATGTTGAACAGGATGGGTCCCAGGACAGAGCCTCGAGGGACCCCACTGGTCACAGGGCACCATGATGAGTGACTGCAATTACAACCCTCTGGGTCCGACCATGGAGCCAATTTCCCAGCCAGCAGATCGTGGTGGAGCCAAGGCCACAACTGGCCAGTTTGGCCAAGAGGTGATCATGGGATACCAGATCAAAAGCTTTTTTGAAGTCAAGATATATGACATCAATCTCTTCTCCCTTGTCCAGGTGATAGGTCACCTGGTCATAGAAGGAAATGAGATTGGTCAAACAAGACCTACCCGCAACAAACCTGTGCTGGCTATCCCTTAGGATGTTAGCCTGGGCCAGTCCATCAAGGATGGCATCCTTAATAAACTTTTCTAAGATCTTCCCCAGGATAGAAGTCAGGCTAATGGGCCTGTAGTTAGCCAGATCCACGCTCCTCCCTTTCTTAAACATCGGCACCACATTGGCCTTCTTCCAGTCTTCGGGCACTACACCAGAGCGCCAGGAGTTTTCAAAGATCCGTGCCAGGGGCTGGGCTATGACGCTCGCCAGCTCCTTGAGTACCCTGGGGTGCAGATTGTCAGGGCCGGCTGACTTGAAGGTATCCAGCTTCTCAACGTGTTCCTTCACGAGGTCAGCATTTATGGAGGGTAGGGGATCCCCATCACCCGGATCTCCCTGTCCCATAGTAGGCATGGGCGTCCCATGGGACTGACGAAAGACTGACGCAAAGTACCTATTTAATAGGTTGGCTTTTTCCTGGGCGTCAGTTGTCAGTTGCCCCATCTGGTTTAGCAGGGGTCCAACGTTGCCCTTGCTTTTCCTCTGGCTCCCCACATATCTGAAAAAGGACTTTTTGTTGTCCTTGATGTTTGAAGCTAGTTGGAGTTCAGTTGCAGCCTTGGCTTTCCTGGTTTGCTCCCTGCAGGACTGGACCAGTGCAGAATAATCCTCCTTGGAGGTGAATTCCATCCTCCATCCTTTGTAGGCTTTCCTTTTTAGCCGCAGGAGGTCCGCTAGGTCCCTGGAGAGCCAGGAGGGCTGCTGTGCCTTCTTGCTGCCTTTCCTCCATGTTGGAACAGATTTAGCTTGTGCATTGAGGATCGCTTTCTTGAGAAGCAACCACTCTTCTTGAACTCCCATCTTCCTGGGGTCATGGTCCCTGAGGGCCTGACCGACAAGCCTCTTCAGCTTGTTTTGAGTAGTTGTCAGGTGTGGTTTGGCTCAATTAGATGGTCATATGACTGAAAGGGGGCCACAGAATTGGATAAGGGCTAAAAAGGGCTAATAAGTCCATGCCCTAGAAGGAGAGCTGGCAGTTATACCTAGAGAGCCAGAAGAGCAACATTACTCAACTCCCAGAATACTTGGAGGTCACGGTTTGAATTATGGGGATGGAGGAGGTTCCCGGTCCTGGGGCATGACCTGAAA
The DNA here is from genome assembly GCF_052110815.1 of Crocodylus siamensis. NCBI lineage: Eukaryota > Metazoa > Chordata > Crocodylia > Crocodylidae > Crocodylus > Crocodylus siamensis. The sequence goes on along the minus strand of NC_143396.1, from coordinate 73,437,965 downwards.
CCATCCCCTGCTGTGGCTGGATGGTGTGGTAGAGCTGCTTGTGGCAGGGCAGTCACCAGGAAATGCCACACCTGTGTCTACCCAGTGCCTTCCCTAGCCCCCCCAGACTTCCCTATCTGTGTCTTCCCCAGTATGCTGAAAAGCCTCAGCCCTGGGTGCCTTGTGGGTACTCCATGGAGGGGGAAGGCTAAGCGAACACACCCTGACAGAATAGCAGAGGGCACAGATCCATTGAATGGGGCCTGAGGCAGGGTAGAGGCCCACTGAGTGGGGCCTGAGACAGGGCCAAGGGCCACCTAGCAGGACATGAGTCCCAAGGGGTGTAAGGCCCAGGAGCCCAGTGAGGGGGTGGAACAAAGGCCCCAGCAAGGGGGAGGAGTTGTGGCCCCAGTGGGGGGCATGTAGCTAAGGCATGTCTGAGGATGCCTGAGGCCAAGTGCAGCCCAGCAATGTGACTGAGGGAGTTGGAAGTGATTTTAGATGCCATCTGTGTAGCCTGGGACACAATGTAGGGATGGTTCAAAGCCATGTATTATGCCTTTGGTATCAGGAAATAAATGGGCAGCTTCCCAACTATGAACAACTTTTTAGTTCCAACAAAGGTGTGGCAGGAAAGTCAGGTGAGTGGACTGCCCGAGACAGGCCGGTGGGTCGATGTTGTGACTGGCCTCATGATGGCCCCATCACATTCAGTTTTCCACAATCATGGGATGCACCATTCCCACCTCAGAGCAGGGATAGAATCCAGGTGTCCTGGCTCCCAGCTACACCCCTGTTCACCAGCACTCTAGTGGCAAGTCAGAGCTGTGCAGACAACAAATTATATTCACCCTTCATATGCAACTGCTTGCAGCATGGGTGCAGACAGAAGTGGTCTAAGTGTAACATGTAACTTCAACCTTATCGCTTCAAATTCGTTTTGGTTAAATACTGAGATGAAGTTAACGCAGTCTGGATTCTCTCTGATTAGGAAAAAATGAGACACATTTGAGCAAGCTCCTTTCTATCACCACAAAGCGATTGATAGTTTTAATAAACCCATAAAGGATGTTAGTGACATGTGAAGTTTGCAGTATTTTTAGAAGGAGGAAGAAAATAGGAAGATTCTAAAGAAATAGGAAGATTCTAAAGAAAATACTAACCAGTATATATGATTTTGCCAGAAGAGGTTATGAACTCTGGCATCGCTACACTGAACAAGTTTTAAAACACTGTTAAATGGAGAGGTTGACTGAAAACTTATTTAACTGCTTTGTTTGGAGACTGAATATGATACTTATATTTCAAAGTGGCCAAAAAGAGCCAAAACAAATTCACCAGGCCCTGTTATGCAAAATGAGATAATGGAAATCATTAATCTTAAAATCATGAGGGATATTTCCAAACAAAATATTGAAAAGTGGTATATAATTAGGATAGCTGAAGGATTTCTCTGACAAAGGACAAATAGCTTTGTGTTTTCATGTTCAAAATGAATCATCTTTCAAATTATTACAATTTTTCCTTAAAAAAAAATAACATTAATATAGTATTTTCTGTATATTACACATTATAACATACCTTGATAACTATAGTGTAACCCTGAGATATTGAGCCAGGACTGTACAATTTATCAAGTAGATTTCCCTGAAAAATTTCAGAACCTTTTTTTTTCAAAGCTCGAGTTCCAAACTACAATGTTCAGCCAGAAAAACTGACAGAAAAATATCCCGATCCTTCTCCTTCTCTCACTGTTCTGCAAGTCACCTTTCTGTGACAAAATTTCATTGTCAATGACCAAGTGATCATTTTGCCAACTGTGGAATGTGTTTGTAATCAATGCTAAAGATTATTTAGAGCTAAAAGTTTGTAACTAGTGATTGCGTTTGTCTCAATTTTCAAGCACTGTTCATAGGGTGGATTCTTGTGTGAAAAGCAGCTCCAATGACAATGTCTCAAATTAAGAGTCTTAGCAGCAGAATTCCATGACAGAGCAGTGTAGACTCAACTTTGGTGTAATCTTATAGTTATAAGCATGCACAGTAATGCTCAGACTAAGAACCTCCAAGAAGGAATGAACTTGTAAACTGTTGACCTGTTTAAAAGTGGTGAGCATGCACAGATGTGTTTGTGAGCTTGGTGGGGAAACAGAAAGATTTCTGAGATAAATGTGAGACAGCTTTGAGTGACAGGAATGTATCAAAGTTAGAATTAAAATGATTGGCTGAGACTAGAAGTGAGTTACCAGGCAACTTTGATATAAAAGGATGCTGCAGAAGTGTCTCTGTGCATGCCTAGGTGTTCTGTGCGAGTGGCTAGATCACTCCAGAACTGTTCTTTGAGAGTGGCTAGACTACACCAGAACTGCGTTTGTGTGCATGCGAGGGAGAGCAAATTTGGAGCCATGTGTGGTACATCCATGGATCTGTATGATTGCTTGAGTGCTTGAAAGACCGCAGACTTTGATGAAGAAGACATGGTTCCTGTGAGAGTAGCCAGACTACTCCAGGTTCAGTGACAGAAGAGCTTAGATTCTAGAGAGTAGTCATCTCCTGGGTGGCGTGTGAAGTCTTGTCTCACCTGCGGAGGGTAGTGACCTCCTTATTGGCATGAAGTTTGATCCACTTCTTGCCTCTGAAGGGTGGTGGCTTTCACTGAGTTCCTGTGTCGCATCGCTCTTAGGCCAATTAGCCCATCAATTGTTTGGTAATATATTAATTGTATTGCCTTGCATTGTCCTTGTTCATCCTAAACTGTCTCAGATCTCATTATTATCAATTTCATTCTTTTCTTTCTTTTATTATGAATATTATTAATAAATTCTTGTTTTAGTTAACATCTGTGATTTCATTATTGTTTCCACAGCACGCCAGAAAAACCAAGCTGGGCATCTCATTGTTATTGTTACTGTCCTTTCCCTTCTTTTATTATTAACCAATTCTTGGTTTGTGTTAACATTTCTAATGTTTTTACGACTTTCTGCTAATACCCTGGGAAAACAAACCTGCACATCCTAACCAGAACTGCTGGTCATCTTAGCTAATCTCACCCTTCAGTCAACATCCTTCTGGGCCTAATAAAAGTGGGATCCAATTCCTCCCTAAATTTGACACTTAACAAGCAACTATGTGGTTCCCAGGATAGCGTTGGCTCCTGCCATGCCAACTGAAGTGGCAGGATCAGCAGCCACAGCTGTTTTTGCTCCTCCCCCAACTAAGCAGGCATCTGGACCTGCTGCCCCATTCACCCTCTCTTCCCACCATTACGTTAGTGCAGGGGTCAGCAACATTTTTGGGCAGAGTGCCAAAAAAAACCCACTCGCAACCTTGACTTGTAAGATGTTGGCATGCCAGGAGCAGGTGGCAGGGGAGCCATGAGGTGCCCGATCCTTGTTGTGGCAGCCCCTTCCCTGCCATTCACTCTGATGCTAGAATACCTTCACATGCCACACTCTAGCACCCATGCCAGGGGGTGACTAGCTCTGCATTAATGCTTAAAATGTGCAGCCAAAATTTCATGGGCCAAAACAATTGCACTGATGTTATTACTAAGTGGTTCAGAGGTATGAGCTTTCATAGGCACAACCTAGAGCAGGGGCAGGCAATTATTTCAGCTGGAGGGCCACTTAATGAGTTTTGATGAGCTGTCAAGGGCCACAAGGGTAGCTCCACCCCTTAACAGGCACCTGCCCCTGGTCGCTATTTTGGGACCCATAGTCCCACTCCTAACCCCTGATCTTTGCCACTGTAAGTCCCTCCCCTTGCCTCCAGAAGTACTGTTTTTAGGAAGGAGGTTGGCCATCTTGGAACTGGACAATTAAAATCAAACATACACAATAACACATTTTAATTCTATTTTAAGAAATATTTTTGTCCTGATCTGTGTGCATTTGTGCTGTGTATATAGAGATGATTGCATAATAGCTCAAAATCAAGTCTTACTCTTGTATATTGGGGGCTGTGGAGGGGCATGGGGGGGTATGGGTGAGTGGGTATGGGGTTTGTGGGGGTTGTGGGTGTGTGTGGATGTTTGTATATGTGGGGTGTGGAGGAAGTCATGGGGGTATGTGTGGATGTGGGTAGGTATGGGGGGTTGTGGGGATGTGTGAGTGTGGGGAAGGGTGTGGGTGGGTGCTGTGTGTGGGGGAGAGGGTGTGGTTGTGGAGTTTGTTGGGGACAGTTTGAGGGTCTGGTGGGGTGTGCATGGGAGCCTCCCATGAATGTCCTCTGAGCTGGTCAGTACCCACCCCTGCCCCACAACAGCTCAGAGCCCACACACCCTGTGGCACCTCCTTGACACTGCCAACAGCACGCAGTTCCAGTACATCCCATGCCTGCTCCACACCACTGGGCTGTGGCAAATTCTGCTGCCCCCTGGGCACACAGTGGTGCTGGGGTGGCTCCATAGCTGGACTGTCTTTCTAGGCATCCCAGGTAGTGGAGGCTCCTTATGGCTGCCACTGCTGCTGGCTCCAGTCCCACGGTACTGGTGGGGACCCATGCATGCAGCCCCAACCTGGCATGCTCTATACCTGCTCCGGACTCACCCACCCAGGCTGAGCAGCAGTGATGGCCAGGCAAAAACTGTTGCTCAGTTCAGTAAAAAAGCAGCCTCTCCCCCTCACTGCTGCCGCTGCTTCCTGGAGCAGCCAGCAGATCCAGCATCATGCCGGGCTGCTCAGCTGGGGTGGGCAAGGCCGGAGCAGGCACAGGTCATGTTCAGTCAGGGCTGTGTGCACAGGTCCCCACCAGTACAGCAGGACTGGGGCCAGTGGCAGCATCAGCTGAAAGGAGCTGCTACTGCCTGAGCTACCTAGAAAGGCAGTTCAGCCACAGAACTGCCCTAGCCACACTGTGTGCCTAGGGGTGGCAGGACGTGCCATGGCTGGGCAGTGCCTGGTCCAGGTGGGACCAAGGGAACTGCTGTGGGCCAGACAAAGCCCCTCTGCAGGCCAGATCTAGCCTGTGGGGTATATTTTGTCCACCCCTTATCTACAGTAATCTAAGTTATCAGTCTCCTCTCCTTTTCCCTTTCCCTATTGTATAAAATCTTTTCTTTCTCCCAGTCTATTCCTATCTTCTGACAAAGTAAATTGTTGTCCATGAAAGCTCATACTCTCTGAACCAGTTAGCCTCTAAGGGTGCGTCCAGAAGATCGTGCACATGCCTCTTGCCACATCTCAAAACCCTTTCAGATGCACCAAGAGGCATGTGTGGGAATGAAAAAATGTTCCCTGTGCTGCAAGCTTGCAGCGCGGGTACAAAATTAGACCCCTGGATATCCAGGGGTAAAAAAACTCCTGTTCTGGAGAACAGTGGAGCAAGGCACAGTCCTACACCATGCCTGGAGGAAACACAGGAGTCAGTCCCCCAGAAGAGATGCTCTGGTTTTGGCCAGAGCATCTCTTTGGTGCTCCTGCTGCCCCTGGTCCTGTCCAAGGCAAGTTAGGGAATGGCAGTGGCGGGGCTTATGGGTGTGGGTGGGTGTGAGTGTGTGTGTGGTGGCAGGGGGATGGCAGCGGGGTGTTGAGAGTGAAGGAGGATGTCAGCTAGGTGTGGGGAGTGGCCGGGGAGATGTCCCTAGGGCTGCAGGAGGTGAGTGGCTGCAGCCGTGGTGAAGCTGGTGGCAAGTGGAGAGATCCAGCCCAGACTGATGTGGCTCGCTAGTCCAGCTTTGCACCAGAGCGGGTTGCATGGCTCCAGAAGACGCACACAGGAGCTGGATTTCCCAGAGCTGTGCGACCAGCTCTGGTGTAAAACTGGATTAAAGGAGCCACACCGGTTTGGGCCTCCTTGTGCCACCAGCTTCACTGCAGTTGCTCTGGCCACTTGCCTCCCACAGCCCCAGGGACATCTCCCCCAGCACTCCCCACATACCCCTGACATCCCCCACCACTCCCCATAGCGCCAACAACCCCCTCCACTCTCAACACCCTCCCTGCAGGGTGACTGAGAACCTGTGTGGGGGGTGGGGCTGTGGCCCTCCAGAGTGCCTGGGACTCTGTATGGGAGGGGGGGGCTGTGGTCTTGCAGGGTGCCTGGGATCCTGCATGGCAGGGATGTGGCCCTGCAGGGGGGAGCTGGGGCCCTGCAGAAGGAGCATTCTATGTGCTGTGGGGGGGCTGCATCCTGTGGGGGCCAGGAGACCCACCCCTCCTGAGCAGCTCCCCCCAACAAGGTCCCCCACACCCACAGTCCCCCCAGCAATTGCCTCAAGCTTCCCACACACCAATCCACATCCCTCCATACCCACCCACCTGCCTTCCCCCAGACCCCTTGCCACCCCATTCCTGCAAACAACACATCTCCCCATCACATATCCATCATGTGCAAGGAAAACCAAAAGCACACAACAACACATATTGGTATTAAGAATTAATTTTGTCATGTTGATAGAGACACTGGTAGACTTCCAAATTGCTTTAACATTGTAAATATACCAATAAAGCTTTGCTCAACTGATCTCTCTCTCTCTCTCTCTTTAGACATATGTGTGTGTGTGCGTGTGTGTGGAGTGGTCTTTCGTTTTAATTATGGATGAACATGGATTTGGGGGTATTTTTAAAAATGGATTTGGGATGTTGCTGCAGCAGTCCAGCTGGCACAAAGGGTAGTGTCTCCAGATACCAATTGGCTGGGCCCCAGAAGCTCCTGAGAACAAGTAGTCCTGAGCTGTTTGCCAGGGCAGCTTTTTATACTGCTGGGGACAGCACAGGTGCTGGCTCCAGGCTTTATCTCCCCCTGGCTGCAGATCTGGGAGGAGCCAGGCAGGGTTATTTTGCCCCAAGTGGCACAATTTGCTCCACAACAAAGTGCATGTCCGAGCATGTGTGCTGAGGCAAAAAGCTCAAATTTCCACCGCTTCTATTTGAGCTGCTGGAAATACAGGTGCTTGCATGTGTGGATGCACCCTGAAGTGTCACTCTGCCCTACCTTCTGCTTGGCTTTAGGCTAATATGGCTAACCACCTCTGTGCTTTTAATGTGGCCACATAAGTGTCACATACAATTTGGCCCCATGTACATAAAATTAATAAACACATAAAAAATCTTAGCCTAAATCAGCATGCCCTGTGTTTATAAAAGAATGCAGTAAAAGGTGACAAAACCAGTGCTAATGAACTAGTTCAAAATAAGCAATTTAATTCCATGGTCATATAGACACTGTAATTTAATTTTCCACATGGGTGGAGTGAGATGTAGATGGAAAAAAAATCAAGGAATGGAGAATGAAACTGTCCTTTTCAGAGCTGTAAGAACAGAGCACAAGATACACATTTGTTGATCTAGATTATTTATTGGGTAGCTCATCACTCACATGAACTAAATATGAAAGAATACAACATTTGAAAAAAATCTACCTTATCCTCCATTCAAGTTTTTAAAAACTGTATACATTTCATATAAACCTTAGTCTCCAGTCTTTTATGGCTATTAAAAAAAAAAGATTTCACAAGATGCTGAAAAATGTACAGTCAAAACACAATATACCATTACTTTATGGAACAACTTTCATTTGCCAAATTTTTCCCCCCAGGAATTCTGTAAGCATCGAATAAAAGGAGAATCTAATTATGGGCTGCCATAGGGGGAATACTACATTGCACAATTGTCATGTAAAATAATAAGAGCATTTATAATACGTATTTACATTTGTTAGCTTACTGTGTCATATTTCATTGTGATTAATCATTAATGTCTCTTGTGCAAAATCAGGAAGTAGCACAATAACTATAGAGAGAGAGAGAGGGAGAAAGAGAGAGAGAAGGCTTTTGATGAGCATCTCTTTTTAAGCTGCTATTTTAGAAGAAAGCCATAACACATTTAAAATGATAATTGTAAATCTACTTTACATCAGAAAGCCAAAACCAGGCATGATAACCATTCAACACAGATAGCAATTCTACTTGTCTTGTAACAAAGGTACCAATACCTCTATAAAATGCTCCATGTTAGAGCAGGCCTTCACCTGGTTTTAATAGTCATAACCCTTCAGAAATCAGTGGAGTTATATCCATTTACATTATTTGACAATCTGTCTCAGTCCTGCTCCATACACATTGCACATTTTGTTCTATGTAGACCATCAAGGAGAACTAAGATAAGAATATTTATTGCCGGAAATGGGGGGGGGGATGTTTTTTCTGCTTTTGTGATTCTGTTTAAGTAAATGGACCTCTTCCATACTTTCAAGAACAATAAAATGTACTCTGTGGACAAAAATATTCAATAAGTATAGCACAATACACTAGCATTTGATATAATTTGACATTGTCTCTATTAAGCAGAAGGTGAACTTTATAGGACCATATCATGTTCAATGATTGGAATGAAAAACGACAATTTTGGGGGGCTGGATAAACAGAGCATAAGAAAGCTAATTGCTAAAGAAGTATTACTATTTTTCTAACAGTTTTTATATAGTGATGAATAATAGGAAAAAATTAGGAGAACATTACAGAAGTCTTATCTGTCAGTAACAATTTGAGAGAGCTTGCTTGGCAATCTAATCCGGCCTTTCTAGCTTGGAAGCATATTTTATTCACTTTGTGTGATTGCCACTTTCAGGTCTATGAGATCTGGTATTCCAAATTAATTGAGTAAAATGATCAGTCTAAAATTTTTGCAGAAATATGTGTTTATTCCTTTGCACAGCTTGTTTCTAAAGAACATGTAACCACAATAATTTTAAAAAAACTCAAACAAAATCAACATGTTATAATCAGAGGACTTTTTTGAATCTAATTCTGCATTAAGTTTTGTTCACACAGACCTCAGTATTGATTGCAAGACTGGAGCCTAGCCAATAATGACAATCTAGTCATCCATCTGATTACCTGGCAATAGATACAATTATATTATATCAGATATGATTAAAAGAAGTGTTGCTGTTTAGTTTCCTTGTCTGTGCATAGAAAAAAATACCTGCATAATTGTTAGAAGCCAGCCAAGACCTTTAAGGGCCAAGGGATCTGGCAGTTTGCGGGTGATTATCCCATGACAACTGATTTACATAAACATTGAAAGATGTCAATTGAGCGGAACAGCTGCCAGGTGCCATGGGACTGTTTGGACAAGGAGACCAAGAACAAAAATCTGAAAGAGAAAATAGGAAAGGAGTCCATGGGTGGAGGATAGGACTGAAATTGGATGAAAACCTGGAAAAAAAATGGGCTGTACAAGGAGATTGGGACTAAAAACCAATAGAGTAGGAAGAAGTAAATAATGGCAAAGAGTGAAAGATCTGATAAATTATTAAATTTTAGAGGGAGATCCGAGAACAACTTGTAAAACTGAGTGGGCAAAGAGTTGAGGGGGGCACTGAAAGTAGGGAAAGAAAGTTGGAGAGGGACACAAGGACTAGGAGCAACTGGTGGGGACAGGAAATATAGGCAGAGGAGGAGAATACCAGTTGAGGGGAAAGAGAGAGATTAGAAAAGGAACTGAGATAAGAAGGGACTAGCACTGGGTAGGCAAGGACATGAAAAAAGCAGTAGGGATGGTAACTCCACTGGAATGAAACTAGGACTTATTGTGGAAAGTCTGATTTAGGGAAGGGGACTTTGTGCCTGGAAGCTTGTTTAACATGGCTCCAAACTCTACTGCTGCTCATCACATATTTCCTGGATGATCATAGCTACAACAACACTCCAACATTACTACATTGATGTCAACATCAATATGGAATTATGGAAACTGAAGACCTACTTTTTTGAAATGTGTAACGTGGCTTCAAAGGGCAGGTGCAGTATGTGGTTCACAGTCAAATTCATTTGAAAAAAACAAACAAATCTCTGCTTAGCCTGGATAATACTTACCTTTTACTGGAGGTAAGTACAAGGCCAACATGAGGCCCAAGACATATGTAGGCCCTCAAAATAGGGCTCATATGGGAATGAAGCAGGCATAAGATTTGTACTAGCTTTCTGCATACGATGGAGGCTTACTCAACACACTAATTTTTACTTAATTCTGTCTCATCTGCATAGTCACAAAATATTTTCAGTAACATTTTAATGTTACTTGTTTAATATTCTAAAATGTTATCTGTTAGACTTTCATCAACTTATTGTGTGTCAATTATATTTTACATCATTTATTTAAAATGAGACCAGCAAAATCATGACTTTATATTTTTTTAGACAGCTAAAAACAATGCAACTATGGAAGATAATGAACAGCAAAAGAAAGAAATGCAGAAACCTAGATGACAGATAGATTAATGTAATCAAGCTTTTTTACTTTTCCCCCCTCGTTTTTCACAAAATATTGATTTTATACTTTACCAGCAAGAGATACATGTTTACTTCTTGGCTCTACCTGACACTAGGATTTCATGGAATGGGTTACTTGGCACAAGTCTTCTCCCTTTATTCCTTACTGTTGGCTAATCAAACACGTCTCCGTTCAATTTAAGCAAGTATTAGACAAGTTATAGAAAAATCTGCCCCTCAGAGTTTTCAGTGGCTTAACAGCATGTCTTCAAAGGAACAGAGGGGTTTGTTTCAAATTAATTAGTCTCAGACCACCACAGGACAGTACCAAATGCTTTCCAACAAACTGTATATCCCTGAAGTTATCACTTCATAGTTACGTATTTCAGAAAACAATTGATTTCTTCAAGTCTTAGTTTTCCCTGAGTGGGTAGAGATCATATTAGGTATCTTTTCTCACAGTTTTCTTAATTTCATCCTATAAACCACATCTGGTGGCTTAACCTTGGGATCTGTGCCATTGTTCTGCTATATCTATCACTGCTCTCTTGGCAGAAGCCCTTCTTCTGACCATCTTTCAAACTGGAGCACATGCTTTTTATATATTGTGATAAATATACATTTTAACTCCTGCTTTATGCCAAGAGGCTGAGGCATACATTTAACTAGTTCTCTGGCTTTGACATTTTTTACCTCTTCATAACATGATGAAGTATCTAAAAATATTTGTTTAGTTAGCTTTGTTGAGAAGTCAAACAAGAATATTTATCAATTTTGATCTACATTACTTTCTGCATGACAAAAAAAGAAAAGGTTTCATGGAGATGGACTTTAAGAGTCTGCTGGTATTCTATTTGTAACTTGCAGGTATACAAACGTGTCAGCTTCCAGTATTATATATAGTGAATATTTAAAACAGAAAACAATTTAAGAGTGAGGGAAAATATTGGGCCTATTCTCCAAAATCTGATGTATTTTGTAGTTATTTATGTATAAATGGATAATAAAATATTGCCATTTTGACATGTAGATAAAATCCATTTTGCAAGTATGAAGTAATACAAGGAGCCAAATAGTGTAGATTTTTTAACATTGTATTAGATTATTTGATTATTTTTAAGTTACAGTAGGAAGTTGGTGGAAAGATAAAAACAGGTGGTTGGAGTAAGCATATTGCCAGACCCAGTGAAGTGCTGGCATTGGTGACTGATTCATACGTTATTAGTTTGGTTTCACTCAATTTGTTGTTAAACTGCAGCTGTCTGAGCTGCTGCAGAGCTTCATGCCCCTAACTGTATAATATTGTCCATCATGCACTTCTAAATTTAAAACAAGAAAGGTATCACAGTGCACTGTGGGAAATGCAGTCCAGATTGGGAACCCAGCTCCAAGCCTGAAACACTCAACTATAACTCCTGTTCAGGTGAAAAAAAGAATAATGTCAAACTGACCTGAAACAATATGGTTCTGGTCAATTCAACAAACTAAAAACTATTAAGGATACAGCCTCTGAATTAGAACTTCCTAGACCTTAAATTCTGGAGGCTGTAAGTAAGAGAGGAATAGTAGGATAAAACCCTGGTCATAACTAGTTTGCTTTCATTTCAGTATCCACTCTCTACCACTGTGTGACAGAATACTGGGCAAGATGGACCTCTAATCTGACCCAGTAAATAGCAGTTTTTATGGGCATTTTTATACATGGAAGAGCTGCAGTACCAGGGACTTTAAAAAGTGCCTAGTGCCACAATGCTTGCAGTTGTATAAGTAGCGAAATGTGCGTCAGTGCTGAGAAAATGGTAGTGGCACACTTCTGAACTAAAACACACAGAAGGTGCTTTAGTTCAAAAGCGCACCACTGCCATTTTCTGCATGCTGACACACATTTAGCTACTTATACAATTGCATGCAGCACAGCACAGCTCACATCAGCTTGCGTGTGGAGCAGACTTGATTAATCGAAAGCGGCAGATCGCCAGCACATCATGGGACAAAAAAGTATGTGCATAAATGCCCTTAGTTCTTAATGTCAATTAGGGTTGAAATGACTGAAAATGAAATATTTCATTTTGTGGTCTGAAAATTTTAATATTGCAGAAACCACAATCTATCAAAAGAAAAAGAGATAATCACAGACGGAAAGAAACATTATTTTAAAAATAATATCAACTTGTTAGCCGACAGAAAGAATTAGTGTCTTTAAAACAATATCAAAAATTTAAGAAAAAAGAGCTGCCTGTTTCTGATCTACTGATTAACAAGCTCTTACAGCTTTTCAGTTTTTCAGTCCTTTTACACTTGGCAATTATTTTTCTCCCATGTATTCTATTTTGAGCTGAGAAGCTCCAGCCAGAATGAGGTAGTCTGTGACAGAAATATTTTAGGAGAGTTTGGACAGATGAGAATTCAGTACTAGATTAGGTTGGTCTGCCTAGCATAATAAAGTAAAGAATAATCTGTGAAATAATATGTAAATCAATAGAGAACATTACTGTGTAACTTTAGCATTGAACCTGGGAATTGGTTGTGTTAACACCTAGCTGGAGTGTAAAACTACAGCATAACAAATGGAAGTAAAATCCTACCAATAAGTAATTACTAGCTAGAGTACACCTAGATGAATACAGTATGGAAAAGAAAATTATGTCTTACCAATTTATCAGTATTTTTAGTGAGTTATTATAAAACGGGTGTAGAAGAATGGCATGGGTTCAGCAAATAGTGGATATTTTGATTTGGTGGCCAAAATGAAAACATGGGAGGAATCAAGTTTGGTTAAATTGAAATAATAGTGTTGTTTTTTTTCATGTTGGTAATTGAAAATTTTAAACCAAAATGTTTAGAGGGTTTCAACCAGAATGCTGTCTTTAACCCAAAATGAAAAGGTTTTTCTTCTTTTTTCTTCAGATTATTTAACCATTTTGTTTAACCTATTTCTCCTTTTAAATCATTTTGAAATAACATTGTGAAAGGAAAAGTTGAAGAGTTTTGTTTTAAAAATGTCATATAAAAACATTTTGTTGCTAACAAAATTAAATATTTTCTTTAGCAAATTTTATAATGAATCTTTGACAATTTCCCTTCCCCTTTTCTTTGACCAAAATTGTTCACAAAATTTAATAAAAGTTTTGAAATAGTGTTGGTCCTTCAGAATCTGTATATATTGGTAAACTAATACATCTTGAAAACAATAATTACCTAGCTCTATAATGATGGATAAAATTATTTTATAGTTTCAAACAAAATTAAACTAAAAAAAAAATCCCTCATCAGTGGCATCAACAAAATTAAATAGCTGTGGGATAAGTAGGGTTAGAAATAGTTCAATTCATGAAAGTTCCATTTTGCCAAATCCCAAAACTTTGAAGTCCAGAGAATTTTCCTATTGACCTCAGTGTGTTTGGGGCCAGCCTTTTAATATAAGGTATAACTACAGGGCCAGGGGCTGGGGTGGCTGCTGCAGTGATTGGCATGCTTGCATCTTCTGTGAGTGAGTTCCTGGGGCTGGTACTGGTGCCCTGGCCCGGCGCAGCTTACAGTAAGGAAAAGCAAACAAATTTAAATGGAAACTAGAATAAATAAAACAAAATAAAACAGGGACTCACTAAGAAATATCTTGGCCTAGTTTTGGTTGCTAAATGGCTGCCTAAATAGAAAGGTCTTGTAGCACTTCTAAAATGTCTAGGCTTGGGCTCTGGTGAGCCTTAGGAGAGAGTGAGCCTCCAGAGCTGAGAAGCAACTGTCAAGAATGACTTCCTGTGTGTTTTCACCAAGAAGAGTTAGTGTACTGATGATAATTACAGATGCTTGCTCTCAGCTGACCTTAGGGCTCTCAAAGGGGAGAGCCCTACTCTCCTACTACAGTGACTACTATAAAGAAGAAGGCAGTCTAGTAGGTATGTAGGGTCCTGCCGATTTAGGGCTTTATAGGCTAGAACTACCATGTTGAATCTTACCCACAAAGCTACTGAGAGCCATGGAGGACTGGAGTTATGTGCTTGTAGTGACCCACACCCTTCAAAATGTGGGCCCTTGTCTTCTGCACCAACTGTAGCTTCTGGACAATTTTCAAGGGCAGCTCTGTTTAAAGCCTAGGGTAGTAGTCTACAGGTTTACAAAGGCCAGGTCAGCCTGAAAGAAAAGGTTGCAGCCTTCTCACCAGATGGAGTTGGTGAAAGGTGCTCCTAGCCATTGGCAACACGTAAGGGGTGCATGCGAGTGCATGTGCACCCCCTGAGATTGGCAGTGCACCCCCTGCAAAAAGCACTGCCCACAGTGCCTGTGCGTGGTTGCTGCTTGCCACTGCCACTGCCATGGCTGCCTGTAGTAACTCCCTGCTCGCCACCACCACGCCACTGCCTTTGACACTTCTGCCGCTGCCTGCAGGTGGTCGCTGTGCCCCACCCCCAGCCTTTGGGGTTGCACGGCATTCATGCTCCTAGCTATGTTTTGATTGACTTAAAAAAATCTAGATGCAGTAGAGGATTCAGGAGCACCCAAAGACTGCAAACCTGAGTGACAAGGAGAAGCTGAACTCCATCAATGATAGGTGTCTCTGTCCCCTCCAAATCAAGTGTTCTTTCCTGTTATCTCGTCTGGATTACATCCAATCCCCAACTGCAGCCAGGCACTGGAAAGAACTGAGACTGCAGAGCCAAGGTCAGAAGAGAAAGAGAGATATAACTGGGTGTCATCAGTATACTAATGGCACCTCACTGAAAATGTCCATACAGCCTTACTCATATACACATGGACAGAGACAAGCAACAAATTTGTTGAGTGTAGACCAATGCAGACTAACAATAATGTAATTTTGTGTATACTATATATAATTTTGCTATTACAAAATAAGGGACCATGACTGAGGCTTTGGCATGATATGTCAAAAATGAACAAGGTGTCTCAAAGTGGCTTGATTTTTCAAAGCTGCTGAGACTGGATTCTACTAGTATGAGTCATGGTTCTTTTAAAAATCAAGTCACTGAAGCTGTATGCAATACATTGCTTTGTTTGTGAAGGAATGCATGTGATACTACACATTATTTCTTCTGTACATTTGTTTCTTGGCACTCTATACCATTTAGTGTGACCCTAAGAAAATAATGTGCGATTTGATGATTTTGCACACCGTGACACTGTTATAATTGTGCTTAGTGTGTAAGTGTTAACATTTAAGAGGCAGAAATGAAGGTAAGAAATTGAACTTTTTGTTTACTTAGAGCTTTATCATGTATCAAAAAACCCAATGGGCTGTGATAACTACAAAAAGACAGAAAAAGATGTTATATGGGAAGATCATTTAAACAAACTGTAAGGGGATTCTTTGCTTTTTTAATAATTAAAAAAAAACTGTAGCCAAATGCCTTCCACATTCAGTTTTTTTAAATTAATATGCATCTGAAGGGCTTGGAAAATTCTTTCAACTTGATAGCTCTTACATGTTTACTGGGTTCTAGTGAAATAATCAGCTTGTTTTCTTTAGACTAAGTCATAAACATCTCTCAAGTAAATATATAGTTCTATTGAGAAAGTCCCAAATAAAATGAGAATGGCTTGAGGTTGTTTCAGCACAGCACATTGTGGGATGTTCTCCTTTTCACATGTCAATATGGGTCAAGTTCTGTTTGCCAGTGAATTAAATACTCCATGTTAAGAGCACCATTTTTTCGGCTAAAAGTATTATATAGCCACAACTGAATCTCTTACAAAATGAAATGGAATTAGATCAATAGGTTTGAATTACTTAAATTACCAAGATGAAACCCTTGTGTCATTGAAATCACTGACAGTTTTTCCATGAATTTCAAAGATTTCAAGATTTTGCTCCTTAATATGTTAGATTTCTTCTATAAAAAGAGGTGGTTGGAGTAAGCATATTGCCAGGCCCAGTGAAGTGCTGGCATTGCTGACTGATTCACAGTGGCATGTAGGGCTATAGGTATCTCTTTCTACCACCATTGTACACTGCAAGGTATTTTGCAGAAACTTTTTGCTCCTTTTTATGCCAATCTAATGTAATAGCATTCCCTTTAATAAGAACAATAGATTAGTTTCTCCATTTCTGTACTGTAGGCAAAAAGAACAAAGACCCCCTTGAAGAAGTAGAATATTTTACATTTATTTAAGTACTGTATAGGGAATAATCACAGCAGAGTTATACTTCCATCAAAATCAATGTGCAAACACGCCGCTCTTTGAAGCCAATCGTTTTCTATTTCACAAGTGGGTGCTAATCATAACATAATGGAATCCAGGGTACTGTAGTAATCTAATCTCAGATGTAAAGTGACATTTGTGACATTAATTGATTCATTATACAAACAACAGTGATCCTTTGGCTTTCCAACATAAATAAAGGGAAGGCCATAGTAATCCTGGTTTGTGCTACAAGGCTGTGGACTTATTGTATGTATGCCATGTAATTTATAAATGTAATTTATAGGAAAAGGGTTTAGTATAGTTTGATTACATTGGAAACCTCGCATGACATGCAGTTAGTAGTTTCTGTTATTTCCAGAGACGGTATTAAAAATGTAGCAAGAAGCACGCTGCCAGGCTATGAAGTGCATTGGCTGCTGTGCCTGTATGGTTTGGCAGTAGTAGCAGTTTGGAATTTGTTTGCAATATGCTGAACAATTCAAACACAAACATTAAAATAATTAAACAGAGGAAACAATTGAACTTCACTAAACAGATTCTTAATTATTTAAACAACATACACATGTGTATGTGTGCATGCACACGTGCACGCGCATACACACACACACACACACACCTCCTAAGCAGGTTACCAACTCGTCTTTCTCTTGTTATTCCTCTCCCTGTATTATCATCTCCTGTTTGTTCTTGTTTTAATGAAGAGTGTAAAGTCTGCAGGGATGCAATGTGTCTTTAAAATGCAGTGGTTATATGGACAAATGAAGGTGTCATATTTCTGGCCAACCAGATAAGGAACAGTTAACTTAGTGAAATGACACACCACAAAATCAAATTGCTATGAAAAGGTGACTGAACTATGGTGGAGCAAAAAGAAGTAATCAGGTTCATGGACAGACAAAGGAGAGGGTGGAGGTAGGCAGAACACAGTTCAGCTACAAGAGATGATGAGGAGATGATGAGGAAGGAAGGGGGACTGAATAGGGCAATGAAGTTGAAGGCCAGCCAGAGAGGAATGAGTCCAGCCTCACTGATGTCAGCCACATAAACAGAACTTTGGAATAAGTGATCTGACTGGGGAGAAACGAACTAGCTTTGCGAAGCCTAGCCTTCTTTGTAATGTGATGGTTTGCTAGTGCTCTGGTTGGAGATCAGTGGTAACTGGTAGAGAAGAGATTGGCGTTGGGCTCTTCTGGATACACCAGTAGCAAAAGGCAATTCATTTTGCTGGAAAGATAAGTAATTTAATTTTCCAGTCATGTGAGAATAGGTTATATTTAAAAATTTAGAGCTTTGCATATTTAGATATGATTTCTGCTGCAAAATACAGTCTAATTTCATTTAAAGATGGAGAGAATGGCTTATAAGCAATACCCCAACAGTTTGAATCAGCAAAAGGTGGCAATGAAGGGCATGGCTCAAATGTGCTTGAACACATGACAGAACATACAAAGAAACATGAGAACTTCAGATGTCAAGTGATGTCAGTGTCTGCTGTGGGAGGCATGGCTGCCTAGCTGTATGCAGCTCCTCTCCTCTTCCTACAGAGCACAGCAACAGGACACTCAGTGAATCTTAACTATATAAAGGTTTAATATTATAAAACAGATATATATTTATATTTACAGTTATGAATTTACCTGAACACATGCTAATTAACCCAGAACCCATGCATAGGCCCGGTTTCCTGTGGCTTCTGAGTTAGACTGTAGGCCCTACCCCTCATTCAGTGCCCCCTAGGCCTGAGGGAGTGCGGGCACTCAAGAATAAAATAGGGGTTAGTTGATGGACCAAATACAGTACGTCTGGCAGTGATGAGTCAATAATTAAATATTCACAAAAGGAGGTTACATTAAACACAGGACATTTACATAAAATAATCTAGATAATAAATACCAATATAAGGCAGCTTATTCTCCTAAATACAGTAATAAGACACAGGGTTTACAACAAGGATCCCAACAGCATAGAGGAAAAAAAGAGCAGAATACAACAGTTGCACCACAGCTGTGCCCAACAAAGAAATAACAACCTGGTGGGGGACCTTGTCACCCTATAGGGCACCCTTAACCCCACTTAGGTTACTCAGCTGGCAGAGTCTTTAACCTGGGAATTTTCCCTGACAAGCAGGAGCCCTGAATTACTTTCTATGCCCTGGGGCGAACTGATCCCCTTCCATCTGGGGTCTTCCTCTCAGTCACCTGCAGTGGAGGGGAGGGCCCTACTCCCCTGTGAGAAATCCCTTCCCAGGTCCCAGGTGACTCATGATGAGGATAGACTCATCTCCAGGGGGCAAGGGGCTCCAGGGGCTCCAGCTTCTGTGGGTGGCTCTCCCAGCCTGTCAGCTCACTCTCCGCTCCATGCACCATCCCGTGCACTGATGGCCCTGTCCCTGTCCCGTGCAGAGTTGGAGACCCGCACTGCCTCATGCAGTTGCTACAGTTTCATCAGCTCCTAGACCCTCCGTGCACTGTCCTGTGCACCAGGCTCTCCAGCCCCTGTGCACTGGTCCCTGAATCGAATGGGGCTCAGCTCTTGCTTCACCCAGGGCTGGAGATCCACACTGCCTCGTGCAGCTGCTAAGATCCTGTCTGCTCTCAGATCCTCCATGCATTGATCTGTTCACTGCCTTGTCCAGCAGGTTGGAGACCTACGCTGCCTTGTGCAGTGGCTGTGGTCCCGTCCACTCTTAGACCCTGTGCGCACTGATCTGTGCACTGTTGCTGTGTCTTCCTCCACGGTGAGGCAGGGATGCAGCTGTTTGCCTCTCCCCATTTGGTGATGGTGTCTTCAGGGCACTTCTGGGGAAGTGCTGCACCCTGCTGGTCAGCTCAACCAGCTCTTCACAGCCCTTTTTCATCACTCCTCATTGAAGCCCCCATGTGCTGGGCATGCTGGCTTTTTATTCCTTTTGTGGGGTCCACCCTCAGATTGAGAGTGGACCAATCAGAGAGCTCAAGGGGTTAGTTCCCTTTCAGGTCCTCTTTCTCACCTCGTCCCTGGGTCAGGGAAGGGCTGCCTTCTTCTTGCCATTCCCTGATTGGTGAAGAAGGGAAACTGCCTCCAAGCAATGGGAACCCAAGCCCTTCAGGCTCAAGCTAACAATTTGAGCTGCCGGTGAGCCTGACAGCCAGCCTGCCACATCTAAAAATATCTTTCAGGTTCATAGAAAACTAAATACATATTTATTTCATGTTACAAAGATAAACTGTTTTGCATAATTTGCATTAAGTATGAGAAGATTTATAAAGGCAATCCTCTGGTAAGAGCATCTGTTATTTAGTTGAAGTAAGATCTTTAGGAATGACTCTTTACATTGTTTTTTTAACTCTTATACTCAATGAAATGTATGGAAACAGATAAAATGTTACTTTGTCCACAATAAACTTCCACTACTGAATTAGCCAGTATGAAACAATCTGAAAGTCTGGCACTTTGTTTAATGTTGGTCTATAAAAAAAATTCTGTTTCAGAAATGTTTTAACGAATATGCTGTTTCCAGATTCAAACGGACTTAAATTTGAACCAAACCTTATTAACTTATGTCTGAGTTAACAGCAATAAGAAAGTCACTCAAGGAAATGTTTCAAAAGTACATATAGAGAGCTCATAATGTTATTGTGCTTATTAATAGGCCTTCATTGAGCAGAAAGATGTATATGTTAGATCTGTGAAGCATGGGAAACCTGCTTTCTTTGTTGACATATCAGATATGGATTCTTGAAAGCTGGTGATATCAGATGGGACATAAAAACACAATATAAATTGTGAAGATAAAAACAAATGAGTTCAAACCAAAACTTGTTTGTGCACTCAGTTGTGAATTTGATGGTATTTAAATATGATTTTCTAGCCAGCTAACTAAAATAAAACACTTGTCCATTTTCTTTATTCTGTACTTGCCTACAGGTTTTAGCAGGTTGTTAATTTATATGTATTGTACCATAGTGCATTTCTTACTTATCAGCAGGCTAAACAGCTTCTTAAAGCTTGGTCAAATGTCGTGCAAGACAAGGTTCATCATTTGTTGTTATTACATGCAGTATCAGCCACAATGTTTCTGTATCTGGATCTCAAGAAACATTATCCTTTGTTAAAAAATGTTTAAGATAGTTTTTAAAGAGATTTTCAATATTCTTCTATTTAAATCCTAGAAGACAAAGGCAATTTTTGTTCTTTCTGATGATGTCTGAGACAACTGTGAGCTATTTTAGAGGTTACATATATATGTATATTGTCCTGCCAGTCAGGCTAACACACTGAAAAAAATGATCAAATACTACATATCTGATGTCACCCTTTGCATTCTATTGCAGAAAGACAGCGTAGGAAAATCACAGGTAAAATATCATTCATATTTGATTTATTCCCTACCGTTGTTGAAATCTCTACTTCTTATTCGAATATTTGCAAAAAACTAAGACTATTCCCACTAATGAAAATTAACCCAGGCCAGTGTTCCCTGAACTTCTAATACCTGGGGCATGCTTTTTTTCTCAATTAATATTGGTGGGGTTTCTGCTCTTTCCACCATCTGCCACTTCCCAACCCCAGGTCTGTATGTTGGGGGCAAAGGCAGCCCCTGCTACTGAGCCTGTTCTTGCAGGGTCCCACATACTGGCAACAACCCCTGTGGCCTCTTCTGCCAGCCCCAGGAGCATGGGAGGAGTGGAGCAGAGAATCCAGGCTGCAAAGTGCAGCTGTCTGTGCATCTGTCTGACTGCCTGCCTGCTTGCAGCCGAGCATGCTGTTGGGAGTATAGGAAGGCCAGTACAGGGGCTGCCTGAGGGCAGGAAGGGACAGGGTAAGACAGCAGCAATGGCAGCAGCTCCCAGAGAAGCAGCTGAAAGCACTTCTGGAGTAGCTGTGGTAGGCACAGGGTGCCGGAAAAGGATGGAAAATATTTATCTCCTCACGCAAGGGCCAGGTGGAGAGGACCCCTAATGAGATCTCACTTCTATTGCTCGTGTCACACCTTTTGAAAATCACTGCCATGGCCTTACAATAAAAAAAATTCTTACTGGTGACAAAATTTGAAAGAAAAATATCTATATAGGTTTATTCAAAAGTCAAAACAGCTCAGCTCTATGCTTTAAGCTATTACTAAATGCAATTTCACCATGTAAAAGCTAACAGCATTGATATGGCTTCTGTGCTTTGACCTGCTGATAAGTAAGAAATTAACTATGGTACAACACATACAAATTAACAACCTGCTAAAACCTTTAGGCAGGTACAGAATAAAGCAAGTGTTTTATTTTAGTTAGCTGGCTATGAAATCATATTTAAATGCCATCAAATTCACAACTGAGTGCACAAACAAGTTTTTAAAAGCTTGTATCAACAGCAGGAAGCAGCACTAGATAGGCAAATTATTTAGTATAACACATCTGGTTTTAAAGCCATACTGACTTTGTCCACAATATTTATTGTTGGATCTAGATTTTATGCCTGATAGCCAGACTTGTAATATTTATTCTGAGCAAACCCATAATCAATGTTAAATTTTCACTTAGATTTTAAATAAATGATTGCAGAGTCTCAGTTCTGACTCATTCTCCAATGGATATGGTGCATCTATACATTGCCATGCAGTATGGGCAGTTACTGTGCTCTGCGCATGATGCATGGTTAGATATCGCTGCTACATTGCCGTAACAGCACATTATACCTGAGTGTGCTGCTACAGCGACATAGCTGGTGATCATGTGTAGACCCTTGTGATTGCTACGTTGCCATAATTCACTGTACAGCGATATAACGCATTGCTATGTTGCCATAGGGCAACGTATAGACACACCCATAAAGTAGCACTTTCTATTTTAAAATGAGCAGAAAATGAAGCAGTTTTGACCATGCAAGAATCAGATGTGCTCAAAGAAAGAAAATAAAAGCAAGAAATCCCTATTACAATAGTACAAAGAAGAAGAAAAATCTATCAAAGACAAAAAGACGTATTACCTGTGGAGGCACATTTCTCACAAGAAAACCACTCATTCTCCAATCTCTCAGTTCTAATCCTCAAAGGGAATTCACAAAACACCTTCCATAGACGAGCCTACAAACTTCACATCACCTGGATACAAAAACATCATGGACTAAATATAGACACTGGATTTATGACACATTATACCCTGCCTAACTTATGACTTCCCAGGTAACCTCTCCACTTTTTACCTGCTATATTCATTCCCTTCCCCCCACCTCCATCTCTTATCCTTTGACTACAGCTACATTGATTCCACTTCTCCACCCCTCACCCCAGCACCCCCTGTCTCTCACGTATTGAGTATCTCAATTTACATTTTAACTGACTGGCTTTTTTGCATACCTACTGGCCTCTGGCTGCTTCACTACTCCATCCAGGAAGAGCACAGACCAACTGCAAATGCTTCCTCTGCCTGACAAAGGGGATTTGTACCTGAAAGCTTGCAACAAAAATTTTTTCCAGCTATTTGAGTTGGTCTACTAAAAGATATCAGATTTACACAAAGAACCTTGTCTGCCCCTAGAAGAACAAGAAATACTTTTAATTAATCATGGATAAAATAACAAGAGAAAGAGAACACAGTTGAAACCTTGAGAGAAACACATGGAGCAATTCTGGTCCCCAGCGCTGTCTCGCAGAGGCAAACTTAAAACTTAGCTGGGGGGTAAACTTTCTAACATGCTTGCCATAAATTAAATCCCAGGCCCTCCCTGAAGGCCACTCCAGTTCCCTTCCCTGTCCAATCTCCTCCTCTGCTTCCTGCTTCTTGCCCTATCTGCCACTGTGCTGCTTCCCTTCTTGCCAATCTGCTACATGACATACACAGGAGCTGCCCAAGCCACTTTTGTCATGCATGCCATATATTGGCTACCCAAGAGGAAGAGGGTGTTATGAATCCTGTTATGTTTATGGGACTCAGGGCATGTCATGAATGTTTTTTTGTATTTTGTCGTACTGATGAAGCATGTGTAGTCCTGTTGGAGAGCCACTGTTATCCTCTATCCATTTATGCTACTGTTATCACTGTAGATTATGTGGTCCTTTCTGTATACATTTTTTTTGGTTTTGGATATGGTTTAGTTAAGGAAAGGGAGTGGGAGGAATGGTTGAATATCACAATCTCTCTTGCTATTGTGACTCTAGGGCAAAATGAATTGTTACTCCTAGACACAAGCAGAATGGCTTGGGCCCCAAGGCACTGTCAACCTAAAATGGGAAAATCAAATCCTCTGTAGCAAAGGCATCGGAGAACAATGGCTCATCCAACCATAGGGACCCCAGGTACCTCAGGCAAAGCAAAACTTTTTAGCGAGTTTAGGTGACTGCTGAGAATGCTGCAGGGGGGAGGCAAGAGCAGAGAGGTTGGTTGAAAGGAGTTAGGCAGTTAGCTGTGGGCTAGGAAAGGTTAGACAGACCCCAGTGGTAGGGACTGGCAGAAATCAGCAGGAAGGTCCATAGAGTTTCTGCAACACTCATGGGATTGTCTCAAGCATGCCCAGTCCATCCACTTCTGCTCTGCACATCAAACCCAGACATAGTGACAAGTGGTGAAGCTGTTCTGACTGTTCCTTCTCCAACAACACTGAAGACATAAATCTTGAGAATGATGCTGCAGCAAAATGGGTGGACAGGAAGTGCCTTCAGATCATCTTCACTGATTCATTTTTAGGTTTAAAAGGGCATGCCTACACATTCATTAATGCACCATAATTATGACACGCAAAGTTTAGTACCGGTAATGACAGGTACTAACTTAATGTGCTGTAATTGGTGCTACTGCACATTAGCGTGAATTTTTTTTGTGACACTACTGAGCATTAGACTACATCTACTGCCCATTAATGCATTAGCACAGGCTTTGCCAGCTGTGCTAACGCACAGTAGAATTAGTCTTCTGTGCATTAAGCATCTCACGTAGATGTGCCCGAACATACAGAGAGGGAGTGGGTGGGCAGGATCTGTTTGAGAATGGTGCTCCCCAGACTGCTGTGGAAACACTATAAGAGACATGTCATGAGAACCCTGAAGATAAGAACAGAGACTCAGAACTCCAGCTGATACTGGGTTAAACAGAGATGGTTCTGGTTTTTAAAAAGAGGATCCTAACTTGAGCTGATCTCATCAACCTATATTTTTCTGGGATTTCATGACCTCCAGACCTATATTTCTCTGAGATTTCATGGGAAGTGAGAGTTGCAAGTGGAAAACAAGTATGATCTGCTGAAGTATTCTCTACCAGGAAGGTAATAGCTTCATGCCTAGATTGCTATAGTTCAGAAAAGAGGTGGCAAAGGTGTTTATATTCAAGGCCAGGCCCTCATCTTCCAGGATCCATTGGAGTCTCCTAGTCAAACACAGATAGCAGAACTTGTGGGTGATTTTGGACATTGTTGTGTGAAAGGTCAATGTTAGCGAGGCATCCTGGAGCACTCCCAAACTTTGAACAACTTAATATAGCAAAAACCCAAAATTACAGAATGCATTTTATAGAAAATATCAGTGCAGAAGGGCATGACATCCTTTGTTTTGGTTTTCCAAATGTTACAAAAGGTACTTACACCACCTGCAGGCCCAAAAAAATGAACAATGGAAACAAAAGATACTTCCCACTGCATCTTTCTTCCACACTAAACTGTATCTGATATTCCTGTTTTCACTCATATTCTTACAGCTGTTTTTGAATTTTACTAATTAGATAAGTACTGTAACAAACACCTTCACATATACACAATATCCATTTTACTAATCCTTTCAGGATACTCTATTTTCAAACTTAAATGTTTTATTTTTCATTATTGTGGAAATACAGTCGATTATTCTGTTATGTCTGGATTCTTACTTTCTTGTTATTGTAAGTCTGACTATAACACATTCCTTCCATAGCTACAATGATTTCCACATTCGTTATGTCAAAAGCAAGAAAGAGAAATTTCTACTTGTACAATCAGAGTCCTGAAATTCAAGATTTGTTTCCTGTCTATGTTTATCTTGATTTTGTTTAAAACATTTTTATTGGAAAGCTATGTTACTTCTGAATTAATCTCTTAGTAGGGGTTTCAACATAACTGTAGAATATATTAAAATAAATAATTTGGCGTATAAAAGTTAGTGAGCTGCTGCCGCTGAAGAAGAACTTTAAAGAACTTTTTTTTACATTTAACTACCTTTCTAAGGATGTGATTTGCTACAGTGATGTATGTATTTCTCGAAACAAGACAGTGTAAATATGTTTGTATGTATGTGTTATTTCAATACAAGGTTCTTTGGTTAAATCTGATATCTTTTATTAGACCAACTAAATAGTTGGAAAAAATTTTCCTAGCAAGCTTTCAGGTTTAGAAACTCTTTGTCAGGCTGAGGAAGCATCTGCAGTTGGTGTGTGCTCTTCCTGGATGGAATAAAACAAGGAAGAGCACACACCAACTGCAGATGCTTCCTCAACCTGACGAAGGGTTTCTAAACCTGAAAGCCTGCTAAGAAATTTTTTTCCAACTATTTAGTTGGTCTAATAAAAAATATCAGATTTACCCGAAGAACCTTGTCTGTCTATGTTCTTAGACCAACATGGCTACAACCTGCACACCTGTGTTATTTCAAAGCATCTGCATGCAACATATTTGAATCTGATTATTTAACACATATTACATGGACTTGGCTGATTATTTAACACATATTACATGGACTGTGGCTGTGTCAAATTTTCCCAAAATTCCAGTCCCCAACAGCAAGGAGCCCTCATGAATTCCAGTTACTACAGTAGGTCACAGAATTACTTGCAGTCTCTAAGACACCCAGATTCCAAGGGTATGTGTAGGAGCATTGCCAGCAGATCAAGGGAAGTGATTCTTCCCCAATAGTCCGTATTGGTGAGGCCACATCTGGAGTACTGTGTCCAGTTTTGGGCCCTCCACTACAGAACAGATGTAGACAATTGGAGAGAGTTCAGCAGAGGGCATCCAGAACAGTTAGGGGGCTGGGACATATGACTTCTGAGGAGAGGCTGAGGGAACTGATATTATTTAATCTGGAAAAGAGAAGAATGAGGGGGATTTAATAGCAGCCTTTGACTACCTGAAGGGTGGTTCTAAAGAGGATGGAGCTGGACTGTTCTCAGTGGTGGCAGATGACAGAACATGGAGTAATGGTCTCAGGGGGTGTGTCTACATGTTCATTAGTGCACCATAGTTATTGTACAGTGAGTGTAGTACTTGGTTAACTAAGTGCTAAATCAATGCGCAGTAACTTGCGCTAGTGCACAGTAACACCAGCGCATGGATTTTCAGTGACGCTTACAGCGCAGTAACCTAATACCACTGCGCAACATTGTATTAGTATGGTTTTTGTCTGGAACATTATTGTGCAGTGTTATTAAGCTACTGTGCAGCTAGCCTCTGGGGTAGATGCACCCAGGTTGTGGCAAGGGAAGTTTAGTTTTTCCTAATATTTAATCTCTCTCAGGAGAAAGGTAGAAGCACTGGAACAGGTTACCCAGAGAGACTGTGGAATCTTCATCCTTGGGAGTTTTTACTACCTGGCTAGACCAAGCATTGGCTGGAATGATCTAGTTGAGGATGGTCCTGCTTTGAGCAGGGAGTTGGACTAGATAACCTCCTGAGGTCCCTCCCAACCCTAACTTTCCATGCTTCTATGATTTCTCATCAGCGTGGTTAAATTTACCTGCTACATAAACAGGATTTTAAATCTCTTTCTACCAGTATCAACTCTTTCTTTGATCGTGTGAGGGAGTGGGGCCTAGGAGCGGCCGTGTACTCCCTAGCGCCCCCTACCTTCACGTAAGGTGGACTCAGCACCCTCGGATTCTCGCCCGCCACGACTTTGATGATAAATAGGTATAGATGGGAGGCTGCCTTTATCCCCCCCGGTGTGGATATCCCTGCCCCTACTACGTATGGGGTACCTCTGTGCACCCCTTGCCTTAAGGGCTATGCGTGCCTCCTACCTCCCCTTTAGCATGCCCCAAGCCTCGCAGTTGTTCCTGGACGTTTATTCTGTCCTGGTCCTCCAACCAGCCCTCACTGGCACCCCTTGGGCTCGTCCCACCCTGGTGCCCCGTTCCGGCAACCCCGGGTTTGTCCACTCCCTGGCACCCCTGGGGCTCACCACACCCCGATGCCAGTCTCCAAACTTCCCGAGGCTATCACGCTGCCTGGGCCGTCTTGCTAAACCTTAGCTAGTCACTCGAATGTCCGAGTACTGGTGGATACCGGATTGGGCTCAGGCAGCCGGAGCCTTACCTGGCCTCTCCGACCCTACTGGGTTCTTGTCCGACTACTAGTGGATACCGGGTTGGGCTCAGGCGGCCGGAGCCTTACCTGGCCTCTCCGACCCTACTGGGCAATGTCCCCCTGTTACTGGGTTCCTAATAATCAGAACCTGCCCCACTCTGGGGCCTGTGCTGCACCTCTCGCAGCTGGGGCTACAACCCCCACTCAGCGAGCGCCTTTCCGGCACTCCTTGTGCTGTGCCCACTATGGCACTGTGCCCCTACTAGGCACCAGGAATCCCCAAGCTGCTGGGGAGTCCCCGTGAGGCTTCCTCTCACCCCTACAGCCTCACCCGGTCCTCCGGGGTAACTATAACTGAAACCCAAGCCACCTGGCTACAACATAAACAATACAGAGCTTCCCCGCTCATAAAGTAAACTCCAAGCCCCTCTAGGGCTTGCAACCCTACCTCCCTTTAGGGTGTTCTCCTCCCTAGCATCATCGCAGCCAGTCAGCACGGCAAGGCTGCAACCACCAACTCAGGCTGCTCTGCTCTGCCACAGAGCTCCTGCTCCTGTAGCCACCAGAAGGGAACTGCTCTCTGGCTCAAGCCTGGGCAGTTTATAAAGGCCTGGCCCTGCCCCCTTCTGGCCACCTGACCTATCTGGTTGCTGCAGCAACCGGCACCTGAGCTGCCTCTGGTGATTGGCAGCTGCTTAACCCTCCATTAGTCACAGGACATCTCCTTGATCCTGTGACAGATAGGTCTTGAAAAATCTCCTGAAGCCCTAAATATTAACTTAATATCTATCTCTAAATCTTAATTTCCTTCATTTTAGTTTTGGTCTGAAACCCACTCCTCCCACGGTCATCTCTTGTAGATTCTGCTGGTTAAACGGACTTTATAAATATGAAAATTATCTCGACTGTATAAGAATGTGGCAAAGGTATGAATGTGGATGTCTTGAGTTATTTGTGATAGTTCTAAGATACTTTGAAGTTCTGATAGTTAATATATGAAAAATGTATGTGCTGTGTATTACTGGGAAATAACAATTTAAATATTCATTTAAAGGTTTGCCAGAAGATAACAACTCTTTAAATAAGCTTCCCATTGTTCTGTTTCAAGCCACTGGCAGCCACAAGTATCAAAAAGGACAATATTTCATAAGTTTTTTTTCTATCTGGATATGTTTGCAAAGCATAAAGCTATTTTCCCAAATTTATTTACAGGTTTTTGTGTTTTGACACAAAACGCAGTTCTCACAGTGAAGTTCTTTCACAGTTTACTTGTTTATTCTGCCAAAATATGCTGCTGTTATATACTGTTCTGCCTCATTCCTGTAACTCTGACTGCTGTCTAGTCCTGACAGTAGAATTTGCCCAGGGGAGTAACTTGTGAAACTGAGAAAATTACTCAAACCATACTGTTCAGTACTGGAAGTTACACCAAAGGGTTGTGGAAATGGTGATACAGATTTGTAAACAAGTAGTTAAGTGGTTTTTTTATGTTGAAGGTTCTTGGTGTTAGCTGTTGTATCATTGTGTGAAAAAAAGCGTGGGAAAATGTTAACAATTAAGAACAACCACGTGTCAGCTGATGGTCTGCAAACCACTCTTGTAGATGTGAACCTTGGCCGAAGTTCAAAGCGATTGTTCAAACCCACAAGAACTTCTGTTCCAAAGCAATAGCAATCTAATCCAAATCAAAAGTGATGAAAGCACAATTTATTCATCCAATTCCCTGATGAAACAGGGTCATCAATCTACAGCAGGACCCAAACTGTATCCATCTGCTTCATGCATAGATTTTAATAACTTACATAGAGTTTATATTACTTCAAATCAGCTATATCAATACTCTAAATGAATGATGAGGGTCTCATCAATATGTAAATGATGCAGTAATCATTTAAAGGCTCTATTTTTATATGATTTGGTGTTGAGCCAAAATGAGTCCATTGTGATGCCAATTTCCACAGTCACAAATGCTCAATTAGTATGCTCTCCTACATTATACTTTTCAGTTATGTATGACTATGATTTAGATGATTATCATCAGCATTAAATTATGAATGTTGTTCTTTTGCCAAGTGTCCTATTATATTTGAACATGACAAAAGAATTGCACCTTCATGCAGAAAAGCAACTGATTGAAAGAGATGTCATTATCTCCTTGACAAGGCTATAAATTGCATGATAAAAATCAAAACCTTTTAGTAGATTTGGAGTCTATTTTGAAATTCACAATAATGTGCTGTATTCTGTTACCTCACAAATAATATTTTTTATGAATCAATAGCTACTTAGCAAGCTAAAATGCAGAATAGGTTGTAGGCATTTTATACAAAGCTAGAATTCTATCATGTTTTATGCTTTTAAGGCAGAGGCTCTCAACCTCTGGCCCACAGCCCAAATGCACACTATAGAGCCACCACATCCACCCTGTAGACTCCTCATGGGTCATAGAATCATAGAAGTAGGGTCAGAAGGGACCTTGTAGATCTTTAAGTCCGACCCCCCGCCTGGGCAGGAGAAAAGACTGGACTCAAATGAGTCCAGCCAGGTAGTCATCAAGCCTCTTCTTAAAGATCCCCAGGGTCAGGATATTTTTGGTGGGGTGCGATGTCCATTAATATGCCCCCACC
The DNA here is from genome assembly GCF_052110815.1 of Crocodylus siamensis. Taxonomy (NCBI): domain Eukaryota; kingdom Metazoa; phylum Chordata; order Crocodylia; family Crocodylidae; genus Crocodylus; species Crocodylus siamensis. The sequence continues at coordinate 73,407,756 of NC_143396.1, read as the reverse complement.
CCCAAATCTGCAAATCCCAAGCCCCATGCGTGCAGTTGGAACAGACTGTACTTCCTTGCCCCTGCAGGGCCAAGTTTGGAGCTAGACAACACCCCCTTTCTCCCACAAGGCTGGATTGGGGCCAGGTTGAGGGTGGGCTATGCCTCCTCCACCCCCTTTCCCCCCATGAGGTCAGCCCATAGCCCTTTTCCCACAGGGGCTGGGTTGAGGCCTAGCCACACCACCTTTTACCCATGGGACCAAGTTGGGGTTGGGTCATGCCCTGCTCCCCCCCATGCAGGGCACAGTCAAACCCCCTTTCCTCCTGTGGGGTTGGGTCACATCCATCCCCGCTGTCCCTTCCCCTCCCCCCCATGGGGCTGAGCTCAGGCCAGGCTGCCTCCTGCCCTTGTCCACATGACCAGATGGTGGCCACCATACTGGCCCCAGGTACTGGATCAGAACCACCTTCCAGTTTGTGATCAGACCAGGAACTGCCCATTTGTCAGAAAAAAAGTTGAGCAGCACTGTTTTAAGGCACATGTTCACTTTGCTCCACTCTTTTTCCATAATATGAATTAATTTATGTACTCCTCTGGAAAATTCAATAAAAAGTGTAGTGCAGCAGCATAGAAAAGAAGATCCTAAAGAGTGTAGGCACCAGAACGTAACCCTCCTTCACTCCACTCTTCATCTCAAACCTGTCAGAGGTTGATCCACCAAACTGAACTGTGGCCTGCATGTTTTCATGAAAGGAGTGTATCATGCTGAGTACCGTATTTTTCGGACCATAAGACGCACTTTTTTCACCCCAAAAGTGGGGGGAAAACGAGGGTGCGTCTTATGGTCCGAAGGTGTGGTACCCCAGAACATTTGTTTGCGGTCCCATGCGCCCACTTACTGTCCGCTGTCCGCTGCCGTTCCCATGCTGTGGATTGCTGTGTGTGTGGGGGAAGTCCCGCCTCCTGGAGTCTCAATGTCAGTCAGTCAGTCAGGTCACATGATCGGCACAGCGCACGCCTCCCCTGCGTGTGTGTGTGTGTGACACTGACAGACTGACAGGATTAGAACGTTGAGACAGGAGGCAGCTAGGTACGGTACCAGGTAACGTCCCGGCCGGGACTATGTGATGCAGCACAGTGCCCTGACAGGCAGGCAAGGAGCCCGTCATGGCAGGAGAGTCACACATAGTCTCTCCTGCCATGCAAAGCCTTGCCTGTCAGGTTGGTTGGTGCCCTTTAATAGTAATACCAAGTGGTATGAGTCAAACTGGGTGCATCTTATGGTCAGGTGCATCTTATGGTCCGAAAAATATGGTAACACTGGGTGACATCCAATCTTTACCAAGACCTTGAATAAACCTGCTCTGCTGGCAGTGTCAAAGGCTTTTGTCAGGCTGACAAATGCGTACAGTGCCTTATATTCTCTGCATTTTTCTTGCAGATGGCATAAGAAGAATATCATGAGCACTGTTGATCTCCATGCTCTGAATCCACACTGTGATTCCAGGTAGACACAGTTAGCAAATTGTTGCAAGCATTTCAAGATGACTGTCAAAAACCTTGCCTGTGACACTAAGAAGAAAGATGCCCCTGTAGTTGTTGCAGTCACCCTTGTCTCCCTTGTTCTTGTAGAGGGTAATGATGTTAGTGTCGTGCATGTCCTGGGCTACTTGACCGTCCTTCCAGCAGCACACTAGGAGTTGATGAAGATGTGGAAGAAGGCTAGCCTTCCTGCACTTGAGAACCTCAGCTGGGATGCCATTCTCCTTTAGTGCTTTTCTACTTGCTAGAGAGTCTATGGCCTTGCTAAACTCTCTGGCTGTAGGTTCTTTGTTTAGCTGTGCCAGTACACTTAGAGTTAGAATTTCATCCAGTACCTCTTCTGAAATGTCTGTTTCAGGGGAATAAAGCTCTAAGTAATGTTCAACCCAACGTGACATTTGCTTGTCAGTGAGTTTTACTTTACCATCTTGAGACTTGAGGGGGGTGACTTCAGTGACAGTTGGGCCAAGAACTTTGTTCAGGCTGTCATACATAATTTGCAGGTTTTATGTGACTGAGGCAAACTGTATCTCTTGACATAGATCAATCCAGTACTGGTTTCTGCAGTATCTGGCTGTTTTCTGTACCATTGCCCTGGCATGCTTTAGTTTAGTTTTGGAACCCTCTGTTGGGTCCTGGGTGTGTGTCAGTAGGCTATGTTTTTGGGTTCAGCAAGTGGTAGCATCAAACCACTGCCTGCATCAAATCAGCCTTTATTTTACAATTCCTTTTGGCCAAATACTTTTTGGTAGGCTATTTCCTGGAAGACTGCTTTTAGTCTGCTGCAAGTTCTTTCAGCATTTGCAGTTGTTGCTTTCATAGACATAGCCAGGTCAAGGGTCCTTTGAAAGCCAAGGCACTTGCTTTGTACGTTAATTCTTGGTTGACTCATGCCTGGCTCTATGCAGCTTCTTCGGTATCACTTTCACTTAGTTGACAATAAGGGGCTGGTCTTTGTTACAATCTGCACTTTGATCACCTCCTGGTGATCATGAGGTCTAATTGATATAAGTAGCCAGATCATGGGCTTTTGATACTTTTTGATGCTCTTTGCCTGCAAAGTAGGCATTAGTGGGCATGTCTACACGTGATGGTACATCGCCGTAGTAATGCACAATGGCAATGTATCTCATCCCTATGGCAACATAGCATCAGTATACAAACTATGACACCGATGCTACGTTGTGATGAGTTAACTTGCTACAGTGTGTTGCTATGATGACATAGCGGATAAAAATAACTGTACATTGCTGGGAAGCAAGTGCGCTTCTTAAAGCAAGTACTAAATGATGGCAAAGTAACAACTGCACCATGGGGTGGGGGGGAGGAGGAGGCACATGTAGGTGCTCCCAGTGATACACGGTTAGTGATACATGGCTTGGAGGAAGGCGTATACCTTCACGCAAGATCAGATGGCAAACTCTACAATCTATCAAGTCTAAAAGCCAAGACAAAAGTGAAGCATGTACTTATTAGGGAGCTCCGTTTTGTTGATGATTCTGCACTCACTGCTCATGAAGAAGGCCAGCTACAAATACTTATGAATCGCCTCTCCAGTGCTTGCAGATCATCAACAACACAAAGACTATTAGCCTAGGACAGGATGTTCACCAGTCACCATCTATCAGCTTTGATAGCACACCTCTCAAAGCAGTGAACAAGTTCTAATACCTTGTATCCACTGTGAATGATAATCTATTACTGGATGAAGAGCTAAGTGTGCGCAATGGAAAAGCAGCTGCCACTTTCAGTAAGCTCTCCAAATGAGTCTGGAACAATACAAAAATCACAATCAAAACTACAAAACTACAATGTTTAGTTTGTGTACAAAGCCTGTGTCTCAGTATCCTTATGTATAGCAGTGAGACATGGTCAACATACATATATCAAGAAGAGAAGCGAACACCTTCCACCTATGCTGGTTATGGCATATCCTTGACACCAAATGGCAAGACAGAATCACCAACACAGAGGTAATCACCAAAGTCAACCTAGTACTGCCGACTATCACTGCACTACTCAAACAGTGGTCTTTATGCTGGCTTGGCCATCTTTGTAGCACAGAAGACGGGTACATCCCAAAAGACATCCTGTATGGTCAAATTGCAGATGGGGAGAGAAGAGTCGGGTGCCTGAAACTGTACGTCAAAGATGCAGGATATGCAAGCTTTTGAAAGCAAGATATGAAGGCTTTTGCAATTGACCCAAATCTTTGGGACGCCTTAGCAAAACACAGGACAAAGTGGCACTCCATTCTCATCATTTTCCTTAATCCTCCCAGTTATAATCATGGGCACAGGAAGGAGAGATGAATTGATGAAGTCAATATAAGACTGTGATGCTGATGCCATCGCGAAAGCTTCGGTTTCTTTGACGATAGCCCACACTTCAAAAGGTGGAGGAATTGGTCTGTTGGGAAGGCATGGCCTCCACCTCACTCCAATCAGGAAAAAGCTCCTCTCAGCCAGAATGGCTGAGCTATTCAACAGGGTTTAAATTAAGTTCACTGGGGGATGGGTGGACAACCACCAGTGCAAGCCCACTAAGCGACAACTGCAGAATTAGTAAGTCAGGGGACAGCAGCACAGGTGACACAAGTGAATTCAACATAACTCACTCCTACCCTATCTCAGGGATGGGACTCTTCTAGGAGTGCTGGGAAGCCCAGGACCTCCGATGGCAGGCTTACTTCCTTGTACACAAATGCCAGGGGCCTGGGAAACAAACAGGATGAACTGGCCCTCCTGCTAAATAAATATCAATACAATCTCATAGCAATAATGGAGACCTCATGGGACTCCACCCATGGCTGGACCACAGGTATAGATAGTTATACCTTGTACAGGAGGGATCTTGTTGCTATAGAGGGTGTGGGTGTAGCTCTCTATGTGGAGCAGTACACTTCCCTACAAGTGGAGTTTGGCACTCAAAAAGGGCTACTTGAGACCCATTGGGTCAGCTTAGAGGGGGAATGTGGTGCAGGGGATATAGTAGAAGGAGTCTACTACAGACCTAACCAAGGGGAAGATCTTGACCACGCATTCGCAGGGGAACTGGCAGAGTCTACACACACTCAGTGCATGGTTGTCATGGATGACTTCAACTACCCTGATGTGAGGGAGCGGCGGCTAGGGGGCGGCCGTGAGCTCCCTAGCGCCCCCTACCGTCACGTTAGGGTGACGTAGCACCCTCAGAATCTCGCCCGCCACGACTTTGATGGTTAAATATATAATGTGGAGGCTGCCAGTTTCCCTAGTGGATGGTAATGGTGTTCCTGTCCCTATTCCAGACTGGGGTATCTATGTGTGTCCCGCCTTAAGGGCTATGCGTGCCTCCAAACCTCCCCTTCAGCACGACCCAAGCCTCGCAGCTGTTCTGGGGACGTTTGGATGGTCCCTCGCCCCTCGGGTGCCCTAGTTCTCTCTCTGGGGCCCCGGGGCTCCTCGCCCACCTGGCGCCTCCTTGGGTCGGGCTCCAATCTCTAGCCCGTTCCCCGCGCCCTGGGCCTGTCTTACTGGCGCCCAGCAACTTGCTGGCGCCCCCTGGGTCCGGCTCCCTAGCGTCGCCTAATACCGGCGCCCCCTGGGTCCGGCTCCCTAGCGTCGCCTAATACCGGCTCCCCCTGGGTCTGGCTCCCTAGCGTCGCCTAATACCGGCTCCCCCTGGGTCTGGCTCCCTAGCGTCGCCTAATACCGGCTCCCCCTGGGTCCGGCTCGCTCTCGCCGCCCTAGCCTCGGCGCCCTTGGGCCGGCTCGCTCTCGCCGCCCTAGCCTCGGCGCCCTTGGGCCGGCTCGCTCTCGCCGCCCTAGCCTCGGCGCCCTTGGGCCGGCTCGCTCTCGCCGGTTATTCTCTCTTGCTCTGGGTCCTCGCCCCCTTTTGGGGCCTGTACTGCACCCTCTGTGCTTCGCCCCTCTGGGGCCTTGCCCACTCTGGGGCCTTGCCCACTCTGGGCTGACACGTGTGCCTCGCGCCGTGTCTCTGCCCCACTCTGGGGCCTTGCCCTCTCTAGGGCTGACACCGCGCCTCGCGCCCTGTCTCTGCCCTGCTCTGGGCCTTGCCCTGTCTAGGGCTGACACCGCGCGCCTCGCGCCCTACCTCTGCCCCGCTCTGGGGCCTTGCCCTCTTTAGGGCTGACACCGCGCCTCGCGACCTGTCTCGGCCCCGCTCTGGGCCTTGCCCTCTCTAGGGCTGACACCGCGCGCCTCGCGCTAGGGGCACAGGCACTCGCAGCCGTGCCTGTCTCCTTGACCCTTCTCTGGGTCTGGTTGCCTCGCTAGGCCTAACACCGCCCTGATGGGCCGGGGTCTGTAACCCCACACACCGCGCCTCCCTGGCACAATACGGTACCTCCTTGGCACCGACAATAGTGCCCCTGGCACTGTGCCCCTACCGGGCACTGGGAACCCCCAAGCTGTGGGGGAGCTCCCGTGAGGCCTCCTTGCTCCCCTACAGCCTCACCCGGTCCTCCGGTGTAAACTGTAACATAAACTCAAGCCCTCTGGCTACAACATAAACAGAGGCTCCACACGCCTAACAATAACTCCAAGCCCTGCCAGGGCTCTCAGTCCTACCTCCCGTCAGGGTGATCCTGTTCCCCGCATCATCGCAGCCTGTTAGTGGGGTAAGGCTGCGACCACCAACTCAGGCCACTCAGCTCGAGCCGCAGAGCTCCTGCTCCTGCGGCAGCCAGAAGGGAACTGTGAGGCAGGCTCCGGCCTAAGCTATATATAAAGGCCTGGCCCTGCCCCCTTCCGGCCATGTGACCCACTTGGTTGCCCTAGCAACCAGGCACCTGAGCTGCCTGGGTGATTGGCAACTCTGCCAATCACCCTCACAATCACGGGGCACGTATGTGACTCCGTGACACCTGACATCTCATGGGATGAACACTCTGCTAAATCTAATTGGTCACATAGCTTTCTCACCTGCATTGACAAACTCTACTTGTCTGAAGAAGTCTATGTGCCAACAAGAGGTAAGGTGCTCCTGGGTCTGCTACTGGCCAAAGGAGATGATGTACTGAGTGACCTGAGAATTAAAGGGAAGCTGGGAGACAGTGATCATGAGTTGATCACTTTCTCTATCAATCGAAGAAATCATTGATTTTAGGAAAGCTGACCTTCATAAGCTCAGGAGGCTGGATGCCAAGATCCTGAGAAACCAGGATCTAAAAGAGAGGGGAGTCCACAATGAGTGGTTGCTCCTTAAGGATGCAATCCTAGAAGTACAAAGAAAGTCCATCCCAGCCCATAGGAAAGGTAGAATCATCAGCATCTGCTCTGAGCCCTTGGCCACCAAACATCTCAGGAAACATTTGGGTTAGGGGGCTACTCTCCATAATCTCCCCCCTCAGAACTGTCACTATGGTAGCATTTTCTTGGCAGACATCTATCTGGTCTTTGTAGTAAGGCAGGAACAAAGGGCCTTACTGGTGTGGTGTAAGAATCCATACTTGCCCCCTGCGAAGAGACAAAAGTGTTAACACAGGCCCACCCTGTTACCGTAGAAAGCTGCCCCCTCCAAAATAATTCTAAGCTAGTTACTTCAGCAGAGTCTTTGGGGTTTAGGTTGTCTGCCACTCCCAGGCTCTCTCCCTGTGGCTCTGATGCGGTCTGTTGGGGGTCTGCCATGGTCCCCAGATCTGTTTTGGGAGTCCAGGAATCTGTCTCAACCACTGAGATCTCACCCATAGTGCTGCTGAGAGAGGTCTGAACAGTGCCTGAGGCTTCCAAAGTGTAAGAATCCATACTTGCTTCTGCCTGTATTAGCGTGGTCTCAGAAAACACGCAGCCTGGTTTGGAGGGTTTTCCCAAAAGGATTTAGACAAGAGGCAGGCCAGGGACTGCCAGCCTAGGTCCCACCCTCCACCCCCATACTTGCCCCCCTATTGGCTCAGCAGCGTTCTCAGGTGGAGGAGTTTCCCGGTTAAGGAGCGATCGTTCTGATGTCACAGGCCAAGTGATGGGGACAAAGTGTTCTGGGATGCAGCATGGCAGCCAAGATGGCCACCAACATGGCTGCTTGGGGGGTTGGGCCTGATGAGGTCACAGGCCATGTGATGGGAACGCGGTGTTCTGGGATGCAACTTGATGGGCAAGATGGCCACCAACATGGCTGCCTGGGAGTTTGGGGGTGGAGTTTCTGGTGGCAAAGGTCAGGGGTTAGGGGCAGGACTTCCGGCAGCAATATGGCAGCTAAGATGATGGGTGGGGGGGCGTCTAGGGGCAGGGTTGGGGCAGGGTTGGGGCAGAGCTAGGGCAGGGCCAGGAGTGGGGCAAGGGGTGGGGCACCTGTCAGTGGGCAGGGCTTGTCCATTTGACAAGAGGTGTACCATATCTACTACTGAGAAAGAATACAAAGGGATTTTCAAAACAAACTGGCCTTAGCCCCCAACCTCCAAGGTTGCTAACCTCAGACATTCAAGCAAAGAACATCAAGGTGGTGTTTACATACTAGCTGGATGCACCGCTTGCCCTGTGTATATTCTGGGCATTGGGGAATTTGGGTAGTATATGTTGTTATCATCTTGCTTGCTTTGCCTGCATTGCTCTTATTTTCTACGACTGTGCATCAATAAAGTTCACCTATTATCAAGCAGAGTTGTGATCAGTCTGAAGTTTGTGCTAGCCCTAAGCAAGGTTTTGAAGCTGGCTGTGAATCCAGTGCCAACACCATGTGCAGTTAAATCCAGCATGAATTTCCAATCCTGTACAAGACCCTTCCCACCTGTACTGTCTTTTTGTCATTTTTTGTTTAGGAAGTGGAAGGTCAGGAATGCTTAAAACACATTCTCCCCCTTCTTTCAAATGCAATATACTGTTTCAACATCAGGATTACCCTTGGCCAAATGACAGAATATGCTCAGAAGTTTCCAATATAATGCACTGTCTGCATTCTCTGAGTTTCACTTGTTCTATGTACACAAACATTAGTCCTGAACAGAGGTGGTCAAAGAACATGTAAGCAACAATTTATTTTAAGTTTCAACCCAATATCAGTGCTTACCTTGCTTCTCAGGTGTGTCTTGGATGGATCCAGAAGTTACAGGGACAGCCCCCTTTTCCTTAGATGGAGATAGCAGGGAGTTTGAAGCAGGAGGGTCTGAGGCAGTTCTATGTGGACTCTCCTTGATTTTCTCTCTCACCCTTAATGGTGTGCAGCATGTACATATGAGAGAATCCATATGTAAAGGGTGTATGTCTCTGCAAGTGGTGTGCCAGTATATGCTGTGTTGGATGGCACTAGCATTCCTACCCCTGGGATGTCACCTCTTTGGGCCCAACTGTTTGATCCTTGATGAGTTCTGCTCACTAGGTTCATTCCTCATTTCTCCTGCCACACCTTGATCTTGAGAGTTAAAGGGAGGGTCCTTGGTCATATAAGAGAAGCCATGTGAGTTACAAATACAGGTTATGTTTGGGACTCCACCTCCCCTTTCACCCATTCCACATGCCAACAGATCTTAAACTGGAGTCCATTCTACATTCCCTAACATCAAGTGTCTTGGCTATTAGCTCGTTCAGCTGAAAACTTAATGAGATCAATCCTGCTCAGTAGCAATTCATTGAGTCCTCCAGCTGACGGGTCAATCAATTCTTTTAATAAATAAACAATTTGCTCAATTTCAAATCAATTTCATAAATAAATTAATTGGTGGAATCAAGCCCAGCAGTAATTCATTCAATTCACTAGTCAATGGATAAATTAACTCTCTCTATAAATAAATAGTCCATACAATCCCAAATCAATGTCTGAAGAAATCAATCAGCTCAGTCGTGCTCCATGGTAATTCATTCAGTTCCCAAGCTGAGGGGCAAATCAGTTCTTGTTGTGACTAAAGAGCCCATATCATTTGAAAATCAATTAATAAACAAAGCAAATGGATACTTCAAAGTACCTGAGTGCCTTCAGGTTTCTTCCGACTCAGGTTCACTTAGAGCTCTCTCCACTCATGGGTCTGGAGTGGCAGTCACAGCAAAGAGCAAATCATGTACACTACTACTGCTGCTGGCCCACCACCCAAATAACCTGGGCTTTGGCACTCTGCTGTCCCTTCTTGGGGTCTGAACCTCTAATGCTGAAGGTCCTTCTGAACCTTAAATCTGTGAAGCCGGTCCCTTCACCTGCTTGTGTGGTGCTGGCCAAGACCTCACCACCATGGGGCTCTGCGTCCTGCCTCCATGCTTCCTCAATTCTTCTGCTCGCTGGCTCCAGGTGCCCAGCTATGATGTCAGCCCTGGTGCACCCACCAATGCTCAGCAAGAATGGACTTATAAAGTGGGACTGCTGCTACACTCATCATTGCCATCATTGACCCTAAAGGAGGTGAAGACCATCTCCCACCTTTACTGGGCTATCATTAATTCCCCTAAGGCCATGAAGAGTGCCTCCTGGGGTCCTGCTTCCCTAGCAACATGGCACCAGGCACCTCCTGCTATCACAGTCTCATTCATTCATTCATTCATTCATTCCCTTCCTAAACTTCTCTGTACTGAAGGATGGGAACCAAGAGCAAGCTATTTAACAGAGAAGCCCGTCCTACCCGCTTGTGTTACCTTTGGACAGTGGAGATCACAAAGGAGTTGTGTAGGGAGATTGTTTGTGCTAGCTGTTGATAAGTAGCTCATTTGGCTCTGTTCCAACTCCAGCCTTGCCCTTACTCTATCTCTATCTGGTGAGTTGGATCTCTTAGGGATCCTGGTTTTCTCTGATAAAAAAAATCCCCAATTTTTGGATATTAAAAAATAACACCAAAAATGTGGATTTGGGGTTATTTTTATATATCTGAAAATTAGGGATTTATTTTATCAGAGAAAACCAGGATCCCTGATTATCACTCAGAGCTTTTTTGAACTCTGGAAACTTTTTCCCCATATGAAACCCATCAGACCTGCAGAACACAAGTGTTAAATTACATTGTCAAAATGTTGGAAGATTTCAGTCCCTTTGGTTTTAAAAAAGGTCTGATGCAAGGTTCTGTAACTCCATGGGCTGCCTGGACATGGTTCAAAGCTTGGCCTTGCACGCTGTATACAAATTGCCTCCATCTTTTGTGCAGCATGGAATCGTTTGTTTCTCCTGCTTCCTGATTAGAATAGATATGTGTTGGGACTCTGGCTTTCAAGCTAGAAACCTTTGTCACAGCTTGAGGTACAGACTCAGCATTGCTCTTATACTTGCTCTCAGGTTTGTATAACCCAACTGGGTAATTTTGGGATGGATTTCTACATTGCTTGATAATTCTAATAAAGATGCAGCCTATGCATTTAACCTTTGTATATAGTGCCATAAAACTTTCATTGGTTCCGAGTCTGCATCAGTCCTCCATTCTGTCTCATGACTTGACTCTAATCAAGAATGAAGACACAAGCCAAACTCTTCTGCTGCTCACAGTTCCTTCCAAAGACCACTGCCACCATGCAGAAGCTTGCACAGCCAAAAATGAGAAACAGTATAGTGCTTCCTCCCAAGACAGGGTATTCGCTTGAATATTAAGAACTCAAAAGATTTTATATAACATCTCTACCTGGTGACATCTGGCATAACAATAGTCATATCCAAAATCTGACACTCAAAATCTATAATCTGTTTTATTCTCCATGCGCACTCACAGCATGTAGGGACATAGGTTTTCCTGGATGAATACACAATACCTCTTTAGTATTAATAAATTTGCATGCACATAAACAGACAACATAGCTATTGTCCGTAAGAACATGTTAACTGGTCCCTATTTAAAGTACTTTGGAAATCAGTGGGATTTGATGGTACATTAACAGCAAGCCAGATATTCAAAAGACACACAAGTGCTGGTATATTTAAAGTTGTATCACAAATATGTTTTAAACTCACTCTTACTTATATATAATATTATGGCATAGATTTCAAAGATCATATGGATCACCAGACTGTAAGATAAAAATCAGGACAGAAATAAATTATGCTAATAAAGAAGAAAATAAAATCAAGCTGACTAGTCAGTATAAAACACAGATTGAGCTGTGACAGGGAAGTAAAACATTGTAGCTGTAACTCTTCTTACAACAATCAAGGTCATTTAAATGGTTTGCAGGAGGGATATTCTCTTTAGTGGGAATCACCTTGAGTTCAACTGATTGCCTGTAAAAAATACTGCAGGGCTTTTGTTGACATTGACTTTATGTGCATAACCCATATTACTATATTTTGAAGAAATAGAAGGCAATATTTTTAAAAGAGGTCAGCAACCAAAAGCTCCCATGTGGGCACAAAAATAAATGCCTTAGTGAGACCTCTGGGATGCCAGAAATTTTTAAGAATCTGGCCACTTCATTTATATGCTTAAATGGAACCAGGTTCTCCCGGGAATCTAGTCCCAGTTGTGTACACAGGGCACTTTGGAAAGCATTTTGGAATGCTTTGCACGCTGCTGAAGCATGCACTGTGCATCTTTTGCCTGACTATTATGTTTTTCAGCTTTCATGGAAACAAATAAATCTTGCAACTATCAAGAAAGGAAGTAAAAATGTAGTGCTTAATTCATTGCACCATATATCTCAAGCCATTACATTTAGAACACCAAATTCTCCTTGATAACCAAATCAAGAGAGTTTACAAGAATAATGAGGGCCAATATGGAATAATAAATGTTTAGATTCATATCCAAAAGAAAAAAAATGTATTGTAAAGAGTCATTTGGCACCAAGGGGGCAGTGCTGCCATAGAGGAGGCAGAGTGGCACTTGCAATATCCTGAAGACTTCTGTGTCCTAAAGCAAGGTCTGACCAACTTCTGAGCAGGCACCATGCCAATCTAACAGATGGGCACCAGTACTGGCAGCAATGTGCCGTGGCATGTGCTTGTGCAACAAGAGTATTTGTCTAGGGAAGGCTTCTCATCCAAGATAGTCCAACAGCTGTTCATCCTGGGTTTCTATCCTTATTGTTAAGGAGAGGTGTCAGCACTAATCCATTTTTGAGCTAGACTGATTATTTAAAAAATAAAGTGGATTTTTGGCATGCTGTGTGTGGGTGGAGACAGTTCAATGAAGTCCTTACATCATCTCCACAAAGCTTCCAAATCCACTTCAGAGGAAGGAGAAACAGAAGGCTGTAATAACCCAGCTCTCTCATGACACATGGTAGCTCCAAAGTTGTTAAGCCTGTTCAAGGACAGGTAAGTCCTAGCACAGCCTAGTTTCACAAGAACATTCTCCAGACATTAAAGCTGCTAAAACCAGTCTGCTTTTACTTCTTTACATATGACTGGTATTGGACAATGCCAAGAGGTGAAGAAACAATTGTCTAAATCTATGATTCCATGAAGGACCTGGACAAAATCTGCTTTTCCTTTTTCATATTCTTGAAGCTCCTTTGTTACTTTTCAATCCTCCATTTGCCCCCAGTGCTGAAGGTAGGAGGCTGCAAAGGAGAGGGTGATCTAGCCATGTGCTTTGCACAACAATACCAAGTTAGATACTGCTGGCTGCAATGACAGGATAGCAATAAAGGTTCCAACAGGTCAGTGCCGTAGCAAGGGAGGGTGAGGGGTGAGTGAGGTGACCACCCTGGGTTCCAAAGCGAAGGGATGCCAACAGGTGCTGCCCAGCCAGGGCAGGATGGAGCCACAAGTGGCTCATTTGGGGGAGGAACAGGGGCAGTGGGAGGGCAGCTCTCAATGCTACACGCACTCCTGGGCAAGCACTGGGGGGGAGGGGGAACGCATGCTTCCTGGATATGTGTGTAAGGAGAGGGTGGGCTGTTGCTGTGCGCTTTGCCTCAGATGCCAATCTTCCTTGCCACAGAACTACACCAGGCACATCTCCTGATTTGAAGCCATCCATTTAGCATGTTCCTATCCTGCTTGGTAACCTGGCTCAGCTCATCCATGGTACCCACGGGCAAGTGACAAGACACAGGCCTGTGTGAAGTAACTGGGAGTGGACCATTGGCTTACTAAACTAACAAAAACAATCAGTAAGTCCATCTAGTTCAGGTCTTCTAGAATGCATGGCTGATTTCAATACACCAACCTCTGTTTTATCATTGATATATAATACAACTTCATTTCTTGAAACAATACCAAGATATAGGCTTCCTTGAGTTTAATGACAACTCAACTCATTTAGTTTAATGGTTGATATCAAGGTATGGTCCTATGATTACTGGTTCATCACTGCTGAGGTCAAGGTTTCACCCACTTGTAACTATTTCCCTTTATGTTTATTTGCTACATATACCTTAGAAAGCAGGAAAGGTCCCAGAACTGCACGATTAATGGTTAGAAACTTTGCCGATGTGAGGGGCCTGAAGCATAAGCAATCAGGCAAGAAGCAATCTGTTCACAAGGTCTGACCTTCCTCCACTGAATGGTGAATAGTGCTAGGTGATACTATTAAACAACCATCTACTAAACAACACAGATTTAATGAACAAATACACATACATGCACTGAGCAAGAACAATGAATAGTGGTTAAGCTATGTCATCTCTAGCTGAGACTCTGAATTTTTTCTTATTTCAGTGTATGTCTAGGACTGGCAAGATGCTAAAAGAAGCAGAGGAGAAATAGTGATTTCGAGGCAACTGAAGGTATTTCAGAAAAGGACATAGTTTTACTGATTCTTTTATGAGGAACAAAAAACATTCATTAGCATTGCACTGGCAGTTCACTGAGAGACATGTGTTCTGTTTAGACCAAATGTCTCATTATTTCCCTTGTTTTTATGAATGTTTTTCTCGTTTTTCGAATGACTTTGATTGTAGTTCATGATGGAGCTTGTTTTTCTAAGCTTATAACATCTAAATGATTTAAAATTCCCACTGGAATGATCAACAATTTTTGTTGGTAACCGTACTTTCCCTTGTCAACTTGTGCCAAGATTTTGGCTTTTAAAAGGTGCTTTTCTGTATGCGTGGCTTTTAAAACTGAATCTTTGATACTGAGAGTTAGTGGCTTGTGAGTTCTCAGTATGAGTTTAAATATTATTGTCTGTCTAGTTTGCCACAGGGGCAAGAATACTCACACATTCCTATGACACCACCATTCTCCCTATACAGGTAAAAGTCTAATGCCATCTTCTTTAGATAGAGACTTAACAACAACAAGTACATTGGTAAATAGTTTCATAGTTTCACAGTTGGTAGGGTCGGAAGGGACCTGAGCAGATCATCAAGTCCAACCCCCTGCCATGGGCAGGAAAGAAAGCAAGCAAGCTGGCGTCAAATGACCCCAGCTAGGTGATTTTCTAGCCTCCTTTTGAAGACCCCCAGGGTAGGAGTGAGCAACACTTCCCTTGGAAGTTGGTTACAGATCCTGGACGCCCTGACTGTGAAGTAGTGGCTGATATCTAGCCTGAATCTACACTCAGTCAGCTTATGGCCATTATTCCTTGTTACTCCCAGTAGTGCTCGGGCGAACAGGGACTCTGCCATTGCCTACTGGTCCCCCTTGGTCAGTTTGTAAATGGCCGCTAGATCCCCCCATAGCCTTCTCTTGTGGAGGCTGAACAGGTTCAGGTTCCATAGCCTCCGCTCATAGGGCCTGCCTCGCTGCCGCCTGATCATGCAAGTGGCCCTTCTCTGGACCCTCTCAATTCTGTCGTCCTTCTTCCCGTCCTTCCTCCCGTTTTTGAAAATGGGGACCATATTGGCCCTTTTCCAGTCCTCCAGCACCTTGCCAGAGCACCACGAGTGCTCATAAAGCTGTGCCAGGGGTCCCGCAATGACTTCTGCTAATTCCCTCAGCGCTCTGGGGTGGAGATTGTCAGGACCTATTGATCTGAACATGTCTAGTCCCACCAGAAGTTCCCTGAGTAGGTCCTCACTGACCCTGGGCCTGGCAGCTCCTCCCCTGGGTCTGTCAAAGATCCCAGTGTGGGGGATGCCCCAGTTCCTACTCAAAAAGATGGAGGCAAAGAAATTGTTAAAGAGGTTAGCTATGTCATCTGGTGTGACCACTAGATTTCCTAATGTATCCTGCAGAGGCTCTATGTTACCCAGTACCTTCTTTTTACCCATTATGTATTTAAAAAAGGACTTCTTGTTATCCTTGATCCAGCACGCTAGTCCGAGTTCCATCTCCATCTTAGCCTTCCTAACAGCCTCCCTACAGTCCCGAGCAATGGAGGTATAATCCTCCTTGGTAATGGCCCCTCCCTTCCATTGGGTGTACACCTCTTTTTTGGCTTTGAGACATTCCTGGGCGCTTTTGGTGAGCCTCCTATACAACTGCTTGCTCTAACCAGATCATCTCTCCAGCTGAAAATTTCAGTTAGTACAAAGACAGAATGGTTTGCTTTGTTAAGCCACTGAGTCCTGATGTGTGATGGACTCACAATGTGGGAGAAGTACCCAGTGACATGAACATAGGTTAGGAGGAGATGTCTTGGCCAGCATGATGGATGAAAGTGACCTCGGGATTATGGTTGATTACAGGATGAACATGAGCAGCCAATGCGATGCTGTAGTCAACAGAGCTAATAGCAAACAGGGATGCATTAGCCAATGTATCTTGAGCAAGGCTAAGGAAGTGATACTTCCTCTCCACTCAGCATTGGTGAGACCCCAGCTGGAGTACTGTGTCCAGTTCTGGGCACCACACTTTAAAAAAGATGTGGAGAATCTTGAAAGCATCCAGAGAAGGACTACAAGAATGATTAAAGGCTTGGAGGACAAACCTTATGAGGAAAGATAAAGGGATCTGGGACTGTTCAGCCTGGGGAAGAGAAGAGTGAGGAGGGACTTGGTGGCCAACTATAAGTGTGTAAGGGCTGAATATCGGGAGCTTGTAGAAAAACTGTTCACTAGGGTGCCCCAGGGGAGGACAAGGATCAATGGCCATAAACTGTTAGAGGATGGTTTCAGTTTGAATGTAAGGAAGAACTTCTTTACTAAGGGTGAGCAGAACCTGGAATAGACTTCCCAAGGAGGTGATGCAGTTCCCAACCTTGCAAGTCTTCAAGAGGAGACTGGACAGACACCTTGCTGGAATCATTTGATCTCAGCAATATTCCTGCCCAGACCAGGGGGGTTGGACTCATTCTTTCAAGGCCCCTTCCAGCCCTTATTTTCTATGATACTATTAATGTAAAGTTAATGGGGTCCTACTCCAGCAAACTAAGTTCTGAAAGATCCTGGAATGTGTCCATCAATAAGGGCATAAAGTATATGAAGCTTACAAACCAGTTAGCCTCTCTCTGAATTAATTTGCCTAGTCTTTGAATTTCTATATGACCATGTCATATTCCAACTGAGACTAAAATATATATATTAATGAAGTGATATTATTGCTTTTAAAATCATTAACATATGTAAAAAATATCCAGCCAGTCTCAGGATGTGTCTCAGAATTTTATGGTATTCATTGATGCATGATGTCAAAACAAAAAGTTAACCACCACTCATTTTTAGTCTTCCTTCTAAATTCATTGAAATCATTTTACAAATAAATTTAGACCATCAGAAAGTAGGGCCTCCATGCAGTGTTTTGTTATAGTGTGCAAGTCATGACAGTTATAAATTAGCCTAGAAGATGTTTGGCTCTTGTTTCTTCAGTGTCCTCTCAACAGAACATTTTCTGCCATAACTGATTATTATTTGTTTCCTTGACAATCCTTTCTCATTTAACAATGAAGATGCAAATGACTGTATACTTGGCAATCTTATCATATTCTTCAGAAAACATCCACAAAGTATTCTTAATGATAGATCTGTTTATGTCAGCACCTCAGGCAACAGAAGAAAAATGAGGGAACTGGCACTTTTCTCCTTAAGCACTTTTACACATGGCTCCAGGGGTGGTGGTGGGGAGGGGAGTGCTTTAACTAGACCAGTTCCAAGAGTTGTTCTAATTAAAGCACCTCAGTATCTCATTTATTAACATCCTGGTGCTCATGGCACTGGAGGCACCTGATTAACGTAGTCTGCTCTGATCCACTGTAATTACAGCATGTTGGAGCAACCTTGCAGAACATCTATAGGTACCACCTGCTGCCCCAAAGTGGGTTTTGACTGCCTTTTGTCTATAGCAATGGTTCTCAACTTTTTTAGACTCCAGGCATTCCAATGTAACTTTTCTGAATTTAGTGGTACCCTGACTGAGAATCACTGGTCTAGAGCATAAGAGATGAGCCACTTTTCCTTCATCCTCTTCTGAAGATGTCCACGTGTTTATTTCTATTTATAGAATTCAAACAAGAAACAGATTAAGGATGATTAATCATAGGTATGAAATAAAATTGGGGAAAAACACAAGGTATTGAATCTATTAAAAATGCCATTTTACAACTACATATAATTTCTGTTAGCACAAGGCAGCTTCGAAACAGCTTCAAACAATGTTTTCAGAAATTTTCAATGACATTTTTTTCCTTTGTTGCTTTTCTTCTCATCTTTTGAGAGAATATGACATCTCTCTTGACCTAATGCATTATGCTTCTATGCTTACTTTCTTAAAACTCATTACTTCACTGAAGCACAAACCTTTAGTCCACTCTAGTTTTCTGAACCCTTGAGACACTCCTTCGTTTTGCTATTTTGACTTGCATAGAACCAGAATTCCACTCCCATTTATTGAATGCATTCTTGTAGCTTCAACTTGTGCCTAGTCCTAATCTTTGCAAGATCTGAGTGTGCAACAAATTCAGAACTGGCCCCCTTAGAATGCAAAATCCTAAATTACAGTCTCTTCACTTTGCACAAGACGTTGCCAATTAAATGCCATACAGGTAATGAAGAAGTGTGCAAGGCATTTATTTCTTACATAGCTCTGTGATAAAACCAACCAGAAGAACCTAATAATATTTAATCTAAGCACTAAACTTTCATTTTTTTCCCCCCAAGTCATCTAACTATCTGAGCAACAGCATTCTTAAACACCGCACCCCAGCAACCATAGCTTCCTACCCTTGTGGTCCCTCCTGCTGCAGAAGCAGGGGAGGAGCAGGGGGATAAGCTTGCATAGAAAGCTCTGCATCCACCCATCCCAAGTGATATAATGCACTGCTCAGAGTTAATGGGCAACCATCATGGGAACTGCCAGGGTTTAGGGACAGCCACAGGTCCTGCTTGTCCATGAAACAATGGGGCAGGCATGGGGTGCTGGGTGGTGGTAAGGAAAGCACTTGCCTCCTCACTCTGGTCTTCATCTTGCACAGGGTATATCTAAAGAGTACAGGTAAATGGGATTACTATATGGCCCTTTGCCTAAATTGTTCTCAACCTCATCCAGAGCCCACTACAATCAATAGGACTTTTTCCATTAACTTCAGCTGGCTTTAGTTTGTGCCTTTTATGCTTACTGAAACTTATCAAAAAAGTACAAACACCAGTCAAGTTAATCTAATCCAGAGGTTTAGCACAACGTAACTGCCCAGCCTTTTATGAGGAATACTCTGTTCCTCTAATGCGTATGTGCAGAAATTACACTTAGATTGACCTTACTAGGACTGGTCCATCCAAGTGCCAAACTATACATACATTCAGGGACTTTTGTCCAGGCAAAAAAATGGTCAGCCCAATTTAGTTTTGTTCACCTAAGGAGGTGCACTGTGTAGACCAGGCTAACCTATGCCAAATCTAAGTGAACATGTGCATACTCTGACCTCCACCCCCCCCCCAGTCTAGGCCTCCCTGTTCCCATCAAAATCTTTCCAGACTTGCCAATCCCTGTGTAGACCCACTAGTCATCCCCTCTAATCCTGACCACACCCCAATTTACTTAGATCACATTCCTGACCTGGCTCCCAGTACTAGTGGACATGTACACAAGCAGGGACATAATTTGGTATCATCAGAGCCACGTAATCATCATAGAGCGGGTGCCAGGGACAACTGCACCATGCCCTATGTCATGTAATTTGTTTTTTTCAGGGGAAAGGTATCATAAAGCAAGATGATAAAAAAATGACTTCCTATAGACCCTTCCCATAAAAATCTGCATGCCACAGATTTCTGGCAAACTTGGAAATATCAGTTTGAATTATGATACCAGTAGTTCCAAATTAACATAAATTGTCAAGGATAAAATACTGGTATAACTAAATATTTTTATCCTAATATTTTCAGTATTAGATCACTATTTCAGTATCTTATGAACTGAAAACTCTGTTCTTTGTTAGTATAAAATTGAGAACTTGATTTAATTTTCCACATGACAGTTTTCTGCGCCTGAGGGAATACAATACAAATGAGAGGAAGAGAAAAAATTGGACTTTTGAATTCCAATTCCATTTGAAACCTTAGAAAGCTGTATTGAGTATATAAAGTAAAATGCAGAGTATGGGAACCCAAGAAAACTGAAATTGAAGAAGAGATTTGCATGAGCCCCAGTGAATAGAAACTGCTGAGTTTCATACAGATGTCAATTACAATCCCCTGAAAATATAGAACAGAATTTTGTTTATTTTGGCAGCAAGTCAATTGCAAAGTAATAAATCAAATACAGGTAACATAGTGACCACACAGGCAGTTGTGGTACATTTGATGGGGTTAACAATATAACATACATAGAGCTGGACTTGGGATCTTCTTCTGAGAGAAGGACAAGTGGCTACAGATGACTGTGAGGACTGAAGGTACAGCAACTTAACTACCTTCTCTCTGTCAGTGAAGGGCAGTCAAAAACAACACATTGACAGAGAAGTGGGAAAAAATTTATGTATTTTTATTCTGTTCAAAGTCTTTTGATTACATATACAATTTTAGTTTTCAGAATACCATTAATTATTTTAGTAGATTACGAACTTTAGTTACAGCGCTCCTGCCACCATTTTTCAGTGGAGGGACACTTATACAGATGATGCTCCAGGGGCTTTAATTAGAGCAGCTTTTGGAGCTGCTCTAATTAAAGTGCCCTCCCTCACAGTCCCAGAGAACATCTATAAATGCCCAGAGTGATTAAGTATTTTTTCCAAGATCACAAAAAATGACTGCCAGTTTCACATCTTATGCACAAGACCATTCATCTTCTCTGAATTATATTGGTTATGGAAAAGTAAATTGGCTTAAGAGCTTATGCATCTGAAAAAGAGTAACTGTTGAGTCCATTTTTTTACTTTGAACTATATTCTCTGGAGTGAAGAACTGTCTGTCCAGGACTGTCCAAGGTATGAGAATTAAGCAGCTCAAAGGTGGTTTTAATTACCTATGTCAGAAAGACCTGTGCCAAAGTCTCTGCTCCATCCCTCTGTTCCTGTATGACTTTGGACAAGTTTCTTAGTCTCTCTGGGCCTCATTTTCCTCTTTGTTAAATGGGGATAATAGTCTTTTCCTATTTCTCAGCAATGCTGTGAAGATGAATCCACTGTTTTGGAGACACCCAGATAGTGCAGTAAGGGGATCCAAATAGGAACTTAATTAAAATTCACATGGGAATGGTCAAAAGATATCCAGAGTAAATCATCTTTTGACAAATTAAAGTGGTATTACAGTAAATTAGCCTCCTGGAATAAGCATGAGGTAGTCTTTATAGATGACAGACTCTCAGTCTTTACTTAGGAAGATATAAAGAGGAAAAAAATTGAGACATGATTTATTCGGTTTGGTGTGCCATTAGTGATTTAAGTAATGTATACTTCATGAATGTATCTTACAGTGGGAATTTAATCTGAAAGCCAGCAGTTTGTTATGTTACAAATGTTTGTATACAGATGACTTTGTCTTACACTTAGATGATGGGCTAAACATAGTAAAAGAAAATTAATGCTATTGTTTTTGACCCAATGCCAATAAAAGTAGATAACAAATACTACAATGATCAGCTGTGCTCAGTAAACATCATCAGTCTATATCTGTCTTTCACAGCAACAAAAAGTGTTAGCATCTGATTCGCTCTGTTATCTTAGATGTTCTTAAAGAAAGTAATACAAATATAGCAAATGTTCCTTTTTATAAGAGTATTATCTGTGGGCTCTCTTTTTCAATATTATTTACTATTAACCTCTATACTTTGGGTGACGTGGGGGTGTGTGTAGATGAAATGAGGGCCCTAAATTGAAGTGGTTTTTTTTTTAAAAACACTGCTTCAACTTAGGGCCCTTTAAACCCCATGTCGTGCACACACCTGAATTTACTTGCCTCTCTGGCTGCAGAGAGGGAAGGGTGAGTTGCCGGCAGGCGGAGCAGTTCCCAGGCTGTAGGGTGGGGCTGGTGCTTGGAATGAAGCAACCATTCTAACAAGCATATTATCCTAAAGGGAGAAGTAAGATAAAGATGAGGCCAAAACAGTCAAGGCTGCATTGTATTCTACTGTACCCCATTCAGATTATCACCACAGCAACAGAAGCAGACTTGAACTAAGATGTCCATTCAAACACCCTGAGCTTAGATTATAGAGCAGTCATGTCAGATTTGGATGTCTAAAGTTATTTTAGCTACCCAGGATCCAAATTTCAGAAACTAACTAAAAGGTAACTAACTACACACAGTGGTATTTAAGTGAAAAACACATAATTACCTGTGTAATTATTATTTTTATGTAAGAGCTCTGAGAGAAAAAAAGATATTTACTGAGGGATAATTATTAGGAAGGAAAGTGGGGTTAAACCATGCATGGGAAATGGTTTTATTATCTTGCACATTTTTTATTTTCAAGATTTAAAACATTTCCCCCCTCTTGCATCAGGAAGAAACTGAGACTCTCAAAAGTCTTTCAAAGTCAGAAACAAAAAACACCAGATAAAGCATCCAGAATACCTAATAAACCAGTACACTCACCTGCTATGTAGGAAACTGGATCTCAAATCTTCTTTCAAATGAATGCTTAATCATTGACACCACACAGAATAGCTCCAACACAGGAGATCTGAGAGACTCTCACTAGAATACCTCAGATCCTGATTGTCAGGGCATTCAGAATGCCTGTGGAGACCCAGATTTGAGTTCCTGATTTCTATAAGGAAGAACAAACATTTAAAGGCAGTGAATCTGGTCATATAAATTACTGGGTATTTCTGGTTTTGTCCAGCATTTCCACAATGAAGCAGAAAAACAAGCATAGTTTAGTTTAAGTTTTAAAAAGCTGGCATTTTCATTAAAAAAATCCTGATCAACTTTTAGTCTATTATTTTCCTGCATTTTGTATTCTATAACATTTTGCTAATTATTTCCATAGATGCTGCTGACATATTTGTCACTATACTTGTTTGTGTTTTAAAATTATCATCACTGTTGCCTGTACCTTGAAAGAAGTTTCTTTTGCATTTATTCAAAAAACAATCCAAATAATTTACTAGAAAGGACAAGTTACCTACCAAAATAATACTTAATTTCTTTGTGCATAACATTTCAAGTTAAATAAATTAAAAAGAAAAGAATCTCATACGTCAGAGGTGATCTGTGAAAATATATTGTGACCAATATACAGCACTGGCATTTTTGTAATTATTTTCCTACCTCCTCGCTGCTAGTAGAGAGTCATATCATATCAGTAATCTTTAAACAGAAACCTTTATAGAAATCAGTGAAAAGTAGTCCTAAAAGTCAATATTGGAATATGACTTAGAGGCTGCTGTGATATGTAATTTTTTTCTCTAAGTTCTACACACTGAACTAGAAAGTATACCAGTACAGCTAAGGATTTGATTTAGACTTTTGTAGTCCACACTCACACAAAACTCCTATTTTAGTAAAACCCTTAGGAAGCTTAGCTTAGGAAGTCAAATAAAATCCAGCCATTCAGATGAGAGAGAATATGAGATAGTCCATTATCTTTTGAAGCTGTAAAACAACAGGGAATTGTAAAAACACAATGAGACTATAAAATGGACTATCATGTTTAGGCAAGGAGGAAGTTTCCTTCTTTTAAGAATGGGAAAAAAATAAAAAAAATCTATTAACATTGTTAACCTTTGTTCATTTATATCCTAATCTACAAAACACATAAAAACAAATATTTTTATGTCATACTTCTAGCATTCACATCCATCATTCTGCAGCTGACTGAGGACAGCCCCCATCCCATACACTGAAGCTTTGCAAGTAAGAAGTGCCTTCTTCATGTCATAGATTACACACTGTCAGATGACAACAATCGCTTCACATCACTGAAAGCCTTATCATGCCGTTTAGTCCACATCCATGTGGCATCAGCTCAGAATGCCAGGTTATCTCAAAAACACATTTTTCTTTCTTAAATTCAGGCTAGCATTGATGCATTGTATTACATATGCTAGTGGTGTAACACTTCTTGCAGTTGAACTACTAAGTCTGGCATGGACCCTGCTCCAATGAGGAAATCATCAAAATATCTCATGACGCCCTTAAGACCTGAATGTAAGTCAGCCATAACCTTTTGAAAAACTCCTGGTGCAATGCTTACTCCAAACTGTAGGTACTTGGCTTGGAAGACTCCCTTATGGATGATGATCGTCTGTGCACCAGCCATTTGATCATCCACAGAGGGCATGTCTACATGAAACGCTACTGCCTAGTGGTTACTGCACATTTATTTAGTACTTGTATTTAGTACTACATGAGCAGTAGCTGGAGTGAACCCCATTTTAATGATGCTACTGCCCAGTAGCCTAATAACACTGTGTTATATCATATTAGCACTGTTTGTACTGTGACACGCTACTGTGCAGTATTATTTGGCTAGTACACAGTTAGCATCTCATGTAGACATTCCCAGAGAGCTGTTGATACACTTGGGCCAAGACTAATTTAGTGAAAACTTTCTCTCCAACAAGAGTGGCAAGGAGCTGATTTACTGCTGGAATCAGGTATAAGTATTTCTGTAGTCCCTTATTAATGATACATTTGTAGACAACACATAATCAAACATCATCATTTGGTTTCATGATGGCTACAATGGGAATGACCCATGCCACATTTAAATTTGCTTCTAGGACATCTTGTGCCACAAACAAATTGATTCCCGCATTAATTTTTGGAGGCAACATGACAAGGCTTCATTTGAATCCGAGCCACAGTTGGATTCAATGTAAATGACACAGGGTGGCCTTTACAGGCACCAAGCTGTTCATTGAAAACCTCACTGAAATCCTTTATAAGGTGTCCATCACAAGGCTGCGCATGCCTTGCTCTCTGACCCTTGGCAGTTGGTAGGCAGTTGGTAGGCAGAAGACCCCTCAGTCAAAAGTGGACAATGACAGAACATGCTCCTTTCAATCTATTGTTTGTTATAATCTACAACTTGGCTTTGCACAACAGATTAGTTGAACAATGTCTAGCCATAGTGAATTGTATGTCTCTTCTGAAATTAAGGTAAACTCAGAACCTGAGTAAAACTCCATAGCGCAGGGAATAACTTGAAGAATCACTGTTGTGTAGGTGTTCTTCTGTGGGGTTTGGTGTTTCCACAGTACTTACAAATGTGGTACTGTAGGCATTAAGGGAAAATTCACATGCTGGAATCTCATTCGACTCAGTGACAGTATTGGTGTTAACTGGAGGTGCCTTTCTCCTGGCTGCCTTCTTCTTAGATGTCCTGCACTTCTGGTGACACACATTCAGTGTAACCCTTGTTCTGGCAATAGAACAGCTGGTATCATGGAAAGGGCATGAATCACATCTATGATTTCCCCCAGAGCTATAGCAGCTTTCTTGGGAAGAAGAAATTGTATTCTTGTGCGCATGGGTGATGATTTCTTTGGAGATTTCTCTCTTGAATGCACTTGGTATGGCTTGACTGACATCAATTTTTCTGATGACTGTCAGACTTCCCTTGTGTTACCTGTCAGCTCTGTGTTCTTGGGAAACTCTGGTGCTGCATCCAGCCAATCTGACTCATGAAAAACTTACTCCCCCAGCACCTCTGGCTAAACCAAAACTGATCAGAGGAAGGATTTACAAAAGGCAATGGAGATGCAGTGCAGAGACACTCCTAAACCCCTCCGGAGAAGGGTGATAGGAGTATAGCAACTCTCCTCATCTCATGTACATAGAAAATGGGACAGGGAGGTACCTCCATTAGCATTCAGAGTGGAGAACATAGATTCCAAGGTAAGGACTGCACTGCACTCTGGGACCAGAGAAGCAGGGGAGCACTGCATGATAGGGAATCTCTGCTCCAAATACTAATCAACCGACGTCTGCACACCCCCAGTTCAGCATTTATCAGACCAATTCTAGTGATGACTCCCTTACTGGTGACCAAAACACTGAATCTGCCTGTTTGCATTACGTACTACCTCAGAGTAATACCTGCCCATAACCACGAATGATCAGCTCCTATTGTCCAGTATAACAAAACAACTCTGGTACACTCCCTTGAGCCACGATTTACGCATAAACAAACCTAGTGTTCTCCCTTGAACCATTGTTGTTTTATGTAAACACCTAGCCAAGCCCAAGTTTCCGTCCTGGTGCTTGGATCCAAATGGTGCACCAGTTCCGCTGGGACTTCACCTTCTCCTTCTCTGCCTGGAATACTTCCACTGATCATGCTGGGGGCTCTGCCTGTCTCAGGCACTCTAGAGCTGAACCTGAACAGCGTGGCTGCGAGCTCCAACAAACATCTGCTTCATGGAAGTTCAAGCTTCATGGAGTAGTGAGATCCCAACTCTCTCTCTCTCTCTGTTTAAACTCACTTTCTAAGCCTCAGATTTGATTTAATCTCTCTCTCTATCTCTCCTTCTCTCTTACTCCAGGCATTACTTTATAAATCTGACTTTTGTTTATCAGACTTGAGCTAGATTTCCCAAAATACCCCACTGAAGTCATGTAATACTATAACTGCTTTGTTTGTTTTTCCTTGTATGACTATTACTACTAGTACCATCATAAATTTCATTTACCTGGTAATAAAATAACTTTTATAGTCAAGCTGGTTGCCATACTCTCTCTCCAAATCTCGTTTACTCTTTCTTCTCCTCAACACCCCCTGCCCCATTTGCTCTGCAGTAGTGCTTCTTTTACCTAAGCCGAAGATCCCTGTAAAGCCCAAAAATCCTGTGGGGCCTGCTCATTAAGGGAGTTACTATCAGGATAATTGGGACAAGAGACTGGGAAGTGCTGAGCTGTGGCATATAAGCGTGTTAGCTTGTAAATGCTGATTGACCCAGCCAGCTCAGACATGCTCTGTTCCTGTGCTGAGTTTGTGGTACACAAGAGTATCATCCTGGAAATGCTGGGTAACCCTCCCTGCTCAGGCATGCTCTGTTAGAGTGTGTGTGTGAGAGAGAGAGAGAGAGAGAGAGAGAGCGAGCGCTCTTTTGGGGGTGAGGACTTGCAGAAGGGAGAGAGCTCCATATAGAAACACAAGTGGCACAAGCAGTACATTGATAGAATTGCAGAGACCTCAGAAACATAGCTCTAATAAATGAACACACCACAAAGGGACTGGCCAATCTGGTACACTTGAATGCAGTGGAGCAGCTTCATATGCAAGGGATTCTTTTTGAGCCAGGGCAAATGTTAAGTTATGTTTTGGAAGAACTCCTTGTTGTACGGCTTCATCTCAAATACCATACATGAGGATCCCTAAGAACAGACTCAAGGCTGGTGCAAGGATTAAAGTTCTTAGACAATCAGTGCAAGTCTATTATGTATGTTATGAATTCCTTCCTCTGGCAACAATTTTGTTGGTTGAAATGGAACTTGCAAATGATTTCAGATGGGTTGGTGCAAAATGATTTTTTATAATTCAAGGATCTTATGGTTCAATTTGCTACAGGGTTTGGCCAGGGATACAAATAAGCATATAATCTCAAAAGTCTTTGAGCCACTGATGCTCCATAGCAGTGCATGTTTCTGGTTATCAATAGTAATCTTAGATTTCAGATAGAAGTCTAGCTGTGTGACAGCTGAAAATTATGTCTGTGTGATAAAGGTGCTTGCTGAAGGCTCTATGAAAATTAAACCAAGTGTTTTTCTGTCATTTGTTTAGATATTAAGGTATATGCTGTTGCTAAGAGCTTAATTGAAGTTTAAGATGTAGTAAGGCCTTGTATAAAGTAAGGCCTAGTAAATTTAGCAAAGCCTTGAAGTAGTAAGGCCCTGTGGTGTAGTTAAAATGAACCTTATCAAAAGAATGCAAGGCGTGTACTGCTATTGGTCAGTCTAAAGACAGTTGAAGTAAAAACAATCTGAATAACTGTAACTTATCAGTATAGCTCAGAAATTATAAATTGGCTGGCACATCCAGAAATCATTTAGATTGTAGCTCTGTGAAAAAAGTACTGATTTAAGATTAACTGTTGGCCTGGATCAATGGGCCTGTGGACCTCGAGGAGCCCAAGGACTGAATACCAGGGTCCTTTCAGACAGCACTGATTAGGGACGCCTGACTTTGCTGAGCTTTGCAGAAAAGAAACTTGTTGTACATCAGGCATCAGAGGGGAGTGCCGATAAGTTGCCAATATGAATTATTATGGTCTGTCTGTTGTTTTGTTATCTGTGCATAGTTGTGTTTTTGTTAAGTCAATAAACCTTTCTTACCTGTCTACCCTCAACCACACTCTCAATCCTGAACCCTCCGCAGGTGGCTGGGACACAGCTGGTCAGCATATGAGTCCTAGGTAGCTGGATTGGTAACATCAAATTCTACAATGAAGCCCAAAGTTGCCATATTAGAAAGCAATTGCACAGGTCAGAAAGTTAAAGGAAAAGAGCCCCAGCCTCCTCACATGAAGCACTAGGTGCATTCCTACCCATAGGGATCCTATTCTTGTTGCTAATTTTATGTATTTGTGAGGTTCTTGTCCTGGAGAGATCACATAAAGGGGAACTATATTATTAACAACTAACTATTCCTTACTACTAAAGCTAGGATTCAGAGTGACCAAGACAAATTGGAGGATTGGCCCAAAAGAAATCTCATGAGGTTCAACAAGAACAAGTGCAACACTCCTATCAGTGCAGCCCAGTATGTCATTAGCCTTCTTGGTAACAAGGACACACTGTTAGCTCATATTCAGCTTATTGTCCACTGTAACCCTGAGGTCCTTTTCCACAGAGCTGCTGCCCAGTTAGTCAACCCCCAACCTGTACCAGCGTAAGGGCTTTGTTCATCCTAAGTGCAGGACTTTGCATTTGTTCTTTTTGAACCTCATGAGATTTCTTTTGGCCCAATCCCCCAATCTGTGCTGTAGATCTACTGTAGATCAAGGAATGAAACTATGAAACTATGAATGTGATTACTCCCCTCTACTCATCACTGGTGAGGCCACATCTGGAGAACAGTATTCAGTTTTAGGCCCCCCCACTATAGAAAGGATGTGGACAAATTGGAGAGAGTCTAGTAGATGGCAACAAAATTGGTTTGCAGGCTGGGGCACATGACTAATGAAGAGAGGCTGAGGGAACTGGACTTATTTAGTCTAGAGAAGAGAAGACAGAGAGGGGATTTAATAGCAGCCCTCAACTGGGCTGCTCCAACTGTTGCCTCTCCAACTGCCTGAAGTGGGATGGAGGAGAGGATGTAGCTAGGCTGTTCTCAGTGGTGGCACATGAAAGAGCAAGGAGCAATGGTCTCAAGCTGCAGCAAGAGACCTTTAGGTTAGATATTAGAAAGAATTTTCTCACTAGGAGGGTAGTAAAACACTGGAACATGTTACCCAGAGAGGTTGTAGAATTGCAGCAACAAAAGATAATGTAATTTAGGCAGCATCCTCTGCTGATAGAGTGCAGAACATACATAGACACAACAATAATCATTCAAAATATTATCCTCAAGTTATCCCCTGTCTCTGGACAATCTTATCTGAAAGCATGGCTTCAATTACTATTTTTATATTAGTAAATCACAAATCTACCACTCATTTAGACTCGTCACTCATGCTCAAATCATGACCCATCTTTCTGAGGGCCTTGTTATGCATTAATATCAGGTGGCTTTTGGAGCTCTTAATCCCTCGATTGTCCATACCTTAACACCTGAAATTAATTTTAAGCACATTTTAAGCAGCTGGAAGTTATGGCATTCCAAAGCAGAGTTCCCTCTGATCTGAGTTACCCAGCTTCCCCACAAATGAGCAGCCCAAGTTACAGTTCTCCAGTGCCTCATGATGCAGTGTCCTCTCTCCCACTCTCCTGTTCTGTTCTCCAAACTTTCCACCTCAGTTTTTGAATTCTACTGCCAAAGGGGCAGCTCTGGCATGAAGCCAAATCCCCCTCAGGGGTGTGACCTTTCCACTCCCAAGGGTACAACTCCATGCAAACATCTTGCAGAGCACATCCCAGCTAGCCAGATAGCCAGATCCTAGGGCATGTGTGTGTGTGTGTGTGGGGAGGGGGGGAGGTCTGGAAGAGGTGGGCAGAGAACAAGGTAGGAACAGGTTGGGACCCCATGAGCTGGGGCTTCCTTCTGGAGGCAGGGGCTGTAGCTCCCTCAAAAGCTGGGGACCCTTCCCTCACCACTCTCACTTTCCAGCTACCCTGAGAAGCGCAACCAGCACCCCCAATGCCCTAAACCCAAATCTCAATTTATTGAAGCATAGTACATCGAAGGTCTTTTCTCTTTAATGCTTCATAAATTCTTTTTTTACTTCTTTTTATTTTATCCTACACTGACTGACTTCCTTCATTTCATCACCCTTCCCCCTGCCATTTCCTTTCCACCTCCGATTTCATTATCTATCCTATCCCATTTACATTCCACCTCCCAGATTCATGTTTTCCACCCCCACTCACCTCACAAACCCATCGCTCACACCCCTGCACCTAGAGCAGGGATAGAAACCTGTCCTGGATCATCAGCACACTAGTGCTGCAAGTCATAGTTGCTCAGGTTGGGGACAGTCAAAGGAGGTTTTTAGCCTTAAGCTGTGACTGCTCCAATATCAAGCTAGCACTAACACTGATCAGCATTTGAGCAGCTCAAAGTGCAACATGTAACAAGGCCCTGATATTTGGAATCATTCTGATGCCCAAGACTCAATGGAACTAAATGTTACCAGACTGACCTCCTCATCATTCCTTCCAAAAACTCTTCCCATCCCTCCCTAAACGTATCGTGTCATAAACAAGACAGCGATCTTCCCTGTCATTAAGGACTGTAAACTGATGTCACCTTTATTTTAGCCCTCTTCCAAAATCCATAAATCCATGTCAAGTCGACACCTTCCCACTTCTTTCTCTATTAATTTTTAAGTTTCAGCTATTTTTGGCTAGACAGAATAGAAAACTCTTGTCCAGGACATTATCTTCTATTTTCATTCCTACAGTCCTTTCTTCTATCATCCCAATGTCTCTAATCTTGCCATCCACATCCACTAAAAATGCTGCTGCTAATCAGAACCCACAGATTTTCCATGATTGGGGCATGATGAGCAGATGGGATAAGCTAAATCTTATACTGAAAGTGAGGGTGTGGAGGGGAATGAAGATTGAAGGATCAGCCCTAATTCTGTAATTTCCTGACTTCTGAGTGCTTGATTTTGAAAAGGTTAACGTCATTTTAACATAATTTGTATATATAACCAGTTCAATGTTATTTTTACCAGACAGAAGCAACAAAAAGATTTGGCTTAAATTATATAACAAATTATCAATTCAACTCTTGGCTAAAGTATAGTCTTAAATAAATCCTCAAGAATTATTTTCATCAGATTGCTGGATGTCTCCTGATACTCTCTGTTAATATATCCAGTAGACACCTTCGAATAGAACACAAATTGCTGTCTCTGTCCATGAGCCTACACAGCTCTGAGTCTTTTTTTACACACTCTTAACTCTTGCCTGCTAATCAACAGCAGGGTTCATTGCACATGGCAAAGAACTAATTATCATGAGAAGGATCCAGAGCAGCAAAGCCTGGATGAACTTTCCATAGATGGAATCAGCAGCAGTTGAATGATGATATTAAAGAATGAAAATCGGCTCTTAAATCTGGATCTTCATTGAGAACCATATTTTCCCAACAGTTGTAGGTTTTCAGTTTTACCATTTTGTTTAGTCTCATATCTAAAAATTCTAATTTTTATTATTCTCCAAGGATTACTAAAGGCAATCGTCCATGGGGGAGCTCCAATATATTTCCCAAAGACATACAACTTCAGTCTCTTTTGACAATTAGAATTTCAGACTGAACTATCTCCCTTTCAAATATGAATAATTTCCCACCCATTCCCTGACCCAACAATCTTTCTATGGTTTATAGGGCTGTCACAACATAAAGTTATACTTCCTTTTTATTTGGGATTTTAAAATCTAGCAGAAAATATTTCTTTCATCATAGCTTTATCTGAAGACCTCAAAAGATTTCTATCTCTAGGTTCCTTAATTTTTCATGAATGCATCTTTAACGATAACTAACACCTGATATGATTATAAAGATTAGAATCTCATCCCTGTCTTGCTTTGATTAGTTTATACCAATGCTTGCTTTCCAGAAGAGAAAGGAGGACAGACTTCTCCTTCCCACCTGCATTGCTTCGCTGCTGTGGTCTGATTCTAAAAAATCAAATTTACATCCTGAAGGAAAGATAAAAATGAGACAGAGCATTCCTTTTTAGTTCTGTATTATGTATCCTTTCCCTGCAAGCTTATGAGTGCTCCTCAGAGTAACCAGTTTCCAATAAGTTTCCACCCTTCCCCTTTATGTACACATATATATTCTTACTTTGTGATACATGATATTGCCTGAAGCATGAATCAAGTTTACAGCATTTGTTTTTTTGAATAGCTTATTCAGTGATACCACTTAATGGTTCCATTTTTACTTTTGATTATATAATTGACTATAAATATGAATGAACTGGAACACAAAGATAGGTGGTCAAATTCTGCTGTGATCATACATTAATTTTATGTGACTTTTATGGCAGAAATAGCCCTATACAATATGCACTATAAACAATGTTAATGTATTCTTACATCCATGTGCTTTCAATTAAAGCTTTGTTTTAACTTTAAAGGCTGTGTTGGTTTATCCACAAAAAACTACAATACAGCTGAATAAACTTATTAGCAAATGTTTTTTC
This sequence comes from Crocodylus siamensis, assembly GCF_052110815.1. Taxonomy (NCBI): domain Eukaryota; kingdom Metazoa; phylum Chordata; order Crocodylia; family Crocodylidae; genus Crocodylus; species Crocodylus siamensis. The sequence goes on along the minus strand of NC_143396.1, from coordinate 73,375,371 downwards.
CTATTGAAAATAGCATGCATGTTATATGTGTCCAGTCTTTTCATGTTAAGTTGTCTATCACAGGGTTGGCAAAAATGAATTTACTTCTAAGACAGAAGTTATCAATAAATCTAATATTGTGTTCAACAATCCACAGATATAGATCATTTACAAGTGTATGGTACTTGAGATAATGTACACAGTTAAATAAAGGCCTATAGGTTTTCATATCTGTCTACTTCTTTTTCAACAAATAAAATGACAAACAACATTTTTATTTATCTCAGTCAACAGCTAAAGTGATGGACACAAATTAAGGCTAATACTTGAGTAAGGCTATAGTGAGTGAAGTGCTAAATGGATTGAAAAAGATTTAAAGCTGATAAGGAATTTTAATTTATTACCTCTTTCTACTATTTTTACTCATACTGTCATGTTTTGCAATGATACATTTGTTATTACTTCACTTAGCATACAATTTTGTCTGTGATGATACAGGGATTAGGTAAAATGTGTAGTAAAGATGTGTAGTGATAATGTGAAGTTTATGAGGAATGTGCAGGGAGCTCACTTTTTTTGTTCTACTTTGTTGTCAGAGAGTTATTTAATTTAATGTGGAATAACTGACAGATCTTTTCAGTACTTTTTTTTTGATTGGCTACAACAATTGATAGATGCTTTTTGTAGTAGCTTGTATGCACCAAAATATATTAAATAAAAATATCAGTACATTTAATATTTTCTGGACTTAACTTTGACAAATACATTTTGCACATGGGAGGACAGCTCATCAAGAATTTGGTGACACATTTTTTCCTTTGAAAAAAGTACCAATGCGTCCCAAATAAAATTTCTGACAAGGACAGCCCATTATTGAGGAGCATAAAAGTGTACACATAGGTAGTTGCAACATAATAGCTGAAGCACTGTAGTACGTTCACTCCCTAACTTACTTCATGATAACTTATTTATGTACTCAGATGCTTAGCTGGCTGGTTCAAATCTATCCCAGTTGGTATTGACTAAACTTTAAAACTATTTGTTAGTCATCATTCAATTGTTATTATTTTGAGCCTACCATATATAACACAAGCCACCTTTGAAAACATTACCTTACAGCTTTTGTAATGTTGTCTACAATTTCCCACACTGCAAAACTATCAAAATATTTTCTGTGGGTCTATAGTTCATGCTGTGGAAGAGACTGAATCCTGAGATGCATGTCCATCATTCCCTCTTTGGGCTAGCAGACCTTAGTTTAAAAATACATTTGTCTTGTATGGTATAATCTTTTCTGTTTTAGCCTTTTCCTCATACAAATGGTGAAACAGTTATGGCTTGAGGAAGCCTTTGATAGCACATTCCAACTAGCTTGCATTACCAGAGAAGATGGGTTTTTCTCTCAGCTGTCATCCCAAAGGAAAAAGTTCAGAACCCTTTCAAGAGGCTAGGATAGGGAGGCTCAGACCCTCAATGACTTCACCTAAACAACACAAGAAACTTGTGCTGGAGCACAGAGTTGAACTTCTAGGGCTGTCAAGTATAAGGCTAGTGCCTAAATCACTGAGCCAGGTGACTGGCAATTGGGTGTTCTTCAGAGAAGCTTTCTTAATCCTCAGCTTTCATCACGGGACATTAATAATATTGATTTATCCTAGCTTTCATCATTAATTATTTAGTAATAATTAAATTGTTCATATAGCCCCATTCCTTTAGAGCTAAAATAGTGAAGAAATAAATAATTAATCGAAAATTAATAATATAACAAAGCAATGCCCAAAGCAGAGCAAAATCCCCGTACTCATAAACTGTGTCATAACAGTTATAAATAAATATTCTTTCAAAAGAAAAAGAAGTATATGAAAATAAAAAGGTATAGAGAGATTTAATTTTAAATGGTCTATTCTGGCCAGTCCTATAGAGACTTAGCTGTCTTCTAATTCCACAGATTTTTTGTATGAGCTCAATTTAGAATTCCACTGGTCCTTCAAATGACATTTATATCATATGACAAAATCAAATAATTTCCCACACATTATACTAAAGGAGTTGAAGGCATGCTGCATATTTGCCTTTCTATTCTTGGACCACTTTGCAGTGTCATTAAGCAGAAAGCACATCGTTTCCCAAATAGCTGGAAATGTACAGAGATTGATTTGGCATCTTTTATATAAACTTTCTGTTTTAGATTTGGAATATTTACTTAATACTAGAACATAACAATACTCTGAAAACATATTTGTGGTGTCAACTCATTTTTCCAACAATAAAGTTCTATTCCAGCCAGTTCTACAGGGCTTTACCTGGCTGTGAAACCTCATGCCTTGGAGTTCTTTTGTTGATTGTAAAGCATACTATTCTTCTTCCACCAGATTTTGTTATTTTATTGTTTTAAAAAACTCCTTTGGGACAACAGATGCCAAACTTAAAATATTTCCTTAAATAACTCGAAAATTACTTAGAACTCTGGAAAACAAAGTTGTTTTGGTTACCTTTCACCAGCAAAATAATGTAACAAAACAAGTGAATCCTTTATAATTAAGCTGGAAAACCTAGCTAAACTGAGCTAAAAAAAATCACAGGAAATAATTTGTGCCACTATTTCTTAAGCAAAGTATTAAACTCTGTGCACATCTATTCACTCTTGTGATTTTGTTGCATAATAATTTCATGTCCTGGAAAAAACATGACTGTGGGAAGAGCTTTGGAGAGGTGATTTGCTTTTAGAAAGCATGCATAATAAACAAACAAGTCAGTCCTGTATAATTACTCCCTGACCAATATTTGGGGCATCTTTCTGTGTCAGAAATAATTACTCTAATCTCTAGAGCTACTGATCAGGTAGCTGCCAGTTTAATTACCTGTAAAATATGAAATTTCAGTAATTCAGACTCATTGAGCCAATATACAACACCATCTGTGACATGGCTAAAAACAATATGAAGTAAAGATTTCTCAGGTTATTTACTTGTTCAGATAAAGGAGACCAATACTTTAACATAGAGAAAAAAAGTGTAGAATTGTGGGTATAATATGGACTTAATTCTTATCTCATTTATACCAGAACAATTTAATTCATTTGAAAGTGAGCAGAATTTGATGCAAGCTATCCATATGGATTACATATTATGTACTAAGTCAATTTTTTTTGTAACACAGGTAAAGATTCTATCACTTCTGGCTGGTCTCAATTTCTAGTTCAGGAAGGGTGTACCCTAATTCAATCTAAACAGTAAAATCTCTAAAAGATTATTCAAAACTAATTTGGGAATGGATCTAATGACAGAGGCTGCATTCAGGGAGGTTAGGAGAGGGTTAGATCATATTAAAAATAGCCACCCAATCTAACTTAGTTTGCCCAGGTGAGGATTTTACACTAGTTAGGTAGAACTACATGCAAACTGTACAGAAGTTTAGGACAGTTAGATCAGTCTAAAAATGGGTAACCTGATCTAAGTTCAGTGTGCCTCTGAGGTAGTCTAACTTAGCTCAGGTCCAGCGAGATCAATCTAACTGAAGTTCTATACAGTTCCCAGTACAACCTCCAGCCTAGGAAAACTCAACCACTAGCCCAAGACCCGGGTCTCCACTTTTCCTACCTCCTCCCTGGCACCAGGCATCCCCTCTCCCCTCCCCTCCAGTTGGACATCCCCTCAGACCAGCCAGCCCCCTCCATCCTCTCAGCCCACCAAACCCTCCATCCCACAAGCCACTCCCAGTGCCAGTTTTATTAGTGTTCACGAGTGCTGGGAGTTGAGGAAGTAAGTCAGGGACAAGGAGAGGGGCAGGAGGGCGGTTGTCGAGGGGTGGGGGGTTGGAAGCTAAACATAGCCTATGGTCCTGGGGGGTGGAGGAGAGAGATCCCATCCTCCCAAGCCCCCTCAAGCTCTCCTTATCCCACCAAACCCTCCAGGACCCCAACAATCCCCTCCTTGGACACTGCCCCCCAATTTCCCCCACACCCCACCTGCCCCCTGCAGACCCACCAATTTCTCTGATGCCCCAACTTTCTCCCATTAGCCCCCATCATAGTTTACCTTAGACCGGGTGGCTATTTTTAATGCTCTCTAATCTGCCCCAACCTCCCCTAATGTTTGTATGCAGTCAGAATGTGGTCAAATTGGAAAGAATGCAAGATTTAGATGATTTTTATGTTGAATATTATTCTTCAAGATTCTTGCCTAAAACATCCCTGAATCATTTTGTGACCTAAACCTGCAAGAGTCCCTAAACCTACAACAGTCAGCACACAAAGGTATGTCTCAATACTTACACAAAATTCCAGCAAAGCCAATGGGGTGTATGAGTACGTATATAGCAGTCTTTTCAAAGCCACTTTCATATCAGTGCCTAAAATTTTCAATAGGTTGTATATTATGAATTGATAGTACAGTACTTTTTTCAGACAGTAGTTTTTTAAACCAGAATTGATACTTCATTTATTAAAAGTTTGGTTTGTCGGGGCTCCTGAGAGCAATCAGCTGTTGTTTATTGAACCATTGTTAATGTCTGACAAAAAGACTTAGACATTATAACACCTATTTAGGGCTCTTTTCTCTACAGCAGAACTACAGCCCCAAGTTAAATGCCTAGACTCTGCGTGCATTCTATAGGAAGAACTGGGTACCTAAGAATAGAGTCAGCAAAAACTAATAAATGAGTCTAGAAATGAGGAAATGTGAAACACTAGAGATGGCTATGGTTCAATCAATATCCCTCAAAGAGAGTCAACCATTTTCCTCTTCTTCAGATTCACAATCATGAGCTCCTGGAGTTAAGTACCCAAGCCTCAGAATATATGAGGGAAGGAGAGTGCTGCTTTCCTGCCTTTACCCACTAGCCCTGTGGCTAGAATGCTAATCCAGGAGGTAGCTGCAATTTTTGGCCTTAATGACTCATAAAATAATAGGTCTTTAAAAGATTCAAGATTCTATATTTTCGGACTCAAAAGGGCTAGAAATAGAAGGGTTTTTTAGATTTAAAAGTTAAGAATTCCCCATTCCTCTGCTGTAATGTTGCTAGGACTTTATTTCTAAACCTTCTATCATCTTTTAAGTAATGCGAATCACTTGGTCCTGATGTGACAAGTGATAGATAAACTATCAGGGTAAGCTACATATCATTACTCTTCATTCCCCAATACCAGCTTATTTTCAAACTGAAGAATTTTATATGGAGAAGTCCCTCAGCAAGTACTGAGTTACTTTAGGTATTATCCCTGTACTATTAACTTAGGGAAAATGAAGGCTGTAGGGATAACTATGCTGGGAGCCTACTGAGGGATTTGATACATCTCCTTAAAATCACTGCCAGCTGATGTAATTTAGAGGAATCCCCTGGCTGTTCTAACTTGGGGCAAGGAATCAGAGCATTACAGGCTTCTTGATAGTCCACCAAGATATGGCACCTGTTGAAAATCTGGCCTATTGACATATATAGAACAATGGTATTGTGCACTCCAAATACCTAAAAAAGACAAATACAAAAAATATTATTGGCACTAATTCGGGATGACCTACATAACTCAACTGTGGCTTTGCCAAAACATTTAAGAACTAAGCTGCCTAAAACACAAGGAATAAATAAATATGGCAATAAATAGGAAAAAAAGACAGGATCTAGGGAGAGATTTTCCTTGACTGAATTAAGCTGGTTGAAGGAGACGCCAGGAACCTCATAATGGACAGGGTGACTGCATTTTCCTGTTGTGATTTGGATTTAAAACATCAGCCAACCAACCCACTCTTGCTGTCACTTTACAATAAATGAAAGCAGTCGCCCACACGGTGTAATTTGGAAACAAATGAGATAGATTTAATTAGGCTGTTTTGCTATGAAGGAAGTTACATATAAACATCTAACATGTTGAGATATTTTTATTGCAAATTTATGAATAACTGAGAAGTGTTTTAAGCAAATCAAACCTTAAAAATGATTCAAATTCAACATATCAAGCCACAAGTGTCCCTGCTATATGAAGATAATTTTTACTTTTCATTTCAGTATAACAGGGCGCATCTACATGAGATGGTTAACTGTGCAGTAGCGCAGTTTAGTGCAAAGTAAGCATGTGCATCTCCATGTGCACATGCTTACTATCCAGTTAACCTCACTTGTCATGAGTAAATTTTGTACCTGCAGAGGCAAGTAACAAGTTTACTTTCAATTAGTAAGGGCACAATAGTGCTCATGTAGAAGACTGACTAGGAGCAAATCTGTTCCCACTCAGCCATCTGCCAAGTGGTGAGAGATTGCTCCCTGCACCCAGGACCTGCCTGCTGCTGGGGCGGGCTCCACCGCCGCAGCCTAGGCAGGGACTATGTCCCCCTGCCCTGGCACAAGTGAGCTCCAAGTCTCCTCCTCCAAGATCATGATCAGGGAGCAGGGGATGGAAGATAAGGGTCTCCCAGTGCTGACTCTGTGGTTATGGTGCTGGCACTGGGAGAAAAGGGTCCCCCAGCACCAGCCCTGTAGTCCCCCACCCATATCCATGCTTGCAGGGCTGAGTGGGGAAAAAGCTCCCCAGCTTGTTCCCCACTCAGCTCCACACTTGTGGGGCTGAGTGAGGAACATGTGGGGCAGAGACTGGGAACTGTCCTGGTCAGGGCCAGGTCCCAGTCCTGCGCCACAACTGAGTGATCACAGCACAAGACTTGGAAAGAGCTGCAGGGATGGGGTAGGTTCCAGCCTCCTGTCCCAGTATGCCAGTGGGGCAGCTAGAAGCGAGCTAGATGCCCCACTGGTGCATCAGGGCAGGGGGCTGCATCTTGCCCCTCCCCTGCAGCTCTTTCCAAGTCCCCTGCCCTGATCAGGGATCCTAGGCCAGAAGCTCCCTGCTGCTGGGGTAGGGGGACATTGTCCCCACCCCAGCAGCAGGCAGCTCTCAGAGGCAGGGTGTAATGTCCCAGCCGGAGTCAGAAGACTGCTGTTTCCTGGCCTGGTACTCCCTGCCAGCCCCTAGGCTACCCACTAGGCTCCCCCTGGTGGCAGCAGGGACCCACTGCAGAGACCCAGGAAGTGGACACAGTTTGCTGTCATTAACAGCAAATCTGTTCCCACTTATCTGCATGTGTAGACACCTTCCCAGGAGCATTTACTCACAGGTAGTCTACTCAAGAGTAAACTGATCCTGGATCAAATGCATGTGTAGACATGCCCACAGAGCACTTGTTCTTCTGTAGCATATAATATGTCTGACCCTTAATGCAATGTACAGCTGTGAAGTAACTTTAGTCCTCAGATGCCTGTTAGTGACCATTAACCCATAGCATTAACCTAAGCTGTTGCTTGTTTTAGAAGCCTGCTTAATGCTATACCAGGGGTGGGCAATTATTTTAGCTGGAGGGCCACTTAATGACTTTTGGCAAGCTGTCAGGGGCTGTACCCCTTGACAGGTACCCCACCCCCCAATTGCCATCTTGGAACCAAAAGTCCCACCTACTAACCTCTGACCTTTTTCACTGAAGGCCCCCCCCCTTGCTCCCAGAAGTACTTTTTGGGAGGAGGGGTTTGTCATCTTGAGACCAGAAAAAAAACAACAAATCATATACTAAAAATCAAACATCTACCAGAATATATTTTAATTTTATTGAAAAAAAGTTTCCTAATTTACATGTGTTTGAATAGCGTTTATAGAGATGCTTTCATAATAGCTCAAAATAAAGTCTTACTCTTGTATATTGCATGTGGGGGGTGCAGTGGGAAGAGAAGAGGTGGGAGGTATGGGATTTGTTGGTGGGTGTGGGCCCTCCAGACATGCCCCCCCCAGGATGCACAGCCCCTGCTGCTGGCAGCAGCAGTAGATGGCAGGCCATTGGGGTACTCATGGCACATGGCAAGCAGAAGCCCTCCACAGCTCACAGCTCTGGCTGGGTCCTGGGAGATGCACATGGTGACATGGAGCCTTCCTGGCCTGATGGTGTGTAATTCCCTACAGCCCCTAGTCCACATGCCATCACGCCAGGTGGGCTCTGTAACACCATGTGTGGCTCCTAGCTATCCTTCTGGGAGCCATGTGCCATTGGGCCAGCCAGACTGACTCTATGTCAGCACATGGGGCTCCCAGCACTGCAGCCAGGAGCATGCACCACTAGGCCAGGATGGCTGCATGCATCCATGTGTGGCTCCTCACTGGAGTGCTGGAAGCCCCATGAGGAGACAGAGCTGGTTCAGCCCAGCCCAATGTACACGACTCCTGCCTGAAGCGCCAGGAGCCCCATGTGTTGACACAGAGCCAGCCCAAAGGCATGTTCCAGTGGGCCTGGCTGGGCTGTCTTTGTGCTACCATGTGCAGCTGTTGGGATTCACCCAGAGCCATGCACCTCCAGAGGCGCTGCTTGCCACTGGTCATGAGTGCCCTGAGGGCAGACCACTTGGTGCTGCTATTGACCCTGGAGGCAGGGGCTGTGCACCATGGGAGAGAAGTGGATGTGTGATGGGGGTGCCCATACCCACCCATAAACACCCCCCCTCCCACACATACACTCCCACAAACTTGACACCCACACACTTACACACACTCGTTATGTGGCTCCCATCTGGCTCTATGCCAGCATGTGCAGCTCCCAGCACTGCAGGCAAAAGCTCCCCTCCCCACACAACAGCTGTTCAGTCACATGCCATCACACTCAGTGACACCACATGGGGCTCCCAGCTGGAGTGCCAGGAGCCTCATTGATGTATAAGCACAGAGCCCACCCGGTCCAATGGCGCCTGACCTCTGAAAGCCAGCCTGCCTCCCACCAGTTTTCAGAAGGACAGCCATGGGCCAGTAATAATTGTTTTTTTGAGGGGGCCCCACAGGCTGGATAGAATGACCTGGTGGTCCAGATTCAGCCCACAAGCCTTATTTTGCCCACCCTTGGGCTATACCATCCCACTACAACTAAGAAATTAATGAACAGTGAAAGTTATAGGTAAAGAATTTCCACAGCACCAAGTTATTTAGCTGAAACTTTTTAGCAATAGCTTCTAAGCCAGATCTAATGACAGAGGCTGCATTCAGACATTCAGGGAGGTTGGATACCCTGTGTTTCATACCCTCAGCTAAGATATCAAGCACGTAAAACAAACCTTAGCTTGTTTCAGAACTTCTACAGGACTCTCTCCTTTTTGCACTGGCTGTTGTTCTGTTTCTGCATTTCAAAAGGGATTAGGCTATCCAATTTAATAAAGGGCACATCATTTTATAAGGGCACATCATTGTATGAAGCTCTCATACAACTTGTTTTGGGGTCTGCCAAATGTCTCCCATGTTCATGCAAATAAAAGGAAAACATTTCTTTTTCTAGTGAGCCATCACTGACAATTGCTTTAACAATGTCAATTTAAAGTGAGGTAAAAGTCACGTTGTACACTCTGCAGGTGAACTGAAACCTTTCCCAGAATGTTTCATCTGTATTAAATATTTCAAAGACACTGGCGCTAATGGTTTGAAGCCATCATGCAGTAGAATGTTGCTTGTATGCCCACATGAGAATCTGATGATTTCAGTTAAGGAAGCTTATCCACAGGAAATTTAGGGCCTGAATATGCATAATTTTGAGCAATTCCTGTGTTGAGTAGCCTAATCTCTTAATAAATTCATGCAATAGTAGTTGATGACACTTATTACCTCATAGTATCAGCCCCATACAGAATAACCCAAAAAGTAAGCTCTCCAGAATTTTAAGATAGTTTTGCTGGTGTCACTGGGCATAACCCTAGGTAACTCAGAGGGATGGAAAACCACGAGTGTCGATGAAGCCCCTCTGCTCTAGGCCCAGGCGAGCCAGGGCCCCCCCCTTCCCCAACCTTTGTAACCCTTTCTTTGACTTTTGTAATCTTCTGTAATACTGGAAAACAGGATGAGTACCAAGCTGAAACTGTTATCTGTGGAATGCAAGGGCACCGCTCAGAGAGAGAAGGGAGGAGGGAAAGGGGAAGGGGGGGGCCTAGTGGAAAACTACTGCAGAAAATGACCAGGGTATAAATATACACTGTTGCAGGGCTAGGGGCACGGGATTTGAGACCATACAGTCTCCCTGCACCTTTTACTTGAGCTCAAATAAACTCTGTCTACTTCTCCCCCCGGTGTGTTTATTGGCGCGACACACACCAGGCAACGAACCCAATTGTTGCCTCCCTTGGGCACCTTGTGCCGGCAACAGTTTGAATCAAGATCCAAATTGAATTTGAAATTTGCTGTCTAATTTGTTTTCAATTTGAAAAATATAAAAATGAAGTGTTACATTAAACCTGGTGGCCCTGAATAAATCAAGATCATGTTTGTTATCAGAACCTTACATTTGTTCTTTTTTGGACCTATAGGGTGTGTGTCCCTACATGCAGGTGAGTGGGTATCAAGTCCTTCTTTCTATGATTCTAACTAGAAGTGGGGAGGTGCTTTGGCCAGAAGCCAGAGCATCTTCCAGGAGGACTGAGCCTCCATGTCTGCTGGCACACATACTCCTGTGGCATGCACTATGCCACTTTTTTGTGGCTTTTTTTTTTTTTTTGCTACCAGGATTTACCAGTAGCAACTTTTTACACTGTGCTGTAAATCTGCAGCACAGGGCACTGTGTTGGGCATGCTGTCTGTGGTGCTGCAAAGAGGTTAGTGGTGCTACAAACCACACATGCCAGCACATGTAAACCTGGCCATAGAGTCCTCCATGTGATTGATGGTTCCCATTCAGTGTCACGTCCCAGAATGCACTTTGTGAATGTTGGCAATTACGCTGCTGAACTTGTTTGGGGACAGCTATGTCCTGAAGAGTTATTTTTTTATATTATTATTAAAATGTTTTTAATTATTATTAATAATTTTTTTCTGAAGCAAATACAGTTCCTACTTTATATTCCACACTGAACATGAATTAAATGTAAACATTAAGATCTCTCACAAGAACGTAAAATTCTGACCAGCCAGGATTTATCATGAAGGCATTTCCCAGAATGACTTAAAGGTGAGAAGCTAATAACAAAAGATAGACAGGTGTATCACAGTGAACACAAGCTAGTCTTTTGGACAAAATGAATTTTCAGCACCTTCATAAAAGGAAGAGGAAAGTGTCATTGACAATTTTACTGAGCCCTTTTTATCCTTCTTGCCTGACACATTCAACTTAAGCTGTGATTCTAAACATCTCTGATAGTTGTAAACATATCCACAGGCCTTCACTAAATGAACTGTTGGCAGAATGATCTCTGTAACAAAGACAACACATTGACAAATTTTGTGGTGACACTGGCAGCAGATGTGGTTCCCACATTCTCTAAGGACTACAGATTAACAATAAACATAATGCTGGTGACATTGCTTAAGAAACCATTTATAAAAAAAGAAATTAAAAAGTCTCATATATCTACCTACTTCAGACATATGTCCCTAGACTCTGGGTTATCTAAACAAAGTAACAGAGATTAATGTCAGCCTTCTATGCCTTTCTCCATCTGCAAACGGCTAGTCACTAGAGTAGGTTAAGCAACAGTATAATATATACTTTATTTTAACATGAGCATCCAGGGTCTTATTTCCTAGTTTGATGATTATTAATAAGAAGTTTCTATCCCAAGCCTTAATCCATTCCTTTTCTTACAACAGAAATCCAAAGAAAATTAAAAGGCCCAAAATCCTAAAAGTTAAACATCTAACTCTTCCTGTTAGTGCTAGCCTATGCCCTTGATATGCAGTTCCACTTGGCTTCAGTAGGTTACTTTTCACAGGAATCCTGACCCAGTAAAACCTTTTGGGAGTGGCATAGGGGGTGCACATGCACCCTGCTGAGAGTACTGGTGCACCCCTGATCAGCTGCACTCACCGCTTAGGCAATGAGCGGGGTGGCAGATGGGAGCACTGGTGCCCCCCCCCCCGCGGAAATGCTGTCCGATTTCCCAGAAGTGGCTGCAGTGATCGGCTGCAGCGATCAGCCACAGAGGAATTCCCTCCAGGCAATGAGATCTGCCATAAGGGGACCGCCCTCCCCGAGCAGAGAGACTGGTAGTAGGGGGACACATGCCCCCTAGGGTAGCACCAGTCACCCATGCCTTCCAGCACCTGCTAAATATTAAACATGAATGGTCCCAGCTAATTCTCTTGGAGCAAATGATATCCTTAAAGTTTTATATGTGCTGAACTGTTTTATTGCAGGGGTTCCCAACCTTTTTATACTGCAGACCAGAAGTGACCACAGACCAGAAGTGGAGCATCAGCCAACCCTTCACGGCCCAGTACCAGACCATGGCCAGGGGGTTGGGAGTCTCTGTTTTATTAGATGGGACATTAGAGTTGCATTAAATGTTTTTCAGAAAGAGAAATCACCATTTACTCAGGGCTTTTACATACCAGTGTTCATGCACAAACACTCTCACCATATTCAGGGCCAAGACAGCAGGGATGAATTTAGTTCATAATTTCCAGAAGTTAAGGTGACAACTTGCTAGCATCCCCCAGATAAGTAACTCAATTAAATATCAGAGAACATAGAAGGCACTAAGTAGAGAGTGCAGTTGTATATTCTAAAATGTACAGTCCTCCTTTAGCATATGTACAATACATAATTACATTTCTGCTTCAGGTATGTAATATACTCTACCAAATTCTTCATTTCTTTATGAATGATTGTAATTTCACTTGAGAAAACTGGCAAATTAAACTATTTTAAAGGAGCAAATACTGAGCACTTCAATTCTGACGCAAAGCATGCTTGAAATCCCTGAAAGTTTTTGTATTGCCCTTGGTAAACTTTGGCTCAGGCCCTATCTTTTGAAGAAACTTGGCAAATATACAATTATATCATGCAAAAGTGCACTGGTTATTAGTGTAGTATCCCTGGATTATTTTTCCTTTTTAAAGGAATTCTGGATTCTTTCTGCAAAGCAAAACATTTAGAAACAGTTCTCCTGGTTGGGCTTTGGAGATGTATTATATTTTTTATTATAGGAATATCTTGAGAACAAAAATAGTGATGCTGGTTATGCCTGGGTTGCACTTGGCTTAACTTGTTGGGTGACAAAGGCAATTTTAAAGCACGTTTTCATTCACAGTTTTTGGTCTGATTCTCTTCCTGGAGCCTAGAAATAGAGCATAGCTGTGGCTAAGCCTCTCTGCTAGGAGATTTGAATAGCGTGGCTAAGCCTCTCTGCTAGGAGATTTGAATAGCGCAGCTAAGGGATTTCTAGGAGGGACTCCTAGCACCTACATCAAAAGCCTGTGCTAAATGTATTCTTTGTTGAACTACATAACCTATTTTGTGCTTGTTAGGTACAAATTTGAAAAAGGAATCCAATTCAACAAGAAAAAGATATGTCTGTTCTTTATAATTGGGGATGACAATTAAATGCCACTTCACAAATTCTGGGATAGTTTTGAAATGAGACAATATTTACTGAATGCTATATTTACTTGGGTCATCTCCTGATTAGAAAAACAAAGTCTGTGGACAAACACCAAAACTAGTAAAAAAAAAAATTAACTTAAATAACCTGAGTTGTCCTGTACTTGGTACGGAAAAATCATTTGTACAGATACAGGCTGGGGAATGACTAGCTAGGCTTCAATACTGTCAAAAGGACCTGAGGGTTATAGTGAACCATCAGCTCAATATAAACCAACAGTATGGTCTTGTTACAAGAAAAGCTAATACTACATTGGGCTTTATTAATAGGTATGTTAAGTCAAGGGAAGTGAGCCTTCTGCTGTATTTGGCACTGATAAATGGTGGAGTACACTGTCCAGTTTTGAGCACTTCAGGAAAGACATACACATGGTTAAAATATTTATAGGTCTGGGAAAAATGCCTTAAGTGTAAAAGCTAAAAGAACTGCAATTATTTAGTCTAGAGAGGGGAAGACTGAGAAGGGATTTGATAATACCTGAAGGGTGCTTATAAGAGGATGGTGACAAACTATTTTCTGTGGCAGCAGGGAACAGGACAAGTAAGAATAGTTTTATGTTGCAGCAAGGGAAATTTAAATTGGATATTAGGAAGAAGTCTCTCAATATGAATGTGATTAAGCATTGGAACAAATTACCAAGACAGGCTGTGGAATCTTTATTCCTGGAAGTTTTAAAGAGAAGTTTAGACAGCATTTGACTGGGATGTTTTAGTCAGGAATGATCTTGCCTTGAGTAAATGGCTGGACTAGATGATCTGTTAAAGTCCCTTCCAGTTCTACTTATGTATCATTCTATGATACTAACATAAAACATGTAATGAAACACAAAACCTCACCACAACTTCTTTAGTTTAAATTATGCAGAATAATTTTAAATATAACAGTAACTTTATATTTTATATCTTTTCTAAAATAAATGAGATGCATCAAAATAAGGTTAAAGAGTGACCTGGATAAACTGGATAAATGGTCTGCAGTTAGTGAGATGACATTCAGTAAGATCAGGAAAACAAGCTACCCAGAAAAGCTGTCAAAGCAGGTTCAACAGACACTTGGCTGGGATGGTTTAGTCAGGGATGATCCAGCCCTGAGTAGGGGGCTGGACTAGATGATGGGCTGAGGTCCCTTCCAGCCCCACTTTCCTATTATCCTATTTCCTAAGTATTAGTTCCTCTCATGTAATCTGGCCCGCTCTCCTAACTGCCATATTACATAATATGTAAACGTGAGAAGGAAGCAGTCTACTTGGATGGAAAGGCAGCAGGCCAAGTCCAAACAATGCTGATACAGAAACAAGTAAGAAAAAGAACAAAAATAATACTTGAAGAAATGGAGAGTAGGATGCAACTAGCAATGTAGAGATTAGGAAGAACATTCCCATGCACCAGAACAGGCTGGGCAGCAGCTCTGAAGAAAAAGACCTGGGGGTTACAGTGGACAATAAGCTAAATATAAGCCAGCAGCATACCTTTGTTGCATAGAAGGCTAATGGTATACTGGGCTGCACTGGCAGGAGTGTTGCCAGGTCAAGGAATGTGATTATTCCCCTCTACTCAGCACTGGTAAGGCCACATCTGTTGTACAGTTTTCAGTTTTGGGGCCCCCACTACAGAAAGGATGTAGACAAATTGGAGAGAGTCCAGCAGACAAATGGTGAGGGAGCTGGGGAACATGACTTATGAGGAAAGACTGAGGAAACTGAGCATATTTAGTCTAAGGAAGATGAAACTGAGAGGGGACTAAATAGAAGACTTCAACTACCTAAAGTGGGGTTCAAAAGAAGATGGAGCTAAACTGTTCTCAATGGTGGCAGATGGCAGAACAAGGAGCAACTGTCTTAAATTGCAGCAAGGGAAGTTTAGGTTAGATATTAGGAAGAATTTTCTCACTAGGAGGGTAGTAAAATATGGGAACAGGTTACCCAAAGAGGTGGTGGAAGCTCCAGCCTTTGAGGTTTTCAAAACCCATGTAGACAAAGCTTTGGTTGGGATGAGCTAGTCGAGAATGATCCTGCTTTGAGCAGGGGTTTGCACTTCACTAGATGACCTCGTAAGTTTCCTTCCAACCCTAACTTTCTATGATTCTGTGAGTCTAGCTCTCTGTGAAACATTATTAACATGAAGATGAGAGGTGCAGATTAGAACTGGGAGCGAATTTGGATAAAAAGCACAATCTTAGAAAGTGGGATCTGGGTGAGAGTTTCATGCAAGAAATGTGATTTTGGCAGTTGTGTTTTGTATAGTGTGGAGACGCGGATGAGCACTGGCCAAGCCAAAGAATAATACTTAGTGGGCAGCCATCAGGACACTGGCAAGAATCTTGGCAGAAGGAACAGAATTTTATAGATAAGTTGGGATAATGTTAAAGTGAGGTTGTAGCCATGATGGTCCAGGAATAATGAGGGGCAAGGATTTTTTTTGTTGGGGAATATCTTTTATTGGACTGTCTACTTAGGATAAAGTTAGACAAGCATTTGAATGCAAAGCATTCTTCTTCAGGGTGCTCACCAATGAGTTGGGAGATATTCTATAGAAGAAGTGCCATGATTTGACAGGTTTCCACATGAAGGACTATAAGAAGAATGGAGCCAAGATGATTCTGAGATTGCAGTTCTGGGGAAGAGGGAGGAAAGTGAAGTTATTTACCTTGATAAAGAAGCAAGGTTTTGGGGTGGGGGAGGGAAGGGAGGGACAGAGAGGGAAGAAGGAGGAAGGAAGCAAAAGGAAACTGAGCAGTTCAGAGTTATGTTTTTGCTATATTACATGTTGAGGCTAGAAACATAAGAGCAGCTGACAGAAAATGTTTAAACTGGCTGAAAATGGTGACAGAAGGCACTTGACATCTTACCCCAAATATTAAAAATAATAAAGTCTAGAGGCTCGGTTAGTCTTCCTCACTCCAGCTGAAAAAAAGAGGGTTCATGACTAGTGGGATAATTTATCTTTCCTAATTATGACCTTACCCCAGATATACAAATGAGTACAAATGTATAAATGTCTGAGTCAGGAAAAAGGAGGCAGAGGCCTCTTGGGAGAATCTGGAAGCTCCTGGAGAATGGAAATTAATTGAGCTTTACATTCCTGATTGATTATTAACTTGTTAAGATGCTGCCATAACAGCCTAAATAGAATGCTTAAATAATACTTATAATAAATAATATAATCCAATCAATGACTGAATTAAATGTAATTGGCAATGTCTGTCTTAGAAGATCCAGGCTTTGGATTACAAGGACAAACCAGAGTTATGGATAAAGGCACTGTGAGTAAATTTAAATTTACATAGCATATCTGACACTTGCACTTCTGGATCTGATTTTTGCATAGCCAGAAGGGAAAAGGTACTGTAGGAAATCCCTGTGTGTTAAACCAGCCCTTTGGAAGACTGGGTGACTAATCATCTGGAAAGAATATAGCAAGAATGTGGATTGTATGATGGCATGCTCTTGATCTGTTCAGTATGGCTCACTCTACTACTGAGATATTGAACCAGCACATACCCCATCAAAACTGACAGTGAGAAAATGTCAGGTAGGGTATTACTCTTCTATAAATTATGAGCTGCACTTGATTTATTTACTACATTCCTGAAGGTGACAGAAGACATACTGCCCAAGACTTTGGGGGCTTGATACCTCTTTTTTATTTGCATGACAGGTCAAGTTCTGCTGTAAGGTATGGAGTGGAAATAGCGTGCGCGTGTGTGTATGCACACGCACTGCATTTACTCACATACCACAATCACATTTTCCCCAAAACATTTCAGATTTCTATGAACCTGATCTGATAGCTCTCAAGAAATCCTCTTCCCACTATCATTTTGTTTGACATGTCAACCCATGTTTTCATGTTCATTATTAAGGCAAAATAGTTTTTTTCCTGCATATATAAACTGATAACTAGAGATAAAATCCTGGAAATACTGTCCTTACAAAGTTCAATAGGATGATCAGATATGCACAGAAAGGATAAAAAACCAAGTAAGTGAACTAAAAATACTTTTGTTTTACTTTTAAAAACTCATTTACCATTATTTTGAATGTGAAATAATAGTATTCATATTTGAAAAAAACTGGTCCAGGTTGTAGTTCTGCTTAGTCTTGAAGCACCTTAGAAAACAGTTGATTAAAAACAATGAGATGAGCACAAAGTAACTTTTACTGCAGGCCTATCTCCAAATTGTGGGTAACAAGTGCTAGAAAGTGTGAGGTCTGTATCAAGTGATTAATTTGTCTTTATGATCACAACCACTGTTCCTCTGTCATTGTAATTGGACTAAGTTTTTCTCCCTTTGTCTTTTTTCTTATTATTTTAATTACAAAATATTTTTAGAATGGTTTACAGCAGCATTTATAGATTCACAGGTTGTAAGGAGCTGGAAGGGACCTCTCAAGACCATCAGGTCCAGGCCCCTGCACTAGGCAGGAGAGATAACTGGGTTCAGGTGACCCCAGCAAGGTGACCGCCCAGTCTCCTTCTGAAACTCTCTAGGGTAGGTGATTGCACCACTCTGGAGGGAATTTATTCCACCGTCTGGATACTGTGAACAAGTTTTTCCTAGTGTTAAATCTGAAACAGTCTTCCAGGAGTTTGTGACATTACTCATGGTTTTCCCCAAGGGTGCCCTGGTGAACAGTTGTTTGCCGAGCTCTTGATGTATTCCCCATATGTAGCGGTAAGCTACTACCACCTCCCCTCTCAGCCTTCTCTTTTTTAGGCTGAAGAGGCCCAAGTCCCTCAGCCTTTCCTCGTATGGTTTGCCTTGCAAGTCTCTGATCATATGGGTGGCTCTTCTCTGGACTCTCTCAAGCATTTCCACATCCTTGTTGAAGTGCGATTATCTACTATTTAAACAGTAGGATTTATAAAGTGATATTAAAATTTCTATGATATCATGGTAGTAAGTTTAAGAAAATATTGAAAAATGCCGTAAGGAATAAACAAGGTTCTTCAGGTACATGTGATATCTTTTATTAGACCAACTAGATCACTGGAAAAATTGGAAAAAATTGAAAAAATAAATTTGGAAAAAGTTGGGAAAATTGGAAAAATAAGTAATGAACAGCTTTTATCACCCCTGTGCTTGATTAGGGAGTCACCTGACCAAACAGAGTGGGGCTCCAGAGCATATAAGACCAGTGCCTGGTGGAAGGTGCGTGGTCCAACTCAGTGCATTGCATGGAACAGAGCTCCTATGGTGACAGGGGCGGGGCTTCAGGAGATGTCCTGGCAGGTACCAAGCCACCCTGAGAGCTGAGATGGGAGAACTCCAAGGGAAGGAGGACTGGCAAAATGTCTTTTACCCAAAATGGGAGAGGTTTTTGTTCAAAAGCAGTTGCTTGTATGTTTTGTTGCAGTTAAGTTTACAACCACAGAACCAGGGGTGGCTATTTGGGGTAGTTAGGAGGCTACTCAGGGATACCAGAGGGGCATGTCATACATGGACTCGCCAGAGGTGGGGTCTCCAGATAATGTGAGCACCCTGGCTTAGGACCAGGGGTTAGAGGACTGAGGGCTGAGACAATGAGCAGCCCAGCCCAGGGTCAGGGACCCAGAGGGCCAAGGGCTGGGACAGTGAAAATAGCTCAGCCTGGGGTCAGGAACCCTGAGGGCTGGCCCAAACCATACAAGATGGGGGCCAAGGGCCCAGAGTGCATGAGTGCAGGACAAGGGTAGGACAGAGGTGCCACGTCAGTGCAAGTAAGCCCAGGCTTAGGAGTCCACACTTAGAGTATCTGGCAGGCCAAGACCAAGACAGTGGAAGCCTGTACAAGCCAGTGTGAGACAATCCAGAGTGACATCTGTGAGGCATGAACTTCGCTATAGGGGCAACAGAATGCAGAAACACAACTCATAAGGCACCGGCTGTCCTAGGACACCTATAGGGCCAGCAGGGCTACAACTGACTGCTCAAGTGACAGGTTTTCAGAGGACTAGACCTACTTAAGGAACTTGGAACACAACTGGTGTTCTCATTGATCCTTCCCATGAAAGGCAGGGGTCCAGGCAGAGACTTTTGTATCCTGGAAGTAGAAGCATGGCTCAGATGATGGTATCAGCATGAAGGCTTTGGATTCTTGAACAGCAGGTGAATGTTCTTGGGAGGAGGACTGTTATGAAGAGATGGGATTTACCCGATGAGAATGGGGTTTTAACTAGGTTTCCTTTACCTACATGCAAGGATTCATGAGTAGGGAGGAGAGAATTCTTCCTCCCTGATTCATTTTCTTTTTTGCCTTTTGTGATTTTCGTACTGCCCCTGGGGCTGGAAACTGTGGCCAAACTGACTGACATTACTCCCGGGGCTGAGGAACCAAGGGGCCAGGAAACCAGGTCAACCCAACTGGCTTGTCTGGCTGACCTAAGAAGTCCAGTTGCAAGGAGAGGGGACCATTCTCCTGTGTCTGCTGGGCCCTTTTTAGACAGACCCTCATATTGTCCTGCAATCAGTGGGCACTCACCCGCTGTGCCTATTAGAATCCAGACACATTCAACTGAGAAAGGAATAGGTCCTCCTTATCATGGAAGAAAGGAAGTAAAAGAGCTAATCCTACAGCTGTTTTTATATTATGAACATTGTTAATTATCTTTGTTCTAGTAAATCTCTCACAGAATGACCCTCTTCTCTGAAACTGCATTTGTTTTTCATCAATCTTTGTCGGAGTATGAAAGAAAATTTTTCATTCTGGGGGTTATGTGAGAATGATTTGGTAATTCATTCATGATCTTTATAAACAGTAAACATTTTCCAGGATGAATTTACACCATGATAATTGGTCATGCTGAAAAAAATTACATTTTGGCATTTGACCACTATCTGCTTTCCCTGTTCCCTGCCTCAGTTTCTTGGCTCCTCACTCAAAGCACTCAGCCAAAGATTCATAAGCAACCAATACCACCCCATAAGTATCAGAAAACCAACTTAGTGTCCCATTCAAATTATTTATAAGCCATTTTATTTTGCCATATATAGGAATTATATGAGTCATGACAGGGTCTTAATTCAATATTTGTTGACTTTTTCAGGGTTACAAATGATTTCATGGTGGACTATGCTATTAAATGTATTGTACCAGTTGCCATTCTTCTGTGAGTAATATTTTTTTAAATTTGGGACACAGCAATACAAGGTGTCTATAGTACCGCTGAGTAAGCAATTATGTGCACTTGTGGGGATCCTCAGGAAGAGAATTCCACATGCTGTATCCTTTGGTACCAGAAAATAATTAGCATGAATTAGCCATCTGGTGTATTTTGCATGCAAAAACACTACATTAAAAGAAAATTTAGATGATAGCAAAGCACTGAAGAAGTTAGGAGACATCAGAATTAACACGGCTGGCTAAATTTGAATCCCCTCCCCCATATATATATATATGCACAATAATAGCCTTTAATTCAGTGATTCCCAAAGGATGCGGAATGGCACATTTCCGTTTCTCTTTCAGCACACTAGATGGGCCTCTGGGCATGCCAGTCCCATATGGAGGGATTGGGCCCTAGCTATTCCAGCCCTGTGCACAGGATCAGGCCCACAGACCAGATCCAGCCCACAGACCAATGAGCAAAGTATGCCACCAATTTTAATCCAGAAGAAAGTATGTCTCAGGTATCAAGAGTCTGGGAAACGCTGCTTTAATTACATGACCACATACAATGGAGAGCCTTTTTTTTTTCAGAAAGTCAGTTTACCAGAAGTTTTTGTATTAACAAAACCATTAGCCCACAGTTGGGTTTTGTTTATCAGCAATATAAGTGTGCATTGTTTACTTACAAGTGCTTTGAGATTTTAAAACATTATGCAGTGCCATACACTTCTCTTTAGCCGTTTCTTAATATTTACTGTGTAGTACAGTAATTAAAGTATAATTTCCAGCACTTCATATCATGGTGTTTGATTATCCAGAAATATTGATTATCAAGAATGATGGCTGACACTAATTGTTCATGATACTTGGTGTTCTAGTGTACTAGTTTTCTAGATGACCCCCACATCATTCAGAGGGTGCAACAATTTTCAGAATGAATACTGTTTAACTAATGAGAAGCTAGTCAATATTTTGTTTTACGGTCATTGTTCTGTGTGTGGCCCCACACCTCAGTTACTATTGTAAACTTACCATAAATAAATACAATCCTTTGGCATAATAAAGGATACCAGAAAATAAAGGTGGAATTAGTGACTACTTGGGAAAAATGTTGTTTACATTACTTCCTAGCATCACATAAGAACTCTGTCCTCCAGTCTTCAGGCTTCTCAACCTACTGTTGGACCCTTTACATATCTAGTCCTAGTTTCCCTATCCTGGCTCCTCACTTCATCTAATTTTTGCCTCTATTTCCCTCTTTGCCCAGCCAGTTCTATATCTCCCCACACATCGCTGCTCCCTCATTAGCCCTCCTTAGTCCCTATTCCCACTCCCTCCTGCTGCTTATCAGTCTCTGTCTAAACAGTCTCAGCCTTGCTTTTTGACCCAGCTCCTCATCTGACCTCACTATTTCCATCTCCCTGCCTGAAACTGGCTTCTATTCCCAATCTCCTAACCGTATAAATTTCATCCCATATGTCCAGATATCAGTCACACTTCCTTACTTCCGATTTCATCATTTACTACTCCAAGTCTCATCAGACTCCTTCTCCTGATCTATTTCTTTGCTTCTCCCCAGTCCTGGTTTTGCTTCTTCTGCATTCATATCATGAAGCTTTCTTCTCCATGCTGCCTAGGTAGAGGGGAAGGAGTTTTTAAAATTTTGCCTGCATCTAAAACTGCAATTCTGAAAAATCTTTACTGATCTCTAACCCTAGAGGAATCTAAACTTCCAAGGTGCCTCCATTTTTTTAAATCTTACCTTTATGGTCTCCAAATACCTAAAATCCTACTGCTGGGCATGAAGAGGAACTCAGTCTGCAAGTGCTGCATTGTTTGGTACCATGCTCATACCTGAACCCAATGTGATACAAGATGCGATGGACCAGAGCAAGAGTAAGCATGAGTTTGGAGCTTTGTGGTTAGGTAACTTGTGTAGGATGGGGGTTCTGGTCCCTGTTCTAAGAAATGTTTTATGTATTATGCACTATGACTCTTTCATGAAAATTGTGAAAAAAGTCCTAGGAGTAGGGATCAAAACCCAAGCCACTTGCTATTAGGCTGCAGATTCCTGATCATGCTTTCTCTGACTTAATGGATCCTGAATTATTTTTGGCACAGTGGCACAACTTCAGTATGAAGTTGCTTTTTATCCAAGAACAGGCAGGTGGTTAAGGTCAAAATCCCTTCAGGCTGTGGAGAGAATTGATCTTGTCACCATAATGTGGATGAGTTTTATAATCATTAAGTGGTAGGGAATGGTGTTATTGTAGCTGTAATGGTCCAGTGTAAGAGAGGAAGCTATTTTTTGTGATATCTTTTATGGGACCAGCAGTCGAGTTGGGAAGAGTTGTTGGACAAGCTTTCAGGCACTGAGTGTCCTTCCTTAGGTCCAATTTCTCTCCCAAATATACAATTAGTACAGTTAGTCTAATAAAAGACATCACAAAAAATCCTAAGCTGTTTTGTAAGACAACAGCAGCACTACAATTTTAAGGGCAGGGAGGCTACAATTTTAAGTGGGGGGGGGCCTCCCACTCCCATACACACTATTTTATTTTTAACAAAAGGGCATATGTGCCTATTTGCAGTAGAAAATCTGCACGGAGAGAGGCATCTATGCTCTGAATAAGGGATGGATTTAAGAAACTCCTCTTCCCCCACATTTGGTGTATTGGCTAGCTCCTAGCATCTAGTCAGAACATGCTGGTTTTAGACAATGCCAAGCTTCATGGGCTGGCTATTTTATAATCTTTTCAGAGATGCTTAACTCTCTTCATGTGTTGTGCAGGAATCCCAAGCACTTAACTCAAGATTCTGGATTCTGTTTTGGGAGTCAGGGAATGAGGATTTAAGCATTATAACACTCACCACTGTGACTTTTAGGTCCAAATGGATCTATTCCAGATTCACTGAATAGTCCCAATTAAATCAAAAAGACTGTTCATTTGAATACCTCATTCCAGGTAGGACCTTAAAAGGGGTTTAATTAAAACTCCTCCGTGTTATTTTTCAGTTAAGTTAAAAAAAAGACATAATTTCAACTATATTGTATACAGTCAGAGAAGGAAATCTGAGATTTAATTCAGTCTGAATGTAATTAATTCCATCCTTGGATGGTCTATCTGTAAAACTTCTGAAGCCAAATTCAGCTCCAATGTAACTCCAACTTGTTTGCTGAAACAAAACTAAAGATTTACTACTCATTACTAATTTAGAGCATCTTTAGCAGAGCTGCCTAAATGCAGGTAATTGTGTAAAATTTCAAATTATACTTTCAGTGAGACTAACCTCTTTCAGCACCTAATTTATCACATTCAACCAAGAGCTATAAGGTGAAAGTACAGAGGCAAGAGTCATCTGACCTTACTTAGCCAAACAGACCTGTAATCTGAGTTGCTTCATTTGATCTTTCAAATCAATAGATAGGGAGTATAGTATGTTATCAGCAGATACTTTTTGTGAATAGTAAACATTCTCTGTTTACCTTATATGTCCTCTTCACACCAGAACTTTTATTGGATTTTTTTTTTTGAGAAGCAGAGGGGCAAAGAGAGCCTAGATCCATCATTTTTGTAAGATACAGAGAACAGTTGAGCTTTAAAGAGCTACTGATGCCACTATTCATTAACCTTTAGATTTATGTGTTAGGCAAATTAGTTTAGATTCTGAAGGATTTATTCCTCCCCTTAAAAGAGGGCTCAGTTACTAAAGGTACTTTTAAAGAACTTGAGGGTCAAAAATAAATGTACATGTAGTCTGCTTGTGCTTTATAAAATCCTCAGGCTCAGACAGAAGTTATGCTTGCTGCATGACTGGCCCCCTTAAAGTACTCTACAGCTGTGCCCTTACAGAAGGGCACAGCTGCACAGAGCTTTAAAAGTCCCTGACCGTATGACAAATTAGCCCTCATTACATGAGGGTTCAGATGAAGGCACTCCAAAGTGTAGCGCCTTGATTAACTTCTGTCTGAAAAGGAGGCTAGGCTGATACATCCCAGCCCAACTCCTAGTACTGTCTGCACAATACAAGGTGGGGAGATGGGACAGGAAGGATCTCAGGCTGGAGTTTGCCCAACCTGACCTGGAGAGGGGAAGGTAGATTGGAGATCTCTTCCTCAAGGGGGGCTCCAACCCACCTACCCCCACTCCAGCTCCCTCTCCTCCCACTCTGTAGACAGCACCAGAGTTTTGTGGGGGGAGCTAAGGGAGAGAAGCTGCATACATGCAGCTCCTCAGCTGGATTGGCTCCAAAGCAAAGCTTGATAACCCACCCTCCTGACCCAACTGTGAATGTCTGTTGGGCTAGGAGGGTCAGTTTAACTCATGGTTTTCTGTGAAGTGCCATGAGTTAGACCAGGAAGCTGCACATCTGTCAGCACCCCTTGATATCGATGGTGAACCAAACCTGCAAGTGCTCCATTAAGCAAGATTCTCATTGACATGAATGGGAGCTTTTCTTGGATAAGTACTGAATAAGATCAACATGAGTCTGACCAAGGTATTTCTAATATCTTACACATTTATAGGACCTTTTACCCCAAAGACATTTTTTACATTATTGTGTCATTTAGGCACTGATTACACTCTAGAAGCAATGTTTAATCACAGTATCCCAGATGTAATTCCTGGAGCTATTCTGCCTCAGGACTAGATTGTATATTTCTTCATTAGCAGCCAGCCAATTTAGGTAATGAATATGGGTGTCTGCTTCCTACATTTTCCTTTGATGATACTAGTATGATGGAGGAACCTGTTAAAAATGATTGCTGCCCATAGACTTGGAGTTGAGGGAAAGGCTCCTTGCAGTCCCCATATTACATAAGCCATCTTAATTTATAGTCCACCTGCCAAATTGTTCTTATAATAGGAACAGATAATGGGACAGCAGATATGAGATTCTCGGCCCAGAGCACCAATATCTTCTGAAACACAGCCTGTTTTATTTCTGTACAGTATGTGTGCTCACAGCAGACAATCTATAAATGAAGAACTGCTCTGCACTCTTTTGCAGCCACATTTTTCTAATGACCTACTAGAGGTCTACTACAGCTAATTTTGCATTTATATAGAGAGATTAATAGAGAAAACTCTGACAGCTACTTAATTAAAGCCATACAAATGGTGCCAGTGTAATCAATCTTGCCTACCCAGAGTACTATTGCTCTCTAGATAATTTCCCTGAACTCTGTTTAGGGAGAATACGCTGTTAGTGCTGACTTGTTTGGTTTAATTAAGAAGGTTGAATCTTCATGTTGATTGCCATTTGTGTAGTGGCTTTAACCCTTTTTGATACATGTTATCCTTTATAAAACTTACAAGTTATGTCATAATAATAAAGATTAAGTGTTACACAAGTTGATAGCACCTATTGTCAAAAGGTGTATAAAATGGAGTAGGGATATCTTGTTATTTATGTGGTATTAAACTTTTATTAAGACTGAAACACATCATGAATTGCAGCTATATCACACCATCCCAAAATATAAGTACCCTAAAGTCAAGCAGAACTGTGATACAGAATTACGTCTGGTTGGAAGACTTTCTGGGATGAGATGGTTATTTCAATCAAAGATCTCCATGAGTACTGCAGAAAGACCCCTCAGTAAGTCAGTGGGGGAAAAAACCCTGTTTCTCCTGATCTGAGTCAATACTTTAACCCTCTGCTTATCCTGAGTGGAAGGAAAAGGTGGTAAAGGTCCTGCTGGTTGGGGAAAGGGGCGCCTGGCCTGGCACTGATATGGCTGCCTGAGGGAGAAAGCATGGCTCAGATCTATGAGTAACTCTGTGGACAGGGATTGAGCACCCTTGGGGTAGCTTATTTACATTAGATTAAATTGCAGTTAGAAAATGTATGAGATAGTTAAAGTTCATTTGGAAAATAATCCCATAAAATCATGCATCAATGATTCAAAATAAGGTTTACATAGGATTTAAGCATAAGATTTATGTACAGCACTGGCCTTATGCTGGCCCACTGACCACCTCTGAATTTCATCTACAAATATGAGAAAATATGTACTGTAATAGATCTTAATATAACTATCTTTAAAACC
Organism: Crocodylus siamensis; assembly: GCF_052110815.1. NCBI lineage: Eukaryota > Metazoa > Chordata > Crocodylia > Crocodylidae > Crocodylus > Crocodylus siamensis. The sequence continues at coordinate 73,348,873 of NC_143396.1, read as the reverse complement.
AACAACATAGCCCCAACAACTCATTAAATTGGTTTTGAACTTTTATGATCTAGATTTCCTTCTTTAAAGTAATAATTTGAAGATTCAGTTCCTAATTTATATTTTGTAGCAATGAGATGTATCCAAGTCATCTAAACATTCTTTAGATTATTAATAATAATTTGTTATTTTTTTTATAAATAGAGCTGTATTTATATATGATGCTTTACTTAGAAAAACACAGTTCCCACTTGAAAATGGTTACAGTTTAGTTGCCAGATTTCTAAAGCAGGAGTTTAATATAGCGCTCCCATGTTACCTGTTAAGAGACTGAATCCTTAATGTAGCAAGCAAAACTTAATTGAGGACCTGGGCCAGCTCCAACTAGAATCATTGGGAGACTTTCTATTTACTTTATTGGAAGCTGGATAATGCCTTTGATGATCCTATGACCTACGCGATTCAAGATCTAGGAATTCACTATGTTGTTTAGTCAAGCAAGTTTCAATCCTCCTAGCTTGAGTGTCAACTGGGGTTTAAACATATGACCTTTGGCTTTGAAGACTGGCAAACAGTTTGATAAAAACTATGCAGTCCACATGCATGTTATTTTTTTCCTTGATGGTCAAAATAGTTAAAGGAAAATAGAGACATTTAAATAAGGCTTCAAAAGGTGTTCAAGGGGTTTGCTTTGGCTGTGATGCTCTTGCAAAAAACACATAATGGACCTCCTGTCAAAGTTTTGTTTGAAGTAGTGTTAACTTCCAAGGCACTAGCCATATTTATTTACTCAATGCTAACACAAATAGCAATGTTTCCTAACTTCTTACTGAGAGCCATGCTTCTGATTGCTATCCCTCCATTCCTCACTCTTCAGCAATCACACTAGAATAGATTATAGATGTCTGATGCTCTCTGCCAGGACTCCGCTCTCCTGACAAGCTGTTAGCAAGCACTCCATATAGAAGGTACCCCTTCAAGGAAAACATGCAAGCTTTGTTAGCTCCAGATAGAACCAATAGCCATTGCTCTTTAATAGCTAAAAGGGCCATGAGTAGGAAGAAGCTAAATAGGCCATCAGGCAAGGTAAATAAAAACAAAAAAAATCCTAAACGATGGATGTTTCTTCCAAAGGCCAGTACCAAGCAAATTGGATCTCTTCTGTCTTAAGCTAAGGTCCAGCCTGGTCAGGGGCCCAGTTCTGATTACAGCAGGGGTAACAGACAAAGCTTGTGGGCTGGATCAGGCCTGAGAAGCCCCTTCCACCCAGGAATTTGGGGGTGTGGCAGGGCCTCTTGTAGAATCTAGTGGTAGGCAGGGCCTGTTGTACAATCTAGGGCCCTGGAGCTACAGTGAACAAGGCCGTTGATAGCAGGGGTCTCTGCCATCCCTGTGATTACTAGGTCTGCCTCTGCTTGCACTGTGTCCACGGCAGCAAACAGTTACTCCACCTGCTCCCACTGCTGCTGCTTTGGTTGCTGACAATGACCCCAGAGATCCTGGCCATCAAATAGCACTGTGGTCCAGATCTGGTCCAGAGCATGGGATGAGTTTGACACCCCTGCACTACCCTTGCTTGGGCTGAACCACAACAAATTGTTGCTTTGTATTGTGGAATTTTTAATTTCAGTAGGTCATCTTGGCTATCAATTAACTGCTGTAAAATTAAGACAAACTTGCTCTGCAACATGGTTCAGGTGAAGCTGTGACAGACTAATATCCTCTCTGGAAGAATTGTCAGTCAGTGTCAATGCAAGACAGAACAAATTCTAGATTGTGAGCATTCTAAATTCAACAAATAGTATCAAATAGAAAGTCTTTTGACCACAAAATGATACAGAAGCAATAGGCACTAAATAAAATTCTTATTCATTTGTGTGATGGGGACATGCTCAGGGCCAGATCTTAACCTCAACCCGCCCACCTGTCTACATGGGGCAGTCTGTCCAGTCTCACCTGCCATGATCTGCTGGACTAAACTGGGGTTCTAAATGGGAGGCTGCCCATTATAGTGCCCTGATGCCAGGGGGTAGCACCCCCTGGCCCATGCCTTGAAGATGGCATCCAGTTTATTCTCTCAGCTCTGACCTGAGACCAAGCCAAACTCAGTCCACTGTTGGGACTCTCACATACCACTCTGCACAAGGCTCCACACATTCCATTCCCCTGTTACTGGGCCACACTCATCCTGCCTTACTTCCCCTAGCTGCTCCCATAGGCCATCAGGCTTGGCAACACTCACTCCTTGGCTAGCCCTGGCACAGCCTTTGGGCCTCTCCTGCAACCTTCATCTGCACATGGCTGGGAAATTCTCCAAACACCGGGCCTACCGTGTCCTTAGCCCCTCACCAGGACTCTTTACACATAAACAATTCTCATACTCATGGGGTTAGCCCATGTGCTGCCATTCTGGCCATCCTTCAGACTTACTCAACACATCTCCTTGGTGTAGCCCTTCAGACTGGCCTTCAGTCCTACTCTTTATCTGGACTGTGCACACTCCTTTGGGTCATAAAGAAACCCCCTACTCTGTGTGGGCCACCTCTGCTCTCATACCCTCTCCATAGGGCTGCACTACAATCCCCTTTCTGGGGCCTCCAGGGTGTTGCACCCCCTGGGCTTCAGGTATCAGGAAGATGTATCTGGCCCCTTCTCCATGGGGTCTTGCACCCCCTGGGGCTCAGGTGGCCACAACCATGGCTGGCCCCCATGCCTGGCCCTAGGTCTGGGTATCTACGAGGAGAGGCTACGGGACCTGAAGCTGTTCAGCCTCCACAAGAGAAGGCTGAGGGGGGATCTAGTGGCCTATTACAAACTAGTCAGGGGGGATCAGCAGGCACTGGGAAAGTCCCTGTTCCCCTGAGCACTGCCAGGAGCGCCCAGGAATAACAGTCACAAGCTGGCAGAGGGTAGATTTAGGCTAGATATCAGGAGGCGCTACTTCACAGTCAGGGCGGCTAGGATCTGGAACCAACTTCCAAGAGAAGTGGTGCTGGCTCCTACCCTGGGGGTCTTCAAGAGGAGGTTAGATGAACACCTTGCTGGGGTCATTTGACCCCAGTAAACTTTCCTGCCATGGCAGGGGGTCTGACTAGATGATCTACTCAGGTCCCTTCCGACCCTAGAAACTATGAAACTATGGGGTCTGGGGTTTTAAGGCACCCCTCCTCACTGGGGTGGTAACAGGCCTGGCATTTCTGGAGGACTGTTCCACCACGAACAGCCCTACCAGGCCATCCATCCCCAGCAGGCTGCAGTATCCAGCCATCCCCAGGACCAGGAGCCTCTGGCCATCCCCATAGATCCTGCCCTTACCTCCAAGATGTTCCACAAGCAGCAGCTCAGCCAAATTATGTTACTGTCTTGGTGGCTGGCAGCAAACTAATGCCTCATCCTGTGTGACCTGAGTCCTAAAATGGCTGGCCTAATCAAACACCTGCCAGCTGCCTGCTCCTAGCCTTAAGGTGGCACGCACCGAAAAGTGCCCTGCCACAGTGTGGTCTTGCTTTCTAGCCCTGTTTTTGGAACACATAAATCAAAGTACATTATATAGGCCCCTGCTACATGTTACATTTGTGCAATTAATTGGTCATTTGTGCAATAAATTCAGACTGGCCACTCATGAAAAGTGATTATCACATGATAAAAGTGATTATATTCATCTATAAAAAGAGCCAACCAGTTATAAAATTAGTTCTGGAAAATGTGTAACAACTCTACAGCTGTTCTATCCAGCTTTAATTTGAATGAGTAGAGGGTTACAGTCATCAATAGGTTTACAACTATAAGCACCTTAGCTGACAACTTGAAGACTATCACAGTGACATCAACTTTCCTATTTTGTACCAGTTTTTATAGTAACCTATAGACTTAACAGCAAAATAATAATTCAAAATATTCCAGGTCTTCCATTCACACTTACGTAAAGGCCATCTTTACATCACTCTGACAGAGCCAAAAAGTTCTTCAGCTGGGTGTGAGATATTGTACATTCATTTTAAGATATAAAAGAACTCAGCATGCAGTTATGCCCTTGGGTCCACCACTTTCTACTAGCTGGGAAATTGGTTCCGTGGTCGGACCCAGAGGGTAGTAATTGATGGAAGTCAATCATCATGGTGTTCTGTGACCAGTGGGGTCCCCGAAGGCTCTGTCCTTGGACCCATATTGTTCAACATCTTCATTAATGATGTGGACATTGGAGTCAGAAGCATACTGGCCAAGTTCACCGATGACCCCAAACTTTGGGGCAAAGCATCCACACCAGAAGACAGGCGGGTGATCCAGGCTGACCTGGACAGGCTCAGCAAACGGGAGGATGAGAACCTGATGGTGTTTAACACTGAAAAAGGCGAGGTTCTCCACCTTGGGAAGAAAAACCTGCAGCATCCTTATAGGCTCGGCAGTGCTACACTGGCTAGCACTATGGAAGAAAGAGGCTTGGGGGTCATCATTGACCACGAGATGAATATGAGCCTGCAATGAGATGCTGCAGCTAGTAAAGCAACCAAAACACTAGCCTGCATCCATAGATGCTTCTCAAGCAAATCCTGGGACGTCATTCTCCCCTTGTACTCGGCCTTGGTGAGGCCGCAGATGGAGTACTACGTCCAGTTCTGGGCTCCACAATTCAAAAAGGATGTGAAGAAGCTGGAGAGAGTCCAGAGAAGAGCCATGTGCATGATCAGAGGCCATGGGGCTCTTTAGCCTGGAACAGCGTAGGCTCAGGGGTGATCTGATGGCCACCTATAAGTTTATCAGGGGTGACCACCAGTATCTGGGGGAACGTTTGTTCACCAGAGCGCCCCAAGGGATGACGAGGTTGAACGGTCATAAACTACTGCAAGACCACTTCAAGCTGGACATAAGGAAGAATTTCTTTACTGTCTGAACTCTCAAGGCCTGGAACAGCCTGCCATCGGAGGTGGTTCAAGCACCTACATTAAACACCTTCAAGAGTAAATTGGATGCTTATCTTGCTGGGATCCTATGACCCCAGCTGACTTCCTGCCCTTCGGGCAGGGGGCTAAACTCAATGATCTTCTGAGGTCCCTTCCAGCCCTAATGTCTATGAAAAAAAAAATCTATGAAATCTAGTCCTGTGTACATGAGGTAGGTAAGTTAAGATTCCTTTGAGTTTCAGTGCCTGACTTCTATGTGTTTAAGGTCCTAAGCCTCCAAGTAATCCCTTGTTCTTGTACAGGATTACAGTGAAATCATGGGTGAAAGGGTCAGTGTTCATATAGGATCAGGGCAATATAGATTCAAACTGTAATTTTGAATACAGAACTACATATTACTGCAAATTGTTTTTCTTTTTTACACAAGGTATACAACAGAGTGAAACACACAAACCTAAGTGAAATAGCAACATAAATCCCCCCAAATAAATACTATTTATCTTAGATATTAACATTATGCATATACTGTACATTATTTTACTGTCCTGCAAAAATCACAAATCTAAACCTAATAACAATTTTATGCAAAGCTAATCTTGTCATTTTTGGAAGCACAACAGTCCAATGGATAAGAAATTGGGGTCATGAAATCTGGGTTCTTATTCCACAGCTACCATTGATTCACTGTGGGCAAATTACAACCTCTCTGCTTTAGTTTCTCCGTCTGTGTGCCAAAAAAAGAAAAAAAAATGTAAGGGTAAAGTTCCTTTTAACAGTTACAAACAGTTGACCTTACTCTACCACACACAAAAACCTTTTAAATATATATTAAAATATATATATATGAGTATGTTAAAATGAGCTGATACTGAAAGTATAAATAACGTTAACCCTGAAAACAGTGATGTACAAATATATAATTCTCTACCATGCCATGTAGTCAAGATTTTCATACAACATGCTTATCATCATGGTATTAGTGAAGCATTATATTTTTTATCTGTGGCTCATCTTCCATAGTCAGAAACTGACTGACATAGTGACAGAATAAAGTAAGTGGCATTTTCATTAATAAATTTGAAGATGAGGGCTATGAATGGCTAGAGGCTTGAAAAAGCTGGTGTCCTCTATAGTTAACTCTCCCATATGTAAAAATATGTTAGATGAGAATGGACTGAAAAATAACCCACGTGCAAAATAAAATATCAAGCAAAGCAAATATAAGGTTCAAGTGCTATAATTCAAGTGCTATTATTAAAGCCAGCTGCAACAGGTACATTATGTCAGAGAAAAGCTGTTTTATTCACACAATGACTGTTATCAGCTCACATGTAAGCTGCATGTGGACTGTGCTAAACTAGCAAAGATCCATAAAACTTTATGACATCTAAGAAACTGGGGTACATAATACGTTTTTAAAAAATCACAGGCTGTCAACAGGTTTCCCCACACAATTCCTTTATTTGGTCACCAGATCAATTTATGTGTTTAGTTGCTAAAGTAGCTGATGAAACAAACATAACAAAATTTGCTGAAAGATGCAAAACCCTGTTTTCTTCAATATAGCGTTCACTTATATGTTCAGGGTAAAACCAATATTATTTGCTATGGAACAAGTGCTTGTGTGGAATTCAAGAAGCTTTCATTAAAGTTACTGCTGATTGCCTTGTAAATTATTCTGTCTCCAGTGCAAATGACTCATGTCCAAAAACCCTTACCACAAGCACCTGTATGCTGTTACTTACAAAGTACTGCAATTGCAGGAGAAGTTAAAGAAAAGCAAAATGTCAGAAGTGACTAGTGATACGTAATAAATAAATATCAACAATTACCTACATGGATTTTGAAGTGATTTTTAAAAAAAAATAAGGTCTGAGTTATACTGACAAAAAGAGTTTTGGGTTTCCTGATGAAGCTGCTTCATTATTTTATGGGAAGTAGTGTTCAGCCATAACACTTTATTGTAACATGATGATTTCAGGCTCTTTCCTCTCTCATGACATGACCTTTCTGGATTGCCTAATCATGCAGTCCTTACTTAAACACAGGTTCAGTAATTTTCTACCTTCAGAATTCCAGACTTCAGAATTGGTCCCATTACTTGAGCTGTGGCTCTTCTTTGTAGAAGAGATAAACACTTGATGATTTATTACTCTCTAGACAGAGGCAGTGAAAAAGGAAAGACTTAGACCATGTAACCCTGTTGAACTTAGTTTGCTGATCAAGTAGCTATTACTTTGAAAGCTAGTTTCATGAAGCTTCCAAAGAAAATTAAATATAATATAAAAGATTCTTACAGGAACAAGAGTAAATTTTAAAAAATGTAGTAAGTATCCTTAAATCCCTAGATTTAAGTGCATCTTGCACAGCAGCCTTCCCAAACATATTTGAAACTATGAGATGTTGTAGTCCCAGAGTAACGTGATAGATGTTGCAACAATTTATAGCTGTAGATTAGGAGTCACGGAATGTAGCTCAGAGTTTACATGCAAGATATAATGGGGTACTTCATAAAGAATGTCTAAAATTTCACAGAATAGTTAAAAACAAAATTTAACTTGTATCTCTGTATGAAACAAGAGGCCCAAGGTTTAAGCATGTTTGTTACAGGCCTGCTATGTAAGCACACTGAATGACTCAATATTCATATGTAGATTTAGATCCCTAAATATCAATTAAGTAAACATGTTAATTTAATTTATAGAAACAGTTGGGGAATATCACATGTAAATATAAACTACATTATTTATAAGTAGCTATATATAAGTACAATAAGCTAAATATAAGTACAATAACCCAACTATTTCTATGTAAAATGAATAACCCCATGCCCTACAACTTGCCCTGATGGAATCTGCACTCTGAAAGTTGCATGTCTTAATGATGAGCTGTATTGCTTTCATGATCATCATAGTTTCATAGCTGGTAGGGTCTGAAGGGCAGATCATCAAGTCCAACCCCTTTCCATGGGCAGGAAAGAAAGAAAGCAACCTGGGGTCGAACGACCCCAGCCAGGTGATTATCTAGCCTCCTTTTGAAGACCCCCAGGGTAGGAGCGAGCACCGCTTCCCTTGGAAGTTGGTTCCAGATCCTAGCTGCCCTGACTGTGAAGTAAGGCCTCCTGATATCTAGCCTGAATCTACTGTCAGTCAGCTTATGGTCGTTATTCCTCCTTACTCCCAGTAGTGCTCAGGGGAACAGGGACTCTCCCATAGCCTGCCGGTCCCCCTTGGCCAGTTTGTATATGGCTATCAGATCTCCTCTCAGCCTCCTCTTGTGGAGGCTGAACAGGTTCAGGTCCTGTAACCTCCACTCACAGGGCCTGCCTTGCTGTCCCCTGATTATGTGAGTGGCCCTCCTCTGTACCCTCTCAATGCTGTCCATATCCCTTCTGAAGTGCGGTGCCCAGAACTTGACACAGTACTTGAACTGCGGTCTGACCTGTGTCACACAGAGGGGGAGGATCACCTCCTTGGACCTGCTTATGATGCATCTGTGGATGCATGACAAGGTGCAGTTAGCTTTCCTGCCTGCACCCCCACTTTGGCGGACCATGTACATTTTGGAATCAATAATGACACCAAGATCCTTTTCTGCCTCTGTGCTGACTAGAAGGGAGTTCCCCAGCCTGTAAGTATGCTGCTGGTTCTTCCCCCCTAGGTGCAGTACCTTGCACTTGTTAGTATTGAAACCCATCCTGTTCTTATCTGCCCACCCCTGTAACCTGTCTAGATCTAGTTGCAGCCTGTCCCTTGCCTCCAGCATGCCCACTTCTCCCCACATCTCAGTGTCATCTGCAAATTTGAACAAGGTGCTTTTCACCCCCTCGTCCAAGTCGCTCATGAAGATGTTGAATAGTGAGGGCCCGAGGACCGAGTCCTGGGGGACGTCACAGCCCACATCCCTTCAGGTAGAAAAAGACCCGTCCACCACCACTCTCTGGGTGCAGTCCTCCAGCCAATTTGTGACCCATCTACTGTGTAGGTATCAACTCCACAGTCACCTAATTTTTTAATAAGAATGGGGTGAGAGACAGTGTCGAAGGCCTTCCTAAAGTCCAGAAAGACTATGTCCACCATGACAGTTGTGTCCAAGGATTTTGTGACCTGGTCACAGAAGGCCACCAGGTTGGTCTGACAGGACCTGAACCCCTTTTTGGCATCTTTAACAAACAAGATGATGTGTCTTCCAAAGAGGTAGCTGGGTTTACTTATTTCTAATAATACAAAACTGAGGAAAACTGGATGTCCAGGAAATTAGTAACATGCAGAACTGTTCACCTATAAGCCATCAGTACAAAATCAACTAATATTGGTAATGGCCAAAAGGCTGCATAATGGCTGGTGTGAAATGAGTTGGAGATCTCCATCTACTAACTAGGTTGCATGACATCCAACCGCATTGTTTCAGTTCTTTTACTGAAGAGACACAGCCTCTAGTATGGGGGAACCAACAGAGAACTAGTGAAAGCAATCAGTGGCCTGAGTTACAGTAGTCACACTCAGATCATAAACAGGGATCAGGTAGAATGGCAGCCTCAATTTCACAGGTCCAAAAGGGAACACAAAAGCCCCAGCTAACAAGGTAATCTTAACATTCCTATGCCAGCCCTATCTGCTCTTAGGAGGGCTGTAGCAGTCTTTTGTTAGGGCCTGGCCTTCTTTTAGGGAACTAGTATAAAATATTAATTTTTTTTGCCAGTCAGTTACCAAGTAAGCTCTTGTCTCCCCTTTAGAAGCAATATTTTTATGCCTGATAGGTGTGGTATGCTTATTGAAGGTGTGGTAGGACAAGACTGATTGAGTCCACATAACTAACTAACCCTTTGATCACTTAGGAAAGGGAGGATAAGTTATATCTCAACTTCCCAAATGGCAAAAAGCAGGGTCCTAACTTACACTAATTGGCACCTCTGTTGATTGCCTAAGGTTAGACAAGTACCAAAAAAACTGCTGAGACTGAGCTACTATTTTATGCCTAGAGGCATTCGCTTCAGGTCAAGGAGGAGTTATATTGTCAGGGCACCAGGGAAAGCTTACACTTCTTTGCTTGTACCCTATCTCTTCTATGGATAAATAAACTTTATTATTTATTCATCTCAATCTAATCTCTCCCACAGTCACCAAATCCTTTCTAACACTTCAAAGGAATCTCTACCTCTAAGCCAGTATTTTGCAAGATATTTCTAGAGAACTCTTAAATTAAATATTTAGATTAATAATATAGCAAAAAGAACATTTAAAATAAAAACACTGAAGGTTCAATTTCTGCTTGGGTGTTATCACTAAAAGCAGTGTTTAAGATGGCTGTTAATAATCCATGATTTATGGGAAGTGCCTAGTGGTGGTTGAATAGTTAGATAACAAGTTTGGATTTCTTCCACAGAATTTTACATACTCTGAGCAAGGGGGCTTTCATGGACTGTTTTAATTAGACTCTTGGGGCCTGACTTTCTAAAGACTGTTTCACAAGTGGCCGTATGTCATGAATGTTTTCCTGGTTATTCACCTTCCCTTGAAGCCTATGTCCTTAACTGAAGACCTAGTGGGTTTTGTCCTAAATGAACTTCTCAGCAGCAGCAGTCACAGTTTCAAAAGAAAAAGCATTCCCAAGGTTAATCATCTTTGATTAGAAACAGTTGAGTGGCCAATTTATTCCAAATTTTAGACTCCCATTTCAGTACAGGAATCACTCTGCCTAAGTGTATAATGTCTGCTTCATGCCCTTTTTTACCCTAATCAGGACAGTGGAAAAATTCTCTTCTATGGACTTTTGTCTGAATAATGAGCAATGCAAAACTGTATATGTTTAAACTCTGGCCTTACTTTCTTGCAGTTTTCTAGCAAAACCTTGGTATGTTTGCTTCCCAGGCACATTGTATTTTGCATCTTTAAAACAAACCAAGAGTTTTGTTTTTGCAAACTAACTTAATTCTCATTAATGCTTTCTTTGCCCTAAAGGGCTGGTGTCCCTTTACACATTTCATTATTTATTTGTGTTATTCAACAGACGGTTTAAAGGTAAAGGTGATTTAAACTTAACCAGAGGCAGTCTCTAAACCACTCATACATCTCTGAGATGAGGAAAGTGGGGATTAGATTCTGGGCTCCGGCTCTGGGATATCAGAACACACAGGGACAGCCCCAGGGGTCAGGACATTAAGCTACTGTCCTGACCTTGGGATTTTAGGTTAGTTGGGAACTTCCTTTCTGCCTGATCCAGAGGAATTCTTTTTCAGCTGGTCGTGGAGGTGTTTCTGGCTTTTGTAGACTAGCAATGCATAGAAAGCCTGCTGAAAAAGGTATGTAGCTGACTTACCTTTTGAGCTCTGGATAAGTCCCGGGCTCGAGATTCTGCAATTCCAATTGGTTCAATCAGAAGCAAGTCAGGGTAAGCAAGGCCATGCCCTTTCCTCCACGGCAGGGGGCATGGAGCAGTTTGGACCTGGACTTCGGGGGTGGAGCTCCTGAAGCATATAAAAGGAGAGAGTGCTTGGCACGCTGGAGGAAGAGAGATGCAGCAAGGGACAGCGAGGAAAGAGGAGCTCCAGAAACAACCATCCTTGGGACCCCACCTGTGCTTTGACAGTGCACAGATTGGCACACAGTGCTCAGGCTCTAGGAGCCACTCGAAGTGAATTGAGCCTGTGAACCCGGCAAGTAGCTGGGTAGGCAGTATGTGGATCGGCACACGGAGAGCCAGCCCTGGAAGCGACTCAAGGATGCTCAGATGCCACACGGTGTGCAGGTCACCCCTGGGAGCAGCTCAAAGCTGCTCAAGTTAGCCCTGGCTCTTGGCCGAGTAACTGGAGCCCCGAGTGTGGCTCCGCATTAAACTAAAAGAGCCCCGGTCCCCACAGAAGGGCCCGGGAAAGAGAAGAACCAGAGCCAGTAAGGGCTCGGCTCCCATGGGAGTGCTCTGGGTGTCCAGTGTAGGGCACCGGGCCATCAAGAGGAGCCAGAGGTGCTGCCGGAGAGAGGCTCTCGCAGGACCAGCCACCAGATCCTTGGCTGCTTCATAGCAGGAGTGGGAGTTGCTGAGGAAGCGGGTCACACAGGGGAGGTGGGCTTGGGAAAGGAGGGTCTCCATTGTGGGCAAGGGTGTGTTCACATTCCAGGGCCCTAAAGAGGAGGGGCTCCAGGGAACAAGCGCACCACCTTATTTTGCAATTGTTGTTTTGTGCTGTAGAGGTTAATATAGTTATGGATACTCCTTAAGGGAGTTTATATGGGTTTATCTGCTTTCATTGCCTATATGTGTTTATTGTCTATTATCGGAACTTACCTGTATTGTTGCCTGTGTATGTCTGTGGTATAGCTACCTCAACCTAGCTGAGTTTATCTAAGTTGATATTCATATGTATTTATTGTGTTGATGTCTTGACTTACCTGTTCCAAAGTGTTAACGCTTATTCTGTGCAAGAGGGTTAATTATTGCATATGCTGTGAATCACCCAGTTTATGTTTTTGCAGTCCCTCAAACTGGTGCAATATGTTGATTGCAGGTTATTGTATAAGGTGTCACACACTAATTTTACTGTAAAAAATTAATATTTCTTATTCATATTTATTTATTGTAGCAAGAAATTTGTATATAGTTTAGTGCTTTGTCTCAGCCTGGCTCTGTAGAGAGGAGAGGGAACTGCTCCCAGGTGGCAGGCCCCTCTCTCTGCACTCTTGCCTGACCACCATCCCTTCCAGTGGCAGACAGGGCACACCCCTGTGTGTATCCAGGCTACAGGTATATTCTCCCTGTTTTCTGGAGACTTGAGGCCTTGTGTTGACTGTCAGTTAGGAGCACATCTTATTTCAAAGCTTCTTTCAAACACAGAAGACCTTGCAGTCATTACGGATAATTCTCAAATATCAGTTCAGTATGCAGCAGTGACCAAAAAGTCAATAAATATTAGGCATCGTTAAGAAGGGACCAGAACAAACCAGAAAACATCATTTTGCCACTTTATAAATCCATGGTTCTTCCACATCTTGAATATTGTGTGTAGCTCTTATCTCCACATTTTAAAAAAAATGCAGTGGAATTAGACGAGCTACACAGAAGAGCAACCAAGATTATCAGGGATATGAAAGAGTGGCCATATCAGGAAAGACTGAAAAAGCTAGGACTTTTCAGCTTGGAAAAGAGATAGCTAAGAGGGAATATGATGATGGTCTATAAGATCACGAAGGGTGTGGACAAAATGAATGGGGAGCTGTTATTCACCAAATACAATAGTACAGTGATAGAAATTATCAGGAGGCCAATTTAAAACACAACAAAACACTTCAGGAAGTACCTTTATTTTAACTCATCACACAGGTAACTTACAGAACTTATTTTCATAGTAGGCTGTACAGTCAGGTAGTATAACAGGGTTCCAATTGGGGCTGGACAAATCCATAGAAGACAGCTGCATTGGGAGCTATTAAACAGAACAATCATGGATGTGTTCTCTGACATCCCCAAAACCATTGAAGCCAGGGAAATGGATTGTCCTAGATATACTCTATATATACCCCATTGATATACTTTATCTAAAGCATCAGCTATTTATCACTATCAGAGACAGGACACTGGGCTGATCACTGGGGATCCCTAGGACAATTTGAGCTGTGGGAGTAGGCTTTTAACCACTTCCACAGCTTTGAGGTGACTCAGAGCTGTGCACAGGTCAGAAGGCAGATTTTCATGGCTGGAACCATGTCCCCACCCCTTATACAGTACCAGGGTGACCAATCAGCTGACCTGGAAGGAAAAGAGGGCACTCTTCCATAGCTTGACCTATCCTTGGAATACATGGAACCGATTGAGCCATGGAGACGTGCCTCCTTCTCCCATCCCTTGTGCAGATCTGCGTCTGCTTAGGGGCAGAGGAACATTTACACTAGTGCTTGAACAATTCAGAGAGTCTCCCTCTTCAAGATGCGGCAGCAGAGTCCCCACAGGACACCCTGACAGCTCAACACTGGGCAGGCTAACAGGGAACCAGTACTTTCTCTTTCTCCCTTCACTTGGAGGTGGGGCAGGGGAAGAGTGGCTGGAAGAAAGTGAAATACTGAGGGTCTATATGACCTGAGAGACACATTCAGCCATTCAAGCTAGCATGACAGAAGAGAAAATCTTCCTGGTTTGTGGAAGAGAGAGTTCTTTTCCACGAAAAAAACTCTTAAATGGCTATAGGTTAGCTTTCTGTTCTGGGAGAAAAGCATTTCTCCTGGCATAAATGGAATGCCTGTCCCTAGCTAGAGGGAGGTTCACACAAATAATTCCTCTGAACGTTGTATTTATTGTTTTATGTGTCATGTGAAATAACAAGCCCCCGCTCTTAAATATTTCTGTGTTGTAAGAGTAGTTTGTTTCATTAGGCTTTTAGGAGAGCATAAACAAACAATCTAAGTAATATAATGAAAAGAATGCTTAAAATTAGCTGTAGTTTGCTTGAATGACCAAACAATCATGAAGCAAGTGAAAATTGATTACTTTATTTGGTTTGATCTAACTCTAGAGAATATAATCTATATGTAGCTGAGTTTTGCCTATTGCCCTGCTAGGGTAAAACCGACATAAACCATAACTTTAATATTCTCACAGACATATTAATCACTAGGCAGATGTTTGCTGCCTGTAAGGTCACCAGCTCAGGAATGATGAAAAGTAAAACAAAAGTACAGAGGTAACCAAGCCTGACTAATTCTATGTTAGGGCTGCATAACGCTTTGAACATAATCCAATTGTGGCAGTATTGATTTGGGAAGTACAGTAGTGATTGAAGGAAAAACTTTATTTAGAAGTAAGTAATGAGGGAAGATGACTCCAACAGCAACCCAGGAAAAAAATCAGACATTTTTTGTTGGTAAATGTTCTCCCAATGTATTTAATAATGCAAATGCATTTTTCCTATTTTAGGATCAAGAAAATGTTTGCAGTGTTTTAACCTTGTCCTATTCTGTTTTTAGTGCTAAGAGGAAGACAAGTTACATTATCCATGTTCGCCTTCCCAAAAGAGAAAAAATACTTTCTGACTCATGCATTTATTATTTTTAATAATAAAGGAAATTAAAGGGAAAGAGAGAAACCAACTAAATGTTACATTGTTCTCACATGAAAAATGAGAAGTTTCGTTTCTTAAAAAGAACTTGCATACAAAAAAAGTCATGCAGAACTAAAGATAGGCAGTGGTATTAATCAAGAACAGGTCTATGATGCTAAGTAGTCTTTTGTGTCTGTTTCCCTCGGTGCTCAGGAAAAAACATAATCACAAATAAATTTTATTTTTTTAGATATAGTAATCAACCTATCAAAATCAGATAATATGCTGAAGGTTTTTATCATTTTTGACGAGCTAAATTTGAAACTAATTAATAAAATCAAATTTGGCTAAAATGTAGATAATATTTTATACTTTATGTTTTATGGTTTTTCTTTATATTTCAAATCAATAACATTAATTCTGAGAACAGTCTTGAAGAGAATAGAATATGGGCAGAAATTTATCTAAATACACATATAGGTAAATAAGCGGTATGGAAGATAAAGATAAAACAGCAATCACTATTGATATATCCATTTTAATAAGAAGCTGACAATTATATGTATACACCCATGAAAAAGTCTGTGCACATACACACGCTTTTCACAAAAACATATTAGATGGACATTAATGTTGCAAAATCAAAAGTTAGTCAATACCAGAAATAAGGTGTCTGTTCACTATCAATTTGATCCCCTTGCGTGCGTGCATTATGCTCCAATCTTTAGCTACATATTCACATACTATTTTTCCCTCAAGACTCTGCCTCATTCAATAAACATGATTGATAATACACACTTAAGGAGCAAATATTTCCTATTTGCTTTAGCTTTATTGTAAGAAGTGGCTTCAAAACCATCCTTTAAAGATACAATTACTAATTTCCTTTCTACGGCACTCATAGCTATAGTATATGAATGCTTCACAAACAAAACTATTTTTATTTTTACAGTATGTATCTGAGATTGTATTATTAGCCCCAGTTTGCAGACTGGGGATTAAGACACACAAACATTAAGGTCAAAAGTACGCGCTCATTTTGGTGTCCTATTCAAAGCATTGAGAACCACAATTTTCAGAGAATTAAGCAGTGTGCACACAATAGCATAAGACTGGGTAGGCACAGGGGGGCCATGAACACTGGATTCTGCCTAAATGGGAAAGGACACAGGAATGGAGCCTACCCCTTCTTCCTTTTACACCTTACTTGCAGCAGCTCTAGCTCCAGTAATGGGGACAGCAAAGAAGCGGTGGTAGTGAGCAACGCAGGGGGCAGTGGATAGAGGTTCACGGCTGCTGCCGAGGGTAGGGGTGCCAACTCTTTTTTAATCTATTCCAGGAAATTTCAGGAACACCAACACGCCTGAGACACACAGTGCAAATTACCCACATGCTTGTGTATATCAGGTATGGATTATGCACAGACTTTAATGTCATGAAGGCAAATGCACATTACTATTACATTTTAAAAACCCACTGGTCTACTGTATAAATTGGATTCAACATTTAATATTTGTTTGAATGCCCTATTCTTTATTTCCTGGGTGACTCTTAGCATTCTCCTGGAGATTTAAATCTAATTCCTGGAGACTCCAAGGCAATCCTAGAGGGCTGGCAACCCTAGCTCAGGGAGCTGTTACATGCATTTTTTGCCACTGAAAACTGGTGTTTTTAGCCACTTTGACATGCATATTGGAAACAAAAGAAGAAGGTGACATCTTCATCAGTGGCAGTGAATTGACCACTGCTCCTGCACTGTGCATTGTTGCTGCCCAAGACACAGCACTGGCTAATTTACAATTCAATCCATGTTTCCTAGTGGCCCCAGTCGCAGCTGTGAGTACACTACATTCTGCACCCCCAACCTCAACTCACGCAACCTGAAAATGAGAAATGCAATGTTGTGGAATCGGTAAAAATTCTGATGTACAGGATTTGCCCAGCATCACGTAGAACTGTGTTGCAGAGACAGGGAAGCTTTAAACATGAGGCCATTCTTTCTCATTTTTTACACTCCCATGCCTCATTTGCTATAAGCCTTCCCAGTTCTGCACCAAAGGAGCCAAGAGTCCTACTGAGAACAGTGTCTTTCATTATACAATCTCTGAGGGAGATCAAAACTTCCCCAAAAGAGGCAGGAGCCTTATGGAAAAAGCAGTATGTTGTGTTCATCCAAAGGCTATTTCATAATAAATGCATGCAAAAGAGTTGATTAAATTACCACAGGCAAACTTAATTTTGGCATTTCCTGACTTTTGAATGCTTGATTTCATGATGCTAACATTTTAATATAATTTCTTATATATTTTTTGCTAGGCTTTTCTTTAAAGCAAACTGAAAAAAAAAATTCCAGAATGTGTAATGATATTAAAATATGTATGGGTTATCAGAGGGTCAGAACCTTTAGCTCTGCAGCACAGGCTTCATTCTGTATGGAACAGCGGTGCTCAGGATGCAGAAACAATGCCAGCTGGAACAGATACTATAAAACAGTTCCAGCCAGTCCTCAAGCCCTGGTCCCCAGCACACTGACCAGTTATTTCTGCTTGACCCCAAGATCAAAACTTGATCCTAAAGAATATTGAAAAGCCGAGGCACTATGTATGCTTTCTGTTATTCTCAGCTATTTTGATTTGGTTTTGATCAATTAATGCTTCTTGCTCCATCTTTCTTCCAAGACTCCAGTTGTTGATGTAATATAGACAGTAAGTCTTTCCATGTCACTTAATTATTGTGTTCTCATTAACCACATTCCAATAGTGGATATTTGTTTTTGCAACCATAGTGATGAAATATATTTATTGGCCACAGTCACAAGAATTCTAAACAAGTATCTGTCTTTGTTTAATTTCATCAAATCAGGACATTTTCCTGAAACCAAAATAATAGGGATTTGGGGAATATTACTGTGAAATATGTTTTCCATCATTTTTATGACAACAGATCAGAAGTCTTCAAATGGGACATCTCCAAAATATATGAAGTTATCATGTTTTATCTGATTGTGTTTCTGCCAGCTTTTTGTTTTAAATCATGTATCTTTTGATTGGTTTTGTTTGTTTAGGGCAAACCAGTTTGCCATAACTTATCACCATAATTTAGTTTCACGTTCTGTCCATGAGATGAATCTTCTATCTATTCATGGCAGTTAACACTACATCATTCAAGTTAATGGATAAATATGCTTGCAGTATCATTTCTTAACAGATTAACTTGCAGTTTCCTTATGTAGTGCTCTGTTGAACATAAATTAATTTGGAAATATTTCAAATCTTATTTATGTTTCACCAAATAAGTTAGCTGTTTTACTAACTCTTCAGCTCTAAAATTTGAGATCAAGTTAATCTTTTTATATTAAAATTTGGTAACCTGATAATTTATGTTTGCTTTTATTTTTTCTTATGTCTAGTTTTTTTCCAAGAAAAATTAAAATATAAATACTTCAGGCTACCTGGGCATTTCAGTGATGTTTGTTTTTATCTGATGAACTCTAGCAAGTCCTAACTCACTGAAATTAGTAGATACCTTTTAGTTGTTTACAAAAGGCTTTGTATCAGACTTATAATAAAGGACAGTGCTATACTGTAGATCAGAGTGTCCAACCTTTTTGAATGTGGGGGCCGGATCATGAACTTTTTATCACCCAGTGGGCTGGCGAGCCATATTCAAAGACCTCACAGGAAGTGGCATCACATCAGGAAGTGATGTCACATGACCTTTGACACCAATGAAGCTGCAAGAAGTGACAATGAAATGGATCTGGAAGTGTGGTTTAAAATCCAAAATAAAAACAATATGAAAGCAACAATGAAATAATACCAAACACTTGACTAAAATAAACACTTAGGTTACAGCAGCAAGCTATTTTGGCATTCCTCCCTTGTCACCTGACAGCTTTGCAGGGAAAGGGACCAGGCCTTCGGTGCTGCTTGGTGCTCTGGCCACATTTTACCCAAACCCATCCCCCCAGACACTCACTGCTTGGAAAGAAACAGGCTGGAATCAGGGGCTCAGCAGGCCATACCCAACACCCTTCTGGCTGCCTTGGCCTGAGTTTGTCAGAGTTTTGCATCCTATTATTATTTTTTAAAGGTGGAGGTGGCCAAGACCTCTCGCCCGTACCACACAAAGTGTCTGAGAGAGAAGGGTGCCCATTCTGCTGCCTTGGTGGCTGTGGACACTGCCTTGAAGGGGGAGGTGAAAGGTCAGGGATGCTCCTGGTTTCCCTGCATTGTTCTCTAGCCTTCTCCAGCTGAGCCCTCTCTAGTGCAACCTTGTATTCATTTTTATTATTTACTTTTTGGGCCTCTGTGCCCCCTCGGCTGTACCCGTACAGCCTTGGAGAGAGATGGCCTCCATCCACGGTGTTTGGTGGCTCTGGGCCGGGATGCAGCTGCAAGGCAGCCGAGTTGGTGCAGGGCGGCCTGCAGCCCTGTGTGGGCAGAGCTGTCTGCTTGGGGGCAGCTGGAGGAGTTTAGTTTTCTCTTCCTGGATACAAGCCTGGCTCAGGTGGCTCTTGACCAGTGGCAGCTGGCAGGCTGCAGGGCTGGGGGCTGTTAGCCGGAGCCCAGCCGCCCAGGCCTTTCAATGACACATGGCACTTTTGGCCTCATGGCTGCAAGGAGCAGCCAGGACTGGGAGCAGCCAGCGGGGCAGGGCAGGGCAGTGCAGAAGCTTGCTACTTAACAGGTTGAGAAACACTGGTCTAGGTATTAAGTATTTGTCATGGACTAAGAGTTCCAGGTTCTAGCCCTCTCTTACACTGGTTTAAACCTACATCTCCCATTTCCCAGCAAAGTGGTCTAGCCATCAGGCCCATGAAAGTGGCCCATAACATCTACTTCACTGAAAGAATTTTTAGCCCTTAGAGTCAAATTGTGTCTTCATTTACAATGGTTTAAATTTAGAGCAATTGTGTTTACAAAACAAAACACTCGCTAGTGTGAATGAAATTAGAATGTAGTCCTTTCACTGAAAAAAGACCACCATGACCATGCTCTCCACCCAAAAAAATCCCACAAAGATTACCATATAAATATGCCTCTACTGGCTAATCATATGAAATCTATTGAAATGTCAGTTACCCTTACTTGTGTTCAGTTTTATGTGAAAGAAGTTAGAAGAAAAGATCCCATGGAAGACCACTAGGTGAGAGAGAACAAAGGAGGTAAACCTAGTTGGAGGTTAGGCTGGAGTCCAGTTCTGGGTGCTGCACTTCAGGGGGGATGTGGATCGTATTGAGAGGGTCCAAAGGAGGGCCACTTTCATGATCAGGGGGCAACAGGATAGGCCCTATGGGGAGAGATTATGGGACCTGAACCTGTTCAGCCTCCACAAAGAAGGCCGAGAGGGGATCTGGTGGCTGCCTACCAATTTGCCAAGGGGGATCAGCAGGCAATGGGAGAGTCCCTGCTCCCCCAAGCACTACCGGGAGTAACAAGGAATAACGGCCATAAGCTGACTGAGAGTAGATTCAGGCTGGACATCAGGAGGCACTACTTCATGGTCAGGGCGGCTGGGAGCTGGAACCAACTTCCAAGGGAGGTGGCGCTTGCCCCTACCCTGGGGGTCTTCAAAAGGAGGCTAGACAATCACCCATGGCAGGGGGTCAGACTTAATGATCTGCTTAGGTCCCTTCCAATGCTAGCAACTGTGAAACTATGAAACTAAGGTAGGAAAAGGAAAGGAATACCACATTTTACTGGATATTCAAGAAGGTGTTGCACAAATATAATTGTCTTTGTATCTTATAACCCACAAGATATGAAAAGCTGTATTGCATTTTCTTGCATCTACAGACCCCAAATTAGATATTTCATTATTTTGGAAATGCAGCACGAAGAAAAAAAATGATTAAAGTCATGGCAGAATGCTGACTGCAGAGGATCTTGACTACAGCAGCTGTAGCTATGAGAGGGTTAACACCTTAGAGAATGAACTCTGCCACTTCCCTCCATGAGGATAGCAAAGAAAGAAATATGGCAGACAGCTTTGTCTTCCTGCTTCTATTCCTCCATGCTTCTATTTCAGCGAAGAAAAATCAGCTTCCCTGCTTAAGACATGCACACCAATTTCAGAGGTTTCAGAGGTGTGATTTTTGGGGGAAAAGATGAATGTGATATAAGAGTAAATATGGTATATCATAGAACAGCAATGGTTAAAGTGAAGGGGCCAATCCTCAGCTGCTAGCATAACTAAACAGACTTTAGTGGATCTATGCAATTCTATATGTTGATGTTCTGCTCCTATAACTTCAATTTCTTATGAAAAATTGCACTGCACACTACAAATTGCATGGTACACTAGCTTGTGAACACATAATTACTTCAGTGTTCTAATTGTGACATCATCCCACATGACAAGGTAGAAGTTATAAAATTTGCAATTCTGTTCAATTTGGTAACATAACGCTATTAAGCGTCACCGCAGGAAATCAAACGGAGGGACAAAGTTACTTTTAAATATTCAAGTTTGCCTTTATTTCCAAAAGACTGACTCCAGTACTTATTTTTTCTATAACTCTATATTCTAAAATTTGGGTCCAAACAAAACCCCCAAAATTGTATTTTTAGTATACACACATTTATGAAATACTAATCATCATATTATTTTAAGTCTAGTAAAAACTTTAAATGTTTACTAAGAAGAATTGTTTTCTACAATTGCTAGATCCTGTTGCTAAGTACTTGAAATGTTTTGTTCAGTTCAGTGTATTAACATTCTAGGGTTTCATTTTATTTCTCTATAAAACAGCAGTGGATGCTGCCTTATTTAGATATGTATATACTCTTTTGTTTCCACTTCCTGCTCTTTGCCTTTACTCAGACTGCTTCTATGGTTGAGCCACTGGCCATTTGCTTGTGAGTGAACTGTGCATAGTCAAGAAACACTTGATAGAATTCCTAATAGAAAAATATGATGGACTGAGATGGGGCAATGTCACATGGTGTGGATACCCTTCTGGTCATTACCCTCCAGTTCAGCATATCTAATCAAAATTCAAGGACCTCCAATCACATGTGATTCACAGAGTGGAGCTTTCAGCCTCTAAAAGAGGGAGGAGAGAACTATATGGTGTTTATTTCATTTCACCAGTTTCCATCAAAACCATTTCTATTGGTTTTCAGCAAACCAAATTAACAACAAAGGAGATACTTGAGTTATAGCTCAATGAGAGTCCCTTTGCAGCCTGCCATAAATAGCAATGGACAATATGGATTCCCCAGCCCCTCAATGGCAACAACAGTGGACACCTTAAAGTGGTCTAGATAAGTTAGCTTTTTGCAATGATTAATGTAAGATTGCTAAAAAGCAATGGTATGCTGAAAGTTAGAGTAAATTCTCATTTTTTTCTTGTGTTTGGAGAGACTCCATCACTAGAGTAGCCAAGCATTAAGTTATCAATCAAGTTATCATTCAATTATAAAATAAAATTAATTGGTTGGTTGTAAACTAGAAGATGGCTGCAAATGAGATGTTTATATCAGTAAATCTATACTAGAATCTTCCATTACTATACAAGGAAACATGTTCTCACTTGCTCCTTTGCATGTCTAACAGAATTACTGTCCATTGGATAACACTGATAAAAATCGCACCTCTGTTGTTTGAGAACTCAGTATTTTTTTATGTTGCATGATTCATAAACCTGAGTTTGTCCTATCCGCCAATTTTCTATGCAGTTGACAAGTTAAATTTTGCATCCAATAGCACATTCAATTGACCTTTTGTTATCACCACTGCATTTTCATATGGTTGCCACAGACAGAATTAGATGGACAAAGGGTACCACCAAACCTGAAACATTTTTACTTTTTCATTTTTCAAATTACAGTTTGCTATGTCGGGGCAACCAGCAGGGAGCTTGCTGCTGCCTGGCTAAGCCCTGATGTAGGGGGAGCTGTGCTGGCTGAAGGGACAGCTGTCTCCCCACCACATGAGGATTGGGATAAGTCCTGGTCCCGGAAGAGCTGTGCCAGCTGCGGGGGCAACTGTTTCCCCATGTGGCCAGGAAGACATCTGCCCCAACCAACACAGCTCTCTTGACTATGTGAAGACTGGGACCCATCTTGATCCCCACATGGCTGGGAATACAGCTGCCCCTGCAGCTAGCACAGCTCTCTCCACCTGACAGGATCACCCCCGGTGCCCCCTACCAGCCCCCACTCAACAGAGCCTGGAGCTCACCCTGTCTGCTGCAGGGGGACAGAGAATGGCAGGAGCAGCCCTGCCGCTGGGGGTGTGGCAGGCCAGTAGGGGGTGCTTCTGCATTGAGCCACCCACCTTACTGCACCCAACCACCTTCCAGGCTCCAAGTGCCTCTCTGGGGGCGCCTCATGTCTGGCCAACCCCCTTCCTGGAGCACATCTGGTAGCTTGGGGGTAAAAACTGCCACCATCCAGGGCTGGGCTTGATTCTGGCTCTGTGTCCCATGGGTAACAGGCCTAGTAGCCCTCAAGGGTACTTGACTCACTTCAAGCACTTGGGGGTGCTTCCCTCAGTCAGAAGCACAAGTAGTGGTCTCCCTTAAGTCAGCCGAACCAAGGGGACTCCAAGGCATAATCTAGACCCACTCCCAGTAAGTCTCCCACACTAGGTACAAAGGAGAACTTTATTGGTTACAGGGGTTAGGGTTGGAATAGGGTACAGGGTAGAGCAATATCAGAGCAATCCCATAGAGCAAACTGGCATGACTGAGTAGCCTTTGATCATGCATCTGAGTTACTGCAAGCTATATATCTAGTTAGATTTCAGGTAGCTTACTCACAAGTATCATCCAGAGGCAGGTTGAGATTCCCTCTGAAGACAGGCAGTTTATTGATCATGAGTTTTGAGAGAGAGAGCAAGTTTCAGATGGTCAGGCTCTTCTCTCTCTTTGAGTCTTCCTCATGGCAACTGCCCCCTCCTCCTGGGCAATCCTTAACTTATACAGTCCTTATGATCTCATTTACCTGGTCCAATGGAGGCCAGCACCTGTTGTCTGTCAGCCAACCAATTTGAAATGCATCACTAGTTGCTGGGCAGACTGACAGTCTCTAGCTCCACAGGGAGTCCAAGCCCCTCACCCAGCTATGTTCTGCCAGTCACGTAGACAGAGAGAGCAGGTTTCCCCTCTCCCTTAGGAATGTATCCAGCTCAGGTTACCTAAAGAGATAGGGTAAGGTGTGCATCCTCCGCTGGGCTCATCCTAACCAAATTGTCCCAGAGCAGAGTTTTTGGGGAGAAACAGAGGTGGCCTTCTGCCACAGGGGGTGCTCACATAGACATGCACCTGGGAGTGCATTAATGAGCCTGAATTTTTTGCACAGACAATTCAGGAGTGTTAGTTGCATGCTCCCAGTGGGGGGCATCTACCCCAGTCATTTACTGCAGAGTAGACTAAATAGCTGCACAGTAAACATCTCAGCATCTATATGTGCAGAGCTATTAGGCTGAAGTAAACTAATAAATACAAGTACTATCCTGCTGCTGAGTTTTTTTACTTTGTAGCAGTGCAGGTGTAGACTCTGATGTGGCTGGCTGGGGCAAGAGTGTGTTTCAGTGCGAGGACTGCCTGCTGGCTAGCCCCATGGTGAAGCACCCTCTTGCCCCAGCCAGTCCCTCTGTAGCACACTGAGTCAGGACAGAGCAGCCCTAGGCTGCCAAGCTGACCTGCTGGGCCTCCTGCCAACCAGGGCTGTTCCAACCCGGCTCAATGTGCTGTGGTCCTGGGTGCACATGTAGAAGTGGCACCTGGGAACAATGAAGTATGCATATTAATTAATCCCAGTGTATTATATCTTACTGCAAAACCTCACTAGCAGAATTGTTGAAAAGTTGTTCCCTTTTAAAAAGTTGAGACAAGGGTGTTTTTTTTAAATCTGTAGTGCGTACATGCTGTATTGTAATTTTTCATATACCTTAGGGGAAAAAAAGACAACTATAGTCTTATGGTGCTTTCAGCTATATAGAATTCCAGGCTTTAATTAACAATAAAGATTTACTCTTCCAAAGATTTAGTTCAAGGATTATAGTTAGTTTCAGTCTAGCACAGGAAATTGTGTTCTCCATGGTTATTATGTATCTGTCAACCAGATTCCTAATGAATTCATTTTATTGCATGATAACAGAATTTTAGTAAAAGTAATTATCTGAATGAGTTGCTTTCTGTGACAGCTGAATCATTAAAAAGAAAAATAAAATTAATCAGATTTCATGGCACTTAGGACCCAGAGTAATAGTATCTACCAGAACAAAAGCTGTAAGAATCCTTGACTCTTAAGTTAGGTATTCTGGCACCCAACATAAGGTATAGAAAGAGTTTGAAACCTACCAAAGAGGTTTTCAAAAGCCATCAAGGGGAGCAGAGAGAAACCAAAGTCAGCCAGAAGTTAAATGAAGAGGAAAGGTGTCAGGCTTAGGAAAGAGTAAAATGCATAAGAAAGGAAAATGCAGAGGAAAGGAGAATAGTATATACATTTTGAATCTCATTTTATATTTCTAAGTTAATAATACTCAGCAATTAAGTTTCAGATGCTCAAATTGCTGTACAAACATTAGGCCTCAGTGAATAAGCCAACACTTCATTATCAAGAGCTAGGAGTGGTGTCAGCCACTCTCAGATACAGGCTGCCCTGAGGTCTGTTTTTACTGTATTGATACTTTCAATGTTTTCTACTTCATAACCTTTGAAGCATTTTTAAACTATTGTTTCCTTCATCTTGATTCTTATGCATGTCTACTTAATTTAAATTCCTAGAAATTTTATTTAAAGAGGATAAGGTCCTTTGAGAATGAACAAAAGTAAAAATAACTGAATGTAAGGCTCTGATGTGATTATATCACTGTTTAGATAGAGTGCTTTTTCCTTAACAAATAGACTTTGTTTCCCTAGATGATTATTGTCCAAACCTGTACAGCTAGTCCTTTTAATAATTTATACTTTCAAGAGGGCATTTCTTACATGGAACAGGACAATATTATTTTAACGTATATTTCATACCTGTTGCTGGAATTCTCGTAGATTTTATAGACATTAGGGCTGGAAGGGACCTCGAAAGATCACCGAGTCCAGCACCCCACTCCAGGGTCAAAGAAGCCCAACAAGATAAGCATCCAAACATTTCTTAAAAGAGTCCAGAGTAGGTGCTTTTACCACCTCTGGAGGCAGTGTAGTCCATGCCTTGGGGGCTCGGACAGTAAAGATGTTTTTCCTTATGTCCAGCCTAAAACGGTCTTGGAGGAGTTTGTGACAGTTGGACCTTATCATCCTTTGGGGCACTCTGGTGAACAAATCCTGATGCACACACTTTATATACTTAAAGGCTGCCACCAGGTCACCCCTGAACCTGCACTGTTCCAGGATGAAGAGTCCCATTGCTCTCAGCCTCTCTTCATAAGGCCTGTTCTCTTTCCCTCTGATCATGCATGTGGCTCTCTTCTGGACTCTCTGAAGCTTCTCCACATCCTCCTTCAATTGTGGAGCCCAGAATTGGATGCAGTACTCCAGCTGCAACCTCACCAAAGCCAAGTACAGCAGGAGGATGACATCCTGAGATTTGCTTGAGAAGCATCTATGGATGCAAGCCAGAGTTTTGTTTTCTTTACCAGCTGCAACATCACATTTGTGGCTCATGTTCATCTTGTGGTCAATAATGATCCCCAAGTCCGTTTTATTTGTAGTGCTAGTGAGCGTAGCACTGCTGAGTACGATGTGGATCCCCCCCCCCCCAAGGTGGAGTACCTCACATTTTTCATATTCAATGTCATCAGGTTTATATCTGCCCACTTTCTAAGCCTATCAAGGTCAGCCTGGATCACCAGCCTATTCTCGGGTGTGAACATTCTACCCCAAAGTTTGGTGTTGTCGGCACCCTTGGCCAATCTACTTTTGACACCAATGTCCACATTATTAATAAAGATGGTAAAGATTATAGGTCCAAGGACAGAGCTTTGGGGGACACCACTGGTTACAGAGTGCCATGATGATTCACATGCATTGACTACCACTCTCTGGGTCTGACCTTGGAGCCAATTCCCCAGCTATCGGACTGTGATGTAGCCGAGGCCACAGTTGGCCAATTTTTCCATGAGGAGATCATGGGACACCAGATCAAAGGCTTTTTTAAAGTCCAGATATATGACAACAATCTCTTCTCACTTTTCCAGCCTCCTAAGCTTATCAAAGTCAGCTTTCCTAAATTTGAGGACTTCTGCATTGCTGACTGACTTGTCAGCTTTGTGATGTATAGCAAAAGTAATCAGCTCCTGGTCACTGTCTCCCAGCTTTCCTTTAATTCTTAGGTCACTGACTAGATCACCCCCTTTGGCCAGTACCAGGTCCAGCAGTGCTTTACCTCTTGTCAGTCCATAGGCTTGTTGAGTCAGCTAGAGCTCATCCATGCACGTGAGGAAGCTTTGTGACCATTCAGATTTGGACGAGTGCTCTTCCCATGAGATGTCTGAGTAGTTGAAGTCTCCCATGAAAAAACAGGCACCAAGAGCATGCAGCCTCAGCCAGTTCCCTGGCGAATTCCTGGTCAAGCTCTTGTTCCTGATTAGACGGTCTGTAGTAGACTCCTACCATTGTGTTCCCTGTGTCATGTTCCACACGTTTGTTAACCCAGAGGGTCTCCAGTCATCCTCCATGGGTGCCAATGTCAGCTTGCAAGGACGTGTAATTTTCCTTGACAGAAAGCTACACCTCCACCCCTTTTTTCTGCATGATCTTTTCTGTACAGGGTATAGCCATCTATACCTGTGGCCCAGCCATAGATGGAGTCCCACCAGGTCTCCGTTATCTCTATAACTCTATATCTCATTCTTGTTTAGCAGGAGGACCAGTTCCTCTTGTTTGTTCCCCAAGCTCCTGGCACTGGTGTACAGACACATAAGTGTCCCAATGGAAGCCCTAGGCCACCTTGTACTCCGAGGAGGACACCATTCTATGGCTGGGGTAGGAGTGGATTACCTTGAGTGCCCTAACGTGCTGGTTTTTCAGTAGTTGCCAAGTGGGTGTGCTTTGGTGGTTGTCCACCCATCCCCTGGTGGGCTTAGTTTAAAGCAGGTCAGCCATTCTGCCTGAAAAGAACTTCCTTCCCAGTGAGGTGAGGTGAAGGCCATCTCTTCCCAGCAGACCACTGCCTCTCTCACCAAAAGGCACATTGTGCTCATGCAGCCGAAGCTTTCACAATGACAGCAGCGCTGCAGTCTTCAGTTGACTACATCAATCCGTCTCTCCCACCTCAGCCCATGACCCTTAACCTGGAGGATAGAGGAAAAGACCACCTGTGCTCCAAACCCCCGAAGCCCTACTCCCAGAGCCCTGAAGCTACTCATGACACGGCTGGAATTGTTCCAAGCCATGCCATTTGTGCCCACATGGATAAGAAGCATAGGGTAGTGGTTGGAGGACTGGATAAGCTTTGGGATCCTCTTAGCTATGTCCTGGATACGAATCCCCAGAAGGCACCACACCTCCTGGTCTAAGCAGTCAGGGAAACAGGTTGCTCCCCCAGTCCCCCTCAGGAGGGAGTCTCCCACAACAACCACTCTGCCTTTCATCTTAAGAAGAGTAGGGATGGTAGTTGGTAATTTTGATAACTTTTTTCTAGATTTGATCAAATTACTATTAACTGATACAATGAAAAGGACCTTGAAAACCTATGTTAGTTTCTGTATGAGTCTCTCTCTCATTGAAGCTGTAAATATGTATATTTGTATTTACAGCTTCAAATATTATATACAAGACATATTATATATTTACTGATTTTTTATATGAAGCATAACACATTGTACCATACAATATTTATGCCTTTCTAATCCTACTTTGTCCTTTTGGATTATTCAGACTCAACATTTACATAATATTTCACCTGTACAAAACACTGAACCCTTGTAGATTCCCTTGATAAGAAACAGCATGTGTGTGTGTGTCTAGCCAAGATTTTAACAAGAGACTCTGACCATTTATTTTTGTAACCTATGATGAACTTTACATACCAGGGATGAGTATGATTTCATGAAGCAGGAGAGGGAAACAGATAGATTTGCTTTTTTTCCATTTAAACAGAAATTATGTTATGAGAGGCAACCCTACTTGGCACAAACTTATGAACACTTTCTTAACCATTGCTGTGTCTATAGAACACACTGTTTTTGTAATTCAAAATGCTGCATGCGTGTGTGGCAGACATTCAAAAAGCACAAGGCAGAATTGATCAAACCTTTGTGGGTTTCTCTAAGCTGTGTAGAATGGATTGGGAACAAATACAGCACAAATTCTTCTTTTGAAGGGAGTGGGGCACACAGATGTCTGCACTGGCCAAGGCCAGCAAGCTGGGGGCACACTCACATGCCTCCGGAGAGTATGCCAGAGACTCCCTAGGGCAGCCAAATCCAGATAATTGGTGGGTCATGCCTGACCGGCTGCCATGCACACCCCCAACCCCCTGCTGTTAGCCACAGGGAGGGGAGAACCAGCACAGAATCTCTCCCCAGCCCTGCCCCACTCCAGCTGCCAGCAGCAGTGGAGGGAGAGGAAAGGGGGAACGTGGAGGCCTCCACTGCACAGACCCAGTCCATGAAAACCCAAAACAACTGAGGAGGGTATGAGGTGTGGGCTCCCCCTGCCACACACTGACTGGCCCAGCATGGTTTCTTTCTCCAATCCTACATCCCACCAGCTATTAGCAGTTGCAGGGAGAAAGAGAGAAAAAGAGGCCCCTGCATCTACCCCAGCCCTCTCAAGCCCAGCCAGAACAGCCTGGGGAGGCATGCAGAAGGGGCTTCCCCACTCCCCCACTTACCGGCTTCTTTGCCAGCCCCACCCCCCCACCAGCTGTTAGCAGTTGGGGCAAAGGGGGAAGAGAGAGAAGCGGAAACCTCTACCTCTTCAGCCCCCTCCCAGACCCAGCTAGAACAGTTGGGAGGCATATGGCAGGGGGTTCCCCCCCCCGACTGGTCCAGCACATCTTCTTTCCCCAGGCCTGGTATGGGAGCCCACAACTTGCCTGGGCTGCCAGGGGACCACAACCTAACTTGAATGAGGAGGTGAAATGGTACAGAAGTTCAATAGGCTAGTCTAAATGAAACCAATTAAATCTGATACTACATCCATTCAGGTCTATCTTAGACCAACTTCCACCATTTTTAAAACAGTTTACATGCACTGAACTTCTGTTCTGTTACAGGTTTAGATTGGTTTCCAATCACTTATACCTAGGGCCCTACCAAATTTACAGTACAAGTGGAGTGTACTGCAACTGCTTTAATCTTGCCAGTTGCCCTGCATGTCCCCTGTTCCCCCCCCACTCCCTGCTGCTGATTGGTGGAGGGGCCCCACTTGCGGCTCACTCCTGATTGGTGGGGAAGCAAAAATGGATGTTTTAAACATGCTGCCATTTCTGCCTCCTGCCACTGATTGGCCAAGGGTCTCCAACAGCCCTACTGCTTGCTGCTGACAGGTGGGGAGGCAAAATAAGCACCATGTTTAAAACTGAGTTTTTTTTTTCCCTGCTGATCAGAAGTGATCTGCAAGCAGGGACCCTCCACAGATCAGCAGTGCAGTGTGCAGGGGAACCTGCAAGAATAAAGGAACTGCAGCGTACCCCACTTCCACCGTGAATTTGGTAAGCCCTACTTATACTGGACTATATGTAATTTCTGTGCGTAACCTGAGTGCATATATAGGTTTTCCTATTTTAAAAAGTCTGACATGTAGTTCTGCTCTTCAAAAACATGTTTGCGAGTTTCCCAGGGATGAATAATTTAGCAATATCTAAACAGAGGGGGAGACTCCAAAGAGTCTAAAAAAAGGAAAAAAAAGTCAACCTAACTCACTCTGAAAATTGCCAGGATCTCCTGTTTAACTCCATGATTTGCCTCAAGTGCAGAGGCAACTGGTACCTCCTGAGTCTGGGGGTGTACCTGCAGAAGCCGCTAGCAGTGTCAGAAGCGGGAGCAGAGCTGGTGAGTTTCTGGTGGTGGTAGTGGGGCCGGAGCTGACAAGCATCCGCAGACACCACCAGCGGTGTCAGCAGCAGGGACAGCCCTGTCAGGAGAGGCACATCAAGTTCCTGCAGATACCAAGGACAGCACTGTCGGGGGGGCACGTGCCCCCCCACCCACACATTGCCTATGCTCAAGTGCATCAATGAAATAGTCTGAACAACTTACCTATGGTTATACACAGAGTTAGAAGTAAAAATTTAACTAAATCCCAGAATGCACTGTTAAGTGTACCAGGTCATGTAACCTATGGTAATAGTTGATGCAGGTGTTTAACACAGATAAACAAATTTACTAGCTCATGTTTTTTTGAAAGTGTAATTAAAGTTTTAGTGACTCTACAAAATAACAAGAATAGCAAAGAAAATACCTCATATTTTTAGAGGGCGATATACTATACTTGATCCATTTGTGCAAATCACACCAGTATCAAAAAGAATCAGAATATGAGAAACAACTAAAAAATTGCTTTCAAACTTGCTGTTGAGTATGGTTCCTACTTGAGACTATTTAGCTTTTTACACTGACTGGTTTTCTGCAGAGACACTGCCCAAGACCTATAAACGAAGTGTATGTACTTATAAGGATCCTCTTACTGGATACAAAATGTCTTGATCTTAATTGATTGCTCTGCAGAAGGAAGGTTAAGTTCTTACAAACCATATGATTCCCAAGTGCCTCAGATGTTAAGAATTTTAGATATGTGGTCACATCTTCCTAATGAGGATCTAAAATAGAGCACTCAAGCCTTGCCATTAAGACCAAGCAAGCTTACAGAAGTTAAATGAAAAATATCAAGCTGATATTTATAATTTAGACAACATCATAAGCCTACTTACATCACTGTTCTTTGGTCACCACTGCTTTCTCCTGAATGTATTTTCTCCTAATAAAAATGTAACGAAACTGTCCTAAACACATTTTGCTTGAGAGATAACATCACAAAATTAATTTAAACCATGTGACTATAGAAAACTTCTGTTTTCCCTGTAACAAGCATAGGGTGGAAAAAGCAGAAGCTTAAAGATGAGAGGGGAAGTAAATGCATGAAATTATGTAGGAAAGATGGCAAAGCATTTGTTAGGATTTCTAAATCAAATGTGCATTTTAAAGATTGTTTCTGGGTGTTAATGAATGGCATAAATTAGTCCACCATTTTTATATAAAAAATAAAAAAATATTTTTATACATCTTCACGTATTATTATGTTACTGGATAGTCTTTTCCCTGGTTAACAGACTAATCACAGACAACAGTTAAGAACTATAGTGGTATAATTACACTAATTTAGTACATGTGCTCATGTCTCCCTCTACTGTCTGGCCCCAGCAATTATTATTTGTTTTATTATAATAACATAAGGCCCCAGTGAGAACAGGAACTTCCTGGGAATACCGCAAAATGAAGCAAAACAGAGCCCCTCCACAAGAGGTTGCAAAATGCTGGATCAGGGATGAAAAGTAAAATTTAGGGAACAGGGGAAAAGGAAGAAGGTAAGTAACAGCAATACATTTGCTCTGTGCTTGTTTTGATACAGTCTAGTTTTTTGTTTTTTTTAAGAGAGAAACAAAATAAGTATCAGCCTACTGCTCACTGAGATGCAAAGCAATTTTTGTACTGATGGTTCCCCAGTTCTGCCCCAAGGATGACCCTCATGTCTATATCGGTATGCCACTGTCTCCATTAAATGCATCTGTGAGATTTACTGGGCTGTTTCTCTAACTTCATTTCATTCAATTGTTATCAAGAAGGGGCTTTTTTGTTAAATCCCCCTGGAGTTCACATGGTATATGTGCAAATACACAAAAGGTATATAAAACTTCGAAAAGCTCATGCTTGGATTCAGCCAGGCCACAAAAGTTCAGTTTTGGCAGATTTCCTAAACAAAAGACCTCCTTCACAGGAAAATATGCAAGGATGTTAAGATATTACAAAGGAAATTAGAATTTAGAAGGAAAATTTCACCCACTGCCTCTAGTCTTATATTAACTACTACTGGTAGGAAAAATAGGTCATCTAATTTACAAGGCCTCACGTTAACCAGTCACTCTCCCCCTTTCTCCCCTTATGTCTATTATTGCCAAATGAGACAATTTCAAATATACTGAAATGTTTTGCTATGTAAAACAATGAGAGTTGAACAACTGAATCTCTGTGCATCAGGCTATGAGATCCCCTAGGACTCATAGGTTCATAGTTTGTAGGGTCGGAAGGGACCTGAGCAGATCATCAAGTCCAACCCCCTGCCGTGGCAAGAAAGACTACTGTCTAGCCTTGTCTTAAAGACCCCCAGGGTAGGAGCCAGCACCACTTCGCTTGGAAGTTGGTTTCAGATCCTAGTTGCTCTGACAGTGAAGTAGCGCCTCCTGATGTCTAATCTGAATTTACCCTCTGTCAGCTCGTGACTGTTATTCCTAGTCACTCCTGGTAGTGCTCAGGGGAATAGGGACTCCCCCAATGCCTGCTGGTCCCCTCTGACTAGTTTGTAACAGGCCACTAGATCCCCCCTCAGCCTTCTTTTATGGATGCTGAACAGGTTCAGGTCCCGTAGCCTCTCCTAGTAGGGCCTGCCCTGCTGCCCCCTGATCATGCGAGTTGCCCGCCTCTGGACCCTCTCCATGTTGTCCACATCCCTCTTGAAGTGCGGCACCCAGAACTGGACGCAGTACTCCAGCTGCGGCCTGACCAGTGCCACATAGAGGGGGAGTATCACCTCCCTGGACTTGCTTGAGATGCATCTGTGGATGCATGACAAGGTGCGGTTGGCTTTCCTGACTGTATCCCCACACTGCCTGCCCATGTTCATCTTGGCATCAATGATGACTCCAAGATCCTTTTCTGCCTATGCACTGATGAGAAGGGAGTTCCCCAGCCTGTAGGTATGGTGTTGGTTCTTCCTCCCCAGGTGCATCACCTTGCACTTGTCAGTGTTGAATCCCATCCTATTCTCATTCCCCCAGACAGCTGTAACCTGTCTGGGTCCGATTGTAGCCTATTCCTTCCTTCTAACGTGCCCACATCCCCCCACATCTTAGTGCCATCTTTCCATAGTAAACTGCATTTACAGAAATAGTCATATGCAGTTCTATGCTTGTTGCCTGAAATATTAATGCTTTATGACTCTTGTGTTTAGCAATTCCCACAGGATCATTTTAGCATCCTGCAGTTCTCAGTGTTGAAAGTGTTGATGTACAGCTTACAATAATATGTAATTTTATCCTTTTGCCTGCATTAGCAAATGCATACATAGCTTCAAGATGACCAAGTCTCCTCTGATATGAATCTAAAGTTTCTTAAGTTATTTCTCTGATTTGACAAAAGACATGTGTTTCTTACCAAGTATTTTAATTTGGTAAGGAATACTCTTCCAGATTTTGAACATCTGTCCTATAATTCCTTGCCTTATCTGTTTCAAGTACTTCATTAAAATATGGCAATAACTTCATGCGTGGTGTAATGTTCAGTCTAGCAACATCGTTCAGTTCGTTGTCTGAGAACTCAAGACTGAAAAGATTAAAAAGTTCTTATCAGTTGACTCAAGGTGGCATACTCTAAGCATTTTTCCTTTATATAGCAAATTTAGAAAAAATCCAGGATATTCTTTGTGCCAACCCACTATTTATTTTCCTGTTATTAGTCTGTTACTGGGAAATAACAACAGAATGAAGTTTATTTGTTTTGCTACATATATGTCCAAATAGGATTAAAGTAGGCTTCGTGCTGACCCTCTGTACAGTGGTATATTCCACCCAAGTATGTTTTAGAGTAGGTGAATCCTTTAATCATTAGCCTATAATGTTGTTCATTCTTGCATCTTTTGTTCTGGCCCCCTGAATTTTGTATCGCTTTCTACAAAGTGACTCACCCTCTCCAGGCAAGATGGAAAGTATCCCAAATCAACCTAGCATACAGCCCAGCCATTAGGCTATTCTCTTTAAAAGTGAGATGTGTGGATTTGAGCCCCTTCAGACTTAGATGAGTCAGATTCTTTGTTTTTAATTTCCTGTTATCATTGATGCTAGACTATTATGGTGGATGGCTTTATCTTTCAACTATCTTTCAACAGCAAGTGACCACAACTGCATTTTGTCATGGGCCAGATCCTGTCAATGAGTTTTAAGTGTTCATCAGATTAGTACTAGGAGACTTAGTTAAAAAGTGCATAGTTCCTGAATCCAGATCAGACTTAGGGCCTTATTAAGCATTGCACTTTGAGCTACTCAAATGTTGATCAGTGTTAGTGCTACCTTAAGTTTACCTTAAGGCTAAAATCTGCCTCTGACTGTCCCCAACCTACACATATGTAACTTGCCACTACAGAGCTGAGGAGCACGGGCAGTAGTAGCTATAGTTATGAGTTACCACAAGAGCTGGTAAGCCTTCTATCCCTACGTGGAGGTGTATGAGAGATAGGTTGAGGGGCCAGGAACAAGAAGCCAGGAGGTAGAGAGTTAATGGGATGGGGGTGGGCAATGAAATGGGAGATGGAAATGAAATAGGGATGGGGGATGGGAGGTGAAATGAAGCAAGTCAGGCACTGAAGGATACAATAAAAAGAAGTAAACTAAAGAATTATACAGAAAGATGAAATAAATTAAGAGATCTCACGTTTTAATAAACTGGAATTGGGATTGGAGTGTAGAGGTTGCTGGTTGTGCTTTCCAGAGTGGTTGAAAACAGTGAGGGAAGGTGCTTTTGGGGGAGCTCCTGCCCCTGTCCCGGGAAGGAATCCCTATCTCACTGGGACCCGATCTGACCCCGCTACCTCGTTTCCCTGTCCCCACCTGCCTTGGATCCCACTTCTGGACCTGTCCATGCCCTCACACCTGTGTAGCTGGCATGTGCTTTGCAGGCTGTTTGCATGGGGTTGCGCCACTGGGAGTGGGAGGGGAAGTTGGTTTGGTGCTAGGACCTCCCCACTCCCAGGCAGTAGAGTTCGGTGGTGGAAAATGTATCCACACAAAACAGGGCTGGAGGGGAGACACTGCATTCTGGGATGCTGGAGAACTGCACCTTGGGTGGCTCATCTGTGGGGAGTGGCCACACATTAATAAAGTATGAACTGAGTGACATGAATCAGAAAAAACCCATCCCTGGAGTGGTATAACGTTAAGTAGTCTTAAAGTGTGCTTAAAACTAGTTTCAGGTGTGAATATGTGGACAATCCAGGGGTTAAGAGTTCCAGGAGCTGCCTAAAATTAAAGTTTAACAAGTCCCTTAGGTGTTCAGGCCATGCACATGCAGAAATAAAAACCTTAACGTTTGCCAGATACATGAAGTTGAACAGGGGACACTTATTGCACTTGGGAGCCTCCAATGGCAGGTGGCAGCTGAGTGAAGACTTTTTGTTTTACAACTGTAGATGAAATTCCATCTACCATATTTTCTCACAGATGTCACACACCTTTTTTTCTTTAAATTCAGTTACTGGAAATTGGGATGTACATTATAAGCAAAGAAATAAGGCAATAGCAGTCTGAGGGTAAGTGAATGTAATCCTGCAGTACAGTACATGGGGTTCCCTAGCTGCTGGCTTTAAGCAGCTTCTTTCTACTTCGGCATGCTGCAGAAATTGCTAGTCAGTTACTTACTGCTATTTATTGGTATTTTTGTAGAATACATATCTATATCTGTATCTTTTTCATTCTGACTTTCAGAAAGAAAAAAGTACGGATCTTATTCAGGTGGGCTGTATGCATGAAAATATGATAAAACCACTTTAGTAATGGAAGTCCTCTCCTGGATTTAGTGACAAAAACCTAGTTATTTAGTTCTTTTTCATTAAAATTCTAAAAGTAACAATTTCCTAATAAAATGTATAATAATCTAATGATTAATACTTGCCTATCCACATAACAGCTGCAAAAAGCAAAACAAAATTAATGTGCAGGAAACTAGAAAATACATTTCTAATGGGTCTATTGTTTTGAAATGAAAGATGTTTTTACTGAAGTAAACTGTTTTTTAGTACACTAAGTAAAATTACTCAAGATTGCATTATCTGTATTACAAACATTTTCCTGGTTTTAAGTATTGATATGTACTTATCTAAAAAAATAAAAAGTGAACCAGCTCTAAACATGCAAGTACACACCTATGTTTATGCTACTTTCACAGGTTCTCTATCAAACACATCAGAAAACACTGAAAGGCAAATACCTTCATTATAGGATTGCTTCATAATTCATTAAATTCAATAGAAAGACTCTTGAGTGAGGAGCGGCTGCATAGGTGCTGGGTTTGGCTCAGGACAGCAGAGGCAGCATGCAGGCTGCCTTCCAGTGCCTGCTCTCTGCCCATGCCATGCCCCTCTGCCCCCACGCTTCCTCCAGATATTCCCCACTGGCAAAGGGAAGAGACTGGAAGGAAGAACCCGAGTGCAACCACCACTGTCCTAGGCTGAGCCAGATTCTCCACCCAGCTGCACCCTGCAGTCAGAGCAGACAGGCAGGAATAGCTTTTGGTCTCCCCCTGTGCCTTCATCAGACAGAAATGGTGGCAGTAGGGACAAGTTACTCTTTTCAGTGCCTACTCTTGGCCAATAAGAGATACAGAGAGGAGGGGGGCAGCAAGGTGCAGGAAGATAAAACCTGATTGCTGCTGCTATCCTCTGCTGAACCTGGTACCCCATGTCATCACAGCCACAGTTAGAACAAGCACCTGGCTCAGCTGGGAACAGTGGCAGCGACAGAAGGGGGTGCAACAGCACTGCTGCACCCCTTCTGGATCCACTGCTGTACAGAGTTAATTGGGAGTATCTCTATGTGTTACTGCCCTGCCACATGTAACTATACCCCAATATGACTCAAAATACACAGGCAGATTATTGGGAGGAAGAGCATAAAACCAATTGGCTCCTCCTTCCTCTGGATAGCCAGTGGGAGGATGATACCTCCTGTAAGTGGAGTGACCTCCACTATGTCCCAGAGTGGAAATTTTCACCATTTTTTCAGACTCTTTCTTATCTGCAGTCCAAGTCTCACATGGAGTGTGATGAGTGATAGAGCTTTTTAGATGGAATTTAGCTAAGCCTTGATCATGATCTTTTTGTGTTCAGTATGTGTGACAAATCATACTATCAAGTTTCATAGAATTAATGTTTTTGGAGAACAAATTCTGTAGTTTTATGCATATTCACTTCTGACAAACAAATGTTAAATTTAGACATACAAGTATATAAGCTAGAAAGCCTTAGGCATTCATTCATTCAGGGAACAGAAATTACACCGTGTAACTAGCTTAACAAATAACACAGCACCTGACCAAATTAGCTCAAACACTATATATGCAATGCTGAATACTGCCCATGACCATGTCATAGCCTTATAAATATTTATATTTGAAGTTGAATACTTCGAAAATGCAGAAATCATCAGCTTGTGCATGCAACTTTAGTAGAAAAAGACATTATGTTTTCACATGTATTCATTGTGAATTATTTCTTAGAAACACTTCTTAATATAGATATATCATGAGACCAACATGTAACACAAATCTCTTTAGTGTAAAAGTGGGAGCTTACCTTATGCTGTGAGGGGAAGGCAAATTTAAACGTAGGTATCTGCATAAAGAAAAAGAGAAAATCTCATCACTTAAATTAAATGGGACAATGTCTAAAATAGGAAGACAATGGGTTAGAAAACCTAATAGGTTTTCTCCTCATAGCTAATTTACATAAATCTATTATTCTAATCGAAAAATAAAAGGCTATGCACACCATTAATAATCTTTGTGCCATTTAGTCCCCAAACAGTTTGGGGCCATATGCTCCCACAGCTGGCATACCAGAAGTTTAACTTACTGCAAAACCTGCCACTCTAAACATTGCTGTACCATGTGTATATCAGGTTATTTCCTGTAGTGATAGGAGATAGATGGCTAATTTGTGTATTATATATTAATCATAGTAGTAAAAATTGTTTCAAAATACTAGGTCGTATACTGATGTTGTTCAGTGCAACATCATGAAAATCTTAATTGCTTCCAGATGTTTTTAGATCAGGGCAGACAAAATACAGTCCATGGGCCAGATCTGGCCCACCAGGCAATTTCATTCAGCCCACAGGGCTTCTCCGTGAGCCCTCTGTAAACCCTGGTCCTTGGTGCCCCTTTGCAAGCCAGCACCTCCATGCAGGAGGTACAGTTCTGGTTGCTAAATACCAACCTCAATCCCTCCCCTCAACAGCCTGGCCTCATCTGACCCAGCCCCAAGCCAAGGGGTGCTGGAGACAAGAAGCCTCTGCCTGCCAGAGGCTTTTCCTGGTCACTCCGAGGCTGTTCCCAGCCTCCCTGCCTGAAAAAGAACAGAAATGCAGGAAAGAGCCCCATTGGGTTGAGACCAGGGACTCCTGCTGGAGGAAAGGAGCAGGAGTGTGGGGAGCTGTGTGCTATGGGACTGGGCTGGCCCTAGATGCTACAGGAACATAGGAGGCCAGGTGGGACTGACTCCACACGCTGCTACCACGTGCAGCCGGAGACTGGGGTGGGAGTGTGGGAGCTGCGGTTATGGGGCTGGGTGGGGCTGGTCTCACACACTGCCGCCACCTGTGGCCAGGGACTGGAGTGAGAGCATAAGAGCTGTGTACTTTGGGGGCCAGGTGGGGCTGGTCCTGGTCTCCGCCACCATGAGTGGCCAGGGACTGGGCAGGAGCACTATTGGGCTGGGGGGAGCTGGCCCCACTCATTGCCACTACATGCAGCTTAGGGACTTGCACACTCTGGGGACTCGGAGATTCCATTAACTAGATCTAATCAAGTTGTACTTATAACAAACAGCCAATTGACACTGAATTTGACTTCTAATAAAGGCTGGTTTTACACTTTATTACAAAGAAATCAGAAAATGGCAGACCAACTACATTTGGTTTTATTGGGATGATGCATCCTTGTTGTGTAAGTACATTCCACATTAAGAGGCAGTTAAAAAGTGGTCACAGTTGCAATGCAGATTATGCTGGTTGAAACTAAGAATTGTCAATTTCTTAGTTGTTATATATGATTGGTGTCTTGAACCCAACTACCACCTGTTAAGTAGTCTGAAAAATCCTTCTTCAAGTTTTTTTCATAAAACATTTAGTTATTTATGGATAGGTGCATGCATAAACCAGGGGTGGCCGACCAGTGGCACAGGCGCCACAAGTGGCACAGGCAGCTTCTAGGAATGGGACAGGCAGAACAGCAGCAAATGGGGCAGAGAGCAAAGCAGCTAATGGAACTGGGAATACAGGGCAGGCAGCAGAAGGCAGAGGAGCAGACTAGGCAGGGAGCACAGAACCACAGAACAGAAAAATCTGCACAGGGAGAGCAGAACACAGAACAGAAAAATCAGGCAAGGAAATGAGATCAAAGTGGCACTTGGAGATGGTGCAGGACTAATTTGTGACATGTCTGCCAAAATGGTTAGTATAAATCCATTAGTATAAATCCAACCCTAGTCTGTGCTTTTAGTAACATTGATGAGCTGAGCTCAAATTAGTGACATATAGAGGAGGACTTTCCATGTCAGCCATGTGCTTACTGAACTGATTCATACAGAGAGTGGCAGGGTTTGGTCCTTGGACCTGTGTTCTTTGGTGTCTTCATCGGTGACTTGGATGCGGGTGTGGAGTGTGCTCTGTCTGGGTTTGCGGATGATACTACATTGTGGGGTGAAGTGCACACTCCAGAGTGTAGGGAACGCTTGCAGGCAGACCTGGACAGGTTAGAAAAGTGGGCAGTCCACAATAGGATGCAGTACAAGGACAAGTGAAGAGTGCTGTACCTACGGTGCAAAAATATCCCGCACATCTACTGGCTGGTAAGTGACTCTCTCAGCAAAATTTGGAACAGGCTTTCATGGGCAGTGGTGCTCTCCCTTGCCTTGGGGGTCTTTAAGAGAAGGCTGGACAGGCATCTGATCCCAGCGCTCTTTCCTGCCTAGGCAGGGGGTCGGACTCGGAGATCTGTTGAGGTCCCTTCCGAGCCTAGCATCTATGAACCTATGAACCTATGTACAATAAGCAAAATTCTCTTCTCAGTTGAAACCTCCCATTGAAATCAATCAGGTTGCATGACTGTTGCTGAGAAAAGATACAAGCCAATTTCCTATTACCAGGGGACCAGTTGTCCTGTTTGCTTCAGAAAATACAAACAAACGTGGATTTTCTCTTTAACAGAGAAAACCATGGATTTTCAAAGGTGAAAAATGCAGGAAACTGACAGTTTCTTTGCAGGCTAGATGAGTTCCAGCCCCCAAGGTGATGCTTAGGGCTATGGGAAGCAGGAGGAGGGTGATTGGAGGCAGGGGGCACCACATGCACATGCACATGGCAGCCAGGTAGCAGTAGAAAGCAGTTCCCACATCTCCCTCCAGGTAAGCCTACGGAGGTGGGGGGCACAGGCCACATGGCAGGGAGGCACATGCCCCCTGAGATTTGTGCCCACAGTGAGGTGTTGGGCTGCATCCAGGCCAGACAAGCTCTGGGCAGGAGCTGCTTCCACAGCCGTTGCCTCCAAGAACAGGCACCCCCTTGCCTGCCGGGCAGCAGCGAGGGCCACAACTCCACGCTGCTGCTGCTACCTCCATGCCTCGCCATGGCAGTGCGGCACTCCCTCCTATGTTGGGTCCCATCTGCTGGGCCATGGAGGTGGCTCCTCCAGAGCTAGTCCAGCCCCACTGCAGCCTGTGACAGGGGCAACTTCCAGGCCCTATGTTAGCTCTGGCCCACCTGTGTCTCTGAGCAAACAACCCACCTTGCTCACCTGCCAGACCTCGTTGTTAAATAATTAGGATGTTAAATAGGAGGGAGGCTGCCCTTTGAGTGCCCCAGTTGTAATGGGGCAATGTTTACATGCACCAATCACCCCTTACATATCCCATGCCTCGCAGATGTTATGCTGTTATAAAAAACCATTCCGGCTCACAATCAGGCTGAATCCAGACCTTTGTAAGGTTTGTAGCATACCGCCTCCCTCTCACAGGGACCTTTTTCACTCAGCCCTCTAGGCCACATACACACTGCCCTACTTCCATGGAGATCATTAGGTTTGTCCTCTTACTCCTCAAGCAGCCCTAGCCCAGCTTATTGGGCTGCTCACTAGGTCCTCATCTGAGTGGCGACTGCCTGATTCACCTAACTCTGGGCTAACTCTGCCCTGACCCCTCACCAGGCCTCTATGCCCCTTTCTGGGCCAACACTCTGCCCCTTCCTTTGAGGCCTAGAGTCAAATGCCCCTTGACCTCAGCTGTCTACTCAGAAGCTTAGCTAGCCCTACAACTCCACCCTTTCCCTCACAGGGTTCAGGGTTCCCTTCCTTACAGGCTCAGGTGCTTCCTAAAGTGTGCCTGGCCCAACTCACCAGGGTCATCCACCCCTATAGGCTCAGGTTCTTCAAGAAGCTTACTTGGCTTAACTGCCATCACACTCAACTCACCGGATGGTGGGGGCTGGGGTTTAGGCACCCCAACCTGCCTTACACTGGTGACGTTCTTGGTCCTGGTATTTATGTGGGGGCTGCCATGCCACCGGCAATCCTACCAGGCCTCCCTATCC
The DNA here is from genome assembly GCF_052110815.1 of Crocodylus siamensis. Lineage (NCBI taxonomy): Eukaryota > Metazoa > Chordata > Crocodylia > Crocodylidae > Crocodylus > Crocodylus siamensis. Next base: position 73,306,448 of record NC_143396.1, on the reverse strand, counting down.
TAGCAGGGTACAGTTTTAGGTCTTGCCCTGGACCAGGAGTCTCCAAACCATCCTCATAACTCCTGCCCTTACCTCCCAGTATTCCTGGAGTAACTCAGCCTGACATTCCCTATTTGGCTCCTCCACCCAGACCGCTGCCTTTCTGACCTATGTTTGAAAATGGCCACTGCAATCAGTCACCTGGCACCTGCCTGCTCCAGCCCTTAAAATGATGGAGCACTAAATCTCCTCCGTCACACAGGCCTACATCCCACTGTGACTGCAGAAATCTCAGAGGGCACATACCTCCCCACTGCGTCTTCTGTGCCCCCCCCACCTTCCCTACACACTCACTCCCTATGTCACACACTGGGGGGCTGGGAGTGGGGGGCGGCAGGTTGGAAGTAAGGGGTGCTGGCAAGGCTGGGGGACTGTGGGTGGGGAGTCAGGAGCAGTGGAATGGCCAGGGGGCTGCAGGTTTGGAATGAGGGGCACCAGCAGCAGAGCCAGGAGGATGTGGGTCAGGAGCGAGGGGCAATAGCATGGGCAAGAGCAGGGCACCAGCATATAAGGGCTGCGCACCATGACAAAACAGTAGGACAGTCACAGTTGAACCCACGTCCTGATGAGCAAAGGGGACAGGGAAGCTCTGATTTTCCATGATTAAAAATGAAAATCAAATGCTAAAATGTACAGGAAACCCTCACTATTCGCAGGTTTGGCATTCGCAGTTTCAAATATTCGCACGTGCAGAACCCGCATTTTAAATACACTTTCTACACTTACAGGAGCTCCTCAGGAGCTCCATGCTTGCTGCCACTGCACTCCCGCCACCACCGCCACGCTCCTGCTGTTGCCGCTGGAGATGTGCCCCACTCCCAACTGCTGGGGGCACTGTATTCATGAACCCAGACTGCGTTCATCAATGCAGTGCCTTATTCGCAGATTTTGCCATTCACAGGGGATTCAAGAATGTATCCCCCACAAATGGCGAGGGTCACCTGTATAGGTGTTTAGAATTTTGTTTTATTTTAGCAACTGAGGCACTGGTAGGCTTCCAAATTGCTTTAAAATTGTAAATACATCAGTAAAACTTTGCAATTAATTGATACCTATATATAGAGTTGTGTTTCATTTTAAAAACTGCAGAAAAATGTGGATTTGGGGTTTTAAGGTCAGAGAACGTGCATTTTTATCAGAGAATGTGTGATTTTTAAACAGATAAAACCAAGATGCCTGCTTATTATCCAATCTGAAAGTAAGGATATTGTACTGGTAGGCCTAAACAATGCATGCCTTTTATTGTGCAAAAGTCATAAAATACGTGAAATTTATATGCACTATCTAATTGTATACCTTAAAAAAAACAAACTGTGTAATTGATCTCCTATTTTACATAATTCTTTTGTGAAAAGAAGAGGCAACAATTAAGGTCTAAGACCAAAGTTAAGGCCTTGGTAAATTTATTGAAGTCCTAACCAACTGAAAAACAAACTAGTCTACCTGCTCCTATTTCACAATGCAGCCCCATGTGGAGATAGTTGATCTAGTCTAGGTACCAGAAGCAGTACAACCATGTTACCCTGGTGCTCTGTCCAGGCTTATTATCCTTACTTGTAAGCTAATTAGCTCTGGTAGAGCATTATGATACTGTAGCTATACTGCTTCTGGCACCTGGACTAAGCTTAGCACATTACTTGGAAGATCTTAAAAGAATAGCTTAATAGGAAATTGTTAAAAGTGTTCATTAGGTACCAGCTATTTTCTTTTGTACCCAGTACAATAACAAACACACAGCAGTGGTTAAATTTTTCCCAGTATTTACATTGGCTTAACAACTTCCAATATACAAGAAAACAAACAAGAAGTCCATCTAGTTTCAAAAGTACCTGACCTGACAGGCATCTCCTATTGGCAAAGTACTCCAACACTGTAACAGTTACTGCTATTTGGGAAGCAACTGTTATAGCAGAAAACAATTTTCAAAGCAGGTGTTTTGTGTAATGCAAATTAAAAATAAGTTAATTTTGTAGATGACTTTGATATTTTAACATTTTTATTTTATTCACATTCATAGTGAAAACCAAACATTTCTTCAGGGAACTGATCTCTCTGGGGAAGCCAGTTATCGGTCACAACTTTGGGGCAGTCTACCTGGCAGCTGCCTTGGCAGCCACAAAACCCTGGAAGCCTAGAAAATATCAGTAATGTAACTAGGGCAGGGTGCTAGCCCTGGACACTAAGATAGAGGGGGTGCCAGTAGCATACTGAAGCATTCAGCACTCCCTTAATCCCACTCTCTAGCACTCAGCAAGTTTCCTCTGCTCAACAACATCTCTGCTCAGAGCACCAAAATTACTAGTTACACCTAGTAATGTAGTGAGTGTAGCACCACCAAGCCTATAAGTATGATGCTGGTTTTTTCTCCCAAGAAAAAGTACCCTGCACTTCTCTACATTGAATGCCATCAGGTTTTGGTCCTCCCGCTTTGCAAGTGTGTCCAGGTCAGCTTGTATGCCCAACCTGTCCTCCAGCATGACTGCCTTCTCCCATAGTTTAGTGTTGTCCATGAACTTTGCCAGTCTGCATCTGATGCCTGAATCCAGATAATTAATGAAGATATTGAAGAGTATCAGCCTGAGCACTGAGCACTGGTAACCTTGTGCCATGTTGATTGTTCCCATTGACTAGTACACTTTGGGTCCGACCCCAGAGCCAGTTGCCCAGCCATCAGACCATGAGACAGTTGAAGCCACAAGTTCCCCAGCTTGGTCGTGAGGACATCATGGAAGACCAAGTCAAAGACCTTCTTGAAACACAGATAAATGATATCAACCTTGTCTCCCTTGTCCAGGCAATGCATCACCTGATCATAGAAAGAGATGAGGTTGGTCAAGCAAGACCTTCCAGTAATAAAACCATGTTGACTGGCATTCAACAGGTTGCCTTCCATTAGCCTGTTGCAGATGGATCCCTTGATAATTTTCTCCAAGATCTTTCCAAAGATGGACATCAGACTGATAGGTCTGTAATTCCCTGGATCTTTCTTCCTCCCTTTCTTGAAGATTAGGACCATGTTGGATCTTTTCCAGTCTTCCCGTACATCACCCAAGTGCCACGAGCTTTCAAGTATCTTGGTCATAGGGCATGCTATGATGTCCACCAGTTCTTAAGACTCATAGATGTAATCCGTCCAGGACAGCAGATTTCTGGATGTCAAGCATCTCAAGATGTTCTCTCGCTTGATGTATGTCAATTGTGGACACATCTCCCGAGCTCTGGATGCTTTGTATCCTGTCTGACAGCATGACCCCCTTGGGTGGATAGAAATCTGACACAAAGCAATCTTTCAGGAGATTGGCCTTTTCTTGGGTGTCAGATGTCAGCTGCTCCATCTGATCTTACGGGGGTGGGGGGGAGTTGCTTTTGTTCTTCCTCTCACTTTCCACGTATCTGAAGAACGACTTTTTGTTATCCTTGATTCCAGTGGCTAGCCCGAGTTCAGTTACTGCTTCAGTTTTTCTGGACCACCCCATACAGGTATGGGCTAGTGCTAAGTAGTCCTCCTTGGTTATGATTCCAGTTTTCCATCTGATGTAGGCGTCTCTTTTAAGTTTCAGGAGACACAAACATTCCCTGTTGAGCCAAGTGGGCTTCCCTGCCTTCCAACTGCATTTCCTGTGGGACAGGATGGACTACCCTTGCACTTTGAGAATTGAGTAATTTAGGAGGAACCATTCCTCATGGACTTCCCAGGGGGCCATGGTCTTTTAGTGCCTGACTGACCAGTTTCCTGAGTTTGTGAAAGTCAGACTTCCCAAAGTTAAGGATTTCTGTTTTACTGAGGAATTTGCTCACCCTGCATTAGACAGAGAAAGTAATCAGATCATGGCAGCTGTCACCAAGCTTGCGCTTGATCCTCAGATCACTCACCAGATCATCTCTTTTGGCCAGAACCAGATCCAGAAGTGCCTCTCCTCTAGTTGGCCTGTAGACCTCTTGCATCAGATACAGGTTGTCAATGCAGATGAGAAAGTTATGTGACCTGTCAGACCTGGCCATGTGCTCTTTCCACAAGATGCCTTGGAGTTTGAAGTCTTCCATGACGATCATACGTCAGGAACATGCGGTTTTGACCAGTTTCCTATCAAGTTCAAAATCCAGTTCTTCTTGGTTAGGAAGTCTGTAAAATAGACTCCTATGAGTAGATCCCCTTCTCCATGTTTCCCCCGTATTTTAACCCAGAGGGTCTCAAGACACCCTCCATAGTTAATGAACTCAGTTTGAAGGGAAGTGTACTGTTCCTTGATGTAGAGAGCTACACCCCAACCCCTCTTCCCAACACGATCTCTCCTGTAGAGGGTATAGCCTTCTACACCTACTGACCAGTCATAGGAGTCCCACCAGGTCTTCATTATTCCTACAAGGTCATAATCTTTATCGGTCAGGAGAAGGGCTAGCTCCTCTTGGTTGTTATCCAAGCTCCTGGCATTTGTGTACAGGCAGTTGAGTCTGCCATGGGAAACCCTAGGTTTCCTTTTGTGATGGGATGTGACCTTTCCTTGGGCTCTCATCAGAGTAGGTTCCCTTGGGCTACCCAAGCTAATGCTACTATGATTGGCATGATCTGGACTAGAACTGTTTGACTGCCCATCCCCCAGTGATCTTAGTTTAAAGCCCTGTCAAGTAGGTCAGCCATACTGGCCGAGAAGAGCTTCTTCCCCATTAGAGTGAGGTGGAGGCTGTCCCTTCCCAATAGTCTGCTACCTCTCTCACTGAAATGCGGAGTGTGGTCAAAGAAGCCAAATCCATCACAATGGTACCACTGTCGGAGTCTTCTGTTCACCTCACCTATGCATCTATGCCTCCAGGGCCCATGACCTGTGACTGGGAGGATTGAGGAAAAAACTACCTCGGCCCCCAGACACTTAAGCCCAGCCCCCAGAGCCCTGTAGTCACACATGACCTGGCCAAGATTGCTCCAAGCTGTATCATTTGTGCTGACATGGATGAGTAGCATGGGATAGTGGTCCAAGGGCCAGATGAGTTTGGGGATCCTTTCAGTCACATCATGGACACGAGCCCCAGGGAGGCAGCAAACCTCAAGAGCTATGGGGTCAGGGCAACGGATTGCACCCTCTGTCCCCTTCAGGAGGGAATCACCCACCACGATTACTCAGCATCTCCTTCTGGGCGCAGTTGTTGCTGGTCCTCCTTCTTCAAATGCTGGGGCTGGGATTTTGGCCAGCTCAGCTAATGCAAGGGTTTTGAAGTGGTTGTGCAGCTCCAGGGGGACAGTCACCCTGGTGCAGTGTCTCTTAAAGCCAGAGATTACCTCCATTCAGGCAAACCTTGGTGGACCTCTTTATCTCCACCAAGGCATTCCAGGCATTCCAGGTGGAGTGCCTGGAAGTAGGTGTCCAGATCTTGCTCTGCATCTCTAATGGGTTGCAGCTGTTGCACCGTTGCCTGGAGTTCCCTAATCTGGCATTCCAGGGCATCCACCATTGAGCATATGCCACAAGGGGAGGTGTCAGTGCTCCCAGACCCAGCTGCCTGCATCTGTGCCAGGCAGCCTCCATAGGAAGCCAGGGGCTCCATCTGAGTAGAGGCTGGGGCCATGGGTCCCACCCAGATGGGGGCAGAAACTGCAGGCTCCATTTGGGTAGAGGCTGGAACCATGGGCTCCATTTGGGTGGAGACCCTGATGGTACCACAGCAGGGGAGTCCAGGTGCAGGGGGGCTACTATTTCCCTTCCCTTCAAGCTCCCTGCCAAGGGCCTCAGCCCCTGCTGTGTGTCCTCCTGCACAAACTCCCATGCTAACTCACACCCCGGGCCTACAGCACGTCTGTTTACAAGGTTCCAGTCACGTGGCTCCCTGGGGGGCTGGGCCAAGTAGGAGCCGGGGGGGCATGACCCTCCTTGGCTCCTCTCAGCTGCCCCATAGCTATGCTACTTCCCTCCCACCATGGGCCCTACCTACCTTCTGGCTGCACTGAGGGTCAGGGTCCGCCTAGGCAGTCTGGGGGTCCAAAGGCTCATGGGGGCACAATGGGTCTCCACCTGTATATCCCACACTGAAGCTGGGGACCAACTGTGCCTTCTGCCATTGGCAGGCCCTTTTAAAGTCTGTGCATGTGCAGTAGGGCCTGTCAACAGTACCATACTACTCTCAGGGCTCGGGACGCTGCATCGCACTCAGGGCTTAGTCTACTGCACCCTAATTGCATTGCATATGTAGACAATGATGCTTTACTACACATTAAACTGGTCTACTGCATAGGATGTGGAGAAGCTTGAAAGGGAGCAGAGGAGAGCCACGTGCATGATCAGAGGTCAGGAAAACAGACCTTATGATGAGAGGGTGAGAGCAATGAGGGATCTTTACCCTGGAAAAGCGCAGGCTCGAGGGTGATCTGGTGGCCACCTATAAGTTTATCAGGGGTGCTCATCAGGATCTGGGGGAATGTCTGTTCACCAGAGCCCCCCAAGGGATGACAAGATCGAATGGTCACAAACTTCACTGTGAACGATTCAGGCTGGACATAAGAAAGAACTTCTTCACTGTCTGTGCCCCCAGGGTTTGGAATAGACTGCCGCCGGAGACAATTCAAGCACCCACTTTGAACACCTTCAAGGCACATTTGGTTCCTTATCTTGCTGGGAGCCTATGATCCCTGCTGATTTCCTGCCCCTGGGACAGGGGGCTGGACTCGATGATCCTCCGGGATCCCTTCCAGTCCAAATGTCTATGAAATCTATGAAATAACGTGCACAAGTAGATGCATCCACTGTGTGTCTAGAAAGGTATTATTGTTTGTATAAACTACTTGTGTGCCAGAATATTCCTTCAGAATTTGCTCCAAGTAAGGACATAAGGTATAGCTGCACAGTCCCAGAAGCAAACCAAGAACTCAGTATTGTAATTCAAAATAGAATTTTTCCTCCTTTTTTTCATGCCTCCAGGAGGCACTAAGGATATATCCATGCTGAAAACTGCAGTATGCTTCAGAAATGTCCAAATCACTTTGCTGCCACAAGTAAAGTCTTTCTGGTACCCAGAGAAATAGGCAAAGGTTAATTTGCCCTTCCAAGAACCAGATAAATTAGTCCATGCTAAATTCTTTGGGTAGAAACAGATATCACCTTTGTGCCAAAGTTTTTATAGTAGTACAAAGGTTAAGCAAACAGCTGTCCATACCCCTTGTCATGCCACAAATGTCAAAAATGTGTGGCTGTGACAAAGGTGGTAATAGTCTGCTGCTTTATTCTGGGAGAATCTGAGACATGCCTCCTTCAGTAAGGAATACATCACCCATTGTCCAACAAGGTAAGTCCCCTTCCTAATGCAGGAGAGTGGACATGTGTTTTGCCCAATGAAGTGGATCAACTCTGGGGGCATATCCCACCATAGCTGAGCTGCTTCTTTTGTCAATGTCTGCTTATTGCCTTTTTTGTTACTGCAGCTAGACCACTTCGATTCCTTCACAATTTTTCATGGAGCAGTTTACTTCTCACTGGGAGCATCCACACGAGATGTTTACTGTGCAGTTGTCTAATTAATTGTTCAATAAATGGCTCAGCATCTACACATGTCCCTCTATTAGGGTGCAAGAGACTAATAAACTCTGTAGCAGGGTAGTGCTTGTAAATACAAGTACTGCCCTGCTATGGAGCTTTTTCATGCACAGCAGCAGCTCATGTGTTAACTGTTGACCAGGCAGACTGGGGCATGAGACTGCTTTAGTGTTGGTGCTGCCTGCTGCCTAGCCCCATGCTGAAGCACTCTCGTGCCTCAGCCAGCCCCTCTGCAGCACACTGAGCCCAGTTGGAGCAGCCCTGGGCTGGCAGGCTGAACCCCCAAGTCCTCTGTCATCCAGGGTTCTTGTTACCCAGCTCAGTGTGCTGCAGTCTGGGCACCAGGACCATCCCTAGGGAATGGCAAATCAGGACAACTGCCCCGAGCCCTGCAGAGCCACGTGCAGCAGCTGCAGCCCCTCCTGCAGAGCCCGCCTGGAGCTGGTGACTTCAACCCCACCTCTTCTGGTCTTCATTGGATCAGGTAAATGAGGTCAGAAGGTCTATATAAGACATGACTGCCAAGGAGGAGGGGCGGCAGCCATGATGAGGACACTGAGAGCAGCTGAACATCTGCAGCTCTCTCTCTCAAAACATATGGACACACTATGAACTGCCTGCCTCCAGAGGAAAGCTCTATCAGCCTCTGGATGATAGTTGTGAGTAAGCTACTTGAGATCTAACTAGATATAGTGCTTGCCGTAACACAGATGTGTGATCAAAGGCCACCATGCCACTGTTTGCTCTAAGAGTTATTCATATTGCTGTATGCTGTATCCTACCCCAAGTCTTCCTTCTGTGCCAAAAAAGGTTCTCCTCCAAGCATAGCATGAGAGACTTACTGGGAGAGGGACTGGGTTATGCCTTGGTGCTTCCTTGGTCTGGCTGACTATGGGAGGCTACTATTTGGGCTTCTGGCTAAAGGAAGCACCCTAAGTTCTTGCAATGGGTCAAGCACCCTTCAGGTCTATAAAGTCGGTGTACCTCAAGAGGCACAGAGCCACTAAGAAACTGAGACTCTTGAGTGGTGGCACGTTACCCCCAGGCTTGCAAGTGTCCTTCAGAAAAAGGGTTGGCCGGACATGAGGCACCCTAGGGAGGCACTCAGAGCCTAGAAGGTGGATGGGTGCAGTGAGGTGGTGTGTCTCAGTGCAGGAGCACCCTCTACTGGCCCACCACACACCTTACTAATGATTCATATTATTAGAGATATCACCATCCATGGCTTGCCAATATTGAGCTCCATATTCCAGAATTAGGTGAGGGACCCTACCCCCAAAATTTACAGCCCCATGTTATAGATGATATGGCTCCATTGGCCAGGACTCTGACACTCTGGAACAAATATGGCATAGTGGGCATTTCTGTGATCTTGTGCAGTTTTCTGTCATACTACTGTCAAAGAAGGCTTTATGATAATTTCTTAAGTTGAAATATGGAAACAATTTTCTTTTATTCAGAGCGAGAAACTAGCCCATTTCTAACTAAAATAAACACAATGATTTTATTTCTGACAATATTTATGCTGACTTTTCAAAACTCACATCACTTTCTTCATTAGTATATTCAATATCTGAACATCAGTAAGGATTTGAATCCTTTACAAGAAGTGAAAGGTAGCAGGTTGATGTGATATTATTCATATAAACATAATAATTGAAAGTTCAGTCTAATCAGTTTTCAGCAATATAGCTATAGGAAAAATTAAATTTTAACCATGAGAAGTACAGTAACAAGTGGGTATATTTTAGAGAAAATGACTTGATTTTGTACCACTCAGCAGTTATGTATTGCCAACCCAATCTAAAAGTTATAACAACAAGTTTCAAAGAAAACATATCATTGTATCAATTCAACTCATTGTTTCAAATTAAATGAAACTAGATGATCTTCTTGTTTGTTTTATTACATAATGGAAGTTATTAAGCCAATGTAAATACTGGGAGGAATTTAACCATTGCTATGTGTGTCTTATTGTACTGGGTACACAGATGATCTTAAATAGCACAAAACTATCTTAAAAGAAAATAGCTGGTACCTAATGAAATTTTAACGATTTCCTATTAAGCTATTCTTTTAAGACCTTCTAAGTAATAAACTACTATTTTTTACAAAGCTAGAGGTAAAGCACAAGACCCTTATTAGCACCAGTGGTATCCCTTGCTTTAGAGGCCAAACTAAGAGTCTTTTGGGGGATTACATACTATTTCCTTATGTACTAGGATTTGATGGTGAACACAAAACTTTGTGTTGGTACAGGTTTCCATGCTATCATAACCTGACACAGAATTGGGCTACAGGAAGAAACCTGGGAAATCACTGTATGGGGTTGGGGTGCCAGGTACTTGAACAAAGATATTTCAGCACTTTTTCCAGAGTTTTCCCTTCTGTGCCACATAGATTCCATGCCAAATTGATTCCTTATCACAATGTTAAGTATGGTCAGTGTCAATACTTGCCAACTAAAATGTCTTATCTCTTTTAAAACAGTGAAGACTAGACCATAGTGGGTGAATTTACATGTGCTGTTAATGTGATGCAATAAACTCCAGTGCAGTCAGCCTACCAGCCAGGAGCTTCTCTACCCTGACTCAATGTGCTACAGAGAGGTGGCTGAGGCATAAGAGTGCTACAGTGTGGGCTAGTCAGCAGGCACCACCTGCACTGTAGCACCCTCATGCCCCAGTCAGACCTGGTCACTGTCTACATGTGCATTGTGGTGGAGTAAATAACTCTGCCATAGAATAGTACTTGTGTCAGGCAGTACTATCCTACGGCAGAGTTAATTAGTTTTCTCTGGCCTAATAACCCCTCAAGTGTAGACAGTGATGCTGAGCTAATTAGTAAACTGCAGTAAAGCACACATGTAGATGCCCCCATTAAGTGATCATTTTGATTTGTTAAATGGATACATCTATTATTTGACTTGTTCATTTTAATTCCCTGACTTTTTATCCCATGTGGTACAGCCTTTAATTCTAATATTATTAAGATAATGGCCAGGAAAGAAATCTTTCTGAAAACAGAGCTCGAGAGTCTCAAGCCCCTGAGAGATTTTTTTTGTACTGTTGTGGCATCATGTCTCATTCAGGGAAGGGCTGAACACACCCTACATACTTCCTCTCCACCTGTGTCTTCATTCCTCAAACTCAGATGTTCACTGGTGAGGATGCTTCGGAACATCCCTTTGGGGCTATTCTTGAGATCTTGGTCTCTATTTATGTTATTGGGAAAACAACCTCAAAGCATCCTTACCAGCATACTTCTGGGTTATATGTGTGACTGAGGGCATAAGTGGTAAGTGGGCAGGGAGTACAGGGGGGTTTCCTGGCTAGGACATGCCGCCACAACAGTATAGGTAAGCCTTGACTATACATTTTGGTTCAGTCTCTGTAACCACAGGGTTTCTGGAGATATCTTTGTTGTCACAAAGCCCTCTTATGAAGACAGACATTTCATGAAGTCTTTAGTTTCTCATCTGCTCTTCAAGTCTAAAGAAAGTGGTCATTCTGGAGGACAGCGTGCTGTCAAGTAATCTGTCTCACTTTTCTCAAAGGCTGCAGAACATGAGCAACCCATATTGTCATTTCTGGTCTCATTTTGTCGAGTCAGATAGTTAAAAACAAACAATTTTAGACAGTTTATAAAAATAAGGGCACACTGAAATACCACCTCAGAGCCTGATTAAAATATGTGAAAGGAGACTGCAAAAAACAGAAACATGTAGATGCATTGTGGCTGTCTAGGAATTTGAAAAATGCCATCCTAATATATCATGAGAGACAAAGGAGAAATGCAAAGGAAACATGCTGAAACCCCATCAGTAGTTTTCATATGCAACATATGCAAGCAAAGTTGTAAACTGAAAATTAGTCTGATATCTGACAGCACATACTAAATAAATGCCCAGAGAGTCTACCTAAGATCAAGGCACAGTTGGTGCAATACAACTCATAGCGAGGCAATGCCCTGAATCATTCACAACCTAGAAAAGGCAACAGACAAAAGAGAGGGACATATAGAGAAACTGACTTCCCTAGTTGGCATAGAACCCTAGTCTCCTTAGTCCCAGGCCAGCCTCTTATCTACACTCTACATTGCTGCCCCTGCTTCTATATCTGTGGCAATGACTATAAAATATACCAGTTAACTTCCACTCTTTGCTACTTTTTGCAAGACAGCTTGCTCATTTTCCAAGGCTGCTTGTACATGCCATAGGGGTTTACTTCGGTTTAATTCTCCCTAAATTGAAGCAGTGGGTTTTTAAGAACACCACTCCAATTTAGGGAGAATTAAACTGAAGTAAGCCCCTGTGTCGTATACACGAGGGTTGGGCCTAATCCTTACCTGCCTCTCCAGTGGTGGGGTGGGGGGAGGCAGGCAGGAAAGGGTGAGCTGCTGGCAGACCAAGCAGTCCTGAGCTGAGGGGGAGGGGCAGTGCTTTCCTCCGTGGCGGCACCACCCCAGAAGGCACCCTCCTGCAAGCACCTGGCCTCAGGCAGTTCTGGGGGGCACCGCAGTACAGTGGGAAGCACTGGGCCCCCATGCAGCTTAAGCAGGCAGGCAGGCAGGCTCCAGGGAGAGGGAGGAGATAAAAAAAAAAAAAAAAAGGATCAGGCTCGCTGCTTTTTTTTTTTCCTTCCATGGAACCTGCCTGAATAGGCTGCCATCAGGCTGCCTGCACAGGCTGCCTACACAGACCCTGAGCTGCATGGGGCCTGGTGCTTCCCTCCACTGCTGTAAGGTAGCAAACTAGAACACTTTAGAGGTGTTGTATTTTGCTATGTCCCAAAGTCATTTAAGGTGCAATATGCTGCCAACAGTGTAAATAGCAATGCCATTAAAACAGTGCAAAAGGGCATTTAAGTCGCTTTAAATGCCAATTTTGTGGTGTGTACAGAGGCCCCAACATACTTCACTCCCCTGAGAGCTTTCAGGGCCTTTTGCCCTGATTTTTTTAAAATCATTTTAATACTTTTCTGTTAGTAGCATGATTCTTCATCAAGGTGCTGAGAACCCTCAACTTCCAGTAACATCAAAGTATCAGTCGCTTCAGAAAAAGCCTCTCTCCAAATCACATGAGCTGAAGACTAAATGTAACCAGATAAAGTATTGCAGAAAATTCACAATTTAAAGGTTTCTCATAACATTAATTTCATGTCTTTAATACTGTATCATTATTAACAGAGATGCATGCTGTGACTTCTCATCTGCTCTATGAAATCACTGTCTTCCATTGGCAATTAGTTATTTATGAAGAGGAGAATTTTGTTTACTTTAATAATAATAAACATGGACTTTAGACAGCATAAGGAGCAGCCAGTTCAATTAATTACTGTGAGAAGTGGACAGTGGTGTATTATAGAAAAGAAAATGTTTACACAGAAACCCAAAAGGAACATTTGGACATATACACTATGTTAGCAGAGTTAATTGTTAAGCATGACCCAGAGTCCCTTATGTCTAATTACACCAACCTCTGAATTCTGTGACAAAGCGGCAACTGAGCAATGTACAGCTGGAAGGACTGGTTTTTCACATGTAGCTAACTTGCCCTTTTTAACAAAGGATTAAAAACCTGTGATTTAAGAAATCATTAAGATAAACAGCAGCTTTTCCCTCATGTAAACGGCTGGGACAATCTGCTTAGTATCTGCTCTCTCATGAGTGTTTTGAGATAATGAGAACATGTAAATCTTTTATCCAAAAGCAGCTGTAAGAAAAAAAAGCTGGCTTATTACCCAGGATAATGACTTTGAGCCTTGTTCTACTGTCAGTCATACCAGAGTAAATCCAGAATCATTTCAATAACACTAACTGAAAGCAGAATCTTACCTTTTGTCTTTAGAACCACCTCAAAAAATGGAAAGTTTTGAAGATGTCTGTTATGTAAAAATTCCACCTAAAAATGCCACTTTTCAACTGCCTTTTTAAAAATGTAAATATCATCTACTTCTGTAACTTATTTATGGTTGGACTGGTTCACCCTCAGAGTATTATTTCTGAACAAGATGGGCCAAGTTTAGAAAGTGGGGGGGGGAGGGACTCCATTTTGTAGAACTGCACAAAGGATAAATCTTATCTTAGACTTTGATGGCCATTATTAGAGCTATGCAGACCTCCAAGTTTCCATTTCATTATAGATTAATGCAGAAAAACTGATTTTCTGCTTATGGAAATTGTTTAGAAAATGAATTGAATATAAACAAATGAAATGGATTAATTTTCTTTAGTGAGTTAAAAGAGATTTTCATCGGAAAGAGTTTTCATGAATCTTTAGTGGCCATCGCCATTTCTTTGTGTTATTATTTTCTTAGACCTTACATGATGTGCATATTGTACAGATATACTGTACCACATTGATACTAGTAACTTCATCTAAAAAGATAAAATTCCCTTACTAACTCAGATTAGCATTTCAACCAAATATTGTTCTACTCAGATCAAACCTTGATAACTTGATAACTTGAAACTTGATAACTATGAAAGGTACAATAACTATTAAAATATTCCTTCTTTTTAATGATTTTCCATGCTAAAACAGGATAAATTGGATTCCTGAATGATCTTCCAAAGGCAGAATAATTCAGGGGTAAGACAAAAAATCTCTCCTTCTGGGTGACACGTCTTTACTAGGGAGAAGCAGCATCAGGGGAAAAAAACAGTAAAAATCAGTGTATCATCTCATTACTTCTGCTACAGTGGTTATGAGAGTTCTTATGCGTGTTTACAGCCACATTGTGCTAGGCACTCTGCACACAAAGAAGAGACAATCTACTGCAAAGGCCTTATAAGATCTTCAAATGAGACAAAGCAGTGTTTTTTCCACTTTAGAGATGAGATTCTGAAATTGAAAGGTTAAGATCATGTATGAATTCCATAGAAGAGAAGGAAATTGAGCCAAGACATTTTCTGAATCCCAAATCAAATGTTTAACTAGAGATTATCCTGCCATTCATTTAAAAAAAAACAAAACAAAAAACCTCTCTGTTTTATGTGTTGTTGTTTTGTTATGCTAGTTTACTCACATATCTATCAGGTGTATGGGGTTTTTTATTGTAATATTTCTGTTTAAGTATGTTTAAATGCCTTTATTTATCTCATTGGCTTGTAGACTGGGGATTAAAGGTTAATACAGGCTCTGCTAAGTCCCAAAGATGCATATGTGCTAGAGGAATCTTCAGCATCAACAGGACTCCTATAGCTGTAATGACATATCCTTTGGAGAAGATGACCCCTACTGGATATCAAAGGAAGACTGAGATATCTGTGACAATGGATGGTGCAGCAAAGACACATGGTGGGGACCTGAGAGTGAAAGAGTCTGAAGATATCAGGGGAGTAGCTTGGGATTCATGGTTGAGCAAACTGGAGAGCAGTGGTGATGCATAGGGAGTGCACGGGGGTGCATGTGCAACCCCTGAGACCACTGGAGCACCCCCTGACAGGCCGGCTGGAGAGTGTGAGCATTGGATCAGCTGCTTCCCAGTCAGCACAATCAGCTGTTTTATTTAATAATTTAATTATCTAGTCATGGCTAACCTTTTTGGAAAGACTGTGCAAAGAAAGCATTGAATATTTCAGCCTGATCATGCCAGCCCTGGGTCTGCACTTTTCCTACACCCCACAGAGCTATTCTTAGCTCCCCAGCCCCCCCCCCCAATGGACAACCCCCTCAGAACAGCTAACCCCTCCTGCTGACCTATGAACCCCTCAGATCCTGCAACACCCCCCCATGGACCCACTATCCCTTCCAGTCCCAGCAAACCCCAGACCCTAGATCCCACCAGCCTCTCTAACCCTGTCAAACTCCCTTCCAGAACCCACCAAATCGGCCCCACCCATGACAGACCCACAAACCTCTCTGATCTCACCAAACCAACCAAACCCGCTAGCCTCTCCAATACCAGCAAACCACCCCGATCTCACCAAACTACCTCCCTGTGGACTTACTAGCTTCTCCAGTCCCACCAAACCCACCCTCCCATAGACTCCATCAACCTTCCTGTGGACCCACTAGCCTCCCCGATTCTGCCAAACTGCTCCACTTCTCCCTCCAATGGAGCTGCTAGCCTGTCCAGTCCCACCAAACCTGCTGTCCTCTGTGGACCCCACCAGCCACCCCACAGACCTGCTAGGCTCTGTTCCTGCCCATGGACCTGATAACACCTCCCATCCTGCTTTCTTCTCCCGCGGCCCCGCCTTACCTAGATCAGGCTCCCTGCAACAGCAAATGTCTGTAACACCAACATCCAATCTATAATCACACTGCTTAAAATAAGCTACATGACTGTAGAACAGATCCTGGGAAGTACATGATCTTTGTTCTGTAATTATTTTGAAAAGTGGAGGATTCAAGTGAGGAATCAGTTTGTCAGATCAGGCAGCCATTTTTAACTTGATCTAACCTCCTGAACTTCTAAGTGTATGTACTCTTATTCCCTCTGCGTTAATCATTACTTGCTTGTCCTATATTTTATATTCAACCTTTGCCATGAGTCTTTGCTGCCATATTTTGTGTGATTGATTTTGTTATCATTATTGTGTGGTACATAAAAAACTACTAATGCAGCTATAATGGTCTCTTATTGTGCTTCCTCTCTTTTCTTTGCAGGATAATTTGCTGTGATAAATGTAATATAATATTTTAAAGAAATGGCCAGTTCTCCTATACTCTTTTTTCTATTAGCTTATTTTTTCAGTGGATCATATATACCTGTTCTCCAAGTTTGCTTTTCTGTCCAATATCCTTATCTTGCTGCTTGTATCTTTTGTCTAGAATAATGAATGTTATCATTTCATGACCACTTTTACAGAAATTATCTTCTACCTTTACGTTTTCTGGTAATTCATGCCTGTAGTCAGAAGGAAGTCTAAAATAGCTATTTCTGTAGTAGCTTTGTCTACTTCCTGAAACAAATAATTGTCCCAAGCACTTTCCGAGAACTTGACAGTCTGCCTTGCTTTATTATTTTTTCATATAGATTAGATGTACAAGTAATTGAAGTCACCCATTTAGACCTGGTCTAGTCCTTTGGATAATTCTAAAAGCTACTTAAAAAGCAACATTTCATCTTCCAGCTCCTCCTGATTAGTTTATAGGATGCCCCTATGAAAATGCCATGTTCTTTCCCCCTTTTATCTTCATGCAAAGAATTCAAGACCTGTCTCTCATCTCTTCCTATACTTCAAATAAGTATATACTTTTTTGATACTCAAAGCACCTCCTCCTCTTTTCTCCTCCTTCTCCTTGCTAAACCTATCCTCTTTTTTAACCAAGATTTTAGTTATTGAATTTATGCTACCAAGTTTCTGTGATGCCAATTTTAATTATTTGGTTATTTACTATGACTTCTGTTTATTTTCTGTTTCTTCTCTATGCTCTTGCTATTTGTGTGAGGAGTTTTCAATTGACTAGCATTTTGTTCTCTTATAATTACTCCTGTATTTTTTACAAACCTATTTCAGGTTCTGTTTTCCCCACAGATTCCATCCTCATGGCTTGGGGAATATATAGATTTTTTTTTTAAACTTGTGTGGGTGTTTATCAGCCCATTGCAAATCCACTTTAAAGACCTTCTTAAGCAATCTGTTACTTGGCATCCTAATTTGGTCTTGCTTTCAGTGTCAAGACCTGGTTTCTTCTTATATTTCTCCTTTGTGAAATGCAATCCTGTAGATTGAAACTCTTCTGACAACACCATCTGCATTGATCTCTGGTATTTATCTACATTTTCCTGGGACAGATTTCATGCGAGGTCCAGTTGCTGGAGCTTTAAATGCAGGGATACAGTAAGATTTTGCCTTTTCCTTATTACAGACCCCGCTATTCACTGAAATAATTTATTTTTGTTCAGATTACAAACTTAGATTTCCAGGATCACTAAAATGCTCCTACTGTAGCCCTACTTGGGAATAACTGATTATTTCGTGCTAAAATTACTTTTAAGATTAATTTAAATACGAACCCCCACATACTCTACAGACATCCCCTATAGACAAAACTCCCTGCTTTTAAAGGAATTTATCATGAAAACTAACTTGTTAATGGAGGTTGTGCTGATATGCTTATATGGGATATAGAAAAGACTGGATCAACAATTCAGACCAACCTTAACTGAGACTGTTAAGCTAAAAGAAATAACCAGTTGCCTCACTTTTTCTACAACTAGTTTACATGCCACAATTCTGTTGATTGTCAAAAATTAGTGATGACAGGCTAGACCCATATTGAAAGTTTTCACTGGTATGTAAGTTGGCAGTAAATGCAAGTGAAAAAAAACACATCCCGTGGGTGTAAACTAGTTTGGCATCAGGGATTAACAGGTTCCTCCACAGTACTGCTGCCTCAGCTGTGCTGTGCGCTGAGACACAGCAATGGGTTGGTAACCTGAAGCAGAAGCAGAGGGAAATACCATAAAGCAGAGAAACATTAAAACTCTGAAGACAGTCCAAAGGAGGACCATGCACATGGTTAGAGGTCTACAGATCAGTTCATATAAGGACAGGCTGAAAGAATTGGGACTGTTCAGCCTGGTGAAGAGAAGACTCAGAGGGGATTTGGTGGCAGCCTATAAATTATATCCAGGGAGTACATCAGGCCCTGGGGGAGCATCTGTTCACCAAAGGCCCTCAGAGGAAGACAAGAAATGAACACAAGCTGATTGAAGATCACTTCAGGCTAGATCCCTTAACTCTCTCTATGCTGTGCTGCTCTAATGATTCAGTCTAAGTGTAAATCCTATTTAAAAATCGGCCATTATACTCTGAATGTTTTGCACTGCTCCATAATGGCATAAAGCAATCCAAATATATATTAAAATAAAAAATATATTTATTTGGGGTTGATAATGTTTTATCAGAAAATCTGTGTATGCATTTTCTTTGTTCTGCTTTTTTTTTTTTTTAGTGTCCATGCATAAAAATAAATTGCAAGGAAAAAGGAAACTGTAAAAAAAATACTCAAAAAACCCCATGTTTAATCTTTACTCTGATTTAACATACTGATCTGCAACTGAAGAGGTAAAAAAAATCATACTTTAGGAATGGTGGAATTATCTCTAACAAACACAGGACATTTAGAATTATGGTTAAATCATTAACATGGGGAATACTTTAATATACACATTTACATACAGGGACATATTTCAAACACAGTCTGAACTTTGCCCTCTCGTAATGATATGGATTGAATGTGAGAGAATCAATGCATCTTTAAATATTATCTTATGATCTGGAACACATATTACATTCATTGGTAGGTGAATAAGTTAGTTGAAAGGAAAATGAGGGAAGAGCTTACAGTGCTGTAGCTGCTCCTCAAAATTGCCAGTTTCCTCACTCTTACCCCATAGTACATTAAAGTTAACCTGTTGTAACTTGCTCGTATTGCACTGTCATGGCATGGGGTCCCCAGGGATGACTGTGATGACCCTAGGGCTCCATGGCCGTGCCTGCTCCACCCTGTGGGTGCCTTCTAATCTCGCCTGCCACATCTTGTTGGTCAAATAATAAATTGGGAGGCTGCCCATGAGTTTGTGTGTTCACAGTCCTGCTGAACCCCACTAGATTCTGCTGATCTTGGATTCCTTGCCGGGTCTCACTCAAGGTCACTGCCTCTTGAGCCACCCTAAGCGTTATGGGCTAGATGCATGGCTACAAAACCACCCTTTTACTATGTCCCATGCCTTGCAGATTGTATTTAAATCGTATTGTCTCTTTTGATGACGCTGCAGTCTAGCTCAGCCTCCTGTCGTCACTGGGCCCTTGGCCCAGTAGTGACACCCTCTGGCGCTGGGGTCTGTCCACTCCCTGTAGTGGTGCCCTCACTGATGCTGGGCTCCCTACAGCCCTAATGAGGCCTCTTTCTCCCCACATAGCCTCATCCCAGTCCACCAGATTCAAATAACAACGTAAATACAAGTCCCTGGTCTATAACATAACAACAACAATAACATTGCATTCTGCTCCTTTAAGGAGGCAAGCTTCTCCTTCAACAATGTGTGCCTCCTAGCCTCAGATACTTTAGGAGCTCCTAGAGCCCATTAGTCTGACCAGCAGCAGAATAGGCAACCAAGCATCTCTGTGTAGCAATTCTTCAAGAGCTCCTTCCCCCTGGCTGCTGATAGAGAACTAACCTCCTGCCAGCCCCAGCCCTGGGGCTTATATGTGCCCAGGGCCCTACTTCCTTTTGGTCAGCTCACTGGGTGCAGGTGCCACCTAATACCCTGATTAGCCTTTGGTCAGGGCTGTGGAGCCCTGCCTAGCTCTCAGGGCTCTTGAAGGAGCAGGCACACCTTAGTGCCCTGCGACATGAATTAAGTTACAATAACCACAAGGTAAAACTGAAAACATGGCTAACTGTCATGGAGCAGCTGTTACATTGTAAATCCTTATCCTTATTTACTTTGTGGTAACTTTTTCATGTACTCATGCACTAAGACATGTTATTATATGGTTTTGCCATGACACCAGTACAAGCCAGGTTTATAGTAGGGGTGTGCGAAACGGGCCATATTTGATTTGGATTTGGATTCAGCCCAAATCGGGGACAGTGATTCGATTAGTCAATTTGGATCACTGTCCTGATTCGATTTGGCCGAATCCAAAGATTTGATGCTGATTCGGAGAATCAGCAATTCATCCATAGACAGAGCTTTAAATGTTTTTTCTACATACCTCAAGGTACCAGGCATGGCTTGTGAATGCTGTGATGGTGGGGTAGATGGAGCATCCCACAGGAATGCAGGGGTCCGCCCCCCCCGCTGTGTGCTTGGCAGTGAACCTGGAAGTGGACCAGAAGTACTTCCAGTCCACTGCCAGGTCTGCTGCTGAGTGTACTGGGGGGTCCCCTTGCACCCTTCCAGCTTGGCGATCGGCCATGGGGGGACACGGGGTACCCCCAGACCCAGGAGGCACCAGTTGCTGAGCTGGGGGGGCACTGGAGGGCCACACTGCATGCTCCCCGGTGGACCTGCAAGTGGACCCGAAGTGGTTCTGGTCCACTTCCAGGTCTGTTGCTGAGTGCACTGGGGACCCCCCAGCCATGCTCCTGTGGGATGCTCCATCTGCCCTAGCATCTCAGCATTCACAAGCCAACTGCTACCTTGAGATATGTAGAAAAAACATTTAAAGCTGCATCTGTGTTCAGCTTTAAATGTTCATATTCATGTGGTTTCCACCTCTGGTCTATGTCAGAACAAATTCTCTGGCAAGAAATGTTTGTGGAGCCATTTCTGTGCCCTGTAAGCCATGCTCTTCAATGGCATGCAGAGCAGAGTTTCTTCTTATATGGGGTAGTGAAACAGACCCCTGCACTTTTCAGTTCTTTATTCAGAGTACAAGTTCGATTATCTTTGTGTATAACTGTTATTCATGGATGAAAATGTTTAGGCCACAAGTAATTATTAGATCATTTAGTCTGACCTCTTGTTTATTACAATGCATTAAATTATACACCTTTGCCTATGTATTGAGCCCAATAACTTGGGTTTGGCTAAAGTGTAAATTGCAGAAAGGCATGTAGTTATAAGTTTAAAGTTACAAGGAAATGGAAAATATACCACTTCCTTTCAAAAGTTATTCCAAGGGTTAATCACTCTTATTGTTAAACATCTGTGCCTAACCTGAGCATGATAGTTAGTACAGGCAGTCTTTGACTTATGGCAGCTCGACTTGAGGCGCTCCATTTTTTACTTCCCTGTTATTACTTATGGCACTGATCTTCGCACTTATGGCAGGCAACAGTGGAGGTACCAAGGCCAGTGTAGGACACTTACCAAAGGTAAGCTCAGGCAGCAGCTCCTCCCCAAGGCCATGTGCTCTCGGAGGCAAGACAGGGATGGGGGCTGGGGGTACGCCTGGGGGCTGGTGCCGGGGAACTGCTCCACTTCCCAACCCTGACACCATGTGCCTCCTTGCTCCCAGAAGAGAGGCACGGTGAGGCAGGGACAGGAGCTGGAGGGTGGCGCTGGCTCTGCCAGCTCCAGGGAACTGCTCCACGCCCCTACATCATGTCAAAGAGCAAGGAGGCACATGGCGTCAGGGCTGGGAAGTGGAGAAGTTCCCTGGAGCTGGCAGAGCCCACGGAGTAGTTTCCAGCCCCTGTCCCTGCTTTGCCATGCCTCTGGGAGCGAGGAGGTACATGGCATCAGGGCTGGGAAGTGGAGCAGTTCCCCGGAGCTGGCAGAGCCCAAGCCAGCCACCAGGCCCCATCCCCGTCCCCACCCTTGCCTCACCCTCCATCACTGCCTTCCTGCTTGCTGCTTTACCAGTGCAGACATTCAACTCTATAGGAACCCCTCCAGCAAAGAATAAAGCGAGGATACTCTGAATAAGCAGTCTCAGGCACCTTATCCTTGCTCCCTTGGCTGCCCCCGTGATATTTACTTCTTTTAAAACCAGCTGCCTTCAGCTTTTCTTTTGCCACTAGAATCTCCCTCTTGCAGACAAGTCAGTGTGGATGCCTATGCAAACACTTCAACACATTTAGCTCAACATCCTAACAGGTTCTAGATCAAAGAAATTGTCAGGCAAGTGGTCAGATAACCAATCTACTGTGTCCGGCCCAAGGCCTTCTGATTAAATTATTTATAGTTGATTAAATAGTTGATTTAAATATGTTTATGGTCATTTCTACAAAAAGTTGGGCATCAGGCCCTTGGTCACGAATGTAACCCCCTATTATAACATAGTTGCTATGGGAAAATCAGATTTGACTTGCACCATTTCGACTTACAGCGCCTTTTCCAGGAATGTAACCTGCTGTAAGTGCAAGGACTGCCTGTATAGGCAATGTAACGTTTCCATTTTTACATGTAAGCTATAGCAACAACAAACCTTTTAAGCAGCATCAAGGATTTCCCTGCTATTGGAATGTAGCTGCTATAGCTGAAGTAAAAGCCTCAAATTTCAAAACTTGTCTCTCCTGTGATATAGCTATTCTGTTCAGTAAACTGTCTTTTTTTCCCTTGGACACCTGGGAAAAATGGGCCTATTTGACCTGAGCAGTGCTCCTATCAGCCACAACTGTTTTAAACTCCCAAGCATGCTCTTCATCAAAGAGGTCAAACCTTTAAATGATCAAGTCCAGCAAACCAATAAAGACTTTCTCCATCCACACATCAAAAAAAGGTCAGTGAAGGGCAAAATTATAGTCTTAGATCCATCTTGCTGGGGCCTAGCAAAGTAAGGCAAAAAAATCACTTCATACAGCCAAAATGTACTTCACAATCCAAACTGAGGCCATGACACAATATGGTCATTAAGTATTCATAGTACCATTTGAGACCGCATTTCAAACAAAATTGACCTCTTGGAATTAATACCAAGGATCTCAATGCTCACAAATCTTGTAACTGTTTCTCTGATTACAGCAATACAGATATTGCTGACACTGACATTTTCAGCAGCGAACACATAATTCACCAGCCATGCCAAACCATACTTTCTTCCGTTGTCAGAACATCCTGTATTTAAGTATTGCTAAGGTACTAGTTTATAGTCAAGTTTTCAGGGACATATCCGAATGAAATCAAACAGATACTCAGGTTTTGTAATATTCTAAACTCCACTGACTTCTTACTTCAGTTAGGACAAGAAATATATAGATTTACACAAAACAATGAATGAAACCTATACACATTTCCCTCTCTCAATTCCTAAGTGGTGACTCTTAAGAATTTGAGGGGCTTAAATCAGCGTTCTCTAGGGTGTGTAGAATCTCCCCTCTTTGGGAACGTTCTTTTTCTTCTGAATCATGTAGTTTTTCTCTACCACTCTTTTACTGCCAACTTCCTTCTTCCCCTCTGCTATGGAAGCAAGCCATGACCATCTCTCATGTTCAGTCTTCTACTCACTCTTTCCCTAACTCATGTAGCCAATGGGGATTTAACAGCTAGCAATTAACATTTGTTTTTCTGCCCTATTTTGGGGAAAACTGACCTCCTCCAAACCGTGGCTCTCTCTGTGCCAGCTGAGAAGAACTAATTACATCCATGTTGCAGACATCTATAACATTGTCATGGGTGGCCAGGTCTGGGGCCACTCATGGATCAAGGTGCTGGCCAGGGTCAGGAGAAGTGAACAGAATCCAGAAAAAAGCTGGGTCAGGAAGCCAAGAGGTCAATCTAAGAGCAGAATCAGGAACAAGCCAAGTCAGGAGATCAGACGGACAGCAAGCCAGGTTGAGAAGTCAGGAGCTTGAACAGAGAGGAAGCCAGAGGAAACAGTAAAACAGTCTGGGATCAGGTTGAGCCCTGTTGCTCAGACACCTCCTATTCCTGCTCTAGTAACGGGGGGTGGGTACAGGACTAGGCCCTGATGAAGGCTTCAGGCCAGCCTTGCTCAGTATAGATGATTAGCTATAGAGTGGTAGGCTGGAATGAATGGTTGTACTGGTCAGACACAGACCCCAGATTCAAGGCTGCAGCCTAATAATACCTCCTTGTTCCATTACAATTTACATCCATTTAGGTGCAATCAAGGGTGAGTACAGAGAAGCGTGGTGATGATGCCATACTCCCTGTCATCACAGCTGTATATATGCAGTGAGCCCTGAATTCACCACCTGGTCAGTGCTGGAGGTCTGCATGTACAGTAAGATCTATGAGCTCATCTGTTGATTGGCACAAACTTTGGTCAGAGCCATCAGCAACATGTAGCCCCAGAGCCCAGGGGTTAAGTATCACTACTGGTCATTCTCTCTTTCCCCTGCTGCTGAATTCAGCTATGGGGATGTGGGAGGGGGCAGGGGAAGGGGAATGTGGGAGAATGAATAGCACTCCCTGGGCTCTGAAGCCCTACAAGAGTGGTGGCTATGGGCAGAGGTTATGCTAATTTGTAAATGCTGAGCTTTGGCTGGAGCTCTCACTAACCATGTGGTGAGCTTAGAGCTCACTGTGCATGTCCCCCTGCCTGGCAGCACAGAGCTCCCAGCCCTCCACTCCACTCCACTCCACCATTGTCCTCACTGTCCTGCCAGAGACAGTTCCCAGCCAGCTCTGGGCAGTGTAGGGAAGTCTGCATGTGCTTCACTGCTAGCTGCCACACTGGCACATCAGGGCAGAAGGTTGGGACCTGCCCCTCCCTTGCAGCTCTTTCTAAGTCCTCTGCCCCGGATCAGGGAGCAGAGGCCAGAAGCTCCCTGCTACCAGGGAGGGTCATTGTCCCTGCCCAGGCCCTACCACTGGAGCCCCCTCTGGCAGCAGGCAGCTTCTGAAGGGGGCAGGAAGCAATCTCCCAGCCCCTGCAGGGAGACAGCTATCTCCTGGCCCCATGCTCCCTGCCAGCCCCTGGCAGGGGGCCCAGTGCATGGCCAGAGGGGGTAGATGCCAGGAACAGCTTGTCTCCCTTTGTATCCTGGCATGTGTAGATACCTGCCTAGGTTGGGTTTGCTCTAGAGTAAATTACTCTAGAGTAAACCCACCCCACAGTATTTGCATGTGTAGATGTGCCCACTGAGTACATAACTGTAGAAAGTGTAGTTATTAGTTACAAATGTGTATGCATGAATTTTTTAAAAGTGAGATAGGAGAACCTCACTTTTCTAGCACCCTGTGGAAGTCAAAGTTTGTTAAGTATCTTGTATTAGGTTAAATAAACTTTGAGATTAGAAGAGAAGCTATAATTCTTTAACAGATCAAGAAAAAGAATGCAGCAATGTATAGTATATTTTGTTTACCCATTTAAGTGGATAGATGTGCCCCCTTGTGTCTGGGAAAATATAGACTAGCACTTACCTTGAGCAAGAGAATAATATATGAGTTCTCTAATTTTCTTTGTAAAATTGTAAAAAAAAATGTCACATGTTTAATATGACATTTTTAAATGATCAGCAATAAAATGTTAAGAAAAAAATGCATGGTTTTTCCAATAGCTTAACATTTTATTCTGTTTGATTTGAAGCAGTACCTATGTAATGTTAATTCTAAAAACAAGATCAACTGCAAAACAACACAAAGGGACAAAAAATCATTTTAATTACTGTGCAATAAATCTAGACTTGGGGAAATAAACCTTGAATTGGTTACAAGTGCTGCATAGTTATACAACTTAGATATTTTGACATTTATTTCAAGAAAGGGACTCAGGGACAGATTAACAGAGGTATTAGGTTCCAGAAGATGTGTATAGGTATCTGCTGAGATTGTCAAGTGTCCCTAGCCACTTAGGTACCTAATTCCTCATTGATTTAATGAAAATTAAGAACAAGATTTAAAAAAATATTTACTCACCAAACACAAATGGAAGTTCTTCTGGGTACCTAATTACCTTTGAAGTTAACTGCAAGCATGTGTATATTTAAGGAACATGGGTACTATCTAATCTACTTTGTAGGTATATAAAATATCCTAAAATGTACAAAACATTGCTGCGAGGTGCTTCAAATATTTTGGGTTATATTTTCTCTGTATTTTCTATAAATCAGCTTTGCTCCACTGATCCTTGATTTTACCATGATTTTAGCAAGGCTTTTGATACTGTTTCCCATAACATTCTCACAGCAAGCTAAGGCAGTACAGGTTGGATGAATGGACTGTCAGGTAAACAGAAGACTAGGGGGAGCATCTGTAATAGCAGCCTTCAACCATCTGAAGGTGTGGGGGAGGAGGGTTGTCAAAAAAGGATGAAACTAGACTGTTCTCAGTGATGGCAGACGACAGAACAAGCGGCAACAGTCTCCAGTTGCCACAAGGCAAATTTAGGTTAGATATTAGGAAGGAGTTTCTCACTAGGAGGATAGTAAAACACTGGAATAAGTTACCCAGAGAAGTAGCAGAATATCCATCCTTGAATGGTTTTTATGACCTGGCTAGACAAAGCTTTGGCTGGAATGATTTAGTTGGGGCAGGTCCTGCTTTGAGCAGGGGTTGGACTAGATAACCTCCTGAAGTCCTTTCCAACCTTAACTTTCTATGATTCTATCCCAGATTATTCCAGGTGAATATCTAGTGCTTTATCAGTATGACTCAGGCAGTGAACAGTCCACTGAATTGTAAAGAAAACGCCTTGTATAGATTATACAAAGAATATTTTTGGCCCTCTCTGCTACCGTATTTCACATGGATTATTGGTAAGAAAAAGATGCTGTGCTGATGTAATCCCTGTGTACTCTGCTCTCGAAACTGTAGACTAATGGAATGAACATAACAGACAGGAAAGTTCACATACAGACAGGGTTAAACACACTTATAAAGTTATGTTTAATATCACAGTATCACTTGGAGTCACATGTTCTGGCATAAGTTTTTATCCTCTGTACCCAGTACTCTCTGAAGGCTACCCCAACTTCTCAGAGATGAGCGCACTCTTCAGTCTTACCCTAGAAGAGAATGTCTTTAGGACTCTAATAAACACTAATTCCTCAATACACAACTAAATGAGAGAAAAAAATCTCATTCCTATTAATGTTTGTTTAGTGGTTGAACTTCAAGCATTCTCTGAAAACCAACTCCAGGAAAAGGAAAACTGAAACAGGACAAGTATTCCTGAAGGGATGAAGGGTTTGTAATTGTATCCATAAATAGAATAATGGGCTAGCAGAAGTTGAGAAGAGTTGCAAAGCCCAAATTAAAGTGGGGTAAAACTACCCAAGGTCAACAGTAAATATCACTAAATGATCCCTGGATACCACCACAAGTAATTCTCAACTTTTATTATTCTTATTTTATAAACAAAAATATTATTACTTAAATGAGGATTTTCCAGTTTGAGCAAGTTAGATATATGATCTCACTGTAGTGGGGTTACTAGAATACATTGTATGCCTTTGTAAAAGGAATAAACTGCAAAATAGCTATAACAGGCTCTTTTGAAAGCACTGATCTGTATGTCAAAAGGGAACATAAGCAGGTACCACAGTTGTGAACTGTGCTATTATGAGAGCCTATATGAATGGTTTCCATGGTGCCTTAATATTGTTTAGTTACTCAGAGATACTTACTGTATGACTGCATTACAAATACAAAGCAGGAGCTCCCTCTGTGTAACTGTAGGTGCATTACTTTTCTCTGCTTTGCATTTGTTTTATAGATGATGATGCTTAAACATTTTTTGAATGTTCTATATGTGTTCAATTGGATGTGTGAGTGATCGTATAAAAATCATCAAATCCATTCACCTAGGACTGGACAACAATAACATCGTTGTGTCTTTAGAAACAGAGAAAGGATAAGCTAAGGAAAGTTAGTCTATTACTATTAAATGAGATGTTGAAAACTGGGCCAGAGTCTCAGGTGGGACGTGGTTACTTTATAGTACAAGCATAAAGGAGCACTAATATGGTTGCAATCATCTTGAGGAGAATCAATTTAAGATAACGGTGATCCTCTGGTGATGAAGAACAGAAGTAAGAGCTCTTATACTATTTGCCTCCCTTCCCAGTGTCAATGGAAAAAAGGGAGCATGCACATGATAGCCCAATACGTGGCAATCAACACATGCTTTTCCCCAAAGAGACAGTGCTTTTGAGTTAGATACCTCTGCAAATGAAAAAGAAAAGATAATAATCTCCCACAAGAACAGAATTATTAATGCATGAAGGTGCTAAGTAATATTCACACGTGGAGACATCATAGACCTTATTTACTAATTAGAAGTTAAGTAGAGTGTATTAAAGCTTTTACTGTGGTCTCTGTGGCAAAATCATCCCTTTACATATTCTTCCCATCCAGAAACAAAACTTTTTGACAGCACATTTGTTTCCAAAACTGCAGACATTCTGACAGTGCTACAGTAAATGTCCATACATAGTCACTCTTTTTTCTAATGAACCCTACTGCTTATTATAACATTTATTACTCCAAAAGAGCAACAGACTTGTAATGACTGATTAAGACTTCTTTATAGCAGGAATATATTTGCTTAATTATCCTTTTAAATATTTTATTTGATACCACGGCAAGTAGTGCCACTATTTCAATAAAACATACTGAGGCAAATACAATAAAGCAAAAAAGACATTTCAAAGAGGAACAGAAATTACTACAAGTGTTACTATGGGGCTCATCAGCTTTATTTTTTTAGAATAACATACTTTAAATTTAGTACTAATTGCATAATAAAGTAGCATCCAAGTGACAAATTTACCCTTAGTTACATCAATGCATCAAAACTGAAATGGAGTCGTGCAGATATAAATGACAAAGAATATGGCCCCTAGATAGTAACCAAATCCACAAGACACAGCACATTCTCAGAAAGAGCAGATCTGCTTATA
Organism: Crocodylus siamensis; assembly: GCF_052110815.1. Classification (NCBI taxonomy): domain Eukaryota; kingdom Metazoa; phylum Chordata; order Crocodylia; family Crocodylidae; genus Crocodylus; species Crocodylus siamensis. The sequence continues at coordinate 73,277,672 of NC_143396.1, read as the reverse complement.
ATTATCAGAAGCCTTTATAGCTGAATTACAAAAGGTCTAGCAAGCAACTTTTCTTTTCTTACACTAACTAGTTCTAAGAAACCCACATTAATTTAAATGTAAGCACCAACAGAACCTTGAACTGAACTCTCCAGTTCTCTTTAAGACAAAACTCCCATTTAAGTCAATGTGAATTCTGAAGTCACTTAAGGATATACTTGGTGCAATGCAGGGCTGTGTAAAGCCACCTGACCTAGCCTAGAGATTGGAAGCAGTATTAGTGTAAGCCTAGCCCTCTGGCTAGGCTTCTTGGCAGAGCTAAATATCTTGGGCAAAATATCATGTTACTTTAGTTGGAGGGCTTTTGGCATTCAAACTATTATATTCAGTGTTCACTCAGGACATGCTACAATCAGTTGCATTATGCTCAGTGACTAAAGATGGACTGCAGGATTTTCTAGAATTCTAGATTTAGCCATCCTAAAAGTTTTAGATAAAAATAAAAATATAAAAGCTTATTTGGGACTTCTTGTTTTGTGAGATTCATATGAAAATCTAGTGTTCTGTTGTTTCAGCCCCACCTGCAAGTCTGTGGGTCCAACAAGACTGTGCCCAAACAGGTTGCCCAAAGAGCCCCATGATGCCACCTCAGTCCACATCTAGGGAAATTCCCACATCCTATACAGATTCTTAAGCAGGCACCATTCACAGGAGAACCTCTGGGGCAGGGTTGTGGCCAGGTCATTTCAATGACCCTTACCCTACACAATGTAAAGTTAGTCAATTAATTTACTGTGATATATTAAGAAAAAGAGGAGGACAAAGAGGGATACAGGAGATGTATTTCCTTCTAAAAGCCAAAAACCCAGTATGTACTCAAGCCCAGAAAGGATGTGGGCAAGTTAAAGCGATCCTTAAGTCGTTCTATGCTGAAACACTATGCACAATGCCTAAGGATGGTGTAACAAAGACAAAAAGTTACCTTTGATTACATAACTCAGGCACAGGGATACAGAATCATAGAATCAAAGGACCGGAAGGTACATACAAGATAATCAAGTCCAGTCCCCTGCCATGGCCAGGTTATTGGGCTCAAACGAGCTCAACAAGGTACTTATCCAGCCTCATCTTAGACACTTCCAGCAGTACCACCTCTGCTGGGAGTGTGTTTCGGATTCTGGTAACCCTTACAGAAAATAGTTTTTTTCTTATGTCCAGCCTAAATTTTCACTCTATTAGCTTGTGCCCATTGATCCTTATCCTCCCTTGAGGTGCCTTCCTGAAGAGCTCCCCTAGATCTTGATGTTCATCCCTGACGTACTTGTAAGCAGCTATCAAGTCACCTATCAGTCTTCTCTTACTCAGAATGAACAGGCCCAGTTCCCAGAGTCTCTCCTCATAGGGCCTATTCTTCAGGCCCCTAATCATATGGGTGGCCCTCCTTTGTACTCTCTTGAGCTTACCCACATCCTTCCTGAAGTGCAGTGCTCAGAACTGGACACAGTACTCCAGCTGTGGCCTCACCAATGCCAAACAGAGAGAGAGAAGCAGCTCCCTGGATCTATTGGCAACACATCAGCTGATGCACACCAGAGTTCTGTTTGCCTTCCTGGCAACCTCATTGCACTGCTGGCTTGTGTTCATCTTCCTGTCGATTGTGCCTCCCAGGTCATGTTCATATGCCATGTCAGCCAGTGTACCACCACCCATCATGTAGTTATGGTGAAGGTTCTTCCTACCCAGGTGAAGAACCCTGCATTTTTCCCCATTAAACCTCATCTGATTCTGTTCGGCCCATAAAACCAGTTTGTCAAGGTCATCCTGGATCTTTACCGTATCTTCTGATGTACCTGAATTTCCCCACAGCTTAGTATCACCCGTGAACTTAATCCCTGAGCTTTCTACCCCCTCATCCAAGTAATTAATAAATATGTGGAAGAGCACAGGTCCAAGCACAGTTCCCTGGGGGATATGACTGGAGACGGCCCTCCAGGATGAGGCCATCCCATCAATTACAACTCTCTGGGATCAGCCTCTAAGCCAGTTGTCCATCCACCTCACTGTAGACTGATCCAGCCCAGTAGCCTCCAATTTAGTCTGTCCCTCTTCCAGATGGTTAGTTACCTGATCATAGAAGGACACCAGGTTCTCAGGCATGATCTACCTTCAACAAAGCTATGCTGGTTAATACCCCATCAGTTGCCAGCTTGTAATTGATGGCCTCTTTAACAATTTTTTCAACATTTTTCCCCCAGGACCAAAGTCAGACTGACTGGTCAGCAGTTTACAGCTTCATTCCTCTTCCCTTTCTTTAAGATAGGTACCACATTGGCCCTCTTCCAGTCATCCAGACAACTCCCAAGTTCCATGACTCTTCAAACAGCTTTGCCAGTGCCCTTGCTCAAAGCCAGTTCTTTTAGGGCTCTTGGGTGCAGGGATCAACTGTGGGCTGCTCTTCCATATTCAGTAGGGGGCCCACAATGGAACCTGATTTTTTTTCTTGCCTGATTTTTTTTCTTCTCCCTTTATATCCATAGAAGCACTTTTTGTTACCCTTTATTTCGGTAGCCAGCTTGATCTCCATATCTGCCTTGGCTTTCCGTGTCTCATACCTGCAGACCCTGGCGATATAAGCTGAACCATTCTTCTATTGCTTGTAAGTTTCTTTTTTCTTTTTTAATAGTTCCCTAATATCCCTGCTGAGCCAAGCAGGTCTCTTGGTTCCTTTCCCACTTTTTGTCCATGTGGAGATGGACTCTTTATTGAAAAGTGAGAATTACCCCCTTGAGGAAGCACCACCATTCCCAAATAGTCCCGTTGCTGGTCACAGAGGGCCTCTCCAACTAACCTCCTGAGTTTGCCAAAGTCTGCCCTTCTGAAGTCTACAACTTCTGTTCTGCTAACTGTTTTCCTGGACTTTCAATGGATGGTGAACCTAATCAAGTTGTGAACACTGTTGCCCAAAGTGCCTCCAATTCTCAGGTCGCCTATCATGTCCTCCCCTTTGGTGAGCACTAAATCAAGAGTGGCCTTACCTCTAGCAAGCCCTTCCACAACCTGTATCAGGAACAGATTGTCTATTGCTGCAAAGAAGTTGGCTAACTTGCTGGACCTGGCTGAATGGTCCTCCCAACAGATGTAAGGGTAGTTGAAGTCACCCATGACAATCATGCCTTTAGTGCTAGCTGCTTCAGTCAGTTCCCTGGAAAATGCCTGATTGTTCTCTCTTCTTGGGAGGGAGGCCTGTAGTAGACTCCCACCATCAGGTCTCCCTCTCCTGATCCCCCTTGTATCTTGACCCAGAGAGTCTCAAAGGACCATTCCCTGCTATCAAATGTGACCTGCAGGGAGGGGTACATTATTTCACATAGAGGGATACACCTCCTCCCTTCTTCCCAATCTGATCCTTCTTATAAAGCCTATAGCTCTCAAAATCCACTGCCCAATCATACATGCCATGCCACCAGGTCTCTGTCAACCCAATGAGATCAAATTCCTCATCTACCAGAAGGAGTGCCGGTTCCTCCCATTTATTTTCCATGCTTCTGGCTTTCCCATAAGTTCTTCCGTAAGTTCTCCCCTAGTCACCTCAGGTTTTCTGTCACGCTGCTGGTGTTTCGGAACATTGGGACCTATAGGGATGTCCATTATGTGAATGCTCTCCCCGGTGTCATCACAGCTAAAGGATTCATGTACAGCAGTGGAAACTCCCACCCAAGACATGCCTAGTTTAAAGCATATATTTGCCACCATGAGTACAGCCCCTTGTGCTTTAGTGTCCTTCATATTTCCATTTGTTGCATTAAAAACAATTGTTTGAAAGTCCCCTGTGCACACACACATACATATAAAAAAAAAGGTAAAGCAGTTATTAAATTGGTTTTCTTTTCCCATGGATTTGTTTTATCCCTCCCTACTCCCCCAAGATAACCCTTTTATATCTCCTTTTTTGGTCCTGATTTTTCAAATATCCATGTACATTAAGGTTAGTGTTAAGCATATGCATGAATACTTGGGGGACTGGGGTCTTATCCATAACCAGTTTGACAAAAGGAAAAAAATAAAGTAGCTTGATTTTAAACCAAATGAGATGACATAATTCAATTATCCTAAAATGTTCAAAAGCCAAACACAAAATTATGTCAAGAGTTGTCACTGGTGGTACAAAGATGCACCAAAGCTGTCTTGTCCAGTCCTTTCAGGATTCTCTTTGGCTAGGGCAATGTATGTTTAGTAGATTTGTACCATCTACCTGTGAGGCTTGTGGAAGGACTAGAAAATTGTGGGGTGGAGCTTGTCACTGAATTATGGTATGCAGAGACCTGCTGGGGTTGCAGTGAGCAACAGTTATGTTAACCCTCATGGCTTCCTGCTGATGTTCACCCCACTGCCAGAAGGCGGTCTGGTTCTGGCTCACAAGGAGTGCCATGTTCTGGGGTGGGGGGAGGGCAGGGAGTCTGACACCTTTGGCTTAGGGTAGAGGTACCCAAACTGTGGTATGCATACCCCCAAGGGTATGCAAGACATCTCTGGAAGGTACACAGAAGAAATTGTGTAATGGTGGATTTAATTTTCATTACAATAATAATTGGTATTTAAGGGGTTAAAATATAAAATGTATGCTGATAGGAGAACACAGGAAGCTGATAAATCTGGAAGGGGCTACACAATAATAAAAAGTTTGGGAACTTAGGGTCTAAGTGATTTCTTTGGTGACCCAGAAATGACATAATGATTATACCTACAAGTATTAGTCATAGACTAAATCCCCTTTTTATTTTGTGAAGAAATTCACCTTGAGATGACCAAAACATATTCATGTCAGAGTTAGTACATTGTTTTGGTTGGGGGAACCAAAGCCCTATGAAACATTCTTTTTAAAAAAGTGTAAAAAAAAATATTTTAATAAATGCCTTGATTTTTCAATTCAGAATGGCTTCCTTTTAAATTTTACTTCAACTCAGTTGAAGAAAAATGAAATAAAACATTTTTCATTCAAATGAAATATTTGGTTCCACCTAAAATAAAATTATTATTTCGACTTTTCAGTTCATTGAAAATTTTGAAAAAAATTGTTTTGGTACAACTGAAACACTGAATCTTGATTATTTTTTGGAATGACAGTGAACTCTCAGGGTTTTCTTCACAATTCTACCCCATTGTTCTAGGTGTTATATAAACAGAGAACAGAGGCCCTGCCCCATTGAACAAATTATGTCTAGAGACCTACCCAAATCATCATTTCATGACTTCCACAACATCTGGCATTGCCCAAAAAATCCACAAAAAATAGAAACTTATGAAAAAAATTCTACCTCCCTCAGCAGTAAGCGGCGGGTCCAAATGGAGATGTGGGGAGGAGAGAGTAATGCAATAAGTCCACAAAAATGGTGACTAGCCCCACCACCTCCTGACGAAATCAGCTGGCTGCCTCCCCGAGTTGGGTAGAGCCCCAATCACATCTACATGAATAGGTATCCAACTAGTATGCATGATCACCTTTTTTGGTGCAGTATACAGCTTTAGTTTAAACTGTTTTTTGTGGTGTGAAAAACGCATGTGATAGCTCCTCACAAAGAAGCCTTTTAGGACTCACCAGATGGACAAGATCAGAGGATGAGGATAGCAAAGCGCTGATAGCAGACAAAGCACTGACGGCAGATCTTGCTGACATGATGCTTACTGCTGTTGCAAATACAGAGGGGAATTTCTGGAGCAGAGCTCTCCTGGTATTTTAGGATCATATAATTTTGCAGATATTAGCAGACCAAGAAATTCTACATAAGGAAGCAGACCTTCATGGCTCTGTGGAAGGTAACTGCCCCAACCCTCTGGTGCCAAAGCCCATGATTGAGGGAGTCTTTACCAGAGCAGAAATGGGATGCTGCCCACTACCTGATAACTGCCTAGAGCAGGGGGGCTGGACCCGATGATCTGCAAGGTCCCTTCCAGCCCCTAACAATCTATGAATCTATAAACTGGCTACCCCTGTGTGCTGCGGGTCTATTCATTCCTACTGTGAGAAGGCCATAAAGAACATGAAGTTGTACTGTTAGCAGTTGCAGAACGATGGTGCAGTGTGTTAAGACAAAATGGTGCTGCCTCCAAAATCATTTGGATGCCAATGTACCAAAAATTTTAGGTATTATTGTGGCCTCCCGTGGCCTACATATTGCTTGCAAATTTAAGGGCGAGTATTTTTGCATTGAGTAGAACTCAAACACTGATGGACTCTGTAGCTAATTCCTACCGTCAGAACCCCTCCCCCACATTAAGCAAACTGGGTACTGGGTCAGTAAAGGCAGGCAGAGTTAAGGATACTGTGATCACATTCATGCCACATGTAGAAATTTGTCCCTTGGCAGACATTACACTTAAGATATAATTTAGCAGTTAACTGTGTCTTAAATAGTAACTCAGCCACACGTTCAGGAAACTAACGGCATGATAAAACAAGGAATAAGCTACAAAATCATTCCAAAAATCATAGAATCATAGAAGTAGGGTCGGAAGGGACCTTGTAGATCTTCAAGTCCGACACCCGGCCTGGGCGGGAGAAAAGACTGCACTCAAATGAGTCCAGCCAGGTAGTCATCAAGCCTCTTCTTAAAGATCCCCAGGGTAGGAGCCAGCACCACCTCCCTAGGAAATTGGCTCCAGCTGCTAGCTGCCCTGACTGTCAAGTAGTTCTTGCGGATGTCTAATCTAAATCTACTCTCTAATAACTTGTGTCCATTGTTCCTTGTCATCCCAGGGGGCACTAGTGGAAACCTAAACCCTTCTGGTCCCCCCTAGTGAGTTTACAGACAGTCACCAGGTCCCAACCTTAGCCTTCTCTTGTGAAGGCTGAACAGGTTTAGGTCCCGCAGTCTTTCAATGTAGGGTCTGCCCTGTAGTCCCCAGATCATGGGGGTGGCCCTCCGCTGGACCCTTTCAATGTTGTTCACATCCCTCCCGAAATGGGGCACACAGAACTGGATGCAATATTCCAGCTGTGGCCTGACCAGCGTCGCACAGAGGGGGAGGATCACCTCCCTGGCCCTACTTGAGATGCACCTGTGGACGCATGACAAGGTCCGGTTAGCCTTGCCAACTGTGACCTCGCATTGTCGGCCCATGTTCATCTTGGAGTCAATAATGACTCCAAGATCCCTTTCCGCCTCTGTGCTCTCAAGAAGGGAGTTTCCCATTCTGTAAGTGTGCTGCTGGTTTCTACTGCCTAAGTGCAGCACCCTGAACTTGTCAGTATTGAAACTCATCCTGTTTGTCAGCCCACTCCTGTAACCTACCCAGGTCTTGTTGCAGTCTTTCCCTCCCTACTAGCGTGGTCACCTCCCCACAATATGTGTAATCATCTTGTGGCTGATATCCATCTCACCTTAACTTGAATGTGTCTCAGGGTCCCTGCCACTGACTGCATGGCAGGGCTCTGGGACCGGCCCCAGTATGGTTCCTGGGCAATCTAGTCCCAGGACCACATTGGAATGAGTTTGATCCTTCAGTACAGTCCCAGGCTGAAACCAACACCCTGCCTGCAGACCTGGGAGGGGAAAGAAATATTTGAACTTGGCCATGGAGGCTTCACTGATTTATCTCTGTAGAAACTATGTCTGATAAACAAGAAGTCTGCTAAAAAGCATTCCCTCCCAAACTCAGGAGACCTTCAACAGAAATGGACTAGCACTGACAGTATAGACTTCTGGTGACTTTCCAAATTGGCAACTTTTCTTCAACAAAAAGGTTCAAATAATTTATAAGCTAATTAATAATCTCATTTTAGTGAAATGGCTCATTACATGTAATGTATAAACAGTCAATTTATGCAGATTGTAAAAATAGATTACAAAAAACCATAAATCTTATGTAACAACTCCCGAGGGCTGTGTGGTTATGTGGTAGTAGTTAGAATCCTAAATTCAGTACTATGAAACTTTTGCTCCCCTTTTTGTGATTTTTATTTTTATATATTCATTTATTTTTCGATTCAAAAGGTGTGCAAAAGCACGTATCACAGAGGGCTGTTGGAGCAAATCTCTACATAAACACTGTATGTGACTTTTGCCCTAAATCAAAGCTGATTACATCCTAAGGAAGCCAAAAACACACTGCCTTTGTACTTATTAGCTTTTCATCCAAACAACTTTCTTTCAAAATATCATAAAGAGAACAAGAAATACTGACTGGGCTGCGGTTCTGGCTTGTCAGCAATGTTTTTATGGGGATATCTGGATTCACTGCTGAAGACATCCTCTGAAATTTCCCCAGGGTGTCCACAGGAACAGTCCCAAACAGGTTATTCTGAGATCCCTGCAGTTCCAACCAGCATAATACCAGTCACATCCTGGAATTGCTAGGCCATAGTTTCCTGGCTTTCTTCCATGCCTCCTGAAGACCAGAATTATGGGAGGAAGTAGCAGGACTTGTCCAACTGTACATAACAAAGACATGTATCTGGGTTACTACTGGACTGATTTGTGTCCTAAGAAGCCTTGTAGAGCCATCTAGTATGTTTTACAGACTTCCAGAACGGAACTGAACTGTGGTCCAATGAATGCCCAGTTGTACAAGCCACCATGCATGTTGCTGCTACTTCAGCTAAACTTGTATTGCTTTCTATGCCCCTTCCAGATGCTAAACAGAATTTGGCTGTGTTCCCCTGGCCAATGAGCAGCATGTTGGGAGGTCATGGTGATAATAGCAGACTAGGGTTTACTCAGAGCAAATCATTCTGGAGTGGTCTGTGAAGAATGAGGGCTTAAATACCAAACTGGGGTCATAAAGCACTGCTCAGCTGCAGGCAGCAGAGATGGATAGAGGCAAGGCAGAAGGGCTGGAAAACAGAACACAGAATTGTAGAACTGTTAGTGGAAGACTTCCTGCATTCATACCTTTTAGCACACTGCAACCATTCTGTGAAATAGATACTGTGCATAAAAGCCAGGCATAGCTGACAATCACAGCTGCAGAACTTGTAGGCCGATGCTGAATTTGAACCAGGGCATAAATATTAGGATTCTCAGTCAGGTGGTAAAGATGGTATAGGCATGAATATGAGTCCAGGCACTCATTTAACTATCAGTGTAGGCCCACCCATAATATATGTTTAAGACTATAGATGAGGAGTACAAGATAATGATAGGTATGTCTATAAGTATAATTCAAGTGTGACTGTAAGATGGGTGAGCATACTTGTATTAATTTTTGCTTTCTTAGCATGGGTAACACCCTTGCAACAAATATACAAGTCCTATAGAAATTCTGGATAGGTACTCTGTCTGGCTCCTAACCCAGCCTGAAGCCCCCGTGAAAATAAACTGGTTACCCATGCTAGATAGTCTAAAACAAGTGTTGGTAACAATGTTATCATTTGACCTTCATTACACTACTCATCCCTGTCACGCATAGTGACAGTGATGTGTGTCCACAGAAAGTCAGAAGGGCTAGGATGTCTTGCCTGGGAAGGCTGCTGGTGTGCCTCTGGCTTAAAGCAAGCCACTGCGTTACATGAATACAGGATTGCTTTTTGGCTTCTTGTGGGCTAAGATCAAGTTTAGCTCCTGGATCTAAATTCTATGCAAAACTGAACATTTTCAGAAAGAACTTATCAGTGTGGACTTGTCTGCACCATAAAAGGTCATGTTTAACGCTGAATTGTATCCTTTGTTAATATTTAAATATGGGTCTGACAGTAACTGTTAACATTTGCATCTATAGTTCCTCATTCGACAGATTCTCCTTTTCTCTCATTGCTGTGTATTCTAGTTTAATTCTAAAGATCATTTACTGTGCTAATGCCTTTTCCCTTTAAAAGTGTCTGTGCATGCTATGTCTCATGATGAATAACCATTTGTAAACAAAATGGTGATTCATTATTGTAGCTGAAGGGCATCAGTTTACCTGGATATAAATTCATCATTTTTTAATGCCTCACAGCTTGATGCTTGAAATCTCATCAAGTACTCTGAAAGCTTCTTTGGCAGATTGATGACCAAAACAATTAACTTAATAATGGCATCAGCAAGTAGAGGTTAGTATAAACCAGAGAGAGAACTGGACAAGTTTATCCCTAGTCTAAATTCAATGGGTTCAGTCTATTTTATTGCAAATTGTAATTTTGACCCTTTTTCCCCACTCAGTGCCATTTTTTATAAGCATTAATTTCTTGCACCAAGGCTTTCTTTATATGTTATATATTGTTGTTTATGAACAACAGAAACACAGTTACAAGTGAGAAATGGTCTCAGAAAAGCTAATGTTGAATAACTTCCAACATGGTTATAAACATTCTCTCACATATTGTATGTCTGGCAAAAAGCAGGGTAAAGATGCAACTTAATGCCTAACAATCTGACATGCTTTCATGAGCCTGAGCAAACTTCATCAGATGATATTTTATTTTCTTGTATATCTGCAAGTAAGAGTTGAAAGTAGCAGAGTGAAATCCAGGACCAAATTGTCACTAATTTAAACTAAAATCAAATGTACGTGAAACAGCAGACTGGTGTTTAAAATCCAAGTATAAGATTGTAGTGGAGTTCTGGGTATTTAGCATTAGACTTGTCTGAGCACATCAGCATTTCTAGTCTGCAACGAGGGAATCAGAAGCTGGCAGGTCAGTCTGGCCCATAGCAATCTAGGCTGGAGCCAGCGAGCAGGAACCAGGGAACAATAGGAAGCTAAGAACCATCAACTAGAGCCGAGGCAATTAGTAGCACAGCATAAGAAATGGCTAGCTAGAGCGCTATCTGCCCTCTTGCTGGGCACTGAAAGGGATGCTGCTTATAAGCAGTAGCCATACCCATGCAGGCCCACTCAGGTAACTAGGGCCATCTGTGGGCAACTTAACCTGCCTACTGCCATGACACCTGATAAAACTATCAGAATACTATCATAATGCTGCGCTATAAAATTGGGGCTATTTGCCAGTAGTACTGCCAGTCTGTATATCAGAATATTACTTTGCTAATCCTGATGTCATATTGGCAGCAAGATGGAGATGCCAGTGTGATTATTCACCTTACAATGCCTGAGGTTCTTGATTTATTGTCCAGACATATTCCACTTTTGTTATACATGTACCACACATACTTAAGACTGGGATCTTTTTGCCTGCAGTGTCTGTTGGAGACCCACTCCGCACCTTTAGTTCTTTTGCCAGTACAGGGCTCAGGAGTTATCAGACTACAAAATAGCAGGGAAGGAGAGGAAATGGACAAAAATATATCCCAAATAACTACAGTTACTGTAACCATTATAGCTTTGGTTGTTTGTCCATATAAACTCTTCTCACAGCAGCTCCCAGTTTCCTGATGTATCAGAAACTGGTACTAGGACTCTACCTGAATATACAAAATGGATTACGTTGTTAGTGAGTTCCACTGACCTGGTGTGTTCCTCAGCCCCAATGGTAACCTTGTGACAGAACCACTAATACAGCTCCCAAATAGTCCTGATATTCCTATAAACTAATGGAAAGAGTCCATCTTTTCAATGGCACCTTTTTATTTGGTCACATAAGTTATCCTTATAGAGTCTTTTCTAAGTTGTAACACAATATCCTGGTTATTTCTAGAGTAAATTATCTCTATGAAAGCTAACCAGTCAGCATCCAGTCTGTGAGATATAGAGAAGACAGGTATGGGTATAAAATCTTCCCACTGCTTTGGGAAACAAAAAATGTCAAGGTTTTTTGGCAATATTAGTGGTGGCAGAAGCAATTTTCACATGCAATTTGGATAACAAAACTGCCTTGGTCAGTTTGATGCTATAAGGACCACTATAAATCAACTCTTGGTTTTGTTAAAATCATTGGTATCAGAGAAAGTTGTGAGTGTAATGAATGAGGAATGTATCTGAACGTAATTTTAAACTCAGACTTCACTCTGGCAGAAAGGTAGGACACTTGGTTTGTGTCTGTGGCAAAAAAGTGCTATGTGATGACTCAGCTGTGAAAATTTCTCTGAATGACAGAGATCTTTGCTAAGTACTTACAATGATCTGAAAACTGATCTTCTAGTGTGGTATGTAATCCAGACAGGTGCATATCTGTCAGGATGATCTGTTGATGGATGCATCAATTCTGCAGCCATGTAAATTCTTGTCATAGTCAAGATAATCATGCTCCTCCTTATCTGTTCACTTAAAATACTGCAGTGTTGTCTGTCAAGCCCTGAATAGTGTTGCTTGGAATCACAGCTAGAAGACAGATGCATTGATTTTGAGTCTAAGACACTTACTTACATAAAGATGAGTAACATATCATGACCATGAATCCTGAGTTTGATGTTGGTTTAAATGTGTGCTTCAGCCCAAATGTGCTCTTCACTGGGAATAGGAGTCATACTCCCTTTTGCATGCTTTCTTTCTGGTTCCAGGCCTCTTTTCCTCTTGGCTATGGAGTAGATCAGTTTTAACAGAAAAAGTTCAGTATGGTTTCTTGATCCTTTCCACCCCATGGCCTGGTTGTTAGGGCCATGAGAAGTAGAAAATGTAGCTTCATATCCCCTCTCATTTACAAAGGCCTAAAACTTGATTTCCTACTGAAACCAAAAGAATCCACTGATACCACCCAGCAACACTGTTAGGACTATTAAACAAGAGGATATGGGATCAGGTATCAAAGTATTAAAAATGTACATCAGAAACTGATCAACAAAATAATGAGAGACTAACCTATTACAATTATGGCCTTTTTGGGGAGGAGTCCATAATTTTATCATAATGTCAAAAGAATGGGTAGACTGAAAGGAGTGAGCTTTATTACCCTGGCTCCAGATCACTGACTCCTACTACCCTGAGATCCACCATGACAGTTGGACCAGCTTTCATCCTATGAGCGTCAAAAAAGGCATATTTGAGAGCCTTTTACTATCCTAGCTTTCTCCTTCCTTCTTCATTGTGCCCATCTGTTTTATCAAAAGCAAGAAAGTAATCACTGTTCTCACAGCAATTAGATCAAGATTCAATAGCAGAATTAACCTCTTCTCCCCCACTAAGGAGACCTGTTTGACAGATAAGAGACTTTAGATGAAGATCCTTTTCCTAGCAAAGGACTTGGTCTAAGATATTTTATATTTTGTTTTTCATTATTTTTTCTTGTATATTCTAATCAATATAAATCCAAACTTTGGCACAAATAATGTCACAAAGCAAGCTGAGGCCTCTGTATACAAAACCCTGAACCATAGTTAACTGGTCTCATATAGTACAACAAGGTCAGGTTAATACCTTTGACTCTCCATGCCCATTAATTCAACTGAAATTAATATTACCACTTTTTGGGACAGGGACCATGAAGTTTCATGTACAATGAGGCAAGACCTATGTACCATGTACAATTAGGCTCTGTTCTTGATAGGTTCTTAAATACTGCAACACAAAATATTAATTAATAACAAGCATACCAGACTCAGAAGGCTTCAAGGGAATTAGTGAGTTAATAGTTTCAAGTAATAAGAAAATATTGCTAAATAGTCAGGACCTGAAAGTGGAACAAGATGGAAAAAACTGCTAAATTGAAGGAAAAGTCACTAAATGATATTTATCCAAGAGTTCTGAAGGAACGTTTGAATGAAAGGCATTCTGCCAGCACAATGACGACCATGACAAACTTCATGGATTCTATGTATCAGTGGCTTAATGTTGGGTGAGTAAGCAGGGCACAAGCCCCAGGTGCTGCCTAAAGTGGGGACTTCTGAATGAATGCCTCACTGTCCCATCCTCCTACCATCCCTACCAAATCCTGCACCTTCCCTGCAACAGTCCACCTTTGGCAGTGGGGAAATAGCAGCATAAAGAGCAGGAGCTGTATGGAAGTTTGCTGCGCCTGGGAGCCATCATCTCATTTTTTCCAGCACCAAAAATGGTATTTAAATGGCCACTTGACATCCAGGTTGAAAACAAAATGAAGAGATGACATCTCCCACAGTGCCAGGGAACCTCCGACTGTTGCTCTTTCCTACGACACAGTACTGGCTAGTTATACTTCTCCTATATAGGAAAAAATGTGTTTCTTTAAGCCACTAGAAATTGGAGCACGTCAGGAAACTGCTGGGTAAAGGTTAATCTGTTTACTGATAGACCTTGGAAACAACTCTTGGCAAGGTTCCTTTTATGAGGATATTAAGGAAACCAAGTCATAGGATAAGATACAAACACCCCAAATTAGACACTAGTTAGAAAACCTGAGGAAGGGTACCATGACACCTAAAAGCCTGTCTAAGTCTATCCCAACCACAGATGCAGTGAAATAAAAGATATTACCCATAAAAATATTTGCCTCTCAAAATGAAATGAAGTAACTTTCAATATGGCAAAGATACAATAGTGGGGTGCTCCACATTCTGCACCAGGAATAACATTAGCTAATATGTTTACTAATGATCTGAAAAATAATTGGTGGGTAGTGGAGACCTATAAAATGGCTGCTGAAAAAAATTACCTCAATAATTGTTTCTTCAGCGAATGTTGCCTCCTCACTGCCCACCTATTTCTTTAGATCATTAAAATATATCTTCAATAATACTGTTCCTGTGACACATTCCCACAGTTAACCTTTATCTACATATCTTAAGAGGACTGCTGCCAACCCCAAAAGGAAACAGCAAAGCTACCTGAATGAATGACAAGAAGGGAAATGTTGGATAAAAGTGTAGCACAGCAGAGTGAGGTATGCCTTTGACCACCTCGGTCAGTCTCTCTGAGGATAACCCTTCCCCATAACCGATCTGTACCTTCACTTCTCTCAGGTTAAAATCTTACCATTCACTCAATTTTAGTACTAAGGCCCAGGTACCACCCATGTTTCCTTAGTAGGATGAGCTGGAGTTTGGCCTCTGCCATAGATTTGCCAACCTCTGGGAGTTCCAAATAGTATGAGAATGCAGTGATAGAGGATGGTTCATTTGAAGACAAAGTTTAATTTACATATCTTAGGAATATAACAAGGAAAGAGAAAAGAGCTCATATATATATATTTTTATGCCAGGTGTGTCAAACATATACTTCACAGGCTGGATCTGGCCTGTGGAGCTTTATGATTTGGCCTGTGGGTCTCAGACTAACCTTGCATAGAGAATGCAGTGGGCAAAGCTGGTCTGGTGGACAGGTTGGACCTGGCACTGCTCACAGCACAGGGGATTGGTCCAGTCTGAGCTGCATGTGGCCCTGTGCTGGACCAATCCTTTACACTGGCTCTGGGGCCAGTCTCTATTGTGCCATGCTGGAACCATCTCACAGGGCTGTCCAGCAGGGTGCTTAGGGTTGCCAACTGTGACTGAAGCTATTCTGGGAGATTTTTTTCTCCCCCAACATGATGTAATGTCATTAATTGAATTTATTTTCTTAAAATATCCTATTAAAATCTCCCGGATTGCTTTCAATAGTCACCGGGAGATTGATGCCGATTCTGGTAGACTTCCAGCCAATCCAGGAGGGTTGGCAACCCCTAAGGATACTGAATGCAGCATACACCCCATGCTGGCCCCACTGTGCTGCAAGCAGCACTCATGTGCCATGTGTATCACATACCAGCCCCACTCTGGGGCTTGAGCTGCCTGCAGTGCAACTGTTTACGATTTCACTCTTCCAGGCCTCCCCAACCCCTGGTCTCCTCACTGGGACTGGACCAGATGACTGCAGGATGTGCAACTACTACTTCTGTCTCATTCTGATCCTCAGTCAGCACCTGTGCCCACATGTAGTCTCCTTAACCATTTCAAAGTTACTGTCTGTTCTGTGATCCTTTGACTTCACTTAGTCTGGTTTATGCATCTCACCAGGGAGAGCACTGCAGTGGTGGGAGGTAAAATTCCAGCAGTGGATTTGTTCATTAAATACCAACAATTTTTTCTGAGTCATTGTCTGGCTTCCGGGAAATGTGCAATGACACCCAGGATTGAGTAAACTGTTGCTCCCTGGTTGTATTGAATAGTAAGACAGTAATATATATATTTATACATATATACATACACCCCCCCCCACATATACATACATACACACACACAGAGCTTTTATAAGAATAGAGATTTTTTTATATTCTTCAAACATTAAAATATGTGTGTGGTGTTCAGGAGATCATTTGAATTATCCATATACTTTGCTGGTTTCTAAATTATCTGTGACTACTCAGGAAATTACTTGAGAGCCATTATGAACAGCACTGTGTAAAACTCTCCTTAGCATTCAATGGCAGGCAAACAGCAAGCACAATAGGATGGAAGATACAGAAAACAGTATAATGCCATTATATATGAATGGCCAATCTTCACTTCCTATATTGTGTTCATCCTTTCTTAGGAAGTGATAAAGAAGAAACAGAAGTGCTTCAGAGAGAGATGATAAAAAGGCTCACAAGCATACAGAGCTTTATGAAGAAAGATTGAAAAAAATGATTTGTTTAGTATGACAGGAGATAAACAGAGGGATATCATAGAAGTACAGAAAATAACAAATGGAATAGGAGAGGTGAATCATGAGCTCCTGTTTACATTCCCTCACAATACAAAAGCAAAGGGACCTTCAAAGCAATTGAAAAACAACATATTTTAGTCTAAGAAAAAAGTATGTTTTATGCAGCACATAATTAACCTGCTGAACCCACCATCACAAGACAACACCGATGCCAAAGGCTAGGTAAGATACTGAAAGAGAATTTGACATTGAACACAAATATGTATAGTTACATTAGATGGTACACTATTTATATCTAAAAATACATTTTAAGCAGTTGCGAAATAAATAAGGTTACAAAAAATACAGCATGTTTGTCAAACTGACAAAAGCAAGGAAATAAAAACTTAAGCTTCCTAACAATGCACACACCTCTACTCCCAGGCACACATTTTACCATTATTACAGCTACTGAACAAAACAAACCATGTGCTGCAACTTTAACTCTGAAGTTTTCACACTTCTGCATGCTCCTTTAACTAGATTCTCTCTTTGTCAACGTTGTGTAAGTGTAAGTGTAATGGAGTATTGGTTCCATTATGGCAGATGAGTTTGGTAGATCTGTGAGCTGTGGGAGGTTAAAGAAGATAATAGAAAGCTGGTTTCCATGCATAGGTAGAATCAAGGTCGCCGTGCTTTGTCTATGATGTACAACAGTTGTGGTAATGGTAAGGTATATGCTTATGTGTAGAAGAGAGAAGATAAGTGGCTGGTTGTACAATTTGGTAGCTCACATTTCCTTCCTTCTGTGTCAGGCATGTAAACAAAATTTTATTTGCATATTCATTTCCTCTGCTTAGGAATGGGCAAATGGATGGGAGGGTGCAGGATGATAAGGTAGAAGTGCAGTGTGAGTATATTATATCCATTAGCAGCTATACATGAATCTTTCTCTGAATGAAATGTGAATCCTTATAGAGAAGGTCTTATGTGTGTTTCTGGACAAGTTTGCCTATACCTGTTCCAGCTCATCAGGATTGTATACCCCCCTCCCAGCATTGCTAAATCAGGTTTTACTATGCCCAGCCACTACATCTATCAGACTTGTGTATATAGCACACAAACATTCACTTAAGAGTGTGAACATTCACTAAAAGGGATTCTAAATTCAACTTTAAAAACAAAAATACCTGCATATTGCAACAAGCCTTCTCAGCATGCCTCTCAAAGAATAATTTAAGCCATACCCTACATCCAAAGTTTTCCTTTAAGAAACTAAGCAAAATGGCAGAGAACTTAAGCAAAATTATATAAATATTTCAAAGGACATAAAAACAAACATACTTTTAGAGAAACTCAGGAATACAGTCCCTATTCTAGAAAGCAATGCTAACTCTAGAGCCTTGTAATATGCATGCTGGCCACTCCTGGATTGTTTGGGGCGGGGGGGGGGGGGCGGTTTATTATGTTTTTTGGGGAGGGGGGTGAGGTTTTTTTGGTTTCATTTTTTTCTTTCCCTATAGCTTCTGATACTAGCCATTTGTCAGAGACAAGATACTAATATGGAGGGACTATTCATTTGAAGTGGCCTGGCAATCCCTATTATACAATACTGCATGTTTTCCTTTTAATAGACCTATTCTCTTAAGATAACTGAGACGATGTGGTGATTTTTTTTCAGGGAGGTTCATTAGGGAACAATTTAGTTAGCTGTCACAGACCTGATTTTTTATTATGGTTGACAAACAGATGAGATTAGGGAAATGATAGGTCTACTGTGAGACTATCATAGTAATGGCACAACAGTGCTGATATTCCCAAAGTAAGTGTGTTAAAAATCTTAAATCAGGAGCCAGATTTACAGCTCAGATTAAATGCAGGTTATTTTTATATTCACTAGAGCAATATATATTCTTCACAGCTTTTGAAATTTCCAATATATAAATGTGAAGTTAAAAACAAATTACTTTACTTCTTACTCCAACTGCACAAAAAGAAGCAATTAATGTATACATATTTTTAATGCAAACTAATGATAAAAGGGCAATAGTACATAATGTTCTGTACTATTCTGTAGACATAGCAGTAATGAAAACATTGCTAAAACAGTAAAGTTGCCAACTACTGATGAGACTCAGGAGAGCTTCTTTAACAGATGTTTCCCATAGTAAATATATACTCTGCCTACCCTGATTATGATGATCTTGAGAATTCATGATTTGATTCAACACTCAACAACTCTTCAACAGTCTCATAAAAAACAAATTCTTGCAATAGGTTTACCTTACAAACTGCAGCCAATATAACAGATTTATGGCCTTGAATCCCTTCTGGTGAAATTGTATTATAGCATCCCTGTGTTCATGACATAATTAAGGTGGTATCAGCACTACGGTCAAAGACTGATGAATGAATGCCAGATTTTTCTCTGTCACTTTAAAGATACCATGACTGCAGTGAATACTGACCACTATAAGCTGACTTGACCACACACTTACTTCCTGTTGAAAATTTCAACTCTCTGTTCTGCATTGATTTATTATTAAACATGAACTACTGAAACAAGCTTCCTTTGACAGTTATTCATTATTATAGATCATTTCTGAGTGCTGAAACACATGCTAAGCACCGAACATCTTTCCTGCAAAATAATTTACTCCCTTAGATCCGTACCTCATTGCTAAGTATTGTTGAGTCATCTTTCCAGATGGGAGTAAATAGCAGGTCCCAAATTCAGCCCTGAAGTAAGCAAACGACTCCCCTGGAAACTGGGAATTGCTACAGCTGCTTATGTCAGGGCTGTAATTGGCCCCAAGAGACTTGAAAGAAACTAGTTTAAGATGACAGTAGTCAAATCCTGAAATGAGGCAGGGTTTCAGAGCCAGATGGATGTTTGTTTTAACATCATACCCACAAGTATTTGATACACATTTTCTGTCATATTTGCTTAGGATTCTTGAAATTTGGGATACTGTTGTCGTATTTTTATATTCATAACATGCTTTTCATCCCATCAGTCCAAAAAGCACATAAGGTCCTATACTGTTCATAAGGGACCAGTGAAGCGCAGCATTTCTTGAATGGATAGTGGTGGTAACGTACCACTAATAGTAAGGTTACCACTACACTATACTGCAAGCACTGAGAAAGAGGAATTTTGGCCATAAGACCATTCCCTTAATTTTACAAAGAGGCTTCTGAGATATAGAACCGCAGACAACTAGGGCTGGAAGGGACCTTCAAAGGTCATCTAGTCCAACCCCTTCCTCAGACAGGATCATCCCCATCCAAACTATCCTATACAAATCCAGTCTAAAATCTACATAAGATTACCATCAGGTAATTTTAACTCTTATACAATGGAGAAAGGAGCAGAAGGGGAGGGGAGATCTAATACCACTTGAGGTAACTAAGGAGGGACTGTGCCTTCTCTTGTCTAGAAGAATAAAGACCTAGGTAGCAGGACATACTATCTCCCCTAAAAATAAGCACATTCCTGGCAGTCCTGTGTTAATGCTGTCTTGAGTAGAGAGCAGAGAGAAAGACTTAAAGCCTTGTTAAAGGTTTGTTACATTTTAATTTTAGGTGGTTCCTGGAGCTCTTAACCCCTAAATTGTCCACACAAACAAAACCTGAAACTAGTTTTAAGTACACTTTAGGCAGCTTAAAGTTATGCCACACTAGGGCAGGGTTATTTCTGATCTGTGTTACCCATTAAAGTGTGGCCACTCCCCACAGATGAGCTGCCCAAGTTGCAGCCCACCAGGATCCCAGAATGCAGTGTTGTTGTGCCCCCCCCCGGCTGTTCTTCGTGGACAAACTTTCCACCCTCTGAACTCTGTTGCCTGGGGTGTGGCCTGCAGAACACATGCCAGCAAGCCAGATCACAGGACATGGACAGGTCCAGGGGGAAGGGGGGAAAAACAAGGTAGGGGGCTGTATCAAGTCCTCATAAGCTGGGCCCAGGGAAGTAACAGTAGCTCCTCCAAAAGCACCTTCCAGCCACTACAGAAAGCATGACTAATATCTCCCACACCCTGATTCCAATTTTTTAAAAACATGAGATCTTTAATTTACTTCCTATTTCATTCTTTTTCTTTTTTTTTTTACTTCTTTGTATTTTATCCTTCAGTGGATGACTTCCTTCATTTTACCAACCTTCCCCATCCTCATTTTCTTTCCACCTCCCACTTCATTACCCAACCCCATCCCACTAACTCTCCACCTCCCAGCTTCATGTCCTCCCCTCCCCCAACTCCCTGCAACCAGTGTCTCACACGTGCATGTGTGCACACACACCACCTAGAGCAGGGAGAGAAGCCTGTCCTGGTTTACCAGCCCTGTAGTGGCAACTCACTGCTGTAGCTGTTTGTCAGGCTCCTGCTGATGGTTTTTAGCCTTAAGGGGCATTTATAGACATACCTTGTCATCTTGAGATGTGCTAAAGACCTGGCAGGTTGGAGCAGACTGATTAATCAAGTCTGCTCCGCATGCAAACTGATGTGCACTGTGCTGTGTCACGTGCAGTTGCATAAGCGGTGAAATGTGTATCAGGATACAGAAAATAGCAGCAGTGCACTTCTGAACTAAAATACTTTAATTTTAGTTCAAAACCACTTCACTGCCATTTTCTCAGTGCTGACACACTTCTAAAACTGCCCAACATGTGTACAAATGCCCAAGGTGTGGCACCAAACTCCAGTTAGTACTAACACTGCTCAACATATGAGCAATTCAAATGCAGTGTGTAGGCTGCAGGCTTGCTTCAGAACCTGAGACTAGCCATGCACCCCCTGGAAGCATCAGCCATGAAACCAGAAGTGCCAGCAGAAGTACACTTCTGGTTTTGCTGCTGGCTTGGCAATCAGCTGCTGAGGAACACCCTTCCCCCCCCACTTTCCCATCCACCAGCTGGTGCTTCAGGCCTGTGGTTACTTCCCACCTGCAAGTGAAGCAGGCAATGATAACTCACCTGTGAAACCTTTCACACCTTTTACTTATCTCCTGCTTGAATAGGGCAGGCATTATCTGATGCCTGAATGTCCAAGTGCAGAAGGCAGATTCTTTCATACTACATGTTATACATGGAGTAATCATATAGAATTGATCAACAATGCCATTTACTTTTTCTTTATTTAAGTTTCTCCTGAATAATCAAGCACACTTAAGTCCCTAAACTTGTAGAAACTGTGTCTTTCTCCATATTTTGAAAATACCTTATATATACTAGGGTTATCACCACAATACTAATAAATAATATCAGCAACAAGATGGCTTTGGACCTGGTTACAGACTTACATAAATCTTTCCTAGAGCTCATTTCAAGCCAGTCCTTGCTTTTCCAGTTCTAATAAAATATTGAGGCACAAAGGAACCACTAAAATTACCCAAGAACATTAGGGTTGAGTATTTAGAGATCCCAACATCCACTTCTGTGCCCTAATGGAGGCTAATTTGTAATTTTGATATGATTTTTTTTAATATCAACATTTCAAGCTTCTTTGTAGCTTGTAAATGCTAAATACAGTTGCCAACTGAGGTTCAGCACTAGCTGGAAGTCTTTAAAAATCAGAATTAGTTGTATATTGCATACTTCTGTTAAAGGGATCCAGTAAACCTTTATGGCTTGTAATGATTTCTTATATAGTCTTAGAAATTATTCTGAAGGTGACTTGCATAGTAGATGGCTGCATTCAAGTAGACATAATTTACTATTTTGCTCTGTAGGGCACCTCTAAGAGGTTTTTCTTTAAAATGTCATTCTAAAATTAGTAATAATTTATAATTGGTTGACTCCTTTCTTTTTAAGTATTTTAAAGCTGAAGCACATTCTGTTTGAGGTTTCCATTCATACTGGTGATAAGCAAGCAGCATGTCAGTGTGCTAACCTTTCTGCTCTAAAGCAGAAATCTTTGTGTGTTTACTGGTCTCATTTAAAGAAATTTTAAAAGCAGTACATGCTTTTCCATAAATGGGTATGTTCACTTTAAGAGGTCCAGTATTGGAATACTTAGGGTTTGGAAGCCTGGATAGAGAAATACTAGTAGAGTTGTGCAGTGATTCTTGTGGAGGACGATGTATTTGTGCTAGGAACACTCCCTTTAAAAATAAACTCATTTTTGGACCAGATTCTCCTTTCTCCCTTCACTCAGGGAAAAACAAGAGTATGGAAAATGGACCTACATTGGGATAGAATTAGCACAAGAGGAGAAGCAGATCCAATGGTTTTATAAGGAGTCTGCAGTAACAAGTCTATATTCACAAAATAGATAGCAAAGCTTTTAACTAGATAAGTCCAGCAACACATTCCTTATAATTGTTGTGTTGATACTATATGCAAACTTGAATATTTGAGCTTATTCTGGTAGTTTAAAAAACACTTTAAAAAAAAATCATATTGCTTACTCCCTGCACATAAATCATAGTGTGCCATCTTGTCTTTGCAGTCCTCACCTTCTCAACTGCTAAAAATTGCTGGCATCATTAACTCACTTCAGATTACGCTATTTCTCTTTCTCCCCAACCTGTCACCTCTTAGTTTTCTCCAGCATTTCCCTGTTTGACAGATGCACTTGCTGAAATACTTCTCTTTATTTGGCTTACTCAGATTGTGCTATAATGACAACTTCCTCCTGAGAGCGCTGCTGTATCATGAGCCTGTTCTCTGTGCTCATAATCAGAGCTATTGCAGGTTTCCTAGCACCACAAGAACTAGAATACTGTATCCTATGGATACATTCTTTACTGTTAACTTGCCCCAGACTGTGTGGATTTATCTTTGATTCACAAAGACAACTGGTTTCTCTAAGTGAAATGCATATAGTGCACACTATAACTATGGCTTACATGACTTGGTGTCAAGCTGATTTTTGCAGTGAACACATCTTGTTTATATTAAGCCCTTCACACTGCCAGTCTTGATATGATAGTCACATATTTCATATATTCATGACTTCTGAGCAGTCAGGGAGCTTTGAATCCTATATATTTGATTGCACAGGCCTGATTTTAAGAGCTGTTGAGCATACCTGTCTCAAACTGAAGTAAATAGAAACTGCAGGTGCTCATCACTAAAAAATCCTGGTGCTCTTTAGGGAAGCGACTGTCTTCATTTTTGTACTGTAACAGTCTTAATACACTGTTGGGGCCAGATTCTATTCCATCTGAATGTAGACACAGGTTCCTAAGTATGATTCTAGTCCCTGCTGTTCAAGTCCTGAAAAATCAACTAATGTATCTATTTTTGTAACACACTGACCCTTAAGATTGAGTCATAAAAAAGCAGTGAGGGGGAGAAGGATCTTAATTGTTTTTCAGAGACTCCAGCAGTGTGGAACAGAATCACACTTCGGCACCTAAGTCCATTTATTCTCTTATTAGGTGAAACAGAATTTGCCTCTAAACATCTAAAAATAATTCATGGTTTGGGTTTTATTTTTTTAATAGAAGATAATGTTGTGCCAAGAGTTTAAAAAGGTAAACTAGGTAATGAAAGTAAATCTATATTGACACAGTTTGATATTGAGCCTAGGCAAAATCATGGCACTGTCCATACAAGATTCATTCAGTAAAGCAGGGCTGTATGTAGCCTATGAGGGGTTAACTTGCTGCCTCTGGGCCCCCTGTCTCTATGTCATTTCCCTGCTGTTCTTGCTGATGGGGTCTTTGGGCTCTCTCTCTCTCTCTCACCTGCAGCTTCTGCTTCCTGTAGCTGTCCCTGCCAATGGCTCATGGGTCCCAGGGAACCTACAGTCTGAGAGGTTCAGGGGCCCAAAACCCCCATGTGACATAAGGACATCTATTCAACATGCCACAGCATGGTACGGGTGGGCACCCACTGCCCTCATTAAACAGTGTGCCCCCTAGGGGGCGAGGTGTGAGCAGCATGTATGAAGGGCATGTAGCCTCCACATGCCTGGTCGTGCAGCCCTACAGTAAAGAATTAAATGAAGGCATACTTAATGCCATTACTTGATTTTATTTTATCAAAATGCTAAATTTAACAAGTCTGGTTGATAGAGTTACCTATGGCAACAGTAGACCACACCTTTTGATTACCAACTTAGTATACAAAAATCAATGTAGCACATATTACTGAAGCACTTAGGACTTGCTGAAAGATATCATAAACTGCAGAACTACCCATTATCAAATGGGTTGTTTCTAAGGGGGCTGTATGGGAGCTTGTTCTTGGTCCAGCACTATCTAATATCTTCAGCAGTGATCTGGATAAAATATGAAACATCTGTAGAGTTTGCAGATAACAAATTGTAAAAGACATAGTTTATTCAGCTAATCAGAAGTGATTAGAAAGAGATTTCAAAATACCTGCAAGGAGAGTGGATTTGGTAGTAAAAGCCTTTTCAGTTCTAAAACTGGGGCATGACAAGATCCTATGCCTGGAAATTGAAGCTAGACAAATTTAAGGTTCAGGTTTGTAAGAAAAAAACATAGTAATGTCTAGGGTTAGGCTGATGAGTCCTCCAGTACAGAAGACGTATGAAAACTAGGAGCTGTACACCAAGTTGTTGCCCTGGAACAGCAGGCAGCCATCTGAGAGCAGCAGATGCAAGTTCCCAGGAGGCAAATACTATAAGCAAAAGGGAGGCAGAAAAGTGCAATTGCTACTCACTCACATCAGCGAGAGGCCCACACAGGCACCACAACAATAACTGGGCCTGTCCAGAAGCAAGAGTTAAAAGCTGTGAATGCTTCCTTGGTGCTTTCAGCTGTTCATAATGGTACAGGTACAGCAAGGTGCCTGTGGGGCTCTTTTTTGATCAAGATAACTTAGAGGAATTAGAAGGGAAATTTTACTCTCTCTGTTTTCTGACCCTTCCAAAAAACAACAAATGCTAAGGCCTGATGTGTGCTCAACCAGTCACTTGGGTAGAGACACATTGCTGGCTTGATTGGTGCCTTGATTTTTCTGGGCAGGCACGTATAAAGACTTTGTCATGCTTAGAATGCCAGCTATTGAAATAAATACCTCTGGTTCCTTCAGTCTCTTTCTCACTGGCTGAAAGTCACTCTGGGTGAGTGGTAATAGACATAGTCAGACCATTCAGAAAAACATCAAAGCAGGTACTAGGTATACTGTCAGTACTAATGGATTATGCCACCTATAACCCTGAGGTTACATCACAGTCCCCAAAAATAGCAGTCCCTATATTTTTCATAAGGCGTTAGGTTTCATATCAATAGAGGACAGAGTAGCAGAAAACTGGAATGTCCTCTATGACAGCCACCCTATGTCTACATGAGACGGTGAGCATCGGTGGGCACTAACCATGATGCTACCGCTAATGCGCAGTACCAATGAGCTACTGTACAGTAACTTGTTGCTACTGTGCAGTAGGGTCAAATGTGACCTGTGCGCTGTTGGGGCTGTGCAGTACTGGGAGGTACCGCGTAGTCAGGGGCATGTGTAGACGCACCCATTGTACACAAAGGTATATTGTCCTCAAGCCAATGAGTTAAGAGAGCTCTGTAATAGCACATTTAAAGAAATGATCAATTATTTCATAAAGAAAGATCTGACTTTGAGATGTACCATTTCTTTCCCTGTTGTTTGCTATGAGAGAAGTCCTTCAAGCCTGGACTGGCTTCTCATCATTCATGTTACTATACAGTCAACAGCCTAGAAATCTTTGATTTAAAAAAAAAAAAGTATGGGGGAAAAAATCTCATGAACCTAAAAACCCACAAGTAGAATAGTTTTGGAGTTTAATATCCCATTGTCACGGGGTCACGTAGGTGCCCCGTGACTGGGATTGAGATTGACAGAGCTGCCAATCACCAGGGCAGCTCAGGTGCCGGTTGCCAGGGCAACCAGGCGGGTCAGGTGGCCAGAAGGGGGCAGGGCCGGGCCTTTATAAACAGCGCCCAGGCCAGAGCCTGACCAGCAGTTCCCTTCTGGCAGCCGCAGGAGCAAAAGCTCTGCGGCTGAGCTGAGCGGCCTGAGTTGGTGGTTGCAGCCTTACTGTGCTGACTGGCTGCAATGATGCTAGGGAGGAGAACACCCTGAAGAGAGGTAGGGTTGGGAGCCCTAGAGGGGCTTGGAGTTTGCATTATGAGCAGGGAGACTCTGTGTTGTTTATGTTGTAGCTGGGTGGCTCAGGTTTCGGTTATAGTTACACCGGAGGACTGGGTGAGGCTGTAGGGGTGAGAAGAGGCCTCACGGGAGCTCCCCAATAACCTGGGGGTCCTGGGTGCCCAGTAGTGGCACCGTGAGCGGTGCCAGTGGGGCACTACCATTTGCGCCGGAGAGGTGCGGTGTGCAGGGTTTCGGACCCCAGCCCGTAAGGGCGGTGTTTTGCCCAGTGGGGTAAACGACCCAGAAAAGGGTCAAGGGGCCAGGCACGGCTGCGGCCACCTGAGCCCCAAGCACGAGGAGCATGGTACAGGCCCCAGAGAGGGCGAGGCCCCAGAAAGGGCAGCAAGTGCACGTGAAGAGTACGGCGTAGGCCCAGAAGGGGGCAACAGCCGTGGAGAGCGCATCATAGGCCCCAGAGAAGGTGAGGCCCCCAGAGGGGGCAGCAAGCGTGCATGAAGAATGCAGCATAGGCCCAGAAAGAGGCAATGGCCACGAAGAGTGCGTCCTAGGCCCCAGAGTGGGGCGGCGGGCTGAGTAGTAGCCCAAGAGCGTGCCAGGCCCAGGGGTGCCGGTAACGGGGCTGCGTGCCAGGCCCAGGGGTGCCGGTAACGGGGCGGCGGCTGCGTGCCAGGCCCAGGGGTGCCAGGTGGGTGACAAGCCCGGGGTGCCAGAGAGGGGCACCGGGGCAGGACGAGCCAAAGGGGTGCTAGAAAGAGTACCAGAGGGCAGGAGGCCAAACAATGCCCAGGGAACAGCTGCAAAGCTTGGGGCGTGCTAAAGGGGAGGTTTGGAGGCATGCATAGCCCTTAAGGCAGGGGTGCACAGAGGTACCCCATATGGAGTAGGGGCAGGAACACACATACCGTCCACTTGGGGATAAAGGCAGCCTCCCATATAAACTTAATGGTCATCAAAGTCGTGGCGGGCGAGAATCCGAGGGTGCTGAGTCCACCTTGAGTGATGGTAGGGGGCGCTAGGGAGTTCACAGTCGCTCCTAGGCCCCACTCCCTCACACCCATGAAGAGATATCTGTCCCAAGGATGATTTGATTTTGTGTTTGGCCTCGTTTGAAAGCCAATTTTAAGCTATATTCATTTTGTATAATTTTTACCTCTATATGGATGATCTTATTCTGTCTATATGCATCTTTACAATTTTGGGACATATTTAGGTTTAATAGTATGGCCAGATCTCTAATCAAGCTATTTATATGTCAAAGGAACTAAGGAATGTATACCTAAAGCAAAGACTCCCTATCCCTGAAGAAGAGTGATTGAGCCCAAAAGTTCGCAAATAACTTTTTTCCAACTACTCAGTTGGTCTAATAAAAGATATCACATCTACCCAAAGAACCTTGCCTGCCTAATGAACAGATAGAAGGTAAAACTAGTATCAGTGACCAATTGTACTACGAGGGCAAGAACAATTGCCACCTCTCAAAAACATGACACAAAATGCTACTGTGCAAATGACAGCCAAAATATGGTAGATCTCATCTGCCTGTAGTGAGAAATAGTCACTCCATGAAAACAAGTGCATTTCAGGAACATAGGTAGGGTGGCCATCATAGAGCACATTCCAGTTTTCTGTTACTCTTCAAAAGAAAAATAGAGGACATAAAGGCATCAGGTTTCGTACCAATAGAGGACAAAGGACAACCGACCGGATTGTCCTCGACAATGGCCGCCCCAAAGATAGGCCCTGAATTAAGGGAATTTCAGATGCCCCAGGAAGAAGTTTCTGGAGAATTTGCAGCAGCTAGAACCACGCTGGTGGGGGACTTGTTTTGATGGAATTCAGGAGGTATCTGTGAAAGAGTCATAGTCTTTGTATTATCACAGCCCTTGGGTGAGTCCAGGTTCCCAGCAGTTAGGGCTCATAAGGCTGCTCTCTGCAAATACTGCTACAACTCTGGAGGACTGGGCTGTAGCCAGATGAGAGGGTGAGAAATTTTACTTGTCTATTTGTTCTTCTTATACAATTCTTTTCTTCTGTATCTGTACCTACATCCTTTTATTGTTTTGTCACCTTACTGTGTTTGTCTGCGGTAAAATGTGATCTCAGAGTAAGTGATATTCCAGGATAGCCACTTCTATGGAGATTGGGGGTGGGGGGAAGCACAGTGGAGATGATTCTTGTGGGAACATCTGAAGAGATGATTTTAGCCTGTTTCTCAAGACAACAGCATGATAGCAGGGAGAAAGTTGGGGCTCTGGGGGTACCTCACAGATGGGTCTGTGACAGAACTCAACAAGACACCTGATGTGGTGGACTGCATCCTCTGGCTGAGGGAAGGGATAAAGTTGCTTTGGGGTTTTGTACAAGACAACTTCCATCCAGTACAAGCAGTTCAGGAAATAGAATTTAACAAAGGAGCTTGAACAAGAGATGGGTTCAAAAGGGAGACCTAGTGCTAGTCTTTCTAACAAGTTTTAGACCCAAGGCTGATCCAGTTTCAGAAATAATTCCACAATATAAAACTTTTGAAGCCATGGAAGGCCTGTGAAGGTTTCCTTGTACTCTCATATCCCTAAAATAAATCTGATAGGCCTGCCAACAACAACTCATCTAGGTATATTGGAAGCAGTAGGAAAATAGCTTCAACAGGTCCAAACATTGAATTAGTAAAAAGTTTTAAGAACATCTTCTTAAAACAACCTGACACACAGAACTAGTATTTCACTGTACAGAGACAGTACTAAAAAAGGTAGAACACGAGAACATACAACCCATCCCCAGCAACTCAAACTAGAGGGCGCAGTTAGGGAAGAGATGGAAAAGATGGGTGCAAGATTGAGGGGAAAGGCCCTATAATAGTTGTTTACCAACCAGATATGTGAATGCAATATTACATAGACCTCAGGAAAGTGAGCACAATATCAAAATTTGATGCATATCTTGTGCCAAGAGTAGAAGAACTCGGAGTATTTGGGGAAAAATACCACCCTTCACTGGACTTAACAAAATTATGCTGAAAATCCCACTAACCTTGACCTCCTGTGTAAAAATGCCCTCTTGACCACATGGACGCCTTTCAAATTTAGGGTCATAGGAAAAACTCAGCATCCTATAAATAAACTATGCCCCCTTTAGAATATGTGCTCAATTATCTTGATGACATCACTGTGTGCCATACAAGTTGGGAAGATCATCTTAGATCCATAACAGTCTTATGTACCCTGAAAGAAGTGGGTTTAATTGAAAAATACACAAATTTTGACATTGGGAAAGGAGAAACCAATATTAGGGTATCTGCTAGAAAATAAGTATGCCAAGCCACAACAAACAAGCTGCAGGTCCTACAGAACTGTATTATCATGACTAAGGTATAAGAACTGGCCTTACAGGATCTAAAACAAGGCTGTCCACCTGGTAACCCATGGACTACATGCAACCTGTTGTGGCCCACAGGCTCTCACCCCATTGACGCTCCTGTCATCGCTCTGACTTAAACAGCAGCCAGAATCTTGGGGGAAGGGAAAATAAAACTCCCTCTTTCAGCATCTCCTTCTTGCCCCTGCCCAGGAGGTGAGGCAATGCAGCAAGTGGCCTATGGAGCGGAGGGTGAGTCTGGGGTCATGTGGGTGTGTGGTGCTATGGAAGGGATACCATGACTGCATGTCCATGCACCAGCAACATGGTGCCGTGGTGAGAGGCACCACATGAAGTAAGAGGGGCTTACCTGCATAGGCGTGTCATGCACCAAGGTGTGTGGGGGGGGTCCCTGTGGTGTGCAGCCTGGTGGACCATGGCCTGCCCTGGTCTAGCCTTAGTATGTGGCCCCCACTGGTATGGCACTCAGAGCATGCAGACCCTGACGACTTAGGAGTTGGATAGCCCCATTATAGAACAGTTATATCCATGTTCCTTGACCTGGTAGTGCTGCTTACTAAGCTCAGTCAGGTATTAGCACTTCTGATAATACACTAGACTCCAGAACACACATTGAAGTGCTACACAGACAATATATGTTATGATCATGGGATTTCATGTAACAGTTTAGTCTTCATATAGAGACTTCCAACACTGCTATTGAGGCTGGCCTACCACAACAGTATGAAGATGAAGAACATCCAATGCTGCATCTTAATGATAAACCCCATTTCCAGTATTTGAGCATACTTCATGATTATGAACAATGCCAGCTGTCAGTGGGACAGACAGGCAGAATCAACCTAAAAGTTAATCACAAACCTAGCTCTTCCAAAGTAATTTAAAAATGTGAGGAAGCACAATAAAAGGTGTTGTATAAAATGGTACCTCAATCTACAGACTTGTTTTTAATAGAACACTGATACTAGACATAAAAGGAGGGAGGCAAAGGGGTTTGAGACAGTAATACTCATGCTACTTTTCAGGGGGGAAGAGGACTGGTATCTATATTGATGAGATTTATAAGTGATGCATAATAAAGATAAGTTAGACAGAACTGAAGGAATGTTAAAGCCCACCATTAATCCTGGCATGTCAAGCATTCACTCAGGGCCAACTGCAGATATAAGTAAAAACTAAAGAAGATGATGATCGATTAACAGAAGGGGAATGGCTCAGAGAAATTTTAGGTTGAAAGCAGAGCTGCTCAATGAGGGAGCATAGAGGAGTATATAGTGGAAGGCCAAATCCCCTTCCACAGGGCCATATAAGTCCACTGATCCCAGATGGTCCAGATTCTTACTTCACTTTCATTCTCCTGACCAATAGTGAGCTAAGGGTGCTGACAGAAGTGACATTTGTCACGTGACTGGCCCCCTGAAAGCACCCTACAGCAATGCCATGACATACACATATGGCTGCTTTAAAAGTGGCTGATCATGCAACAAATTAATCCTCACCTAGTGAGGGATCAGATGAAAGCAGTCCAAAGTGGGCCTTAGGGAATTTGTGTTTCCTAGTGTCAGTCTCTCAGTGCGATCAGGGTACTGGGTACTGTCTGCAGGAAGGGAGGGGGAGGGTGCTTTGGGCTGAGATTTGAGCTGGAGGGGAAGTGGGTGAATTGGAGCTCCCTCCCACCTTGCAGCTCCACCCCAGTTCCCTCCCCCTTCCCCTCCCTTCTCCCCTCTTTCTTCCTGAAGACACCACCAGAGCTGGGAGGGAGGGGAGCACAAGGCTACGGAAGAGAGGCTGTAGACAGGCTCCTCCTCCAAAGTGGAGCTCAATCCCCACGCCCTGAACCATGACCCAACAGGCAGACCAGGGATGGGGGAGGGGCAGGGGCTGCTCTAACTCATGGTGCTTTATGTGAAGCACCATGAATTAGAGCAGAGACTATGTCTTGCCAGTGCCCCAGAGGCAATGCATAGGGAGTACACATGCACCCCCTGGATGTGGCAGGGCAACCCCTACAAAAAGGTTGTGCCAACATGGTCAGTGGCGCCTGCAGGTGGCCGCCACCTCGCCACCAACACCACCAACACTGCCGGAGGCATCTGTGGGTGGTCACTGACCCCTGGTTGGTGCTCACCCCCGCCCCCCACCACCGATAGCTTCAGTGGCATCTGCAAAAGCTCCTGTTTACTGCTGCCATGCTTCTGCTGTCGTCCTCTTGTCACAGCCATGCCCCCACTGCAGCCGGGGGCACACATCACTCATGCAGTAACCTGACTTAAGATAGATCCAGCAACAATGAGATCATTGGCACGTGCCCCTCCCCCCCAACCAAAACTGGCCACTGTTGACAATGCCAGTGGCATCTGTGGGCAGTCGCCACTCACCATCACCCCCGCCACCAATGCTGCCAGCGGCATCTGTGGGCAGTCGCCAATCGCCAACCTCCACCCCCCCCTACTTCTGAGACTGCTGTGGCTGCCTGTGGGTGGTTCCCACTCAGCCCGCCCTTGCTGCTGACATCACTGCAGCTGCCTGCAGGCAGTACCCATTCGCCACACCCCTGCCACCGACACTGCCATCAGCCTCAGGAAGCACGAGGTGCTCATGAGTGAGATAATGTTGCTAAACTGAGACTCTCAGCAGTAATTCCGCTTGTGTGATCCACAGACCAACCCTCAGAGAGTATTCAGCATGGTCTGTCACAGAAATGAAACGTGGTGATGCTTCTTGGTCGGCATACCCTAGGTCTGGATGCTTTTAGGTCAGGGTTGATAAACCCACAACCTACACGGCTCCCCGTGAGTGATTACTTGGAAACCAAATGCTGAACTGGGCACAGAGGGCAACACAGGACCCAATCCTAAAATGCGGAGCCAGATGGGGACAACATAGGGCCCTGGAGCCCAATCCAAATGCACGGGGCCAGGCAGGGATGGCATGGGACCCTGGAACCCAGTCCTGGTACATGAGGCCAGGAGGAAGCAGCACATGGTGTGATCTGGCCTGTGGACTGGCCCCCTGGCATTCATATAGCCCACAGGGCCAAAGCCCTAAGCAGCACTGTTTTAGAGACTCTTCTGATTAATTATCCAGAGACTCTCCTGATAAATTTTAAATAAGTAAATAGTTAAATAAAGTTCAGGCCACCTCTTTATGCCCTTTAATCCCGCACTAAAAAAAATTCTTTATATCCTGTGTGGCTTCTACTTTTCTTTAGCCAACAAATATTTATTGTAAATTCAAATCAACACTGCTTGAAAGTGTAAAAGATATCAACCTTTGAAGGGAAAAAGACTCCCAGAAGATCAGATCTAAACTGCAAAGCAATCCAGAGGTAGCAGCAATGGGATTGTATTATCTTTAAATTAATCTAATTTGGTTAATATTTTTCTATATTTTTAATTTATCTAGGACACTTAGAAATATTTCTTTGTAGCATCTGCCAATTTAATTAATGCGCTACTTTTTCCCTTTTCCATATCATTAATGAAGATGTTAATTAAGACCAGTCCTACCCCTAGTCCCCATGGTATCTCACCTAGACACCTCCCCCACAACTCAATTTATCATCACCCTTTGTTTGAAGCTTGCTTGGAAGATACAGACAATGCAAAATAAGGCTGCCCACCTGCTTGGCTGTGTTAACCATAGGAAGCATATTACATCAATTATTTAAAAACTTCAATGACTTTATTTGCTTCTGGCTGCAATTCAGAGAATTCAGACTGTTGACAGTGATCTATAAAGCACTATGACCTTTTATGTCCTGGCTAGCTGAGAGGCTGCTTCAGCAGTCAGGATCATTGTAGATGCTCTTGCTAGCAAGCTACAGGACATGTTGCTCTGCTAGTGTCAGTAAGCAGTGCTCCAATGACTTTAGTTGAGAGACATTTACATCAGAGAACTTGGCCCATTGATATGAACATTTAGAAAGGAAGGCAGGCTGTACTCATTAGGCAGTCTTAGATATTGAATTGACTCTTGCTTTTGTCTATACCAAAGCTTTTTTCAGGGTGTTGCTTCAAACATATCTATTTTCAGGTTTGTCAGGAAAAAGATTATGACTGACATACAGACATTTAGTTTCTCCTGGGAGAATCACCGCTTTCCCAATAGAAACTACAAGTGTATCGATGTTTAGGATTCTTCTCCCAGAGCAAAAGTGCCTACTCCGGGAGAAAAATAACCTGGGAACAACTAAGGTTAACCTATTCGCAGAAGAGCTTCTCCTGGGAGAGCAAATGTCTGTACACATTTTCTTCTGAGATAAGCCACCACAGTCTTCCAGCATCCCACGTTGCTTTGCTCCTGCCACCCTAGGGAGACAATGTATCCATTGCTCACTGGATTCTGCTGCTCCAGCTGAGTAAGGAGCAGAACATGCCCCTTTCACAATCCCACACTGTGCTGCCTGAAGACATTGGCTGGTCAAAACTGCTCAGTCAGTCTATCAGGGCTGCCCTAAGCAGGGCTGCCATCTATCTTTGGGGAAACTGAGGGAGCCTCAGAACACTCTCAAATGTGTGCATAGGCAGAGCCAACCCAAGCAGGACATGGGGCCCGAAGCAAACCAGCCTCTGAGGGGCCCCACCCCTGCTCCAATCCCACATGCCCCAGACCCGAAGAAGCTACTGCCGCCATTGGCAGCGGGTAGCAAGCTGCTGGACACAAACCTGGCACTGGTGGTGTGAAGTCACTGCGGTCGCTCTGCCCAGCTCCATGCCCCCCCACCCCAAGGTGCGCGGCCCAGGACATTCACCCCGATTCACGCCCCCAGGGACAGCTCTGTGCATAGGTGTCCCTGGCTGTACAATTCCAGCACTTCAAGCTCTCTGATCTTCAAGGACTCAGTATTCAAATATCTGTTCAGGAGTCTCTAGCTAAGTTTTTCTGCCTGGAGAACAAACCTGGGAGAGTTCTACCAGATCATTTGAATGTATATGCAGCTTTGCAGTCTGTATATAGATCATTCTGCTGATCGTTGTTTTTGTTGATGCTGGCCAAAATATAATAGGAACTGAGAGAAAGCAAGTATGATTCCAGAGAACTCTGATGCCCCTGGAATACAAAGGAGTCAGATTAAAATAAGCCAACTACTAGGCAAGATCTTAGCTGTGGCAAACATTCCTTTATCAGAAGCAGCCCCTGGAAAGAAACATGAAGAAATACTGTGCATGTTCTTGTTGAAAACCTACTAGTAGAAGATACAGCAAAACTCCTCTACCCTTTGTCTTCCTAATTTCCAGCTACTTACTTTTTCACAGACTGCTTCTTTTCTACTTTGGAGAACTCAACTAGAGCAAAGTCTCCATTGCTTACCTATTGCATTGCCCCCTCATTTCTCTCCCCCCCACACACACTCTTTGTTTTCCTAATTTCCACCTATTTACATTTTCACTGAGCTTCTCCCACACTTTTAACTTCTTTCTTTCCTTGGAGGAGTACCTTTGCCACCTGATCTGGCTGCAATTTCACAGATTTCACAGATGTTATGGCTGGAAGGGATCTTGGAAGATCATTGAGTCCAGCCCCCTGCCCAAAGGGCAGGAAGTCAGCTGGGGTCATAGGATCCCAGCAAGATAAGCATCCAATTTACTCTTGAAGGTGTTCAATGTAGGTGCTTGAACCACCTCCGATGGCAGACTGTTCCAGACCTTGGGTGCTCTGACAGTAAAGAAATTCTTCCTTATGTCTAGCCTGAAACGGTCTTGCAGTAGTTTATAACCGTTCGATCTCGTCATCCCCTGGGGTGCTCTGGTGAACAAACGTTCCCCCCAGGTAAACTTACAGGTGGCCATCAGATCGCCCCTAAGCCTGTGCTTTTCCAGGCTAAAGAGCCCCATGGCTCTCAGCCTGTCATCATAAGGTCTGTTTTCTTGACCTCTGATCATGCATGTGGCTCTTCTCTGGACTCTCTCCAGCTTCTCCACATCCTTTTTGAATTGTGGAGCCCAAAACTGGATGCAGTACTCCAGCTGCAGCCTCACCAAGGCTGAGTACAAGGGAAGAATGACATCCCGGGATTTGCTTGAGAAGCATCTATGGATGCAAGCCAGCATTTTGGTTGCTTTACTAGCCGCAGCATCACATTGTAGGCTCATGTTCATTTTGTAGTTGATGATGACCCCCAAGTCTCTTTCTTCCATAGTGCTAGCCAGTGCAGGACTGCCGAGCCTATAAGGATGCTGCAGGTTTTTCCTCCCAAGGTGGAGAACCTTGCATTTTTCAGTGTTAAACACCATCAGGTTCTCATCCACCCATTTGCTGAGCCTGTCTAGGTCAGTCTCTATCACCCTCCTGTCTTCTGGTGTGGATGCTCTGCTCCAAAGTTTGGTGTCGTCGGCAAACTTGGCCAGTCCACTTCTGACTCCAATGTCCACATCATTAATGAAGATGTTGAACAATATAGGTCCAAGGACAGAGCCTTGGGGGACCCCACTGGTCACAGCGCACCATGACGATTGACTTCCACATAGTACTACCTTCTGGGTCTGACCACGGAGCCAGTTTCCCAGCCAGTGGATCGTGGTGGACCCAAGGCCAAAATTGGCCAGTTTCACCAAGAGGTGATCATGTTTTTGACAATCTTTTAAGTCTTGTTACAAAATTGCATACATATAGAACAAAGAGCATACATATAGAACAACATAACCCATACAGCTAATAAAAAAGATAAAAATAAACAGTTTCTGTAGTTTTCTAAAAAGATGAGACATGGAGG
Source organism: Crocodylus siamensis (assembly GCF_052110815.1). Lineage (NCBI taxonomy): Eukaryota > Metazoa > Chordata > Crocodylia > Crocodylidae > Crocodylus > Crocodylus siamensis. Next base: position 73,241,160 of record NC_143396.1, on the reverse strand, counting down.
CAAGTAATCACCCATAGCAGGGTATCTGTTCATGTAGAAATACCACTCTTCAAAATTAATCACAGCATATATGATTAACCATGACACTGAATTTATACCTACTTTGAAGAACTTGGAATAAAACAAAACAGTCAATACCTACTGGTGAATCTGTCTTATCATTTTGAGGTACTCTTTATCATAAATAGCCATTGTGGCAGAATGCCACCTCTGTCTCTCCCCAAAAACTCTGCTATGTGACAATTTGGTTAACATGGTCACTGCAAAGGGCAGACATCCTATGGGCTCCAGGTAACCCTGAGTTACATACATCCTGGGGGGGGCGGGGAACCTAGTTGGGAGGGCTTAAGCTCCCTATTGCTCTAAGCAATACCAACCAGACTGGGAGGGTGCTAGGGACCCTGCCAGTCTGCATGGCAATCCATGATGCATTTCAAATTGGTTGGCTACTTCCACCAATTTGAAAGACAATTTGAGCAGGCAATCCTCGCAATACAGACCTTCCTCAGGTCATACATGCAGGTGCATCTCATTCAAACTTTCAGTGACCACCAGACCATCCCAACACACAAGCAGTCCCATGTTCCATGTACATAGCCACACACAGCCTTAGGCACAAAACCGTTTTATAGCACTCAATCATACCACCAATCACACTACAAGCCAACCACTCACCCAGAGGTACTGTCAATCACACAAAACACCAATCACCTTGCTGATCGCCTCAGCAAAGTAACTTGCTATCTATTGGCATTTGGCGCCAAAACTGTCACGTGACATGGAATGCCCAATGGCAGAAACCAGGTCACTACCTCATCAGAGGTGAGAAGTTCACTTTCTCTGGAACCTTCTGCCAACACCAATTAGGTCAAGGAACAAAGCCCGGGACACTGAGGCTCATAGCTTAACTACTCCATACTCTGGATCTGGCCCACATCTGGACTGCAAATTTGGGACAAGTAGCAGCAACACTAATTGCCACAACTAATGAAGCCAGAAATTTGCTGCCACTTGTCCAGCTGCCAGATTTCCAGCCCCGTGGGGAGCTCCACAGGCTGCATCTTTGACACTGCTAAATTAATAGAATATCAGTATATTGTTATTTTTCACTTTGGGGCATAATTTTACACCAAGTGGACTTACACCAGTGCATGACACTACATAAAACATTTTTTCCACTTTTACTAAAAAGTAAAGACAATTTATTCTACAGTAGGTTTACTTTGTACAAGTCTGTCCAGGGCCTCAATTCAATGTTCATGCCCTGTAACTGTTTCACAGTCTTCAAGTATGCTGGAAAATAGAGGAGAAGAAAACAAACTTAATCCTTCTCCAAGGCTGCTCCCACAAGCCTTTCTTCCTTCTAGATCCTGCCTCTTCTATTTCCCACCACACCTGACTTCATATTCTGGTGCTTTAGGTTTTCTGTCTAGCATTGCTTGATGTATTGGTCTGTTAAAAGTAATTTAATCTTTTTAATCTATGTCAGGCTAAGCCATCTTTACCACATTTCTTTACAGGTACCCCATCATTTTGTAAGAGCCATAGTGAAGGGCTGCCTCTATTCCAGACCCCAGTCTCGAGACCCTAGGTTGGACAGCTAACTGCTGTTCACAATTTGTTTCCCAGAGCCACTTCCTACTGTGTCTGTTCATGATTTGCTTCTCTGGCTTAAAACATAAAACCCTCCCTGGTGTTTTTCTACTGCTCAGTCCTTTTCCTTTTCTCTTATTTCTTTCATACAGCCCTTCTTGAGCTCCTTCATCAGCTTCCTCTTGGCAAGAAACCACTAATAGTACTTGCCTAATTTCTGGAAAGCCTCCACACAGTGCTGCCCTATCATCTCTACTTCCTTCTACAACCAATAGCCTGCCTCTTATTTCCCATCATGCCTGACTTCCAATCATACGATCAAAGTTGGGAGGAGAAATAGGCACAGATCGGGGTAGGCCTAAACCCCTTAAAAGTCCTTCACTGTTTGTAACAGTTCAACCTATCTACTGGCATATAAAGCAAAGCTTTCACAAAATATCCAGGGGAGGAAGTGCTGGAAGAATAGAAATAGAGAAAAAACATACCCAAACTTTAAGAGTAAATTATTCAAAATGTTTTAATATTTTCTTGGGAGAAATAACAACCAGCATCTCAACGTGTATTGACATGTTTAAGCTCAGTAATCATGTGTTTATATTGCAGTAAGCTTAATTTTTACCCCACTACTGCCAACTCCAAAAGTTCACAAGTCATGGAGTCAGAATTCCCCAAATGGTGAAACTGGCCCCCAAATCCTGATAATATTTTGATGTTAAATTTCACCTGCTCATATTCAAGAGTTTTGTAGCTGTAAACATTGCCATTTCTCCAAAATTTAAGGTGTAAAATGTTTTAGGCCTTGTGTAGGAACACTCACTAGCTGTCTGATTCCCCAAGTTATAATTCATTAGCCCTATGCTCACACCTTTATCCACATCAGTCCATATCCTCCTCAAACCAGCAAAGTAATTCTGTCCTCAGACTCCACATCTATTCTGCACCCTGTGACAGAGTCTGGTCAAACATTAGATTTCTTCTAAGATATCTAGCCACTGAAACCTAGGATGTACTAAACTTCTAGATAAAAAAGTCTTTTTTTAACTCTGAGACAACTGTAAAACTACAATCCAACTGCCTATCATCATGATCCAGAGATGACTACTAAGAGTGAGTTGCAATACAGTTTCAACAGAGTCATACTCAGAATCTCACAAAAGATGTGACCTTCCTGGCTTACAGCTTCTCAGGAATCACATGATATGATATATGTAAGGCAGCACAAGTAGACATGTAAAAGTTTTTCCATTTCTGATCACACCACCATTTTACGATAAAGGACATAAATGTAAATCTTTAGAACAAATAAAAAAAAAAAAAACCTTCCAAATGCAATGTCCTTATCTAGCTCACCTTTCCCTTGGAAGTCCTCCTGAATTTGGAAAGGGATTTTTACCTCAATGCTGGGGCTCCTAGCACAGGTCTCCCCTAGTTTAAGCTACCGAAGATGGCCAAAAGAGTCAACACAGGCCCATTCATAATTTGCCACTCTATCATGTGACTTCTTAATCAGATTCTCTCAGATGACAGCTGACACTTGTCAGATGACTTTATTTGCAAGGGAAAGGCAAATTCTCCCTGATAAACCCATTCTCCTTGGCAAGAGCTAGCTTATTATCTAAAGCAGTAGTTTTCAACCTTTTTAGACTTAAGGGACCCCTTTTTTGGCTTGAGGCATCCCTCGTTCAGTTTAAGGCATGCTCTTAGTTTTCACTAATTTTTTGATTTTGGAAAAATACAGGAGTTTTTCTGTTACAAGAAACTCAGAAAACCATAACAGCTCAGAACGTTTTTAACACACTTAGTTCTCAGTGGAAATCATGTAAATCATGTCTGCAGCTCTACTGGTGCTAAACTTGTGTGGTTCCTCATGATGCCCTTGAAAGGATCAAGATACCTCAGAGTGCTGTGGCACCCTGGCTGAGAATCACTGGTCTAAAAAAAATTCAGTAGTATAGCATATATAGTATAGTAACTCTTTGTTCTTAGCCTTCTACAAATAGTCCTTTATTTAGTACCATGGAAATTTTAGTACCATGTAAAAGTTAAAAGAACAGAGAAGGGAAAGGGCTAAACATTCAAGATTGGAAGTTTGTTCATGACTTCATACAGGGGTATAGGTTGTAGCTGTGTTGGACATAGGCAGACAAGGTTCTTTCGGTGATATCTTTTATATCTGATTTACCCAAAGAACCTTGTCTGCCTATGTCCTTAGATCAATACAGCTACAACCTATACCCCTGTACATGCTTCCAAAGCCTGACAAAGGGTATGTACCCAAAAACTAGCAAAGACGAATTTTTACAACTATCTGAGTTGGTCTAATAAAAGATATCAGATTTCCCCCCAAAACCTTGTTTGATTTCATTCAGAGGTCATAAGCTTCCTGCAGATGAAGATCCCCAACCCCCAAGATTCTAATTTATTAATTCTCTGTTCCCTCAGACCAACATATGTCCATTCTCCAGCCCAGCAATGAATCATGCAATACTAGCCCCTAGGTCAGTTCTGTTCCCATACCTATTCTGACTATTGATTCTACCTTCTACCCCCACGTATGTGAGTTTCCAAGCCTCAGTCTCTCCTCCTGGAAGTTCTTGGTTACCCTGCTCTGGCCCTGGTCAGGGAGTATCTGAATGAGCTCTTTACCTCTAATCTCTCTGCCTGGGTCAGGTATTACCAGTATGACAAAGGAATTGGAGAAGAACAGAGAGAAAGCATCTATTTTGCACAGGATGGAAGCGAGAAGAAAGAATTATCATCGGTGTTAGTGTTCTTTCTTGTTCTTTTTCCTCCTGGCTGTGAGGCTGGTTCGCTTCCCTCTTCCATCATTTTAAAATTTACTTTGGCTCTCAGAGGGGGAAAGTTCACCCTGACTGGCTCGTCTTTCCAAAGACGACAGAGGGGATTTTTCCATCCCATGCCAGGCAGAACTGAAATCAGAAATAATGCAGTCACCTCTCATGTCACCTCAAGACTGGCTCCAGCCTGGGCCAAGTTCAGTAACATTGTCTCTTCTTCATATCTGTCACCATCACATATGAAATCAAGTATCTATTTAGGCCATGAGCTCTTTGAAACAGGGCTTCTTCAAGCATCTGTTACCTTTCGGGACACTCTTACATAGTGATGGATTTGGAAAAAAGGAAAAAGAAATAAAGTTGGTGAGAGGGGATTATATTGCCACTTCCCCTTCCTAATTCAAGTTATGCTATTATAATATTATCCAACTTGCTTATGAAGGTTAAAGTGAAGGTAATAAATAAATATCATTTACCTATTGACGGCATCCAGCTCTGTTTAATATACAGGGAATGTGTGAGGAGCTATGAATCATGTCAGAGATTTAAAAGGATTACTGATAGAGAAGAGTGTAACCTTTATTCCAATGCAACAGCTGCACTGAGAAATTTCCATAATAACAGTTGCTTTTAATTACATAAGGAACTGCAAAGCCTTTTTAGCTTCATATCAATAATGCAGCTTTGATTCTAAAGTTGCTAAACAGATAATCCTGGGCCTTTTTGTTAAGGCCAGCTTGTGAATAGCAATGATTTAAATCCTAGTGTTTTAAGTCTGGGAGAATGGAGGGAGGAAAGCATATATTTTTCCCCACATGGATAGCAAAATTATAAATAATGTCTAGGAGCCATATTTCTTTCACATGAATGCTCCAAGAAATAGCATTGATAGCTAAATAAATACAAGGAAAAAAACCTCAAAAACTCAGGGACACTCCACAGGCACCAGACAATTTAAACCTTATTCCAACATCATCTGATAAGACTTAAAGAAAGAACTGTATGTCTAAAATTAGTCCATTTTGTTAATAAAAGCAGAATATTTTTTAGTCATTTGAAACCCCAAAAGTCAGTTAAAATCCTACTTCCTTATCTTCTGCTCTTCCAGCTCTTTTCTGATTGAACACTGGCCTCTGACTGCTTAATGCCTTATTCATTCCTCATTTTCTGGGCAGATCACTAGTTTGTGAAGATAATTAGAGACCCCTGCTATTCCTTCTAAGCCTTGAATCTTGAGGCTAATTAAAATGGAGTGTTGCACATATGCAAGCAGCTGATAAAGACTTGTAGCAAGGTACCTGGAATCATGGTATTTGTACAGCAGAGAGGCAAAAAGGTGCATATACTTTGTAGTGAACAGAATTTGCTATGCCTCTCCTTGTTTTGCAATGCAAACCTCAGCTAAACTGAAATAAAGCTCCATTGTCAGATTTTTCTGGATCCTATTATAAACATATGCTGTTATTTTAAATGTTTTTCTCATGGTTTCCTGGCTAGTCTAAAAATCTAGCATTTATTTCCTAAGTAAAAAATGTCAATTCTTCATCCCCAAATCCCCTTCTTCTACTTCTTGGTATTTTTCCTAGAGGATGCAACTCCTGATAGAGCTTAAGATCAGAGAAAGCAACTGAGAACAATGCTTTCTTTCACCTGGAATGGTGTGAATACAGTACAGGTATGGTGTGCACAGAAACTACTCCTGTTCCTGCTTTTCACTATGGAGCTTAGGGTTATTTACTCACATACTGGCTCTTTCAGCATGTACATATCTATGCTGCTGGACACTCCCTCTGAAATGATTTAAGTATTTTTGTGTTGATTAAAACTATTCCCGTTGGAAATAGGTTTAAATCATGTTTTTTTGCCAAACACCTTATCTAATTTTCTGCTAACTTGGGAGAAGTGTAGTGTGACAATACACATCAACAAAAGGAAGGTGCTGCTGGCACTAAATTGGACCCCAGAATGCAGCAGAACATCACAGATTCTATTCATGCAGCTATACTGCGTGGTTTGTGCTTACTTATCCTACATATCCTCAAACTCAATAAGTTCTCCTCAGTCCCTGAGGCACTTCCTTAGTGCTGTCAAACTTGCTTCTCCAAATGAATTTAAGCTATGGCCCCAAATTAGACTATACTATCATGAAAGGGTGGAAGGTGTTGTGCTAATGGATCCAAGTTCCGAAATGAAGAACTGCACTTTTACTGGAGAGGGGAGCAAAGAGAATCTGTCACTAATATAATTTATTTTTTAAAAAGCTTTTCTTTATTTTCATTTATTTTCTAAATTTCAAATTATTCTATTTCTAAGTTTAATATAGTCATGAACTATATTAGCTTATCTATACATATACAGCTCCAAAGTAGTCTTAGCATATTAGACATAGCAAAATGGAAAGAACAATTTTGGAAATACATGAGATTTTACCTATTATGGCAATGCATTCTTGCCTAATAATTTCTCCAGATCTGCTTTCTAATTCTACAATTACCATCAAAAAAACATACAGCATAACTCAATTTGTGATAGTCTGAGATGCTTGATTCTATTAAAATATTAAGAGGTAGCATTATGTTTTTTTTAAACACATACACAGATTTTGAATAGCATACACTATCCTCACTTGAAAATTACCCCAGATTGACTAGAATTATATCACTGTCAAAAAATAATATACACATATCAAAAGTTCTGTTTAAGAAAAATATGTGAGATAGGATGATAGACCTAGAAGGGGCACCCAGGTCATCAAATCAAGTTCACTCCCAAAGGCATTCATAGGAACATCCACTCCTGCCCTCCCTGCATACCAACTTAGTACAAAAATAAAGGCTTCAGAAAGTATAATGTGCCACAGAAAAACAGCAGTAGAGACAAGGATGCTATCAATATAGTGGGCTTATTCAGTGGCTGGGAACTAGTTAGATGAAGAATACCTAGATGAATGAACCGGCAGAAGCATATAAAGCCGGGGTCAGCGACTTAGGGCTCAGTGGCCATATCCAGCCCATGGAGTCATGGGGTCCTTCCAAGGGGAGAGGAGGAGGCTTTGTCCTCATTCAGCTAGGCTGCAGAAAGAAGTGGCAACTGGGTCCTAGTGCTCGCCTAAAATGGAACCAAGCTGGGTCACTGCAGCCCACTACTGGGAAAATATTAACAACGATGATGTAAAGCAACTAAAACACAAAGGAAAAGTCATGGGGAGCATTTTTTCAATCTCATAATCATAAACTTATGGTGAAAGAAAATTAATACCAGTATATAAATGCCTTCAGCAAGAAGAGATAGTGCTATAAAGATTGCTAGATTTATAATTTTCCTGAACATCTATGAACGCCTCTGTTATTTAAACTATAGTAATAGTATGTTATATTGTCTGGATAAAACTGGGATTAGTTGTGCTCACTTGTGTTATTTCAGTACAAGTCATGGAAGGCCCTAATGCCAGACTATTTAACTATGGAAAGATATGTATTGACAGTCAACTTGTGTACACAAAAACCTCTAGCACGGTTTAAACAGGGATGTGCCAATATCCTGTTTCAAATAACGTTCAGCAACTATAAGATCTGATCAGTCTATTGAAGGTAATTTATTAAGCTTGTCTCTATACATGGGCAAGTTTCATATTTATGTTTTATCAAACCACAGGTGGACATAGGCACGGGTGAACCAGGCAGCTGCCCGGGGCCCAGACAGAAAGGGGGCCCAAAAATGGTGAAAATGATGAATATTATTATCATTATCTCTGAAGAAGGGGTGCCCTGATACTAAAAGTGCACCTGGGGCTGCCAGGAGTCTAGGTACAGTGCTGTAGCGGACAAATCTTGTCAGTTACTATTTCCAAACTAGATGGACCAGGATACCCTATTGAGTGTATTGCTAATAAAAAATGAAATGATAAGGTGAGAACAAGAGCAGATTATGGATCTAGTACCTGACAAACATTTAAATCTAGATTTACAATGCAAGTGAGGTCACTTTGGGTGTCCATGTCTGAAACACTGAACCTCAGAACTTCCTCCCAGTTGTCATCTAAGCCTAGCAGCATTTACATTTTCAGCATCTACATTTTTCTATGGACCCATCTTTCTGCTACTGACCGTGTATGCAGCCAGGCAAGACTTGGTAGCACTGATCTGTTTGGTGACTAAACTCTAGTGGGATTCATACTCCAGGTCTTCTCCAGGTCTTGAGGTCTACTGATAGGCTTTTTTTCTAAATACACCTACCAAATCAGGTCTTGCACACCACAGCTGTCAAACGTCCAAGCAGCCAGGGACTGCAATGCCTATGGGTCACATGCGCAACGATCACATGCCAGGTGGGCCTGTGGCAGCTGAAAAGTATGTTTGTGTGATAAAGGTGCTTGCTGAAGGCTCTATGAAGATTAGACCAAGTGTTTTTGTATTTGTTTAGATATTAAGCTATATGTTGTTGCTAAAAGCCTAATTAAAGTTTAAGATGTAGTGAGGCCTTGTATAAAGTAAGGCCTAGTAAATTTAACAAAGCCTTAAAGTAGTAAGGCCCTGTAGCATAGTTAAAATTACCTTATCAAAGGAATGCAAGGCTTGTATTGCTATTGGTGAGTCTAAGGACAGTTGAAGTAAAAGGAATCTGAGTGGTCGTATGTTATCAGTGTCCTTCAGAAGCTATAAATTAGCTAGAATATCTGGAAACCATTCAGAAGGAAGATGCAGCTCTGTGAAAAGGATTAGTTAGCTGTTGCCTGGATCAGTGGACCTCGAGGAGCCCAAGAACTGCATATGAGGGTTCTTCCCAGCACCCCTCAGATAGTGTTGTCCAGGGACACCTGACCTTGCTGAACTTTGTGGAAAGGCTTGCTGTGTTTCAGGCATCAGAGGGACTGCCGATAAGTTGCCGACGCAAATTGCTTTTGTCTGTCATCGTTTGTCTTGTTACTACCTGTAGTTGTGTTTTTTTTAAGTCAATAAATCTTTCTTACTTTTCTACCCCTGACCACACTCTCAATCTAAACCCTTCGCAGGTGGCTGGGACATAAATTGGCTTCACGAACAGGACTGAGAGGCTCTGGTCCGGAGACAAAGGTTGGAATGGAGGGAGGTGCTTTAGTGGCTTTGCTTAAGGAGGTGATGGGGATGGAGAATCCCGGGTGGGATAAGGATAGGTTGAGACCTGCCTGGAGTGACCTGATCATTGGGCTAGGTTTCCTGCTGCTGCCCGGGGTAAACCCAGGAAGGGGTGCCTGTTGTGGCTGCTGGCCACATGCCTGCAGTTAGGGGCTGAAGAAGTCACCCAGCTCTGGGAACTGGCTGAGTAAGGAGTTAGAAGATGTGAGAGATTCCAACAGCACGGTGTGCAAAGTGGCACGGGCCGCTCAGAGCTGTTTGGAGACTTTGGAGAGCAGGGAGGGAAAAATTATGATCGCGCACATGGCCACTTCCCTCCAGAAAAGGGTGCAGTTGGCACAAGCTGTGGAGCCATCCTTCCACAAGATCAGACAGTGTCTTTATGGGCAGAGACCAGAAATTGAGCTCTGGGAAGATGGAGAGGAGGAAACTGATGATGAGCTTGGTGTTGAACCGTCCCCCGTTATGTCCCTGCCCAGAGGGAGGAACCTAGCCAGGTCTTCCCCGTGGTAGTAACCCATTCAGGGCCGCAGGGAGGGAATCCCCAGACAGAACTATGTCCATTTACCCAAGCGGAAATAAGAGATATACAAGAACAGCATAAGTCCAAGCCAGGAGAACCAGTGATATACTGGCTAGTTCAAATGTATAGTGAAGGAACTTCTGCAATTTCAGTGAGTAGAGCTGAAGCAGCCCAAATCATTCTGCACCCCAAGCTCCAGTTAAATCAGTTTGCAGGAGGTGATGAAAATGTTACTTTGTTTTCTGCTGTGCTCCAAGCCACTGCAGCCATTTATGGTAATATGGAAGAAGACCTTAGTCCTGCTCCTCACGCATGGGTCAATTTGGAGGAGGCTGTTTGTTGCTTGTATCAACTGGCACTAACCAAGATAATTCGTGCAGCAGTTTGGACTCGCACACCAGATGCAGAAGTTGGGACAGCACCATTGTGGAGGAGGTTTTGCCAACAAGCACCAACAGAGTGTACCTCGGCCTTGTTGGCCTTGGAGCCAGAGGCGGTAGATCACCCGGTAAGAGATGCGATTTGGCAATTAGTGCAGCTTCTACCCATTTTGCAGAAGCCAGGGCTTGCTAAGCTGACAAAAACTGCCAAGGCCATGGCGGTGGCCTCAGCGAAAGACAAACCCTCTGATCCCCCTGAATTGCTGGAAAAAGCTGGAGAAGGCTGGCCCAAGACCCTGTGAGCATAATTGTGGAAGGACTTGTTAGCTGCCGGTTTTAATAAAGTGCAAATTGATGGAGTGCCCACCAATGTTTTGTGAGGGCTGTGGGCTAAACACTGCAGCAGAAAAGCAAGCCCAAAAGCAGAGCCATCAGCGCCACCAGCAGGGTCACCGAAGGGATTTTCTGCCCTGAGGGCAGAACTGTCGACATTGTCCAAGACACCTGTGGGGCCGCCAGCCTCTACCCCGCCTGATCACATGGCCTAGGGAGTCCGGTCAACCCAACCCCCAAAGAGAGAGGCCACAATGGGGGCAATAGCCAGCTGTGGACTGGTATCTAAAGTCAATATTGGTCCCTCAATTTGGATACCTGTACAGATTCAATTAGGTAAAAGTAAAAAGTCAATTGATATGCTATTAGACACTGGTGCCCAGATTTGCATTTTAGATTCCGCAGATTGGAAGGGGGAGAAAGGAACCCCTTATCAAGTAATTGGAGTCGGAGGCACCAGATGACCAGGACATCTGGTCTGAGCAACCTTTGCGTTACCTAATGGCTCTAAGGTAACAGTGGTAGCAGTAATACTTAAAGGGGGACCAAGTTTACTGAGACTTAATGTACTAAGAGGACAGCGGTTTGCCCTTAAACAAGAGAATTGGCAGTTTGGGTGCGCAGTGCCTCACCAAGAAACAGAAGAAACCACTATAACAGCTGTAACTTGATGTAGCATGATCCCACTAACCCTGCATCCCATGAAAGGAGTACGCAGACCCCAGTATCGAACTCCCCCCGAGGCCACCCAACCTATCCAGTGTATCATAAGTCAGCAGTTGGAAAATCAGACTATTATCCAAACCCACTCTCCATATAACAATCCAGTGTGGCCAGTGCACAAGCCAAATGGAGGGTGGCGGCTGACAATTGACTTTCGAGCTTTGAATGCTAATACTGACCCCTTAACAGCTGCTGTCCCATCACTACCAGCCTTGACAGAAAGCATCCAGTGTTACGGACCCGTGTGGATGGGATCCGTTGATATCAAAGACAGTTTTTTGCCATTGCCATCCAGGAGAGCCACTGGCCAGTATTTGCTTTCACGTGGATGGGGCAGCAGTATATCTACACCGTGTTGCCCCAGGAGGGATGCACAGTCCCACTTTAGCTCATGCGGTTTTAGCTACAAAAGTTCATGAAGTTCAAGAAAAGTACCCCCATATATGCATGTGGCAGTATATAGATGACGTCATGGTAGGCAGTCAAGACAGGGAGGCTGCCACCATGGCCTTTGAATCATTACAAGAAAAAGTGCTTACCTTTGGATTCACACTGTCTGAACAAAAAATTCAAAAGGTAGGGCCCCAGTGTGAATTTCTAGAAACAGAATGGCAGAATGGGGGGCCCACAATACAAACTGAGGAGCTGCGAAATATAGCGGAGACCCTGACACCCACTAATGTGAAAAAACTGCAAGCCCAATTGGGAGCACTCAATTTTTGTTGTATGCATGTTCCTGTGTTTAGCGTATTAGCTCGTCCCCTGTATAACCTAGTAAGAAGAGAACTAAATGGGAATGGGGTCCTGAACATAAATAAATATGCTTTACAAGCCCGTAAAGAAGCAGTAACTGTTCATTCCTCCCTAGCAGCACGACATCCAGAAGGAGAACTTTGGCTCCATATAGTCATCTCAGAAGGAGAACCACACTAGAGCCTGTGGCAGAAACAGTCCTTGGAAGCAGAAGGAAAACCCCTTGGATTCTGGAGCCAAGGCTGGAGAGGGGCAGAAGCCAGGTACACCCTTTTAAAACAGATGTTGTGTGCAGCAGCAGCAGCCCTGGAAGCCACAAAAGCACTGAGAGGAGAAATGCCCACAGTTTTGGTATCTGCCACAGCTGAGAACAATCTAGCTCCATTCTCTTTGGAATTACCCTTCAGATACTGAAGTCTGCTATTAAATGCCCTCTGTCTTCTCTTCTCTAGACTAAGTTATCCAGTTCCTTAGCCCCTCCTTACACATCATGTGCCCCAGCCCCCGTAACCATTTTCGTTTTCCTCCGCTGAACTCTCTCCAATTCATATACATCTTTTCTGTAGTGGGAGGCCCAAAGCTGAAAACACTACTCCAGATGTGGCCTCACTAATACCGAACAGAAGGGAATAATCACTTCCTTTGATCTACTGGCAATGCTTCTACTATGCTGTTAGCCTTCATGGCAACAAAAGCACACTGTTGGGTCATATTCAGCTTATTGTTCTGTAACCCCCAGGTCTTTTTCTGCAGAGTTGCTGCTTAGCCAATCAGTCCCCAGCCTGTATCAGTGTATGGGATTTTTCCAGCCTAAGTGCAGTACTTTACACTTGTCCTTATTGAACCTCATGAGATGTCTTTTGGTTCAGCCCTCCAATTTGTCACACCACTTTACCTAATCATCTGGTAATTAAAGCACTCACCTAAGATGTTGCTGATCCTTGTTCAAATCTCTCTTCTTCTGCTGATTTACAACAGAGATTTTAAGCTGTTCTCTCACTTCCTGGGAGAATGCCCCAAACACTGAGATTTAAGGAATCTAGATCAGGATCTTTCTTGGTGTCTCCTGTTGAAGCTCTCCTTTTTTAATAGAAATTGCTTAAATATTTATTGAAGCAAGAGCTTTGCCCATAATATGAGAGCTACTGATGCTAATGCTAAGGAGGCTATTCCCCCTGATTGTAGATAGGTACCTCTACTAGCAGAAATCTTTCTGCCACCTGAACTAAATCACTTCTCAGCAGAAGAAGCTCTGCCAAGAGAAGCCACCTCACATGGTGGTTTGCTGTCAGAATGATATTAGCTGTGAGAGAGGATCTTTTCACACCCCCAGCTGAAATAGCTCTGCCAGTAGAACATAATAATGTAGACAAGGGCAGGACTCAGGTCTCCTATATGAAGGCACTATCCATCTAATTACTATACTGTCATTCTCATCTTCTTACTGACTCAATAAATATTTTATTTAACAAGGAACAATGGTCTCAAGTTGCAGCAAGGGAAGTTTAGGTCAGATATTAGGAAAAACTATCATGTAAAGGTGCGCCAATACATTGGTCCCATATTGGATTGGCACTGATATAAGGAAAATTGAGACTATCAGCAGTTGGCTTGTTTTGTTTGAGGTGGCTGATAATGTGGCCAATAAATGTCCTGTGCATGTGCAGTCACAATACAGCACCAGGCAGGCAGAAACACAGCCTGGCAGCATGGAGAGCAGTTAAGTCTGTTATGGTAACTCTGTTGTGGGGGAAGGGGCAAGGGGGAGGGAAAGGGTGTGGGGGGAGCAGACTGAAGCCCTTGCACTGAGGAGGGAATGGAGCTGGGGCTGGGACAGGGGAAGGGGCTGCCCAGCTGGGGTGGGACATAGGATGGAACTGCAAGCGGCTCATCCAGGGGCTGAGGAGGCGGGGGGGAGGCTCCTGCACATGCCCCCAGGAGGCATGTGGGTGAGTGCCCCAGATCTGTGTCCAGGGTGGAGTGGGCTGCCATTGTGGGTTGAGGCTGGGTCTGCGCTTGGGGAACGTGGCAGTGGCACTCGGAGGGGGGTTGGGGCGCTGGGGTGGGCGGCACCCACTGCTGCAGCCCCCCTCAAAATAAGCTAGGGGCTCACCTGCTCTAGAACTTATGCCCAGGCTGGCTTCAAGCATACTCAAAAAGACTCTAAAGGCTGCAGAGTCCTCAAACAATTGCTTCCCTAGGGAATCCATGACAAAAGGCCCCAGTTTCCTCTTGCTCTGAGTGTCATTTTGCAGAGCGCCAACAATGACAGTACTGTTATGTGTGCCAACATGATTCACAAAGTAGTCCCAAAGATTTCAATTAGGAATCCACATTGTAAATAATAGCATTCTGACCCATTTTTGCTCTTTCCAAGTTCTCTGCAACAGAAGAATTGCTCTATTATTTTTATGTAGTCAAAAAACAATTGAAAACTAAGAACTGGTATTTTGTGAGTTGTGCCTCGATTCTAGGTTCTTTGAGTGTTTCAAAGCATGAGTCTACATGGCGCTGTGCTTTACTACTTCCTTCCAAGAGGAAGTACTAAAGCATGGCACAGTATGGGCTGTTACTGCACCATGCGCAGATACATTTCCCAGTTTTGTATTGCAGTAGCTATAATTGCTTTGATTGCTTATATTGTTATTTTTCTTTTTTATATAATGAATTATTTAGCCATTAAGATAAAGTTAATCTTGTTATGATTTACTTTTTTATGATATTTTAATCAGTCATTATTAATGTTCTGGTATTAATCATCTATTTAAAATTTCCTATTGCTTAGCATAAATATATTTGATCTATTGGTTTCATGATTTTAGAACTTAATTTAGTATAAGGAAAATGCTTATGTAAGGTCTGTGGTATGTCTGGCATATGTAGAAAGAGGTAACGAAATAGTGAATGATATATGTATGTGACAACATGAAGGAAGAAAGTCCTTGCAGCAGGTGACAATAGCTTTCTGTGGTTTAACAGTTAAAGGTTGCAGCAATGCCGAGTCAGCAGTTAAGGCTTACCAAATACCCTGATGGCTAAAGACTGCAAGCAATGACCCCCCCTGAAGATTGCAGACTGCAAAGCCAGAAGATCACATCCTACCAATCCCAGCCTGCCAACAGGACAAGGAGGATGGCTTTTATGTCTGACTCAGCAGAATCCATTGGCTTGTATGGACAGCTATCACTATAAAGAATGAACACTTTGGGTCTTTCCACCTGCAAGAAGGAGCTTTGGGTGTGTCCAACAAGACTCGACTCCATCCCTCGTGGTCAGTCCGGCCAGCCACCAGACTGACCAGAGTGACTTTAGAACTTGGTAACACCTTAACCTTTGGAGGACTGTCTAACTATCTGTGTGTTTGTGCTTGTTTCTTTTGTATGAATGAATGAGTATACATGGGAATGAATGAAGCAGATAACCTTACTGTTCTTTATTCTTTTCATGTTGCATGTTTTATGTTCCAATAAACGCAGTGTTGTGACTTATCCCCTAGTAAGTTTCCTGCTTGTTTTTAATTCACACTGTATGCTCCGTGTGCACAATACTAGCTATGTTGCCATAGCAGTGTACATGCAGTGCTACGTCACCAGAGTGATGCACTGGAGGAGTGCATCACTCTGGTGACGTAGCTGACGATCATGTGTAGACCCATACGATCGCTATGTTGCTGTAATGTGACATGTAGATGCCCCCAAAGGGTGTCTTGAAACTAAAAAAGTTGAGAAGCACTGCTCTAGGTACAGAAAATAATCTATCAGTTATAGCAGGACATGTTATTTGTTGGGTACAATAATATTTCTTTACAAACTGGAAGCCTAAAATATTCTCATTTGGATCCAGTTTCAGTTAGCCATTGACTGAAACTAGGATTACACAAGCTGACTTTCAACTGCTCCTTTTGCCTGCAACCTGTTAATGACTGTATCACCGCTGACACTGATAACTGACTAGATCAAGTCAAATCAGTTGCACCATTTTAACTTGAAATAAAATTAAAGAAATTGAAATAACTGAAGAATTAAAGAATTTGAAAACTGGAATAGAATTAATCCCTCTGTAGTGATCAGAGGTTTGATTGTGATTTAATAAATTCCTCCTCCATTTTTGGCCTAAACAATAAAGTAAGTTGTAACAGTGCAGTTTGCTAATAGAATAAGAGAGACTTTCCATAGAAAAAGGGTTCACAATAAGTGTGCCATTTTATGTTATGGCGTAACTACCAAAGACTAATTTAACTTTGCATCCATGTGCACTGTGTATTGCCTTCAACACATCCAAACTGATCCAAGAATCTAAGAATAGATCACATGCCTTTAGCAGCACATCTATTTGGATTAATTGCATTAACATCCTTCATTTAGAAGGATTTGGAATGTTTTTACAAGGTTTAGAAAGGATTTCATTAGGATTACACGGTATGCAATTTTGAGTACATTTCACCCTTCAGCATAAGCTCCCTAGGCAACCATGTAATGGATCATGTCGGCCCCCGTTTATTCATTCTTATAGTCTTTTGTCACCCTAAAGTTGATGCCTGCATTTACTGTATATTTCTACTATCCCAGAAAAAGAAAAGATTGCATCTGCAAGAAGCATCTCACTTCCAAAATTGCCTTAAGGACTATTAGCCATAGGTGCCGACTTATTTTTGCTGGGGTGTGGGGGCAGGTCTAAGATGATGAACATATGTAAAATGTCATGCATTTTAAGTGACAGCCTTCTTCCCGAGGCGGGCTGGGGCCCTCAGGCCCCCATCTACTTAGCACCTCTGATTAGAGTAGAAAAACGAGGGATGCCACTTTCTTTATGCATATTTTAATTTTCAAGGAAATAGAAGAGACTATGTTTTAAAGTGATATTTAGATGTGATTTATGTTTCATTATATGACCCTTTGATTTTTTTTCCTCACTCTAACTTCCAATAACTTGTAATTTTTAGATATTTTCAGTTAATTCCTTGGGCTTCACTAAACTAGGGAGAATTGAAGTCACAAAGTAGAAATGCTATAGGAATTGAGAAATGTTTGATGTCAGCGGCTGCATTCTTCATTCTGTAACATCTGATTAGTGCCAGACTTAGAGCAACATAAAACTGGTATAGCAGAGGTATAGTTCCCTGCATAAATCTTTCACAATAGGTGTGACAGGACTGGCTCAAGGGCACTCACAGTATCTCCTAGAGCAGGGGTGGGCAATTATTTGTGTTGAAGGGTGACTTAAGAGTTATAATGAACTGTTGCCAAGTCAGGAGCAGGGAGGAGAGAAGGGATCCAGGCACATGTGTCCCGCATGCACGTGTGCCCCCTTACCCTACGTGAAGCGGAGGCGGACGCACCAGCAGCGGAGCCAACAGTGGGGGCTGCAGCAGCTGATCCTCCTAAGTAAGTGGGCAGACAGACCGGACGCAGCTGAGCTGAATCCGGAGGGGAAGCCGCCCGGATCCCTCTTAGCTGAGCTGGTAGGGAGCTGCACTCCCAAGCTGCGCCACGCGAAAAGAGCGCGCAAACAGGGGATGGGCTAGGGGGGACTCTCCCCCCCCAGGCCAGGGAGCACCTCCAGGGTTAACCCTTGGAGCAGACTCAGGAGGCACCGGATCCCCCCAGCGGGGAAGCGTAGGGGGCAGGACTGCCGGTAGGCACTTCCAGGAAGACTGGAGTGCCTGATTGGCTGTTGGGCCAGCAGCAGGAAATTCAAACCTCAGCCTTTAAAAGCCACAGTTTGACGTAGCTTCTGGCACTCAGGAGCCAGGAGCAGGGAGGAGAGGAGGGATCCAGGCACATGTGCCCCACACGCACGTGTGCCCCCTTACCTGACCCAGGTCATTGAGGGACCCCTGGCACGGCTTTACGAGCACTCGTGGTGCTCTGGTGTGGTGCCAGAGAACTGGAAGAGGGCCAATGTGGTTCCCATCTTCAAAAAGGGGAGGAAGGAGGACCTGGGAAACTATAGGACAGTTAGTCTTACCTCAATCCTGGGCAAGCTTTCTGAGAGAATCATTCTGGCACATTTCCACGAGGGGCCAGCAGGGGAGATTATGCTTAGGGGCAACCAACACGGGTTCATTAGAGGCAGGTCCTGTCAAACCAACCTGGTGGACTTCTACGACCAGGTCTCCAAATCCTTAGATGCAGGGGTAGCAGTGGATATAGTCTTCCTGGACTTTTGGAAGGCCTTTGACACTGTCTCTCACCCCGTTCTCATTATGAAACTCAGGAACTGTGGTGTCGACACTACACAGTTAAATGGGTTGCCAACTAGCTGGAGGGCCGCACCCAGAGAGTGGTGGTGGACGGGTCATTTTTGACCTGGAGGGATGTGGGCAGCAAGGTTCCACAGGGCTCGGTCCTCAGGCCCCCACCATTCAACATCTTTCATCAGTGACTTGGACGACGGGGTAAATAGCACCCTGTTCAAATTTGCTGATGACACTAAGATGTGTGGGGATGTGGGCATGCTAGAAGGGAGGAATAGGTTGCAATCAGACCTAGACAGGTTACAGGGGTGGGCGGATGAGAATAAGATGGGATTCAACACTGACAAGTGCAAGGTGATGCACCGGGGGAGGAACAACCGGCACTATACCTACAGGCTGGGGAACTCCCTTCTTGTCAGTGCAGAGGCAGAAAAGGATCCTGGAGTCATCATTGATGCCAAGATGAACATGGGCAGGCAGTGTGAGGATGCAGTCAGGAAGGCCAACCACACCTTGTCATGCATCCACAGATGCATCTCAAGCAGGTCCAGGGAGGTGATCCTCTCCCTCTATGCGGCACTTGTCAGGCCGCAGCTGGAGTACCGCATCCAGTTCTGGGCGCCGCACTTCAAGAGGGATGTGGACAACATGGAGAGGGACCAGAGGAGGGCCACTCACATGATCAGGGAGCAGCAGGGCAGGCCCTATGAGGACAGGCTACAGGACCTGAACCTGTTCAGCCTCCATAAGAGAAGGCTAAAGGGGGATCTAGTGGTCTGTTACAAACTAGTCAGAGGGGACCAGCAGGCATTGGGGGAGTCCCTGTTCCCCCAAGCACTACCAGGAGTGACTAGGAATAATAGTCACAAGCTGGCAGAGGGTAAATTCAGGCTAGACATGAGGAGGCGCTACTTCACTGTCAGGGCAGCTAGGATCTGGAACCAACTTCCAAGAGAAGTGGTGCTGGCTCCTACCCTGGGGGTCTTTAAGAGGAGGCTAGATGAACACCTTGCTGGGGTCATTTGACCCCAGTACTCTTTCCTGCCATGGCAGGGTTCGGACTCAATGATCTGCTCCGGTCCCTTCCGACCCTTACAAACTATGAGTCGGCACCCTGCCCCCCGACCCGCAACAGCTCATCAAAAATCCCTAAGATTACTATACTGGCCTGGGACTCCTATCGGCAGGACATGCTTGGCCGGGCACATGGGCTGGGGCCGCAGACAGGTGGAGAGTGATGTCCAGGAGCGGGACAAGCGGGGTTGTGGCCAAGAGCCATGATCTGCTCCCTACATTACAGATTGTGATGGGTCTGACGTGGGAGAGGGTGGAGTGCATGCCTGTGACCCAGCCCCTGCACCAGCACAGACATGCACGGGCAGCCCCAGTACAGTACAACTGTGGAGCAGTGCAGCCAAGCAATGTGAGGCAGACCCAAGGGATCATGACCATGCCTCATACTGCCAGGTTGTGCCACTCCAAAGCTGCACTGTACAGGGGCTGCCCACAAGCACCTGTGCTGGGGCAGGGACAGTGGCAAGCAGGTCACAAGCATGTACTCTGCCTCACTCCCAGGTCAGGCCGGTCAATCTGTCATGTGATTTGGGGAGCAGCAGATCATGGCTCTGCCCCAGCCCCAGCCATGTGCTATGCTGCAATCCTGGCCCTGGGCCTGGCCTTGCCTTCCCATCCCGCTCCCAGATGCCCCTCCCTGCCCACCCACAGCTCCATCCCATATGCCCAGCCAAGTACACCCTTTCCCCAATGGTCCCAGCCGGTTCCCATAGAGACAGCAACACCATCTCCACCTGGCACCCCAAGCAGTGGGTGCAAAGTGTACAGATCAGGGTGCCCAGACACTAGAACCAGATATGACAGAGGCAGCCACACTAGCAGTGGTAGCTGGCAGAAGCCATCGCCACTGAGGCTGTTGGGAAGCAAAGTCCAGCCATCATGCCACCTTAGCCATGCATTGCACAGCACTGCACTGCACTGCCCCTATAGCAACAAGCCAGTCCTCCAGTTACTTAAAGACAAAATACAGGATACAAACATAAACACTTCAATATGTAACACAGGCTTGTGCCCTCACCTTGGATCCACATACACAGCATGCTCCCGGCTAAGGACCCAATTTCCTGGGTCACTACTGTACATAGGAACTGTTCTCTGGTCCAGAGAACAGGATCTAACTAACTGCCCAACTTCAGGGCTGCGCTTTTTTTCCCTTTTCAGTCATATGGCCTTATTAACTCTGTTACTGATCCTAGGTATCGCCCTTTGGCTCACTTAGCTGCCTGCTCCTCTTTGCTGCAGTTTACACAGCAGAGTTACTTATTCCACAGCTGGCCTAAACACAGTTGTCTTCATGTAAATGCAGCTCTAGCCTGCTACTCTCCCATCTTGAAGTAACAGGGGCCTTGGTCCTCTCTCACACAGGCAAGAGAAAGGTATCATTTAATTCTCTATAACCCTGGAGAACTAGCAACTTAAAAAAAAAGCCAAAAATATCTCTATCTAATTTTCTTCCCTAATCTGACTTAAATGGAATGATGTACATGTCTATTTTTATGTGCAATGGTGATTTAAAAAAACGGTTTGAGGCATTTTACATCTGATTTCTACATGCAATTATTGCACATATACACATACAAATTAAATTACAGTCTATGCAAATGACCACATAGGTATATAACTTATTGCAGTATATGCATATATACCTTGTGGACACCTAAATGAAAAATTAATTCCTAAATGTTCATAGTAATTGGTTTCCAGCGATTTCCACATGTATTAACACCGTGCATCAGGATGATGTGTTCCTGTTGGTAAAACAGCAGAGCATATCATCATGAAAAATTCTCAGATCATCAAACCTGTTCTTTACTATCTGGAAATAGAATTAACCTTGGAAGAGGTTGTTTTTTATTGCCAATGGAATTAGCAGAGCCAAAACACAGTTTTGTGTCTGTGTTAATGGCAACTATTCACTACAAAATTATAATTTTAATGAACAGCCATGGGGAAAAATACTAAAGGTATATTATTTGTATGTTATTGATCAGCATCTGGATAATACTAAAAAATTCAAAACAAAAAAGAAGAAAAAGAAAATCTACCTCTATCTTTCAAGTGAATAAAAAGTATAGTGCTAAAATCCAAAAGCAACAATTTTGGATTTCCTAAAACACTAAAGTATTGGAGTTATCACAACCACTGGGACTATTGTACTTACTACACTGTAAAACAGAAGCAGTTTACATTTGTGTTCTTGACTGCACCTCCAACATGATTAGAAAACTTTATAATCGGTCATTTTGTTTAGCAACTGTTGTTTATAAAGTTGTTCTCATTTATGTACTTGTACTTTACATTGTGGAAGAAAAACATACTGATTTACAAAGTTCAGTTTTTTGTATTTGTTTCAAACCATAAAAATGTCAAAGTAGTATCTCTCGTAGTGCTTTTTATTACCTCCCTTCTCTTCATAGTATTCATATCCTTAAATGTTTCTCTTAATGTGAACAAACTCAAAACGGTTCAGCAAGTATCACCAACTGCTTTAATATAAAGCTCACTAATGATGTTTTGGATATACCTAGAGTTGAGTGTGAAGTGGAATGAAAGTGCATGTGAAGGGTGGGTAACTACAGATTCCCTTGTTAAAATTAATTAGCTTGTGTAAAAAGAAAATGGTAAGAACGAACAAGGTCGTTATTATATGTTTCTTGTTCAAGCTGTGGATGCACCTACTTTCTCTGTAATTGGATGTGGCAGTTAAGATGTTGTAACTTAGCCAATCAACTGAACATTTTAGAAGGATAATTTCCCCCATTTATGAAATATCCAATTATGAACTACTTTTTCTTGGGGGGAAATTACATCTGGATGATCAAGTAAATGGGAGCTGACAACCTTGGTACTTTTTAGGTGTCTAAATATAGGACCCTGACTTCAAGCATCCTTTTTTTTAAAACCTTGGTTGGTATGGGGACAGCAGAGAAAGAGACAGCTGAGTATCATACTCTTTACCTAAACAATGCTGGCCTCTGTTATCTTAAGATATATCAGCTTTTAGCTAGTGAATTTAATTCTTTGGCTAGCAATTATTTTCAAACCGTGTTTTTTGAGCCTGTTTTCAAACATTTTTTCAGTAATTAATATCAATAACTCATGGACAAGCATGTTATTAAAAGAACACCAGATATTTTGTGACTTAGACAAATGCTTTTGTGAATTTCAAAGGCATCATAATGTGGCTATGTGTGCCACAGCAGTGGGGCCAAACTTTTTGGTAGATCTCGCACCCTGCCCCAAGTGCCAATATGATCCCCTTTCCCTGTCTGATCTGCTCTGCTTTCTGCCCTACCTGCTGCTGTGCTGCCTGTCCTATCCCCAGCCTGCCCACATACAGAGGCTGCCTGTACCAGTTGTGGCATGCATACTACAGGCTGGCCACCCCGAGCTACAACATCATTCCCTCTCTTTTTCCCCATACGTCTTTGTGGGTATGGTGAGCAGTATAGCATAGTCTTTATTCCTGCCCAGAGCTATTTCTATCTGGAAAACCACAGTGGTTGAGACCTGCTTGCAATCTCTAGCCATCTAACTGGTGGTTGGTCTCTGAGGCAGAAAGACATTGGTTGTGTCTACATGGTTGTGTTCCATAGCATACAATTATTACTTTCCTAGACCCCATGTCTCAAGATGTATGTTATTTTATTTTTTTCAGTAGGTTTGTTTATACTATCAGAGAGTATGGTATACTGCTACCTGGAACAGGTATACAACTTTAAAAGAAAACAAACTATTAGCAAAGTTATCTGCATGCCAAGTATTCTGGCCCACTTTGGGGGCAGGGGCGAAAATATGGTATTTAGCAGTTTATACATACTTGGAATTGTATAGGTCTCTGGTTGTGTGGGAAGTCTGCAAGCCTCCTACTATATATGCATGTGCATTATTGTCTAGTGCAGGGGTGCTCAAATCCAGCCCACGGTGCTCCCCATGAGTAATTAACTGACACCCCTTTCCCACTGCCAAATTTCCAAGCCCTCCCTAGCCATATTGGGTCTAGGCCAGCCTGTTGCCTCTCAGCCAGATCCAGCCTGGGCCTTTGCTACGTGGTTGGATTGGGCACAGCCAGGGCCTGGGCTGTAACAGCACAGTTGGATCAGGCCCAGGGATGGACCTGGAGATGCCCATCCAGTCCACAGGGCAGAAAAATTGGCCATCACTGATCTACTGTTTAGCACAGACTCCTTCATGTAAAAAAATTCTTAGTACCATTTCAACTCTTGCCCCAAGTCACACTATTTGTCAACGTCATTTTAATGATTTCTTATGTATTTGTCCTTAGTGTTTATTAACACACATGCTGGCATACTCATGAGATGGCCATCACATTATCATATTTTAACATGATCAATGCATATTTGCCAACAATTTTGGTTCTGCTGATACTCACCTTTCCACCCTGAGCTCCTGTCTCTCTACCGCTTATGTCACTTTTCAGGGAATCATACAATAACTTCCAGAAACTACCATTGTTTAGTATTGCTACAGAAACAGAAAAAGATTTATACGGGAGCCACCACAACTGGAAAAAAAGTGATATGACATGTCACTAGTTAAGCAATAGTCGAGCCCCTTTATGGTGGAATTTCCCACTGTGGAGCACACATCCGGTGTGCTGTGTTCTGGCTTCCCCACCACATCCCATCACAGTTGCCACTCCTTCCTCCCCACCATATTGCTCCGTGGCTCAAGGCTTTGTCTGTCCCCTGAAATTGAACTGAATTAGTCACTCACTATGCTTGTTTAACTTGGTAAACCCCTTCAGGTGGCACTTGAAATTGGTTGAAGAGCAGCTAATGTGCGCTTAGTTGGATATTCAGTTTAATTCCATGTTTTACCAATTCCAGCTAAACTGCTGTGAGGCAAGCCTGGGAGGGGAGCCACTTGGCTCTTGACTTCTGAACATTTATGAAAATTTGTGGTACATCATACATTATGCTCACTTATACTTGTCTAAATGAGGAGAATTAGGACGTTTCTTGCATGCTTTCCCCAAGAACCATGAATCTTATTACGATAAACTAGCATAAGAGATATTTGTAGTATTAATTCTGCTATATCATTCATCATAGCCTTCCTTAAAGAAGAGGCCACTGGAGACACAACTACTGATTTCTTGGAACAGATAAAAGAAAAACAGGGAAAGGAGTTAGGGTCCTAGGTTTATAATGAGTGCACGAAGGGGAGACACCAAGCACAGCATGCCGGACAGTACCTACTGTAACACTAGCCATCAAACAAGTCCAAGGAACCAGTAGACACTGTCACAGGAAAATCTTAGATATATGCTGCCAACACAGAACTGGAACTGACATGCATATTTGACTCTGTGAATGGAAAGTTCCAAGGCTCACCCAGCCCTTGCCCCCTGGGTGACCTGCGGACCTGTCAATCATTGTTGACCTACTTCCCCCCCGCCACGCATGCTCAGACTGTGTCAGCTTCTGACTGAGAGCATGCTCAGTCAGAACCTGACATGATGTAATCAGACTAGAAACTTCTCTGCGGAGAGTGTTCTGATTGGCCACTAAATTCTGATAAAAGTTCAGTGACCCCCTCCCACGGGGAGAGACCCGGACCCAGCGTGGGTGCGGAGACTCCTGTTAGCCGAGACTGTCTCACAACTGGGGAGACCCGCATAGCTGGAGACAGAGGCTGCCTTGGCAGGGACTGTCCTCCAGTTAAGCCCTTGGGCTTATCAGTCTCCTTCTTCATTTGGTGTTTAGTGTCATTCGTTTCTACTTCGTATACTGTATTGATCTGCTGGCTTACTTACCTTCATTCTGACCTTCGACCGCGATTTCGGATCACCCTCTTGGACTCTGTTGATAACCCGGTTTCTACTTATCTGGCTTGGATTGACCTCGGCTTCCATCATTGATCACGATTCGGCTCATCCTTACTAACCTGACGTCTCTGCTGCATCACCTCCCGGTTTTCGACCTCGGCTTCTTCCACCAACCATCCGTTTGTTGTCCATCACCTTGGACTGGCATCACAACAAGTTACAGTTTTGTTACTGTTCGTTCATGTTTCCCGTTAATGAGCTGTTGACCAGCCCCGAGACTAGCAGTGGGCAGCCGCACCTATCCCTGAGGATGCACCAGGGGTAGAAAGCAAGGGCTCACTGTGAACCTCATGGGCCAACAGACCCCTTCGTTATTTTCCGTTGTTTAATTGTTTTACTGTAACTGAAGAAAGCACTGATACCTATGCCTCAGAAGCGTAAGTCTAATAAATCCTCTCTGTTTAAAACCCGCTACGTATCCGTGTCTCAGAGCTCCACGCCAGTAATCCCACCCGTTCATGTCCAATTTGCCACCGCCTGGCCGCACCACCGTGACCGAGACAGTGAGCTTGGCTCACCAGCCGCGGATCCTCAACAGACCCTTTTTTTTAAATATATGTATTTCATGTTCCAGGTCAAATTAGCCAAATCAGTTCCAAATCATACCAATTGAGCAGACAGAACTCAATCGTTCTATGTATGGCGCTACACTGGCAAGCATCCTGCATCCCAGACTCTTAGCCTGGGACTTCAGATACTCCCAAACACATTGGTAGGAATCCTACATGCAGGCCTGAGCTAGAGGTCTTCGGATTCCCTCTACACTTCATCTGAGCCAAAAGGCTGGCACCTACTTTGTATGCATATTGGTCCAAAGCCTAGACAATGCCCACCGAAACTGCCCTGAACAGGGCTAGATTAACCCTTTATGGGCCCTAGGCAGACAAACATGTAGGCCCCTACTTAATACTGTATATTTCTGCTACTTAATACTGTATATTTCTGTTACTTTTTTCACTCAATAATTATATGTAAAATAAGCGCAACTGGGCCCATCCTTCACTTAGGGCCCTAGGCATGTGCCTAGTTTGCCTATGCCCTGGCTGGGAGAGGTGAAGGAACAGCAGGGCAGGAGTTTGTTTTTTTTTAATGGAAATATTTTCATGTTCTGAGCAAAATCAATTCCAACTCCATGAGTCATACAAGACCCGTATGTGGCTCTGCTTCCTCCAAGCACCCTCCACTCCCACATGGGGCTTCAAATGCGTTGGCGCGCATACTATGAGCATCGGAGGCTTTGGGTTCGGACGCCACCGAGTTTCGCTTGCCCTCAGCCGTACAGCCACAGAAGCTAGCTACAAAGGAGTCTCCCAGTTCCATAAAGTTGGCGTATAGCCAAGATCTTCCCGCCGGAAGTGAAAACGGCATTACCACAGTCAGGGTACTACCCCCTGCAACTAAGAAACCCACTTGAGTGGCCACGGTATTTCTCCTGCCAGGTAAATGGGGCAGGATACATTGACCAACACCCCGTGCCCGCCCTGACAGGACCCCAGGGTGCTACAGCACCCAGCTGAGACCGACGGGCTTGTGGACTCGGCATCCTCAACACACCTGCGTGGACAAAAGGCGCCAGGTCACGGCGCAGGGCGGTGCTGAGGGGAGGCGGTGCCGCAGCCGGGACCGCGGAAGGGGCGGAGCCGCGTGCGTCGGGCGGGAGATTTGATTGGAGCGGGCGGACAGTTTGGAGTCGCAGCCATGGTAGAGGGGCCCGGCTGCGCCCTGCGCGGGGAGCAGCTCCGGGCCCGCGTGCGCCGCGGTCAGGCTGTGCGGGGCGTGCGGGGCAGCGCCGTGTCGCCGGGAGCCGCCGCCCGCCCGGGGGTGAGCAGGGCTTGCGGGGGAGGGCACCGCCTGGACCCTCTCGGCAGCCGCAGCCAGGCACCGCCGCGGGATGGGGAAGCGGCACCCCCCCTGCCCCGAGATATGTCAGTGCCCTTGCACCCGTCCCGCGTCCTGGCAACAGCGTCAGGGCCGCGGTCCCTGCTCGGCCGAGGCACGGGGCAGCCGCCCGGGCAAGACCGTCTTTGCCTTGCCCCGCTTGTCCCGCAGCCTCGGGGTAAAGGAGGCCGCGGCAGACATCCCGGCCTGTGGCATCCAGCGCCCGGCGGGACCGCAACCAGCCCTTCCCCAGCCGCTCGGTTTTGAAATTGAAATTTGTGGGGCGAGGCAGAGAGGCCAGTAGAGAGCGAGGCCTCTCTAAGCCTGCCTTGTTCAGCCGTGAATCGGAGGATCCCAGAAGACAAGGGTCCGATGGGACCTCAGGAGGTCAGTGAGTCAGACCCCTGCTCAAAGCAGGATCAACCCCAGCTACAGCACCCCAGCCAAGGCTTTGGGTGTACAGGCAGTCCTGAGACTCACCACACAACCTGTTTCTGAAAACCGCGTCTTAAGTCAAAATGTTGTAATGCGGAGCTGATTTTTTTTTTCCCATGGGAATGATGTTATAAATGGGGGATTGGTTCCTGAACCAGGTCTGATCCCTTATTTTTGCCAAAAGTAACCCAGAATGTTGTACTCAATCAACTATAGATGAGTAATATAGCTATATAAATGTATTCAGGGCTGGGGGGGGAGTTGAGGTGACCGTCCCAGGCCCCATGCTTTGGGGGGCCCCCCATGGAGCTCGGTGGAGCAGCCACAGCAACCCTGTGCTTCGCAGCCAGCTTCTCACTACCGTCCCCTCCCCTGCCACTCATGCTGATGCTACCAATGGCGGCAGCAATCTCTTTGGGTCCAGGGCACATGGGATGGGAGCAAGGGCGTGGCCCCACATGGGCTGATTTTCCCGGGGCCCTGCACCCTGCTTGGGTCTGCTCTGAATGTATTTAAATTGTAAATAGCAATCATTGATTTGGAAGGACTTCTTTGAGATGACTTTGCTGGACTTTTTGGAGGGCTCTTGGCTGGAGTCTTCTCCAGAGTCTAAGCTGCAGGTTTTTCTGGAGTCCTGTCTGCTTTCTTAAAGAAAGCATCCAAGGAAGTTTGGACAAATGTTCTCCCAGGAGATGGGTGAAGCAGCAAACTTGTTCGCTGGTGTGGCATCAGATCAAGCGTCAGAAAGTTGAAACAGTGGCAATTTATAAATGTCTCGAGTAACGTTCATTGTAACTTGAAACATCTTAAGTCAAGGAGTGCCTGTCCCCAGTTCACTCTGCCTTGCAGCGTCCACTCTACCACCCTGACGTGCCTTTGGACGTGCCCTTCCTAAACAGGCTGAAGCTCCAGTAGAGGTATTATTTTCACTTGATGAAAGGGTCGTCTAAGACAGTGGTCTCCAAACTTTTTTGATCGTGCACCTCTATCAGTAAAAAATGTTTGAGCGCACACCCCCAATGTATGTCGCAATACACTGAAAGCAAATGAATGAGTGAGGGTGCCACTGTCAACCCTTCTGCGTTGTGGAACTCCCACTCTTCCTTCAGGATACCTCGCGTACTGTATGTGATACGTGACCATCTGACATACAGACCGAGTGAGGGCACCAGTGTCAATCCTTATATTAAATATTAGTAAAGCTTAATTTCTTTCTTATGTTTTTTGATAAAAATAAATATAAATAGAAGTTCTAATATTTTCTTCCCGCACCCCAATGGATCGTCTTGTGCACCCCACTTTGGAGACCACTGCTCTAAGATAATGGTTCTCAGCCTTTTTTGTACCAGGACCCATTTGTAAACATTGATGGCCAGTCCTGACCCAGTGCACCTCACTCCTGATATGCTGCCCTCAAGCCCCAGCTCTCCCCAGTGTGTGGCATGGGGAGGCCCCAAGCAGCCCCTGGCAGGCTGGAACTCTCGCCACAGAGAGAAAGGAAAGGGAAAACCTACAGTTTCCCATGTTTTTCTCTTTTAGGGAGAATCCATTTTTAAAGTTTGTTTGCAACCCTTTCGTATATTCTTGTGAGCCAGTTTTGGGTTGTGACTCACAAGTTGAGAAACACTGCTCTAAGGGCACATCACCTGGGACAACAAAAAGATAATACAGGGATGGGAGTGAAGGTCATAGGTTCAAAACGAGTGCACCAAGGGCAGGGCGCCGAGCAGAGAACACCGAACTGTTGTGTGACATAGGTCTTTTGATATGTCATTCGGGACAGTAGCCTGAATTCCACCAAGTGAATCTATAAGCTGCAAGTTTATAAGAATCATCCCTTGGTGTGGGGGGTCACTATGGGCATATCAGTGATTATTTGGGACAACAGAGAAACAAAACAGGAATGGGAGCGAGGATCATAGGTTCAAGATGTGCGCACCAAGGCAGGACATAGAAGAGGGAACATTAGACCATTGTGTGACACAGGAGACAGGGCAAGATGAACTGATGGTCTGACCTAGTAAATAGTAGTTCCTAAGGAATTAAGGATTTTGCTACATTTAAATCATTTTCAGTTCACTTGCACATTCTCAACTGGGGTACTTAGCATGCAAGGGTGCCCTGTGGTACCACACAGTGTTAGCTCTGTTAGGTTTGCAAATGTGATTCACAAGATAAACCCACAGATATGAAATAGGCATCCATAGTGTTAGAAACAGTCTGAGCTGCTTCGTTCTTTCTGTGGTTTCCTTGTGACAGAAAAACTCCTGTATTATTTTTCCATAATCAAAAAATGGGAGAAAACTATGAGCTGACACGTTCCAAGGGGTGCCTCAAGTCTGAAAAAGTTGAGAACTACTGAGTTAGAAGGTATCAGCTGCTGCCCTTTTGAGACATTACCCTTTTAAAAGGGCTGCAAGTGCTCATGGACCTGTAACCTGTGTACATACTGGATAATTTTTTACTAGTTTTGATTCTCTGTTCGAGCCTCACAATTATCTGGACATCTAAAACCGCTGAGGCTTGTGGAACTTGATTGTAGAAGAAGGTGTTAAACTATAAATGAGCAGGTCTGGGTAACAAGCTGTGAAGATCCAGCACTCTCTTTTTATTATTATTATTATTATTATTATAGAGGTTGGGTTTTTTCAGTTTGCCTATTTCAGCATAACTGTAGGAATCAGTTCATAAGTCATGTTCTTAGCATATTGGATGCCTCAGAATAGGAAAGATGCAAATGGGTGGGTGGGTTTTTTCCCCCTTACATGTATACATTCTGTTTCATAGATTTCATAGACATTAGGGCTGGAAGGGACCTCGGGAGATCATCGAGTCCTGTTGTTGATAGGCAAGTCAAAATGAAAATGATGGCAAGATGCAAGTTTGCTCTTAAGACTTAGTACTATCCTGGCTTCCATAAACAATGTAGTATGAGATGTACAAGAACCCTTTATGACATTAAAATTGTGTTTATGAATCTTTAAAGGTGATGACTGCCCTATTCTAGCATGGTCAAATGAATCTGTTCCCATAGGGGACAGAATTAGGAGGAAATTTATGCTGGAGATTAGAGGTATTTTCTGATTTTGAGAGTGGACAAGCATTGGAACAGGCTATGTAGAGTAATTGTAGAATTACCCATCCATGGAAATTTTCAAGAGCAGGTTGGACAGGCACTTGGCTGCGATGGTTTGGTCAAGGATGATCCTGCCTTGGGTGGGGACTGGACTAGATAACCTTGTGAGGTCTTTTCCAGCCCTACTTTTCTATTATCCTATGAATTAGGGCCAGGAAGACCTTGTAATTTTCCTAAACACATTAACAAAACCTTGTGCTTGGCAGTGTAACACTGCTGGCTCCATTGGAGGGCTTTGCCTATGATGAATTCAAAGGCTTGTCTAAAGCAATTGACCTTAGGTCCTTTTCTTGAATCAATTTACCTAGGATGATTCTAACTGTGTGGAAAGTCTGATTTTGGTTGGGTTTGAACTACTTTCTTAGTGATTTAATTAAACCAAAATAAACACCATTTATACCAAAACTAAGTGTGAACACGAGAGGAGGCTGGTTTAACTACATTATTTTAATTACACTTTGATAGTTATTCAACATTGTTGTGTAAACAAAGGCTCCTTCATTTTCTTTTTCCTTTGCTCCCAGGTCTGTCCAACTTAGGAACTGTGTTTTTTGTAAGAGTAGGTAGTTAGGAACTTTAGAAATACAATTTATATATCAATTTACAAATCATTTTCATGCATATCTTAGAAATGTCAGATTAATTATTACAAGAATGAAACTTGCTTTCTTTGTTTAGAGAGATGTTATGCAACAAGGTAATCATCAAGTCTTTCTTTTTGGCAGGGTGATATTACAGGATGATCATATCTATGAAATGTGGTTATTTTACAATGCTGTGATGAAAACAGAGGGTAGAGGGTGAATGGTACCTGTCTCTGCCTTGGTAATTAGGCTTAATCATGTCTGTAGAGAAATCTCTCTGACTCCTCCAGGCTCAAAAATAGACTGGAGTTATATTTCTCAAAAATAGAAATTGTGAAAATGAATGACTGAGAATGTGAGCATGGAATTGTTTCAGGATAATTTTGTTAATAACGAGCATCTGTGTTGGACTGGTGAAACAGTAGCCTACAAAAGCAAAGTGTGGGCCTGATACTGTACTGTTCAGGCTGGGACTTTTACTTCCAGTTTCTGATCCCAAGCTGTGACTATTCTTGGAATTTAAGATGCAAAGAATGGGAAATTATTAGTTGCAAAATGTCTAAATGCTGGGTCACTAGGATTTACATTAGAAATTCTGGATCCCTGTCATCTGCAAATTTGGCTTTGCAATTAATCTGATTTCTTAACAGTGGATTCTCAAAGCAAAATGCAGACATTTCTGCCCTGCAGTTGGCAGTTGTGACTGCAGCTTGTATAAACGTACCTGATCTAGCTTCTGTACCATTAGTCAGGATTCCAGTAGCAGTTCCAAACTTTGGTGCAATTCAGGTGTCTGAAGCATACAGTGGTTTGTTTCTTTTCATATCTCTTCTTGCATAAGCTAGTTACATTTCTGGGCAAAATTCAGGACTAGTAAAATGAATTAATCTGTGCTTAAGATAATGGAGTTGTATTTATGGTACAAGAGATGATTTTTGTATCAGTTTGTAATATTCTCCTTTCTTTTAATTTCAACACCTTCCTGTACAGCTACTGAAACACTGTTCTTTTAAAAGCAAACATACTTTATGGATTGGAATGGATTTATTTTTCCCAGAGTCACAAATCCCATCTAACATGAAGAGTGTATCAACACTGCCAGAGGTTCTATTGGACGCATTTAGAAAAGTTTGAGATTTTTCTCCTAAAATGGGTATTGTGCGCTTTCCTTTATAATGGTGCTAGCAGCCTGGAAGGATTTTGAAGTTTACATACAGCCCTTTATGTCTGTTATAAAGGTGATGCAATGTATTTTTCAATTCAGCACATGTATCCAAGATAATTCATCTTTTTCCTGGATTATGTTTTGTGAGCCTCAGTAGGAAATAGCAAAATGGGCCAGGTTCGGAGCTTGCTAGTGTTGAGCAAGGGTATGAAACTCATCCAGGCCTGGATGAGGTACACAGGGCTGGTGTGCTGGCTGGATCAGGACAACAGACTGGCCCCACATACCAGAACCAACAAAGGGGACTGGTCTGGTACTGGCGTCTCATGCTGTGCATACCCTGAACCAGCCCTGCACGCTGTGTACAGCACGTGTTGGTCCTGGTCACACATGGAGCTGTCAGGGGACATGCACTGCATGAGGTGCCCACACCAAACCAGCACTTTATGCTAGCTTAGGTGCTTAGGACCAGTTTATGGGCCTAATCCGGACTGACCCTAAAGCCAGCATACAGACCCAGTTCAGCCCCACGCACTGTATGCACATGTGGTATCAGTCTGAGGCCCACAGTAAGAATCCAAGGCTCCACAGATCTTTGACGCCCCTGTGATTGAGTAGCACTTTACTTGGTATGTAGTGTTTGTTTCAGTGACTGAAGAATGACGTTCTACTTAGGATGAGTCAAGGGTGGCAGACTCAATCTATATAGTAATCTGTTAGGTATTTATAAAATGTTGATGTTTGTTTTCAGAATTTTTTCTTCTTTTTAGGAGTACTTCTGTTTCAATCATTTGTGTTCTTATTTTCAGAATGCTCTTACTGTGATCAAGGCCTCCTGTCAAGATTTCCTAACATTGCTTAATGGATGTTTGTACACTGGTGTGGAAACTTTGGGAAAAGAGCTTTTTATGTACTTTGGTCAGAAAGCATTGAGGTAAGAAAAGGAATATATATGGTATTGCATATACTCGTGTACTGAACCTATATTTTTTGAGACTGTTTTCTTGCTCTCAGTGCAGTCCATTTCAGTGATGTGAAAGCTAATACTGTAGAAAAGCTTCTTTGTACAATCTGTATTTAGGTGCTGGATTTTCCAGATAATGACAAGGTAAGCGCAACAGCTTTGCTTTACCGTAACAAAAGGAGTTTGGAAAGGCTGCGAGTTATCTGAAATTAGTGCGTGAGTGCTATTCTCATTCTTGAATTATTTGAGATTTAATAACATAAAATATGCTTAATGAAACTGCAGTTTATTATACACAGTACTGGTAGCATTACACACCATTATAATTGCTTAATGCTTTTCTTGATTAATAACATTCTCAACTGCTTGTAACTTTGCCAACTTCAACTCTGAGCCAACATTGTCTATGAAGGATACTAGATTGAGGCTGATTTTTTTTCAAGTTTTCACTTAAACTGTTGCAAGCTCACCTTAAAAGCAGGAGGTTCAACTTTATTTCATACATAAATAGTTTGTCCTCAGTTTGATTTAACTACCTTCATGTTTGTTCGTTTCTAAAAGCTAACAAGAATTTCTGTTCATTTTTATCACTATGCGCCCATCTAGGTTAATATAGGTGCTCTCCAGCAGCCTTGGAGCGCGAGCCCAGTCCAGGCTTTGGGGCATGTCCCTGAGACTTGGGTATTGGGCTTCGTTCCACCCTGAGGGAGAGGCCCCAACACTCGCTTACCACAACTTGATCTTCTATTCAGTAGTGGGACTCTCCCTTGCAGAAACTCGCAGACTGGGTGCTGCGCCTTGCAGGCGTTCTTGGTGCTCGACCTCCCCGACACCCCAGCCATACACCAGCTTTCGGGACAGTCGGGTGATGGGTCGCCGGCTTGTCTCTTTGCTCGCTCCTGCTTTTGTTCCCTCTTGCCCGTCCCTCAGTGTCTTTCTTTGCCCCAGGTATTTACGGAGTATGGGACTGGCCCTGTCTTAACTTCTGCCTTGGCCCTATCTCCAAGCCGTCGGGTTTGCCGAGGCGGCCTCTACTCTTCTTGACTCTCCAGGTCAGTTGGGGATGCTTCCCCGGTTCAGGCACCAATATCAACCAAGAAATGAAAGGGAAAAAAAAAAAGGAGAAAAGAAAGAAACAGCAGGGGTTCGAGCCACAGCCCGCCCTGCTCGTGGGTCTGGCATCTGTGGTCGTCAGGATCCCTTGACACTGACCTCCTTTATCCAGTTGTCCTATTGAGCTGGGCATTTACCCTTTTAAGAGGGCTGGGACCCTTCTGGTGGGCCCCGTCCGGACTCCTGCAGCTCCCCTTCTCTGGCGGTCCTGCAGTCCGGAGGACAGCTTCTTCCCCTGTGCCTGGTTCGGATGACCTTCCAGCATTGGAGAGATGAAAAGCTTTTAAATCTGCCAGGTGGTGGTTTTTGATGATGTCATCTTCTGGTGTCACTCCCAGCTGCAAATAAAAGCGGCTGATGAACCATGCCAGCAGCTCTTCTCAGCATGACACAGTTTTCCCTGCTGGAGGTAAGTAAACCCTCTCCTTAGGGCTTTTGGTTTTCTTTTTCTGGGAGTTTATCCCAGCCTTGGGTTCTTGGGACCTCTGTATACCCCTGGGGGACACTGTTTTGGCTATATGGCTGTTATTCTGTATTTATATGCCTTTTCAATTTTGTGACATGCCTTAATCAAAAGATTGCCAATAAGATTATAGTGAGATCAGGTGACAAATGTGCTCTGTTAGTTAATGGCTATCTGTAGGCCTAATGGACAGTGTGGAGGTGAAACTCTTAGATGTCAATGACCAATTGCATTTCAAGAAAAAAAAGTCATTGTTGGAGAAAACCTGGACTGTCAAGCAGCTAGAAAATAGGGCTGTCAAAACTCAAAATGGGGAGACAGTCAGTCTCAGAGGTAGGCACCCAAAATAGTGTGTATAAGGATTGCCCAGGAATGAGAAATGTTAGCCTCACAGAAGCAAGTATATTCCATGGGGAAGGTCCATTATGAGGAGAATTCCAGGTCCCCAGGCAGGAAGGAATGTTGTTCCTTCTATTGAATGATCTATTGATAGAATTGTCAAGATGGTGGGAGGTGGAAAAGGTGGCTTTAGGGGGATTTAGGTGATGTCTGTTTGGAAGAAGCGGTCTTTAGAATCCACTTCCTACATCTTGGGATGAATCCTGGTCCCCAGCTGTTAGAGCTGGCAAAGTCAGCAGGGAAGGTTGCTCCCTGAAAACACTGACAAGGA
The DNA here is from genome assembly GCF_052110815.1 of Crocodylus siamensis. NCBI lineage: Eukaryota > Metazoa > Chordata > Crocodylia > Crocodylidae > Crocodylus > Crocodylus siamensis. Next base: position 73,205,414 of record NC_143396.1, on the reverse strand, counting down.
CTGTTATAGCCGGGACAGTGGATGACAATTTTGCCATTTTGTCTTTAAATTCTATGTTTTCTCTTTCTTGTACAATTTCTGTCTCCTATGCAATAAATCCTTTTGATATTTTGTTGTCTTACTGATTGCTTGTGGTGAAAATTGTGTTCAGGGAAATCAATAAGTTTGAGACTCCCTTTGCTTCAGGAGATGTGGGGAGACACCTATGGGTATTTATAGACTTGACAAGGGGGGGGCTTTAATTAGCAAGCTGCGCTTGTTAAAAGTGCCCAAGCATCACGTGTATCAGTGTCCCTGTACTGAAAAAAGGCGGTGGGGTGCTTTGAACTAAATCTCATTCAACCAGCTTTAGTTCAAAGCTCCTCACTGCCATTTTTCAGCACAGCGATGCTGATGCATATGACACTGGAGGCTGCTAGAGTGACACTACCAGCAGCACCCTCTACCCCTGCCGCCAACACTGCCGCGACTGCCTGCGGGCAGTTGCCGTGCCCCCCCCCCCAGCCTCTGGGGGCACGCGTCATTCATGTTTCATTCCTTTACAAGTGAGGTAACTTGGAGTGGTGCTACAAACAGAACCCAGGTCTCTTATATGTCAAATTGCATCTTAGCTGTGCTGCCTTTAAGAATAAATGTCTTAAATTGTTTTTTCTGTGGTTATAATACCAAAGAGCTACACCTTGTTCCTTGCCAGATACAGGAATAGAAATTCAGTTGTGTGATTTCTGACATTTGTCTGCTGTGTAGTAACTAGATGAATAAGTCACTAGTAAAGTGTGTGTCATCCTCCTTGAGTGCTGGTCAGCATTCATAATAAAGGCTTGATGTTTGGTCCAGTTGTTCTTTTAGTGTAGGTAGCTGAGATCTGGGTCTTGAGTTTCACCCACATTTACTCAGCCACTGGTTCAGTAGGTTTCCACCTGAAAGCAAATGGAGTCAGTATAAAATCTCTTTTAAAAAATGAAATAAATCTTAAATTAAAAAAAAACAACAAGGCATTAAAATGGAAGAAAAAACATTAAAAGGCTGTCACAGTTGAGGGAGTAAAGCATTCTCTACAAAAGTTGGGATACGTGACAGAATAAAGGTTTCAAGCTGGTCAGTGAACGAGGCGATAGTTGTAAGAGCTGGAGCAGAATGATGAAGAGAACACACCTCTCATAATTCTAACTTTGAGTTTTCAAGACTGTATTTACATAAGGGAGTAAAATCAAGATTTGACTCAGGTAACTTTAATTCTTCACTCTAATCCTCCTAAACCTTGAGTGCTTGGCTTTGCATCACTGATATTCTCTTCTTGTGTTATTTTGTATATAATAGATATGGTGATCCCATGTGGCAGTAACTAAAATAAGTCCGTGACCTTTCTTCTTTTTTTTTTAAAGTTTGTAGAACAGAATTTCACAGAACAAACTTCAAGACCTTTTAAAACTTTGTAATATTTACATGATGGCTGTTTTAATTTTTTTTAAACCTAGTGATTTGCGCTTAATCAGTACAATCTAAATTTATTTTATGTAGATAATTCCCAATGATTTCAGTTCAGAGTGTGTTTAATCAGCACCTCTGAAATTTGGGCCTATTTGTCTAAGAATAATTTCTAGCTTTTATTCCTTTTCTACATACTTTTTTATCATGAATATTCACTAAAATGAAAGAGCGGTAGCAGACATAAGTCAAAATATGTTGTTAAGGCTGATTTTTTTTTTTTCAATCAAGCAGAGCCAGTTTGTATGCATTGTAGTATAATATAGGCAGGTAGACTTTTCAGCTAGTTGACATGAACATGAAACTTCTACTAAATCATCTTTTTTCCTTGTCAGTATATATTTTTTAGCTTTTTTATTATCTTATGTTCAAGGAAAGTTCATTTCATTGTCGAGGTGGACATATCCTGGACAGTTGTGTCAGGTCATGATTTTTCTAAGTCTGAAACTAACAATATCAGCAGGTCCCTTCCAGCTCATGAAGCAATGATATATTGCCAGTGACAGTACTGTTGTAGTAGAGTGATGTGATTTAAAAATGCTTGGCTGTGCGAAGGGCAGCTTACAGTGGGTTCTATGCTGTATACATAAAGGCAGTGATATATTACTAATTAGTGAGAATGAAATGTTAAATTTATTTCTGGTACCAAAGATTTTCTGGTTACCAGGTACAAAGCTATATGCTAATAGATGCAGATAAGATAGCTTAAAAGTGATGCAAGTATTAGAGAACTATGGCTCAAAGAGTCATAAGATGTGATTACCTTCAATGAAAAGCCCATAACATTGATACCAGAAGATGCCAATTTCAAAATAAATAAAAATGCATTAAAACAAAATACTCTAACACAAGAAGTGACAGTATTGAAAAACTCCCTAGGAGCCTAGCAAGAATGGTGACTTTTCAATAATCAAAATTCTCCCAAACTAAGTTTTAGAGTTGGTAACTTTGCATTATTTGATATGCTGAAGTGCTTGGTATGATGAGCAATTATTAGACAAGGTTTTCCCAAAGTACTAGACGAAATTCTGATGTTTGAAGAAACCAAAATCTATTTAGTTGGATTGTTGATGAATCTTTAGTATTTCTTCATTTTATGAGTCTTCTCATCTTTCAGGCAGGGGTTTATGGAAACCTGATTGGGAATAGACCTGCCAGTCTTTATGATGCCTTTCAGAGAAAAAGCCAAGTTTATATAATTAAAACTGATTTTAAAGAAATCAAAAACTTTTCTATTACCATTTTTGAAAAGCAAAAGTAATCAACCCACACTTTTGACTTCTTTCTTCTTTTTTTGCCTGCTGTTACTTGTAACCTATAATAGCTATAATGAACGTGAGTATAGAATCAACATAGAATTATTTTCCTCTTTATTTACTTTGAACCATAGACCATGTTTTGAAATAACTGACTGTAAGAGAATCAGTGAAACAGGTTAAGTACCGGTTTTTGAGTAGTCACTTGAATAGATTGGTGTGTGTATGTTGGATTTTGCAGAATTGGGCCTAGTCAGGTTTCCCTGCAAGTATTGGCCTTTCTTGTATAAAACAGAGAATAAAAACATTTTAAACACAGGAAAATGCAATTATTAACAAAAACAGTAAAACAATGCCAAAGACTAACACTCTTCTTTAATTGACTACATTTAAATTTAATTGGGCATGTGAAAGATCAGTTTGTGCTCTTACTATGCATTGGTATCAAAACACTGGGCTACCGTATGGTACTAAAAAACAATCTTACTACTTAGAGCGTTTTGAAAAAGTTATTTTCCCTTCAAAAATATTTTTTCCATTAAAAAAGATGAGAGAATGTGCCCTAAACTCCACCATGGGAGCAAAGCCCATGTTGGTGCAGGATTTTAATTACCTTTAACTAGTAAGCTCTCTATCAATTATTTACTGAGTGTACATGATCAAATAACAAAAATAAGGATGTTTCAGTTACACCCATCCTAGTGCTTTTTAATAAATGGTTCTGAAAATTAAGGCATTCCAAATACTGGAAATCATTGCCTTTTTTAAAATAATTACCATATTTTTTGCACATATAGCCTGCACCCATGTATAAACCACGGAAAATTGTGTTTTTGTAAAATACTCTGTGTATTCCCAGCACCCATGTATTCCCTGCACCCCGAGACATGGTCGCAAGCGCAGACTCTGCTGGATTTGTGGGCTCTGCAGGGGAGGGGAGGGATAAGGAGCTGCGAGCCCTGCTCCCCACTGCCGCCACCAGCCACACTCTGCTGGGCACAGCCACCAGAGCTGGAGCCAGAGCCCACTCAGTCCCATGTCTGCATTGATCTGAAAGGCCCTGACACACTGCCTTTAGGAAATGTATTCTCAAGATAGCAAGCAGAATTCCTTGTTATGTGGTTAGGTTCAAAGTTCCTTCTGAGCCTGGTGTCCCATAGAGTTATCATGCCTAAGAGATAAGTTTCTTTAGCTCACACTCAGCATCCCAGGCTAGATCCATTGTGCTTTATATTAGTGGTGCACCAATATCCCACTGCTGCCTAGCTATCTGATCCATTGTGCCTTTTACTAATAGCTAATCATCTGTTACTGCTCCAACCCTGTTCTGTGTGGAGGGGTGCTCTCTTGCCCCGCTATGGCAGCCGCTAGAGAAGAAAATTGCACCAAAAAATTAACCAGTCTAAGTGGTTATTTACCATGCTTTTTAAGAGAAGCTTCATTAGAGGAGTGGCAGAGCAGCCCTCCTCAGAGAGCTAGGACAGCTGGAGCAACAGTAGCAGGTTGGTGGCCTACACTGGCAGCCAGGTTGCAAGTACTGGCCCACAGTTAGATAAGGTTGCCAACCCATGCTTTACCCAGTAGTACACCAAGGACTGATATGTGTCACATCACATCCAGCTACCCATTTACAGATTGACTAAGGGTGGCATTTGGACTGAGTCAGGGCTTGAATTCGGACCTTTGGGCTAGGGACAGACGTTCAAAAATCCGAAGCCTGAATTGATTCAATCTTTGCAGGTTAGTCTAACCTGCCTTGGTTAAACTGATTTGAAGCTGCACAGATATGTCCTCTGGACTGAGGAAATGCAGGACTTGCCTGCAGTTGCTCAGGCCAGGAGCCAGAGGAACGCTAGAGCATGTCCTCGACTGTGCGGAGGAGCGTGGGCCATGGCCAGCCTGGGCAGTAGCTCTGGCTGAACTGGCCAGAGAGGGATTTAATTTCTCCCTTCTTGTCCCACTGGCAGGGACCCAAGGGTATGCCAGGCACTCCCCCCTCACTGCTGCAGCGGCAGGGCTGGGCTGGGCTTGCCCAGATGCCAGCTGGCATAGCCTCTGAGGAAAAGGGGTCGAGGGGAGGATTATTCCATCCTCTACCTATACTGTTCCTGGGGGACTGCAGCTGGGTCTGCCTGGCCCAACCACTGCTGCTACCTTCTTGGGGCAAGCGGCAGATTAAGCCCCTTCCTGCCCCCTCCACCAGATGCCAGAGGGAGGGGGAGTAACTCTTCTCCCTGTCCCCCATCTAAGGGGCCCTTCTGGCTGGCGTATGACCGCATCCCCACCCCGCTGCTGAAGCAGTGAGGGGGCAAGGTTCCTGATGGGGGCAGTAGCCCCTGTCATGGTGTCAGGGGGAGTGAGCCCCTTCCCAGCAGGGGGGGCTGTACTTCAGGGCAGGCAGAGCTGCGGTGGGCTGTGCACAGCAACACTGGGGCTCAGAGGGGGCTAGAGCCCCTGGCAGTGACGCCATGGCATTCCGCAGCTCCACAGTCTTCCCCTCCCCACCAGGAAGGGGCTTGCACTCTGGGAAACGGTGATAGGAGCTGCTGCCCCCCATCAAGAACCCTGCCTCCTCGCTGCTGCAGTCGCATCCCTGTCACAGTTGTTCCCCCCTCGCTGCTCCAACTGCCGGGTGGGGACACAGCAGGGCACCTTAGGCAGAGGGGCAGGTAGTGGAATTATTCTCCCCTCTGCCCTTGGGGGACTGTAGCAGGGTTTTTCTCCCCCAACCACCACTGCTGCTCATTCTGTGCCCTTTGCAATCAATGAGATAAGCCCCCACCTGCCTCTGGACACCAGAGCTTATTTCGCTGTTCGCCCTGGACACAACGAGCGGCAGTGGCAGGCAGACCCCACTGCAATCTCCTGGGGGCAATGTGGGTAGAGGGGGGAATAACCCCCCTCCCTGCCCCCTCTACTTTAGGGGCCATGCTGGCCAGCATCTTGCCACGCCTGCCAGACCTGGCTCAGGTCCCTGCTGGTGGGAGGGGGGTGGATTAAATCCCTCTCCAGTCACTTCAGCCAAAGCTACTGCCCAGGCTGGCCATGCCCCTGCTGCTGGAGCAGCCAGCACAGACGTTCAAGTCCATGCTGGTGGGGCGGGATGGAGCGGGGGGAATAAACTTCTTCCCTGTTCTCTTCCAAGCCAGCTTTTGGCCAGACCCCTGGCCCTGCCTGTCCCTGCCAGGGGAGGCTAAGGCTAGGAGGGGCTAGGACAACCCACCTTTCCCTTCAGTAATGCTGAGCTGAGAGTGGGGTGGGGGTGGCCAGCCCCTGGCAGGATGCTCTGATTAGGGAGTGGTGTAAACCCCCACCTTGCCTGCACAGTCCCAGGCTTTTCCTTGCTCGCTGCTCAAGGGGTGGGAGTGTTGCCAGATCCTGCATCTGTTGATGATACTGAGCTTTTCAATCTCCTGCTCCCTGCTTCTTCATGCTGTCTAGAAACCGGATCAGTTGTAACTTCTTTCTCTGTCTCCTTTTGAAGACTGACAGATTGCAGCTAGCAGGTTGCTTGTCAGAACAAAGTTTTTCATCCCATCAAGCCCTACAAAAGAAAACATCTCTTTCATTAGTTTTAAGCTCTTCTTGTCTGCAGGTTGCATTTGCATTTGCAAGCCACTAGTTGTCTGCCTTTATTACAGTAAAACTGCAGACCCACACATATACCTCTCAGCATTAGCTAGCATGGGGTGGGGAGGAGGCATGGCCAAATGTTGGGTCCTTGCACTGGGGTTCCTGTCATGGGAGAGGTGCAGGAGGTGGGATCCCTGCTTGAACAGCCAGTGAGGGGGAAGGGGGGCGGTGCAAGGGGAAGCCTGGCAGCCCCTCAGCCAGCTGGAGCAGTGGGAGCATTCTGGCTAGGAAGGAGAGCAGCAGGGGCAACCCTGCTTTGCTACAACAGACAGCCCAGCCCAGGGCTGCAAAGCATCTTGGATGCTGGGGGTCTCTGGTTTAACTTAAACAAGGGAGGGGTCTGGGACAGACATTGCTTAAACTGGTATAACCCAAATCAGTTAAGTCTGATACTACATTCAACCAGGTTTATATTAAACCAGTTTCAGCCATTTTGCAAGATGGATGAACCAGTTTCAGAACTGCTGAAACTGGTTTATGTAACAAAACAGAAGTTCAGTGCACAGGTTTAAACCAGTTTCTGATCACTGAAGCCAGTTTATGTGCAACTTCTGGGTCAGACCGTAGGTCCATGTTGCCCATATCACAGTGTCACAAAGTGGATGCTGAAAGGGAGAGTAAAGTGGGTATGACCAGGGGTTTTCTTTCCACTGTTCCTCTCTCACTTGCAGCCTCCAGCATTTAAGATCTAGGAAGTTCCAATTCAGAGTCTGTATCCTTAACTCCCATGCTTAATAGCTACTGCTGCCCCTTTCCTCCAAATTTCGTCCAATCCCTTTTTGGATCTGGCTAAACTGTCAGCTTCTGCTTCTCGTGGCAATGAGTTCCACACTAATATGAACAAGAACTTCCTTTTGTTAGTTTTAAACCTACTAGTTTCCTTTAGTGACATCCCCCTCCCCCCCATTCTTGTACTGTGAGAGATTAGTAAATAATAATTCCTTATTTACTTTCTCTTTGCTTTTTTGTAATTTTGTAAACCATTTCCATATTCCCCAGCAAGTGTCTCTTTCCTGAACTGAATAGGCCTAGCCTCTTTGGTCTCTCCTCATGGAAGCCCCTCTATATCACTCATCATCCTTTTATCCATCTCTGGATCTTCTCTACTTCTATATCTTTTTTAAGATGTGGGGACCAGAACTGGGCACAGTACTCAAGGTGTAGACACGCAAGGGATTTATATTGGGGAATGATGCTTTGAATTTTGTTTACAGTTTGCTTCTTAATAATCCCTAACATTTTCTTTGTATTTTTGACAGCTGCTGAGCACTCAGCTGGTATTTTTAGTGAACGGTCTACAATGACTCCCAAATCCCTTTCCTGAGTTGTAAAAGCTAATGTAGAGCCCATCACAGTGTAGGTATAGCTTGGGTTATTTTTGCCCAGGTGTATCACTTCCCACTTACCTGCACTGAATTTAATCTGCCATGCAGTTGCCCATTTACTCAATTGTGCCAGATCCTTCTGTAGTTCCTCACAGTCCACCTTGATCTTTACCACTTTGAATAATTTTGTGTCATCTGCAAATCTGACCACCTTGCTACTCACCCCCTTTTCCAGATCATTTATGAATATGCTAAACAGCATTGGTCCCAGCATACATCTCTGGGGTCCCTGCTGTTCATTTCTTCCCACCTTGAAAACCATTTATACTCTCTCTGTTTTCCATCTTTAAACCAATTTCTAATCCGTGAGTGGATGCTCCCTGTAGTCCCTTTATTACCTAATTTAGTTAAAAGCCTGTGATGGGAGACCTTGTCAAAGGCTTCTTGGAAGTCCAGATATACTATTTCATCTGGATCATCCCAATCTATCTGCTTACTGACACCCTCAAAGAACTCAATAGGTTGGTGAGGCATGATTTGCCTTTGACAAAGCCACGTTGATTCTTCCCCAGTAAGCCATGTTCATCCACATGCTGAACAATTCTTTATTTTATTATTATTTTTACCAATTGTTTGATCAACTGAAGTGCTGAACTGTACATATATTTGGGAGGTTAGATAGGGCAAAAAAATATGGGTTGGCAACCAGATCTAACTTAGTTCACTCACATGTGGATTTTGCACTTAGATTGACCTAACTAGGGGTTAGGTTGTTGGCTACAAAGGACCAACTCATGGGATCATAATGATGTCTAATTTATTAGACGGGATGTGAAGTTACCAGTAAAATCATAAATGCAAACTTTGAGTTATGGGCGGTACTGTCACATTAGTGTGGTGCATGTGCACACACAATCTCTCTTTCTCTCTCTTTGTCTCTGTCTCTGTCATTCAAACCCATGTAGTATAGTGTATAGTAGCTGCTGGAATGGTTATGGGAGCACTGGTGTCAGTATATCTACCTATCCAAGTCCAAGGCCCTGGAGTCTGTTGTTGATGATCAGCTTCCTTCAACCTGATGTCTTCTCCAGAAGGGGGGTCACCTGTTTGTCCTCCTGTCTTGGTAGATCAGGTGCTGGATGAGAGGGTGCAACTGAGGGTCACGCTTCACTGCCTTTTATCCCTTTCTGGCAGACTTGTGTGACCCCCCAGTATCATCTTGGCTACCCAATCCAGAGGTCACTGTCCCAAGAGGTCTTGAGTAGCACCTGACAGCTGTTAGTCACAGGGGTCTCTGCCTGTTGGTACCTGAAGTTTGGGAAGTCCACCTTTGATTTATTGACTTAATGGCTGTATTGTCATGGACTACAGGAATAGTCCCTAGGGTGAGTGCTCAGTTCCAAGAATCAGTTCTTTAACTTGATTAGCTTAAAATGGAGTTCCTTTGGCTAGGCTATTGTCTACTGATGAGCATAGATCACTCAACAGATTTTATCACTTTACAATTACAATTTCAGTGCAGTTTTAACAATGGTCCAAGGTGTAACTACATTCTACAGGAAGTACATTCCTTAGGAGTTTAAAAGTATAAAATATAAAATACAAAATGCCATGGTAAAGATGAGATATATGAAAATGCACTGTGAGAAATATATAAAAATGCAATGTGAGATAGTGAGGATCAAAGGCTACAGGGGACAGTCAGTGAGTTAGGTTAGCACAGGATATATTTACAGTCTTTGCAGTGGGTATTTTAGGGGGGAGTTGTTTTCTTTAGTGACACTGAGCTTAATTGATATGTAGATGTAGTTTCTAGGTTTCTCTTACAGAAAGCCACTTCAGCTTTCTGGTGTGCTCTGAGCCTTGCCACACCCATGCAACGAGTGTGCTAAGTCTCTGCCAATACTTAGATGGAAAAGAAATGCACAAAATGGGGGGTGCAGGCAAGAAGGGGCTTCTGTTATATCCATGTCCATAAGGGAAATGTACAAAGGGGGCTTTCTGCTACAAGGTCAATCTAGGTGCTGGACTGTACAGACATTTGGAAGGTTAGATTGGGCAAAAAATGGCTGGTCCAATCAAACTTCAATCCACTTAGGAGGTGAACTATGTAGATTGCTCTAACCCATGCCTGATCTAACCCAAACGTGTACAGCATGGACAGACCCCTACCTCACCTTGCCCTGCAGACTCGCCATTCTTCTTTCTTTTCCCTCTCCCCCCGCCTCACCTGCAAACCCCGTGCAGACCTGCTTACCAGACTTCCCCCACTGATACTGATTTACTTAGATCAAGTTCCCAGCCTGAATCCTGGCAGGCTATCCAACATCTTGACAGATGAAAGAAGACACAATTAAGTGAGCCAATCAGTGGTGCTTGGCAATGGTATGGGAGAAGAGCCTCATATGCAAGTGGCAAACCTTTCCGTAGTACCTACATGTCCATTTGCCAGATGGAGGTTGAAGCACCCTCTGCTTCCTGGCTCACTTGCGGGCCTCAGCCTGGGCTCTCTGATGACTCTCCACGGTGACTGCACCAGCCTTGACCAGCCTCTCCAAACTGAGTGGTTGTGAGCAGGGTTCTCCCAGTTGTCAGTGGGAGTGCTGAATTTTTTGAGACCTTGCTTGACCATGTCACCGTATTGGAGCTTTGGACTTCCTCTGTACTGTGGGCCATTCTTGAGTTGGCCAGAGAGCACAGTTTTCGGCAGATGATCTTGAGGCATGTGCTTCACATGTCCCAGCCTGCAAGCATCTGGTGTAGTATGCATAGACTCTAGGTCAATTCTCTCAAGGATCTCATTGTTGGTGATCCATTGGTCCCAAGTAACTCCAAGGATTTCTCTGAGATAGTGAAGGTGAAAATTGTTCAATCTCCACTCCTGCTTGGAATACATGACCCAGTTTTCACAGCCATAAAGAAGGGTATTGAGGACAAAAGCCTGATAGACAGACACCTTTGTAATCAGGGTTAGCAGCTTGTTGTTTCAGACCCATGAGGTAAGTTTGCCAAAAGTGACAGAGGCTTTGCTGATTCCCATATGAAGTTCTGTCACTGCTAAGTGAGCTGGTAAGAATTGAGCCAAAATCTACATTGTCTAGAGCTTCATTATTGACATAGATTTTAGGTGGGGTGATGGTGTCTTGTGATATGACAACTGTTTTCTTGATACTGATTACCATGCTGAACTTATTCATCATGATCTGCAATTGATTAGGAGAGTTAGAGACGAATGCAGCATTATCTGTGAAGAGCAGATGCTGAACAGTGAGCTGGGTACATGCCTTTTGTGAAATCATTTGATGTTGAACAAGCTGTTGTCTGTCCTTGATTCAGTTTACTCCAGACTGATCATTTCCAAAAGCATACTTGAGAAGGATGGAGAAGATGCCAATGCTGATAGGTGCTACGATCATACGTCTTAAAGTGAGCTGTGTGATTGTAGATCAGGTCCTGGGAATATGTATACACTTACAGCACAGCCCTGAGCCTGGAAAGATCCAGCTGATTGCCCCAATTCTAGAGCTATGCTTTTCCTTCCATCCCTGCTACCATCACAGAGCTATCTTTAACTCCATGACCCCCTCACCCCCAGAAGACAACCCTCCCCACTCCACAGACCTGCCATCCCCCCCAATCCCACCAATTGCCTGTCCCCCACAAACCTGCTATCTTCAGTCCCACCAAAACCCCTCCCCCATGGACCTGCTATCCCCCTCCAAGGACTCTAGGCTCCCCTAATCCCTCTCACCCCTTCCTGCATCCTGACATACCTAGATTAGGCTGACGGCACCACTGAATGTTTGTACAGTGGACATATAATCTACAGTCATGCTTCTTACTTGTAGATTGCACAGTGGTGCAGGAGGGCTGTGAAGGGATGAAGAAGACCTAGCTTCAAAATAAATCCCTCTGTACAGATTGCATACGGGCTGCCGTAAGTTAAAAGATTCCCAGGGAATCCACTTTTGCTATATTGTGATCTACACTGAACAATATGGTCCTGTTATTTCCACCTGCAACTGGCCAAATAATGAAGGATAAACGCTTGAGGAATTTGTCATTTAAGAACAACTTTCAAAAGCAGGAGCAGTAATAATAGTACAAGTGCATCTAAATCACTAGTGATGACAGTGTATGTAGTGTCATCAAATTTGACTTGATAATGATTTTCATTAAGTTTGATTGCTACTGGATATCTTCGTGTTTCTGCTAGTCGCTTTTGAAACAGATTATAAAATAAACAAGTTAGTTAACCTGAAGAGGTGACTGCTGGGGAATTTTGTTACATAGCTGTCAATGTCTAAATGTATCTTACCCATTGGATGCATTGCTAAATTAGATTGGAGGAAAGGACTGTTAGGGCTTTGAGAGGTACTGAACTGAGAATAGGCTGGCAGTTTGGATTTCAAGTTATAATTTGTTTTAGAAATCTTCAGTTTAGAAATTTAGACCCTGTAAAAATATTTTAAATTTTTGTACTATTAAAAAGAGCAAAACCTAGGTACTTGGTACATAGAAAGGGATATATTTAGAAAGCAATTCTGTGTTGTATTATGTTTCTACAAACAATGGGAAGACTTTTTCTGACTTTACTGAAAGTTAGTTCTGGACGTTTCACAGAATTATTTTAGAAAAGTGTACTATTGGTGTCTTCTTCATAACATAGTTTGTATTATTTTTAAGTAAATTTCTCTGACAGAATTGAGAACATAAATAATTTTTAAACAGAAAGATGAAACTAAATCTTGCACACAAATGCACAGTTATAACAACTCTGTTTTTTTCTCTTAAAACAAAACCAAAAACAATTCATCAGCTTTTTAACACTAGCTGTCATCAAACAGCAGAATCTAGGTTTTAATTAAATATAGCTTTTTTCCCCTTAATTAAAATGAGAAAGTGCTATTTCCTTGTTTCAACACATCAAAGATAATGAGACACACGGAGTGAAATTGTTAAAATTCTTAAGGGTTTTTAATGGGAAAGGTATTTTTTGCATAAAAATGATTTTTCATGATTGAAAATAAAAATTCTAGTAGTTATGACAGTTAATAGTTGGGACTCTAGTTCACCTTTAACCAGGTACTGGACCTCCATAAATTAAACCATCAATTATTAATATGCACCTTTTTTTTCTTATTGAGAACTTTTGGGAAATGTTAAATGAATTTGTGATTGATAGCAGGGCACAAAGTTTAAAGCACCTGTTTTTAAAAAAATTGCCTTCTTAACCTTGTGCAGTACTATAACATGGCACTTGAGAACTGGAAACAAACACACAGCAGTAAGAAGTGCTGCCAAAATAGCTGTATTTACTAACTCAACTTGACTGAGCTATAAGAGAGAGCATTTGAAACACCCAATATACTTCTTAAGAATGAATTTATGGTAGCACTTTATTTTAGTGGGATTTGTAATCAATTACATAATAATGTAGAGCTTGCCTATACTTCTTGACACATGGCAGCCTAAAAGCTACCTGTAAATATTTAATAAGCCCATCCTTCCAGTGCTTACTGAAAAGTAAAATCCCAATGATGTGTATCATTGATGAGGCAGGGAATCAAAAAATAAATAATATTGGAAGTCCTGTCTTCAGTTCTTTGTCATTTGTTTAGTTTCCAAGCGTTTGGTCTACTATTTGTCTTCTGTGTCACATATTAGAAGGTTGATTATTTTAAAATATGTTTTTAAAGAAAGTTTACAATTATACCCTCGGAGGTGGGGTATATTAGCCTCAAAAATAAACCCCTCTGTACAAATTATATAATAATCCCATTATTAAGAGATTCCCAGAATTTGGCATTATTTTCAGGATTGCAGTCAGATTTACCCATTTGCTTACTATACTGGCTCTCAGTGGGGTTTTACATCAAACATCAGATCTCTGTTCTTACCTTTAAAACAATTAATAGTCTACACCTGGGATACCTTAAACATAGTAACAAATGTTGGATACCCTTCTTTCATTGGCTTATTGGAAATATTTGCATCCTGTGGAAAGCTTATCAGTGGAGGAAATGGAGATTTCCCTGAAGCTTGCTTAGGACTAGAATGATCTTCTCCAGTATGAATATCTAACTACCCACCTCAGCTTCACCAGTTTTGTTTTTTGAGCAACTTCAACTTCAGTCTTCTATCACATTTTAACTAATGATAACAAACACACAGCAAAGTATTTTCAGAACTAGATTGTCTTAAAAATATCTTTACAATCATTGACTTGTATAGAGTTGTGGAGAAATAAGACTATCAGGTGTGGCAAATGCTATGGGTTGGTTTTCATTTTTAAATTAACTGCTGGAATTTGGTTGTCACTTCTACTTAAAAGAAGATAAGCTAGTGATGGAATAGTCTGGGAGCTAAACATTTTAGTCTTTTATTGACTTTTTTTTAATTTTGAAACACGTTGGCATGAAAGAAAACAACTATATTTTAATTTTCACTGTTCCTGGGCTTTGTTGTACTTCCCTTGGAGGAGCTTGGCATCTGCTTTGGGAAGCCAGTATTACAAGTCAAAACTTCCTGGGTGAGGCACTACATTGGGGGACTAGAAAGGTGTTATATACCAAAATCATCAGTGTCAAATGACAGTTCTTGTTAATACATATTTTAATGAATTAGTAAGTGGAAATGCCAACTGTTAAATATCTGAAAGTAAAGTTAAGGTTCAATTTTTCAAAAGTGTATTTCTCACCCAGGGTTCACTTCGGCATGAATGGGTCCATGAATATTAATCCTGTTGCAAGCAAAAACAAGAATGAAATATCACCAGTCCTGGAAATACAGCTTACTGATGATTTGGTTTGTTTTTTTGATGCTACAGTAGAGATTAGGTAAAGAAAAATATTTCTTTCATATTCAGTTTACCATATGCTTAATATACAATTTCTTTAGAAGAGAATATTGAAGACAATAGCTTGCATTATACAGTGGCTTTCATATGAAATGCTTTGACATTGTTATAAACAGTGATTAATTTAACTACCTAAATATCCCAGTTGTGTAGGCCAGTGTAGTTTTCCCTATTTCATACACAATGAGGTACATAAACTGTCTTTTTGAAAGTTCTGTAAAGAAGTGTTTTTCAACCTTTTAGAGCCGCATCGATAGCCCTGCACCTTAGGCTCGTGGCACCCCTCAGAAAATGCCAGCTATTAGTTTTCACTTGTTTCTTGACTATGGAAAAATAATAGAATAATTCTTCTGTTGTCAAGAACTCAGATCACAACAGAGCAGAACGTCTTTAAGCACTATGGATTAATTATTTGAAATCTCTAAATTTATGTTGTGAATCATATTTTACACATAATAGTGCTAACATTGTGTGCTACCTCACAGCACCCTTGAAAGAATCTCAAGGCACCCCAGGTGCCTCAGTACCATGGTTGAGAATCACTACTACAGAAAGTTCAGTGGCAGATTGGGATTTAAATCCATTATATTGGTTTCTGCCATCAACTCTAGCTACTGAACACAGTCCTTCCTTCATTTGCCCTTAAGGTCAGAAAACCTGCAGTCAGGCCTAAGAAGGTGGCATGTTGCTTTGACACCATTCAAAGGACAGGATCTGGCTCTGTAATAATTACTTGTTTGTTCCCCCAATATTTATATAAGGCTATTTTGATTAGAATTACATGATTTGTTATTTCCCAAAAATGTATTTTACATATTTCTAGTCGTTGGCACTAGGGAGAAATAAGATCATTTCAAGACTTGTTCACTTTGAGCCTTAAGATGAAAAGGGCTGTATAAGTACAAAGTAGCTTTTTTATGTATGTATGTATGTATGTATACGCATTTCATATTATATGTAAACAATATATGAAAATATTTCTTCAACTCCTACCATGGTTTTTGAATGTTTCCTGTAATTTATAGTTGCATTTAATTTGAGCATTGGTTAACATTTATCAGAATAAGGTTTTGTCATTTTTAGCATTCACAGTGTAATGTGGTTCAATAGTCCTTTACTATGATGGGCTTTTTTAACTGTTAAACTAATACCGGATGTACTAATTAGTATTATAAGAGAACAGATAGCTCCTTTCAGTGAAATACATTAGCACTTGCCCTTTTCTAAAAAATGAAAATAGGATTTTTCATTTCAAAGCCTGAGAAATATTTGTCATCTAAATGACATATGTAGCTATACATAAACACTTGAACCGTGAAACAATTGTGGCAACTGGATGGACATTCAGATCTGGTTTAGGTCAGGAATAAAGCAAATCTGATGATATCTCTGTGTCCTCAGACACTAAAGACACCAAACTAACAGCCTGATAATGAAATAAATTGCACTGTGAAAGCTGTGCTTTGTACTAGAGCTGCATTAAAGTAGATTTCCCAGTTCTGTTATCCAATATGATATAAATATGGCTTCTATTGATTAAGTAATTCACAGTCTCTATTGTACTTGTCTTTGTATGTTCCATCTCTATGGAATACCTCTGTTTAGTAGAGGGGAAACTGAGATCCAAGAGAAGAAATTATTTGCCCAAGGTCACACAGGAAGTTAGCGCATGAAATTGAACCCAAGTTTCAGGCAGGTGCCATGACAAATGGATCATGTTAATTATGACTGACACTGTGTGTAGCAGATGCCCAGTTTTGGAAATGGTATTTAAATGCAGAGCCCTGGAAATTATTCTTACCCTTGTTCTGAACAAAGATGTAGTATACCTGTCCTGGTACTAGCCTGTTCCATTTGTTTGTCAGTTAGAACTGTCATACATTTTTTGAAAGGAAAATGCTTCTGTCTGCCATGGTTTTTGGATCTCTTTATAGCATATTATAACAATTTTAATTGCTTGTTTGAAAATCCTGTACATGGTTAAATTGTTGCCCTCTTTGTGGAAGTTAGAGGATTTTTCTCTGTCTTTCAGGAATGCAGTTGAAAGTGAGCAGAAAGTAAGAATGATGGAAAGCCTGGATGTATGCTCTCCAAAATTTAGTTTCTTGAGAGCAGAAAGTGAGATTAAGCAGCAGAAAGTCCGCATGTTATGTGATGTGTTATTGGATCAAGCAGTGTTACCTGGTGTGGGAAATATCATAAAAAATGAAGCTCTCTTTGACAGTGGTCTCCATCCAGCTATTAAAGTAGGTGAAATATTTTGAGGAATGTTCTCTAATTCTCTCTTTGCAGGGAACATAAACACAAACAATGTTTCATTTCTTGTGGGGAAGCAAGTTGTTTTTGTCTGAATAATTCTCTCTCTTCCTTCCCTGTCCTCAGTTCTTTTGACCCTCCTGAGCCCTACCAGTTGTGCTTGCTCATCCTCCTCCATGGGAGCTAGTAGGGCACTCTGGAGCCTGTTGCCACTGTTTATGTATTGGTTGGTAGAATTACTACTGGACTGAGTAAGGGTTCTGCTTGCTACATCTGCAACTCAGATGCCTTCTTAACCAAGAATTAATTTAATTTTGAGATGGTGACCTTCTGTTTTGCACTGTTATTCAACCATGAAATCGCCAAGCCAAGCAATTATAAAGTAAATTAATTAGGAGGTAACAACAGTCACATTTTCCTTCCTGAGTATCTACAAAATATGTCTTTGTTTTAGCTATTTTAAATTTCACTTTGCCTTCTTTATATTCATTTACTTTTGTTCCTCACACTTTGGTTGGCTATATTTTTTCCCTTGTTTTGCATATGCCAGATCTCTTCTGATATGAGGATCCAAACATGGAGGGGAATTCTCTGTCTTTCAGGAGGAATCTGCTTTAATAATCCCTAAACAGTCATAGATCTCATGGATTCTTAAGTAGGACAGGTTGCTCAGAGAGGTAGAGTGATTATTCCAAGTCAGCTGAATAAAAATCTTTCTAGCTTTTAACTATATGAAAACTAAATCAAAATAAGGTACAAAATTAATGGGGACCCATTTTGGAGTTGCGGGATAGCTCATCTCAGCCTGACCCTAACCTTGTAGGTTAGACTTTAAGCCTTTGCTTTAATGCTTGCTGTCGACTCCTATACTGGGTGTAATTAATCCTCCCTCCCTAGTCCCATTTTTTTTTTTACCACTGTTTCAGCCAAACTGGCTTAGTTTGCTCCAGAGTTTTGATTCAGGACACACTCAAAAAGCCTGCAATATCTACCTGCAATGCCCTCCACTCTGGCAGAAGTTACTCTACTTCTTCCAAGTGGAACAAGGCTTCTGGCATTACCCAGCAAGACTGTTACAGAGAATCCTACATCTTGATTCAGCTGCTACAGTTCACCTTCCTCAGATACATTTGGTACCTTGGTAGCATATTTGCTGCAATGTAGCTGTATATGGATGTGCACATGCTTTGGAGGCAGACAGCAGCTGCTGCCAGAGCTTTTGAGTATAGGTGTAACCACTGGTTATAATCAGCGTTAGTTGTACTTTTGCTGTGTCTTCTGCAGCCAGAGTCATTTTTATTGTCACTTCTTATAAATGTTCGTTCAGCAGGCTTAATACAAATTATGCCTAAACACCATTCCAGCTGCCAGAGGCTTGTCTGCACTTTGGTTCCCACTAATTTTAACTGGTTTAACTGAATTGGTGGTGAATTCATTGGGGTAAGCGTCCCTTTCATAGGAACAGCTCTAAAGTGCAGATGGTTCTTTCTCTTCTGCAGGTGTTTTGTTCACTCTGTCTGCCTTTCTCACAGTCTGAGCCCTGCAACTTCAACAAAACAACTTTCCACCTGATAATGAAAGCCAGGTTCATATGTTGAAACCCTTTGCCCTTCAACTTTCTCCCCCCTAAATTACAGGGTAAACAAAAATGTCTTGTGGTATGTCCTATGGGTTAATAAATCTGGACTCTGGGAGTGCAAAGGACAAAGAATTTCAAAGTTCGGGAACCTAACAAAAATGTTGTTAGCTACTCTCTTCTGATTAAACTGAGGAGCCTTTAGCTCAAGTGTCTCCATGGAGATGTCACACAAGAGAGGAGCATCCTATCTGATAACAAGGTTCTAAATCATTTAGGTCTTTCCAGGTTAACAGCAACATCTTAAAATCTACTGTGAAACCAAGAGGCACCCAAGGCGGATAACTACCTGAAATAAAACCCACTCTACTCTCCATCTATTGGGAACTTTTAGGTCAACAGGGAAGCAAAATGCTAATATATGGTACCTCTCCCCCCCTTCCCCCCATCCAAAGAATGAGGGAAAGCGTCACAAACTACGATGCTGTAGAGTAGTCAGTAATGCAAAAGAAGAGGAAAAATAAGATACAGGACCCTGAGCACCTGTCGGAGCTTTCTCTTTGTCTGTATAAAATCACTGTTTTAAGTCACTTCACTATGGTTTCTAAACGTATTAATGTTGCCTTAAAACCAGGGGGTTGCTGGTTTTCCTCCCAAATGAACAGCAAACAGCAGGGTTGATATTGCCTTAAAGTATGCTTCAGTTTTCTCCAAGCGAGTGCCCAGTTACCTTCTCCTCCAAGCGAGCGTGCAGTTAATTCTTCAATAAACCAATTTCATTGAGCATTACAAAGTATTAACTTGAAGCATTATTAAGATATAATCTTAATAGTTTTAGTAATCTTAGCAAGATATAATCTTAGCAAACAGTAATTGTATATTACCAGTATCACACATCTCAAGAGCTGGCCAGGCATCCTCAGGGCAGGCTGGTTCCTTGAAGGGAGAGCAGATGTCTTCAGTTCTCAGGCATCGTTGGGGTGCGGGAAGAGGATGCTTCTTCTCTTTGTTCAGGTAGTAATATTTATAGTCCTTTAGTCACATAACTACCAATTAAGTAACTTTCTGTTTTTCATCCTCAACCTGAATTATGTCTTCACTTTATCACTGTTTCCCTCTTTTCTTGGTACCAGGAGCCATCTGCTCCAGATATGGGTAGAATGCTCCATAACAAGCCTTTTTATCAGACTCTTGCAGAAAAACAAGCTACATCAGACTTTTTTTTCTGTAGTTAGCAGGTTACACAATTGCATAACTCTGTGAATGTACTCTTAGCTAACTTATGTCAAGGCTACTTTAAGCCTTGCAGACCCAAGGGACAATTTCAGTCCTGTCAAGCATCAAGAGGCTAAACTGGCTCTACATTAACATTGTAGAAATTTACTATATCAAAGTATTGCCTTATTCTCAGGTTTGTCAGCTGACAGATGAACAGATACACCACCTGGTGAAAATGACCCGTGATTTTACTCTTCTTTTTTATAAGGTAAGGACAAGAATTTCTAAGAGACCATCCTCTGAAACTTTCCACCAAAATATATAATCCGTATATAGCCGTCTAGTGGAAATGGTGAAAAATAGAAAAGCTGTAAGACAATGCATTAGAATGGGAATGAAGTTTGGTTTATACGCTATTAAGCCCACCATTTATTAGAAAGTGAATAAGGGGTGAAAGTATGCAGGCAATTGTATCTATCCTTTTTTATCTATAACATTGTTGAACAGCAAGTGTCTGGATTTTTAAATAGCTTTTGACATTTCACAGCTAGTATCCTGCAAGACTATGTCCACGTGTATGCATATAATCAAATACTTTCAGAATAATAGGCTAGAGCTGGAGTATTAGATCTCCAAGGCTACTTGGGAAATAACCCTGGTGAGAAACTGGCTGCCATCCCGAACTGATGGGTAGAGGGATGGTTTGGGGATTCTTATCGGGATTCTGCTGGAGGGGCTGCTCTTTCTTCTTGTTCAGTCTGTAGTTCGTAGGTGTTTGATAAACTTGAAACAAGCCATTTAGCTGATGGAAGTTGTTTGGAAGGTGCTTCGTCTTTCTTTGCCCAACCCTATAGCATCAGTAGTTGTCCGGTTCTTCCCCAAGGAACACTCCAGTGCCTGCTGGCAGCTGTTGTTGTTCCTTTACTTTCCAAAATAAATGGGATAAAGTGACCCGATTTTTGTCTCTTTTACATCCCCATACAGAGATATGAGCTACAGCACTGAAATGATCTAATATCAAGTATATTTGTACTTGGTTAGTACCCATTAAAGATATAAGGACTAAGGATCAGGTCCTGTTCCACTCTGCTCAAGTCCCTGGAAAACCATTAATGCCAAAGGGAGTGGTTTTTTTTCTTATTGCTTTTTGTGACTTGGTCTTAAGGCTAAAATAGAAATAGTAGATATATTAACTGCTTTCCCGGAACTTGAACATGGTGAAATAGGACCGTGCTTTCTTGCCAATAGGTGGGATAAGTTGAAGCCTGAAGTGTCTCTGGATAGTTGCATAGTTTCCCAAAGATGGTCCTGAATTATGTTTTGAAAGTTAGTGTCACAACTAAGAGCTACAGTCATAACTTTTTTAATGGAGGGTTTCCATTTTGCAAGAATAGATTATATTAATTCCTTAATTCAGTAGTGTTACTGAGGGAGTTGATACTGGCAGCAGCCCTGGGTGCCACTTATGATGTGAGAGGGTGCAGAAATATCTGCCACTACAGTGGCCGCTGGTTGCTGCAATGGGCACAGCGACAACCAGTGATACCCCATGCGTCCCTGCTGCCCTAAGCATGGCCATGGTTCTGTGTGTGTGTGTGTGCGTGCATGTGCGCGCACGTGCGTGCTGAACTTAATGCTTTTGGTGTTTGCTAGGCATGCTCAAAGCATACATATCAGATTGGCCCCCTTCAGTAATTTGGGTGCCAGTATCTAGTTTCTCAATGCAAACAGGACTTAGGTGGGAGTTGCCTAGCTCCTCAAGGAGGGTGTGGGGAGAAATGCTGGTGCCTAGAGAATTTATAGGTGAAAAGAGGTACCCAGTGAGACTGGACACCTCCTGGGTTAGGGATATTTCTTTGATTTTTGGCCCATAATTCTGAACATATAACAGAAAATCAGGAAGAACTCAAATGAGAATGAATAGTTAAGTGTATTAATTTATGAACAAGTCAGAGACAAAGTCAATAGCAGAGTGTGACTGTCTTCACTATTTTTTCTTAACAAATTTTTATCTGCATAGTTGGTTTATGTGTGTGCACATGTATAAATATTATTTAAAATTGTGAATTTTCATTGAAAGATCAGGAGGACTAGAATCAGATCAAATCTGTACCTCAGAATCTCATTATATGTTCTGTTTTAGTGCCGCAAGACTGGATCTGCACTCTATAAACATTACAAGGTATACAAACGTCCAAACTGTGGCCAGTGCAATGGAAAGATCACTGTTTGCCGTCTAGGAGAGAATAACAGGATGACATACTTCTGTCCTCAGTGTCAGAAGGACAAGCCTCAGCTTATTGACGTAAAGTATGACATTTGCTTTCAAACCCTTTAAAGTGTGGCTCTGCTGAGTGTAGATGCTGATGTAGAAGTAACGTACTCATCTTACTCAAATAGTTCTGATTCCTTGGTGTATTCAAAAGTGTATGTTTTGCTTCCACTGTGGGTTTTTTCCTTCTTGTTCTGTTAGCAGTTCAGAGGCAGCTCAGTTGAGAGAGAGAGAAGAATTAAATTTCTATTTGCACATCAGAGTTGTTGACTAAATTCCAATCGGCTTCAATTATTAGTTGAATTCCATTTCCAAATGCACATTCAAGCCTTTGAAATTTTTTGAACCTTCAACTGTTAACCTGTATAATCTTGTGAATTATACAGCTGCTTCTCTTAGTCTCCCTTCAGCTGGCCACCTATTGCTCTTCTTACTCACTAGCAGCATCCTGTCTTAAATTAGGTCCCCTTGCTGCAAATGCTTAAACCTGTATTTATTTTTACACACGTCAGTTGTAGTGCTCTCAGTGAGATTACTGACGTGTGTAACTGTTAGCACTTTGTAAATCTTCGTAGGGTAGGAGGATTAGATTACAAGGTTTTGGTTTAAGAACTGTCTTCCTACAATGGGGCCCTGATCCTGACCAGGCTGCTGGATTCTACATCATAAATTGTTAGATGTAATTTATTGGGAATAAAGGAGCTGTCCAGGTATTATTGAGAACAAAATAAGTCTGTGAGGTTTTGTATTTTGACCTACAAAATATTATAATTGATGCTGATGGGTGAGAAAGTAATGTGGCAGTAGAAACCTTTAAATTCTATATTCCTTACATGTTCATAACAACTATCTAGCTTTACTATAATAGATTTATGTTTGATTTAATTTGGCTTTGCAAAATCAAGAAAACCCAAAACCTGAAGGTGGCTACTAAAGTGACCAGTGACTTCAGGTCTTTCAATTTATAGGCGGCAAACTTTGGAATAGGCTTCCCAGAGAGGTGGTGCTCTCACCTTCCCTGGAAATCTTCAAGAGGAGACTGAACAGGCACTGGCTGGGGTCTTATGACCCCTCCCACCCTCAGTGCTCATTCCTGCCCATGGCAGGGGGTCGGACTAGATGATCTGTCTCATTGATTCTATGATTCTATAACTTGTTCACATGAAAGGCGGTGATATCTAGAAACACTCTGAGCAGGGATTGTTGGAACTCTCTTGCACTTTTTTCATGACACCCAAAAGAAATACTTACTGGTTACTTCTGAAAATCCTGGCCTGTGTTCTTATTTAATATGTTATCATTTAATAGTCTTTCTTATAATCTTATAGTAGAAAGGGATTTCAGGGATCATATTATCTAAGCCCTTGTATAGCTGAAGGATTTGCTGTTTCCAAGCCAGTGGTTCTCAACTGTTTTGAAGTCTAGGCACCCCTTACTGAACTCAAGACACCCTTCCCCAATTTTTTGAATTAAGTGGCAGTCAATGAAAAAAACTAATTTATATATTACAGTGATTACCTCCTTGCAGAAGGGCTGGACATAGGGGATGAGAAATTAGCCAGGAAGGAACAAGCCTTATCTGCTGATTTCCTTACGTCTGGCTTATCTCCTCACAACTTCCTGCACCCTTCAAAGGATCTGGTGGCACCCCAGGATACTGCAGCATCCAGGCTGAGAATCACTGTTCTAAGCCATCCTATATAGATGTCTACACTGACTCTTCTTCAAAGCCTCTAAAGAAGGAGATTCCATAACTTCCTTAAGCAGCTTGTTCTATTTTCCTACTGTTCTTATAGTTAAGAAGCTTTTCCTGAGCCTTAATCTAATTTTTTTCTTGCTGTTGTTGTTTGGACCCATTGTCCCTGTAGTCTAAACCCAAAGACTGTGCTTGCAGGGTGTTAAGTTGAATGGCAGATAACCAGGGGTAAGTTCATGTCTTTGGTATTCCTACTGTTGCTGGCACAGGGTGCCCGAGGGAGGCAACAATTGGGTTCGTTGCCCGGTGTGCGTCGCGCCAATAAACACACCGGGGGGAGAAGTAGACAGAGTTTATTTGAGCTCAAGTAAAAGGCGCAGGGAGACTGTATGGTCTCAAATCCTGCGCCCCTAGCCCTGCAACAGTGTATTTTTATACCCTGTTCTGCAGTAGTTTTCCACTAGTTGGCTTCCAACCCCCCCACCCCCTTCCCTCCTCCCTTCTCTCTCTGAGCGGTGTCCTTGCATTCTACAGATAACAGTTTTAGGGAGTTTCAGCTTGCCTGCTACTCATCCTGTTTTTCCAGTATTACAGGAGGTTACAAAAAGTTCAAGGAAAGGGTTACAAAGGTTCAGGAAGGGGGGGCCCTGGCTCGCCCGGGCCTAGAGCAGAGGGGCTTCATCGACACTCGTGGTCTTCCATCCCTCTGAGTTACCTAGGGTTATGCCCAGTGACACCAACACTACCACTTGGCCTGAAAGAGCATTTGATACAAGGATGAAAAGGGCAGTCATGTATTTAGGCA
Organism: Crocodylus siamensis; assembly: GCF_052110815.1. Classification (NCBI taxonomy): domain Eukaryota; kingdom Metazoa; phylum Chordata; order Crocodylia; family Crocodylidae; genus Crocodylus; species Crocodylus siamensis. Next base: position 73,181,030 of record NC_143396.1, on the reverse strand, counting down.
ATTTGGCTGCTTGCAGACGTTAAAAACAAACCAACCAACCAACCAACCGGCACTTTAAACTTGGTGTGCTACCATGCGGAGCCCATTACATGCCCTGAAAAGGCAGTGCATTAATTGGACCCAGCTCACCCAACATCTGTATAGACTGGGTGCTTTAGTCAGGCTTTTTTGGTATTTTTATCAAATAGCTGATTGAATCTAATAGCTGATTGGAAGATTGTGGGCTTAACTGCTCAACAGTTCTGCGGGTGGAAAACTGGCTGCATAGTAGGACCCAGAGAGTTCTCATGAATGGCTCTGTGTCATCCTGGCAAGAAGTAGCCAGTGGTATCCCTCAGGGGTCTGTGCTTGGACCGGTGCTTTTCAACATCTTTATCATGGATTTGGATATGGGGATGAAAAGCTCGCTGGCCAAGCTTGCAGACAACACCAAGTTATGGTGTGGTCATACCAGAAGATAGGTTGCAGATACAGGCAGACCTGGACAGGCTGGAGAGTTGGGTGAACCAGAACCAGAGGAAGTTCAACACTCAGAAGTATAAGGTGCTCCATCTGGGGGCAAACAATCCCCAATGTACCTACAGGTTGGGTGGCGAAAATTTGACTTGCACCATGGCTGAAAGAGACCTAGTGGTGTAGTGATCGACCATCGCATGAACATGAGCCAGCAGCGTGATGCTGTGACCAGCAGGGCAAACAATATGCTGACATGCGTTAATCGTTGCATCTCATGCACAACTAAGGAAGTGGTATTCCCACTGTAGTCTGCACTGGTGAGACCACAGCTGGAGTACTATGTATGGTTCTGGGTGCCGCACTTCAACAAGGATGTGTAAAACTTGAGAGGGTCCAGAGAAGAGCCACCCATATGATCAGGGACTTGCAAAGACAAGCCATACAAGGACAGGCTGATGGACTTGGGCCTCTTCAGCCTACAGAAGAGAAGGCTGAGGGGATTTGGTAGCGACTTACCACTACATCAGGGGAGTACATCAAGAACTCAGTGAACAGCTGTTCACCAGGGTACTCCTGGGAAAGACCAGGAGCAATGGATACAAACTCCTGGAAGGCTGCTTCAGGCTCAATTCCAGGAAAAGCTCCTTCACAGTCAGGATGTCCAGACTGTAGAATAAACTCCCTCCAGTGGTGGTGAAGTCACCTACCCTGGAAATCTTCAAAAGGAGACTGGACAGTCACCTCGTTGGGGTCACTTGACCCCAGTTGTCTCTTCCTGCCTAGTGCAGGGGGACAGAACCCGATGATCTACAAGGTCCTTCCAGCCCCTAACAATCTATGAATTGGCTTTAGATAAAAGTACGAAAAAGCCCTGTTAAAGCTCCTGGTCTATACAGATGCTGCAGAGCTGGATTAAAGCAACAGGCTGCTTCTTCCAGTAAAGCATGGGTTATGTTGGTTTTTTTGTTTTTGTTTTCTAAATGTTTGCAAGCAGCCTTGATGTTTGGGCTTTACAGTGAAAAAGAAAAACTTTTGTTCTAAATGAAAGCCTTTGAATGTGCAGAAAAGTTAAGAAACCTCTAATTTTGCTATACTCTAAGTGTGGGATATGTTACATTTTATTTTATTATGTTTCTTATTTTTCTTTCTGTGGATTTTGCTGAGATGTTAACATTTGCATGTTATAAAGACATTTTTAGCCTTTTACCAGTTTTGTTAGCAGCTCTTTTTCTGCTTGTTAATTTGGAAAAAGTGAAAATACATTTGGTATGACAGCAGGGGTAAAGGGTAAAATTTTCAGAAAATGTCTTGCTTTCATTGAAGCATCTGAGAACATAAGTCATTCTTTACCCCCTGTTTTCATTAGGATAACGAAGCTTTAGAGAACACTTACGTTCCTTCTCCATCAGGCTATACCCCATCTCCCAAAGATCTTTGCTAAAGATTTATAATCATCTTTGAGTCCAGATCAAATGGAAAATTCCAGCATAGAAGACAAATATTTTATTGGTAAATTTCTGAAAATATAAAGCGAGGGGTTTTAATTAAAAGTGTTTTGAAACAGGCTTGAAAGAGAGTGGTGTTCTTGGGTCAGATAAGAAGGAAAAGATGCAGGAAGAACTGCTTTATTTTTCCCTTTGTACCATCCTAGAACAGACTGATATGTAACTTTCAAACAACAGTAAAAGTGCAGCTGTATAACTGTTACTTGCAATAATATTGTTTCTCAAGTGTGTGCTTTTTCTCTAATATTTGGAAAAAGTAGTAAAAGAACAACATTTCTCTTTTCTTCTAAGGGTGGTGCAAGTGTCAGATCATACAGTGTTCTATCGCTCTGTATATTCTGTTGGACAATCCCTTTCCTAGAATGAAATGCATCTACTTCAAGTGTCAAGGAAACATCAATCTACTGTGTCAAGGTTTCATATTGTAAGGCCCAAAAGAACCACTGACCTGTCTACCTTGATATGCAAGTTACAGAATGTTATCCAGTAGTTCCCACATTAAGCCCAGTAACTCGTATATTTGGACCAGCTTACAATATTAGTAAAATAACCTAAACACTTTCTTTTACCAAATCAAGCCTATCCTGAATCTTTAAAATAGCTAATGAAATGAAAACAGATCTGGTGAAATATACATAGAAATATTTTAGATTCTGTTAGATGATACAGACTGTAACAAATCCTAGAACTGCATTCCTCATTGGTGACTGACTGGTAGGATGTATTCTACCCAATACTAAACCACCTTCTTCCCTACCCACCCCCATCTCTCTCCATCCCCTGGGTTGGGGGAAAAATTCAGTATCTGACAAATTCAAAACCCAAACACCTCACAGCGTAAGGTGTAACAAGGCCTTATGGGAGCAGTGCAGCAACACTTCCAAATTAAAAGATTTAAGCTTTCACATGCACACACAGATGCATGCACACAGTTTTGAGAGGAATTTTTAGACAGGTTTAATCAAGTCTGTTTAAAAAAAATCCTTTTGTATTCTGTCTGTGGCTGAATTGGTGTCCCAGAATTGAAACCACTCATCCACTTATGCCTGATTAAGTAACATCAGGGAAAGAAAAGAGATGTGTTAAAACTGAAACTTGTAAAGGTAAACAACTCTCACCCTTCTCAAAATTGATATAAAATAAATGTTTATGTACATGTAATATGGTAGCATGTTCAGACGGAGTAATGAAACTAATCCTTCCTTCCAGGTAGTAACTATTATTGTAAACAAAGTAAGTGCAGCTATAGTAATGGTAGTTACTTCTAATGAAAACAATTGCACATCAATTTTCTGGATGTGAGGCAGGAGTTCCAACTTGGCTTATCGATCAGCAATCAGGAATGCGGTACCTGCAGTTACAACTGAAAAAGGATGGGTTTGATTTATCAATGCTCCAATTCTCAACAGATTACTAAATGCTAATGATTTTATCAGTATTCCTGAAACTGGTATAAAAAACAATTTCTTCTATATGTCCCTCCCCCCCCTTTTTTTTCAGTCGTGAGTAAAAGATCATGCTTTGTACAGGCTGGATTCTCAGCTATTTGCTCTTATTACAGCAGTGTGGATTGCTGTACACCAGTGTGATGCTTATATCAGTGGAAGAGAGTAAAGAAATCAGTTAGGGCATGAACATGCATAACAATCAGAATGGTTTAAATGTGGTTTAAACCTGAAGCAGCCAGACATACAAGCCTGTTAAACTGGTTTAAAGCCACCTAGAATTGTTCAAAAGTATACATGGAAAATCTATTTTGAATTGGTTCACTGTGAACTGGTTCAGTGTTATGCATAGCCACCAACAGTTCTGTGACAAGGGTTTCCTGGCATCCCACACTGCATCACAATCTCTTTTCCCTCCCACCCTCCCCTGCCCCCACTGCTTCAATTGGCGACTCTGGTATGCCAACTGTGTCTTCACTCCCTATGCAACTGCAACTCCTCATGACACTTCACTCCCTGCCCTGCAAACCTAGAAACTAAAAATCATGGGCCCAAGCAACTCTGGGGCCCCCCCCTTTCCACCCCTTCTCCCAGTCAGGCAAGCACACTGCAGACTGTTGGTTGCAGACTATTGCAGTTTATTGAATTCATGTTCAGGAGAGAAGGGAACGTAGAAAACCCCAGCCATAGGTGACCAACCCCCACTCTGCTCCTGCCCCATCCTTTCCCCATCCCCACAGTAAAGCATGTTGGACTGGGTGCTCACTCCCACCCCAGCACTTTGCACGGTTGTCAACCAGTTCCCATTTAGTGTCATTTTGAAACAGTTTGATTGCTATGAGTGGTTGCACCTTTACATTCAATACTCTGCCACCAACTGTGCAATCTTGATCAGTTTGACCTCTCTAAGCCTTAGCTTTCTCATTTGGTTATTCATTAATGAGGACTCTGAAAGGGAAGAGCAAGGAGACTGGTAGTGGAGTGCTGAATACAGTTTCCCACACCTCATTCTCAGGGTTGCTTATTGAAAAGGGCAGGGGTTTGGAGCTGAGAAAAAGGCTAGGACATCCAGCTGTAGAGCAGAGTGGATAATAATTAACTATTATTAAGGCACTATGAGATCTTTGACATGCCATTTTAGTTTGAGTAATTCTTATATTTATTAGCTATTCAGTATTGAGGAGGAATTGCCCTTTGGGTAAAGGAAGAGTCTAACTCTAATCTTGACATTCTGTCCGAGCTATGATAGGCAGCTGTAATACAGGTACTACTGTTCTCCAGCCCTGCGTCTCCCAGCACATATTGGTGCAAGTCAATTTGTAGAAGAAACTTCACAAAATGTTAACATCATTTATTTTTGTTTCACAGCAAACTGCCAACTAGAAATAGCCTAATTGGCTGGGCATATGGCAGTGGGTCATGTTCTAATGAACATGTAGCTCAGAAATCTGAAGAAGAGTGGACGTGTATGCTCTGTACTCTAATAAACAAGCCTTCTGCTAAGTTCTGTGATGCTTGTTTGACTTCAAGGCCTGAAGGTAATGAAGGTTTGGGGTGTTTGTTTTGTATTGTATTTACATAAAATGTTGTGGAAAATGGTATCTTGTAGGTAAATTGAAAACCTTTTGTTCTTTTATTTGTTTCATGGTTGTATTTTTAAGTTTAAGGCCAAACTTGAAGGTCAGACTTTTGGAGGATGTAACGTAAAATATAACCTTGTGAACTGCATGCTTGAATAATAGCGTGTTTAATTATTTAACATGGATGCATACATGTGAAATTCATACACGAGTGATTTAACTGACCCTTTAAAGTCTAACATATAATTAAAAGTCTGATTCTATAAAGTGCTGAGCATTCTCATAACTCCCAGTGAAATCAGTGGAAGTTGGACACAGCTCAAGAAGCCCCAGGGAGACAGGTTCTCCCTCTTACAAAGAAGCCCTATGGCACAGAGAAGAAATGTCACGATGTTTCTGTCTTTTCTTCAGTTTTCTAATGACAGGCCATGTGATTAGAAGTGTTAGGAAGTCCTAGCTGGATGCCAGAAAAAATCCTAACCCCCAGAAATTCTTACCTTCAGAGAAGGGATAACTGTGGGCTCTGGTAGTAAATTATCCAGATAGCTGGGCTCCTGCTGGAGTCTTACTACTTTTGGCAAGATCTCGATGAGACTGCTCAGTAGCTGCTGTGGAGGGGACTTAGAGAGAGGGAGAGAAAATAGTACATATTGAAATAAATATCCATCTATCTGGAAGCCTATGCATCAGACAAGGAGTGGTGAAGCAGAAAGCAGATTTCCCTCATCTGGTTTCTTCCAGACCCAGTCCTTATAGATCCCTGCATTGGAACATTGATGTAGGGGAGGAAGAGATTCCTGCTTCCAATCCTTCATGTTAAAAGGAAGGACTCAGCTCAAGAGGCAGGCTCAGAAATCTTTGGATTGTTATAGGTATCTCAGGAATCTTCACTGTAAGCTCAGGCATTGTGTTTTTCCGGGGGGGGAGGTCTTCTTACAGTACAGTGGTATGTGCCATTTTTACCTACAAAACAGATCTATATCTGTTGCACTACACTATGCTTAATGAATTATTCAGTAAAGCTTTATTTGGCAGTTTTCAGCAACTTAATGCATTATTCTTCAGTCCTAATGTTTCATAAACTTGAGATGGAATAGGTTATTTAAAGAAGAAATCATACAGCTGGAAAGGATGAATGTTCCTACTGCATCCTGTATTCCATGCCCCAATATTAAAATTTCACTGAGTTTAAATACATCATTCAAAGTGTATATGCCCAAGAAATTGTCTTAGCTGATTAGGGAACTTTTGACACACAATCCCTACAATATGTCTAGGTTGCCTACTCAGTTTAAAAATCTCAGCCATGGTGCTGATCGCTACATTTCTACTAACTTTTTAAAACACTTTTAAAACTTCTAGTTCATTTCACGTGTCTTTGTGTAGCGAGGAGTAGAATGTGTTGCTCTCCTGTGTCATGCTTAGCTGGCATAACTTTCTTTCCCCAGGCCAGGAAAGGAGAGCATGTATCTGCAGATAGCACAGATTTCTGTAGCCAGTAGAGGCTAATCTCACTGGCAATTTTCTTTCAAAAATCCCAGTGCCAGGAATCTGAATGCCTTAGTCTGTCCACAAATTCAGATTTGCCAATTAACTTCTCTCCTGGAATTTATACAGCCATCTGGTTTTCTAAAATGTGCAGCAGTTTCTGAACAATAAAGGCTCTTGAGCTTAGTTTTAGGACAAAATCCTGATTATTCTGTATCTTTTTTTTTCCATCTTAGTTGTGCAGCTCTAAGATGGCATCAAAGACTGAGGTTTGGGGTTTGAGGATTTGGTTAATAACTTTGTCTACAAATTTCAAAAAAAAATTTATGTATGATTTTGTTTGTATTTCAGGAATTGGTATGAAATGTGACTTTAATGGCTGGCTTTATTTGGCTTTTTTTCTGAAGCTTGAGATTCCTGGTCCATGTGTGGTCTGCTGCTTTTATACTGCTATTTTGCTTCCTAATTTAGTTAATGTTTGTAGGAGGACCTTGCCCCGAAAGGCAGCCATGACATCCCCTGGTGGCCATATTACCTCTGCCTCACCTTTGCTCCTTAGAGTACCCTCCCTTGTAGGTCTTTCTTGCCATGCCTTGATAGATATTTTCATTCTTAGGGAGGCTGCCCCCAGGACCCTGAAGTGAGCCTCAGCTCACCTCTTCACCAACTTACATACCTAGTTGTCACTAGTCTTTCCCTGAGGTAGTAAATCACTTTAGAGGGTTCCAGTGTCCACATAGCCATGACTATGCCTTGCAAATCTTACTCTTCACCAGCCTATGTAGGCTTCAACCATCTTGGCCTTAGCCTGCTGGTTGCTCTGGTTGGAGACTTCTAGCCTAGGCCCACTTGCTCTGGCTTGGCTTCTGGGTTCCAGCCTGCCTGCATGTCTTTCTCTCTCCTGTTAGGCCTTTGGCCCTTTCCATCTTGGCCTGTCTCACTCTGGCTCTGATCAGGCCTTTGGCCCTCTCAGGCCTAGCTTATCTCTCCATCTCACCCTCAGGGTGCAGACTCTAGCTCTCTTAGCTTTAGCCTGTCTGTCTTGCCTTAAGGGTGCAGGCTCTGGCCCTCTAGGCTTTAGCCGACTCCTGTTAAGGCTCAGAACCTGGAGTGCCTCCTGTTCACTTCTACAGCCACAATCTAGTCCTCTAATCTAAACTGCAACCAAAATGTTAGCAACTTACTTCAAATAAAATTCTCAAAGCCCCTCTGGGTGCTCGTCATTTGACTACAGAAGCTCCCTCCCCTCTTGCTGGCTGCTCCTAGCCCATGGAGTACATCCTGCCTTGCAGGTTTTGCTCCCTGACAGCTTAGGCTGACAGGAGCTCTTCACTGCAGAATTCAGAGCAGTACTGGCATCTCTGTCTCAGGGACCCAGGTTTATATTCCCTGAGCTCCCCCTCAACTAGTCAGGTGTTCCCCCAACCAGCAGCAGGTGTGCACCCTAGACCTAATGAATTATTCTCCTTACTGAACTGCACTTCTTTCTCTCCTTCCTACTTGGCGCCCTGTCCTATTGGCCTATTTCTCTGCAGCTGGCTACTAGGTAGGTCTTTGCATCCCTGTGGCTCCCTAGCTGCCTATCCTGCAGCTAGCCCAGGTTTAGCTGCCTGATCCTGCCCGTGGGCCCTATCTTGTGCACTCTCCATCTTAAAGTAACACTAACCCCCTGTTACAATGCTTTTGAAGTATTTTGAAGTTTTTGGAAGAAAGACAGTATATAAGGTATGTAAAGATTTAAAATTTCTAAGGATATGTCAGTTCTTTGGCATAAAGTGTTGCATATAGAATCATTAATTGTATAACCACAGCTGTTGGAGAGAAGTTATTTGCCTGTAACTCAAATTCTTAATTTTCTTTCCTAATGGCAAATCCTACCTACCTACTATTCGTCCTCCTTGAACTGACTTCAGGATGCTAAAACCAGTTTGATTCCACTGTATAGCAGAACCAAAATACAAGGAGATTGCACCTTTGTGCTCTATGAAACAAATCTATCTGAGAGACTCTTTTTTTATTTCTCTGAGGGTAGTCACCTTTGTGCTACTATAAGCATTTTTATATGGCAGCATGAAGGCCAAGCACACAGACACCCATCCCCCTTGTCGCTTCACAAATGCCCAAAATTTGTGGTTGCAACATGGGTGGTATCAGTTTGTGTCACTTTATTGCAGCAGGCATCCGTTAGGTTTATTGCAGGACAGCATGGTCAGCCCAGACCTGCCTGTGCTCTCCAGCTACCCTGAGCAGGCACTTTCAGGGATTCAGGGGCCCAATCCTTCGTGCCTTGAGAATAAGACTTTCTAGGGCAGTGGTGGGCAAAATGCAGCCTGCGGCCCGGATGTGGCCTGCCAGGCCATTCTATCCAGCCTGTGGGGTCCCCCCAAAATTTAGAAAATTTAATATTTATCTGCCCCTGGCTGCCTGTCATGTGGCCCTTGATGGCTTGCCAAAACTCGGTAAGCGGCCTGCCACCCGAAATAATTGCCTACCCCTGTTCTAGGGCATGCAGGATCAGGCCCCTGAAGCCCTGGGACTGGTACTTCTCAGTTTTCCCATTTGGGACTCCTTGGGTACCTGTTGACACTGGTGTGGGTCCAGGGCTAGGATTGACAATTTAGTTGATTGGTAGCTCCAGACCCAGAAACATACTGGAGTGTCCAACTTGTTCCTGTGTGGTCTCCAGGGTACTTCTTTGTAAGCAGAGAAAGCTGAGGTTTCTCCATCTACAGAGACATATCCCAGAGATCCCTGGGATATGTCTCTGTAAGTGGGGAACACACCACCTGTTGTCCTGCAAGATAAGTAGGTGGGACAATGGATGACATGCACTTTGCCCAGTGAAGCAGATCAGTTATGCTATCCTGGCACAGTTGATCTTCATTTGGTGACACCTATTTCTAGTCTGGGAGACTGGAAGGAGGGTTAGCAAATATGCACCTAGATTAATCCCTTATTTGCCCGATGTGTGATCCTCTTCAACCCTCACACGGTAGAAGGATGTATCAGAAGTGATCCCTGCAGAAGGAAATCTAAGGGGAAAAGAGATCATTTCTAATTCCTGTGTAGCCCTTTTCTGTGTAACCAGGTCAGTTGGGTGGTCCCCTCAAGAAAAGCATTTTTCCAGAGTGAGCTAATTATTTTAAAAATTAAGAAACCTGGAATTGCAATATGCCTGTCTTCTGAAATGGTTATATTCTGTTATACAACTAAATAGGCCTTGACTCCTGCCTGCAGTCAAGGAATTTACAGTTTAACTTAATAAGTAAGCTACAAAGGAAATGCCTGTATTTCCTTGATCCCAAAAGGCCTTTTCCACAGTTATAGATTTGCAGTCCTTGATTCTTAGGGAAAACTTTATGGTATAGAAAGGAATACTGATGGCTCAGTAGACTGGCACTTTTCTTTCTCAGTCAAGTACTAGTGCTTTGACATGGAACAGTGCATTGCTGTTGGAGATGCCGTCGTTTAGAAGCTACTCATATTTGTGAATGTTAAAAATATACAGTTGTCTTTTTTCAAAGAGTAAATAATAATCCCTATGCTTGGGCCAAATTCAGTTTTGTATCATTCCCCCTGTAGTTTCAGTTGTATACAATAGTCTGCACATCCAGTCCTTTTCAAATCAAGCAGAGCAACCTTAAAAGGGGCTGCACCTCTATGATGGAGGAAACTATTCTTGTGTGTATCTAGTCAAGGAAATATAGATCTTTCAAGATCAGGCTCCATAAATATAGAATGTTTTATTTTCATATGTAATCTGTAAACATGGTGATAGACTTTCATACAAATGTATAACCAAGCCTTTTTCTCCAAGTTCCAAAGGTAGAGAATGAGGAAGAGTCAACCGCTTTTAACAGCAGCCTAGTCAAGTACCCTTGTAACAGCTTTGGAAAACCAGCCACAGAAATAAAGGTCAACAGGAGAACAGCATTTGGAACTACAACTCTTATTTTGACAGACCTTGGTAGTAAATTCAGTCTCTTAAAAAATGAAAGACGTGAAAATAAGACACCAGATGGGAATTCTCCGATTAGTGATGATAATGGTCGGTCACTGAATAACACTTCTAAGTGGAGTGGAAGCAAATACAAATATTATTCAGCAAACTCACCTGTAGGAAATACATCTTCACCTTCCCATCAGCAGTCTAACTTTTCTAATCCTGTACAGAAGAAACAGAAAACAGATCAGTCGTCTCCAAACTTACAGAGTAGTTGGAGTTTATCAAGCAGGTATGTAGTCTTCCCAAATTCAAACAAGCTTTTCCTATCAGGTACAAAACTAGTTTGAAAACAAATTTAAGAATTGGAAACTAATCTAAGATTTTTCTTGTTGCAATGACTTGTTTTAAGCCATCTGATATTTTACTTTGAGAACCCAGGCAGTTTCCTCATATCTCTTGTGCTGAACTGACAGTACAACATCAAAAGCGCTTGGTCCAACTACAGAAGGATAAGAGACAAAAGAAGATACAGTTGCATGGAGATGGAGACATGGCCAGAATAAATGGAGAGCACAAGAGAACTGGAGCTAGAGTTATGACGAATGACAGTTAAATACAAAGGAAAGAAATAAAAACAGAAAAAAGGCAATGGGAACATGTGAAATAAGATTAAAAAAATTTGAGGGGAGGTTACTAGAAAAGGAGCAGAGGCACTAGTCTCTAACATAAGGAGGAATTTAACTAATCAATTTAATCAAACCAATTTAACCAATGAGTAAAAATTACTGAGTATTCTCTCAAATGCTGCCCTCCACCCCCCCACACACACACACACACTCACACAGAGAGAGAGAGAGAGAGAGAAAGTGGGACAGCATTATAGGGCAAGGTGATCAAATGATTTGTTGAAAGATCCAGTGCTTAGAAAGGTATGCTTGGAAGTACATTGCTCTGAACTGTCCAAAATGATAACGATATTAATTGGAATGGAAGAAGGGACATACTTCACATTTGAGGACTCCTATTTAAAAAAAAAAAAGACAGAATAAGGGGTTGACATCTTATTTGCCACAAACTTCTATGTGACCATGGTCAAGTCACTTAATCTCTACCTCAGTTTCTCATTTATAAATTAAGGAAATGTTTTCCCAATCTTTCAAGAATCTGGGTCATTTGGATACTATATAAAGGGACCTAACATGTCACAATGAACTTAGCTCAAACACATCAGGATGACTTAAACTTTTTCTCTAACATCTATGATGCTTGGTTTTGCTAGTTTTGCAATTTAAATCTTGCATCCTATCTCATTCTAAGCAGCATTCTTTTGGGCCCAATCAAAATGCTTATTTCTTGAGGTGCTTCCACTTGGAAAAGATAAGTTGTAAATTTCTCTGGTTGGTTTGATTAGTAGAAAGTGTATCTGAACAGCAGCTGAAAAATACTATTCTAGAAACACTGGAACCAATCAGAAAACTTGCTAGCAGTACTGTTTATTTTTCCCACTTGGTAATCGATAGTCTGTGGTTAACTGAACAGTAGAAACATTACCCTGAGCTATAGAGCCTCACTTTTTCCTAACCTGAAAATATCTTAAACTATTGCCTTGGAGACGGTACAGGGATTCATTATTTCTGGATTATTAAAAAACTTTGAGGGTTCCAGTATTGTGTATATTAAAAACTAAAATAATCTTTTTTTCCCAGTATTTGATTATTTTAACATTAATTTGCTTTGTTGCAATTATCTGGATAGGCATATCATTATTTTTTTCCTACTTTAAAGCCAGATTCCTGGCTCTGATTGTAGAGAAATTTGAACCAGTGACGATGAGCAAGGAGAGACTCATCAGGTTCCTATGGTAAAATTCATCTCTCTCCCCTGCCCTAATTGAAGGTAGGATCGGAGAGATATCCATACCTCTTGTGGAGTTCACTACATCCTTGGATCACTGCCAAAGGTAACATCCCTGGGCAAAATAAACAAACTACTTCTGAAGATTAATTTTTTGTTGCCTTGGGAATGGACCAGATTGCACCATATGGCAGGCACTTGCAAAAAAATTTCTTAGGGAGGATACACCCAGACCTCTCTCTAGGGTCATAAACCTCACTTTAAATTACCCAATTTAAACTCTGCTCTGTTCTTTCCAACATATTCAGCATACTTTTTCAGGAATAGCATATAAATACAGCACATTTTTTAGGAACCATACAACTTAAAGAATAGAATCAGCTAGAAAACTACATTTGTTTGAAAAGTTTTTTTGTATACTTTACTTAAAAGGAACAGCCAAGATTACTAGAATGGAAAGGAGGTAATAACAGCTTTCTTTCCATTAATTTAGTGCATTTGTCCAGATTCCAAAAGTGCTGAGCAATCTGGAATTGCACTAAAAAATAAACTTTTAATGTCTCATCAGTTGCCCTGATGGTTGGTGATCATTTGTTCTTCATGGGTCACAGCCTCAGTTGAGGTAAACTAGTATAGTTTCAGTGACAGTGACTGGCATCAGAGCTATGCTGATTTACCCCGGTGAGTTACTGGACCAATCATCTACATTAGCAGTCTATTTGCTCTCAAGCTCATTCAGTTAGCCTCACTGAGCCCTTTAAATCATCATTATGAGTCAGAAAAGCCACTACGGGTAGAAACAGATGTTGCCTGATGTTGCATTTGTACTGCCATAAAATTTTTTGATGGCACACAAGTGGTGGGCAGATACATTCCTACCTTGTGTCGTGCTACATAAGTGGATGGAACAAAAAGTAGCTTAAAATAGTGCTGCTTTATTGAGGGGAATGTCTTGTTTGTGTAGTGCAGGGGTTGGAGGGAGCAGGCAGGGAAGGAAAGGGAGAGGTCTGGCTTCTTGTCCCCTGCTGCTGCTTTTGGGGATATGAATCTAGGATGACATCCAATAATTAGATTCTCAATATGGAAAATTATAACAAATTTATAATTTTCCTCATTATAGAATCATAATTATTAGGGGGATGTCTTAAACTCAGTATAACCTTACATTCAGGTAAATACAGTACAGTGTTCCCATTGCTATATGAAAGTAAGTAATTGCTAAGAAAACTGTCAAAGATCCTGTAATAAAACGACAAATTAAAGCTAGGTGGCTTTTAGCGTTTTCTAGATCATGAACCTCTGCTAAAAATAAAATGTTTTGGGAGCTCCCCACTTTGTAATTATATTAAAAATATTAAAATAGAGAGGACTGAATGCATAACAAGCATAACCTAGACGGGTTACTAGTCTAAATAATATAAAATACAACAGGTGAGAACTGACTGAGAAGACGTAGAAGCAAGGGTAACCAGTTATACAAATGCCTCACTTGTTGCATACATAACTTGTGCTCATAATGTGCATGAAAGTTCATAATAAATTTTTTCCTCTTCAAAATAAAATAATAGAAAAATAGGGTCGGAAAGGCCCTCAGGAGGTCATCTAGTCTAACCCTCTGCATAAGGCAAGATCATCTCCTAGAACATAAAAACTGTCTTTTACTGGGTCAGACCCTCATTGTATCTTGCTCAGTACCTGGTGTCTCTCAGTGGCAGAGTGGATGCTGAAAAAGAGAGTGAACTGGGTATGACCATGTTTTTGTCTACTGTTGCACTCCCACTCGTGGCCTCCAGCATTTAGAGCTTGGGCAGTTTTGATTCAGAGGCTGTACCCTTACCTCCCATGATCAATAGCCACTGATGTACCTTTCCTCCGAGAATTTGTCCAATCTCTTGGACAATCTTTTCTCTGCACCTTCTCTAGTTCTATATCCGTTTCTGCTTCTATGTCTTACTAATAAACAAATAAACAATCTCTAGGAGCATCAGTCATGGACCTAGGAGCCTGCTATGTTAAACACTGCAAACACAGGGGGAAAACTCCCTGTTTTGATGAGTTTATAGACAGACTGGGGTGCATAAGATTGCAGTGACATGATACTGGCTGGATGATAGTAGTGTTAGCACATCACCAGAATAACTCTTGTCAACTATTCTGTAGGCACTGCAGTGAAGGAGGGTTTGGGTGTGGGTTGGGCTGGGTTGGTTTTAATTATGGATTTGGAGAAGGCTAAAGGGACCTAGCTTTGTAGATATTTATGGGAAACCATTCCTAAGCATGAAGGATAATGTGGGAAAAAGGACAACGATTCTGATTTTAAAATTGAAGAGATGAATGATGGGGGCTACATACTTCTCTTTCCATCCCCCTTAGTATTTCTAATAGTGCATTATTAATCAGGTCCACAAACAGTGAAACGTACCTGTTGGGAAATCTTTAATAGGAAAAGAAATCTGTTTTCAATGAAAACTAATGAATATGGTTTCATGAATTATATTTAGATAATCTCCAAGCATGTTTGGTCATAACAGTAAATGAGAACAAAGCTTCCTTAGCATTTTTGTAAAATTCATATTTCTACTGCATTAGCTAGACAGTTCTTTGTTGGGATACAGTTGGAATCAACACAGTAGCTCTGATCAAAGGGAATAGAAAATTGTGTCTGAAGTAAACAGGTATATGGCTGAATCCCTATGGCTTTTTCTAAGCTATTTATGATGGTTTTCCACAGTGTGAAAAGCCGACCAAGAAGATTGTTACTGTGATTCTGGAATTTGGTATATTTTTAACTGGTTGAAAGCAGAAAACCCATATTGGCAAATTGGTGTAACACCGCCTGTTTTTACCAACCCCTATCCCCTCCCACCCCTCAAAATATCTAGATTTAAATTGGAGATCCCTAATTTCTTTTAGGATTTGAAATCTAAAATAAATGTAAATGTTCTGGAAATCGTTCAGCTTGTGAAAGAAAAACAAATGCGGTGGATTAAGAAACTAAGTTCCATCTGGCTGTCATTGTGTGCAAAGGTAGAATAGCTATCCTGTCTTAACTGTAGGAGTATGGGCATTAGCTTTTTTTGTTTCCTGGTGCTCTTAATCCTTTTAACATTGTGCAGGAGTTATTTTGTAACCTGTCATTACAGTGAACCTGGAGCTAACATGACAGATGGTACTTGTACATCAAATGCGGGCTGTCCTCGCTGCAGTAAACACAACCGCCTCTGCAGTCTCAGAGTTGTGAGAAAGGACGGAGAAAACAAGGGCAGGCAATTTTATACTTGTCCTCTACCCAAAGGAATCCAGTGTGACTATTTTGAAGTAAGTACAGGACTTCAGAGCTTGTAAGATTTCCAAGGAAAGAAAAAGGACTGTTAGCCATTAATTTAACCATTGTGTTTGCTTAATCACTTTCACTGTAGAAAGTTTTAATTTGTGATACATTTAGATTTTAAATGTACTCAAAAGTTATTCTTGTTTGCTAAACAGATAAAAGGTACCAAAGAAGGTATCTGAAATTCAGGCCATCAGTTGTTTTCTGCATGGGGACAGTTGGATTGCTGTGGGTTTATAAATATATATTACTTAAAAACAATAGCTTATGTCCATCTTGAGGGCAACAACAAAAAATCTATGACATGTTAATAGCCATAGCAATTAGAAATACATTATTTCCTTCCAAATAGTGAAGAATGTCGAAAAGTGTGAAGACACTTCAAAGAGAGCCAGGGCACATTTTGTGACTTTTGAAACATAAGCAACATAATTTATTTTGGATACAGTTTTTGGAGTTGTCTATGTCCCTCTGACTTTCACTGGGGCTTAGATGCCAAAGGGCAAGACATTCAAAACATATTAAAGTGCCTAACAGTGCAGATCAATGCATTCATTGCTTATTCACTTCTGAAAATCTCCCTGTCTGTTTAACTCCCATTGAAATTAGTCCATGTAGTCAGTTGCTACAGAGCTTGGGGATAGCACCTGGAAAAGGAAAATGAATATTCTACCTTCAGTCTGATGACTTTGGACTTTTTGTTCTACTGTGGGTGGGGAGGGAATTGTTGCTAACAGGATGCATCTACACGAGCCATTAACATGCAAAAATAACATGCAGAGCTTATTGATTATGAGCTTATTGCTCTGCAGTTTATTGTTCCTGAGAAGCTCCTGGGCACTCAGTTTACACATGCCCCAGGATCACAACACACTGAGCCAGGTTGCAGCAGACCCAGCTGGCAGAGGGTCCAGGAGGTCAGCCTGCCAGCTCAGGGCTGCTCCAGCTGAGCTCAGTATGCTGTGGATGGGCTGGCTTAGGCATGAGGGTGCTTCAGCACAGGTCTAGCTGGCAGGCAGTCCCTGCACTGAAACACCCTAGTGCTCCAGCCAGCTGCACCAAAACCCCTCCTCAGTAGGGTAGGACTTGTCAAGTTTATTAGCTTTGTGCACCCCAATAGGGGTGCACATGTAGATGCTGAGACATTTACTGCACAGTTAATCAACTGCGCACTAAACGTCTTCTATAGACACGCTCACAGTGATTCAGGCCAACAGCTTTAGAACCATGTACTTGAGAAATACCCTTCTAATGACAAATGAACCTATTTACTAAAGCATCTGTTTGCTTTTATTGTTGTTAGTAAAATGAGAAAATTGCAATGTAAATTCCATTGGTCTATACATGTGGCAAGCGGGGCCAGTCAGATGAATTTCTAACATAGTAATTCCCTCATGATAGCATCCCTCAGAAGAAAATTGTATTTGATAATTTATTGGGAGGGTCTGTCCTACTGGTTTAAATTCCTGCCACTGATTCAGAGAAAAAATTTTGACCATCAGATTCATCAACACTCATCCTAAATAATATGATTTATTTTTTCCCTGCAGTGGGCAGACTTACATTTTCCATCCTGCAATCATGGAAGACGCTGCATTATGAGGACAGTGTTGAAGATTGGTCCTAATAATGGAAAGAATTTTTTTGTATGCCCATTTGGGAGAGATAAACAGTGTGACTTCTTTCAGTGGGCAGAAAATGGGCCAGGAGTAAAGATTATACCAGGATGTTGAGAGATTAATTTTCAGATAGTATAGATTAATCTGTTCAAATTTACATTTACTGTAGTTCTGTGCTCCAAAGTGTATTATTTTAGGAGACTTGATAAAACCAAATCTGCCTGTATTATAACTTTTAGACTTTTCTCTCTAATCCCTACCTAGTGCTGTTCTTTGTTTTCTGTTCACTACTGGTTAATAGTTCTGGCTGTTTTATCTAACAATAGCACCTTTCAGAATGTGCAATTAGCATATCTGGCCTTCTGAAAATTAAACAGTGGTAATATTAGCATACCAGTTTCCTAGGAGAAGATCCACTTTTGAGGGGATGGAAAAGGCTCATGCCTGCTCGCTCACTCGCTCTCGTTAAGGTGTTGCTGTCACTTGCAGCTCATGTTCTATTGTAATACACTGTCAGTGCAGTATGTCTGCTTTTGATGGTGTGTCTATATCCTTTGTGTAGGTATCAGTTTAGTCTGTCAACATTAGAGAACTTCAAATATTTGTTGTAGATATGATTTATAGAAAGTATATATTTAAAAGCATTTAAAATGGATAATTTTAATAAGATTGTCACTGTTTTTACCACAGAAAGTGAAATATATTCAATAAAAATACTTCATTTTATTTTTATAGTTCCACTATTTGTATGTGTGCATATGTGTGTTAGACTAGGAACTAATTAGTGTTAGATACTGTGGCCTAAATGGTGGATCTTGGCCGACTGGCTAATCGACGGACTAGTTTAGAGCATCTATCAGAATTATGCTAGTCCCTTGTCTGTCAGTAAAGTCTCAGCTAATTAAGAGCACCAGTATGAAAGGTAAAAACTGAAATTAATCTATCAGTTTATTGAGGGGGTAATTAACAACAACAGGAGAGGGAGGATGGGTAAAGCATTACTAATTACTATTAACTGTACAGAACAACCATCGTAACATATGAAACAAGTGTAGATAGGTGCCCGTGTTACTGTGAGATGTGGTGCAGACAGAGCGCACGCACTCAGGAAAGCAGAGTCCCTACCTCCCTCTTCCACCTTCAGACAAGGGTGATACTCACTAAAGAGCTCTGCGAGTTGCTTGCTTACTGCACCAATGCACCCAGTGCAAATTTCAGGGAGCCAACCCTTTCAGTGCTCTGTGGTGATCAGTGGTAGGGGGAGCCAATGTGATCCATAGCTAACACACTCGAGGATTTGATACCAGCTGTGGTTCTGGATCCATTGCTCACTTACTCTACTGCTTCATTCACACTAGGGGCTTTGGCACTAGTACTCTCCTTACACACCACAAAGGATACAGGATGAGGAGTAGGCTATAGATCAAGGTGCAATGAGCATACACACCAGTCTCACCTGCCAGGAAGCCCCTGAATCTCAGTCAGCGTTAGCTTATATACTGGTGTTGCACACAGTACTCCGCCTTGCTGCGAATGTCACTTGGGCTTGTGCTCTCAGCACTCAAACTTTCTAAGAGATTCCACGCTTTGCACATGTGTACTACACACACCACGCATGCTGCTACACACCTCACTGTCAAGAGTCACTTAGAGTTCATCACACAATCCACTTTCACACCAGCACACATGCACACTGGTTTGTTGTCCTCTTGAACTCAAAATTCTTTTATTCTAACTGCACAAAAATCAGCATAACCATGTGCTGCCGATGTAACTAAGTGACTCCCATGTCCCCGGCCCTGATTTATGGCCTTACAATCCCCTCCTTGATACCTTACAATGACATCACAACAGAGGTATCATCATGTAAACAAGAAGGGCTGAGTCATGGTCTTAGCCAAATGAGACATAGAGGTAGTGATTGACCATCACACGAACATGAGCCGGCAGTGCAATGCTGTGGCCAGCAGGGAAAACACTACGCTGGCATGCATTAACTGTTACATCTCATGCAAGACTAAGAAAGTGATACTTCCACTGTACTCCACACTAGTGAGACTGCATCCGGTTCTGGGTGTTGCACTTCAACAAGGATGTGGAAAAACTTGAGAGGGTCCAGAGAAGAGCCACCCATATGATCAGGGACTTGCAAGACGAGCCATATGAGGAAAGGCTGAGGGACTAGGGCCTTACCCTACAGAAGAGAAGCCTGAAAGGGGACTTGGTAGTGGCTTACTGCTAACATCAGTGGAGTGCATCAAGAACTCAGCGAACAGCTGTTCACCAGGACACCCCAGGGGAAGACAAGGAGCAATGGATACAGAAGGTTGCTTCAGGCTCAATTCCAGGAGAAACTTCACAGTCAGGGTGTCCGCACCGGAATAAACTCCCTCCAGTGGTCGTGCAGTCACCTACCCTGGAAATCTTCAAAAGGAGACTAGACAGTCACTTCGCTGAGGTCACTTGACCCCAGTTGTCTTCTCCTGCCTATGCAGGGTGGTTGGACCCCATGATCTACAAGGTCCCTTCCAGCCCCTAACAATCTATGAAAGTTGCATTACACTGCTGAATGTGCTACAGCAGCTGGAATTAATGTGCAATATGCCGCTGACGTGTGCAAACCCCAACGCCATTAAAACAGTGTTAAAGCATTTAACCTGCTTTAAGGTGTCATGCACACATGCCCCTCATTTAGTCTACACATGCCCATAATTAGCTGCAACCTCAGACAGAAAAGGGACTAAAATAATCCTGCTAGATGCTCTAAGCTAGTCCATGATTTAGCCAGTTGGCCAAGATCCACCATTTAAATAACACTAATTAGCTCCTGGTCCAACATGCAAGTTATAAGGAAACAACATACCGTTCTGCTCTTTAAAACTACAGCTGCTTCAAGGATCCTGTGCACTGCCCACTAGAGTCAATGAATACACTCCCAGTTATTTCAGTAGACATTTTGTTAAGCCAATAATGCATATTTACTGTACCTGCTACTTTGGCCGCATTTGAAAAGTATGTGTGTTGCTATAAATTGCAAAAAGCAATTTAGAAAACAGAACAAGAAATACATTAAAACTAAGTGTTTATCTTGGTTATTGGCTCATCTATTCAATAACCCGTTTTCCAAAAGCCTGAATAATTTAAGTGCATTAAAAATAAGTTACGGCACTAAGAAATACATTCTTAGTATGGTAAATAGTACATCTTGGATAAAAACATGCAGTTATTTTTTTACTTAAAAAACAAACTCTGCTGAGAACTCATTTCCAGGACTTTCCTCTTAGTAGGCAGCAGTAAGTATAACAATTGGACATACTAGCACATTAGAGCCTAAATGCAAAAGCTCAGACATAACAGCAAATGGCTGTCCTACCATGGCTTATTAACTTATCAGAAGTGATTGCATATAAGTAGCTTTTGAACAGATGTGTAGACTCAAGTTTGTGTTTTTTTTTAAATCAGGGAGACTAAGTGTAAGGTAGGCTTATAGTATCTGTACCAGAAAAACTACAACCCTCTCTCCCTCCCCTCCACCACCACCTCTCACATTAAGAATTCCAGACATGGTAATCTGCTGTAAAGAAATTTCGGAAGACTTGCATTAGAAATCGCTTTTACTTTACAACACTGTTATTTGAGTCAAACAGGTGTTTTTCAGAAAAATGGAAATCTGGTTCAAGTGGAACCTCAAAAGAAACAAACTGTCAGTTAAAATGCATAAGCGGGATTTTCAAGAGCAAATAGCCAAAGGCAAAAAAAGCAAGCTTTGTAAGTAGTTAAGAAGCAAAAGAATTGAAAGAACTTGTATGAGAGAGAGAGAAATATATGGCTATTGACTCAAAATCCATGCATTTACTCTTACCATCTCCTCTCTTCTTGCCAGCTAATTTCACAAATATCATTTAGAAATTAAAATTGTGGCTTCTTTATTTACCAGCACAAATGTTTAAAAGTAATTCAGTAAGTTTTGGGATTTGTTTACCATAACATCAACATGAATGAAAGGCATTTGTTGTGATGGTAGAAAATCTGTCCCGTCCTCAAAAACAAAATAAAAACACACTTGAGTAACTCAGATAATTATTTCAGCTTCCAGAGCATGTTCCTGTTAGTAAAAATGTGCTACGGAGAATTGGTATAGAGCTATAGATTTCATAGACATTAGGGCTGGAAAGGACCTCGGAAGATCATCAAGTCCAGCCCCTCGCCCAAAGGGCAGGAAGTCAGCTGGGGTCATAGGTGTCCCTAGCTCATCTGTAGGATTTGTATGTGCTGGGAGGGGAGATGGGGATTGAATCCAATGTAAAGCTCTCAACATAAGTTGTTTAATGGAATTTCAATATGACAAGAGGAAGGCTGGTGTGGAGGACACAGCATGGATACCTTCCTTCCCAATACCCCTATGGTAAGTAGAAGAACTGTAAGTATGGAAGAATATGGGGGTGTTTTCATCGTGAGGAAGTAGACATTAGTGTGGAGGTCCTGAGTCCTAACACCCTCTGTTCCTACTGTTGTTCAAACCTGAGCATCTTGCAGCTTCTTCCCTAACAGTTACTTAGGGTAGAAGTGGCCAACTGGCAGCATTAGTGCCACTAGTTATATTAACGGCCTCTGGGTGTGGTACATAGCAGATGATGGAGGGGACAGGCAGCACAATAGCTGATAGGGCAGAAAGCAGAGCAGCAGATAAGGCACAAAGAAGAGACTGGAGTGACACTCAGGGAGGGTTCAGGGATAATTTGTGGCACAGCTGCCAAAAAGATTGGACCCTACTGAGTTAGGGTATGGACAGGTGTTATAGTTGAGATAAATGCTTTTCTTCTGGCAGAAATGAGAGAGGAGTCATCCAATGGTTTTTTGCAGAATAGAACTGACGCTTCAGCAAAGAAAGAAAAAATCCAACCGGGAATCTCCCTCTCCTCCCAGGCTTAGTTAAATGACTATATGTGTTTCCCATGCCTTCCACAGCCAATAACTCTAGTCTGTGGAAGGCAGGGGGAAATTTCCCCGCCACTCAATTTAGCCTGGAGATGAAGACAAATTAAGCTGTCACCATCTCCTGCTCTTTTTACAGACTCTCAACAACTTAGAAAACCATAAATCGTATCTAATGCAAATATAAGAATTTTTCCACTTGGGGTTCTCACTTAAGTTTGAACCTGAGACATTTTTATTAGTTATTTTAAACTGGTTTGTTGATTCTCTAAACAGATTTTCACTATATCTATCAACTTGTTGACCACATAAAAGCTCCTACCGTTACTTAGATTTCAATACCCTGTCCCCTACCCCCCCATCATTGTCATGCTTATGGCAGGTTTGAAAGTTGAGTATAAACATAAGCTTTTGTGAAGTAGCATTGATCCTGCTTTCCTGAGGCCAGCTCATACAACTTCAGTGCCACTGGAAAACAAGGGAAATGGTAACCATTTTTACTTAACTCACCAGGACCCTGGCCCAAAGAATCTGATTGGAAAAAAAATTGGTGCATTAAAAATGGTATTGGACTTTTTCAGCATTAGGAGCCAATTATCCAAGTTCCTCTTTAAGCTTTCTCCAAGGAAGCAGAAGATATTGTTTCAAGCTGAGACAATAATTGAATCCAAGTCTCCCACATCTTAGATCAGCAAATTTATCTAACAGGCTCTTGTATAAAGGTGCGGTGGCACCCCTTCCTCCTGTCATGTTTATAAAAAGGGAGGGGAAAACTGTTGCCACTGCATTTCACATGGAGCCTTAAGTGGAGTATGTGTACTGAGTCAAGCTGTTGACACAAGATAGACAAAGGAATACCTGTTTTCTGCTTAGGCACAACATACATGTTAGCTTTCTTAATTTTGTTAAGACTGATGTATATTCTAGGCATGTTCAGAAGCAGAACTTTTAAGCTTTTGAAAAACTTTAAAAGTTCAAAGGTGAAGCACTTAGGCAGAAATCAAATGGGCCTTTTCAGGCTCGCAAATGGATTTAAGCAGAATTTATGTCCCCACGTTCTTTTTTTTCCTATTGCTTTCAAGTGAGACACTTAATAGCTTGAAGCTAATACTGCAAGTTAGGATACTGGACTTTAATGTATGGAAATTTGTTTTTTAGTTTTATTTACTGCACTTATATCTGTTCTTCCTCAGTCTTTTACGAAAGGGATTCATGCTACCAAACGTGCTTAGGGGCAGAGTTGAAGAATAAAGCAAAAAGTATAATCCAAATATATATCTGACATTTCCAAATGCATCCTGTCAAATATGTGGCATGTACTGAATGCAAATAGTGGTAGAAAGATTTTATTTACCTTCATTTGATATGACCTGCATAACTGATTAATGGCTTTGCCACTAACCAGTAATGTGACCATCTGGTTTTCATGCTGATATAAATGTTACACCACTCCACCAGGTGTTCTCTGTGTACAGAAAAGATAGTCATGAAGTGAAAAAAACATACTATTTTGGCCTCCATTTATGAATTCAAGGGTCAAACACAAATGTATGCAAGCAGATGTTTTTAAGTTAACACTCACTGTACTGCAGTATTTTCACTTAGAGAATCTCCTCCATGTAAAAGGCATACCTTAAATAAGTATAGACCATTTCAAAATTCAGAAAAATAAGATTCTGAAACAGACTGCCAATAAGAGTAAATAAGGGCAGGCTATTTTTAAAAAGGAGCTTGATAATTCTATGAATGACTATCATGAGATGGTTGTTTGTGATAACAGAGGACTGTTGATGACTCAGAAGATCCCTTCCAATCCTGTGTTCCTATCTTGATGTCAGAGTGAGAGAAAAATATTACCATGTTGTAATTTATTTCTCCAACTGAAAGTGAAAATAATTAAACTTCCAACCTAGGTGTTTAATTAAACAAAGCAAGCAAAGTTAAAAGCAAACTAAACACAACTGGCAAAGACGGAAAGGACAATTATGCCAAAATCAATGCTGGAAGTACAAGATGGAAGACAGATTTAGAAAGACCAAAAACAAATGACTATACTCAAACATAGTTCCAAATCCCAGACTAAATTAAAATCAAGAGATACGTATTTAAGCTAGTAAGAAGGTTATATTTCAGTTTTCCTCTTCCTTGTTTCTAGCTAGCTTTCTTCAGTGAAATAGTTGTAATATTAGATTTATATAAACAAAGGACATTTATACACATGCTCTGGGAGAGGGCGCTTTAACTAGCATGACTCCAAGACCTGCTAATTGAAAGTGCTGGGAGAGTCACGTTTATCAGTGTCTCTAAGCTGAAAAATGACAGCAGCGTGCTTTGGACTAAAGCTCATCGAATGAACTTTAGTTTGAAGTGCCCTCCCACCATTTTTCAGCATGGGGATGCTGATACACATGACACAGGAGGTTGCTGGAGAGCAGTCATTTTCACAATGCAGCATGCTTGAATTACAGTATGTCAGAGCAGGCTCCATGCACATGTATAGGAGCCTAAAGAGCTTGGTTTAATTTTCAAATGACAATAAAGCATGTTGGATATTCTCCACCTCTGCTGGCTTACGCTATTACTCAGGCTAAATTTAAATATCCTAGGACGACAACCTGTTATCCTTATTTACTAAGGGAATTTACTCACTGTTAATTGTATGTAGTTGTTTTCCATTCTCCCATTCTACTCAGTGCCAGCCCTTCACACAGCTAGCATTAATCATGAATTAACATAAACAAAGGACAAAAATCTTTCAGTCTCAGGTAGAATACAAGCCTCAGCCTCCCTCTCCATTCCTTCCTTCCTTTTTCTGCCCTTTCCATACATTAAAGTCCAATATCTTCTGCTAAAGATATTTAGCAGAATTTGCAGATTCATTGGAATCTGCCAGGGCCACGCTGTGAGCATCCCTCTCTATTACAAACTTTTAAAGCAGGAAATAAAACCATAGATAGAAGGAAAAATAATCAATTCCCTGTGATGCTTCTGAGACAGGGAAAACTGAAGAAATGTGGACGGAAAAAAGAAGATAAAAGATTAGAGGTAAATAATCTTCTCTGGCCATAGGACCCTCTTCTATGGTAATCTATCACAGCATTTACAGTGGATGTAGTTGCTGAAATATTGGTTGGTTGAACAGCAGAAGACCTCTGGTGAATTAAAAAGTAAAACAATTAATTAGATCTTGGCCTTGTAGGAGATGGTTATCTCAACTTATCAGTTGTTAGATATTGCCTTACCTTGAAACAAGTGATCTTATGATTAGATAGGATTTTTTAAAAACTTTGCTCAGATGAGGACCAACTACAAACCGATAGCCATCTAAACAGACAAACTGGTAGATACGAGCTTACATGCATGCCATTATTTGTCTACTAATTTCTGATTGAATCACAATGCTATCTTTAATGGCCGTGATAGTTTCAGAAATATGTAAGCAAGGATTTTTTCTTTGATAATAACTTTTATTAGACCAACTGAATAGCTGGGAGTAATGTTAGATAAAGTGTCTGCAAGCTTGTCTAACATCTCTTCTAGCAGTTTGGTTGGTCCAGTAAAAGATATCAACAACCCCCCTCCCAACCCCCAAAACCATGCTGCTGTTCTACTGGCTTTCATAGGTGGGATGAGTGCTTTTTTAAATACCACCCCTCTGGCCTGTCTGATATACATCAGTCCCGTAGGGATTAAGAGGAGAAGAGAGAACCACCATTGCAATATTTAATTACAATTGCAGAAGTCCTGGGTTTCCTTGGGATTTTGTACCACTGGATCAGTAAGGTCCATCTTTCCTCCCATTCTTTAGGACTGGATTCACAGCCAGAATGAGCAAGTGCAAAGGAAAAGACTGACTTGAGGTTTTGATGGTTTTCAGGAAAAGATATTGTACTTACTCTGTTTCCAGTTTGGAAATTGGGGTGTGCAAGGCATGATTTGCATCATCTAGACATACCCTAAATAAAACATTTCCATTAGCAAACACTTCAAGTTTTTCAGTGATCAGTAAAGCCAGGCTTAAGCAGGCAAGAGGCTCCAGCTACACAGTAAGTTGTCTTGACCATTAGGAAGGACTCACTGGAACACTGGAGATCATGATCATACATTTTCAATCAGTTGGCCAGTGGGCTATTGGTGGGAGGGGACTGGAGGTGTGCTGCAGAATCTAAAAGGTTGCTAACCACTTGTTCAGACAGGACAGAATAAACTTAAAGGAACAATAGGAATCTATACTTAAAGGGAAAATGGGAATGGTGGGAAACTAAGCAGGTACAAGAACCCAAGGTTGTTATTAACTCATGGATGGTCCATCAAACTAAAGTTTGATCCATCAAATTAAATATGAGAGGAAAAGACTGGGAAGAAAAAAAATATCACACTGCAAGTTATATACCATCTGTAACTGATATTTCTTTGCCTCCTGCTCCCTAGCAGGTGGAGCTGTAAATCCTGTAAAGGAAAATGTCAAGTATAACTAGAGAAAAGGGATGCATAGTAAAAACAGCAAGCATATAATTTAGTCTACATTACCTTGAATACAAGTAAGAAGTACTTTCTTCCACCAAATAATGTGATTAAGATTTTTCTCATAAAAACTACTGGAAAAACTATGATTCATATTCAAACATTTAATTTTTTTTGAATTAGTAGGAACTGCATTTTATGTTCTTGCCTTTTAAGTCTTATTTTCCCATTATCTTAAATATACAAATGAAAATGATTGCCCACTGTGCTGTACAATAAGTATTCAAGCAAGAGAAATAGCAAAACACAACCTTGTAATTTTAGTGACTTATTACTGTAGCATTATGCTTTAGTCATTCTGCAGAAACTGAAAAGCTATTTATTTTAAGTGGAATTCTAAAGGCAAAGGTGATGGGTTTGAACTTCTTACAGGGAGTACTTCCAACTGAAAAGGTCTTGAATGAAAAAGTATAAATTACTCTGATCAAAACTATCAAATAACATTTAAGCAAGCTTTGTGCTTAGCATAAGAACAATACAAAAGTGATTTAGAAGGTTGTATGTTCAATAAGATAAAAATCTGAAAGAATGAAAAGGGAAATTGACAATTTATCAAATTATTTAAAGTATCTCCATAAGCATAGATTTGACTTTAGCCCCAATACTGACTGAGCTATTGCAGGGTGGTTTTGTAATCACATAAATGCTACTTGATATGGTTCAAAATATGGTCTATTATTAAAACAGGACTGAAAAAGTTAGCAAATGCTGGAAAAAACACAACCTGTGGGCAAACTTAAAAACCTGTAGCATTTTCATAGGCAGATTTAGATA
Organism: Crocodylus siamensis; assembly: GCF_052110815.1. NCBI lineage: Eukaryota > Metazoa > Chordata > Crocodylia > Crocodylidae > Crocodylus > Crocodylus siamensis. The sequence goes on along the minus strand of NC_143396.1, from coordinate 73,153,573 downwards.
AAATAGCACAGTTGTAGTGACTTCTCTCATCATTGCGCATTGCATACAATTATCTTTTCCCTCTTATTCTCCCCAAACCTATATTTCCAAATCACTCAGTTAAGTTCTAGGGTCTTGAGACTGCAATTCTTCACCCTGAAAGAATATGTGATGTTCCACGTGTGGCACTTTGGAATAAATACATCTGTCTTCACTCGAAAATTAGGTTGTTAGAATATAGCCTTGAGGAACCATGCTTAATACAGTGCTGTACATGAGCTTACCATCAGAGTAGACAGGAATCTGTCACATTTAGTATAATAAATTAAAGGGAAGTATAAAAGAATAGCCCAAGCATATATAGATAAAATCTGTAAAGCTAAGATGCAAAATTTATTTCAATTAGCAACAAGAAATGGTTCTATAAATATATTAGAAGAGAAAAACAAAGAGAAGTATTTAACCCAGTGATTTCCAAAGGGTGTGCCATAGCAAAGTGATGGAAATGTGCTGCAAAATTCCCATGTGAAGAGGTAAATGCTGTTTCTAGTTTGGAAGTTAGGGTATGCAAAACACTAACCTAATTTCTTTCCTTGACAGAATAATTAGTTTAATGAGCCATAGATGTGATATACTTGATGAATAGTAAGGGTTTTAGCATGACACTCACATAAGCAAGTTAAGAAACTATGATCTAGATGTTATCACCATCAAGTGGTTGTATGACTTGTTGGAAAAACTACTCTTGGAGACCAATTATCAACAGTTTGCTATCCAACTGAGGGAGGTGTGGGGGGCACAAACAGGGATTCACAGGGTTCCAGTTCAATATGGTCAGTATGTATATTTTTGTTAACTATTTGGTAAAAAGTTTACAAAATTTACAGATGCCAAGCTGGAAGAGCCTATCAGCACTTTGGCACTTTGGTCTTAACAAAATGCCGTCAACAAGATGAAGTTCAGTAAAGACAAGTGCAAGGTAATACAATTTGGAAGGAGAATCAAATATGCCAGGAAAGGATAAAAAAAAGAAATATAATTCAACATATGATGCTGGTGCAAAAGAGTAAATCTAATTCTATCAAGTATTAATAGTACTATTGCACTTAAGATTAAAGAAGGGAATTATTTTGCCCTTGGTTTGGGGGAGGCCTCAGCTGGCATAGTATATCCAATTTTGGGCTCTACACTTCATGAAAGCAGTAGACAAACTGAAACCACAGACTTGGCATTTCTCTGTCATCTCTCTCCAGGGGCCCTAGCTTTGGTATATGTTCTCAGAGGGTGCATCTACATGTGCAAATAAGTACGACTAAATTTAAGAGACATTAAACTAATATGCATTAAGCAATTTTTGGCAGGTGTCTACACATGCAGGGTCTTGGCATTAAAGTTAGTCCCAAGTTCCTCCAGTGCTGCCTTGTGCCCCTTTGGCCACCAGGGGGAGCTCCACCCTCTGCTCACTCAGCTGCCAGCACTTGGCAGCCATCTTGGAAACCCTAATCCCTGGCCAGCCTTTTCCCTGCCCAGAAGCTGTGTGCCCAGCACAGGGGCAACATAAGGCATCTCCCTCCCTAAGCCATCCTGCCTCCCTGCACCAGAGCAGCCCCTGCCCCTGTCAGTGATACCCAGCAGCCTGTGCTCTTGCTGGCCCCAGCAGGCCCCCCTGCCCAAGCCCCAAGAGAGCTATGCACCTACCAGTGGGGGCCAGAGCACTATCTGCAGGGGGCCCTAGCCAACCCACTTCCTGCCTGCCCCACCACCCACACACACCCTACCCACTACCCAACCCCACTGCCACTCATGCCAGGTACATGTTTGAAATGAAACAACTTTATTGCTCTCACAACCCCCACCCCCATTCCTCCCCGCTTTCCCCTCAACAAACAGACCCCCACCCCACCCTCCCAAATCACCAAGAATAAAAAATCCACCTACAAGTGGCAAATGATATAGAGAGCAGCCCAGCCATGGGGAAGGAGAGGAACCCTGGGGCTGGGCTCAAACTAGGCCCCAAGTGGCAGGGCTGACCTGGCACTAAAGTCTACATGTATGTTAATACACTTTCACTAATCACATTTGCAGGTATTACGTTTAGGCATAATTAGCTTAATTTCACTATTTTTAAATGTGCGTTAAGGGCATGCATGTGTAGACGTGTGCCCCTAATGCACATTAAATTAGGCTAATATGGATTAATGCGTCTCATGTAGACATGCCCAAAGTATATGTTCTCATAGTTCTAATGGGTATTTTAACTACCAGGGCATTAGATACATGTTGTGGTTGCACCACCCACAGAATGAGCTTGACTTTTCAGGTTAAGGATTATGGAAAAGGGATAGCTAGGCACAGTGATTAGAACCAAGAACTGATCATGTATTTCACATTGACTAGATACTGGCCAAACACTTAGGGCCAGGATGTAAGGCTCCCCTCTGTTCTCAGCAGCTCCCTTTCGCTAAATATGGGCAGCTGCTTTTAGTATATTGGTTTTGGTACTTCCTATACAAAGGGAAGTTCCCAGCTTCTAGATTCTATTCCAGGGCCAGGTACCTAGAAATTAGGTTGCACTTCACAGAGCATTATAACATTTAAATCCCATCAGATCTGGAACTCCAGGCTCTACACTTTAGTTCCTCATTTCTAATATGGAAACACTTCCTTACCTCACAGTTTATCTTAATTGGTGTGTATACCACATTTTCCTCACAGACAATATGCACCTATGCCCTCCCAAAGTTACCGCTTTCTTAAGACTGGAAATAAGAGCAGACATTCTATGCAAGAAATATAATAAAAGTTGGTCCTGCAACATACTGGGTGAAACCAGAATTAAACCAGTGATCCACAGATTCACAGGAAGCAGAACAATAAGCACACTCAGCTCCCTAACCACAGCTACTACTCAGTTACTTAATACAAGGAAGCCTCGTCTACATGAGACTAATCTACTATGCAGCAAAGCACCGCTGTCTACACAATCCCGGCATTTACTATGCATTTAGGGCATGTTTAGATGAAACAGGGACACTAAATTGAAGTAGTAGGTTTTAAAAAACACCGCTTCAATTCAGGGCTTATTAAACCCCCATGTCATGCACACACCCCGCTGACTTACCTCCTCTCCAGCAGGGAGGAGAGGGTGAGCTGCCAGGCAGAGCAGTCCTTGGGCTGTGGGGGATGAGCTGATGCTTCCCTCCGTGGCAGCAATGGCCCCTGCAGGCAGCACCCACCCACAGGCACCCAGTTTGGTGAGCCCCATGCCAGGTGGGGATTCACCACCCGGCAAGGGGTTGTCTAAGACTTGTCTTAGTTTTGGGGCAGCTGCCAGTGAGCCCATGACTAGGCAGGAAAGCCCCACTGAGGACAGAGCTGGCTAGCAGCAGTGTGTCCCAATGTGTACAGGACCAGGAGCGCTCTACCGGCAGCAGCAGAAGCAGCCTCGTGGCTCCATGCACATCAGAACCCCTCCTGATGTGCATGGGGCTGGGAAACAGCTGCTGCTGCAGCCAGCAGAGCTTTCCTGGCCTCATCTGCATTGGCACCAGCCTCCATGTCCCATCTCAGCACCAAGCTACTCCCACTGGGAACAGATTTGCTCCCAACAGGGTGTACTGTAGACGTGCTCTCAGGGAATGTTTACTACACAGTAAGCCTATATCATATTAATAAGCACATGTAGACGTACCTAGAAAGATCTTTCTTCTTCAATCTTCTTTCCAAAAAAGATGTTGTATTACTGAGCATATAGTATATGAGAAAATACATTAGATATACACACAATCCTTTATTTTCAATAGGTTTTATTGCAAATATTTTAAATATAAACAATTAGTAGCCTGTCTGTATTACCTGCATCACAAAAAATTATAATGTATATTTTATAGCCATCCATTTTTGCTCTACCTTGTTGGGAAGCTCTTAGCAATAATAAGAAAATGCAAGCTTGACAGAATTGATAATATATAAATTATATATATTATACATACACACACAGAAAAGAGTTGTCCTATGAGAGCACTGTTAATCAAGCTTTGACCAAAATAGTAGTCAGTGGGTTAATTGCAATGTTTCAGGTGACTACCATCTAGCAAGCTCTGTTGATAGGAAAGAATTCTTTAATGACCGCTGGGATGATTATATTCAATCTATACATACAGATAGCTTGAACTGCTTGATTGAAGAATTTGCTGATGGGGAACCTGAATCTGAAGTTGGGATACTTTCCTGGGAATGATAATGACAGCGGGCATGTTAGCAAAAGCTGTGCTAATGCACTAATGCACAGTAAAATAAGTCCACTGAGCATTAAGCTTCACAAAAAGACTGGCTACTACACACCTACTTAGTACCTCATATTAGAGGTACTAAACGTAATGTGCCATAGCAACGGTGCATTAATGCACACATAGACGTGCCCAGTGAGCATCAAATAAAGCTCACTGCCTTCAAGCTTCCTGTCCCAGCAGCTGCTCTTTCTTGTATCTGTGGTGTAAGCTTATGCGATGGGAATGTGAATCTGAGACTTGTTAGACCAAATGAGTTAGGCATGGCCTGAATGTGTCTAAGTTTTAGATGCTCTAATTGCTTTAGGTTTGGCCTCATCTGTTTTGAAAAGCACATTTGGGGCACTCCTACAAGTTCAAATTAAAGCTGAATAGAAACCAGCTATACAGTTGTTACACGTTTTCAAGCACTGCCTTTGTAGCTGGTTGGCTCTTTTATAGCTGGATAGACATGTTTTATGGCATTTTAATTACTTTGCACATGTAACCATTCTAAATAGGTGCAATTAACTAGTTAATTGTGTAATACATGTAAAGTGTGGCAGGGCCTTAGATGGGTAAAGCCCTTGGTGACACCTATAGCACTTAAAAATTAGGTGCGCCTAGAATCTTTGGATGCATCTAACATACTCTCCCTCTCTTTGCAAAGGTGCTGGATTAGGTGCTTCTCTGGAGATTCAGGGGTCCAAAAAGTCGTCAAAATTCTGATTGGCTTCTTGTACTCAAGCACCTTTCAAAGAGATTTTGAGTGAGCTTGGTCTCCCAGGGATGGTGTTCAACATCAGTGTGTGAATAATCCAGTTTTTAATCCAGATTCTTATTCTACAATCCAACAAGAAATATGAGAACAAGAAGAATAAATATTAGACCATTTTTAGGGTAAAGCTTTCTCTCCTTAATGAAAGTAATTGGCTTCTCGGAAAATACTGTATCCCTTTTAATATGTTTTCTTCCAAGTTTATGCATAGCAAGTTAGAAGTTGACACTACACCATTAGGTTGAAAGGATTAATCTGTTAGTGCCCAATGCACCTTTTTCTGCAGACCCCAGTTTTAGCCAAGGCTGTTCTAATAATTTTGATGGAGTCTGTCATCCAGCCCTAAATTGTTTTTTTAACAAAGGGTTAATTTTTATCAAGGAGAAAGCAATGAGAGAAAAAATAGGGATAGGGGGAAAAAAATCTTCCAGGAATACTGAATTTTCCCCAATGTCAAATATATATATATATTTTTATTTTTTTTGGGGGGGGGGGGGGGAAATAGTTCCAGATTTTGGGTAATCAGATTTAAACCACATTAGAAACTCCAGATTGCATACAGATATTACAGGAGAGGAAATACATATGTAACAGTATAAATACATATGTAACAGCATGCCATAGTTACAGTTGCTCCTTAGAATAAAGATTTGTGAATCTAGTTCTCATTAAAAGTTAAAATATAAAGACATGTCTTGACATCTAGAAACTTCACATCCTCTATAGATCCTGAGTGCTTGACTACACCATGCAGCAAAAGCACTGTCTGCCCCTCAGTAGGTCTCATCTTTCCCAAAATTCAGTGACACTTGACAGGCAAATTACCTTGACTTTGAAAGGTGAGGCAGTCCTGAATTAGTTTAGCTTGAATGTGGAACCAGTGTAGGTAGGTAGAAGGGTGTGTGTATGTGGGATATGTTAAAGAAGAGAAAGAGGGAAAATATAACTCTAAGTCCTGGTAAAGATAGTCACCTGGAAGAAGAAAAATACCTGAGTTCCAGCTTCAGCTACTTATGTTTGTTTAAATATTTTAAGTCTCTCTCTCTCTCAAGCATAATGAATATTTATTCTATACAAGGTAGGGAACCTTCAACAGCAGGCTTGAAGACTGCTCCATCCAAAATGCCGTATCACCTGGTAGTTAATTCATTCTCTTAGAAAATGGGAGATAGACGTTCAGGTCTTCTGCAGCATTGGAGGGAACTGAACCTGGATCTTTCATGTTGGGCAAGTGCCTTAACCAGTAAACTATTACATAAAAAAGAAACCAACATCACCACTACTACGCTTTCTTCCTGTTTGCATGGTAGGTGTTTTCTGAAAACACGTACCAGATAGGACCTCACAATGAATATATGTTGAACAATCCACACAGGTTGTGAATCTTGATTGAACTTAGGCAAGAGTTAAGCAACTAGCTGCTCAGCACTTTCAGGACACAGGTAGTCGTGGGTGTGCCCTCAAGTTTTAAATACCAAACAGACTTAATTCACAGAAATGGTCACCTCAAGCATGTAGCAGCAGCAAATGAGGTCAGCAATTCTCAGCCAGCATTCTGTGGCTCAATATTAGCACTGTAAGATGTATGAACACCTATCTACATGTGATTCACAAGATAAACCCAGCAATTTCAAAGAAGAATCCATAGCTTCAGGAACATAAAACCTGATATGGTTTTTCTGAGTTCTTTGAGGCAGCAGAATTGCTCCATTATTTTTCCATAGTAAGAGTGAAGGGTAAAAGCTGGCATTTTCCAAGGAGTAACTTGAATCTAACAAAACTGAGAGCTGCTGGTTCTATGTAAAGGGCAGCAAAGTCTGGCCCATGGGCTGGATCAGGTCTGCAGTGACTCCATTTTCCAGCAGCTCCTACCCACTTTGCTGCAGCTGGTGTCTATGGAGACCCCAGCAGCAGCAGTGCTTTGACAGCGCAGGGCCAGGGTTTCCATGGAGATCAGCCCCAGCAGTGCTGACAGGCCATTCAGCTGGGCAGGTTCTGCTCTGGGGCTGGGATCGTGAGGCAGCAACAGCATGGTCTGGAGCTGGGGCAGAGCTGTGATCCACTGTCCATGTGCGGATGTTGGGTAGGGGTGTGCAGGCAGCAGATTGTGGCTCTGCCCCAGCTCTGGACCACGCTATTACCACGGCAAGATCCCAGCCAGAGCAGCATCCCACCGAGCTGCACGTCCTACCAGTGCTGTTGGGGCTGGTCTCCATGGAAACCCTGGCCCCAAGCTGTCTCAGTGCCACCAGTGATGGGGCCTCCATGGAAACTAGCCACAGCAATGCAGGCAGGGGATCCTGAATTCTGGCTGCTAACTGGATCGACCATTTTGCCCGCCCCAATCTATATTCTAACTAAGCCATTTAAAATGGCATTTAGGCAGGACTTAAGGTTGCACCAATCTGCAATATAAATATGCGATACCCATGCTAGATTTAAGTGAACTAGTTCAGGTTCTGGAATCAGTCTATCCATAACAATATGTTAATTTACTGTTCCAAGACTATAGTCTGAGGCCCAGCAAACAAGAGCAGAACTAGACTTTTTTTTGCAAGACACTATCACAAGCTTTCATGCCTAGGGCACAATAGATGTTTCTAAACTTGGGCAGTAGAGGTTTTGACTGGATCTGTGGTGTTTAAATGCTGGACCCTTGGGTGCCTATAGTGCTTAATTATGATGCCCCATTATGACAGTTACCCTACTTCCAGTCTTGAGATGTAGCATGCACAGAACAAACATGACATGTCTCAGAATGATATTGCCTGGCACTATAGACATGCCCACAGTGGATTTAGCACTGAGTCCATTTCAAATTGTCCCTTGTGGGTAGGTAGCTTTCTGCTATGGCACTCCTTCCACCTCTCCAGGGATGAAGCGTTTTAAACCTTTTGTGTGTGAGAACAGATTTAATTAGCTGTATACTGTTTAACTAGTTTCCTGTTAACTTGCTATTATCTGACTAGACTGCTTCCAACTTCTGGCATGAATTTAAGCTCTTCTCAGAGCTAAGCCTGCAGTAATCATAGTTGTGGCACAATGGTTATGCATGACTGTGATAAGCATATTAAAATACATAAGACTGATTAAAAGGTAAGTCACATAATTAAAAATGCACAGGTAAGACACTGAACTAGCACAGACCCTCATTAAATTAAACATTTTACTGTGTAAGCCCATATCATTTTAATGGATTTCTGAAGATTATGCAAGGACAAAAAAGTGTTATTTATCATCAAATTTAATTTCTGTTCTCAGATTTAAGGAGCATGTGATTCTTAAAACAAAGCACTGCAGTAATCAAGCTAAGCAGCAACACATTCTGTAAAATCTACAGCTCAAGATCCTCAAAAGAACTTAAGGGCCTAATGCAGGCCTTGCTGAAATATTGATCAATATGCATTGCTCACACAAAGCTTTGCTAAAGTACTGGCCAGAGTAGGCCTGACCAGCAAACCTGACCAATGCATAAACTCCTACGTAATCAAAACTTGGTATGTGGGCTAAAAATGGAACAAAAAATGGGAGGGGGGAGATGGTTGTACGAGGTGTAGGATAGTCCTCTAATAGAATAATAAGGCTGGAATGGGAACACCCAAATCATGATATGGAACAAGCCCAGGGTACAGGACAGCTGAAGATATTCAAAATACAGTGGATGTAATACATGATTTGTTTTGACCACTGTATAAAAGGTGAATTGGAAAATATGGGAACTTGTATTGGCCTAGGAGAATTGATGTGGCATTGTGCCAATATCTTGTCACCTTGTCTGTCAGCTCACAAGTGTGTTAGGGTCAATGCCTTGTACAAAATAAACTGGTGAAGCCTTTGCTACCAAACCGAGCTTGCAATTGTTCTTTAAGACAAGACTGGTGTTGGGATCTCCTGGCTGCGACTTTTGATGGCATTGCAGTTCCTGAGACTTCAGCACTGACAACACATCAGTAACAACTGACAAGGACAGCAACGATGACACCTAACTGCCACTTTAGATAACAAAATCTAGAATTTAGATCAGTGATTCTCAGACATAGTGTTGCAGCATACTAGGGTGCCTTGACATCCTTTCAAGACTGTGGCAAGGTGCTATGCGATCCTAGCTCTGTTCCGAGTGCAAACATGATGCACAAGAGAAACCTAGAATTTTCAAATAGGAATTCATAGTATTAAAAACATTCTGACTTGTTGCAGTCTTTCTGAGGTCTTCTTTTGTAAAATAAGTGAGTTTCACTGTCATCCTTGGCAAGCTGGCAGACTCTATAATAAAGAAATCAGTAGTCACATAGAAAAGTATGGTCTGCTGGGGAAGAGTCAGTATGGTTTTCATAAAGGCTCACAAATTTGTTGGAGTTTTTTGAGGGTGTTAAACAGTTGGACAAGGGGGATCTAACTGACATAATATAATGGACCTTCAAAAAACTTTCAACAAGGTTGAAAGCTTTCAACCAAAAAACTGCATCGCTACAGGATTGGGGGGAAGGTTCTTTTGTGGACTGAGCTGGTTAAAAGTTAGGAACCAAAGAGTAGGGCTAAATGTTCACTGTTCAGGATAAAGGGAAGTCGAAAGTGGAGTTCTGCAAGGACTTTTTTGTTCAGCATTTTCATCAGTGACCTGGAAATGGGGGTGCACAGTGAAATTTCCAGATTTGCAGATGACACCAAATTATTTCAGGTATTCAAGTCCCAAGCTAATGAAGAAGAGCTGCAGAAAGATTTTGTCAAGCTAAGTGAATGGGCAAAAAATGGCAGGGAAGCTTCAGTGTTGACAAGTGCAAGTTAATGCACAGGAGGAAAATAAAAAAAGCCCTTCATTATGCATACACAGTCCTGGGTTTTGAACTGGTTGTTACATTTCAGGAAAGAGACCCTGGAGTCATTATAGACAGTTCTCTAAAGATATCAGCTCAGTGTGCAGCAGCAACCAAAAAAGACAATAAAATGTTGGGCATCATTAAAAAACCAAAACAGAATATCATCATGCTATTATACAAATCCAAGCTGTGCTCACATCTCAAATACTGTGTGCACTTCAGGTCCCCACATTTCAAGAAGTATGTGGTAGAATTAGAAAAGGTACAGAGAAGGGCAACCAAAATGGTTAGGGACATGGAGCAGTTGCTATACCAGGAAAAACTAAATAGGCTAGGACTCTTCAGTCTGGAAGGAGAAGCCTGAGGGGATTAGATACAGGTTTATAAAATCATGAAGGGTGTGGACCAAGCCAATCATGAAGGGTGTTGTTCACCAAGTCCCAGAATGATAGAACTATGGGGTATGTACTAAAATTAGTAGATGACGAGTTTAAAACTAGCAAGACAAAGTACTTTTTCACAAAACACCTAGTTAGTTTGTGGAATTCATTGCTATAGAAGGTGGTATAGGCAGAGAGCATAGCCTGGTTCAAAAATTGACTTGATAAATTCATAGATGATAGATGAATTAGATCTATGAATTTATCTATCAATTGAACTATTGAAAGAACAGTTGAAATGCTTATACCAATAAATGGTGGATGCCAGGGAGAGTAATGAATAGGTGATATCAATACATCACTTCAGATGTATCCAGTTCAGTGCTCTCCCTCCAAAGCATCCACTATTGCCAGTGTTAGAGACAGGGCACTGGGCAGATGGTCTTATCCAGTACAGTATGGCATGTCACATGTTCTTATATAACAAGATAAAACTAAGTGCTGTTTTTTCCAAGGGGTGCCTTGAATCTAACAAGCTTGAGAACTACTGAGTTAAGTGCCCAAGGTTTTGACAGTAGACTTTTCTAGGCTTCTAAAGGTTCATGCCTTGGCAAAGCCAAAAACTGCTCCATCTAGGTATTGCGAAGAGGTTAGATGCAAAGATATGCCCTCTGGGCATATCTACATGAGATGCTGACTGCATAGTAGTCTGCTACTACTGCGCAGTACTGTCATGTGGGAAAAACCATGATGAGATGCTACTGTGCGGTAGTAACACAAAAAAGACATTCGCTGGTGCTACTGTGCAGTAACTCAGGTTACTGCACATTTATTTAGTACTTGGTTATTTAGACTCTACTTTAGTAAATCTCAGCTGGCATCCCAAGGAGCCAGTGGATTCAGAAAAAAGACATGGAATGGTGCCTTAAGTCTAAGGCGGCTGAAAACCACTGGGTTAGAGCAACAACCCATGAACTGAAAGATGCCGGTTCAGCTCCTTCCACTGCCTGACAAATTTTAACCAACAGTTCACAACTTTTAAGGTAATGCCCTGCCCATAAAACTACAAAGTATGCTGTGATGGGGGTGTTAACAACCTCTTCAGTGTAAGTGATTCTGCTTAGAAGAAAAGAGACCTCGGCTGCATTGCATGTTTGTATTAAGTATGCCTTCTGCCTCAATAAATATTGATATTGTTCTGATTTGCACTGCAGAAGCTTAGTGGTAAAAGCCTTCACATGGGAAGTAGGAGTTCTTTGTGTAAACCTCCTCAGGCAGCTATAAGGGGAAACCCAGAGCTCCCACACTCTGGGTGAGTGCTCCTGAGTACAAGGGAGAGAGCACCTCCCTTTCTGACAACACCAGAAAAGGTTTCTGAGTTATGAATCCTATAGAGAGGTGCATCCTTTGAGCCCAGAGAGAGGTGGTCATTAGGATACACCCCTGTTGGCTACCTTAGGTAGCTCCATGAAGTGTACTGACTCCTGTGAATCTGTTTCTTATGAGTCTAAATCTTCCTATGCGCCAACTGTGTAGGGAGTCAGAGTCATGGTGTGTGGCCTCAGCTGCCCAAGTTAGGCGCAGCATTACTATTCCTTAAACCTCTTTTGCGATGGCTTAGACTTTAGCAGTAATACAACGGTCATAAAACTTGTTGATAACTTAAAATATAGGCCTTCGCATGTTGGCAGCCTCATATTAATTTAAAAAAATTAAATACTGTTAATGACACAGAAGGCAACCCCAAATGAAAAAAATATAGATCAGCCAGGTTTCATAGTATGTAAATTGGTCTCCAATATTACTAATTGCATTAGCAAAACAAACTTCATTCTGCTTAAGAATTACTCTAAAATTGAATATTGTTATAAAAAATGAATGGTAACATCTCCAGGACAAGTGCCGAAATCACCATGATGGAATCAGAACTCGTGGTAGAGGTGATATCTTTTATTAGATCAGGCTTGTCCGCCACGCGGCCCGCCAAGGCATTTTCTGAGGCCCACGGTGCTGCGATGGGAAATGAAAGTAAACACCGTTTACTTTTGTTCCCACCCCTTGTCCCTCCCCCAGCCCCTCAGCAGCTTCCTAACGGCTGCTGAAGGGCTGGGGAAGGGACAAGGTTCCCACATGCACCACGTCAGCTTGACGTTGCTGACGCCGTGCGTGTGGGAAGAGGAGTAGCCATGTGCCTCTCAGGACAGGATGAACCCAGCCAGAGCAGCAGGGGCTCAGCTGCAGTTTTCCCCTACCTGTGCTGGTCAGTCCCAAGTGGCACAGCTACTTGCAGGGACCTTCAAGGTGACACCGGACCACGGCACTCTACCAGACCATTTCGCTCAACCCGCCCACCCGGTCCCTTTAACATTCCTAATGATGTCTGTCGCTACTGCAAACAGAAAAGCCACTGGAAGAATGAGTGCCCAAATACACCCCGGGGGCCCCCGCTCTCAGCTAGTGCCCCTCCGTTTCAGCCAGGCGCCCGCCAAACTCCACTGCCCAGACCAGCTCCTCTCCAATCCTTCGAAGGTGAAGATCAGTGTTAAGACAGCCAAGAAAACCCAAAGATTCTGGCCCCCTTGCTTTCTACCCTTTCTGACGCTACAATACCTGTTACTGTGGGAAAACAGACTGTTCCCTTTCTTGTTGATACCAGTGCCTCTTTGTCTATACTTAGCACAAATTTTGCTTCTAAAGTTCCCGTTTCTGACAAAGTAATCACTGCTGTAGGTATTAGAGATCAACCTGTTGACCACCCTGTTACGCAGCTGCTTTCGTTGACCTTAAGTCCCCTTACTCAGCAACATGCCTTTTTGTTAAGTCCTTGTGTTTCCGTAAACCTGCTAGAGCGAGACCTCCCGTGCAAATTACGAGCAACTGTTCATTGTTCTCCAGATGAGGTTTTCCTCTTATTACCCCAGACCCAGATTCCTGCCTTGATAATGACACTAACAGAACAAGAACCCGAGCCCAATTCTTCCTCGTTGCAACAAGAACTATTAGCTCACCTTCCTGAGTCCTTTTAGTCCCACTCCACAACCGATGTAAAGCTTCTTGAGTGCCATCCCAGTTTCTATCAAAGTTAAACCAAGTGTCTCCCCCATCGGTCCCGCAATACCCACTGTCAGCTGCTGCCTCTCGAGGCATTGCGCCTGTTATACAAGAGCTCCTAGAGCAAGGAGTTCTTGTACCTACTCGCTCCAGTTGTAATATCCCAATCCTACCAGTCCACAAACCAAGGAAATTCACCCCTGAAGAGTTGCCTGTTTATCAGTTTAAGATTTGTGTGTTATTAACAGTTTTGTAGTTCCTTTGACAGCTGTGGTACCCAATCCTGCCACTGTTCTCTCTAAAATACTTGCTTCTGCCTCTTGCTTTTCTGTAATAAATTTCTGTAATGCTTTTTTTCTATACCAGTTCACCCTGATTCTCAGTATCTTTTTGCTTTTACTTATCAAAGCCGGCAGTATACCTTCACACGTCTACCTCAAGGCTTCCGTGACTCACCCACCATATACAGCCAACTTCTCAAGTCTGACCTTGATACGGTCCAGCTGCCTCATGATCCTGTGCTTGTTCAGTATGTAGATGATTTGCTCCTCTGCTCTGATACCCTCCCTTATTGCCAAGATGATTCTGTTGTCCTTTTAGAACAACTTGCAGCGCAGAGCCACAAAGCCTCCTGCTCTAAGCTCCAATTCTGTCGGTCTTCCGTTACCTACCTGGGCTATACTATTTCTCAGAGTACCTGTCACCTGATCACCTTTCTGCTATTCTTTCTCTACCTCGCCCACAGACTAAATGCCAGCTCCGTGGTTTCCTAAGTGCTGTAAACTACTGCCAACAGTAGATTCCCAATTACTCTAGACTTTCCAAACCTTTTACCCTTCTCACCTGTGACTCTTCCCCTAACTCACTACCCTAAGATGAAAGCCATGAATCTGCTTTCTGCCAGCTCAGGCAAGCCCTTTCCTCTTCTCCTGCTCTCAATTTGCCTGACTATTCTAAGCCATTTACTCTTTTCTGTCATGAACACCAAGGCACTGTTTCTAGTATCTTAACCCAGCCTTTTGAACCTTCCCCACACTGTCCCATTGCTTATTATAGTGCCTCCCTTGATCCAGTTGCTTCTGAATTTTCCCCTTGCCTCCGTGCTGTTGCTGCTGCTGCCCTGCTAGTTTCTAAAACTGATAACCTTGTTCTTAGGCACCCCCTTACTGTTGCTGTCCCTCATGCTGTCCTTGCCCTTCTTCAACGCGGCAAGACTCAGCTGTCCCTGGCTACTTAATCCGCTATGAAATGGTCCGCCTGGCGGCAGACATGTGACCCTTGTTTGCTGTGACCTCCTCAATCCTGCCTCTCTTTTACCTTCACCCTCCAATAGTCAACCCCATAATAGTGTACCCAGCTTGTGGATTTTGTTTCTGTTCCCCATCCTGATCTTTCTAATACCTGTCTAACTAACCCTGACCTCGTTCTTTACATCGATGGCTCCTGTTTTCGAGCTAGTCATAGCGTTCTCCGAGCTGGTTATGCTGTCTGTTCTGACCACTCTGTCATTGAATCTGCTCCTCTTTCTGTTTCTAGTGCTCAAGCTGCTGAACTCATTGCTCTGACTCATGCCTGCCACCTTGCCGCTGAACAATCTGCTAATATCTATACCGACTCTCACTATGCCTTTAGTGTCTGCCACTCCTTCGAGCAAATCTAGAAGCAGCGAAGTTTCCTTCCAACTGCTAGAACTCCCATTTCTCATCATCACCGTATTACTGCTCTCCTAGATGCTATTCTTCTTCCCTCTACCCTTGCTGTCCTATGGTGCAAGGCGCGCACTGTTACTGATGTTCCTGTGTCTCTAGAAAATAACAGGGCAGATGCCATGGCCAAGACCGCCGCCTTATCAGAACTCCCAGCCCCAGTCCTTCAGGCTGCTCTCTACCTCTCTTCCCCTGTCTCCCCAACCTTGCCTCCCTCCAAGATGCTGCCCCAGACACCAAAAAAAATGCCTAGATTTCCACAGGCTGCTTTCTCCACCCTGATTCCTTGTGACAACACCAGTCTGGTCACCTTGTAGCCCCTCAGGCCCTGTTGTCCCTCTTAGCCCAAATGGCCCACTCAGCCAAAGGGAGAATGATGGCTGAGGTAGACCGTCATTAATATGCCCCAGGTTTTTTTGCTGTGGCAGCACATTTTTGTCGTCAGTGTCCACGACACAACCCTGGCTGACCACCCCACCAGCCACACATATTCTACAGGACTTTGAGCCATTATCCCTTCTCCCACCTCCAGATGGACTTTATTGAGCTGCCCAGGTCAAGACCCTAGAAATATGTGCAAGTCATTGTCTGCCTTTTCAGTAGCTGGCCTGAGGCATACCAATGCCAACGAGTTGATGCTCTCACTGTGGCCAAGAAACTTCTTTTTGACCTGGTCCTCCGCTTCAGTCTACCCTTTTCCCTAGACTCAAACTGAGGCCCTCATTTCATTAGCCAGGTGGTCCAACATGTTTGCAAGGCCCTTTCCATCCAATTCCAACTCCACACCCCAAATCGTCCTCAGAGTAGAAGTAAAATAAAACAGAAAAACTTTGATATTGAGCTTTGCTTGGCAAAGACTTGTGAACATACTAGTCTAAAGTAGCCAAAATCCCTTCCCTTAGTTCTTTTCCAAATCCAAAATTCTGTTCAAAGATCCTCGAGTCTAACCCCTTTTGAAATTGTTATAAGTCGACACATGAGGGGACTCGCCGCACCTCCACCCCAACATCTGACTCATCTACATGATTCTCTATTAACCTATTGCCAAAGGCTCACCAAGGCCCTCAAAGTTATCTCATTGCAAGTTAAAGCTACAGCATTGCATCAGTCTCTAGACAACAACTCAGTTGTCAATCGAGTCCAACCGGGAGATTAGATCTTAATTAAAGTCCACCAGAGGAAGGATTGCCTGCAACCTCGGTAGAAGGAGTCTTTCCAGGTCCTGCTGACCACCCCAACTGCCATAAAGGTTGCCGAAGTTTCTGCTTAGATCCATACCTCCCACTGCAAAAAAGTATCTGCCCCAATGGGGTGGAAAGTTTCTGTCACCAGTGATACCTCCTTGAAAGTCCAAAGAGTTCCTGTGAGTAAAAAATCAGACAACGAAATCTCGAAAAGTTCCTGTGAATGAACATTAGACGACGAAGTCTCAAAAATAGCCTGCCCAGCTAGCCTAGCTTCATCCGAAGCTATGAACTTTAGTTCTGTGTACTAATATACTTTAGTAATATTAGTGTAAATAGCACTAACCCATGAAAAAATTGCAGATAATTACATAGATTTAAAAACTTCCCAAGGAGTGACACTGTTTTATATTCTTGTGATCAGTGTTTTGTTATTAGTACTGTACTAGAGACGGAAGTTTTAGTCAAAAAAAGTTCCTCAAAGTTCCAAGAGATCGCTACGTTGAGATAGCACTCAGGCAGGCTCTAAGATGTTGTCCCTTCTTTTGCTTTGCCTCTTGCCAAGGGTTCCAGTTGGGGCATGGGAAAAGAACAATGTTGTATTCCTAAGACAGAGCATTGCTCATGCAAAAAATCTTACAAATTGCTAAGTATACATACATAAGCCCACACATCTGACCAAAAAAATCCCAAGGCTTGAGGTGTCAATCCCCCTTGAGGTTTAGAGAACTGACTCCAATATGAGCTTTGTCAAGTTCTCCCCCGCACCTAGCAGAAACCAACTGTCAATACCTATGTGGTAGAAAGCAACTTGAAACAGTTAGAAATTATCCCCAGAGCTAGAAGCAGCCCTCAGTTATAAGTTTAATAAAACAGGAAAGATGAAGGAGGCTGGCTACTTTGTAGAACATTACCCCAGAGGCAAAGTAAACTTCACCTGGCCATGAGCTAAAAAAAGGGGAAAAGTGTCAAGAGAGGTTCAGTCCCATTCTTGCGACAGGGCACCCATCGCCATCTTTACACCTTTAGATAACAACTACAGCGTGATGTCTAGTTTAGTGCTCGATGGCTTTGATTTTTATGTGATGTTAGGTCCCGTTTCCTGTAACCAATCACTATCTCATCACAGAATCGTAGAGAGCCAACGTGCCCCTTCTTACACCCTACAGGTCAATCAAAAATGTCAAGAAAGAAACACACCCTGTAGGGATCCAAGCACTGCAGCAGCTCCCAGTTTGTACTGGCTATGTGGGGATGACGCCCATAAGACTCTACTGTGGAATTGGGTTGGCACCTGTGCCTTGGGCAGAGTCGTCCCAATGTTTGACTTGCACTCTAGCCTCTCTTGGCATGAAGTGTCTAACTTCCTACCTGGCTTGCCCAGGCATCGGCGTGCTGTTGAGAACCTGCTGGTTCACCAACACACAGGGTTTCACCAATTTACCAGGGCATTCCTCCCTTGGCTAAGAGTAGCTAAATTAGAAAAAGCCATTATAAATATTTTGGGAGTCATAGAGAACTTGATCAATGCTAATACTGATGCTTTGGGAGCTCTCAATAATGAGATTACCCAGGTGGGGTGAGTAGCTGTTGAAAATCGTATGGCCCTGGACTATCTCCTAGTCGCCCAAGGGGGGGTACGTGTGGTTGTGAACCACGTGCTGCACTTGGATAGATCAGCACCAATGAGTGCAAGGGGATCTCCGCACGATAAGAAAGCAGTTGCAAGTGATTCATGCTGTGGCCGAAGAGAAATTCTTTGATTGGTGAGGTTGGCTGCCAAATATAGGGAGATGGGTGAAATACTTATTGAAGTGGTGCATTATAAGTGTATTATGCCTTTTTGCTCTTTTTATTATTATCCTAATGATTTTGTGCTCTTCACTCCTTTTCTTAGTAAAAACCGCCCAAAGTGTTTCTAGGCTACAACTGAGTTGCAGATGATGGTGCTCAAAGAAGTGGCCTATGAGTACGACCATCAAGAAGGTCAAAGGTCTTACAAATACAGAGATGTAAGCACAAGTGCTTACAAAGGGGGAATGATGAGGAAAAGTACTGGAGCAAGCAAAAATAAAATTAGGTCATAATAAGGAGCATAAGTAAAGGCCAGAAAACAAAGGGACCTTGAGATAAACTTATCGGGAGACAGCTGGAAAAAACATGTTTAGTCTAGGAAGACTCCAGGGTGATTTCTTGTCAGACTGCCAAGAATGTATTCAGGGGGAGGCTTCTGAGTGTCTTTTTCTCACAAGTATATAACAGGGTCTGTTCTCTGCAGCTGCAGAGAATTAGCCGCCCTTACTTCTTCTCCTGTGGCCATGAAAAATAAAACCAAGCAGTGATCCTGTAGTGATTTCCACATCAGCTCCGCCGACGCTTCTGCTGACCAGTGCAGACCCAGCCGGGCTCCTCCCATCCCCAGCAGCTGGTGGGAACCTGGCTTCAGCCACATGCTGCTCCGGATGGGACAGACCCAGCCGGGTCAGCAGCAGCCAGGAAAGCGGCATGCAATTGAAGCTGGCTTCTCACATGCTGCTGGGGATGGGAGGAGCCCGGCTGGGTCTGCACCGGCCAGCAGAAGCAGCAGTGGAGCCATGTGCTGCTTGGGACAGGACAAGCACAGCTGGAGCGGCAGGGGCTGAGCTGCATTTTCCCCCTGCCTGCACCAGTCAGACCCAAGCGGCACATGGCTCTGCCGCCACTTCTGCTGGCTGGTGCCGACCCAGCCAGGCTCCTCCTGTCCCCAGTAGCACATGGGAACCCAGCTGTGCTGCTCCGGATGGGACAGACCCGCCTGGGTCGGCACCAGTCAGCAGAGGCAGCGATGAAGCCATGTGCTGCTCGGGACTGACTAGTGCAGGTAGGGGGAAAATGCAGCTGAGCCCCTGCTGCTCTGGCTGGGCTTACCCTGAGGTTCATTTCATGTTTATAAAATGCTTGGAGAGTCCCACATAGATGCACTGCATAGCAATGCAAAATATATTTTGACTTATTTGGTTGGCACCTTGGGTTGAGATTTTCAAAGCTGAGTCAAAAGGCCAACTTCCATTAAAATGAATGGGATTTAGAGGGCTTTATGACAACTTTGTAACATGCTTATCTACCCCTTTTTGCAAATCTCAGCCATAGCTTGGAAGCTCAAAGAACATAAGAGCTTCTGAACATAAGAGCATAAAAAGTGACATACTTGGTCAGCCCCATGGTCCATCTAGCTCAGTTTCCAGGCCCAAACAGTGGCAGAGGTGGATGCTATAGAGGGAGAGTTTTGACTGCTTAGACCCATTCATTGTCACTTCCTGCAACTTCATTGGTGTCATAGGTCACGTGACATCACTTTCTGACGTGATACCACTTCCTGTGAGGTCTTTGTATATGGCGCACCGGCCCACTGGGTGATAAAAAGTTTGTGATCCGGCCCCACATTCAAAAAGGTTGGGCACCCCTGTATTAGATCAACTAGATTTCTGCACACAAAAAAAAAAATTTGAAAAAATCTTCTTGCTCTAAGAAAAGATATCACCTTCGACCGTAAGTTCTGATTCCTTTTGCCTCTAGACCAATATAGCTACAACCTGGATACCTGATATCACTGTGAAAAAGTTACATCACTGTTACCCAGTGTTAACTTTTAATGTTTAATTTCATTCTTTACTGTAAACTTTTATAACTTTTTATGAAATGACAGGTCCTCCACCCTTTACACAAAGACGGCTTCCATTGCCTTCATACAGGCCAATGGAATATTTCTTATTTTTGCACCATCTCACTAAGACAAGAAATTAATCATATGTCCTTTAGAAAGTGTCAGTTTGTACATTTCTTTGGCAATCACCAAGACTGCTGCTTTATTTTTATTTTTAATGAGATAAGTGTCATTTTCTGTATAGCTGACCTCTGATTATTCCCCAGGCTCTATTTTTTTTATGACATCACAGCAGGATTGTTCCATATAATTGTAACAGTGGCTAGCAGAGTAGTTGGAAATTATGCTAGAAACAGGGCATTCTTGACAGAAAATACGTACGTGACAAAGTAGAAAACTGTCATTTTTATATTGCTCCTCAATGTTCAGAAAATGACTAGTGAAGAAAGAAGTGTTTAGTTATGGAAAGTTTTAGTTTCTTCATACTTTATGAATCAACCTGCCAACCTGAGATTCATTTCTCAGAGGCCATCTATGATAATTTGCTTTGGAATTTTTCCCATGAGAGTGAATATCCAGGAGCAACGCTAAGCCAGATGCTTACTGTTGTAGTTTAAAATAGCATTTTCTTGTCAATCTGTTTCTTGGGATGGTGACACAACTATCCTATTTGAAGCTAATACAACAAGCTATTGTATTTCTAAGTAGCATGCCACACTGTATGATAAACAATTATACATACTACAGAAAACATTTTATAAATAATAAAACACAATAATACCACACTAAAGCTATTATAGCAAACATGCAGTATACACTGATTTATTCACCTGTGGGATAATTTGCCATCATGATTTAATTTGCTGTTGTCTTAATTCTCTGTCACCCCTCCCCCTAATTACAAACCATACTTTTTATAACTGGATAATTCACCATTATTCACATTCTCTTTGAGTGGTGAATTAATCACAATTCACTATATTGACTCTAAAAGGTTTAAATACATACAGCACTAAGCCAATGTACTTTCTATGGCTAACATCTTAAGTGACCATTAACTCATCCAACTTACTTAAATGTATTTGTACCTTAGATGTCCACTCTTCTACCGTTACAAATAAAATGCTTTTTTCAAAGGAAGTAAAGTAGAAAGTGTTCCAGTGGAGTTCCAGGCAACACATGAAAAACAAATCCCAATTCCTTACATGAGTACGATATCTTGCAAATATATATTTGGAAATGTGTACCCCCAGTAACATAAACTACTTCAATCAGTATCACTGTACCCAGCTCACATCATCACCCACTCAAACCAAACTTTCTAAAGCAGCAACAAACAAAGCTTAAGTCAAAGCTAAGGGGCATATATGAGGAAAGCACTCCAGAAAAATATAGGAAAGTTATAGGTATGATGGAATTCTAGGAGGGGAAAAATTGCCAAACCTTGTTTAGCTTTCTCTTTGAGGTGGCTTGGGACTGGCATTGCGTACTATGCAGGTGGTCTACTGCACCAAATTCACTGTTATAGAACACAGAAACAGGACCTTATAGAGACGAAGAGAAAAGATCCTCGTACCTTTGAAATTATTATGTATCACTTGAAATGGTTTGGAGAATATGCCTATGTACAACTTAGATTTTCAATTGATTTTCTTAAATTGCTGTTTTGTTGTATATGGAACCAGCAATTTGCTACCAGGGTTAATGTCACATATCTCCCAAGCACAATGATAATTAAACCTCCTACTCAAATGCAAAAAACACAGGGCAAAGAGAAAGTTCCTGTTGAAGGAACCAGTTTTTCCAGGGGAGAAAGAACCAAGCAACAGACAATCTGAGCGAGTGGCTCTTAGGTTGATTGAACAAAGAAGACTGCAACACCTTGATTCAGGTGTCACTATGATTTTATTTGTATCAGATCTGATCTTTAATTTGTTCTGGATTTCATCTTCATGCACAGATTAATAATATCCTACCTTCAAATTATGTATTAATTAAGAAACTGACAGTGGACTAACCTATGTTACTGAGAAACTTCTCATTATTTGTATGTATAAAAATGAAAGGTTTTTACAGTTCATATATTGAAAAGTCAGGCAAACTAGACGCTGTGCCAGGACCTGTGTAGCACCTATGTCACCTTGGAAAAGTTATAGTCTCAGGTTTTCCATATCTCGTATCTAAATTACAGGGTTTTTTGTGAGGTTCATGCTGTATGTGTACTATAAATTTACTATGCCTGGCAGTAGCACCCTCAAACATGCTGTATTGCTCTGAAGAGGCTATCTTCTAAACCAAAAGCAGTATAGACTATGTCTGCACATAAGATTTGGTGGATAATGCAGAGCCAATTAATGTGGGTACAGGTTATACTAGCTAGTCTGCAGCACAGTATAGATGCAACTACGCAGCTTCTGGTTTAGGAGGCAGCTGGGCCAGTGCAGTGCAGCCTGCTTGAGCGTACTGTTGCCATAGTAAATTTGCTGCGTGGACGTGGCCTGAATTCTTTAATATTTGTAGAGGCTGAGTTCACTGGAGGGAAGGTACTAGGGAAATATAAATACAAAATGCAATTACATTTTCAAACTATACTAAAATGACCAAGCTCAATTTTACTTTTTAAGCTTCAGTCACAGGCTCTCACTAATCAAATAATTTCTGAAAGACCTTCTTGAATAACTTAGTTGCACAAAATGCAAAATACTTTTTTGAAACATAATATTCTGATAGCCCAAAGAGTACACGGTTCCAATGTCAAGAAAAAAAAGAGCTTCCATATCAACTTGCATGTTGAAAACTTATCCACACAGAACCCCAAATTGATCATTTCTAAAACAAAACTTGACATTTACAACTATAATGTTTTTGTCAAATTCTACCGGGTGGGGGGAAGAAATCAAAACCTATTTTTCTAAACATTTCTCTGCACCTTGTTTTAAAAAACCTTAAGAAACATCAGTAATAAGATACTTTGCAGGAATTCCCTGAACAACTGGCACACTTACAAGTTGCTATTGCTTTTATTTCACATAACACCACCTGTCACTGTAAACACATCAGCTATACACAATGAGACAGAGCATTGCAACAGCAGGTGTATTTAGTGATGTTGATTCCAACTGTCAGAGGAGTAAAAGAAAATGAAAACCCAGCAATATTCTTAAATGCACAAACAACTAAAATGTTTACCACCTGACTCAGCATCTCCGATAATAATAGCAAAACTAGTCATAAAAATCCAAAGATCCCGCCACATCTGCTACACAGACGTTTCAGTAATGTCCTTTCGCCGTAAATTTAATGGGAATTACATGGAGGAAAGAATGGACCCCCTAGCGAGGACATTAGTGATGCAGTGCTTAATGTACCACATATCCTTCCACACTACAGTTGAAGTTAGCCATATCAGTGATGGCTCAAAATGTTAGTACAAAATCCAGTGTAAAACTGGCTCCCTGTTTAGGCCTTTTTTTAAAGATCAGAGTTACAAATAAAATTGATACTGAAACAATATCTATGCACCCATAATACCTAATATCAGCTATCTGAAAGATTTGTAGAAATTTGAACTTCCCAGAAAGTAACAGCTATTTTGCTGTTTTAAAAGCTTCTAGACTTCCAGAACTACATACCATACTACTCAGTTTCTACGTTATAATCTAACTGGCAAATATTCTAAGGACCTGAAGCAGTTCCCCCAACCCAGTGGTTTCACTGATGGAAAGAAACAGCTAAATGATGAATTGGTACCTACAAGTAAGGAACAGGGGTGAAAACAAAGTTTTATCAAGTAAGGTACAAAAAACTATTTCCAAAGGTTCACAGGGATCAACTTGTATTCAGTATCATACAAAAGCAAACTGTGGTATGTTTTTCATTAGTTATAACCAGACAGCTAAAGTATGCTGCCTGTCTGTTTTACATAAACATAAAAAATCATTAATCTGGTAAGGACCATTAAGCATTAAAAAAAAAAAGGGTAGCTACTAGTGGTATAAAGTGAATAGCTCTTAATTTGCCGAGTAGAACTAAATTACTTGTACTTAAATGTAGCGGACTGGATACAAAACAACCGCACCAATAGATTCAATACAACTACTAAGCTTGCAAGTACACAGTATTTTGTGTGTACTAGTATTTTAGGTTTTGTCTTTCTAGAATGTAAACCCTTCACTAGACTTAAATGTAATAGGGGCCTAACTTTCCAGAAATAATGAGAGACCTGAGATGCATCTCTCATTAGTTCAATAGTATGCGCATGCACATACAGCACCTAATATTTTCAGCACAGCTATAAATAATGGTACACATCTTTTTGAACTGACAAGTAGCTAGATGTAGAGCCATGAAATGACACCTTGCCTCTCCATTTCCCTCAACTTCAATCCCACTATGATTCTTGGCAGTGGCTATATGAAAACTGAAATAGCAATGAAACCAATGCTTGCGCTCCCAGCTTAAAACGGTGCAAAGCCTTGGTCTAGCAACTACTCCTGTTAGTGGGCACAGGAATCCTGTTGCAACTGAAGTAGGAAATAGATCAAAAAATCAAAATGTCATCCTAGCATTCACTATCTGGTGATCTGCCAAGAATAAAAACCCTGTGGCAGGCAAATACAAAAGTTTTTTGTAATAAGCAAACTTTTTCTAAGTACTAGTCTTGATGCTGTAATAAATAAATGCAATCCTGGTGCTTTTAGTTGTGTTCCTCTCCTTTTTGTTTCAAACACTGAATCTTCTCTCCCTCAGAACATACACGTGCTAAAAGCAACATTAAACTAGAGCTGTCTCATTTGAGGACTCTCAATTCCATGCAAACACTTTTTGCTATACTTTCATGAGCACATATTCCTTTCAATACTCCAAATAGAATGGGATTGTAACTAATTTATGAGTTACCCCCAGCCCATGCTCTCACTTATGATAGTTTGAGGAATCTTTAAGAAATGGCACACGCAAAAATCGAGTTTTTATTATGGAGGCATCATTAGGAACGTCACTGTTAAATTTTCAAACAGTTTTTCTTCCTTATAGAAGTGCTTAAATCTACATATTATTTATATTAATAAGATTTTGACCAAATGTAGGCCACTTAAGTTAGGACAGACAATTTTTTTCATGAAGGTTTACTCATCTCAACAGAGCCACAAGGGCCATTCTCGTTCCAACAAATTAGGAGACAATTTCACTGCCCAAATCATCTAGGTTTTGAGGGGGCCACCAAGTCATTCCAAGAAAGGGCCAAGACTAAAATCTTCAACAGGCCTCCTTGAGGTATTCAGCCCTTATCAAGACATTTCAAGTAGGAGGAATCTGGAAGTTTTCTATTCATTTGTTCCCACCCTTGCCCCATTTTAAATATTTTTTTTCATTAAAAAGATCTCTGATCCATTGACCTCAAACCCTAATAGAAACCTACTTCTTTGAAATGAAACTTTTTTTTCCAAGTCATTGGCTACTTCCATTGAGTTGCATCTTTTAAAACCTAATTAGTAAAAATAGTTCAACTCTTCATGTAGACAACTGTACCAGTACTATAAGGTACTGTTATGGCTTATTCAATAAACTTACATGAAATTTAACTGCTGCTGTAACTATATTCTAACATGAAGCTGTACTACTTTAACTATACCAATATAATAAAAACCTGTACATTTTTTTTTTACCAAAAGATCAGGAAGTGGTATTTTTTTAAAATTTATTTTAAAAAAATAATAAAAATTATTTATTTTTAAAGAGAATTCAGAAACAGAACACTTGGTAGCATAAGTTATGGTTACTATGGTAATTAATGTCATCCCTATTCAAAGTAAGTAACTGCAGCATTACATTTGTGAATCCTTGAACATTTAAAAGAAACATTGAGTTAAGATTAATATTCTCTTCGAAGTCATACATTCACTTAATGACATATGTTCATCTTGCAAACAGCTGTAACTCTGAACTTCAGTACATTCCTAATTATATAATCAAAGAATTCATGCAAAGTATTTCTCTTAATTGGTGACTTATGTTCTTAAGTTTTTAACTAAACGTGACAAAACCTTCTATTTTACACCATAATTGTAAGTGTATGCATCTCAGTAGATTCAATATTTTATTTTGTGCTTCCGCCAATTCACTTCAAGTATATTAGTTCTAAGCAGTATATTAACTGCTACACAGCAAGATAAAATTCATACTTAGGAGAAATTTAGGGTATGCTGGTAGTTCAACTGAAGGCATGGTTATAGCTGTCATCAGGTGGTATCAGTGCCATCCATCACTGGTGTTGTCCTCAACAGGTGTTACTAATGTATTGTTAGTGCTGAAGTCTCAGGAACTGTGGTTCCAGCAGAAGTCACAGCCAGGAGATCTCAGCACCAATCTTATACAACAACCACAGGCTCAGTTTGTTGGCCAAGATCTGGCCAGGTTTATGGTCTACAAGCACAGCCCTAACGTGTTGGGGCCTAACATGTACAGCAGACCAGCAGTTAAGGCATTTGTACCTGTGACAAGGTAGTCAGCATAATACCATGGAGGCTCCACTAGGCTGCTTCAAAATTTCCATCCTTTCCAACCCTCCTTTTATACAATGATCAAAACAAATTATATAATGCATTCCACCTGCATCTTGAACACCTCAAACCATCCTGTACCATGGGCTTGTTTCACATCCTGACGTGGGTATTCCTGTTCTTGCCTTATCAGTCTGGTACTAGACTATCCTATACCTTGTACCTCCATCTCTCCCTCCCATCTTTTGTAAGGAAACCACATTTGGCCCATATGCCAAGTTTTATGTGACGGGTTCATGCATTGGTCAGTTTTGCTGGTCAGGCCTTCTCTGGTCAATGCGTTAGCAAACACTTTATGTCAGTTGTACATATATCGGGGTGGGCAAAATATGTTCTGCAGGCCATATCCAACCTACCAATGGATTCTGTCTGGCCCATGGATAAGTTTTGGGTAGACCTGTATCACATTCATTAGCATATTAAGTACTGTTATTTTGCTTAAATGTGGAAAGGCCATAGAGGCCTGCACTTGTCCATCGCATGGTAGTAGGGCCCAGTGTTTTGCCTCTTCCTTTGCCCACAGGAGGGCAGCAGGGCTCTGAGTGTGGTCTGCATCAGTCTTGCATGCAGCAGCAAGGAAAGCAGCACCATGCACCCTGTGGCCTTTTGTGCATAAACAAAGCTGGCAAAGCAACCTGGAAATAACCCAGAAAAATGAACAGCAATCCCTCTGCAAGCAGCTCCTGTCCACTCCTTCCCCAAGCTCCCAGGGACATGGTTGAGCAGCCAGGAGACATGGGCCGCTCCTCTGCAGAGCCAGTGCCAATGGGACACTGCTTTGCAATGTCTACCCTTGCGCTTTTCCTCCCCCTGCACCCATGCAGATTTATTCCAAGAGCTTGCAGCAGCTGCGCTGCACTCTAGGCACCACCTGGCCTTGCTCCACAGCATGGCCTGCACCAGATCAGAGGGGGCCACGGGCACGACCTGGCACCAGGCGCTGCCACAGAAGGGGGGAGAGCGGGTTGCGTGGACACTGTGGCAACATGGTCAACTTGGGAACGTGGTGACTTGGGAACTGTTTATGAAAATATATTTGGAAAATTGGGTGGTAATGTGGGATTTTCTGGAATCGTGTGGAAAGCTGTTTATGGTATTTATAGTAGACAGTTTATACTACACTTAAAATTTGGTATGGCATTTATGCTATAAACTTTCTAGTATAAACACCATCGTAAGTTGTTAAACACCATTACTATAATATACTATAGCAATGGTGTTTAACATATACTGTTATCTACTACTATACCACCACCATCTACTATAGTAAGTTGTTAAACACCATTAACTTCGTGCATATGGCTCTCAACAGCTCACCAAAACTCATTACGTGGCCCTCCAGTCCAAATAAATCACCCACCCCTGACATATGTAACAATGCTTATCTTGCTGGGATCCTATGACCCCAGCTGACTTCCTGCCCTTTGGGCAGGGGGCTGGACTCGATCTCCCGAGGTCCCTTCCAGCCCTGATGTCTATGAAATCTATGAAATGCATGCTCCAGTGAGGCCTACAGTACCACAGGTAGCATAGATACATTAGATAGAATAGTAGAGTAGCTAAGACAAAGAGGCAGGTACACCTCACCACCAATTCAAATATATAATCAAGTTTGCCCCGTAGTTTAGTATAGTGTACATTGCAGTCTCCAAGACTTCGCTGCTGTTGTTACCAATGTTAACTGAATGAACTTTAGGGTTGATATCCCTACCTGTGCTACAACACACCTTCAACTGCAATGTAAACATACCCTTAAGTTAATATAATTTAGGCAATTCTCAGGGATTTAGTTTGAAGCCCTTACAAACATTTATAAGGGTTTTTAAAGCATTTTTTAATTTAGCATTCAACACCTACTTAAGAAAATGAATCCTCCAAATAGAATTCTTCAACAAAACAGTTAACAACATACTATAAAAAATACAGCCATTCTGGCTCGGAAGCTTTTTTCCAGCTTTTAAACAAACCAGCTTAGAACATAAGGCAACAGCCATTTTAATGCATTGTGTATAAGGATACCTAAAAACTAATTATAAAAAAGATACATTAAAGCTTGCTTGCATTACCAAGACCTTTCATTCAAACAGACAGAGCTAATTAAAATATTTATGGAATGACTTGGTCATTTTACTTTATTTGCCTTTTTAAGTTTCTTTAGAATTCTCAAGCTCCTGACTTAATAAATTGATCAGCAAGCCCACCAAGTTAAAAGGGAAGATCAAAGATCTTCTACAATAGATCTTCAAACATCTAGGGAAAGATCCACAGGATACTGAACTACATTATAAATGAAACTTGGTATCTACGACTAAAACATAGTAGGAAACAGAATGAGGAATATCACTTTGAAAAAATGCTAGTCACTGAAATTATTTTTAGAGGGCAAAATTTTCACTTGTGATACTTGTTATTGCTCACTTACAGGTATAAAAATCAGGGCTGGAGGGGATGGCACACTACAAAAACAAAGGTAAGGGAAACAAGCCACAAACAATTTTGGGATGACTGTCATAATTCAATCTTCAGCATTACTGATAAAAAAGGGAACTGAAACATAGTTCTAATGGATGGAGAAAGCTGATGCTGAAAGAATCAGTGGAAAGTTTTATATACATACACACAAACATGTATGAACACACAGCCTCTCTCTCTTTGTATTTCTTTAAAGGCTTATGAACTTACATGCCCTCTTTGTGTTAAAGCTTTCACTGGCTGTGAAATCAGTTTGAAAAAAAGCTGCTATAGAAACAGTGACAGGTGCCCAAGTTAGCAAATTTTTACATTTGTAGCTACGGAAAGTTTAAAAAGCTGTGCAGCTTAATAAGCTACTCGACAAATAAGAAGTGCAGACAACCAAGAAACAGTGGCAACAGATGTACTATCCAACGTGTTACAGTAAAGAAAAGGGAAGCAGAATAGAAAATTGTCTGAAAAATGAAACTTCTGCAATCCTGCACACCATTATGGAAAAGAAAGACCTCCAACTGTTTCTAAAGGGGGAAGATAAGTGAAAGTACACCTGACTCAAAAAAAGCCACAAAATAGAATAACTTTCTGACCCTGCTGGTGATATTCATAACAGTACTGCAATATTGGCTGCGTACCCATGTTCAAATGATCTGGGAGTGCTGTTCCAGCTTTGTTTTCCTGATAGAAAAATTTAGCTGAAATCATCTGATAAACATTAGACTGCTAAGCCCTCGGAGAGCAGACAGCTTGTAGTGCTGATGCTATGCAGCCAGGGGACCTTGTATATGCATCTTAGCATGCTCTGCAGACACCTTCCATCTGCCCCGAGATTGATGGCAGCAGTGCACAGGGTCAGCCTCTGTTGCCCTGCAGCACGATATGGGATTATGAAGGAAGCATGTTCTGCTCCACACCTGACTGGAGCAGCTGAGTCCAATGTGCGACATGCAGTCTCCTATGGAAGAGGGAGAAGCAAGGCACCCTGGGATGTTGGAGGAATATTCTGCGGCCACTCCTCTCTCAGAAGAGAACATGTACAAACATTCATTCTCTCAAGAGAAACTTTCCTGGGAGTAATTTAACCCTGGTTATTCCCAGGTAATTTTTTTTCCTGAAGACTCCATTTTTGCTCTGGGAGAAAAATCCTTAACGTTTATAGACTCCTGGTTTCCCCTGGAAAAGCAGTAACACTCCAGGGAGAAACTGAATGCTGTATGTGACCACTGTTACTGACCATCCCTGTAATGATGCATCAAGACAAAAGCCGCTACAGCATGTCTAACCTCTACTGTGATTTTACCACTTCCCATTCAAAAATGAAACCCCCCCCCCAAAAATGTTGTCGTGCTTAGTATAATTACACAAAATGTCATCCATTTTAAGATTCCTGAGAATATTTTAAAACAGAAGTGTTGCCTTGTATCATTAGAAGCAATTATTCAGAGACATAAGACTTAGTTAATTCAGGGTTAAAGCTACCTGATGGAATGCATGCATTCTCACTGGTCCTATGACCAGTGAGAGAAATTTGGAGGTCTAGGACATTCAGGAGCAGACATGCCTCCCATTTTGTTAAGAGGAGAGTAATTCATTGGAATTGTAATCTGAATTCAGTTTTAAAATAAGTCTCTAGAGATTAAGTAAGTCTGCTGCTTTATTTACATACATTATTTGCAATTTTCAATATCTGGAAGCCCCCCCTCCCCCACCAAGGTTGGGAACCTTGTATGACAGTGCTCCCATTCCTCCCCCACATCCATAGATCACTTCACCACACTTTTGATACTAGCAGGCAATCTTAACTCAGCATTAATAGAGTATTTTTGTCACTGTATTTCCAAGGTACACTTTTTTGGGTTGCTTTTCTTGCAGTTCATGAGATTATATATATATTCATCCTGAGATGTTTGCAGCTGGGATATTATTGTGGTAACATAAAATATGTTGCTTGATTCATAATTGCCCCCCCATTCTCCCTTAGTCTTTTCTATAATGGGTGGGGATTGTAGTCATCCTTATATACCTTTGTTAATATGACCAGTGAAAGAGAGAATCTATAACCCAAAATATTGACGGTTGTATTGTATGCCTGTTTCAGGCAAGGGTTTTGGGTTTTGTGTTTTTTTTAACTGCACGGTTAGGATATACTTAGACAAGCTTTGGAATGTACTTCATTCTTCTGGAAGATATCATCTGCAAAAATCTTTACTCCTCACATTTCCTGGACCTTCATGGCTACAAAAAAAATCGCTCCAAAGCTATCACAATTACCACTGACTTGAAGAACTTGAGGAATAGTGTACATACATCTTGCCCTGTCCTACTATTTTCATTCTCCTCTTCCCAGGCCATTTGGTCATTAGTATTTGTAGAGGCCATAAGAACTTGTTCCTTGATCACTGTTGCTCTCTGCTGCGATGAACACACAGGTACACACTCCGATCTGGACTACAAGGCCCCCTCTACATGTTACACTGAAGACATAATTAACCTGTTAATGCCTTGTGACCTAGCTACACATTCAACTAATTAACAGCAAGATATAACATGCAATAAACTAGTTATTCCACAAAACAGTGTAAGAGTTGTAGCTTGTTCTAATCATGTTATTAGTTGACAGGTTTCCCTAACACAAGGGCAATGCTTTCAACTGAAGGGCTCCCAGCCACAGGGGTGCTCACCTGCTGCTGGCCCCACAGATGACAAGGCTTGCAGCTGTGGCTGCATTCCCAGTGCTGCCCCTACTGTAAGCCTTGTCAGCTGCAGGGCTAACAATGGAGAGAAAGCTCACAGCAGGGCCAGGGCCAGGAATACTGCTGACACTGCAAGCTTTGTCAGCTGTGAGGCTCGCACCAGACACAGCATACTTCCTGCTATGAGCCCCACACCTTACAAAGCTTGTTGTGGTGGCGGTGTTCCCAGCACTACCCCTGCTGTTAGCCCTACAGATGTTGGCTGTGTGACTCACAGCAGGGACAGCACTGCCAGGAATGTTGTTGCAGCTGCGAGCCTCCTCAGGTGGGGGACTTGCAGCAGAGGAAATGCCAGGATGGAGGCTCACAGCAGCAGCGGCATAAGGTGTGGGGCTTGCAGCAGGAAGAATGCTGCTACCACTGCAAGCGTTACAGCTGATGAGGCCAGCAGTGGCAGCAGCATTCTCCCTGCTGCAAGCCCTGCAGACATCAGCTGCATGGCTCAGTAGCACGATCCCAGGCTCCCCTACACTGGCAGTGTGCGATAGGATCTATCACACATTGGATTGTGCATTAGATCCTAGTGCTCCTTTACCTGCACATCTACAGGGGCCCTCAGAAAACTGGTGTTAATTTCATGAGTTTCCAACACTGCTGTAACAAAGTGTTAAATTTGCTTAGCTTCTCTCTAGATAACACCATCTATCTGTCAAAATTTAGAAAGCGCTTGCCAGACTAATAGGTTGCAGGACTGATCAAGTTTATTGACATTATGAAATGGTAGTAAAAACCTGTAGATTTGTATGTGCAATTTCAGCATGCATTTACAGACTCAGCTACTGGTGCAAAAAAGAGTGCAAAACTGAATGACTGTAAAATGCAGTTCAGTAAACCTTATTGGCTTTCTTTTCCTCCTTCGTCTTTATAGCCTAGATGCTGATGGTACAGAAATAATTAAATGCAGTCTACTACTTGCTCAGATGGCTGACTTAGCAAAGGACTGTAAACCATGAAGTGAAACTGTCTGAATCCTGGAATTTTATTGCAGGCAGCACCTGGGAAAAAAAGGGAAAAAAAAGTATGACTTGCTACATTCTTTTTTGGATTAGTGTACTGGTTGTTGTACCTTATTATCTAGAGACTCAATTATTAATTCTACTACAATAGTGTAATTATCCTTTAACAATCTGTTTAACCCAACATTGAGACTTCTCAAAAAGCCTTTTTACTTTTGAAGTGGAAATACAGTGTCTGTGTCTAGTGTGGTACAATTAATGCCTTTAAAATATAATTCAAAACTTATAATGTAAATTAGCAAAAATATATCTTAATACTGATGAGTGTAATGAGTTCCTTTAACTCTAATCTCTCAAACACAGAACTGTGGGAAGGAAAAGATCAAAGTACTCCAATAAGCAGCCTAACTCAATAAGTCATATTGATCAGCAAATTGTATTTTCTACTGATCTAAGGGTCCACTAATGAGATACCCAGCACAATAACTGATGTGGAATTGCTTTGAAGCTATGTTAATAGTCACATTCTGACTGCATAATGCCATTCCTCAAAGTAGCCTGAGACTTTTTAACCTTCAAATTAAATCATACATATCTCAATATGACAGACTGCAGTAAATGGCTTCAATTTTGCTAAGACTTTAAGAAATAATCTGTGAAAACCCTACAGATTAGGCTGAAGATGGAAAACCACAGTGTACTGGTAGGGTGCTGTTTAATGCCACATTGAAATCCAAACCGTCTCCCCACTAAAATGCTTGATACTCAAAGCTATGGATGGACAGCATGACTGCATCAGTTAAAAGTAAAAACACAACAAAAAAACAACAAAAAAACCCCCCAAACCCCGAAACAAACAAAAACCAAACAAACAACCCGAAAAGCAAACAAACAAACAAAACCCCCCCACATGTTGGGAAGGTTGGAGGATCCTGTTTTAAAATGGATCTGTCTGTTTCATTTGTCTTTGTGACCTGACTTAAGTTGTGCGTGTTGAACAAGAAGACATACCATAACTTCCAGTTGTGTTGGCACAGATAACAGCACCAAAGAACTCTGGAGCATACGTCTCGATTCTAGAAACAACTTTCTGACAGGCTATAGTTGGGTCTATTCCCATCCTCATATACTCCACCGCTTGATAACTAATTTAAAAACAAAACCAGAAATGTTAAAATCAGTCTGACAGAGTATAATCAGAGTAATGAAATACATATTAAAAAAACAAACCCCCCCTTCCAAAAAAAATCACATCCTGAAATAGAAATTTAGCCCAGGGACACAAACCAGTATAAGCGATCAGAAACTGACTTCTGTAACACAACAGAAGTTCAGTGCACATAAATTACTTTCAAAATAGCCAAAACTGATTTAAGATAAACCTGGATGGATGTAGTATCAGACTGAACTGATTTAATTTAAATTGGTTTATTGAACTTCTGTCCTAGATCCCCTCCAGATTCAAGTTAACTCACAGTGCCCCAGCATCCCAGGATGCTTTGCACCTACCCCACAAGCCCTTTCCCCTCGCAGGGCGGGTGGGTTAGCCTTGGCTTGAGCCGTCTGCTCCATCTAAACAGGAAGGTGTGCTCTATCTCCCCCTGGCTTCTGGCCTGGGCCACTGTAGGCATGCAGTTGCATTTCCGGAATCAAAAGTGAATGTCTGTTTACTTGCATATTGGTTCAATCTACACAGCTTAGACCAACCTGTGAAGACTGAATCAATTTAGCCTCAGGATTTTTGACTCTCTGTGCTTAGTCCTAAAGATTTGAACTCTAACTCAAAAATCTACAGAATAGCAAAACTCCATGTTGGAGATTAATGAGTTAGTATTACATATCATATTACCACATTTTTGTAAATAATACAAAAGAGAAAGAATGCCAATTAGAACATGAATTAGAAATTGAAGAAACTAAGTTACTGCCAGATTCCTTCTTGTTTGAATTTATGAACTGCCACACCTAAGAATTCTGAATTGCTATTTTGTGTATTATGTTGATTTTACCAGTAATTTCTACAAGTGTTAGGCTGCTGAAAATATCTTAATACTTCACTGAAGATAAACAGTAAATCTTACTTTCAGGTATCAAAAAACCTTTTAGAGAAGTATGAATAAATCCATGCCTCTCCTTAAAAATGTTGAAGCACAGTAAAACATTCATGTTTTTTCCACAGCTGCAAGGACAAGTACTCATGTGGAAGTGGAATCTGTGATTAAACTGACTTTGCACCTTTGTTTTTTTATTTTTTTAAATGGAGGCCTTTATAAATTGCCACCCCATAGTCTCACCAGAGCTATGGGATTTTTAAATACTTTTTATTTTGAATACAATAAAACCTCCCAAAATATCTACATTTCCTTCATATCCATGGTAACAAGCTTAGCGACACTATGAATAGTTGCTGCATATTGCCTCGCATTTCTGCCATGTCCAAGAAAACAAAGAACATAACTCTGTTGTAATTTGGAACTACACAACATGGAAAACCCCCTCCAAAGATGCGCTTTTAATTCTGTGCAACAACACATCCCTAAAAGGCTGCTATTCTGTACTTTTGCTTTCAGAAACAGAAGACAAATCAAGTCACAATGACATGTTACAATACATTAACACTTCTACATGAATAGTACCCAGCACCAAATCACTTTGGAAGAAGGATCCTCTAATATTCCCAAATTTCCTTAAAAATGTAGCTTCTATGTTAGGGCTGCAAAATTAAGCAAATTTTTGGTATATGAATATAGACCTATATTCTGACATTGTAAATGTATATTTCTTTTCCAGATCAGTCACTTTTCAAAACCAGTATGTACAACTAGCACAACTATCTGACACTTTTTCAAAGTTTGGGAACCACAGGCCTAAAGCAATTGATTGGAAAAAAAGATTGTGCACCACTACTTTAAAATGATACAACCTTAAGTATCACCAGTATTTAAGGGGGGGGGGGTATGGAGGGGGGGTGTGGGTGGGGAGGCGGTGACAATGTGTGGGGGAACATAGGGTATGTTGGGGAACTGTGTATATATATGTAGGGGGTTGTAGGGGCAGGATGTGGGTGTGTGAGGAAGGGTGGAGGGGTTTGGGGACCCCCTGCACTCCCCTCACGGCACAGCAACAGGCGGACATGCCTCAGCTCTGGCCAGCGCTGCACATCCTTCACCAGGCAGTTTGTATTACCAGAGCTTCCTGCATTTGCCAGGCACAGGAGGGAAACCCTGCACGCTGAAGCCAGTTGCCTTCCCCACCTCCCAGAGGAAGGAGCCTGGGGCTTCCCTTCAGTGCCTCACAACTCCAGCAGGGAAGGCAGTCAGCTCCAAAGTATTAGAGTGAACAATTATTCATTTGTGTGAATTAGTTTCAAACTACTATGGCAGATCCCTTGTAAGCAGCAACCCGTTACCTCAAGAACTGAATATTGTAAACACGTATCTATGAGCCTTCCAATAAAGATCACTTGCAAGATGTGAAAATAGCAGTCAATAAAGTTTTAAGCAGGGTCTGCAAGAATAAGCATACCCTCCTTCTGCCTCTATTTCCAGGTGTAAATGAGACATAATTATATATAAATCCCAGGACAAAAAAACCCAATAACTTATGGCCTCTTCCTCATTTCCTCAAACTTTGTTTGTTCCCACAAGTAACACTAGGGACCAAACAAGACATTTTGGTGGAGGACATATGGTGTTGGAATTTGCTCTGTGAATCCCAACACTGTCAGCATTCAAGGAATTTGTCATGAAGTAGGGAAAAGGAAATGAAAGAATTCATAATTGATATGTCATCTCCAAGACAAGCTGTGGAGAACACAAGTGTTTTGTTTTGTTTTTTTAAAGCCATGGTGATTGGCCCTAATGTCTCCTTTTTCCCTTTCTGCATGCCATGCTGTGCAGTAAACCAATAAACAAACAAGTCTTCTTAATAAATCATTCTGTGTGTTAGTTTTTATTCCACAACATTTTTCCAGGGAGACTTCAGCAGTTTCCCCAAAAAGGACAAACCTGGGTAAAAATCGCATCATGATATCACCATCTCCAGTGGCTGCAGCTCCACCAACTGTGCTATCAGCATAAGCTCCAGCTCCAGCTATTGGAGAGTCTCCTACACGACTAGATAGTGAAAGGGAAAGAAACCCACAAAATTAATTGGACAGTTGGTTATAATGGGTCAAATTCAGTTACATTAAGTGTATCTTCACTGCAGCTCTCTCAGTTTCATTGGTATATGAAAATAGCTGGGCCCAATATGTAAAGGCAATTGTTTAATTCCTCCTCTGTTTCCCCAAATAGAATATAGCATCATTAAAAAAGTATTGTTCTTAGTTTCATATGCCAGATTTCCCTAAACACACAACTTGTTAATGTTTTCTCACACCACAGTATAAAGATCAGCATTATAGCATACTATAAAAACCACACCAAGAAAATCATCATAACCTGGTGAAACAATGCCCAACTCTAACCTCAGCCTTCACTATTTGGAAGAGACTCTTACTCAAAATAAAAATGTTTGCACACATGTACGCAAGCCCTACTGTATTTATGGTGTGGCTCCTGAAGTCCAGAAGATATTCATATGGTCAAATTTATCTTCAACAGGAATAATTTTTAAAGCTTTTTTAGCTTTAAGAGTGAAAACGTATGCAGTGATCATCAATAAAAAGACTCTCAAGTCTCTACCATGGTAATAAAAGCAGAAAGTAGCAAACCCACTACACTTAAAGAACCTAATTTTGTTTCCATTTAAAAGTCAATAGCAAAAGCAGACTCAGAGAATGTGTTATATTTATACATAAAATTGAAAAACAAGCCAATTAAAACGTTATTATTTGTAATGCAGGAGCACCAAGGAAGCCCAAATAGACACTTGGGGCCTTTTTTACTTGGTCACAGCATAAGCACAGTGTATAAGCAAAATTTAAACTTACATTGATTAAATCAGGTATTATAATCAACATACATATTTCTTCTGAACTAAAAATACTAACCCCTGTATTTTGTGGGTTGCACCATTTGTAGATGTCCCAGCAGCAACGTTTCCAGTCTCACCAATTACAATCATGCCTGCAGATTTTGACAAGAATGAAGTTTAATAGGAGTAATTCACATACATTTGACAGTACGAATGTGTCAGAACAGAACATTTTGACAGCACATTTGAAGGCCCAGGTTGCATGTGCAGTTGGGCACTTGAGCACCTTAATTCTTGATACACTGGAACATTTTAAAATTGACTATATGTAATCATCTCTGGTTAACGAGTAGAAGACAGACGTGGGGGAGGGGAAATTCCAAAACAGTGCTTTATCAGAAGAGAAATCTTGCCAGTTTGACGCAGCTCGCCCATTGTATACAACTCTCACGCTTCAGTGGGGTTTTTGGTGCTTTTATCTAATAGCCGATTTAACTGGAAAGAAGCGCCAAAAAGCCCTGCTGAAACATGTGAGCTATATAGGCACTGGGTGAGACAGGCCGTAACTGATGTACTTCCTCTTCTGGGCATGCACTGTGTTCAG
The DNA here is from genome assembly GCF_052110815.1 of Crocodylus siamensis. NCBI lineage: Eukaryota > Metazoa > Chordata > Crocodylia > Crocodylidae > Crocodylus > Crocodylus siamensis. The sequence continues at coordinate 73,115,508 of NC_143396.1, read as the reverse complement.
GGTGTGCCAAGCTGAAAGCAGTTTGTTTTTTCTTTGACGTCTATAAGCACCCAAAGTACGTATATTCTAAATCCTTTACGAACATTTACTTTGGACAAATTCTGAAGCAGCTCTCATACCATATTGCATCTAGAAGCCCATATATTGGGGGGGGGGGGGCGTGGAAACTTAACTGTAGTTCAGTTTTTTAAATGCAATAGAGTTATCCATAAACAGATAACCCATCTACCTTGGCCTCCCCAACTTCTGCAATCTGGACACAGTTATGAATGTATGTCCTAATTCAGCAAAGGCATTTAAAGCCTGTAAGGAGCCTAACTGCCTTTAGTGAGATGTGTTTCCATATGCAAAGGGTTTTAGAAGGGGGTGAGGCACGGGGGCTCAGTACTTAATTTCTTAAGGGCTGCTTGGTACAGAAAACCAGTTGTCATACAAGAAGTCTTCAGTAACTACACTGGCAACAATCCAGAACAAAATGAGGGAGTTAAAATTTAACTAACAAAATATAGAAAGGTAACTTGGACTAAAGCATTTAGAATCAGCCTCAAGCCAGGAGTTCTGGAATCCTTGCTATATAAATATCACGTATACCAATAAATACAAGAGGCTTTGGGGGGGGGGGGGGTTACTTTTGGGAGATCATTTAGGGAGTATGTTCTATGATATGTTTTAATAACTTTATCTGTCTTTATAAATTTATCTGTTTTTTTATTGCAAGTCATGCTTGACGTCTTTTTGAGAGGGAAACTTATAAATCAAATAAATAAATACATAAATTTTAAAGTACAGGCAATTTTATACGACCCTCCAAACAGGGGTCTCTAGCAAAACTCTCAGGTGCCTTTGTTACTACTACTACTCTTAATTTGTTTTAAGCATACCACTTTGCAGTAAACCTGTTGTTCCACCCAAAAGTTAAGTGGAGGAAAGATGTTAATAGGGTTTATAATGTAAGTTTAAGTTAACTAAAATGTTGTAGCTATCCCTTTACAATAGACACAAAGTTAAAAACAAAATGTTGAAAACATTGATGTGCATTTGGTATCCTGCCAATTTGAAAACTTTTCTTGTTATATTCAATTAGCAAAAAATGAGTCTTTTAGCATAAAAGTTACCAAAAAACTTTACCAATAGTATCATGATTATGAATATTCATTTTTCTTTGTGAGATGCTCCACTCTTTTCTGTTATTTAATTCTTTAGCCCGTTTGTATGGTCCACAGGATTTTGAAGGATCTGGTATTACATTCTGAAATCAACATTTTATTCATAAACATAATGATATTACAGTAAAACTACATTTTAAAAAGCTACTGTAACAAATATCTTCAGTCCAAGTATCAGATACTTAAAATGACGATGATACAGCTGTACTGAAGTACAAAAGCTGAGAAGAGATGCATTCACTGAATGGTTTCAATATTGTGTGATGTAGAAGCTAGTTTCTATAATATGTAAGTTCATTTAAAATATCATTGTTGCTTATTAGACTGGTAAAAGCAAGTTTACATTTCCCAGCAAAATGAAGAACTGTGAAAGTTTTCAGAGTTATAAAGACAAAGCAGGTTCCCCGTCTTTAAACTGGATTTTCTTCCTGTAAAGATGAAATACTATAGACATGACACTTTCAAGCAGAGGTAGAGGCAAGAAAACAGGTATCAAATGAAGACGGTTCAATTTTACATCGTCTCATATAAGAGACAGTGGCCATGTACTCATATACAGTTTCTACTAGAAGAGTCACCATGTTTTAGTAAAAACCACAAGCGTACATTTGTCAACCTTTTCCTCCTGGAGCAAAAGTGGCTGCCCTACAAGAAAAATACCTTGCGAACAACCAGGTTTAATATTCCAGAGAGCATTTCTTCCGAAAGAATGAAGGTCTACATACTAAATGCTTAACTCCTCCTAGGGACCAAGTGGAGTGGAGCTGGGGTAAAGGCTCCTGTGCCCTCCCTGAACCCAGAATCACCAGTGTGGAGAAGCCATGTGGGTGGCACAGCACAGTCATCTCCTTCTCAACTACAGTTCCTCATATGAGAACTGTGCAGGGGCTTTGCCTCACCACTCCCTCTGCTTGGCTGTTAGGCACCAGGAGTCAAGCGACAGGGAGCAGTTCACCTCGCTGCCTGCTTCTCACACCCAAGTTCCTAGAGTGAGAAGCAGACAGGAGCTTTGCTGCACTCTCCCCTGCATACTTCCCCTTGCCTTTCCCCAGGGGAACCACCTAGCAGGAAACAGGTTTTGAGGAGGCTCTTCTTGGGATAACAAGGCAAAGTCCCTTCCTGCTTCTCACACTGGTGTCCTAAATGTGTGGAGCAGGAAGGGATTTTGCCCCACTGCTCCATCCCCTCAGCTCCCCAGCATCGGGAGCCAAGCAGATGGAGCACAACTGCAAGTCCCTTGCTTCAGTCTCCCAGGAACAGGACTGCAGCAGCTAATGCTTTCCCCAGATTAAGGTGAAAGGGCAAGGAACAGTTGCAGACTCAACAGCTATATTTCTACCTCTTCCAGAATCATTTCTGGTGGAGGAAAATATCCAGCTCTACAAAAGAACATTTGTAGGCAACCAGTGTATATATACATACAATAACAAAGCGCACCATACAAGAAAAAAAAATAATACAGAAATAAGGACACCACTCCACACAGAAAGACAAGAACAGTAATTAATTCTTACTACAGGGCCAGTTTTAGAAAGCAAACATCCAAGGAGTTGTATTAAAGTTAATAGGACCACTCACATGCCTAAAAAAAAAAAAAAATCACTCACAGGCTTAAGGAAATATCAGGGCCTTAATTTCTAGTATGGGATTTCATTTAGAGAGACTCTTGCATACAGAAATATGAAATCATGCTGCATGGTTCACAGCAAAGATGTGTTCCCAAATTCAGGAACAGCTTTATACTAAAGCTAAAGGTTAACAGAATTCTGCAGATCAGCCAAAAATCTTCTAGTCTCCAAGCATACCAATTGCAACTCCACAACTATTTTGTTGGTTAATGTTTCTTAAATTTAAACATTGTTTTCAGTATGTTGAAAGTAGCTAACAATACTGTGTATTCAAATTTCTAAAAGCAAAATAATATACTATTACAATAATTATATATACTATACCTTCCAGTAGTTTGGCTGGCAGCTTTGATTAAGCCACTTTAAATATATTGAAAGTGAGTTCTGAGTGGTTAAATCTTCATATGGAAACCCCATGCTCACAGCAAACAAGGAGGCTTTAACAGGCAAAAAAAGAAATCAACAACATTTTAATATACTTATATTATTATACAATAAATTTCCTTGATGATCATGACAACAAACGAGCTCATTTCCCTGGAACTGCAGAATATGTTCTTCAGAGAAACAATATCCGAGATTACTCTGATGTACCATTATAACATTCAAGTCTTCTTTTGCCAGAGGGTCTATAATCTTGTTCTTTTAGGGGTATGGATAATATATATCTTGGTTCCCTCTCCATTTAGAGTCCTACTTACATCTACAAGTATACTTTTAGTGAATTCAAGTTGTGTTACTGCAGAAAGGAACAAAATTGAACTGTTGCAATCAACTGGACATATACAACCGCTCAACCAAAATAGAATGTGCTACTTTAACTAAATAGATAAAAAGTAACAAAGTTACATTACTTTAAAATTCTGAAATCTTAACATTTTTAAGTGATGCCTGCAGAGAGGGAACAGATGCCCATGCCTCCCAAAGCCGCATCTCCCAACTTTTCATGATATAACAGTCTTATTTCCTACAGTTTTAAAAATGATTATTTCCTTATGTTAAGGTCTTTTCTATCCTTTGACATTATATAAAAGGCCCTACCAAACACCAAGAAAACTGATTCCCTATGCAGCAAGGAGCAAAAGCGTTTGCGAAAGCAAGCCAAGTTTAAAGCAAATAAATGGAAAAAGTTCTAGTTACTCTTTTTAGTTACGGTAAAGCACATTGACTGACATTTTAAGTCACCAGTCTTTTCATCATTTGATTCCTTTGATGTCTAAGTCTAAAAAAAGGACAATTATTTATGTACCGTTTATTTGTGTATTGCTTTTACAAAAATGTGCTTATTTAAGTTTTCTTGTTATGAAAACAGCAATTCTCTCATAATTTACTAATGTTCCAGTATCTAGAGTAAATAAGTATGAGACTACTGTGATAAAAGCCCGCTTACTCGTAAGTATCAACACCTCCCTTCTGACTTTCGTAGCCTGCTTTTTAGTCTAGGTGGTAGAGCCTTTATTGGGTTTTTTTTGTTTTTTGTTTTTAATTACAGAAGTTTTTCACTAGGATTCTGGACTTTAGTTAATGGACTCATTGGCAAGAGAATGGGCAGTGAACAGGTCATGTTGGGATCACAGATGCTCCTCAAATCTTAACAATCAACCTTAAGTCCCCTTGCCAAACAGACGTATAGAATCCCAAATTTGGCCGTGAATTTGCACAGATGGTCCTTCACACCTATGCAGAGCTCTGTGCAGTATTCAGTCTTTAGTTACTCTTCTCTGCTAGCATACCTTAACCCTGTTCTGAAAGGCTCACATGATAAACTGAAAGAGTAGTTCTTACAAGCCCAGCCTGTAATAAGAAATTCCTAAACTCCATTCCTGAGAGAGGAAGAAAGGGAGGGAATGGAGGCTTTAAGGAAGACTAAAGCCAAGTCTCTATACTGGGCTTTATAAACTCAAAAGCAGGAAGTGTTTGGCAGTGGAAGAGTGTGGAGCTCCTGGGGATGAAGCTGGGGAAGCTGAACTCCATAACCAGTTAATTATGAGTAAGCCCGGGCAATGGTGACAGTTGAGCAAAAACCAGCCGTGTCTAGGTGAGACCTATGAGTTAAGGCATTTGGTAGGGACTGATGCACTGTGAACATAGGTGACAGGTAGGCAGCATATGGTGGGGAGGCCCATATGCTCCACCTGACAGGGCCATCCCTGCCACCTATGCCGTCGCCGGCTTCTGTGGGGGCTCGCCAGCCCCGTCCTCACCACCAACAGCTTCTGCAGGTGTTTGCCAGCCCCACCCCTGCCACCAACAGCTTCTGTGGGTGTATCCCCACACTCAGAAGGCATCAGTCACCCATGACTGTGAGGCATTATAGCAAAAGGAGCTTGGATCGTGAGGCAAGCTCCTTTTTCTGGTTGTGATGGGAGTAGGGAGGCTGCAAAAAGGGTACTCTGTTGGAGTTTTCAGACTGCTTTTTGATCTGGTGGTCTGATGCAGAGCCGGAAAACCCTACAAAATGATTTGGCAGGCAGAGCAGAAGTCCAAGAGAGATAGGATACTATAAGGGCCTAGGAAGGGGGATCTATCTGTATGATACAATCAGAAGAGACACTTAAAGTTACTGCCCTCTGACAAGACTAAAGACATACTCCCAAAATAAAACCAGAAGGCATGGTAGGCAAGTGAGTGAGGTACTCAGGTGTTCCACAGCACACACTGACCTCTGTTCTAGGGGTACCTGCTGCCCCATAGAAGTCAGCAATGTTTTTGGATGGAGTGCCAAAAACACCCCAGCCTCGACTTAAGATGTTGGTATGTCAGGGCAGAGGGTGGGGGAACTGCAAGGGACCCAAAGCCTTGTTGTGGCAACAAAACCACAACCCCTTCCCTGCTATTAACCCGGAGGCGTGTACACACCTGCCACCTGCAAGATTGGGGCTCCACCGACCTCAATGCAGCTGTTTTCAGCCTCCCCACTGCCTACTTGAGTATCTTGCAGCCTCCCTGCCAGCCCAGAGCACAGGCTGGCTGTGGCAGGCAACAGGGAGGCTGCAAGCCACTGCACTGAGGTCTGCAGAGCCCCAGCCCAGCTCATTGCTGGTGGCAGGTGCACACACATCTCTGGGTGGTAGACAGGAGAGGGGCTGGGTTTGTGTTGCTCTGGCTCCTTCCCACCGCATACGCAGAGGTGCATATGCAGCTGCAGCCAGCTGTGGAGCCTGGGTTGCTCACAGCAGGCAGTGGGCAGGCTGCGAGTAGGTATAAAATGCTTAGAACAAATTAAGGAAAATATAGCTAAGGCACTTAGAGCAGGAGCAGACAAAATATGGCCCGAGGCACTTTCACCTGGCCCGAAGGCATCCACAAATGAATTGTATCCTGCCTGGCCCTTCTGCCCACAAGGGTGGGAGCGAGACCCCTAGGTATATATACAACCCCCAACATACCCTATTGGGGTTTGCTTCCACACTTATGGGCCTGGCCCAACCAGCAGCAGCCGCCCCCAAGGGACCTGCTTGTTTTCCCCAGCATCCTACTTGCTCCAGGCAGCAGCTAGAGAAGAGGCTGGGGGGGGGGGGGGGGGGGTTTAGCTGAATGAGGCAAGGAGTGTGGGGTTGGAGGAGCACGGAGCTCAGCTGGGCAGGGTATGGGTGTGAGGGAAGCTACGGGGATCCCTCACACACTCCCCTGCATGGCGTGCAGCCCCAACTACTGGCAAGAGCAGCAGGCAGGGGCACTCAGAGCACACCCTGCCCAGCCTGACTATCATGAGGGCTCCGAGCAGTGTGCCTGCAGCACCTGCATTCATGTGGCACTAGGGGAAACCCAGTGCTGGAGCTGGCTGCCTTCCCTACCTCCTGCCACACAAGTCCCAGGACTCCACCGGGGGGGGGGGCGGGGCAGGAGTGTCCCAGACTCTGCTTCCCTGTGGAGTCCTGGGACCTGCACAGCAGGGGCAGGGAAGGCAGCCAGCTCCAACACAGGGCTTCCCTCCAGTGCCACATGAATGCAGGTGCTGCACGGTGTGGAGCCCATGATACATGTGGGCTGGGCAGGGTGCTGCTCACCCCTATGCGCAATGCTGGCTGGAGCTGTAAGCCACTGGGTGCCAGTGCCGGGGCAGTGGGGGCTGCATACCATGTGGGGGGGTCACCCCTCACACACACACACACCCTGCCCCAACAACCCCTCCCACATGTAGGCACACACAATATACTCTATACCCCACACAAAGTCATCCCCCCACCTCCCATACACACCATCTCCACCTCCCCACACATCCACCTGGATACACTCCCCACATCCCACCAAACACACCCTCCTGCCCCCAACCATACTCCACAAAATATACAAAAGTAAGACTTGATTTTTGAGTTATAATGCAATCACCTCTATATACAGTACACAAACATAAATCATGACAAATACTTTTTGTAATAAAGTTAAAATATGTTATAATAGGTGTCATAAATGGAGGGAGAACAAATTTGGTGGGGGGGGGGCACTGAGTGCATGCATCCCCCTCCAACAGGTAAGTCTGCAAGAGAAGGGGCAGAGTGAGGTGGGGGAGGAGTGGGGCAAGGGCTCCCCAGCCCAGCTGCAGCCGCCAGAACCCCGCAGCCGGGCTGCCTTGTGGCCCTACCGCTGCCCTGCATTTGGGGGCTTAGCCCTGTTAGTCGTCCCCTTCTGCTGCCTATGATAGGTGATCGAGTGTACGACTGGGTTTCTTTCTGGTTCCAAGATGGCAACCCTCCCCTCCCAAAAGATGCATTTCTGGGGGGCAAGAGGATGGACTTCCAGTGGCACAGGTCAGGAGGTTAAGGGGCAAGAATTCAGGTCCCATTATGACAACCAGGAGGCAAGTCAACTAATAAGGGGTGGGGCTACCCATGCAACCCTCGACAGCTGACCAACACTCATTAAATGGCCCTTCAGCAGAAATAACTGCCTGCCCCTGCTTTAGCATCTAGTGTAATATAGAAGTTAAAAAATAATTTTTTCAGGAGGTAAGGAAGCCACTTGAATTTTAAACTCAAACTGCCAACCTGCCAAGCTTACATTGTTTGTGTTTCTTTTCTGCTACTTTTTCATTTTGAGTAAAATCATAATTTTTCAACTGGACTGTCTGCACAGCAAGGATGGAAAAAATGAGCTAGTGAAGGTAATGTGCAATTTGGACACTTTTAGTAAGACTTATACAGTAATTCCATTAGTGCTAGATACATGGTTTTACTACCAATAAATGAAAATATGTTGCTTTTTAGTATAACTGAAAACATGCTTAAGACATGGATTTAACAAGAATTCATCGTCTCATTAGATTATTCTGTGTGCATCAACTACTTGAACACATTCATTCTACCCAACCATTCCAGTATTAATCATCCATTCGAGTACGATTCAGTGGCACATCACCCTGCCTCTCTCACCTTAAAAACTGGGACAATCAACATTAAAATAGCAAGCTGTAGGGTGAAAAAACCCTGTCATCCTCTCTATTTGATATAATCTAGAGGTACTTGAGCTAAACAGAACTGTGAAAATTGCTTAGTAGTCACAGAAGTGCAAGAGATCCAATTAGCATTTTCAATATTGAATACTGAAAGTAACATAAGTTTCCATTACAGCTGTACTGTCAGATGCAACATAGTTTCTCTCACACACCATTTTACACAATGACTCTTTAACAATACTGACAACCAGGAGTGAACAAGTGAAGGCTGCTGAATCATTAAAAAACAAAGCACTCAAAAAAGATTTAATATTCCTGGACCGAGATACTGAATCTTTTAAGTCTCCAAAGCAGAAACATCTTGAATTAGGGTAACAGCAAGAAAATAGGGAATGATCTGACTCCTTCACTTGATAAGAAACAAACTACATACTAGAAAAATGCTTACGACTCATATCAGGGGTTTTTTTTAAAAACCATATTTTAAGTTGTTTCTATTACTTTGAACCGACATAACTCAAATTTGTTTCCCCACTGATCTCAAAGTTTCAGTTCTCTATGCTTCTAGATGTGTGTTCCTATTATCTGTGCCATCATCGTATTCTTCATATATTCTGTGTCTGACTCATTCATACCTGCTTTCTCTGTCCCTCTCTGCAAAAAAAAAAAATCATACAAATGCTCCAACTACCTTCACAAGGAAGTTTTTATTTTGCTTCCATCTCCAGTCTTTTCACACAGGAACACATTTCAAACCTACTTTCATCTCACCTCTTCTTTTTTTGAAAGACATTTAGCTAGCATCTATACTTATCAGTAACTTTCTACCTACCTTCACTAAGACACCATCCTTTACAGTCGTGCCTAAGAGACCATCCTTTACAGTCTATAAGTAGTTCTTCACTTAGTCACCTGCCACTCTTCACTGACAGTATTATTGAAGCTTTCCTTTTACTGCATGCATTGAGGATTTTTCTTGCCATCATGAATAATGCAACGCAAACTACCACCATTCACTAATGCTCTGCAGCTTTTCTAACTGGAGTGTCTGCACAGTTGACCTAATGGTTTACATGTCATTGTGGCTCTTTGGTTAATACTGACTGCTCATTGTGTTTTGGAGCCAGTCAAAACTAGGTCTTACTGTTTTATATTCCAAATTCATATTCTAAACCTAGCGGCGAAATTCAACTCTTTAACTACATCCTCACCTAATTGCTAGTTTGTTTTCCCAGCCCTACAATTCTCAACTCACTCTTCCGATTCCATTTCTGGCATTTCAAACTGCTCTACCTTTTTCCATCTGAACCCCTCTTTTCTGTTAAGTGTTAGGGAATATATCTTGTTTCAAAGCATTGTACTTTTAATACATACTAAATACCATCTCTGTTCTTTGTAGTTTAAAAGGATACACAAGACCTGTTCATGCCTAAATTAGTTTATAACCTAAATTAAGTACTGTGCAGCTTAGTATAACAATGAATAGTGAAAATTTACCTTTCACCCTCAAGTCCTCCCATCCCAACCAAACCCAATCACACCCGCTGACAGTGATGACGCATGTGAGGTATACAGGGGTGCACGTGCACCCTCTGAGAGTGCTGGTGGACCCCCTGACAGGCTGCACTCCCTGCTTAAGCGATGGGCAGGGGGGGCAGGCAGGAGCACCAGTGCCCCCACTGAGAGCGCTGGCTGGAGCTCTGCAGCCACTTCTGGAAGCGCTGTGGCCACTTCTGGGAGTGCTGCAGCCACTTCTGGGTCAGCGTGATCTGCAGGAGGACCCCCCCACCCCAGTCGGTGAGATTGGGGGGACCTCCTCACCCCAGCTGCTGACTGGTCACGGGGGGGGGGGGCGCATGCCCCGCCCCGACTCAGGTGGCACCAGTTACCCATGCCTGCCAACCACCTATTCTTTATTTTTCACTATTCCATGAAAAAAGCTGCATCAGAAAGATCTCTCTCTGGAAACTATGACCATTTTACTAGCCTCTTCAAATCATCTTGTTTTCAAAATCAGAATGTTCTAGTTTTGACCCTGATGGTTCTGAACACCATTTCCTTCCGAGTCTCTACTCTCTCACCTATATTCTTCCCTTTTTTCATTTAGCCCTGTAACAGGGGGGCCTCTTGGTGCCGACTACCCAGCGGCCTGCCCACCTGTTTCTGGGCTAACTGCCCGCCTTCTCTCCCTCCATGCCTTGTTGTTAATAGTTTAACTGATCTTAATAAGCGGGAGGCTGCCTATTTCTTGCCCTGATGCCAGGGGGCGCTATCTGTGGCTCCATTCCTCCCCTACACCACAGCACAAACCTCACAGATGGCATATAGTCATTGCTGGGCCCCAGACTTCTCCAATCAGGACCCCTCTAAGATCCCTCCATTCCGATGGCCTAATCCACCTTCATCCTGGGCAGCATAGCTCCCTGAACTGCTCCTTCTGGGTGTGGTCCTCCCCAGGACCTTTGGCTACTAGCCCTGGCCCATCTCCAGGCCAGTTGGAACCCCAGGCCCTCATCCCTTGGGTGTTCCTCGCAGTGGAACTGGGCCGCAGCATTGACCAGTCAGGGGGTGTCCAGACAGGTGCAAGTCTATGGCCCCACTCTCTCTGGGGTTCAACCTTCAACCCTACAAAGTGGGGAACCCACCCAGTTGTGAGGGCTAGGGGTTAACGCACCCCAACCCACCTTTCACTGGGGTGGTAAGTGGCCTGGCATTTCCTGGGGGCTCCCGTGCCACTGGGAGCCCCACCAGGCCACCCACTCCTGGCAGGGTGCAGATTTAGGTCATACCCAGGACCAGGAACCTCCTGATCATCCCCTACAGCTCCTGCCCTTTCCTCCAGATGATGCCAGCACCTCTACAGCCAAGCAACGTTGTTGCCTGGCCTCCCAGCAGCAAAGCTGCCCTGTTTATATGGGCAGCCCCAGATTCAAAATGGCTGCTCTCATCAGGCACCTGGCAGCTGCCAGCTCCAGGCCCTTAAAGTGGCAGGCCCCCACAGTGCCCTGCTGCAGGCCCCTACATTTTAAGGGAGCCTTAACTATCACCCAACTACCCCTTCCCCTGTCTATTCAATTTCCAACTTGTGACACATTTGTTCTATGAAATGAAATTAAAATTAGTCTACCAACAAAGTGTTGTTACTTTTAAAAAGGTGAAGACTTCACTGTTCATACTGTTTACCATTACCTGACTTGCTACATAAAGCTGCACAACACTTGATTTAGTTTATAAGCTCCTTTAGGCAGGAACAGTTCTCATGTATGGTTTTAAAGTGCAAAATACAGCAATAGTGTTTAATATATTACTAAACTTGATCTTAGTCTACAAGAGGCTGAGAAGTGTTAAAATATGCTTTGAAATAAATGCATTCTCTAACAATTCTACTATTCTTTAGGAAAGTTTCCACATGTTTTAAATGAAATATTTATGTTGAACAGCTTCTGTTGATACCATCTTATGCCAAATAATTTTTATTTAATGCCTGCATTTTCAGAGATATTAGTGCAGCCCTGGGATTACAAGTTAATTGCTGCAGATGAGACAAGTACAGGGAACATAAAGCTTTTCTTTTTTCCTCAGAAATACCCAAATTAAAAACTCTGATAATTTAGGGATAAGGGATACAATCAAAGCAAGATACATGCTTTTGTGCTATTTAGATGCAGCCATTTATACCAAGCTTAATCCACTATAAACTTTCTCCCACTATTGCAGTCACAAGTAAGACAAGGTTAAGGCACAGAAAGTTTAGAATGAAGTAGGTAATTACCTGACTCTCCCACCAATAGTGTATGCTTAGTGTGTTGCATCACCTTTCGTGCTACACCAATAGCATTTTTTACATGTCTGAGATCTGCTACAGACCCAACTTCCATGGTGTTGCTGAAAAGAGATTACAGTTGAGAGATACTTAAGGACTGCATAACTTAAATCGTGGCAAACAAAAATAGTTGTGCGCCCTTTGTTATATATACTCTGAATTTGTTTACACTAGAAATTGTATCATTTTTAATTATCCTGGCATAAAAGTCACACAAATGGGCACTGATAAGAGGAAGATTGACATTACAGGCCATCAGCTTTTTTGGCCGGTTTAGCTGATAATGTCACCGATAAATGCCTCGTGCACGTGTGCAGCTACTGCATGAACAGGGCCAGGAATGCAGCTTGGCAGCATGGAGAGCAGAATTCTGCTGGTAAGTTGCGGGGGTGGGAAGGGAAGGGGCGTGAAGGAGGGAAGGAAAATGGTGGGGACAAATCAAGGCCCCCCATAGTGAGGGAAGGAGTGGGGCTGGGGCAGGCACTGCCCAGGCAGGGTGGAACATGGGATGGAGCCACAGGAGGCTCACCCAGGGAGTGCAAGGGTGTAGATCCCTGCTGCTGTGAGCACCTCCAGGGGAGGCATGGGGGCATTGTCCCCTCGATTTGTGCGTGGGATGAGGGCAGCTTGCCCGCTGTGAGCTTGGGGCCAGGGGCTGTGCCAGACTCTTCCTAAAAAGAAAACATTTCACATTTCTCTATTAGAAATCTATTCTGAAAATCTCCAAGGCCTCAATCCTGGGGAAAAAAACCGCATCTTTCTCCTTTCACTGTTTACTTGTACAGTGACATGTATTCCATGCCATCTTTCACTTAAAGAGAGAATCTCTACTTTATTTTTGTCACAGACTCCACCCACTTTAGCTCATCTCTCAGCTGCTTTACCTGTCAACCATTAAGTGAAAAGCAGTGACTGCAAAATAAATGCTCAATTAGATTCCAAATGTCCTGGTGCTATGGTACAGGCCACCTCCCTGACCGGATTGCTTTTTCCTCAGTTTCACTACAGTACCCAATACATAAATATGTGTTTATATCTAAGTGTTCCACAGATCCCCAAAACCAAACTTTCACAGGCAATTTTCTTACCCATCCATTATCATAGCATCTAACGTTGTTTCTCCATGTTCATCTGGGCTTCCTCCAAACCCCACACTTCCATCACACTGCTCAATCTCGCACTGACCACAACCTGTTTCAACTGCATCTAACTCAGAGCCTCCTGACTGTAAAGTACGCCATGCTGTCAATCAACAAATGATAAAATCTGTGAGTGAAAATGAGCATCTACTGTTTAATGTTTGAAATCTTAAAACAAAAAGGATGGAGGCAAAAATAAATGATTTAAGTGTCAATAATAGGTAAAATCATCAGAAAATGTTACTCAAAATACAAAATTTTTCTTTTTTCCCCATTTTGATTAGTGTTTCTGAATGTAAAGTGAAGCTGTTTTTGTAACAGACGTATTCTTGTTCAACACTCTCCAAAATTTGCATGTATTTGGTATACCAAGTAAAAACCCAAAAATAATTTATATGAGTAGAACATTATCTAATTAGAATGCTTCTGCTACCCAGTAAGGTGGGAGTTACTTTAAGTCATAGTCATAAAAGTTGCTTCGCCTAAGCCCACACGGACCTGTATTAAATATTTACAGTTCCACATGGAATGACTTGCAAGAGTACGAACTATTAAAAGTTTAAGAAAACACAACCTAAACAAGTTTTTAAGTGTTGCTCAAGAACAATTTTAAAGAGAATCTGGAGTTCAAATATCACTCAAGTAAAAATGTGAAGGGTGGAATTAAAATTAAAGCAAAGCAATGAAGGCAAAGTTCATGCAACACCAAAGACCTTAGTCTATTTTTTATCTAATGTTTTCTGCTTTTTAATATTTGTTCACAGCCTGAACTTGCAAAACTTTATGAGTCACAAACATCCGTTTTTGCTGAACTTGGTCAAAAGTCTTAATCTCAGGAACTGTTTCACAAGCTTGGACTCTGAGACTACATATGGCCAAAGGGAAGTCAAGGGAGCCCCTACTTGGGTGCAATGTCTGAGGAACAGCTTGCAGGGTTAAGACCTGACCCACCAAATGCTTTGTACATAACTAACTCTCAAACCAATGTGGCTTGAAACAACTCTATTCAGAGTACTTAATGGAAGCAAATGTTTGTAGTCAGAGCTTCACTATGTAAAGTTGAGTTTTTGGATAAGTTGGAGTTTCCGGTTTAACCAACAAATGATGATACCAGTGCATCTCCTTTTTCCACAAATTTTTCATGTATGAGTGCATATGAAGCCACACATCAGTAGCACCCAGTACGTGTGCGTGAAACTGCAGATCACTAGTACCTGGTGCATGAAACTACACATTAGTAACGTGGGGGGGGGTTGAAGCTACATACTAGTAGTGCCCAGCATGTGCATGTGTGAAGCTACACACCAGCAGAACCTCGTGTGTGTGTGTGCAAACACATTCATATGTGAAGCTACACATTGGTAATACCCAGGGCACACGCATCTGCGTGAAACTGTACATCACTAGCGCACGTGTGCAAAGCTGCATAGCAGTAGCACCTGGTGCCTGTGCATCAACCAGCAGATGAGTAGTGATGAGGGTTGGGGGATGTGTGAAACTACACAGCAGTAGTGCCCAATGTGTGCATGTGTGAAACTACAGCACTTGGGTCCTGCAAAGCTAGTGTCCTGTGCATGTGAATCTACATAACCAGCCGTACCTGGGCTGTGCATGTAAAGCTACACATCAGGAGCACCTGACATGTGCGTGTGTGCACACATTCAGAAATACATGTCAGGAGGGCCAGGTAGCTGCGAAGCTACACACCTGCAGCACTGGGGGTGTGCGTGCCAGGCTCCATCCACATCAGTCAGCAGCGCCCACTGCCCTCGTGCCTCGAGCCCTGGGGTAACTAACACCAAGCGCAATAAAGGCGCTGGGGCTCACGACTGTCTGAACCCGGGGCCCCAAGTAGGGCATGGAGCACCGCGGGCACCTCCCAGCTCTGCCCGGTGGGTCACCAGGAGCCCGCCCCGGCCCCTCTCCCCGCGGGGAAGGCACCAGGCGGTGCGCAGGAGCCGAGGAGCTAACAGCTGCAGCCGCCGGCCCGCAGGCCCCACCTGTCTCCGCCGCCCCGCGGAAGGCCCACGTGTTGAGCACCAGAGGCAGCGGCGCCGCGCGCGCGCCCAGCACCAACACCAGCACCAGAATCATGACGCGGAGGCAGCGCCCCGGCCCGCGGCCACGGCGCGCCATGTCCGAGCCCATGTGACCCACCCACGGCACCACGTCCGGCGCGGCGACGCTTGCGCACTGCGCAGGGCCCAGCGGAGGGGAGGAGGTTCTCAGCCCCGCCCCTTTCGCCCTTCCTTCCTGCGCTCCACCCCCCGCCTCTGAGAGCGCAGCCGTTCCGAGCGCCTCCCTCCGTGTTGACCATGGTATTTCCCCTGCCAGGCAAGCATGCGACTGCCATCAAGGAGAGGCCACTATCAAGGTGTGAAGTGTGGAGACCCAGCAATGGGGGGCTGGCGGTCCAGACAGGGCAGGGAAGCCTACCTGGCAAAGCCCCTGAGAGGACCCAGGGTACGCAGCAGCAGGAGGAGGTTTCCTGCTGCCACCTTCACCTGACCGCGTTGTCTCAGGCCACAGAAGCTGCCTCCGGTCTCAATCCAGAGCCGTGTTAGTAAAGCCCTGTGGGACAGCGCCCCGCCAAATCCGACCAGGGGTCCATTTTGATGAATGTCGCCAGCTGTCTGCAAGTTTACAGCCGAGCTGTGAAAGATGAGGCGAAAGATGCTTTTTTTGAGTCTATAAAAAAATAAGAAAGTATGAGCTTGACCGAGGCTGTTTGCAAGTGTTGATTGACAGAGGACATCAGTATCACTTTGCAGCTGAGCAGGTGCATGGTTCAGTGCCCTGCAGAGACCTGTGAAGGTTTTGTGGCCTACAGAAGCCTTCATAGACCCCTCCTCCTCCCCAGGCATGTGCTGCTGCTGCTGCATCACAGCTGCCTCCAGTGGCTGCCCACCTGGAAAGTGGAGAGGCTGTGCATTCCCAGGCCGTCTGAAGCACCAGGTGAGACAGGGAGAAAGGCAGTGTGGCTGGTATAGAGCTGCAGGGCCAGCAGGAGGAAGAGGCAACAGGTGGTATCCATTCCAGGACATGGGGAAACAAAGCAGGCAGCCAGCAGGCAACATGGTGCAGGTTGTGGTCAGGGGTATCAGGGTGCGGGGGCGTAGGGGCTTCTGGGGTGGGGACAGCTTGGTATAAAACTATTTGCTGTCTAGTAAGACTTTATTCTGGGACGGGGCTTGCTTCAGATGTTAAAAGTTGGCATTAAACCTTTAAATTCCATATCATACCCATTACTGCTGTCCAGGGCCTGGCAGAAGGGTTACCTTTACATTTTGTAAAACACTTCAGTAAAAAAGTTTGCAGATCGTTAGTAATAAAAAAAGAACATTCTTGGGTCGGCAACCATGGGTGAAATGAAAAAAATGTAATGGATCACTCTTTGCAGTGCACAAAGCAGAGAGATCCCCATCTTGGTAATGCTGGAAGAAAAATGGACTTTTATGTCATTAGGAAAGAATGAAATAAATGCAGGCATGCACACAGGAATCAGAATTTGTGGTAGAGGTGACCCTAATCTGCATATAAAATTAACTGTTCCAGACAGGAGTTTTTACCATACCTTCAACTCTCCTATGAAATATGAGCTTTCATTTCTACCCAGGAGAACTTGCACCTTTCTTCAGGCATAGGAAAAAAGATCTTACATGTGCCCGAAAGCTTGCAATTAAAAACTTCTTTTGCAAATATCTAGTTGGTCTAATAAAAGATAGCACCTCTACCGTGAGTTCTGATTCCTTTTGCCTCTAGACCAATACGGTTACAAAACCTGGATACCTGACTGCGCGTGCGCACCCCCCCTCCCCCAGCAGAATGGCATGTAAAAGTTGATGCATGTAAATTTTGGGAGCGTACTTTATCCCAACTTCCACTTTTAAGGGCAGCTTTCATGCTGTTATTTTTCTTAAAGCCTTAGCTCCTGTGCCAACAAGAAAATAGTAGGTTTTATGTTTTTTAAAAGTAAAATTTTTAGCCATCACAGTTTCAGAGAAAGGTTTGAAAATGTGAAATTCCAATGCTCAAATGCTAGAAGGCAAGTGAAAAGATTTCACCATTTAAAAAATTGTATGATTTTTAAGTCAGCCCCTTAGAGTTGGCAGAACTCCATAGCCAAGGCTCCCAGTTTAATATAGGGCATCTATTCAACGTTGCAGTTCGATGATTTCAATAGAGAGAGCTTTAAAAAAATTCCACGGAAGCTCAAACAAGAAATATATTTTGTGCTGTAAAAGTGGCAGTTGGTCAGTGATTAAAAAAGAACAAAACAAATCAACTTCTCACCTTACTTCTTTCTATATAGACTGATAATATTTATATACACCATCTTTTAGGTGCCATTCTCAGATTGTATATGTGTTCTGCCATAAGTGTCTTGTCTAGGGCACAGGAACACTTCTATGATATGTGTGTGTAAACAGTTTCAACTATCTTTTACTGCCTCGGCAAATCATTTATTAAAGCCTTTATGAAAGCCCTGCTGAAGAGAAGAATAATAAAACACATATGTAATTTCATAATCCTGCCAACAGTGCTCGAAATAAACCACCCTCCAATAGTTTAAACCCTTTTGATATGTTGCTATAGTAGTCCGAATGACTTCAAATCTATAAAGTCACTTGATGTTGGCACTTGAGACTCAGCTAGTACCAAATACTGATTTGTGTTCAAAATAATTTCATACAAGTGATCACTGATCTTCTACCAGTTAGTAACTACTTATGCACCACAGGAAAAAAATAGCTGTTGCTGCAACTATCAAAAACTCAGATGCTATAAAGGTCTCACAGGAATACTTTTTCAACTAAATGTCATTGGTCTTCTTAAATATAACATGGGCCAAATTCAGTCAAACTGTTCCAAGAATATATTTGGCCCTTGGTCTCTAGATAATACATTGGAAAGAAGAGTGATGAGATGCCTGGACTTCATGTTTGACAAGGTCAGGTTTGTAGGCCTGCATAAATTGTCAGTGCACCCAAACTGGTTTAAAAAGCTTGGAGCTATATTATTTTTATTATAACAAAATAATCCACAGACTTCAGAAGGCTAGGGTAGTCACAGAACAAGTGTATTATCCTTTATTACAAAAGTCAACAAAACAATAAAATAAACTTAAAATATTAGGTTTGAACACAATAATAACTCGACCTTGGCTTTAGAGAGTTCCCAGAAGTAAAACCACAAGTTGTCTAGAGAAACCTTATTCAGGTAAATACTCTGCTAACTAATTTATTTCCAATATTAAATTTCTTATTTGTGCTATATATCTCTGTATAAAGCTTGCAGAAAAAAAGATTAGGGCCCAAATAAGTGTAAGAGTTAATGCTAGTTAGAAGGAAAGGGAATAAAGAGAAGAGAAGAAATACTACCTAGAAAGTAGGCCCCTTAATAAATGAAAAGAAAGACCAAATTAACCATAATTCTAAACTGGTTGCATTACTGAATGGCTTCTGTAATTTTTTTCCTTAACAAGGTAAATAAACAAAGGACTACAGGCAATTACAAAGGAATTAAGATTTTCCACATAGAAACTATTTTTCAAATGAAATATTAATTGTGATAGATTACCTGCATCATACCTAGGAAGAAGTAATTTGATTGGCCTTGAATTCAAATTAATAGCATATAACTAAAAACTTGAGCTTATATAATGATCTTTTGAAGTCATTTATTATTTGTCAGGGTATTGTGAGCTATATGCTGAACATAAAGGACCAAATTCAGCTATCTCCATGTAAATCTGTGTAGTCAGTAGAGTTAATTTATTTTTACATTAATACCACCAAAAAGCAGAATTTGGCCCACAGAACTGACTAGCACAAACAACAGCTAGGGTTGGTATATCTGTCTTTGCCATTTGGGTTTTTTATTTCAGTTCTGCCTCTGTAGTCAATTGTTTTAAAAATGCTCATGCTAAAAATGCTGGAACTTCTTTGCATCTCCATAAACGTGAGTTGTATTCTGATACTGATTTCTTCTCTGCATCGTTAGTGGAAATTTACTTCAGATGTCACTGTTCTGAGTGTTAATTGTCCTTTACCAACCACAGTAACCTTAAAAGCTAAGGTTGATGAGAGGTAAGAGACTGTACAGCAAAGCAATGATTCCAGAGAGTCAGCATCCTATTAGCAAGTTATAACAAGAGACATTTTAAATGAAAGATTTCAGACTGAACTGCAGATTCCTGAAAAGAGCTACAACAGTCAACTTCTTGACTGACTGGCACCAAGTAATTAATAAAAAGCACAGGAAGACTCTCACCTCTTTTACTAAAAGTGTCAGTTCCTACAGTGGCCAAATTCTGCCCCCAGGTACAACTGTGCAACTTCATCTGGCACCATCTGTTCAAAAACTGCATGCCTAGCCATTTTGTGGTGCCTAATGTTTCACATACTGATGCTGTGAAATCCAATTAATTATTCTAATTTTAGCTTCTAATTTGTTTACCTTTTTAATTTTGATTTGGATTTATGGCTTTCTAATATTAGCATATATGTACACATGCAAGAAAACCAAATGAAACTGCTTTTTCTTAATTAAACAAAAATAAGGAGCCATTGTTTGATTAGCATTTGCCATGGAAATTTTCAAATCAGTCCATTTTTGCTGATAGTCAAGATTTGTCATACACACACCACTTTTAAATTTAATAAATCTCACTACTAATTGAATGGAACATTTTAATGAACGTATTATATTATCTGGGTCTATTAAGGATAGCTTTGTGGAAGTGCATGGAAGATTTTAGTGACCGTATATTATCTTGGTCTATTAAGGATAGATTTTTGGAAGTAAATATATTCTCTTAGATATTTCAAAACTTCTAGGGGCATCACTAGTCTGCTCCTAACTTCCATACCTTCTCTTATTAATTATTGAAAAGTCATCTCAAGTAATTACTTTCCAGCTTTCCCTCAGGCTGCTTCTCACACTTAAGAGGAGTGCTGCCCCTTTCTCCCCCTCCCCGCTCTCCCCCTACGCACACATATCTGGAAAGGTCTCTCATTGCTATCCTCAAAATCTGTTTTTAAAACAGTGCATTGAAGTGGTACCCACTGAAAATGTGACAGTTAGTCTGTAGGTGTACCAAGTCCTTTATTACTGTAGTGGAACCAGTATTACAAATAGGATGCATCTATCATGTGTCTGTCTATATCTGTTGTCTCCTGACTCGTACTTCGCTAGTAAACTCTTTGGGGAAGGGAGCATCTTTTTGTTCTGTCTTCATATAGTGCCTAGCACCAGGGAGTTCATGGATGGTTCATGATGGGAATCAGCACATTCCACATTGATTAAAATAATGGACAATACCACTAGCACTAATCATTGCAGAATTGGAGGGAAGCATATTTTCCTTTTTTCCTATTACAGTTGTTATTGTACTATTTTATTTTGAAAGTTGTGGTAGCGGATTGTCAGATTACAGTAGCTCACTTGTTTTTGTACGTTTTCAAAGCAATTATTATGTCTTATAAAAAATATGTTCTTAAAGTAATATGTTAGCCTATTGTGCTCTCTTGTCTCAAAACAAGTTCCTTGTAATATATTTCCTATTTGTAATTGTAATACTGGTCCACTACAGTAATAAAGTTGTCATACTGACCATGTAATGGATCACTTTACATTGTTGAAACTGCTTTTTTATTACGACTGTTTGTAACTTTATGATGTCTTCATAAATGTGATCCATTGCAATAATAAAGTTGTAGGACAACTGCTGCAACATTATGTTTTCTTTCCCAGCACTAAAAGTTACCTTGACATAGTAAATAAGCTCATTTACCAATTTCAGTATTGAAATTAATATAACCAGAAATATTGATCATTAAATTATATAGAATGGCAGTTTATGATGTAATGTTTTCTTGATGGTACCAGCAGTTTTAAATGAACACTTCACTGAACTATAAATACTTTTAAAACTGTAAAATATACAATAGTTGTCACTTTCCATTGATTTTTTCATGGGCAGGCTATCCTACTACAACATGCAGTTGCATTAGGGGTTAACATGGAAAGAAACTGTGTGGATTCCATCACAGTGCTTTGTTCATCTGGTTTTCCTTGCAGAAATGTATCCTTAGCAACTTTTTGTTTTGATGTGGATGGGCACCTTTTGATATTTTGTGGTGAAAGGGAGAGGAAATAGCAGGTTCTTTTCAAATTAGGAATAAAGCTGCTCCATAGAAGCTAATTTTAGTCCTGAATATGACTGTAAACTGTATCAGGCTAGAGGTTGTGTAGTAGGGCTGCTCCTATAAAATATCACAACATTACACCCTCCAGAGGAAGGTGAGTATCGGGCCTCAAAACAGTATCCTCCACTAGCCCTGGGCAAGCCGCCCTTAGCTGGCAAGCCCTGGCTTCTGATGGCAGGTGGTGCCCAGGACCTAAGGGGCGGGACTGCATCTCCCAAGCACTGTGGAGGATGCAGGGTGGAAGTAGCCCTGCCCATCTACCCAGAGCCATGCAGCATGTCCTGGATGAACTGCGCTCTGGCCCGGGCAGATCCAGCTACCATGTGGTGTCAGGCAGATGGGGCTGCTTCCACCCAGTGTCTCCCGCAGTGCTAGCAGATGCCAGCCTCTGTCTACGGGGGATGGAGCCTGGATGCAAACCTCTGTGCTGTCCTGCCCTGCCCTGCCCTATCTGGGCTCCTAGGAGCTGAAGGGTAAAGGGGAGACAGGGGTGTGTGTACATGCAGGCACATGGACACACATCAGGAGCCCTGATGGCAGGGTGGGGCAGTGTAGAGGTCTGCAACCAGGCTCAATTTTCCACCCCACCCAGCTGTGGACATGGCTGGTAGGTGCTGGTTCTAGGCTCTGTGTGAGCAGGGTGGGGTGTGCTATAGCGCTGGGTGGGTTGATACACCTGTGGCTGCTCTGGCACTAGCCCTAGCCCAGTTGCAGGAAGCCTGTGTGTCCACATGCATGTGTATTTATGCATGCATGTGTGCAAGTTTGTGTGTGCAGCTCTCAACAGTTCACCAAAATTTGTTAAGTGGCCCTTCAGCCCAAATAGTTGCCCACTCCTGAGCTACAACCATTGAGATACTGAATGTCTAAACTCAGTCTGGCCTTTGGATTCTGTCTCAATGGTCAAAAGGGGAGAGGGTAGGTCTAGGGCAGCCTCACTCCTCCATATTCTTGCCTAGGTATACATGTTGAAGGTCTTGGTGTGATGGTTGCAGGACTCCATATGAGACATATAGGAACCTGAGACAGCTACCAAAGCATCCAAGCATCCCTAGTCAGGGGTGTCCTGCTTGCCTCCTTTGAGGAAGGCCCTAGAAAAGGTAGTCAGAAAAAGCCATGCCCAAACCCAACCTATCCTGGCAAAAATGAAATAAAAGTGAGTCACATGTTGGAATGTTTGGACTCTGACACCTGGATTTGATTTATAGACTCATAGAATCATAGAAAATTAGGGTTGTAAGGGACCTTAGGAGATTGTCTAGTTCAATCCTCTGGTCAAAGCAGGGCCATCCCCAAACAGAGCATTCCAGCCAGGGCTTTGTCAAGCTGGGTCTTAAAAACCTCCAAGGACGGAGATTCCACAGTCTCTCTGGGTAACCCATTCCAGTATTTTACTACCCTCCTAGTGAGAAAATTCTTCGTAATAACTATCCTAAACTTTCTGAAACTTGAGACTGTTGCTCCTTATTCTGTCATCTGCCACCACTAAGAACAGTTTAGCTCCATCTTCTTTTGAACCCTGCTTCAGATAGTTGAAGGCTGCTATTACATTCCTTCCTGGTCTTCTTTTCTCTAGACTAGGGGAATCCCAGTACCTTCAGCCTCTCCTCGTAAGTCTTGTGCCCCAGCCACCTCACCATTTTTGTTGCCCTCTGCTGGGCTCTCTTCAATTTGTCCACATCCTTTCTGCAGTGAGGGGCCCAAAACTGAACCCAGTACTCCAGATATGGCCTCACCAGTGCTGAATAGAGGGATTTCCCTTGACCTACTAGCAACACTCCTACCAATGCAGCCCAGTTAGCTGTGTTGGTAACAAGGACACACTGTTGGATCATATTCAGCTATTGTCCACTGTAACTGCCAGGTCCTTTTCTGCACAGCTGCTGCCCAACCAGTCAGTCACCAGCCTGTACTGGTGCATGGGATTGTTTTCTCATAAGTGCAGGACTTTGCACTTGTCCTTACTGAACCTCATGTGATTTCTTTTGGCCCAATCCTCCAATTTGTCTAGGTCACTTTGAATCCTAGTCCTACCTTCCAGCATATGTACTACTCCCCTCAGCTTGGTGTCATCTGCAGACTTGCTGAGGGTGCACTGTATGCCATCTTTCTGGTTATTGATGACGATATTGAACAAAACTAGCCCCAAGACTGACTTCTGGGGAACTCCACTTGATACCAGCTGCCAACTAGACACTGAGTCATTGATTAGTACTCTCTTAGCCCTGAGTCTGATGCTCCAGCCAGTTTCCTATCCACGTTACAGTCCATTTATCCAGCCAATACTTCCTTAGTTTGCCAGCTCCAGGACTGGTATTGTTCTGGGGCACTCCACTTGATACCAGTGGCCAGCTAGACATCAAGCCATTGATTGCTACCCTCTGAGCCCAATATTGCAACCAGTCTTCTGTCCACCTTACAGTCCATTCATCCAGCCTGTACTTCCTTAGCTTGCCTGCAAGAATGTTGTGGGAGACTGTACCAAAAGCCTTGCTAAAATCAAGGTACACCACATCCATTGGTCTCCCTGCATCTATAGAGCTAGTCATCTCATCATAGAAGGCAGTCAGGTTGGTCAGGCATGGCTTGCCCTTGGTGAATCTATGCTGACTTTTCTTAATCACCTTTTTCTCCTCTAAGTGCTTTGAAATGGTCATGATCTGCTCCATTATTTTTCCAGGGACTGAGGTGAGGCTGAATCATCTGTAGTTCTCTGGATCCTCCTTTTTGAAATATGGGCACTATACCTGCCATTTTCCAACCATCTAGGACCCCTCCTGATTGCCATGAGTTTTTAAAGGTGATGGCCAATGGCTCTGCAATTGCATCCGCCATCTTCCTCAGCACCCTCAGGTGCAGCCTACCTGGCACCATGGATTATGTCCAGGTTTTCTAAATATTCCCTAACCTGTTGTTTTGCCACTGTTGGCTGCTCATCTCCTCCCCAAACTGGTCTGCCAGGTGCAGTAGTCTGGGAGCTGACCTTGCCTGTGAAGACTGAGGTGAAAAAGGCGCTGAGTACTTCAGCCTTTTCTGCATCATCTGTCACTAGGTTGCCTCCCTCATGCAGTAGGGGAACCACACTTTCCCTGATCCTCCTCTTGTTGCTGGCATATCTGTAGGGACCCTTGTTACCATTCCCATCCCTTACTAGTTGCAACTCCAATTGCACTTTGGCCTTCCTGACTTCATCCTTGCATGCCCAAGCAATACTCATATTGCTTCCTGGTTGTTTGTCCAAGTTTCCACTTTAACTCGGACTCTGATTTACAGAGAACAGTACTAGTAAACTACAAATTGGTTAGATTTAGAATCGACATTGCTGCTTTACTCAGCTCTCAGATACAGGTTCTATCTAAGAGAATGACTGCATCATATTCTGGCATGGGAAGCCAGCAGGAGGAAGAAGAGAGCAGGGAGTAGACTTTGCTGTTAAAAACAGCTTACTGTCTTCCCGTGAAAGCCACATTGCTATATCTTGTTGATTCATGATGCTCATTGTGCACACACAGAATGCTGTCATTATATTGTTTACTTGGTCTGGTATTATTGAAACTTGGCCTGCTATTCTGGGCAGACATGGGATTGGTAATATGAATGAAAATGGTCAGTGACAAGGTTCCCTTAAGCTGCGCGCACGCGTGGCCACGCACAATTTAAAATGTTGCCACACACTAACTTAATGCCGTACACCCACCAGAGAGGAGCTGTGCACGGAGCGCAACAGAGACACCGGGGCTGGTGTGGGACATCTGCTGGAGGTTAGCTCAGGCAGCAGCTCCTCCCCAAGGTGAAGTGAGGCTGGGGTGAGGCCGGGGTTGGGGCAGAGTGCCTCCTTGCTCCCCAAGGTGAGGGAGGGATGGGAGCTGAGGCTCGGGGCTGGAGCTGTGGAACTGCTCCACTCCTGAGCCATAGATCCTCCAAGAAAGGGAGAGATAAGTTCTCTAAGACTAATAGCAGTTGCTCTTTGCAGACCAAATATTTCCCAAGCGTCTTCTCTGCAGCACCTCCTCCATGGGTATCCCCATCACCCCAAATTAAAATCAGCATCTGAGATCAAAGAGAAGAACTGCTGTGCTGCAATCAGAGGCTCAGGTGAGATTTGCATAGTGCAGGTGGGCAGGACTCCGGGGAACTGCTCTGCTCCCCAGCCCCGATACCATGTGCCACCTTGCTCCCAAGGCAAAGCGAAGCAGGGGCTAGGGCTGGGGTCCTGGTCATTTAGAAATTAAAGCCAGTTATCTTCTCTCTCTCAAAATTGGGAAATAGTCCCATTCCATGGAAACAGGAGTTAGCTGTATTTATGTCCATCCATCCATCCATCCATAGCCTGCCATAATAAGGAAAAGGTGAACAGAAAAGACATCCGCACCCCACATACACTTCCCTTAATTAGGTAAATTAATGAAAATGTGAAAAGTCACATCTTTAAAAAACATATGCATAGACTAAAGTTATAAATTAAAATTTTTATTAGCTTAGGTGAATACAGGAATATCACAGATAAGCTTCTGAATAGTAGGCAAGAGCAAACACCATCTGAGAATACAAGCCATGCTTCTGAATAAGAGTGTGTGCCAAAAGGGGGAGGCAGGACTGAAGCAGCACGCTTACAGACTGAAGCGGCACGCTCATGGATCACAACACCTTAGAGGGAACATTGGCCAGTGAGTGTTAGAACTCTGTGCAAGTCAAAAATCTGTGTGTCACCAACACCTACTTTGCTGGGAAAATTACAAAAAAGACAGTGGAAACATGCAAGATCAGGACATATCCTGATTTTACATATTTCCACTGTTTTTTTGTTATGATCTTTTTCACGACATGTCCTGATCTTTTTTGTGCTGACATGTCCTGATCTTGCATGTTTCCACTGTCTTTTTTGTAATTTTTCCATCAAAGTAGGTGTTGGTAACGCACAGATTTTGACTTGCATAGGGTTCGAACACTCGCTGGCCATTTTCATTAGACCAGGCACAACTACCTGAAAGAAATCCTGCATATGAGGTCTTATCACGGTACTGACTGTGACACTGACCATATCTTAGTTTGCTTAAGCATCAGAATCAGTGCCAAAAAGATTGATGTCAGCCAAACTAAAGACATAGAAAGATGCAGACTCCTTAATGAAGAAGTTGGGAAAGCAAATTTACCTAACAACCCAGCCACTTGGGATAACTTAAAAATTAACATGTACAATGCTGCTATAACCACATATGGCAAAAAATACAGACTGGTTTGAAGAGCACTGTGAAACCCTTCTACCACTTGTTGGGAACAAAAGGGACAGTGTTAACCATCTACAAGAAATCTGCCAACACCATAACCCTGGAAAATTTGAGGAAGGCTCAAAAAGAAATGCAAAAGGAGGCAAGGAGATGCATCCCCAATTTTTGGCTCAAACTCTGTGATAATATTCAGGAAGCAGCTGATGCAGGTTATAGCTATGAAATGTATGAAGGCATCAAATAAGTAATTGGTCCAGTCAAGAAGAAAACAGCTCCACTGAAAGACCTAAATGAAAATGTCATCACTGATAAAAACAACTCAAGTGTTGGATTGAACACTCTGGAATTCTGAAGAGCTCGAAGGATTACCACAGTTCAAAGTTATGATGGATTTAGACAGTGAGCCTACATTAGAAGATTTGCAGAAAGCCATTAAATCAGTCCCTGGGAACAAAGCATCTGGCAATGACTGTTTGCCTGCTGAAATCTACAAATGTACCAACCATGAAGTACTTTGAAAGTTCAAATTATACTGTTCTGTTGGAAAGAGGAAGCAGTACCACAAGATTTCAAAGATGCTTACTTTGTACAATTATACAAAAACAAGTGAAATAGAAGTGACTGTGACAACTATAGAGGTATTTTTCTGTTGAACATCATCAGAACAACTGTCATTCACATCATGATCCCTAGTCTGCAGTCTCTAGGTGACAGAATCTGTCCTGCAAGTCAGTGTGGTTTTTGCTCAGGATGCTCCATCATTTATGTGATATTTTTGGTCAAGCATCTGCAAGAGAAATATAGAAAAAATGAATACCACTGCACATAGTCATCATCAATCTGCTGAAGACCTTCAATATGGTCAATAGCCTTTTTACTGTTCTGAAGAAATTGGGTTTCCCCACACCCCCCAACTATTGAATATCATTTGCTCATTACATCAACATATGAAGGCACCTAGTTAGTTTATGAAAACAAAGAATCAAACACTTCTGACATCAACAACAGAATGAAACACAGGTGTGTCTTAGCCCCCGTGCTCTTTAACATTTACTTTTCATTCCTGCTTCTTCGTGCATTCAGGGACAGCAATGATGGCATTTATCTTCGAACCAGACTAGACGGAGGCTTGTTCAACAATAGAAGGCATGGAGTGAAAACCAAGGTGAAAGAGCTGCTTCTGAGAGATTTGCTGTTTTCGGATGATGTGGCCTTGGTTGCCCACAGTGAATCTTCCTTGAAAAATCTCTTGGGCAGATTTTCTGAGTCATGCAGTAACTACAGGTTTACAATTACTCTCAAGAAGACTATGATCACGTACCAAGGGATGGAAGAATCAATACCTGACATCACAGCTGGTGTCATCGACAGCTTTTGTTACTTGGGTTCTGAATAAGAATTGGAAATGCAGCTAAGAATTTTGGGTTATTATCAAAGCATGCAAAGAACAACAACAAGCTATCAACTAATGTGAAGATACGAATCTTCAGGACTTGTGTGCTGTCATCTCTGCTTTATGGTTCAGAAACATGAACTACATATGTTAGGCACATCAGGAGACTGAATAGCTTCCACATGAGATGCCTGTGCAAGATCCTGAAAATAAAATGGGAAGACAAAATGCCAAACATAGAGGTGCTGGAGCATGCAGGACTGACGCACTTAGAAACCACTGTCAAGAAGAGGAGCTTGCAATGTCTTGGCAATGTCAGGAAAATGGAAGGAGACTGTATACTCAGGTGACTGGTGCCTCCTGAGTCTGGGGTGGGGGGAAGCACAATTCATGGGTGGGCCTGGGGGCAAGCCAAAAGACCCATATCCACTCCTGTAACTCTGTGCCAGAGCTTAGTGCCCCCTCCCCCCCAACACACTGCCAGCCTATGCAGCAAAAAAACTGACCTGTCCTGAGGGTTCCTAGTGTGGAAGAAATCAAACTTCATGTTGTGTTTAAATCAGAACTGACAGAGCCAGCTTTTCTTTATTTAGGGCTATACTGTGATCACAGGGAGGGTTTCATACAGCAAGGGGAATCACCCACTTGTCTGTTCCTCTCTAGGTTTTCAAGCATTTTTATACTTAAGACAGATAAAGAGAGAAAAATAAATATGACCTTGGAGAAACTAGAACAAGTTTACTTAATTGGACATCTGTGCACATGGTAATAAGACATGCAGGATTTCTTATCTCAAAACATGTAACTGAAATAAGCAGTATGAGCACTTCTGGTCTCTATCTGTTTTTCTAGTCAAGTAGACCAGAAGCCTGACTAAATTTACTCCTACCTTCCCTAATTTTTTTTTCAACAAGTTAGATATTTATAGCCATTAACCTTTCAACTTCTGGTTTTATTTTCTCTTTACTTTCTGCTATTTCAACATACAAATTATATACTTCTTTTCTGGTCGATGGGCTATTCCTCATTTGCTTGGCAGCACAGCTTAAGCAACATTGTATCACTACAATGCTTAAGCATCATAAACACTACGCATACTCCAATAAAAACAACAAACTATCAACAAATTATGAATGATGGTAGAGCCTAAGGAACTGAAAATAGAGCTAAACAAAGAATTCAAATTCCAGCTATCTGACTCATGGAATTTAGCTGCTGCTTTTCGACTATGTTTACTTAAATCCTGGATTTCTTCTGAATTATCGGGAATATAAGTACAACATTCTTTACCTATTAAAGCACAGACTTCTCCTTTGCTGGCTAGTATATAAACCAACACAAGTCAGTTTTGCAATGTCATTTGCCTTATTTCCTTCATTTCTGTATTTATTTTATCAAAATTATCAGCAGTAGCATTAGCAATCTTTTCCAGAGATGCTTCAACTTTCTTTATCTCGGACATAGCTAAGCCTGCACCATAGCTGGGGAACATTATACCCCAAAATCTTTGATTTTCTGTAATTTCGTGAACATTGCGAATTCTTTGTTTAGGTAAGTGAGATTTAATAGTAAAGGTAGTATACGCTGCGGATACATAGTGCATTCCTCTCCAACCGGAGGGAAGATTTTTATAGGCCTTATCTCCACACACAAAATAGTGACCAGCTAGTGCAGTATATCCATCTGTATTACAGCATGGGGACATCATTCATTGTGAATAATAGCCTGAAAATTGACCTGCAGGGGAGTAGTTAGATATCCAGGAACCATTAGAAAACCAAGCACCATTTATTTAAATTCTACCTTGCACTTACTGACTCCTGCTACAACACAAGATCCATTACAGGTCCAACAGAACTTTCCAGGGGTGGCATAAGCTAATCGTACATAGTCAGACCGGTTGCAACTTACATTCTGCCAAGTTTCGTTTCCATGAACATCTGAATAGTAAGGGGCTAACATCCGAGTTGCATTCAAATGTACCAGTATCATGGGTATTTCTCCAGTAGAATAGATAGGACATGACTACATATCCAACAACAAGAGACATTGAAATCTATCCCAATTTGATTAACTAAAGACAAGAACATATTTTTATGAAATGATCTTCTTTGTTGGTGCGGAAGTGTAGTTTGGTTTACAGAGTTTTTTATAACTGATGATTCAAGTTCATATAAGATGGCTCAAAAAGAAATACTGAGAACTACCCAAATCATGACTAATCAACTCCACCTCAGGAACCAGGAACTAGGCCTTTTTCCTGTCCCAAAGGGCATAATGGTGTCGTTGGGGTACATCCTCTTTGCTCTGTAGTGGCAAATCCTCTTTGCCAGTAGGCGCTTGGCTAACTACTGGTCTTGAGATCTCTTACTGGGAGGTGCTAGGCTCACTAACAGTCTTGGAGGCTGATTACAAGATTGATATGGAGGAGACTCTGGGTCTAACGGGGCTGATGTTTTCTTACTGTGTGAAGCGTGAATCCATGTCTGGAGTCCTTGACACTTTATTGTAGTGTTGGTGGTCAGGAGTACCTGGAATGGGCCTTTCCAGCAAGGTTCCAGGGATGACTTTTGTTGATGGACTTTTATATGGATGCAATCTCCAGGCAGGATAGAATGGCACGGCTCATCTCGTTCTCTGGGGAGAGCTACCTGTACCTGTGAATGAAAAGCTTTAACACACTTCATTAGTGCCTTACAATAGTCCAGAATAGTATTATCAAGTGAATGTATATCGCAAAAGTGGGAGGCAACAGGTGGCAAGGTGGGGAGCCTCAAGGGTCTTCCCATTAGAATTTCATGTGGGCTAAGCCCAGTCTCTCGGTTGGCAGTAGATCTCATACTCATAAGAGCTATGGGAAGTGCATCTGGCCAGTTTAGGTGAGTCTTAGCACAAATTTTGGCCAGTTTATTTTTCAGAATGCCATTTTGGCATTCCACTTGTCCCGAGGCCTGTGGATGGTATGGGCAATGAACGTTCTGTTGGATCTGCAGGACTTTGCAGATTTCTTTCATTATCTGTCCAGTAAAATGAGTTCCTCTATCAGAGTTTAGAGATAAAGGAATACCAAACCTTGGAATAAAGTCTCTGGGCAACTTTTTGCTTACAGTGATGGTGTCAGCTTTTGCACATGGGTAGGCTTCTACCGATCCAGAAAACTTACATACAATAACAAGAACATATTCATAAGAACAACATTTCTGCTTTTGAATAAAATCTAATTGTAAATTTACAAATGGTCCTCAAGGTGGGGGATGTGCTGCCTTCTTTTTTTTTTACAGGCTTTCCCACATTATGGGCTTGGCAAATAGGACAGGTGTGGCAGTACTGTTGAGCCACAGATGGAAAAGTTGGAGCAAACCAATCAAGCTTAACAGTTTCTATCATCCCCCCTTTGCTCACATGTGCTATGCCATGGTATATGCAAGCAAGATGAGGAAGAAGGACCATTGGGGCAACCAGGCAGCTGTCCGGAGAGCGCCACAAATGGTCAGGGTGTAACAAACACCCAGCCAGTCTCCATGTATGTTTCTCTGGGTCTGGAGCCTGATCTTGGAGGAGGGCAACGTTGTGAAGACTTGCCAGTGGAGACTGGTCAGTTGGAATAGACAAAAACACAGGCGTAGCCTGAGGAGTGGAAATAGCCGTAGCTTTGGCAGTGGAATCTGCCAGAGCATTCCCACGTGTAACATCATCATAAGGTTTCTGGTGAGCTTGGCATTTAATAATAGCAACAGCAGAAGGTAATTGTAAAGCATTCAACAAGGTATTTACATATGGACCATTACTAATCTAGGCACCTCCTGAAGTGAGGAAGCCTCTTCGTTTCCAAAGTTGACCATAATCATGTACAATACCAAAAGCATCACGAGAATCAGTATAAATATTAACAGAGGCACCAGAGACTAGGGTGCAAGCCCTGGTGAGGGCCACAAGTTTGGCAACTTGAGCTGAATACACATTAGGTAAGTGATGGCTTTCTATAACATCATACTGTCATTTCCTTGACATGATCCATCAACATAGAATACTAGATCTGGGTTTTGCAAGGGGTTGTCCTTTAGATCAGTGAGGGGCATTATTAGGTGAGCAGTAACAAAAATGCAATCATGGGGTTCACCATCTGAAGGGGTAGGTAACAGGGAAGCAGGGTTTAAAACAGGGTACCTAGTTAGGGTGACATTTCGAGCAGAGAGAAGCAAGATTTCATACTTAGTTAATCTAGCATTTAAAAGGTGTTGGGTTTTTGTTTTTAGTAAAAGGGCTGCTACAGCATGTGGGACAGCAACAGTAAAGGGAGAACCTAATACAAGGGTGGGGGAAAGTTCAACAGTGATGGCGGCTGCAGCTACAGCAAGGAGACATGGAGGAAATCCGGCTGCAACTGGTTCAAGAGCAGAGCTATAATAAGCAATGAGATGGTGCGTGTCTCCGTGTGTCTGAGTAAGTACCGCAAGTGCAAATCCGTCCTTTACATAACAAAAAAGAATAAAAGGTTTAGTATAATCGGGAAGGCCTAAGGCAGGAGCTTGCGACAGAGATTGTTTAATGGAGGCAAAAGCGGCTTTCATCTCTGAAGTCCAGGGCAAAGGCTCAGGGGTATTAACAAGAGTCAGATTTTGCAACGGCTTGACTATAGAGGCATAGCCAAGTATCCGCTGACGGCAGTACCTAGGAAGGTACTCATTTGGGACACAGTAATTGCTCTAGGGGTTTTAAGAATAGCTTGTATTCTGGAAGAGGAAAGCAGTCTTTCTCTAGCAGAAATACCATGACCTAAAAAGTGGACATGAGGAAGACAAAGTTGTAGCTTTTCTTTAGATGCTTTATGGCCTTTTAGGGCAAGAGAGGAGAGTTAAAGAATCAGTTTTACAGGCTTCAAGGGAGGTAGTTGCCAAGAGCAAATCATCAACATGTTGCACAAGCACAGAATTTTCTTTAAATATTATGTCATCTAGATCTTTCTTCAGAATTTGAGAAAAAAGAGAAGGGGATTCAGTATAGTCCCTGGGGCAATCGCGTCCAGGTGTACTGAAGTCCTTGATAGGTAAATGCAAAGAGAAACTGGCTATCAGGGTGTATAGGAATAGAGAAAAATGCAGAACACAAGTCAACAACAGTAAAATAACAAGCATTAGGAGGAATACAGGACAAGATAGTAACTGGATTTGGTACAACAGGAAATGTAGGTACAACTGCAAAATTTACTGCACAGAGGTCTTGTAGAAAGCGATAGATATTCTTCCCAGGTTTTTTTACAGGAAGAAGAGGTGTATTACAAGGGCTCTTAGTCGGGACAATGATACCTTGCTTTAAAAGGCAGTTATAACAGGGCATATCCCTTCTTCAGCTTCTTGACATAAAGGCTATTGAGCAACTTTGGGTAAAGGCTTAGCTGGGTTTAATCTAATTTTTACAGGCTGGGCAGTATGGATTTGTCCTACTTCATTAGCATGCTGGGACCAGAGAAACAGAGGGACAGCTTTTATGATTTCTTCTTGCAACACAGAAAGATCAGGGAACTCAGGCTCAGGAGGTGAGCTAGCTAAAGCAGCAAGTACTGCTATATCATTATCACAGGGAACATCTAAATAAACACCATTAGGAGAGCAATAGATAGCACAGCCGAGTTTATAAAGCAAATCTCTGCCTAATAAATTAACAGGAGAACAAAGACTAAGGAGAAAGGCATGTTGATCAGAAACAGGACCAAGAGAAACATGTAATGGTTGGGAAACAGGATGAAGAACTATTTGATTTGAAATTCCTACAGCGTTTACAACAGCAGAGGAGAGGGGAGTTGTGGAAAATTCTTCAGCTTGAAGAGTAGAGTGGCTTGCACTGGTGTCTACTAAACATTTTGTAGAGATGCCATTTATCACGCAGGAAATGAAGGGATCATCTTGATTAAGTGGGAGAAGCGGGGTTGTGATGATGTTACTATTCCTCAGGCTGGCCTAACAGGAGCCTCCCTGATTCAGGACACAGAATTGAGTGAGAGGAGGTGGTGGTGGGCTAAACGTCATCCCCAGCTGGCCTGGCCGGTGAGGACATTGAGCCTTCCAGTGTCCTGGTTGGCCACAATAATGACAACTGTCATTATTTTGGGACTGAAACCCTCCTCATCCCATCCCATGACCACGTCCCCTGCCTTTGAACTGTCCTCGATGAAAACCTCAGCTTCCGCCCCTGCTTAAAATCTGTAATTGTAATGACATTAGCTTAGTTTCCGTGGATTCCTTTTTCTTTTCCTGGCAGGTTGTACAATGATTTGCAATGGTGACTAGCTCTGCATGTGGCTTAGTCTGCCAACCTACAGCAATTGTGCACAACTGTTCCTGGACTTTAGAAAGAAGTCTGTGGACAAAAGCGGAAACAACTGCTTCTGGGGCAGTTTCAGCTGCATTTTCAATACCAGAATGTCTTTCAAATACTAGTTTCAAGCGGTCCATGTAGTCTGCTGGGGATTCTCCTTTATTTTGTTTACAGTTATGTATTTTGGCCCAGTCAGTTTTCCTGGGGCAAATTTTAAGCACAGCCTCAAGGAAGCGTCTTTGGGCATCTGCTAAGTGATGTCCTATTCCGGGGTCTTGAGTACGCCAAGTAGCCTGTGCAATGAGGTGGTTGCAGACCTCAGAGGGCAGAACACTTCTCATTAATTGGTTCAAATCTGCCCATGTTGGATTATAACAATGGATTACAGTGTCTAATTCATCTCTAAATTTTGTGGTTCCTCTCTGATGTTGGGAAATTGTTTAACAAGGTTTAGGAGATCTCCTGGGGTCCAGGGGACAGGGACTGTGATTGTAGTTTTCCCATTTGGACCTTGCCCTGGAAGTTGGTGTAAAGACATAAACTGAGCCTTTTTAGATTTTAAAGAAGGGGCTGGACCATACTGGGTACCAGACCTTAAACAAGAGGAGAGGGTTGAGATTTCAGGAGACAGATGCCATGCTTCCGGTGGACGTGGGCACGCCCCAGGGGCAGGTGATGGTTGTTGAGTGATAGTTTCCTGCCCGAAGAGCCTATTTGGTTACATTGGACTTCTTCAGGTTCAGATTGTTCCTGGGACTGATATGGGGGTGGCTCATTAAGAAAATCAATTATATGTTCTGCAGATTCATTCTCAGTTATTTGTGGATAAAGTTGTTTTGGTGCTGACGGTACTGTTGATGGGTGGGGGGGCCCTTTTGGTGCACTTTTCTGTTTTAATTTCTTTATCTGAGATTTCAGTTTCTCTTGGGAATCCTTAAGACTCCGAACTTGAGATTCTTGACGTCTTTTGAAAGCTTCTTCATACCAATCAAAAAATGTGTCCCACCGAGTCTGTGGTATATTACTACCTCCTAACTAAAGGTCTCTGCGGAGATGAACAGTTTTACTTAAATCAAATGTTCCCTCCAGAGGTAACTGCCAGCTAAAATCATCTCTTGTATACCAATTCCATTTGTCTAGAAACTTACAACTTTCATGGCCATAGTGTATGTACATGTACAATGCTGGAGTCCATTTTGGCAGAGCCAGTATGTCTTTAGACTCTCTGCTTCCCATATCTATAAACTCAATTCACACAGGTCTTTCATACAGGAATGGCTTATTGAGGGTGTCCGGTCAGGTTGTGAGATTTGCTAGCGACACAGAGATGCTGTGGCTGACGTCCAAAGACAAGACTTTACTGCAATAACAGCACACAATGCAGTTACGGTTAGACATGGCTCATTTATGAGGGTGGGGAAAGGGTAAACCTGTCCACTGGGTCATGAGGTTCCAGTTGGGCCCCCTTGCATTCAAAACTGCCCTTCCAGACAGTCTTAAGGCAGCTGAACCCAACCTTAGTGTCAGACCTGGACAGTGGCTCATATTTCTCAATTTATACTCTCAGTTCACGCAAGGGAATTTCTGCGTTGAGGCATGAGGTTCAAGAGCATTTCTTTAGTCTCAGCCTTAGTCAATGCTTAGCGTGGAAAGCACTCATACTCTAAGAGTTTTCACCTTGCACCCTTGCTTTCAAAGAGCACACAGAACAAATCTGTTGTCTTCGGGGCAGCTGCACAAGGTTTCCACTCCTGGCTTCAGAGAGACCTCATAGTTCTTTACAGAACTTAATTCACATGGGGAAATATTTTCATTGACAACAGCAACACAGAGTCTTTAACCTTAACTCTTTCTACTCACATTTACTACTTACACAGTGGGTCTGACAGTTCTGGCAGAAAAAAAAGTTTGGATAGGGTGAGCCTCAAGCAGTGAATCAGGAAGACACAGAGACAGCCTCTCACTGAAAAGCCCCAATAGAGATTTCAAACGGTCTCTTACCTTGGTTTGGCACCAGGGCTTCAGTGAAGAGATGTCTGTGTCCCAACTGATCACTCCGGGGGTCTCTATCTGAGTCACGGCACCAAATTGTGGAAGAACTCAAACATTGTGTTGTGGTTGAATGAGAACTGACAGAGCCAGCTTTTCTTGATTTAGGGCTATACTGTGATCACAGGGAGGATGTCATACAGCAAAGGGAATCACCCTCTTGTCTGTTTCAAAGGAATCCTCTTCCTCTCTAAGTTTTCAAGCATTTTTATACTTAAGACAGATAAAGAGAGAAAAAAATACGACCTTGGAGAAACTAAAACATTACCTAATTGGACATCTGTGCTCAGGGTAATAAGACATGCAGGATTTCTTATTTCAAAACATGTAACTGAAATAAGCAGTATGAGCACTTCTGGTCTCTATCTGTTTTTCTAGTCAAGTAGGCCAGAAGCCTGACTAAATTTACTCCTACACTAGTCAGGGGGCAATCTCAGGGGGGGCACATGCCTCCCCCCTTGTGTTCCCCCTACCAGTCATCTGTGTGTATACTCAAGAATATTTTGTACAGTGAGATTCAGGACATCTCTAGAAAATGGGGTTACTCTCCATGGCAGTACCATAATGTATACAATGATATGAACTCATTTAGCATCAGTGTAGAAAGCTGGAAAAGCGCACAGAATCCCATCTGTTCTGGAGGGAACATCTAACACTGCATGCAACACAATATGAAGCTGCTTTGATCCAGAGGATGGAAGCAAAGTGAGACAGAAGAAAGCAGCATGCTTTAGACATGGACTCAAACTCAGACAACACATAGATCTGTGAAACTTGTAACAAACCATTTCACTCTTGAATTGGGCTTGTCAGCCTCAAGCAGATTCGTTAGGCACCTGATTAGACTTCCTACATGTATACCATGTACAGAGTATTTATGGTTGCCTAATTAAAAATTATTTAGTAAAAAATAATAGACAGATATATTTTATCAAAATTAATTTATCATGATTAGAAATAAGAATATATATTTTAGAGAGGTGTAGCTGTCTATCAGCCAATAGACAACTGAGATTTTAGCATTTTGTAAAAATGCCTTTGTAAACATTAAGGACTTAACTGAATTTGTGGGAAACAGTCTAGCTGCACTAGTATGAAGTTCTGTGCTAGCTAATTTAACCTTCTCAGATGACTGAATTAGTCCTGTAGTTCTGGAACAAGTCTGTTTCTTTAAAGAAAGCTAAATTTTGGGGAGCAAAATCCAAGACAGACTCTGATACATCAACATTTGGAACCATAAGTCTATAGTAGGGGTCAGCAAACTATGGCTTGTGGGTTGAATCTGGCCCTCAAAGAAATTGAATGTGGCACACAGCAACACAGAGCAGTGTACCTTCTCTGCCCTGCACCGTGCATTTGCATGCTGTCAATTCCTTTTGAAGCACACAAGCTACCTACCTCTGCCTCAGCTCTCCTTTCTTTTTGCCAATGGCTTCTCTTACTCTGCTACTGCAACCACAGATTATCCTCCCTGCCAGATTCACAGCTCCCCATCTCCATTGGTGATCTGAATTGGTGACACTCAGCAGCAAGTGTGAGGAGAAGTTGCAGTATGAGGGTGAAAGAGAACAGTCCTCATCACAGAGCAGGAAAGACTGGGCACTTTGGAGGCGGTTGCTGTGGAGGGACTTGGAAGCCTGCCATTTGTAAAAGATGTCTGTCCCCTGGTCTATACTGTTTCCAGCTCTGTATGGTATAGACATCTTAATGTGACATTGTAAATCAGCTAATTTGCCTGAGCGCAGCGCTACATGTCTATAACTATGTTGCAACCCATGTTTTGCAGTTCTCCCCAGACTTGGAAACAATGTAGCCATATACATATAGTTCTGCATCCTTCTAGCAGACACAGCAGGATGCTGCCTGCAATTATGGGAACATGTTGCAGGAGGCAGTCAACCAGGACCACTTTTTAAAAAACTGTAGGCTAAATGTCCATATTAAAAGGAGTCTTGGGGACACTAGGACACACCCCCCAAATTTGCAACTGTCTCAAGAGAGTTGGTTGTTTTTGTCACAAACCTATCCATAGAGTGCATCCAAAGTGCTGAGTTTCTCTCTGCTGTCCTTTCTCTTGTCCCAGGATGAGACCAAGTGTTGTCCTGAAATAACACCTTACCACTACAAGCCTCAGCTCCACTGCCCTTAAACCAGACCTCACAGATGCAAAAGGGGGATCCCTTCCAGCCCCAGATGGATTCCCATTTGAGTTGAGGAAGAAACTTTCAGTTTCCGTTTCTATAGAATGGGCAGGCCTGGACTACTACCTGCCCAGAGGTCACTCTTTCCACAGACAATCAGTAAGATGACAAACAGCAAAAGGATATGTTATACAGGAGGAAAGAATCATATAAGATATGCTGACCATAAGTTTGAAGACAGAATAGGAAGAGTACAGTTTCTTACCCTCATCTGGCTGAGCCCTGCCAATGTTTTTAGGGATCATCCAGCCTGCTGATTCTACAATCCCTGACAGCTGGCCCTTAGAAAAATCCAAAGATGTTATCTACCTTACAGAGAGCTCTTAAAATATCTCTTCCCCCTCTCCTCCACCCCACCACCCCATCGGAGTTTCATAGTTTCATAGTTAGTAGGGTTGGAAGGGACCTGAGCAGATCATCAAGTCCGACCCCCTGCCATGGCAGGAAAGAGTACTGGGGTCAAACGACCCCAGCAAGGTGATTGTCAAGCCTTGCCTTAAAGACCCCCAGGGTAGGAGCCAGCACCATTTTGCTTGGAAGTTGGTTCCAGAACCTAGCCACCCTGACAGTAAAGTAGCGCCTCCTGATGTCAAGCCTGAATTTACCCTCTGCCAGCTTGTGACTGTTATTCCTAGTCACTCCTGGTAGTGCTTGGGGGAACAGGGACTTCCCCAATGCCTGCTGGTCCCCTCTGACTAGTTTGTAACAGGCCACTAGATCCCCCCTTAGCCTTCTCTTATGGAGGCTGAACAAGTTTCAGGTCCTGTAGCCTGTCCTCATAGGGCCTGCCCTGCTGCTTCCTGATCATGTCAGTGGCCCTCCTCTGGACCCTCTCCATGTTGTCCACATCCTTCTTGAAGTGCAGCGCCCAGAACTGGATGTGGTCCAGCTGTGGCCTGACCAGTGCCACATAGAGGGGGAGGATCACCTTCCTGGACCTGCTTGAGATGCATCTGTGGATGCATGACAAGGTACGGTTGGCTTTCCTGACTGCATCCCCACACTGCCTGCCCATATTCGTCGTGTCATCAATGATGACTCCAAGATCCATTTCTGCCTCTGCACTGACGAGAAGGGAGTTCCCCAGCCTGTAGGTACGGTGCTGGTTCTTCCTCCCCAGGTGCATCACCTTGCACTTGTCAGTGTTGAATCCCATCCTATTCTCGTCTGCCCACCCCTGTAACCCACCACTCTCTGGGTGCGGCCCTCCAACCAGCTGGTGACCCATATGACTGTGTAGGTGTCAACACCACAGTCCCCCAGTTGCTTAATGAGAACAGGGTTAGAGACAGTGTCGAAGTCCTTCCGAAAGTCCAGAAAGATTCTGTCCGCTGCTACTCCTGCATCTAAGGATTTATGAACTGGTTGTAGAAGGCCACCAGGTTGGTCTGACAGGACCTGCCTCTAATGAACCCATGTTGGTTGCCCTAAGCATAATCTCCCCTGCTGGCCCCTTGTGGGCATGTGCCAGAATAATTCTGTCAAAAAGCTTACCTGGGATCGAGGTAAGACTAACTGGCCTATAGTTCCCTGGGTTCTCCTTCCTCCCTTTTTTGAAGATGGGAACCATATTGGCCCTCTTCCAGTCCTCTGGCACCACACCAGAGCACCACGAGTGCTTGTAAAGCCGTGCCGGGGTCCCACAATGACTTCAGCTAATTCCCACAGCACTCTGGGGTGGAGATCATCCGGACCAGCTGATTTAAATACATCCAGTCCCTCCAGAAGTTCCCTGACTAGATCCTCCCTGACCCTTGGCCTAGGTGTGCCTCCCCTGAGGTCTGAGGGGGGCCCGGTAGGGGGGCTGATCTGGTCCCTGCTTAGGAAATGCTCATCAGCATTGTCCCCATATTCTGCATGGGTCTTAGAATCCTCCACAAGTTTCCCTTCCTGGGACATCTGGCATTCTCTAGCCCCAACTCCCAGGGGGTAGAAGAGAGAACTCCCCTTCTCCCCAAGCCCTTCCAGACTCCACCAAGGCTCCTCTGCAGCCCACCTCCCCTACTGGTCCCCCCTGCAGACCTCACCTGCCCCAATGTCCCTGATGCCTCCCATGGACTTTGGTAACCCCTTCCACCTACAGTCCCTCCCACAGACCATCCCCCCCCCAATCTTTTCCATGGATCTAAGCCTGCTTGCCCCTCAATCCACCAAACCCCTCCTGCTAGCCCCCCCCTCCATTTCCAAAGGAACTGACAAGGTTACTGGTTTCACTTGCAAAATCAACCTACTTTTGTTCTAAATAAAGAGCAAATAAGCATGAAAAAGGGAGAAAATGAAGCTCTTGGATACTAAACAAGCAGGTATCTCTGGCAAAGTGTCATTTTTGTTTCATATTCTATGAAATGCTTTATTGAAAATATGTACAAATACTGATATAGTTCAAACTTACAACAAATAAAAATGATCTTTAGACAAGTTGAATGCTGCAAGGGTTCAGAAATTGTGCCCAACCCTGCAAAATTTTACCAACAGGAGAAGAATCATAGAAAATTAGGATTGGAAAGGACCTCAAGCCGTCATCTAGTCCAACCCCCTGCTCAAAACAGGACCATCCCCATTTAGATCATCCCAGCCAAAACTTTGTCTAGCTGGGTCTTAAAAACCTCCAAGGATGAAGAGTCCACAATCTCTTTACCTTAGATTGGGTGGAGAGTTCATCACCTCCTTACCTTAGATTGGGTGGCATTTTTTAACTGAATGCAACATCCCCCAACATCCCTGAATGTCTGTACCCAGCCCTAGAAATCTCACCTTAGTTCTACCACTGAATCTTTAAGCTACATTCTTGCACACATGTATGCCCTACTATTAAGCTGATTAATAAAAAATGTTCAATACCTAGAGACACTGGGGTAAGTTAAGGCTTCTGCAGCCCCTTCGTCTGATTTTCCTTAATTGTGAGGGTTTGGTATGATTCTTTGAATATGTCACCTCTGCAAGTCCACTGAAGACAATAAGATGGCACAAGTGTAACGCAAGCAGAATTTTGACCTGTTTTTGTGTGTTCGAATACTATCTCCCATAATTTCTTCTGGACCTTTGGCAGCCTTCAGATTATAAAACTAATTATTTTATATATTTGTGATTATCTTTGATATTTACCCATGAAAAATATATTGAATTAGAATCACCATAAATCTCAGGCATAATATTTTCTTTCCTGCATGGTTTTGATTTGAGAGTGCAGCAGTGTCACAATGTGATGGTAGGTTATGATATTTCAGCATCAAACACATTAATTCAGACTGTAAATAGATAATAGCCAACCTGGCCCTGCAAACCTGTACTTCTGTGCATGGTCCCTATGCAACTCACAGAAATGTATGGCTCTTCTTGACTTGCTGCTAACAAACAGGGAAGAATTGGTGGGGAATGTATTAGCTGATGACAACTTGGGCAGCAGTGACCACGAGATGATTGAATTCAGGATCCTGAGGAAAGGAAGGATGGAGAGCAGCAGAGTAAGGACCTTGAACTTTACAAAAGCAGACTTTTATTCACTCAGGGAACTCATGGGTAGGATCCCCAGGGAAGCCAGTCTGAGGGGGAGAGAAGTCCAGGAGAGGTAGCTGTACTTTAAAGAAGCCTTACTGAGAGTGTAGAAACAAACCATCCAAATGTGCAGAAAGACTAGCAAGTATGGCAGGAAATCAGCTTGGCTTATTAGGGCACTCTTTAGTTAACTAAATCACAAAAAGGAACCTTTTAGGAAGTGGAAACTTGGAAAAACAACTAGGGAGGAGTATAAGAATATTACTTGTGCATTCAGGAATGAAGTCAGGAAGGCCAAAGTCCATTTGCAGTTGCAGCTAGCAAGGAATGTGAAAGGTAACAAGAAGAGTTTCTACAAGTATGTCAGCAACAAAAGATCAGGGAAAGTGTGGGTCCTTTACTGAATGGGGGAGGCAACTTAGTGACAGAATATGCAGAAAAGGCTGAAGAACTCAACACCTTTTTCACCTCAGTCTTCACAGGCAAGGCCAGTTCCCAGACTACTGCACCTGGCAGCATAGTTTGGGGAGAAGGTGAGCAGCCAACAGTGGTGAAAGAACAGTTTGGGGACTATTTAGAAAATCTGGACCTGTACAAGTCCATGGGGCTAGATGGGATGCACCTGAGGGTGCTGAAGGAGTTGGCTGATGTGATTGCAGAGCCATTGGCTATCATTTTTTAAATCTCATGGCAATTGG
Organism: Crocodylus siamensis; assembly: GCF_052110815.1. Taxonomy (NCBI): domain Eukaryota; kingdom Metazoa; phylum Chordata; order Crocodylia; family Crocodylidae; genus Crocodylus; species Crocodylus siamensis. The sequence continues at coordinate 73,072,768 of NC_143396.1, read as the reverse complement.
GAGAGGTCCCAGATGACTGGAAAAGTGCAAACATAGTGCCCATATTTAAGAAAGGGGAAAGGAGGGTTTAGGGAACCAGTTGGGCTCACCTCAGTCCCTGGACAAATCCTGGAGCAGATCCTCTAGGAATCCAATTCTAAGTACTTGGAGGAGAAGATGATTGCATAAGATGTCAGCATAGATTCACCAAGCACAAGCCATGCTTGTGCAACCTGATTGCTTTCTATGATGAGATGAGTGGCTCTGTGGATGTGGGGAGATCAGTGGATGTGGTACACCTTGATTTTAGCAAGGCTTTTTATACTGTCTCCCACAACATTCTTACAGGCATTCTAAGAAAGTATGGGCTGGATGTAAGGTGGATAGAAAACTGGCTTGAGCATTGGGCTCAGAGGGTAGTAGTCAATGGCTTGATGTCCAGCTGGGCGCTGGTATCAAGTGAAGTGCCCCAGAACAATACTAGTCCTGTAGTTGGTTTTCTTCATTGTCTTCATCAGTGATGTGGAGGATGGTATAGAGTACACCATCAGCAAGTTTGCAGATGACACTAAGCTAGGGAGGGTAGTTGATATGTTGGAGGGTAGGGTTAGGATTCAGAGTGACCCAGTGATATTGGAGGATTGGGCGAAAATGAATCTTATGGGGTTCAATAAGGACAAGTGCAATGTCCTGCACTTATGTGAGAACAGTCCCATGTACCAGTACAGGCTGGGGGCTGACTGTCTGGGCAGCATCTCTGAAGAAAAGGTCCTGGCAGTAAGCTGAATATGAACCAAAAATGTCCTTCTTACTAAGACAGCTAATGGCATACTGGGCTGAATTGGTAGGAGTGTTGTCAGTAGGTCAAGAAGAGTGATTATTTCCTTCTATTCAGTATTGGTAAGGTGACATTTGTAGAAATGTGTTCAGTTTTGGGCCCCTCCCCCCCCTCCCCCCCGTGCAGAAATGATGTGGACAAATAAGAGAGAGTCCAGTGGAGGGCAACAAAAATAGTGAGGAGACTGGGCCACATGACTTACGAGGAGAAGCTGAGGGAACTGGGCTTATGTAGTCTAGGGAAGAGAAGACTGAGAGGGGATTTAATAACAGCCTTCAACTACCTGAAAGCGGGGTTAAAAAGAGGATAGAGCTAGACTGTTCTCAGTGGTGGCAAGTGACAGAACAAGCAGCAACAGTGTCATGTTACAGCAAGGGATGTTTAGGTCACATATTAGAAAAAATTTTCTCACTAGAAGAGTAGTAAAGTGCTGGAACAGGTTACCCAGAGAGGTTTTGGACTCTATCCTTGGAGGTTTTTAAAACCCAGCTAGACAAGGCCTTGGCTGGCATGATTTAGTTGAGGTGAAGGACCACTCATGGGGATGTAATTGACTAATTAATCCAGAGGGTTTTTAATCCTCTGTGACCCACAGGTAGTCAGCTTTGGGGCATTAAAGTAAGTTAATTTCCCTGAGCATTAATCTACTGCCCAACCCCTCTCAAAGTTAGAACGAGTAGTTACACACTTCAACACAGTTAAGTTGAGCAATATAAGCTGTATTACACAACTAAACCCATGCAACAAGTCCCCAACGAATAGTCCCATAACACCTGAGCCACAACACAGTAAAATACACCCGGCGGGACAGTAACCTGACACACATCCAAACCCAGTGTCCCTGGTCACACAACCAATCAACCACACATTACAATGAGCTTTGGTCACTACACAGTTAACTGCTGGGCAACCTCACAGACAACCCAGAAACCACAGATGGCAGCAAGAACACCCTGGGCCTAGTCAGCAGGAGAAACCCTCTGACCATCCCTGAGGATTTCTGGCTTTTCCCTGCGTAGGTACTCAGTACCTCAAATAGGGAAAGGGTGATACTTTACCCAGCTGTAGCTTCCCAATGACCAGGAACCTGCACTCGACGAACTCCGGCACCTGGAGAGCCTGGAGTCAGGACTTTCCCACCAGAGTGAGAGCAAGGCTGAGCCCCAGCCCCTGCTGGCTGCTTCGGACAGGATTGATAGCCTTCTAATCACACCACCTGTCACTCACCCAATGGTCCAATCATCGCCCTTTTCACAATAGCCAATCAAATTCAAACCTGGGCAATACTTAAAAGGAGCAATCAACTGAAACTATTTCAACTCAATACAAGCAACATTATCATAATTAGCATATCAACATTGATAAAACGTCACATTGCCACTATACACTGTGCATGCCCACACCTTAAAAATAGGCCACGACTTCATCAAAGCTGAGAGTTCAAATTCTCTAGAAACTTCTCACCTCTAGTCATATGGTGCATGCGTGGACTTTAAAAGTTCTACAGGGGATGGTCCTGGTTTGAACAAGGGGTTGAACTAGATGACTCCTGAGGTCTCTTCCAACCCTCATTTTCTATGATTCTACTCCTCTCGGTAGTTTTGCAGGGTTAGGCACAATTTCTGAACCCTTTCAGTATTCAGCTTGTCTAAAGATCATTTGTATTTGTTGGAAGTCTGAACTATATCAGTATTTGTACACATTTTCAAGAAAGTATTTCATAAAATGTGAAACAAAAATGACACTTTGCCAGAGATACCTGCTTGTTTAGTATCCAAGAGCTTCATTTTCTGCTTTTTTCATGCCTATTTGCTCTTTATTAGAAACAAATGTAGGTCTGTTTTGCAAGTGAAACCAGTAACCTTGTCAGTTCCTTTGGAAATATAACAGTTGCATACTTATTAAAAGCCCAGAGTACTAGCGTTGCTTCTTATCCTTCATGTAAAAAAAAAGTTGCATTTCAAGCTATTAAAAATTGGAATGATATGTTTCTTGTCATTAAAAATATATTTATATTATGTATTTAAAACCATAATTATCCAGTTTATGCACTGACCCTTATTTGCTTTAGTTTTGTTTGATTATTTTTGGTTTATAGGCTAATTCTCCACTCCATTACCTCACCTTTTCACCAGTTTACCACCATTACTTTCAGTAATTTACATTGATGTAAAGCTGACATAATGAAGTGTGGAATCAGATACAATGTTCTCTATTTTTCTTGGTTTTTACTATTTAAAGATGATTTTCCTGGACAGGAGCAGATAATTTCTACATAATTGATAAAAGTTTGATTAAGCAGGTTTCAGAGCTTCATAAAAACATATTGAATAAAAATGCATCATGGCTTCATATTTTAGTAGTTATAGCATTGCACCCAACACAATTAACTGTCTGGTATTAGAAATATAGCAAATGTTTTATTTGTGTTTGCAGGAAAAGACAAACAGCTTTTCCCCTGTCAAAATAGCCTTTTATATGTTTTTGAGAATCAAGTTACAGATAAGCCAGGAACCTATTAAACACTAGGGATATGCTTAGACTTGATGAAAAAAATGAGTAATGTCACACTGGAACTATTGAAGTTACAGTATATCCCTTTTTCCAAATGACTCCTAATTTCCTCCTGGTCTGGTACAGAATATATTCATTATGACTCATTTTTTAAATGATCCAGCTGCAAAATAGAAACAATGTTGTTTGTATTTTATATAAAGAAAAGCCTACTATGATGGTTACCCAAAGCAACCATTAGAAACAGGAAGATGTACAATATGACTGACACTGGGTATGCTCCACATGGTAAACTGTATCTTCCAGCCAAAACTAATAACCACAATTATTAGTATTTTGAATCAGCAGATTACACTACACATTTATTGTTGAAAAGGACTCTGATCCACTCTTCATTACCTGTACTACCCAGCCACATTTTCCATATTACATATTTTTACCATTTACATATTGTGATTCAAATACGAAGAGCAACTCTGTTGCTCAGGACACAGCTGCTGAAATATCATATAGATAACCATCTGGTGCCTGGTCCTGGTTGATTGAATTCCAGCTGGAGATTTAAATTTGTATTCAGCAGTGACAACAGAAATAGAGGGGTGCATATTATTCCACTGGAACTACCCCATTGGGGTGTTTCATTGAGATGTATTTTAGCAAGAATAGATTGTACATTGCTACTTGGCTTAACATTTCCACTGATAGTAGGTTTATTGATACAACAAAAAAACATCATGAATGTGCCTGCTCTTGTCATTTGATATACTGGGACAAATTCATCCACCCTAGACAGAGTTACACCAGGAATTAATTTAATTTAAAAGGACAAAACATACTTTAAATTTAAAGAGAGCAAAGCTTCATATTAAATAGGTAATATATTGTGATTATTTTCAGTAGGTGAAGGGCCAGATACAAAAGTAGACTTCGGCAAGTAAATGGGACTTAGGAGGTATTTAGGCACTCGAACCCACAATTTTGGTCCTAAAAGCACCATCTCTGCTGCTGCCTAAACTTAGCAACATCAGTAGTCTGGAGGTATTGTTCTCCAGGATCTTCTGTTCTAGCAGAGGTACAGTGAGCTCCTTTAATACCTGGGGTGGGTGGGGGAAAAAGGGATATGCCAACTACTGTAGATGGGGTAGGAGGTGAGAGGCATAGGAAGGGAGAGGGGGAAAGCAAATCTTACCTGTCTGTGCTCTCTGCACAGTGAAAACAGCAAAGGCAGCATCAGCACTGGCAGCAGCAGCCCTATGGTATAGGCTGTGGTCTCCTGTTCACTTAATTTCCCCTCTATTGCCAGGTACGCTATTAGGTGCAGGGCTGTGCCTGTCATGTCAGAGACTCCTGGCGGGGAGAAAGGAAAGAAGACATCCTTGCCCCCACATCCTAGATACACTGCTGGCTATGGGGCTATGCCTGCCTGTCTCCTAGGGCCAGGCAGTATACAACTACCTCTGCCACAGCGAACTTTTCTGGCACCCCTCAGTCAGCTCTGGAGGCTACTGCCCAACTCACCCTCCATCCCCACAGCTAGGCTACTGTTGCACACAACCACTGAAGGCCTGACACCGAGGTTTTTCTTATATGTTACACTGAGTTACACAGATGTTGATCAGCTTAATACTAGCTTGCAGTAACACCATCAACTTGAGCAGCACATCTGTGGGGAGTGGCCCTGGAACAGGAGTTTGGTTGTGCAGATCAAGAGATAACCCTGCCATCCTGCCCTGAAGTAGATTCACTTTGAGCTGCATAAAGACTTTCCATACATTAATACCTGATACTGGTTTTAAGCACATCTTATGAATTCCAAAGTTTTGCCTCTCCAGGGTAGGATGCTCTCCAATCTATGTTACCCAGCTTGTATTGGGTATGCCCTGGGGGTACGCCCCTCTGTGGACAGACATGAGGCAGGGGAGCTTGCACACAGCGGCTGCTGCCACCACCCCATGCCACTGCCTCCCAAGAGCAGGGCTGGTGTGGTGGTGAGGGCAGTGGCACCTGCAGGCTGCACAGGCACCACCTGGCTGGTGGCTCCACAGGCTGCTGATGGGCAATTGGCCGGGTATGAGGCTTATTAGCAGCCCATGGAGCTGCATGTGCAATTGGCCATGGGAAAGCGGGCACAGCAGCAGCAGCTGTGCCACAGCATGGTAGGTGGTGGTGGTGGTGGTGTGAGGTGGTAGTGGTGGCTGCTGTGTGTGTCCCCCCATGTGTGAGTACCCCCTTTCCCTGCTGCCACCAGAAGGGGTACACTTGTTAAAAAAGGTTGAAAACCCTTGCACAAGGGTATAGCCACTCTAGGTACAAGGGTATAGCCACCCAGATTAGGCCCACTGTCCCCCTGCTCCCTTACCCTCCCCAGCACCCCAAATCCCTGCTCACTGCCCCCCTAATCCCCACTTCCTTCTGGCTGGCTGTGCTGCCTGACCTGCCTGGGGGAGCAGGCAGGGAAGGGTTAACTTGCCTGCACAACTGCCATCATTGTTGTTGTGGCTCCCTGAGCAGGCTCAGCCCTGAGAAGAGCAACAGGCCAGCAGTGGGTGGGACAGACTGCTAGGAAGCTACAAGTGGCTTGTATGAGGAAGGCAGGGGAGCCCCAAATGGCAGATTCTTACCTTTCAGTCCTCTAGGTCCCTGCTGGCCTGAAGTGTGACTGCTCCAAACTTGAGTAGCACTAACACTGATCAACATGTGTGGCTCACAGTGTAAGGTGTACCAAGACCCTTGAGCCAAGGCCATTGCGATTCCATTAATATGAGTGGCCACTCCCCAAAGATGAATCTCCTACATTACAGTCCTCCAGCATCCCAGGATGCAGTGTCTCCTCCCCTCCCCTCCTCTTCTATATCGACAAACTTTCCACCTCCTGAACTCTACTGTTCAGGGAGCAGTTCTGGCACCAAGCCAACTCCCCCTTCCACCTGCAGTGGCGTGACCTTCCAAACCTATACAGACAGCCAGGGGAACACATGTAGCTAGTCATTTCACAAGGCAGGGTTTGGTTCAGGAGTGTGGTCTAGAGGTTCCAAACTCAAGCAAGCACTAGCACCAATCAACATTTGAACAGCTCAACATGCTGCATGTAACAAGGCCTGAGTCAAAAAGGTCAAGTGTCAAAATGGGTTGCAGTTATATACTAGAAAGTGAAGATCAAGTGAACATTGTTTCACTGTACCACTGTAATTAACATATTGATTGTCTAGATCTGATCTGTGGTCTGCTGCTTTGGTTTTCTATGATGGATATTCATTCACAGGATACATGATGCAAGCATAGCTGCATTACATCCCAGATATGCCTGCATTTTTGGGCTTGCAGATTCCTACCTGCTTCCAAAGAAGTCCAATGACCCTTCACACCATCCTAAATGAAGGACAGTGATTAAATGGATAACTCCAGTGAAGTAAAGCTCAAACTATAACAACAAAAAGAACAGGTAAAAGGGTTGTCTGAAACAGGAAAAGTGTAGTTTTAAATACATTCTTTCCTTCTTGATGCACTCTTTCCATCTGCCTTTATCTTATCTTTAAACTCTATAATAAAAAATGAAGATTATTATTACTGTAAATTGTCACTTAACAATTTGTTCTGAGCATTTGCCTGATAAAAGGAATAGATTTTTCATGTTAGAATGTATTTATGGTAGTGAAGTGTCAAAACATTTTAAATAGCTGCTAAACAAGCTGTATTTTTATTAACATTGTCATGTGTTACTTGATCACAAAATGAATACAAAAACCCCACTGTTCCTACACAGAAAATAAAGTTTTGTAAATAAAGGCCCACATTCTTCCAGCATTAACTGTGTTAGACAGTAAATTATTTCTTGTAGAGTAATGTTATGTCTATAACCATCTACAAGTTAATGAGAGTTTTGTCAGAATAAGTTCAGAAGTGAAAACACACTGTTACAGGAATACCCATTTGTTCTCCACCCATAAAAGCCATCTTAAAATTAGGGTGTACTTGGTAGCCGGTACTTGGTAGCCGTGTTGGTCTGAGACAAGAAGACATACAAAAAACTAGAACTCTTGGTTCCAAAATGATACCTTTATTAGACCAGCCAGGAAATTACAAGAAAATTGTCCTTTTCTGCAAGCTTTTGGGATCAAAGTCCCTTCATCAGGCTCTGGGAAAAGTATAGATGGTAGAAGATGGTAAAAATTCCCCATAGTTAGGAAATAAACTTCATTTTTGCATGCAGGGAGCTGAACATAGAAGCTGTCCCTCTGGGTCCATGAAAGTGTCTTGGTGAGCTGTGCTAAGTAGCTCTTTGATGTGTAGATAAGTTAGAATTCCTTCCCTGGAGGTGTCAGATGACAGGAAGGGAGGTACAAAAAATCTTTCTTGTTGTTCTGCAATGAAGTTTTAAATCCCAAATCCAAAAAAACATGGAAGATGTCGAATTTGAGCCATATTGGATCACCCCTTTTGGCCTCCAAGCACCACTTGGGGCTTTAGCCATCCCAGCCTTAGCTCCTTTTTTTTATCTCTCACCCACCCTCAGCCTCAGTCCACTGCCTGAGACCTCAGCCCCAACTTAGCCAAGCCCCTCCCAGGGCTCCAATTTCACTGTAAGCCTCAGCCTCCTAGTTTGGGTCTAGCTCCTATCCCTGGTAGTAGGGAGAGCTACCCAGGCACCCCCACCCACAGCCTTCTTGGTCCCTCTAACTACAACTTAGTCCTCTGGTGCAGTTCAAAAACCGCCTAACTGGTCCTAATGAAAAATAACCCCCTGGGATAGTTGGGCTTGACTCCAGTCTCCAACCAGCTTGGCTAGAAACTCTGTACCCAACAGCAGCCCCACTCCACAGCTCTATCCCTTCCAATCATCATGTGAAACCATCTCCTGCACTCAGGGCCCTGATGCTGTTAATTCTACTATTAACTGCCTGCCCTTTTCTATCCCCTGGCTCAGTTTGCCTGGGTAGTTACTACCTGCTACTACTTTGCCCTCACTTTGTCCCTGACCCTATTCCTAGTAGCAGGGGCAGAGGTGCCCTGTTCCACACACCGCCATTTCCTTACATGGCCTGTGTTTCATTTTGGGTCTTTATCTTACATTAGATTTCAAGATTTCCAAGACAAGAAGCATGTCTACTTACACATTTCATAAACTACCACGTATGTTTGCAATGACACTTACACAGTAGCATAATGAAGTCTAAGCTACTGGGGCATAAACCCAGGCACTGTTTACTGCAGGACATGCTGGAATGGAGGCTGAGGGACACTGGAGTAGCAGCAGGGGCTGTGCTCAGCACAGGCTCACTCAGGCGTTGGAGGCTGTGGCTGTCCAGACTGGAGGCAGAAGTCCCTTTGTCACCTTACTTAACCTCCCTCTGCTGTGCAGTGAACAGATGCAAGGGCAGACAGTCCTCTCCGCAATCTCACTTCCATGCCCCCTCCCTTCCTCCCAGATACTACTGCCGCTGCTGCAACAGCTATGAAATTAACTCTCTTACAGCTGCTGCCGAATGAAGGCTTTTACAATGTTATTCCACATATAAATTTGCAGTGGCTGTGAGAGAGTTAGCCTTGTAATTGTTGCAGCATCTGCATCTCTCAAAGTGGAAGGAGAAAGAGGCTGAGGAGGTGACTCTGGCCCTGCTTCCTGAAGCTGGAGTCTTCATGGGTGGGTCTGTGCTACAGTAACTAAGACTCTGCCTGTGCTCCCACCCCCCTTGTTCTGTGCTCAGCACAAGCCCCTTCCCACCCCTGGCTTTGCACAATGCACTGAAATAGTTAGTTATGCCTCTGAAATTATATTATAACAACCACAATAACCAAACATTAGGACTGGTTGAGAATTTTCCAATTAAAAAGTTATTTAATTAGGAAGAGATGACTTGTCAAACCCAAAATGTTTTGTAGCTGTTTCTATGACTTTTCATTGAAATACCAGCAACAGGAAGCCTGGTGTTTTTGGGATAGCTCAGAGAGAGTCCACATAAGAAGTGAGTAGATACTTTTACCACAAAGAAAAAAATATGAATTTCATTTCATGCAGTATTTCCAAAAGTCTAGTTCATCCAAATTACAATGAACATTTTCTCAAATTCATAATGGATCGGAGAACAAAATTCTAAATTTCAACCAGCTGACTTACTGGCAGTGATGTATTTGAATGAAATCTTGTCAGAAAATAATCCCCAAATTTATCGTTACAAGATTAGATTACATTAGGACTGACTTTAGGAGACTTGAACCAATTTAAATGTGTCTGTTCAAAAGGAAAATAGATCATTTAGAGATCTTAAGTAACCGTAGGTAGTTGTAACTTGGAAATCTTAGGATGCTTATGGCAATATTGAGATCTGCCTATTGACCACTTATGTAATAAAACTTCTTGGAGGGCAGATGGGATTGCCAGCATTTAAACTATAATGTGACAGTAGATTAAAATCCAACTAACTGTCATAGCAACAGCTCTATAAATGTTCTTTGTTAATTTTAAGAAAAAGGAAAAACAGATCTTAACTAAGGTGTATGGCCCATGGGTGTGCTGTAGCTCTCCTTTTTTCCTTTTAAGTGGTTTATAATGTGCAGATTTTTTATTTCTTCTGCAAACTTAGAGAGGTCTTCTTCTGTTATCCTGATCAAACGCACAAGCCTCATCAAGTGTTGGTACCAACAGGTGTTAAAATGGGTGCGCTACATGTAGCAACTCTATACAATGCCTTTTTGGTGGTGCTGGAATGGTGATTGGCTGAAAAACAGATAAAATCCACGTGCATATGGTTAAATATTGCTCCTCTAGTGAATTTTAGGCAGGACCATTAATTTATTTGCCTAGTTTGGCACATTATTCATTTGCAGTAAGCTGTTAGATATTGTTATTTTGATGTGTGGATGCATGCCTTAGTTATTTCATGCAATTTTCAAGTTGACAATTTAAGGATACAAAGTCTACGTATGGATTTTTCGTCTTAGCATGCTGGTTTCGCTGCTGAATTGTGTATTCTTTGAAACAAACAACTTTCTTGATGCAAAGGAGCTAAGACCAGGGATGGATCCACTGGCATGCCATGGTGCAGTTGTGTTGCCCTGTGGGGTCAGGCCAACTCTCAGGATCTCAGTATTGTGTTGTTAGACAATTGCACAATTGCACATATACAAACACACAAATCCATTAGGTGCATACACACACACACTACCAGCTCAGGCACATACACATCCAAACCAGCCTAGGCACATGCATACCTATCACCAATTCAAGCACATACACTATACACCCCAAAAGTTAGACACAAATCACTAATTCATATATCATACACACAATGACATACACAACCCACCTACACATACACACAGGTAAGTTCCTAACTTGGATGGTATAGTGTGTATGTGTGTGCTTGGGGTACCTGGGGGAAGGTTCAGGTGAGCGAGAAAGAGAGAGTTAAAGTGTCGGGAGTGAAAGTTGCCAGAACTGGGATTAGAACGGGTGGACTACAGAGAAGCTGGCTGAAGAACTGAGGCTTGGGTTTACTTATGGTAGACTGGGGCTAGAAACTGAGGCAGACAGCTGAGATATTGGGTAGGGGTGCAGATAAGTGTTGGCAAGGAGGAGACTTCTAGGAAAGAAACTGAGGCAGAAACCTGGTTGCTCAGGGGAAAAGGAAAAGGCAGTGGGGATAAGACAGTGGCAAAGAAACAGGGTTTGCAGGCAGAGAGGAGCTCAGGACAGGTGTTGGAGGTGGCAATGAGCCAGAAGCAGGAGAGGGAGAAATGAGACAGACGTTAGAGGGGTGAGGAGCAGAGACTGGAACAGGACCAAACCATGGTAAAGCAAAACCCAATTTAGGGGTCCAAATAATAGTTTTATTAGACAGACAACACACTACACAGCTCCATGAAGTTATTGGTTCACACACACACACACACACACACACACACACACACACACACACACACACATAACGGCAGCAGGAGAAAGAGACTCAGTGGAAGGGTTGGAGTCCAGGTAGGGAAGAGAAGCAGAGTCCAAGTCCTTGGTTGAAGAGGGGGTGGAGGGTGATAGCTATCTCTCCAGGCTGGAAAGTGGTCCTTGTCCAGTAGGTGTTGTCCAGAGGGGGGTCACCGGCAGGCCTCTGGGTGGATAGGGGTGTGGCATGGTGCTGGTCCAGATGGAGAGGGCATCCCAAGGAGTCAGTCTTCACCACCCCTTTTATGGGGCAGACTACCTCTAATCTCCTATGGGGAGGGCCTGTCCAGGCAAGGTTAGCCCTGTTCCAGAGGACTCCAGGTATTCTTATTAAACATGTGCAGCCTGGCACAATGGTGTGTTGCCTCATCTTTTGTTTCTTGAATGCTGATGCATAGTTCCAAGGGCTAGGTCTCTGGTCCAGGTATTGGTGTTGATGGTTTGGTCATTCAGAGGGAGCTATTTTTAGACCTACTGCCATTGTCTCTCAAGCACCATCATTCATCCCCATTCATTCAGGAACCAAGTTATATAGGAGGGGTACATGTGAGTCATGGGTTACACAACCAGGCCTGGGGACAGGATGGAGACTTGACAAACAAAATGGAAACTTGACATGACTTATGCTAACTTACATATGTAGGCCTAAATCATATAGTACCAGTAAAACAGTAATATAGAACAGTAAGAATCCATATAAACATAATAATTATACAATATAAAGAAGGAGAAAAAACAAAAAAAACACAACTTGCTACCAAAATAAAATGCTGAAGCTTATCCTATGTCTTAGCTCATTTATACTTATCTATAGGGAACAGAGAGGGAAAGAAAAAGTCAGAGATGGTTGGGGAAGGGGAGGGAATGCATTTTAAAAGAAAAAAAAAAGAAAAACTGGGGGTTTTGCTACAGTTGCAGCCCTGCCCCTTTGATGTCTTTTCTACTCCTGCTGTCCATATCAGCTGTCCAATCCTGCCTTCCTCAAGCAAAGACCCTCTTCTCAGGGTCCAGTCTCTTTTACTGAGCCTGGCAGGCAGAAAGTAGCACCTGCTGCATCCTCGTAACTTAGGGGTGGTCAATTATTTTGGTTGGAGGGCCACTTACCGAGTTTTGGCAAGCTGTCAAGGCCCTCATGGGTAGCCCTGCCCCTTGAGAGGTGCCCCGCTGCTTGAGAGGTGCCCTGTCCCCTGGTTGCCATCTCGGGACTGGAAGTACCCCCAAACCCCTGACCTTTGCCATCAGAAGTCCCCCTCTTGCTCCCAGAAGTACTTATTTCAGCAAGGGGTTTTGCCATCTTAGAACCAGAAAAATAACAAATTATATTCTAAAAACTGAACATCGACAACATTCATTAATTTGATTTCAAAACATATTTTTGTCCTGATTTACATACAGTTGTGTAGTGTACACAGAGGTGACTGCACAATAGCTTAAAATTAAGTCTTAGTCTTGTATATTGTGGGGGGGGGTATAGGCTTGTGGGGGGCTATGGGTGTGTGGGTATATGGGGTGAGGGAGTATGTGGGTGCATGTGTGGATGTGTGTGGTGTAGGTGGGTATGAGGGCAGGGTGACTGGGGTTTGTGTACAGCAGTGCAAGGGGAGGCATAGGTGCATGTGTATGGTGGGATGTGCTTGTGGGACTCACTCTATGAACATGCACATACTCTCTGCCCTGTGCCTGCAGATGCACACACACACTTTGCCCTGTGCCTGCAGACATGTGTGCACATGCACACACTTACACACGCACCCCTTCCCTATCAGCACAGTCCCATTCTCCTGGTCCGGTGATGCAAGTGGGAGCCACATCCACCTGCTTTGACAGGAAGCCAGGGCCAGATAAATATTAATTTACCCATTTTTTTAGAGGCTTTGCAGGCTGGATAGAATGGCCTGGTAGGCCGGATCTGGCCTGCGGGCTGTATTTTGCCCGCCCCTATGCTAACTGTAGAGGCCAAGGGCCTGATCCTGATTAACAAAATCCTTATCTGTTGGCTAAGGCTGGTTGAAATTTTCTAGTGTTGCTACAATATAAATAAACAAAAACAAGAAGAAGAAAAGTTGATTATTGAATAAAAATATTTTATTTAAGCTAGGTTTAACATTCTACCTTTGGCAAATGTATGTACAGGTGTACAAGAAACATAGATACAATGCAGTATTCAACAGATGTGTTTTAGAGGAGGACAAATATGTGAATAAGTAATACCTTGTGAATTATCTGGCATATTATGTGATTATTATCATCTTGCTTTTTTATGGGTGTACATAGTTTATGGTATCAATTTGAAAAGTCCAAAATGTACATTTTTTTCTCTGTAGAAAAGCGTTCTAATGAACATTATATTTGAAAAAAAATCTCAGATCTATGTTCTATGAACGGACTGAGAAGTGGGTCCTGCATGTTTAAGTTGTAACCTTATTGTTTTTGGAAGACATTCATTAACGACAGATGTTAAGTTTGACTTTAAAGATTGAAATTTCACTGCAGTGATTGAGAGAATGGGTATATGCCATGCATAACAGAAGGCAAATTAAATACAAAATCCGGATCCTGGTAGCAAACATTATACCACGATCTGGGGAAAAACAGTACTTCAGGAAAAGAAAATCTTTTAGGAAGTTTGGTAGCAAGTCTAGATGTGGACATGACTATACTAGAAAAATCAGCAGATACGTCAGTTGTTTATTTAGTTAAAGAAGTTAAATTAAATAATTGTTTTACAAGTGAAAAATATCCCTTTTTCCTCCCCATAACTAGAAGTTATTCTAAATGATTCCTGTGACAGGTCTATACTCCCTACAAATACACAAGGAAAGATTATAAGTAATATGTATGTCCAGTGACTTAACTTCATTAACTTCACAGATGTCTGTTTATCTTCACAGTAGCAGCAAAGACACCCTGCCAAGTTATTGAAATGATCAAATTATGAATCCATCTACTGTACGTAAGAAATGGCAAATGAAATGCCATATTGTCTCAGTGTCTGAAAACTAAAATAAGTTCCAGTGAGGGGAAATGTGGTTACGAATCAATCCTTGCAATAAACAGAATATTCAGAAGCTTAAAAATGCAGGCATAATCAAATTCACTTGAAGACCAGATGGGACACGGGACTTCCTCCACATTTCACGTTAGAAGATGTGTGTGTGTGGATTCTTAAGCAGAGTTTGTCATTATTTGAACTTGTGAAACATAAGCAGCAGCTGGTTTAGTACGCCCTATGCATTTAATTGTGTTCTGACAATTTTTATACCAATAAGAATCAACACAACCAGGGCAATACATCATTTATAATGATCTCCAATCAGCAATGACACAGCAGTCATAAACACAACTGGCATGTCTTCCTTTGGCCCTGCTGTTCACTACTGTTCTTGAAAATAATAGAGAGGTTTAAAATATTTATATATTGAAAACATTTGAAGGGATTAAAGTTGTTTAGTACAGTGGTTCTCAAGCTTTTTTGTACCAGGACACATTGATACACATCAACGGCCAGTCTTGACCCAGTGTCCCTCACTCCTGACCTGCTGCCACCAGCCCCCAGTCCCCCAGTGTACAGGGCAGGGGATGTGTGTGGGGTATGGGGGGCCCCAAGCAACCCGTTGCAGGCTGGAACTCTGCCAGCCTGCAAGAAAAAAGCCAGAGTTTCCAACATTTCTCTCCTTTAAAGGAGAATCCATTTTTTAAATATGTTGATCCATTTTTAAAGTATGTTCACAACCCTTTCATATATTCTTGTGACCCACTTTTGAGTTGCGACCCATGGGTTGAGAAGCACTGGTTTAGTGTACTATGCATCTAACAAAAGCACAAGAACATGATTATGAAACAAGTCTCAACCTCAAAAGTGTTAGCAAATATTCAGGATTATTTGTTGTTGAAATTTGTTATGTGTTTAAGGCAGAAGTGTATGCATATGCACATGCATCTCTATATAAATAAGGATATATGCACGCATGTGCACAAACAAAAATGTGCTGAATGAGACTCTCATCATATCTCTACCTTTTAAACCAACTGTAATTACGATAACACAATTACAACAGAAATGAAAGTCCATCTTACAATGCAGAGAATTTTACCTGAGTACTTGGCATGGGATTCACTTTCCTGGGCAGATTAGCTGGGCTAGGGACAGACATTCAAAAAGCCTGAGCCTGAATTGATTCAATCTTTTCAGGTTAGTATAACCTGGCTAGGCTGAACTGGTTTCAAAACTGGACAGACATTCTCTGAGGAAATTCAGGCACATGCCTGCAGTGGCTCAGGCTAGAAGCTGGGGGGTGCTAGAGCAGCCCTCCCCTCCCTTCCAGTGCTGAGCTGAGGGGTGCATGGCCCGGCTCTCTCATTAGGGATGTCTACCTGCACAGTCCCAGGCTTCTCCTTGCTGGCTGCTCAAGGGATAGGAGTGTTGCCATCCCCCAGCTCCAGGCTAGCACTCTGAGGCAAGTTGGGGTGTGCAGTGCATGCAACTGTTGATGATACAGAGCTTTTCAATCTCCCTCCCTCCTTGGTTGTACTGTCTGCAGCAAACTGACAAGTGAGCAAGCCAGGTTGGGGGGGGCGGGGAGCTGATAACAGTCATCATTACCCTACTAGCAAAACAATAGCCTCTTTGCATTACTTCAAACTTCTTAAACAGCTTACCAGCTGACTTGTTGATTAGCTCCAAAAGCTCTAAGTGGTCACTGTTCTGTCTGCCTGTCCTAGTGAAATTAGAGAGAGAGAAACACACAGACACCTCTTGGCATTAGCTAGCATAACACATTCCTAGGGTCTGTGGGGTTGGGGTCCCTGCTGTGGGAGATGGGAGGGAGGGATTTTCTGCTTCAGCAGTGAGCAGAGTGGGGGTTGGTAAGGCAGGGGGAAGTCAGGCAGACCCTGCTGTGTCTGCAGTCTCTGCCAAAGCCTTACATAGCATTAGCTAGCATACCACATTCTGGCTATGGTCCATGTTGTGGGAGAGAGGAGGAAGGGATCTCTACTTAAGCAGTGAGTGGTGAGAGGGAGGAGAGAAGGGTATGGGAAAGCCAGCAGACCCTGCTGTGCCTGCAAGTCTGTGCCGAGCTCCAGCCAAGGAACAGAGAGGAGAGAGCCCCACCCAGCCCAGAGAGCATGCTGGGATGCTGGGGGACTCAAACTGAACTTAAACCAGCAAGGGGTCTGGGACAGACATTGCATAAACTGGTTTGACCCAAATCAGTTAAGTCTGATACTACATTCAACCAGGTTTCTCTCAAACTGGTTTCAGCCATTTTCAAACTGGGTTATGTGAACATCTGTTTGGTTACAGGTTTAAACAAGTTTCTCATCACTTAAACCAGTTTATGTGTAATGTCTGTCCCTAGCCCTGGTGTTAGATTGTGACTGGCCACAATCTGAATAATAAGAACAGGGGGGGAAGTGTGGAAGGACATTTATTCTGAACAGCGCTTTCCTCTTTTCTCTGTCACTGCATTAACATGTGTTTTTGTGCCATGAAACAAGAAGAGAGAGGTCCTTGCTGGTGTCCTTCAATCCCACCTTTTTCAGGGCAGGCAAGTTGCAGTATTTTAACGTGCTGCAGTCTCAACATTCCCTTTGATACCAGGTCACTCATGGACAATTTGGTTTCTGTAGGAAGCACAAACCCACCAAGGTCTCCTCTTTAGATGATGTGACTGCACCACATCTGACACATACTAATAGGATAAATGTACCAGTTGGGTTCTCAGTAATTAATTCAGAATTTCGCAGGCCATGCCTTAAGTAGTTCTGTCTTACAGAAATATATTATTCCACATTACTGAATCTAATTGCAAGAATGAATATCACTCTCTAGCTATATATTAGGGTAAACTTTCACTGTGACTGTAAGATGGAGTATGAATATACAGTATGTAATCATGAAACTAGGAACCCTTTGCAAATTCTCTTATTTAAAATACAGCTTTGCAGCCTGCACATTTATTTTAATTGCAATTCCAAATTTGCTCACTAGGCGGCAAAATAGTCTATAATTTGTCATGCATTTACTCTAGGAAATAAGTGTCTTAGAGCAGTGGTTCTCCAACTTGTTTGTTCTAGGACCCATTTGAAATGATCTATGGCCAGTCCCAACCCAGTGCCCTCACTCCTAACCTGCTGCCCTCCCAGCCCATGTGTGGGACAGGGAGTGGGTGTGTGGGGCATGGAGGGCCCCAAGAAGCCCCTTGGGGTACAGCCAGATGAGAATGGATGTGTTATGTGGCACTGCAAACACGTTTGCAGTGCCACATACTGCACAGTCTAGGGTTCTTTGCACTTCAAGGGCACGCTGCTCAAGCATACGCTGTTGTTTTTTTTTTCCTGAGGTTTTTTTTGACATACAGGGGTCAAAAAAAAACATGGGAAAAAACCACAAAGCAGTGCACTTTCGGGCAACATGTGCTACTAAAAAGTGGATCCGGGTCACTCAGAGCTGCGCTGAAGTGCGGCTGCTGGCCACACTTCACCCGGTGGGATCTCTGTGGCTGCAGCTCTGGGAGGCCCCAGGACCCAGCACAGTGCTGGTCCCAGCCTAACCTATTCCACCCGGGACAACTTGATGCATGCCAAAGTGCGCATGGCATGGGCATTCCCTGAGGACAAGAAGTGGCGGCGCAAGGTGCACCACCGCTACTTGTCCCTGAGGAGCCAAACATCCATGCATGTATGGATGTGCCCTTGCAGGCTGGAACTCTGCCAACCTACAAGGGAAAAGCCAGTTTCCCATCGTTTTCTCCTTTGAAGCAGAGTTCGTTGATCCATTTTTAAAGTTTGTCTGCGATCCTTTCGTATATTCTTGCGACCCATGGGTTAAGAAACACTGCCCTAGAGCAGGGGTTTTCAACCATTTTCAAGTGTGTGGGGGGGTGAAACCAGAAGTGCCAGCAGCAAAACTGGAAGCGCTACCAGTGAAAGAGGACGTGCCCCCGCTTCTCCGTGCCACTGCCACATACTCCCTGGGGCCTTCCCAAGTACCTTCCGTGGTACGCGTACCCCTGGTTGACAACCCCTGCCCTAGAGAATACTGTACTTGAATATTTGGAACAAAGAACTGTTGATTAATCCATATTTTTGCTGTTTTAAGACCCAGTTAGTCAAGTACCACAAAAACAAGTTGCCCTTTATTTAGTATCTAGGTCGAAGGAAAGCTTAAATTTTACCCAGTAAAAAGTTATATGGGTTTTAATAGGCTATACAAGGCCTAAGCAGCTCAGAGTAAAATCTTAATGAGGGCCTGAGGATCGAGTTATGTCCTTTGGAACTGCAGGAAGTGTGTGTGTATGTGTGTGGGTGGGGACAAAATAAAAGGAGATGCTCAGCTGGATGGGAAATTGACAGTATTTCTCAGACGGGACAGAAGCCTGGCTGTGGCTAGGAATTGGAAGTAGCTTTTTGGGTAGGTCCCTGTGGAGCTGCCTAGGTGTGGCTGGGCCTAGGAAGATCATCTGAATGATCCCTGTCAAACACTCATAGGACACACTTATCTTCTCCACCCCTCCCTCCCTGCACCTTGTTGGGTTTTTTTTGTGGTTTTTTTGAGAACTTCGATGCTTTGGCAGATATGGAATAGAAGAGAGAGAGCTGAAAAGCTAATGCATGATTCTACTGATGCATGTGAAATGGAAAGGACCACTGGAGACCAGTAGCAGGGTCAGTAGAGCTCCTTCAGTCCAAAGGGGACACAGCAAAAGGGAACCCTGCTCAAAGGTTAATTTCCTTTTTGTTTTGGGAGTTCAAATAATGTTGCCCTAAAATGGACAGAGAAAATCTCAGCTATAACCATGCCTTGTGTAATTTGACTACTTTAATATTAAACCCTTCTTTTATTGATACCACCTTTGTATAAGACCAAACTGTTCTCTAAGTTGCTTTGCATACAAATAAAATATATTTGTCTCGTAGATGCAATGTCGCTGTTTTTCAGAGTGACCTCATTTGAGGCTAAATGCCTGGCCACTTCGCTCTGATCAGTCTCTGCTTTCTTAAATTTCATTATGTGACTGCACTAGTTAATTTGCTGTATCTTCAATTGTTCATCCATTTTACCATAAGGCAGCAGGCAACAGACAATGTTTAGAAGCCATTGTTTTCAACATGCTTTACTACACTGGGGTTTTATTGTGTTTGACCTAGCATTGACTTGGACTGAACACTTTGTCAAATTGTTTCCATTAGTCCTGTATTACTTTGGTGGATTGTGCCCCTACTGTAATTGTTAGGAAGACCCCCTAATTCTTTGCTGACCCTATTTTATCCAGTACATTACTTGGGGCTAGACTAAGTCAGTAATAGATCTCCAAGTTTCCTCTATTTATTATTTTTTAAAGGTGCACTGGTTTAGAATTGTCTGTAGATAATCCTTAACATTTCCTAATTTGACCTTAAATGAGTTTATTTTCGAGTAAAGTGCTTCCTTCCATAATTTACAGCTATACAAATGAATTAATTTTGCATAGATTAAGACAACATTGTTTTAACTGAATTTCTTTAGAATAAACTGTTGTTTTTGCACCTGCAATTGAAAGTAAAAAACCTTCTGTACAAGAAGAATAATACACCTCTACAGGAAGAATAAAACTTTCTCAACCTTTCTTGTGTTTGGATGCTGAAAATGTTATGTTGACTGACTTCTGGTTTTCTGTTTTCATTTGCAGGGCCAATAGCAACAAACCCCAGGAATCCCCCTGCCTTCCATCTCATACACATCTGCAGAGTGCTTAGTAGGTATAAACATAATTCTGACTGAACAGCATTTTACACTATCAAGAACTCAATTCTTGGCCCAGGTGTGACTGCATGTGTCATGAACCCCACTATAACTTGAGGGGCTCAGGGGGTATCATACGGGTTTTCTTATGTTTGTTTTCCTGATTTGGCATGCATGATCTCATTGAAAAAACCAGTGTTATGCTGTGATTATTCACATCATTTTTATCTCTGCATGGATTATGTTACATTGTCTGTAGGTCTTCATGATTTGGGACATGCTTTAGCCAAAGGAAATGAGGAATGAATGCCTAAGGAAAAAGAAACTGCTAAGTATCTCTAGCTACTGTGCTACTAGAGGAAGGACAATCACCACTCCCAATCACAGGTAGACTCTTGAGATGGGTACCCAAGGTATTATCTGCTTATAATGGGGGGATAAACACCCCATGGTAGCTAAGGCATCTCAGAATAATAAGCTATTAGCTAGAGGAATTCTAGCTGCTCCTGACAAGGCAGACATTTCTAATGGATTCTGAGACTCTTCTAGAAGATTTCATCTTTTCACTGATTGCCTGTGGTGTAAAGCATGATCTTGGGGCAGGGGAGGTTCCAGGCTAACCCATTCCACAGAAATGGGGACCTAAAATTCTTTCACAACTCAAGGGAAGCCACCTGGAGCTGGCAGTAATTCCTCTGCTATAGCTGTGAGGTGTGGTATAAGGTGGGGTAGAGGCTTAATAAATTAGAATAAGGAGTTAAGACAGTGGGAATAAGGAGTTATTCCAGGTAAAACCTCCATCTTTTCCCTGGGACAAGCAGAGAGACAGTGGTTAGAAACTTGGGAGTCTAGGGGCACCCTGCAGATGGGGTTGTGACACCATGTTTCATGTATGGGGGAGGAAAAAAAATGCCTTCAGGCTCTCCACAGTGCAGCTGGAGTCCATAAAAGGAAAATAAAAACAGGAGGAGGAAGCTCTTCACAGGAGCTGATTCATGGCTGTCAAATTTATCTTATCCCTCAGCCTGTTCTGTCATTCTTCTGACTAAATAGGATAGTCATGGATAGGGGAAGTGACTCAGGCCATGGACAGACCTGCTTTTTGAAGCACTCCAAGTGTCTTTGAAGCACTCTAAACAGTGAGAGTGCAGATGTTCGCTCCAAAAGAAACACTAAAAAATGGCCAAAGTGCTTGGAATGATGCTTTAAAAGAGAAAAACCTTTGAAGTGCTTCATTTTGAAGCTCTTTCTGAAACATCTGCACCCTCCTCTGGAGTGTGATAGGGGACTGCTCGGTCCTCCAATACCACAGATGCTCTGCTTTACACTGCTTTTCCTTCCTCCAACAAAATGGGAGCAGAGGAGTGGGGTAGGCAAGCTAATTGGCATTCTGCTGTATGCTCAGCTGTCCCAGGGAATATCTGAGGAGGAGATACTCTCCAGCCCTTTAGCTGGAGAGGTTTTCTACTTCATCCTTTTGCATTCTGTGAAACACTTTGAAGCATTCTATGAAGGGAGAAAGGATGCACATCTGCATGGTGCTGAAATGTAAAGCAAGTTACTCTGTCCTTATTGCAGTTGTTCTCCCCTCATGCTTTTATTTCTTTCTGCACATTGGTCCCCTCACTCCTCTGACTAGGACTTCTTTGGCCATGCCACATGTATCATATAGTGGCCTTAAATTATTGCCTCCTAGCTTGCTGTGCCTCAGTTCTTCCACAGAGCCTTGTGGTGACCCACTTCTCCAGCTGGATCCCATACTAGCTCTATTAGAGAATAATGAATCCTACTTGAGACTTCAGCCTAGGGGGAAAAAGAGCAGCTACCTGGAAGAAATAGAGTTGTAGATAGGGGACATACAAAGACCCTGCTATGGGAGGAATAAGGGAAGTGGGATGCATGGAGAACCTGATGTGGTAGAAGGGAATATAGACCACTTTACCATAAGGATGAAGGGAACGTGGGGGAAATGTAGTGAGGAGGGGAAGGTGTGGAGGAATGTAGTCATATATACATTGTGTGCTGTTGGGGGAAGGTAAAAAAGGAGAACACACAGAGACTTTGCCATGGGGAAGTGGGAAATATGGATGGAAAGGATAAATTTTAAGGAGTCCCAGATATGTGCAAATGTACCCACCGACAAAGTTCATGATCCCTTAATAACAAGTACAAGAAAACAGATTTGTTCCATGCTTAAAACACTTCATCAGTGCATACGGCTTAAGTCAAACTGTAAAATACAGATTAGCTGGGAGTTGCATATCTGCAGTCTCGCATTCTTAGCTCAAGTCTAGACATGCCTGGAATGAGGTCTGACATTGATTATCATCCTTTCCTGTATATCCCTCCGTCTATGTGACTGTGATAGATACTAAGAAATATGTCTCTGAATGTATCAACTCTTGTTCTAGTATTGTAAAAATCCATGCATGCACCTAATCCTCAGTGACATGCAAAGATTATGGTTCTCATGATTTCATCACAAACCTTGGGATTTGGGGTATTTTCTTTAAAGCCGCAGCTCCTGGTTCCATGAAATGAAGGAATCTTAGCTTTCGGTTAGGGAAATAAACAAGTTTCTAGACCTTCTAGTTGCAGGGAAAATGTGACCCCAGTGGACACTAAAGTAACTCCCCTACAATATCTATGTTTTAAAGCTTTATGATTCTTAAAACAACCTAATGATTTTTAGGAGCCTGATTCAACACGTTTGAACCGTTGGAGTTGACAGTGCTGTTAATGAGCAATCTCAAGGAAGCCAGTGGGATGTTTTAAGCATATGCATGTTTTCAGGACTGATACTTTCAACTTCGTAATTTGCATGGGGAGAGTGGAGGATGCAGGGTATGGGGACCCAGAAGGGGAAAAGGAAATAGGGGCATGTGCAGGATGGATGGGAGTTTGAGCAGAGGTGGTGAAAGAAGAAGCTACCCATAGAGGAGTTGTGGTGAATAGTAGTGGCAGGGGAAGCAAGATATTGGAGTACAGGAGTGGGGGAGGATATTGATTTCAAATAGGTAATTCTTAACATTGCTGAGATGAATATATTGTATATCTTTTGGTAACTGAAGAGTTAAGTGTTCCTTAAGGTATGTAGGAGGGGAATGTGTGTGTGTGTGTGTGTGTGTGTGTATGAGGAAATATTCCTTGAATGTAACAGTTATGGTACTCATATTTTATACAGTAGATAATTAAATTGATCAGCAGCTACTACCAAAATTCTCAGTAGATTTCAGCAGTTCTTGATGCAGCATGTAACTGGTAATGACAAATAATCACTATAGCTTGTTTTTTCTTTACATTTTGATCAATATTTATTGAGCCAAACAACGCTTCTGATGCACTTCACCAGCATTATGATTTTGTAAATCGTATGAAGCAGAATGAAGAAAATCAACTTCAGCAGAGATATCAAAAGATAAAAGCAGCTACAGAATAGACAGTTATAATTTATCATAAAAAGGCTAGATGATATTTGATTAAATAATAGTTCAGGATGCTTTACATTTCTTTAATTTGTAAGCATCAATAAATAAAATATATTTGTGCTGCCATTTTAAGATAATTTAGATACATTTCATTGAAAAGCATGTTATTAAAGGGAAATCTGATTAAATAAAATTACTTTAACAAAATTTGTGAAGTGTAGACTGAATTAAGTTGTATCAAGTAGAGATTAAGAGTAATGAAAAAATGCTATTTGTATATTTTTATTTATAATCATTGAGGCATGGTGAGTCACAGTGACTAAATTGCTGATTCTTTTTGACACTGACTTTACTCATAATCATTTACAAAGAAGGAAAATTATGTTACAGTGTTCATTAGAGGACCAGTAATATTAAAAATGTCACATCTAGGTTAAAATGATTTGTATGTATAAAACATTTGATGGTTTTATTGGCAAACTTAGAGATACCCTGTTCGGTAAATCAGTGTATATTTATAAAACTATAGTTGCTGAAAATGAAAATTCTTAGTGTTGGGAAGCATGTGTTTTGGAGATGGACAAAAAATTGCCCATGGAACAGACTGATAAGCTTTTATAAAGTGCCTAGTTGGCTTCCATGTTCTACTGCTGTCTCAAGGCTTAATATTAATAAAAACTTAAGAAGCATAAATTTACCTTAAAACTTTCATGTATAAACTGTAGTTAGTGAAAGCTATTTTGAGTCCAGATTTTTAGAAACTGCTTCCTATTTCGCACTTGCTGTCTTATAGATATGGTAAGTCAGTTATCTACCTAAACTGCCTTATTTATGGGTGAGGTTGGATATTACAATGACTTCCCTTGTCCTCATAATTACTTGTACCCATAATTGGTTTTGGGAATGTCATTACTGATAAACAAAAACAACCTGATTGAACACTATGGAATTAAATTCTGGTAAGATTGAAATCAAACACAACAAATTCGAAGGATTACCACAGTTCGAAGTTATGATGGATTTAGGCAATGAGCCTACATTAGAAGATTTGCAGAAAGCCATTGAATCGATTCCCAGGTATGAGGCATCCAGCAGTGACTGTTTGCCTGCTGAAATCTACAGATGTGCCAATGACTAATTACTTGAAGTTTTACTGCTCTGATGGAAAGAGAAAGTGGTATCACAAGATTTAAAAGATGCTTGGTTTGTATGATTATACAAACAAGTGGAATAGAAGCAACTGTGACAACTGTAGAGGTAACTCTCTGTTGAACATCAACAGAATTTTTTTCACTCACATCATGCTTCCTAGGCTGCAGTTTCTAGGTGAAAGAATCTATCTTGAAAGTCAGTGCAGTTTTCGCTTGGGATGCTCCACTGTTGATAAGATATTCTTCAGTTAAGCAACTGCAAGAGATGTGTAGAGAAAAATGAATACCACTATACATAGCCTTCAGTGATCTGACAAAGGTCTTTGATACAGTCAGTAGACAGGGCCTTTTTACTGTTCTGAAGAAACTGGGTTGCCTTGCCCCAAACTGTTGAACATCATTCACTCATTACATCCAGGTATGAAGGTAACTGTAGTGTATGAAAAAAAGAATCAAATGTCTTTGACATCAAGAGGGTGAAACAGGGGTGTGCTCTTTAACATCTACTTTTCATTCCTGCTTCTGCATGCATTCAAGGACAGCAATGATGGCATTTATCTTTGAACCTGACTAGATGGAGGCATGTTCAACATTGAAAGGCTTAGAGAAAAAAACAAGGTGAAAGAGCTGCTTCTGAGAGATTTTCTGTTTGTGCATGATGCAGCCTTGGTTGCCTAAAGTGAATCTTCCCAGCAAAATCTCTTGGGCAGATTTTCAGAGTCATGGAAGAGCTTCAGGTTGACAGTCTCAAGAAGACTATGATCATGTGCCAACAACTGGAAGAACCAAACCTGATATCACTCTGGAGGATAAATCCCTTGGTGTTATTGACAGCTTTTGCTAACTGGGTTCTGTGAACAGCAGGAATATTGACCTTCAGACTGAGCTGACTAACAGAATTAGAAAAACAGCTAAGAATTTGGGGCCATTACAGAAATGTGCATAGAATAACAGCAAACTATCAACTAAGGTAAAGATGTGAAATTATGAGACTTGTGTGCTGTCATCTCTGTTTTATGGTTCAGAAAAGTGGAATACATATGCTAGGCATATCAAGAGACTAAACAGCTTCCACATGAGATGTCTGCATAAGATCCCAGAAGTAAAGTGGGAAGACAGAATACCAAACACAGAAGTGCTGGAGTGTACAGGACTGACACATTTAGAAACTGCTACCAAGAAGAGGAGGTTGTGATGAATCAGCCATGTCAGGAGAATGGAAGGAGACATATCCCCAAGAAAAGATGGTAGTGAGAGTTGAGATTTTATGGTTTTATGGAGATTTGAGATGGCTCAAGAAATTGGAGTCACCACCTTTGAACACCTTTCATGATTTGAAAAAAATGATATGAAGTCACTTATCATCAAAGTAGAAAGCTGGGAGGAGTGCTCAGAATCCTGTCTGATCTGGAGGGAACATCTGGCACTGGGTGCAGCTCAACATGAAATGACTTTGAACCAAAGGATGGAAGGAAAGCAAGAGAGAAGGAAGAAACATGCTGTAAATTTGGACTCCAACTCAGACAACATATGGTTCTGTGAAACTTGTAACAAACTGTCTCACTCTTAAATTGGGCTCGTCAGCCACAAATGGATATATCAGGTATCTGACTAGACCTCTTACATGTACACCATGATCCAGAGGATTGATGGTTTCCCACTAACTGGTTTAGGCATAAGGGCAATAAGTCATTGAATCACAGAATAACAGGGTTGGTGGGGAATACAAGGTCACCTAGTCAAAACCTCTGCAGAATGCAGAATGCTCTTTTCCTGTAATATTACAGACAGCCTACTCTGCCTCTTCCTGTAAACCTCCAATGAAGGAGGTTTCCGATGAAAGAACATTTTTAGGCAGCTTGGCCTACTACTGTCCTACTGTTATGACAGTAAGGAAATGTTTTTAGAGATTTAATTTAAATCTGCTTTGCTTTGGTTGAAACCCATTGCTTTGTATCCTGCTCTCCCAAGGGAGAATGGTTTTTCCCTCTTTTTTCTATGGTGGCCTTTAAAATACTGAAAAATGCTATAATGTCCTCCCTGAATCTTTTATCCAAAATGAGCATCTTTCAGCCCTTCTTCATGTGGCTCATATTCCAACCATCTGTAATTATTTGTTGCTCCAGTCTGGATCCTATTCCAGTTTTTCTTAAATGTATGGAGCATGGAGCTACATTACTTCCTGTGAAGCCTATCTATTGCTGAGTAGAGTGGAACCATGACATCCCATTTCTTACATACAATATACCTGCTATTGCAGCCCCAAACTGTATTTGCATCCTAATATTATAAAAGTTTTAGTTTGTCTGTCCATAAGGCTTTATTTGCACTCTGATTGGCTGACTGAATCAAAGTGCTAGAAGAACTTTCAGACAGCGGATGGCATGGCGGAGTGGTGCCATGATGGTGGGGATACGGGATACAGTGGAGGCAGGGGAATGGGAGGTTGAGGGGAGGGGGAACAAGCCCATTCCCTGCCTTTCCTGACCAGACAAGAAGTGGGGATGGGGTCAGATGCAGGGGGGGATGCAGAGTTGCTGGGCCCCAACACAAGCCAGCAGAGAGGGAGAGGGAGGGAGGAGAGGGAGGGGCATGGTAGCTGCACCCCGCCACTGCCACTGCTGCCATGCCATGACAGCAACTGCCTTGAAATGGACAAAAGTTGGTTTTGAAAACAGTAGCACAAAATAATACCATCTATATCATGGCCACAAATTTTGGACATTCGTAGCACCAGAAGGTGTGTGTGTACCCTGGGCAAGGGTGTGTGTGTGCAAGGCCAGCCCACAATTTTTGGAGTCCCCTGCAAGAAATAGTTTTGGGGCTCCCTGCCCCGAAGAAACTTGTGGCAGTAGAGGGGAGGAGGGGGGTGGTGAGTGGCTGAAGAAGCCAGTGGCAGCAGTGGCAATGGTGGCAAGTGGCCAGACGTGAAGCCAGCATCAGTGGCAAGTGGCTGGATGCAGTGGGCCCCCAAAGTGCTATGGCCCCCTGTGGCTGCAGGTTTCACAGTATAGGATGGGCTGGCCCTGGATATGTGTGCCCCCAGATCTGCATGGGGTGGGGCAGCTGCTGCTGCAGGTTGTGGCTAGGGCTGCACTGGGCCCTTCCTGGTGGGGCTGGGCGGGCTGTACTCAGGGCAGGTGGTGGCAGCACTGGGAGGGGCCTACAGGGGGGCTGCAGCCACCCCAAAATTCACTGTAGCTCCCCCTAGCCGCCCTCTCAGAGCCCCCTCCTGCTCTGTATGTAGCTTGGCCCAGACCTCACTAGGAAGAGCCTGGCACAGCCCCAGCCCACAGCGGCAGACCCCTTCCCCATGCAGATCCGGGGGGCACATGCCCCCTATGTCCTCCCTGGGTGCTCAAAGTGGCAGGAGAGCGCCCACCTGGGTGAGCTGTGGCTCCATCCCATGCCTGGCCTGGCTGGGCAGCACCTGCTCCAGCCACTTCCCAAGCCCTACACCCCCCCTCACCCCAGGTGACCCCCCATGCTCCTTCTCTCCCTGCTTCCCTTCCACCATAACAGACTTACAAGCTGCACACAGCTCTCCAAGGTGCCGGGCTGTGCTTCTCACTGCCTACATGCTGTGCTGTGGCTATGTGCATGCACAGGCCATTTATCAGTCACATTATTGGATACATCAGGCTGATTTCTGATACAGCCAATTTTCTTTATATCGATGCCAATCCAATATCAGACTGATCCAGCACATGTACTACAGATACTCAGTAGGTCTGCCTGACAGGCCTGTCTGAAAATCATTGTTCAAATGAGCTGGCAGGAAATGTATCATACTGTGTCTCTTACACTAAAATTTAGTTGAAACCAAAACATATTTCAGTGTTGATAGGTCAGTACCTTCTTGTTAAAAAAAATGTAAGTAGCTCTAGATGCAAGTTCTTATGTAATATCTGGCAAAAAAAGGTACAGCAGGGGGTGCTGCGTGTTGAATGTTTTTCAAAACTGGTCCCTGCACTTCAGGGTGCTTGAGCCCTTACAGCTCCTGAGCTCTTTTGTAACTCTGGATTAATATGTTTGGAAGACTCCACAAGCTGTCTGCGGAAGATATAAGAGTCAAGTGCATCTTCTGGTTTATTCACCTTTGAGCTTGGCAAGACTCAGAATTTTGGCTCAACAAGGACTATGCAAGAATTGATCAATGACTTCAGGATTCATCTCACAGACTTAACTAGCCCAGGTCACCATCTAGGTTTTCTTACATTATTTGTGTGTCACTAACCCTGCTGTAAAAACTTATAGGAGATAAATGATTTTTTTTTTTTAAATATTCTGTTTAGCAGTTAGATGTTTTTTAGAGTAAGCTTTGTAGACAAAAAGGATAAGAAGATCCATGGAAAGACAAGGACAGTAAAATTGAAAACCTTGTACAGCTAGTAGCAATGATACTTAGATTAGTTCATTTCTGGACTCAATAGGAGCCTCGGGTTCTTTTTTTTCTTGTGAAGTCTAGGTCTGGCCGCCTCAAAATTACCGACAACACAGAAATGATGAGACCACTGTGCTAAATAATGCTATTAACGCTGTGTCTTAAAATGTGTTCCTTTCCTGCATCTGGCAAAAAATACTGGTTGGTCCTCATTTGTGCAAAATGTTGAGGTACACTTTGAGGGCTTTTCTTTGGGGATCATGTGCATTCTCAGGGACCAGAACTCCTAGTATCTGCCTAAGAATATAGCAAGGTTGAGAGTGTTGTCGCATAGAGATACTGAAATGTTAATTTATGCTTTTGTGACATCCAGGGCTAGATTACTATAATTCTCTACATGCAGGGCTCAATCAGCCCTCCTTTCACAAAACAATAACTTGTACAAGAATTTAACTGCTGAGATTTTAAACGTGCACAATAGCCGGTCTCTGTGCTGAGATCTCTGCATTGACTGCCATTTAGGTATTGGATTGATTTTAGGAACCTGGTGATGTGTTTTAAAACACCACATGTATCTAAATGAGTTTTTGGTTCCCTATTGTCCAAGCCCAATTTTACTCAAGTGTAAAAATGTTGGGCTTTTATTTGTTCAGCACCATGATTATAAATCACTGTGTCCCAAAGCTTTTTCATGTGGCTATGGAATGCACTTTGCCAGCAGAGATTCAGAATGTCAGTCCTGTCATTGACTTGAGGTCAAGACTATAGTGGGTTGTTTAACTTAGCTTTCTCTCAACAGCAGCTCTCTCTGTGTTAGGACATACCTAATGAAACAGAATATTCTAAGACTGTATTTTTTTAACTATTTCACTGTCCAGTTTCCTGGCATTTTACAAAGATTTTTCCAATGCTAATAATAATGCTATATGAACATTGTTCTTGGTTTACCAAAGTGCCTAACAGCCGCAATAAAACTGTATTATATACAAACAGACACATTAAAGAGTTAAAAATACACAAAATCTGCTTAATGTCATGGGGCATAGAAGGACATGTCCAGTTTGCATATGGAGAGACAGTTTAAGCAATTCATGAAAGTGGAAAGATTATGATTACACAATTCTCTTCTCCAGTTATGCCCTCATACACTGTTAGGTGCCATCTGATTTAGGCTGCACAGTAGATGCACTCCCTGCCAATATCTTGATGATTCTTAACATAAAAGCAAGACAGTACTTCTGCTAAATTAAAGCTCATAAAATGTGTTTCATGATTGGAATCAAGGACCCAATTCAGTCCCTGGTTACTGTAGCATAGACCTTTTCTGTTCCGATTCTTCTTTTCTTTTGTTTCAGCATTTTCCCTGTGTCAACATTTGAGTCAATATTTTTTAATTTAAGTATCTCTGGATGAATTGCTGAGTGCATCATCAGAATAATCTCATTTTAGAATTCTCCTACAACTGAAAGTGCGGACTGTAGGATCATTGGGAAAGTTGGACTTGATTAATAAGCTTTGAAAACAAAGTGCTTATTCAATTCATTTGTATTTGTTTTCATAACTTTCCAGGGACACTGTAGATCCCTTTGCTGTTATTCTCTGAATATATAGCTGTTAGCTTTTGATAACAGTCAATATTCAATTACACATCTATAAAGTCCTTTTCTAAGCAGAGGTGGTACATAATTCTGTCATTTAAGCTACTCTTTCTTGGTAGTGGCAATTCTGTGCTATTGTTGCAAATAGAGAAAAG
The DNA here is from genome assembly GCF_052110815.1 of Crocodylus siamensis. NCBI lineage: Eukaryota > Metazoa > Chordata > Crocodylia > Crocodylidae > Crocodylus > Crocodylus siamensis. The sequence continues at coordinate 73,042,066 of NC_143396.1, read as the reverse complement.
TTGTCATTCTCTGTCCTTTCTTAGGCTATTGTAGATGATATATGGCAGAAGGTAAACACAGTCATATACACAGGTATGGTTCAATACTCTATTATTAACAGGCCTGCTACAGTTCACAGCTTGTGCACTGTGAAAAGTAGTACCAGCACTGCTGGGCAGCTCAGGTTAAAACTGAAAGGAGATGGGCCATTATATCCCTTCTCCAATGCTTTACCAATTGGCCAAAGGCTAACTAACTGTAGATACCATCTAATAAAAATCATAGTCATCATTAGTCTTCTAGACTTTCTTCATAAGCTTTCTTTTACTGCTTTTTGTTTTCTTTTGCCTGCTCTTGCATTACAGAGGTCTGGATTTGGAAGGTTTTTAGTATCATTTTACCATTAACAGCCTGGTTTGATATTTTTTTCAAGTGAATTTGTTCAACTTTTTCATCCACAAAAAGCTTTAATTTCTTCCTTTTCCTTTGTGACCCTGAATATAAGGGAGGATGCACCACTTTCTGGTTTTGCCTGTCCACTGCCTGTAATGTTAATACATATGCAGAATTCTCTCACCAGCAGTTTAATTTTTTTTTTCTGTGTCTGTCACTGTATCTGTGTTCTAAAGGCCAAATTCAGAGGTGATGCATAAGCCAGTGCAACTTAGAATAATTTCTGCTAATTTAGAGTCTTCTATACTGATTCTCTGACTTACTTTTACTATGTTTCTCAATGTGTCAGGGAGTATGTCAATGACCTTGATGCATGGAGGAACTAGAAGAAGTATAAGTTGTAGTGGCTTATACTTTCTTACAAGTCTTTTATAGATATTTTATACCAAGCTAGACTCCTCCTTACTTCGAGTGCAGAGTAGATATCTGCAATGAAAGAAGAATATATTGCCCCAGTAGCTTCTGAGATATTTTTCTCATTGTCAGCATCACTAGCATTTTAGTCTTGGTTGGGCCCAGTAGGAGCCCACAAGTAGCACTGTCAGCCTAGACTTTTGGAAAAGAAGTGTTCCTTTACTGGAATGGCATTGCCCCAGAGGAAGTTAGTGGGATTGGTGAATGGGTTTGGAGCAGAAGTAGTATTTGCATTCCATTCAGCTACATGTCTGCTTCCTCTGATCTGGTAATTGATGAATTATGGGGATCTTCATAGTTGCTGAGGACAGAGAAGATAACTTGGGGTCAAGATGTCAGAGTCAATGGACATCTAATGGTTATGCTGTTGAGCCAACTTGTCATCACCATAACCCTGGCTTTTCTAGGGCACACTAAAAGCTAGACAGATTCCAAAGTATTTGGGATTTTCTATTTTCCGTTAGGATTATGCCTTTGACATCAATAATGAGGTGAAACGTGTTTGTCTTAAGCCCCATTCCTTTTAACGTCTACTTTTTATTCCTGCTTATTCATGCATTCAAGGACAGCAGTGATGGCATTTATCTTTGAACCTAACTAGATGGAGGCATGTTCAACATTGAAAGGCTTAGAGAAAAAACCAAGATGAAAGAGCTGCTTCTGAGAGATTTTCTGTTGTGGATGATGTGACTTTGGTTGCCTACAGTGGATCTTCCCTGCAAAATCTCTTGGGCAGATTTTCTGAGTTCTGCAAAAGCTTCAGGTTGACAATTAGTCTCAAGAAGGCTGTGATCATGTGCCAAGGGCTGGAAAAACCATTTCTTGATGTCATTAACAGCTTTTGCTATTTTGGTTCTATGATCAGCAGGAATCTTGATCTTCAGACTGAACTAACCGACTTGGAAAAACAGCTAGGAATTTTGGGCTATTACAGACATGTGCATGAAATAAAAACAAAGCTATCAACTAAGGTGAAGATGCAAATCTATGAGACTTGTGTGCTATCATAGTTGTAGGGTCAGGAAGGACCCAAGCAGATCATCAAGTCTGACGCCCTGCTGTGGGCAGGAAAGAATGCTGGGGTCAAACGACCTTGGCAAACTGTCTATCTAGCCTCCTTTTGAAGACCCCAAGGGTAGGAGTGAGCAACACTTCCCTTGGAAGTTGGTTCCAGGTCCTAGCCACCCAGACTGTGAAGTAGTGCCACTTGATATTTAGCCTGAATCTACTCTCAGTCAACTTATAGCCATTATTCCTTGTTACTCCCAGTAGTGCTTGGGGGAACAGGGACTCTTCCATTGCCTGGTCTTCCTTGGTGAGTTTATAGATGGCCATCCCTGCTTTATGGTTCAGAAATATGGATGACATGCTAAAGCCAGAGGTGACTGGTGTCCCCTGAGTCTGGGGCAGGGAGGGGCAATTTGTGGGGTGGGCTAAAAGTCCCATATCCACTCCTATACTTACGTGCTACAGCTTAGTGCCCCCTCCCCCGCAAAACATGCTGCCAGCCCCCGCAGCAAAAAACCTGCCCCGTCTTAAGTGGTGTCAAGTTGGGGGCCAGTCCTACTAGTCACCTGTGTGCTAGCTAAGCACATCAGGAGACCGAACATTTTCCACATGATATGCCTGCACAAGATTTTGAACATAAAATGGGAAGACAAAATGTTGAACAGAGACATGCAAAAGTATACAGGACTGATACACTTAGAAACCACTGCCAAGAAGAGGAAGTTGTGATGGCTCAGTGTAACCGGGGGGTCTCCTTGGGGCTCATCTCACTGTGGCCCACCCACCTGTTTCTGGGCTAATTGCCCACCTTCTCACCCTCCATAGTTTCATAGTTTCATAGTTTGTAGGGTCGGAAGGGACCTGAGCAGATCATCTAGTCCGACCCCCTGACATGGCAGGAAAGAATACTGGAGTCAAATGACCCCAGCAAGATGTTCATCTAACCTCCTCTTAAACACCCCCAGGGTAGGAGCCTGCACCACTTCTCTTGGAAGCTGGTTCCAGATCCTAGCCGCCCTGACTGTGAAGTAGCGCCTCCTGATATCTAACTTAAATCTACCCTCTGCCAGCTTGTGACCGTTATTTCTGGTCACTCCTGGCAGTGCTCGGGGAAACAATGACTTCCCCAATGCCTGCTGATCCCCCCTGAATAGTTTATAACCATGCCTTGTTGTTAATTAGTTCATTGATGTAATTAAGTGGGAGGCTGCCCATTTTCTGCCCCAATGCCAGGGGGCGCTATCTGCAGCTCCATTCCTCCCCTACACCACAGCCCAAGCCGCGCAGATGGCATCTAGATGTTATCATCATCACCGGCCCCCACTCTGGGCCCCAGAATCCTCCTAACTGAACCCTGCCTGGATTCCTCTCCTCAGGCGGTCTCATCCGCCTTCATACTAGGTAGAAGGTATAGAAGGTATCATCCTAGTATATCTAGCATGAGCGTACAGGATCAGACCCCACACTGAACAGAGTTGAGCTATTGCTTTTATTTAAAAGCACAGCTTCAGGAGGAAGACTGCTTCCCTTGTTTTACCAGTAGCTTAATGCTTAGAACCATAACTTAGAAACTGGGAAACCAGGTTCAACTCTTTCCAGGTTCAATGCCTGAGGGCATTCCAGCCCAGCACTTCCAGTCTCCTACCTGTCAGTTCTATTCCTCCCTGTTTGCCGACACCAGCTGATTTCTCCTTTCCAGAAATACATAATCCTGGTGTTAAACAGAAGAAACAGTTACCACTTTACCATTATAATTACTATAATATCCCATTAATATCATCACAACAAAACATACATTTAGTTCCTTTGCAGTGCTTTTGAAAACTCCACCCTACCCAGAGTGCTGTTCTTGGTGATGCTGCCATGCTACAGAAAAAATATTGGATTGGAAAGTCACTTTCTCTTAATGCAGTGGTGTAGCTTCTGTATTCTGAGCTTCTTAGGTTTTCTTTGCTTGTGGAAGGGAGATAACAGCCTGTACTGCGAAGCTGTAGTGAGAGTATTGCTTGAAGTCTCCTGCTACAGTAGGTTGCTGTCTTTGGTCACAATTCAGAGATATTTATTCCCCTCTCTCTCTCCATAATTTTACTTAGAGAAGGGCATGCCACTTTTCAGGCTCTGTCTTCTTTCAGTTCTCAGCTCTTGGCACCTTACATAGGCTATACACTTTTATGGGACTGCTTTGGTAGGATGAATAACAGCTCCTGAATATGCAATCTGCTAATGCATATGCATAAACGTCTAATCACCTTTGTTCTTGTGATGGGAACTCTCTTAAAACATTTCTAAAATTAGATTTTTAATTCTCTAGCTCAGTCCATTATCTGAGCTATCCCTTTATTTCCATTAGGGTTTAATGGGAGTTGAAATTCTGCTTCAAATGAGTCTAAGAACTCTCATTTTCTACAAAAAAGTCTGGAAGGCCTCAGAACATCTTTTTAAACATTAATAATTTCTAAAGAAAGCCTTTAAACCTTAGTGAAGTATGGACTGGTGACTTTTATCCTGCTGAATACAGTGATATGAAAGCTTCCAGATAGCTAATTAGTTTACTCATTAATATTAAAATTAATATTTTTACTTGACTAGTCTCCTACTTTAATAACCAGTTACATAATCAAACAGCTTGTTGGTTGGTACATAAAATACATTATGGTTCAGTAACAATGGTATCAAGGAGTAATTATATGAAGAGTTGTAATTACAAAATATTTGTGTTCAGAATATTTACAAATAAACAATAAAAAGGAGCTTATGTTCTCTTGAGCATTTAAGTAATAACAAGGGTTTTCACATTTAAGTAGAAATATAGAGTTTTAAATAACCAGAACTTTTGCAAACTCTGCAGGTAATTGATTCCTTATCCAAGTGATTTGCAAAGATTAGCACTCTAATAAGAGTTTTACTGAAATTGATTCAAGAATTAATACCCTGACATTGCTGCGAGTGAAACTTGAAGCAGGTGCTCCATTTCCTTCTAAGTGGCTCAGAACCCAGTCCCGAGGCCTGCTGGGAACCCCTTCTGATGTGCCAAGCAGCTTCAGCTCCTATTGACTTCAGTGGGAATTGGAAGCACTCACCACCTCTGGGCTGAGGCCATGAATTTAAGGAAGTGTAATAACATATCACTACTAAAGAAGCTAATTTAATAACAATGAAAGGAATAATCACACCATGGAGCTACTTCATGCACTTAATGACAATACAAAAATTCACGAAGATAAAAGCAAAATCAAGCAAATACAGCAAAGGCTTTAGCTTTAACCACCAGCTTTCAAAATCAACGTCAAATTGTCTAAAATTCCGTGAAAGTAAATGTCAAACTGATCTACAGAAAAAAGAGTTCAGATTATCTGTTTAAAGAAAACTAATGAACAGAACTTTACTTTTGTGGATGATAAGCAAATAAAGATTGTCCTTAATAATTAAGGGTTGAGAGGTGTTGATATATTTTTAGAACTAAAACCCTTTAAATAACTTTCCAGTTTCCCAGCCACCAAATCCTTGAAAAGTTAATTTTTTGTTATCTCCAAACACAGGAAGCTTAGCACAACAATAGCAGTTCAAAGCCTCCCAGGTAAAGAGCCTTCAAAGGTAATTCATGGTACAAATTTATGAAAGTCAACAGTTTAGACTACTCAATTTCTTTTAAGATTTTCATCAAACGCATCCTGGCAGTTATAACTTACTGCTGATGCTTCCCAACTGAGTTAAAATTATAAAACATTGACAGTGTTACCTTTGTTTCTCTGTAACTTTTAGGTACAGAGAGAGAGCTACTGAATTGTGCATTGATTTACTTTGTGTCCTTGCATGTTTAAAATTCTGACTAAAAATAAACATAGGAGTTAAATCTTATAAATGTTTTTAATACCTAAAACATCACTTTAAACACTATTATTTAGGTCTTCTAAATGCTGGTTTCATTTAGATTGCTCATGTAAGAATATATCTCCAAGCTTTCTACATGCAATTAAATTGTGAATATTTTTAAAGAAACAACCACTTTTCTCCAAGGCTCTCTCTGGGACAATAAATGATGCAATGGACTTCCAATATGCTCAGACAAAGAACAATTTTTTTTAGAAGACATTCAGTGTTTTTGCACACTCTCGACTTTGGTATAAAGATAAATGCCCCACTAGTCAATGCATCAGTAGTGTGATTGCTCTGGAAACTGTGATATAAATTGTTCTGTTAAGTGCTACAAAATTGCAGACTACTTTTACCGATTCCATGTGCTCTACCCTGGCTGAATCAGAAATTAACTAGATTACCATGACATTGAAATGAAGTACTTTATCACTGGACTCCCTTCTGTTTCTTTCTTTCAGAGGAGATGTACAAAATGGAGGTTCTTGAATAGAGATCTATACTTGGTCATTAAGGATACAGTTCTTTTCACAAGAGCAATATTTTACCCTGATCCAATTCTGCTTAATACAAATTAGTTTTATCTTTATTTTTCCTCTAAAACTATCATATAGTTTTTTTAACGAGAGAGAAAAAAGGTGTGGTTTTTTTTTGGTTCTCTTGTTTAAAAAAACCTGTTGTAGTCCAGCCTCCCATAGTTGTATTTTGATGTGTGAGAACATGTTTCTGAATGACTGGTTTTGTGTGTGTGTATATGCCTGAAGAGACTTAAAATAGGTAAAGTTGGGCTCTTTGAGAATGAAAGGATTTATATTAATGTAGGATATTATTATGACAATATATTCCAGTACTGATTTTCCAAGCAAATACCAGTATCCATTTACATATGTAAAGTTCAACACTATGAGATACTGAAGCTGCTTAGTACTTCATATGACTGGACTTTAGACAATATAGTAATGTGTAGTAATGGGCATCAATTACAATAGCAGCAGAAAGTTGCTGAAATTAAAATAACATTCATTAGTCATGCTTTTTTTTAAATAACGGGTGAAAGTTTCAGTCTTTTGCCAATCCATTTTTACCTTTGAGTGTGAGAAATTAGAATTTCATGAAGACCATCTCTCTTATGACTTTTTTTGTGCTTTAAGGACAGCCTTTTCTATTTATTTATTTGATATTTTTAAGTTTCTGCTTCAAGGTGGATTAGAGAAATAGAACAATATGTTAAAATGAAAAAAGGGAAAATTAGTTTAACATTAGGTACAGACATTACATTTTTCTGGTAAAAGTGATTGGAAACTGGTCTATACCTGTAACAGAACAGAAGTTTGGCACCCATCAGGTACATCTACACATAACATTACTTCACCGTAGTGATGCACTACAAAAATGTAGCATCCATGGATGTTTACATGTGATCAGCAGCTACTTTGCCATAGTGGCATGCTCCCCCGTAGCTGTGTTTAGTCTGGAAAATGTTTGAGAAGGAAGAGGATTCCTATTTTATGTGACCTAATTCAACTATAGCAGTGGTTCTTAAACTTTTTAGACTCAAGGCACTCTTCCAGAACTCTTCAAAAATGTTCAGCACCCCATTTAAAAAAACGAATATAAATAATATTAGTTAAATAAATACTATTAATATACTATAATTTATAATACTAATATAATATAAACATAATTGCATTGTTACTTAGTAATTACTTTTTATTTGAGTAGATCCTTAAGTATATTATACGCATCCCACCACCATGGCCAGATGAATCTGTGTTGTGTCTCCTGCAGAACCAGATTGGGAAGCGGCTATGGCAGGAGCAGGTGTTCTTGCCACAGTTGTTCCCAGCCCAGTGCTGCTTGGTGTCTCCTGGAAACAGAATAATGCTGGGTAGATGGAAATGTTTTGTGCACCTCTGTTTTTAGAAGGCACATTGGAACCCAACTGAGAAACTGCTACAGAAAGATGCACTTCCTGCATTACATTATACAAGCAGGCACACAGTTGCTGTTGCAGCTCTTCTTGGTTCATCTTCAATGTGCCTCCTGAACATTGCCTTTAGTTCTACCTGGTGGCAGCAGCATCTGAGTGAAAATGCCCCATGCACCTTGGTATTCATGACGCATGTGAAGCTCAATTGAGAATGAGTGAGAACAGAGTCTGACAGCATTATCTTACATAGGTGCTGCTTCTGCATTAGCCCTTCTAGGTGCAGCTCATGCTGAGAAGTTAGAAGGGCTAAAGCAGGAGTGGTGTGCTTGCCCATATAGTGTAATGCAGTCAGATGTGCTGCCTCTGCTGCAGCAGCTTTTCAGTTGGGCACCATGGTCTCCTGAAAACCAAGGTACCTGGGACAATTTCACTTTGCAGTGGTGGCAGCAGCAGCAGCAGCAGCAGCAGCACAGAACCCCTGGCAGATTCTCACAGCACCCCAGGGTGGCCTGGCAGCCCAGTTGAAAACCACTGAGCTATAGCAAGGTCTAACCATCACCTTTAAAAAAAGATCTGCGTATATAGATGAGGTCCTAGGTCTCCCTTCCTTGCAAAAAAGCAGAATACACTATGTTTTTTTTCTTTACCATAGTTCTCCCACACCTACAAAAAACAGTCCTCCATGGACCTATTGTCTGTGCTATGAAAGGGCAATTTTCTTGCTCTGGGAGAAATATGGAGGGTAATCACTGGCCCCTTTCTGTATCTTTGTTACTATGGTCAAGACTCCTGTAGACAAAGGTTGTGGGCCATTCAGCTACTAACAGCATAAAGGCACTTGACACTTCTTAAGATGTCTTCGCTAGGCGCGCTGACCATCAGGCTTCTCCCAGGCTCTGGGCAGCATGCCCTTGTGCTTCTGCTTAAACTTGAGACTTAAGCAAGACTAAAAGGAAGTTTGAAGAAATGAACTACAGACAAGGTTTAAATCATCATCAATTTAGATTTCAGTAGTCAAGGACAGAAAATGTAATGCAATAGAATTTACTAAGGTTTTCCCCCAGCAATTCATAGCAAACTAATATAATATGGCAGTAATGAATAGACAGTACAACAGAACATGAACCAACTTGTCATTGGTCAAATGGATCATTTCCTGTAGCTATCAACAGTAACATACCGAGAACAGCACCACTGGTACACTGGCATCAGGTGCCCTCGCACAGGGACATCAGATCAAATGGATATAATGTTATAATAGCACATAAGGGGTCCTTTGCACATGATCTGCACTGGGTACTATCATGCTTGGCTATGGCTAGGGCTATGGCTATTAGTAAGATTGGGAAGAAAGGGAATTTGACTTGATATGTATTGCATAAAAATTCTTATCAGGTGGCTTTTATATTGGCTCAGAAACAATGTTCTATTTTCTTTCTTAATGGCCCAAAATGCTCTTCCAGTTGTTTGTATTTTTATTTCTCCAGTATGAACTAGGGATATTGTCCCTTATGGCAGTAAGGTTGTCTACAGTTAAGTTGGATTCAGCATGCAAAAGCTAAACAGAATGTATTTTAGCTTTAACGGGGAACACAATATATAAAAGTTATAGGCATGCATATATCAATCATAAAAAAATAATGCAGATAATTTCCATGTTCTTCACAGGCATTTCCTCCTGAGCCCATTCACTAATTGTATCAAAATGAGCTGTTACAGTAGAGGGTGAAGATATTCATAACAATCCTCCATTTCCTTTCTTTTACGCTTTGATGAACAGTGAATAGTAATAAATAATAATACCAGCATGATGGAATTCACTGAGTACTCATTGCCCAAGGAGATGAATGTGGAAATGCACATCTTACAGAATTGTTTCAGATTTGAGGCCATCTCGGCAACCACAACAGCTAGAGAGTATAGGACAGATTTTAATGGTATTTATGCAGCTAAATCCTGGAGTCTGGTGCCTAAATCTAGGCACCAGACTCTATCCCTTGTGAGTTTGTTTTATTAAAAGAAAAGCTTACATTTTGGAAAATAAATTGGTAGCATAAAGGAGGTAGCTGAACACCTTACCAGTAAATACTGGCTGAATCTAAACAATGCAGTGACTTAACTTTATATAAGGCTCTAAGTACTCTCAGCAAGCTGCTTACAAGTTCTGCTGTAAGACTCCTGGTTGCTCTTTCAGGCTACCAGAAATTTTGGAAATTATGCAGCAACCTCAGATAAAAACATTACTGTGGATTGGATATGAAAATGCACGTTATTAGTGAAATTAACAGTCCAATCAGTAATATTTCCCTATATTTATTTTATACTATATTGCATTTTTTTAAAACGTTTTATTTGTTATAGGCATTGCTATCCCTAGCTTTTTGCTACCTGTAGTCCATTGATAGGAATAATATTGCTATATCAGTTTACTGAAGATTAGTTTATCATTGGTTCATGTTTTCAACTTTTCTTTACAACAATATGGACTAAATCCACTTTTATAATGAGCTTTTGGAGCACTGTTCTTCAGCAATGGGTTAATTCAGTGGCAAATTCTGCAACTGTGACATTTAGGTGATGTCATCACAAATCCATCAAGGAATCAAAGTTAAATGATCAGTTACAATAGTTAAGAGTTTGGGGCTTAATCCATAGAAGATTTACTTAATTTCTTTAGGCACTGTGCCAGTAATTTGCACAGTAACTTTAGTAGTGGGAGAAAAAACTCAGGCATAAGAGTCAACATAGCAGAAGACAATTGTGGACTGGGAATTTGTCTTGTGATACTGTGTGGAAATGGGACTTGAAAACAGACCGTGCATGGAATAACGTGGCCTTTTGATCATGGCTGAGTATCTTAGAGAATGCCAGGGCCTAAAGGCCCCTTTCTTTTCATGCAAAGCTGGTGGAAAGCAAGAAATACAAACATAACACAAAAAAGATACAATATCCTAAGAAGTACTCAATGGGGTTTCAGAATACTTACAAACAAGCAAATGAAAAACAAAATTTGAATCAGAGATGCTGAATTCAAGAAGGTTGAGTTGTTACCCTTAGCCAGGGAAAAAACAGTCAGTCAGACTCCATGACATTAATTATAACTTCATCTACAATTATGACTGAAGAGGCACTTTCAGTCATTATGAACCAGTTTCCTGTGCTTTCACATAAACCCCCTGCCCTTCTCTTGCTTATATTTTTATTTTTTGTAAGCATACATATTTGTCAGAGAGAACTGCTTTGTTGACTGTCTGTATAGTCTCAATTAAATAGTACATTTGGAGATACCGGCATAGCATTGTGAATACACTTTTCCCACTTTATGGTGCTGTCCTTGAAAACCAAACATACTCTAGTTTACTTCATATTTCTCAACATGACAAGGTCATAGATACAATTGGAAGCAAAGCCCCCAAACAAGGGATGCAAGATTAACAGTAACATAGTTTTAAATGATATGGGATTAATTGCTTTAGCATGAATAACATGGTCACTTTCAATTAATTTGGAGCGTGAGCTCAGTAGCCTTATGTAAGGGATAATCTCCAAATGAAGAAATGGAAAAAGGAGTCGGGGATTGTATCTTTTATAAGACAAGACAATTTAGAATGATAGTAAGCTTTCTCATAGATGCATCCATTTCCTTTAATTAGTCTTTGTATCCCTTACTAGTTTCTTTCCACTATCATAAAAAAGTTGCTTTAGAAACCTAATTATATTAATTACTATTCTGTGGAAGAAATCCTACTCATTTTTTTGAAGTGTTCAGTACTCTTTAAGCTTAATTTTTTTATTCCCTTGGTTTTGGAGGGAATTTTTCTCTCTTGCATTTGACACTAGCAAAATGAACATTATACCTTTCTTCTCTTCCTTTTCCATCCATCACTTCCTTTCCAGACTGTGTAATTTCAGTGAAATCTCCTTTTAGTTACCAGTATCTTATCAAACACAGACTCGCTTTCTTACTCTTTTTGGTGAACCAAACTCTTTGAGTGCTTGTGTCACTTTGGCTGTTACGTATTGAATTTGATTTTTCAGTATAATCTCCAACTATACTATTGCACGAGGATGTGGTGGACACATTTTTCCTCACAGGCACTTGGTAAGCAAAGGTTAGAATTCTACTTGTCCCAAATCAGCTAACGTTTCTATGGGGTAGGCAAAACCCACTTACAGACACACACTGCCACACTTCTACACTTTTGCCTCCCATCAGCATTCAAACATGGGTGAATGTCTTTCTCTGTCAAAGCAGCAGTGGGTGGTGAAAATGAAAGTTCTTTTTTCTTTCCCTGAGAAATTGGACTGTAAAAAGCTGTCAGTTTAAAAGTGACATAGTGGCACAGCATTTCTTTAAGGTGGCTTCTTTCATTTTGGACTCCTGCTGTCTCTCTGACAGTCGAAGTGGCAGCAGGAGGTAAAAACTAAAATGAGCACTGTTGGCATTTGCCCTCAGGCACAAAATTAATAATGGAAGAAACAGGACGATATCCAAAAACACCTCATATCGGATGTCAGCCAATGGGGTTTTATCATCTCCATAGTAAAGTGACCAGAACTATGCCCATTATTTCAAATGCAATCTTATTCACTATATCATGCTAGAGCTATTTTCTATTTTTGATTCCCTAGCTATGTGTGAAAGAATGTTTTCAATTCTCCTAAACTCAGTGCAAAGGCTTTTATGGGTTTTTGCCCTTCTAAACCCTAGATAACTTTTCTGGTCAGTGTTTTGTAGATTGTCGCTATTTTCCTGTCTTTTACCTCTCAGCCTTTTTACATAAGTGGGTTTGCTTCCAAATTATTGCTTGAGCTATCATACTGTGTCATAGAAATCTGGACTAAAAGTCAGATTCTATTAAGTCAATGGCCCTTAGAGCAATCAGCCATATGATCAAGAGGCTGAAGTATTACCTTTCTTGATAACCTGAAAGCTGAACATTTCAATCCATAGGTAAGGCAAAAAGAGTAACTACTGAAAGTTTCAGGGAAGAACGAGGGATTAGCCACCCCCTGTTAGAGGATGGGCCTTGTTCCTTTCTTAGAGGACTGGGCTATTGTTCTGTATATGAAATAATTTAAGCCACAGGTACATAAGGTCTGATAGCTAAAAGTGAGGTACAGACCTCTTTCTTTCTGAGAGAGCCAGTTTATCCATTTCCTGAGACGATCCTCCAAGCCCAAAGGAAGGTAATCCCAATGAGGATCAAAGGGAGCAGGAGAGCACACAAGCCTCCGTGGTTCACCAAAAGCATCCGGGAATGTCTCCTTGCTAAAAAGGAGGCTTACACCCAATGGAAAGAAGGGGTCATCACCAGGGAGGACTATTCTGTAGTTGCTTGGGGATGTAGGGGGGGTAGTTAGGAAGGCCAAGGCAGAGCTGGAACTGGGACTAGCTTCCCAGATTAAGGACAATAAGAAGTCCTTTTTTAAATACATAGGGGGTAAAAAGAAGGTCCCAGGTAATGTGGGGCCCTTGCAGAACGCGATGGGAAACTTGGTTGTCACACCAGACGGCAAAGCTAACATGTTTAACAATTTCTTTGCCTTCGTCTTCCTAAGTAGGGACCAGAACAGCCACCTCCCTGCTGGGCCCCCCTCGGGCCCCGGGCGAGGCACACATGGGCCACGGGTTAGTGAGGATTTAGTAAGGGAGGTTCTGGAGGGGTTGGACGTATTCAAGTCAGCTGGTCCGGATGATTTCCACCCTAGAGTTCTAAAGGAACTGGCCGAGGTCATAGCAAGTCCCCTGGCACAACTTTACGAGCACTCGTGGTGCTCTGGTGAGGTACCGGAGGACTGGAAGAGGGCCAACATGGTCCCCATCTTCAAAAAAGGCAGGAAGGAGGACCCGGGAAACTGTAGGCCTGTTAGTCTTACCTTGATTCTAGGCAAGCTGTTCAAGAAAATTATGCTGGCACACATCCAGGAGGGGCCAGCAGGGGACTGCATGCTTAGGGGCAACCAACATGGGTTCATCAGTGTCAGGTCCTGTCAGACCAACCTGGTGGCCTTTTATGATCAGATCACCAGATCATTAGATGCATGGGTAGCAGTGGATATAGTCTTCCTGGACTTCCGGAAGGCTTTCGACACTGTCTCTCACCCCATTCTCATTAAGAAACTGGGGGACTGTGGTGTAGACACCCACACAGTCAAATGGGTCACCAACTGGCTGGAGGGCTGCACCCAGAGGGTGGTAGTGGATGGGTCCTTCTCAACCTAGAAGGACGTGGGCAGTGGGGTTCCGCACTGTTCAACATCTTCATCAGTGATTTGGGCGAGGGGGTAAAATGCACCCTGTTCAAATTTCTTGATGACACTAAGATGTGGGGGGACGTGGGCCCACTGGAAAGATGCAACAGGCTACAATCAGACCTAGACAGGTTACAAGGGTGGGCGGATGAGAATAGGATGGGTTTCAACACAGACAAGTGCAAGGTGATGCACCTCAGGAGGAACAACCGGCACCATACCAAAGGTTAGGGAACTCCCCTTTTGTCAGCACGGAGGCGGAAAAGGATCTGGGGGTCATCACTGACTCCAAGATGAACATGGGCCGGCAGTGTGGAGAGGCAGTTAGGAAGGCCAACCACACCTTGGCATGCATCCACAGATGCATCTCGAGCAGGTCCAAAGAGGTGATCCGCCCCATCTATGCGGCACCGGTCAGGCCACAGCTGGAGTACTGCGTCCAGTTCTGGGTGCCACACTTCAAGAGGGACATCGACAGCATGGAGAGGGTCCAGAGGAGGGCCACTCGTATGATCAGGGGACAACAGGGCAGGCCCTATGAGGAGAGGCTACGGGACCTGAACCTGTTCAGCCTCCAAAAGAGAAGGCTGAGGGGGGATCTTGTGGCCTGTTATAAACTAGTCAGGGGGGATCACCAGGCATTGGGGGAGTCACTGTTCCCCCGAGCACCATCAGGAGTGACCAGGAATAATGGTCACAAGCTGGCAGAGGGTAGGTTTAGGCTAGATATCAGGAGGCGCTACTTCATGGTTAGGGCGGCTAGGATCTGGAACCAAGTTCCAAGAGAGGTGGTGCTGGCTCCTACCCTGGGGGTGTTTAAGAGGAGGTTAGATGCACATCTTGCTGGGGTCGTTTGACCCCAGTACTCTTTCCTGCCATGGCAGGGGGTCAGACTGGATGATCTGCTCAGGTCCCTTCCAACCCTAGAAACTATGAAACTATGAGTGCACTGGCATTTTAGCAGCATCAGCTTTCTCTCTCCCAATTTTTGTTGATTAAGGACTTTTTAGCTTTATGGCTATTGACTTACTGGGACCTGACAGACTTAAACCAAACTGATGTTGTGGCACATCACCAGTAACTCCATGATGCTCTAAATACAGGTTAAATACAGACAGTCAAAAGCCCTGAGATTGAATCGATTAAATCTTTGCAGGTTAGTTTAAGCTGCAGAGATTGAAACAATAAGCAAGTGAATAGACTTTTGATGTCAGAAATGCAGACACATGACAGCAGTGTCCCAGGCCAGAAGCTGGGGGGTGCTAGAACATGCCTCCCTGCCTGGCTGGAGCAGACAGCTTGGGCTGAGGCTAGCCTGCCCACCCTGCAGGGGGCAGCTTGCAGGGGAAGTGCAAAACATCCTGGGATGCTGGGGGACTGTGAATTAACTTGAATTTGGAGCAGATGTGGGACAGAAGTTCAATAAACTGATTTAACCTAAATCAGTTAAGTCTAATGCTACCTCCATCCAGATGTATCTTAAACCAGTTTCAACCATTTTGAAAGTGGTTTATGGACATTGAACTTCTGGGCTACGGACAGACATTAAAAAAGCCTGAACTTTAATTGATTCAATCTTTCTAGGTTAATCTAACCTACCTAGATTGAATCAGTTTGCAGCTGCATAGACATTCCCTCTTGACTGAGGAAATGGAGGCACATGCCTGCAGTGGCTCAGGCTGGAAGCTAAAGGATGCTAAAACAGCCCTCCTTTTCCTTTGACAGTGCTGAGTTGTGGGGGGTGTGGTCAGGCCCTAGCAGGATGCTCTGATTAGGGAGGGGTGTATATCCCCACCCTGCACAATCCCAGGCTTTTCCCTGCTTGCTGCTCAAGGGGTGGGAATCTTGCCAGTCCCCAGCTCCTGGCTAGCACTCTGAAGCAAAGTGGGGGAGGTGTGCAGTGAATGCATCTGTTCAGGATACTGAGCATTTCAATCTCCCTCTCCCTGCTTCTTCATATTGTCTGCAAACCTGATAGGCAAGGGAGCCAGCAGGGAGCTGACAACACAGGGTTTATCATCCCATCAACAAAACCAAAGCCATTAGTTCAAGCTCTTAAATAGATTTTTACAAGGAAGGGACAGAGGGACGTTACCAACTGATCTATTGATTAGCTCCAAAAAGCCCTAAGCAGATGCTGTTCTGTCTGCCTGTCCCAGTGAAATTGGAGACACCCACAGACACAGAAACCTCTCAGCATTAGCTGGCATACCACATGCCTAGGGTCTGTGGGGCTGGGGTCTGTGCTGTGGGAGAGGGGAGGGAGGGAGGTGGGGGATCTCTGATCAGTGAGGGGGAATTGGCGGGGGATCCCTGCTTGAGCACTGGGCGGGGGTTCAGGGGGAAGGCAGGCAGACACTGCTGTGCCTGCAGTATCTGCCAGAGCTCTAGCTAGGGAGCAGAGGGTCGTGGCCAGCCCTGTTCTCTGGAGCAGACAGCATAGCCCAGGGCTGCAAAGCATCTGGGATCCTGGGGGTCTCTGGTTTAACTTAAACCAGTAAGGGGTCTGGGACAGACTTTGCATAAACTGGTTTGACCCAAATCAGTTACTTCTGATACTACATTCAACTAGGCTTATTTTAAACCAGTTTCAGGCATTTTGCAACTGGTATATGTGCACTGAACTTCTGTTTTGTTGCAGGTTTAAACCAGTTTCTGATCACTTAAACCAATTTATGTGTAATTTCTGTTCCTAGCCTTGATGGTTAACTTGTATTTACACTCTGCTGAATTTTTCAAATTCTTTACCTTCTAAACTTCACTAGATTATATAATTTACCTGCTTTTTCTTTGCTTCTGGCTTTCCTAATGTTTTTATTAGTACACACAGTATTTCCAGAGTCTAAAAAAGGAGCTCCACCCTCACAAGCTAGTGTTCCCTTTGTTGAGTATAACAATGCTATACTTAAATTTCGACAAATACGCGAAGTAAAAGCATTGAGAAAGTAGGAAAACTATTGTTTCCCATTGCATGCGATTAAACATCAGTATTACTATCTCAGGACTCTTTAGTTCAGAGCTTAGATGAGTCTTCTTATATAGGTGTGGAGTATGACTCGCTTTCCTGAATCAGCAGAACCTGTTGTATCTTGTGTCATTAAGATCAACACCTACTAAGGAGGAAGGGTGCTAATATGGGGGAAACACTGCCAGTCTATTACAGTTACATTTGGTGAATCCTGATAAATTTGGTAAAAGGCTCCATTATATGCTTTAACCCTGTGTGCAATCCAGCTTTCATCCTCATTCTGTTTTTTCCTTATGGTTGCTCATAGTCTTAACTCAATTTTGTAATCATTCCAGATCTCTCTAAAGTCTCTTGATTGCATTTTGCATCTGCATTAGCCTATTTTTGATTGTGGTTTATTCATTGCTAGATGAGCCACATAACTCTTGGGCTTATATTAATTATCCTTAAACATTTTCATTTCCCCTTTATATACTTCCAATCCATTGCTTTATCCCAATCAGTTCTGGCTAGTATTTTTACATAGCTCCAAAATTTGCTTCTCTCAGTTTTAGTCCTTTTTTTCCCTATCTATTTCATGCCATTTGAGTCCTAATTACAAACATTTTTGTTTATGGTTACTGCTGCTTAGCTACTGTTCTACCTCAGCTGTACATCCTCAAGCATGTCACCTGCATTACTCAAAATCAAACTAAGTGTTATTCCCTTCCCAATTTTCTCTTTATATTTCATACCAGGCATATTACTGTTTCTGTATTTTATCCCAAATCTTATTGCCTGATTTATTCTTTCCACTTAATGTTTCCCACTTCATAGTACAGGTAGCTAGTTGAACTCTATCATTGCCTGCAGGGGTTTTTCTTTTCACAACCCTTTTACATGTATTTTATGTCTTCACATCTTGTTACTTGTCTATTAATATTCTGCTCCCTTCATAAGGCTGAATTTCAGGCCATGTTTTTACTCTTTCTCTGTCACTTGAATTTCTTTCAGATTCTCTCATTTCAAACACTTCTGCCATGATCCAGTCCCGCTTGCACAGGATTCAATGGGAGGAGGGTTAGGCTAATTCTGTAGATCAAATCTGCCATTCTTGTTCATGTAAAATTTTCCTTAAGTCAATGGAAGGTTTTTATTTTTTTCAGTTAAGTGAGCAGGCTGGCTCTGGGTACTTTATCTTACCTGACCTTAAATGGTAAACAGGCTTTCACTTAGATAGTACTTGGACTAGTGACATGGGCAACTGGTGCCACCTTAGTTGGGGGGGAGGCACCAGTCAGTGACCAGGGGTAGGGGATCTTGCCAGCCGGGAGGGGGGGTTCCCCTGTGGCCAATCAGGATGGCTGGGAAGCAGCTGCAGCACTCCTGGAAGTGGCTGTGGCACTCGCAGAAGTGGCCGCGGAGCTCACACTCCCCAGCTGGCGCTCACAGTGGTGGGGCACAGACACTCTTGCCTGCCCTCCCTGCCTTTCAAGTTAGCAGGGAGCACAGCCTGTCATGGAGTACACTGGCAGTTTGAGGGGTTGCACATACATCCCTATGCACCCCTTATGTGTCATCACTGACTAGGGACCATATTTGAATTCACTTTGCCATAAATAAAAGCCAAGGAACCAAATAATTTAAACACAGGCCATGGAAACTCAGTGAGCTTGCTTGCTGTTGAGTTAATGGAGAAGGACGGATTTGGCTCTCTGCAATATTACATGGCCAGAGAGTATGAGACATATATGCATACTAGGGCTGTGTGAAATTTCACCGGCTGTTTCAGTCTGACACTGTTTCAACTCATTTCAAGCTTGAAACAGTGAAATTGAATTGAAATGAAGGGCTTCGAAACATCCTTGAAACAAAATGAGTCTAGTCGAAAGGTGTCAAAAGTTTCAAAACATTTCAAGTTTTGAAGCAGCCAGCAGCAAGGTGTTGAAAGACAGGGGAGAACCAGGGCTGCGCTTCCAGCCGCAGCTGGGAGCGCAGCCCTGGCTCTCCCTGTCTCCCACCACTGGGCTGTGGGAAGCTGATAACAGCGCAGGGGAAGGGAACCGAGGGCTAGGAACCGATCTAGTGCTGGGGATGGGAAATCAGCCCAGCTGGGCTGATGCTCTACCCCCATCCCAATCTAGTGCTGGGGATGGGAAGTCAGCCTAGCTGAGCTGACTTCCTTTCCCCAGCCCAGTCTAGTTAAACATCAAAACAGTATTGAAACAGCCTCACTGTTTTAATGAAGCAATACAGAACAGCTGTTTTAAATCAAAATGAAATTCAAAATGGAATGCTGTTCTGTCAAAACCTCGAAACTCAAGGTGAAACAGAACAGTGCCATTTCACACAGCCCTAATGCATACATTATGACATATATATATACACATATATATATATGCACCTAATACTTGCCCAAATATTTATTCCAAATGTATTCTTTCTCTTTCAGCAAGTTTGCGCCTTACCCATGACCTCTGAATTCTTTTATCATAAACA
Organism: Crocodylus siamensis; assembly: GCF_052110815.1. NCBI lineage: Eukaryota > Metazoa > Chordata > Crocodylia > Crocodylidae > Crocodylus > Crocodylus siamensis. The sequence continues at coordinate 73,022,707 of NC_143396.1, read as the reverse complement.
GAAGTTTAATCCTTTCTTTTACTGCTTTTTTGTAGATCTGACAAACATACTTTATATTGACTTCTTATTACAGTCTAGGATTTTGTTTTTTGAAGAGTGGAGTAGCAATTCAAAAATCACCATTGTCAGCAGAGTTTGTGAATATGTTGGACATGGAAACATTTTGGTCAACATATAAAGGAATTAATTTTTATATATGTGAAAATCTTAGCTAGCACAAATAGCTCTGCAGAGAAAGTATCTCCAAAATGTCTTCTCAGTCAATGGCTTTTTTTGTAGTAGACAAAATCTGTACATTTCAGAGGTCAGTTTTTTCTTGAATATGCTGACACATTTTGCATGCGAATATTCTACATGTGTATTGTACATAAAATGGAATATGGGTTTTTCCTTCAATATATTAAGGTTCAAACTGAAATGGCTCAATTTCCCTGAAGCATATTATCTGCAGCCCATTTAGCAAGCAAATATTACTTCTTCCTTGGTATGAAGGGCTGTTCTACCAGGACCCAGGGTCTTGTTGCCTTCTTGCATACTATTTATGCCCTCCCTTAAATTACCCACACAAAATAGTTTAAAAAATCCAGCCACATTTTAATGTGGAACAATAGCATAGATAGAATAAAAACTGCCAGTCTAGGAGCCAAATGAGGTTAGCAGTATATCTTAAATAATTCCATTTGCTCAAAACGGAATTATTTATTATCTTTGCAAGACCACTTCTTATTACACAACCGTAAATAGCATGATAGGCCTGTCTTTACTGCAAAGAAAATATAAACATAGATAGTTCATAAAAAAGAGCAATGCCCTAACAGTTCTCTCCTTTTATGAAGAGACTGCAGTATATCCTGCACTATCATGTTGAGCTAATGAGCCTGAATATGTTAACAGTTATGTATTTGTCTCATAATGGTGAATGGACCAATATACTGGTTGAAAACTTATGTCTTTATTATCAATATTTTCCAAGCTACCATTATAAACCACAAATACATCTATTTTTCAGAAATATCTCATTGATTTGAGATTATTGTTATTCCTGGCCTATTACTTGAAGTTTCCCAAAGGGATTTTGTGAAATTAATAGCAGTTGAGCATAATTAGTATCTAATAAGCTTTAATAAATTAGAATGCTTTAATAGGGTAGTGCACAGTATTAATAGTATTTACAAGTGCAGATTTTATTGCATATGTCAAAGTAATCTGGATAAATCTTCTATAGTGGAAAATTATGGGAGGATAACATTTATAATAGGCAGTTATTTTGTAATAAGTAAATTGCTTTTTGCTTTATGATTAAAAGAGACCATGAGACTCTCTTTTATAAAAGGATCATAGAGATGGCAAATACTTCCTGATAATCCATTTTATAGATATGGATTTTTATTCATTAAACTTGTATGTATTACTGAGTCAGTATCCCTTTAGCTACATGGCAATCTCTCAATAAAACCCACCTAAATATCAAACTGCTATGATCATTGATTTTAGCAGAGGGTGTTCTGCTTTTGATGTTTGTGGTAGTCTTATCAGGGAAAAGTTGGAGCAACTTAATAACAATCAAAAGCTTTCCAAAAATAATTCTAATGTATAATTGAGCTTGTGGAATAGACCACAGACATACATGCACATGTGTGTGCGATTTTATGATTTTATTGTTATCCTGCTTCGTAATATGTGTACCTCTACATTTAATGAGAAAAGAAGTAAATGAGTCCTGCTTTCTTGTTGGTTTCTATACTCCTTAGACTACTTTTTTACTTCTAATTTTGCTTGAAGTATGAAAAAAAATCAATTCTTTTTTTCCTTCTGGTTTGTCAATACTAAATCTTTTGGGGCTTACTAGAGCAGTTTGTCAATGGTTTTCAATTTTAGCACCTTGTTACAAATGCTTACACTTTGGAATAACCAAGATGGAGCTCAATATGCAAAGAAGCATTATGGGGTAAAGCAATTAGGCCTGTGTGAAGTGGCTAGTGTTCTTTTGGATTCAGATTCGGCTGATTTGGGGGAAAGCGATTTGATTTGGTGATTCGAATCACTGTCCTGATTCGATTCAGCCAAATCTATTTCGGAGATTTGCCAGCAGCCAAATCTCTGAATCTCCAAATCAGCCAAGCCAGGCCCTTCTTCCACCCCTCTGCCAGCCCGGCAATGGCTGCTCTGCCGGCCCCAGCTTCCGGCACTTGTAAAAAAAAAAAAAAGGCCTGACTTACTGGGTGCTGCCAGGCAGGGGGCGATCCCCACTGCCCCCCACTGCCCCATGCTGAGTGGGAGGTTCTGCATGAGCCCCCCAACCCCCCCCCCATTCCCCCAGCCCGCCCATGGGTGCCTTGCACAGGCCAACTCTGGGTTCTTTTCGAAAACCTCCCCCCTAAGAAACCCTGGGTCTCATTGCTTCTGCCAGCAGGAGGCAATCCCCGATGCCTCCTACTGCCCTGTGCCCCTTGGGAGGTTCTGCATGAGCCCCCTGAAGCCCTAAGGCTGCACCTGTAGCGGTGAGCCCCAGGGCTTTTCTTGGCTTTTTTTTTTCTTAAAGGGACAGAGCTGGCCCAGGCAGGACACCCATGGTGAGGCTGGGGGAGCAGGGGGAGGGTTGGGGGGCTCGTGGCAAAGCCCCCCATGCAATATGGGGCAGCAGGGGGAAGTAAGGACTGCCTCCCACCTGGCAGCACCCAGTGAGCACTGGGGTTTTTTTTTAAGGTACTGGGAGCTGGGGTGAGCGGGAGCAGTCATGGTGGGGCTGGAGGGAGTGGGGGACTGGCAGGGGTCCCCCCATGGTCACCTGCACCAGTGCCCTCTCCCCTGCCCCTAGTACTTACCAGTTCGGAGTTAGCTGCAGCTCCCTGCTGCAGCCACTGGGGACTGCCCAAATCATCAAAGCTCCGGAGAGCTTTGAATCGATTCAGACCTTTAAATTGGTCCCCTGATTCGATTTGGATTCAGAGATTCGGCAACCGAATTGGGCCAAATCTCCTCCAAATTGAATCACCACCTGAAGTGTCTCATAGCCCTAAAAGCAATAAATACAATATAAGCAAGAATGAAGTTATACATGGCTATATTTCTTGCTGCCACCAGGAGGCAGCATATCCTAGCAATTCAATCTTTCATACAGACCCATCATTAAAGATTGGGAGAACCTTGCAAGGAGATGAAAATGAACTACATTAAGGAGGGAGTCAAAAGAAAGAAAATTGTCATGATGAGCTGATAAGAGATCAAAACTCCATGTTGTTAGAAGGCTGAAATTTATTTTGCTTTACATACAAGGCTGTGAAACTGCAGTTTTTGGCACTTACACCTTATTCGTGTTTCAGTTCTGGGTGTGCAGTTGTACCTGTGACACCAAGCGTGCTTAGTAAGGCTGCTCTCAGGTATTATTATTTTAGGTGCAGCAGAACAGGAGCACCCAGGTGTATGCACAAGACTAGGAAAGTTCTGACCCTTTGGGTGGGCAAAATCCTTTATTAACAGGTGCAAGCCATTAGAGGACAGCTTCCATATTTTAGCTGAGTAGCCAATGGTGAGGGCACTTGCCCAGAAAGTGGAAGACCTGAAATCTAGGTCTCTTTCATTCAGCGTGGACTTGAAACACAGTTTCCTTCTTTCCAACATAGCACTCTAACCACCTAATTACAGGTTAGGCATTAGCTAGACCTTTCTCCAGCCCTCCTCTTGAAGGTTTCCTGGGTAGCAAAGGAAGGAAGTATGTGCAGGTGGGAGGAAGAGAGCAAGCCAGATGATATGCAACTCTAAGATTGCTGCTTTAGGCAGGAGGGAGTCTTGCTCCCACTGGAGCAGAAATTTCCCCACTGCAGTTTATTTTATTCAATGAATATTAAATGCAAGATGCATCAAGTCAGCTTTGAGAAAAGAGATGAAGCACCTGGTAGCCTGAGTGCTTTGCTGAGGGAGGAGTCCCTAGAACTAGCATGTCTCACTCCTTAGACACTTACTGCTAGGCCCTTCCTCCAGTTTACTACTAGCATATACACAGGATGAATCTGTTTCAGCTCAGGGGAAAAGTGAATCTCAGACTGTACCAAAAATTAAAGTTATGTGGCTGCCTAGATGGTATTTAGGCCTGCAAAGTGAAATAGGATTTAGCTAAGGCTCTTGTATGATCACACTCTTTACATTTGATCAATAAGGTAGTGTTATGCATTTTGGTTGCTGTTTGTATTTATCATACAAGATGGGCCAAGGGAAGCTACCTGAAATCAGAAGCAACATGTATTGCAGGATGGGAGTAGAAGGCTTGCACCTGTAGTCCAAGACAGGAGCATCTGCTATTCAAAAACTAGCTTTCCAATCATGCAGTCATCACATGAATAACAGAAACAAGGCTTGCACCAAGAATATGATGGCACTGAAAAGAAATGGGGAGCTGAGAGGAAGAATTACAGTGGTGGAGACGGGAAGGAAGGATGGCCTTCTCATTTAACCACAAACTCAGAATAAGAGAGACCCAGATTCTATTTCAGGTTCTGGGACAGACCTTTTCTCTGACACACAGTAAATCTTTTTCATATAGCTCCTTGCCTAAATTTTCCTTTTTTGAAAGGTGAGAATAATAATCAGAACTGTGTGGGAAGTGGCTGAAATGAAACAAGCCTTAGTTTAAAATCAGGGACTGCTATCCCTTGAGCCTTGGCTAATTTTCACCTAAATTGCCCTGGAAGCTCATAACAGTTATGCAAACAGGATGCTGCCTTGGGCTCTTCCCAGTTATGAGCTCAGAGTCTCAGTCTGCTAAGTCTGCACATAGCTTTGCATACCCTGCCCTGCTCACTGTGGAGTCCACTGAATGGAACCCCCGTGATGAGACTCTATATGGACTGAGGCACTTCCTCCAAACCACTTCCTCCACCATTGCAGACCATTGTAACAGGTTTGTGTGTATCTATTTCCTTTTTCTCTCAGTGTCGCAAACCCCCTTCCTTCCCTTCCCCCCGTCCTCTACCCCTGGGCTTAGTTGGCTAACATTGTATCTCCTGTAACCTAGTTGCGCTCCCCTCCTCACCCCCATCCCTCTATTGTTAGTCCCTCATCTTTTTTTTTCTGGATTCCCAATCCTAAACATTTACTAATAAAAGTCAATTGTTCTTCCATCAGAGGACTGAGAACTCCCTTGCCAAACAGGGCTCTTGGGTTAGAGGCCTGATACTTTCATACAACTAATATGTGGGTTGAGTTGATCCTGGCATTATGCTTTATGTAAGCTGCAGGCTGAGATGAGAGTGTAAAGCAACATGGCATACATCTATTGTATGGTAATATGGCTATTATCTAAGACAGGGAATGAGAATCTTGTGGTAAAGGCTATAGGTCTGAGAGGAATTCAAGTGGAAGTAGTATTGCATGAAAAAAGACTTAAAATAGCAGATAGGCATTGAATGATGAACTTCAGACATATGACTGTTCTGTCTTGAAAACTGAGGCCCATGCCCTATTTCTTAATTTTTCTCTTGGATAAGATGAATACAGAGGCATAGCAGGGCAGCTCTGTGCTCTTGGCAGCAGCTGCACATGGGAGCATTAGCTGCTATGCTGCTGGCAGCTGTAGCGATGGTTATTTTTGTCGTCCTCCCCAGCCCCTTTCCAAAGGCAGCACCTGGGGCTACTGCCTGGATCCCCTCCCTAGGCCCACTTCAGTTATGCTGCTGGTTGAATATGCTTTAGATGAGCTTCTGAAATTTGATGGCAAACATTTCTCGTACAAAAATAAGATCAAGTGTTGTTAAGAAAGCAAGTAGACATTCATATAACATGTAGAAATTCATGCAGTGCCAAACACAGTGTGGTTCTTTGTTTCCTGCAAATAGTTGGACCATGTGGAGGTAAATGATTAGTCTGTAGAAAAGATAACAGAATGTGGTCTTTTAGCTCAGGCTACAGAGGCTCATGCTTTGTGATCCAGATGTCCTGTTTTTAAATAACAAGTGAACCCATCCCAAAATGTTAGCCCTCTGCTTAGCAAAAATATCACCATCTGTACATCCTCATGGTAAGAGACATGGTGGAGCCCAACATGACAGTGGCAGATTGTACAAACCTGAGCCTTAAGAACTAGGACCTGGAAGCTACAGATTGAAGGAGAATGTGTTGGTACAAATTTCACGGGACAAAAGCAGCTGTTACTTGGCATTCACTTGCCTAAACTTTGGGTCTAATTGAATTCATTAGTTAGGGTTAGGTGGGTTAGAAATGTTTTGTGTTTAAAAGTCCTAAGCATCAATAACCCAGGCAAATAATGGGTCACTGGAATCAGCCCTATCCTTCATAACCTGTTTGGCTTTACTCTTTTTATTTTATTATTTCAAAAGGCTCTTATAATTTTTCCAAATAAAAAAATTCTCATTTCACTTTCTGAAGAAATTCTGAGTTCTTGCAAGTGAGGATGAAAACACCTGGAAATATGACTAGGAGAATTTTTTTTAATAATCTGGGAGTGGATTAAGTTTTACATAGGAGCCAAGTATTGAATTTTAACTGAACATCTTGGCTAGGAACAGAAGTTACACATAAACCAGTTTAACTGATTAGAAACCGGTTTAAACCTCTAATAGAACAGAAGTTCAGTGCACATAAACCAGTTTCAAAATGGCCAAAACCAGTTTAAAATTAACCTGGTTGAACATAGTATCAGATCAACTGATTTAGGTTGAACAGATTTATGGAACTTTTGTCCCAGATGCTGACTCCCTAGCTGGGAGGCCAACTGAGGAGGGTGGGTCGGGGGGGCGGATGGCCTCCACTGGGCTTCCCCTTGCATGCCGGGCACAACCTGGTGGGGATCCAGATTGAGGAGTAGGGGCCTTTCCCCCCCATCACTCCCTCCTTACCGAGGAGGGAGAGTAGCCAGGTGATCTTCCAGGTTCCCAGCTTGGGTAGGGGGAGTAAAGCCCCTATTGCAGACTTGCCTGTAGCTGGAAAGCCAGCCATACCCCCTCCTTGGCCAGCAGGCCAACTGAGAAGGGAGTGAGAGGCGAAAGGGCCCCCCTACCCAGCTCTGGATCTTCTTCTCCCCAAAGGAAGCTGGGGAGATCACCCAGCCATGCCCCCTGTGCAGCCAGCGGGCCATCTGAAGAGGGAATGGAGGAGGGAAAAGCAGCCTCCTCTGTCCCTTAGCACAGCCCAGCTAAGGGTACAGAGCCAGGGAGGGGGGCAGTCCCCCCAACTCCATCAGCTGGCCAAGGAGCTGGGCATGGCTGGGTGATTGGCCCAGCTGTAGCTCTGGGTGAGGGGGTATGGAGGAAGAGAGGGAGAAATGCCCTGCTTGGGGCTTCCCCCTTCCTCCCTTTGCCTCCACTGTGGTGATCCCGGTTGGGGGATTAGTGCGGGGGGGGGTTCCCCCCACACTCTGTTCTCAGTTGGCCCAGGCTGAGGGGGGGGCATGGCTAGGGGAACCAGATCTGGGCATGGGGACTTCCCTCCTCCCCCTTCCCCAGTGCCAGGGAGACCCTGGATGGGGTCTGGTGGGGGGTTTGCCCCCCACACCCTCTTCTCAGTTGGCTGGAGGCTGAAGAGAGGGCATGGCTGGGGGAATCACCCTTCTTCTGGCTCTTTGCTGTGCCTGTCAGGCTGGGAGGTGTGCTCTAGTGTCCCCGATTCCTGGGATGGGCCACTGCAAGGGTCTGGCTGCCTTTCAGGTTTGAAAAGTGAACATCCGTTCACTTTCTAATCAGGTCAATCAAGGCAGTTCACAGAAACCTGAAAAGATTGAATCAATTCAGTCTCAGGGTTTTTGACTGTCTGTATTTAGCCCTTGATAGAATTCAAAGTTTGGCCCTTCCTACTGCTAGCAGAAACGCTGCAGTGCGCAGGGCTTATGTGGGACTTGAATTAGGTGTGTTTGGATGTAGAGCATAACCTACTGCTGCCTGAATTCTAAATCACCTCTACTGCTTGGCAGGCTGAGCCAAATCTCTCTGTTGCCCTGAAGGGCCCAAATAGCTACGTGGTAGTGGGGTGGGTTATATTCAAATGAAGTGTGTCAGGAAGACTAACTCTGTCCTGAGTAATCCATAGGCAACGCCCTGATGATAGTAGGATTATTTAAGTGTAAATCAGGGAAGATTATCCTTTGTTTGCATGGAAGTGATTGAGAATGGAAGGAAACTAAAGAAGTAGTTATGGATACTGTTTATTTCTGATAAATGAAAACTATTCTTTAGTTCAACCAGCAGTTTAAGGGCTTGATGTAGGAATTACTAGGTCAGTTTTTCTGGCCTGTAATATTCAGGAGGTCATTACGACTGAATGATCATAATGATCAATTCTGACCTTCGAACCTATTCATTTATGAAACATCTTTCCTGAATCTGAGAAAGAAAAGGCTGTGTTAAAAAACTGCAGGGCTATTTTTAACTGTGTATGACTTTTCTGAAAACATCTTGCCATTTTTCATTTCTCTCCGTTTCTGGAGTTTGAGGCTGATTGGCATGCCATTATAATTTCCACTTTGTTACTATTAATGTAAAATGCCTGATCTCCAGTATATTAGGTATATTCAACAATTACGTTTTATATATAGCTACAGGCCTGTCAAACACTGTGAATCTACCAGGCAAATGAGTAGAGAAAGGAGAGGAAAAAACCTCATGTCCCTACTGCCTGTTCTACCTGTTAACACCGATTACTGTTTGGAAAACTCAACTAACTGGCATGCTAATTCTTTAAGATTCATGGTCCCACCCTCCTTTACTAACTCTGATGGATTCCCTCTGAACACTGTTCCATATCTGAGAACTTGCTTCAACAGCTACTGAAATCAGTTGCATCTTCCTAGTCACTTCCCTGAGCTCTGGATCTGGCTTTTACTACATTTTGTAAATGCCATCTTAGTACCAATGAAATACAAGAGAACAACAACAATGTTTGGATGAATATTACAAATGAGACTGAAAAAGAGATTGAATAGGGAGAGGTAACATCTTACCTCACAGAATAAAGTCTTTGTAAGTACCACCTTTTTGAGGATCAGTACCCAGCATTTTATAAATTGGCTTGAATCATGAAAGAACAGCACAAAATGTTCTGTACAGAAGTGCTGCTGTTATGTACAGTAGCCACTTCACTGATTGCAATCAATGTCACAGGTTAGAATGATCTCCTGGATTGAGATCTGTTAGAGAGAAACTGGTAGTGAGTCACAACTCAGGTGTCCCATGTTTAGTGCTCTTCCCTTTATGTGATTCTCTCTCTCTTTCTCTGATGTATGTCTGCTTTTACTATATAAAATTCCCTATAAAAGACTGTTTTAATTAGCGGGGATAAATCATACGAGAGAAAGCACTTCTCTGGTACACTGGCTTATCCTGACTTTTACCTTTTCCAGCCGATTTTTGATTCATAGGGGACAGATATTTATCTATCAGTGTTATCCAAGACCTTGACTAATCAATACATGCATTTTGTTTTTGCCTTTTTATGTCTTATTTCTCTGCTGAATATATGGTAATAATTTCTCTACCTGGCCAGCCCAGTTCCCCTCCTGATCACTTAGACATAGATCTTTTTTGCCTTGATCATCAGTTTCAAATCAAGTTCCATAAAGGGAACATTTTGTAGTGTATCTTTTGCTTCATGGCTGTATATTGTGCCTGATATGAAATCCTTATTTATGTCCAAGGCAACAAACAACTTCTCTGATTGGCAACTATGCGTTAAGAATGTCTGGGGTACCTAGAAGCATTTTGATTGATGGCTTGTCCACATAGGGCAGTTCAGGAAGAGAAGCTTTCTTGCACTTTGCACTAGCATGGATAAGAAGAAAGTACAAAGTATAGTGGGCAACATTGCACAATGAAAATCAGAGCATGGCTACATGGCACAATAGGGTTCATGCAGGGGTACCCTGAACTAGCCTTGAATGTGCTACATCACATGTGGAAATTTAGGTGGCACAAACGAGTCCTGTGCAGAAATGCTCTGTACCGGCTCTGCACGTGCTAGCTCTGGAACTGAAAGCAGAGTAGCCATGTTATCATGGCATTGTGCTGGGCTAACAAGTTCTGCTTCTCAGCTGAGCTGACCAGGTTTATCATGGCACTGACATAACTACACTGTTTCTTGCTCCGGAACTAGTGTATGACAAGCTAACTCAGCCATTTCCTTACTGTGCTGCCTTCCACCCTGTAAACGTATTGTAAGTGAGGACTAGGAATACCCATGCAGGGAGTAGCTACTGTGCAGTAAACTCACAGCTGCCTAACCTTTCCTACTTCTGTATACAGACGATCTCTGGTATTTGTTAATGTGGGACAACTAAAGTAAGCATGATATTTAATGCTTTGCATCTAGAGCTTTCTCTGAATTTTACAAAAATAAGCATTATTCCCCCTGTTAATGAAGGTGCAGAAATTAAGGTGCCAATGTAGTGCCTCTTGAAGTCATTGGCAAGGCTGCTTCTGAATTCAGTATAGGAATAGAGCCTAAATTATTTGCCTAAGCTCATATTGGCAGTGTCTTCATTGCAGAATTAACTGGAACACTTGGGTCTCATGGTATGGCTTGGATAATATAGCATGGGGGAGTGATCATATGTCCATTTGCGTTAAGGATGCAGACTAAATCAGTCAAATATTGGTTCTCCTGTGTCTTCCCACAATTCCCCCATATGTTCAGGACATATGGAGCGCATCCAGACACGTCTGCAGTGCCACATACTACACAGTCAGCTGGATATCCAGGGGTCAAAAAAACCTGCGGAAAAAAAAACCCAGAACAGCACACACTTGGGCAGTGCGCGCCACTGAAAAGTGGAGCTGGGCCACCTGGAGTCATGCTGCAGCTGCTAGCCAGGCTCCACCTGGCAGGATTGCCACAGCTGCAGCCCCAGGAGGCCCCCAGTGCTAGCCCCAGCCTCCCCTACCTCCCCCTTGAGGTAACTTGCTGTGTGCCAAAGTGCACGTGGCATGGGAATTCCTCAGGGACAAGTAGCTGTGGAGCAAGGTACGTCACAGCTGCTTGTCCCTGGGGAGCCAAATGTCTGCACCAGTCTGGATGTGGCCAGGGTGACCATGCATCCTATATTTACATCTGGTCTAAGATTTGTGCCCACTACCAAAGGGCAAATATGTGTTCTGCTTGCTACTGATCTAAACTACTACATTTACAGAAAACCATGTAACTTATATCAGTTCTGCCTCAGGCTTTTTGGATGTCTGCACCTAGCCTTTTGTGCACGTGTTAGTTCCTGGCCTTCATGTACCTACATCCCACCACCTTTGGATTTAGAGGCAAACTGTGAGTCTGGGGATCTGTTAGGATTGAGTGAGCCAGGAGTGGAGCTAGGGAAACATGTATTGACTATGCTTGACAATATATACAGAGTTCTTCATATAAATTAACTGAAGGCTTGCTGAAGTGGGCCCAGGAAATGTAAATGACTTGCCCAAGGTGATATTCAGGGAAATTCATGATTATGCAGAGGACAAGCACAATAACTGCCAATATATCAGATCCCCTTAAGGCCTCAAAATATGGGAGAAAAAAGATATAAACAAAAGCCCTGTCAGTAGAAATGCACATTCTAGTTGAAATTAAGTAGCTTCTTTGTAGTATGACAAAAGTTAATACTATGTTTGTGACAACTAAGGGCTTGTTAACAAATTCCATAGTGAAATAACCTGGAAATTTCAAGCATTATTAGGTGTTTCAGAAAAAAACCCTGCCTGTGTTATCATTGTTATTAAGAATAAGAGTGTACATGAGAAGCTGTTCCAGAAGACCTATCCTGGTCAATTTTTTCCAGGCAAGGAACTCCTTAAAAAAAGAGACTTATAAACAACAGTCAGTTGTATGGATATTTGAAAGGATAAAGAAAAATAATGCTGATGTTACTTAAATCCCTGTCTGAACTTACTGATAACTTCATAATCATATACAATAGTCCTTTCAGCATCTCCTGGGGCTGTTTGCTTCTTACTTTAGTTCATATAGAATTATAACAACATCTGGTAAGAAGATGGATTTCATACCACTCTGAAAAGGTATGTTTAACTGTTTATCCACATAGTCTCCAAATAGAATTTTGTGATAACCAATAAAAGGAAAAAAAGAGGAGTCTGTTTCACCTCTGGAAGAGCATCCAGGAAAGACAGGGCACCTATACATATGACTGATGCCTGCTCTGATGCATGCTAATTAGCTATGTGTTGGAGCAGAACTATTAATTGATTCTGCTGGAGCGTGCTAATTAGCATGCTCCAACAGTTTTGATGTCTTGTGTATTCAGCATCGCCACACTTCATAATGGTGGCAGAAGTGCTTTAACTAAAGCACATTGAAGAAGCTTTCGTTAAAGCATCCTGCAACCATTTTGAAGAACGGGACACTGAATACATAAGGCACTGCAGGAGCTTTAGAGTGGTTCCCAAGAACCGCTCCAGTTAAAGCCTCACCCGCCCTTACCCCAGAGCACATGTTAAAGATGCCCATGTAAACTGTAAATTGATATGCCTTGATTCTAGGGAATTCACATAATTAGTTCATAAAGATGTGAAATTACAGTGGAAGGGATGATTCTGAATTTTTGCCGTTTTTTCTTTTGATTGCGAAATAAAAGCAATGATGTAATGATAGATTTGTATGAAAATAGTGAGAATTATGTATGCCCAATAGAGGCATATATTAGAATAGCAGGCAGTGCTATTCTTTTTAACACAGTTTGTTTTTACCTGTCTCATCTCTGGTTTGTTTTTACCTATCTCGTCTCTGATGGTTGTGTTATAGCTCTGATCTTTTCCATATTACAGTTTTATCTTGGTTTATTTTTGTTTCAATTACTCCTCCCGCCCCCCACCCCAGCATATTGTTTGACCTCATTTTCTCACTGTGACATGCAGTGTCAGGTTGTTTAAATTGTTGCTGAAAGATATTTAGGCATCACATTTCCATCTATTTAGTTTGGGAAAGAATATTAATTACTACCAAATATCTCAGAAAAACAATCACAAGTTTAATACTCATCCTTTTATTTCTTGTGCTTTAATAATTGTCTTTATACATATATTTTATGATCTATTTTGTCAATAAAAAATATTCTCTATCATCGTATATCAGAGCGACAGTTACGACCTTTAGAACTGCAGCATCAGAAGAATCTGGGGAAATATATGCTATGCACATACAACAACAGCACTACAGTGAATTAGTGAATATGTTGATGTTTTTGCATCATGAAAATATAGCACTGGGACCATGGTTGAGAAGTTCACAAAAACAAAAACTGCAGAGTACATGGGGTTTTAAATATCTGCTTCAGCTCTGTGGCATGTGGTTGATTTAGCCACATGATGGGATTTATTTAAAGGGAGACAATCACCTTGAAAATCACATTTCTCCCTGAAAAATGTGCCCCCAGTATAATTATAAGTAACAAATAAAATGACTGTAATTGAAAGAGGTTAATGAAAAAAATCTCTACTTTTTTGATTAGCTTACTTAGTACATTTGACAGCTTTTTATAATAATTATAGAGCCTAGCTCTTATGCAGTATTTTTCTTCAGGAGGCCACAAAGCATATCAATTTCACTTGATGTATAGATGATTTCACTGTGTCTTCTGTTGTTCAGTTTCACCCTTACTGAAAAGACTTTTTATAAATATCAACAAAGGGAAATAAATAACACTTAGGCCAGGAACAGACATTATACTTTTACTGGTATAAGTGATCAGAAACTGGTATATACCCATAACAGAACAGAAGTTCAGCACACATAGATTGGTTTAAAAATGGCAGAACACAGCCTAAGATTTGCATTCCCTCGCTCCCACCAAAAGGTGGATGCGTCTTCTGTTCACTGCCAATCTAAACTATGCCACTTACAGAAAATGGAGTAATTTAGATCGATTCTGCCTCTGGCTTTTTGAATCTCTGTACGTAGGTGTAAAAATTATTTTAAGGATTTTTTTAAATGAAAGTGTATTATTTAAAGAATCTCAATTGATTTAGATTTTAATTAACCTATTTAAAAAAACAAGGTTGGCAATACCCTTTCAAGATCTTTGAAATGGAATAATCAGAAAGTGATCGTAAAATATCCTAGTAATTTACAGTCCACCTCAGATTATTAATTTGGCAAATTATTTTTTCTGAATACCAACAAATACCCTAATTTTTTTTCCAACAAATTTAACAACATAAAAGGAATGCAAGAGGAGAACACTGCAAGTTTTACAAGAATTCTGATATTTGTATTAGAACGGACTTGAACGAGCAGCCTTTGTGTTCATGAAGACCAGGGCACCTAAAAGGCTTTTCTTTTTAGTCTTATGAAAGACATTGTTTTTTGCTCCTTCATTTTTGTATTTCCTATCTCAGCTGTTAATTTTTTGTTAGCACTGCATTCAGTGCTTTTTATTTCCAACCTTAAGTCCACGTTTTGCAGACTATACAATGTGAAATTTGTAAAAATTGCTTTCTTTGTGGCAGAATGTACCTTAATGCTTCTGAACTGAATTTATTTCAAGTGGTGAAATAAATACATAGAACAATGTTTGGTACCTTTGCTTTTCAAAAGACTTTAGATCTCGTAAGTATGCTTTTCTAAAAGCCTTTGCCACACACCTAGCAGCATGTTCTGCTTCTTTTGTTAAATTCATCCTTTTGGCCCACTTTTCTAACTATATTTTAGCTAGAACATAAACTCTTTTTTGCTTTCCTTCTGTTTGCTGAAGCTAGTGATCACATGCTGAGTAAATAATCTATACTCCATGATCTACTATCCTGTCAGCCTTGTTATCCTAGCTCCAGACTCCTAAATGCTGGATACCTGACTGCTAAGTATTCCCAGGAAAGCTTCCTAATGACCTTCCCCACTGTTTACCATCATCATTGCTTATACATATATAGAACTCCCTTGTAATACGTTGACTATATTTGGAAGAATTAATTGAGAGTTCTTATGGTGTTTTTGTTAGGAAAAGTGACACTTTTTGAAGTTAATAAAAATATCTTGAATCACTGTCTTTCATCAGATGTAGCAAAACCTTGTTACAGGAAATACATTCCTAGATGTAATGGTAGGCTGTTCCTGCAGTCCTTTTTAAATAGAAGCTGCTTGGGATCCTAAAATATTAAACCAAATCAATCACTAGACAAAACTATAGTGACATAATTTGGTAGTATTGCTGTTTTTGTAATAGATTTTTAAAGCATTTATAAAGCTTTTAATATATGCTTAAGTAGAGTGTAAACTTGCTATTACCTACTCAAATATAGATCATCTTCAAAGGAAAGAACATACATATGTTGAATATCAGTATGATAGAAATTACTCTGTAATTGTTAAAGTGCTCTTTCAGCTCACCTGGCAGATTCACACATAAACCTTAAACCTTTGCTAATCTAATTTTCAAAAAAAATAGATTTATCATGAACTCAAGGGAAAGAAATTTTATCTGAGCAAGATAAGAGAGGTGATAACTCAGACACTAAGGGCTTATTGAAAGGTCTTTCCTGAAGATTAAGACAGATTTCAAACCCCACAGGAATGTATGATGCAGACCTTTTCAGATTGCATGTTGTCTGTCTGTAAGTGCAAAATACAAAAAGCCCTTAGCTTAGAGAAGGAAGTGGGAAGAAGGAAAAGCTCTCATTGCACTATGCTTTCATCCCCTCAGTTATGCAGATATGTACAGTGTCCTTCAAAGGACCATTGTGAAATTCTCCTTTTTACAATGGGTCTGCCCAAAGAAAGCCACAGAGTAAAATGCACAGTGGGGCTTAAGTGGATCTTAAATGGTGCAGGGAACATTGTGGAGACCCTCTGCAGAGGAGTAAATTACACTGTTCATGAAAAACTCCTGTATAACAACATTTACCCTTACAAATAGTAAGAGGTCCTAACTTCCAGCTTCCTATATGTCTCTCCTCTCAAAAGTTCCCTTTTCTTACTGCTTAGCTATGTCCGAGTCTTCTATTTCACTTAAAGCACCATAATCTAAAATAGCAAAAAACTACTGCATACAACTGGTTTAATAAATTATACTGTCAGCAGCACTGTGGCAACATCTAATGGATGTATTTCACCTTAGGTTTGTACGTTCCGTATTTAAAATGGGAAACATTAACATTTGAGTAACTCTGGGTAAAGAAAACTATCTTAGATGATTTTCACAAGCTGTTTTATTGTCAAAATAAGACATGTATAGGGCTAAAAATGAAATCTTGGTTTTTATGATATTTCCTTTAGCCAGGAATTCAGATACCGTAAGTCAATCACATTTCATGTGATATTTGTAATTGCCTTGTTTTTTCATCCCAAACAGGTCTCCCTGTTGGCAGGATGTAGACTCAAGTACATTTTGGGTTATGAGATTATCCTGAACTACAAAGGAATCTTCTTCAAATCTATACCAAGGAGATGTTCGAGTAATACGTTTCCTTTTATTTAAAGTTCTTTGAAAAGCGGTCTTCAAATATTGGGCTCTAACCCCTGTCTAGATCTACAGAACCCTAGAAGATGCTCTAAGTACTATAGTTTTTCCTGTATGAAAACAAATGTAAAAACTGAGAGATGAAAGGAATTATACAGATGCAGAGAAGAATGGATCTGCATTCAAACTTACAGCATGTCATGACTTCTTTTTTTAGGATTCTCCACGCTGTCCCATCATGTGTGCTTAAGTGGATTTTCTCTGCTTACATGGATATGTAGCCTTTGGAGGATGCAATGCAGCCCCACTCTGTGCTGGAGAACTCTGCTGCCTGTTGAGGAAGAATAGTAGTTCAGGCCCCGC
This sequence comes from Crocodylus siamensis, assembly GCF_052110815.1. Lineage (NCBI taxonomy): Eukaryota > Metazoa > Chordata > Crocodylia > Crocodylidae > Crocodylus > Crocodylus siamensis. The sequence continues at coordinate 73,005,951 of NC_143396.1, read as the reverse complement.
CATCATGCCTTCTTTCCTAGACCCTTTTCAGACACTTGTGGCATTTGGGGGAGTGCTAAGAAGAAGCAGTAGTTCCCCTCCAAATGGGAAAGTATTCTGGAGAGTATTTGAACATAGATGTAAGTGGTGCTGTGGTGAGAACTCATCATCAATCCCCTATCCCTTAGCACCCCAAAGAAGCTGGTCAGGATCTGGCTTTGTTTAACCATTTACCATCAAAGGGCCAGTGTGGACGACATAGTGCCAGAACAATCATTTTTTTTTAGGGGAGGAAAGGAACATAAATGTTACATTTCATAAGGAAAAATTAGCATGCACTCATTCTGTTTTCATAATGCTGGATTGAAATGAGCTCCAGTGATTTTGGCAGAACGTTCAGACAAGGTCCTTTCAAAGATTCATTTACTGAAAGTGAAGAGATCTTTTCTTAAACAGACAGATTTTCATGTATTATTTTTACTTTGCAGATAAGTTGAGGCAAGTGCATAATTGGCAGAACATAGAATTAGTAAAATGCTCTGAGAGAACTGGACTCATTTAAATCATCATTTGTCAGAAATTAGCTGCTCTGCCAGGGGCTTTACAACTAAAAAATGTATTGACACAAATCCAACCCAGTTAACTTTGACTCTTTGCTATGTTTTTTTTCTTTCCTTTTTGCTAGAGGAAAAATCATACATTATGCAGTTAGTTGGGTGAGTTTTCACTTACCCAAAGCTACCTTTGTGCTTTTGGGCAGGAATCAGGACATGGAGGTGAAGCTTCCAGTTGAAATTCCTGCATTTATAGGGGTATTCTTAAACAAGTGTGCAACATTACACTGCATTTAAAGAGGCAAGGAGTTCAGAAAAGTGCTTTACAAGAAATTTTTGAAGTATACTCAAAAATAGTTGCTGAAGTAGAGAAAAATATTCTAAATCACCTAATTTATTTTACAGGGGTAGCAAATATGCAACGATGCTTTGTACAAGATTCTTGAAACTTCACAATTATTAAATAAGCCTCACGACACTTCTGTGAAGTAGTTAGTTTCATATCTAGGCTATTAGTTAAAATCTAAGGACACTGACTCCCAGAGAAAGCTTAGATGTAGCTGACCAATGATCAGCAACGCCAGGGCACAGATGAAAAAAGAACCCAGGGGTCACAGTGATTCCACTGCCTTATGGTTGCCATTTACAACTGTCCAGGGGAGTATAAACTGGGTGTGCGGTGCTGCCATTTCTCAGAATGGCAAATTTTTACACTCCCTTTAGACAGCGTAAATGACTAGGATGAAGGCAGTGGTAAATCTGGCCTACTTTCTCTCCTGTAGTTTGTTACTTTTGTTCCTTTTCTAAAAGGTTTTATATTCAATCCTAAATGCAAAGCTGAGATAAAGGTTTTCTTTCATTGTTCCTGAGCTTGCCTTCGTCTGACAGATTTTTGGTTCCAATTTGTGATTTCCTTGCCAGACCACTGTGCTGTAATATTCCAACACTTTGCCTTCTAAGTAAACAAAACAATGTGGCCTACTTGTCAAGAAAGAAAAAGTGGTCTTCATCCTGTTTCCTGTTGGTTAGTTAAAAATTATTTGTTGAAAGTTGGAAACACAAAGAGGTGCAACAGCATAATGTAGACCCCCCCTACTTTGTCCAGGTATCAGCTTGTGCACCACAATTGTTCAGCTGTTTTACATTACATTCATTACCTAATACCTTTGGGAGTTAAAAAAAGAACAAAGAGCGCTAACAGACATGAAAAAAACTTACTGTACCAGAAGACGAAGTGCATCAGTCTGCACTGAAGATGGCTCTGCAGTCTGTATCAATTAGGTGCTTCAGCAGGGCTTTTTTGGGTGCTTTTATCTAATAACTGATTCAATTTTAGATAAGTATTAGATAAAAATGTATTAGATAGGAAGTATTAGATAAAAGCACCAAAAAGCCCCGCTGAAACACCCGATCTATACAGATGTTGGGTGAGGTAGGTCCAGCTAACGCAATGCCTGTTCTGGGCACGTGCTGGGCTCAGGGCGGGGGCACGTGCTGGGCTCAGGGGGAGTTTAAAGTTAAGTACTGTGTTTTTTGTTGCTTTTCTTGTCATGTCTGTAAGCAGCAATAATTACTGAAGCAGTTCAAAAAAGGCTCAGGTCATTATAAAATATAAGGGTGGCGCTCACATTTCCTCAGCATAGGACCTCTGGACCTGGTTGGATTTCTTGTGATAAGCTAGCTGTACAATTTCTTATGGTCACTTCCAATAACGATTTGGGGGTCATGACTAGTTTTGGGTAGGTGTCTATGAAAGTATTTTAGTACCATGCTCTGTCAGAGCTTTTGAATGCTCAGGAAAGTGTTTGGCTTGCTACTTTCTTCACTCTCCTTGAAATCATGGTTAACACAGGGAGGAGCTGATAGAGTAGTATGAGTTGTAGGAGTGGCAGTGTTAAAACATTTGGTTCTTCACTATCACCACCATCACCACTACCACCATCATTATTGCAGCATTTTTTTAGACTGCGGTACATGCAGCTCGAAGTAAGGAAGAAAACATGAATGATTGGCTATGTTGTAATCCCTTAGCAACCTACCTAGTGATTATGTTTCCTAATTCAAGAATCTTTGATCCAATGAGCAGTAATAATTAATTCTAGGTGCTTTGAGTTTATTGCACACATCTCATTACTATAACATACTACTCCTGGACTAGGACCCTATTGTGGTAGGTATTGTACAAACAGAAAAAAATGATGCATGTGTGAAAAAGCTATAACAGTTTTATCTGATTCTATGAGCCTGATGTGTAGTGATAAGTGGAACATACCTAATGAGCTCTGTAGTAAAATATCATGATCTAGAAGTGTTCATTATGTATTGTCACACAGGAGCTATTTCAAACACTGTACTGTAACCCAAGAGCATCTTTCAACCAGATGCATTGCCAACAAAAAGTACAGTACTTTATCACTAAGCACCTTTCTTTACAATTTACTACTTAAAGGCTGACTCTAAAGTTTAAAGTTTGATAGGAAAATATTCCAGCATGCTTTTCAATTGGGTGGGTTTTTAAACTTAGCAGAGACAAGCAGCTTCACCCTTATAGTTTTAGACATTTAGCAGCTAGCTTTTTACCACATTTCCTTCTCTTCTAGCTAGTAAGTTTTTCCTAGTGTTCCCTTTCTATAGAGTACAGACTTGCAAATAATTCATATGTGTGCTATAGGAGTGGGGATTGGAAGAACAATGAAACAAATGAAGATTAATTCAGTACAATAAGATTGTCCTTATAACTTCAAATGTATACAAGTGAGGCAAGTTAGGCATGGCATAAAAAGGGCATAATCATATAGAACAGAGCTATATGGGAGTTTTGTAGATATAAATACATGTAAGCTGTCAATGTTTCAGAGTTAAAAAAAAACAAATGTGTGTAATTAATCAAAAACAGTGCTGGGTGAATGATGGCAGTGACTAATAGGTAGGCATTTTGATTAATAGAGCCTCCCTCTATGTACACATATACTTACACATACTCATCCACGTTTCTGGCATGAGAAATGCTTTTCTATCTTCGATCTCAGCCTGCACCATTGTGCATATGTTATTCAGTCATCTATTTTTATGCTCCCATCTATGGAGTTCATGAACATTATGAATGTAGGTAATAAAGCAGTGACTCCTTGTTTTAAGGTAAGAGTTGATGAGGTGTTTTAGCTGTCGTTGATTGCATCTATCATGTAGATGAAGATGTCCGTTATAAATGTATATAAGCAAATCTTACTCTAAATGATTTTAATACCTAAAATAAAGGCTACTATTTTCACACAGCTTTTGTGAAGCAATTTAGATTTGTAGTAAGTCTGACAGTCAATGAATCATCAGTTAATTTTGCAGTTTTAATGAATGGCAAGATTCATTTAGTTTAGTATAATTTAAACGATTAAGCAGCCACTATATGATCTGTCAGTACGTTAAATACAATGAGCACTGAATTGGAATGTATACTACTTTCAATACAAACTAGTGCAGTTTTGTAATATGTAGGCCCTTCAACTGATAATAAGGTGGTATTGCTATTGTCCACACCCAGAGACAACAAGACAGAAAGTCTGTTGACAAAGGAGTTCATATTCTTTCTTATACAGAATTTTTTCACAGCAGATTTGAGAATTAAGAGCTGCCTAAAGCTATGGGACTTCATTCTGCTCTCTCACCAGCTTCACAGCAGTGTTTTCTTTAGTGAGTGGAGGTACTCCAGCTATACATGGAAGTAAAAGGAGAATCAAACTCAGAATTCTTTGTTATAAACCTTGGTAAGCCAAGAACTAATCTGTCTCCATCCCTGATAAATCAGGGCAGTGATTCTTCTTTGGGAGAGTACACTATGAGGTTCAGTAGCACTCTAGATATCTCTGAATCTTTTCACAAGGTATTTGGAGAATGCCTTAAGATTTTGAAACCCTACTAGTGTATATTGATTTTTATTTTACGCAAACACTATTACTTTTGAAATCCCAAGGCATTATTGGTAAAATCCAATTGGTTGGTAGCGCATGGCTGGATTACAATGAAAATTTTATTCTCTTGATCAACAAAGAACCACTGGGCCTTGTACCATCGATGGCAGTGGCAATCCCTCATGGTTGAGGCTGATCACTCCCATGGGTCAAGTAAAGGATTGTAGATGTGTCTATTGATGGCTAAGGGCTTGTACCAGAGTGATGAGGACCTGCAACTAAGTTGGTTGATACACTATTCTCAGTGGTTCAGCTCATCATGGTCAAGAGTCTATAAAGGTACATAGGAGTTCAAGCAAATAACCGTTGTGCTCCCATCAGATAAACAGTTGCACTCATAGTGCATACAATGCATGGTGTAAATATGGTAGACATTTATGCTTTGTCAATTTCTAGTTGACTAATCTATAGCACTGATTACTTTGCTTAGGGCTAGAAGAGACCTCCAGAGGTCATCTAGTCCAACCCCCTGCCTGAGCCAGTATCATCCCAATCCAAACCATCCTATATAAATCTGTTGTCTAACCTCCTGACAAAACTACACATTCAACCCAGACACAACACAAAACAAAATACCCTTACCTGCCACAGGTAAAGCAGGGGGACCATGGGCAAAATCTTGCTATTGTAAATGTTGTTAAAATAAGCTGTCGAGATACTAGGAAGAGGGCCATGTATCCCACTACACAAGAAGCACCCCCCCAGTCCATATCAGTCTGACCATGGTGTAAAATTCCGTCCTGACCCCAAATACGGTGATCAATCTGACCCTGAGCGGAGCAGCAAGACTGCCAGACCAGAAACCTCTAGGTTCAAGTCCCAGTAGGAGCATTAGCACATCCAAGTCAAAATCTACAGCCTTGGCTGGAGCCCAGACCCAGCGCCTCAGAGAAGGGCTTAAAAACTTCCCTTATGTGTAGCTGCAGGAGAAGAAAAAATTCCCTCATGGCTCCATGTGACAACCAGAAAAGCAAATCCTTCATGGTACATTTAAAGGCCTTATTGTTTGACTGTGATTTCTTTCGTCTGGGAGAACTTGAAAATGACTCTTGTATGGGTTTTGTCATATATGAAATAATGAATGTATTGTCCAGAGTCTGAATCTCTTTCACAGGAGTAGAATTGGGGTGTTGTTGTCATTATGATCCAGGAAATATGTGAGAAACAATTTTTTGGGGGGTATCTTTTTTTGGACAAAATGTATTGTTGGATGAGAGGGTAGAGAGGTTTTTGGACACATGTGCCTTATACAGTTAGTTCAATTTAAGGTATCACAAAAACCCCTTAATTTTCTTTCACTGCCTGATCATCACAGACCTGTTGAGGGCACTATTATTTTATTTTTTTAAGTGATATGGAGTATTTCTGGTTTCAGGCAGCCCAGTTGAATTAGAAATAGCTTAGGTGACAAGTTTTGAAGTACTGACCTAACCAGAGCACTGGTTCTCAGTGACCATCATTTGGGGATAAATAATACCAATTTTTTCTATCTTTGTTTATAAAGTACAGAGAAAAATCCAATATACATCTTCATCAGTTCTCATGTGTGTTCCTTTGATTTATAGCTCTGGGATACAAATGGATGTAGCTTTGCCTCGTAAGAGGTGTTTTGTGAAACACTTTAACTTGACAATGGTAGCTGCTCTTTTTGAATCAGGGCTGCTGTCTTGGCAGCATGGGAAGAGTTAGAAACTAGGAAGATGCAAATCTTTGGTAGTACTGTCTTTTCAGAGTTTCCATAAAAAAGAGGGTATTGTGATAAGTGTTAGTGCAGTCATTGGTGACTATTTATGCTCTTGCATTGCTTTATCTTCAGATTAATTAGTTTCAAGTGTATTCAGGGTTTTCCTACCCAGAGTGTAGGCTTAGTGTCATATAGCAAAGATTTCATTGTTGTTGGATTCATGTAACTAACCTGGAAACACCTCAAAGGAAAGAGGTGTGACTTGGTTCCTGCTCTGTGGCCAGATGTGAAGGGATTGCTGAAAGGACAAGGTGCAATTTGTTATCCTACTGGATGGAATGACTTGGTTAGTTATCAATATGGGATTAGGTATATATTTTTAAAATGTATTTCACCACATCCTTTTGGTATGGTCAGATCTCTTATCAATGGTATGTTTAGAGATGGACCAGCAATTTAGGTTTGTGGACAGATCTTGTGTTCTTAACATTCCTGTATGCCAGCATGAAGGCAGTATCTATAGAGGTTTTGAAATATTTGAGATGAACAGAGTTCCTGTTTCTACCTGGTCTGGACATATTCAGTTTTTACTGAAAGTGTATTTTTTCAGTGTGTAAGGGCCAACAAGCAGAATATTAGTGTATCTAAGGGAAGATCTAAGGCAAGGTAATCCTGGCACTTAATACTTTTTCTAGAATAAAATTATTTAGTGACAAGGCACAGATAAACCCAAATCCAGCTAGATTAGCATAGTTTTTCAAGGGGTTGTACTTCTGGAGTAGGCTCCCAGCTCCTCTATATATAGTATTGATTCTTCGTTTAATAACTAGTCACATAACAATCACACAGCTGAAATAACTGTTCCTACATCAGAGTAACAGAGTAAATGTAAAAAGTAGTTTTTGATTTATGTACTTATTTTTAAATTTCCCAAATTTCATTGTTCAATATGTACATAGCAAATAAATTTTAAAAATGGAATTCTCCCATTCCAGTTTAGAAAGATTGTAAAACCCAGTGTAATTTTATTCCTGAAATGTCCTGAAGATGGCACAATAGGCACATGAAGATGCAGTTTTGGTTTAAGGTCATACTATAAACTGAATTTTTTTTTGCTAAAATATAAATTCTGAGAAGGAGCCCTTTTAAAAACACATGCAAGAAATTTAGAGTTTAAAAGCATAGTCTATCAATAAAACTATTTTACAAATGCAACACAGGCTGTTAATTTCATGCTACCTAAAAGATTAGGTATAAACAGGTAGACAATCAGAGATCTGTCACAGTTGCATATTACTGGCAAGAGTCAGTTTAGTTCATGTTATGTGCTTTCTATCAATAAATTTCCTTTGTAATTGTAAAACATCTGATAACCTCATCTGCTATCTCCGGTGTAACATGTAATCTACATCTAAATGCCAATTTTTATTAGGCGCATTATGAGGGTGGGAGAGAAAAGATTACTTGTACAATCTCTATTTTATTAAAATATAAAAACACTATGGGACATTTTTTATTAAAATAGAAATACTTAGTGCCAGGTTTCATTAATGAATGAATGAATCTCTGTTACACAGAGAGTGACAATCATATTCCACCCCTTGACATATTTGTGGAACCCTGTGAATTCAGGGTTCTATGAAGACAGAGTACTTTCACTACAGTGCTAGTTATGTGAATGGGGAATTAAGTGGAGAAAATTTAAAATGGGTAGGTGCCATTCCCTTTGTCAACTGCTCTAGGGGCCTACAGAAGTGCAGAGAATCTTGCTGTATGGCAGGGGCGTGCAAAATGTGGCCTGGGGGCTGGATGCGGCCCACCGGCCATTGTATCCGGCGCGCGGGGCCCCTGAAAATTTTAGAAAATTAATATTTATCTGCCCTGGGCTGCCTGTCATGTGGCCCTTGATGGCTTGCCAAAACTCAGTAAGCAGCCCTCTGCCCAAAATAATTGTCTGCCCCTTCTCTATGGTCTAGATTTATTATGGGGACTAAGGTACTTGAAGGGACTGAGGCCAACATTTAGGGCTCACTATCATTCATAGATGTCCTGATCAGGTGCCTAACCCTATAGTCATCTCAGGTCCCAATGTCTAAGTTGCAACTGATAAAGTTCTTTGGGCACCTATACCAGTATGCCTAGGCCTGGACTAAGTCTTAGGAATGCCAAGTAGCAGGATTCAAAAAGTAAGGTGTTCTTTGTTCTTGTGTGTGGGGTCCAGTAGGCATGCTCTGAGTTCACCTAGTTACAAATGGAGCACAGCCTCTTCCTTATATCAAACAACCCAATGGTTAGAGTGCGTTGACTTTACTGTGGGGAGATGAGGGCTTAATGCTCTCCTTTTTTCTGTGTTGGAATAGGGATTTGAACTCCCAACCTAACCTCTCTGGAGAGTGACCTAATTATCTCTGTGTCAGTGTCTTTCAATCTCTCCAATTGGAACGGTTTCATTTTGTTTAAATAATTTAATTTTTATTGGAGCACTGACTAGAACATTGGTTTCCCGGGTGAACATGCAAGACATGAGAATGTATAATAGTTCTTACTTTCTCTGGTTCATGCCTATATGTTATACAGAGTAGACTAGCTTCAACAAGAGAGACTGAAAGAGTCCTTCTGGAATACCCTGTAGTCCATTGGGAAGTCACTTTCCTGGAAAGTGTTGGCCTTGAGATCACATCCCTACTCCAAATCAGACAGAGGAGGAATTTTAAAACAAGTTTCTCAGAGTTAAGCTGAGTAATGTAACCACTAAGGCACTAGGCATACAGGACAGCATATCCTTATAAACTTTTTAGAAAGTAGAAGGGAAGATTGAGCTATAAGCTAGATTTGTGTAACATAGCAGAAGTTGTACTGGTATCATACCCCTAGCCAAAATAGTTAGACTAGTAAAAGAATTGTGTTGGGCTATGTCCCAATTTCCCAATTTACTACTGAGAGAGATTTTACCTCTGTGAAGTTTGAAATTAGTTTTATTTGATTTTTCACATAAAAATCATTGTTACTGTTAAGTTTTTGTTACTTTAACATTTTGTTTCAAACGGATGTAAGCTAGTTGTTTTAAAAGCTAATTTTAAAAAGTTGTAAAAACCTACTGTGTGGAAGGAAAGTTCAGGAACAGCCCCTTTCGTATTTTTTTGTGGCTAACCTCTCTTTGGTAGTAACAAACACTATAATATTATCACACAGCACAGCATCACTCTTGCAGACCAGGGAAAGAAGAAAACCTTGGAGCATTTGGGAAAAAAATGAGGAAAATAGAAAGCAATGGGTGAGGTGAGCATTAGAGGGAAGATGCCAGAGTAATGCTACCCTAGCTGGCCTGCTTCTATCTATGGACTAGCTGTGGAGGGAAGTTGAATCTAGGACTCTAAGCCAGGTGCAGACATTACACTTTTTCTGGTTTAGGTGGTCAGAAACCAGTCTATGCCTGTAACAAAACAGGGGCATTTATACACATACTTTTCTGTTCTACGATACACTGGAGATCTGCTACTTTGGAGCAGGCTAGATTAATCTAGTCTGCTCTGCACACGAGCTGAGGCAAACTGTGCTGTGCTGCGTGCAGTTGCACAAGTGGCGAAACGTGCGTCAGTGTGCAGAAAACAGTGGAGGTGTGCTTTTGAACTAAAGCACCTCTGATGTGCTTTAGTGCAAAAGCACACCACTGCCATTTACTCAGTGCTGATGTGCATTTTGCTGCTTATACAAGTGCAAGTGTCGCAGCACTGGGCTTGCATGTGTAAAAATGCCCTAGGAGTTCAGGACACATAGACTGCTTTAAAAATAGTGGATCCTTGTCTAAGATAGACCTGGACTGATACAGTATCAGACTTACTTGATTTAAGTTAGACTGATTTATCACATATCAGTGCCAGGTCCTTTCGCAAATCAAAGTAGGTCACTATCTGCTGGTTTCCCAGTTGACTGTGCGGGGTCCCTGATAACCCCACCTTGCAGGGAGCCATGACAGCTGCTCCTGTCAGGTGCCTAGCTAGCTCTCCCCTGAGCTTTCTGTTTGCTAGCAGCAGGCAGGACACAGGTGGAGGGGGAACAGGGCTCACAAGCTGCTGGGGGGAGGCAGTGCCAGTCACATACCCTGCATTGCTGGCTGGCTTAGCAGGGTACACTGTCCCTCCCCTGTCTCCAGCCCCAGGATCTGGAGCAGCTTCAGGAAGGGCTTGCAGGATTTCCCATCCCCCTCTGAAGCGAGCACTGAATTTCTGGCTAAAGCCACTTCTCTGCAGTTGTGGGGCTACAGCCACGGCTTCTCTGCAGCTATGTCCTTGGAGCTGCAAAGAAGCAGCTTCAGCCAGGAATTTGGCACTGGCTCCAGGGAAGGGGAATGGGGGGAATCCTGTGAGCCCTTCCTGGAGCCACTTCAGAACAGGATCCCAGGGCTCAAGACAGGGGAAGGACACTCTGTGCCCTGCTGACCTGGCCAGCAATGGGGGAGGGGGTGCACTGCCTCCCCCAGCAGCTCATGAGCCCCCATCTGCCCCTGCCTCTGCCCTTCCTGGGGAAGACCCCTGCATCCTCACCCCGGGACCCCCATGCCATCAAATGAGGTGAGAACACTTTCCTCTACTGCCTGCCTGCATCTACCAGCTGCCTAACAGATGACAGGGCAGCAGAGGGAGGCATGAGGGATGGCCTAACTATTTGGCTGAGCTTGGCTGCCCTTGGCAATCTCTGACATGCTGAGAGATGTGTGGGAGCACCCCCAGCCTTTTGGCGTGACCAGTTCAGGCATCTGCCTGCTCCCCCAAATGAAGAGTGAATGTGATTTCCATTTGCTTCTGTTTTAATTTACACAGCTTAGAGAAGCCTGCATAGACTGACTCAATTCTGCCTTGGGCTTTTTGAATGTCCATATGTAGACTAAACCCTCACCACCTGCTTGAACCGTAATACCGGGACTATATTCTAGTGTGGCCCCTCTCAACTCCAAGAGAGAGAAGCCAGGTAGATTCAAAGAGAAGAGAAAACCCTTACAGGCCTTAGTTTATCAAGCAATCCAGTGTTCTTTGTATCAATCATAGATTTTTGTGGGTGTTGATATTGTATTTGCTTGCAACTTATTGAGAAAAATGTTGAGTAGTATCAAAACATGGTCCTTGCAAAACCTCACTGGAAACCTTCCTATTTGAAGATTATTCCTTGTTGACAACTACTGTTTGACATCTACCAGTTAGCCAAGTTATAATCCAGTTAATAGGTACTGTATTTATATCGTATGGTGTCTTTTATTAAAATGCCATGTGGCACTAAGCTGTATGCCATAACATCTTTAAGTTTATTGCATCCATCCACCCCAATGTTTAGTGATGCAATATGGAATTTATTCAAAAAATGAAATCAAACTTGTTTGTCATTATGTGTTTTTGATAAAATCATGTTGAGTGGCAATAATTGCAATTCTGGGTTTTTTTATTAACTGAGTCTTATATCAGCATTTACATTGTTTCTCTTGCAACTGATGTCAGGCTAAGCAATCTATAATTATTTGGATCATTCTGGTTACCCTTTTTAGATATTGGCACAATACTAGTGTTCTTTCAATCTTTTGGAATTTCCATAATATTCTGAAGTTTATTAATTAAAATATGTGGACCAGATAACTCCTCAGTCAATTCTTTTAGAATTCCTGGGTGAAAATTATCTTGGCTGGTTGACATTAAAATATTTATCCCTAGCAGGTGTTGTTTAGGATTCTCTTCAGTTATTCACAGACTGGGAAGTATTTCATTATCTTCATATGATGCAAATATATCATCCTGCTTCTTTCCAAACACAGGCACAGAATATTTACTGAGCATTTTAATTTTTCTCTATTATTAATAATGATAATTAAATATTTTCTAACAAATAATTGATCTGTTCCATGTTCGTAATTCTTCTGCTCCTAAAGCATTTAAGCTTAATTAACAAACTCACTTTTATTACTAATATGCTGATAGGGATGAAGTAGTCCTCATTCTTGTGCTTAGTTTCTTAATGAAAAGTTGCGGCTCCTTAAATATCATCATTGTTATAACTAAGGATTTAAGAGAATAAGGAGCAACCGTCTCAGGTTGCAGCAAGGCAAGTTTAGATTAGATATTAGAAAAAATTTTCTCATGAGGAGACTAGTAAAGCACTGGAACAGGTTACCCAGAGAGGCTGTAGAATATCTATCCTTGGAGATTTTAAGACCTGGCTAGACAAAGCCTTAGCTGGGATGATCTATTTAGGTATGGTTTTGCAGGGGTTGGACTAGATGAAGTCCTGAGGTCCCTTCTAATCCTAATTTTCTATGATTCTTTGATTCTATGCTACATGCTAACTGAAGTATTTATAATATTCAGGTTATTTCTTATCGTAAGTGTAGAGAAGTACAGGAGAATACTGCAGTTTTTAAAGCAACTTCATCTTACTGAATGCAAAATTGACAATTTAAGGCCCACCACTGTAGTTAGAACCTGTTGGGGAAAAGGAAAACAAAATGTTAGGAAAAATTAGAGAGCTGTACAGCTCATTTTCTGAAAGTACTTAAACTCTACTTCCCAATTTTCATAATCAGTCAAGTTTGTTAGAGCTATTGAGATTTATAATGTAAATCTGACTTCCATACAAGCATGCTAAAGTCAGAACGTCTAGTGACTTTTACTGAAAGGATTTGCTATACACATACTACTAAGTTTTCAGTAATTTTCAGTCTTACTTGCTTTTAGTTTAAATACCCAATTATTGTGAGCTAATTATTTGATTTTTGTTATTTACCTGAAAAAAAATCTATTTAAATAGAACTTTGATATCATACAAGTCTACCCTAGACTGATTGACACATGTAGGTGACCCTAATGTATACTAATGCCTAAAAAATCAGGCATCTGGTTTTAGGTCACTGGTTAAAAAACACAGAGTTATGAACTTAGCATCTTTATGTAGGCTTTGTACAGTTAAGCATTCTTTGCTGCCCAGTGGACCAGCTCTTGGCACCAAAGTTAAACAACTTGGCCTTAAATCCATATTTAGTCACTTAGACAATTAACTTGATTTTCAGAGATGCTGAGCACTTACCACTCTTACTGAAGGAGAGAAACAGGGAAGTTAGGTATCTCTGCAAATCAGGCCATTGATTTACATGACTAAATATAGCTTTTGGTATCTAACTTCAGGCACCCAAATTGTATTCCTGGGATGTTTCCATATGTCACATTTCTATCCTGAATGGGTCAGCCAAGTTATAAAAGTTGATAAAAAGAGGGTTATAATGGAAATGCTTATAGACCCCAAACTGTCATGAACATAAATTGTGTAATAGAGACTGTATTATTAGCAAAGATTCTCAAGAGAAATCATGGTAACCTTGCATTCATTTACTAGATAAAGATTTCCATGCAGTTGTTATGGAAATGGCTTAAGTGGGACTGGAGAGCAGCACAGGTTCATTTGAATTAAAGCATCTGCTGTAATTATTATACATGTTATATCGCTGTATGGTAAAATAGATTTGTTTGATACTTTCATCACAATAATATTCAAAGGGATTTAGCAACTGATATTTTAAAAAATACCATCTGCTTTTGGTACCTTTATTGTTTCAAAACATTTATTAAAATGATACAACAATAATAATAGTCATTCACATCCATGGTACCTTTCATTTCAGCATTTCAAAGTGCAACCATTAATAAATTAAGCCCTATAGCAGCTCTGTAATTTAAGTATTTTTATCTACATTTGACAGATGGAGAAACAGAGGCACTGAGAGAGTTACAGATGCATTCTCAAAGGTGTGATTAGGCTGTGAAGCAGAGAATGTGAATGCTCTATTTTGGGCACTCCAGAACCATGGGGAATTTTAAAAACTGAAGAAAGAAGACTCTGGACTTCTGACAAATTGGCTGGCTGGGTGATACAGTCATAGCTAGGTGCTCAGTCACTGGGCTGTCACAGTGTTACTTTGTGACATTGTGATACAATCCAGCTGTATCTGTGTACCATCACAGTTAAATGGCACAGTGCCTTACCCTTCTCCAGTCCCCCAAAATTCAGCCAGAAGTTATGTAGGGTCTTTATTGTGATTATAGGACAATCTGAAATAATTCCTGCGGAACCAGGAATCATTCAAATACAAGGAACAAAAATGTACATGGATAGATAATTTCTCACATATTCCCTGCAGTTAGTATAATATGAGTGATATCAGGGATTGTCTCAGCTCATATGTGGGGTATTGATGTTTCTGATGTAATTCTTATTTCTTGTCTGCCTGAGTTCCTCCCATTTCCCTGTGGTTGTTACACAGGCTCTGCCTAGATTTATACTCAGTGCTTGTCCCCAGTGTTATAAGTGGGATTTTTACAAATTATTTAGGAAAAGGTGGACACTTTAGTATTCAATACCACTAATAATTACTGTGACAACCATAATTTGGAAATCCTGGTAACTGAACTCTCTGTTGGCACCACGCTGCCTAAGCATCTTTGGTACACAGATTTGAGGCCAATTTAAAAATATTACCATCTTTAGGCTTCAGAACCATTATTTCAGGTGATCAATACACTCAGGAGAAATGCTTGTTTCCTGGTTTTAGAGTTATTTCACTATGAAAAGTACAAATATACTAGAGCATTCATTCAATGACAGATACATACAGTGATTATTACATTCTTTGATGAAAATATTAACCATCATTTTCATGTCGGTAGAAATTATTATGATTAACAATGTTAACAGCACAACTACAGATGCTGATCATAACATTAATAAATACCCTAATAAATACCTCAGATTTTAGTGCAGTCTAGAGGTAGGAGAACTCTCAGATCTAAAAAAAATTGAACAAAAGAAAACAGGAATTTATTTGTTTGAAGAGTCCAAAAAATTAGACACAAAAGATCCATTTAAAGTTACGATAAAGTAATTGCAGAAAGCAGACTAGATTTGCATCTGAAAAACTAACTCAATCAGATGTGCATAGTATAAATTTTCTTAAACAGCAGGCTGTCTTCCTCTTCCTCTTTGTCAAGATTCCCATTGTTGAAAATTCATTCTTGTTTTTTCATAATAAGGCCCTTCCCAAGTCTGTTAAAATAAATGGAAGCACAAATGCTAAAAACAAAAGCCCAGTCCATGCTTATAAGTGCATAATGAGGGAGCTTCTATGGTTCTTTTATAATATACTGAGATTAATTATGAATGACTGCTGGGTATATATATTTACATGACAGTATATTTATACTCTGATGAAAGCATTCACAACCAGTACATATTTCTAGTGTTTTTTTCCCTTTGTGAATTAAGAGCAGTGACTATCTCATTGGTCCCATTTGACCAAGGGTCAGTTGGCAATATATTTGTTAATGATATTGGTAATGATTTAAGGCCAATCCTATTATTTACTTAAAGGTGGATACATCAGCATCTGGCAGTTAAGAAGAGGGGCTTTGAATCTGCATCTTCTTAATTCCCAGTTGAGTACTCTAAATACCAGGCCATGGCTAGACATTGCCTGGAGCACCATTATACTCTCAAAACTGGCCCACTGAGCAGTCACAAGGGGAAGATATGTAGGGCCACAAGAAGAAGAAGGTGGCTTTGTAAAACTGGCATGACTGTTGGTGGGTGGGGACCCTGGTCCCAACCTTGGCCTAGGTGAAAACTTTTCCAGTGTTTCTTTTTCCACACCTTATATTTGACATTTGTTGGATAAACATGATGTTTAGGGGTCAGATTTTCTTCCCTTTTTATATGAAGCTCCATATACTGGAGTCTTGGCATTATATGAGGATTTCAGGTTTCCTTTTGAAAAAAATCTTGCTAAACAGTCTGATGGTGAGAGAATCTGAAAAACCTGAACCATAAAGGCTCAAAAGCTAGAAGGCAAAAAAAGAACCCTAATACACTCGTGAATTTTAAGCCAAGATCATGACTTTTTAAAAATATGATTCATGTTTTATGACCCTTCAGAGTTAGCAATATAGTAAGAGTAAGATTCATAGTGTTTTATAGACAGATGAGACCATTTAATCATCTATTCTAGGCACATTCTACTGGCTGGGGAATCTCACCCATTTAACCTTGTATAGAGTCCAACAGTCTGTGGACACTTATGGAAGGCTTTCTTTAAAAAATTGTGTGGTCTTGTTTTAAAGTTTGCCAGAGATGGATAATCCAACATTTCCAGTATTTATTTCTAAATTGTTGGTAGAAATATTAGCTATCATTAGGCCCCAAATTGATCCTCATGGACTCTTACTTAGAAAACCCACATTTGATGATGATATTCTATTGACAACTCCAGTTTAAGACTGTCACAGGGGCACTGAGGTGCCCTGTTCCTAGGCAGGAATAAGGGCAGCTGCCAATCACAAGGGCAGCTCAGGTGATGGTTGCTGGGGCAACTGTGCTGGTCAGGTGACCAGAAGGGGGCAGGGCCGGGCCTTTATAAACAGTCCGCCGAAGCCTAGCTAGCAGTTCCCTGCTGACAACTGGAGATGCAAGAGCTCTGCAGTAGAGCCAAGCAGAGCAGAGGTGAGCGGTGCAGCCGGGGCACCCAGGCGGCTGCATCATGGTAAGGGGGAGAGAACCCTGATTGGGAAGCTTGAAGGTGGGACATAGTGGCCATAAGGGCACGGCACTTAAGTTCTAGCCAGGAGGCTCATTTTCGGTTATAGCTGGTTGGCTCACGGCTTTACGTTTTTTGTTTGTTATTGCTACATACTGGAGGACCGGGTGAAGCTGTAGGGGTGCGAGGAGGCCTCACAGGAGCTCCCCAGTAATCTGGGGGTTCCTGGTGCCCTGTGGGGTACAGTGAGCGGTGCCGAGTAGGCATAGCTGTTTGTGCCGGTGTGGCGCGGTGTTGAGGGGTGTTGACCCCAGCCCTGTGGGGCAATAAGCAGAGAAGCCCAAGTAGGGCGAAAGACCCTGACGGTGGTCTAGGGGGCCAGGCACGGCTACGACCACCTGAGCCCCAACCGTGAGAAGGACTTGAGAAGCCCCGAAAGGGGAATAAGCTTATTGAGAAACCTGGTGAGGGCTAGGAGTGCTTAAGCACGAAGAGACTGGCCTGACAGGACACAGTCTGTATGAGAGAAGCCCCAGGAGCGGGCGCGTGTACTGAGAGAAGCCCCAGGAGCGGGCATATATTATTGATAGAAACCACAGTAGGGGTGTGGACTGGAAAGGGTCCCAGAAGGGCTCCACAGTGGTGGGGACTCCGAAGGGTTAAAGGGGCCAGGTAAGGCTCAGGCCGCCTGAGCCCACCTGGGAATTGATAGAAACCCCAGTAGGGGTGTGGACTGGAAAGGCTCCCAGAGGGGCTCCACAGTGGTGGGGAGTCAGAAGGATCAAAGGGGCCAGGTAAGGCTCAGGCCTCCTGAACCCGACGGGGAAGAGTACTGTCAGTAAGCCCAAGAGGGCTAACGGATAGAGGGGCGCCGGTTGCGTGACAAGCCCAGGGGCGCCGGGCAGGGCGCAGAAATGAAAAGGACCTGAATAACATCCGGAAGAGCTGCGAGGCTTGGGGCGTGCTAAAGGGGAGGTTGGAGGCACGCATAGCCCATAAGGCTGGGGTGCACCAGGTCACTCCATGCGGAACAGGGAACAGTGTAAGTGTAGCACGGTGTCCAGGGCGACAAGAGGCAGCCTCCCTTCTAGAACCATATTCCAACAAGACATGGCGGGCGAGTAAGAGGGTGCTGGATCACCTAATTGGCACAGCAGGGGGCGCTAGTGGGATCACAGCCGTTCCTAGGCCCCACTCCGTGACAAAGACCTCCCAGTTACCCAGTTCTTAATCCAATTAATGCCCATTCCTATATGATTCTCAGAAGACCCTACTTAGCGTAATTCAATATTTGAAGATGTATCTTTCCATTAATAGGAAAAGATATTTTAATATAGGCATAAGCCATCCTTCACTCAAATTAATGGAAGGACTTATGATGAGTTTTGTAAAATTGGATTGGGCCTCATAGGGGCAAACTTGCATGACAAATCAATTAATATTTTTCCAGAAATATAGGCATGTGTTTAGAACAAACTGCTTTAGTGGTCACTTGGGATATTAAACTAGTAACATCTTACAGGAATATAAATTAATGGGAATTGGATTTTTCTTGCTTTTCCATAAATATGTTTAGCAGGGGAAGTAGGGGAAACAGTAGAGCAAGAAGAGACAACCTACCTGCCATTAAAGGAAACCACAATTGCACCCTTATGGTCAGGATACACTTATTGAACCCAGGCTTAGTGAAGCAATTGTTCTTCTGTTGTCAAGGTTCCAGTTTTGCAGTTTTGGTTTACTTTTTTTATCCATTTTAGTTTGTGAAAAATATTGGGCATACTCATCATTTAGAGAGAGGCTGGAAAAGGCAGTGATATGTGAGGGGGAAAAAAAGCTTTTTTTCTGCTTTCTCAATCACAGGGCTTTGGAGATGTACTTTAGAACAATAAAGGGCTGATATAAATCACACAGGTTGGAACTTCCAGAGGGACTTCTCCAACAAAGGTTGTTCTGTGTCTGTCTGCCCCCTTTCTGTCCTGGAATGCTTTTTTGTCCCTACCTCCATGTGCAAGGAGAGGGAGAAGGTGATGTAAACTGATTATACTATTTTTAGGACCTTAGTGCTCTTCAAATTCCCTGCAGTTGCACTGAGACTGTTTTTAAGGATACTAGAACCTCAAAAAGGGCATTAAATTAAATTTAATGAGCCTTTTGCCTATTGTTTTTATTCTTAAAAATACTTAGGCTATTGATGAGTTAAACTGGCTCATCTCCATTTTATTATTTAGAAAACCTTCTGGGTTTTCCTAGCGAACAGGGTTTTTTCCTATATACATGATGTATTTATCAAAGTATGATAAAGGTATAGATCCATTACTTATGTGGTAAGCAGACTTTCCTCAATGAATATGATTAAATTGCATAATACTTTCAAGCCAACATACTGGAGTAAATAATTGCTTTTCCTCAAAATTAGGAAAGTAGAGTTTTAGGCCTACATGACTAAGCCCAAACTGCTGATTTAAAGAACTGTAAGTTCCAAGTCTGTTTTCTTTTTATCTTTTGCCTTTCTGCACCATCTAGTTGATGGATGGATAACAAAGTGGGCTATTAGCCAATTTCTTCCAGTACTTTTCCCAGTGTATTCCAATCTTGGGATTGAGCCATTTTCACGGTTTCCTTTTTTTTAATGTTCAAATTAAACAAAATTACTGCACTTTCAAATAAGCTATGAAAAACTACTTTAATCTCCATGCCTTTTTTGCTTGGAGAATTTTTCTTTCCCCTTTGCTGTCATTTTCCTTTGGTTGGTTTAAGAGTTTTCCCTAGTTAAGCCAAAATTTTGAGCTCAGCAGTGTTCATTTGTAAACCCTAGACTACAGCCTTTTCATTTCCATCTTGCAGTCACAGAAACTTATTTTATTTGGTCTCTCCTCTGCTTCTGACACTGTTGATCACACCATCCTTGACATCTTCAATTTTTTAATAAAAGCTTTTTCTGGTTGTTCTGCTGAATCTTTGGTCAGACCTTTATCTTTCCAGATATCATAGCTGTACATCTTTGTTTTCAGTTATTTTATTTTAGATTTTTTTATATTTTTGCCTATCAATCTTATCTGCTCACACCATTTTAGATACCATGTCAATATTTTTTTCTCTTTACCTATCTCCTTCTGCCACACCTTATATGTCAGCCTACCTCTGAAATCTTTTCCTGGATGCATTGATAGTTAAAAAAGCCAAATAC
Source organism: Crocodylus siamensis (assembly GCF_052110815.1). NCBI lineage: Eukaryota > Metazoa > Chordata > Crocodylia > Crocodylidae > Crocodylus > Crocodylus siamensis. The sequence continues at coordinate 72,986,024 of NC_143396.1, read as the reverse complement.
TCTTTTGTTCAGAACTTTTACTGTTTCCCTCATTATCTATCATTAGAAGGGTGGAGATGTAGTTCCATACATGAAGGAGCAGCACACATCTCTGGAAACTGAGATAGGCACAAAAGAAGGGTGACTTGAGACCCGCTGGGTTAAGATACAGGGAGGACATGGTGAAGGCAACTTGCAGACCTCAAGTGGAGGAGCTTGATCTGGAATACTCCAGAGAACTGGCAGAGGCTGCACATTCATGGAACATGGTCATCATGGGTGACTTCAATTACCCAGACATCTCAGGGGAAGAGCATTTAGCTAGATCTGAGAGGTCGCATAGTTTCCTCACTTCCATCAAGGAACTCCATTTGACTCAAGAAGTGTACAGGCTGACCAGGGGAAAGGCACTCCTGGATTTAGTTTTGGCCAAAGGGGATGCTCTAGTGAGTGACCCAAGGACTGATCTAGGCAACAGTAACCATAAGACAATCATAGAATCATAGAATCAATGAGTCGGAAGGGACCTAGACAGATCATCTAGTCCGACCCCCTGCCAGGAGCGCTGGGGGTGGCAGGGGTCATAAGACCCCAGCCAGGTGCCTATCCAGTCTCCTCTTGAAGATCTCCAGGGAAGGTGAGAGCACCACCTCTCTGGGAAGCCTATTCCAGGCTCTGGCCACCCTTACTGTGAAGATATTAGTTCTTCCTAATATCTAAGCTAAACCTATCCTCCCTCAGCTTGTGGCCATTGTTCCTGGTGACTCCAAGGGGGGGCCCTGGTGAACAGACTTTCCCCGAGTCCCTGCCGGTGGCCCAAGTTGTAGGCAGCCACAGGGTCCCCCCTCAGTCTCCTCTTGTGGAGACTGAAGAGATTCAGGTCCCTCAGCCTCTCCTCATAGGGCTGGCCATGGAGGCCCTCAACCATATGACTGGCCCTCCTCTGGACCCTCTCCAGGTCCTCCACATCCTTCTTGAAGTGCGGCGCCCAGAACTGGACACAGTACTCCAGCTGTGGCCTGACCAGTGCCACATAGAGGGGGAGCAAGACCTCTCTGGACCTGTTAGTGATGCCCCTGTTGATGCAGGACAGGGTGCGGTTGGCTCTGCCTATTGCTTCATTGCATTGGCGACTCATATTCATCCTGGAGTCAATCCTGACTCCAAGATCCCTCTCTGCCTCTGTGCTGCTGGGAGGGTCAGCCCCTAACCTATAACCATAATGCTGGTTCCCTCTCCCCAGGTGCATCACCTTGCACTTGTCCTTGTTGAACCACATCCTGTTCAGATCCGCCTACTTCTCTAACCTATCCAGGTCTGACTGGATGTGGTCCCTGTCTACTGGTGTATTCACTTTACCCCACAGCTTGGTGTCATCATCAAACTTGAACAGGGTGCTCTCCACACCCTCGTCCAGGTTGCTAATGAAGATGTTGAACAGCACCGGCCCAAGGACCGAGCCTTGAGGGACTCTGCTGCCCACACCCTTCCAGGTAGACATTGACCCATCCACCACCACCCTCTGGGTGCGCCCCTGGGGCCAGTTTGACATCCATGTGATTGTGCATTCGTCAATGCTGCAGTGCCTCAGCTTGCCCACTAGAATTGGGTGGGACACTGTGTCGAAGGCCTTTTGGATGTCCAAGAAGATGACACGACTTCCTCCTTCCCATCTAAGCTCTTTGTTACCTGGTCATAGAAAGAGACCAAGTTAGTCAGGCAGGATCGGCCTTGCATAAACCCATACTGGTTACCCCTCAACATCACTTCCCCTGCAGGGCTTTCACAAATGTGGCCCTTGATAATTTTTTCAAAGACCTTCTCCAGGATAGAAGCGAGGCTGACTGGCCTGTAGTTGCTAGGCACTTCCTTCCTCCCCTTCTTGAAAATAAGGACCACATTGGCCCTTTTCCAGTCCTCAGGGGCTTGGTCTGAGCACCAGGAGTCCTCGAACAGCCATGCCAATGGTTCCGCAATGACACCAGCCAGTTCCCTCAGCACCCGCGGATGAAGATTATCCGGGCCCACTGATTTGGACACATCTAAGCCCTCCAGGTAATCCTTAACTAGGTCTGAACTAACAGTCAGGGGACTCGCATCCTTCCTGGGCCTCTCTATGCTGTCACCCGAGAGCACCCCGTTGTCAGCAGACAGGAACAAAGAACTTGTTGAAGAGTTCTGCATGTTCATCATCCATCATAAGGTAGGGAAATCAGTCAGTACGGTAGAAGTCCTTGACTTTAGGAAAGCTGACTTCTACAAGCTTAGATTAGTGGTGAGGCCCTGCAGGACCATGGTCAAATAGGCCTTTAACTTGGTCTCCCATGATGTCCTCATGGTAAAATTGGCAAGTTGTGGCCTCAACAACTTAATGGTCTGGTGGCTAGGAAAATGGCTCTGAGGTTGGATCCAGAGACTGTTAATAGATGGAACCAAGTCAACACGGCATAAGGTGACCAGTGGTGTCCCACAAGGCTCAGTATTCGGGCCAGTGCTTTTTAACATTTTAATCAATTATGTGGACACAAGTGTGGAAAGCATACTGGCAAAGTTTGTGGACGACACCAAGTTATGAGCAAGTATGATCACGCTACAGGACAGGCTGATGATACAGGCTGACCTGGATAGATTTGTAAAGTGGGTGGATCTAAACCTGATGATAGTTAACACCAAGAAAGGTAAGGTGCTCCATCTGGGGAGAAATAACTCGCAACATACTTACAGGCTTATTGATGCTACATTAGCCAACGCCACAACCATAAGAGACCTGGGGGTCATGATCGACCATAAAATTAACATGAACCAGTGCGATGCTATAGCTGGCAAAGTGAATAACATTGTAGCATCCATCGATCAATACATCACAAACAAAACTAAGGATGTCATCCTCCCGCTCGACTCAGCATTGGTGAGGCCACAAATGGAATACTGCAGTTCTGGGTACCACAGTTTAAGAGGGATGTGGAGAAGCTGGTATGAGTACAAAGGAGGGCCATACAAATGATTAGAGGCCTGGAGACTAGACCATACATGGAAAGGCAGAGGGACATAGGACTGTTCAGCCTGGAGAAGACAAGACTCAGAGAGGACTTGGTGGCAGCCTTTAAGTATATGAGGGGAGAACATCAGGGACTAGGAGAACATCTGTTCACCAAGGCACCCCAGGGGAAGACTAGGAATAATGGTCATAAACTGATTGAGGGATGCTTCAGATAAGACATTAGGAAAAACTTCTTTACGGTTTGTGCATCCAGAGTCTGGAATAGACTCCCCCCAGGGGTGGTACAGTCACCTTCCCTGGGGATCTGGAAGATGACTGGATGCACACTTTGCTGGGGTCATCTGACCTCAGCAGTCTTTCCTGCCTTGAGCAGGGGGGCTTGACCTGATGATCTCTGAGATCCCTTCCAGCCCCTAACTTCTATGAATCTATAAATCTATTATTGGCTGCAACTCTGTCTGTTGGTTGTGGCTATAATCTGGTATCATCATCAACTCTTCCCTTCTCTTCCTTTCATCTCTCAGATCAAGGATACATCCAATTTCCTATTCCACAATCTCTTAATATCTAATCTTTTCTGTAAGTCCAGACATCTAAAATTTTGTTTAATCTCTTAACATCTTTAGTGAACCATGTTTCACATTATATAATTTCCTCAATTTTTAGTCTTACTGGGCATCTTTACATGTGCTACAGAGGCGGGGAGGTGCTTTAATTAGAGTGACTCTCAGGAGTTGCTCTAAACAAAGTGACAACATAGTTGAACCTGAAGTCATTGAGGAGGACAAGTGAAGGGATTTAAATAAGACAAGAAAAATGACAGCAGGGGCACTTTACCTAAAGTTTGTTCAATGAGCTTTAGTTAAACATCCTACTAACATTTTGAAGCACAAGGACGCTTAATATATAAGAGGCCAAGGCTGCTGGAGTGTGCTAATTAGCATGCTCCAGCAACTGCATCTTGCAAGTCTACAGGTACCCATTGTTCCTAAGATCATCTTTCTTGTCTTATTTAACCTTTCACTTGTCCTCCTCAATTACTTCAGGTTCTGATATTTTGTCTTCATCTTCAGGGTTCTCCTTAGTCCTTGTCTCTCCACCTATTCAGCTGTAGACCTTATTGTTATATCTCTACTGTTCCCTCAATTACACTGGTGATGTTTTTCTCCATCAGCTCTCTTTACACTTTTCATATTATACTCTCATTGTTTAGAATGCCTTCCTCACCTGCTCTGTAAAGCCACCAGGCCTTCTTCAGTCTGCCTTAAGGTTTACAGAATACTAACCCCTACAGGTATTTATTTATTCTAAACAAAATTCAGTCACCCAAAAATCAGCTGGAATTTCCCCCTTACTCTGTAGACATTAGGCTTTCCCCGGAAACTGGTAATCATACTGATATCTCTTCGCCTCTTCCCTAAGCCACTACTACTGCAATATTATGTCTAATATCATGTCTAATGTTAGTTTGCAAGCTCATTGGAGCAGCAATCATATCTTTTTTGTTTAGAAAGTGCCAAAAACAGTTGTGGCTAGTGCTAGAAATAATCCATTAAAAATATATTAGTGGTTACTCTTGCTTTAAGCTAGAAAATTCAGGGCCTATTTATAGGTCATTGAAATATAGAAAAATAGGGATAATTTAATTTTAAAAATTTTGGTGTAAATGTTTGCCTTATTCTAATATAATATTTATTTGGGAACAAAATCTCCATTTCTTTTATCTAAAATGCATGAAATAAAACTCAAGCCTGTTGTGGACCAATATGAGTGCATAAGTATTTGACTTTTCATAAAGCACCTTTCGTTTGGTTCTGTAATGATCAAAGCTGTGAAATGATAGGTAATGTGCATATTTCGGTAAATGCACATTACAAAAAATAATTTCCTTCTCTAAGTGTAGATGAAGACCTAGCAATTTATAACCTTCCCTGACTTTTTAATTTTGAAGCTTATATTCCATGAATGGTATAGTAGAATATTAAGTAGATGTAGCCTGAAATAAGTCTAGATAACAGAGGCTGTGTACAGACATTACTTTCTACCAGAAAAATTTCTTCCAGCAGAAAAACTAGCCCAGGATATGGACTATAAGTGTAGATGGTAAGCTCTCCAGCTAGGGGGCAATAGATGGATACTCCCTGAGCCACCCCCACTCTTAAGGTAGCCCATTACTTGACAGTTTGCCTTCTCCCCTTCCTGGGAAGTAGGCAGACTGTCAAGCCATAGAAAGCTATGGAGGGTTCCTGACCTTGGTTAATATACTCCCTTCCTGCCAATTGACTGATTGGCAGGAAGGGGGCATTTGCCCATGGTGGAAACCCTCCCAATTCCCCCCTCTTCCGCCACCCCCCGGAGAATAGCTGTACTGCTTGTACTCTTCCAGGAGGCTTGCAGCAGGAGCACAGCAACCTGCCTTGCCCCCCCCAGTGTGGGGTAAGCAGGAACATTTTGCTGTTTTGGAAAGATTTCCAAGCTTTTGCCACTGTGACACAGAAGTCTGCCTTTTCTCACACTGCTCTAGGTCAGCTGGGTGGTGCAAGTGGCAAAGGAAAAGGAGAGGGGTCTGGAGCCATTACCTAGCTAAGTCATGGGCAATGGGTCCCCAAGTCCCATTCCCAGTTGCCAGTTTTCAAATTGCTGCCTCACTGGGTGGTGAAGTAGCAAGATGAAGCCAATGCAAGTTGAGAGCCAGATCACAGGGACTTTCCTAGAACCTGCTTTTAGCTGCCAGTTTTTAAATTGCTGTCCCTGGCTAAGCAGTGTGATAGGGGCAGTAAGGGGAAGCTTGGCTGGGCTGGCAAAGCCCTTCACCTGTTCCATAAACTGGGGACTGCTCACTTTGAGGAAAAGGCAAAGCTAAATGTATGCTGTTCCCTTTCCATCCTGTCTTATGTATGTGCTGCCCCCCCATGCCTTCTCAAGACTAAGGTAACCCTCATCTTGGAAAGGCAGAGAGCCTTTCCCCTCACTCCATTCCTCCTGGTACCTTGGAGGAGTTACACTGAGAGAAAGTGTATAGACTTTGAGTCTCTTGGGAGACAGCAATTTAAACCTGTTTGTTCTTTGGTTATTTTTCTTTGGAGCAGCCAGCCATTTTTACCCTGCAAAAAATCCTGAACATCCGTACATTTTTGGTTTCTACTAGGAGAGCAGTGATTCTCCCATTAGAAACTGAATGTCTGTACCTGGCCAGAGACTAAACCTTGAAATGGTAACTCTAAACATGGAATCCAGACAAATGCTTTAAATAATACAAAATAACAACTACCGTGTACATACAAGGCCACATGAGGACATGTCCATATAGAAACTTTCTGTCAAATAATTCAACTTTTTTTTCTGAATACAGTCCTGGTAGACTGTACTGTACATACAATATACATTTGAATGTGTTGAATTTTACATGAAAATATAAGTTAAAGGTAAACCACTAGAGGTCACTGAACACAACAATTTCAAAGGGGCCTCAACCCAATTTCCATTTTTAGAGTACAGTTCAGGATTAATTTATGCACAGATGCAAGAGACAGTTGCAAGCTGAGAAGAGAAGTTAGGATGGCTAAGTATTTGATCTTGTAGCCAAGTGGTCCTATTCTTGTGAAAGCTTTGGCTGACAGAAGGGAACTTGGAAAGTTAGACTCCATTAAAAAAATCAAAAAATTAATGTCATAGTTCAAATAAAAAGTGAAAACATAGAGGATAGGCTAGATCTTGATATTTGACATTACTTACTTGCGTATAGTAGCATCTCGGTGCATGAATAGTCCCACAGATTTCAGTGGAATATGTTACACTGTGTACTATAACAGGAGACATTAGAACAATTAGCATCACAAGATTTCTCATCTGGTCAAAGAAATAACACCAAAAAAGCTAATTTATGACCTGCTAGGAAAACAAACATAGTAAATCATTGATATAACTGAGCTAAATGGGTTGCATCCTCATGGCTACAAAATATTGTTTCACTCTATTTGCAGTGTACAGTTCTTGTACCATAAAGACAAGCTTCAGTGGGAAGTTTTTATTAGCCATACAACCTACAGGTTGTCTATACAATGCCACACTCATTCATTATGTCATTAACTTGAGTTTTCTGAAACTGAACAAAAATTTCACATTCCAGATTATTCCAGAGGATAAAAAATAACTAGGAACAATCTACAGAGATCTTTGTTTCAAGACATGCAGATATCACAATGGCAGCAGGTGCTGAGTAACATGTTCCTGAGCATGCTCTGCACCACTAGCATGTTCCTTATGCAGGATATTCCACTGAGACAACCCATGTTATCCCCAGAAGTTCTTAATAAGCATGCCAGAAACCACAGGGATTGAGAGTAGCCACATCTTTACTGATGTATTTCTGGCTATAGAGCATGACAGTAGGAACAGGTGAACTGGGTGTCCTCCGACATGTTCTATCTGGAGCACACTACCATCATGGTGTGAACATGCAATATATAATAAATAGGCCACCGCCCGTTATTAAGATTACCTGGCACTTCCTATTATAAACCTTGTTGGTAGTTATTTTTAACTTACTCAGACTTTTTAACTACTTGGGTGAACGTTTTGCATCTGAGGTAAATTAGATGCTGCCTCTGACTGAAAGGTTTTTGAAAATGTTCCAATGATTAGAAAAAATATATACTAGTCAGCCCATGTTAAAAAATGCTGGTAAAAATGCAGCAATTCATGCTTTGGAGCAGGGACTTGAAAACTGGCCTTTGTGGCAAGGACATGATGTTTGCCATCCCTGTAAAAATCTGTTCAAATTTAGCCACTGTATAAGCCTTTTTTTAAATTGCGCTTTGCATATGTACTTTGATTTTTAAGCAGTATGATTGTCCAAAGATTCTGTTTTCGAGGGAGAAATTCTATTCCCCTTTGTGCCTCAAAATGTCAGTTTTGAGAAAATCACAGGTTGCAATTCTATTTCCGCAGCAGTGCAATTGCATAAGAATTTGTGTAGAGACTGAGCATGGGTGTGCAGCTATGCAGCTACAGGTATACAGCTACATATATGTGTATAAGTCCTGAAAAAAGCACTGGGATGGGGAGAAGGAATCCTTTACTATATTTTAGGTCTAACAGCTGAGTGGTTAAGGAATTTGCCCAGCAAACCAAACCAAGTTCTAAGCCCTGCTTACTCAAAATGAGTTTGAAATTGCATCTCTCTCACTTTCCAATATGGTGCCACAGATTTGATATTACCCAGGGCCTTCTGCTGCCCTCCTCTTGAATCTAATTTAATAGTTATTGCATAAACTAGATGGAGAGTCATGGGGGAGTTCCTGCTGCATTGGGAGTAAGGGTGTAGGCTAAAACCAAAGGTCTACTTCTTGCCAGAAAGCCTCCGTCTTGCTTTAGCTTGTTGCATGCAATGGTACAAATAAACCAGTGGAAGTTTAGCAGTGTAGTTTAACTAGTTGGAAAACATGTGTATGGGAGGTGGGTTCTTGGAATGGCACATATTAAGGACTCAGTGTAGAGTGCTTCTTGAGTCACAGTCTACCGTCCTGGAGAGAGGATGAGTCAGAACAAGGCATGTTTTGATGCAGGACGGCAGTGCAGAGGCTTCTGTCAGAGAGGTAAATGTACACCAGTTCATTTCTCTTACAGAATATCCACTAAAAACCACTTCTACCTCATAAGACAAAGTAGAAGTTTCTACCAGTTTGGGGTTTTTACTGCTGGAACTGTGATTTCATCGGTAGAAATGTAACTCTTGTATGCATACAAGCACTCATAAGTTAGAAAATGCTAGAATAAAACTTGCCTTTCCAAGTGTAATATGACCCTCTTCGTATATATGCATTATGATTACATGAACACATATTTCTTCACAGGACCCTGCCTCATTCATTACAGCTAACAGACGTATGCCGGAAGCAAATCATTTATGTAATGAAGGCGACTGTTTTCTGTATTTCTTTGTGGCAGAAACTGTAAAATGCATAACAAATAAGGGGAGGAATTAAAGGAAGGAAAAACCATCCCGCAGTTGAATGCTAGACAACAGGATTCTGTCTCTGTTCATACCACAAAGTTGCTGAGCAAGTAACTTCAATCACTTTTTTCATAGATGGTCACTAATTCTGTGTTTTTAATTTCTGGTGTTTCTGTGTGCATGACTTGAGAGCTTCACATCTGGTTTGCAGAATTGCTGAATGCTCACAGATGTAAGTCAAGTCAAATGGGAACAGAGCTTAGAATGCAAAATGTGGTAAAGTTTGAAGAATCAGATCCTAGGTATCTCAAATTGGGCACCAAAGTTACTGCATACTTTTGACCTTAACCTCTTAGTGCTTTTGTCCCCCATCTGTGCTTCAGTCCCCCTAATCTCAGAAGGGAGTAGAAAAGATACATTAATTAATATTTTTGAAGCATTCAGATGCTAAAGAGCACCATAGAAAAACTCGTGAGTTTATTAATAATTCTGTCTTCTGAGCAGAGTTTGAATAGTGTTCATAGGGTCATACACTGAAAAACAAGGAGAAAACAAATATTAAATAGTTGCTCATTAAATGAGGACCATCCATTCTTTCCACCAAATGAAGCAGGGATCTTGTGGAATAAAACGTGATTATGTAATTAAAGACTGTATCATAATTCATATGCACAAAGAGGGCAAATGAAGGTTGCGCTGGTAACCTCAGTTCTGACATTTCCTTGAGAACTTGACTTTGCAACCTTTATAATATCTCAACTTTTTTTTGCATGTGTATAAAATATATTTCCCTTTCCTGTAGAAACACATGGACTGTTAAGCAGAAATTAGAGTGATAATGACTGAATGGAAATTAAATGTTATATATCTGTTATATTTAGCCTTTTCTAGGAGAATTTTTTGAAGTCACAGGATGAAAAAGCATCTTCTTTAGTGCAAAGTCAAGTTTATTTAACACTAACCTGGGAATTTTCCAAGTATGATTGCATGAAAAACGAGTGTTTCTTGCAAATTCTTTTTTCCAAATATTTTTTTCAACTGCTTTCCTTTGTGGTTGATTAATTTATCTGAATGTGTTCTGAAACTCCCAAACCAATAAGAACTATCTTTTTCAGAGATTACCTTTAAAGTAGACTGTTATGTGAAATGACATACAAAAATGTGCACTGCAAAGAAAATTAATTTTCAGAAGAAGGCCTAATATAACTGGAAATAATGGGTTTATTATGCTCACCACAGGCACACCTGCATACCCAGGTGTATATTCAACCTACTAGATTTTGAATGAATTGAAAGGAAAATGGAAAAAGGGTATGGTCCCTGTAAACATGTTTAGGCCTGTCTACTGAGTACAGCCGAAAGTTTATAAGAAAACCTCAGTGAATCAGCCACATTGGGATATGGCTGGGTGTCCAGGGCAGAGAGAAAGTGGTGACTTCTGCTTCGCCATTGTGAATGTGCAGCTACCAGCAGCAGCTACTTTTTTCTACTTCCCCCAAGTTTGCGCCCATGGCAGTTGCCCATATTACCCCCTCTCCCCAGTTCTGCTACTGCTATGAAGAGATGGAGGCAGGTAGAAGGGAATCCTTAACAGATTGCGATACATATTTGCTTTAGTTTTTACTTTAATTGGGTGGATCTACACATGCACTTTGCTGCATAGTAGATTGATTAGCTCTACAGAAAACCATTACAGTTGACATGTGTGCTAGTATTCCAGCACAGTAAACTAATTAACTCCACCGTAGGATACTACTGTAGAGGACGGTACTATCCTACAGCAGAGTATTTTACTGTGCCAAAACGCGAGTGTAGATGATGACCAGGGGCATAAATTGTGCCTGGTCTGCACAGCCAGCTGGGGATTTACTCTGCTCTGGCTCAAATTGCTGCCATCCTGGGTACACATGTAAATGCTGTACCTGGAGCAGTTGACTCTGGCTCAAATATGGGGTTGAAGTAAATCCATCTTTCCCAAGATGGACAAGAGGGAATATTTGGTCAGATCACTAGGAGAATGCATTCCGCCTAAGAGGGAGTCAAAAAAGTATGCACCTGAGAAGGCTCTTCACATATCCTTAGGATGTTGTTGGACCAGAAAAGAGGATGTGTTGCTTCTAGAAAGTTTTTGGGGAATGAGGAGAGAGTAAGCCTGGAAATATAGAGCTTATCCCCTGCTTGTCAGTTTCGTTGAGTGTCATTGGGCAGTCAGAGAACATGGGAGCAGGCTGAGGACACCTCCCCACCCTACCCCACCCCATACTTCCTTTCTTAACAATTTAACATTTTCATCAGGCTGGGTTGTCCTTATCACCCCAGCGTGTAACTGAAATGCATTTTCAGGGTGCAGCTGGTTTGACCATCCTATTGGGTTTAAGGAAGGATTTTTTTTTCCTACTGGATCAAAAGTCCAGTAGTTTTGTTTTTTTTTTTCCTTGCAGCCTAGTTGAGATATAGAAGAGTATAGATTTGGAAGTCTAGTATTAAAGGAAAATATAGAAAGTTTGTGTTCTGGCTTGTGACTAATATTTAATGCATGTAGGCTTACCATATGTCTGGCTTTTCCTGGATGTGTCCTCTTTTTTGCTCCTCTGTACTCCATCTGGGCAGGTTTTTGAAATGCAAGGAAATGTCCAGGTTTTTGCTCCACCTCTGCTTTTTCCTGGCACTTCTGGCTTGGCTGCTTGGGGCCAGGGACAATGGGGGGAAGGTGATTGCAGGTGGGGGGTTACATGCTCTGTGCATGGACCCTGCAGCTTCAGGCAGGTGAGAGAGAGAGAGAGAAAACGTGTGTGTGTGTGTGAGATCTGCATGGCCAGCAGGGATTGGGGGTGCAGGTTGGGAGTGAGGGGTACCAGCAGGGACTGAGGGGCTGTGGCATAGGAGTGAGGGGCAGAGGAAGGGCACAGGCATATCACTGCCCTCCACCACAATCCTATACGTCAGCATGTCAAAAGAGCTTAACTGATATTTGTAGGCTCATCCCTTTCCCATCACATCTACATGACAAGCAAATGTTTGCAGTGACACGGGGGAACCTTTCAAAGCAAAAGTATCTTATATTAGTCAAATGGAACACATTTTAGGTTCCTTTTTTTTTTTTTAGAATGAAAAAGCAAAGACTATGATCTTAAACATGCTGGCAGCCTAACCTCTCTGTTTGATCCAAATATCTGGGATTGAAACTCTTCTTCTTTGATGCTGCACTGGCCAGCAGCACTCTTATTATCATCTGCTATTACTTCAGTTCTTTGTTTCAAGCTCCAGCCAGGCTGGTTTCATATGTTCTGCCTCCCCCCTTCCTTTCCCAGCAGTCATTAAAAATTAACGTCTGGTCATTGGTCTTCCATCGTATCGCCAAGGTAACTTCATTCATATGTTGACAGTTCTTGATAGACTATTCATACCTACTCTGACCTGCCTATGAGACTCCTGCCTAGTCACTGCATTCCTTATTCCTGTGTCATAGGAAATAATTAACCCCTTCATAAAGAAATTTCACATGTTCAGTGTTTGATAAGTAGCCATTAGGAAGCACCCAATTTTTATCATATCATTAACTGTGCATTACAGAAGCTTTTTCATTAGTGACAAGTTTAAATTGTAACTTATTGCTCACCATATAACCTTTAGCCATATAACCTTTAGTAATACTTGTACCAAGTACTAACTGGCAACCAACATTTGCATTTAATTTAAAAATTGAATGCAAACATGATCACTGTCTCATTAAATGTGATGGAAAGAGTTATGGGTACAGAAATTAAAGGAACTGAGTACGGTTAAGTGAGCTTGGTTCAGAGTTATCATTTTTTCATAAAGATCTGTTTTGGAAATAACAGAACTGGCCACATCATCCCTATCCATATCTTTGTTATCAAGACACAAGATTTCCTGACTTAGGGCCTTGTTCATGTTGCACTTTCAGCTGCTCAAATGTTGATCAGTGTTAGTGATAGCTTGAGTTTGGAGTAGTTGCATCCTAAGGCTAAAAACTTTCTCTGTCTTCCACCTGTACAGCTGTGACTTGCCACTAGAGGGCTGGTGACCACAGGCCTGACTAGGAGTTATATAGCTGTGACTTGCCAGTATAGGGCTGGTGAGCCAGGACAGACTTCTATCCCTGCTTAGTGTGTGTGGGGGAGGGGTGAAATATGATTTGGAGGGTGGGGGAACATGAAGCTGGGAGGCAGATAGTAAATGAGATTGGGCTGGATAATGAAATGAGAAGTGGAATGGAAATGGGTGAAGGCAAGGTTGGTGAAATGAAGGCAGTCAGCCACTGAAGATTAACATATAAAAAGAGTTAAAAAAAAAAAAAAAGAATTTAAAAGGACCTAAAGAGGAAATAAATTAAAGAAAGTCTCATGTTTTAAAGAATTGGGACTTGGGATTAGGGTGTGGGGGGGTGCTGGTAATGTTTCCCAGGTTGGCTGGGAGGTGGGAGTTGTGAGGGAAGGTGATTTTAGGGGGAGCTACTGCCCCTGCCCCAGGAAGGGGGCCCCAGCTCATGAGGACCTGATCCAGCCCCTTGTCTTTGCCCGCCCTGCCACTAGACTCCACTCCTACCTGTCTGTGCCTGCAACCCAGCTAGCTGACATGCTCTCTGCAGACTGTTTACATGGCATTGTATTTCTGGGGGTAGGAAGGTCACACCCCCAGGAGCAGGAGGGGGAAGTTGGCTTGGTGCATTCAGGGGGTGGCAGTTGGCTTGGGGAGTTCAGGGGGTGGCAAGTCTGGAGACACAGAACAGGAGTGTGGGGGAGGGGACGCTGCATCCTTAGATGGTGGAGGACTGCAACTTGGATGTCTCATCTGTGGAGAGTGGCCAGACATCAATCCACACAGGGGCTGCATCCACATGAGCAGGGGTGTACGTATGCAGCAGCACAAATTTGTGCTACTACTTTGTGCTGCAGTGCATGCCCCTGCTCATGCGGTTTGCAGCAGGACACATTGTCCTACTGCTCCATGTGCTGCAGGGGAGGCTGGCTGGGCACCGGGTGCTGGCAAGTGCTGGCTGGGATGCAGTGCGCCTCAGCATGGGGGCTCTACAGTGCACAAAGATGGGGGAGCAGGGAGCCCTGAGCTGCCTCCTTCCTTGTCTCTGCATTTGTCTAGGCACACAGGAAATCCCAGTAGCAAATTTTGCCCCAGTGCTGCACAGTAGCAGCAGGGTGCACAGTTTAATCTGCAAGACGTGATGTTTGTGGCATTGCAAAGAGGTTTGCTGCACCACAAACTGCAAGTGCCTGCATGTCTGAATCTGACCAAGTTGTGTAACACAGATGGCAAAAGAGCTCTGGAATAGTATGACTTTAAGCGACCTAAAGTGTGCTTAAAACTAGCTTAAGGTGTTAATGTGTAGACAGTCCAGGAGTTAAGAGCTCCAGGAACCACCTAAAATTAATATGTAAGAAGGCCCTTAGGCTTTTGTGCTTGATGGTGCTCATTCAGGAGTCTGCTTAATTGGTCCTGACAACAGTAGTTGCTGATGAGTACACTCAGTAAAATTATACAGTACTCCTTCAATGTAAAACTGTCCAACTAAGATTACATGTTGTTTGATGATGAACATCACTGTACAGTATTTAAGTGACACACATTTTCTTCTTCTCATAATTTATTTGAAATGAAATGAAATGCAAGTAAATATATTTTTGAACATTATGCTTTCAGTACCAATTAAAATATAAATCTATTTGTTCATATGCAATTTCATTATATACATGGAAAAAGGAATATATATTTTCTCATATGTTTTCATAACATTTGAACAGTACAGATGTATGGGTGGGGCATTTCTGTCATGGGCCATTACAGGGAAACAACTGCATTTTCTAGATTATTTTGGCAGTGACTCTAACAATGGCTGCACTTGTTCTTTTGATTTTTTTCCCAGATGGTTTATTTTTATCTTGACATTTTGTCCATCCTGTGAATTTCATCTTGGGGAAGAAACAGCCGTTTTTCTCAGAGCAGTTCAATTGCGATCTCTGGGTGACAAGCTGATATTTCTTTCTTCTTGAAGAAGCTTTTAATATGATGTGTTAAATGTCAAGAAAACTCCCCAATATATATTGAACTTTACTAACCTTATTTCTCTTAATATTAATGACATATTGGCAAAACGTTTTGAAAAATGAACACATTTTACAGATGTCAGTATCTGATGTTAAGAAAATTCCTGAAGGAATTCCATACTACTGTTTGTAAGACTTAAAATTATAGGTGCAATTGGTAAAATATAATTAATGACCTTTAAAAATCATCTCATAAGGTTTAGTTACTATCCTGGATACAATTAGCTACTATTGGACTTATGGCTAAGAAATTCCAGAGTAATTTTGGAAGGATATATGAAAATTGGTTTAAAAGTTAGATATTTTTCTAAAGCTAAGTGTATTACCTTGATTCTCTCACCTAAGAAATCTGTATAAGGGAAACCTGTAACTAAGGTGTAAGGGAAACCTGTAACCTGCTAGTAACTGTGAAAACAAGAAGGACTTTATTTAATAGAAAAAAATCTCTGTGTATAGGTGTTTTCTTTCTTCTACATGTTAAGCAGTTGTATAGATTTGCAGCAGATAAATTATTCTGGAAAGAAAGAGTCACTTAACACCAAAGACAAGAGCTTTTGAGTATTCTTGAGAATTTCAGTATTCCTTTAGCTTTTGCTGTTGCTGTCTTGCTGGAATACTATAGTTCTACATGAATATGTTCCCTATTGTGAGGATTTCTTTTTTCCCCGCAGAGTCTATGAATACTCAGATAAGTTTAAAAGAAGGCTTTTCTGTTTTCTAGTTCTGCCCCTGCTAACACATTGCTGTACACAGTGTTAGCACAGGTATTCCAGTAAAGAGATAGGATTTGCAGATGCTAGTGTGAAATGCAGAATGCATGTAAAATCCAAACTTGGCAGCATCTAAGAAATTCTGGATTGAAACTACTGGTAATTAGTAAGGATCTGTGAAAGAATCCTACCTTGGATGGATCAGTGATTCTGTATTTTTTTCTTTAGCATTACTTTTCGATACGTATCAGTGGAAATGTAGTAGTAGTTTTCAGAATTAAGCAAATTTTAGATTTTCCTCTTGCAGAAAATTTAAAGCATTTCATCATTTTCCTTTTGCCTTGAAATGGGACAAAAGTTGAACATTTAAACAGAAGTTCTGAAAAAGTGTAGTTCAATAATGCCTAGGTGAAACAGCTCAATGTTTTCAATCAAAACAAAACATTGTGACACACTTGAAATGGAAATAATTTAGCTCATTGTGCTGAAATGACATAAACCTTTTCCTTTCAAATAGAGCTGGTTGAAGACAAAGGACAGAATCTTATTTCATTTTATATATCCAGGTAGTAACTTCCATTACATACCCACATTGAACTGCATTTGTCATGTAGATATGTATAGTGTTGATTCATAAGGGACAGTACAGCTATTAAAAATGCCCAGTAGGCCACAGTCTGGCTGGGCAGGTATGTGGCTTTGTATGGCTGTATCTGTGCATCCTATGGTTTTGGCAGAAATGAGGCAAAACAGAGTCTTTCTGTGTTCCAGTTTGGAAGTAGAGTGGTTAAGATACTCACACAAAAGCAGGAAACTCAGGTTTTAGACCTCCCTCAGTTTGAACCTGAACTTCTAACCATGTAAAAAAGTACTTTGGCTACAAGGTTAACATTTCTTAGCGACTTTCCAGTTCTTTTGTTAAAGCTGAGCACTGCAACTTGCTTTTCATATCAATTAGAGATGTCGAAAGCGGTGGGTAAATTCTGCCCCATTGGAAAGAAGGATCTAAGCTTGAATCTAGAACTCTCCTCTCTTTCAGGCAGCATCAGTCTCACTGAGCTACCTGACCTCTAGCTTGTTCTTCTTCCCTTGACCCTAAGGGGCCATTTTAAAAATGAGGGCTGGAGAGGAGACTGAGCAGATCTGTAGAAGCAGGGCTGGTTTAGTTGCACCTTCCCCACCCCGCTTTGATTTAGTTCTACTTGAAGCAGCAGACTGCAAGCTAGCTAATAGTTCTTTCTGAAGGTCTGTCATGGTAATAAGCTTCTCTGGATCATGTCTTGGCCTCTTGTCAGCTGAGAGCAATTTAAGCTGGAGAGGCTGGGAAGGGATCCTGAGTGGCTGTAGCAAGGGATGATGGAGAAGGAAGCAGCAACAGCTTCCTAGTCATTTGGATCTGCATACTCCTAGATGAGGGGAGCAGATATAGTGGCTTGGTGGATGGAAACAGGCAAAACCTTGGCAGACAGAGGGTGAGAGATGGCAGCAGATGACCCTGAACCAGATGATCAATGACAGTTAGTAAATAAATGGTGGAAGAAGATGGCAGCAGATGGACTACTAGGAACAGTGGCAGATCAAAGGAAAATTGCAATCAGAAGACAGACCTTGGCAGGAGACGTGTGATCCATAAGAAATGAAGGATAGGACACGATGGGTGGACAGCAATTTTTGGCTTAATGAGGGCAGGATACAGCAGGACAGGGGGTCATGGGGAGTAGTGCACAATAGTTTCTGGTAAGAGCAATTCTGGGTGCAACAGAGGGGACAGAGACCACAGATTACCCAGTAGGAGTTTTGGTATAACATTATACTTGGTGTCCTGGAAGTGCAGCCTAGGAATCTGGATAGTCTGATAATGCTTCAAAATTATCTGAGCTGAATTTTAGCAATACCAGGGCATATGAACATTTTTGGAAAGGTACCAAGAGGAACAAAACAGACTGTCATTAAAGTGGATAAAATGGATAAAGTTTGTGGGTTCAGACAAGGTGATAGCTCTGTTTTAGTTCAGCTGGAAGATGTGGAAGCATGATTAGAAATATATTGTGAGTTAGTGGATATTGTGGTCAAAATGTGGGACGTTTATGGCATATGGATGGGAGCATGGTGGGTGAAGGTGTTTCTGAAAGCAGACTCAGTGAACATAGGAAAGGTCTAGCATTTGCCCCTGGTGATTGCACTAGGTGTACATCACAGATATGAAATTTACTTTGGGCAACTCATCCACATACCAAAAACATTCTACACTTTGACCACAAAATCCAGTCACTCGCAATACATTTCTAACTATGTTTCCACATCTTCCAGCTGAATTAGATTAGGTATTTCACCTTGTGTGCAGTTAATGCAGGAAGATAAACTACCTGGCACTCCACTACCCTTACACCAAACTCAGCAGGAATGGTTTGAAGCAGTAAAACAGAAAACAAGAGTTTTCTTTTATGGTGGAGGGGCTTGGAAGGGGGTTTAAAAGGCCTGTAGTGTAGGTTACAGCTTCTTTTTAAACAGATGGAGTGTGGCTTGGAAATGAAAGAAGAACTGGATGATACAAAGTGGGTCTTGGAGGAATCTTTTTTAACTAAAGAACAAGAAAATAAGTTTTCTAATGTGTGCCCTTTAGGTGCAGAGGGGAGAGGAGAGAGGGCTGATTCTGCTACTTCTCTGTGAGGGTGAGGAGAGCAGAGGAGACCTGACTGCCATGGTGGAAAAGAGGGTTGTTAAGCACCGGGGCTTGGGTGGTCTTGCCTAGGGGTTAATTACTTGAAGCACAGAGAAGTCTGGTGTTGGAACTGGATTTGAAGTCAGGACAAGCTGGTGTCAAAAGCTGAAGCTGGAGACACGATAAACCAAGTGTTAACCAGGATCAGAAGCCAAAAGTCAGAAGACAAAAGTCAAATGAGCAGGGAACCAGAATCAGGGAATGCTAAATGTCTTACCAGAGTTGATAAGCAGGAGTCAAAACCAGAAGTTCAACAGGGAAGTACACAGGAGTTCAGGAGCAAGAATATTTGCTTGGACAAGGAGATTTTCTTTCACGGTAGAAGGGAAGAATAGGCTGCAATCGGACCTAGACAGGTTACAGGAGTGGGCGGATGAGAACAGGATGAGTTTCAACACTGACAAGTGCAAGGTGCTGCACCTGGGGGGGAAGAACCAGAAGCATACTTCCAGGCTGGGGAACTCCCTTCTCGTCAGTGCAGAGGCAGAAAAGGATCTTGGAGTCATTATTGATGCCAAAATGAACATGGGCCACCAGTGTGGGGACGCGGTCAGGAAGGCCAACCGTACCTTGTCATGCATCCACAGATCCATCTCAAGCAGGTCCAAGGAGGTGATCCTCCCCCTCTATGTGGCACTGGTCAGGCCACAGCTGGAGTATCGCATCTAGTTCTGGGCACCGCGCTTCAAGAGGGATGTGGACAACATGGAGAGGGTCCAGGGGAGGGCCACTTGCATGGTTGGGGGCAGCAGGGCAGGCCCTACAAGGAGAGGCTAAGGGACTTGAACCTGTTCAGCCTCCACAAGAGAAGGTTGAGGGGGGAATCTAGTGGCCGTTTACAAACTAGTCAGAGGGGACCAGCAGGCACTGGGGGAGTCTCGGTTCCAGGAGTGACTAGAAATAATGGTCACAAGCTGGCAGAGGGTGTATTCAGGCTAGAGATCAGGAGGCGCTACTTCACTGTCAGGGCTGCTAGGATCTGGAGTCAGCTTCCAAGAGAAGTGGTGCTGGCTCCTACCCTGGGGGTCTTTAAGAGGAGGCTAGATGTACACCGTGCTGGGGTTGTTTGACCCCAGTACTCTTTTCTGCCGTGGCAGGGGGTTGGACTTGATGATCTGCTCAGGTCCCTTCTGACCCTACCAACTATGAAACTTCAGGCCGGGCCTGGCTTTCTAAGGGCTGAAGCAAGTGGTATCTGCTGCCTGTGACTTGAGGGCATTGGGTGCCTTGATTGCCTCACTCAGCCTAGATGAAACCAGGGCACTGCTCTGGCCTTGCTGCAGGTGGCACTTGTCCTGGGGTTGACTTGTCCTGATCCCTTGACTGGGAGTGGCTAGTTCCAGGGTTCTGGGCTGGCTTCATTACAACGGGAGCACAAAGTAGAAAGTCAGAAGGAGGGCATTGAGGTGGCCTAAAAGTTTTATGTTGGATTGTATTAGAGGAGGCAAGTGGAGGAGGTACAATTACAGAGTTTTTTATGCAGGAAGTAAAGTTGAATATGAGGGAGGAGAAGGTAGTTTTAATGGTGGTAAAGATGAAGGAGGAGGTAGTTTTAATGGAAGTATAGTAATGTTTGAAGGCTTTTAAAAAAGGTAAAACCCTGGGTCAGGATGGCCTGCCAAATGAATTTTATCAAAGGTTTTGGGATTTAGTGGGGCCAGAAATGACTGAATTTTTAAAAGAGGTGCTATGAAGGTGGATGGTGGTTAAAGATTTTAACACTGGAGTGGTTATTTTATTATGCAAAAAGGGGGAAAGAGTATCCCTGCATAACTGGAGAACCATAATGCTTTTAAATAGCAATTACAAACTTTTAGCAAAAGTGCAGATTTTACAGATACAGAAAGTGTTGGCAGATGTTAGACAAGAAGATCAGACCTGTGCAGTGCCAGGGCAGCATACTGCAGATGCATTAAGAATGATAAGGGATGCTGCAATGTACTGTAAAGATGGAAGGTAGAAGATAGCTCTGATGAATTTAGACTTAGTAAATCTGATAGACTGATATGATAGATTAACACACAAGTTTTTACTGGGAGTTTTAGATGTGATGGGTTTCCCCAGCAGGTTGTTGAGTCATCAAGATTTTATATCAAGATGCTGCTGGTTGGAATTTAATAAATGGCCACCTGAGTGAGTGTTTGGATATATACAGATGTTAGGGGGAGGTTATACCGTGTTTAAAGTGGCAAGGTGAAGATTTTAATACTTGGATCCCTAGTTAGGTGGATCTAAGTGCAAACTGTACAGAAGTTCCAGGAAGGATAGATTAAACTAAAAATGGCCCAACCAATCTAAGTTAACTCTGTCTCCAAGGTAGTCTAATTTAGATCATTTTGGCCATTTTTAGACTGATCTAACTTTCCCATACTTGTGTATAATTTCCAGCATAATGTTAGGGCTGGGAAAGCCCAGCTGCTGGCACCAGCCCTGGGGCTGTGCTTTTCCTACCCATCCATGGCACTATACTATTTTCAGCCCCCTGGTCCCTCCCCCTCCTCTGAGCAACCTGCACCCCTCCCCAAGCCCACAAAACCTTCTATCCTGCAAAATGCTCTTGATTCTGGTTTTATCAGTGTTTCTGATGCTGGCAGCCAAAGAAGTAAGTCTGAGGGAGTAGGTTAGTGAGGCATCAGGGGAGCTAAAAGTAGCCCCTGCTCCCAGGGGGTGAGGGACAGGGCTGCAAGTCCCCTTGCAAGCCCCGCCTGATCCCAGCAAATCCTCCTGGACCCCAGCAACCCCTGCAGACCCTGCCTACCCCCTGATGCCCCCCCCACAGAAGTTGCCTGCCCCCCACCAGACCTCCCTGTGGATTCCACTTACTGTCTGATCCCCGTGCACTCTCCCTGCCCCACCAATTCCTCCCTATGGCTTCTCAGATGCCACTTGCTTCCTCAGTCCCTTCCATGGACCCCACCTGCCCCTTGATCTGACCCCTGCAGATGCCATCTGCCCTACCAATGCCTCCTTGCCCCCTAACCCCCCCAATACATCCTGTTGATCTGGCCTGCCCCCCAAGCCTCCTGCAGACTCTCCAGTCTCCTGAAATTTGCTTGCCACTGGATCCCCTCCAACCCCGCCCCCGCTAACACTCCCCACATCCTGACTTAGATCAGCTGTCCATTTTTAACTCAATCTAAGTTCCCTCTAACATTCCCAGATGTCTGTACCCTGCCTTTTAGTATTCAATTTGGGGTACAGCAGGTGTCCCCTGTCCTCAGAACTTTTTATTTGTGCTACGGAGAGAGAGCCACTGATGCAGAGATGGAGGTGGGATATGTTAATTGTGTGGGTTCCTGTGCCAGGTGGAGGAGGCAAGAAAAAAAAGCAGGGTTGTATATGGATAGTATCAATGCCATGGTAATGGACAGACTTTCTCAGGAATGGGTGGTGAAGCATAGACAAATATGTGGAGAAGCATCTGGGACCAAATGAAATATGAACAAAAGTACAGTGATGGTGAGTGAAATGGGTGATATGTTGGAGCTGGGGGTACAGGTGACAGCCAAGGAAATTAAGTGTGAAATAATGTGAAATTAAACAATCTTCTAGCCATAGGTTTCTAGCATAGTAAAAGCTCCCAGTAAAGTTTATAGTTTCTTTCTAACTGGAAATATGTGTGTGTTTCATATTGATGCACCACCACCATACCTGTGCCCCCCCCTTTCAAAATCCTAGGGTCTGCTTATGGACCTGGGTAATGCTTGAATTTGGCCTGCTGGTTAGAGTACTAGGCTGAAAATTTGAAGAGATGTAGACTCAAAATCCCTTCAGGGGTGGGTTACTTAGGAAAACTGAAAGTTGAAGAGCCCACTTCTCACAATTTGAAATCATAAACCTGTTTCTGAGAGTTGCATTGCTTAACCAGAAGATAAGCATGTTAGACAAAGTGAACAGAAATAAAGCATTGGAAAATAAGGAACCTGTGCCCACAATGAAAGAAGTTAAAATATCATGAAAGAAAGGCGAGTGGAAAGGTCAATATTCTGTCCAAATATATTGAGACCACAGGGACTGAGGCAGAGAGGGGTTATATGGACAACCCCACTGAATGTTTTTTATGGTGGTGGCTCTCTCGTTACTTTTTTTCCCTTTTTTTGTAAAATTTGGATGAAATTTGTTCATCTTCTGATATTTCCTTCGTCTTCAATCACATCCAAACCAGCTTTGATAAACAGACTTCAGGACCACCAATTGTATTGAGATTACATCCCATGTTTTTAAGATGAATAATCCTAAAAATGGAGAGAAAACTGAGGGATTTACAATCATCAATTCCCACTTGGGAACGTCTCTGCAATATTTATATAAGCTGCCACTCTGTTCCTACTGCTTGTAAAAACTTAGTGTTGTCTTCTTCCAACCATTTTTTTTTCCTTTTCTCTTTTTTTGCGTTTGAATATTTTCTTTGCTTTTTTGTTGATGATATTTTTACAGTTGAATAGAGCTGCTCTAATAGTTCAATATGAGATCTATTTGGCTTCTCGCACACTTTAGCTTCCTGTTTAACCTGCAGGTGCTGCTACATCTAATGCAGATGCAATGTACAAACTTTACTGTAAACAAATCTTATTTAATGAATATTATAATTAAAAAATAGAAATCTCTTTAATTGTATTAAAACATACCTCCCAGAAAATCCCAGTAAAATTGATATATACCAAATACTTAACATTTTATTAATACCATCACATACTTTTTATATATCTGCTCTTAGAAGATTCCATTCATTTTTTAAGAAGCAAGGATTTAGGTGATCCTTTTACTGCACGAAGCATCGAGTGCCTTTCTTCAGGTTACCTCAGCCTTTTGTACATCGTAACCTGAGGGAGGGCATTTGATACCTGAAAGCATGTCTGACAACTTGCTGAACTATACAGCTGGTCTAGTAAAAGTTACTACAGAAAATCCTTGCCTTTCTTATGTTTCCTGAACCATCATAGCTACAACAATGCTCTGACCTTACTTTTAAGAAACTTTTCTACTATACAACATCTGCAATACTTCTGAGGCATTTATTCATTTAGTTTCAGATATCTCTTTGGTTTTTGTCAGTTTTTTCATGGGTAAAAATAAATAATCTTTACACCAAAGTAGGGAGGAAAAGACTTTTTCATGTCCTTGGGAAATGTGAACTGCAATATAACCAAATTACATCTGACTAGTGCAAAGCAACTCCTGCTCCTTATAAATAGCATGTGATGGTTTGCCAGCGCACTGCGAGAATTTATTTGGAAGAGAAAGGGTTAGAGCTAGCACAAAACAATGGCACAAAGCCCATTTATTTATTTGCTTATTTATTGCAGTCTATGAAAAGTGCCCATCCAGTCTCTTGGAGCATGAATATTAAAAGTTCAACACAAGGATAAATATCTTAAACAGAAAAAGTCATGATTGCCGAAAGCTACTACACAACATATTCTTGGTGTAGAAAGCCCTGATAATAGTTACAAACCCCATCATAAATAATAATGCCCATAATGAAATCCTTCAATCTGCCTTCTCCAGAAAGCCCAATAAAATAGAGAATTCTTGTACCAAAATCAAAATTGCTGCAAAATGATTAATTATATTCCAGAAGCAACAAAGCTTCAGGCTTTGAGACTACAGCATGAAGCAAAGATTGGGGTATTAATATGGAGAACAAACCAAGGAACTCATTAGAAGCTTAAAAATAAAAAGAGCCATATTTACCATGGCAAAGAGGAGTAAAAGCAGCAGGGAAAAGGTGATTAATATTAAATATGATTTCTGAACTCCAGTTCAGTGAACCAGAGATGTTTACAAGAATCATAGGCAGGAGGAACAGATGATTGTCAATACATGCCGGCTGCTTTGTGACTCTTGCATTCATATATGTGTGTCTGTGTGCATGTGTGTGAGAGAGACGCAGAGAGAAAGATGTAGAACGGAAATTGAAACATTAATAACAGTTTATCAGATTGTAAGTTTTTGGGCAATTTGTATGGCCTTTACTACCCTGACACCTTGCCAATAGATTCCACAGTCATATTTTTACATTAAATAAAATAAAGGTAGACGGCAAGTGTGGGAGTCATGTGCATAGACAGTCCTCTCGAAGTGTTGACTCCCCTAGTTGTTCAGATTCCTTTGCAATACGAAGTGCTTTATTTTCCTAATTTATACAATAATGAAAAATTGATAATTTTATTCCCATATAGCAGGAAAAAACAGGTTAAGGGAAAATTAAAAAGGAAGTATCTAGCTTTTAAGTGTTCTATTGTAACCATGAAGTATATAACTTCTGCCTGAGGAGGGAAGGAAGCACAGCTACTTAAGCCCTGTTGACTATATGATAAAAGAAGTCAGTCTGGCAGGGTGATTTCTCATAATGAAAAGCCGGACCACAGTTTATTTGTATTAGTCTGTTCTAGGGCTCAGTCCTACAATGAGATGCATATATATGGATCCTTACAAAGTTATTTTGACGCAGCTGGGTATCTCCAATGGTGCAATGATCCAGCTAGATGTATCCGGTTTTAGGACTGGAACTGTGTAGAAAAGAGAGGCATAATTTGGCCCAAATTCAAAAGCAGGAAATATATTTAATATTTTTTCTGGACACTTTCTTTGTTTAATATCAGAAAGCTTAACCTTTTTTTTGGTTTTTTTTGTTTTTTTTGAAAGGAGGGAGTTGTGTTGGTGGAAAAGAATTATACACTTCCATTGCTTCTAAAGGCATTTTTCCTACTAGGATGTTTGCTAAAAGGGTCATTACAAGGGGAGTTTTATGTCAAAAGTAGACTCAATCATAAGACAATTTTTTTTTTTTTTTTGGAAAACAAAAACTTTCCCCAGTTTAATAAAATAAATTCAGTACCAAAGCAGAAAAGGCACTGATGTGACACAGGCATTTAGGGCACTGAAAGATGTGTGTGTGTTGGGAGGGCGTGGGGGTTGGGATAAAGGGGAGGAAAGCACTTTACCAGAAGAGGCAATTTGTTAATTTGACCCGACTCCGCAATACCTGCATAGATCAAGCACTTCAACAAGGCTTTTTGGTGTTTTTATCTAAAGCCAATTCAATCAGTTATTAGATACAAACACCAAAAAAGCCCTGATGATGAAGCGCCAGATCTATACAGATGTTGGGTGAGCTGGGTCCAGCTAACATGATGCATCTTCTAGGCATGCGCTGGGCTTGGCATGGGGTGGGGAGGGCAGGGGGTTTAAAGCATTGTTTTTGTGGGGTTTTTTGTTATGTCTGTAAGTAGCTTTAATTAATATAATTCTATATCAGTTGCCTCCTTCTTCTCTAGGTTAGACATTTATCCGATGATTTCCAATACTACATGCTATTAGTTACAGCACCAGTTTTTAGATGACAAAACTTTTTGCACTAAGTTACTACATGTATGTATTTCTGTCGGCGCTTATTTAGCACAAATAACCATTTTACTTACAATTACAATAGCAATAATTGCAAAGAAGTATTTGGCACTTCAGAGACACAAAATATATTATATTAATACACAAAAGGAAAGCAGGTCTAATATTACAAACTGTACTTCAGTGCAAACCCTAGGTTTGTAGCAACCATCAATCCTCATGCATAAGGGCCACCTCAGTGTATATACCTGGACAAGAATTTTCAGAGGAGCAGAGGCTACCCAGACCTTCCATCCTCCCTTGAGGCCACTGAGACAGAATCCAAAGACCAAACTAAGTCCAGATGTTTGGTACCTCTATGTTCATAGGTGTATATGTGTCTGGGAATTGAACCAAGGTTTTCTCTGGGGTAGACAAGGATTCTACCACTGAACCACAGGGGACTCTGCAAACTATAGCTTAAGCTGGGTCATTTGACTGTTGGGCTATACTGTGCTCAGTGCAGGGGTGGAAGGAAGTGGCTTCTCCACACATGGCAGTTAGGTAGTAGTTTCTCAATAGGTCCTTTGTGTAGGTGAGAGGCTATGAGATCCTAGATAAAAGTATCTTTTTGGTCTTCCCTCTAATACAGGATTGAATTTCCTTGATCATCTAGAATAAAACAGTTCAAGATACTATTTAAAATATGTGCCAAATTCTGCTTTGAATTACGCTAGCAAAACGGTGATGGAACTCAAATGATTTTTTTGTGCTTGTTTCTTGATTTTTAGCAAATGAATTAACAAGAATTGGTCTGTGGGGATAACTGACAGTAGTATCCTGCTCCATTCATGTAAATGCACAGAGCTTCTACCTCATCACTCCTGAAATACAGGTTTTACTCTTACAAATAACATAGGATGTGGTATTTTCCTTTATGTAGGAGTATTCCCTAAGTATTTAGAAAGCAATCTATAATCTACCAATCAGATCCCATTTATAATCCTGTAAACTGGAATAAACCATGCTCTTTCTTAGTGCTCCTTTTAATGTTAGAGTGATGGAGATAAAGACATTGTTAATTTTAATAAAATTAACTTTATAGTGTTATTTCAGTGCTTTATAATAAGTTTATATGATGCCCTCAGGGCATCCTTATTTATATTAGAGTATTTTGTTCACAATTTGGCTAGAGTAAAATCACCAGGCTTCATTTTGCAGTGTTTTATAGTCTCAACTCAAGCTGTTTTGTAGTTGCCCTATGATACAAATAAATGTGCTCCTGGGATAAGGAATTTTTTTTGTGTTTTAAAAATATGTGTTACTAAAAAGAATTTGGCACAAAAAATACCTCTGAAATCATCAGAAATTTTGAGTGTTTACATTATGTTCAAATCAAGGTAAAGTAAAAAAAATGTTGGACCACACATAGTATATATTCTTCTTTAGTATTCACAAACAGAATTTTATATGTTGTTACCAGGGGAAGCAGTATTAGCAGTATACTTTTCATTTTAAGCCAGGCTCTCTTGTGCTCCACTTGATTAATTATTGCAAAGTGTAATTTTATCATAGTTAAAACTAATTCAAGCCCATTTCCCAGTAGTAATATTTTTTTAGGTTTAGAGAAATTAATATTTCTCAAAAACTAATTAATGATCTCCAAAGAATCATTTGCATAAAGGATGTTAGAGTTTTACAGCAATTATGCATCGTATGTAACTCATTAAAAGGTCCATTTTCATTATTGGATTTAGTGATGAGGTGACAGGCGTAACCACTCAAAATGGCCAGACAAAATGTAGAGTGGGAGTAGGAAATCCTTCTGGTTAGGAAACTTCTAACAATACAGCTAAATTTGTTGTTCTGCCATAAAGTTTTTAGAAAAAAATATTCTAAAATTAACAGTAAAGTTCTTTGAGGATTGTGTCTTGTTCTCTCAAAGCTGATAAACAGCTCTACTTTTCTATGTGGGGAACACATCTATAGTTCAACAGTATGTTGTATATCAGATCTTGAAGTGAATAGGAATACTGCATGGAGCAGATTATGACACTTTTGCTCCCATTGAATTGCACCTTTATTCTATGAACAGACCTTTGGAAGTCAATGAACAATACTTGAGCAGTAATATTCAATGGGGGTATCTACATGAGACACTTACTGCAGTTGCCTAATTAGCTCTGCAGTAAAGCATCTGTCTACATATGTATTACTATTAGGCCATAGTAAGCTAATTAACTCCTCCTCGGGTTAGTACTGCCTGATATAAGTACTATTCTACGGTGGAGTTATTTACTCCACCACAACACACATGTAAATGGTAACCAGGGCAGGCTGGGGCACAAGGGTGCTACATTGCAGCCTACTGGGTAGCCCCACACTGAAGCACCCTTGTGACCCAGTCAGCCTCTCTGCAGGGCTTGCTGGCTGCAATGCGCTGGCTTAATGTGCTGTGGTCCCAGGTGCACGTGCAAGTGCTGCACCTGGGAACGATAAACTCGGGCACAAACTATGCTAGAGTTTATTGTGTTGCATTAATATTCATGTGTAAACACACTAATTATGAAGAAGGATAGCACGGTTACATGTGAGCAAAATAGAAATTCTCTTAGAAATGTATGCCAATTGTAGGTAATCTTTTGATCTTCACTCTTTTGATAATAGGATCAAAAGAGAGATTAGGAAAACATGTTAATTCAGTTTAGTATTAAAACTATGGTTTGGAAACAGAACTATACTTTTGCTGCACTGAAAATGATTGTGCGTAACCAACTTTAATATGTTTCATTTGGCTGAGTTATCATGAAGACCCACCAGACTGGCTGTGTGCAAGAAAGCATAATTTACAGCAGGCAGAAGCCCATTCATTATTCCTGCCATAATTACAGCAAGAACATTATTGATAAATCAAAAAAGAAATAATTCTTTGGGAAAAAATACAGAATTTGTGACTTTCTAATGAAATAAGAAGATACTGAATGTAAAATCAGTCTTCCCAATCGTATACTCGCTGGGACTGCAAAGACATGGAATGAAAATATTCACACCTTTTCCCACACTTTAAATATTTATTTAATCAAAGTCAGTAATTAATCTATAAAGAATAAAAAAATATAGAGTTAAAACATATACACACCTAAATAAATCACTAGTAATAGTGTCAGAAGTCCTAGCCCATGAAAATACTTATGTACATACTTAACCTTAAACACATGAGTAGTCCCATAATCAGTAAGATGCCTTGTGCTTTACAGTTAAGCATTTATTTAAATGTGTTGAGCTGTGGCCAGAATGAGGTATATAAAGCATGGTGTTCATTTCACTGAAACAGAACAAAGTACTACTGTTGTGGTTTATACCTATGAAAGACAGCATGCTCTGAAGTGTGGATACTATTAATTCATCCACATTGGATGTTGCCATGTCAGTACACAAAGCATGAATGGAAGCTTCAAGGCTGAATTCATTTTAAAGTTCATAGAATCATATGAAAGTAGGGACAGGACCCTCCAAGGTCCTCTAATCCAGCCTCCTGCCCCATTCAGGATTATCCCTGACTAAACCATCCCAACCAAACGCAAACCTACTGTCAGGCTAACCTACTTTTGACAGTTTCCAAGTATGGATAATCCGTAATTTCTCTAGATCGCCTGTTCTATTTCTGGATAGCTTGACCACTCTCATAGTCAGAAACCTCCTCCTAATCTCCAAACTAAATAACCCGTGCTGCAGCTTCAAGCTGCTGCTCCAAGCAGTTGCTCCTACAGTCACAGAGAAAAGCCCATCTTCATCCTCTGTGTAATCACCCTTCAGGTATTTGAAGATCCTAGCCCTGAAGCAGCTCCTTGCTCAGCTGTGTGCTCTGCCAGTGCTGCGGAGGCTGGTCTCCATGGAAACCCTGGCCCCACACTATCATAGCCCCACTGCTGCTGGGGTCTCCAGAGAAACCAGCTGCAGCAATGTGGGCAGAAGCTGCTGGGAAATGGAGTCCACTGCTGGCCCAATCCAGCCTATGGGCCAGACTTTGCCCACTCCTGGTCTAGTTTGTATTTCCTCAGCTTGTTAATAAGAATGAAGTGTCAAAAGCCTTCCTTAATTCATGGTATATCATATCCACTGCTCTCCTCGCATCCACAGAGCCTGTCACCTTATCATAGAATGAGATCAGGTTAGCCAAGCATGTCTTACTCATGGTGTATCCATGCAGGTTGTTTTCATCACCTTGTTCTCCTCTAGGTGCTTTATGATTGAATCTTCAAGGCCCTGGTCCATGATCTTTCCAGACATGGAAGTCAGGCTGTCTGTAATTCCCTGAATCCTCCTTCTTCCCTTTTTTAAAGTGGGGGTCTTAACCCCTCTCTGGGGTCTCTACAAAAACAGAAATAATAAATAATCGCCATCTGCCATGGTAAGTGGGTCACCATATTCACACCCTTTACTTCTGTAACAAACACCTATTGTTTTTAGATTTGGCTTTGCAAGTTTGCTACAAACAGGAGTGAGTGATTGTCAGAAAACTGGACTGTCCTTTAAAAAATCCAGAGGACAAGCTTCACCTGGGTTTTGCTTGTTATGAAGAGGGATATTTTAATAGGATGGATCCAGTGCAGCAACATCAGAATTATATAGCCAAATGGAATTCCCACTGGAATGTTAATATTTTACTAGTATGATCTAAGGCTAATTTGTATCTGCATATGAAATGAAGGCAATTAGAAAAGGAGGGAGGAAGGAAGATCTGATGCAGTCTTTCTGCTGTGATTCTTGATTAATACAAATAACTTTGAAAGACTCTAATTATTATCTCTGCTGGGATATTTCAGGTAACATTTCATCCTCAGGGGGTATGTTTAGGTCTTCTGAATTACTTTTTAAATCTGACAAAGAATTGCAGTCTGTGCAGTTCTTATGTTCCATATTTGTAAATAATTTGGGTCGGTAATATTACCTCACCAATGATAATTTACTGAATTTATACTGAAGCATATGGGCTTATGTTTAGTGAAAAGTGTAACGTGAGTTATAGCTTGAGCATTGCCAGTAGTTTAGCTCCTCTCCACACACAACAAGCTCTAGCTTGAATCTGGTTGTTTAAACTCAACCCTGCCGATGTGTTAATGCGTAAATTTTGAATCTGGAGTGCTGCTAACAATTGAGCTTCTGTGTGTTCTGTGTGCACAGCTAAAGGAGAATCCTAATTCCCCTAGTAGGCAACTCCTACCTATTAGTGTTAAGGCGTGATTCTGTGTCTCACAAGGCATATAAGAGCATCCATTACAGGAACAGGGAGTATCTTGTGACTCTCTGGAGGGCTTTCCTATTTTCCCCAAGTCTTCCCAGAGAGGTAATGGGTGACTCGCATGGACCCAAAGGGCATCTGTTTACTAGTCAGTATGGAATTTGTGGGCGGTTTCCAGCATCCGCAGAAAGGAGCATTCCTGAGAAAGAGACATCCCTGTGAGACCACACTCACTTATCCTTATTTCTGCTGTTTACTGAAAGCCACCAAGAACTCTTTCACACTGCTGTGCTCCTGGATGCATAGTGACTAACTCTGCACTGCAAAGTGGCCCCTGCACCTCTAATGCTATAGCTGATTCTATTTTACTTTGCTTACACTGGGTAAATGGTCACCATTTCTACTTAGATGCATAATGGCTGGCACTCAAGAATACAGTTGTCCAGCTGCTCTGGGACTGCCTACTCAGCTCTGGGATTTTCTTTAAGCAATGGTTCTCCACCTTTTTTGTGCCAGGACCCATTTGTAAACATTGATGACTTATCATAGAAAATTCACAGTCCGGACCTAGTATATAGTAAGTAGAAAAAAGCCCCTACTGGTGCTCCTCACTCCCAACCCACAGCCCTCCACAGCCCCAGCCTGCTGGTCCCCCTCACTCCTGTCCTGCTGCCCCCCAACCCCAGGCCCCAGCCCCCCAGTGTGTGGGGTGGGTAGGGCAGGATGTGTGTGTATGTAGGACATGGGGGGCACTGCCCCCCTAGATTTGTGTACCCACAGCGAGCATGAAGCTGCAACTTGCCCAAACAAGCATGGGCAGGAGCTTCCTCCATGGCCCAGTGGGCAGGACCTAGCACGGGAGGGTGGAGAGGGGTGGTGAGATTCATTACCACCACTGGGACCCCTGTGCCAGCCGCACCACCAGCAGTGTGAAGAGTAACAGATGGGGTGGGGGGGTGCACTGTTCACGCTGCCTGCCACCCCACCTTTCCTTCAGGGTAGAGCCAAGACCTGAGGGGAGTGGCCCAGGCCATGGCAGTAGGGTAGAGCTGTGGCCTGGTGCATGAGCAGCTGGCAGTGGGAGAAGGGGAGGGCAGCATGCCCCCCTCCTCCTATCCATTACTTCTCATGCTGCTAGTGGCACAGTTGGCATGGGGGTCCCAGCAAGAGCAGCAGCAGCTCCTCTCTGTTTTGCCCTCCCATGCTGGGTCTTGCCCACTGGACTGTGGAGGCGGCTCCTGAACACGCCCTGTGTCAGTCGGGCTAGGCTGCATCCTGTGCTTGCTGTGGGCAGATCTAACTGTAGGCACACAATATCTTTATATCTTTAACTTTTACAGTTAGGGTGGCCAGAATCTGGAACCAACTCCCTAGGGAAGTGGTCCTCACCCCTACCTTGGGTAAAATGAAAAAGAGATTAGATGATCACCTGAGGTTAGATGAACCCAGCATCCATTCCTGCCTGTGGCAGGGGTCAGACTAGATGATCTGTTCAGGTCCCTTATGGCCCTAGCTACTGTGACCCTAGGTCACCCATGGTGACCCTAGCTCACCTTGCTGGGGTCATTTGACCCCAGTACTCTTTCCTGCCATGGCATGGGGTCGGACTTGATGATCTGCTCAGGTCCCTTCCGACCCTACTATGAAACTATGAACTATGAAACTATAAAACCTATGAAACATAAGGTGAAGCACAAGCAGCTATTTTTTTAAAAATGTATGCAAAATATGATCCACTTTTAAATTTTGTGTGTGACCATTTCATATATTCCTGCAACCCACTTTTGGGTCGTGACCCACAGGATGAGAAATACTGTCTTAAAGGACCACTGTTGCAGACCTTCCACTACTGGTAAGAAATCCAGAAAAGTGCAATGGCTATGGACAGAGCCAAAAGAAAGTGCAGAAGGCAGAGATGAACCCTTCTTTCTCCCCCTTGCCTGTACTTGCACTGTGACACCAAGCTTTGCCCACAGAGATGCAGGCTGCAAATGATTTTATGAACTGCCTGAGGTGACAGACCACAAGGGATAAGGTACAGCATACTATCCTGGTAGACCACCACCACTTTTGAGGGGAGCTGCAGCACCAGGTTAATGTGGTAGAGGGTCAAGGACAAACTATGCTATACAGATGTTATACAGAAGGACAGAGACCTGAGGTAGTCAGCCAAGTTATTCCTGCACTACAGCATACAGGAGGAGCTTTGTCCAGGAGGCCTTCATCATGCATGTATGGTATCTTTTCTACACCTGGTCACTGCCATGGTCACTGTCATGAAGGCCACAGGTGTCCCCACAGGTTGTCATTCTGGAAGAGCATTCCTTTAGTAGCAAAGAGGGTGCCTGGCATAGACATAGTATGGGTAACGGAGTTGCAGCATGCATGACAGGGGTAAATGGTGTAGAGGTCACCATTCTGTGCTTGAGTCACCTCAATGGCAGAGCATCATCTGTTTACATGTCTATCTACTGCAGGTTCTATCTGGCTTCCCTATAGGCCCCAGGGCTGAGATGTTTCTCCTTTGTTGCTTCCTCCTCCATGGCTGTTTCCTGATTGCCTTTGCCTATGCTCAGACTCTCAGGGAAAAAGAATTCCATGTCACCCAGCTATGATGTGATAAATAACAGCATGCCATGAAAATGCCCAAAACTTTCTTAAGGCTATACTGTCCAGGCTGTCCAGCCAGTACCCGACTTTGAAGTCCAGCCAGTAGGTGCAGCACCTACTGAAAACCAGACAGACAAATACCCTAGGCTGCCAAGGGAATCTCTTTGCAGGGGCTGGGTGGCCACGGTGGGAGAAAGAGAGCTGGGCCTTCTTACCTAGCATTTGACCTCACTGAGGTAGAATCACCTGTGGAAAAACAGCTAGGACCACATAACTTTCTTGTTGCTGGGTTGAGGCACCACAACACTGGTGAACTCAAGATGGTTGGTAATTGGTTCCCATTATCATATTCATTGCATATATGTGATGCCTACTTATGAAAATATGTGAGTCCTACATGAGGTTCTTGATGTTATGTCCCATTCACAGTGCTGAGGACTTGTGGAATGTGACTGTTTTCAGAAACTCTCCCATGGTCTGTTTCCAGGCACTGTTGTCTTCAGGAAGGGCAACAGTTTCTTTGTCTTCAGGAAGGGCAACGGGGGTGGGGGGCAGGATGATGACCTTCAGGAACTGGCTGAATTCCTGAAAGTCTGTGGACTTACTGATGGCCATGGTTTGGAAAGTGACCACCTGGAAGAAACGTGAAGCCAATGTGGCTAAGGTAGTACTGAATATGTTGGGCACCAAAAATGGGGTAGGATTCCTCCAAGCTACCTTTCAGTAGGCTGCAGATGTGGTACATGGCAGTTACCATGATATTATAGATCCAGCCACTTAGCCCTTTGAAGACATATGCTCAAGGCTGCCACTGGGGCCTGTCCTGGGCCCACTGGCATGGCTGCTGTTGCTACTGACTGAGGCTAAAGCTTCAGTATCCCTGGGCCTAGAGCTGTGGGCAGGGGCTCCCCCTGTGTGGTCTGGGCTGCTATAGGCCCCTTTAACGCCTACTCATTTGCTTTCCTAGAGTTATCTTATCTACCCTGTCATCAGCACCCTACTCTCTCTCGAGTTTGTCTCAGTTGCTTCTCTCACATGCCCTGGTTTCCACCATCTCTGCCAGTTGGTTGCCCTAATGCTGCCTGAGGCCTGTGCAGTCCCTTACATGTGGCCCAGGTTTGAATTGCCTGCAAAACAATGTAACTGCAACACCATGCACAGGCTGCTAAATCCTAGTTACAAGTTCCAGTAGTGCTTTCCGCACTTTGGAGGGGTCCCAGAGACTCAGAGGAGTAGAACTGAATTGTTTTTGGGTGTAGGCAGTCACTGTTTCTGGAATATGCTCAGGTGCTATACTTGCAGATTACCTGCTAAGGTATATCTGAGTAATGCACTTAGCTGTATAAATACAATTTAGTTCCGGATAAAAAAAAAAATAGAATTGCACATAGATAGCATGGTACAGTGGGATCTCAGAGGCAGCTGCTCATGCCTTGAGCCTGCTCCTAGCAGGGTTCAAGATGATCATGTGCCCCCCGGGCATTAATGAGACCTCCATATACATCCTCTGCAGCCTGAACTGGAACTGCTGGTATAAAACTGTAACAAACCATAAGGCCCTGGGTTATAACATAAACAACAAAAGGGGAAGAAGCCCCCTGCCCCTTTAAGAAGGTAAACCTTTCCTCACCCCTTTGTGCTGGCATACCTCCCAGCCTGGGCTCCTTGTGAGCTCCCTGGGCCTCACTGTTCCTCCAAGCAGCAAAGCCATCAGTCTACTGTTCCTGGGTAATTCTCCTGAGCAGGAGCTCCTCACCTTGAAGCTGACAGGGTTAGACTCTCTGACCAGCTGGGGCTCTGGCTTATACAGCTCAGTCCTGAGCCCTCTTTCAGTCAGGTGATCCTTTCATTAGCTCCCTGCACCACCTGCAAACAGCCTTGAAACTGCTAGCTCCCTTAAAGGAATAGGCATGCCGCAGTGGCCTGCTACAATAGCCATCTAAGTAGAAGTGGAATAGGAGTAACATAAGTGTTGATAGTCTCTCAAGATCTTTCAAATCCTTTTGGGGTCCCCAGGAAACCCCCTTCTCAGGTAAATGACTTGCTCATTGAACAGTAAAGTCATATTCTCTCTTGTTTTCCTTCTGGTTCTAGGGAACTTGTAATTTTGGCTGCTTGCAATAGAAAAGATGCAGGGGGACTCCTCCCACTCAATCTAGCTTATAATCATAAAATCATAGAAATTTAGGGTTGGAAGGGCTCTCAGGAGGTCGTCTAGTCCAACCCCCTGGTCAGAGCAGGACCATTCCCAACTCCATCAATCCATCTAAGGCTTTGTCAAGCTGGGCCTTAAAAATCTCCAGGGATGGAGATTTTATCACTTCTCCAGGTAACCTGTTCCAGTGCTTCATCACCCTCCTAGTGAGAGAGTTTTTCCTAATATCCAGCTTAAGCTTCCCTTGCTGCAACTTGAGACCATTGCTCTTTGTTCTTTCATCTGTCATCACCGAAAACAGTTTAACTCTATCCTCTTTGGAACCACCCTTCAGCTAATTCAAAGCTGCTATCAAATCCTTTCTCAGTCTTCTCTTTTTCAGACTAAATTAACCCAGTTCCCACAGCCTCTCAAGATCATGCACCCCTGCTTTCTAACCATTTTCATTGCTCTCCACTGGACTCTCTCCAACTTGTCCATATCCTTTCTATAGTGGGGTCCCAAAACTGGACACAGTACTCCAGATGTGGTCTCATCAGTGCAGAATAGAGTGGAATAATTACTTCCCTCTGTCTACAGACAATGCTTTTATTAGTGCAGCCCAGTATACCATTAGCCATCTTGGTAACAAGGGCACACTATTGACTCAACCAGCTCATCCACTATAATGCCCAAGTCCTTTTATGCAGAGCTACTGCATAGCCAGCCAGTCAGTCCCCAGCCTGTAGCACTGCATGGGATTCTTCCTGCTAACCTCCCCTCCCCTAACCTGTCCATCCCTTCCCCCAACCCAGTTTACTTAGATTCTGTTCCCAGGGCAGCTCCTGTACTTGCAAGCATGTGCATATGCCAGACCAGTCTATGATCATGCAGCTTTTAAGCAAGTTGCATGATTGTATGGGAAAGTGTCTGGATTCACTCTAAGTCTCCCCATAGAGAAGCTAGGCACAGTCCATTTGAGTAATTCTTCTGGCGCAAAGAGCATACAGTTTAATCCCTACTCTTTGGCTGCTGGATCTGTAGCAGCTCCCCAGGTACCTAGTTGATTGGGTTCCCCTCTGTTATCTCTCTGGCCAGCAGACGTTATGCTTAGAGGGCGAGCCAAGGCCAGACTATCTCTTCTGGCTCAAGAGCCAGGCTTTAATGGACTGGGGCTCCATCCTCCCAGGTCATGTGGCTCAGGCCTCCACCTGCTCTCAGTTGTGGCAGCTTAAGCCCTGAGCCACAGCCACTGCCTTGTCTCCTGCTGTTCTTTAACCCCTTGTGGGTTTTGCTGGCCGCATGGAGCTCTGCAGCTGCCCCCTGCTTAGCTGCCTACTTAACCACAGCCCTGCAATGCTGGTTCCCTTCCCCTTAAAAAAGCAGGGGTTAAGGCTCCCTGCTACATTCCTCCACAAAGGACAAAGTACTAAAAAATAAAATATATCAGTTACTTTGTGAAACAGCAGCTTTTTTTACCACACTAGCAGGTATGTGAAGGGTAGAAATAAGTTGTATGAATTATACCAGCCTTTCCCCCCGAGAGTTAAGTTTTTTTGCATATCACTTATGAAACAGTACAGTACATCTAATTCCATTTAGACATTAACATTAATTGCTAATGGTTTCCTTGTACAGATTCTAAGCGGTAAATTTATTGAATCACCCTAAACTTGCTCCTCCTTGGGGTATGTAAAAATAAGCTTTTGTATCCTTAGGAGAAACCTGCAAATCAGCAATTTTAATGCTGTTTAAGATCCTCTGTGTTTTTTTTTTTAAATTACTAGCATATATCAAGTTTATGTTAATTGTATGAAAACATAACAGGAATATTCAGTAACATTTAAGGAACTTTAAGTAGTTAACCTAGTTCTAAGGCAGCAAAATGTTATAACAGTCAGCACATTTAAGTAGGTACAAAAATATAATGGGACATTTGCTTTTACCGGTTTTCAAATTTTACATAAAATCAAATTAAGCTTATTTCCTTAAATATGTTAATGAGTCTCCTTTAAATATCAGATCTTCTTAATGTAAACATTCAAAAAGTCACCACTGCTGAATCGGAAACACCAACCAAATTACATACTTTTCCCCCATGTGCACAGTGTAAAGCATGTATTTTCAGTCCAGATGCTTTTCATTTTGAAATAATACGATAAAGAAATAACAAATACAACTTTTCCATGCCAGAAAAAGAGAGGGTGAGTGATCAGTTTTTAATCAACCTACAGCTGACTCAGAATTACAGGAGTTTATTCAGAATTGCCCTACACCTTACTGAAGTGATTCAAAACCAGGGTACCACAGCTCTGAGAGTCTTTCAAAGGTGCTATGGAGTTCCACACAATGTTAGCACTGTTAGGTGTACAAACATGATTCACAAGATTTCAAATAGGATTCATAGGGTGCATCCAGATGACCGCATATGTGCCTCTTGCCCTGCCTCAAACCCCTTTGAGGCAGAGCAACAAACACACGAGGGAACGAAAACATGTTCCCTGCACTGCAAACTTGCAACATGTGGAGAAAATTAGACAAGGGTGTAAAAAAATCAAAGTTTAAAAAAGTGGACCGAGCCCTGAGGAGACTGGAGCCATGCCCTCTGAGGCAACCGGAGGCTGGGTCCTCCACAGAGACGCTGTGGCTGCTAGAGCATTTCTGTGGTTGGCCCACTGGCTAGGCCGCGTGTTCAGCACCAGGGCTCCAATGCTGGTGAGTAAGGGGTTGGGTGAGCTGGAGGAGGCGGGAGGGGACCATAGGGGGGACCCCTGATGGCCCCGTCTGCCCTGGCTGGCCCCTCCCCCTGCCAGCTTCTCTGAGGCCCTCAACCCCTACCCTGGCTGGCCCCATCCCCTCAAGTCCCCACTGATCCCTGTCCCCCCACCCCATAATTTAAAAAAAAACAACCCCTCCCAGCAGGAGGGTAATCCAGGCTGACCTGGACAGGCTTAGCAAATGGGTAGGTGAGAACCTGATGGTGTTTAACACAGAAAAATGCAAGGTTCTCCACCTTGGGAGGAAAAACTGACAGCATCTTTATAGGCTTGGCAGTGCTACGCTGGCTACCACTATGGAAGAAAGAGACTTGGGGGTCATCATTGACCACAAGATGAACATGGGCCTTCAGTGCGATGCTGCGGCTAGTAAAGTGACCAAAACGCTGGCTTGCATCCATAGATGCTTCTCAAGCAAATCCCGGGATGTCATTCTCCCCTTGTTCTCAGCCTTGGTGAGGCCGCAGCTGGAGTACTGCATCCAGTTTTGGGCTCCACAATTCAAAGAGGATGTGGAGAAGCTTGAGAGAGTCCAGAGGAGAGCCACACACATGATCAGAGGTCAGAAAAACAGACCTTATGACAATAGGCTGAGAGCTATGGGGCTCTTTAGCCTGGAAAAGCGCAGGCTCAGGGGTGATCTGATGGCCACCTATAAGTTTATCAGGGGTGACCACCAGTATCTGGGGGCACATTTGTTCACCAGAGCACCCCAACGGATGATGAGGTGGAATGGTTATAAACTACTGCAAGACCATTTCAGGCTGGACATGAGGAAGAATTTTTTTACTGTCTGAGCCCCCAAGGTCTAGAATAGCCTGCCATTGAAGGTGGTTCAAGCACCTACATTGAACACCTTCAAGAGAAAATTGGATGCTTATTTGCTGGGATCCTATGACCCCAGCTGACTTCCTGCCCTTTGGGCGGGGGGCTGAACTCAATGATTTTTGGGGTTTTTTTCTAGCCCTAATGTCTATGAAATCTATAAGATATATCAATAAAACATTGTCCAACAGATCGCTGTCTCTGTTTCACTCTCTCTCTTTATAGTGGTCTTTTGTTTTACTTGTGGAGGAACATGGATTTGGGGGGTATGTTACAGAATGACTTTGGGATCTTTTTTATCAGGATTTTTTCAGTTTTCCAATAGGAAGCTCCAAAATTCCTGCTAGGGGGACTATTGGCAGGACCCTGCCTGCTCAGAAATGGCACCTTTGACCCAGCTGGCTGTGGCTGACCTCCTGGCCAAATGGGGCCAGGAGGACATGCTTTGACAGTTCAAAACAGGCCACCACACCCGGAACATCTTCTGGGTGATAGCTGCCAGGATGGCCAGGCAGGGGGCACACATGGCAGTAGTGCCACACAAAGGCCAACCCTGCAACCACAGTCCACTGGCAGCTGGCCCAGAGGGGCAGATGCCTCTACTGGCTATGCAGTCCCCATCCAGGCCTGGCAGGTGCACAGCAGGTCACAGCCAGGCAGCAGCCCCCACTGCCAGACTGCTGCAGTGGATAGAGAGTGCAGGGAACTCTCTGGGCTGCTTCAGCAGTCCAGCTGGCACAAGGGGTGTGTCCTCAGCTACCAATTGGCTGGGTACCAGAAGCTCCTGAGTGCTAGTGGCCCTGAGCTACTTTCCAGGGCAGCTTTTTATACTGCTGGGGCCAGGACAGGTGCTGGCCCTGGGCTCTAGTTCCCCCTGGCTGCAGATCTGGGAGGAGTCAGGCAGAGTTATTTTGCCCCAAGTGACACAATTTGTTCCACACCAAAGTGCATGTCCGAGCACGTGAGCTGAAGCAAAAAGCCCTGGCTCAACTTGCATCGTTTCTGTTTGAGCTGTTACAAACGCACGTACTTGCATGTGTGGACGTACCCATAGTGTTAAACATGTTCTGGCCATCTGTGGCCTTTCTGAATTCTTTGCAAGAGAAGAATTTCTCTATTATTTTTCTGTAGTCAAAAAACAAATGAAAATGAAGAGCTGGAATATTTCAAGGGGTGCATTGAGCCTAACAGGGTGCATGTACCTCAAGTTTAACAAGGTTGAGAGCCACTGCCTTATTGTAACCAAGCACAGAAATGCAAAAGGAAATATAAACTTCTACTGGGTCAGAATGGTTGCACTTCATGTCCATTTTGCATTGGTGTAAATGCTAACATAAGATACAGGATAATGGCTAACGAATCTCAGACACTCTGATTACAGCTACAGGTGCTATATAGAAATAGAATCATATATAGGTACAAAATCATACATCATACCTACTTTTACATAGTTAAACTTCAAAATCAAACATCTTCGTAACTTCATGACAATAAATATAGGGGTCTAGATGTTGTGATTGGGCCTTTTGCCCCATTCTAGTTCTAATCTCCACACAGTTGGAATAACTGAGGCTACACAGCTTCTCCTGGGTACCACAGGTGGATGATATGAGTTGGATTCAGGCCCTGTCAATGTTTTTTTTTTTTTAATTTTTTAAACTTATTTTTGTTGGTGGATAGAGATTACATTAACTACTTTTAAAAATGCCTTTAGTTGTACCTGGGGTCTTCAAGATATCATTTATTAAGGCAGTCTGTTAATAGTAACATTAGGTAATATAAGAATATACATCTGAAATACGTTGTATACATCTGAAATACTGAAAGAGAAGCATGGTTTATGCTTCTAACATTACTGATATTTAAAAAGCTATAACAATGCACAATAATGGGTGAGGATTTATTCAGTGGGCCTAATGAAAACCCAATCAATTCTTCATTTTAGGATGCTGAACTAAGAGAGATGGGGAGGGGGAAAAAGAAACATGGAATTAATCTATTAAAATTATTTTAGACATCGCATAAGTACATGATGTGAGTTCATGATGTAAGTTTTGGAAAGAATATGCATGCATTAATTCTAATGAAAGCATTCCAGAAGAAGATGCATAACTGCCAAGTTTGTAGTCTAGTTAAAAAAGTGATAAAAAGTTACAAGGCAAGCATTTTCATTTAACTGTTAAAGGGGAATAGATAGGTAATAAAAGCAATCCACGCAAACTAACTTCCCTACCAGTGAGTACTTTCAATACAAAATGTGTCTTAGCATTGTAAAATTGCTTGGGTAAGAATGCAACAACCATGACAAATCAAGTTTTTCTATAATATGCAAACAACATTTTTTCCTTAATTGGTCCCTGTGAAAAACCCATCACTCTGTTTGAAAATTGATCTCTTTGGGTTTTTTCATGAATTTAGCATTTCTAAAAGGTGCTATATCAACAAGTGTAGGACTAACATCCTGTGTTTACAGAACAGCCATAACTGAGGAACCAGCTGTGCTAGCCATCAAATTGCCCTTTTTATAACTTGACCTAATAAAACCATATTAGACAGTGACAGGATATCTTAGTCTCCTTGTCTTTTCATGTGTTTACTTCCTTCTTGACTGAAGAACTGGTCCAACATTGAAGCCACTTAATACCATATGTGACTGTGATATTTTTGAATCTGTGGATACTTGACCTTTGGGAGCAGGCTTGAACCCTTAAAATGCTTTTCACAAAAGACACGTAACAACTATCAGATGTTAACAGTATTTTTCACTCAGTAGTCATTTGACCTGGACAAGGTCTGAATAAAAGTACAGAACTAGAAGTACTTGTATCCATTACAATCCAATGAGTCATTCAGTTCCTTTGGACACAGATTTCTGGAAGAAAGAGAAGAGAACCAGAGAAGCATTATTGGCGGGTATAAACACTAGATAGGCTATGAGATCAGGATTCAGTTAGAAAAAACAGGATACCAATGAATTTATTTTTCACATGTAACAATCCTGTATCTGAAAACATTTCACAGTATATTATTATTCTGTCCTCCTCAGAAAAAAGAGATCAGGCTGAAAATAAATGAGGGTTAACTATTTATTATATAAAAATCCAACCAGGATGTCTCTAGGAATTTAAGAAACCAAGCTTGAGAACATAATAAACTCTACTGAGTCATTTGGTAAAAATCCAAAGTTCGCAATTTTAACTCTCAGCAGATTTTTAAATTTAATCTTATACATTCCAAGCATAATACTTGCATCATACTGATTATTGTTAGATGAAATGAAAAATGGTGATTCTGCAAAAATCCCTTAGTTTAATTTGCATTTAAAGTTCTTGCAAATGCATTTTAATTAACATTGTGTTCCACATCACTTCTTACTGACAGAGATATTTTGGCCTAAACATAGTTTTATGAACGCTTTTCAAATCCATTGTTTATAGGTGACATGTCTAGTGCAACTTGAAGGAAAAAAAAATTCCTGCCATATTATGTAACATTATTTATGTATTACCTCTGTATGCATATTACTGTTCATACATTGTACTGTATATGTACATAAATGGTAAAGATTAAAGGTGTAATTGTTCCTAGCTACTCTATGAATTCTCAAGGGTGAGGAGAGAGAAGAACACTCTCTTAAATCCCCATTCAGCCAGCAGGCAGTTACAGACCCTGTATGTTATGCTGTTAGGGGTTGTACTTTTCAACTACTAGAAGCCAAGACAATACAAAGATAAGCTTTATTCATAAGCCATAGCTGGCAAATACATTGTGGAGCAAACAATGAAGGGCCTCAGCAGCACATGTACAGCTCCCCAGTATACCAGAGACCTCACAAAGAAATTTTGCCTCCTTGAAGGAGAAAGAAATCTCTTTAGAAGGAAATAGTCCAAAATTATTACTGGATATCATGGCTCTATATTGCTTTCTATGCAGTGCCATTATATTTAAATGGCATAACTGAATCCTGAACAAAGCTCCTTGAAGAAATTACAGACCCTGTATCCTCACTGTTATATGCTTTCCTTACCAGCTTTTATCTAGTTTCATATGTGGTTTTATGAAAAATATTCGTAACATATATATTGATTCTTAAACTACTTTGTGAATTAAGTGCTTAAGAAAGATCAATGCTAGATTTCCTTGTTGATTTGGTGTTATGATAATTTAGAAGTTGGGAACTGGGAGAAGTTGGATAATTTAGAGGTTGGGAAATGGGTACCTCTATTATGTGGTAGCAGTTAAAGAGAGACCTAGGCCAAGGGTCTGTAGAGGTAGCTTTCTGCTTCATGATTCAAATTTATTGTTTAACTCTTCTCATTCACCTCTGTTTGTGTTTATTCAACCTGGTAATCAGTAGTGGTAAGTGAGACAGAACTTGAAAGATTTTGAGATCCAAATGAAAGAAGTTAGAAACTGAAAGCAAGTAGAACAGTGTGGCTATGTGGAAGGACAAGGGCCACTGTAAAGTTAGAAACAGACACTGTTTCTGCACAGGATCAGCTGTGCTAGGATCTGGTGCAGCTGATCTCAATTGATTGGCAAGTACAGACATCACAGAGGTAGTGATAAAAATTATAATTTAAAAACATTGCATGATTTGGAAGAGTTGGGAATTGAGAGTTGATCTCCTGGGTGGTAGCAGTTAGTTAATGAAAGACCAAGGGCCTGCAGAGATAGTCTACTGCTCTACAATTAAAGCTTTTTGTTTAGTTTTTCTCATTTACATATGCCTGTATGCGTAGAACCAGCTGATCACTATAATTGGTATGAAGGCATCACTGAGCTATAAGAATCTGTGTGGGCAGTCTTTGCACTGCTGTAAAGGGAAGAGAAGCAGCTTAAGGGGATATAAAAGTAAGTAGTAA
Organism: Crocodylus siamensis; assembly: GCF_052110815.1. Taxonomy (NCBI): domain Eukaryota; kingdom Metazoa; phylum Chordata; order Crocodylia; family Crocodylidae; genus Crocodylus; species Crocodylus siamensis. Next base: position 72,941,791 of record NC_143396.1, on the reverse strand, counting down.
TTTTGAAGAGCATGTGAAACTTTGATAGGTGAAGGGAAGCTTGCACATAAAAGTGTTACATAAGATACATGTCTGTCTGATTAAAGGGTAGATCCTGCAGTTCTTACATAACAAAATAGTCAGTCAGTTCAATCGGTGTTTTGCCATAAAAAGGCAAATATAGTTTGCTGTTAAATTTCCTTGCAGTTATTTTCCTCCAAGTTCATTTATCTTCTGCTCAAAGGTGCTCCCTTCATTTAGGTCTGCTCCATGTTACATGTTCTATGCAATTAACTAATTAATTGCACAATTAATTTAGATTGGTCACATGAAAGTACTGTTATTTCATTAAAAGGTCTATCCAACTATAAAGTTAGAGCTGGAAAATGTGTAATAACTTTATAGCTGGTTTTTATCCAACTTCAGTTTGCATGTGTAGGTATAGGAAGGTAGCTATGCCCCTATGGCTGGCAGCCTTATCAACTGAGAGGGCTCCCAGCTTCAGGGCTACACCATGAGCTGCCATGGCTGGGAGTCCTGCAGCTGACAGGACTCTCAGCTGTGGCAACATCCCACAGTTGCTATGGCTGAGGGTCCCACCAGCTATGGGAATCCCAGCTGTACAGCATCCCACAACTACTACAGCTGAGAATCGTGTAAGTTGTGGGATCACGAACCACCTGCAGATGCCATTGGTGGTGTTGGCAGCAAGGGAAGGGGGGGGTGGCGATCAGCAACTGCCCAGAGGCACCAGGTGCCAGTGTCGGCGGTGCCTTTTCACAGGGTGTGCACTGCCAAGCTCAGGGGGTGTGCACCCCCTATGCATCACCAATAGATCTGATGCTGGATGTGCTTAGCAAGGCTTTTGATATGGTCTTCCACAACGTTCTCACAGGCAAACTAAGGAAGTATGGGGTGGATGAATGGACTGTAAGGTAGATAGAAAACTGACTGGAGCATTGGGCTAAAAGAGTAGTAATCAATGGCTCGATTTCTAGTTGGCAGCCAATATTAAGTGGAGTTCCACAGGATCAGTCCTGGGGCTGGTTTTGTTCAAATGTCTTCATCAATGACCTTGAAGATGGCATAGAGCGCACCCTCAGCAAGCTTGCAGATGACACCAAGCTGGGGAGAGTAGTAGATACGTTGGAGGATAGGATTCAGAGTGACCTAGACAAATTGAAGGATTGGGCAAAAAGGAATCTCAGGAGGTTCAACAATTTCAAGTGTATAGTCTTTCACTTAGGATGGAACAATCCCATGCATCAGTACAGGCTGGGTGCTGACTGACTGGGCAGCAGCTCTGCAGAAAAGGACTTGGGGGTTACAGTGGACAATAAGCTAAATATGAGTCAGCAGTGTGCCCTTGTTACCAAGAAAGCTAACAGCATCCTGGGCTGCACTGGTAGGTCTGTTGCCAGTAGGTCAAGGAAAGTGATTATTCCCTTCTATTCACACTGGTGAAGCTACATCTACAGGACTGTGTTCAGTTTTGGGCCCCCCACTACAGAAAAGATGTGGACAAATTGGAGAGAGTCCAGCACAGGGCTACAAAAATGGTGAGGAGGCTGGGGCCATGACTTATGAGGAAAGACTGGGTTTGCTTAGTCTTGAGAACAGGAGATTAATAGCAGTCTTCAACAACCTGTAGCAGGGTTTGAAAGAGGTTGGAGCTAGGCTGTTCTCAGTGGTGGCAGATGACAGAACAAGGAACAATGGTCTCAAGTTGCAGCAAGGGAAGTTTAGGTTAGATATTAGGAAGAATTTTCTCACTAGGACAGTTGTAACCTGTTCCAGTGTTTTACCCACAGAGGTGGTAGAAGCTCTATCCTTGGGGTTTTTCAAAACCTGGCTAGACAAAGCTTCGGCTGGGATGATCTTGTTGGGACAGGTCCTGCTTTGAGTGTCGGGGTTGGGGGGCAGAGTTTGACTAGATGACCTCCTGAGGTCCCTTCCAACCCTAATTTTTTTATGATTATATGATTCTATCCCACAGTCACACCTTCTGCCATGTACATGTGGTTTCTATGAAATAGAAATAAGTAAATATGAAAAAAGCCCCACAAATCCAACTCTTAATGTACTCCACTGTTCAGATTTTATTACACAATTAAATTCTGTGCCTAACCTAGGGGTGGATTTCAAGCCAGAAGGCAAGGCATGCAAGAAAGGATATATAGTATTCTGTTTAGTTTCATGAAGTGCATTTGAAGCAGAGTGACCAGAGACTAAGTAACTTAAAACTAGAGCTTGTTTAACTGGTAGTGGATATAGGCATATCACTTTGTTAACAGCTACTGTTTACAGTAATGGGAAAAATCTTCTAATCTTGACATGAGTAAGGTAACAAATAGGTCTGAGCTGTAGTTTATATTATTTATAAGATTATCAAAAAGGCTCTTCATTGACCGTTAAAAGTGCCATCCAAATCAGATTCTAAACCCGATAACAGAGCTGAATCTTAGGTCCTCAATACTTTCTGGATTAGTGAAGTGGTTTAACCTGTGAGAGTTTTCAGCCAGGATACTGTCTCAAATGTATTTTAGTACACATCTGGAAAGATAGCACCTGAACAAGGATTTAAGGAGCTCAAGTTAATGTCCTTCTTTTTGAACTCTCATCCCTCCCTGCCATTACTGTCTTTACTTTTGGGGTGGTCATGAACAATCAGCTCTAAAAGAACAGAATGAGGTGATAACAAAGTGAATCCAGGAAGTGAATAGGCAGCTTCTAATGGGAAAAATTAACTTATTAACCTTTAGTGTAGTTATCACTGAATACAAGTATGAGTCCTGTTATAAAAAGAAAAAGGGAGACAGGGGGGCTCTTCCAATGATTAATCAAGCTCTCTATTAAAAATCTGCGTTATTTCATAGACATTAGGACTGGAAGGAACCTTGCAAGATCATCAGGTCCAGCCCCCTGCCGAAGGGCAGGAAGGATTTCTATTGTATTTCTATTCTGAATGTTCTAACTTCAACTTCCAGCCATTTGTTCTTGTTATACCTTTGTTTCTTAGACTGAAGAGCTCTGTTATGAAATTTCTGTTACCCATGTTAGTTATTGTAGACTGTGATCAAGTCACTGATTACATTTTTCTGTAATATGCCAAATAACTGGAGTTCTTGCGTGTGACACACATTTTCTGATCTTTTAATCATTCTTGTTATTTTCTACATATTTTGTGCTTTTTCAACATCCTTCTTCATGCGTGGACACTGGAACTGGTTCTAATATTGCCAAATAAGGAAGCAACACAGCTTCTTGGCTGCGATTCAGTATTCTGCGTACACCTCCAAAACCTGTGTTGCTTCTTTTGGCCATCAGCTCACTTTGAACCAATTATAGATCTGTGATTCTCAAATCGTTTTCCAAGTTATTGTTTCACGATATAGTGTCCTTCATCTAGTAAATATGGCCCACTTTCATTGTTCTTATATGTCTAACCTTACAACAGAGAGATACATACTGTTTGCATGTGCCCAGTTCACAAATTTCTTAAGATGGCTATGTATCAACGCCCTGTCCTCTTCATTATTTACTACTCCTGCAGTTTTTAGGGTCATCTACACATTTTATCAGTAATGAGTTTGTTTTCATCCAGGACATTGATAACAATGTTAAATAGCTCGGAGCCAAAAACTGATCTCTGAGGGCCCTGGCAGAAACTCTGCTGTTCAGTGATGATTCCCTGTTTATAATTATATTTAGAGACCTTTCATTTAACCCATTTTTAATCCATTTAATGTGTACCATGTTTATTTTGAATTTTTTCTCATTTATTAATCTAAATGTCATGTGGTACAAAGTCAATTGCCTTACAGAAGTCTAAGTATATTACTTCAACACTATTACCTTTTACACTATTACCATGGGAAAAACATGTTTTGCAAATTGCACATCCAGCTTTTTATGAGTCCTCATAAAAATTTCTAATGAGCTCCTCCACTAGACTCTGCTTTTGCTCACTTATAAGTAAATGGTCAGGATTTTAAAATGTTTTCTCTTTAGTGACTTAATCCTGTTCTCATTTAACTTCAAGGTGATTCTAAAACTGTTACCCTCCCAGCAAATTACAAAATAGATTAAGTAGCCAGCCATGTGCTAACTCTTCTGTACCCTCTCTCTTCGATCCTGGGTGCTCACAATGATAGGGATTATTCACAAAATATTTAGTTAAAAACTATAGGCATTCTTTTTTAATGTGAATGGTGACTGATGGTCACCATTTTATGGCAATTTTACCATTTCAGCCTTTTCAGTTTTCTATTATTGGTTGGAGTTTCCTCTAAGATGGAGACAAAACAGAGACAAAGAGAGGCAAGGCAGAAAACATTCATAAAGGGCTTAGCCATTTGAAACTTACAGAAGTATCTAATTTATCTGACACTTTCTGAATGTTATCAGGTATTTTAACTAAATCAGCAAAGGTATTTGTCATTAAAAACTTGTTGGGGGAAGGAAGGGAAGAGGTAGAAGGGGAGACAGAGAAAATACGAGGATAAGTAAAAACAGAGGTGTTATGTGGATTATCTGTTATTTAGCAGTCATGTAACGACAGTTATTTATAGTAATACATGCAAAAATATTAAAAAGTTGTTTCACTAATCTTGCACGGAAATGTTTTACCACTAGTTTAGGCAAAAGCACAAGGACACACAAAACAAGGACGTATGAATATTGTAGAATGTACTGAGGCACCTGGACTTGTATATCTATGCTTGCAGTGCTTGTCAGAGAGTCATCACTGTAGAACTGCATACAGATTATATCTGGCACTCTAGTCCTTGGGCTTCTGGGAGTGTAACCAGGGTGCTTAAAATGGGTAACTCAGGCTATTTAATGAGTTGTTTTATGGTGTATTGTAGGAAAACTTGTCTGTCTTGATATCTGGTTTGTTTTTCCGAGTCCGTTAACATATAACCAAACACTTCCCAGTTCTAAATGTGCTTACTCTCTTTCCGTTCCACTATGTGCTAATTTACCAAGCCAACACATGTGAATGAGCTGGTTCTCCTTCTGGGTGTGCTGTTACTGCAGCAGGATGCAAAGGACATAGAAGATAGTAGAGGACATTGCAGGAAAAACTTTAAGAGAAGTTTCTGAACTTCCTATGGTTGTAGTGGGTGTCAGCTAATGGCTAATACTGACATGACATAATGGATTTGTTGCGTGCTGTAAAAACAGGAGATCATCCCTATGCATAGACTGATCCTTCTGTAGCAGAAGAACTAGCACAGAGTGGTGAAATCATGTTGACATGAAACATGCGGTAACTGAAAATCCATTACAAGGAATCTGCTTTCCATGTTGTCTTGAGTTATTCACAGAACTAATGTACTTCATACGTGCTTAGAAAAAATGGGCTTTCTAAGATACTCCAAGACCACTGATGGAGTCAGTGCATGTGCATGTATTTTCCTATCGGAATGAGCACATGAGTATTTCAACTATAAAGGCCTTGGCTTTTGGCTGACCACAAAGGCAGTTTCATGGACACCAGCATGGACTGTATCAGCAAGGCAAATGATGCTCAAAAGAGCTGGGACCTCCACATTTTGGTAAGAAAAGACCTTTTTGTCTCCAAGTAACATGGTTGTCAATAGGTTGTCAGTGCCCCCTGTTATTCTAGGGGGCTGCATCTACTCTCTTTTGTCTGGCTTGATATTAGAGCACCTGGCAGCAAAAGGTTTAATTACTTAGTTGGCATATATGGTGGAAGATTGTGCATTTGACAGGCTAAAGGCAACATGGCACTGGCTACAAAACTGTTCTAGTGCCAGTGTGGATAATACCATCTATATTTCTGTAGTGTGATTAGTCCTATATAACATCTGTGCGGAAAAGGAAAGATTTTGCTAAGTGTGGGCTCAAGGTGCAGCTGTCGCTGTGATTCAAGGAAATATGAAATATCTTGAGAGCCCTCAGACTTTCAGTACAGCTGACATATGAGGAAATGTGACTTCGGGATGGAGTAGCTTAATGCTGTTGTATTGTATATATTAGTTTATTTGCTATTGCTTTTATATGCTTATATGAGAGTTTGATCATTTATAAATAGTTGTAGATTCAGCTTTCTGACTTCTCCTTTTCCCCCAAGCACTTATATGCAAATACATTGTGAGAACCAAATACATTTATGAGCAAAAAAAGTATTAGTATAAATCAAATGGTACTGAAAAACAAATGCTGGCCTGCAAATAAAAAGGTAAGTGTAAATGTAGGTAAATTACATTAGTGAGAGTGGTTCTCTTTCAGTGGTGTTGGAAATGGATGTTAGAAGGTGACTTTTCCTCACTGTTTTGTGCCTTCATGGGTGGGACCATGAATAGGGAATATCTGCCCATTCCACTTCAGAGATTATTTTAAACTACTAGATGCAATTGACTGGTTACAGTGATGGAAGGCCATCTTTTTGCACAAAGGTAATATGTTGTTGTCTGAAAACAGAACAGCATATCAATGTAGAGTGCTTGGGAGGCTATAGAGGTTGCCACTCAAGATTTCTTTCTCAGGAAACTCACTGACTCCTTTGAGTTGAAAAACTGTGTGTTCAGTATGGGTCACAGGGGAATAGATTTGGATGCAGAAGCTTGCTGGCATGCAGCTAGGATGCAGAAAGCTAGGATGCAGAAGCTTGCTGGCAAGAGAACTGCCTGCTGCTCACTATCAGGACCATGCGCTATGAAGCACAGAGAGTAACCAAACACCACCACCTTTCAGGATTTTTTTTCAGTACTGCTGCCATTGGTGCTATGCTGCAGTGCAAAAACTGTTACAGCTCTTTAACAGTGTACTGATGTGACAGCCTTTCAAAGAGAGCAGATTATGCTGAATATGCACTCATGCTTGCTAAATTTGTAATCACTGTTTTAAGCTTTTATTTTCAGTAATCAGTTCAAAAGTAACTAGAATAAAATATTAATTGTAGGTTTAATTATTTTTGCCCACTTGAAATCCTTCTTGGATCACAAGTAATTGGTTCTATAGAGTGATGCTGAGATCCAACCCCTCCTTGACCAGAAGAGAAAGGACCATGCTGCTTGGCAAAATGACACCTCATCTCAGCAGAAGAAGGAGCTGCTCAAAGCCATAGCTGAAAGGAGGATCCAGGAAATCAAAAAATCAGTGGTGTCAGGATAAAGCCAAGGAGCTCCAGCTCTATGCTGACAAACATAACATGTATACCTTTTTCCAGGCAGCAAAAGCCATCTGCAGCCCAACATTGCATGATCCTACTTTCCTGTTACCACAGGATGGCTCAGCACCGATTAAAGACAATTAATATATCCAAACCAGATGGAGAGAGCACTTTGAGACACTCCTGAACTGTGAGTCGACTGTGGCACATACTACCACTAAGCCCATCCCCCAGTATCCTGAAAGGGCATTCGTCACCAACTTTCCTATACTAGCAGAAGCCTGGTGTGCCATCAAGGAAGACGATAACAACAAGGCTACTGGACCAGATAGCATGCCCACTGAAGTCTCCCAGGTTGGCAGTGAGGAACTGGTACTAATGCTCCATGAATTTATTCTTTGAATTTGGATCAACAAAGAGAAACCTGGGGAAAAAATGCCAACATTGCCTTTCTTGAAGATAGTCACAATATGTCTGTGTGTGGAAACTTCCAAATATCACCCTTCTTTCCACAGCCAGGAAAGTCCTTACCTTCATCCTCCTGAACTATCTTCTACCTCTTGCTGAGGAAGTTCTGCTTGAATCTCAGTGTGGTTTCACTATCCCATGGGGCAATTGACATGATCTTCATTACCCACCAGGTCCAAGAAAAGTTTTGGGAACAACATCAGGATCTGTATATGACTTTCATTAACTTTAGGCCTTTGGGAAATTGCTCTTGTGTATATTTATTCATGGCAATCTCCAGAAGACAACAAGATCTAGGTCTATAGTGCAGCCATCATCCCCACCTTCCTCTACATATTTGAAATGTAGGTGATCTACTAAAGTAATCTCAAGAGCCTGGAGAGGTATCACCAATGATGCCTCTGGAAAATCCTCCACCTCAGATAGGAAGATCACCACACAAACACCAGCATCCTTGCTGAGCCAATGTTACCAGCATTGAGACAGTGATTCTTGAGCACCAACTTCTCTGCACTGGACATTGTGTGCATTGTGTGCAGTTGTCAACTCCCAAAACAAGTGCTCTACTCCCAGCTTAGTAACAGCCTGAGGCCTCATGATGGCCAGAGGAAACTACAAGGACAGAATGAAGGCATACCTCAAGAAAATGGATGCCAACATCAAGTACTCAGAGGAGCGGTTGCCAATTGGATCCAGTGACTCGACAACCTCAACCAAATAGCAGCTCATTTCCAGAGAAATGTCTTGTGCTCAAAGCAGAGAAGAGAGCACAGAAGAAGAAAAAGGAGAGGAATCCCAGCCTGCAACTTACTCTTCTGCAGATGGATCTATGGTTCAAGGATTGGACTCTTCAGTGACATCAGAACCATAGGCAGAGGGAGAATTTGTGTTGGGAGGGGGCTGAGCGCATGTGCATGTAGCCCCCCAATGGGAAAGTCTGCAAGGGGAGGGGAAAGGGACGTGGGAGGGGGGAAGGGAGCAGGAGGGAGTGAAGCCAGTCTGGGTCTGGGATCGGGACAGGGGCCCACTGTGCTCATGTGATCGCCCCCTCCCCATGCCCAGGGTTATTGCCCAACATCAGCGCCCCCCGCACCAATGAATCTGCCACCCCCAGTCCCACCTTGGCCTTGGCTGTCTCCCTGCACAGGCCCCGGCCCCACACTGCCCAGGTGCCCAGAGCTGGGGGCCAGAGCGGGGCTAGCCTCAGTTGCACTGCTGGGCTGGAGGGAATAGAGCCCCTGGGATCCCCGCACCCACCCTGCCCCGATTCATCATTGCTCTCTGGGGCACTCAGGAAGAGGGTGGCAGCTCCTGCTGCTGCATGTGTCTCAGGAGTTCATGAGGGGCACGTGCTTCTGGATCTGTGTAGGGCAGGGCAGGGTGCTGCTATGGGCTGAGGTGGAGACTGCACTGGGCTCTTCCCAGCCTGACTACCCCCATGGGGAACAGCATGACACAGCTTTGGCCCCAGCCCACAGTGGCAGCCTGCCCTGCCATGTGCAGATCTGGGACACACGTCCCCCAGACCTCCTGGGGTACAGGTAGCAGCAGGAACCGCACCCTGCAGATGAGATGCTCATGGCTCAGTCCCATGTCCTGCCAGCTGTGCAGCACTTGCCTTTCCCCTAGCACAAGCCCCAGCCCTGCTCTCCCCACTTTTGCTGCACTAGAAGCCCTCAGCTGGGCTGCCTTGCAGCTCTACCACTGCCCCACACTTGGGGTGAGGGCTAAGCCCCCTTAGCCCCCCCTTCTCCTGCTTGTGCTCAGGACTCATCAGTTAACCATGGTAGAGATCACCCTTGGGTTGAGAGATTGCTGATGATGGTGACAATGTAGCTGAGGTGTTTCCCTCTGTAAATCAGGGGGAGCTGCTGGGCCAAGGCCTGACATTCTCAAAGAACTTTTCAAATGACATTGAGCTTGAACTCCAGTACATAAGCCCCTTCCCCAAGTAACATGCTCCTTAAATATAATTGTCTGATATAATCCAGAAATCCCTTTCACTTACTCTTCAATTTCCCCCACCATAACAACAGAAATTGTGCTTGTCATATATCAGTAGCTCTAGCTCCTGATTTGGCTCTGCAACTAATTCCTTGCTCAGGCATTTCCTATTTGTTTCCCTGAACAGATCTTTGGGGAATAGGCCAAAGACATCCCCTAGCTTATCTGGCCATATTTCCTGCTTCTGTTCCAGGACTATAGTCTGTTTTGGAACATAATCTTTTTTTCTCTGATCCTTTTGCCCTGGCATCTCTTTTGGTACTGTCTGTCATTAGAGCCTCTACTCTGAAAATCAGACCACTGCACAAGAGCTTGTCATGACAATAGGCTTGTACTCATTGTAGTTTGGAGCACTTGATCAAACGCCTTGTAGAAGGGGCAGATACTTAGGGAGTTACTGGGCTTGTTGTTAGGTACATTCCCTTATAGCTTTTAATATTCTTCCTACATGAGTAGGGACCTACTAAATTCACTGAGGAAGTGGGCTGTGTGGCATCTCCTTTAATCTTGCAGGTTTCTCCATGCACCTTCCCCCTCCCCACTGACTGAGAGGCCCTGCTGGCCCCACTGCTTGTTGCTGACTGTCCAGCACCATATTTAAACCTAGCGTTTTTGCCTCCCTACCAATCAGGAGCAAGTGGCAGGCTGCTCTGCCAGTTGGTGGATGGGGTGGGGCATTTGCAGGGGAACCTGCAAGACTAAGGGAGGTGCCATGCAGCCCACTTTCGTTGTGAAATCAGTAGGTCCCTATACATGATAAGTTCTTCAGGATGTTTTCTTACCTGTGATAGTTTTGAGCTCATCCTTAAAAATCATGTTCTTTCCTGCACTTACACCAGAGATTAAGCTCTGGTTGAGCTCTGTTGTGATCCTCTTGCAGTTTGCCACACACTACGATAGTCTTTTCTGCACTTTACGTGGGGGAAGCTGTGTACCAAAGAAATCAAATGGGCCACAAGTAACTGTCAGAGAAATTTGCCTGTGTGTGCTGCCAAGACAGAAGCTACCAGGCATGCGCCATGGCGACGGGCCTTGCAGGTGCCCTTTTCATGACCTGTTGGCCTGTCACTCAGGCCTGACCTAGTTTTCTCTGGCGCAGACTCAGTTGCCTCACAGAGCTTGCGGCTGGGCATGCTCACAGACTAACTGGAATGAGGTCACCCTTCTGGAAAATTCACTCAGCCAAGCAGCCTGATTGGCCACAGGACTGCTTTAAAAGTTGTTGAGCCCCTCCCTGGGGGGGAGACCCGGGAACTCTGTGACAGAGACTGGCTTGCCAGAGACTGTCTCAGGGACAGCCCGCGTGGCTAGAGATAGTGACTGCTCATCACAGTGCTGTCTCTTAGCTAGGCCCTTAGGCCTACCGGTCTCCTCCTCGCCTGCCTCTCACTTTGCATCAATACTGTCTCTCCATTTCGACCCATTGGCATTCGACCTTCGGCCTGCTCGACCTGGTTAAGACTTCAGATTACCTCATCGGACTCCTGCTATTTCTCGACCGGCTACCGACTTCGGCTACCACCAACTCTCTCCCTGTTCAGTTACAGTTTTGTTTGTTCGTTATCCCTTTTCATGAGCTGTCTCCCAACTCTGGGACTAGGCATCAGGCTGCCGCATCTATCCCTGGGCAAGTCCCAGGGGTAGAAAGCAAGGGCTTGTTTGCCAAACCTCGTGAGTGGACAGACCCCCTTGTTTGTTGTATAACTGTAACAAAAAGAAGCATCTGTACCTGCGCCACCAAAGCGTAAGTCAATAAATCTGCTTGTTTACAACCATCAAGCTTTTGTGCCACCCCGACTCAACCGCTGCTAGTCCCAACCTGTTTGCATCCAATTTGCCCCCACCTGGCCAACCCATCGTGACTGAGGAGACCGTGAGCTTGGCTCAGCCAGCTGCCCGGACCGTTCTCGACATGGCGTCACGAACAGGATGTCTGGGAGGTGAAGAGTCGGCGGTGATTAACAGCTGCCTGTGGTGCAGCAGCGTCCGCCAGATTGCTGGTCAGGATGATGTCAGGGCCCATAATCTTTATCATCAGGCCGCAGACCTGGCCGTAAACATGATAAAGGGGCACCTTTCCCTTAGTGGGGCGGAAGGACGTGAATGGGCCGTTCAACTGAACACTGGGGCGTACTGCTGCATCATGCAGAACCCTCAGGCCCAATTCCGTCCTGAGGAGGAGAACGGGACCATAACCCCGGCCTGTGCCAACCCTCCGGCCGTGGCACTCAGCCCGGCCCAGGAGTTCGGCCGGTGCATCCGGTACATAAATGAGGGAGCCAAAGAGGCCCTGAAAGACAGGTTCATGTGCCCAAACATTGTGGCCGGCATGAAGAACCACGAGCTCCTGACTCGGCTCCGAGAGACCATGGAGTGAGATGGTCGGAAGGCAAAGTGGACCAGAGGCAAGAAATGGAAGAGCAGTTTAATAAATGTTCTTTTTAATGAGTGCCTTCTTTTACTGGGGGAGTTAGTAGAGCGGGACAAGCAGCTCGACACCACTAACCGAGCTCTTAACAAAAATTTAGCTCAGCCGCCATTACAGAATGGTGCCAGCGAAGGGAGGAGCGTATGTAAGGACGCGGTGACATCAACCTCACCAGCACCCAGTCCTCTCGAGGCGTCACGGTGCAAAACTCCATCCCCTCCAAGCCCACCTTCTGCCACTGCCCCGCCTATGGACCCACCTCCTCTGCCTCCTCTGTCACCCATCTCCGCTCCACGATGCCACTGCCTCTCCACAGCGGCAACAACAGCACCACCACCGTACGTAACCCCGCACCATCAAGGGGACGTACAGAGTACTGCTGCTGATGACAACACCATTACAGCAGAACCGAAACTAGACGATGTGATCCCTCATGAACAAATAAGTGGAACGAAACCTGACAACGATAGCGAACTCGTTCCAACGGCATATCCCATAGTGGTTCATAAGGTCTCTGCAGGACCTCATGGTCAAACCCAGATCACCGTGACCACGAGATCAAGAACCAGATTGGAAATGACGGACCTAAAAAAAGAAATCGGCATCTGACATAGTGAGACTCCTATTGCCTGGCTTGGCCGGCTTGTGGCTGAAGCCGGCAGTGAAACCATTGACCGCAATAAAGCCATGCAACTAGTTAGGAGTGTGGATTGGAGTAGGGCCAAGGTTGTGGATCCCATCCCAATCCTGGCAAACCAGCAATGGCCTATCCCACTCCTGGCCCTGATTGTTGAAGCGCTCCAGCACAAAATCCACTGCTGGCATGAAGGAGCAGCGGCTAGAAACACCACAGCCACCACTCTAATTCATGAAGTGATCAGAGCCTCGTATGCCATGTGGACCCCAGCACACCAGCCCCTGAATCTAACTCCAGCCCAGATCCAGGGGGCATGGCCTCATCAATATGTGGCAATACCCGGAGATGTCCCGTGTTTGAACGAAGCAGTCCAGGCTGCAGCTGAAATCTATGGAGGCAGCCACAGCATTACTGTGAGGCTTTTACTGAATTCATCTATCAACGGCCCAGTAATGCACACGTTGGGGCTGCTCGACGAACTGCAAAGTGCAATGCAGGCAAAGCCACGGAAAGAAGTATATCGCGCCGACGAGGAAACTCATGAGTCCACCAAGGTGTACCCAATTGAGAAGTCTCCAGCGTACTTCTGGAAAAGGGACCCTCAATCGAGGGGAGCCCAACAAGCATGTACACCACAACTGTGGTGACAACCGCTCCCTGAGTCATCACACCAGACCAGGAAGCCTTCATTTTGGGGTAGCTATTCGCCGCCACAACGCTCTCCGGCAGAGAGGGTGATGTTCAGATTTCTTCTATCTAAATCCGGATTATCAAAAGAGAAACTGCGATTACTCGGCGACAACGGGCAAAAGGACTTGGCAAAGGCACTCGGATTCTCCACTTACCACAACGATAAGCAAAAAAACCGAGTAGGCACTATTGGCGTAAGTCTGGCGTCCGGCGGCTGCAATGATCACGACCAGACCGACCATCGAATCATGGACCCTAAAGTAACTCGACTGAAACTAAGCCAAACCGAACAATCACGAGACAAACTGAAACGAAGTGAACTGAACTGTAACAAAACACAACTAAGTGAACGAACCGAACTCAGACGATGAAACACGATCACGACCTTAAGCAATCTGAACGAACCCGAACGAAACAATAACGAGCTGGAACGAAACCATTACGAACTGAAACAAAACAAGCAGTCACGCTAGGAGATTGGATGAGGAACCAAGTAGATCTGGACAAGCTGGAAAGGTGGGAGGAGTGGAACTGGATGCAGTTCAATAAGGATAAATACACAGTGCTTCATCTGGGGAGAAGCATCCTGAGACATGAATATAAGTTAGGAGGAGATGTTTTGGCCAGCACAATGTCTGAAAGAGACCTTGAGGTTATGGTTGATGCTGTAGTCAACATAGTGGGATGCATTTGCTGATGCACTGCAAGCAGGGCGAAGGAAGTTACACTTCTCTACTCATCATTGGTGAGACCCCAGCTGGAGTACTGTGTCCAGTTTTGTCAAGTTCTGGTGCCCCACTTCAAAAAAGTTGTGAAGAATCTTAAAAGGGTCCAAAGAAGGGCCACAAGAGTGATTAAGGGCCTGGAGGGCAAACCTTATGAGGAAAGAGTAAGGGACCTGGGACTGTTCAGCCTGGGAAAGAGGAAACTGAGAGAGGACTTGGTGGCCATCTGTAAGTATGTAAGGGGTGAATATCAGGAGCTGGGAGAAAAAGTGTTCACTAGGGCTCCCCAGGGGAGATCAAGAAGCAATGGCCATAAACTATTAGAGGATAGTTTCAGGTTGGATGTAAGGAAGAACTTCTTTATGGTACAGGTGACCAGAATCTGGAATAGACTTCCAAAGAAGGTGGTGCAGTTCCCAACCTTGGAAGTCTTCAGGAGGAGACTGGGCAGACACTGTGCTGGGATCATTTGATCTCAGCAGTATTCCTTCCCAGAGCAGTTGCGGGGCAGGTGAGGGGGGGGAGTTGGACTCAATGATCTTTTGAAGTCCCTTCTAGCCCCTACTTTCTATGACTCCATGACTTGGAAAGAGCTGCAGGGGAGAGGCAAGTCCCTGCCCCCTGCCTTGATCTATTGGTGGAGCAGCTAGAAACAAGCCCCTGGCTGGGTGGGGAATCCCTACTATTAGTTGAAAAATAGATATATTATGCCAGTCAGATGGATCCCCTTGTCCAAATGTTTAACACCCTCAAAAAACTACAGCAATTTTTGAGACAGGATTTCCTTTATGAAAACCACGGTGACTCTTCCCTAGCAGACCATATTTGTCCATGTAACTACTGATTTTATTCTTTATTATATATTCTACCAGTTTTCCAGGAATTAATGTGTGAGACTCACTGGTCTTTAGTTCCCAGGATCACCTCTGGAGCCCTTTTTGAAGATGGATATTATGTTGGCAACCTATCAGTCCTCTGGCACGTGGGCTATTTATGACTATAGGCCACATACTACTGCCAACAGTTCTGCAATTTCACATTTGAGTTCCTTCACAAGTTTCAGACCTGATTACCTATTTATATTTAATTTATTGATCTGTTCATATATTTCATACATTTCATAGACATTAGGGCTGGAAGGGACCTCAGAAGATTGAGTCCAGCCCTCTGCCCCAGGGGCAGGAAGTCAGCTAGGTTCAAGGGATCCCAGCAAGATAGGCGTCTAAATGTTTCTTAAAAGAGTCCATAGTAGGTGCTTTTACCACCTCTGAAGGCAGTGTAGTCCACGCCTTGGGGGGCTCAGACAGTAAAGATGTTTTTCCTTATGTCCAGCTTAAAATGGTCTTGGAGGAGTTTGCGACTGTTTGACCTTGTCATCCCTTGGGTTGCTCTGATGAACAGGTGTTCCCCCAGATCCTGATGTACACCCTAATATACTTATAGGCAGCCACTAGGTCACCCCTGAGCGTGTGCTTTTCCAAGCTGAAGAGTCCCATGGATCTCAGCCTCTTATCACAAGGCCTGTTTTCCTGCCCTCTAATCATGTGCATGGCTCTCCTCTGGGCTCTCTCAAGCTTTTCCACATTCTTTTAAAATTGTGGACCCCAGAATTGGATGCAGTACTCCAGCTGTGTCTTCACCAAGGCCAAGTACAGCTGGAGGATGACATCCTGAGATCTGCTTAAAAAGCAAATCTCATTTTAATGTGGTCCAACTTTTCAGAACTATCTACTGGGAAGAATTGGTCTGGCATACTAATTTGTCCAGAAATTTGTTCTGTAGCGACTGTTGATGCAAATAATTTGTTTATCTTCTCTGCTATGGCCTTATCATCCTCAACTGCACCTTTTACATCCTGGTCATCTAATTATCCCAGTGATTCTCCAGCTGGCTTCCTGTTTCTGATGCATTTAAAAAGTCTTTTATTAAGTTTTATTAACTTTAGCATCTTTTGCTAGATACTCCTCAAATAATTTGTTTGAGAACGGGGATCAACATAATTAATGTGAATAATTAACTCATGTAGCCCTTTATTGCAGAATGCTAGCTGTGGGGCTTTTAGATGAGATCATTGGAATTCAGTGTATTGTAATGCCGCAGGTTTGCAGCATGTGAAAGGACTTGGTTCTAGTTTGCAATATGTTTCAACACAATAGGGCATATTCTGTGTTGTGCCATACATGAAGAGGCCTGTGTGGGTGTGTGGAGTGTCTGGAAAAGGGAAAGAAGGAGTACCTGTATTTTCATATTTGCTCACAGCAAAATCAATTTATAGCTTACATGATCAAGTCTTCACTGATGTTATAAACACTTTCCCAGTTTATGCACTGTGTATGCTAGTCTGGCACAGATATTTCACAGAACAAATCACGGTTGCTCCCTTGGGACATTGTAATGAAACAATCCTGTACATCTCAGGCTGATCAGTTGCTGCTCAGAAATGTAGTAGCACTTGTATCCATATGAAAATGCATTTCAATACTTGAAGACAAATTCTATAGCTACTACAAATAGTATAGCCCCCTGTACATCTAATTCTCACTGGATTCACTTGAAACTGACATTCCCAGGTCAGGTCATAGAAAAAAGATATCTTTATACTTGGCTTAGCAGATGGTAAGATGAATTAATAGTAGATAAATGTAAACCTACAGAGCAGCATTTAGAAACATACACAGTTATAGTTATAGTTATAACTGTGTATGTTTCTAAATGCTACTCTTTAGGTTCTATTCTGATAACAATCAATGCTAAGATATTTTTGTCCAGATAAATTCTAATGTTAAGGGCTCATGAACTCTGCCAGAGGGAACACAACTGTGTTTTATAAAATAATCTTTCCAAATACTGATATAAAGTGTAAAGCCTAGACCATAGGAACCCTAGAGAGTTGTTTTTTTCAACCCCTCTGGCCTTCAACCCTCTGACTCTGAGCTGGACCACTTGGTGCCTTAAGTCATTCTTTCTCTTTTACATTGACACTCTAATCAGCTCTTGAATACCTTCTAGCTAACAAGGAAACTGGCTTTCTTCTTGTTTTCCCTCTTTCCTCAAAGTCTCTGTACCCCTCTAGATGGCTGTCTCTACCCTACAATGGCTTACTGCAGTATCACACCATATATTCCTTTGCTAGGAGAAATAGGCTCATCTTGTAATAGACTTTTTCAAGCTGACTTTATGTGTCCTGTGTGCACGTGTGCTCATCCATGTTATTACATACTCATGTTCAACACTGACAGCTCTCAGTGATGTCATGTTATTTTTCTTAAAGCCTCAACTCCTGAAGTCATGTTATTGCATGAGAATCTCAGCTTTTACTAACAAAAAATATGCATCTAGCATCATGGTTGCTAAAAAAAGGCTTGAGAATGTGATCCTCTAACAGCCCAAAAAGCTAATTTAAAAAACCTCTGACTTTATTAAAATAATGTTATTGTGATTTTGTACAATCTCATGATTTTGGGGGTTTGACTGATGTTTGAATGCTAGTGGTAGGCAGTGGTATATGTTGCGTTCACATTGTATAGGGCTGTCTCTGCCAAAGATCTTGCATAATACGTTCTGTATCTTTAATAAGAAAGTCACTAAATGTTTCCCTTTGGGTACAGAGGAGAATATTTATTCTCTCCCTTAGCTATTATTTGCAAGAGATTCACATAAAGAACTTGGGAAGAGATGCTTTTTCCCTTCTGTTGAAGCCTCCGTGTGATGAAAATGAAGTCTTTTTATAGTGGAGTTATAACTGATCCCAGCTGGTCCACTTCCTATCTATTACTAGGCCTGCATTAAACATTTTCTAGCTCTCTGAATCAGTGGCTTTCTATTTGCACTGATGTTTACATGTAATGCGTATTACATTTGTGCCCATACAATAGATCCAGCTTCCTAAAGTCTCTACTTAAGAAACACCAGCCAGTGAAAACAAGAAAGAGAGACAAAACCTCTCCTCCTCCCCCAAGCCCCAACACCTACAGCAACAAAACCTACAAAAAGCTCAAACTGCAAGAGGACAAAACTTTCAAAAGCAGGCCAAACAGCACTGAAGTTTCTACTGTTTCTCTTTGCTCCTATCATGCATCTTGCAGGGGCTCCATCAGTCACCTAAAAAGCAAACTATTCGCCTGTCAGCTTCCATCAGAAAACATGAGCACATCAAGAAGATAAGCTTGAAAGAAATGCTTGCTTGTCATTTGTTCATTTTCGCACTAGACTTGAGCTACACCTTATTGCTTTCTATTCATGCTGTTTTGCCATTCAGCTCCGAATAAAAATATATACACATATATATTTATTTATTTTGGGTTTGAATGTCACTACATAGCCTGCAGTGCTGTAAATATGAAGGTAAAGAAACAGGAAAATCGGTACGCTGCACAATCGTAATGAGAGCTGAGGCACCGCAGTTCTGATTTCTTCTATTTAATATGAGCCAATGACACACTGGTCTCACAGTAGGAAGGAAACACTTTTAAAAGCATCAGTTTGCCTGCGTCTAAGTGTGGCACTTGCTTATATCGCTATAATTAAGTTTGTCAGCGTTTCTATTGCTGACTCCTTACTTTTAGAGGTTTAGAATTCTGTTAATGATTCAAGGCTGAACCATAATGTGAGTAACTTTATTATTAATAATAATAATATTTTTTTATTTCATTCCTTGTTCCCAAAGTTGAAGTTACTTTATGGGGTGTAGAAGGAAAAACTGAAGACAGAGCTTAGCACCTTCTGCTATTAATTGCCACTCGTATAACTTCCAATAATGAAAATATTATTTTCTCTCTGTTGTTTTGTTTTGTATGCGCACATAGTTGGCCTTTGGAGGGCAAAGCTGTGCTTTGTGGTGTCAAACTGCTTCCTATGGATAGGGACTAGAAATGATGCTCTATTGTAGATGTTCTTTAGCGCTGCCTAGTTCAAAGGGTGGCAGTGATCACTTTTCTGAACTTACTTGAATCTTTTTTGGTCTCCCTTGACCTGATTAAATCATCTTCTATTTCCTTAGAGCCATCCAGGTGCGCTATCTGCTCCTTCTATATTGTGTGCCACCTTTCATTTTTCAAGACAAAATCAGATCTCTGGTGAACAGGTACAATTCCATAGAGTGGTTCCTGCATGCAAGAGCCTTAAGTTTGGCTCTGCAGCTTCCTTGGTATTCATTCTACAGGGTCTCAATGGGTTTGCCCAATACAAAAGATAAGGGAGTGTGGAGAGAGTGAGAGAGCACACAAGGGATAGGAAACAGGGGCTCTATAGTGAAACATTTACAGTTGTAATAGTCCACTACCTTTTAAAATTCCTCTGGACTGAAAGATCTTGAGGCCATGTGCTGCTTCTGTTGATCATCTAGCACTTCAGGACCCTGATCCTGACTGGAGCCTTTCCTGCTTTAGTAATATAAATAATAAACAATAATAAATACAAATGCAGACTGATCAGAGATGCTGAACTCTTGGTCTGTGGGCCAAATCCAGTCCATGGAACCATGGCATCTGACCTGTGAAGCTCACTCTGAGTAAGGAAATGTGGTGGCAATTAACACTGCTGTTATCTCCCCACTGCCGGATTTCCAAGTCCCGCACAGATAGACAAGGGATGAGCTGTTGCTGCATAGCTAGATAAAGCCCCAGCTGCACTTGCCCCCCATGCCAAATCAGCCTCCCCTGCACCTGCCCCACATACAGGGTCAACCCCTAGCCACGCTTACTCCATGAGCTAGAACAGGCCTGTGAAGAGACCCGGCACTGCCCCTCCAACCCATGGGGCAAAAAGTTTGAGCACCACTGGGCTAGACAATAATATTCCTGATTTGATTAATGAAGGGGTTTCAGTACAGTTATGACCTTCCTATATAGCTGTTTGAGAGATTCCAGTTTTCTGGCTATTGGTTTAGTACAGTGCTTCAGCAGTGTCTTTAGATGCATCACATTAGAGGATGAGTCTAAATGAGAACAAAATGGGGCTAAAAAGATTCTTCAGGAATTTTGTCCAGGCATATAGGACAGAATAAGAGAAAACATGGAGATTTTTAGGGGAAAATCTGAAGATGGAAACTCTCGGGAAATAAAAGTGGTTGACATCATGATGAATTAACAGAGCATAATAATAGAAATAATCCTTAGGCTAACGCTAAAGAAGAAAACAGAATATGTTTTATGTTCCTGAAGTTTTCACAAGTATATTTTTTTTATAAGAACAGAGTAGCATTTGCTTACCAAACATAATGGTGACCCAGTCTTAACTAGTGTTTCTGAGCTCTTTCACAATAGAAATGTTAAATAATAATGTTTCATTCAAGCTCCAGCTCTTAAATAGCAGGCTAGCTAACTGAATGGTTTGACAACAGGTAATTTTCATCACTCCAGCTAATTTGTTTCTCCTGTGACATCTTCTGCCCAAAGCAGTATTTATTAGAAGTGCAGGAAAAAAAGCAAAGGGGATTTATAATGTTCCTAATGCCCAGAAATGATATTGAATAGCCTGAGTGGGTGCTGAGTAGTTCTTGTCAGACAACTGGGTTGGCCAATAGTTACTCCTCATTTATACTCTAAATAAAATATTTAATTAAGAACAATAAATGTGTATTTCTGCACTGTTGATGGTAACACATTATAACAAAAGAAATACTGAGATATCTCAATACATGGATGTCGTACTTTTATAATGGCTGAACCAACCAGATATGAAGTAAACAACTATCAACAGTTCAGAAAGAAGACTAGAATGTAAAATAACATGCCTAAATACATTAATAAATATCAGTGCTGTACATCTCTATATATGTGTATTTGAAACATAAGTTTAATCCTGATTTTAACTGTAAGAAAGAACAGCGAATATTTCAGGAGCTCACCAAAATATGGCAGTTTATTTTATATATTTTATATTGTATTTCTATTTAACATTTGACCCTCACTATTTTGGATTTGATAACTGTAATATTAACTCTTAGAGCAGGATTTCCAGCCTGTAGAATTTCACAACCCATTAAAGCTAAGAAAGACTCAATTAACATTGGTGAACTTGGATTCATAGCCATAATGTACAAGACTTCATCCATGCTGTTTAATATAGCTGGCTAGCAGAAACCGTATCAGTAAGGTATACTTACACAACTGCTAGAATGTTAGTCTATGCTTCATATTGTTAAAACAGGCAGCTGGCGATATATTTATTGATTTAGTTTGATTTTTTTAACCACTGCTGCCCAGTTGAATACGCCATTGCAGGAAATAGGACTTCTTTCTTAAGTATGTTTAAATACAGTAATTCTCACTGAAATATCATTCAGAGCCCACATTACCCTCATATACCATGCAATGGATAACGATTACCAGAAGAATTTTGACAAGGGAAACATTTCCAATGCTTGCCCTGAAAATGTGTGATAATTTCATGCAATTAGAGTTTTGACAGAAAAGGTATGAAACCTTTGTAAATCTTTTGTAATACATAGCGTAGGAGTCATGTTCATGGGAAATTGTCAAGTATTTATCCAAGAACAGGCTGTTTCCTGTTCATTGGAGATACCTTACTATGACAGTCTGATAGACAGATATTGTAACAATGATTGCAGGACGATTAGATAGACTTCAGTTAATACTCTTATTGTTCTGGGATAAGAGGGGAAAAGGCTCCAGTCATGAAGGTTAATGTAACAGGTTATGATTTGTATTATACCGTTTTCTGTAAAAAATAAAGATTTCTTTTCACTGTGACAGATTTAAATGTTCTAAGCTGCTATTATTGCATTGTGTGTGTACAGTGCACCATTAAGAAAAGAATTAGGCAATACGAAATGCTTACCTATATATGTTGGCCCCTTTGAAACAAGTGGTTAGACAAAGTTTGGGGCCTTGTGTTGTCTTTCTCAGACTGAGAAATTAGTGACTTGAGACCAAATATATACGGATATCTTTTTATATTATCCTGTTTATTCATTTAAAATATACATTTAAAAATTCTTTTCTCTAAATTGAATAGAAAGAAACAACAGCAGGCACTTCCTTTCTCAGGAATCTGTAGGCATCCAGATAGAGAAAACTCTAGGCTGAAGAAGCTATGTTTCTTTGTTTCCTTTCAGGGTCATATTCAAAGTAATCTTTTTTGCCAGCCTTTGCCACTAAGGGTGGCATCCAACATTTCAATTTGCATAGGTTAACTCTGTACAGTGTTTGGAATTACCATTTGCTATGACCAGTCACTTGTTAAGAGTTAATACCTACTCTGATGTGCGCTGCTCTGAGTTGTGGCTAGAGGGCTGGCAAACAGGGGCAGGACTAGGACCTGTCAAGTTCCCCTGCTCTCCAGCAGCAACTCCCTTGGGGCTCACCCCTGGCCTCCAGGGCTCACCTCTGGCTGCTGCCTCTCCCTAGCTCTCTGTCACAGTAGAGCTCTGGTGGATCAATTATCCATATAGGGATGTGGGTTGGGCGCTGGGATTTGTGCATCCTGGGATGCTGGAGAACCACTCCAAACTCATATTGACCCTGTGGAGCAAATTAACATTATTGCAACCTGAGCTGACTAACATGAGCTGGGGATAATCCTTGTTTGAGAATAGGTGCAACTGAGATAGATACTCAGAGCCCACTTAACTCATCTTTTCCTGCCTTAGCATGCCTGTCTTAAGAGAACTTAACATAATGTGTAACAGCAGCCCATGAAACACTGGGCTTAGCTCTGCCAGTATCCATGTGGTCACAGTAATAGCCCTGTTGTCTACATCTGATTTTACTGCTTAAAAAGAGCTTGATCACTCCTTCTGTTTAGCCTGAAAAGAAGTGCTTGGCACACCTCAAGGCTTTAATTAGATCAGTGGTCCTCCTGATGGCAGTCATAACAGTACAATCAATTGAAATCTATTGGCATAGAAAAATGTGTATTTGGTATTTTAGATTAATTTTTTCATAGTTTCATTATACCTTTCAGTTGGTGAAAGCCTACAGAGGCCTGCCAACTACAATACTGTGTAACTACTATTACATGATTATTCAGATAATTTGAAACAATATCCTGTTTGAACACGTATCAGTACCTTCCTAAGGCAAGGAAAATGATGGTAGTTGAATTAAAAGGAAGTCTCTTGGGTTAGACTTTTCTACATGAATGTTTTTTCTGAACTGTGTTTTGGCTAAAACTTTGCTTCTGCACTGAGAATACTTTATCCTTCTGCTCACCACAGATATAGCCTTCTCAGCCAGACCCCTTCTCCCCTTCCAGTAATGTCCCACCTAAGCCAATATTATCTCAATATTTTTCTGATTTCTGTTTACCTTTTCTGAAAGGGCTGGCTCTCTATCTGCCAGCAGAAGTTATTTTTTTAAAAACAACACTGCATTCAGTGTTTCAGGTCTGGGAGGAGACACAGGTTTTGGTTGAGAAAGAAAAATGAGGGGATCTGAGACCAGAAGCAGAATAAAAATATCTGTACTTCCTTGTAGTTTAGAAAGACTCACAAAAAGATGCAAATTAGACCCAATCAGCCAAATATTACTTTATACATTTCCAGATATGCTTGTAACTATCAACTAATATTTAACCAAACTCATCACAGGAGTGCAAATCCTCCCATATGCATTAATATAGTTCATTTTTGGTTGTACAGTATTTTGAGAATGCAAAATACTATTATTTATTTAACTAATATACAACATGCACAAACCCATGGCATTCATTAGGGACCTCACCTTGAAGAGCTTATATATTCGGGAAGTTCTTGGGTCTAGATGCATAGTTCATAGAAGTCAGTGCAAAGACTTCCATTCATTTCAAAGTGATTTGGATTAGGCCAGCTGGCACTTCACTGCTAGGTAGTTTAAAAAACCCTAAAGGGAATTGGGTAGCTTGTACAGTCATCAAGAGTTACTTACTATTAACGGGCTAGAGTTGATATTTTCCAACCTATATATTTATGGAGATGACAATTAAAACTATAAATACAAAGTGTAAAACTACAAGAGAAAAGTCAAATCATAAATGACAGTTGTTTCTATGTTAGAAAAATAGAATGGGTATATATATATACGGAATATGAATCAGTTAATCAAAGTGTGTATTAGATGCCTATTATACAATAATAAGAACAGTTAAATTAAGTATAATATGACCCAGTCATAACACACTAAATTTGTAGATATTTGTAGAAGAAATATTTAAACGAAACCTCTCAGCTCGCTGATGATTCAAATGAAATTTTTCAAAGGGGCAGTGTCAGAACAAATGGGACCAAACTCTAGGTAGTTACAGAACAAAAGATGAAAGAAAATATTCCTTGTGTACTGTTTTGGTTCAACTTGGTAGTTACTTTGAAAACTAGCAGACAGTCCTAAACCAGTTTGAGTGTTCAGATATTGCTGAAGTCAGAATTTGAAGATAAAATAGAAAATAACATTTTCCCTTTACTGAAGTTTTTCACTGCTGAAGTTGAGATATTAATAAGCAGACAGCCAGGGCTAGATTGGAGTGTGCCAATGCGCCAGTTGAGCAAAGCTGAAGGTTCCTGATTACAGGGTCTTGCCCCTCCACCCAGGGTCAGGCCGATCAGCATATTTGGGGTCAGGAAGGTCAGAAAGGTATGGGCTGTAGGGGATTTTGCCTTCCTCTGTTGTGTGTGTGGAGGGGATGGGGGTAGAAATGGGGTGGCCCTCTACCTGGGGTCTCTTGAGCATATACTGACAACATTTCACAGAAGCAGGACTTTGATTGCCATGATTCCTCTGCTTTACCTGTGGCAAGTTAGGGTATTAAGTGTCAGGGTTGATAGTAGTCATATGTACTTTATGGTCATGGATCTTGATGAAAATTTGTATCAACTCTGAACACAGGATCAAGACATGTATCATCTTCTTATATTTCCTCTGTATGGTTGGTAAATAACAGCTTTTAACTGGATGTAACAGTTCCAGAACTGAATACAATATCCTGTAAGCAGCAGAAGCTACCAAGGCAAAAAGTACTCTTCCATCTCTTATTCCTCGATTTAAAAAACAGGTTAAAAGATCGATTTTTTTCTGTATATTAGATATAGAATTGTGTTGTCCTGAGAATTGCCTCAGGAGTTGCCTTACATTGTCAGCCTAAAGTCCATTTCTACTTTGAACACTGACTTTGTAAAATGATACTTGCTGGTTTAACACATCTGCTCTGATTGAATATTCAGAAATGTATATGCTTTCTTAAGTCAGAAATATGAGCTTACCATTTTTCATTCATTTTAGTACTTCGGAACCAGCATAGTAAAAAAATGTGTATATTCATTTCTATTTTTTTGTACATTATATTTAGTTTGCTAAATTCTAGTCAGTCAACTTATGAACATAGGGTGTGTACAGAGGTAACTAAGAGATGCCATTCAAACTTCCTTTTTATGACTGCTTATAGCTAAATTATGTTCTCAGAAGGTGTGATCTCATCATAGAGCATGTGATTGTGAGTCATGACGGGAAAATGAAGTGCAGGAAGATTAAAGGCTAGAACACTGAAGGATTTAAGAGTCTCAGTGCTACTTTACTACTTTGGGCATCCAGTGCAAAACTGACTGTATTTACTTGAATCCAAGATGATTCCCCCTCTCCCCCGCTTTAAACAGGAGAAGAAAGAAACCATATCTTAGATTCCAGTACCAGTCCAAAGCAAGTCATTGCTGTGGCTCCAGCTCCAATTCCAGCCCTAACATGTCAAGGGTGTGAGTGTGAGGGAGGTCCCGCAGAAGTGGGAGCACAAAGAAGACCATGCAGTGTGTAGCATGAGGGAGACTACAGGATGCAGGAGAGGGGAGCCCAAGGGAAACCATGTGGTGTGGGAGTGTGGGAGAAATTGTGCAGTGCAAGGGGTGGGGACAGCATTGGAGAGATTGTGCGGTATAGCAGAAGTAGGGTGGAGGAGATCTTGGTGTGGTATGGGGGAGCACATTGATAGAGGAGCTGCTGCAGCTCTGGCCCTAGCTCCAGCTCCAGCTCAGGCTCTGGCCCCATCCACTGTATGCTGTGTGTCCCAGACTGAAGCTGGAGTGAAAGCCAGAGCTGCTGCATAGGGTAAGTGGCCTAGGAATAGGAGCAGACACTAGGGGAAGCAAATGGCAAGGGGGACGGGTGACAGTGGTGCAGGTACCAGAGGTGGGGTATAAGTACTGGGAGGGGGGGGCAAGTGGTGTGGGAGCAAGGGGGTAGTCAAGGGGCAAGGGGCAGGCTGCCTGCTCCCCCACCCCACTGATTCTTTCCCTGCTGTAGTGGGGAGGGAGGGATGTGGACAGTAAATTTTAAGATGACTGTCCAATTATTAGATTCTATACATGGAACATTACAAATTATTTTTTTTTAAGTATAGAATCTAATTATTGAGAGGTCAACTTAAATTTGAAATTGTCTTAGATTTGGTAAGGATGGTAATTCTTCAGTGTTGTTGTTCAGTTTCTGCCTAACCTGAAAGCATCACAAATCCTCTGATGCCTAAATTCTTGCAAGTCTAAATGTCTGCTTCTGGGAGTTCCCAGGACTGCATCAGTTTTAACTTGAGCTAAAAGCCACTTCATATTTACAATGTAGGCATCTCCTCTGCTTATTTTGCCTGAAGGACCCAACCTGGCAAGTGTATTCAGAGCCCACATAGTAAGGAGAGCCCCAGCAAGATGGCAACTACAGAAGATGGTACTTCACCCTTTTTTTTCAGAGGGGTTGGGGCACTTGCTCTGGACTGGACAAGCTCAATTCCCTCTTTTGCTTGTAGGGATTGAAACCCACATTTCACACAACAGTGCACAACATTGATGGTTTTGAATTTTGCAGTGGAGAAATCTCTTAATCCATTCTGTTGAAGCTGATACATTTTGTACAAAACAACTAAATATGTATTATTCCAGGGGTCAGCAATGTTTTTGGGTAGAGTGCCAAAAGCACCCACCACCTTGATTTGTAAGATGTTGATGTGCCAGGGACAGGTGGCAGGGGAGCCATGAAGGGCCCAGTCTTTGTTGTTGCAGTGCAGCCCCAGCCCCTATCCTGCCATCCACTTGGAGGCTTGCATGCCAAGCAATATGCCTTCGCATGCCACACTCTAGCACCCATGTCAGGAGTTGCCCACCCCTGTATTACGCCAAAGTGAAGGGAAAAAGCAGCAAGAGACTTATTCCATAAGCCTCTTTAGAGCATTTACTTACAATGGGGATTATGGTACCTGTTCCAATGAATATTTAGTATCACAAAAACTTAAGCAAGGATTAAATTAAGCAGGGTCTAGAATCCAAGTCTTCCATTCTATAAGGGAATGGACTAACCACTAAGTAATACTACCGTGAATATTTTGCCTACACTGGTCTATGACTATTCATGTCTATTATTTTGACTATAATTGATCTGATTAAATACATTTATCATATATTGAATACATATTGAATTTAAAATGGGATAATTCTATGAAGTAAAGAGGTACTACAGGAAAGATTAAGAGACCATCTCCAGGATTACCCATAGCATAGTGGTTATAGTGGTTTCCTGGAGGTGGGAGATGTGCATGGTAGTTCCCTCAAACAGAAAAGGGTATTATATCTGTATGCATAAGCTATTATATAGTTAGATATTGCCTATTGGGTAAAGTTGGGGTACTGCTCCCAACTACAGGCACCTACCTCAGTGCTCAAACACAAAGAGAATACTGCTTGGGTTGCAGGTGAGTCAGATAAGAATGGCTAGTGGACTTCTATACACATAGTAGCCACTAGCCTATAAACATAGAGGGGGATATAGTTGCTTTTCATCACACTGGAGGATCGGATGTGTGAAAACACTGGTCTTTACCTGCAAAAAGCAGGCAAAATTTCATCATCCCCTCCCTAGTAGAACTTTTTTTCCCCAGCCTTTGTACACGAAATCCAGATTTAAACCCTCCACAAAAGGGATGAAGCTCAACAATGAACCCAGACTTTGAACATGTAAAACATGGGTGCTTTTGGCTGTATTGGATTGGTTCAAGGCCAGCTCTTTTCAAAAGTGATTATTTAGTAAGAAATGAACTTGAAATGATGGTAACAAATGTTTAAACTACATAGGCTCAGAGCAAATGGATTAATATGTGTAAATAACTAAAATGGAGTTTACATTAAATAAAAAAAAGCTCTCCAAATACTAGGTTGTCTAAATTCCATTATCAACAAGCCTGTAGCAATCATTTAAAAACCTGATTCACATAATAGAAAAGGATGAAGAATGTAAATTACTAAAGGTCAGTGAGCAATGGAAATGCAAAGAAAAAAGACTAAAGCTAATAATGATAATAAAAATAAAACCCTCCACAAAGGAGGAAAAACAGCTAAAACTGAAAACAATTAAGGACAAAAGTGTTAAATACTCAGAGCTGAAGACTGCAGTAAAAACATGTTCAATTTTGAAATGTTTTGCCCACAAGCATTTTGCACAGATGAACATGTTTGTGTATGAGTATTCATTGTGTACACAGTTAAATAATTATTTTTATTTCAAAAAGAATTGTGCCAAATATGAGGTAACTCTGTGTTGGGTAAAAGTTGAATAAAT
The DNA here is from genome assembly GCF_052110815.1 of Crocodylus siamensis. Classification (NCBI taxonomy): domain Eukaryota; kingdom Metazoa; phylum Chordata; order Crocodylia; family Crocodylidae; genus Crocodylus; species Crocodylus siamensis. Next base: position 72,913,197 of record NC_143396.1, on the reverse strand, counting down.
CACAGGACTGCATGCTGGTAGCTTTCTAAGGTCTAATGATCACTATCTGATTATATTCAATATGGACACACAGACCACGTCTAGATGAATATGGCCATGTGATATATGGTGCCGCAAAGTTGTCTGTGGTGCCACATATCACATGTTCAGGTGTTCTTTGCACTGCAAGGGAATAGCGTGAGGTGTGGGGAAGGGCTTTGACCCTGGATATCCTGAGGTCAGAAAAAAAAAGCAGAGCGCTGCACATGGGGGCAGCATGTACCACTCAAAAGTGGAGCCGGGCCATCCAGAGCCACGCTTCAGCTGCTGGCCAGGCTCTGTGTGGCAGGATAGCCACTGTTGCAGTCCCATGAGGCCCCCAGGACCCCAGTAAGGCTGCTGGAGCCAGCATAGTGCTGTTCCCAGCCTACTCTACCCCACCCAGGGTAACTTGCCATGTGTTAGAGGGTGCCTGGCATGGGTGTTCCCTGGGGACTAGTGGTGCCAGAAGGTATGCCACTGCTACTTGTCCTCAGGGAACCAAACATCCACACATGCAGGCACTTGCAGCAGCTGAAGTAGCAGCAGCAAAATTTTGTGCCAGAGATTTATGCCTCAGCACACATGTCTGAATGCACACATTAGTGTGGGGCGAATTGTGCCACTTGGGGCACACTGATCCTGCGCAGTTCCTCCTGGATCATCAGCCAGGGGGAGCTACAGGCTGTGGCCAGCACCCAGCATCTTGTCCTCAGAAGCTTCTGAGGCCCAGCCAATTGGTATCTGGGGACAGTAGTCCTTTGTGCCAACTGGATTGCTGAAACATCCTTCACTTAGAGTGGCCCCTGAGCCCTCTACCCACCACAGCAGTCTGGCAATCGGGGCTGCTGCCTGGCCATGACCTGCAATAGTATCCGTCCCCCTGGACCTGCCGTCCCCCCGGCGGCTTCCTGAGGTAGCAGTGGTGCTGATCTGGCTGCATGGAGTCAGAGTCTGGCTCTAGATGGCCAGGCTGTTTTTGGTGGTGCAGGCTGCTGCCATGTGCACCATACCACTTTTATATACAGACTTTTCTCCTTGACATTTGGATCTTCTAGTGTCAAATTTTGCCTGCTAATTTCCAGCACAGTGAGTGGTTGCATGTGCTCCGTGTGCAGTTTACAGCACTTCAAACAGCTTTGAGGTGCTGCAAACTGCATGTGTGCATTTGTCTGGAGACACCCACAGAGGGCAGACCCAGATCAGAGTATACACTCTTGGAACCGGATTCTCAAAGATAGTACCTGACTCCTATTTAGCTACTTACATGACTTAATGAATCTGGGCATTGGTGTATTAAAAGGATGAATTTCCTAAAGCTGAGGAAACTTACAGTGACATCTGACTGAAGAAAAATAAATTAGGAAAAGGTAAATAAAAGTTGGGAGTGCTTCTATACAAACAAATGTAGAAGATGGTTAAAAAACTCACAGTTGTACAGTCAAGAAAGAGAGCAGTGTGGATAGAAGTACATCCTTTTACAGTGACAAAAGAAAAAGAGAGGTAGTTGGGTATTTTTGTCTAAAATCAGTCATAAGACAGGGTAAATTTGCACCTTGCAACTAAATCAGACAATTAAAGCTAAAAAGGCAACATAAAACAAATGGAGAAAAGAAAGAAGTGTTATAAACTGGAAGCTTAATAACAGAAAGGAAGCAATTTGTTACAAGTTGGAATTTTGATAAGGGGAAAGCACAGACGTGAAAAAAATCAGCACGTAGAGCTAATGAAGGATTTTCCAAAGTGTGGTAGGATAGAAGAAGTCCTAGCAAGGTACAGGCCAGATGGAGATGATAAATTAGTAGTAATGCAAAAAAGGCAGAAGTGTTAAATAAATATTTCTGTTCTATATTTGTATCAAACAGAAGGATGCACTCATTTTAATATGAAGTATTTCCCCATCCTTAGAGTAACTGAGAAGCATATTAGAAGCCATCTGCTATGAATAAAATATTTTAAATCAGGAGCAAACTTCTACCTGAGTGTCAGAGTTCTGACCTAATGATGTTGATTTTTAATAACTATTGGAACAATGGGAGAATTATACTGGGTGAGTGCTAACATTATGCCAATATTGAAAAAAAGGAAAGTGGAATGGGTTTGCTAGCTGCTTGGCTTGACATGTTAAGTAAAATAATGCAAAGGCTGATTCAGTTGATCACAAAAGAACAGGCATATAATAAATGCCAGTCAACCTGGTTTTATGAAGAATAGGTCTTGTCAAGCACCTGATTTCGTTCTTGGATGGGATTGCAAATTTGGTTGATAATGGTAACAGGAAATGTACTTATATTTTTGTAAGGTGTTTGACTTAGTGGTATATAATATTCTGGTTTTAAAAATTACCATTCTACAGTACAAATAAAATGTGTGTTAAATAAATTACTGTCAAATCTCAAGGATTTCTTCGTGGAACTCCATCGTGGTGAGTGCTTCTAGTTCAGCAGTGCAGTAGACTGAACTGGGTTAATACTATTCAGCATATTCATCAATGATCTAGTACAGGACTGTCAACATTCTTGTGGCCCTCCTCACCATTGCACTATGACAGTGCCCATGTCCTGCACACTGTACTGTGGGACCTGCCTCCCATGACATTTTCTGTCCCAGGACTCTTTGATTCCCTTGAACCCCATAGCTACAAGCTCCCTTTTCCCTGTGGACTATGTTACTCTGAAGAGGGGAATGGCACCCAGGATGGGAACCCAGGGTGTGACAGGGGGCTGTCCCAAGGCCAGTCACAGTGTCAGCCCACCCACCTGTCTAGGGCAGTCCACCGATTCACCTGCCATGCCTTGATGTATCACCCCCACCCCCTCCCAAAAAAAACAGATGGAAAAATGAGGCAGGATGCCCATTTAATGCCCTGATGTCAAAGGAATAATACAAGGCTCTGAGCTCCCCTTTACTGTGTCCAATGCCTTGCAGATGGCATCCACAATGACTCCTAACTCCACCAGCCCCATTGCTGGCCCATTGGGCCTCTGGCCCAAACTTAGCCTCAGGCATCCTCATACATACCTTGGCCACATGCCCCTTCACTAGGACCTCTACTTCCACATACACACTGGGTTCCTTGCCTCACATTAGGCTTCTAGCCCCTCACATTCTGCCCCCTTAATGGGGCTTTGGGGCCGTCTGCCCCTCAGGCCTCAGGTGTCTATCGACATGCATGGACCTCATTCTCAGCCTACAGTCCACTCAGGCCTCAGGCATCTGTCGACATACCCAGAGCTCACTCTCTTGGTCTCCCACTAGTCTTCACTCAGATTCAGGCACTGGGCCTTGGGCCCTCCTAGCCCCTGTACTGTTGCCCAAGCCTCACTCTCTCTGGCTTTGGGCCTCGGGCCATCCTGGCCCCTGTGCTGTTGCCCAAGCCTGGTGTTTTTCAGTCAGGGTGTGCTCCCTTAGTCTTTCCCCTCCACAGGGTCACCCACAAGGCACTGGAGGCTGAGGCTTTCCAATGCCCCATACTTATCTTTCACTAGGGAGGCACTGGTGTGGCATTTCCTGAGGACTGTCCAACCACAAGCATTCCCACCACACCATCTTCCCTAGCAGGGTGTAGTTTTAGATTCTTCCCCAGGGCCACCGCAGGACAACCTGCCCTGGTCTTTCACTCCCTCACTGGGCTTCTAGATGTTCTCCCTAGGCTACTCACTCCTGGGCACTCTGTTGCAGTGCATCACGTGCCCTCAGTCACTGGCTTGATCTCTCCCAGGCCCCTTGTAAGATATCTCTCATCAGGAGGCTGGGCTTTAGCGTTTATCATACCAGCAGGCTGGCTAGCTGACTGCTTATCCTCTCTTTGGCAGTGATATGTCACACCTCACCCCAGTCAAAGGGACCTCCAGCCTCTTTTAGGCCCTGGCCACACCTGCAGGGCAGTTGAGGTGCCAGTAGCTCTCCATAGGCCTGGCCTGCCCCTCATGGTGGACATACTTGCCCTTCAGTTTTTCATCCCTGGCACCCTTGCCTTGACCAGTCAAGATTACCTGGCCTCAGTCTAGCAGCTGCTGACCTTCCTACTCAGCAGGGGACCCCCTTGGACCACACCATAAAGTTATCAACTTTTCTGAGTTTGCTTAGACTGCCTAGAGATCTTAGGTCCAGGAGCCCTTTACTCCACTGGGCTCATCTGAGCCGCTGGCATCACCACCAGGTGTAATCAGGGCTTTCCTAGCCCCTCAGTAGGTCCACAAGTTGTATGCCCCTTCCTAGGCTGGCCTCACTCTTCCCTAGGCCCATACCCAATTCCTCAAAGCTTGGGACCCCAGTAGGTCCCTAGGAACCTCCTCTTTCCCCATAGCTCCTACCCTGACCTCCAGAATGTTCTGGGGAACAGAAGAGCTCCAGCTGGGCCATGTTACCTCAGCAGCATCCCTGCACCAACTGCTGGCTCTGGTCCCTAGCGCCTGCTTTTATGCTGAGGCTGCTCAGCCCTGCTGTAATCAGGTGGAACTCCTAGGTGTCATGTGACTGCCTGATAGGCTCTGTCTCACAGCCTGCCTAAGTCCTTAAAGTGGTAAGCACCTAAAGGTGCTTCACCACACACCTTCCCCCTTAAAATCCTTCTAAAGTAGGAGGATCTCTCTGCTACTCCCTTCTGCAGGCTCCTCTGCAGCCTGCACAAGCTCATAAAGTGGCAAGCACCTAAAAGTGCACTGGTATGCAGGGACTATAGATTAACCCCTTGGTTTAAGTCAAGCCAATCAAGAAGCCCGGGGCTGAATCAGTTCAAGTTTACAGGTTATTCTAAGCTGCATAGATTGAACCAATATGCAAGTGAACAGACATTCATGCATTCTGGAAATGCAGTCACATGCCTGCAGTGGCCCAGGCCAGAACTTGAGGGGCACTAGAGCATGGCTCCCTGCTCAGCTGGAGCAGACAGCTTGGGCCAAGGCTAGCCCACCCACCATGCTAGGTGGAGTTTACAGTGAAAATGCAAAGCTGGGGGACTGTGAGTCAGTTTGAATCTGGAGGAATCTTGACCAAAATTCAATAAACCGATTTAACCTAAATCAGGTAGGTCTGATACTACATCTATCCCAGTTTATCTTAAAGCAGTTTGGTCATTCTGAAAGCAGTTTATGTGCACTGAACTTCTGTTGTGTTACAGATTTGAACCAGTTTCCTATCACTTATACCGGTTTATGTATCATTTCTGTCCCTAACCTTGGGGGTCACATTGGCCTGGCCCACAGGCTGCCAGTTGGATACCATTTATTTAGAAGTAAATACAAAATTGTCACATAAAATTTGTGGATGACCCAATTTTGTATTTACCTCTAAATCAGAATGATGAGGACTTGTCAATCATATAGGGAAGGGATTGGCAACCTTTTGCTGCTGTGGGCTTCTGTTTGTGACTGTTCCTGGCCATGGGCCACAACATTCCACACTCCAGGCAATCAGCAGATGTTGTGGAGGGAATCTGTACTGAGACAGAGGGTAGATGTCTCACCTGCTGCTCCAGCCACAGAAGAGGGAATGAATTGAATGTGACAGGTGGTAGGAGCCTAAGGATGACTCCTCTGTTGTCCCAACTGCATGTGGTGCCAATTCCCTGACCTTCCATGGGCCACAACAGGCCCATTAGCTGTGACCGCTGATATAGAGCAATCTGGCTGGTCTGTTAAATTTGGCCCTTTTAACAAAAAATGTTTTAATGCAGCCACATGGTAGAAAAGTAGGAATAAAGAAATGTAGATTATCTGTGCAGAATGGGGAACTTTATCCTGGTGCATGGTAATTCTGAAAAGGATCTGGGTGTGATGGTAGAAAAGCAACTCAAAAAGGCTAATGCAGTCCTGAACTGCATAAAGAAGAGAACAGTGAACAGGACTAGGGGTAGTTTTATTGTGTATGTCACACTGGAAAGACCAGTACTACAGTACTGTCTCTATTTCAGATATCCACATTTTAAAAGGAGCATTAAAAATTATACCAGGTTCAGAAAAAAGCTACACAAATGAATCAATGACAAAAGAAAAAGTCATACAGTGAAAGAGCTAAATCAATTAAGTTTATCAAAAAGGCAACCAAGAGGTGACTTGATTACAGTATATAAGTACTGCAAGGAGAAGAAAATAATTCATATTAAGGGCTCTTAGTGTAAAGATGACAAGAACCAATGGCCAGAAACTCAAGCCAAACAAATTCAAATGAGGAATTAAGCCTATGCTTTTAATAGTGAGTTACTTGCCACTGGATCAGACTACCGAAGGAAATGGTCTGGATGTCGTTCTGAAAAATACATTATTTGCCACAGCAGGATATGATGCTTTCAAGCTCAGATCATTAGGCTAAGTACTATTGGTCTTTGTTGGCTTTTACTTCTATAGTTCTATAAGTATTTTGCACAATTTGTATAGATCTTGCATCTGTTTTCAGCTTTCACTTTTTTGCAAATGTGGTTCTAATATACTCTGAAGAGTCAGTGAAATAATGCTCAGGTAGTCACGATGCTTGATAAAACAAAAACAAAAAAGTGGAAGACCCAGACATAAAGAATACAGAGTGACTGTAAAACAAAACAAAAAGTCAACTGGCTACGTATAAAAGAAAAGAAACACATGGGGTGGGGGTGGGGGGAGGTGGGGAGAGATGAAATAGAAGAGACAAGACACTCACTTCTGGCCTGAAGCATTTCATATTAAAATCATAAAGTGTGATAGGCCTCAAGCCTGCTTTATAGCTAAGAACACCCCTGCAAGAAACTAATGTGCTGTGTAATGGCCATAATGGCATTAAGGTACCTATAAGGAGAGCTAAAAATATCTCTTATCTTAGAAGTTTTCTGTACTGTGGGAGATGTCACCTTGAAGGTAGGGAGAAAACAGTTATTTGCTGTCTAGAAGAACAAGAAATACATCTTTGCTGAAACTGCAGAGTGAGCACTCTCCGAGTAAGTGTAGTGTAGTTATGGCTTAAGAACTTTGGAGGTCTGTTACCTCCTCTTCCTAAAGACCTTGCACCTTTTATTTTTAACTGTTTGCCAAAGTGAATATCCTCAATCTCAAGTGGATATTATTTATAACTAACATTGCTTTCAATTCAGGGTCAGAAGTAAGAGCGGGACAGTAAAAGCAATACAATACTGTATAACAATTTGGTCTTGCCCTGAAATGTGTCCCCAGTAGTCCTTGAAAGGGGTTTTATCTTCAAATCTGTACAATCACGTCTCTTAGGAGATTACTGCTGTATACCAAATGCTCACAATGAAGGCTCAGATTTGAACAAGCTAGTGATTTGCTATAGACAATTTTAATATGGCCCTAGAAACTGAAAACAATTCTAAACCCTTCATAGATTACTGCATGAATTACTTGTATTTAGAACACGTTTAAAAATACCTATTATTAAGAAATCAAAGTGAGTTGCCACTCAGACGACTGCTCTCCAATTCCTATATATCATTTTGTGCTATGACAAGTATTGAGAAGCATGTACTTTTTATAGAGCCAGTGTTTTGTGTGTGTGTCATTTTTGGTGTTTTAAATTAACAGTCCTTTCTCCTTAGTCAATTTTTGATGTGACAGGTAATAAGTCTGGGTTAACAGGATCGCAGGTACAATACACTTGCTGTGTACAGAATTATGGCTATCCATCCTTGAGCTTAGTTTCAGTAGAAACTAAATTTGGAATTAGTTTCCCTTTGGTTAGCATCACCAATGGAACATTACTTGAATTTATATTAAATGGCCATGGACTCCTTTAAGGAAAGTGTATTTTTTAAAATCAGTCTGCTAGTGTCCATGCCTTTTCTTTACAACAAAGTAATTATAATATGCACTTAAAATGGATACATTTCTAGACAAGATTTTAAAGTAAAATCGTAAAAAGCACTTTCATGGCAAAGAAGTTTGTAGAACTGTAACATATAAAAGCATATTCTTATGTGAAATAATGGATTTGGTGACCTGAGGTGTTTCTTGGAGAAATCTTTATATAACAAGCAATTTGCTCAAGGTGAAATTTCCTTGCTCAGAAACATATGAGGTTTACTTATTTCCTAAAGGCTCACATTAGCTCTCTGCAACAGTTTAATGAGCTAATGACCTTGCCATAAGCTTCCTCACTGAAAACTGACATTTACATTTGTATGGTTAAATAAAACATGTAATGGGAGAAAAGCTAAAAAGAACCAAGATTATGATTCAAAGAAACATATCATGGGCTTTATCATCTTTACTGACAATCTTAACCCATGTGTAATGATAATGTCAAGAACAATCTCTGTTAATTTGATCTCCTTTTATTTGAGGCTTGACAATATAGAACTAGTGTAACAGAATGAAATAACAGCTCTACATATTTTAGGACTATAGATTAGAAATGTGACTGCAGTTGCTTCTGTTATTAAACAGTGCTGTTGACTATTCCAACTGTAAAGGAAATCTTCAGTTTCATGTAAGTGTCTGAAGTAGATTGCAAGTAATAGTAACATAATACTGAAGTGAGAAGGTACCCTTGGGCACTAGCATAAACATCTGCTTCTTTCAGCTAACTTGACCTTTTAAGATCCAAAACAAGTTTCTATCAAAATATTATTGACAGGCTTCCAAGTAGGGCATATGTATTAGCATATTAAAAATATTGGATAAAAAAGGATTGAAAGCAAGTGATGTTCAAACATTCTTATTGATCTATATATTATATAAGCAGTTGAGGGGAAGGGATATAGGACATAAAAAGGAAGGAATGCAGAGGCATTGCAAACTCATTGAGTGCCTGGGCAGAGGGAGTAGAAGGAGGTGGGAGGGTTTGCCGACCACTGTAGACCTGTGATGGGGAAGTGGGGATGCGCATGAGGGAAAGAAAACAATTACCCTCCTGAGCTACTGCTGTGGCTGCCATAGATAGATGTGTCAGCTCCACTCAGGCAGCAGCAGCAGTGTGGCCAGGCTCCCTGGGAGCCAACACCAATGCCCTGTTTGTCCCCTCTTTTCCCCCCAGCACATATATATTGAGTGAATGGCTATGTCTGCTCTGGAAAAAGCAGACTACTCTGGGGGTGGGAGGAGTACCATTTCACTCACTCCTCTCATCTCCCTCCCCCAAATACACGCTACCTGGTATGGAGCTTCCCTGCCTGCTCCTATGGCTCTTATGCATGGGCAGGGGCAGCACAGTGCTACCCCTACTCTGGCAAAGATTCCTGGGGGAGGGTGTGTGTGCGGGGGGAGGGGTAATCTTGGTGCCCTCTCTTAGTTCACACCAGGACCAGTGCCCCACTCGACCTGTCCACACCCTACTGAATAGGAGGGAAAAAAAATAAGTGGAAGATAGAAAAGCAAGAAAATGAAGCCAGTTGGGATCCTTAACTAATTCTCTAGCAAGTAAATATGGATAACTAAAGAAACATATGATAACTATGCATACAGTGGGCTTCATTATGTACAGTAGAGTACACAGCTGTCAGCAAATTTTGGGAATTCCCATATTCATTTTCGGGAAGTCTATTTGCACTTTGTCTTTGTGAGACAGAACATCAGCCAAACTTGACATGCTTAAGTAAGAGACTGCTTAAAAAAATAACATGAAAATGCTCACTCCTGAGGCATTACGAGGATGAAAGTGGAAGCAACAGCTTCCAGATGTAGCTGTGTTGCTGGCATGGTTGTGTGGCTGCTAGTAGTTTTCCTTCCCCACAACCATTAACATGTCAGCCGGGGTGGCTGCCTCAGTCACCTTACCTTAGTTACAATATTGCTTCACTCTATTAAAACAAAATTAATATTTAGTGCATTTATAGAGTTAATGAAATGAGCTGAATTGGCAAACATTGTGCCCAAAGTCTTCCACTTAGCCATGGAAGAGGTAGACAGGCTTCAGTATGCTGCCTCTCTAATATATTTGTTCCACTTGGTCAGAACCACTTCTTGGGAATCGATGCTTGCACTGACTTCTTTCTCTTTCAGCTTAGACAGCCATAAAGATACTATTTAATGCTAAATATTGTAGGTTTTATGATGGGGATGCTATTGGGAACAAAACTATCAATTGATGCATTTCACAAAAACAGTAAGATGGGAAAAATTGGTCCCATCTAATTAACTTGTTCTCTCTATGGATCAAAAACCATTATACAACATTTTTAAGATTATATTTTAATTTGTTGGGGCACTGAGTCTCATTATAGAAGGATTTATAAACACTGGGTGCTTGTCAAGAGCGGCATCAACATACACTTTTAAAGAAATCTTGGTATTTTAAGAGAGCAATACATTGCTTTGCCTAGGACCTAAATATATCATAGAGTTATGGTGATAAAGATCAGATCAATCAGATCTCAAATGATACATTTGAGAGTAAATTATCTTCTAAACTATTCCCCTTAGTGATCCTTGATTTAAATCACCCATCTCTTTAATAAGACTTCCTCTCAAATATTTTATAGTGTTTTTACATTCTGCCCATTTCCCTCCTTGTTTTATTTTTATAGCTATAGATCATTCTGTCTAAAACATGTGTACAAATTTCTTCGTTGAGTCATGCCTTTTATTTGTATTGCTTCCCTTAGGGGCGAAGAGCATGCCTCTTTTATTGTTGCTTCTATTTCCATTATGTTTCCTTTTCTTCCTTTTTAACAAATTTGCTCAGATTCTGAACCAGAAACCTCTTATGCTTGAAGTATACTATGTCATGTTCAGTATTCAAACTGAGGTGATACCTGCCAGAAAAGTGGACTGCTACCTCTCTCAAGTTGCCATATTATGCTTCCAAATCTTAAGTTTTCATTGGGAATTTTTGTTCTTAGTTCTTGGTGTTGTAAGGATAACCATCACAAAGTGGAGTGAACATAGCTGAGGCAGTAGCATCTGCCTAATCCTGCAGAGAGACCAAAACAGTAGCTGAGTAAAGTGTAAGCACTGCCTGTTTATCCAAGTAAGGTGCTGACTCTAAATGTTCATGGTCATTTAAAGGTTACTATAATTAGCTACTTGCTGATAAATGCATGTCAGAAAAGAAAGTTGAGAAAATTCTGTGCCATCTATTCTGTGCCATGGGCTGGTAGCACTTGAGAGATACCATTGCTTCTTCCTCCATTCAAAAACGTATGACATAGCGGGATAACTGAAGCTTACCAAAGGGAGAGCCAAATTCAAGGAACCCAGTGGTGTCATGTAGAATATGTATGGTAATATTTCAAATATATTATTATTAATACTGTTACTAGTCGTGAGAAGGTCCCCATTGCGCTGGATACTCCATACAACACTCAAAACAAAGAGACACCTAAGAGTTTATACTCTAATTAAAACAAGGCAAAACAGATGGTTAGGGAAAGGATGGGGAATTATAAGGAAATGATGAAAAAAATATTGAGCAGTGTAGTAGTTAGTAATTTCAGCACCGCACTGACATAGTCATAGTCACGTCTTTTGTAGGCATCAAGCCACTGGGTGGTGTTGAGGCATGTTTTCAAGGTAGGTAATAAAATAGCTGTGGGCATCTCATTTTAACATCTCAAGTACAGAGCAATGTGGATGGAGTTTGGTCTGTGGGCCGACTTTGGAAAAATGCTCCTTACTCTATTTGATTTTTTCCCAATCTAACCTCTGAGAAGCTTAGGTAGAACAGAAAAATATAGAGCTGAACTCTCCCCAGTCACATCCTTATAACCAGCTCGGTTCTTTGCCTGTTCTCTAGCTTTCTCTCTAGGATCTCTGCTGGCTGCCAGGAAAATGATTTTTTTTCTATGATTCCTTACCAATAGACCTTGGCACACATGGCAAGATTTCTACTTTCTCCAGGGAAAGAGGGAAGTACTGTTAATCCCATTCTTTTTAGGAGAAAACATCTGTGAACTTCTGGCTCTTTATAAAGTAGTTAATAAAGTAGGAAGTAATAGATTTGTTACAAATCAGTTTATATGATTATGTAGATATTTTGGCTGGCATCAAAAGAAGAAAAACAGGAGGCCACAACCGTGATTTAACTAGGCTGTAACTTTACATGTCTGGGGCACTTTCTGGTAGCTATTGTCCCCAGTAAACTTCCCTCAGTAACCCATACAACCAGTTGATAAACTTCAAGAACCCTGCTCCTCATGTTTAAACTGATTCATATATTACTTCTAGGATCTACCACCTTGCCTTGAATGATGGTTGCAAATAAAGACAAAAGGGTAAAGGTGTTAATGTATTTCTCCCTTTTCTACATTTCAATAACCTCAGCCCCAATCCTTACTTTTTGTAAAGGATGACCCTACCCAAATTCCTGATTTCAATTTTGTATTAACTGACTAGACAAAAATACAGTATCCCAAAGGCCCTACTGAACCAGTAGCTATACTGGGTAACTGATAATTTATGAGTACAATCTCACCTGTTAATCAGATCCCTGATTTTCTCAGCTAGGGACAGACATTACAGAATAAACTGGTTTAAAGTGATCAGAAACTGGTTTAAACTTGTAACAGAACAGATGTTCAGTGCAGATAAACGAATTTGAAAATGGCTGAAACCAGTTTGAGATAAACCTGGTTGAATGTAGTATCAGATTTAACTGATTTGGGTCAAACCAGTTTATGTAATGTCTGTCCCAGACCCCTTGCTGGTTTAAGATAAATCAGACACCTTCAGCATCCCAGCATGCTCTCTGGGCTGGATGGGGCTCTTTGCTCCACAGTAGGGCTGACGCCTCCCCTCTGGTCCCTGGCTGCAGCTCCAGTAAGACTATGGGCTTCCCCCACTCTCCCTCTCCCCACTCCCTGCTAAACAGGAATTCTCCCCTCCCCCTGCCTTGTGGAGACCTGTCTGTGTATTATCTAGCAGACCACATGCTGACTACAGTCCATGCAGAATCAACAGGTAGCTGGTAATGTCCCTCTGTTGTTTTCTTAATGGAGGTGATAGACACTGAGCTAGAGGTGATAAACACTGTTATCAATTCCTTGCTGGGCTAATCAGAGCATCCTGCTGGGGCCCGGCCATGCCCCGCCTCCCCAACTCAGTGCTGTTCAATGAAAGGGAGGGCTTCTCTAACATCCCCCAGCTTCTAGCCTGAGCCACTGCAGGCATGTGCTTGCATTTCTGTGATGTGTATGCAGTTACAATGTGACTCAGCCTAGTCAGGTTAGACTAACCTGCAAAGATTGCATCAATTCAGGCTCAGGCTTTTTGAAGGTGTGTCCCTAGCTCTGGGAAGAAGATAAAAATCACCTTGCCAGCCAATCCAATTGTGAGGAAATAAAATTATTCCCCAGAAGCTGACTAGTATGATGCCCATAGCAACATTTGGTTCTACGTAAATCCCAGGTGGAGAGCCATTGCCCCTAGGCCAGATAGCAGAAAAAGCTTATAAACCTCCCCTTTGGTATACGGGAATCAATGAGCATCCTTCTGGCCAAAATCTAGAAAGAGGTTGAGTATCTATGAAGAGTAGCTGAGAAGAAGAAAGATAATCTTATAGAGGGCCAAGGTTTTTTCCCCTGCTGGCCAAAACAAAATTCCACCCCCAAGTACACTGATGATAGAGGTGAGAGTTGTGGGTGGAGGATTCTTTGCTTCTTTTGATTCTTCAACTATATTAGTGAATACTATACAGTAATATCACAATTATTGAGTGTACTTGTTGGCTTAATTACCATTAATAATGTTAAACTAAATGTATAAGCAACTCAAACTTGAAAAAAAGCTGGTTGTCGGTTGTGATGTCATTTTTAGAAATTGTGCGGTGTATTCCTAAGTCTATTTACTGAATTAGTCTGTCCAACAAAATCTTTTCCCAGGTCTAGCACTGGCTTGCAAGATTTATCTCCATAAAATAAACAAAAATGATGTCCAAAACATTACTGAGATGCTTTTAATGTTTGAATATATTATCCATAATGGCATGAAATCTCTTTATTGGCCTATGTTCTGCTTTGTGACTCCTTTTAGGTTAGTCTTTGTGATAATATTTTGTCTCCATTCTCATCATTACCTTATACTTCTGTGCATTAAACTGCAAGGGCAATTTATCAGTCCATAAACTAAATCTATTTAAAAAAATAATTAATTTGTTCTGCTTCTCTCTATTTTCTCACCACCATAATTCTGTATTGCCATTAAATTTAGACAGCTTTTAAATTACACACAGCTCATGCTTGCATTTGCAGTGTATATACAAGTGATTCCTGTTTGTCACCTCTGTTCATTTTCTTCTATTCTGTTTAACTGCTGTTATCTTTCATGACTTGAAGCTAGTTTTGTATTAGGTTAATTAGCTTTTTTCCCAAACCAAATGATATTTCCTGACTGTTTGGTCAAAACGTTGACAACTGAGTTCCTCCATTAGTCCTAAACCTAGTATCCTCAACTCTGCCTCCAGCTGAATGAGCTGCACGAGTAAATTCACACACACAGTCACTTATGTCTGGAAAGTATTGCCTGTTATCACGTTAGACACTAAATAAGAATTGATCCAAGTAAGGCTATATGTTGCACATATAGACAGTAATAGACAGTCCTTATTTCTATTAACTATATTGAAGAAAGAGGGGGTCAAACATGGCCTATGGGCAGGATCCAGGTGTGTAATGCATTTCTGAAGTTCACATGGTTTTCAGATTTTGAAGAATCTCATCTTTAAACTAAAAAGAGGGATAAAGAGAAAGAGAAAAAAGAGTCATTATTGTTTCTATTGTCTAAATGTAGAACTGAGGCCCAGAGTTTTTTTGCTGAGTTCAGCAAAACAATTAAGCAAATGGCTATTTTAAAATTCAGAATTAATCCCATTTACATTAAGCAAGGCACACAAGAATATCCCATTGAAACTGCTGGGGCTATGCATTAGGGCTGTGTGAAACAGCACCATTTTGTTTTGACTTCTGTTTCCCCGTTTCAAGGGGACTGTATTTTGTTTTGAGTTTCATTTCATTTAGAAAGCACTGTTCCATTTCATTTTGTTGAAACTGTTTCATTGGTTATAATGGGGAAGCACAAAACTGCTTATAACTTTGTCATTTCTTGCCTGATTTGGCTGAAACTTGCAGAGATGGTAGCCCCTTCTGCAGCCACAAAGTCTGCCAGGTTTCATGGAGATAGATGCAGGGGTTTCTGGAAAACTGCATGTCAAACTCTTGAAAGCAAAACTCATGTCCATGTGTGTTAAGGCACAGCGGGGTGAAAGCAGCAGACATGGTAGCCCCTGCTGAGGCCATGAAGCCTACCATCTTTCCCTATAGCCTTAGCCCAGTCCACCACTTTAAAGACAACAGGTAAAATAATAGCAGCCCAGTAGCACCATTACCATCTCAGGCAGCCAAACTGTGACAGAGCCTTTCTTTCCTCTCCTGCAGGAGCTTCTTCTCCAGCAGCTGCCAGAGAACTCTCTCTGCCAGCCCGAAGCTTAGGGCTTAGATGTGCCCAGGGCTCTGCCTCCTTATGAACAGGTGCTAGGAGGGTTGATCTAAGGATGTGGCACTGGCATACAAGGTCCTTTGGGTCAATCTAATCTGGTATCTTTTAGCAGACCAACTGAATAGTTACATAAATATATCTCAGCAAGCTTTTGGGTTGAAAAACCGTTCATCAGGCTGAGGAAGCACCTGTAGTTAATGTGTGTGCTGTTCCTGAATGGAAGAAATAGTAAAGAAGCTGGAGGCTGGCATGCAATGCAGGCGAGAAAGCCAGTCAGTGAAAATGGAAATGTAGGCGTCAGGGGATGAGGGACAGGCTGGGGGGGAGGGGGAATGTAGCAGTGCAGGTAAAAGTGGAGAGGTACCTGGGGAGTCAGATGTCCGGCAGGTTGTAGCGTGTCAGAATTCCAATGTCTATATTGAGTCCATCAGTTTTTGTACCTAGGAGGCTGATGAAGTACAGTTCATAGGCTTGTCTGTGAAAAGTGGTTTGTAAATTCAAACAAGAACTGAACCTTGCTATCCTCATCATCAGAAGACAACTAACTTTCTACAGTCCAAAACACACTGAATGGATCAAGGCCATGCCATGTCAAGACACACAAAACCTACCAACAATATCTCCATTATGGAGATATCTTCACAATACAGACACTAAACGTGGTGCCCTGATGGAAATTACGTGGAGACACCAAACAACAACTGCGCACCAGAATGAGTGCCCACTGAAAATCTATCAAAGGCAAGAACAGAATACCACCTGTCTCCAATCTCTCAGGCCTGATCCTCAAAGGTAATTTACAAAGCTGAGCTCACCTGGAGCCTCACAACTCCACTGCAACCAGCAAGTCTCAGGCTTGTCAAAGACATGATAGGTCTTGGCTTTTCCCAGCCAGGACTGTGTGCGTGTGTGTGGTGGCTAGAGCTTATGGTGCTTCCTACCCACTTTTCACCTCAGTTCTGGCATTTCCTGGGGATGCTGTGCTGTCAGCAGTCCCATCAGGCCTCCCAACCCTGGTGGAGTGCAGTTTTAGTGGTTGTGCCCAGGACTTGGGGGTCTCCTCCTTCCCCTAGCTCCAGCTCTCATACCTCCACGTTTATCCTGGCATGGAAGCTCAGCAGAGGCATGTTCTTCGCCTGCTGACTGGTGATGCAGTGAGTGCCCCCTCCAGCTCTGAGAGCGGGACATTAAATAGCTTTTAAAAAATGAAACAAGGAAATAGGTGCAGATGGAGTGAGCAGGATGGCACTTACTCCATCTGCAGGTGAAGCTTGGGGAACCACAGCAGTGGGAGGTTCACCTTGAAGAACACCAGCTGCTCCACCAAACCAGGATCCAAGCACGTGTGGTGGGGTGTCACTACATCCCCAGCAATGCTGAACACCCTCTTGCTTGGAACACTGGTTGGTGGACAGGACAGGTGTTCCCGGGCAACCATGGCCAGATCTGGGCATATCTGGGCTGCAGCTTGTCTAGTAGGCCAAGGGGTTGCATAGCAGTGGCTCCATGTCCTCAGTGAGATAGGCAGCCACCAAGGCCTGAGTGCTACGTGCCTGATGGTGGGGTCTTGTGCCTCTGGACCCAACCATGGAAGCCATGCCTGTGGTGGAGGAGGAGACTGACTGGTGGATAGCATGCTAGCATGGGACAATGGATCCTCCTCTTCTATGTCCCCCTGCCCCCACCATTCTGCCTCCTTGACTTCTCCAGCACCTCCGTCCGCTGATCCAAGGTTTGGCTGCTGCATGTGCTACCCTTTGCCCGCAGTCACACATGGTGGCCAGCATGTAGACCATACTGGACCACAAGGGATCAAGCCATTTCCTGATGCCCTTCTTCAGCCACCTCACCAGTGCTTGCATGTCTGGTGACAGCAGCTTGCCCCAGCCAGGAACACTGATCCCCTGGAAGCTCTCCATTTGGCTCTGAAGTTCCCTCACTACAGGGATCACCTGGTTAAGGAGGGCATCTCCAGAGCTGAGGGTCTCGGTGGCCTCGAGGAAGGGCTTGAGGACCACCAAGATCTGGGAGATGGTATCCCACTCAGCTCTGTTAAGGGAGATGCTGATCCCAATCTCCCCGAGCAAGGCCGTCTCATGGATGGCCTTCTGTTGGTCCACCCGCCTGTCAAGCATCAGGTATGTGGAGATCCACCGAGTCTCCACATCCTGCATGATTTTGTGCTGTGGGATGTTCAGCTCTGTTTGTTTGTCCCACAGCATCTTGTCCCCCTTGAGGCTCCGGTGGAAGTAGCCTGCCACCTTCCTGCATTTTGAAATGAGCTCGCTGGTGGTGCTGGCATCATCTAGTTGTAGCCTGTCCCTTCCTTCTAGTGTGTCCACCTCTCCCCACATCTTAGTGTCATCTGTGAATTTGAACAAAGTGCTTTTCACCCCCTTGTCCAAGTCACTGATGAAGATGTTAAACAGTATGGGCCTGAGGACTGAGTCCTGGGGGACCCCACTGCCCATGTCAAAAATGACCTGTCCACCACCACTCTTTGGGTGCAGCCTTCCAGCAAATTTGCAACCCATCTGACTGTGTAGGCATCAATGCCACAGTCTTCTAATTTTTTAATGAGAATGGGGTGAGAGACAGTGTCAAAGGCCTTCTTAAAGTCCAGAAAGACTACATCCACTGTGACACCTGCATCTAAGGATTTTATGACCTGGTCATAGAAGGCAACCAGGTTGGTCTGACAGGACCTGCCCCTAATGAGCCCATGTTGGTTGCCTCTACGAATAATCTCCCCTGCTGGTCCCTTACAGATGTGTTCCTAGATAATTTTCTCAAAGAGCTTCCCCAGGACTGAGGTAAGACTAACAGGCCTATAGTTGCCTGGGTCCTCCTTCCTCCCCTTTTTTGAAAATGGGGACCACAGTGGCCCTTTTCTAGTCCTCTGGAACCTGGCCAGAGCACCACAAGTGCTCATAAAGCTGTACCGGGGTCCCACAGTGACCTCTGCCAATTCCCTCAGCACCCAGGGATGGAGATCATCTGGACCTGCTGACTTGAACATGTCCAGCCCCACCAGAACTTCCCCCCAACTAGGTCCTCACTGACCCTAGGCCTTGTGATGCCACTCCTGAGTCCATCCAGAATCCTGGTGGGGGGAGGGGGGTATGTCCCCGTCCCTGCTCAGAAAAATGGTGGCAAAAAATTTGTTAAAGAGGTCAGCTTTATCTCTGCAACGACCAGATTGCCAAGCATGTCCTAAAGGGCCCCAGATTACCCAGTGCCTTCTTTTTACTATTTTGCCTTCTATGTATTTAAAAAAGGACTTCTTGTTATCTTTGATCCTGGTCGCTAATCCTAGTTCTGTCTCTGCCTTAGCCTTCCTAACAGCCCCACTATGGTCTCAAGCAATGGAGGTATAATCCTTCTTGATGATGGCCCCTCTCTTCTACCAGGTGTACGCCTTTTTAGCTTTCAGATGTTCCTTAATGCCTTTGGTGAGCCATAGAGCCTTTTGAGCACTCTTGCCCGCTTTAACTCATGTTTGGACTGTCACTCTTTGGGCTCGGAGGATCGTCTCCTTAAGGAACAATCACTCGTCTTGAACTCCCAACTCCCCTACCCTCCAGGACCTCAGTGCCTCCCTGACTAATCTCCTTAACTCATTGAAATTGGCCCTCCTGAAGTCAAAGGCTGCTGCCTTGCAGCAGGCCTTTGACACCCTGCACTGGATGGTGAATTCCAGTAGGCAATGATCACTGTCGCCCAGGTGGTCGAGAACCCCTAGTCCACTCACCAGGTTGTCACCTGTGGCCAGCACCAGGGACAGCAAGACATTTCCCCTGGTGGGACTGTGCATGTTCTGGGTTAGGTGGAGGTCCTGTATCTCAGCTAGGAACCTGCGTGAGCGGTCAGATGTCCGGGTAGTTTAGGTCACCCATGATGACCATGTCCCTTGACCTAACTGCCTCCGCAAGCTGACCTGAGAATTCCTGGTCCAGCTCATCCCCCTGGTTGGGTGGTCAATAGTAGACACCCACTGTTAAGTCCTTTTCCCCCCAACTCCCTTTTATTCTAACCCAGAGCACTTCAGGCTGCCCCTCCTCTGACCCCATGCTGTTTGTTAAGGACATGTATTGCTCTTTGATGTAGAGCACCACACGCCCACTTTTCCTCCCTGTTCTATCCCACCTGAACAGTCTGTAGCCCTTGGTGTTTACCACCCAATCATGGATTGAATCCCACCAGGTTTCAGTGAGCCCCACTATGTCTGGGTTTGTGTTAGCTAGCAGGAGGGCAAGTTCCGCTTTCTTGTTCCCCATACTATGAGCATTAGTGTAGAGGCATTTAAGGCCTCCTATGGTTGCATGCACCTACCCCCTGATCCCAGGACTGTCTGGACCCCTATCACTTACCTGGGTGCTTCTTGTGCTCGTCACCTGTCTTGGCTGGGAAATGTCCTCATGTCCCCCTGTGGCCCCATCATCCAGCGAAGCTAATTTAAAGCATGCCATATGAGATCAGCCAACCTGGAAGAGAAGACATGCTTGCCTTTAGGGGAGAGGTGAAGCCCATCCCACCGGAGCATGCCCCCTGCGTGAAAATGCCAGTTGTTGTCAAGGAACCCGAGGCCTGCCTGGTAGCACCAACCCTGAAGCTGCTGGTTGACCACTCTGATGCAGGCCTCATGGTGCCATCCACATCTACTTACTGGGAGAATACAGGAGAATACCACCTGTTCCCCTGTCTCCTTCAGCTTGGCCACCAGGGCCTTGTAGTCCTTCGTGATGCGGTCTGGACTGCTCCCCACCACATCATTTGTTCCCATGTGGATTAGGACCATGGGGTACTGGTCCAAGGGTTGAATGAGGTCCAGGATCATGCCTGTAACATCCTGAATCCGAGCCCCAGGCAGGCAGCAAACCTCACGTGCCATGGGGCTGGGTTGGCAGATGGGACCCTCCATTCCCCTCAGGATGGAGTCTCCAACGATGAGGAGTTGGTGTTTCTTCCTCATGGTGTTCTGTCCTTGCTCAGACCATGCCATGCGTAGAGTGGTACTGTTGCCCCCTGAGGCATCCATTTTGACCTTCTCCTCCAAGGCTGCCAAGGCCTTGAATCTGTTTCCCAGTTGAACCACCACCATGCTACCCCAAGCAGCCCTGGTTCTGGTGGTCACCTTCTTCTATTCCTCTGCTGTGCATCTTTCCTGGGAGATCTGTCTGCTAGAAGACTGATCCTGCAGAGAATGGAAATAGGTGTCAATTTCATCCTCTGCAGCCCTGATCCTCCATAGCCTACTCACCTCATTCTGAAGTTCCCCCACCTGCTCATCCAGGGCCCGAAGTCAGGCACAAGAGGGACAAGCAAGGGAGCCTCTAGACCCCTCCCCCACCCGTGGCCTCTGGATCCCCACCAGGCAGCCCCCACAGACGGGGGGCAGGAGGCTATTGACCCCACCATGGGCTCCATCTGGGTGGAAGCCTCAGATGAGCCCAGGGTAGGTGGCACTGCTGGGGCGGGTTCCCCTGTGGCCACCCTCCGCATCCTTACCACCAGGGTGCAGTCCCTAGCAGCCACTCACTGTGTTCTTGCTATGTCCGTGTAGCTGTGAGTCTTCCTCTCTCTCTCACTGGAGACTCCTTCCTGGCTCCTGCTGCACATCCACCTACTGTGAATGCCAGTGCAAACACCAACATGCCCTTACAGAGCGTGCCTGTTTACGCGCTGTGTTCATGTGTGGCTCCGGAACACAGCTCCCTGCTGGCTCAGTTAAGAGGGATCAGGGGGGTCCCCCTCCAGATCCTCTTCAGCTGTGCTGGCTTCCCTGCCCCACTTACCTTTAGAGGGTCCACTGCCGCTGCCTCTTCTGCCGCTGGTAAGTACAGGAGGCACGCATGTGCTGGAGGCACATGCGCACCCACTCCTGACTCAAGCCCCAACTGCTGGGGGCTTGATCAAACCTCAACTTTTAAAGGGCTGCAGTTTGAATTACCCACACTGAACCAGCAGCCGATCAGGCCACTCTGGCCTGGCTCAGCCAATCAAGCTACTCTGGGCTTCCCCAGAATAGCCTGCTGGCAGCCCCGTTCCCTGTGTCTCCCTCCCACAGGGAAAGGCCAGGTTCCTGTGAGGGAGAGGTAGGCATAATCTCCACCCTTGCTGTTCCAGATGTCTGAGGTGAAATGTAAGGCCACCTACAGACCCGCCTTGCAGTTCCTCCCTCAAGTGCTCCCTGCATGCCTCATACAGGGAGGGCACCATTATCCTGCTGAAGGTGGTGTGTGCGGGCACTTGGTATGATGGGGCCATGAGTGCCATGAGCCATCTGAACCCTGGTCACCCAGCTAAGGAGAATAGCTAGCCATCCAGAGCCATCTCCCAAGTGCTTTTGGCGATTTTGCTCATCCTTGCAATGTGCCCCCCTTTCTGTCCACCTTTCCCCCACTATTCCAGAGTTGCCTGCCTCTGCTTTGGGCGGACCAAGGCTTTGGAGCAAAAGGGGGACTTCCTTTTGGGCATGCTTCTGCTTGTGCCAAGCTGAGGAGGAGCAAGGGCAAGGGAGTGCTGCCTGTGGAGGTGCATCAGCATCCCTCTGGTTCTCATGTGTTTTGTTCCCTTGCCTCAGCTGGTTTTGGCTCAGCAGTGCAGGCAGATAGATTATGTGGGGTTGTCTGCCAGTTCAAAATGATCCCAGACCACACTACCTGCTCGCTTCTGGGGTGCAGATGCATGTATAGATGCTGCAATTTCTCCCTCTTTGGGAGGCAGAGGCACAGCAACAGGAGGAGCCAACTCAACTGAGCAACTTGGCTCCACAATCTCTACCTCAGTCTCCTCTGAAGTGCCTTGTGGGAAAGGAGACCTGGGTCTAGGGGAAACTTGAGGAGTGTAGAGCACAAACTCAGATAATTCCCCCTACTTCCCCAGAATTTCCCTTGCTAGGGCACTCAGATCCATCATCATCTCCATCTCCTCCTCTGACACTGGAAGGCTCAGCATGGGAAGTGAAATGGGGTGGAGGAGACTGTCATGCTGGTGCTGCTGCTTGTTGTCATGGTGGTGGTGGGAGTTACGGCTGGTGCTCTTGGGGAGGATGCAGACTCAGGCACAGCCAGTGGCACTGGCTCCCCTCTCCTTGCTGCCAATAGAACTGGAAGCCTCATCCCTGCTAGTTGTAGGAAAGAAGTTGTGTCACAGTTTATGGGGAGGGGGGGAACTTACACCTCTCCCTCTACCCCCTGTTCTGCCCCTCCCTGAAGGCTTGCCAGCTGCCTTTTCACCATGCTTCATGGTGTGTTTCATAGTGTCTTGTCTTTAAAAATATATATGTGCTTGTAGTAGGGCACTAAGGTGCCTACTACTTGGAAAGACGGAGTAGTGGCTCAGGTGCTGGTTGCTAGGGGCAACCAGGATGAGCTGAGGGCCCATACCTGGAGAGTCAGCTGACCGGAAGGGGCAGGGCTGACTATTATAATGCAGACTGGAGGCTGTGAGCTTGTTCACTTGCTTGCTCTCTCTCTCTCACTCATAACTGGCAGCCAGAAAAAAGGAGT
Source organism: Crocodylus siamensis (assembly GCF_052110815.1). NCBI lineage: Eukaryota > Metazoa > Chordata > Crocodylia > Crocodylidae > Crocodylus > Crocodylus siamensis. The sequence continues at coordinate 72,890,315 of NC_143396.1, read as the reverse complement.
ACTGCTTGACTGAGGAAAGAGCTTGGCCCTGAATGTAGGAAAGAGAAAAAAGTCCTGGATATATATGCCACTGGTCACATGGAGGAGAGATGTGGTGTGGTTTGGAGAACGTTTAGCCAGGAGGTTTAACTTGGTGTTATAGCCCAGGGGCTTGCGTTATTGTTTGTTGTTGTTGTTACACTGGAGGACTGGGTGAGGCTATTAGGGGTTGGAGGAGGCCTTATAGGGGCTCCACAGTAGTGTGGGGATCCCGGTGCCAGAGAGGGCACAGCATTTGGGGTGCATTGACCCCAGCCCCAGAGCGGGCAGTTGCGAGAAGCCCCAGAGCGGGCAGTGCCAGACAAGCCAGAGAGCGTCAGTGGGGCAGAGAAAGGGAAATTGACCAAACAACATCAGGTACATCTGTGAGGCTGGGGCATGGTTGGAGCCACGCATAGCCCATAAGGCTGGGGTGCACTGAGTCACCCAAGATAGAACTAAAACTGGGATACATCAGGGCACCGTGTCAGAGAGGACTAAGGGCAGCCTCCCTTAAACACTGCTAACATCAAAGACGTGGCAGGTGAGATGTGATGGTGCTTTTACTATCACATTGGCATGGTAGGGGGCGCTAAGGGAGATCACGACCACCCCTAGGACTCCGCACTGTCGCAGTGCCTTTCTATATAAATTCTATATTATAATATCCAAGATATAAATGTATAAAAATAAATAAATGCATGTGCCTTCCTATAGAAATTCTGTATTATAATATCCAATATAATGATGAAATTAAAAAGAATAAATCAATGAATATAGTAATAAAATAAAAGGGTCTAGAAAGAAAGCAAAAGGTATTGCAGAATCCCACTTACTAGGCTAGCAAGTAGGAAATCAAATCAATGGTGGTAGTAGCCTTTCTTGTTTAAAGCTCATGAACTTCTGGAAGATAGTTCAGTAACTGTCAGCCCCCAAGGCAGAAAGCAGGCCAGTTCAAGCAATGCCTCCTTTTATGCTTTTTTTCCATCCCTCCCGGCAGAGCACTGGGATTGGAAGGGACTTCAGGGAAGGATGACAGCCACTGGCCAGCTACACAATATCAGAGCAGTCCTTCCCCCTTCTTCCCCTACTTTCTGTTTCCCTGAAGGCAAACTCAGCTTCAGCTTCGAAACTCGAAATGTTTCAAAACTTTTGAAAAATGATGGCAGTCGAAATGTTGTTTTGAGGATGTTTTGAAACTGTTCATTTTGTTTCACTTTCGCCATGTTGAGCTCAAAACTAGTCAAAATAGCCTTGAAAAGAAACAGCCAGCAAAGTTTCGCACAGCTTTACTATGCACATGCTTTATTGTTTTGGCAAGATCTAAACTATAGACTCGTCCATGATTAGGAATGCAGAACAATAGGAACACAGGAGTGGAAGAACCCTTGTGGGCTCTTATGTCCAGTTCTCTACTCATCTAAACATTTGTCCAAAAGGGTACACAAAACTGTGCAGTTCAACCATTCTTGCATACCACAAAGTTCCCTGTAAAAAACAAGACTGTAATATACCACAGACAAAGAGCAGGGGATTCAAGAGGGCTGCCAGTGCCCAGCCACTGTAAATGCTACACCCTGGGGAATTGAGCAATTATGCAGCCACTCAAGTTTGCGCATAAAATATAAGACTGTATATAACTGTATAATTTTGCATAATTTAACCAAGGTGGGCTCTGTGCCTCCACCTTCACAGGGCTGTCAGCACTCCAGTTGAGAGCCCCATGTGGAGGCACTGAGTGCAGTGGCACACAACTGGAGAGCTGGTGAGTGTGATAGGGAACTCCTGCCTGCAGAAGGGGGGCAGGAATAGGGTTTGTGGGTGGGTGACCCCCCCCACAGTCCCTGTTTTTGCCAGTGGCAGCAGCAGGCCCTTGAGGTGCTCATGGCCATGGCAGGTAGAGCCCCCCGGTGGCATGCGGCTCCACCTGAGTCCCGGGGGGCTGCACATTTTGGCATGGAGCTGGCTCAACTGGCTGCTGGCACACACCTTTAACCCATGCCAGGCTGGCTCTATGTCAGCACGTGAGGCATGAGGCACTGCGGGCAAGAGCCATGCACCATCAGGCTGGGATGGGATGGCTCCTGTGGAGGCATGGAGCCTGCCCAGCCCAATGGCATGCTCCCGCGCACTCGCCCCCAACCAGGGCTTCTCACTAGGCTCGCCCCTCCCGGGGCTTCTCCTGCACAGACAGTGCCCCACTGGGGCCTTCTGTGCCCACGCTTCTCGCGCGCCCGCCCGCACTGGGGCTTCCCAAAATTGGGGCTCAGGTGGCCTCAGCCTTACCTGGCTCCTTGGGCCCTGTGCCCAACTCGGGCTCTTTGCAATTGGGGCTCAGGTGGCCTTATAGTTTCATAGTTTCTAGGGTCAGAAGGGACCCGAGCAAATCATCTAGTCCGACCCCCTGCAACAGCAGGAAAGAATACTGGGGTCAAATGACCCCAGCAAGATGTTCATCTAACCTCTGCTTAAACACCCCCAGGGTAGGAGCCAGCACCACTTCTCTTGGAAGCTGGTTCCAGACCCTAGCCGCCCTGACTGTGAAGTAGTGCCTCCTGATATCTAACCTAAACCTACCCTCTGCCAGCTTGTGACCGTTATTCCTGGTCACTCCTGGAGGTGCTCGGGGAAACAGTGACTTCCCCAGTGCCTGCTGATCCCCCCTGACTAGTTTATAACAGGCCACAAGATCCCCCCTCAGCCTTCTCTTTTGGAGGCTGAACAGGTTCAGGTCCCGCAGCCTGTCTTCATAGGGCCTGCCCTGCTGTCCCCTGATCATACGAGTGGCCCTCCTCTGGACCCTCTCCATGCTGTCGACATCCCTCTTGAAGTGTGGCACCCAGAACTAGACGCAATACTCCAGCTGCGGCCTGACCAGTGCCGCATAGAGGGGGAGGATCACCTCCTTGGACCTGCTCAAGATGCATCTGTGCCTTAGCCTTACCTGGCCCCCAGACCCACCTTCCTGGGCCTATGCCCTACCGGGCCTGTCCTGCTAGTCGCCCATGCTGGGGTCAGGGTCGGGACACCCCACAACACAGCACCCCTGCAGCACTAGGGACCCCCCTTCTACTGGGGAGCTCCCTTGAGGCCTCCTCCACCCCTACAGCCTCGCCCGGTCCTCCGGTCATAACAATAACCCAAAACCAAAATCTCCCTCTCCTGGGTTACAACACAACTTCCAACCACAACAGAAAACCCCCCTTTCTGGGTTTGAACACAACTTCCACGCACCACGGAAAACCCCCTCCCTCTAGGGTTCCAACATCAGTTCCAGGCAAAACCTGGCTCACACTCTCACATATCTCCTTATCAGGGTCTGCTCTACCCAGTACTGCCAAGCAGCTGTTCTCCAGCCACCAGGCTTCTCTAATGTTCTGCTCAGCTTGCTCACACATTGCTCCCTCTTTCTCCTAGGCTGCCAGCAGGGGAACTGAACTCTGGCCTCAGCCTGCTCTGCTTATAAAGGCCAGGCCCTGCCCCCTGGCGGTCAGCTGACCCAATCAGTTGTCAACTGGCACCTGCTGCCCTGCTGAGTGGCAGCTAAGCCCCTCTTTCTACTACTCAGGACTACTATTCCTACTATTAGTAGCAGACACCCTAGTGTCCTGCTACACCTAGCTATTATTATTCCTACTATCAGTAGCAGACACCCCAGTGTCCTGCTATACTTCCCTATGGGTCTCAAGATTTTTATATGTCCTTCTTAGTTCCTTTCTTAAACATTGGTACTTTTTGCCCTTAGTGTGCTATTAAGCTTTGCCAGCTGTCTTCCCATTTCTCCTACTGCTTCCTGAAAAACTGTAAAATGTAATTCCTCTGAGTCTGGAGCTTTTGCTGCTTTGTATAGTTCTAATTGCCTAATTACCTTTTGGTGCACAATGGAGAGAATTTTAACATTCCACTTTTTCCTCCCCGAAGTATAAATCAGTCTCTTGGATATGTGTTTCAGGCTCTTCTTTGAATATTGAAGGAACAAATATATTTAGGCCCTCAGTCACCTTCCCAGTCTCTAACTTTTCACTTTTGCTCCTGAATAACCTGTTCTTTTTCTCTGTTTGCTCTCTAGAACTGTACGAATTAAAAAAAAAGTCTTACTGTATAGCTTGGCTCATCTTGCTGTTTATTTTATTAGCTCCTTTAGTCTTCCTTATTAATTTTTTACACACTTTAATGTTTATCTAGATACTTTTCATTGTCTTTTCCCCCCTGGGCCCTTAGCTGTTCAATAGGGCATATCTTTGCTCTAAACATACTCTACTTTGGCTTATTTATCTCCATACCCCATTTTATTCCTGGTGTATTTCTACTGAGTACCATTCTTTTGTATGCATCATTTGTCTTTACTAAGTGCATCCTGAACCTTTCTGTTTGCCTTTCAAAGTTTTTTGTTTTTCTATTTGAACTTTCATTTTTATTTTAATTACAAATATAACAAGATTACCTCCATTTCTCAAATACTCTTTACTTTTATGCCTTCCAAAATACCATCTGTATTACTTCACACCAAGTAAACCATTGCTGTCTCATTTGTTTGTGGAGTTACATATTGAACTTGAATGCTATTTCGTATTACATTTGTGCATCTACTGTACTTTCAATCTCATTACCACACTTAATGTACTTCAGGCTTTGCCTAGGTAGTAAAAAAATCTCCCTTTTCTTATTACCACTTTGGCCTTTTTATACTTTTCTTTTATTTGCTCAATCAGTTTATAGTCTAGTTGCCCTTTCTTTTTGAAGCAATGTATAACACGTTTCTGTAACTATAATTGTTTGTTCCTTGAAGCACCTACAGTCTCAGTTCATACAAACTTTACCCCATAATATGTTTCACTTTGACCCTAGCAATTAATACACAAACATCTTAATATATGTAGATACAGTAAAGATATGTGCAATTAATGAAATGTCTATCTTGTACCATTATACCAAACTAATTATTCTTTTTTCTTTCTGGAGAAATTGTATGTATAAAATAATACTTTGCATGTATAAATGCAATGTTATGCACCCATGAGATAAACACATCTCATTATACAATAAAACTTGGTCTTACACAGCATCCATTTTGCAATTAAACACTTTGGTTGCAAGGTAGGAATTAAGCTTCTGATAGCCACTTGGAAAATTCCACCTCAAATGCTTTCAAGAGGGGTGGAAGAGATTTAAATCTATACTGAATTTTGTACACAGTCATGTATAAATAGAATAAGAAAAACTACCTAAAGAAAGAGTAGCCTACTGTCAGAAAAAATGTGGTGACATTTCAAGACTCATAAATGCATGTAGTGCTCATTTGTTCAGTGGTTCATAAGCAGTGGTTTGGGAAACAGTTTCTTCTGTGAGCAGTGGGGGACATTCTGACACTTTCCAGTAACTCTGTTGGAAACAAAAACTGTTTAAAAAATAAGATCAGAATTGTACTTCACTTTACATGTCCAACTTATGATTTTCCAGCTGTGTATCTGCATTTTTTGGCTATTATATACAGAAAGTGTGTGATCCTAATTCCTGTGCAGTGTAGATGAACAAGCACAGAAGTGCAGTAGGTTGCATACTATTTAGGCAGGTTTGTGGCTCCATACGTATGATACTAGATGACTGTCGGCCACACAATTGTACCCTGCAACAGTTCACTACTAATGGGTGTTAGATGGAGGAAGAGGACAACAAAGATGCATTTAATATAATACTTAGGGTATCTTTTTATTCTTTTTCTGGACTCTTAGGCATCCAGATTTGGTTGTCCTCATAGCATTCTTTGGACTTCTATTGTGTGCGTATTAACTTATGCACCAGGTACATTCCCAAGCTGGTGATACATTCTGGTGGCAAGATCGAAGGAAGACCCTCCTATATTTTCTCCCCCAAATAGCTGGGTGGCTTAGGACACTTGCCCATGAAGCTGGAGATTCTGAGTTTTAGGCCAGCCTCACTCAGAGTGGAAGTGAACCTGGATTTCTCTGACTTCTTAGCCCAGCGTTCAAACACCTATACCAAGGCCAGCCATTAACCACCCTCTTATTGAGGACTCTTTTTGAAACTCTCCCCTTTGGCAGCCATGAACAAGAGAGCTGAAAGAGAGATGTGGGCCCAGGAGGAAGAAAACAAGTCAGGGATATATGCAGTGAAGCAGAGGATTCCCCGGCACTGCCATTCATTTTGTCCAAGGACTATGGATAGTGGCTCAGCTACAAAAGGAGCTCCAGAAAAGGCACTGAGTAATAGCTGACCTGTGGTGTGGTGGTTATGGTGCTGTGCTGCAGTGTGAGAGAGCCCTTATTTCCAGGGCCAGATTAACGCATAGGCAAAATACGCACATGCCTAGGGCCCTAAGTGAAGAAGGGGCCCAGTTGTGCTTATTTTACATATTATATAATAATAGAGTGAAAAAAATAATATAAAAATTTCATCTCAGCTGGAGGCCCCCAAGCTTGTTTACCTAGGGCCACTAAAGGCCAGGCCCTGCTTAGGTCAGTCCCTGCACCTGTCTCTTGCCAAGGACCTCCAACATTTTAGGTGAGTGTTCTAACCACTCAGCCATGGGGACAAAACAGGGAAACACATACAAGTGCCTTCTCCGAATTCTGAGTCCAAGTTCAGTAGTCATAGTCTCTGGGACCTCTATGCATCCATAAGTACCATGTGTACAGACCCTGGCTGCTACTGCACGTGATCAATTGGGGCAACTCTGCAGATAGCTGTCTATGTGCATATGGCTTGCATGAGCACAGTAAAATATGAAAGTGTTTTTTTGGGACTTATCTGCCCCAAAATTCAATGAGAATGACCCAATAAGGATTCCTAAGCATCCAAATGAGAACAGAATCCCATCCCTACCATCCTTCCCTCTTGGATGAGCTAGTACGGTCACTGTAGTTGGTTATATATACTTAAGCAGCTACCCCAGTAATGAGACGTGGAGATGATATATTACCTTCCAAAATGTGTAAATGTGTATCTTTTGACCATCTGGCCCCCAAATATGCCTAGATTAACTATTGTCTCTAAGCTTCTGTGATGCATTTTCAGCTGAGACAAGTTGTTATTTCTTTCTCTGCTCTGTGGGTCCACTGATCACATGTTAAATATTTGTTTTGCCTATTTAGCACTTGCTTTTTTGCACAGAATGAGATTCTTCTGTCTCTTCCTAGGTGGGAATCCAAAAATGCTGATATTCCTATTTATAACATTCTCTTATAATTTTTCCCCAAATGTTACAATATCTTGCCATGATCTGACAACTCTGAACCAGTATTTGAAATCAAGCCAGTTTAATATATGAGTTCCTTTTTAAGCACATTTTTGTTATCTCTGAATACTTACTATATCACATTTTATTTTTAACACCAGGAAAGGTCAGTTGATATACTGTTTATTCTCAGTTTATTTTTAGCCTAGTTTGGAATTGCTTATGCATCAGTATCTTTGATACTGTCACTTTGAATTTAGATTTTAAGTGCTACATAATTACAAAGAACTAAACACATCTGTTAATATTTTTGTGTACAGTTTGCCAAACCTCACTTTTTTGGCATTAGGATATTTCTGAGAGTTTATTGCTGTAGTACTAACCTTTTTTGCTGCTAAGTGTTTACTGATGAAACAGACCATGCGCCATGCAGGTGTTTGGATGAGGGAAGCAGACAGTAATTTCAAGAGACTTTTATAAACATCCACTTTTAATCTAGGGAATTATAAATGCTTCTGCAGAGCTGCTTTGTGGGCTCAGTGTAATGTGTACTTATGCAACTGGATTGTGCATTTGTAAAATGTGCAATAGGAACTTGAATAACTCTTACTGTGGGAAATATGTAGCTCCATTGTGAAAAGCTGGCAAGCTGTTGTATTCCTTTAGCATGAAATTTTGAAATATGGTTATGTTAAGAAAGGTAACCAAAATGACATGCTGGTGTTATGGCCCCTCAACAGCTTCCCTAACAAGTTTGTTCAGTTAACAGATGAAAACAAAAGTCAAATCTTGAATGGAGACTCTCTTTGAAGTCAGTAGAGCTTTGTGGGTATGTACCAGGCCCAGGATTTCATTTTTAACTGCCAACACTGGAAATTTCACCATAGTATTCCAGATAAATGTCAAATCATTTGCTTCTTTCATAGCCACTGAGCGTAAGTATCTTTCAATAATGCTGGCAGTGCTATTGTTTAGAGCTGGTTTATTTATTCATTCTGAATAAATTACCTGATGGATTTAGCCCTTTTTTCCAGTTTGTGAATTCTTTGTGTATGAATCCCAAACCTCTGTTGATGAAAATGTTATTAGCAAACAATTGACAAATAAGTCATGCAAAAAAAGTCTATGGTTTGGTTGTGAATGGTTTGACTCGTTATTCTTTTGTTGTGGTGTATTAGATCATGCAAATCACGTTATTGTTTTTCACCCCAGCACTTTGGAAACAATAGAATAATAATAGAAACAAATAAAGAATAAGTCATGTTTGGTACACATAATTTGTGCTAAACTTCATGAATCTTTTGGGAATTATGAACAACACTTTGGTCCCCAAAAAGAGATCTTTATTTATTAAAGTATGATTTAACCATTTTTTAAGTCTCTAGAACTTCTCTAGTTTATGCTAGCTAATGATCTGGTTTATAAGGTCTTTCTTCCACTACTTCCCCTGAGTTCAACCATCGGACTGAGAGAGAAGATACCACAAACAATTACTAGACTGCAGCAAAATGTTTTCTAAAATACTCCAGATTTATTTTTGTGTCAATTATCATAAAGACAAATGTGCCACAGATAAATCACATAGAGAACTGATAAGGCTGGAAGTATTTAAAATTGTTGAATAAATATTGTAAAGTTGACATTCAGGTTGTATGTTTTTGCTGGTGTCCAAGAATTATAAACCATCAAAAATTATATGTGCTTAAACAGCATGCATTATTAAGGCATAATGATATTTTATCTCCCAGTCCAACTGACAGGTAAAAAATATAGATCATTTCCTATCATAGTTTATGTCCTCATGAAGTCTTATATACATAACTTTATATACAGAGAGGAAAAATGTTTTATTTAAAAATCTTATATTTTTTTCCAGCATATAAAGTGTATAATTTTCTTAAATTTTACATAGAGCAAGGGAGAGTCAATGGAAACCTGACATACTTAATGAATAACTCCCTGGTTGCTAGTTCATTTCCACAAAGACTGTAATCTGTGATTTGACACCTTTGGTTGGGTTGTTGACAACATGTTTTAATCTGTGGCTTTTGGGGTGCAGACAGAAGTGACAATTTTTGTCTAATCTGGTCAGAGAAAGCAGTTTATAGGTGTGACCAAACACAAGTGCATGGCTGCAGAAAACTTAAAAATGACTGATTGGGAGAAAATCTAACCCCTTATTGCATGAGGTATCAGGTAAAGTCACTTAAAAATATAGCCTCTTTTGCAACTTATGTCTGCAAACCTCCCAGCCTCTGCTGTTTTCAGAATGAGAGGGGAAGAAGGCAGCAGAGGGGGTTCAGTCTGGGATTTTTTCAGCCCCCCTGGAGGGTGGGGTGGGTGTATTGGAGCCCCCCAAGGTGGGGGTGATTCCAATTCACCCACCCCTACCTTCAGCACCAGCTTGGGAGCCCCAACAATGAGCCTTTTTTTTTTGTAGCATTTTATTAGAAAACAGTGAATATCAAACAGATTTAAAAAAAGGACCCCACCTGAGGCCTCACAAAGGGAATACAAATATAATTTCAAGCAATTACATAATACTCCCATGATAAACAACGTCTCATTCACTTTGCTTAAAACTCCAGTGTTATTCACTGAACATCTTACCCTTGCTTCTTATATAATTACAGGTTCACACATTGACACTTAACAGAAAGGTACCGACAAATCCCTCACCCACTCTTTCTGACAACAAAAGCTGTCCCTTAGTCTATCCTATACCTGTACAGGGCTGAAACAACCCCCTGAAGTCCAGTCCTTGCCAGAGTGTTGTATCTCCTCCTTCCATCGCATGCTTTTCTCTACCTCTATAAAAGTGCAGCTTGTGCATTGCTAACTGCAAACACTCTGACGTTGAAAAGCACAAGCCCTTTAGTGCCAACAGGGAATGCACTTTCCATAGCTCTACTTTGGTACGTGTGATAATGACCCATGACCCATCCGTCTGCTCTGAGCTCCCTCCACTGCCAGTGGAGCAAGTCAGCAATCCCCAGCGATCAGTCAGCAACCAGAGGGAGTCCTCCCACAGCTGATTGCACCAGCTGGGGAGGGTGGGGGTCCCTGTGGCTGACTGTGGTGACCCAGAAAACAGTGAGCACTGGCATAAAGCCATGGATATTACTATGGGAACCTGGAAGTCACACCTTAAGGCTATAAACCTTCTCTGACTGTCCCCCACCTGCCCAGCTGTGACTTGGCACAGGTGCCTGACTAGGAGCTACAGCTTTGAGTTGCGACCATAGTGGTGCCATGGGGAAGCTGCTTGAGAACACAGGTCCTTCAGTGGTGCAAGGGGCCCCTTGGTGCTCTCAGAGACATAATGGCATGGCAATCTTTGCTCCTATGGAGAGGTTGTATAAGTGTGTGGGGAGTGACTGTGGGTCCAGACAGCACGCATGCAGCCTGCACTTCTCGGCTGGATTATATGGCCTGCTGAAATGAAAACTGCAGGAAAACTCCAAAGGACCCAGGTTGGTTAATAGTTACAGCTGGCCCAAAATTGGCATGATTAGAAGCACCCAGGTTCCAACCCAGTTTAAGCTGCCAGGTCTAAATCCTGCACAGAACCCAAGGAACCAATACTCTTTCGCCCCCGGTATTAATTCCTTTAAACCTCAAAAAAGGAAAAGGGAAAGAAAAGGAGGAGAGAGGAGTTCCCAGACACTGGGACAATTCTCTCTCTCCCCTCTCTACCGCAGCTTCCCTTTTTGCTATCTGCACTGCTTCTCCCTTGGAGGAGACTTATCTCTTCAGCAGCTTCTAGCAGCTTCTCCTCTCCCAAATCAGTCTAGCTTCCCTTATATTCCTTGCATAGGCAACTGATGCCTCCTGAGTTGGGGGGGCACTTGCCCCCCCAGCAGTCGGTCAACAGCTGGAGGGACTCCTCCCATGGCTAATTGCACTGACGGGGGGCTCCCCTGTGGCTGGTCACATGCTGCTGGCACTTCTGGGTCAGCACGATCAGCTGTAGGGCAACCCCCACCCCTGGTCGGTGCAACTGGCCACAGGAAGACCATGGGATCACTTCTCCTGGCACCCTCACTCCCCAGTCGATGCCTTTAGGGGGGCACCAGCACTCTTGCCTGCCCCTCTGTCCGTGGCTAAGCGGGGAATGCTGGCTGTCAGGGGGTGCACCACTGCTCTTATGGGGTGCATGTGCACCCCTGTGCACCCCCTACATGTCACCACTGATCCCTTGCATGACATCACCCTGTCCTTGTCCAGTCAGGGAGCATCACACATTGCTGCTTCCAGTAAAGCACCTTTTTGGTTTCCACATATGTCAGCACCCAGTGAGACCTTAGTTGGAGCAATACTTAAGTAAAGCCCTAGAGGAAGAACCTGTCTTGTAGTGTGTGTATTTCTGTGGTCTAGTTTGGATCATAACAATATAACATGACCTTTGTGACTGGTTTAATTTCATGTACTATAGATACTTGTATCACAAATCAGTATAGAGTTTATCACAAATGCCAGTCTTTGACCCCAGGATTAGAAGAGAGATGGTTCCAAAGACTGGTGAATTAGTAGAGTTGTCCATCTTTTTGCTCAGTTTGTGCTTTCATTACAATAAGTATAGGCTGGTACTATTTTATTTCACATTCATGAGTGGTAACTTCAGTTAAATATAATTTTCACAAAGTAACACCCAAATCTACTACTTCAAAATGTCTTAATAGCCATACATACCATGTTAGAAGCCATAGCAACTACATCATAACTTACCCATTGCTTTTTGTGAAGCCTGGGAGGCTGTAGCCATCTGACTTAAAATAACCGTCCATGGCTTGAATGCTCATTTTAGATGTTGAATCCACTTTCCCTCTGGATAACAGGGAGGAAAAGCATGTAATAAGAAATTCAGATACTGGCCAGAAAGTGTATGATATCCATCTAGATAAAAAGTGAGGAAAAAATGTACACAAAATGGATATATCTTGAAAAGGTATATCTTAAAAAGAAAGAAGAAAAGCATAGTACATGCATATATATTTTTGTCTTACTAGGTGCACAGACTTTTTGTACTCATGATCCATAAATCTAATTACATGAACAGTTTTGCTGCAAGGCAAGCTAGCTCTACTCTTATAGCACACAGATAGCCAGTTTCTGAATCCTTCCAGGTACAAACTGTACTTCTGATATAGCTGAGAACTATAGTTCAGAAAACTTGAGTGTCACGGGTCACGAGGTAACAGAAGACACTTACCTGAAACCTAGGGCAGGAGAAACGCTGAGCTGGAGGGAAAACCCGCGCGGCTCGTCAGCCGCATCTTTGTACAGCTGCGGTCAGCAGCTGACAGCAGTGGTGAACACCGGCTGTGGGATTTAAAAATGGCGGCCACCGCTCCGGCGGGGAAGCACAGGAACCCGGATGCAGCTGGAGCCAGCGACGACGAGGGAACTGTGGATGGGGATCAGCGAGCAAGTGGGTCGGAGGGAGCAGCGACCCCTGAGAGACACACGACGACAGGGACGCCAGCGGATGGCCGCGGGAATGGTGGATCGGGTGAGCGGCCGGAGATTGGGATGTCCCAGGAACACCCTGAAGTAAGTGCCAGGACACTGGGCGCGAGTCACCTCAAAGAGGGGAGAAGGATCGCCAGTCACCTGGCTGGAGAGAGATCGGGGTGGGACCGCCGCCAAGATCAGCTGCTACAGGTTAAAGGAATAGGAGCGGAGCCACCTCAGGACAGTTAAAGGGACATCCCTTCCCCTGTCCCATTTGGGTTAAGTGGGATCTGGTAGAGTGATGGAGAAGCTGTGAGGCTATCGGTGACTCTGAGAGTGGAGGGTCCCACAGGGTGAAGGGCATGTGGTGCGGGGTATTCAGACAGGGTGACTGAGGCACCGGTGTATGTGTGGGTGAAGGGGCAAACAGTGAGGTGGGATCAAGTGCAGACCACGTATAGGAAGCTTGCAGAAGTAACACGGAGTAAGCACGGGCATGTGGAGCCTATAGGTGGCATGAGGCCGGGGTGTAGGGGTGGTGGAGCCCCGTGTGCAACCGGCAGGCCAAATCCTGGGCCACCGAGGGACCTTTGAACTAGCCCCGCCCACTAGGAAAACAGCAAGTTGTGGCAGGCGAGAGCAGGTTTGGCGATGAGGGAGAACAATCACCCATGGTGTCAAGCAGGTCCGGATGGGGAGTAGCCAATGACCAGGAAGGCAGAGCTCCCAGGAACAACACAAGAAGGCCAGTCGGGGACATTGAGTTTTCTCATGCTTCAGAAACAATAGTATGTGTATAGTGCCCCATCTCAAATAATAATTTGTGATGTGATGACTTTCTTCAGGATCTGTGTTTAAACTGAGCCATAGACCTAATATGAGCCAACAGTTGCAAAAAGAGCCAACATCATCCTATGTTCAGTGTTGGACCCTCCATTTTGAAAAGGATGTGGGTAGTTTGGAAAGAGTCCAGTGCAGGAGCAATGGACTAGAAGCAATCATCTCAATTTGAAGCAGGGGAAATTTAGGTTGGAAATTAAGAGGAACCTTCTGACTACAAGAGTGGTCAGGCACTGGAACAGGTTACCTGGAGAAGTGCTGGATACTCCATGCTTGAAAACTTTCTGAAGTAGGTTAGATAGACATTTAGCTGGATGGTTTAGTCAGGGATGATCCTGCCTCAAACAGGTCTGGAGTAGATGAACTTGTGAGGTCCCTTTCAGCCCTACTTCTGCTATGATTCTGTGAACTTTCTGGGAGTCACCTGTGGCTCACAAGCCTCAGTTTGGCAACCCTAATTACAGCATGTAGTTACTATGTAGTAACAGTCTGTGGGTGCATTTATACATGCTATTAAAGTGATTCAGTAAACTCTGCTGGAGTCATCTGGTCCTGGGTGCAGAATCTGCACATGTGCCCAGGGCAGCAGCAGCCAGATCTGGGGTGGAGCAACCCTGAGCTAACAAGGAACCTAGGAGATCAGGCCCATGCTCTGGTGGTGGCAGTGGGTGCTGGAAAGAGTGACTAGGGCACAAGTGTGCTAAAGTGTGGAGCTAGACAGCAGGCAGCCCCTGTCACCCATTTACATATGCATTTCAGTGCACATAATTACTTTGTCATAGGATAGTACTGTACTTGACAGTACTTTCCTACAGTGGAGTTAATTAATTTACTGTGCCCTAATACCAGCTCATGTGTAGACAGCTAATTAGTCAACTCTGCAATAACGCGCACATGTAGATGTACGCTGCATGAATACTGTTGTCCTACAGTAAATGTGATATGGCTTACTCAGCTTTCACTGAGGGATAAATTACAGTGCATTTAACACAGGGTTATACTGGACACATAGCCAATTACCTTGGAGGACCTGATACACTGTATATTCATACTCTTACTAATTTTGTGGTAATTTGTATGGTTGTACCTTAGTTTGGCATTATGATGGTTTCCTGGCAACTTCTAGGCTTAACCAAAACAGTGAGAATTGCAAATTATAAACTTTGAATGTGGCAGTACCTTATTTGAAACTGGAACTGTGATAGTTACTTAAACTAATAACACTACCTACAGTTAGGGAAATTACAGTGTGAATTACTGAATGCTAATTAGTGAATAATAATAATTCAACATTTGCAGTTGAAAAACTGAAGTATCTAACACATAGCAAAAAAAACTAACACATAATTTTTAATAGATATCCAAATTTTCACTGTCATCTTGCAACACATGCACATACAGTTAGATCCACAAATAGATCTGCTATGCCTAAAGAGGGATTAGATGAAAATAAGGCTCTTAAATCCAAAATAGAGATCCTGAAAGCCCTTGTTCAGCTCTACATGAAACTTCATGGGTGCATCACTCTTTGACATTAGAAGTAGAAAGTAAATTGAGATTCGTTGAGCTAGAGAGAGAAAAACTGAGCAAGGGAGAGAAAACTAGAATTAACATGTCTCTAGAAGGAGTAGAAAACCAGAATGACCATAGCCTCTTTCCTAGGTCCTTTATTTGGGAGAAAGAAGCACCTGGGTTTTGTTTTTACTTTGGATAACAAGTAATAAATATTGAATTTTGGGGCGGGGGGGATGTTAATTTAACTCAGACCTCTCCTATCCTATGTGTGTGTTATAATCAATAAGAAATTTTATAGAAGAGTTTAGCCTTGCTTTCTTCATCTGTTTTTTGAAAGAAAGCAGCAACCACTCTATTTGTTTTTTGAAAGAAAGGTTGTGGATGTCTACTATCAGGAATTGTGTTCTGATTTATGTATCTTAAACAGGCAGAAGTGCCTCTTTTGTGTCCTGTTTAAGACACTGTGTCCCTAGAAAGGGGTATTTTGAACATGTACCTGTTCTCACCATTTCCTCTCCATTAGTTCTAGGGCTGCCCCATCAGAATTCTGACTGGTTTGTAGACTGTTATAAGACACCTTGTCACAGAGCACGCAGGTGCCCTTAGAGCAGGAACAGCTAGGGAGAGAGCCCTAGCATGGAGTGGGGAGCCCAGCTGCTAGCTACCAGGGCAGCCAGGGTCACAGGTGCTCGTTGCTAAGGCAACCGCTGTGGAGTGAGCTGACAGGAAGGGGCAGGGCCTGGCACATATAAACCCCAGGGGTAAGGCCAGGAGGGCAGTGCTTTGCTGGCAGCCATGGGAGAAGGAGCTCTGCCAGGGCAAGTGTAGTGGAGAAGCCTGACGGCCCGAGCAGCTCCTGCCTGTTGTTACAGGTGGAGAATTCCCTGGTAAGGAATGAATGAGACTTTTCGTTATAGCCCAGGGGCTTGAGTTTTTATCTGTAGTTTCATAAGTCCAGAGGACCGGGTGAGGCTATTAGGGGTTGGAGGAGGCCTCATAGGGGCTCCACTGTAGCGTGGGGACCCTGGCACCAGAGAGGGCATGGCATTTTTGGGGTGCACTGGCCCCAGGGCAAGGGGGGCAGTGAGAAGCCCCAGGGTGAGGGGGGACGGCAAGAAGCCCCAGGGTGAGGGGGGGTGGCAGAGTGCCAGGAAGGCACGGGACAAGATAGGGTGGTGGAACCCCAGGGAAGTCAAGGAGATGGCCAAATTACAGCAGGGTCCAGGTCAAAACCACATCAGTACCATCTGTGAGGCTTGGGCTGCAGTGTAGGGGAGGAAAAGGAGCCACAGATAGTGCCCCCTGGCACTGGGGCAAAAACAATGGGCAGCTTCCCACTAATTACATATCTTAATTAATCAACTAAGATCAAGGCGTGGCAGGAGAGTAGGCAGGCAGTTGGCCCATAACAGAAGGGTGGAGTCACTGATAGAAAGACTCTAGTAGAGGTACTCCTGTCACACATCTATTCCCATGGATAGGCACCTAAAAGCCAGGCTCTGGATTCCATTTTGGCGGACAGGAAGCTAAAAGTTCAGCACTGCAGTGCTCAGTACTGCACCACCCATTACTTGTAATGCTTATTTTACTTACAAGTACTCATAATGACCAATGCTATGCTGCCCCTCTAGACACATTAAATACATCCACTGGGGAAAGGGATGTGGTTAGATGGCCTTCGAATTCCAATCATTTTCAAATATCGGAATACTTCTTTTAGCCATGGGAAGTTAGGAATAATACTAATAATAGGAATTATATCTAGACCAGTCCGCAAGTTGGCCTCGGGGTTTGATGGCCAAGAAAATGAGTAAAGTCATCTTTGCTCTTTCTCCTGCAGTCTTATGTGAAGTGCAGGAGGGTTAAGCAATTAGATATAGTTACTTCTAAGCTTTTTTCCTTCTTCAAGTTATCAGTGCATAGCAAATAAGTAACAATAATACCTGATGGATGGCCATGTTGACTAATTCCTGGCTGTCTGGCCTCTAAGGATAAATGTCTGGAGAGTATGTATCAAGATAGCCTCCACTGTCTGACTTGAAATAAACACAAAGGTTTCAACTTTTAACTTCAATGCTACAGATAGATTCTCTTTAAGTCAATAGGAGATGGAGATGCTTGGCAATTTTAGTGATGAGGCACAAATTTAGGTCACTAATGAATGCTTTTATTTGCTTCTATAGCACTGTATTACTTAGAAACACATCATAATTAGCTCAATCACAGGATATTTTGGACAGACAAAATACAGCAAAATAAAAATCTCTAGGAGAAAATAAAGGACTGAATTAATTTGTAACTATGCTATGCAAAAATGTATTACATATGAAAAGATTATATTTAAAAACTGTTAAGATTGCAAAGTTAAATGTGTTCAATGTGTTGGGAAATGTAACTCTAGGAACCTGCAAAGTCTTTGTAAGGGCAGGAAGCAACAGTTAAGATCTCAGCCAACAGTAGGGTGAAAACTGAGGCTTAAATGTTGCTGCAGCTAAAAGCCTAAGCAAGAGTAGTGGTGTAGGTTGTAGCTGTGTTGGTCTAAGGACACAGGCAAACAAGGTTCTTTGGGTGAATCTGGTATGTTTTATTAGACTAACTTAAATAGTTGGAAATTTTTATTTTAGCAAGCTTTCGGGTTTAAAACCCCTTCGTCAGGCTGAGGAAGTCTCTGCAGTTGGTGTGTGCTCTTCCCGGATGGAATGAAAAGTAAAGAAGCCAGAGGCTGGGCTGGTATGTATGCAAGACAGGCAGTCAGTGAAGATGTAAATTGAGGAGTCAGTGGGTGAGAGACAGGCTGTGTGGTGGGGGAGAAGGCACCTCTCCACTATTTAACTGCTACATTCATCCCCCTTCTTGCTAATTTTCCCCCCCCGCTATTTAACTTGGTCTAATAAAATATATCAGATTCACCCAAAGAACCTTGTCTGCCTAAGCAAGAGCAGTGAACTAAGGTATCTAAGATGTACTGCTCAGTATGTGACTCATACATCAACACAGGAAAAGCCCAAGATATAAGCAACTCTGAAGCAGTTTCAAATAATAGATCCTTTTTGGAGGGCAAATATGGATATATTGGGAAATATTTCTCAAGGGACCTGGATGCAACCATGTATTATGTGGACACTGAGTAGTTTCATAGTTTCATAGTTTCTAGGGTCGGAAGGGACCTGAGCAGATCATCTAGTCCGACCCCCTGCCATGGCAGGAAAGAATACTGGGGTCAAACGACCCCAGCAAGATGTTTATCTAACCTCCTCTTAAACACCCCCAGGGTAGGAGCCAGCACCACTTCTCTTGGAAGCTGGTTCCAGACCCTAGTCGCCCTGACCGTGAAGTAGCGCCTCCTGATATCTAACCTCTGCCAGCTTGTGACCGTTATTCGTGGTCACTCCTGGCGGTGCTCGGGGGAACAGTGACTCCCCCAATGCCTGCTGATCCCCCCTAACTAGTTTATCACAGGCCACAAGATCCCCCCTCAGCCTTCTCTTTTGGAGGCTGAACAGGTTCAGGTCCCGTAGCCTCTCCTCATAGGGCCTGCCCTGTTGTCCCCTGATGATACGAGTGGCCCTCCTCTGGACCCTCTCCATGCTGTCGACATCCGTCTTGAAGTGTGGCGCCCAGAACTGGACGCAATACTCCAGCTGCGGCCTGACCAGTGCCACATAGAGGGGGAGGATCACCTCTTTGGACCTGCTCAAGATGCATCTGTGGATGCATGCCAAGGTGTGGTTGGTGAGGACCCTGGAGAAGGAATACAGGAATAACTCAGTCGTGGAAATTGGTTTCCTCATGTATAAAAAGTCTGTACATAGAGACAGATTGACTGAATCCTTACCAAAATTGAGGGGGAATGCCATGTATCCTTTCCTGAGAGTAGGTAACTGATGATCCGGGCTATTGCTTTGTTAAGAAGAGCTTTGCCAGTGGCGAGCCACCTGGATACACTTTTATTTTGCAGCAAGGGTAGATTCAAGAAGGGATATGAGTCAGTGGATTTCAGGGCATGCAGTTAAGCGTACTAACAAAAAAGAAACAGGTTTGGCTTCACTACAAGTCAAGTTAGAAACAGAAGTTGATCTCTCTCAATTCACCGTTAATGCATGGCAGAATTATGGGAGCTGGCTAGGAAGGCTGGGAAACCCAAGAAGATCACTGCATAGTATATAAAAGTTTAGCTGGCTTAAATTTCATCTCTGTGTGGTGATCTTGGGAAGGGTATTGTGCCCCTTGTTGGTCATTTGTCTCCTCAGTTATGATCAGACCCTGGTGGTGTAATTACGGCAAGGTGATAGACAACCACCCTGGGTTTCAACTTGGGGATTCACCAAAAAAAGGGCTGCTGTTAACAGAATGGTGGCACTTAGAAGTTGCTACTGCCCCAGTGCCCTGGATACCTGGGCATGTTGCTACACTGTTGCTAGAGCTAATTTAATAAGGGCAAATTAAAAGATGGAGTTTTCACTGAAATGGGACACGCCCTTACTCAATGCAATAATTTTCTGAGGTGCGGTAAAAGTTGAGCTGGAAAGTTGATTTTGAATGCATTTTATGGCATGGATCTGTGGTTATCATGATGGCTAGTGGTACTTAGATCAGAGAGGCAATAGGGCAGGGGTTGGCAGTGTTTTTGAGCAGAGTGTTAAAAACACCCACAAACCTCGACTTATAAGATGTTGGTGTGCCAGTGGCAAATGGTGGGGTTGTACCGTGAGGTGCCCAATCCTTATTGTAGGAGTGCAGTCCCAGCCCCTTCCCCACCATCTGCCATGAGGCGCATGTGCCAAGCAAAATGGCTTTGCATGCCACACTGGCACATGTGCTGGGGATTGCCTATGATAGAGACATAATATATAGGAGGTTTTTTTTCATCTTGCCTTTAAAAAGGAAATATATAAACTGTCAGGAGACCAAGCTCACTTTATCAGATGCTGTGGAAGGACAAGCCCAGAGCGGTCTTTTAAATCAAGGGTGCTTCTTAGTTTATAAGGGGCATCTTTACTCCACCTTCTTCCTGACTTCAGACTAACACAGCTAACTACCTCTGTCTGCTCAAGCATGGAGTTAGGAGTAAAAGAGGGGATTGTGAAATCAAATCCAAGTAGAAGTCGACCTTGGTAACTGCTAGATTTTCTAGTTATTCAGAATGGGTAGGGAAGGGGGAAAGCAATTTGTGTGTTGGGGCTGGGACCAATTAAATATAACAATCAAAATGTTTAAAATGCCTTTAAAACATTGCAAAGGGTCAGCTGTACAAACATGCATGACCTTTGAAACATCCCAAAAGCATTGCAAAAGTACCTTTATAAATGAGGTACTGTTTTGAAGTACTTCACTTTTTGTTATGTGTCTATGGGGACAGAGGACCAGATTCCCGCAGTCCTCCTCTCTCTTCCTTCTTCATGAGGGATGTAGGAAGAGTGGGGTGAACTGACTTCATGCCACTTGTCCAGCTGCTGAGCCCTGCTCTTGTTCCCAGGTCACTACCAGGTCCCAAGGTACTTCTGGATCCTTACCTCTCAGCATGGAGCTTCCCCCGCCCACTGTCAGAGGCTCCCATGTGTCCCACCAACCCCCGTGCCATACTTGAGCAGACTCCTGGGGCTTCTGCTGCCAGCAGAGTTGAGTAGTCCAGCCTCCAATCCTCTCCTCTATTTCTTTACTCCAGTGGCGAGGCTCAGGGGATGGGAGATGGAGATCTGGAATCCCAGTGGCAGGGAATCTCCGCTGTCCTCTGTGACAAAGTAGGGCTCCCCTCTGGCCACAGTGCTAGGTTCCCCACTTGCCTTTGGGCACACCACCCACCTGACTCTCCTGCCATGCCTTGTTCTTAATTAATTAAGATGTTAATTAAGGCAGGAGGCTGCCCATTTGCGCCCCAATGCCAAGGGGTGCGGTCTGCGGTTCTGTACCTCCCCTACACAGTAGCCCATGCCTCGCAGATGGCATCCAGATGTTACAGTGCTCCCGGCCTACAGCCAGATCAAGCTTAGGCTTCGTCGTCAGGCCCCAGTCGCACACATCCATACTGCCCTCCTCTCATAAGGGCCTCTCATACTCCGCCCTCTTTTACAGGTCTCTTTCATGCATCGACAACTTATTCTCCCTTGCTCCCTCTTGGAGTGGCCCCCTTAGGCCATAGGCTTAGCTAGTCCATTCCTTGAGTGGGAGACATACCATCTTTTGGGTCTCTCCTGCTACCCTCACCTTGGTAGTGGCCAGCCAATTACCTGACCGGGTCTAAGCTTGCTCTGACCCCTTCCAGGGGCAATTCTCTCTATATAAATGTACTGGGCCCTCAGCCCTCTTGTTCTTCTCCCCTACACTGGGGTACCTCATCTCTGCCCCATTTCTGAGGCTACCCCTCACCAGGACATTCTTATCTGACACCACGACTGGTGTTCCAGGGTCTCACGGAGACTCCCACTCCCCGCCCCGGAGCAGCAGGTCATTGTGCTCACTACAGATCTTGCTTTTGAACCACACTCGGCCTCCCAGTGGTGGAGGACTTACCAGGGTCAGGACTTGCCCCTCTTTCTCAGGCTGACCCCCCTTTTCTCAGCCTCTGGCCCACACCGCCCCCTCACTTGGGGCCACAGGGCTTCCCTCCCCAGTGAGCTCAGGTGGCCGTAGCTCCCACTCTCCCTCCTCAGGGTCTTGCATCCCACAGGGCTCAGGTGGCCACAGCCGTGCCTGGCCCCCACTCAGCCTCTGGTGTTACACAAGGTTCCTCTACCTGACTTTCACGGGGGTGGTAATTGGCCTGGTATTTCCTGGGGGCTCCCACACCCTTGAGAGCCCCACCAGGCTACCCACTCCCAGCAGGGTGCAGTTTTAGGTCATACCCAAGACTAGGAGCCTCCTAGCCATCCCCTACAGCTCCTCCCTTACCTCCAAGATGATACATGAAGCCTCACAGGCAGGCAGTGTTGCTGCCTGGGCTGCCAGCAGGTAACTGATCTATTTATATAGGCAGCCAGGGATCTAAAATGACTGCCTCAGTCAAACACCTGCTGGCTCCTTGGCTTAAGTCTTAAAGTGGCAGGCATCAACAGTGCCCTACCACAAACCTCCCCCCTTAAAATGGTATCTGGGGGAGGTTTCCCCTGCTGCTCCTCCAAAGCAGGCTCCCCTTGGAGCCTGTGAGAGACAACAAGTGGTGAGCACCCCCAATCTCATTCTAAGTGGGGAGGTGTGTGGCTGAGCACCATTGGGGGGGGCTTCACTTGGCTGATTTCCCTGCTGGGCTCTGCCCTAGCCTACTGCAGCCCCTGCCACATGGTGAGCACCCAAAAGGTGGTCCGCCACCTCTCTCTCCCTCTGACCCCAGCTTAGCTCTTCACTTTGGTGCTCTCTGCTCTTCCCTCGCTTCTGCCTCCCTTTGCCACAGTGGGAGAAGGGAGGTGAGAATGGAGCTTCAGGTCACTGCAGCTTCCCCTCTGGAGACCCATGGCTGTGTTGGGAGACACCACAGTAGCTATATGCGTGTCTTATGACTGAAACATTACACTTGTGAAATGTTTCCAAGCCTGTTATACTTGGAAATGTTTAAAAAGTTTCTTCTGTCCACACCCTAAGAAACCATGGTTTTGGATCAGCTCTCTTTTAAAGCAAAGCAACTGGCATCTTGAACATTTTTCATGCTTTGTGTCGTGGAACTCCCTCAGGAGCAAGCCCTCTAAGAAGTTAACTACTCTCTTAGGTGCCATTGCTCTTAGAAGAATGGTCTCTCAGGGCTTGTAAAAGGTTCAGCAGAAAAGGATTTAGGTAGGGCTTTGAAGGCTGGCAATATGCAATGGGGAGATATCTGACACCTGAACTCAGAATTTTAAGAGACTAGCTAAGTGTTAGTATGGCAAAATACAGTCATTCAAGAGTGTGGTAACCTCAGGTTTGCCCAGCTGAAGCTATGTAGCTTTGCATCATGTGGTGATACCACTTTTTCTTCATACAGAGGGAAGTTAACTGAGAAAATAAAGCCAATGTAAAAAAAAAGCATAAATTATCCAGGTTACCTTGGTTATATCTGATCCCATTTCTTGAGCCTTGGATTGGTTACACCCACAGTACAGTTTGGGTATAACCAGTGAGTTGGTTATGCCAATTGGTGGTGGAAACTGAATATATTTCAGGGTTTTAAGACTCTTGTCAAATAGAATAATTCAGTGGTTTATATGTACCTATCTTTTTCCCTGTTTCTTACTTCTTTTTCCACCCTCTTACCCCTCATATGAAAGGAGATCCTTGAATGATATAAAAACAATCAGGAAGAAATGAGGAAGGAGTAATGACCTATAATGTGTGAGTTATTGCTGGATATTTCCCGAAGAAACTAATAAAGTTACAGACTAAAAAACCCTTATACAGCCCTCAAACCTTTCCATGTGTATAGAATAATGCTAGAATTAAGTTACCCTTTACACCTTACTATGGTTACATTCTTTTCATGCATTATGAGTTTGTTTTAAAAATACAATCCCTGTGCAGGGATAGTGTATGTGTGGTATATGGTTGTACATAGAAGCTATACTGAGATGAAGGTTACTCTAACAAATCACTACTGAACATGTATGAAGTGTGAAGTTTAGAGTCCTAGTCAAATTTGAGTGAATTTTCAAGGGAGAAGCAAAAGGTTTATCCTTAACATCAAAACTATCCCCTTGCCAGATTTCCAGTCCCGGCCCTAAAGCATGGAGGTGAAAACTTCTCAGAGTAAAAATTCTTCAGTTCCTGTTTTAACATGTTCTGAGATTGTAAGTGTTCTTATCTTCATTTGAACAATACACCAAAACCTACAGTGTGAAGATGAAAAATGCAATTAAGAAAAGTAACATCATGGATATGAAATATCCAAATCTACTGGATATGAACTAATTCTCCTAAAGGATGAAACTGGAAAATAAAAATCTTTGAATTACACGCCATTTAAAAATGGGCTTTATTAAAGGCCAAAAGAATCTTTTATAGGAAGGTATGGTATGTTAATATTAACAATGGTAAAGATGTCTTAAGAAACAATCCTTAAAACTGCTTGTTATATTAACAGTTCAGTGTCATGTGCATAAATACACACATTAGTAAAATGTCACAGGTTACAGTCCTTAAAAGTGCTTATAACATTAACAGCTCACGTAGTGTTGTGCATAAATACTCACATTATAAAAAATATCACAGGATAGTATTGTTAAAAGTGCTTATAACAGTAACAGTTTTCTCAGTGAATTGCATATAATAATTATCTAATCAACAAATTCTGGTTATGCTGAAGATGTATGCTTAACTCTTTTCAATTAATTTTATATATCACAGCATTCAGCCCCCTGCAAGTGCTCTAAAACTATAGCATAGATTTTATTATAGCACATCTCTCTCTTTATTTAAATATCCTAGAAATGGACCTCAATGCAATATCAATGCAAAGATATATTTCTGGAATAAAAGAGTTACAAATCCCCATTACAATAATTTGGAGAACTAATGTATCTATTAATTGCCAGTCACAAAGTGTGGAATGATCTGTGGAGTTTAGGCAATAAATTATGTTCCCTGAACTATAAATTATAAACACTATTAATTCCTAATGTACACTGTGGGTGCGTCTATATGACATGCTAACTGTGCAGTAGCCTAAAAACGCTGTGCAGTAGTATTCCAGGCAAAACCCATGCTAATACATTATGTGCAGTAATATTAGGCTACTGAGCAGTTAGTGTCTGCAAAAATATTGTGCATCAGTGCTACTGTGTGGTAGTACCAGTTATTGTGTTTTGATTTAGTACTTGGTTATCCAGAAATAGTACTCAACATTTGTTGAGGCTGTTATAATAAACATTAGCTAATCTAGTCAATTTGCTCTGGAGTAATCTGAAAGTGGTTCTCATGAAAAAGTACTTGATATCAAGGGAGAGATCTTCAAGAAAACTATTAAGACTTGACCAATTAGGACCCACAGTGAATGTGACAGAATCCCATAATTTTTCAGGAGCTCTTAATGTCTTTTTTTTTTCATTTTGTAGGTATTATGGACCCATTTGAAGGCTTGAAGTCTATATTTTGTGTTATAAGAAAGGACAGAAAAATAAAAAATTTGTTCTTGGGTCACTGACTAGGGTGTTGGAAATCTTCATTCAGTTTTCAGCATTGATCAATTTAAACACATTCAGTTTTAATTTTTCCTGGTTATATAGGGCAATTTTGGTTTAAATCTAAATAGCCGTGTAAATTTTGTATAAACTTGACACAAACAAGCCTGTATGAGGATTTTTCATAGCCAGTACAGTATGTATAGGCCTACTTTTACAGAAGTTCTGACACTTACAGTGTAAAAAATCCTGTCTTTCTCCAAATCCTCTTCACCTTCAGCTGCTCCATCTGTCATTCATTCACAGGCAGATCATGAACTCTGTATACATATTGTAAGCCTTACTAGAGTTGTGTGAGTTATGAGAGTGACCTAGTTCTCTGCATTTCTTCTGTGGGATCATAGGAATAATCACCTATTAATTTGGTGTTGGAAACTTGCAAAAGGTGAGGAAGATGGTTTAGCAGTGGTTACAGAGAGAGATTGGGACATGTTGTCAGTCTCTTCTATGGTCTAGAATATTCAAGGGTTATGAGAAAAATCAGAAATGGAAGACACAGTTAGACACATTTCCCATCATTCTACAAGCAGTGTGCCTTATTACATTAATCAAATTTCCCTTTACTCCTTTAAATCTGAAAAGTGCAGGCCAGGGTAAACAGTGATTTATTAAGATATTGCAAGAGAATGTTAACTACTATTATATCAGCTTAATGTCTTTTTTTTAATTATGGAGTTGATTGATTTTACAGTTAAGAATTAGTTGTGTTTTGCATTTAAAGCAATTGTCAAACATCTTTGGTTTATTTGAAACATGTAAATTCTCCTTCAAATTAAAATTCCCATTCTTTGGACAAAGAATGATTCTACTGGGGCCTTACATGTAAGGTCATTAATTAAAGATAATTAAAATCTGAGTTTTTTAATGAGTTTAGTATCTGTGATCTTTTCTTTACTCATAATAATTTTAAGTGAATAGTATGTACACTTTCAAATAGTTACGCAGTACAAATTAATGTAAATCTCTGCTTGATTATATAAATAAATTACTTTATATTTAAGTTATTTATAAATGAGACGTCTACTTGCGTTGATTAGGTGAGCAACACAGGTCAGAATCAATACTTCGTGAGACTGTTATGACATCAGAGGCAATGTAACCAATCGTCAGCCTCTATTTACAGTTGAATTGCATGCAGTAATACTAATGGTTGCTATGGGTCTGTGGCAAGAGAGTGGCTGGACTCTCATCAAGAGTTCTCATCGGTCAAATATTCAGTATTCTTTAACGCTTTTCTTACTGCCTGGTATGGTATCCATCCTTCAGTGGGTCCCAGTGGGTCTAATGACTGGAATGCACTACATATAAAGGCAGTGTTTCTGGGTGAATGAGGGTAAAAAAGCCCACTTGAACTCAGATACTTGGTTCTCTCTATCCTTACCAATTGCATAGTACTAGGCCCACTAATATGGCTCTCTAACCCTACAAGCCATATAGGTTAATGTAAATTCCTTTGTGTCGGTCTTATCATTTAAATCAGATGAAACCCACTTTAAATGGGTGACGGCACAAGGTGTCCCGCTGCTAGTTGTCCCCAGGGAACCAAATGTCCATGTTCATGTGGACTCATCCTAGCTGCTTTGCACTGGTCCAGTGTCCCTTCTGCCTTTGGAATAAAAAATTAGGATTTAATAGTATTTCTTTCCACATAACTAGACATATAACATGAGCACATTTTGTTTCCTGTTCATTATCCATGTGCAATATTTTAAAAGGAATCTCATTCAAAGATAAACATATGTTGAGCTGGTTGTTAGCATGTAAAGCCTTTACATAAGTTTATCAAAGAACAATATATGTAGTTCAAGTTTGTTTACATGTCCAAGCTAATCCAGCAAACTATAACTTGAAGCCAACTAAACTTTTTATGTAATAAAGTTACTAATTTACAGAAAGCTTAACAAGATCAGGGCTAAAAGCCTCAGTTGTGCATATAATCTGCTATCATGGCCAGTTGGGGATGCTGCTTGGGAAGAAATGCCCATGCTAGGAGATCCCATGTTGAAATATAGGCTTATGGGCAGAAAATATAAAGTTGGGCTATCTTTCTTTGTTTATATTTTATTTGTAAATTCATTTTTAAAAATATATTCCTTTCTACTGAAGGTTGGAGTTTTGTAAAGAAAGCCCTGAAATCTTTTTTGGGGGGAGAGGGGGAGGGGGAAAACTATATATAAAAGCACCAAAGTGCTAATTATTTTTCATAGAATATATATTTATGATTGTTCCAATGTTACCTTACAATAGGTAATCAGTACTCTTAGAAAAAGATGACTACACACCATCTTTTCTCAAAGCTTTTACTCTCTTTATAGGGACAATGAATCTCCAGGATATTTCAAGGGCAAAGGTTTCAATTACACTTTTAGATTGCCTCCAAAGGGAAAAGAAAAATCTAATCTTGAAGGTTAAGAGAGAATTCTTGAAAAGTTCTTCAGCAGAAGATTTTTCAATTGACAATGCAATTATATTATATAAAGACACAATATCTCCAGCAGAAGATTTTCCTCTTTTGACTACAGTGAGACTACTAAGTGAATAAAATTACAAACACTCTTTTGTGAAAGATCTTTTTAGGTAATCAAGGTCAAAATCCATTTCTGTGACTTTCGGAAGATCCTGATTATAATGGCTTGAGTAGGAACCAATACCGCAGCGACAGGCCCAGTACAAGACTGGGAGAGGAGAGGATTCTGGGAATACGCAGACCTTTGGCCCTGAATCTGGATGCCTAAGTTTAGACATATGAGTAGGTCAAGTGAAGCAAGAAGAATACTTATATATGTAAAAAAGATACTGGGAAGACAAGTTAGTAGGGTGGGTGAAGAAGGTGCTGGGCCAGGGCGACGCCGCCGGCGGCGGGGTCAGGCCTGACTGCTGGGTCCCGGCGGAAGGCCAAGCACCCAGGTTTCCCCCTTTCAGGAACCCGGAAGTATCCGGGTCGGGTCCTGCCCGGGCGGATAAAGGGAGAGCGGCGGATCCGGAGGCGGGACTGGCGGATCCGGAGGCGGGACCGGTGGATCCGGAGGCGAGAGCGGCGGATCCGGAGGCAGGAGCGGCGGATCCGGAGGTGAGAGTGGCGGATCCGGAGGAAGGCTTTGCGGGAGCTGGTGCCGGAGGAAACACCCTCGAGTGGGTGCGAGCCGCTTGGAGACACGGCAGGACCTACTGGGGCAAGGGTAAGCCCCAGCATGGCAAGGAGGCCCGGCCAACTGGCGGCGAGGCCACGAGCGGCCTAACGCCGTGGAGAGCGACGGCACCCAGCAGGAGCCGGGTACCGTAAGTACTGTAATACAGGGGCGACCACAGGCGGGGAAACCACCGCACCTGTGATTTGGGAGGACTGAGGGGCGGAAGGAAGCCCTGGGAGAGGGCGGAAGAACCCAGCCTGAGTTAAGGAAGGGGGTCAACCCCGCAGCAGATAGGGAATATCGGGGAGGGTAGCCGAGGGTCCAAACAAACCCCCAGCTCTAGTGAATTCCTGTCTGGAACCTTGTGTTGAACTTTGTATTCTTTACGAACATTTTTGGGACTAATGTCCTGACGAGTCGCCTGCCCAGATAGGCGGCCACTCCCTGGAGGTTTGGGCAAGGGTGTAGGGGTGGAGGAGCCCTCAGGACCCCTGGACCCAGTGGAGATGGAGTGCCGCTTCCGAACTGCATGCACCACAATATTGTGAACCCCTGAGTTTACCATCGAAGTCGTGGCAGGCGAGACTGGCATGGGTACAGTGAGGACGGCACATTCCCCTCCCGCCAGGGGTCCCCTGTGAGATGGTCGGTCGACGAACCAGACCCCTCATAGATGGGAACAATTTTTCCTTATAAAATACCTGTCATGCAATCTTGAACCCTTTTGAAGTCAATGGCAAAGCTCCCACGGAGTTCAATAAGACAACAATTCTGTTCCTTAATGGTCCTGTTGCATGAATTGTTCTTATTTTAAGGTGTACCTGCCGGGCTTCGAACATTCAGTCTCATGCGACCTTGGTCCGGGCAGCCGGTAGAGGGCGCTCTACGGTCTCCTGTACGCCCGTGGGCAGCCGTCTATCCCCTGAGTGGCTTCCCCCAATCTCTCCTGCTATGACTTTGAATGATATACCAGTGTGGGGGTCAACCACCCAGGGTTTGGCTGCAGTGGGAAGCCTGCCCAGCTGTAGTATGTAGGGCTCCACCTCCCCTACACCCCAACCCCACGCCAACCTCCAGCAGGTCACCAGATCTTCTTGGCCATACCCCCGATGATGTTGTCTTCCCTGAGACACGGTGGCCTACATGGTCCTATCACGTTCTAGGACCTTTCTCCCGAGGTAACTAACTCAACCAGAAGTAGGGCTATGGAAAATCACACCCTCCTGGCTCAGAACAGTTCCTACCTGGGACTCCAAATTCAATCTACACTCAAATAAAAGATGGGGGACCAAAGGAAAATATGACACAGTGCTATCCTGTCTGTATCGCCTTGCCCTACCTCTCAGCCCCTCCAAAAGGGGGAAACTAAAAAAGGAAAAACCAGCGCAAATCAAGGGTGGAAGGATCTGACCAGTCTTTTTCCCCATACCTTTATGTTAGGGTGATGGTATAACCTTCATACCCTCCGATCCTGCTGGGTTTTTGGTCCATCGTGGTCAGTGCAAACCACAGCCCTTCGCCCAAGGTCATTATGGCTCTCTCTCTGGTTTGTATGACATGCACCATTGCTGTCTTTCTCCCCTGTAGGGAGTGCCAAACTTCCGGCATCCTATGGTATCACCCCATATACCCGGCTACTCCTAGTGTCGTGGGCTGATACCCAGCCTCTGGCCATTCTGCACCTCAGCTTCCCTTGCTGCTCCATTCCGTCTTCACCCAAAGGGGGAGACTCCTTTGCCTCCCGTGTTCCTCTGATGCTCCCATCTCTGTTGACGAGGAGAGCCTCCTCCAACTCTGTCGTCCCTCCACAGATCCTGCCTCTGTCAGTGCAGGGAGCCTCTTCTGGCTCCCCTGTCTCTTCAACACCTTTTTTCTTACTGACGTAGAGAGCCCCTGCTGGCTGTCTCTCCCTCGGGGTATCCCAGGTGGCACCTGGCATCAGAGACTTCCCCGTCTCTGCTCCAGTCCTTCTGCTATCTTCCCCAATGTCCCGTTTTATTCCCACTGGCCAGTAATTGCCAATGACATCACCAGCTGGCTTCAGCTGGATAAAGGCATGGCTTATGACCTGCACAGATTTCTTTTCTTGCTCCAGCTGCATTGTGGGTCCTGCTGCTGCTGGTAAGTATTCCCTTTGAGTTATTTTTATATTTTTTCCTTTTTTGCTGCATGCTCCCCACCCCAGGGGGTCCCTGTTCATTGTTTGGGGTTTTTTCCCCTGCTCTCCCCTGGGACATAAGGGTTAATCCAGCCCTGAAGAGATCCATTTAGTGGGCCCTAGGCAAAATCATAGGCCCCTACTTTTGCTTACTCAATAATTATTGTGGCCAGGCAACTTTGGTGCCTACCACTTTAAGGG
The DNA here is from genome assembly GCF_052110815.1 of Crocodylus siamensis. Taxonomy (NCBI): domain Eukaryota; kingdom Metazoa; phylum Chordata; order Crocodylia; family Crocodylidae; genus Crocodylus; species Crocodylus siamensis. The sequence goes on along the minus strand of NC_143396.1, from coordinate 72,859,664 downwards.
CCAGAACAGCCTGCAGGTGGCTGCGCTTCCAATCAGGAGCCACATGGCCAGCAGGAGGCCACCTGATTTGGAAGTGGGAGAAGTTGCCTGATATCAGAGCAGGCCCTGAGTAGTAGGACCAGCAGGGCAGGAACTATGGGGATGGCAGGAAGTTCTTGGTACTAGGGAATGACCTAAAACTATACCCTGCTGGGGCTGGATGGTGTGATGGGGCTGCTTCTGGCAGGGCAGCTTCCAAGAAATGTTACACCAGTGCCTCCCCAGTGAAGGGCAAGTATGGGGCACCAGAAAGCTTCCTGCTGCCTTGTGGAAGGGGAAGACTAGGGGAGCACACCCTGAGAGAAAAGCACAAAGGCCTTGGCCCACTGAGCGGGCACTGACATGGGACCCAGGCTCATACTGTGGGGCCTGGAGAAGGGTCCAGGTTGTCTGCAGATACCTGAGACCTGAATGAGCCATTAAGCCATAAGTGGGTTGTAGGCACATCTGCAGACACCTGAGACCTGTGGGGTGCAAGGGCCCATAGCCCCAGTGAGGGGGAAGTGGAGGATGTGGCGGCTGTGTAGAGTAGGGTATCCACTTTGGATATCATCTGCGAGGCATGGGACATGGTATAGGGGAGGTTGGAGCCATGTATAATGCCCTAGGCATAAGAGCATAAAATGGTCAGCCTCCCACTTTATTACATTTTCTTTTATACATCAAGTCATGGCAGGTGAGACAGGGTAGACTGCCTTTGACAGTTGGACAGGCCGGCCATGGGCTGGCCTCTTGACTTCCCGCTGCCACAATTATAATATGTAAAATAAGCACTGTTGGGTCCCTTCTTCACTTAGGGCTGTAGTCATGTACCTAGTTTGCCTATGCATCAATTCAGCCCTGGATCTCTTTACAGGTACAGAGAGTTTATCCTATCCAGCAAGTGAAACGACTGAAGCTAAACTTCAAAAGCAATTAAATCATTTCAGTTCTTATGCTCCTATGGATTTTAGACACTAATAACATCCCAACACTATCAATGATAACTAAAAACTAAAAGGCTATACTTTTTATTCTGAATTTCACTTTCCTAGTTATGATCATAACCAACAAGAACAAACAACTCTACTTGGATAGAAGACAGATTATTCACCAAGTTAGAAACTTCAGGATACTGAAATACAATATCTACAGTTAAAATTAAACTTTTGCAATTTTTATTATTACTTCTTATTAAAGTGGATTGAAAAGTTTACATCTTCAGACCTGAGTTGAAAGCTAACTACAACAGATGACATCACTAAACCCTAAAGCATAATAAAGCATTCACTACATTATGTGTGGATGATTAAACTGATTATAGTGGGGAAATATTCCTGAGAGTTTAAGTTCAGGTCTTGGCTGATAAAAGATGTAATTATTTACAATTATGTTTTATGATGAAATTATTCTTAAGTCTGCCTGGACATACTTTGTCTCTGATTCTCTTTTACATTACAGCCTAACTGCACTGCTCTGAAAATGAAAGGGAACCTTAGCATAGATGGAATGAGCATAAAGTATAAGATAACCACAGATTTTTAACTATCCACCCAGCTGGCAGCAATTTGGAGAATAAAGTGGCCATTGCTCGGATGCTCTGTTTCTCCCTACATAGAAAAGTGGACATAGTTGTAAAAAGATAGGGGATATACATAAACTTGTTTCTGTGCTCTTAGTGAACCAACCAGTGTAGCTATGCCAAGAAATGTATGCTAATATGGGATGCATGTCCTCCACCTCAGAGCAAGGGCAAACTGGAAGTAGAATGTAGCTTGGATTACTGTGCTATCACTCAGTCCCTCCAGAATTTCACAAACATATGAATCTCCTTGTTATTAGGACTCCTCTTTTTTTCCCTTATTCTCTTGCATCTGACCTTCTACTGGTCTCTTAGAGATCAAAGATTACATGAATCTAACCTTGACTTTATTATGAAGATGGAATACTTGATCCATCACATTATTAATAAAAAAGTAATAACGGCAGTTCTTTTTAATTAACAAGTGATTCCTCTAGTACAAAATCAGTTGAGCTATCCTGTAAGAGAGTACGGTTTTAAAACCCATAAAAGTTAAGTGTTGATAATCCTGTAGAAATGGCAGAAAATACAGTGTTAAAGATGTGTGTGCTGTGGTACACACCACCTTTTCTCAAAGCTTTTACTCTCTTTATAGGGACAAACTATTTATTGAGGTAGAAAGTGTAGTAACAGGGAAGGGCTTTGTTGATGGCCCTCTGTTTATAGAGCCTGAGGAGACCATGGCTATCAATGAAGGGTGGAAGGTGAAAACAGATAAAACAGACAAAGATGGTAGGAGAGAAGAGCAGCAAATAGAGAAGGAACATCGAAGTAAAAGAAAGGAAGAAAGAAACCAAGGCTATATTAGAAGTGTAACTACATTGGTTAGGAGGGTTATATTTTTAATGTAGTGTAAGAGAGATGTTGTAATGGGGATGGTCCAGCAACTACATGAGAACCAAGAATTTCCCTTGGGTGATATATTTTATTGGACCAGCTGTGTAGGTGGGATAAAGTTAGACTAGCTTTCCAATTCAAAACACTTCCTCAGGTCTCATTACAAGAAGCCAGGTACAGTGTAGGGAAAACAGCAATGGAGAAGGATGAGAGATATTCCCAGAGGTAGCAGACCCATGATTAGTAGAAGAAAAGAAGCTGATTACTGGGAGACCAAAGCTTATCGAAAGAGAGGAGGGTCATTTCTACCTGTCCTGTGTAGAAAGAATTCAGGAGTTAGGTAAAACATAATGTGTCATAAAACTGATGTTGAGTCTTTGGTTTTTACTGTCTAGACTGCTTATGAATTTTTGTTCCCAGTTTGCCTTGAGTATGAGGATAGCAAGGTCAGAGAGGAAGTGGCTGTTTTGTGAAAAATGTGCTCCTAATGTATCTGTGCCTCTTTTCTTTATATATTTTTTTCTTTGACAGTTCATTCTGGTGTAGAGTTACTGTTTAGTTTCACCCATATAGTTAACATGAAACACTTGGTGCATTGAATCAGGTATATCACATTTTGAGAAAAGCATGTACAGGAACCATGGATTCTGATAGTTTTGTTATGGCAAATGTTAATAGTAGATCTTTTGACAAGGCAAGGCTGTGTGCCACTTGATGTCTGTTGGGAAGTACAGAGTTTGCTTCTGACGATGAGCTGAGCAAGGTTGAGGAGCTCATCATCAGAAGCAAATTTTTCTCACCCCCACACCACTGCTGTTTTGCACTATGCTCTGCTTGACTCCTTGTGATAAGACCTGAGAAAGAGCATCTTGAATTCAAAAGCTTGTTTAACTATACCAACTAAATAGCTTGTCCAATGAAATATTTTACCCTAAGAAATCCTGGTCACAGTTCTAATAAAGCAAATAATGGTTTGTTTGGGGTTTTGGGGGGGGGCAGTTGGTCAGAATAACTTATTTTGCTCACTAGGCCAATTTAAACTAATCTGGCAAAGTCACTTCTTTGCTTATAAAATAGTATTTACACTAGAAAGGTCTTAAAGGTTGAGTTCTATGAACAAGCTTTAAACATAGACGCACCCCTATGCACAGAGGATTTCATGGGTATGTCTGTGATTGAGAGCAGGCTTGAGATCAGTGCAAACAAACATCATCCAGTTTACTTGCTCTCTGCCCTTTGTTAGATCTCTCTCTGGTGTGTTTGAGACCAGTGGTCATTGGCATCGAGGGAGCAGTATGAACATCCACAGCGACAAAAAGTGCAGAGAAAAGAAAAGACTTAAATAGGAAGGTAGCATGTACAGTTACAAATTGTCTTTACAATAACTGTGTTGAGCAGATGTTTTCTGTGCTTAGAATGGAGGATTGAACTAGTAGTAGTAACAAGCTACTAGTAAAAATGCATTTGAAAAAAAATAAATCCATTAATTGTGTGCCAAAAGCATAAAGTAGGAAAGAAAAAGGGCTAGCAAACTAATTTCTGGATAAAGAATGACAGTTTTGCATCATATGCTATGAGTAAGACATATTATTTGATCATTTTAAACACGTTACTTTAATAAATTAGTAGTTAGATTTTTTTCTTGTAGTGTCCTGAAGAAAATGTAATTTTTTTTCTTTCTGAACTAACACTTTTTCTCTTTTCCTGGTAAAGAGAGGGTCAGGATGTTGTCACCTCTCTTTTTAGAATGGTTTGATAAGTGATCCCCCTTAATGCACTTTGACTTCTCCCACACAGGGCAGCATATGTGACATTACATTTACATGAAGTTCATAGAGGATGCAGAAACTCTAACTTTCCCTATAATTAAACAGTTACATTAAAAAAGTTAAAGTGTGCTGTATCTATTCCCAGTCTGATTGCCAGATTGGGCTAGGGAGAAATGTTCACAAATGATATAGGACTGCTTAAATTCTATTCATTTGAAACAGCAAGTATTGTCAACTATTAGAAAACATTTACTGAAGGACTTGTCTGCTCTGTTATGGCTAGGTTGTCTATACCATGGTGCTCCGAGGAGTCCTGCTTTCAAGCACATCCCAGCCACACACTTTAGCTCCACATGAACCAAACTGGAACAGGATTTTGTGAAACCACTCTAGGAAGTTTCCTCTGTATCTTTCACACAAAGGAGGCAGAGATCTTTATGTTGGAGATGGGGGACACCTAGGAAGTGGCTTTAGTGGCTCATTGTGTGTGTGAAGCAGGAACTGGCAGAAATTCCAGGAAAGCAGTGTAGATACACCTTAAGAATCACTGCACAAACATTGGATTCACTCTTTCTAAACTTTCCCAAGTGTATGTCTCTCTAGACTCTTCTTGAACACCTTTAAGGAAGAAGATGCCACAACTTTCCTAGGCAGCTTATTCCATTCTTACAGTCAAGGAGTTTTTCCTGAGGTTTGATCCAAATCTTTGCTATAGTTCAAAGTCAGTGACACATCATTTCACAAAGTGGATAACATTCTGTGGTTCTCTACCTTTTTTTGCACCTAGATCCCTTTTTCCATATCCTACCTCTCACCGAGTTCAGAGCTTCCACGTAGCAAGGATCTAGCTGGAATGCCTTCTTCTATTGAATAAGATGGGAAGGGTAGAAGGATTATGACTTTAAGGTTGAGCACCCTTCAATATTGATCAAAAACAAAGTTTTTCTCCCCCCCCCGAAAATTAATTGAAAATACACTAACAAATTGAGACCGGAACACCCTGTCACACAAAATTTGAAAATGCTTCCTTATGGTTGATTACAAGATGAATATAAGCTGCTATTAGCCAACAGAGCTAATAGCATGCTGGGATGCATTACCCAGTGCATTGTGAGCAGGGCTAAGGAAGTAATACTTCCTCTCTACTTGGTGGTGGTGAGACCCCAGCTAGAGTATTGTGTCAAGTTCTGGGCACTACACTTCAAAAAAGATATGGAGAATCTTGAAAGGTTCTAGAAAAGGGCCACAGGAATGATTAAGGGCCTGGAGAACAAACTTTATGAGGAAAGGCTAAGGGATCTGGGACTGTTCAGCTGGAAGAGAAGATTGTGGGGTGACCCGGTGGCCATTTATAAGTATATAAAGGGTGAATATCAGGAGCTGGGAGAAAAATAGTTCACTAGGTTGCCCAAGGGGAAGACAGGGAGCAACGGCCATAAACAGTTAAAAGATGGTTTTATGTTGGATGTAAGGAAGAACTTTTTTATGGTAAGGGTGACCAGAATCTGGAATAGACTTCCCAAGGAGGTAATGTAGTCCCCAACCTTGGAAGTCTTTAACGGGAGGTTGAACAGACACCTCGACTGGATCATTTGATCTCAGTAGTATTCCTGCCCAGAGCAAGGGCGTTGGACTTGATGGGCACATCTACACACGTGCTTTACTGTGCATTAGCCTATTTTAAAGCATATTAAAGCATCACTCAAAAACCCATGCTATTTACTTAATGCACACTATAAAAGTCACAAATAATATACATTAAGTGTCACTAACAACTGTGCTCTTTAGACAGGCTAATGCACATTTTCCTAGTACCTCACAGTCTAGGTACTAGATTTAATGTGCATTAACTAAAACACAGTGCCTGTGTAGATGTATCCAATGATCTTTCGAGGTCCCTTCCATCCCTTAATTTCTAAGATTCTATCTGCAAAAGAAAAAAAAAAAACTACAAAAAGATTTTACTCCTAGTAGCAGTACTTGATATACACTGAGTCACATAAATGAAGCAAAAGAATTACCTGCAATTGAGACAGGTGTGAATAACTAAGGTCTAACATATTGCATATTGCTAAAAAGTAATCTGATCTTGGTCTGATCAAAGACAGTGCTTTATATCTGTTCTAGGTTTGTGGCAGTTAATTATAATTTTCATTATACCACTATGCTTTAGGCTTCTCTGTGTGAAGAGGATTCCCCCTGTTATTAGAAAATATACTACAGTTTACATTTATTTTTTTATGATGTATTTCCCCTAGAGCACAAGTACCTGGCACCTAGTCATATGGGCACATATGTTCAGTAATGAGTCTGCATGACAAATGTGATATAAATAAAATTTTTATTTTAACTGTGTCACATCATTTAAAGACTGATTATGTGTGCTTAGTCAAAATATATACAAATAAGACAGCTGTACTCTACTTTTGTTTTACCAAACCTAGCAAGTATTTTATTTGCAATAATGAAACTGAAGGGCCATCAAAGTTGTGTACAGCCATCTGCTTCTGAAATTAGTTTCATACAGGGGATTTAAGCCTTGTTAATGCTCTTCTAGTTATGATACTGAAAATGCTCCATCTTTTTTTTTAAACATACAATAGAATGTTATTAGTTTCCTTAACTGCATAGGACTTACTCTTCTGTTTCTCTTCCTATCAGTTTGCATGTACTAATTTTCCAAATAACACAGATATCTTAATAACCCAGGACTTACGTATAAAAATTAATCACAATATGGGTCTCATACTGTTGAAATGTACTGGTTTGTTGTTTAATAAGAAGCTTATTGTTGGAGGCTGCATTAGCACAGGTGATAAAAATGACTTAAAACTAAATGTAATTAGAGGCTTGTGGATATTTTTTGAAATATGAGAGTTGTAAGGTTCTATAAAAATCTATAGCTGAATGTGGCCAGTTTGGTAGCCATTATACCAAAATATTACTGCTGGAATATTAGCTGTAGCTTGTTGCCCCCATCTCAGATAGTACTTAACAATTTTCAAGTTGTATGAAAGAAAATGGAGCTTCTCATATTGTTGCTGATTATATCAAGAGTCTTGTGATATTTGGGACAAGATTCATAAGGGAGAATCAGGCTCATAAAGTGGCAATTTGGCATCAAAAGTTCAGCACTAGAATTAATAAAATACTTCCTCAGCTGTTGCATAAGTCCCTTGGTACCATATTTTTTTCCTAATAAACTCCTCTAAGTGCCTGCATTTCTGCTGGTGGGTATATACAGAACTTTCTGAAACTTGATCACACTAAGCTAGCTGACAACATTCTCATACCTAAGCCCCAAAGGGATTTAGAGATTTGGCATTTTCCAACATATCTCACACAACCAGGTATATGTAGGGCACATCTCCTTCTAGGTGCAGATGAAAAAGAGATGGTGATGGTGCTGTGAATGAACACATCAAAGTATAGAAAACTCAGGATCAAACTCCTCTTCTGTCTGCTTTGGAGTTGAAACTCAAACCCAGGTCTCCCGCTTTCTACAGCATATTGAAACAGAGCTATCCCACAGCTTCTCCTGTTGAAGGAGCTCCACTTTGCAAAAAACCCTTAAATATTCAGTGGGAAAGAGTGAAAATGGGGGAAAGGGTGGGTGTTCTTCCTTCTATACTCAGTATTTAGTAGGGCTGTATGAAATGACACTGTTCCATTTCGACTTGCATGTTGACATTTAGATGGAACAGCATTTCGTTTTGAATTTCGTTTTGATTTGAAACCCCTGTTCCGTTTCATAGTTAGTAGGGTCAGAAGAGATCTGAGCAGGTCATCAAATCCAACCCCCTGCCATGGCAGGAAAGAGTACCAGCAAGGTTTTATTTTGTTGAAACAGTGACGCTGTTTTGAGATTTTGTCCATAGACTATAATGGGGAAGATCGAAACAGCCTCTCTCATCTGGCAGGCAGATCAGGGACCCGCAACCCCGGGCTCTGGGGGCTGTGCTCTGCTGGAACTTCTGGGGTTGCTGCCTCCTGATCTGCCTGCCAGATGGGGGGGGGAAGCTGGGTGGTGCCAGCTGGGATTGGCACCAGCATGCCACTGGTCCCAGGTAGCAGTACTCAGTTTCTCTTATCCAGCAGGCAGATCAGGGTTGCAACCTTGGGAGGGCTGTGGGGGCTGTGTGATTGGGCTCAGTTCCCTTCCCCAGCCAGACTGAAATGTGGGAGGGAACTGAGCCCAATCACTCAGTTCCCCTCCTCAGTGCTATGATTGATCAGGCAGGGAAGGGAACTCAGCCCAGCTGAGCTGAATTCCCCTCCCCAGGGCTATAATCCTAGTTCTGGGGAGGGGAACTCAGCTCAGCTGGGCTGAGTTCCCTTCCCCAGCCCAATCCTAGCACTGGGGAGGGGATCTCATCCAGCCTGCTTTGAAACTTGAAACATTTCAACTGCCTTCATTTTGTCTTGAGGCTGTTTCAAAGCCCTTTGTTTAGTTTTGATTTCAGCGTTTTGAGCTTGAAATGAATTGAAACAGTGTCAAAACAAAAGAACCAGCAAAATTTTGCACAGCCTTAGTGTTTAGAGCAGAAGTCCTTCCCCCTGTGCCATGTCAGGCAAAGGCAACTGAATTCTTGTCTCTCCATTTTCAAAAAAATCTTTCAAAATGTCTCCAGGCATGTCTAGGCAGAATTACTGCCTTACTGGGCATTCTGGATTGGTTATTTATCAGTTTTGAAGATATTCCACTGGGCATGAAATAATATTTTGACTCTTCTTCTTCTCTGTGTGTTGCTCATCACCCAACTTCTAGAATCTCTTCTCTGTGTGTTGCTCATTTCCCAACTTCTAGAATCATTGCAGGGGATAGACCTTGCTTTCTGACTTCCCCTTACCATCTGCCTTTATTCCACCCAAATCCCAATTCCTGTGCCTGCATGCCTTCATGCTCTCAAGGCATACGTCTCACTCTCCAGGGTTTATTTAACAGTGGTGTCCTCCCCTGCCTGTTGATTGTAGTCACATTCTGGGAAAATGTATTGAAGTGTATTTAGTGTTGAAATGATGTTGTTGCTATGATTGTCCAGGAGATATGTAAGAATTCTTGTAAGTGATATCTTTCACTGGACCAACTTCATGGTTGGGATAGAAATAGACAAGTTTTTGGGTTTCACTGACCCTTCTTCAGGTCTCTGAGAGAGAAGCAGACAGAACAGATCTAAGTGACAGATAGAAGAAAATTTTGTGTAAAAAAATTAAAAGAAATAATCCATCTGTAAATAAAAATAGGATATGAGAAAAATAAACAGGCAAAAAAAGACAAGAAAGGCAGTAAAAACCTGCTAATGGAAGAACAAGACAGTTCACAAAGGTTTCACCCATGAAGTACACAGATTAGCTTATAGATATATTATAATGGACCATGAAGTAATTGTCTTTGTTAAGCCCCTGGTACTTAGTGTCCAGTAGGCTACTTAATTTTTGTTCTCAGGCTCCTATTTCAAAGGTGTCTGGTAGGTTTGCTTTGAGCAGGAGAACTGTGAGTTCAGAGAGGAAGTGACTTTTGTCTGTGAAAAATGTCCTACCTGTGTTCTAATGTCTGCCCTCTATGTTTGTTCAGTGAACATTCATTATGGTACAAATCTTTTGTCTAGCTTCACCCACTTGGTTTCCATGAAGGCATTTGGTGCAATGTGTGAGGCATACCACATTTTGGAATAGACAAGTGTATTATCCATGGATTCTGATGGTTTTGCTGGAGTCTTGATTGCTGTGGTAGCAGAGATAAGTTGACAGGTTTTGCATTTATCTAACTGGGTTGGGTCCAGTTAGATGCCCGTTGATCAGCAGGAAGTTTTCTTCTATTATGAGTTGGGCAAGGTCAGGAAGCTGTATACATGCATGTAGAACTTCTAGTAAAGATAATAGTCTTAATTGCTCCCCATGACTAGAAACTACACACTGGGCATGTCAACATGTGTGCATTTACTGTGCAGTACGGGCATGCATCTACACATGCACGCCCACACTGCACAGTAAATATGCTAATTTATGCCAACTTGATCATAAATGATACCTGTATCCTGCCCAATTAGTTACTGTGTAGTAACATATGTATAGATGCCTTACTGCATAGTAACACTGTGTGCAGACTGACCTAGGACTAACTTTAGTCCCAAGTCAGTCCCCACACAACATTAATACAAGTTAATGCCAGCATGTGTCAATGCCAGCCTATTCCCACTTTCTGAGTGGTACATTTAAGCCAGCACAAATACATGTGTAGACACTGCTAGTGCCTCTGGAACACCCATAGCATTGAAGGTAATCACCCACCAGTGAAGACAGGTGTCAGTGTTAACCCTGATGACCACAAGAAAAGGACAAAGAGGATGCCCTGACCCTGGCTATCTTTACTGAATTGTAGCAGCCTAACCTTTGTAGTCTCTGTATACGACTCAGAGATTAATAGATTCATAGAAATAGGGTCGGAAGGGACCTTGTAGATCTTCAAGTCTGACCCCCTGCCCTGGGCAGGAGAGAAAACTGGGTTTAAATGAACCTAGCCAGGTAGAAGTCTAGCCTACTCTTCAATACCCCCAGGATAGGAGCCATCACCACATCCCTTGGAAGTTGGTTCCAGACCCTAGCCACCCTGACTGAAGTAGTGCCTTTGGATGTCCAGTTTAAACCTACTCTCTAACAACTTGTGGCTGTTATTTCTTGTTACCCTGGGGGGCTCTAGGGGGAACAAGGTCTCTCCCAAACCCTGCTTGAGGTATTTAGAGATTTCTAGTATCCCAGTTCCTGTATTCAGATAACAAAGTGAGAATCAAAACTTTCCTTACAATCAAAGGTATTTTGTTATCCCATGGGTATTTTTTTTTCTTTAGTCATTTTGTTAAGTCCAGAGACAGGAAAAGGATTAGGATATAAGAATAGGTTTTATTTTAAATGCCTGCATCTGTGCATACATAGAAATCATAGGAATCATAGAATCATAGAAAATCATAGGAATAACAGAAATTTAGGGTTGGAAGGGACCTCAGGAGGTCATCTAGTGCAACCCCCCACTCAAAGCAGAACCATCCCCAACTAGGTCATGCCAGCCAAAGGTCTGTTTAGCCAGGTCTTGAAAACCTCCAAGGATGGAGATTCTATGACCTCTCTGGGTAACCTGTTTCAGTGTTTTACTACCCTCCTAGTGAGAAAATTCTTTTTAATATCTAACTTAAACTTCCCTTGATGCAAATTGAAACCTTTGCTCCTTGTTCTGTCTTCTGCCACCACTGAGAACAGCCTAGCTCCATCCCCTTTGGAACTACTCTTTAGGTAGTTGAATGCTGTTATTAAATCCCCTCAGTCTTCATTTCTCTAGACTAAATAAGTCCTGTTCGCTTTGCCTCTTCTTATAAGTCATCTGCCCCAGCCCCCTCACAATTTTTGTTGCCCTCTGCTGGATTCTCTTCAATTTGTCCACATTCTTTCTGTAGTGGGGGGCCCAAAACTGAACACAATACTCCAGATGTGGCCTCACCAGTGCTGAATAGAGGGGAATAATAATTTCCTTTGACCTCCTGGTAATGCACCTACCATTGTAGCCCAGTATGTCACTTGTCTTCTTGGCAACAAGGGCATACTGCTGGCTCATATTCAGCTTATTGTCCACTGTAACCACCTTTTCTATAGAACTGCTGCCCAGCCAGTCAGCCCCCAGCCAGTACTGGTGCATGGGGTTGTTCCATCCTAAGTGCAGGATTTTGCCCTTGTCCTTGTTGAACCTCAGAGATTCCTTTTGGCCCAGTCCTCCACTTCGTCTAGGTCCCTCTGAATCCTAGTCCTACATTCCAACGATACGCAATACAGCAATACTGCTTCTTCCAGCTTGGTGTCATCTGCAAACTTGCTGTGGGAGCACTCTATACCATTTTCTAGGTCCTTGATGATGACAGTGAACAAAACCGGCACCACTTGATACTAGCTGCCAACTAGACATTGAGTCACTGATTACTACTTTCTGAGCCCAACGCTGCAGCCAGTTTTCTATCCACCTTACAGTCCATTCATTCAACCAGTACTTCCTTAGCTTGCCTGTGAGAATGTTGTGGGAACCTGTATCAAAAGTCTTGCTAAAATCAAGGCATACCACATCCAATGGTCTCCCTGCATCCACAAAGCCAGTCATCTCATCATAGAAGACAGTCAGGTTGGTCAGGCATGACTTGACTTGGTGAATCCATGCTGACTGTTCCTAATCACCTTTTTCTTCTCCAAGTGGTTAGAAATGGATTCCTTGAGGATCTGCTCCAAGATTTTTCCATGAGACAACAGGAGCAAGGACACAGCTAGATGTGGTCAGAAACATTCAGGAGAAGGATGTCCTGGTTAATAAGCAGGCACAGTAATATTTTTTTTCTTGAATACGTACAGAAAGCCATAATTCTAGGCAAGCTGTTTTATCTGTCTTACACATCTTCAGTTTGATAGCAGACTCAGAGCTGCATTATGTGGGGAGTAAGGTGAGGAATATTATATAAGTAGACTTAGTTGAACACAGTATTGTAAGACCAGGTGCTCTTACAGAAGAGTCTGAAAACTTGTAATTTTTTGGTTACACATTTCCTATCTGACTGCACCAACCAGAAGACTGAATGCTGCTAGCTGGAAGGATTCATTGGCCAAACTTTGCTGGTAAAGCTAAAGTGTTTAAGTATGTCCTGAAAAACACTTCAATTTCTTTCTGGCAGTGTCTGCTACACATTTGTGTATGTATTCAATTCAGAGCTAACTCAAATAGAAGACATGTCTGGAAAGCCAGGTTAGTTTAATCTAATGTGAGTAACCACTCTTCAAACTGTACCTGAGGTCCTGGATTTATAATAGTGTAGTATCAGCTTTGTGTGTGTGGCTAATTCACCTGGAGGGACATCTCATGAATCTCCATGCTCTGTAATCTAAGATGACTTGCTGCATGATTCCTTTCCAGTGAATTAGGGAGAACAACCAAGTTGTCCCCTAGGTATATGGAGGGAACTATGTGAAGATGCTGGTTGACCAATACCATCATCATCAAGTTGATGCTGGTTGATCTTGTGCCTTCACTGTAAGGTGGATCCAGTCTAAATAGATGTGTAACCTGGGGTAAAACCCATACCCCTATCTGTGAGGTAGCCCAGACTGAAAGCCCCACTGAATTTGGATGAGAAGTTTTTGGGTGGCTAGAGAATGGCTAGAGACAACATTCTGGCTCACTCCCCAGTGAAAACGTACACTTAAATTACACCAAACCTTCTTTGAAGTAGATTGGGTGAGCAGGGGAACAATGGGTATATACTTGTGTGTGAAATAAAGGTGTAAGTTTTCTAAAAGTTGATTACAGTGGAGGGGATATGTTGTACTGTCATTCCATGAGTGTAAATTGCACATACAGCAGGAAGAGTGTATACAAGTCTGAATAGGAAAACATGATAGCAGACTTGCTACTTAAAAATGCCTTTGGAAAACAAATTATGTAAATAAACAATGGTTATTTAAGAATATTAAATTTCTGTTTAAAGTATTTTTTAAATAAAAAGTGTATGCTAAACACTTATATTTGAATACAATACACTCTATCTGAAAATCATTGAGAACTGTTAAATAAGATCTAACTTTTGAATAAAGTTACTCTGGCTCGTAGGGTTAGTAAGGTAGGGCTGTCCAGAATATTTTTGACAAAATTGAATTTTTGCAAAATAAATTTTTTGATCAAAATTAAAGCATTGCCGGAGACATGTCAATTTTGACAAAGATTTGTATTGGAAAGTTTTTGAAGTCCCAGCTTCTCTTGTTACTCCTGATGTGATGAGATGGAGATGAAATGTATGCATGCATATATGTTTGAGAGGGAGAGAGAAATCAAGAAAGAAAAGAACCCCAGATGCATTAACTGTACACAGAGATGTTATAACAAATTTCCATTTCATGAAGACTTTCTGGGTGTTGGGTATTTTTTTCATATTGTCACTAAAGAAAGGTCTTTTCAAAATGAAATTGTCACTCTCTGACAAGCTCAACAATTTCTAAAAAGTCATTAAAAGTTTTCCAAAGTCCAACCTCTACTTCAAGCAAGGAATTTTGCTAAGGGGCAGTGAAAAAGAGTCTCCTTTCTTCTTTATACCAGCTGGCTCCTGAGTTATAGTTGCCTGTGTCACCTTCAGTGCTTGCACTCTAGAATTTCCTCCATAGGGAAAGCAACATTTGAATTTCAACTGGAGTCCATAGGTGAATGAAACCAGGTATTCCTCAGCACTTCTCAGGAGTTTGTCCAGTTTCACAAGATAAAAATATAGATAACTCCATATCTTTTCATCCAGATAAAGCAGTGAAGATATTAATTATTTTATTAATCTATATTTTGAATGCCATTGACCTCTTCTTTGAAACCTCACTGACATGCTTATAAAAAAAAAGTGCGTAATCAAGCTTCTGAAAACTCACAGTTCCAGCAAGGGGTAAGATTAGGTTATTTAAAAATCTGTTAACTCCTGGTTATGACTCAAATACAGCCAATGGGGAGGAGTGGTAGTCATTCATTTCAATAAGAAGGTCATAAAACAATGGTGAATGGTAAACCCTACATTGATAAAAAATACAAGCATTTTTAATGAGATCTAGAGGATCTGAATGTCCAATTTCCATAAAATTTTAAAATCATAACCATAATCTCATTTTCTTCTTAGATGCTATACCTCTGCTGTTTACTGTGGCTTGGATAGGGAAATAAATTAATAGAAATATGCAGATGACTGGAATATTCATTGCCACAGAACCCATTGCCTTCTACATTTAAAACACTCTCTGTCTTGTACCCTCTTCTCATTTTTTAAGAGAAACTAACTTACAATCCGTATTCAGAAAAGTATCCAAATCAGAACACTGAGATCCCATCTTTGTTAAGCAGTAATGAATTTTTATTTGAGTTATAGTAGTTTGGTGAGTGAGTCTCTAAACGGGCCATAACACCAGGTAGCAGTTAATTAAGTGAATTGATTGTTCCTCAAAAGAAATCCACATTATCTTAATACAAAATTATGTTAAAGGGGAAAGTTACATTTAGACAATTTGAACAAATTGTAATTATCTATTACTGTATACCTCTAGGTATATGAAAATGATCACTGTTAATGACTTTTCTCCTTTTCAAATGATTATTTAGTCATCTTTCCTCATACTATATCGCAAATTATGTTCTACCACAATGATGACATTATAATTAAGAAAAAAGTCACATATTCGTATTATCCTTTGCATGTTTTGACAAAGAACAATTAAAAAACTTTCTGTTGGGAGCAATAAAATAAATGAAAGAAAATGTCCCACCAAATACTTCCCTTTTGGTATCCCCTGTTAATATTTTTATGAGCCTCTTAAGCTTATCTAAGAGATTTTTAATGCAGCAGTGTATGTTATTAGGCTTGTATTTTTTTGCACAATATCATACATTTCAGTCTTTATCACAGTGGGAACAATAAAATAACAGACCGCAATGCATTAGCATCATAAAGAAAATGTAATAAATGGCTTTATAACTGTAGTAAAAGTTGCATGAGCACCAGCAGCTGTAACAGAGATGTTGCTACAGCAGCATTTTATGACCTAATAGCACTCAGTGGGCTGATAATATTATGTGTGTGTGTAATGCCAGCAGTTTCCAAGGCCTAGATTTCAATTCAGATAAATAATTGAAAGCACTTTTAGACTTTTCTATAAAATGTTTAATAAGAGATCAAATCCTCCCTCCCTGTAGTGGAAAATTAAGTCGTTTTTACACGGGTATTTTATGATGAAATTCTAACTATTATCTATGGGAAAGAGGTGTTTTTTAAACATAGGTACTGGAAATAAAATATGTTTGAAGCAGCTCTTTTTTCCTTTGTTTCTGAATATTGGTTGTGGACAACAAAACTTTTTTTTTTTTTTTGCCCTAGGTTCCCATTTCTTTGGACTTTGAGGGGTGAACTATAATAAGATTTACTGAAATACCAGTACTTTGAATGTGGTAGTAATCATGAAACAATGTGTCTGCGCTCCTGAAATGAGAAAAGCACAAGACGACTGCTGAGAGTCAATCTTCTGAAAATGACAGGATTGATAATCATGTACTGTAAATGTGCGATTCACCCAGGGTTCTTTGTAGGTTTTTAAAAAACTGATAACTATTTTTCCATCTCCTTCTCAGAAGAGATGAGATGTGAAATGACTGCTATATGAGTGGATGAAAATTTCATATAATGTACAATCTGCGAGATTGCATTTCCATTTAAAAAACAGACAATAAACATTCTTGCCTATTCTTTTAAAATAAGGTATTTTATTGACTATCCTTCTTCCACTTCTCAGATATTTTTTGTCCTAATGTGTATGTGTGGAGCATGTGGTGGGAGGGAAGGGGAGAAGGGAGGAATGTAGGAGGGGGCAAGGCAGAATGAGGAGGAGGAGAAAGAGAAGAGAAAAGATAAATATCTAATACTAGCTGGTTTATTCTCTGTTCTCTGTACTTATTCATGTCCCTGTTGTTGTAAGCATGCAGGGAATCAGTGAACATGTTTTATTTTAAGCAGAACAGACATTTCTTCAACTTAGCTGATTACTTATTACATAAGTTAGTTACTTGTTGTCTGGCATAGTGCAATTCCCATTCTATCTTGCCTAAATTGTCTGCATACCTTCAAACAGCTCTCATACTGGGACAATTCTAAATCATTTTGAGTGTCTGAAAAAAAAATCAGATCTCTCATTTTTTCTTCACTTGGAACATGTCTTTTCTTCCTGGTTTTGGCCACAGTGGAAGCAGAAGGGCTGGGAAAACAAAACAAGGTAAAACAGACAAACAAACCCAACTTCTCTTTCATGCTTTCCCTTTCTGTGCTTTTGGGGAGGGGAAATTGTTTCTTATCAACCTAATGTCTGCAGGGGAAAGAGAGAGGAATCAAAATATATGTGCTGAGTTTCTGTTGGAATGATTACTTTACCTCTTTTTGGGTTTTATTATATTATTCAATTATATACTTTGCATGTCAGTGTGTGTGTCCACATTCATAATATAATGAATATTATAATATTCATATACTTATAGTTAAAAGTATGTGTGTCAGCGCTTTACTGCTATTTGGATTATATTATATAAACTGTGTTTATCTGTGTGTGTGTATACAGTCTCTCTCTTTAAATATAAGTACATGAATACAATAATATAAAACCAATGAGAAATTAAATTAAAATGAATTAGTGCATACTGTATGTATACATAATAAAAACCCACAAGGGTATTTTGGATGGTTTCAATATCACTATTTTTAACAGTATCTGAATGTCTTAGTCTTAATGCAATGTTGTGATCATTCCCACACCAGTTAATCAAAACACAGAAATGTAGCTTTTGAATTGAACTGACTTGGGACTAGGCCTTTAAATCTCAGGCAACAAATGAACCCCAGGAAAGCCACAAAACAGAGTTCCAAGTTAAACCACACAGCCCCATTCTCTGGCTTGCTAGACTATACTCTACCTAAGTCTTGGCCTTTACCAAGTCATCATCATTTGTATCCTCACAGTGTGCTTCAGCATCGGTATCTTATATAATAAAGGGCTTAGTCAGTTTGTCTGTCTGTCCATAATGCTCTTGGAGCACTCTGATTGGTTAGAGAAACAGCCAATCAGAGTGTGGAGCACTACCATGATGGCAGAGACGGAGGGGACTGAGTTGTGGGGGTGGGGGCAGGGGCAGGCCAGTAGTGCTGGAAGCACAGGGTGCTGGTGCAGGGGGATGGAGGGGACAATGGGGCAATCTCCCTTTCCCATCATTTTTAATGGGCAATTCACTAGTAATCACATATAAGTGTTTCTCAAAAAAGCTGCATGGGATCACTTTTATTAGATTCCTGCCTTGTATTTTTCTTTGCAAAACAATTCACTGAATTCTTTGGGAATGATCATTTTAGAATTTATGCCAAAGATAAAATATAACTATTAAGTTGTTAATAAGTTGTTTTTAATAAGTGCCTTTTCCTTTTGCAGGGGGAGAGTGGATGAACCATGGTAACAAAGAGGGAGCTGCAGTGTATAGAAAAAGAAAATTTCTTGATTTGTCATATTCACCAGACTTATGGAAAATTTATTTCTACCTTATCAACAGCATGAACTATAACTTTTATGAGCAGTTTGTAAACTAGCAAGTAACAGCTAAACAAGGCAGAGAAGAAGACAATATACTTTCAATGGGGGTTTCCAGAAGTGGGATAACTATTTTTGAACTCATTCGACTACTACATAATCTAAAAGCTAGCAGAAATTACTGCCTTTGTTCTCTACACAAGAAATCATTTTCCTAGTGCTGTTTGACCATAGCATTCTTTTCTGGTGGAAAATACCTGTCCATTGTCCCTTGCTTTGCATTCTTTTAATGTTAGTTTACTCAGTAATGTGAGACCTATTCTCACAAAGGAAAATGATTCATTTTGCTGATAATATGTAGTGAATCCAGTAGAAGACAAGAGTACAGTAGAATCCAATAAGGATGAAGATCTAAAGTGTTCAAAATTTAATGGCCTCTAAAAATCCAGTGACAATCAATTGGAAGACCAGTTTCCTCTTGTACCACAGAAGTTCATACAGTATAGCTTAAGACTGAAGGCCACAGACGTTCATAGAGTAACATATGAAAAACTAGGTAAATGTATAATAAATGCTCCAGGGGTGTAGATTGTAGCCATGTTGGTCCAAGGACATAGGTAGACAAGGTTCTTTGGGTGAGTCTGATATCTTTTATTAGACCAACTTAAATAGTTGGAAAAATATATATATTTAAGCAAGCTTTTGGGTTTAAAAACCCTTCATCAGGCTGAGGAAATTGCTGCAGTTGGTGTGTGCTCTTCTTTTCATTTCATCTTCATTTCATCCATCCTGCCTGCCCCCCTCTCTGTCACCTAAGTGGGGAATGTTGGTTGTGAGGGGGTCCACAAGTGGTCTCAGGGGGTGCACGTGCACCCCATGCACCCCCTGTGGGTTGCCACTGAATACAACCAATCAAGGTATCTTTTTTTGATTCAGATACAGTCTGTTTTTCCTTGGTAAGAGCCAGATACAGCTACAGCTCTTTCAGAGATTGTAGGAGGGGCATAACTCTGCTTCTCTTTCTGCAGTAGCTATTAAAAATGGATGACTACTGGAAAGAAGTAGCACTCAGTAAAGTGAATGTGTGGCCTCCAGGGAATATTTTGCTGCCCTTACACAGGGCACATCTACACATGCAATTATTTGAGTGAATAAACTCTGGCACAGTTCATGCTGGAGTTTATTGATCTCAAGCACCACTTTTACATGTGTACCTGGGACCACAGCAGGTTGCACTGGATCACAGCAGCCCAGACTGGTAGTGAATCTGGGGAGTCAGTCTGCCAAAACATCCTCTCTGACCCAGGGGTGCTCTGGGCTTGTTGGGGCATGAGGGTGCTTCAGTGTGGAGCTATCTGGCAGGTAGTCCCCTCACTAAAGCATCCCGTGCCCCAGCCAGCCCCATTAGCATTTACATGTGTGTTGCAGTGGAGTAAATAACTCCACTGTACAACAATATAGTACTTGTGTCTACAAGTACTATCCTACAGTAGCATTTATTAACTTATTATGGCCTAATAGGGCTTCATGTATAGATGCTGAGACTATACTGTGGAGCTGACTAATTAGCTCCACAGTAAACATCTTGTGTAGACATTGTGGTACACCTTGCTTCTGCCCTAGACCAGGGCTATACCTTAAAGGGCCAAGTGAGCCCATACCTTGCATGTAGAGCATGCACATAGCAATGCTAAAGAAAAAAAAAGATCCCATTAAATATGATCTTCCAGGTGTGGATTTTGATTTATAAAGACCTACATGATTAAGATCTTGGTTTCCTTAGAAACCAACTCTATTTCCCTCCTCTGTGTAACATCAGCACAGGTGGAATCAAACAGACTGTTTCTGCAACAGTGCTTGGCTGACAGCTCTGCAGGTACTGGTGGCAAAGCAGTATTGGTGGAAAGTCTTTAATTCAGCTAAATGATTCTGCCTGTTTTTCTACAAAATCTCACTGTAATGATGTTCAGAAAATGATTTACTGTACAACTCTACTATTTACTACAGCTTTGTCTAATAAGTTTCTGTTACAGCCTGTGATACTGAAGAACTTCAACTTAACTTAAATCAGCCAATAAGTTTTTGTACTTATACGGGCATCTATGCCATGAGAATTAGTAATGTGTGTAGTAATTAGACTAATCTGCCTTGCATATTAATGCATTTGTATATCTTCATTTCATCTTGTTAGTTCTTTTTATATATGGCAGGTGTATTTTACATCTTTAAGTTATTTTTTGCTGGCATTCTCATTTTTATAGTGCCTGAGAGTGTTGTTATAGCCACTGTCATACCAAATAATATAGTTAAGGCTGAATAACAGTTTTCAGTTTAGAAAATTGCAGAAGGTTTCTATGATGCTATGTTTTCTTGTATAAGAAATATATATTCTTGTAAGTGAGGACTGCATCAAATATAGGCCATGGACAGACATTCAGTTTATCTTGGGAAAGTTACTGCTCTGCCAGTAGAAATCACAAGTGTCCAGATATTCAGGATTTTCTCCCAGACCAACAATGGTCACTGCAGGAGAAAAATAATCAGGAACAACCAGGATTAAAAGGCTCCCAGGAGATTTTCTTCTCTCATGTCTTCTGAGAGAAGCTACAGCACAGTCCTCTAATATCCCAAAGTGCTTTGTTCCCAGCTCCCTCCCATGGATCCAGGGGGACAATGTGTTACTTCGGTTGGTCTTGACTCCTCCAGCCAAGCAAAGAGATACTTTACAATCTCATCATTGTGTGGGGAGCCACAACCTGCGAGGCAGTCTGGATCAGCTAATGAGGTCTACCCTGTACACTGCTGTCATCTTTCACCAGCAGATTGGAATCCTGCAGAGCAGGCTAAGATGTGTGCACAGAGACCCCTGCCTAGGCAGTGGCTCAGCATGACTCAGACACAGGGGTCTCCAGGTAACCTAGGAGAAATCTCCCAGAAGAATTGCACATATGTATGACATAGACACACTTTATTTCCTCTTTTTAAATGCTTAACTATATAAGCATAATATACTGTATTATTTACTGGGGATTGTAGCAGGCTGGTGGCTTGCAGAGTCTTGTAGTAGGCTGTACATATCAAGCTGCAGGCTTGTGGGGGTTACAACTAAGTCTGTGTGAAGCTTCAGTCACTGATTCAATTCAGCGGGGATTTGGCCCAATTCAGTGGCCAAATCTCCAAATCCAAATCAAAAAGCAGTCCATTTAATCTCTCTGAATTGAATCAGAACCCTATGAATTAATTTGAAGAGATTCGGAAAGATTTGATGATTCGGACATAGACACAGCTTTAAATGTTTTTAAACCAGGTGGCTTGTGAATGCTGAGACGTTGGGGCGGATGGAGAACTCCACAGGAGCATGCTCAGCAACAGACCTGGAACTGGACCTGAAGTGCTTCTTGTTCACTTACGGGTCTGCCGGGGAGTGTGCAGGGTCTGCCGGAGAGTGTGCAGGCCCCACGCCTCCCAACTCAGCCACTGGTACCTCCTGGGTCTGGGGGGACCTGGGGCAGGGGCAGGGACCTCTGCATGCTTGGTAGCGGACCCAGAAACTACTTCCGGTCCGCTTCCAGGTTCAATGCCAAGTATGCAGGGACCCCCCCGCCCCCAAGCTCCTGTAGGATGCTCCATCTGCCCCAGCATCACAGTATTCATGAGCTGAACCTAGTACCTCGAGGTATCTAGAAAAACATTTAAAGTTGTGTCTATGGCCAAATAGCTGATTCTCTGAATCAGCATTGAATCTTCAAGTTCAGATTTGGATGAATAAAATTGGGGACAGTGATCCAAATCAACTAATTAAATCACTGTCCCTGATTCAGACCGAATCTGAACCTGAATCAAATATGGCCTGTTTCGCACATTCCCAGTTACAGCCCAGATACAGGTGGTATAGCAATCTGCCTAGCAATCTGCAGGTAGTGGGGGTTACAAGTCAGCTGCAGGTGTTGAAATCTTATTGCTGGTCTGCCCGGAGGCCTGGGCCAGCTGGTACAAATAATTTCATAGATTTCATAGACATTAGGGCTGGAAGGGACCTCAGAAGATCATTGAGCCCAGCCCCCTACCCCAGGGGCAGGAAGTCAGCTGGGGTCAAAGGATCCCAGCAAGATAAACATCCACCTGCCTCTTAAAAGAGGCAGAGTAGGTGCTTGCACCACCTCTGGTGGCAGTCTGTTCCAGGCTTGGGGGCTTGGACAGTAAAGAAGTAGCTCTCTATGTGAAGGAAAGCTACATGTCCCTGCAAGCTGATGTTGGCAACCGGCATGGACAGCTAGAGACCCTCTGGGTAAAAATTCGTGGGAAAAACCACACAGGGGACACAACGGTGGGAGTCTACTACAGACCTCCCACTCAAAGTCCTGAGCTTGACCAGGAGTTAGCCCGGGAACTGACTGAGGCCGCTTGCTCCAGGACCTTGGTTGTCATGGGTGACTTCAATTACCCGGACGTTTCCTGGGAAGATCACTCAGCAAAATCTGAGTGGTCACAAAGCTTTCTCTCGTGTGTGGATGACCTCTACCTGACTCAAGAAGTCTATGGGCCAATGAGAGGCAAAGCGCTGCTCGACCTGGTACTGGCTATGGGGGACGATCTA
The DNA here is from genome assembly GCF_052110815.1 of Crocodylus siamensis. Lineage (NCBI taxonomy): Eukaryota > Metazoa > Chordata > Crocodylia > Crocodylidae > Crocodylus > Crocodylus siamensis. Next base: position 72,836,752 of record NC_143396.1, on the reverse strand, counting down.
ATCGGCGACCTAGTGATCGATGGGAAGCTGGGTGACAGCGACCACGAGCTGATCACCTTCACCATCCACCGTAATGCTGGCAAGTCAGTCAGCAACACACGGGCTTGTCGGTCAGGCCCTCAGGGACCATGACCCCAGGGAGTTGGGAGTTCAAGAAGAGTGGTTGCTTCTCAAGGAAGCAATCCTCAGTGCACAAGCTAAATCTATTCCAACATGGAGGAAAGGCAGCAAGAAGGCACAGCAGCCCTCCTGGCTCTCCAGGGACCTAGCAGACCTCCTATGGCTAAAAAGGAAAGCCTACAAAGGATGGAGGATGGGATTCACCTCCAAGGAGGATTATTCTGCGCTGGTCCGGTCCTGCAGGGAGCAAACCAGGAAAGCCAAGGCTGCAACTGAACTCCAACTAGCTTCAAGCATCAAGGAAAACAAAAAGTCCTTTTTCAGATATGTGGGGAGCCAGAGGAAAAGCAAGGGCAACGTTGGACCCCTGCTAAACCAGATGGGGCAACTGACAACTGACGCCCAGGAAAAAGCCAACCTATTAAATAGGTACTTTGCGTCAGTGTTTCATCAGTCCTGTGGGACGCCCATGCCTGCTATGGGACAGGGAGATCTGGGTGATGGGGATCCCCTACCCTCCATAAATGCTGACCTCGTGAAGGAACACCTTGAGAAGCTGGACACCTTCAAGTCAGCCGGCCCTGACAATCTGCACCCCAGGGTACTCAAGGAGCTGGCGAGCGTCATAGCCCAGCCCCTGGCATGGATCTTTGAAAACTCCTGGCGCTCTGGTGTAGTGCCTGAAGACTGGAAGAAAGCCAATGTGGAGCCGATCTTCAAGAAAGGGAGGAGAGTGGATCCGGCTAACTACAGGCCCATTAGCCTGACTTCTATCCTGGGGAAGATCTTAGAAAAGTTTATTAAGGAGGCCATCCTTGATGGACTGGCCCAGGCTAACATGCTAAGGGACAGCCAGCATGGGCTTGTTGCGGGTAGGTCTTGTTTGACCAATCTCATTTCCTTGTATGACCAGGTGACCTATCACCTGGACAAGGGAGAAGAGGTTGATGTCATATATCTTGACTTCAAAAAAGCTTTTGATCTGGTATCCCATGATTACCTCTTGGCCAAACTGCCCAGTTGTGGCTTTGGCTCCACCACGATCCGCTGGCTGGGAAATCGGCTTCGTGGTCGGACCCAGAGGGTTGTGATTGATGGCAGTCACTCATCGTGGTGCCCTGTGACCAGTGGGGTCCCTCAAGGCTCTGTCCTTGGACCCATACTGTTCAACATCTTCATTAACGATGTGGACATTGGAGTCAGGAGTGGACTGGCCAAGTTCGCCGATGACACCAAACTTTGGGGCAAAGCATCCACGCCAGAAGATAGGCGGGTGATCCAGGCTGACCTGGACAAGCTCAGCAAGTGGGCAGACGAGAACCTGATGGTGTTTAACACCAAAAAATGCAAGGTTCTCCACCTTGGGAGGAAAAACCTGCAGCACCCTTATAGGCTCAGCAGTGCTACGTTGGTTAGCACTACAGAAGAAAAAGACTTGGGGGTCATCATTGACCACAAGATGAACATGAGCCTGCAATGCGATGCTGCGGCTAGTAAAGCGACCAAAATGCTGGCGTGCATCCATAGATGCTTCTCGAGCAAATCCCGGGACGTCATTCTCCCCTTGTACTCGGCCTTAGTGAGGCCGCAGCTGGAGTACTGCTTCCAGTTTTGGGCTCCACAATTCAAAAAGGATGTGGAGAAGCTTGAGAGAGTCCAGAGGAGAACCACGCGCATGATCAGAGGTCAGGAAAACAGATCTTACGATGACAGGCTGAGAGCCATGGGACTCTTTAGCCTGGAAAAGCGCAGGCTCAGGGGTGATCTGATGGCCACCTACAAGTTTATCAGGGGTGACCACCAGGATCTGGGGGAACATCTTTTCACCAAAGTGCCCCAAGGGATGACGAGGTCAAACGGTCACAAACTCCTGCAAGACCATTTCAGGCTGGACATAAGGAAGAATTTCTTTACTGTCCGAGCCCCCAAGGTCTGGAACAGTCTGCCAGTGGAGGTGGTTCAAGCGCCTACATTGAACACCTTCAAGAGTAAATTGGATGCTTATCTTGCTGGGATCCTATGACCCCAGCTGACTTCCTGCCCTTTGGGCAGGGGGCTGGACTCGATGATCTCCCGAGGTCCCTTCCAGCCCTAATGTCTATGAAATCTATGAAATCTATGAAATCCTTATGTCCAGCCTGAAACAGTCTTGGAGTAGTTTGTGACCATTTGACTTTGTCATCCCATGGGGCACTCTGGTCAACATACGCTCCCCCAGATCCTGATGTACCCCTCTTATCTACTTATAGGCAGCAACCAGGTCTCCCCCGAGCCTGTGCTTTTCCAAGCTGAGGAGTCCCATAGCTCTCAGCCTCTCATCATAAGGCCTGTTTTCCTGCCCTCTGATCATATGTGTGGCTCTCCTCTGCACCCTCTCAAGCTTCTCCACATCCTTTTTGAATTGTGGAGCCCAGAATTGGATGCAGTGCTCCAGCTGTAGCCTCACCAAGGCCGAGTACAGTGGGAGGATGACATCCTGGGATTTGCTAGAGAAGCATCTATGGGTGCAAGCCAGAGTCTTGCTCACTTTGCCAGCTGCAACATCACTTTGGTGGCTCATATTCATCTTGTGATCAATCAACTCCCAAGTCCCTTTCAGCTGGGGTGCTAGCAAGTGTAGCACTGCCGAGCCTATAAACATGTTGTGAGTTTTTCTTCTCAAACTGTCTTGCATTTTTTGGTGTTGAACGCCATCAGGTTTTCACCCACCCATTTTCCAAGCCTGTCCAGGTCAGCCCAGATCACTATCCTGTCCTTGGTGTGGATGCTTTACCCCAAAGTTTGGTGTCATCAGCAAACTTGGCCAGTCCACTTCTGACACCAATGTCCACATCATTAATGAAGATGTTGAAAAGAATAGGCCCATGGACGTACGCTTGGAGGACCCCACTGGTTACGGCACACCACAATGATTGACTTCTGTCATCCACCACTCTCTGGGTCCGACCTCAGAGCCAATTCCCCAGCCAGCAGACTGTGCTGTAGCCAAGGCCGCAGTTGGCCAGTTTTTCTATGAGATGGTCTTGGAATATCAGATCAAAGCTTTTTTAAAATCAAGATATATGATGTCAATCTCTTCTCCCTTGTCCAGGTGATATGTCACCTAGTCATAAAAGGAGATGAGATTGGTCAGGCAAGACCACAATAAATCCATGCTGGCTATCCCTCAGGATGTTGCCTTCACCCAGTTTGTCAAGAATGGTCTCTTTGATAACTTTTTCCAAGATCTTCCCTGGGATAAAGTCAGGCTGACAGGCTTGTAGTTTCCCGGATCTACGTTCCTCCCTTTCTTGAAGATAGGCACCACATTGGCCTTCTTCCAATCTTTGGGCACTTCGCCTGAGTGCCACAAGCACTTGAAGATCCATGCCAGGGGCTGAGCTATGATGCTTGCGGGCTCCTTAAGTACCCTGAGGTATAAACTGTCTGGGCTGGCTGACTTTAAGGTGTCCAGCCTCTCAGCATGTTCCTTCACTTGGTCAACACTGATAAAGGGTAACAATTCCCCCTCACTCTGGCCATCCTGTACTGTACTGAGCAGGGCCGTCCCCTGGGGCTGGTGAAAAACCAATGCAAAATACCCATTGAGCAGGTTGGCTTTTTCTTGGGCGTCAGTTGACCCATATGGCACAAGGGGGATTAAAAGGCTCCCAGGGAAAGAAGCTGTGGGGTGGTGTGCTGTACATGTTAGCTGCTGAAACACAAGGCCAGGGTACTTTCTTAGGGTCTGGGAAGAGACCTAGGGGCTGGAAGGTTGGCAGCAGCAGTGCCACATGAGGGAACTCACTCAGAGGGAGAGAAGGAAGATTGAGGTGTTGAGAGAGAAGCAGAGAGCTACAGTTAGCTTCTCAGGGTCTGTGAGAAGGCCCAGGACTGTGAATTTACTCTTTATGGACCATATTTATGTTTGTTTTACTGATTTGAGAATTTGTGCTTGTGGAAAGGAGTGCCCAGGAAAATAAAGGACTGATCTGAGTAATCCCCAACCTGTTACACATGGTGGAGAATGCAGGCAGCAGTTCAAAGTGAACTGCAGCAATTTAAAGAGACATCCAGCATGGAGAAGAGGGCCCTTTTAAAAGGGAAGAAGTAGCTGTCTGCTGTATGTTGGGGGGTGAAGGGTATCAAGAGAGGAGTGAAGGCTAGTGCAGCCCCTGATGCCCAAGAGGTACTACTATATGAACTATTAAAATATGAACTACTAGTCTTATCTATTTTCTGATGTAGTAAGTGAGGGTGCAGCATACCTGCAGTAGGAACTGGAGGTGGAATGCTAAAGCTACAAGCAAGCTGAGGCCGAAGTAGCTTCCCTGAAGTAGGACAGGAAGCAAAGACAGGAAATAAAGAGGGAAAAAATAAGGAATTGAGATGCCTGTTAGCAGCTGAGGTTGATAGAATTAAGGAGATCATGCAGCTAATTGCAGCAGAATCTGAAAAGAGCCAAACATGAGAAGAGAAGCTGAGAGCATGCCAAGAGAAGGTGACCACAATAGCTTTGGGCTGGGGAAAAGGCCTGTGCCTGAAAAGTCAAAAGTCCTAGCAATACAAGAGAGGCAGAGAAGCATAAGGCCACCATAAAGACCCTATAGAAATAGGTGGTTTGCAAAATAGGCATCTGCGAGAACTGCAGCAAGAGGTACAGTGCTAGCAAGGGAATTTGTAACAGGGTTCATCCCCAGGGGTGGCCATGATGCCTTTGGAGCCCCTTCAGCCTTTGTCAACCTGGGTGTCCTTGAACAGTTTCCCCACCCCAATACCCACCCCCATGCCTTGCAGATGTCACATGTCCTGATCATTTTATAAGTGCCCCTAGGGGCTGTGGGCTTCTGGCTCTGTTCATCTGGCTTCTCTCTGGAACATGGGTACTCTGGCCCTCTTATTCTCTGGGTATGGCCCTCCTGGCCTTTGGTCCTTATCTTTAGACCTTCGCCCAGCTCCTAGGCCAGTTGAGACCCATGGGATGACCAGCCCTGCCAGTCTCTGGCTCTGGTCCTTCCTGACCTTCAGCTCTTCTTCTTATATCCTAGCCCTATCTGCTCCCTAGCCCTCTAGCCTCTGACCTCTCCCCAGGTTCTCTGTTTTCTCTTTGGGCCATCTTGCCCTGCTCCATCTCTAGACCTCTGTTCTCTCTCTGAGCCCTCTAGCCCCTTCTTATCTTCCCTTAGTCCCTTCCAAAAACCACCAGTGTTGCTTACCTCAGTTCAGGTGTTAACCAGGAGCTCTGCTGCCCAGCAGCTCCTTTCTCCATGGCTTTCAGGGCTAGACTGTCTAACTAGCTCCAGCTCTAGGTTTATACCCTGATAGCCCATGCCCCTATAGGCCATATGACTTCTACTTGCTCCCTGGCACACCTGCAAGCTACTTTTCAACCATTAAGCTTCCTGCTACAGAAATATATACAGAATTAGCAGCTTTTGTTTTTGATACAAGAGGACCTCACAAGTGCCCATGCTCTTGTGAAGGAGCTTTTACCAATTGGGTATCTCTCTTACTATGAGCGTGGTGAACCAACTGCCAGGGAGACTAGAAAACAGGAACAGGGAGAGAGGAAGGGGGAGGCTTGAAGAGTCAAATTTTTCAGCCAGAGGCAGAATTGGAAGAGGCCAAAATGAGGCCAGCCACAGATCCACAATAACAAAAATAGAACCCTCCGGAGGGAGGGCAGCCAGAGACTGAGCAGGAAGTGGATCATGACCTAAGAATGAACCTGAAGAAAGAAAGTCCTGGGAAAAACCACACCTCAGGGACAGGTTCAAGTCTTGTTCTGGGAGAAGGTCCTGGACTGTGAATTTACCCTTTGTGGACCATGCTAATGTTTGTTTACTAATTTGAGCTGAGTAATCCCCAACCCATTACAGGGGTAGAATATAAAGTAATGTTAATTTCAGTGTATCAACTCTAATCCAGATAAAATTTAGCTTTATGCGTATGAGTAGCTTAAAATTTAGCATATACTTAAAGGCTTTGATGAATTATATCAAGGTGTACAGTATATTTATACTGTACCCCTTAGCTGTGATAGGTAGAATTGCTGTAGGTATATAGGCAGAATTGCTGATTTACTATACAGTTTAATACAAGCATTTAATATATGCTTAGCTAAAGATGTATTCATTTTGTGCCTTATTTATGACCCCAAGCAGACATTATATTTGTTGTGCATTATATGTAGATGCCATACTGTGCCAGGGTACTTGGAGTCTCTGATACTTTAAGAGGAGGGTCTGTGTGAAGAATAGCTTGCAGGTGTGGCAGAGGCCCAGAACTCAGGAGTAGCAAGGCCTTGGAACAGATAGGCTTGGGAGTAGAGGGGCCAGGGGTCCAGAGCCCAAGAGGGGTGAAGCAGATCTTGGAACAGATAGGACTGTGGACATGAGCATGACTCGAGAGGGCTGCTGATGAATGATCTGGTGGTTGTGGAAGGGACTGAAGGAGAGGTATGGAGGTCCCAACTGGATTAGCGTCCAAGGGGGGCAAGGCAGGCCTTGGAAGAGAAGGCCTGGGGCCCAGCATGAGAGAGAGAAAGCTTGATTCCAGGAAAGACTAGGTACTTGGGGAGAACATCCAGCACCTTGCGGGGAGGGGGGGGGACAGGACCAGGGAGGTCCAGTGCCCCAGGGGGACTAGAGCAAGCACATCTTGTGATCTGGTGTCTGGGGGGGGGGGGGCGGGGACCAGGAGGGATTATAGTGCAAATGTCCAGTGCCTTGCGGGGAACCAGTAAGGTCTATTGCCCAGGGGGGACTATTGTGCATCGAGGGAAGCTGTAGTGCCTGGGGCCTGCCAGAGTGTGGGGCCAAATGGCCTGAGCCCATAGAAAGGGCAATGTGTCAGCAGGGCTAGAGAACCCAGAGGTCTGGAACCCAGGATATGCAAGGTACAAGTCCATAACCCATGAAGGATGTATGTTAGTAGATCATCTGTGAAGCATGGGAGTGGGTATAGGGGAGGATGGAGCCCACAAAATTAGCCCTTAAGGCAATGACCATGAGGACCTGTGTTCCTAAGAGTAAGACCAGGCTTGGGGAGCCCTGGGGAAGCCTCCTTTTCATCAGAAATTAGTAACATTAAGGTGTGGTGGGCAAGTCAAGTGGGGAGGGTTTTAAGGGAATCCAGGTTGGCAAGGGCTGAGTGAGCACCAGGGGGCATCATGACCATCCCTGGGATGGGCACTTGCTCACACACTAAATTGTACCATACCAGACATTAAAACAATTTATCCCTGGATAAAAATGGCAGATCAGCCACAAAGAAGTTTCTCATTAAACAGCAACTTTTTTATGCCATGGAAGTATTGTATGATAATCTTAATGTGTCACCAGTTGGTGATACTTTCATAAATTATGCAACAAATAAAAAAATGTATCAGGGACCTATTCTGCACTGTTCTGACAACACAAAGCTAAGAAAAACCAATTTAGCAAAAGTCTAGACAGGCATCCAAAGGAACACATTTTTCTGAGCTTCCATAACATTTTTATAACTGAATAGGATTAGTTGAATTATAGAATTTTTTTCTGTTTTTACTCTTGAAGTCTATGTTTTTCTCTGATTTCTATTCAAAGATATACTTGTTTACCCAGGGCAGAAAAAAATAAACATTAAAATATCCACTTTGTCTAAAATCTTTTAAATTAATTGAGAACTAGAACACTGAAGCAGAAAATAAGGCTAGATATGAGTAATAACGATGCCTGGTTAATGATACTAAAGACCATTAGAGCGGGAGAGAGGCAGTTTCTTCCAGATAGGATGATTGGGGAGGGTGATAGACTTGGCAGGAGGTGAGAGCAAATACTGACTGAGAATAATATGTTATTCAATACAGGCTGTAAAAGAGGAAACTCAAGAAGCAAGCTAGAAAGCCGAAGAATCAAAAAAGGTCAGAAAGGTGGAAAAACATGAAGGAGAACAAAAGGGGAAAAAATAGAAAAGGTGACATGGATCACTGGCAATGTTTTTTCATAACAATTACTTCAGGTAAGAGGGGATTTGAGCTTTGCCTGACTTGAACATGCTTTCATTTATGACACTTTTCTGCTTTAGTACAATGTTGGAAAAGTCTTGCTGTATTATATCTTTGGTATCTGTCATTCAATTTGGAATGATACATGAAGTATGTGAGGTATTCACACACTCTACAGTCTATGTAGCTGTAGCAACATTTCCAAAGCATTGTTAAGCAGTCAGAATGTTTTGTGATCCCCCACCTGACTAGATGGCTAACTTGTACATATGTTAAGGCTCAGGTTTTGGACACCAAAATAGAAACTAATAGGGAATTGGGTATCTCAAAAAATCCTAATACCAGGAATCATACAAGTTGACAGGAAGAAATGTTTTTTGTATACAAATACTAGTCAATTCTTCACCTTTTCTGGGTTATCTATAAGGCAAATTGTGGAATTATACATTAGAGTAATTTTCAGTGTCCCAGTCAAGGCAAATTTATTGACTCATTCATCATTACCAATAGAAATATTTTGCAACTAGAACTTTAGTTACCAATTCTTATGATGTATGAATCAGAGCCGAGACAAGGTTACTTACACAGCTATAGGAGGAATGCTGGTTGGACATTTTATGACTAACTGCTATTTCATCAGAAAATGCTGTTTTACTGAAATCAAAAACTTTTATGGAAATATACAATTTTGGCTAAATTTCTATTAAGATGAAAGTTCTAGTCTTGTAACTAGAGAGAGCGAGCAAGAGACACAGCATGCACAAAGCAGCCATAGTCCAATGATCAGGGCCTTCAAACATGTATTGGAGAATCATAGAATCATAGAATCAAAGAAGTAGGGTCGGAAGGGACCTTGTAGATCTTCAAGTCCTACCCCCTGCCTGGGCAGGAGAAAAACTGGGGTCAAAAGACTCCAGCAAGGTAGGCATCAAGCCTCTTCTTAAAGACCCCCAGGGTAGGAGCCAGCACCACTTCCCTTGGAAGTTGGTTCAAGATCCTAGCCGCCCTGACTGTGAAGTAGTTCTTACAGATGTCTAATCTAAACCTACTCTCCAACAACTTGTGGCTGTTATTTCTTGTTATGCCAGTGGGTGCTAGGGGAAACAAGGTCTCTCTCAAACCCTTCTGGTCCCCCCTAGTGAGTTTATAGACAGTCACCAGGTCCCAACCTTAGCCTTCTCTTGTGAAGGATGAACAGGTTCAGATCCCGCAGTCTCTCATTGTAGGGTCTGCCCTGGTGTCCCCGGATCATGTGGGTGGCCCTCCTCTGAACTCTCTCAATGTTGTCCACATCCCTCCTGAAGTGGGGCGCACAGAACTGGACACAGTACTCCAGCTGTGGCTTGACCAGTGTCGCGTAGAGGGGGAGGATCACCTCCTTGGCCCCACTTGAGATGCATCTGTGGATGCACAACAAGGTCTGGTTAGCTCTGCCAACCGTGACCTTGCATTGTTGGTCCATGTTCATCTTGGAGTCAGTAATGAGTCCAAGATCCCTTTCTGCCTCCATGCTCTCAAGAAGGGAGTTTCCCATCTTATAAGTGTGCTGCTGGTTACTACTGCCCAAGTGCAGCACCCTGTACTTGTCAGTATTGAAACACATCTTGTTTTTGTTAGCCCACCCCTGTGACCTATCCAGGTCTTGCTGCAGTCTTCCCTTCCCTTCTAGCATGCTCACCCCACCCCAAATTTTGGTATCATCAGCGAATTTAAACAGGTTGCTTTTCACCCCATTGTCCAAATCGCTGATAAAGAGATTGAACAGCACGGGCACAAGAACCGAGCCCTGGAGGACTCCGCTGCCCACTTCTCCCCAGGTCAAATGTGACCTGTCCACCACCACCCTCTGAGTGCAACCCTTCAGCCAATCTGCAATCCATCTGACTGTGTAGGCATCAATGCCACAGTCACCCAGTTTTTTAAGGAGGTTGGGGTGGGAGATGGTGTCAAAGGCCTTGCTGAAGTCCAGAAAGACTACATCCACAGCGACACCTGCATCCAGCGCTTTTGTGACCTGATCATAAAAGGCAATCAGGTTGGTCTGACATGGCCTGCCCCTAGTGAAACCGTGCTGGTTGCCCTTGAGCATCATCCCTGAAGCCAGCCCATCACAGATGTGCTCCTTGATGATCTTCTCAAAGAGTTTCCCTAGGATTGAGGTAAGACTGACGGCCCTAAATTTGCCTGGGTCCTCCCTCCTCCCTTTTTTAAAGATGGGGACCACGTTGGCTATCTTCCAATCATCTGGCACCTGGCCCAAGCACCACGAGCGCTTGTAAAGCCATGCCAAAGGCCCTGCAATAACCCCTGCTAGCTCCCTCAACGCCCTGGGGTGGAGAGCATCTGAACCCGCTGATTTGAACACGTCCAGCTCCTCCAGAAGCTCTCTAACCTGGTCCTCCCCAACCTGAGGTCTGGAGGCATTCCCTTCAAGTCCGTCTTGCATCATGGTGGGGAAGTCCCGGTCCCTGCCCAGAAAACGGAGGTGAAGAATTGGTTAAAGAGGTCTGCTTTCTCCTCTGGCGCAACCACCAGATTGCCCAGAGAATGTTGCAGGGGCCCCACGTTTCCCAGTGCCTTCTTCATCCTCCGTATATATTAGAAGATCCAGCTTCTAAAGCCATCCTCTCCCTGATTCAAGCTAGGGCCTTGATTCTCAGTCTCCCATATGCCTGGAGAGTGCCCTAACCAATATAGGCTTGGGTTCTCTCATCCACTCCTGCTGGAACTGTCCACACTGCTAGATAATTAAGTGACTGATGTCTATATCTATATATCTAAATCTGTGAGTATGTGCAGATGTTTGCCATACCCAATCTATGATCACATGGCTTACTTTAACCTGTGTGGTTGTAGATTGGTTATGGCAAGTAGACATGTTTGCCAGTGCCATAGGCTGTACCAGGAGCCCAATCTAAATAAGTTGGGGTGGGGGGAGGAGCAGGCGGGATTGGGGGAGCTATTGGGTCTGTGTGGGGTGGGGGGAGTGGCAGGTCTGAGGGGGCTGACAGGATGGGGGAGCTGGAGGGGCTGTGAGGGATTAGTAGTGGTTGTCCATCCAGGGGTTGGTGGGCTACAATATCCCAGTCAGATTCAGAGGAGTAGGAAGAGCAGAATTCCAGGGCTGGTTAGGTTGATCTAAGTGTAATATCTGCATGTACCCTATATAGTTATAGCTATTAGATCTGATGGGGTGAGATAGGGTGAGAGAGACTGACAGACTGACTGTGGGCTAAAGGGCAGACACCTAGTATTCAAACAACTGTGGTTAAAGTCCCTGGTCTGGAATCAGGGAGAACAGTGTCTTGGGTGGGTCTTGTACATCTGGGTAAGTGCCCTAGCCATTGAACTGTGAGGGTTCGGTCTCCTCCTCTCTGCTTGTAAAAAAACATCAAATCATCTGTTTCTTTCCAGTGTGGAACATGAACATTTTTGAACACACAAAATATGTCATGGAGATGACAAAACTCTTACCTGCCCAAGCCTAATCAAGAGAATAGAGCAGGAAAGTATTCAGACATGTTGTCAAATACTTGTGACATATGTTTGCTGCTCTGATAAATGAGATTATTATTATTATATAGTCTTTTAGGAAATCTTTTACTTTTTGTGTGTCTAAACAGCACTTTTCCACTTACATCAATGGTGTTTTTTGGCATTTACACACAATTTGCAATTCTGTTACTTTTCAGGAATTATCTAGTTCTTTTCTCAGTCCGCCTTTTGAAATTGAACCAGTGCAGTGGCACCTTACATTTAATAGTGATTCTTACCTTTCAGTCCTCCAGGTCCCTGCTGGCCTAATGTGTGACTGCTCCAAACTCAGGATAGTACAAACACTCATCAAGATTTGTGCAGCTCACAGTGTAACATGTAACAAGGCCCTGTGATAAAGCCCTTACTCATATAAGCAGCTTAATTGATTTTAATGAGACTACACGTAGAATAAAGCACTAATCTGTGTGAGTGAAAATTGGTTTTAAACCAGGTCTAAAACCTGGTATATATTTTCTGGTCTGTCAATTCCAGCAGTTTATTTTGAGCCTTCAGTGCTAACTTGTGAAATTAAGCCAACTGGCTTTGCATAGGCAGAGAAATATGCCCTTGTAAATCTAGCCAAAGATGAAGTGTTAAATTGTAAACTCTTCAGACTAGGATGTCCTTTCATCACTTGGAAGTGTTATGTAAAGGTATAGTGCCACTTTAATTTTTTTTATTTTATTAAATAACTTCAGGACTCTTAACATGCTAGATACAGACTCCCTCATAAAGAAATTACAAACTATAGTTTTTTTAGTTAGAGATTTGAGTAATCTTTGGCCCCATTCATAGATCCAGGCTTGAATGTACTAAATAGTGTATAAACGTGTAACAGAGAAGTGGTCACTAGTCTGAAGTTTATAATTTAAGACAAAAGGCAAAAGAGTGGAGGAGTACACAGAAACTATGAGAAAATACTAACAAGTATGATGAGCAGTAATTACCAGACCTTGGGTAGATACACATAATACACTATGGGTGTGTCTATACATGTGCCCGACTGCACAGTTGTTACTGTGCAAGTCCCTTAGCAAGTACTATATGACTGCGCAGTAACTGCCAGTACTGTGCAGTCCTGGCACTGCATGGGTTGTTTCTGACCCTACTGCACAGTAATCATGGTTCATGGCAGTGTCATGGTTCATGCCTGGTAACATTATGCTGCCATAGCAATTTGCTACATTGCCATAGCACATTGCTATAGCAACATAGCGTTTCATATAGACGCACCCTGTAAGTACTACCTATAGGTTATATACCTTTACTCCCATTTTGTTGCATCAGAAAAAGTTCAAACAAGAATAATATAGGTTAACATCTCCATTCCAATTCATGGTTACACTTCACTATTTCTGTAGTTATACTTTGAATCTCCAGTTCAGTGAATACTAACTTACATTCCAGGTGTAAAATCCTGGAATATTGTTTTGGTTTTTGTTTGTTAGGGGATTTTTTTGGTGAAACAGGTGACATGATATTTCTTTTGTTGTTGTTGTTCTTTTGTGGTTTAAGGAAAAGATGATAGCTGTTCTGTGAGATACTCCAGAGTTTGACTGTGTTGAAGAGCAAATACTTGAGAATTCAGCTTGAGTTTCAAATGCATTCATTCCTCTTACAGAGGGAGATATTATTACGTATTTTTCAGTAAAAAAAAAAGATTCAGGTTTACATTTTTCAGAGAAAGCGATATGTCAGCACATTATGGTGAAATTTAAATCAGCACCTTCAATGTTAATCAAAAGTGCATAATTTCTACACTTCTCAACTCTTTTTAATGGGGCACCTAGATATTAGTCCTTAGGGCTTGCCTGTCCAGATTTTACCCTAAATTGCCTAGCTTAGTTGATATGAAGGCATTTTTCCCACTTATTTGGAGCTTGGCAATACAGTCTGATTCATTTTAAGTAAAAAAATAGTATTTTTAAAAAAGCTAACCCACCTTAAAAAATCTGCTACCTTTTTTTTAATGACATTTGCTTCTCCATTACTTAAGTACTACACCATTCCACAGATGTCAATGTTCCTGAGCCATCTTATGCCAGCTGAGACTATATCCCTCAATATTGTAAAGGAAAGTGGGCATGTTTACATGAGATGTTTACTGCAGAGCTGCCTAATTAGCTCTACAGTAAAGTTTCCTTTTCTACATGTGTGGCCCTATTAGTAAATTAATAAATGCTGATGTGGGTTAATACTTGTAAATACAAGTACTATCCTGTGATAATGTTATTTATTGTGTAGCAATGCATGTGTAGACACTGATGGAGCTGGCTGGGGTGTAATGGTGCTTCAATGCAGGGGCTGCCTGTTGGCTAGCCCCACACTAAAGCACCCTTCAGCCCCAGCACTTCCCAGTCCCAGCACATTGAGCCAATTCAGAGCAGCCTCAGGTTGGCAGGCTGTCCTCCTAAGGCTCCCTGCCAGCCAGGGCTGCTCTGACCTGGTTCAATGTGCTGCAGTTCTGGGTGCACATGTAAACATGATGCCTGGGAGCAATAAACTCCAGTGTGATATGCACCAGAGTTTATTGCTTTGCCTTAATTGCATGTGTAGATGCATCCAGTAATTATTTTTGTGTATGAAGAGATTTATACAGGTGAAATAGTTAATATATTATACCAAGGTATGTTTTATGAATAATAAATAATCCATCCATGGGCTTCAAAGGATGAGAGTTTGAAGTCTTTACACCCATTAGTAAGCATTTGCTCTCCATAATAGTTTCATTGATTACTCATGAAAATAGCTGCTTCACAGAGGCACTAGCTGGTTCAATATCTGGCTCAAAGTGCTTTACAAATTTGAGTAAGTATTACTATTACCTTGTGACGGGTGGATAAATGTAAACAAAAGTTGTTAAATGATTTACACAAGATCACACAGTAAAACAGTCTTAGATTCAGAAAAATCCTAGATATCCAAACAGCGAGTCAGGTGTCCTTGCCATTGGACTACATGGCATAGCTTTAATGCTTTTAACATAGTGCATCTGAGAAATTTGCATATCTCTTCACTGAATAATCCCTTGGATTTCTTGACTTTCAGGTTCATCTCTTTAGTTAACTTGCCTAAGTGATTCTTCAGAATAACACTTGAACTGCTGTATTCTCCATTGATTGCTGCACCCACTCAAGAAACACCAAGGCTATGCTACACTGAAAGGGTTGACCTTAAAGTTGTCTTAAAATCCACACCCACAGACTACTGTACACTGTAAATACCTAAGCTTGATATGGCTAAGCTCTGGTGAGGTGGACTCCTCCCATGTTTGCTTCCCAGCTGTCCTTTTTCTGTTTATATGTGCAGTGGCATAGGAAATATAATGCCACAGTTCCCCGGATTTGACTTCTTTCCTTTTTTTTTCCCACTTCCTTTCTGCCACCTGTAAGTGGAGGCTTTGGTGCTTACTCCAAGATATGATTAGAAGAAGAAGTTCACCGTAAGCTGCTTGAGAAGAACCTTAACATATGGCTCTTAGTACTGCAATAAACTGAACTTCTCTATGAATTCTTTCGCAGGAAATTATAGGAGAACTTGTTGTGGTGATGACAACTGACACCTCTTTCTTTAGTTGCATCCTACCCCCACTCAGCTTGACATGGCCAGAGGCTTCAGTGCCTCCCTCTACTGAGAACCGGGGGTCATGTGGGGCATACAGAAAGGCATTGGGACTAGTGGCATTTGAGTGAAGCTAGCTTGTGTTTATATTGCACAGAGGTCATCTTAGTAGCTGCTGAATTTAAATCTGTTATGACAGATTCTGGTTTTGTTATAGTATTCCTGTTATAAAAGTATTGCATGCCTCAGTTTCCTTGATTAGTCTGTACAGGAAGGGGTTAACTATATCAAACCTGTGAGGATGTACAGGAGTGCTCAGTTAGTGGGGAATGCACCAGCAGGAGATCAAAGAGTCCATTTCCATATGAAAACACAAGATAGCAGGAAGTGGACTCCAGCTTCAACTTCTGAAGGCTGTTTGTAGTTTCAAAGAAGGACTTAAAAGCACCCCTAGATGAGAGGTTCCCAACCAGCAGTGTGCAAGCCACGCTGTGGCATGAGCAACTGCTGTGTGGCATGTGAGCCTCTGATTCTCTGTAAAGGGAATCAGTAAAATGAGGCTGGAGGTTCAAGCTTCTGGTCAGGTGGAGCATAGTGGGAACAAGACTCTGCTGAAAGAGGAGGTGTCAAGTGTCATCACCAAGAGCCAAATGAATCCTTTCCTATCCCTGCAGCTGCCACTGAATTCAGGGTTTTATATCTGTGCTCCCTATATAATACTGTGGCAGTTGCAAGGCCAGAGAAGGGTTAACCTGGCACTTTGCTAAGTGACAACTCTTCTTGCAGCGGTGTACTGGTCCCATTATGAACTTCTCAGCCAGAAGCTTGACTGATGGCGCCTCTGTTCCAGTGCTCCAGGGCACAAGCGTGATCAGGTATGCCCCCGGGAGAGGGGATCAGAGAGGCATTCTGGGCAGAGGTGTGGCTTAACTTGCGGCTTGGCGACTGTTGCCCTATCCCATCTTGAAAAACAGGGATGCCTAGAGACAGAGGAGGAGTGAGGCAGGGCAGAGAAGCTTAAGAGGCTTGAAAGGGTACAGCCAGGGATGTTTTTGCAAACAGAGACTGCTTTGCAGTGAAAACAAGTCCTAGTGCTATTCTTGGTATCAGGGAGAGAAAGATGTTAAATATTACAAATATTTTGCATTTGGTAACTTATGAGTTCAAGTGAGCAGAGGACCTCCTTCTCATTCATGTCTACTTTATATTGAATGCATTTCTGAAAGCATCACTTTTATACCTATGAAAATAAGAGGAACATCAAACTTTGAGTGTTCTGAGTCCCTCCTATAACTACTTTGCTTGGCAATACCCAAAATGAAAATGATCCTAATCTTCCTTCATCTAGAAGCCAGTAAAATACTAAGCACTGATTACAAGCATACATATTTTTAAATATACTATAATACATGGAACGTACTATAATAAAATATATACCATAATAAACAGAACAAATGAAATATGCATTTGAAAGTGTTACTTTCAGATAATACTGAAACCAAAATGAAATAAAGTGGAGATTTCAAATGTGTACCATCAGACACAAACACCCATTTAAAGGAATGTACAGCCTACCGCAAATGAGATTTGGGCCACTGTGGGTACAGCATTCTGCTATTTTCCTGTGGAGTTTTGGATTTTTAAAATGTTTTTATGCCCAACTTATTTATTCAGTAACTGCTTAGTGAAAAACAACATCCCTAGTTGTACCCTCTGTCAAAAAACAATTTAATAACTTCATCCAGAACCCAATATACAGAAATAGTCTTTCTGCGTATTTCTCATTTCAGCTGGTCATATTTTATAGTCATCAGAATAGTGGGGGAAATAGAAAAGCTGGCATGGCACTGCAATAACACTCCGAGTAAGACTGTATTACTGGCTAAGGAAAATAACTCTTGGATCTTGAAATGTCTCTGCTCTTTAAGTCCAAAACAAAGCTTTTGCCAAGTATTGCCTATAGAAGCAGTGCCTTGTGATTCTGAATTGTTTATCCTTTAAGCTCATCTTTTCACCAAAAGCTCATTAACCTACAATGAGAACACCTGCAATGAGTTGAACCTAATTTAGATTTTCACATTTGCACTTTTCCCCAATTACATAGGTGGTCCAATAAAAGATACCACCCTAAGAAATCCTTGCCTCTCTCACATTTTCACTTAGTACTTTCATTGTTTAATTTCAGTTTTATCCTAATTAAGGCATGGACCAATATCCATGAGCACAAGCTAGAACACTAGTGATGCAGAGCAGTAAGCTGAAGGCCACTGATGCATGGCGTGAAGCTGGAGGCACTGGTGTGAGACATAAGGAAGACGGTTTTATGGAGCAGTCTAAGGGGCTCCAGGGAACAATGATAGGCTGGAAAATGTTACTAAAGTACTGTCGACTGAAAATTACTAGAGAAAGACAGATGGATGGGACGACCGATAAAAGGAGAAAAATCTGTAAAATGGTTGGTTTGAGGGAACTGGTAGACAGAGTCCATCAGAAGAAAAGCCAAAAGTGGATGCCCACTGGAGCAAAAGCAACAGCTAGAAATCACTGGTGTATGATACAGGTGAACTTTCCAAGAGCTTGATTAGTAGAGCACAACAATTGTACTGCCTGAGTGGGTCAACTAAAGTAAACTTTGCAACCTAAATATCATTCAAGTTAGCCAAGAGACTAGAATATACATTCTGTGTCAGGGGCTGAAATGACAGAGCTGGGATAGAAAACTGTACTTTGTTTTTGCAAGTGATTTGAGTGTGCTGAACAGAGGTGATTCTACACATATAAATGACAGACTGGCATACAAACTACAAGTCCAAACCATGCTGGATATTAGGATAATGGGAAGACATAGATCAACCTGGGTATTTGAATAAACTTGTGTATGGTGTTGTCCTACCTCTTTTTATGGCAGTATGATGTGTTGGTATATGTTGGTACTGATCACCTTTCTACAACACCAGACATCCAAAGAAAAGGAAGGAGAGAGGAGGATTCATGCCACCTTCTTCCAGGCGTGGATGGGGAGCTGGACCACTAATAATGAGTTCCAGATTCTTGCCTGCCCCATGGCCTGGCAAATATTAAACTGCCCCCATTTCACTGGAATAGCTGTAGACCACCCACCAACTGGCTAAGAAGAAGGAAACCCAAGGGTTTTTCAGTCCCTGTGTTTTGCCTCTAAATCCCAGCAGTCACCAGTCCTAGGAGGCTGTACCCTTCCCCCATCATATGGACCTATTACCACCAACACAACTAGCATGTTTTCAGGTATGCAGCGGCACACTTTTAAAAAGCTCCTCAAATTGAGACCTCTAGAAATCAATCAGTGAGTCATAGAGTGGGCAGAGGAGGTGCACATGGAAAAATAATGCTGGCATTCTGTGAAGCAATGCTTCTGCCTGTTGTGCTGTAGCCACAACAGCATGGAGCCCCCCAAATTAGCCTGTTCAGAGTTCAGTGTTGCTGTGGCAACACTGCTTGCAGTACCAGTACCAAGATAGCTCACTAATAACTCTTTTAGATATCTCTACACTGCACTGTGCTCTGACATACTCTCTCTTAGTTGCATACCAACAGGATTTAACTGTGTCATGCGTGTTGTTTGCAGACAGATAATTATGCTAAGAGCCAATGAATTGTGATTAAATAATCATTCCAAAATTGTCATGTGGTCAGGTCCTTACCTGTGTATCCAGGTAGGTACTTATTACCCTTTCCATTGTCCAGTGCCAGTGCCATTATTAGAATATACTTTGGGATGCATTGGAGCTAGTCTGTTATCTATTTGGGAATTAGTCTGTCATCTCTCTGGGGTTAGGGTTGGTTCTGGTTCTACACTATGTTTCCCATGATTGCTTCAATATTTTTAGTTCTCAAAATATGAGAATATCTTAATGAAAATGTACAAAAAAATAGAACTCCTGGTTCCAAAATGATACCTTTTATTAGACCAACTGGGAAATGGCAAGAAAATGGTTCTAATGAAAAAGTTTAATTTCTGTAATATCAGAAAAAGAATAATTATGCAAATTGTATACAATCATAGAAATAAACTGGCAAATCAATTTTACAATAATCATAGTTTTGGTGAACGTTGCCTATTTCTGTTCACAAACTTGCCTGCATTTACAAAAGGGGCTGATTTTAGCATTGAGGTCTGCTATTCTTTTAATATTGATATAAGTCTAGGTATTCTAAGAAAGTAGAATGTTTCTTGCTCAAAAAACACCCCCCCCCCCCAAAAAAAAACCCAATCAAAACCAAACCAAAAAACAACAATAAAAAAATCCCCACACTGGCATCCTAAAGCAATGCATGAATGAAAAGCAGTGGAAAACAGTGGATGGTATTAAAATAAGTATATATTTTTAACATGTCTACTATTGGAATATGCATCTGTACATGATATAGATTAGGGATGTAGATGTGTGTTCTAATGGACTGTGGCTTAAAGAGGGACTTGAAAATGGAGGAAATAGATGTAGGATCCAAACTTATAATTCAGTACTATAATAATCTATAAAATAAGAAAGTGTATTAAATCAACTTGGAATAAAATACAAAATAAAACAAACAAAAACCCAGAGTTTGCAGTTAGCCGAACAATCATCACTCAGCATGGAAGCTGAGTGATCCTTGAAACAGGTGAATCAATCTTAGACAGAGGCTGCCAAGGTCAATGAGTTGCTATGCTCTAGGAAATATTAACAGATGTAGTAGGAACTGGGAGATAAAATGGGCTAAGGCAGCAGTCCTTTCGCAATAAGAGTTTTGTCTGAAAAGGGACTGTAGGCTTAGAGGCAGGAAACTGATAATAGAATTTGAAGTAAACTGTCGACAATGACCTGAAGGAAGCATTATAAAGGAGTGATGTCACAGCACATTAATTACTATCATAATACTGTTAAGCTAGGTTAGTTTCTGAAGATAAAGCAGACCTCAGCAGACACTGGGAGTTTATTATCATGCTTCACTTTAAGATGTTTTAAATAGCTTTTTAACATCATGTTTTGACTACTACATTTTTTTTCAGGCAAATTAGAAATACAGTTTACAAGTAAAAACATGGGTATGATCTCATCAAGGCTTTTCTAGAGTACCCCAATAGAAATATACTCCTTTTTACCCAGGCAGTATCCTTCCCCAGTTCATGATTCCTGTTATCTTTTCATTTTATATATCTTTTCACTTTTTATTTTGACTTTGAATCACTCCTGTCACTCCTGTACCTATTTTGGAAAATTTGATTTGCATAATGAACAGTTTTTCAGAGATTCAAAATATAAATGGAAGTGTTTCTACCACTAAAGTGAATAAAATGTGAAAGGCCTCAATCTTCGCAACTGGATGTGCATTCAGTAAAACTTGAAAATTAAGTTGTATAGAAAGGGAAATATTCCCCTTTATCACTAGTTCTCCACACATTTTCTAACTGACCAATCTCAGCCCACCATTCAGAAGGGAAAAAACTTCAACATGGCATATTACACTGTTTCTGTATAACCTTGATTATTCACTTTTTGGCAATTAAAATACTAACTCTTAATTCTGGTGACATATTACAGACCCATTTCTGAAATGAAATCAGCTAATCAGCCTGCTGTGTAGCAGAGACAGTAAGTATTACTAACCAAGTAAGAAGTACATTTCCTACAGATATTATCAGCACCTTTTCTAGTAATAACATTTCCACACCAGGTTAAAATAATGGATTGGGGCATTATAATGTAATAGGTTGGGAGAAATGTCTTTGCAACAAAGTGGGGGTGGGTACGTGACAGCTGCATTTCATATAAGAGCGTTCTAAGAAGTTTTCATTTCCCTTATTCCAGGTAGCTGACAAAACAAAGTATCATCATCCAAAACAATGGCATATGCTAGGTACACAGCGGCAGAAGGATTTCATTGTCTATTGTTTTGTTAAAGTTGGTGCATCTCTATGAGGAAAAAAGACAGCTGAGACAGAGGGAGAGAGGCAGGAAACACCAAAGTACCAGAAAGAGAAGCTCTGGTAATGCAGCTCTGAGGGAAAGCTAAGAGAGGGGTCAAATACTGGCTTAAAGAGATTTGGAGCTGTGAACAAGAAAGTATCTATCCCCTGTTGTTTGTTTCCTTGGGTGCGCAGGGAAATTGGCGTTTGTACATTCTGTGTTTGTTAAATAAACAGGATTGCTTTAGAAGTACTTGACTGGATCACCAATTTCTTTTCATAGCAGAAACACCCCACAAAGGTCTGAATTTTGTTTAATCATGCTTTTAGAAGGGGTAACACTAATTCACGATCTTGTCATAGGAATAATGTTATTTCTATATAAATCAAACAGAAACAGTATGATATACAACATGCAGAACAGTATGATATAAAACTGTAACTCTATCAAGGAGTTTTAATGGGGGGTCTTCAAGAGGAGGCTGGATAGACATTTGGCTGGGGTGTTATGTATGACCCCAGCACTCACTCCTGCCCGGGGCAGGGGGTCAGACCTGATGAGCTGTTTAGGTCCCTTCCGACCCTAAGCACTATGAATGACAATATAAATCACAAAATCACATTACATTTCATAATAATGTGGTATAAAATGATGACAAAATATAGTATATATTTAGTAGGCTTTATATTAAGTCTCCCTGTTTGTTTTATGATTCATAATGCTTAAGAACCAGCATGCAAGAAACATGGAAAGTTATTTCAAAGATCACTATTGTTATTGCTATGGTTATTGTTTGAACATGCTATTGAACATGCTGTTGTTATTGGTTGAACATGCAAGTTATTCGTTTTAGAGTGCTGTTATTATGCTTACAGATATAAAAAAAAAGCTCCCAAAAAGTGCTTTACCAGAAGCAGCAGCGCATTAGTTTGACCTGGCTCCGCAGTGCCTGTATAGATCGGGCACTTTAGTGGGGCTTTTAGGAGCTTTTATCTAAAGCTGACTCAATCGCCTATTAGATAAAAGCACCAGCAAAGCCACACTAAAGCACCCAATGTAAAAATTGGGTGATCTATGTCTAACTACTCTGATGCCTCTTTTGGGCACACGCTGGGTTCAGCACAGGAGCATGCTGAGTTTAACGTAAAGCACCTTTTTTGTTTTGTTTAACATCTATAAGCATTCATAACATCACTAAAATGAGTGACTTGCATATTCAAACAACAAATAAAAGCAATGACCTGTAAGTGCAATGCCTAGGCTTTTATATGGATTGTGGGTGCAGTGAATGAGCAGACATTTTTAGCTGTCAGAACTGTTGGAACTTGACTTGAAGAATGTGGACTCTGATGTAATGGCAACTGCTGGATAAACTTCGTATCACTTATTTAGAAATGGTTGAACAAGTTAGAAGAATATTTCAGCTATCAGAATTATTTGTCTGCCTGGTTTATTCAAACAAGTGTGTGGGAGAATCAGATGAGATAATCATTACGAAGTGGTGAAGGGTGATTCAAGAAAATGTATGCATTTGCGCACAGAACATTCATTCTCTAAAAATGTTTGATATTCTGCAATATGCCCTGCTCATCTTTGATCTTTCCTGAACAACCTCAACAAAATCTCATACCTTAAAAATGAAAGACTTTCTCTGCAGAATTGGGTGGGGTGGGGGGGAGAAAGAATAAGCCTATATTAAAATGAAAAGTAGTTGCTAAGTCAAATAACAAGAACATTGAAGATGCATTGACATGTATTTCAGTTCAGCCCAGCAATGGAAACACTCACCTATGGTCCCCAGGAAGCTTGTATGGCTTGTTATGGAGTCTGTGTGTGATCAGATGTTGCTGCTACTCTTATCAGAGCTATCTAGAATAAAGTTATACCAGGTATGCCTAATTGTGCTGCAAACATACTATTGACTATTGTATAAACATACCCAAAGAGCAAACACCCTCTTCCAACAGATCATCTTAAGACGTGGGAGTTGCTTAAATAACAAAATGTGATGGGTTTGGTAGACTTCATCACTTATTAAAAAAGTAAAATGATTACATGTATTTAAATAGTTTTCTAATAGCAGTAATGATCTTAAAGTTCTTCTTTGGGTTTAAATAATTGGATTTAACTCTTTCCATTCAGTGCTTACTGGGACATGCCATTTTTTATATTATTATATGACTGCACATAGCCTTTACACCTTCTCATTTCCTTCTCTGTCTCCATGCCTGTAATGATACCCTTATACAAATAATGTTTCAAATCACTATTGCTCTGACTGCCTTGAGCCTACAGTGTCACCCAAGGATATGTAAATAATACTCAAACACTTAGAAAAAACACCGCAAAGCCTGTAACTATAGTACATAACATACGGCAGAAAGCATCTGCCAAAAAGGGTGCCAGACAGTTTTGGATATAGCAATTTGTCTACTTTGAACTGTGCTAAAACTACCAATTTATTTCACACGTACAGCTATCTGAAAGTGATATTTTTTGTTACCATTGACTGAGGTCTCGTGTGTACGGAAGACTTATAGCTGAAGGACACCATATTCCATTGCCTTTTTCCAGAGCCATCCAGTTGTCTCCACATTTATAAATTATAAGATTATGTCAGGTCTTTATCTGTTCTTCCTTTGCACTACCATTTCTTTATGTTTTCTATACAGTGTATAAAAGTATTGTTATCTTAAACTCTTATTAAAAATTGTGTCCAGGAGACTGTGGTTTTCTCCATGAGTAGAAGAACATTAGTAGATGAACGTTAAACAGTCTTAAGAAGGCTCAGAGGAAGCATTGTAGAATGATAGAAGAATTAAAAGATAAGGGAACTTTTTCTTTTGTAAAATTAATGACAAATTCATTAAGTATAATAAAATGGTTCTAAGGGAATATATTTTATTTCACTAGTACTAAACTGAGACACAGAATAAAGGAGGCAGAAGAAGTAATAGAGAGAATATAAGCCATAAATTAACTAAGAATTAAATTTAAACATTTCTATAATTTCTAATAGACTTTAGTAATGCTCTTTACTGCACAGAGCATTGCGGTTTGCTAAAATAAAAAGAAGAAAAGGAAAGAGTACAAATTATTTTACAGAATAGGCACAATTTTAAGAATGATGAAATGATTGGAAAACAAAATACAGCACAAAAGTTCTTCTGGGCAATATAAATAGTTTTTAAAACTATAGGGCAGAGTTTCTATGTCCAACAGCCTTTAGTTCTGTGCGTGCTGGGGATTCACAACCAGCTTTAAGGCTGCTTTGCTTAAGTGGTGAAATTAAAAGTGGTCCTTACACGGAGCAGAATCTGTCCCTTCCCCTCAAACACTGAGGTAAATTAGGACATTTGGTGGCTAAGAGTATTGGTAATGAGTATCAGAACAATTTCAAAGTTACCCCAAAAGAAATTAAAGCCAAGTCATTGCCACCTATTGACTGAATGATAACCTGTAAGAAATGAGTTGGGGTTTTGGGGGGCAAGTTACTACATATATTAGATATTTCTACAGTGACCATCAACCTATATTGTAAGGCTAAAATTCTGTTTCTTCTACCGCATGTTTAAGTAGCATGTACACATCTGAGACTTGTCCAAATTCTATTCTGCATCCAAAACGCATAGGTGGCACTTTTAATTGGTCCCCTGATTCGATTCAGATTCAGAGATTTGGCTGCCAAATCAGGCCGAATCTCCTCTGAATCAAATCAGCACCTGAAGCTTTGCACAGCCCTAATATCTATCTATCTATCTATCTATTTTGTTTCATTTTATTCTTGGGGTTTTATTTCTTTCATTTCACTTCAGTGGCTGACTTCCTTCATTTCATCACAGCCTACATCCCCCGGTGCCTCTGCAGCCTGGCTCCATGCTCTCACCCCTGCCACCCACCTCTCCCATCGTAGCCCCACTTACAGCTGATGTTCTGGCTCACCAGCCATCTATTGGTAAGTCACAGTTGTGCAGATCAGAGATAGTATTAAGCCTTAATGTGTGACTGCTCAAAATTTGTTCTAATATTAACAACTCTTAACATTTCACAGCACTTAGTATAGTTTAAGTGTAGCAACACCCTAATACTGTCCCTGGCATACATCAGGGTTGCCAAAATTCTGAAGGGCTGGGGCCATGTGCCACATGGGCCATATATTATAATGTGATGGGCCTTTGCCATGTGTCCCCCCCTCACCGTGGCTGCTGTGTCCTGCCCTAACAAATAGCAGGAGCAACAAGGGATGGGAGAGCCAGAGAGGAACCTACAGGCTGCCACTAACCCCGTGCAGGCCACATGAGGCCTAAGGCTATGAGTTGGATGACCTGGTTCACATAATTTGTCCAGCAGTAGAGCCCACACATTCTTCTCCTAACCCTGATGATCAGGGCATTAAATCCAGGGTTCAAATTATGGGGGAGTTCAGAGGGGCTGAGACTCCCCGCCATGACAGCCCCCCCATAAGAGATGAGAACTTCCTCGTGGGCCAGTCAGCACCCCACAACAGCCGTGTCACTGTGCACAGCCCCTTGTCCACTGCCTTTCTAAGCAGCCCAGGTGGTAGCAGTGACTCCTTCTGGCTGTCACCGCCTCTGGACACAGCCTTGTCATACTGTAAACCCCCACATGAGTCAAAGTGTAATTTGAACCCTGATTAAATCTGATCTCCTTTTCAGCTTTTGTTCACCTGTTGTTAACAGAATGAAACTAAAGAAACTTAGGCTATGAAAATGAATAATTACAAATACATATTTCTAGTTGGGGATGACAGAAATGCAGTTCTAATTTTATCAGACCCTTGGATCGTCCATCATAAATCTAAAAAATCTTATGATGAGCCTCTGTGAACAGAAATAAGGATGCAGTATTTAAGGCCAATAGTAGAAAAAAAAAGTAATGTAAAAAGGATAAAACTTACAGTAATGTAGTTTTTAAAAGTCAAAAGTCATGGGTTTTAGTTACACATTAAAAAAATAGCTAGTACCTAAATATGTTTTAAACAGAAACACTTCCTATTCCAGAGCAGAATTGATCTGGGCTTTTGACTGGTTTCTGTTGTTAAAAGGAATTTCAGACATACTCTATTTAAGTAAAAACCATATATGTTAGCAGTCAGCAGAAAGTCTATGTTCACAATGAAAATTTCATGGATTTCATAGACATTGGGGCTGGAAGGGAACTTGAAGATCATCAAGTCCAGCCCCCTGCCCCAGGGGCAGGAAGTCAACTAGGGTCAAAGAATCCCAGCAAGGTAAGCATCCAAATGTTTCTTGATGAGTCTAGAGTAGGTGCCTGCACCACATCTGGAGGGAGTCTATTCCAGGCCTTGGGGGCTTGGACAGTAAAGAAGTTTTTCCTTATGTCCAGCCTAAAATGGTCTTGGGGGAGTTTATGACCATTGGTCCTTGTTATCCCTTAAGGCGCTCTGGTGAACAGATGTTCCCCCAGATCCTGATGCACACCCCTTAAATATTTATAGGCAGCCACCAGGTCGCTCCTGAGCCTGCATTTTTCCAGGCTGAAGAGTCCCATGGCTCTCAGCTTCTCTTTATAAGGCTTATTCTCTTGCCCTCTGATCATGCGCGTGGCTCTCCTCTGGAATCTCTCAAGCTTCTTGACATCCTTTTTGAATTGTGGAGCCCAGAATTGGATACAGTACTCCAGCTGCAGCCTTACTAAGGCCAAGTACAGCAGGAGGATGACATCACACCAATGTCCACATCATTGATAAAGATGTTAAAAAGAACCAGTCCAAGGACAGAGCCTTGGGGAACAGCACTGGTCATAAAGCGCCAAAATGATTTGCTTCCATTGACTCCTTCTCTCTGGGTCCAACCTCAGAGCCAATTTCCCAGCCATCAGACTGTGGGTACCCCAGCTGACTTCCTGCCCCCCCAGCTGACTTCCTGCCCTTTGGGTAGGGGGCTGGACTCGATGATCTTCTGAGGTCCCTTCCAGCCTAATGTCTATGAAATCTATGAAATCTCTTGTTTCTGGTTAGGAAGTCTGTAGTAGACTCCTACCATTGTGTCCCCTGTGCCTCATTCCCCACATGTTTTAACTCAGAGGGATTCCAATCTTCCTCCCTGGGTGCCAATTTCAATTTATAGGGGCATGTAGCTTTCCTTGACATAGAGACAGTGTGGGAGATCTTTAAGTCCTCCCTTTGTCCTGAAGGGTGACCTTGGTTGACCCTTGGCCATCATGGGGTGAAGGGCATGGCAATAGGTGTCAATCTCCTGCTTGCCATCCCTGATGGCACAGTCTCTGTACTGTGGTCTGGAGCTCCTCTATGTGGCACCCCAGAGACTCCAGGGTGGAGCAGACCTTGCAAGGTGGCTATGCTCCCAGTCCTAAGTGCCTGGAATTGTGCCAGGCAGCCCCCACAGCTGAAAGTCAGAGGCTCTGTCTGCATGGAGCCTGAAACCATGGGTTCTGTCTGACTGGAGACCTCAGACATGCCAGAGGGGGAGGTCTCAGACTCCGAGGGGATCCGCAAGGTGCAGCATGTGCACTACGTTGTACTAGTGGTAGTGTGGCTACTACTGTGACTACCTACCCTAGGGGCTCACTGGCAGAGCCTTGGGCCCTCCTGCTTACTCTCCTGAACAAACTCCTGTGCTAACTCGTATGCTGGGCAGACAAGCACGCATGTTTGCAAATCCTGTTCGCATGGCTCCACTTGTGCAGCTCCCTGGGGGGCTGGATGAAGTAGGAGCTGGGGCAGAGTGAGACCCTCCTCTGCTCCACACAGCTGCCTTCCCACAGCTGAGCTAAGCTAGTCCCTTCCCACCATGGGCCCAACTTACCTCCAGCTGTGCTGGGGGTTGGTGGGGGTGCTCCACGGCTGCTGGGGGCCGCTGGGGAGCTTTGGGGTATGGGGGCATGACAGGCTTGCACCCGTGCATCTGTCACCACTCCCAGAGCCCAACTGAGGCTTTTTTTCCATTGGCGGGCCTTTTTAAAGTATGTGCATGCACTGTGGGTCCGCTGC
This sequence comes from Crocodylus siamensis, assembly GCF_052110815.1. Taxonomy (NCBI): domain Eukaryota; kingdom Metazoa; phylum Chordata; order Crocodylia; family Crocodylidae; genus Crocodylus; species Crocodylus siamensis. Next base: position 72,808,647 of record NC_143396.1, on the reverse strand, counting down.
CAGCACTGCTCTGCTCCTGGGCAAGGGGGGGGCCCTACCCAGGATTTGGGGGACCCTGCCTCACTGGAGTGCGACTGATGAGTACCCTCTCCCCCTCTTCTCTCTCCCTGGGGGGCTGGGCCAAGTCAGAGCTGGGAGAGCATCAGGCCCTCCTTGGCTCCTTTCAGCTGACTCCCTGCAGCTGAGCTAAGCCAGCCCCCTCCCACCACAGCTGTGCTGGGGGTCAGTGGGGGTGCTCCGTGGCTGCTGGGGGTCACTGGGGGGCTTTAGGGTGTGGGGGCACAATGGGCTCGCACCTGTGTGTCTCTCGCCACTCCCAGAGCCCAACAGATGAGCCCTTCTTGATGGGTATGCTTGATTAAACAAGTTATGTAATCAAAAACACTTCAATCAATCAATACTCTCTGCATTTTAATAAAATCCAAAACTTAAAGTTGTATGGACTTATTCTGGGACTAGAAATATCTTAGCATCAGTCTTGTCAGTTAAGATACCATAAAGTCATTTTGAAAAATACATACAATTAAAAACTAGTCACACTGTGGTAATGCAGAGTATTGGAATTCCTTGTGCTATCTTGGAAGATTGAAAAAAAAAGTAGGCACTGTTCATTTTATTAATAGCAAAGGAAACAAAAATGGCAAGTTATTTTTAATCTTTAATATATCTTGAACATAAGCCAAGTAAGTTTAAAATTATGGTTAAAAATTGCCCTAAAAGAAAACAGTACTTAGCACAAATAAGATAATAATTAAGCATATTCATAACTGATTTAAAGCCCATAATTAAGCTTATTCACAAGTGATTTGAGGTCAATAATTAAACATTCTCTTAACTTACTTTTACTTGCACTGGAATTGGATCAGACTGCTAGAATATTAAGCATATTAAGGGTTCTATTGTATTAGGGTAGCCTAACAGTAGACACCATCTACACTTAGCCGCCTATATAAAAAAGCCTGATTTTCTTAGCTGTTGAACACTCACATCTCATTGACCTGAACAGTGCTCTGGTTAATGTCCAGAGATTTATTTTTGTTAATAGCTATTCTAGGAGCATGGTATCACTTGGATATAAGGTACTCTGGCTATTTGGGATCAGAGTGGGAGTTTACCTAGGGGCTGTTTTAGTGCTCCTTCTTTACCCAATGATTCCTTAGATAGAATTGGTCTACATTTGGCTAAACCATCAGCAATAGATATTTGGTAACCCGAATATGGGGGCCACTGCAAACTGCCAGAATTGGACCTTGTTTAGTTGGAACCAGAAATGGTATTAGTATAGTCACCTGAGTTCAGCACTGCTGGCTGTCTAAGTAGATTGGAGGCTATAATGCTTCCAGTCCAAATAATTAGCATTCAGCAGAACTAACTAGCTCATGCAAAGTCATACAGCTCTTCAGCAGGACTCTGTCCAGTGCTGTGCTAATGTTTGGAGATTGCTCAAATTTGGAACAAAATTCTCATTTCAGGGAATCTGGGGAATTCAAGAGGACTGGTTGTCTTACTACAGAGCCCTTTCATGAGATACTGGTACAAAATACTCTTCCCCGCATACACTGATGCAAGAAAGAATCTGGCTTTAAAAGCATTTTGTCCAAGATTTTCAAAAATGGCTGCCTTTAGGTGCCTAAATAGCATAATTTTCAATAGCACTGAGCATCCCACAGTCAGGTCTCATTGACTTCAGTTGAATACAGCAAGCTGTTTGCAAATGGGCTCTTATACTATTTGAGTAGCTGTATTACTGACTCTGATCTCAGCAGGATATACATTTTCCTAAGACTGCCATAACCATAAACTGCTTGGCACTCAGAGAGCTACTCAGCTACCACAGCAGTGAATATGGTACAAGTATGCAGCTAGCTGGATAACATATTTCCTGCTTTAACTACTGCATTGTTGGTGCTTTTAGTTCTCCTCCACAAGAAGTTTCATATTCAGAATCTTTTCCATAAAATACATACAGATATTTTAATGAGTATTGGGAAAAATTGCTGCCATTGACACTAATTTTGGCCCTAACATGACAAAGCAGTCACTGATATAATCCTAAAGACTCCTCTTGTGCATATCTTTCCCCACATACTTAATCCTGCAAAACTTAAACGTATCATCTACTGTTGCTTTGTCCTGTAATTTTACAGCCTGATTTAATTTGTGCATATTCCCACTGATAACTCCTACTACATCTGCTTAACTGAACCAAAATAATACTAAAAAGCTTCTTGCTAACTCATTCATCTGTTCTTCTGTCCTTCCCTGCCTCCCTCTCCAGGCAGGATTGGTAACTCTAACCAATAAATTCAAATGCACACTTTATGGCTTATTGCTACAAGGGCAGGGATGCAAATCTGATTAAACTATAGACAACACTCCAAGGTGTATACACATGTCTTGGAATTATGATTACAACTGCTGAGGGGAAAGTACAAGAATAAAGGATTTAGAAAATGTTAAAGTCCTAATTAAATGGAGGGGCCTTGTGAAGCTTCTTTTTCAAAAAAAATGCATCAAAATATAAAACGTTCTCCCCTGGTGTTTAATAGAGTAGTTTTCCTTTCTGATTTTCCATTAGATGCCAAATCCTCTCTACACTCACACAAAAAGTCTCACTAAAGTCACAGTCTCTTTCTAGTGAGAAATAAGTATTTGGGGATAATTTTGGGTTACCAGAAAACTTTGCTTTGCTATAACAGATGAAATGAGGGAACTGGAAGCTTCAAGGGACTGGAATAGAGAAAGATTATAGAATTGAGAGGCTGTATGCTAAGAATGTTATTAGAACCTCTGAAGAATATCCAGTCTTCCTCCTTTTTTAAGTCAAATGGTTCAAAACTCCATTTTTGGTAAGAATGAGGCTAAAGGATAACATCCTTGCGTAGCAAATCCCCCTCTAACAAAAAAATCACATTGAATTGATGCGGGTTAGGAAGAGAGACCGAAGTTCAGAGGACAGAACAGAGCAGATTGCTCTGAATAATGAACATCCGTCCTTAATACATATTCAAACACAAAACAGTCAAAAATAAGCTTTCAAAGCTAATAAAGTAAAACAGACTAGACTAACTGAAGCCATTTAGAAATGGCTGCTGAGAGTCCATATCACTTCTGAATGGCTATTGGCAAATATGTACCAATACTTGATCTCTCTTGGGAAGCTATTCAGTTTATCTCCAAATCATCTATCTGACTCCCGGGTGGCTGTTTATCTTGTATGTCTGTCTCTCTTAGCACCAAAGGATTTTTGTCTTGGTTGGCTATTTTTTTCTATATTGCTTATTTCCTTGGGGATTGTTTGTTTATCTCAGTTTTTCTCACTCTTGGGTGATATATACGTGAGTTTTGTTTGTCAATAATAAATTATGACCATATTTTATTACCTGTTACTAATTAACATTTCTATTTAGGAACATAGAAAGAGAAACCTTATAAAGCTGTGAATGCTCTGGACACAAATAAACACTATGGAGCATAACGTATGTCCCTATTTGTGTTTTCATTTTATATCATCATATTTGCATTTCATCTCTATTTTTCCTGATTTTAACATACATACAGTTCTGCTCATATTTTACAAGTTTTAATTGTCCCAGAACTTTTTTTGGATAGAAACCAGAGCCCTCAAGTTCTCTTAGCCACTCAAGAAATGCCAAGAAATCTCTTTTATAATATCAAACTCCAATCATCTTACATACCTGTGGCATTTTGATATGTCTCTTCCTTTTGACCCTTCTAGCCTAATAATTTTTTTCCTTTCTTCATAGCTGATGTGATTACCTTATAGCTCTGTCCTCTCTGTGAAGCCTAGAGAAATTTTTGGGGTAATGACTAGAATCAAACTAATTTAATCTGTCTTTATAAAGCACACAGAGGTCACACTCTACCATCAGGTAGTTCCACTGAAGTAAGTGGGAACAATCAGAGAGGACTGTACTGTAATCTTGCAATCCAGTGGTTGTCCTCCCTCTCAGCCTCTCACCTGGCATAGTGCAGGAAGGCAGATAGTCCACTCAAGTGTATAAGCGGGCTTTTTACACCCTATACTCTTTACATAGGTATGCACCACTGTTTTTGACTGAGCTCAGATTGGGGTAGGTGTTATGGTCTGACTACATCGTCCTGATTATATGATTAGGACCTAGGGTCTGAATCATGACAGCCCAATGATATTAATTTTGGATATGCCTCCTTCTATTCTAATGTTAGCCTCTTGAATTCCATTTCACTTTAATGGTAGTATTTTGCAGGATTGAGCTTTTAGTGCTAAGTGTCACAATGTAGCACCTTCCGCTAGAGACAAATGTATCTCATGACTGAATCCTTTTGCTCAATTCTCAAGTTTCCAAGCTGCTTGTTTCTAGGTAGTGACAGAAGCCCTGAGGACACATCTGAATTACCTCCAGGGTGAACCTGAGAGTATCACTAAGTGGAATGGCCCTGTTAAAGGTTCATGTGCCTGCACCATCGGTGAATAAAACTGGAAAATTAGGTTATTCCCAAAATATCTGAGAATGCTACTAAGAAGCTCCTGCCTACTCCCATGGGTGACTGGTGCCTCCTGAGTCTGGGGGGGGGAGAGGGGGGGTTCCCCCATGGCCGATGTTGCAGACACAGGCAGCAGGGGAATCCTCTGCTGCTGATCCTTCCGACCCGCAAGTGGTGGAGGTGCGCTGTTGGCACTTCCAGATGCGCTGCTGGCACTTATGGGTGAGCATGAACAGCTGCGGGGCACTGCTTCTCCTGGGGCCCCGACTCCCCAGCCAGTGCTCTCAAGGGCGGCATGAGCACTCTCGCCTGCTGAGAAATGTTCAAGATCCAGTATCTCCCTCCCTATCCTAACTGATTTGGTTTTTGAGTCATTTTAAGAAGAATGTCATTTCAAGTCTATGACCCTCAGGTAGCAAAGCCATTGTTCAACTAGGGTAGAGCCCTTGATTGCTATCACAACTTCCCAGACACCACAAATATTCTCCCATACAATGTGCACCTTCCCCCTCCCACCCTCCGGCCAAAGCTGTCCCCTAAACTGGGGTGCCTATTTTAAGCAGGGGAACTGTTTGTTCATGGGAAAAGAAGCAAGCTTGGAATTGCAGGGTATCTAGAAAGTGTGGCACTCATGAGACAGTTTGGAGAAAGCAACTAGCACCAGGACCTTTCTGGTAACACAGTGCCTGCACACTCTACATTTCCAAGAGGACTTACTCTGTATCACACAGTTTGCCACAGCTATGGATATTTTTTCTACAGCCTACTTTCCAAAAACATGTTGCATGTTTTTCTTTGAAAGGTGGGGGGAGGTGGGGGAGAGCATGTTGTACATGAGGAAATATAGTCGTTTTTACATTAGGTGTCAAATCCCTGTGATAAAATGTATGCTCTAAACCATACTGAAGGTTTCATTCAAATCAGAAGTTGAAATATGATACAGCTTTCAATGAAACAAAATGGAATTCATTAAGTCAACACATAGGCTTTCTTGGGCAGTCTTCAAAGGGTAAATGAGGAAAGTCTTTGGAAGAGACTGATTGATTTATTGCAGGGCTATATCTAGACAGTAGACAGAACCAGCACAGTAACTGCTAGAATTAACTAGGAAGGCCTGTCTCATAGCTGGGAAGACTTAGGGAGATGAGGAATAAGCCATATCTGCTTAGTTTCTCAGGTAAACAGAACTATAACAAACAAGTTAAAATAATGTTATGAAAAGATTTAGGGAACAGAGATAATTTAGGTAACAGATATTTCCTACTTCTGATGACATATCTGATTTGTAATTTCATAGATTTAATAGACTTCATAGACATTAGGGCTGGAAGGGTTCTTGCAAGATCATCAGGTCCAGCCTCCCTGCCCAAAGGGCAGGCAGTCTTCAGGGGTCAAATGATCCCAGCAAGATAGGCATTTGTAGTCTCATTTGCTCAGGAATGCACCTCTGTGACTAAATGTTTGTCAGCTAATGCTTGGACTAATGATGGATCCATATAGATATAAAAGATACATGATGATGGAAGATTTTGAACCTGTGCACCATTGTACTTAACTTCTTTGCTGGCCAGCCTGATCACTCGGGATCCTGGTTTTCTGTGATAAAAAAATCACAAATTATCTGATAAAAAATTGCAAATTCTCTGATAAAAATCCCCAAATCCATGGTTAAAATTAAATGCCAACCACAGCCCACCCCCACAGCCCTGCTGGTGTCCTTCACTCCCCCCACAACCCTAAAGCCCTGCTTGTGTCCCTTTGCCCCCACCCACAGCCTCTGCCCCCCAGCCCTGCTGGAGGGGGCCCCCACCTGCCAGGGCTATGGGGCCAGGGACCCAGGTCCACAGCCCCCTGCCCCCAGTGGAAGGCAGCAGGTTTGGGTGGGGCCAGCTTCCAGTGCAGCGTGCACTCCTGGGTGGCGGGAGAGAGGGGTGGCTAGGGCAATGCCAAGGGTTAATTGATTTCTAAAAGCCTGTTTATGACAGTGTCCTTCAAGTCCCACTGTGTCTGACACAGGCAAACAGCAAGCAAATATATAGGCTGAGAAATTGAAGACATGTACTACACTGTTCCATAGCATGGGATAAGATGGCATTAGGTCACAGTGCCAAACTGCAGAGCACTTGGGATTTCCAGTTTTGGTAGATGGACCAAATTAAGAGAAAATGGTAAAGCCCAAATTAGGATACGTGCATGTGATGCATTTGTGATACAAAGGAATATTCTGACAGGACAGAATGTGGACAGTATGATGACCATAGAGACCAATCAGTGATGCCCAAAGATCATCAGAAGGAACAAAGGAAACAAAAAGAGAGATTTCAGAGCAGCAAAGGCCCCTGAGAGAGGAACTCGAGGCCACCATGGATAAAGGGCACACCACCAGCCCGTCTCACCTATTGTACTGGTGGGGGTGGGCCTCTGCCTCCAACCTCCAGGCTGCTGACATCTGACATTCAAGAGAGAACCTCAGGGTGAAGCTACTGTACCTTGATTTATGAACCCTGGGAATGGTAAATGTAGAAATTGTTTGCATTATTCTTATCTCCTATCACTGTGTATCAATAAAATTCACCTATTATCAAATGGAGAGCTTGTGGTTGGCCTGAGGGTTGGGGTCTGCCTGGAACAAGGTATCTGGGTCATAAATCCAGTGCCAACAACTGTCAACCATGGCCATGAGTGCAGTCTCCATACTGTACCCATAAGGAAAGTCATACTGGCATGGGTCCAGGAATCTGATAGTGTTCAGATACAAGTTTTTCTTTGTGTAACCATAAAGTCTAGAAACATCTCTTTAAAAAAAAAGAAGCTTTGAGTCTAATGTAATCACAAGACTCCAGCAGCTGGGGCACTAAAATCAATTCCTAGTACCTCTAACTTAATCTGACCCTGATCTTGGCATGCATGATGGCGCATCATTATTTTCGACAGATAGCTGAGAATTCTGGACACACATTTTATTTCCTCTCTTCTAAAGATGGAATTAGTGTCAGAAACTCCTTTTTTTGTCTTCAAGGACAGTTTATTTCTGTTTTTATTAGTGATTTTTACAAACCAAGATAAAATATGTACCTTATTAAAACTCAAGAAACTGATACAAGAAAATCATTCTGTTCATGAAGTGAAATGCCAAACCAATGCCTTAAATATTCACAACAAAAGTGATTCATCTTAAGCCAACTGCATAATATTTAATAAACATAAAAACAATTAGGTAGCAGAATCGCAAGGGGAAACAGCAGAGAACTGACAACTGTTCAAAACTTAAAACAAATGTTGCTTTTTCAAACATTTATTTTAAAATGGAATAGTTCTGAAATCCTGATTGAGCTAATCCACTAAAACAAAGTCCTATCCAACTTCTAGTGAAGTCATAAGTCGCTCATTGATTTCTGCAGGAGATGCATGAAACATAGATAGGGGCAGGAACTGCCTGCAGTACTGTACCAAGGCTTAGAGGTAAAAGAAAAGCAGGTTCTCAATGCCTTTATAGAAGCAAGAGCAGAGGTCTGTGATCATGTTATTGAACTATGAATATTTTTATATTTTATATTTCCTATCTTGCATATCTGGCTAAGGGATTGAAAAGTATCTTTAGGCAAGAGTTGCTCTTTGTTTATAATCCCACAAAATGCAGCACCTTCATAGTGGACTGTTTTCCTCTACTGACAGCATGAGCTTTTCTATTAATAATCTGTGCTCTCACAGCCACTGGCAAACCAAGAAAGTAAGTGATGTGGTGGCACAGTAAAAACAAGAGCTTTTAATCACATCAACAGTGTTGTCTGGAGAGAAAAAAGAAGAGGCCAGTGCTAGATGTGCAGAGAAAGTGAAGAGAGACTGGAGCAAGCCCACAGAGGGTTTTATATTCAAGAAGTTCATTTTGTACTGGATTTTGAAATTAATGAAGAGCCAAAGGAGTTGTCTGACTATGGGGGTGATGTGTGTCCATGTCCAGGACTACAGGGGTTATTCTGAACATAAACATACTGAAGTGTTTTTTTGCTTTTTCTCACTAACCACTCTCATCATTCAAATACTTCATCATAAAGAATAATCAAGTTCTTCTCGTTCTCATTCTCCAGTTTCAGTTTGTCTGTCTCTCTTGGCTGCCAACTCATTAATATAACTCATAGTCTTGTGTCTTTTACCTACACCTGCCAGTTCCCTTCTCCCTCTGCTCCGTTCCCCTTCTCTGTTTGCAAGACCTCCTCTTTGCTCCATCCTATTTCACATTTACCTTCTGTTTTATTATGTATTTTTCAATACCCTGGAGGCCTGATATTGTAGCCTTTACTTGATATTTCAGGAGTAAGGCTGAAATATCAGGGCCTCAATTTTACCCATCTGCTAAATTTCTTGTGGTATGCTGCCCTCACTGCATTTCACGTTATGGTTTGTTGTTCTAAATCCGACTTCCTGCTTTGATTCAGTGTCTTTCTACTTTGTGCCCCTGGTCTTCACCTTTCCGCTAACAGCTTAATCAGCAGCTTAGCTCAGGGAAATTTCATTCAAACACACTACCCAGAAGACGGCATTAAAGGCACAATTGTCAAAGGAATATATATGTATATATTCCTTTGACTATATATATATATATATATATATATATATATATATATATATATATATAGGGACAAGTTCTTATCCCTTGTATTTTTATTTAAGTGCCTATTTCTTCTGCATGTTGTTTTTTTTTCTCCCCCAAGCAGACTCCATTTCATACAGAGAATCCTATTGACATAAAGGAAGCTTCACCTGGGTCTATGGGATGTCTTCCAAATTTGGTCTTACAGTTGTGTCCCATCCTTTAAGTTTATGCTCCAGGCTTTTTTAACATAAAAAAAATCTGAAGGTCAAATAGAAGAATTTTACATATCAGCTGGGATTTCTGCCTGATTGTAAGACTCGAGATACATAACAGCATGCCACAATAGCTTTAGAGAAGGGAGACTTAAGTGGGTAATAACCACCAGGGAGAACAACTAAAAATATCCATGTAACAAGCAACTTCAAATTTTACTTCTGATTCAAATTACCCTGCAAAGACAACAATCAGATCCAAGATGTTCAGAAATTAAGATAATTATTTTTTTTAAAGAAAAGAAAGTGAGAAACTAGCCAGACAAGAACAAAAATATCATGAATTTTCAGATGGCTTAGTAACTCAGGAGTGAAATGGATTTGTCAATAGAAACAAAAATGCACCTATCTGGAGTTTAGAAAAAAATGTATTCTAGCCCCATTGGGCTTTAAAAATGATAAATATTTGGCACAAAGAAGGGCTTTTTTAAATTTAATTTTCCTTACAACCTAGGGCTTTCTTGATTTATATTATCTAGCCCCAAGTGAAGGTCTTAATTATTTTTGATTTATTTCCTTCATTCCTGAGAAAGGTCTTTCAGTTTTTCTTTATTATTATTATTTCAGGTTTTCTTCTTCTCTAGGCATATCTATTTTTTTAGTCTTTATTTTTACTATTAACTTTTCATGTATTCTTCCCTCTGAGGTGAAATATTTGGGCTAAAGCCTTCAGGTCTTATTCAAACAAAACTCCCAAAAGGTTTCAATGTGAGTTCTACCCACATCAGGAATGTAGGTTTTGGCTTTTGCTTTTCTTCTTAATCCCAATTAGTTCCTTTCTCCTGCACATAACTGATCTGTACTGGCTCCAGCTCAGACTAAAATGCTGCCTGTGATTAATACACTTCCTTTTGTCCTCGGAATGGTTATTTTATGCAAAATATATGATGTCTCTACACTACATTTTCTTTAGTGATAACAATGTTTTATCTTTCATTTTTTTCTTTTACACTAAGGGTTGTTTTCATGCTGTTAAGTGAGAGAATGGAAAGTCTAGTCCATTCCAGATTTCCCTTGTGACCTTCAAAAAGTCTCTTAGGGCCAGATTATAAAAGGGATTTAGGCACCAACAGCATGGACTCAAACTTGGGGGCAGCTGCAATCTGCTGTTTGAGCACTCTGGGACTAAAGGCTTATTTGGGAACACCTCCAGTGTGGGAGGGAAATTAAGGTGCTAAGTATATGTTGCCACAATGTTGATGTTTCTTTTAAGTGTCTTTATCTTTTACCTTTTCCCTCCCTTTGACCCATTGGCTTGTCACCTTGGGTGGATACTTTTAAGAGTGTTACATCTCAGTTACATTTGCCCAGGGATTGCAGGAGGGAACAGCAAACTTATAGGCTCAGTAGTCTCTCTGAATAAACAAGCTTTATCGTGTTATAAGTTTAACTAATTGGTCCTTTGAGAATAACACATGGTACTGAGAGTAGGGTGTGAAGAAAGGCAGAAAAATGGAGCATCTCAGAATTCTAAAGGTATTTGTTGAAGACCTCAGACTGCTGAGACAGACATGCAACTTTGGAGACCTAAAAGATTCCATGATCAGAGACTGTTGGGGAAAAAGGTCAGCTACTGCGTAGCACCCATACACCGAAGGGTGTGCTCATATACCAAGGAGCACTGGCCATGTCCCGTCTCTGGGCTCGTTCCTAGCTGCGATCAATTCTGCACAGAATGAGGGAGTACCTGCATGCAAGTTTATTGCTCTGCAGAGGGGTAACTCAATGTCACAAAGACAGAGAGCTCCTCCAAACTGAGTTTACAGCTTGGTATTTATACATTAAGCATTGCATTGCTTCATTGTTGCGCGGCATCTAAGTTTTTCCTCTTGCCGTTACAAAATTACAAAACACAGTACAGAGCAAGCTTGGGCTAGTTGAGACTGGTTTCGCGGTTACACATTACTGTCAGCGAAAAGTACACATTGCTTACTGTCAGCAAGAGGCGATCTTTAATCTTAGGGGAAAAAAGATCATCTGCTTTTTCAAGGGTCATCTGCTTTTTATGATTGTATTGCCGCTTTCTCTTACAAGACCAAATAGTATTAGGTATAAGGGATACAAGCCAGGAAAAGACTGTTAGAGGATCCTTAGCTTAATTTGCAAAAGGCAGTTAGAATGTGCCAAGCAGCTGAGATAAGAAATGCCAGACTGCAGAAGCTGGAGAACATAGCAGAACAAGCTGAACTAAACAGGATTACAAGACTGCAAAAATCTAAGGCAACACACAAACAATACAGAAAGGAGGACCTCACTATGAAGCAAGCAGGTGGAGGTGAAAGAGAATTGCTTGAAGAAACAATGGTTAGCTACAGTTGCTGTGGGGGTTACCCCAAACCAATGCAATGCCCTGCATTTGGTAAGTGCTGCAACAAGTACAAAAGATTCCATCACTTTGCAGGAGTTTTCAGAAAGGAGCAGGATGCAACACACGAGAAACAGCAAGTGCATGCTTTATGCAATGAGAAAAAAGAAGAATTCCTCATTGGCACAATGCAAGAAGGAGTTCAATCTTCTGAGGACTGGACAATCATCTTAGACACCAATGGACTAATGGCAACTTTTAAATTAGATTCGGGGGCGCAGGTCAATGTAATAACAGAATAAATTATTCAAAAATGAAAACTAAACCTGTGCACTATGAAAATAAGGAAGTGAAACTTAGATCATATAATGGGAACATGATTTCAACAAGAGTGTTTGTGCACTGCATGTTAGACACAAGGGTAATATAGTAAAAATTCAGTTTGTAACAGTCCCAGGAAAGTGAGTGCCAATTATTGGGGTGTCAATGAGTAAAACTCTAGGTTTTATTAAGAGAATGGATGCTACTGAGGGACTAGAAAGCAAGAACATAGTAGAAGAGTTTTATGATGTGTTTCAAGGCATAGAGAAATTGTCAACAGAGTACAAAATAGAATTAAGAGAACCAAATACCACAACCATACATGCTCCAAGAAATGTTCCCCTTGTCCCTAAAGGAGAATGTCTTCCTTCTCCCTAAGGAAGAAACTGAAAAATGGAATGTTATAGATTAGTTAACATGGACATAATAAAAAAGTGGAACAACCAAGTGCATGGGTTCATTCACTTGTCATAATAGAACAAAAAAGATGAATCCTTGAGATTGTGTCTGGATTCTAAGCAAACTAACAGGTACAGCAAAAGGGACATTTTCCCATTTTCACCAGGGAAGAGGTTTTCAGAAACATGGCAGAAGTTAAATATTTCTCCACTCTAGATGTCTTTTCTGGGTTTTGGTAAGTTTTCCTGGAAAAGCATTGCAATAACTTATGCAATACACCCTTCGAAAGGTATTGCTTTCATAGGCTTACTTTTGGACTGTGTTCTGCATCTGAAATATTTCATAGAAAGGTGCACCACATTTTTGAAGGTCTTGATGGTTTATATTGACGATTTATTAGTTTGGTGAAATACTATGGAAGAACATGACTTGAGGCTAAGAAATGCATTAGAAAGAGCTCACAGAGTAGTTTTGAAACGGAACAAACAAAAATGCAAATTCAGGGTCAAAGAAATAACACATCTGGGAGAAAAGATCTCTGAGAAAGGGGTGCAAATTGATCCTGCATGGGTTAAAGCCATTATGAACATACCACCCCCTACAGATAAGGAAGGTATGAAACAATTACTGTGAACGATCAATTTAGGAGGGAAATATCTACCTAATTTAGCAGAGTAGACCCAACAATTTAGATCACTCCTACAAAAGCATGCTCAGTGGACATGGGAACATGAAGATGAAGCTGAACTTAAAAACTTGAAGGAAAAAATAATGAAGACTCTGGTACTAAAATACTGTGACCCCAAAACACTCATTAAATTGTCAACAGATGCTTCCAAAGAAGGCATTGGAACAACTTTGCTTCAAAAAGCTGGAGACAAGTAGTGTATACATCTAAGGCACTCTCTAAGTCAGAGTGACTATATTCACAAATTGAGAAAGTATAGCTCTGGTGTATGGCTGTAAGAAATATCATACATTTACCTACGGGAAACCTGTTGTTGGCATTAGATTCACAACCCAGCCCCTATACAATGCTGTGGGCAAGCACAACCTTCATATCAACCACAACTCCTCTGGTTGATAATAGGCAAATGTTATTGATACACAATGATAGGAAACAAGAGCAATGCATGCAAAGCAAGCAAGAGGATTACACCCCAAGATTCCCAGTGCCCAGAATACACACAAGGCAACCGGTGTGTCTGGCCACTACATATATGCCACCTTAAGGTTCTTTGCTTGAATGTCCGACATCAGCAACCTTGGAGGTTGGGGGCCAAGGCCAGCTTGTTGTTCTGAAAATTCCTCCTTTTGTATTATATCTCTGGGGGGCAGGGTGGGGGGCCAGACTGGTGGGGTGGGGCAGCAGCGATATATCCTGGGGTGTCCTTTACTTATAAAAAGTGCTCTTCACCATAAAAAGGTTGGAGACCACTGGTCTAGGCATACAGTACATGCCAGGGAAACGTCTACTTATGTCAGCTGTGTTGTCCAAAGCATATGACACAACAGAAAATGACAAAATTCCAGACTCAGACATCATATATGTTAATCTAATTAAAAGAGTCATTCCTATCACAGATAAAATGTGGGCACTAATTGCAGAAGCTACTGCTCAGGACACCATATTGCAAAAAGCGATAACAGCTATTTATGCTGGCTGGCCTGGAAAACATACTCTCAGTTCAAGAAAGGAAGAGCTGTCAGTACTGGATGGCATTTTGTTTGAAGAATCATCTAAAGTACAGATCAGCTCAAAGAAAAGAGCCTATGATGGTCATGGAGGAGCCCGTAGCTCTGTGGTACCAACTGGGCATTAACTTATTCATACATGCAGGAAAAAAAATGTATTAGTGCTGGATTATTATTCTCACTATCCTAAAATTATATTGCTTAAATACTCAACAGGAAACAATGTCATAACTCATATCACATCATTTTTTGCCAGACTGGGATTCTACAAATTGTGAGAACAGACAATGGACAGCAAGTCAACTATCTTGAGTTTCAAGAGTTTGCAAACCAATATGGATTCTGCCACAACACTTCAAGGCCTGAATACCCACAATCTAATGGTCTCATGGAAAGTTGAGTACAAATAGTGAAGAAATTGTTGCAAAAAGATACAGATTCACACACACATGTTTATCTGTCACTCTTAGATTACAGGGGCCATACCCATGAAACATGGATTGTCCCCAGCAGAAATGCTGTTTGACAGAAAACTCAAAACCAGACTGCCAAATCTTGTGGATGATGCTCATCATAACAAAAAGCAAGATGTGAAAGCATTAAAAAAAACTGACAAACTCAAACAAAAAATGGTACTATGACAGAAGTTCCAGGGAGTTACCACAACTGCACATCAAAGATATGGTGCTTATTTCAGATGGATGAATACGGAAACAAAAAGCGCTAGTTCCCATCAAGTAGCTCCCAAATCCTATCAAGTAGTCCCAGCAGAAGGACAGGTATTATGAATGAACAGACAACACTTGCAGCTCATAAAGGGGAGAAAAGAAGCAGCATCCTGAGATTCAGCAAAGGAAACAGAGCTAACACCAAAGCAACAAGAAACAACAGGAGATTGAAAATGGCAGAAGTAGGGACACCTGAACAAGAAAGCCATACAAGAACTGAACCAATAGGGATTGAGAATGCAGAGAAACTGAGAAGGTCACTTAGAGATAAAAAGGCAACACAAGGACTAGTAGACACTTGTTAAAATGTGCTTTAACTATGGGTTGAACTAAACTTCCAATGTAAGTACTATATGGGGATATGTTACATGTAAAGGGGGAAGATGTATGGATATCTTTAAGAGTGTTATATATAAACTGTTACATTTCCCTGGGGATTGCAGGAGGGAACAGCAGATCTGTAGGCGAAGTAGGATCTCTGAACAAACAAGCTTTAACATGTTATAGGTTTAACTCCTTGGTCTTTTGAAAATAACACAACCCTAACTCCTATATTTTTCTATATAAAAGTGGGAACTCTCCTTTGTTTCTTGTGCCAGCTTCTGAGGCTTCAGGGTTGGCACAAGAGGATATAAAAAGACCAGAATATCGAGCGGGGTGCTGCCTAAAGTTAGCATTCTCAGCATATAACCACCTAGATCAGTGGCTCTCAAACTTTTTAGACTCTTGGAAAATACCAGTTTAGTTTTCACTCATTTTTTGATTACATGAAAATAACAGTGCTATTCTTTTGCTGCAAAGAATTCAGAAAGACCACAGAAAGACACAATGTTGTTGACACTCTGGATTTCTGTTTGAAATCTCTGATTTTTATCTTGTGAATCAGGTGTATGTACTTGCACACTAAATGGTGCTGACATTGTGTAGCACCCTGTGGCACTCTTTAAGGGATCTCATGGCTCCCTAGGTTCATAGATTTCATAGATTTTTAGGGTTGGAAGGGACCTTAGTAGATCGAGTTTGACCCCCTGCCCTGGGCAGGAAAGTATAGTTGAGAATCACTGACCTAGATATACCCAATGGGAAATATGGAGCATCAGGCTATATCTTAAATATAATCCCTTACTGGCCTCATCTACATGAAATGCTGACCGTGCAGTAGCCCATGACTACTGTGTAGTAGCGTCACATGGCAGAAAGCATGATGTGATGCTACTGCACAATAGTCAAGAGCTACTGTGCAGTCAGCATCATGAAAAAGCCATTCCTTAGCACTACTGTACAGTAATTCTAGATACTCTGTAATCATTTAGTGCTTGTTTATACAGGTTTTCTTCACTTTATGTTGTATGTGCAATCCCGGAAAATGCCACATAACTCAAATTTGCATAAAGGGAACCCACTTTACAATGTAACAAATAGGGATACATTCCAAGACCTCAACTATACTGACCCTATACCCATTTCTACCTCTTTTACAAGACAATTTTGGTACTTACCAACAGTACTGTACAGGGCACTAAAATAATGGGGATGGCAACTACAGAAACATATGTCACAGACAACAAGCGAGGACCACAAATCCACATAGGAGGCTATATTTTGGTGCATATCACTCCCACAATGCCCTGCACAAAGCAGCTGACTGCAGGCTTCTACCATGCTGATTACATAAGAGTGAAGTTATCTTGTTTATAATGAATTTTTGGCATAAAAAGGGTCATCGCATAAGAGCGAATTCACACATTCACACATAGATCCTACATAAAGCAAGGGAAACCCACACAAGTCATTTAGAATAAACACGTACTAAATGACTGAGCAGTAATGACCGCACAGTCAGCATCTTATGTAGATGTGGCCAATGAGGACTTCAAGGAAGTGTCTCTATTTACTTGGGATCCCCAACCTGAAACTCTCCCTTAAAAGTAGTTACCTAAAACTGTATTTTAAAAAATGGTTGGGGGTTAGCATGTTATGTCATCATGGTGGTGGGGATGGTGCCCTTATTTCATAGTATTTCCTAGGAATTGGAACATTCAATCTGATGAATGGAAACTCACATTCAATTCCCCACTCTGCTTAAGGAGATTCAAATTTATATTCCCCTCTCCAAACACTAGGCTATAAGCTTTTCTTGTATGCTGGTTAATGGGTAATTTCCCTTCCTCCTGCTGGAGTTGTGCTACACTGAAGAAGGGAATTCATGGAGCCAACAATCAAGAACAAGAAGACAAAAGTAATTCTGCAGCTTAGAGGTTAGGGTACTTGTGAAACTGAATGCCTGGGTGCCTGGCCTTTCTGCTAGAATTATTTTTGTATTTTACTTTATAGTTTCACAGTTTCATAGTTTCTAGGGTCGGAAGGGACCTGAACAGATCATCGAGTCCAACCCCCTGCTGTGGCAGGAAAGATTACTGGGATCAAACGACCCCAGCAAGGTATACATCTAGCCTCCTCTTAAAGACCCCCAGGGTAGGAGCCTGCACCACTTCTCTTGGAAGTTGGTTCTAGATCGTAGCTGACCTGACAGTGAAGTAGCGCCTCCTCATGTCTAGTCTGAATCTACCCTCTGCCAGCTTGTGACCATTATTCCTGGTAGTGCTCAGGTGAACAGGGACTTCCCCAGTGCCTGCTGGTCCCCTCTGACTAGTTTGTAACAGGCCACTAGATCCCCCCTCAGCCTTCTCTTGTGGAGGGTGAGCAGGTTCAGGTCCCGTAGCCTCTCCTCGTAGAGCCTGCCCTGCTGCCCCCTGATCATGTGAGTGGCCCTCCTCTGGACCCTCTCCATGTTGTCCACATCCCTCCCAAAGTACGGCGCCCAGAACTGGATGCAATACTCCAGCTGCGGCCTGACCAGTGCCGCATAGAGGGGGAGTATCACCTCCTTGGACCTGCTTGAGATGCATCTGTGGATGCATGACAAGGTACGGTTGGCTTTCCTGACTGCCTCCCCACACTGCTGGCCCATGTTCATCCTGGCATCAATGATGACTCCAAGATCCTTTTCCGCCTCTGTACTGACAAGAAGGGAATTCCCCAGCCTGTAGGTATGGTGTCGGTTGTTCCTCCCCCGGTGCATCACCTTGCACTTGTCAGTGTTGAATCCCATTCTATTCTCATCCACACACCCCTGTAACCTGTCTAGGTCTGATTGTAGCCTATTCCTTCCTTCTAGCATGCCCACATCCCCCCACATCTTAGTGTCATCAGCAAATTTGAACAGGGTGCTTTTTACCCCCTCGTCCAAGTCACCGATGAAGATGTTGAACAGTGCAGGCCCACGGACCGAGCCCTGCAGAACCCCACTGCCCACATCCCTCCAGGTCGAAAATGACCCATCCACCACCACTCTCTGGGTGCGGCCCTCCAGCCAGTTGGCAACTTTAAACACTCATTGGATAAAATAAAGAACCCTTAGTTCAGGCGTTAGAACCTGGGTCTTTCCATTCTTACAGGGAAGCTCAAACTTCTGGGCAGCAGAAATAGTTGCATGTGCACACTCTTTCTCTTCCTCTCTAATTCCTTCTCCCAAATGAATCTTGAATTCTTTTCCACACATCTTCAACAGGAACAAAGCTACATGGTTTCAAAAGGGGTTGCAAACAGCAGCCCTGATAACAACACCAAGCTTTGTCAGCACCTTATTGCATTGCATCTGCTCTTAGACTCACCCCCTCCAGTGAATACTAACACAGACTGAAAATCTCTGTCCCAGTATTGAACAGCTGCTTTTTGACAGAATCATGAGATTTCAGCAAGTAACCACAGGATTGTGGATTTTCACAGGAGCTCATCTTAGACTGTGGAACTGCCACAGGCCCATGACAGCTCCAGGCCTCAATATATTGGGAACATTAATGATAAGACAAAACCTTGTGTCTCCGACTTGCTTTTCTGCAAAGTTTTTCCATATTGACATTCTTACAAGAATTTAAAATGAAAACTGATCAAGGCACGGAACAGAGAGACAGATTGTTATTGCTATTTTCAAGTACTTTGTGCATACACAGAAAACCTAGGCAGGGACTTAGTTTTCCTTTCAAAGAGAAATTCCATTGCTTCAAATACATATTTATTTTTTGCTCCAAACCCCCATTTTTTGATATTTCCAGTTAAAATTAAAACATAAGCACATTTTGGACCTAAAAAATTAAAAATATTTCATGCCTCTTAGCCTATATTTTATTTCAGCAACAATGAATTTCACTTTGAAAAGTGGCTTAGAAATGAAATCTTGAAACCTTGAAACAAATATGCCCAAATAGGACATTTCAACATTACTGAAACACTTGGGGTTTTCACTAAATAAAAATCCATCATAATACTTTTTAAATCTTTCAATTTTCATGAAAACAGCATCTTTATTAAAAAAAAAAATCAATTAAAATATCTAAACTTCCGTACTTATAAGTGCCTACATAGCTTCATATTTCTTATGCATATGCACATAAATGCTTAAAGAAACAGTTCTTGCAGCAGAAGGATGGATTGAAGCAATGGTATGAGCTTCAATTCCCTCTGATTTAGAAGCAATATAAATTTAGGCCTGTTCCTGGAAAGCACAGAGCATCCTCTGTCTTTGCCCCCTGTCAGAAGCCACTCCGTATTTTTTAGGTTTTTATTTTCTATTTTCCCTCCTAAGAAGAATGATCCTTCCTTAGTATGAATTATACCAGAGTTAGCATCTAGTTGGTTTCCCTCACTGTTATAGGGAATAGGAGAGATTTTGCAGTGGTGCATGCACATACAATAGCAAAAAAAAAGAACAGAATTGCACGCAGAGACTGACAGTACAGAAAAAAACGTTCATAATAGAAAGTCATTTTTGGTCTTGTTTGCTATAATGACTGAAAATGGAAGAGAATTACAGTCCCGGCACCTACTGATTTACTTCAAGCCTCAGAGAACTCTGTTTAAATATGATTTAATATGGTTTGTTCAGGTTGTAGGGCTACATCAATGGAAGCAATAATATTCTGTATTTTGCTATAACCCTTCCATCAGGCCATTCCAGCAAGGAGCTAGGGAAATAAAAATGAGCCAGATAAGGTACACAAGGCCCCTATTTTATTTTATGCTGACCAAAAGCTTTGATACATTTAAACTTGAAATATAGCAAGTATGTATATCGGAACTGAATATTAGGTATCAAACTTTGGTGTAAGAGAAAACTCAAAGTGAAAGCTCAAGGAAATTGAGCGTTATGTAAGGGACCAACACTGAGACAAAGACAGGGCTTAGATTTTGGGGGTTTTTTATGATGTGGAGCACTTGTATAACTTATAGTTGCTACTGCTGGTGGGCTGGTAGTTTGTTTGCCAGTTTTGTAGCTAGGGTGTTTCAGCCTTTTGGGAACATTTCTCTCCATTCCCTATTGCCCCTGACCTTTTCCAATTCAGTCCCTGGCACCATAAGGGATTGAAGAGCACTGCTACCCTAATTCTTACTTCTTACTGCACCACCACAGATTCTCTGCATTTTGGACCACTTGTAACAATGGAGACAAAGGAAAATTCACTCAAACAATGTGGAATTTTATGATTATACAGAGTTTTAATGGTAAAGGTTAAAGAGCTTTCATTGCAACCTCGTATGTGGACAGGGTTAGTTCAGCAAAATACCTTTGGTAGTTGTGTAAGTTTAACTTTTCACTGTAATAAATTCAGCGTTACTGATCCATGAAAGAACAGGAGAAATGTATTGTAAAGATGACCTTTCCCAGTTTTGTTCAGCTTTCTATGCATGTCGGATCTAGGCCCTTATATTTCCACACAGAAAAAGGGATATATTCAGAGTAAGTGCAACTGATGTGTGACTCACCAGGCCATGGTCCAGTGATGGAAAAGAGTGATTACATGAGACCAAAGGTTAGAATGTCCCCGGATGTAACTAAAATGACAATGGGGCAGGTTGGGAATATGAATAGAAAATAAGCACGGCCTAACTGAAAGGAAGTGTAAATGGGTAGGAATGAACTAAAAGGTCTAAATTTCCAACTAATCTTTCTACTCAGGCAGTGCTGTCCTATGCCATCAAATAGACCAAAGGGTAGAAAAAGAGCAGGAACAAAAATAATAAAAAAATTATGCTGAGTGGGCTTTAAATCTCAAAAATACGCCTTCATCTTGAGACACGAGCTTGCCAGTACAAATACAGAATCAAAAGAAGGTTTAAACTGGCACAGAAAATTTACTGGCAGATATGACAAAACTGAAGACAGATGCACAAATTCACATGGAGTTATTGGATATTGATCTGCTTAGAATGGTAAGAACTGGATGGAGGAAATCGGAACTGAAAAAGGTAAAGAGTTGTTGGCTTCTATTTAAATGGAAAATAGGTGTTCAGAGCGGCCTACTTTGGTAAACACCCAGAAAATGTTCAGTGATTCTATGTCTCTCTTCAGAATTGAATCAAGCAAACCAGCTTTATTAGCACCATGAAAAATGCTACTCACTGACTTGCAAAGTTGAATCATTGTTTAGGTTACTGTGTAAAATCTCATTATTTTCTTCTTGATCATCATCATCAGGAGGAGCAACAGCAACAGCAGCAGAAGCACCACTACGTTTTGTTTAAACATCAGCCAGTACAATTTCATAACTATTTTACAAGATTGCTTTCAATCACTGCAGCATATGTTTGTCCTTTTGAAGAGCTCTCAAGCACTTTGGGACCTTAATAGTTCCTTCTGTTTGTTTGATTTTTCCACTTCTTCATATTGTTTAATTAGTTCTTTGTAGCCTTCACTGATAAGCAGTTTTTATCCCATGAAAATGTTGTATTGTATTTAAAAATACATTTATTCATATCACAGGGCTTTGTGATAATTCAGTTTTAAGTGGCAAGGTTTATTTGTCTTTCATTATGAAGCTGTTTATTTTGTTTCTGTAGAAGGATATATTCTCCCATCTCTTGAATGCAAAAGGTTCACATTTTATCATCTTCCCTTTTGCCTTTAGACTTTTCACAATTTTTATCACTGTGTATCTTGTTTTGCCAAAGCAGTTCTTAAATCTAATTTCTTTATCCACCTTTCTTACTTTTTAGATTCCTCAGCCAAAATAATTAGTCTAATGTCAGGGAACAGTGGCACAGATTCTATGGTTAAAGTTATAATTAAGTCTATAATTATTAGATTGACTTTGGCGGATCTATGCCACACACTTTCATAAAGCCAAATGTTACTACTTATGGCTCAGTTATAGTCTCTTGTCAGAGAGCAGTTTTGGGGAGGTAATTGGAAAGACTATTTTGAACAACAATGACAACAAGAATTTTTGAAAAAAAATGCCTCTGGGGGTGTATGTTTCTAATCCCTTCCTAAAAGAGCCACTTAACTTTAAACAAGGAAGGCATCCCACTGAATACTATAGGTCTGTAATGTTCATGAATGCTAGTCATTGTGCTATACTTATGCGACTTTCCATACTTTAAACTCTTCAATTATTAGTTTAGTTTTAACTTTGATTTTCATAACTTCTGAAGTTGTTGTTTGTCTGATTGTTTATGCAATTAAAACATTTTCTATTTTCTATGGCTTCAAGTACAGGAAAGATTCTTTTATTTTACTTACTACATGTTTTTCAGCCTGGAGACATTTTTTCCCTTTTCTAGCTAATTTATGCTTCTCCCTCCGATACCAGATACAGATTAATTTAATTTCTATACCTCTGAAATGACTTAACTGTTCTTTATCATTACTTTATTAAAATCTGGCCCTCCAATTATTCTTCAGCTTTGTTAAGGGTGCTTAATTGTTTTTCCTGTCATTGACACAACAAATATATTTCAAATGTTTCTATAAAAATATAAAAAATTGCATGATTAAGCCCCAGAAAAACAGATTTAGCCATTGTATGGTAGCTCCTGCAATTGTCTATGGAGTGTGTTTACTACAATTGCTTTGTTTGAGAGCAGAGAAAAAATGCTCTAGGGTAGAAACATTAGTCAGAGCAAGCTCTTGTCTTTAGAGCTGAATTGAAAATATCTCACTTTTTAATTATCTTTTTGAATGATCTTTCTGGGTATATTACAGTTATTTGTACTTTCAAATGCAATAGCTTCTTATGAAATATCTAAGTTATTTTATGTTGAAAGTTTATTACAGTTTTTATCTATTAACTGCAGGCTATTTTGCACCTCTTAAAATATATTATCATGACTTTGCTCTTCCTACTTTTTTTTAAGACTGTTGTGGGTCATGCAGTTTCTTCCCTTTTTCTTTTCAACAATATTTTGTTTTGTTTTGCTTTTCTTTTTAACTTAATGCTTTTGTTTCCTAAGATACATCTGTAATTATGTAATATAAAGTCTTCCTTTGGGGTCCTAAAGAACTTTAGTTATGTAGCATTAATTTAGCCATCTTGTACTTAAAGCTTAGAGGAGTGGATTTAATGTAAAGCTTTTGAGAAGTTTTTCATCAATATTTCTCTGATGAAGAAATGCTGTTTACTTCACAAACCTCAGATCATTTGATAGAAAAAAATCCTGGAGAAAAAAATATTTTACAATAAAAGTTTTCTGATGTCTATATATTTTTTTTGGTTGGAAAAAAGAATCACACTCTATGGCCCCCAAATCAGAGTACTTATCTCAGACAATAGACAGGTAGCTTCTATTGCATGAAAATTGAAGCAGTTTTAAGAGGACGGAGAGAGAATCCTTCTCCTTCCCATTACATAAATGCACCTAGCAAGTGTGGACACAACACATTATAGGACAGATTTTAATTTATGTGAGTTACCCTTTGTTATCCAACAGAACTTCCTTTTGAGATAATAATGTCCAATTTTATTTTCCAAAACAAGAGTTCCAGTTTCTCCATTTTACTGCCCAAACCATTTGCACTGGCATAGAAGCATTGCATTTGTTTGTTTAACCTTCCTCAGTTCACAGCAGGAATATGCATGACTGAAATATTAGTCATAATTCCATTTTCAAAAGTGTTGCTTGCCTTTCACCTCTAAACCTTAGTGTTCCTTTTATCCTGGCCACCTCCTTGTTGAATTGAACTTTAAACTTGCATGAAATAGCACTTCTATTTTTAGGGCCCTTTTAACACTTAAAGTTGGGGTGTATGTTCTGCAAAACAAAAATAAGCAGAATGTTGCTCAATCTGTGTTGAAATGGAAAGCTAAAGAAACAATTAATGTTCCCCTAAAAAGGGCATATCATGAAGTAATATGCCCCTGCAAGGAGACATAGCCATGGTCCTGATAATATCTAAAAAACCCTCCCTTTCCTCCAGGATTGGGTAATAGATCATGATTCAGTTCCATTCCATATAATAATCATTATAACTTTGCCACTAAGAAGTCATCATATATTGCCCTAAAATTCAGTTAAATAAAGGTACCTTATTTAAGTGGCCTTGCAAATTAGGTTTGACCAGTGTCTTGCATTGAACAGTGCCAAATGAACTGGGGCCTAATGTATTTTGTGGCTACTGAAAGAAGGCCAATCTGGATTGTTCTTAGGAATTTAACATCTAATTTTCACGTAAGTCTTGGTTAGGCACCAACCTAACCAATCTGGATGTGGCTTGCAAGAATTTCTGGGAAATGGTGGGGGGTTGTTGCAGACCAAGACTCCTTTTTGGTACCCTCTATTCTTCTCATGGGGCTGCGCAAGAGTGGAAGGATTCAAAAGAATAAGATGAACCCTGTAGATATGAAGGCTAAAGAGAGTCATTGCTGTGTTATGGGCAGGGTTCCAGGTTTTCTGTTTCACACTGGAAAATGGAAATAAACACAGATTTCCCCTTTTAACTGAGAAAAACACAGATTTCTCATTTTAACAGAGAAACTCATGCATTTTCTAATTTTGAGAAGAGGTCTCTGTAGGCTGGCAGAGACCCCACCTGCAAAGGGGTTGTGGGGAATGGGAGAAGGGTGGTCAGGCAGGGCGCACCATGTGCATGTGTGCATGCACACATGTAGATGGCCACCAGGCAGCCTAGGCAGCAGCTCCCATAGGTAAGTCAGGGGGGAGGGCAGGGAGATAGAAGCCCCCATAGGGAGGGAGGGAGTTGGGCAGGGCTGGGTCTGGGTCTGGTGTGGTGTGTGGGGTTTGGGGCCATGTTCAGCCACAGGACCCCAGTGGGGGTGAGACAGGGCCATAGGAAGTTTGTCTGGGGGGCAGGAGGTGGGACTGCCCCCCTGCTGCTTTGTGTACTCCAAAGAGAGCATGGAGTGGCATGTGCCCCCCAGATCTGTGTGTAGGGCAGAGGTGGGGGAAGGCTGCCCAGTGCAGGCTTGGTACCTCCACCCTCATGCCCTCCCCACCTGCGTCCTCTGCAGGTCAGTAAGCAGGACCTGGCATGGCAGGGCAGAGCAGGACCGGGTGGGGACGCTCCTGGCGAAGTGCCCCCTGGCACCCAGCAGCAGTGGGGGGGGGGCAGTGCAGAGCTGTGTCCCTTGCTGCTGCTGGGTGGGCTGGGGACACCTTGCCACGGTAGCACAGGGCTGCCAGCAGCAGCAATGAGCTTCCCTGCCTGGCCCCGCTCTGCCCTGCCATGCTGGGTTCCACCCATTGTGCTGCGGAGGCCCCGGGGAGAGGGAAGCAGGGCAAGGAGCCCAAGCGCACAGTGGGCAGGCTGCACCGTTTCCCCACTACAGCTCCACTCTGGCCATGCTGCAGCAGCCACTGCCTTTGGAAGGAGGTGGCTGGGGCTCAGGCGCTGCTGCAGGGAGTAGGGGGCTATGGACCTAGGTCACTGGCCCTGTAGCCTTGGCAGCTGGGGGCCCCTTCCAGCAGGGTTGTGGGTGGGGCATGAAGGACACCAACAGGGCTGGGGAGGCTGTGGGTGGAGCATGAGGGGCACCAGCATGACCAGGGGGTGAGGGGCCTGGCAGCTGGGCATCCTGGTGAGTGAAGGAGGCAGGGGGAGCTCTGATTTTCCATGCTAAAAAAACCCAAAACCAAACTCCAAAATGTATAGATTCTTAGAATGTATTTTATTATAGTGATTGAGGCACTGGTAGGCATCCAAATTGCTGTTAAATTGTCAATATATCAATAAAACATTGTGTTCAATTGATACTTATATATAGTGGTGTTTCATTTTAATTGTGGATTTGGGATTTTTTAATTAACGAATTTGAGGTTTTTATCAGAGTATTTGCAATTTTTAAAAAGAAAAAAGCAGGATCCCTAGTTATGGGTTATGTGGAGAGAACCTTGTAAGTCACACTGCACTTACTTCAATGCCTTTCAAGCCAACTTGACAAGGTTGAAACTCATCCTTTATTCCATCTC
Organism: Crocodylus siamensis; assembly: GCF_052110815.1. Taxonomy (NCBI): domain Eukaryota; kingdom Metazoa; phylum Chordata; order Crocodylia; family Crocodylidae; genus Crocodylus; species Crocodylus siamensis. The sequence continues at coordinate 72,782,583 of NC_143396.1, read as the reverse complement.
TGTATATGTATTTATTTACCTCCCTGTCTACATATATCTTGGAAATTAAATTTAATCTGATGCTAAAACTGAAAGTGACTTAAAAGTAGTATTTCACACTCAGGTGAAACCTTCTTTTGCAAATAGATTTAAAACATCCATTTAACATTTCCTTTGGTCCTGTTCATTGGAAAAGCTTCTTTTTACAAAGTCTACATCCGGGGCCAAATTTGATTTGAAAATGTGTTTTTAAGCTCCACCCCTCTCATTTTGACCTCAGTCCTATTCACAACCTTCAGCAGAAAGGGTGGAGGGACCTGTTACTTTTGCAACTTGTATAGGATTCTTCACTTTTCAGGCAGATTCGGACTGCAACTCAATGTGGCTATAGTGACTACAGCATGCTCAGAAGTATAGGCATGCAAGTGTAAATATGATTTAATACTGTATGTCTACTTTAGATTGCTAAGTCATGTTTAAACACCTGGGGCGTGTCCCAATGAGCATGCACGTGCAGGAATGCAAGTTCCCTGCAGGACAAATAGCAGCAGCATATATTTGTGCCACTGCTTTTTGTCCCTGAGCGTGCCCCTGCAACCGTGCTCCAGGGTATGGCAAATTGCCCTGGATGGGGTAGTGGAGGCTGGGGCCAGCACCTGTGCTTGCCCCAGCAGGTCCTGGTGGCGTCCCAGGGAAGCAGTATCTCTGAGCCAGCTGCTTGGAGCCTGGTTGGCAGCCAAAACATGGCTCTGCTGGCCAGACTGTTCCTGGCAGCCACACTGCATGTGCTATGCCACTTTTTCTTAGTGGCAGGTTTTTTTTGACACCAGAATCTCCTGGTTTGCAGTGCCACAAACTGCACATGCATGCTCCTCAGAATGCACCACTCAAAATGAGTTTGGATTTTTGACCATGTCTTCCTTTCATGTGATGCTAATACATTTCTGTCTAGCAAAACACTTAAGTGAACTGGGGTTTTCTTCCCACTCTTCAGAAGCAGCAGTGATTAAATAGGGAAGACAACACTCTAATGTGACATCCTCATTGAAAATACTCTATTGTAGCATCTACCAGACACAGAGGGTGAAGCAGTGATAAGAATTCAAGTGAGCTCTGACTATTTCTTAAACAGGTCTCACGTGGACTGCAGTCCATTCCTCTGACAAACTAAGTGGAAATGGATTCTATAACCCTCCCAGGCACCTGTGGTAGGCACTGTCAATCAGGCAACTAGAAAAATGTCGTGGGATTTTAACCATGGAACTCCTCTTAGTGATCAGGCTAACTTGAAACTACAACTACAACACAAAATGCCAGCTCAAAATCTTTGCAGACATCCATAGAAGTGGAAAAAGATCAGTCTCTTCCTTTAATAGGCTCATGTATAAAATACCTGCTGCTCCAACTCGATAATCTTTCAAGCTCCTTTAATACATAAATCTAATGCTGGACAGAGGTTTTTGAGCTTTCTGGAAGGCTGTATGTGAAATAAAATGATTAAATTTTCAGTATTTGCTGCAGAGAAAGAGTTACTACATGTGCCTCAAGGTGTTTACCTCGTGTATAATCCAAGAGCCCTAGAGAATATGTACAGGTAAAAGTTTTGTCTATGTCAAAATTTAATGATTCTGTTTTGAGGCATTTGGATTCTAGAGGAAATATCATTTCAGTTGTATAATCCTGAAGAGTCCAGGAAAATGATCTGAGAGGTCTCTGAGTATAATAGGGATAAATGAAGAGCTATTTTTCAGTCAAACCTTCAGAAAAACAGAGAAAAGAGATTTGAAAGGGCAGCAGGATACTATATGAATGAGGCAGAGTTGCTATGAGTTCTGAAGAGCAATAAATACTACACTGCCCTTGTTATGTCTTTTCTTTTCTCTGCTATGGAATTAAGATTTCTCAGGAATTATTAAGGTATTTTTCATCAGTCAGTTAGCTTTTTTTCTTTCCATCTAATTTAAAGTATAGTCCTGTCTGTTCCATACCAAGCAAAATGCTACTACCTTCCTCATTCCAGGGAATGGAGCTGATGTGAAGTGTAGGTAACATGCTGATCTTAGATGGAAGTTTCAGCTGCTGGGTCTCTTATTAAGGATACAACTGGAAATCTGTTGGTACAAATGGGGAGCCGGAAGAAAAAATACTAATACTGAAAAACAGAAGTGGCTCTGTAGCAAAGTTTGCTGACTTTACTTTAGCTCAGCTAATGTCTATGAGATGACTAGGAAAAGAGCAGGTTCTGCAGTGCTTTTTGAAATCAATGTTTCCTTTCTATTTTTTTTAAATGGCTAATTGTTTTTATTGTACCAACACCAGTGTTTTAAAAATATGTCCATATTTTTCCTTGTTGTATATAGAAATAAAAGGTAAAAACATATCCTTTCTCTTGGACACAGTCTTTGGATCAGTCATTTGTCTTAACTTCTTGTACAACTTCATAAACTTGTAATATATATTTCAAGTTATATCTCCTGCCTATGGAAAAAAAATAGGGATTTTTCCATTACTGATGCATGAATCTCATTTGATTCCCACAGATTGCTTCAGGTATTATTTTTATAAACTGTATCAAAGAACCCAGACTTGTTATGTCTGCTCACTCTTTGCATGGTTTACATTAGGATCCACTGAAATCTCACACACAAAGGCACCTGCCACATATTACACTTAAGATAAGATTAACTAGTTAACCATGCCTTAAATTGTAACCTGGCCTCACGTTAAAGAAATGAATGGCATCATAAAACAAGGAATAAGCCACAGAGTTATCTCACAAAAAATGTACAATAACTTGTTTCCATCATGTCCTTAACTGAGCATCTGGCCAGGTGCAGCCCTGTGGCTAGGAGCCCCGGTCAACTGATGAATCTCCTAGCTGTGGGAGTGCTGGGGGCCTGGATCTGCTAATGGGGCTCCCAAATATGGCTCTCAGCTGTAGTAGCTTGCTACTTGCTGGTTCAGGGGGAGCCTGGGCTCATGTGGCGTGTATGAGCGTCATGGCAGGAAGCACAAAAATTGTATGGATCATACATCAGATTCTGTTGGCAGACAAGTTTCTTTGGTTAAATGTGATATCTTTTATTAGACCAACTAAATAGTTGGAAAAAATTGTTCTCTGCAAGCTTTCAGGCACAAACACCCTTCTTCAGGCTTAGGGAGAGTCTACTGTTGTTTTGTGCTCTCCTGGATGGAATAGAAGCCAATATGCAAAAATGTCTTTCATGCGGGCCTGTGAAAATGCAAATGCATGGCACTGAGGATCAGAGGCCATGGGAGACAATAGGTGTGAGACAGGTAGATGGGGAGGGGGAATGTTGATTTGGTGATAAAATGTAGTTGGTAACATGTAGAGAGGTTACCTGGCATTATTAGATAGCAGCAGGCAGGTTATAATGTGCCAAAAATCCAATGTCTTTATTTAGTCCATGATTTTTTGTATCCAGTAGATTTGTGAAGTGAAGTTCATAGGCTCATCTATGAAAGGTGTTTTGTAAATTCCCTTTGAGGATTGGAACTAAGAGAGTGGTTGTTTTGTGAGAAGTGTGCACCCACAGGTAAGTGGGTATTTTCATCTTTGATAGATTTTTGGTGTGCATTCATTCTAGTACACTGTTGTTATTTGGTTTCTTCTACATATTTTTCATCAGGGAATTTAGTGCACTAGATGAGAGATATTAAATTTCTGGAGGTGCCAGGAATGGTGATGTTTCTGTAGTGAGGTGTAGTTATTGTGGGAGTGGTGGAGATACGTTGGCAGGTTTAACATTTCTTGTCCTGGCATGGTCTGGATCCATTTGGTGTGGTTTGGGTCATAAGACATTTGCTTGTGGTGATGAGATTGGTAAGGTTCAGTGCTTGTTTAAAAACTAGGATAACTGGTTCTGGAAAAATCTTTTTGAGAACTGGGTCTTCTTCTAGGCTGGGTTGCAGTTGTTTGAGGATTTTCCATATAGGATCTAGGGAGGGATGGTTTGGGATTCATGGAGATTTTCTTTTTGTATTTCAGCAGTTCTTCACATAGTGTCCGGGTGGCTCTTTCAAAAGTATGATCTAGCTCTCTGGAGGAGTATCCTTGTTGAATGAAAGCCCTTCTGAGATTTGTGAAGTGACAATCATAGGTGTTCTCCTCAGTGCAAATTCAGTGGTATAGGAGGGTTTGGCTCTATATTATAGCTTGCTTGGTTTGTTTAGTGTGATTGCTGGTTCTGTGCAGATATTTATACTCGTCTGTGGGTTTCTTGTATATGGTGATTCATATTTTACCATTCTGGATATTGATATAGTGTCTAAAAAGGAAATGTTGGTGCTGGACTATTCAAGAGATAGTCTAATGCTGGGGTGATGGTTATTGGATTTGGGATGGAAATCAATCACAGATTGAAGATTTTCTATCTAAATTATGATGTCATCTATGTATCTTAATTATGGCAAGCATATAAGGGTGCAGTTCTTGAGGAATTCTTCTTCCAAGTGGCCCATAAAAAGGTTGGCACGCTGTGGGGCCATTTTGGTGCCCATAGTCTGGAGGAAGTGTTGGTTATTGAAAGCAAAGTTCTTTTGTGTGAGTATGAAGCATATAAGTTCAGTAATATATTTAGGTCTCAGTTACTCTCAGTTGTAATCTTGGTCTTGTAAATATGTAAGGCAGGCTTGGATGCCATCCTGATGTAGGATGCTGGTATATAAGCTGGTAACATCCATGGTGTGTAGGAGAGTTTTGCTGGGAAAGTAGTCTATGTTTTTAAGTTTTTGTAGAAAATCTGTTGTGTCTTGGACAAAAATTACTTTTTGGGTGACAAGAGGTTTCAGGATACGATGAAGCCTGGCATTTTCTCAGTTAGGGTTCTATGGTTGGATATTATAGGTCTGCCTGGGTTCCCTTGTTTGTGGATTTTAGGGTGTCCCTGGATTGGCTAGTGGGAGGATCAAGTTCTGTAACTTTTATTGTAGTTCAGACAGAAATGATTTGATGGTGGTTTTGAGTTTTATGGTGAAAATGGCAGTTTCATCTTCCTCTAGTTTTTTGTAGTAGGTGGCATCAGAGAGTTGTCTGTTGGCTTTTTTATGTAGACTTCTTGGTTAAGGATAACTGTAGCACCTCCTTTATCTGATGGTCTTATTACTATTTGGTGGTTGGATCTTAGATATTGTGCCTTTACGTGCATGTCTGGGAGGAGTAAGAGAGAACAACACACACTCTCTGCTATTTTAAAAGACAGAAGATGGAGAAAACATCAGTAACAGGTCAAAAGTCAGGCCTTTTGAAGTCCAGAAATAGTGTTAAACTGATTGGAGGAAGGTTGGGCAGACAGAGTATAAGCCCAGACCCTGGGAACATTGCACAGCCTGAAGACAGATTTCATAGATTTCATAGACATCAGGGCTGGAAGGGACCTCGGGAAATCATCGAGTCCAGCCCCCTGCCCAAAGGGCAGGAAGTCAGCTGGGGTCATAGGATCCCAGCAAGATAAGCATCCAATTTACTCTTGAAGGTGTTCAATGTAGGTGCTTGAACCACCTCCGCTGGCAGACTGTTCCAGACCTTGGGGGCTTGGACAGTAAAGAAATTCTTCCTTATCTCCAGCCTGAAATGGTCTTGCAGGAGTTTGTGACCGTTCGACCTCGTCATCCCTTGGGGCACTCTGGTGAACAAACGTTCCCCCAGATCCTGGTGGTCACCCCTGATAAATTTATAGGTGGCCATCAGATCACCCCTGAGCCTGCGCTTTTCCAGGCTAAAGAGTCCCATGGCTCTCAGCCTGTCATCGTAAGATCTGTTTTCCTGACCTCTGATCATGCGCGTGGCTCTCCTCTGGACTCTCTTAAGCTTCTCCACATCATTTTTGAATTGTGGAGCCCAAAACTGGACGCAGTACTCCAGCTGCGGCCTCACCAAGGCCGAGTACAAGGGGAGAATGACGTCCCAGGATTTGCTCAAGAAACATCTATGGATGCAAGCCAGCGTTTTGGTCGCTTTATTAGCCGCAGCATCGCATTGCAGGCTCATGTTCATCTTGTGGTCAATGATGACCCCCAAGTCTCTTTCTTCTGTAGTGCTATCCAATGTAGCACTGCCGAGCCTATAAGGATGCTGCAGGTTTTTCCTCCCAAGGTGGAGAACCTTGCATTTTTTAGTGTTAAACACCATCAGGTTCTCATCTGCCCATTTGCTGAGCTTGTCCAGGTCAGCCTGGATCACCCGCCTATCTTCTGGCATGGATGCTTTGCCCCAAAGTTTGGTGTCATCGGCGAACTTGGCCAGTCCACTCCTGACTCCAATGTCCACATCATTAATGAAGATGTTGAACAGGATGGGTCCCAGGACAGAGCCTTGGGGGACCCCACTGGTCACAGGGCACCACGATGAGTGACTGCCATCAATTACAACCCTCTGGGTCCGACCACGGAGCCAGTTTCCCAGCCAGCGGATCATGGTGGAGCCAAAGCCACAACTGGCCAGTTTGGCCAAGAGGTAATCATGGGATACCAGATCAAAGGCTTTTTTGAAGTCAAGATATATGACATCAGTCTCTTCTCCCTTGTCCAGGTGATAGGTCACCTGGTCATACAAGGAAATGAGATTGGTCAAACAAGACCTACCCGCAACAAACTCGTGCTGGCGATCCCTTAGGATGTTAGCCTGGGCCAGTCCATTAAGGATGGCCTCCTTAATAAACTTTTCTAAGATCTTCCCCAGGATAGAAGTCAGGCTAATGGGCCTGTAGTTAGCCGGATCCACTCTCCTCCCTTTCTTGAAGATCAGCACCACATTGGCCGTCTTCCAGTCTTTGGGCACTACACCAGAGCACCAGGAGTTTTCAAAGATCTGTGCCAGGGGCTGGGCTATGACGCTCGCCAGCTCTTTGAGTACACTGGAGTGCAGATTGTCAGGGCTGGCTGACTTGAAGGTATCCAGCTTCTCAAGGTGTTCCTTCACGAGGTCAGCAGTGATGGAGGGTAGGGGATCCCCATCACCCGGATCTCCCTGTCCCATAGCAGGCATGGGCGTCCCATGGGACTGATGAAAGACTGCCACAAAGTACCTATTTAATAGGTTGGCTTTTTCCTGGGCGTCAGTTGTCAGTTGCCCCATCTGGTTTAGCAGGGGTCCAACATTGCCCTTGCTTTTCCCCCGGCTCCCCACATATCTGAAAAAGGACTTTTTGACAGAAGCTTTTGTAATATCTGGAGGTTTAGGGTAGGATCTCTGGGGATGGAGGAGGTTCTTTTGGTCCTGGATAAGACCTGAAACTGCACCCTGCTAGAGGTTGGTTGCTGTGGTGGGACTGCCTGTGGTGGAAATGACACACCTGTGCCTCCCCAGTGAAAGGCGAGGATGGGGTGCCAGAAAGACTCACGCCTCACTGCTTTGTGGGTCACCCTGTAGAGAGTAAAGGCTTGCGTCCAAGGTTTACCAGGAGAGACCTGAGGGACTAGAGAGGGACCAAGGTCCACTGGGAGGGATCTGAGGCCTGTGGAAAGTGAAGTGATGGCCCAGTGGGGGGTCAGCAGAGTAGTCCAGTGGGGGGCCAAGGCTCACCAAGCGAGACCTGAGTGGGCCAGAGACTGAGTGCAGTCCAGTACTGGGCTGGGTGAGTAGTGGATTTGGATGCCATCTGCAAGGCATGGGACAAGGTGTATGGATGGCTCAGAGCCATGTAATTGGTCCAGAACACCAGGACTGCAAATAGGCAGCCTCCTGGCATTATACATATTCATTTTAAATCAAGGCATGGCAGGTAAGTGCAGGGGCAGACTGTGCTAAAATGTGTGTTTGGGGGGAGGATCTATATCTCTGGGTCCTTGGGGACATGCTTCCCCCCACTCACAATATGTATCTCTATATCTTTCTCAGCTGGTCTTGAGCTTCAACCAGGCCACTAGTATGCAAGTATGCCTCTGCTCCTTTCCCATGGCAAAGTTCTTTTGTTTCTCTATGAGTCTTTCTGAGTCCTTACAACTTTGGCTTTTTAAGACCCAGCATTAACACCTGATTCCTTCAGGATATAGACAAAGGTAACAGTTATAACCCTATCAAAAGGATACAAATATGATCCCTTAAAATGTAACTATTACATCTGCATCTTTCTGTAGTATTCAAATGTAGGAAAAACTACTCCACCTTGCTTATTTGAGCAATTTAGCAATCTTGTATTGCTACAAGGTCATGCAGGCATACCAGTAAGATCAGAACAGCTACTGTACTTGCACAAACAGTTGTCCTTTTGCCTTTTTAAAGTGGCTAAAATGGCTATTAAAGAGACTATTTGTCCATAACCTTGCTCTCTTTCTGGGGAAATTCTGCTACTTCAAATTTATTCTATGCAGGTCAATGTGGCTGGACTGTTTCCCATCTCATTGTCATAGGATGTTCCTATTTAAATGAGTGATCAAGATTTTTAAGAACACTCCTTTCTTCCTGGTCTGGGATATGTATGACACAGCAAGGACAGCACATCAGACTACCATACCAGTAAGCCAAAATTATCTTACCTTCCAGCAAAACGTGGAAAAGAAAACTTTTAATTTGTGCCTGCTATATGAAGTAGAAAGTTGGCATCTTAAAAACTGCAGCACAATCTCACAGCCACCCCTTATACTGTTAGTTTGCATTGAAATGCTTTTGGCTATACTGATATAAATAAAAGATACAGTTAATTTGTTGTTCAAATTACTGGAAATGTCCCTGCCAGGGGCAGTCTGCATAATTCCTGGCTTGACTGACAGGGTGTTAATGACAAGTGCTCAGGCATTTAAATCAAAGGGTTGTTATCCTTTTTCTACCCCCTGCCAGGATAGAGCTTGCTTCCACACCCCATTCCTAACCAAGATTTGTTTTTCACTGACTGACTTGATGTTAATAGCAGATATTTATCATAATGGATGTTTATCTTCTTCCTGATCTGCATGATTTATACAACAACTTCGATCAAAGTAACTGAAGAGCTGCAGAAGGAGATCTAGTTGAAACAGATGAAAATTGAGCTACTAATTATTTCAGTTTATTGAGGCACTAATGTTCTTTTTGGAAAAATAAAGCATTTATCTATGGGGCTTCATTTTCATTGTGGCATTTGGTAAAGTACACTTTAGGGAACTAGTTAATATCATGGCATGAATATTCCATTTGAATTTGTGCAGGGATCTCACTTTACCCATGAAATACCTTCCCTTGTCCCAGGAACCTCAGCTTGCAAATTGCTCCCATGCTACAAGAGTCTGTGGCTCTATTCTCTTCTGATTAGGGCCTCTCAAAATCATAGGGCCATTTCTGCATGACAGTGAGTGAGGTTTCTGAATCAGCAGGCATCAGGTAAACCCTATCTGCACAGGTCTACTATGTCCCTGGAGTAAGGGTGACTAACTAGATCTGTCTGGAATCAAGACTTATATTAAGGTATGGTGCTTTTGCATGGACAGGTATAGCCTTTAATGGATCTAGGGGGAAATCTTCAGACTTTGGTGCCCAAATCTCCTAGAAACTTTGCAGCATTACTCCTAGTCTCGACGAATCCCATTTTGTTTTAAGTGAGAGTGAATGATATGATCCACCCCAGCAAAACAGCCCACCGGTACTCAATCTGAATGTACTATAGTGGATAGAACTAACATAAACTATCACTACCTTGAGAAATACCTTGAGCAAATGCATCCAGCAAAATTATGTTGCAGGTATAGCAATTTCTGCACCTAAGATTGGCAGAAAAAGACAGCAAAATAACCAGGAAGCTTTATGATTTATTTTAAAAGTGTTTATGATGGCATTATATCACACCGATTGTTTAGGGAGCACATCCTGTATTGTGATGCTGCATTGTTTTTTTGAGAACCAGTGTTGCATTCTTTTGCTCTCTGTTTAGCTCAGCATCTTAGTAAAGAATAAAAGTGAAGTGCTTGCTAAAGAAACTTAGTTCTTCTTGTCTTATCTACTCAGTAGAAGCACTTCATTTTTATTTCTCACAAACTCATTCCAAGCACATTGGTAGAGCGTGGAAATAGCCCTTGAGTTTACAACAAACCATTTACCTAGAAGGAATGAACAAAATTTCCAACCAAGATTTACAGCTTACCCAGAATTCTGTTCTGGTTCTTAAAGCACAGCCACATTAGGCAGCCCCTGAACTGCCAGAAATATAAGCAAGACGTTTCCAACCCAACCAAGAATGGGGAAATGATTTGATGGTGGCTTTGAGTTTTAAGGTGAAAATGGCAGTTTCATCTTCCTCTAGTTTTTTCTAGTAGGTGGTGTCAGACAGTTGTCTGTTGGCTTCTTTTACGTAGACTTCTTGGTTAAAGATAACTATAGCACCTCCTTCATCTGATGGTTTTATTACTATTTGGTGGTCGGATCTTAGAGGTTGTGCCTTTACCTGCATGTCTGGCAGGAGTGAGAGAGAACAATGCACACTTGCTGCTCTTTTAAACCCTGAATTAGCTCCATCTAATTAACAACTCTGGCAATTGCTGAGAGAGCCTAGAAAAAACAAGGACCCTTAGTGTTAGAGCTGTTTAAATATCCTATGATAAAGTGTTGAATTTAAACCATTTTTCTGTTTTCCAATATTCTGTGTCTAGTCAAAGACTTCAAGGAAATTGTCCAGGTTGTTTGACAAACGCTTTATGAATATATGTCTTTCTATGATGCTAAGATACCATGATGAAGGCTTGTTGTGGAATAAGAAACTGCTTGCTTGCTGGTTTGTTTCAGGATATAGTATCTCAAATTCACTATTCATGCTGTGCGGTTGGTCACATAATATTGCTTCTATTTCTAACATTGCAAACAGTACAAGTGCATGAAAGAACCAGTGGTTCTTTGATTTCCTTATGAAGTGTGAGTGAAAAGATAGCGAAAGCTAATCAGCATTAAAAAATCCTGCAACATTTTAACATCTTTTCCTGTCCTCTTTTTGCACAGGAATAAAAAATGTATTTGACGATGTACGCTGACTCAGGATTTTAAAAACTGGGTCCCTTCCAATTCTAGGGGGAAATATATGCAAGCTCTATTGTGCATTTTGGACGTTTTCAAAATGTATGCTCCACTTTCTCTTGTAACATTCACATAAAGTAATTGCATTTATATGTTTACAGTGCTAATTACCAGGAGCAGGGTCACTTATCTTTGGGAGTGAACAAGTGTTCGTGGAGCCTCGTTCAGGTTTAGGCAGTTTAGTTTAAGCTACCTGATTTGAGATCAGGTTGGTGGATCCAGGTGGGGGCTGGGGGGTGGCAGATCGGTGGGGGGGGAGCTAATGAGTCTGGGGGTTGGAAACCACTGGAGTGGGGTGGGGTAGTGTAAAAATAGCCTGGTCAGCATTGAGGGGTCAGGGAAAGGGATGTAAAAAGAGCCCAGCCTTGGCCTGTGTGGAATGGTTGGGCTTTCCCAGCCCTGGGCCTGTGCTGGAAAACCATGCCAGCATTCATTAGGTCAGGTTAACTTATGCCGCTCTAAAATTAGTTCTCATCAGATGAGAGCTAACTTTAGATTGGGTGCATCATTTTTAGGGCACCCTAAGCTGTGCAAGTACTTGCAAACCCAACCATTTAGATAACCCTAAGCTTTGTTAGGCTTGTACATACCCACAGTCTCTCTTATTGGATTAATTGAAGCTGAGCTGTGCAATAATAGAAGGCCTTTTCTTGAACGATACAGACATGCCAGAATTTGGCCTCACTCTGAACTGGAATGAAAACCAAAGCTTTTGAAATTCTCTGTGAAAGACAATTTAAAAAGAAAAATAATTTGTAGTTGATCAAATCATTATATGTTAACAAAATTAAAAGCGGTGCATTTCAGTTTTGGTTTGCCGATAATTTGTGTTATATTATAAAATATATATAATTAAAAATGTGAAACAAAAGGTCATTTCAAATGAAAACCCTAAACATTTCTCCTCATTATCAATATCGGATGTTCTCATTTTGCCAAGCAGCACTGATGTTGTGCCTGTGATGGTCCAGGAAAAAATGAAAGAGGCAAGGATTTTTGTAGGTATCTTATTGGAGCAACTTCAAATTAAATGTGAAGTTGGTTCAATAAGGTATCACCCACAAAATTCCTTGCCTTTCAGTTTTTTCAAAATATTTATTCTTCCTTATCTTTCTGAATTAAATTCCAGGGAAATCAAACCGATTTCCTGAAGTGTTTTGGTTTTGCAAAACCACAAATTCCCATGGACTAGGTTCATGGTTCAAAGTTTCTATGGGCATCTGTTAGACAGAACTGCTTTTTCTGGTGAAGAGTTAGTAACCGTGGTGCCTATACGTGTGCTCTGATGCATTCTAATTAGATTCGATTAATTGCGTCTGCTGGGGTGTTCTAATTAGAATGCTCCAGCCTGCTGCAGCATTTCAAAATTGCTGCGGGTGCTTTAACTAAAGCTTGTCAAAGCACCCCATGGCCATTTCGAAATGTGGGACACTAATTACTTGAGATGCTGTGGATGTTTTAATTAGAACAAGAGCCACTTTTATTAAAATGGGCCCCCTCCCCCTACTCTGGGTGCCTATACATGTGCTCCAATGATGAAGAGAGGGCATCAGGAGACCCTGGAGCTTCAGACAGCACTCTGTCTGTTTGCAGCTGGGCAGTAGCATGATAGGAGGATACCAAATGTTAAATAGCAAAGTTATGGGTCAGGCAATCAAACAGTACTGAACAGAGCATAGTGAATGTTGTAGTGAAGTCGAACATCAAGTCTAAATTGCCAGAGATTTGGAGAGAATGTTTCTGAAGATATGGTAGCTATTGAAACAGGGAGGGAAAGAGAGGGACAACACTGCCAGTCAGTTGGGAACCATGGGTGGGAGAAAAGGAAAGAAGAAAAAGAAAGAGGAAAACTAATGCATGAAGCTCTGTTAGTCATAGCTACTGCCATGCTGATTTGGGAGGTTTCTTGGCTTTTGAGTAAAGTTCTAGAATTCAAGAACCTCATAATCTCTTTCACTTGCCCAAGAATGGAAACTGAACTTGCTGCTTTTCTACCTTAACTATAATCATAACTTTTTTAAACCTTATGTTCCTCTTACTTTTAATGAACTAAACATGTTGATGGGTAACATGGTGTATTCAAAAGATGTGATATAGCAAGATATGAAAGATGCTTTGGCTATCTATGACATCCGAAAGTAACTGCATTAATACTATATTATATGCATCTTTATAGATATGTATTACAGGAGAGAAGCATTTGAGGAGTAATTCATACAAATTCATACAAATTCACAACATATCCAGCCTTTGCAACTTTGCACCCTGGGAGATAAGGCTAGGAGTCATTCATGTGGCATCCAAGAACTGACATAAGACCTTTCTCTCCTGGTCACAGTCCCATGGTAGGATCAAAAAGCTTTTGTTCTGTAATAATTTTTTCCTATGATGTTTTTGCTGTAAATAAATATAACTTTGGTATATGGAAGTTAGCTGACTAACTGAATAATCTTATCCTTGCCCTTGAGAGAAAGAGGGCAACGTTGCAAGCTCTCAGCTCTTCAGCCCTGATGATCACTGCGAGTAGGTGAGTGGCAACTAATGGTCCAATATGGAGGAATTAGAATATGTTTTCACCTGCAGGAAGATGATGGCACAGAGTGCACTCAGGAAGATCATCAAGGATTCAAATGTTCAGTTCACTTGGAAACAAATTCTAATGTATTATTAACTGTATGAGCTTCTGTTCCCTGTGGAATAAATAATTCCCAAGATACTGTCTACACCAAAAATGGCTTTAAACCTCCCTTGATTTCATTAATTTCCCTCTTCTCCACATAATATGGAGAGGCAAAGCCTTAAACAGCATAGACTGGCTATATGAAGTATAACTAAAACTACATTATTTTTTGCCTTCTAAAAGCGAACAAAAAAATCATTGCCAATTTTCTCTCATTTTCAAAATTAAAACATGGCATGTCTAGCTTGGATACAGTTGTACCCTACGTTGAATTATCACTAAAAAATAAATCAGTCTATGTATTTTTTCACATTTTCCCCCATGCTATCATTTGATTTTCTTGGATCTAAAAGTAAGCCAAATTTGGAGACATGGGGGTTGCTTGCACTTGAAGGAGATATCAATGATGGAATCAGGTATTTGGCTATATCTGTCACAAACTATAATGAGATAGATATAAATGAGAAATAGGAAAAATGAATCTGGGTGAAACACCACACTACTATGGCTATTACCCTGATGTCCTTGTTTCCCTGAGTAATGAAGGAATCAAACAACAAAAGAATAGCTTCTTTGCTTACTTTCCATCCTCTTTCTTCTCACTGCATAAAAGAAAAGAACCTTTTTCTTTTGGCTTGTTCTCAGGGGTATTCTGCCAGTTCTTTTTGGCTATTTCCTTGGATCTTGCTTGTTTTTCTATCTGTTATTATGACGTATTTTGCTGCTGATCTCTGTCCCCTCTCCCATTCTTTCTCTCTCCTATGCAGTACCTACAATATTTCAGCAAATAATATCATAGCTCCTGCATTTGCTATGTCATTCTCCAGGGAAACCTCTTAAGTCACACAGTTCAACTTCTACTCAGGCCTCACCACATATTTCTATTTTGGCTGACATCACATAGTGTTTCAACTACCTATTTTAAAATGATGCTCAGTTACTTTTTTATAGTTACTCTGAAAAAAGGCAGCTGTTACATCCAGTAGCCTTAGCATGGTTTCAATCAACTCATAATGATATCTGATCCCTGTAACTATACAGAATTCATTATTATAATTCTTTTTTTTCTTTTTTCTTATTTCAGAGTTCAAAAATATTCTTTTGTCAGAACAACTCGCCATTAGCTTCCAAAGTTACTCCAGCAAATCTTGCACTAAGCAATCACTGAAGCTGGGTGATTCTGCTAAGGTCACCTTAGTTTGTGGTTTTTATCATGTAAACTTTCTCCCTTCACTTCTGTGTCAAACAAATGTGGTGTTTTGTCTTTACCTTCAAGGCTCTCCATAACTTAGGGAATGCCTATACTGCAGTCTTATCTGTAACAGTGTTGTGGACATAATCTTGACTTGACTACCCCTAGCCAATGCAGTACTCTGTTTTGACATCCACCTCCCCACTTCTATTCTTTCACTATCTTAGGGATGTTTTATCTCTCCTCAGGCAGCGTCATACTGAAGTATGTTTTTGATTTCTCTCACAATGTTCCTCATACAGAGGGAGAGCTCCTCTGCTCCTGGCTTTCAAACAACACCCTAACCTTGCCCAACTCATCAGAAGCAAAACTTCCACTGCCCAACAGACAGCAAGACACATAACCTTGTCTAGGAAAGAAATGCTTAGCCTGTCAGCACATCTCTACTATCATGATGTGACTCTCAATACCCGCCATAACAAAGCCATCAGAATCTATGGTTCCTACAAGAGCCTTCCCCAAAATGTGATATATGTGATCCAATCCAACAAGGGCTTTCATGGCAATTACATAGGGGAAACTAAACAGTCACTATGCACCACAATGAACTCTTGCAGAAAAAATATAAAAGATAGAGACATACACACACAACAGCAGGAGCGCATTTCTCATGGGACAACTCCTTCTCTGAGCTCTCTATCCTTGTGCTCATGGGAAATCTACCTAACACTTTTAAAAAGTGAATTCGGGAACAAAAATTCATAAACTGGCTGGACAGTAAGAACCTAGGACTAAACATTAATATTGGTTTTATGGAACGATACATTTTACCTAACTCCTAAATTCTTTCCACATGTGAAAGGTGAGAATGACCCTCTTCCCTTTTGACAACCCTCCCAGTAATCAGTTTATTTCCATCTGCTAATGGTGTATCTGCTACCCGTGGAAATTTCTTGCATCCCCTGCCACTGCTGCTCATTGAGATCAGACCTGAGGAAGACTGTCATACATCTTAAAGCTTGTTTACCTCTATCCCAGGTACACAGTTCCCCTAATAAAAGTTATCACTCTAAGGCATCCTTGCTTCTCAGTCTCATATTATTACTAATACAGAAATTAAATACGTCATTGGTTAAATTAATATCCATGTCACTCACAATGCAGGTACCTTATCACAAGATAAACTGCACCAGCAGCTCTTAATGACTTAGTATGAGACCTGTGAGTATATAGCACCTCTGAAAAACAGACCACTAAAAACTCCACAACTCTGAAACAATCTCACTTTCTTTCCTAACATAACCATTTCTAAGTCATGTGTCCAATTTGTTACAGTATATGCAAACACAAAACCTTTATTATGAATTCAAGAAGGCAAGGATGTATTATCAATAGTCACTCTATCTCTGACTCTTACACTTTGCATTTGTGAAAGAAGGAGTGAGAAAAAGCAAAAAGAGAAATAAGTAGAAAAAGATGGAGGGAGAGAGAGAAAGAGAGAGAAAAGAAGTGAGAAAGAAGCAAAATAATTTGGTGGGCTATCTCACAGTAATAATGCTATTCCCTAGGCACTGGGACAACTGAATAAATTATTAAACAGAAAAGGCTATTGTGATCATCTAGTCTGACTTCCCACATAACATAAGCCACAGAACTTCCTTGAGCTTATACTTGTTTGAACTAGACCATATCTTTTATAAAAAACATGTGATACTTATTTAAAAATTTCCATCAGTAAAAAATCTGGCAGAAGTTTCCTAAGTTGTTCCAATGATTATTTAGCCATATTGTTTTAGCCTGAATTTATCTACCTTAAACTTTTTGTTTTTCAGGCTTCTATTTTTGTTTTGTGTACTGAAGAACATGTTCTCTCCATAGGTACATATGGACTTCATTTTCTCTTTGCTAAGTTCAAAATAGTTTTTTTTTTCTTGAGTCTCACTACACACTTTCAATTCTTTAAATAGTATTGTGGCTCTTCTTTGACTACTCTCCAGTTTTTCAACTTACTTTTATTAGTAGAATACCAGAACTAAACTCAGTACTTCAGTACCAGTCTCACCAGTGCCATGATTCCTAAATCTTTTTCAAAGTCATTATTTTCCAGGATAGGGTCCCCATCTGTAAGTGTGGCCTCCTTTCTCTGAGCCTATGTGTATAACTGTACATTCAATCATACAGTGTACAAAAGTAAAATGTATGTTTAAGTCTTGGTATATGCTAATTTAAATTTGTGTTAAGAGCCTTTTAAACAAGTGTGTTCACACATTAGGACAGAGAAACACGTGTTAAAGGCTTTCCAAGCAGCTTAGAGATAATCCTCTCCCATGGAGGAGTATCTCTAACTATTGATTTGTGACTGCTCCACGGGCCCCAAACTAGTTGGGACTAGTCCTCCAGCATCCCAGGAGACACTGCTCCCAGCTACTCTATCTTCCTCCATAGTGACAGCATGTAAAGGTAAGAATCCCCATTCCCCTCCCATTCTGGGCTCTTTCAAGCTGTCCAGGGATCCCCCTTCCCTACTCTGCCACTATCAGGGCTTCCTACCTTGCCCCTCAGGATTTCTCCCCACCCTCTTGGGCTCTCCTCTCTACCCTGTCCAACTCTTACAGTTCACCCCCATACTATGTGTCTCCCACTTCACATGTGGCTGGCAGTCCTGGGGGAGCAGGCAGGGAAGGGGAACTTCCAGGCTAAGACCAACTCAGAGAGCAGCAGTGGCATTGGTGGTGACAAGCAGGTTCCTCTTCCCTGCTTGCTCTGCAGGACAGTGCTGAGAGTTGCAGGTGAGCCAAGAACGGTTTTGGAGGGGGGAGAGGGGGTAGGCAGTAAGTGAGGATCTTGTGTGTGGAGTGGCAGGTCTGATTCAGCAGTGTGATGGTGGGTCTGGGCCACCACCCAACTGATCCAGCATGGTATGGTGGATTGGACTGGTGGAGGGAGAGGGGGCAGGCAGTGTGGCAGGACTGGTGTGGGGTGAGGGCAGGAGGTGTGGTGGTCCCAGTGGTGGTGGGCCCAGTCTGAGCCGGGAGGGTGCCACCTGTACCACAAGTCTGGATTGGGTCAGCCCACCCCTTATACCCCAGATCCCTGCTCACTGCCCCCCGAGCAGATCCCAGATCACCTGCTGCTCCTAAAACCTGGGATCCCCACTTCTTAATCTCTACCCTATTGGAAAGAAGGTTGTGTTCAAGACTGAATGGAAGTATTGTGCTTGATACTGTACTTGGTGCTAATGTTGGTTAGAAATCTTGACACTAGGCAAGCACCTCTCCTCTTGGAGCTCTGGATCCTGGCGCTTTGGAGATGACAAAGGTTCCTAATGTGTACCTTTGAACCAGACACCTAAACTCCAGAGAAAAACAGGAATCTAGAAACTCACTTGTTTTTAGAGTTTCTTATTGGCTAGCTAGCTCATGAGTAATCAGTACCTCACCTTTGGGAGGCTCCTAAATCTCCTCATTCACTGTATCATGGTCCTTGGTGACTAACATTTTTGGCTTGGATCACTCTTTTGGGACCAAAGACTTACATTTTAAGTTGAACAATGCTTAGGTACAGGCACCTTCAATGTCAATTTTGATCTGGCACAGAGTGTTGCCCCCTGCTCCCCTTTCACTTTCCTTCTTGAATAGGTTATAACCATTGATCTTAACATCCCAATTATTTAAATCTTGTCACCAGGTGTCAGTCAACCAGTTAGGTCAAATTTATACTCATAAATGAGCAATTCCATTCTCTCTTGTTTATTATTGAGGTTCCCAGCATTGGTGTATAGACAATTAATCAATTTCTTCTCTTTACATCCCTTGGCACCTTAGTTAATTTTGTAATCAATATCTTGATTTGTGCTAAATGAATCTCCCTTTGTTCTTCCCTTTCATCCTTTCTTCTTTTGTTAGTTTTAAAACCCTCCTGTCTACTCTAGCCAAATTCCTCCCAGGAAGCTTTACAGAGATGAAAACCATCTAAAATTCAGAATCCCTTTTCTCTGAAGTAGGTTAAACAAAACAAATTTCCTAGACTTTTTATAATTTACTTAGGGTAAAAAACAGACCTCAGGGTTTTCCCAGGTCTGACTGTCCTGGGCTTTGACTTGCATCAAAACAGGTGTAGGGACAATTATTTACACAACCAGCTGGAATTCCAATTAAGTCTAACTGGTGTTCTCTCAGGGTACATACAGACATTCAGTGAGGTTAAGAGGAGGCTAGATTGTGTTAAATATAGTACCTGATATAACTTAGTTCGCCCAGGTGTGAAACTTACACTTAGATCCCTAGTTAGGTGGATAAAATTGTGAACTGTGCAGAAGTTCAGGACAGTTAGCTTGGTCTAAAAATGACTGAACTGGGGTTCAATATATGGGGGAGAGTCCAGGGTGCTGAGCACCCCCATAAGAGATGAGAACCCCCAGCCTTCCTAAGCAGTTCAGGCAGCAGCAGCAGCTGTTTCCATCTTCTGGATGCCACTGTCGAAGACCCTACCCAAGAGCTGAAGTGTAATTTGAACCCTGGATGGAACCAGTCTAAGTTAAGTGTACCTCTGCGGTAGTCTAACTTAAATTGAGCCTGGTGAGACAGGCAACTATAGGCCCATCAGTCTTACCTCTATCCTCGGGAAACTCTTTGAGAAGATCATCAAGGTGCACATCTGCGATGGGCCAGCTTCAGGGATGATGCTCAAGGGCAACCAGCATGGTTTCATTAGGGGCAGGTCTTGTCAGACCAACCTGATTGCCTTTTATGATAAGGTCACAAAGGCAGTGGATGCAGGTGTTGCCGTGGACGTAGTCTTTCTAGACTTCAGCAAGACCTTTGACACCGTCTCCCACCCCATCCTCATTAAAAAACTAGGCGACTGTGGCATTGATGCCTACACAGTCAGATGGATTGCAGATTGGCTCAAGGGTCATACTCAGAGGGTGGTGATGGACGGGTCATATTCAACCTGGGGGGAAGTGTGCAGCAGGGTCCCCCAGGGCTCGGTCCTGGGGCCCGCACTGTTCAATTTCTTCATCAGTGATTTGGATGATGGGGTGACTTGCAACCTGTTTAAATTCGCTGATGATACCAAAATTTGGGGTGAGGTGAGCATGCTAGTAGGGAGGGAAAGACTGCAACAAGACCTGGATAGGTTACAGGAGTGGGCTGGCTGACAAACAGGATGCATTTCAATACTGACAAGTGCAGGGTGCTACACTTAGGCAGTAGAAACCAGCAGCACACTTATAGAATGGGAAACTCCCTTCTTGAGAGCACAGAGGCAGAAAGGGATCTTGGAGTCATGACTGACTCCAAGATGAACATGGGCCGACAATGCGAGGTCACGGTTGGCAGGGCTAACTGGACCTTGTCGTGCATCCACAGGTGCATCTCAAGTAGAGCCAGGGAGATGATCCCCCCCTCTATGTGACACTGGTCAGGCCACAGCTGGAGTACTGCGTCCTGTGCACCCCATTTCATGAGGGATGTGGACAACATTGAAAGGGTCGAGAGGAGGGCCACCCACATTATCCAGGGACTACAGGGCAGACCCTACATTGAAAGACTGTGGGACCTAAACCTGTTCAGCCTTCACAAGAGAAGGCTGAGGGGGGACCTGGTGACTGTCTATAAACTCACTAGGGGGGACCAGAAGGGTTTAGGGGAGACTCTGTTTCCCCTTGCACCCCCTGGCATGACAAGGAACAATGGACACAAGTTATTAGAGAGTAGATTTAGATTAGACATCTGCAAGAACTACTTCATAGTTAGGGCAGCTAGGAGCTGGAACCAACTTCCTAGGGAAGTGGTGCTGGCTCCTACCCTGGGGATCTTTAAGAAGAGGCTTGATGACTACCTGGCTGGACTCATTTGAGTGCAGTCTTTTCTCCCGCCCAGGCGGGGGGTCGGACTTGAAGATCTACAAGGTCCCTTCCGACCCTACTTCTATGATTCTATGAACTTCTATACAGGTCCCAGAGCAACCCCAGGGCTGGAAAAGTCCAGGCACTAGCTCTGGTCCCTGGGCTTTTCCAGCCCTGGGGCTGTGCTTTCCCTACCCACCCCTCTGGCACTGGGCTATTTTTAGCCTCCCCCCCAGTTTCTCCCCTCACCCCCAGACAGAGAACCCACCCCAAGCCCACCAAGCCCCAAATCCTTTAAGCTACTCCTGGTGGCAGTTTTTCCATCATTTGCTGATGCCAGAAACCAAGGAAGTAAGTGGGGGTGGAGGGGGTGGGAGGGATGGGGTGGTTGGTTCGCTGGGGGGGTTGTTCATTTGGCAGTAAAGGAGGTTAGGGGGGCTAAAACAGTCCCTGTTCTTGGGGAGTGGTCCCTATATCCCACAAACTCCGCAAGGACCCTGCAAGCTCCCCTGATCCTGTCAAGCCTAGCTGGACCCTCCCCCAGAGACTCCACTTGTCTCTCCAATCTCCCCCTATCCCCTTGCAGACCTCACTAGCCCCCCAAGCTCCTCCATGGGCCCCATCATCCCCTCTTCCATCCCCTTCTGGAGCCTACTTACCTCCCTCAAACTTCCCAAGCCCCTCTGCTAGCTCCTATCCTTACTTACCTTAGATACGGTGGCTATTTTAACTCTATCTAACCTTCCCCTAAACTCTCTGAATGTCTGTACATACACTCAGATACTTCACAGATACATAAAGGGGGAAAATAAGCTTTTACATCTGTAGAAAGGCATTGTCCTGAGAAATCTGATGGCTGTTTTCACCCTAAGTCAGTGGCTCATTTCCAGAAGTTTTTGTCTTTTGTGTCCTTTCACTTATGAGATAGGGAAGATCTCAAAGCAATCAATTAGACAGTCTTCTCCTTCAGTTTTCTTATGTGTTCTCTGAAGTCATCTGTATTCTATGAGGTGTCACAAGTCAGTGTCATTAGTGCTGATACACACCATCAAGGTAGATCCTTGCCTGCTGACTTTACAAGTCTGCCCATTCTTATGGTCTCAGTTCATGTGCTTTTCAACATCTTTATCAATGATTTAGATGTGGGGGTGAAAAGCTCGCTGGCCTGTAAATAACCATCACATTGCCTTTTACTGAACACTCAAGAGTGATGAATATAGGATTAAGGAACAAAATTTGGCCCTATGTGCAGGCAGGTTAGCCTTTATGAGAAGTAGGTGAAGAACTTAAATAATTCTAATTTTGTGTTGCTCAGTATTATAACTCTTTACTGATAATATAAATCATCTGTATGATAAATATAAAACAATGGAAAAATGATACAGTTATAGAGAAATAGCTCTGGAAGGGCCCTCTAGAGGCCCATCTAGTCCTGAGGCAGGATCATCCCTATCCAAACTATCTTATAGAATCCAAAATTGAAACTCTACAGAAGATCTTCACACAACACAGACTTAACATCCTAACCTGCCACAGTAAAGCAGGGGAAACATAGCAGCTAAAATGTTGTCAATATATGCTCAAGGTTTCTGGGTAGAGGGCCATACCTCTTGCTACAGAGGAAGGCAACCCCCGCCCCCCCACACACAGTCCGTACCAAGTTGACCATGGGGTAAAATTCCTTCTTGACACCAAATATGGTCTGACCTTGAGCAGAGGGGCAAGAGCCTTTAGCCAGGAACCTCCAGGTCTAATTCCTAGCAGAAGCACTGGCACACCCCAGTCAAAGTCCCCAGACTTGGCAATGCCTCTGAGAAGGATTAAAAACACCTTGACATGTAGAAGAAAGGGAAGGGGACAACCAGCAAAGTCCAGAAGCATGGGAAAAACACATAGTCGAACATAAGAATAGTTACACCTAGATCTTCCCCAACCAGTGACTGTCCAACCTCTCCTTGAACACCTTCAGTGATGGAAACCCCACAACTTCCCTAGGCTATCTATTCCACTTCTTCACTGTTGTAACAGTGGAAAAGGCTTTCCACTAAAACTAACCTAAACAAATCTAAACTAACTTTGCCACAACTTCAAGTCATTGCTCCAGGTCCTCCTATCTGCAGCAAGAGAGAAAAGGCATTTTCTTCCCTATGGAAACCTTTCAAGTATTTGAAGATTGCCATCGTGTCCCCTCTTAAGCACCTTTTTGCAAGCTGCATATGCCTAGATCTTTCAGCTTCTCCTCATATGTTTTGCTTTCCAAGCCCTATAATCATCTTTGCTGCCTGCATCTGGACCCTATATAACTTCTCCACTTTGTCTTCAAAATGTGGAGTCCAGCACTGCACATTATACTCCAGACGAGGCCTGACCAGTGCTAGGTAGAAAAGCACCATCACCTCTTATTTCTTGTTTCTATTGATTCATCCTAAAACTGAATTCACCTTTCACGTGGCTGCGTCACACTGTGGGGTTATATTGAATCTGTAGTCTACTAAGTTTCCTCAGGTATAGATGGCTATAAACTGTACAGGAGGGATCATGTAGATAAAAGGGGTAGGGGTGTAGCTCTCTATGTTAAGAAAAGCTACATGTCCCTGCAAGCTGATATTGGCAATTAGGGTGGATGACTGGAGACCCTCTGGGTTAAAATCCATGGGGAACATGGCACACAGGACACAAAAGTGGGAGTCTACTACAGACCTCCCACCCAAAATCCTGAGCTTGACTAGGAGTTTGCCTGGGAACTGGCTGAGGCTGCATGCTCCAGGACCATGGTTGTCATGGGTGACTTCAATTACTCGGATATCTTGCGGGAGGATCACTCAGCAAAATCCGAGCAGTTGCAAAACTTTCTTTCATGCATGGATGACCTCTACCTGACTCAAGAAGTCTATGGGCCAACAAGAGGCAAAGTGCTGCTCGACCTGGTACTGGCTATAGGGGATGACCTAATCGGTGACCTAGTGATCGATGGGAAGCTGGGTGACAGTGACCACGAGCTGATCACTTTCACCATTCTCTGTAAAGCTGGCAAGTCAGTCACCAACACGGAAGTCCTTGACTTCAGGAAAGCCGACTTTGACAAGCTCAGGAGGCTTGTCAGTGAGACCCTAAGGGACCATGACCCCAGGGAGAGGGGAGTTCAAGGACAGTGGTTGCTCCTTAAGGGGTCAATCCTCAATGCACAAGGTAAGTCTATTCCATCTTGGAGAAAAGGCAGCAAGAAGGCACAGCAGCCCCCCTGGCTCTCCAGGGACCTAGAAGACCTCCTGAGGCTAAAAAGAAAGGCCTACAAAGGATGGAGGATGGGATTTACCTCCAACAGGATTATTCTGCACTGGTCAAGTCCTGCAGAGAGCAAACCAGGAAAGCCAAGGCTGCAACTGAACTCCAACTAGCTTTGATCATCAAGGACAATAAAAAGTCCTTTTTCAGATATGTGGGGAGCCGGAGAAAAAGCAAGGGCAACGTTGGACCCCTGCTGAACCAGATGGGGCAACTGACAACTGACGCCCAGGAAAAAAACAACCTGTTAAACGGGTACTTTGTGTCAATCTTTCATCAGTCTCATGGGACGCCCATGCCTACTACAGGACAGGGAGGTCCAGGTGAGGGAGATCCCCTGCCCTCCATTAATGCTGAGCTCATGAAGGAACACCTTGAGAAGCTGGATACCTTCAAGTCAGCTGGCCTTGACAATCTGCACCCCAGGGTACTCAAGGAGCTGGCGAGCATCATAGCCCAGCCCCTGGCACAGATCTTTGAAAACTCCTGGGACTCTGGTGTAGTGCCCAAAGACTGGAAGAAGGCCAATGTGGTGCCTGTCTTCAAGAAGGGGAGGAGAGTGGATCTGGCTAACTATAGGCCCATCAGCCTAACTTCTATCCCAGGGAAGATCTTAGAAATGTTTATTAAAGATGCCATCCTTAATGGATTGGCCGACGCCAACATCCTAAGGGATAGTCAGCACGGGTTTGTTGCAGGTAGGTCTTGCTTGACCAATCTCATTTCCCTCTATGACCAGGTGACCTATCACCTGGACAAGGGAGAAGAGACTGATGTCATATATCTTGACTTCAAAAAAGCCTTCGATCTGGTATCCCATGATCACTTCTTGGTGAAACTGGCCAATTGTGGCCTTAGGTCCACCATGATCTGCTGGCTGGGAAATTGGCTCTGTGGTCGGACCCAGAGGGTTGTAATTGATGGCAGTCACTCATCGTGGTGCCCTGCGACCAGTGGGGTCCCCCAAGGCTCTGTCCTGGGACCCATCCTGTTCAACATCTTCATTAATGATGTGGACACTGGAGTCAGGAGTGGACTGGCCAAGTTCACCAATGACAGCAAACTTTGGGGCAAAGCATCTACATCTGAAGACAAGAGGGCAATCCAGGCTGACCTGGACAAGCTCAGCAAATGGGCAGATGAGAACCTGATGGTGTTTAACACTGAAAAATGCAAGGTTCTCCACCTTGGGAGGAAAAACCTGCAGCATCTTTATAGGCTTGGCAGTGCTACATTGGATAGCACTACAGAAGAAAGAGACTTGGGGGTCATCATTGACCACAAGATGAACATCAGCCTGCAATGTGATGCTGTGGCTAGTAAAGCGACCAAAATGCTGGCGTGCATCCATAGATGCTTCTCAAGCAAATCCCAGAATGTCCTTCTCCCCCTGTACTCGGCCTTGGTGAGGCTGCAGCTGGAGTATTGCATCCAGTTTTGGGCTCCACAATTCAAAAAGGATGTGGAAAAGCTTGAGAGAGTCCAGAGGAGAGACATGCGCATGATCAGAGGTCAGGAAAGCAGACCTTACGATGACAGGCTGAGAGCCATGGGGCTCTTTAGCCTGGAAAAGCACAGGCTCAGGGGTGATCTGATGGTCACCTATAAGTTTATCAGGGGTGACCACCAGTATCTGAGGAAATGTTTGTTCACCAGAGCACCCCAAAGGATGATGAGGTCAAACGGTCATAAACTACTACAAGACTGTTTCAGGCTGGACATAAGGAAGAATTTCTTTACTGTCCGAGGCCCAAGGTCTGGAACAGCCTGCCATCAGAGGTGGTTCAAGCACCTACATTGAACACCTTCAAGAGCAAATTGGATGCTTATCTTGCTGGGATCCTATGACCCCAGCTGACTTCCTGCCCTTTGGGTAGGGGGCTGTACTCGATGATCTGCCGAGGTCCCTTTCAGCCCTAATGTCTATGAAATCTAAGAAATCTAAGACTCCTAAGTACTTTTCTATAGTGCTGCCATCCAGGCAGGTGCCACCCATTGTATATTTGTGTTTTTAAATATTCCTCCTGAGGTGTAGCACCTTACATTTGTCCACGTTGAACTTTATCCTACACTTAATCAATGTCAATCAATACAATTAAACATGTCACTTGACATTTACCAAGTACTATTGCATGATCTTCCTGATCCCTTTACCATGGTTGACTTATTAAAAGAATGAATGTGAACGGTATTTCACAGAGGCCTTTACATCATCCAGATGCAGGACACCAGGGATTCCCTTCTTCATCCACAACAGACCGTTTGTTACGAAATGATGTCTAATCATTCTCCATACGATAAATAGAAGCACCAGCTATAATGCTTGAATTCACAATATTCTTGTTAGTACAGGCCCAATCCTGCAATTCAAAGTAACTAAGTGCATTGCTGCATTTCTGCACAATGCATTTCTGCACAATGCAATGCAAGAATAAGGTATAAGCAGAAAATTCATCCAGTCAAGAGTTAAAGTATATGCTATAATTACATTTTATCCTAAGAAAGCTGTCCTTCCTGAGGTCAGACAGAGCACTGAATGACAATCATTAATAAGCCGCTTTGTGTTTGCCTCTGTGATCAAAGAATTCTTATCCAGAGTGCACTAGCTTGTTTCCTTTATATTTCAGCTTTAAATTTAGTTTCCAGAGAGCGCAGAGAATAAATCCTGACAATAGGAATGGTGAATCCCTAACGGCACTCATTAAAGCCAATGTTTGATTTTTTTCAACAGTTCTACCTGAAATTAAATTTCAAGACCAAAAAATGCCTTTAAAAGCTTTTGGCCTATTTGTAACAAACACCCTTTCTCAGCTTATACTTCTCTGCTGTTGGATGGAAGACTACTTTTTGCTATTTGTTCCATTAGTTCCTTTAATTCCTTTTATAACAGCTGAAGTTTTATCATCAGTTTAAAAAAAAAAATCTAATAGGAGCTTTGATCTTCAGATATCAGCTAGAGGGTACTCCGCACGCAGATTCAAAATAATGCACTGTAGAAAGCTTCTGTCCAATGAAAAATCCTCAATTACTTTAAAAGCTATCCTTCACTATGCTTTTACATTTACAGGCCTTTCTCCTATTTTGAAATTTCAACTTCCATAATACTGAGATGCTTTAAGCAATTATTTATGATAGCATTACCTCATACTAATTTTCTACTCAGCACATACAGCAAACTTGCATCTGCTTTGTGAGAACAGGTAGCATGATCAAGTTGATGTTACCTCCTCCCCTTCTTCGGTATATAAATGAAATACAGTCCCATAAGAGAACAATTTCCTTTTCTCTTTAGATGAGGTGCAGTGCTCCAACAAAAATAATAAACTGCCCCCCGCTGAAGTCTAAGGCCAGGGCTACATGACAAACTTAACTGTGCTCACCAGCACTGTCCTCTGATACACTGCACAGCTTGCAAAGTGCCCCCTGAACCAGCAGAGTTGCCCCTGGTATATGGTGTTTTAGGCAGGATAATTAGCACAGCTATGTGACAGCATCAGTTGACTTACTGTTATTCACATTAGTCCAATTGCAGCAGCATGAGGTGTGGCTATGCTGTTTTCAGTTCTATAGGACACGTGTGTGGAGAGGCCTGGTATGACTGATAGCGCTATTGCCAGACACTGTAAACATGTGGTGTATACCTGCCTAAGGTATTACAAAATATGTATTGTCCCATTTTTGGAACAGAAGAACTAATAATAACTCATAGATTTACAATACTCAGCACCTGTTTAAATGCACCTGTCTTACGTGAAAGGATGGGAAGTATGAATATGTATAGTTACTCACATGAATAGTTCCTGATTTGTGTGTGTTTGTGCAAGTCAGATAAAAAAAGAACAGTTGGGAATTTTCCATCTGAATTCATTTCTAGCAGAAAGTATCCTTGACACAAAATTGATTTTTTCCACAATACAGTTTTCCTCAGAAGAAATGCCAATTTTGTTTAAAAAATTGATAATTTGTAAGGAAACTCAGAATGATGGCTCCCAGGTTACAAAATCTTGTCAAGTCCACTTAGTCTAGGATCTTCAAAGGTACCTAGGTATTACAGTGACTACTTCCTGGGTGCCCTGCCATCTAATGGAATCTTAAACCCCAGCTAGGAGGCCCAGGCTCCCTATTTAATGCACAGAAAGACTTCAGAGCTTCAGTAGGTGATCCTTCAAAGGCAGGTAGGCGTGGAATGCAAGAAGTGAAATTCAGAGGAAAGAAATTAGATATGAGCATTCAAAAAGCTGACTGGCCAGAGATAGGTGTATAATTTTGCCTTATTTGTGAACTCTCTTTTTGAGAGTGCCTGGAAAGAGCTTGTATAGCAGGCTTACCTTTTGGAGCTTGGTTTGAGAGTCTGCTCTTTGACTGGTGGAGTCCATCTACCACTCAGGAAGCAGCAAGAGGAGTGAAGCCATGCCCCTTTCTTGAGGGGAGGGGGAGAGGAGCTCCACAGACCTGATTGTAGACTGCAACACTGTCAGGTCCGGAAGACCTCAGGGGCAGAGCCCTGAAGAGTATATAAAGGGGAACATGCTTGGCATGTGGGGGGGAGGGGAAAGAGATGTGACAAGAGACATCGAGGAGAGAGGAGATCCAGAGATGACTGTTCTTGGGACCTTGCCTGAGCCTCGATGGTGTGCAGATTGACACACAGAAAGCCGGCTCTGGAAGCAGCTTGAGGCTGCCTGGGCCCCACCTGGCGCACAGGTCAGCACACGGAGAGCCAGTCCTGGCAGCAGTTCAATGCTGGTCAGGCCCCACATGGTACGCAGGTCAGTGCAGAAGAGTCAGCCTTGGGAACAGCTTAAGGTTGCTCAAGTTAGCCCCGGCTCTAGGCCAAGTAACAGGAGCCCCACAGTGTGGCTCTGCATTAAACTAAAAGAGTCCCAGTGCCCAGAGCAGGACCCGGGAAAGGGAAGAACACCCAGTGTTAGGTTGGAGAACCAGTGCCAGTAGGGGGTTGACTCCTGTGGGAGAGCCTTGGGTGCCCAGTGCGGCCATCAAGAGGAGCCAGAGGCACTGCTGGAGAGAGGCCTTCGTGGGACTGGCCAACAGGGGACAAGCCTTGGCTGCTTCAGAGCAGGAGCAGGAGTTGCTGGGGAAGCAGGTGCTGCAGGGGGGGTGGACTTGGGAGAGGAGGGTCTGCCACCTCCACCCTCCTCCATTGTGGGAGGGAGCATGTCCACATCCTGTGGCCCTAAAGGGGTGGGGCTCCAGGGAACACCCCAGGGGGTGCTAAGTGCACCCCTTATTTTGTGATTGTTGAGGTTAATATAGTTATTAGTACTCCTTAAGGAAGTTTATATGGATGTATATGTCTTTATTGTCTATATGTGTTTATTGCCTATTATTGGAATATACCTGTATTGTTGCCTGTGTAAGTTTATGGTATCGCTGTCTCCACTTACCTAGGTTATTTAAATTGATCCCCATATGTGCTTATTATGTTGATGCCCTGACTTACCTGTTTCAATGTGTTAATGCCTGTTTCATACAGGGTGGGGGGGTGTTAATTATTGTATATGCTGTGAGTAGCTCAGTTTATGGTTTTATAGTCCCTAGAAGTGGTGTTATATGTTGATTGCAGGTTATTAGATGCGGAGTCACATGTTAATTTTACTGTAAATATTTAATGTTCCTTATTTATATTTATTTATTGTAGCAATAAATTTCTATATAGTTAAGTGCTGGGTCTTGGCTTGGATCTATAGAGAGGAGAGGGAACTGCTCCCAGGTGGGGACTGTTCTCAGCAGTCTTGCCTGACCACCATCCCTTCCACTGGAGGACAGGGCACACCCCTGGGTGTACCTGGGCTACACCTGGAATACCCAACAGTACAGTGGTTACACTAGTCACCTTGAATATGCACTGTCTAGATCCTGAGTCTGCCTCATCAGAGGCCTTGAATCTACCCTCTTGGTGGATGGTCTGACTAGTGAGCTAATGGCAATCTGAGGATGTAAATTTTATAGCTGTCCTTCTTTGTATAAATAATAGTTACTGGAGAAGGGACTGGAAGCCAAGTCTCCCACATCTCAAGTGAGTATTCAAACTTCTGAGTTAGGGAACCAGACTCTCCCATTCTGGTAATATTTATACAAAAAAGACCAGGCCAATATTTGAAAGACAAAGATTGTATATGAATAGCTTATAACCTGGTGCTTGAAGTGGGAATATAAAAAACTGAGGTCTGAAGACTTGCTGTAAAGCATGAATTTGAATGGGGGATTTCTACATCCTGGATAAGTGCTTTAAATATTAGATTTTGGGGGTTGTGTGTGTATAGATGTGTCACAACTCTCCTATTATCAGCCCCAGATAATTTAGGCATGCAAACCCAGGAGATGGGGCCCCACCTTTAGTGGAATTGCTGATTTCAAGCCCATGCTTTCAGGCTCTGAGCTCAGTGTTTTGGCAGCTTTGCGTTTACCCTTTGCTAGAAACCCAGGTGGATGAGGCAGAAATATAGGAGCTCTGAGAATGTAGGTACTTGCAGGATTAAGTGGCAGCTAAGTAGTGCTTGACTGGTCAGCAGACATGCCTACACAAGATGCTTACTGCGCAGTAGTCTAATAACACTGCACAGTAGTGTGCTAGTCAAAAACTGTACTAATATGTTATTGTGCGGTATTAGTAGGCTACGGCACAATCAGCATCACAAAAAAACCATGTGCCGGTGCTACTGTGCAGTACTGTGAGTTTCTGTGCATTTAGTTAGTACTTACTTAAGCAAGTACTAAATTAAGTGCACAGTAACTACTGCACATTAATGAACATGTAGATGTACCCAGCAGTGTCTAACTTGTGGATTTAGTGCCTAAGTACCTTTGTGGATATGCATCATACTTCAGGGAGAAAGATAAACTGGCAAGAACCTTCCAGACAACCAGTGAGGAGAAGCAGGTTGGTGGGTAGGGTATGGAGATACTCCAGTGGGCAGGGAGACTGAAATCCAGGGACGCAGATGGCTTGCTTACTTAAACTCTAGTAGGCTGCCTTTTCAGCGACTTTTAGAAGAGTTTTCTAGATGTGTAGTTGCAAAGCTGAAAAGTTGTTTCAGTTTGTCTGAACTGGAATTTTTCTGGAACTCCCTTCCTGTACAAGAAATTACACAGTTGACCTTTCATCCCAATTTGCAAATTGGGGGAAAAAAGAAAGGAAGCGTTTTTTTTTTTTTTGCAGGAAAGGGTTTGTAGCTATATTTTCTTTCCTGCTTTTAAAATCTAGACAAGTGGTTAAAAATACTTTTTAAAAGATTTTTTAAATTGCTACATGCAACAAATAAATTTAAGGACCAATGTAAACAAAACGCACCTCAGAATGGCACTTTCAAAGCTCCTCCACATAAATCCACAAATACATTTGAATACTTTTATTTAACTTACACAGATGAGGTAACAGTAGGGCAGTTTCTCCCCAAAATCTCTGCCCTGTGACAATGTGATTAGATGGGCCAGCACAGAGGATTCACACCTCAGCCTGTCTCTTTAGGTAACCTGAGCTGGCTGCATTCCTGAGGGAGGGGGGAACCTGCCCCTCTGCCTTCGTGACTGGCATCAGCCACCTGGATGAGGGGCATCTACCTGGGGAGCTGGAATCTGCCTGGTATCAGGTGATGTATTTCAAATTGGTTGGCTGACAGCCAACTGGGGCTGACTTCCACTGGACCAGGTGAATGAGGTCACAGGGGCCATATAGGTTGGGGGGGGAAGGAGGCTCTCTCTCTTCGGCCATGAGGTGAAGCAGCAGCAAAGCAGGGGAGACAGAGAAGCCTTGCCATCTGAACCTAGCTCTCTCTCCCACCCCAAGACTCCAGAGGGGAAACTGGAGAACTCTGGAAGATGCTTGTGAGTAAGCTACTCAATCTGATTAGATATTTAGCTGGCAGTATCATAGATGCGTGATCAAAAGGCTACCTTAGCCACACTGTTTGCTTTTTAGGATTTCTAAGATATTGCTCAACCCTGTACCCTAGTTTACCCTACCCCTTGTAATCAGTAAAGTTCTCCTTTTTGACTGGTGTGGGAGACTTATTGAGGGGTGGGTCTAAATTATGCCTAAGAGACCCCTTAGGTCTGCAGATTAAGGGAGACTTTACTTTTTGCCCCCTTGACTTGGGGAAGTGCCCCAAGTGCCTGTACTGGGTCGAGTACCCGTCGGACTATTAGGCCTGTGTTTCCCCGAGGACACAGGGCCGAGACAGTCCCTTCTTGGGATGGTGGCAGCGCAGCTACCCCCAGACTAGCGAATGTGCTCCAGGAGAGGGGTCGGCCAAGCATAAGGCGCCCCTAGGGAGGCATTCGGAGTCTGGAAGGTGGTCGGGCGCAGGGAGATGGGCGGCTCAACGCAGGAGCGCCCCCTACTGGCCTGCCACAGGCAGCATCTCCCCCGTTACTGAGGAGCTATCCTTCTGCTTTGTAAAAAAAAAGCTTGACCTCTGAGGTTCTTCTGGAACTCTGATGCCCTATTTCTGGCAATTATGGTCAAAAGTACTGTTTCATCTGCTTGTAAGATACTAACCATTTCTTTGAGATGAGGACCTGTTCAGTTATGCATGTATTGGTGACATCCAGTTTAGAGTGTTGCAAATTGCTGGATGGGGTGCAAGCATAGGGTCATCCTTGAAGATCATCCAGAAGCCCCAGATGGTAAAGAGTTAGTTGCCCATCTGCTTTCCATCCTAAACCCAGATATCATTAAAGAAATAACTTTGTATTTTGAAATGTGAAATGGGCTGAAAAGCTCATATACCCTGGACCAGGAAATGGAGGAAATCAGAAAAGTTATTCTTTCTTCATGAGGATATTATCAAATCCTTGAAAGTCTCCAATGCTCAGCATCTCAGTAAATCTAATGAAACATATAACAAGCATAGAATTCATCCAATAAGTCCTTCCCTCAGGTCATTGAAGTACTTTTCTGCAAGGGGCTCCTCAAATCCTTGGACTGAGGGAAACTGAGATTTGTACAGTGAGATTTACAATGTGGCCATGTGAGATTTGCAATTCTTTCATCAAACTCTACAGAACTGACACTCCTCAGCAGATGCAGCCTGTGCTTTCCCACTCAATTTCCACGAAACAAGTAAATAAAATGACCAAAAGTAAATCAATACCATGAATTTCCATTTCTCCCTGGGGGATTTGTATTATTTTGTGTTTGATGTTTCTTTCCTCCTCAAGACCTGGCTCTCACTGCTTTCTGCTTCCCATGAATAATAGTGGGTGTGAATTATCTAAGAAAAAGAAGCTTAGGTCCTTTAGCTGTATCATAATTGAAATAATTGCTATTATTATTGAATATTGTAGATGTGAATGCTTTCTCTCCAATTTTTTGACAAATATTTTCTACTAGTTTAAGTAGTTTCAGCTTTGGAAGTCATCTCCTGAGGGTTAAATGTGGTGCTGCAGTACTCTAACAGATGGTGTCAGAACTAGAGATGAAGAAAAAAGAAAAAAACAAAATAAAATAAGCTCTTTTAGCCATAAAATTGGATCAGTTGTTATAGGTTGGGGTGTAATCTGTGAGCAATATCAGGTCCAGCTGATGCAGAGGAGAGAGAAAAGATTCCAGAGAAGAAATAAAGATTTTTTCCCCTCCCCTAAACGTCATCTTGAAGACCTCAGGTATTTATATCCCTCTTCAACACCTATTCTACAAGGCCCCACCCAACCCACTCCCCCAACAATGAGCTCCTACTCTGACATTTTACCTGTTTAATCTTATTAATGAATAAAATCTTTCTATATTTTCTTCTTATGTAATTTAAATATTCAAATAACATGATTTGTTGTTCCTATGGTGTTTATTTGGAGCTGCATGACAATAACATTACTCAAATGTAAGGGTTTAGGAATGAGACCGTTTAAGCTTACATTTCCAATTATTATATTCTCCTATAATGAAAGAGCCTACAGATAGTTAACCTGTTTATTGATTTGTATGTAGAAAATAAGAGACAGAAGCGGGCTAAAAGTCTAGATAGTACATAATGCTGGGTATTGCAGATCTAAACAGAATACACATTATTATATCGAGCTGGTTCTGCAATAAGCTTCCTGTAGGTAGATCCCTGTATCTGTGGAGCTCTTTTGCCTTAGAACGCTTCATTGTTCATTGACCACTGAGAGCCAAGAAATCTGTCAGAAGTCTTTTTTATTCAGGATTTCTGTTGAGATACCCCAGGAACTCAAATAATACTGAGTATTTAGCTTTAATATCTTTTTCTTTACACATCTTCAAGTCCCCAGTGATTCAATACCAGTTGTTAACAGCACAGGTGATCTTGTGAACATTTTTTTCTGTTGAACAAAATGTCAGCAGGTAGCAACCTACACTTCATTCTATAATTTAACACTGGCCATTATATATGAGCATCTGACTTGGCACCTTATTTAGTAGGCTTTTTATTAGTTTGACAACCTTTTTCTACCAAAACATTAAATTGGGTATAGACAAGATTAGTTGTTATGTAATGACACATCCCAGATGCAGGGGCATGCAGTTGCTACAGCAGAAATGCAGATCTGGACCACAGCTTTTTGCCATGGTGCACACCCCTGCACCTGGGAATGGTATAGGGTAAGTTGTGCTGGGTGTGATAGAGGAGGCTGGGACCAGGATCTGTGCTCACCCCAGCAGCCTTACCTGTAGTCCTGGGGGCTTCCCAGAGTAACAGCAATGGGAATGTGGCTGGCCAGGCTCCCTTTCTGGTGGTTCTCACTGCTGCCACATGCACTGCACTGCTTTTTTCAGTGGTGGTTTTTTTTGATACCAGGAGATCCACTGCACTGCAAATTAGCAGTGTGGTGAATGGGTGCACATGTGACATGTGCAGTTTGCGACACCTCAAACAGCTTTGAGGTGCTACAAACCACATGTGAATGCTCATGGGGATGTGCTTTATGGGTACATCCAGACAAGTGCTCCAATGCCTGTTGTGGCATCTTAAAGCAGTTTGAGATACCGCAAGAGACATCCTGGGAACAAAAACATGCTAGTGTGGACTCTAGATTTGATACTGGGAAATCCTGGTATCAACAACCCCCCACAAAAAAACCTGCTGAAAATAAAACCAACCAGAGGCTGACTCTTCCAGCCAGAGTGTCTATATGCCTGCCCCCTTTCCAAATAGGAGCAGGACAAGGCTGCAGCAGTGACTCAGATCCAAGTGCCGTCCCTGGTAAGTAGGGACATGGGGGTGAGGAGGCTGTGGGAGTGGGGAGGACTGTGTGGAGGGGGGAGGAGGACTTTTTTCCCTTGCCCACCTCCCCATGCATGGTGCACAGTCCCCCTCCCACCACCCTGCAGCAGCAGCCATCAGGCACTCAGGGCCTGCTGCTGGCAGACCCCCCTGTGCTGCAGTGTGGTAGCTGCCAGGTGCCTAATGAGGGCAGCCATTTTAGGTTCAGGGCTGCCCCTATAAACAGGCCAGTTTAGCTGTAAGGGGTCAGGCAATAACACTACCTGGTCAGAGGTCTGCTGAGTTTCATCTGGAGGTAAGGGAGAAACTGGTAGGAGGCTCCTGGTCCTGGGTATGACCTAAAACTGCACCTACTGGGAGTGGGTGGCCTGGTGGGGCTTCCAGTGGCACAGGAGCCCCCAGGAAATGCCAGGCCAGTGATCACCCCAGTGAAAGGTGGGTTGGGGTGCTGTAACCCCTAGCCCTCACATTTGGGTGGGTTGCGTTTCATCTGAGGTAGTTGTTGGGGTGCAAGCCCTGAGGAGGAGGCCACCTGAGCCCTGTGGGGGTTTGAGACCCCGAGCTGGAGAGTTGGGGCCAAGCATGGCTACAGCCACCTGAGCCCCGCCTGAGGAGGAAGCCACCTGAGCCCCCCCTGAGGAGGAAGCCCTGAGACTTCAAGTAAAGGGGGCATTGTGAGCAGTGAGAAGCCCTCAGTGTGAGGGGGGCAGTGTGAAAGCTCCCAGTGAGGGAAGAATAGGGGCTCAGCCAGAGGGTGAGAGAGCTGAGTCCTGACCCCAGTAAGTCCTCCACCATTGGGAGGCAGAGTGTGGGTCAAAAGTAACACCTGTAGTAGCACCACAACATGTGAGTCTCCTGTGAGACCCTGAGGCACCAGTTGTGGTGTGAAGTACCCCAGCTCCCCATTTCCATGAAGGAGGACCCAAAGAGGGGGACCCCAGGAAAAGAGTATGGGTCATGCAGTGAGGCCTGCCAGAGCTTCCCCTGACTGGCCCAGGTGGGGGCCAGGACCAGGAGGGTCAGAAGGGCAAGGAGGCCCACCGAGAGGGATGCCCAAGAGCCAGAGGCCTGGCGTCCTGACTGGCCTGGAGGTGGGCCAGGGCTAATGTGAGCCAAAGGAAACCACACCCAAAGAGAAACCAGTGGCAGGGAAATATATGGCCTGGTATGATGGCAGCAGAGTCTGCCTGAAGGGAGGAACCCAGGTGGGGTCCTACAGTGGGATTCTGGGGTCCCATCATGTGGGACTGGTGTGTATTAGAACATCATGATGTCATCTGCGAGGCTTGGGCTGCGGTGTAGGGGAGGAATGGAGCTGAAGATAGTGCCCCCTAGCAGCGGGGCAGAAAATGGGCAGCCTCCCACCTAATTACATCTATTAATTAAGTCCAAGGCATGGTGGATGAGAAGGTGGGCGGTTAGCTCAAGAATAGGTGGGTGGGCCACGTGGAGATTTGCCTTGGTGGTCCCCCTGTTACAGTGATGATAGAGACATTGGTAGGCTTCCAAATTGCTTTAAAATTGTAAATGTATCAATAAAACATTGCTGAACTGATCTCTCTATATATGGTGGTGTTTAATTTCAATCACAGAAAAACACAGATTTCTAGTATTTTATTGAGCTAACTTGGGTTTTTTAATCGGAGAATTTGCAATTTTTAAATGGGGATCTCTGCTGGTGAGGGCCAGCACCAGGGACCCAGCTGGAGGACAGACAAGGAGGCTGACCTATTGACTATGTCAGGCCAGGAGGACATGCTTTGACATTTTGAAGGAGGCCATCACAATAAGCACATCTTCTGGGTGATAGTTGCCCAGATGGCTGCACCAGAAGACATAACAGTAGTTCTGTACAAAGACCAACTGTGCAGACATGACCCACTGGCAGGTGGCTCATCAGTGCAGAATGCTCTGCTGCAATGCCCATACCACAGCCAAGGCAGCCATACAGTCCCCACCTGGGTCTGGCCGGCACACTGTCATGGGGCTGCACGCTGTCATGGGGCTGCATACCATCACAGGTGGCAGCAGGTCACAGCCAGGAAGCAGTCCCCACTGCCAGACTTCTGGAATAGGTAGTGGGTGCAGGGGCCACTCTAGGTCAGGGCTGCTTCAGCAGTCCAGCTGGCACAAGGGGCTAGTGTCCCCAGATACCAACTGTCAGGGCCTCAGAAGCTCCTGTCTATTTGTAACATTCGAATACCATGGGTCCTAAGGCCCTCCCAGCTAACTAGTAGCCCCTATTGTATGGGGGCTAATGTGTGAATGCTACAACAAAATACTTGGGACAACAAAGACAAAAAATGGGACAGGAGTGATGTGACAGCCAAAAGCTCAAAATGTGAAAATGAGTGTGCCTGAGGAGGACAGTGAGCAGAGCCCCTGAGCCACACCTATCTGCCTAGGCATTAAAGGGTCTGGTGGACACTGACCATTGGTGATCTGCCTGGAAACATGCTCAGACAAGTGTGAGGAAAGCAGCTCTGCAGTCTCTGGGCAGCTTCCCAGCCATTGCCTTCTTCCTGGTCAAGTATGGGGTCCACTTGGCCAGGACCAGGAGGTTGACCAGGAGGTCCTGAGACTTGGTGGGGCTGTGGATGGGGTGACCAAAAACAAAAAGGTAGGGGGTGAAATTCAACAAGAACCTCAGGAGGAGGTTCTGGACATGGAGGGGCCGCAGCCTGGGGATCATGTGCACCAAGGTCTTCCTCTGACTTCAGAAGGGGCTGGAGACCAGGCTGTCTATGAAGCTCGCCACATACATGCCCATGGCAATGGCTCCATGGAGGAGCCACTAGCTGAGGTCCCCAGTGGCTTGTGGGATGAGGGTGGAGTACAGACTCAGCCTCTGGGGTGCCCCAGCCACATCCTCACTGAGCAGATCCCGCCAGTTGGTGTCTGGGCAGGAAAACAAAGGCAGCATGATGGATCGTGCAGCACCTGAGCATGTAGAGGTGGTGGCAATAAATGGTGGAAAAGTGGACTGGTCTGGTGTCCTCCAGATGGCTTAGGTGGTGGGGTGGGGAGTGCCACAAAGCTGGGTGAGGTGCTGGTCCCACAACAAACTGCGATGGGCTGGAGGATGTGGGGGGGCTACCACTGTGCAGGGCCTGGTCAATCAGGACAAGTGCATCAGGAGGTATGGCAGATTTCACCTCCTGGACCAGACAGCAGGTTGCACATGTCATGGGTAGACACGTGCCAGGCTCACACAGTGGACTCCACCCACTCCTGCCTATTGTAGTGCCAGAGGTCTCCAGTATGGGTGAAAACAGTCAGAATCAACCCCTCTTGCAACTGGGGGGCCTCTGCTGTTGGCACCTCCAGCTGGGGGGGAGGAGCCTCTGGGAGGAAGTTGGCCACACCCCTTCCTGTCCCAGGTTGTTGCTGTTGCTGTAAGCTTGGTCTTGGGAGCTTCTGCCAAACCCCTTCTTGCCTCTGGCTACTGCTAGCTGCTGGCTTTTTCTCAGAACTTTTGGGGTAAGTTGGCTGCACCCCTTCCTGCCTTGGGCTTCTGCTGCTGCTGCTGTTGCTCCCCCCCATGGAGGGGCCCACCGCACTGCACCACACCCCAGCAATGCACCCCGAAGGGGGATCCCCACGACCTGAGGAACTGGTGTCCCATGTTCCTCCTCTGCCTAGACTACAAGGTGGCAGTGAAGGCCATCTCGCTGTGATCCATCCTGAACAGACATATACGGTGCCTGGACATTCCATCTTCGACAACCTGTACCTGTTTTGGGACTTCCAGGAGGTAGCACATCAGGAGGGCCTGTCTTTTGCCCTCCTATCCCTGGACCAGGAGAAGGCATTTGGATCATGGATACCTCACATGCATGCTGCAGGCCTTTGGCTTCGGACCCTACTTCATGCAGGCTCTCTAGGTGCTGTATGCTTCTGTGGAGCACTTGGTCAAGCTCAACTGGACCCTGACAGATCCCATCCTGTTCAGGAGAGGGGTGCGTCAAGGCTGCCTGCTGTCAGGCCAGCTGTACACCTTGACCCTGCAGCCCTTCCTGCAGAAGTGGGTAGTGGAATTGATGCTCCGTGATCCGGTGGTGCTTCTCCCTGCAGGACCTGCGAGGGCTACCAGAGTTCTACCAGGACCTCCTCCAGGCCTGGAGGCTGGTTTCTGCCTCCAGGTCCCCTGCAACACTCGCCCAGAGTGCTGACCTGCTCAAAGAGCCCCTCCTCTGGAACCCCCAACTGCCATTTAGGCACGTACATAACGAGAGATCTCAATCTGTCCCACGTTTTTCAGAATCAGCTGTTGTTAAAGAGCTGTATGTTTTCTTTTTTTCTGGCATCTGTTGCTTGTAGGTACAAAGTGAAGTACTGCATAATACTTTCCTACTTGTTTTCCACATTTCCAGAGAATTTAAAGGACAGTGGTGCCAACCCCATGGGCAGATTGTGAGCTGGTGAGATCTAGAGTGTGGGGCTGGTCTGTGAGCTGGATCTGGAGCATAGGACCACATAATCTGGCCCCCAGTACTAGAATTTGGTAGCAGCAGTGCTAGTTTGCTATAGGTCCTGGAGCCACAACTGCTGCCATTCCTGCCACCAGATTTCTGGGCCCAAGGGAAGCCCCCATGGCTAGATATGACTCTACACTCCAAATCTGGCTATGGGGCTCCAGGAGCTGTGGCTATTAATGCTGCCATTGCAGGCTACCCTACCACATTTCCAGATCTGTAGAGACCCCCACAGCTGGATGAACATATAATCTGAGTGTTTAATCACTCAGAACCAATGAGTCTGTTTGCTTCTGAGCCTTGAGTTCTAACTTATCAGCTTTGCATAACATGAATCTGGCCACCGTAATACCTGTTTCCAATCAGCTCATACCAGAGCTTCTTAAAGGGAAGAGAACACAAAGGGTGCATCCCCATGAACCCGCAGTTGCATTTCTCTGAGGACAAATAGCAGTAGCACAGTTATGCCACTGCTACTTGTCCCTGGGGAATGCTCCTGCACGTGCGCTCTGTTATGCATCAAATTGCTCTGGGTATAGTAAGAGAGGCTAGAGCCAGCATCTGGACTGGCACAAACAGCTTTACCTGGGGTCTTGGGGGCCTCCTAGGGCTGCAGTGGCAGTGATTCAGATGTGTGGAGCCTGGCCAGGAGGCAGAGCATGGCTGCAGCCACATGAGTCATCCTGCTTTTTTTGGCACAGTTTTTTTAGATACCAGGATTTCCTGGTATCTAATTTTGGCTCCGCACTGAAAATATGCAGCATGGAGAACCTTTTGACATGCACTGCATGCATTTTGTGCAAAGCGCACATCCCACTTATCTGGCTGCTCCCAAAGGGGTAAATTGGAACAGAGCTGATGGTAGGACTGGTGCCTGAATCAGGACT
This sequence comes from Crocodylus siamensis, assembly GCF_052110815.1. Classification (NCBI taxonomy): domain Eukaryota; kingdom Metazoa; phylum Chordata; order Crocodylia; family Crocodylidae; genus Crocodylus; species Crocodylus siamensis. Next base: position 72,742,037 of record NC_143396.1, on the reverse strand, counting down.
TTGGCATGTCTTAGGTCCCAATTCAGGAGAGCACTTAAGTATAGGTTTACATGTAGATTAAGACTTAGATTTTGATTATGTACACATTTATATGCTCTGTTGAATTGTAATTATGAATAATAACAAAATACCACGTAATACACAGTTTGTAATATGCATGCACAATGTCGTCAGTTAGCAAGTGGAGTTGAATGATTGTGTGTAAGGAACCAAGCAGTGATCATCCCATCTCATCAATAGATGGGATGAGAAGACAGAAGTCAAGGGAAAAACAAGATGGGACCAAAGCAGAGGAGATAGAAGGCAGCATGATTAACACTCCATTTCTTGTCTTTAAAGTATAATTTTAGCTTTTTTTTATTATGTTAAAAGACAGTTCCCATATAAACTGTTTCACCAGTTCAAAGTTCCTAACAGTCCCACTCTATTAAAAGGCCACTTTAATACTCATGTACACACAAATAAATGTTAAACTAAAGCTGTTGCTTTTAGTGTTCAGTGCATATTACTTTACTCAGCCTCTTTTACTATGCAATCAAGCTTGCTATTCTGGTTTTCCTTTCATGGCTTGCCAAAGCCAAAAAATTGTTGCAGTCATAGTACAGGCAAACAGGAGGGGAAAAAAGAGAAAGAAATGTAAAAGAATAAAGTGCTTTGAATTCCAGTGGGGGAATAAAAATGATTTGTATTAAAGGTTAAATATTCCCTAAACCATAATGTTACACATTTTATAGAAATGATGTCTCCATATCCTTGTGCAATGCATCATCAATCCACAGCCAAATACCAGTGACATTGTACATTTTTTATCTCTACAGAAAAATATTTGGATACCACTTACCTCTGAGGCAGTTCTTCTGGAAATTATAAATATATTTCTTCCTAGAGATCAAAAGAAAGCACATCAAAATGAAAAATGAAGTCTACAAACTGAATTTGCAGCTGCTTTATGTAAACTGGGAGAAAGTGTAAAATTTCTTGTTCTAATTCACTTTACACAGGGTTTGTAGATAGCAATCTGAAAATGTTTTGTTTGTAATACTACTTTAGATCCTCCTCTTTCCTACTGAGCTGTGTAAATGATTACAAACAATCAGTTTTTCATTGTCAAGAAGAACCATGAAATTACAATCTTGAAGCATCCCCATGTGAAATTGTGTAGCTAATTTTAGCTGGACCATAGCCAAAGTCTAGCAGCCTAATAAGAACATTACTGCATCAAGGTTTTACTTCTAGTTAGAAAACTACACAGCTAACTAATGACAACTTCTCAAAAATGAGTAATTTTAACTCCAGTATGTATAAAAAGCCAAATTCTATCCCCTGATATAGCTGCTTTGCACCACCATTATGGCCCCAAACAATATTAAATTGAATTTAATTGGCCACCTGGGGATTTCTATACTCTCCTTCCCTCATGGCTCCTAAGGAAATACCAGTGGCTTGGATGATGAGAAGGAGGACCAGGAGACTTCGGATCAGACTGTGTATATGGAATAATCAATTGTTCAAGATCACTGAAAGTACCTTAAGATGTACATAAAGAGAGAGCCAGTATTAATTATCACCTAACAGCAAAATGAACTGGACGTAATTATAATTGATCCTTTGAATCTACTCTTACTCAATAAGTCAATTTTGGTTTTAGAATATAAGCATAATCTTGTTAGAGTGTGAGTTCTGATAAACCTGCTGAAAAATGATGGCTTTATTTTTAAAACATATGGTTTTTAATTCTTCCTATTCTGTTATGCCTAAAAGCTATTGTTGTTGATATAGTATACTTGAAAGTAAAAGACCCTGAGAATGGCCTAGCATGGTGAATTTATAGCACTGCTATCACTCCGCTATTGTATGCCTATGATATAAGTGTCAGTTCATTAGAATTTAAATCAGCTTATAAATTTTTTATTTGAAATTCATTGTTAAATAAACTTTAAGCCTTGTCACTATAGTGATATGTTTATTGTCTAAATTAAGTCTTTATATTTAACTTGCTCTAATGCCTTTGTATGGGAATGCAATTTTACAAGAGCTTAATGAGAATGGAACAATGGTACAAGCTTAACTCATTGTCATGAAAATGTTTCTTCTTGTGCCACTTTCTGTTCTCATTTCAGTCTCTGTCACTGATTTACAGGATTGTGAGATTTAATGTCTAATATGTTCCTTTAAATATAGTGGTTCACTATACTATGCTGTTATGACCATTTCATTATTTTATATCTTGATTTTATGCCCATGTCATCAGGTTGACTATTGGCTGTTCAAGTTGTTAATGAGGGAGAAGTGCAGTGACCATTTTGTCAAATCACAAAATAAAGAAAAGGTCAAGGTAATGTGGTGTGTTATTTTAATTTGTAGAAAACTGTAGCTGGGACAGTGCGCTCTTCACTTCATAATATTTAATTCTTATAGCAAAAAAATTATAAAATAACAAAATATGGCATAAAATTAATCTACTTTCAAAACAAAGTCTGAAATTAAGGTGGGAGGGGCATTCTTAGTTGCTTCTAATGAAACTGTTCTGGTTTCCATGCAATAATTAAATATGTAGTGGACAACAGAGAGTGGTGAGAGAGAGAAAATAACTCTCTAGCCCAGCAGTTAGCACACCCCTCTGGAAGGAGGAAGACCTGGGTTCCAGTCCCCGTTTCAAGCACCAGTCAATTATTTTGTCCAATTATTGTTTTACAGTGTAAACACATGCATGTACATTGGAGCATACACTGGAATGTAGGTCTCCTAATGTGGTGCTTCAACTTGTAGGTTAGAGAGTTATATGTCCCCTCACTCTCACTCTTTTTTCCCCTCACCTCTTTAGCCCAATACCTGTTTAATTATGCAATGCAAAAATGGAACAACTGTAATGGCAAAGACTAAGAATAGCTCTCTCACAGGAGGCTGCTGGTTAGGATATTCTTGTAGGAGGTGGGAGATTGCTTCCTCAGGGAGAGAAAGACATTGAATCGAACTCAGTAATTCTGAGTGAATATTCTAACAACTAAGCTATTGCATGAGAAATGTAAATGCAGGAAAGCTTATCCTTTGTCTGGTTTTGCATGAAAGTACCCATACCTGATTGTTGTTTTAAAGAAAGGACTGAGGTACCTTACTCAAGAAGAGTATTTCAGTATTTAAGTTGCAGTTTTCTACTCTGAATTTTCAGTTGGCTAGGATAGGCAAGTCCCTGTTTAACCCATTTGATGCTTTCCCTATGTCCCTGACTGTCTTCATGCATTGTATGCAGAAGAGAGGTGCCTGATTCAGTGCTGGATTCTACTGTAGTGAGAAGGTGCCCCCAAGGCCAATTAAGGTGCAATGCCTAATTCCCCCTTCCTCCCTTTTTTTTGCAAAAATATATAAGCACGCCTTTACAGTTACATCATGTAGAATTTTTCCGTATCTGCTTAGTTCAGCTGTGAATTTGGCTCCTTTTTAAAATCATGTAAGATACTGGAGGTCCTTGCTGATACCTTACTAATGTTGTTGCTGCTACATGTCTATTGGTAACATTTCCCCATAACATTTATTAACATAACATTTATTTTTCTTTCATTATTCATGCTTTCACTTCCATTCTCCTTCACTAAATGGAATCCTTGATATAATAATGACTTAAGCTATTGGGCTGTCTCTCTTCAAATTTATTCTTACCATTGACTATATTTAGTTCCTTTAGATTAGGGATGTCAAAGATATTGCCTGCAGGCTGGATCTGGCCTCTGGAGTCCTAGGACCTGGCCCATAGATTGGTCTTGAATTAATCCCATGTACCATGTGGAATGCACTGGCCCAAGCCCCACATGATGCATTCGGTACTGGAGCCACCATGTAGGGCTGGTCAGATAAGGCACCACATGCCGCATGCCTTGTGCCAGCCCTATTAACTACTGCAGCATGACCCTTAGATCACAGTTGGCATGTGCTGCATATAGCTCATGGGGTTGGACCCAGCATGTGTGCTGCATGTAGCCCAGGGGGCCAATCTGCATGTGGCACTCTGTCCGACCAGCCCTGGGCACCAGTTCCATGGCTTGTCCATATCAGGCCCACAAAACAGCATGGGCACCTCACGCAAGTCACATGAGTCTGTGCAGACCAGCCCAGCACCTCAAACCTCTCACCTATGAACATGGGCTGACAGTGTGGGGATGTAGTCAGGAAGGCCAACCGCACCTTGTCATGCATCCACAGATGCATCTCAAGCAGATCCAAGGAGGTGATCCTCCCCCTCTATGCGGCACTGGTCAGGCCACAGCTGGAGTACTATGTCCAGTTCTGGGTGCTGCACTTCAAGAGGGATGTGGACAACATGGAGAAGGACCAGAGGAGGGCCACTCGCATGATCAGGGGGCAGCAGGACAGGCCCTACAAGGAGAGGCTATGGGACCTGAACTTATTCAGCCTCTACAAGAGGAGGCTGAGGGGGGATCTAGTGGACATTTACAAGCTAGTCAGAGGGGACTAGCAGGCATTCAGAGAGTCCCTGTTCTCCCAAGCACTCCCAGGAGTGACCAGGAATAATGGTCACAAGCTGGCAGAGGGCAGATTCAGACTAGACATGAGGAGGTGCTACTTCACGGTCAGGGCGGCTAGGATCTGGAACCAACTTCCAAGAGAAGTGGTGCAGGCTCCTACCATGGGGGTCTTTAAGAGGAGGCTAGATGAACACCTTGCTGGGGTCGCTTGACCCCGGTACTCTTTCCTGCCATGGTGGGGGGTCGGACTTGATGATCTGCTCAGGTCCCTTCCAACCCTAGAAACTATGAAACCTCTCTCACCTCTCAGCTACAAACTCTTAGATCAGTTTGACACCCTTGCTTTAGGTGCTGCACTCCTATAAAGGCACTAACGCAATGTTAATTTTTGGCTTTAATACCATGGATTTTTAGTTTAGTTTCAGCTAATTAAAACTAGACTCCAAGAGAAGGTTAGACATAAAATTTAAACCACAAGTCAGGGGAACATGTTGTACCAAGAACTGGACTTCATGCCATCTCTGTTCAGCATAGCTAGGAAAAGTGAATTAAGTGGTTTTAAACTTAAGCATTATACTCCCTTTGCATTTGGAGCTGTCTTTCCTTCACCACAAGGAGACTTTACTTTATCACAAGGAGGTGACAAAGGGCACTTGTACATATTATGGGGATTTAGTCCTGAGGTTTTTATTCTATGCTCCCTAAATTGACCCTGAGGACTAAACTGTTTCAGTTTTTCCATCATTTTACAGTGAAGGGCCAGATCCCTTTTGTTTTTTGGATGGAATCCTTTCTTCCTCACAGTCGGGGTCATCTGCAGGTGAGCTAAGCAGCCCCTAGCTGCAGGCGGCCCCTGCCCTTCCCCCCTTGGCAGCAGTGCCCCCAGGAGCCACACACGCAAACTGCTACCAGGTTGGGTGCTGCTCAAGTTCAGAGGCAGTATCTGACCTGACCTGACTCTTCCCCAAACCTGCTGGGGCTTCCAGTACCCTGTGTACTGTCTCTAGGCATCAGGAAGGCCATGGGATGCCTGGGAATGGGCTGGCATGTCCCTGCGGCAATGTGGAGAGGCAGAAGCAGGCTGGGTGGGTGTGCTGGTGGCTGGAGAAAGTAGCCTGGATGGTGCACAGGGTGCAGGAAGCCTAGGTGGGCTCGGAGAAGCTCGGGCTTGGCAGGCTTCCAGCACTATGCACCATTCCTACCACCTTCTCCAAACACTAGCACACCCAGCTGCCCTCCTGCCGCCTCTCTGCACTGCCCTGAGGGAAGCCAGCCCATTCCCCAGTCCCAGCTGGCAGGAAAACTGCTGCATGAGGCACTGGAAGCCCTGGTGGACTCAGGGAAGACTTGGATCCAGACGGGTGCTGCCTCTGAGCTGGGGCAGCACCCAGCCTACTAGCAGCCTACCCAACTGGCCTTGGGGAGCACTGGCACCATGGAGGGAAGGACCAAAACCCTCTGCAACTCAGGGGCTGCTTAGCTCACTAGCAGCTGGTCCCCCAGCAGTGGACAGTCTTCACCAAAGAAAAAAAAATCAGCACCTGCTGAAGGTAAGCACCAGCAGGCACCCGCTGAAGGCAGAAGCAGCGAGAGGTCTGATCCTTTATTTTTTTGCAGAGCCTACCTGTCTCTCCCATGTCCGGGGGCTGAGCTGAGAGCTGTATCACTGCAATTTATAAAGTTGTAAACTAAACTACATCTGGATGTATTTGAGTTTGCAACGACGCAAAGTCATTTAAACCCCCCCAAAGTCTTGAACATGTATACTGTGACACCTTAAGCCACACAGTGACATTTTTGTCACTTGTAACTGTTAATGGCATCATGTGGACAAGCACCCATAAAGGTTACTAGGCATTACTTTTGCCCCTAAAGAGTTCCCCTCTGGAAGACAAGGGAAACATCTCCTGAGTTTACTACTACTGTTCACTAAGAGAAATTGGTTTCATAGTTTCATAGTTTCTAGGGTTGGAAAGGACCTGAGTAGATCATCTAGTCTGACCCCCCACCATGGTAGGAAATAATACTGGGGTCAAATGACCCCAGCAAGATGTTCATCTAACCTCCTCTTAAAAACCCCCAGGGTAGGAGCCAGCACCACTTCTCTTGGAAGTTGGTTCCAGATTCTAGCTGCCCTGACCGTGAAGTAGCGCCTCCTGATATCTAGCCTAAATCTCCCCTCTGCCAGCTTGTGGCCGTTATTCCTGGTCACTCCTGGCGGTGCTTGGGGGAATAGTGATTCCCCCAATGCCTGCTGATTCTCCCTGACTAATTTATAACAGGCCACTAGATCCCCCCTCAGTCTTCTCTTCTGGAGGCTGAACAGGTTCAGGTCCCATAGCCTCTCCTCATACGGCCTGCCCTGCTGCCCCCTGATCATGTGAGTTTCAACATCTTGTTTGGCATTTTTATTTATGACCACTTAGAGGACCAAGCTTATTCATTTGCCTAAGTGTTTGCAGGGTTGGTGTCAAGATGGCCATTTCTGTACTCAGATTACATTTCTTTTCACATGTGCATAGTCTTTTCACTTTGCTCAAGGTCACTTTTGGGGCTAAGATTTGGGGACATTTTATTTGTGACACTGATTCAGCGCAAGAGTCTAGCAGGTGTTTCCATCATTGGGAGGCAAGTAGTTGTCATGGGAGGATTCTTGTAACCTTCATAGTTCCTTAAGAAGAGTGTAGTTTTGCAGTACTGATTGGCATGCAAGTACCTTGAATGATAGACTTATTTGGTAAAGAGGAGGGTATGCAAAAGTACAGCTTATGGCCAAATCTACCATTAGAAACCTGAAAAATCTGAAGGACATTATTCTGTACAGCTTGGCAGTCTTTATAGCACATAGATATCCATTGACATTTTTGGCTGGAATGCATTTTTCAAAAGATGATTTAATTGTGCTGAGTTACTAAAAGAGTAAAGGCTAATGAGCATCTTTTCACAGAAAATAGCTATGATTATTTCAATACTGGGAGGCATTTATCTAGGCTTTTTAATATTTCAAGTAACCCTTCCCCCGACCGGGTTGAATGTTGTGCCAATTCCTTTTTGTGGTGTTTTAATTTCTTTATTTTGTCATACTTCTTGGACCTGTTTATAAAATGGATTATGAATCCTAGCAAAGTGCTGTACACAATTTGGAAAAAATGTATAAATATTGTTAATAATGTTAATCAAAGGATTTAAAAAGTTCTGACCAAACAATATATTGTGGCCATTGTCATATGCAGATTTGAAGGAAAAGATTGAGGCTTCTTTGGGAATTCTGCTACAGTGCAAGACAGATCAGTGGGTCATCTGTAAGTACCTAATCCCTTAAAGAAAACTCCATGATGCTTGGTGGAAGTGGCATGAGAAGGTGGCAGGGTGCCCAGGGCAGTGGCCACACATAAGGGTAGTGACAACTTTTGGTTGCTACTGCTGCAGTAAATAGCAGTTGCATGGCTGTAGCAAAAGTGTTTTTTTGCCTGCTCCCCCTCCAACCCTGTCAGCTCCAAAGGAGGTTGCCTGTGTTGCCCTGGCCTAGGTATGCTAGTACATGGTAGTTAACAGTTTCTCATGAAACACTGTCAATCTTGGATTTAGTTATGCTGCTGTATTAGCATAACAAGAGTGCCAATTTCTCCTGATCAAGATGACTGCTCATTAGCAAAAGTCAAGGTACAGTATTTGATCAAAAAATACTAAATATATTCTCCAACTGACTTTAGACTTTATTAGTCAGTTCATGAAGTTTGACCCAGTTCCACTGAACTGCACTACATTAAACCAGTTGAAGATCTGGACTCTCAGTTATTACCATTCTTGTCATGCTTCTAGAATCAATGCATTGAATGCTAGAAATGGTACTAGCATTTCGTTGTTTGGATTGTACCTAAATTTGGCATTTGGGTGCTGCTACATCATAAATGATAAATATAAATAATATGTATCACATAGATGCTATAAATGGAACTCATAACAATAATGTATCATTTTTTAAAATTAAGTCATAGAGCTTTCCTTTCAAATCGGAACTCATATAAACAATCAAGTGGTTTAACAGAAATTCTCAGATAAGCAATTAAAAGTACATGAGGATAATATTTACCTAATGAACATCTTTGGCTTTCCATATGTGACACACATGGCTGCAATACTTAACTTTTTACTATGACAGCATATGAATAGCTGTTTGCATTACAGAAAATTGTTTCCCTGCTACTTTCCATACCCACATTGTTCACATTGTCTGACCACTATTCTTTCATATTGCAGGATCCGTTCTTTCACATTGTGGGGGTGCAGAGGGTAGGGGGATGTAGTACCCCAGAACCTGGTGCCCCTTGTGGTCCGCACTGCTTGCCAGCTGTTTCCCAGTCCCACCTCTTCCCTTCTCCTTCCTGCCATGACTTTGATGTTGTTTGCTTGTTGTTGGAGGAGATTAAGACCTCAGCTCTCAGGTACTGGCTATGCCTTAACAGCAGCCTCTCCTGGGGGTGCAGCTTCACTATACTAGTCTCTGCCCCTGTGGTTCAAGGTTAACTTCTGGCATCTATAGCAGGGGAGCACACACAGGCACCCCTGCTTGTTACTTCTTCTGTCCCTGTAACTACAATCTATTCCTCTGGGCTGAAGTTAAAAAAAAAAACTGAACAAAAAGAACAAGGCAGCTGCTTCTTAAAAGAAATAGCCTCTATCCCTCATGGTAAATGTTCCCTGGAGACCTACCTCCAGGTCCTCTAGGCAAAGGGGGATAGGGATCAGGGCTGCCTACTCACCTCCAGCCAGACAGCCCCTCTCCCTGTTGCTCCTTGCTTGCTCAGAGTCTAGGCTTAAACCCCACCCCCAGCTCAGCTTCCTTCTGGTCATGTGCCTGGATCTCCATCCCCCAACCAGTTGCAGCTAATTGCTTCATTAGCTGCCTGGTCTTTTTAGTCGTGGCTCAGTCCTTGCTGCCTCTCCTGGCCCCAGGTTTCCTACCTCTTCAGGCCTTCCTAGTAACAGGGGCAGGGGTTCCTTGTTGTACAAATGGAATATACTATTGTTTGAAAGGCAGGGGATCTTTTTCATGTGAGGGACACCATTGTCTAAGGAAATAATAACCCACAGTGTCATATTAGTTGCTTTTTTTTATTTTAGCAATGAACAGTTTCTGTGCTAGAAAGGAGGAACTCTGTGGTGAGAACCAAGAAAGTCAAAAACAATAATCTTGTGAAAACATCTTTGTCCAGTAGATGAAGCAGTGAACCGGAAGTGCCATGACCTAGGCAATGGAAAGGAGTTATGTTTCTAGTAGGAGCATCACAACTGTCCTTGTAGAAACCATGGATATACAGTTTCTCCCAAAACAAAAATGGGGATTCTGGGGGGGCGGGGACACCAACAACTCACTTCCAACCTGGTACAGGTTATTTCCAGGAGAGTTCTCCTGGGAGAACGAATGCCTGAATTGCTCCCTCTCCCAGAGACATTTCTACTGCTAAAAATGGATGCCAGTTTATAGCCATAAGTGCTATGTAGGTTTTAAAATGTAGCCTAGGAGAGTTAGGGAACTGATTCTCCTCCTCCACCTCAGTTTTCCTCCTCTTGGATTCTTATTGTGACTCAAGCTTTAGAGTTAGATAGTGAGTGGTGGTTACAAAAGTAGATGTATCAATGGATTTTTAGAGACTTGAACATGTTAGAATAGAATCACACTTGGACGCCTAAATATGATTATACTTAGAGTAGAATTGAACCTGGCCTGGGCATCCAATTCCCTTAGGCCCTTTGGCAAATCAAACTCCATTCCAAATTTTGCCAATGACCTCCTGAGTGGGCTGAGAGAGGTCAAGCTGCTTTTGTTTTTCAGCTTCCTCATCAATACCATCAGGTTAATGGTACTTACTCTAGTTGTTCAATCCCCTTGAGATTTACAGTTGAAAAGCAGTATATCTGAGGTAAGGGCTATTAGTATTTTCACTGTATGGAGATAGGACTAGAGGCATCAGGAGCTGACATGATATTTGAGAATTTAATAGGGTATATTTTCCTCTTGATAGGCACATATATTTCCTATTAATGCTAATGGGAGTTATATGTGTGCATCAAGAGAACATACCACTCTGCATGTAAATTTCACATTTTATTGTACAAAGGATATGTAACTCTATTATCACCAGGATCTTAGTGCTGGCATGAAAATCTGTCCCAGCCAATTGGTTATAATCAAACATTAAAATGATCTAGCTGAGCCTAATTGTATTTTACCTTCCCACCACTTCTGTAATGAAAGTACTTTAATCCTAAGCATTTCCATGTCATGTAGATCAATAAATAGCCTCTTTCTTGAAGTTAAGATGTTTTTAAACTCAAGCTAATAAAACTACTTATTTCCATTTCCTTCAGAGTTACAACTATACTTAAAAAAGCTTACACAACTTGGATTTGAGACATTATTCTTCTGTAGGAAACATTGAAAAAAAAGATCTCTGGTTTTTGAAGGTATCTTCAGAAGATAATACAAAATGCCAGCTTTTATGAATTCTGTATTTGAACTAGAAAGTGTCTGGTTACTTTGCCATATCTAGTTTTCTTGAAAAAAAGATATTTAGGCCTACGACCAGTAATATTAAATGGCACAAGGTCTTGCATCATGATGCAGTCAGAATAACAGTAATCTTGATTCACAACCTGCATCATAAGGAATGATCTCCCATACCAAGCTTGCCCTTTAGAAAGCTCTTCCTATTTGCATGAAATTTCCACCTATTTTCCCCTACTGCAAAGTCTGTATGTATTAGTTCAGAGGCAATTTGCTTGTGCCTTGAAAGAGCAATACTGACATTCAGCTGAATTCAAATTCAAGATAACTTTCTGATTTAATTCTTCTTACGTTTCCATAAAATGGAAACATAAATAATGCTGATTAAATATGACCTGGGTGAAAGTTGGAATTTCCATTCTAGGAGAAATTTCAAACTTCTAGAAAAAGCCCATTTTGAAAGCAGTATTTATAAATGTCCTGTGAAGAGTTTAATCTGAAAAAAAACTTAAATGTTTTGTTTAAGAAACAACTTAAGAACTTGTTTTAGAAATAACTTAAATGTTTTGTTTGAATGTATCAAGACAAAAATGAACCTCCAAGTCAAACATCGAGCTTTAGTGTTTCCAGACTTCTGGCTCCAAGGAGCCTGAATCATTTCTTCCAGGGCCACCAGGTTTCAGCAACAAGCAAGATTTCTTTATCTCAAATGGGTTTTTAAGAATTGACATTCCTGAAATAAATCTGTTTTCTCAGAAAATTTCCAATTAGGTCTAACCATAATTTAAAAATGTTTGGAGATATTTTTGGCTGATTTTTAATTTAGATCCAGAAAATGAGTATTGATACACATTGTTTTGTTTTGTAATAAGTGAAAAAGGCATCAGAAAAGGCAAAATGAGAGCATGGAGCCATTTAGGCAATACACGTAATGGACTCAATATCCTTTTTCATAGATAATATATGGTGAGTTCAGCAATAACACTTTGGACACTCCTGGGCTGAACTAACCGTTATTTATTATTATAATTCTCTGAAGTCATCTCCAGGGTGGATCTTAACAATTGCCCTCGGGAGATGTATGCAGATCCTATACTTGCTCTGCCTCTGACTTGACTCAGTCCAGTCCTGTGGAAGCAGAGGAAACAGCAAAGCCTCTGGCTCCACATGGCAGGGACAGTGGAGTCCCCAGTGCAGCAAACCTGCCACAACGCAACTGAACCCTGCAGTGCTGAACAGGAGGCTATGGCCTTCAAGGGACAGCGCAAGGAAAACACAATAAGACACAACAGTAGGATCTGTGGTAAGAACCGAAGCCTCGGCTCTCACTTACATTTCTGAAAATGTAGAAAACCCCAGGTAAATGTAGGTCCCAGTTCTGAAGCCTGAGATCAAAGGATGGTTTACCTGGAAAAGTCTTGGATCTTCCAACTTCACTGGGGCTGATAATCAATAGTCGAAGAGTGGACCTCTATTACCCTGTATGTACTTATGCAGCAGTTTCCTAGTTACAACACTTGGATATTTTTGACCCTTTCTCTACACTGTGGACATGTAAGCATGTGTACATATACTGAGCATGAAGCATATGCTACCCACTCCTTGTGAAGTGAGCAGAGCATACAGTATTTTCATTAGAATGGTGCTTGTCTGAATGCCTATGAAAGAAAAAGCAGAAACACACAAGAGAGGAAGAAGAAATGAAGCTGACCCTGAGGAAAAAGGCTGAGAGAGACAACTTCCTAGAATTTTTGAATGACTCTTTAAAGGGAATACAGGCAGGTCCAGCATTAGTCAAGCTTGGATCCCCCTTGAAGATGTAGCCCACACCTAAGCCCCTATTTTGATTGTGGGCTCTGATGCAATAGGTATTTTAGAGCCTACCTTCATCACACAGCGCATACCCATGAGAAGTTACTGGGGTCCCTAGAAAGTTGTCAAAGCACTAACCCAGGCTGTGGGAGACCCAGATTCAAATGCCTCTTCATTTGCCTGCTTCTGCACAAGGATTTGAAGATTACCTATAGGTTTTACATTGTTCTGGGTTGGATTGGTGTCTGCCCTTGTAATTGAAGCTATTTTACTTTATACAGTAAAAGCGGTGTTATTTGGCACTTTATTAGCCAGCATGCTTTATTAACCAGCATGCCGGTCAATGCAGCAAAAGTGAAACCGGAAGTCCCGCTTCCAGTTTTGCTGAGTTCACGTCATCAACTTTGGGCCACAGCCCAGGGCAAAGTAGCATGCTTGGAGCCCCCTCCCTGTTCCCCAGCACATTGACTGCAGGACGTGAAAGCCTGGTGGTCCATATGCGGCGGTAGGGACAGTGGCCCCACCAGGCAAAGACACCTTTCAGGTAACCAGCATATTTGGTTATTCGGCACCCCCGCATTCCCCATGGGTGCCAGATAACAGAGCTTTTGCTGTATAAATATGTATATATTCCTTAATATATAACACAGGCGTGTGCCCAGACCAAATCATTCTTACTCTCTCTCTGCTATGGACTTAGGAAAATACTTTTGAGAAGTGTAGCCCAAGCCCTACTCCTCTAAATGGCATTCCCTACTAACAAATTAATATATGGTTCCCTTTATATGGTTCCTTCTATTTATATGGGTTAGCCTTCAGAAGTAATATATTCACTGAAAAATATATATTTTTAAATATGGTTAGTTAAAAAAAAATTACAAACATACTTATTTAAGTGAACAGATAATTCAGCAAAGGGAGAAGTTATAGGTCTTACAATTCAACCTAACAGTCAATCTCGAATATTCAATTATACAGATGTTTTCCATTTTTGTAATCTTACATTCTTAGCCAACTTTGCTTTCATTAAAAGTATTCTTTTGCCTTGGTGGTACACTTAATTAGGACACATTTTCTGGACCATAGAAATACTAGGAAGATGTATTAAGACTGTTTTGATGGAATATATTTTTATGAAATTTCCAGGCCATGTTTGTGTACCTGGAACATTTTGGGTATATTTCAGAGAATTGAGAGAAATGGCCAGACATTTATGTGGTTTGTTGTGTGCTTTATTAAGTTCATTATTGAACTTTCTACTTCAGGAAACTAGTAACATCCTCACTTGATTTTACCTGTGATTTCATTTAATTTACCATCCTTAACTAATTTTCTTAAAGTTTCCATTTGCTGTGCTTTTATAACTTGCTTATGTACCAACTGAACACTGTCACATTGCTAAAGATGCCTCTTATCATCAGTCCTGATGAAATCACTTTAACATCCACCCACCTTCTTCTGGGATTCCTGATCTCTTCTCGTTATCTTTACTATCTAAACCAGCAATTAGCAATATTTTGCCAGTGCAGGCCCCTGCTGTGAGCTGCAAACCTCTGTATCCCTGGAGAAGCAAGTTGTCTGTCTGTATTTTAGCTGGTGGACCCCCATCACCCACAGCATTGGGGATGGTAAAAATCTGTGGTTAGAATAGAAACAGGCATGAAAAAGCAACAGAGAGGTCTGGAGAGAGGGCCATTCTGCTGAGGGGAGAGGTGGCATAGCAATGTTGTGTGCCTAGGCTGCCCTGGGCTAGATCAGACTTTGGCAGGCTGGATGCAAACTCTTTCAGCTTGCAGACTATAGGTGCTGACCACTGACCCAACTCTTTCTTCAGTTACAATTCCTTTATTCCTTGTTACTCCAATCAGTTTATCTTATGTATAAAAGTTGAGTCATTTGATATACACTAATGTCATTCTTTTGACTTCAATAGAGAAACAATGCTGATTTACAGAATCTAAATATCTGGTCATAGTTTCATAGTTTCATAGTTAGTAGGGTCAGAAGGAACCTGAGCAGATCATCAAGTCCGACCCCCCGCCATGGCAGGAAAGAGTACTGGAGTCAAATGACCCCAGCAAGGTGTTCATCCAGCCTCCTTTTAAAGACCCCCAGGGTAGGAGCCAGCACCACTTCTCTTGGAAGTTGGTCCCAGATTCTAGCCACCCTGACCGTGGAGTAGCGCCTCCTGATATCTAGCCTAAATCTACCCTCCGCCAGCTTGTGACCATTATTCCTGGTCACTCCTAGTAGTGCTTGGAGTACAAGGACTCCCCCAATGCCTGCTGGTCCCCCCTGACTAGTTTGTAATTGTCCACTAGATCCCCCCCCTCAGCCTTCTCTTGTGGAGGCTGAACAGGTTCAGGTCCCGTAGCCTCTCCTCGTAGGATCTGCCCTGCTGCCCCCAGTCATGTGAGTGGCCCTCCTCTGGACCCTCTCCATGTTGTCCACATGAAGTCCTTCCTGAAGTGCAGTGCCCAGAACTGGATGTAGTACTCCAACTGCAGCCTGACCAGTGTCACATAGAGGGGGAGGATCACCTCCTTGGATCTACTTGAGATGCACCTGTGGATGCATGACAAGGTACGGTTGGCCTTCATGATCACATCCCCACACTGTCGGCTCATGTTCATTTTGGCATCAATGATGACACCGAGATCCTTCTCTGCCTCTCCACTGACAAGAAGGGAGTTCCCCAGCCTATAGGTATGGTGCTGGTTCTTCCTCCCCAGGTGCATCACCTTGCATTTGTTAGTGTTGAAACCCATCCTGTTCTCATCCACCCACTCCTGTAACCTGTCCAGGTCTGATTGCAATGTATTCTTCCCTTCTAGCATGCCCACTTCTCCCCACATCTTAGTGTCATCTGTGAATTTGAACAGGGTGCTTTTTACCCCCTCGTCCAAGTCGCTCATGAAGATGTTGAACAGTGCGGGCCCGAGGACCGAGCCCTGCAGAACCCCACTGCTCACATCTCTCCAGGCTGAATAAGACCCATGCACCACCACTCTCTGTGTGTGGCCCTCCAGCCAATTAGTGACTCATCTGACTATGTAGATGTTGACGCCACAGTCTCCTAGTTTTTTAATGAGAATGGGGTGAGAGACAGTGTCAAAGGCCTTCCTAAAGTCCAGAAAGACTACGTCCACCGTGACACCTGCATCCAAGGATTTTGTGACCTGGTCACCAGGTTGGTCTGACAGGACCTGCCTCTAATGAACCCATGTTGGTTGCCTCTAAACATAATCTCCCTTGTTGGCCCCTTGTGGACATGCACCAGGATAATCCTCTCAAAAAGCTTACCCAGGACCGAGGTAAGACTAACTGGCCTATAGTTTCCTGGGTCCTCCCTTTTTTGAAAATGGGAACCACATTGGCCCTTTTTCAGTCCTCTGGCACAATGCCAAAGCACCATGAGTGCTCGTAAAGCCATGCCAGGGGTTCCACAATAACCTCTGCTAATTCCCTCAGCACTCTGGGATGAAGATCATCAGGACCTGCTGATTTAAATACATCCGGTCCCTCTAGAAGTTCCCTGACTAGGTCCTCTCTGACCCTAGGCCTGGGCGCACCTCCCCTGGGGCATTTGGGGGTCCTGGTATGGGGGATGACCCGGTCCCTACTCCGAAAAATGGAGGCAAAGAAATTGTTAAATAGGTTAGCTTTGCTGGGTAGTGCAACAACCAGATTTCCTAGTGTGTCCTGCAGAGGCCCCACATTACCCACTGCCTTCTTTTTACCCCCTATGTATTTAAAAAAGGACTTCTTGTTGTCCTTGATCCGGGTAGCTAGTCCCATCTCCACCTTGGCCTTCCTGACCCCCCCCCCCCACAGCCCTGGGCAACAGAGGTATAGTCGTCCCTGGTGATGACCCCTCCCTTCCATTGAATGTATGTCTCATTTTTAGCTAGGAGACATTCCTGGATGCTTTTGGTGAGCCATGGGGGCTTTTGCGCCCTCTTTCCCCCTTTGATCCGTATTGGGATTACCTCCCTTTGGGCTTGGAACATCATCTTCTTAAGGAACGACCACTCTTCTTGGACACTCAACTCCCCACCACTCCTGGACCTCAGTGTCTCCCCAACTATTCTCCTTAGCTCATTAAAGTCCACCCTCCTGAAGTCCAGGGCTGCTGCCTTGCTGCAGGCCTTTGCCACCTTGCGCTGGACAGTGAATTCAGGCAGGCAGTGATCGGTGTCACCCAGGTGATGGAGCACCTGCGGACCCCTCACCAAGTCATTGCCCATGGCCAGGACCAAATCCAACAAGGCGTCTCCCCTAGTGGAGCTGTGCACCTCCTGGGTTAGATGAAGGTCCTATATCTCGGCTAGGAACCTATGTGAGCAGTCAGACCTGGCTGACTCCTCTTCCCAGCAGATGTTTGGAAAGTTTAGGTCACCCATGATGACCACATCCTTTGACCTAGCTGCCTTTGTGGGATGACTTAAGAATTCCTGGTCTAGCTCTTCCCCTTGGTTAGGTTGTCTGTAGTAGACCCCCACCATTAAGTCCTTTACCTCTCGACCTCCTTGTATTCTAACCCAGAGCACTTCAGTGTGCCCCTCCTCTGACCCAGTGCTACTCGTTGAGGACGTGTATTTCTCCTTGATGTAAAGTGCCACACCCCAACCTTTCCTCCCTGTCCTATCCCTCCTGTACAGCTGATAGCCCTTGAAATTTACCACCCAGTTGTACGTTGGGTCCCACCACTTTTCATTGAGCCCCATTCAGTCTGGGTTGGTGTTAACTAACAGGAGGGTAAGTTCCTCCTGCTTGTTCCCCATACTAAGAGCATTAGTGTAGAGGCATTGGAAGCCTCCTGAAGGCTGGCCCCCTAATCTCAGTACTACCCAGGCCCCTGTTGGTCCTTTGTGTCTAAAATTAAACTGATTTCTCTTAGGGGCAGGGACCATGTCCTCACACTGGTACGTGAAGTGTCTACATTATTTAGCCTAACTATAAATGAAACATAATATTGATAATTAAAGGAACAGTGATACCAAGTATAGAGATCAATATTAGGAAGTTTTCCCTGATAATCAGCCTAAATTTACATTTTCTTAATTTCTTCATATTACTCTTTGTTAGGAATTATGAAAAACAGTACATAAAAGATTCAAAGAGAGTCATTGAATAATATAGAGAACACACTGCTGGGGCTTGAAAGCTACACTAGGAACTTGAGTTTAATATTCAGGATGAGTATTGCAAAAATGTCATGCACATTTTTAAAAAAAATCGCTGTACATCACTACACTTGTATGCATATATAATGAACTTGACCATTAAGTAAAGCTATGCATGGTCAGACTCTAAGCCTCGTCTTACTGAAAAGACTTATAGAATGTAATAAAGTACAATAGCCTTTCTACAAAAGTCTTAAACCAAACTATAGCATTTGATAGTGGGAATGTAATTCTCAACATATTTTTGACACTCAACATTAATAAATAATATTCTACACGCTTTAAAAATTCTGTACAAAGCATTGTGCATTTGCTATTGAATTCTATAAGTTTTTAGAGAAGTTTCTCTAAGACTCTGTGTATAAACTTACTCAGATGAGCAACCCCGTTGCAATTGATGACACAATTCTCTCAGTGCATAAATTTCAGTATTTGCATGATAAGCGCCTTTTTTTTAATGTAACATCAGTTTCATACTGCTTAATTCTCACCAGTGGTGATGGCTCCAAAGGGAAAGGTAAATGTAGGGAGCTGGTGGAACACAGCCACAGAAAAGGTTTTCTTTTTCTTTTCTTCTTTTCTCAGGAACAGCTAAAAGCTTTGAAATTCTGAAGTATGTGTGTCTGTGTCATATTTGGTACATAAGAAATACCATACTGGGTCAGAAAACAGGATCTTACAGGATACTTAACTCAGCTTCAAGATATTATGGTTCAAAATATTACTATTTAATCAAAAGCAAAATATGGTACTATTAGAAGACTTTTTACTTTTGTGAACATGTGCATTTGAGACTGAGAAAACTGCAAAATAAGAATAAAAAAAATTAAAATCACTACATTAACCAGCTCATTTATATTGTGATATCAATATTTTTGTTATGTGTGTGGTAATCCTTTGTGAATCAGAAATAAAAAGATGTCAAGAATTACATTTAATGTTCATTGGAAAAAAAGTCCCAAAATTAAAAATTATACATTACTTTAATCTCCTTTATCTTTTATTTCCACCACATCAACCTGTTCCATCATCCACTTTTAGCAGACAATTACTGAAATTGGAGCCCCAATAGACTCTGAGATTTTTTTTAAAATCACATAGTTAAAATAAGTTGTTGAATACTCCTGATTTGACTTTTGGATAGAAACTAAAAGTTAAATGTGTCATATATGGGAATGTAGTTCTGTGAAGTGGAAAGGCAGAGACAGTACAATCTGAAAAAAAAAAGGAATACTGAGAGTTTCTTTAAATGGTTTTCTATCTTTAAATGGTTTTCTACCACCAGCCACAGAGGAGCAGAGTTTATATAACCAAAAATATATGTGAAATAGCAAACTAAAATCTATATACAGGACCAGTAGACAAATAGGTTGAGTTCACCTGAGCATTGACATTTGTTTCCCTGGGGACAATTAACAGCAGGGCACCTTGTGCCACTGCTAGTTGTCCCTGGGGAATACCTGTGCCATGTGGCAGGTTACCCGGGGTGGGATAGGGGAGGCTAGAGCCAGCACTGGCCTGGCCCTAGCAGCTTTACCTCGGGTCCTGGGGGGCCTCCTGGGGCTGCAGCAGTGGCAATCTTGCTGCTCTGAGCCTGACCCTTAGTTGGAGCATGGCTCCAGCCAGCCCGGCTGTGGTTTTCAGCAGTGCACGCTGCCCCTATGTGCTCCGCTCTGTTTTTTTTTAATGCAGGTTTTTTTGACTTCTGGATATCAGGGTGGTCAACCCCCTGCCACACTGCTCCCTTGCAGCATGGAGAAGAGCTGAATGTGCGGTGTGTGGCACCACAGATGTGTGCAGTGCCATATACCCCACAGCCACACTTGTCTGGACATGGCCATATGGGTTTTATCTTATTCTTCCACCACAAAGAACTATTAACCAGATGCTTTTGGTGAATGGGAGACCTAATCAATACCAAGTGGCAATCTTTTATCTAGAAATGACAGGAGTTCATTGTATTGCAATCATTGTCCTCACTCAGTCCCTTATACTTCAAATCACCTTTCCACATCAACATTCAAAATGTCGGGGGTGAAGGCATAGGGGTGGCTGTGTTCATGCTGAGGACTACTTCAGATTAGCATGCCTCCATCTAGCAGGTTGCTCTCAATCTTAGTATCTCTTAGCATCACTACAGCTGAAAAATGAAGTGGAGCATAAAGAGGATCTATCCCATTACTTAAGGGTATCTATCACTATATTTAATGTTTGGTGGTCAAGGGTATGTAAAAATTAGGACTGCTCAAGTGCCTCTGGATCAGTCCTTGAGGACCGAAAACATTCGCACCGGTTTATGCCATATGAACCTTGGCAAAAATATTTGATAGTATTTGTCCACTTGCCTGTTTGTTAATGTTACTCCTTGCTGATGCTTGCCATGTAAACATTACAGATCCCAAATAACATAAGGAAACAAGACCATGAATGTGTTGCTATGTATCTAATGGGACAGAAAGCATATGAAGGCCTTTGAGGCTCCATGCCTTTCTTGTGTTCAGTACACATTGGGTAATATTTTAACAGACCCTAATTTGCCACAGAACTGTGGAATTTCAGAGTTCTAGCTAAATACTGAATGGACA
Organism: Crocodylus siamensis; assembly: GCF_052110815.1. Lineage (NCBI taxonomy): Eukaryota > Metazoa > Chordata > Crocodylia > Crocodylidae > Crocodylus > Crocodylus siamensis. Next base: position 72,721,465 of record NC_143396.1, on the reverse strand, counting down.
ATTGCTTTTTTCATATATTTTGGGGATCAGATCCTCAGCTGGTGTGTGTGCTGTTTTGTTGATATTAAGGCTGGTTTACACCAGCTGAGACTTGCTCCTTTATTTTTCTGTTCTACTATTTTATTCCTTTACCTCCTTCAACTTCTAAGCATCTCACTACTGCTTGGCTAGCTATGGTTTCTGCTCAAGCTAAGGGAGAAAAGTGTAAACGATGGCCAAGGGATATGGATCTCTAAAAGATGGTTGATTGGTTCAGATGCATCAGGTATCTCAGTAAGTTCTTCTTCAAACTGAACTTTTAAACTTTTTCAGGTTCACCCAAAGTATCAATTATTCAGATGGTCCCACTGACATATATTAAGCCCCCTTCTTATTGCACACGGCACCTATAGTGTTATTAATAGCTTAGAAAACCACCTCCTGTCATGGCTTACTGCAACCTAACGGACTTAAATTGCATCTACGAGGCTGACAGGCCACTGCATTATTAACTGAGCCACTGAGACCTTTTAAACTGTACTGTATGTAAGTTTATAGTGCAGGGAGTATAGAATTTTAAGCTTGCACATTTTAATATATTTAATTTGCCGCACTTGGCAGTTTGCTTTGTGAACTGTTAATCTTTTCAACCGATACAGCAAAATGTCAGTGTATTCATTTGCAGAGTATAATAGGCTTATATCCTGAAACAATAAAGTTATAATAGCCTGCTTGCTGCCTGCTGGAGTTATACAAATTCAGCATGTACAAGGTGTTGTATGTCCTACTTACCCTCTAGGTTTTTTAAACTCATCTTTTCCTCATACCAGTGCCTTGGAAATCAGTAGTGCACATTATTTCAGTGAGATAAAGCCAAGCAGATGTCATGGATCAAGCTCTGTTGAATTCTTCTGTCTCTCTCTTTGGAATTGCTTTCACTACCTTGGATACTAATTTGCTACCTCTGCCTATGACAAATGTAGGCTGAAGTCACAAACTGCATGAGCTGCTCTGCACCCTCAGTACTTCCACCAGTCTGGAACTGATGGGTAACTCTTTCACAAAGTACTGGTGACAGGAAGCAGCAACCATAGAATCACAGACGTTAGGGATGAAAGGACCTACTAAGTCACCTATGTACCAGAAAACAGGCACTTTCCAAAATGTTGATGGCTATTCCCCTAAGTCTGTCTTCTGTCCTGTGTTTGCCTCTAAAGGTCTATTTTTTGCGTATTTCTTCGTAAATTGTAATAGGACCACTCACTCTCAGAAGGCTTAAATATATTTATCAGAAAACTGACTGAAATGAAAAAAAAAGAGAGAGCACCTTAAATCCCCCAATTAGCTCATCAGTCCCAACACACCCTCCCTGGCTGGAGGGTGGCTGTTCTCAGGCAGCAAGCCTTTAAAAACCGAGTTGAATAGGAAATTGCAAAAAAATGAAATCATCCACAGACTAGATTGTGTTAAGTGTGAGTTCAACAGGGACTATGGATTCTTGTCTCATTACCTAGATTAGCTTTTGTGACTTCTTTGATCCTATAGTTTTATTACTTGCATGTTTGTCCCTCTCAGCACTAACATCCTCCCCTCCCCTCCCCTCCCCTCTCACTGTCTGTCCTTTCCTTCTGCTTTTGTATTCAGATTTCTCTCTCCTTCTCATACAGAGCTTTGTACACATCCTTTAACAGCCTCTAATGACATGAACCCCATCTCACAAAAACTTGTGATATATGTATGTATGTATATATGTTTTTGATTAGTCTATAAAGTGCTACCCATTTCTTAAATGATCTTCTATTCTTGCAAATTAAGTTTATGACAGGCACAACAATTGGAAACCAGGGTGCTGGTGATATCAAACTTATATTGGTTATAACAGCAAAATTCTTTGGCCCAGCTGGAACGAGACCCAGAAAATCTACTGTGTTTTTTTTTTTAAATCTGCACAGCTTTGAACTGTGGAAAGATTTCAGGCAGTAGGAAGCCTAGTGAATCCACATTGTATCATCTTGGATACACCATGTTTAAAACAGAGCTCTTAATCTCTCCATCCTTCCATTTCCAGTACCATCTTTTTTGATTTCTCTGGAAAATATTGTCAGTCTGTCACTCACACAGGCCTTTAACCTGTGCGTCTTTGGCAATAACCTCTCTTTACAAACTTCACATCCAAGCTACATAAACCTTGCAGATTACTTCTGCATCACATCTCTAAGATATATATAGCCTTTATGACTCATTCACACAGCTAAAATTTTCTTCCAGGCTCTCATGAACTTGCATTTCAGTAACTGCAATATCAGTTTCTCTGGCCTGACAATTATGTCCAACTCACAGTCATCCATAATATTGTTGCAAAGATCATTTCTCTAGCATGTTACTTTGATAACATCACCTCTCATATCAAATATTTCTACTGACTCCTCTTTTTCTACTGCATCCAACGAAAACTATTTGCTTTACGTTCAAGGCTATTCCCTATCTAGTCATCTTTCATTCTATATCAAAATGTCAATTCCTGTCTCTGATGAGCTGGGGGTGCCATCTTCTCGAGTCTGCTTGTTAAATTTTCAGTTACCCTTGTGCTTTCTTTCATGCTGCGCCTCAAGATTGACAAAACCTCCTCATAAACATATCCAAGATAACCTCATTATCTTTCTTCAAATTCCTCCTTTAAAATCTTTTTGTGAAGATCACTACTGCCAACCAAAGTGACCAGTATTGTCTTTTTTCCTAGTAAAGTAATTGGATTTGTATAGTTGGAGAAGAAGATGGGGGTGAAGGAAAAATAATGCCAGTTTTCCACTATGTAAAAAAGGACGCCGATCAATTGCCCATATGGCCGTTGTGGGATGAGACAAGAAACTTATTTTCAACCATCAAGATGAAGTTGGATATTAGGAAAAAAACTTTCCAATTCTAAGAGTAGTCAAACACTACAGCAAGCCACATAGGGATGTTGTGAAATCTTCTTTGGAGACTTTTAAGGACAGGTTAGATAGACATCTGTGAGGAATGGTCTCAGTGTTTTGGATGCTGCTTCTACTCAGGAGGTTAGACTGAGATCTCTTAAGGTCTCTTTAGTAAATCTCGTAAGGTCCTTTTCAGGCCCTTGTTGCATAAATCTATGCACATCTACTTGTTCTCTCATTTTCTCCTCTTTAGATACATATTGTTCCTTACTTTATACTGAGTTGGACTGAGTAGAGACCATATTTTTGTTCTGTGTTTGCACAGTGGGTTTTGGGTTTGTGACAGCAGCTTGTAGGTGCCATGATGATGCTGATGACAATAATAAATACTGAATTGATTGTTTCTCATTGCAGTTTTCTATCTACAGTACTTACTAAATGAAATGTGTTGGCCATGGAGTGCATTGATTACTTCTTTGGTACAAATTCTGTATTTGGGAGTGCAGCAGAAATATGACATCTTTTGAATTTCAGTTGGTTTAATCACTAGGGCTCTTGGGAAATGTGGGTCCAGTCTGTGAATTTAAGCTAGTTAGCCTTCAGGGTATATTGCAAAGCCTGCCTTTTTATGCAAGCTTTACCTCTTTGCCTAAAACGGGAGATTTGCACGGTTGGTTTATATCAGTGAGCTGAATATGCACACTCAGAGAGCTTTAAAAACTCCTTTGGAAAAAAAAATCCAGAAACAAACAAAAGGAAATTAAAAATATTAAATAAGTATATGTTGCCCCGATCATTCCAACTACTAGTACTCAACTAAAATATAGTCTGAAGCTTGTAGAAGGTCATGTCCACAACCTAATAAAATCTGCAGGGAGGAATCAATAAAGTGATCCCAAGGTGATTCTATTAAAAATATCATGTAACAAGCCATAAGGTTTTCCAAAGCCAACATAATAAATTATATTTTGTTGTTAATAGAAATAGATAAGTTGGTGACATAATGGAATTTTCTGGCTATCTTTGGTAGTGTTTTAAAAGGATGGGTATCTGAAAGGGGGAGATGACAGTTACAGAATTATAAGAGCACTACAGAGTAGTGTCCTACAAGGTAATTGTCCAGAACTTGTATAAACCTGTTTCTTGCATTGAACCAATCCTTTCAAAAGGTAACAGTTCTGCATTTGTCAGTTGAACCCTCACAGCAATTACCCATGCCCTCATCTGAAAGTATTAACAAAAGGCAACCAACATTTTATGTGCTTCAGCAGTTTGCAAAAGTAAACTGATATAAAAAAATGTGCCCTGACTGCAAGGTGAATTTAAAGTACTGAATTAAAAGTAAATAAGGAAGTAAATAAATAACATGGAGATGTTACAGAGTCTGTCTTCAACCAAATAAGTTGAATAGTTTGTCTTCAGCCAGATAAGGGGTGACCAACCTGTGGCAAAAGTGGCACAAGCAGTCTCTGTGTGTGACCCATGGTAGACTGGGGAGGGGGTAGGCAGCACAGCAGCAGACAGTGCAAGGAGCAGAAAGCAGCGCAGAAGATTAGGGTGGGAGTACAGGGCAGGGAACAGAAAACAGAGGTGCACATTGGGCAGGGAGCAGACAACAAAGTAGCAGACCAGTTGGGGAAGAAATCCAAGCAGTTACTGGGGAGAGCGTTGGCCTTAATTTGTGGCATGCTTGCCTAAAATGTTGGCTCTCACTGAACTAGATAGCTTTTTTGCTTTTCTCACCTCTTCATGAACTTGTACAATATATTCATGGGCAGTTCTAGGGTTTCATAAAGGGGTATGTGGCACACTGCCCCTCAGACTGTGTGTGTGTGTGTGGGGGGGGGAATAATTAAGGATGAAGTGAGGGGGCAAGGGACAGTGGGGAGGGAGCTGGTGGATGAAGTGACAGCTGGGAACAGCAGTGGTGGTGGTAGAAGCTTCTTCCAGTGCCTGCTCCCACTCAGTAGGGAATGTGAGGAATGGCCAGAGAGCAGGAGCTGGAAAGAAGGACCTACGTACTACTGCCACTGTCCCCTGCCAAGCCTGGCACCCTGTATAGTTGCAGCCCATAGCTGAAATGGTGCAGGAGTGGCTCTAGGTTTCCTCCTAGCCCATAACACTAGGGGTGTGCAAAACAGGCTGTATTCGATTTGGATTTGACCTGATTTGGGGGACAGTGATTTGACTAATTGATTCGGATCACTGTCCTGATTCAATTTGGTTGAATCCGACTCTGAAGATTCAATTATAATTTGGAGAATCAGAGATTTGATCATAGTCTTAGCTTTAAATGTTTTTTCTACATACCTCGAGGTACCAGGCGTGGCTCATGAATGCTGAGATGGTGGAGTGGATGGATCGTCCCACAGGATTGCAGTGAGGCCTCCTACATACTTGGCAAGGGACCTGGAAGTAGAACAGAAGTAATTCAGCTATGAGGGGTCCTCGGTGCCCCCAGACCCAGGAGGCACCAGCCGCCAAGCTTGGGGATGGGAGGGGATGTTCCCCCATGTGCTCCATGGCAGACCCGGAAGTGGATCCACTTCCAGGTCCACCACTGAGTGTGCTGAGAACCCCCCCACACTCCCATGGGATGCTCCATCTGCCCCACCATCCCAACATTCACAAGCTGCCTGGTACCTTGAGGTATGTAGAAAAACATGTAAAGCTGTGTTTGTGTCCAAATCGTTGCATCTCTCCGTATCTCTCCAAATATATTTGAAGGGTTCTGATTCAATTCAGAGAGTTTAAAGGGTTTCCTGATTCGATTCAGAATTGGAGATTTGGCCACTAAATCAGGCTGCAGCTCTGCTGAATCGAATCAGCGGCTGAAGCTTCACCCAGTCCTACTTAACATCTGAGGACTTCAGCACAAGAGAGGGTGTGCATCTCCCTGAACATACTGCCTCCCCAAAATGTGTCCCTGAATGCATTGCAGTTATATTTGAGGACGTTCTCCATTTCTAGAAGCTTTTATGCTGAAGTATTCAGACCATTATTCATTACCCACGATGCTGCATTTTTAGATGGTAAAAACGGATACAAAACATATTTGCATATGGCTTAACCTTGGCCTAAAGAAACACAGCAGGATATTGTGGCAGATTATTCAGTGTGTTTTCCTGTAGTTCTAGAAGCATGAGCTCAACACTTATTCTAGAGTTATACCACAGATTACCCGAGTTACTCATGTACATCTGTTAGGCTTCTTTTTTGTGGTGGGGAGTTAAAGGCAGCAAGATGTGGTGGTAGCCACTTCACTCCCTTGTGGACTGTTAGCTGCAATCCGGTGTGCCCTAACTGCACCAATCTGAGGGGCCATTTTAGTTTGGGCAAACATGTTACTTTGATAACAGACCCTGGATATGATAGAAACAAGTTGTGAACTTGCATTTATCTATTAGATATTCCTAATACATTCAAAGAGTTGTATGGAAAAATACCACAGAAACAGATTCATTCAATCCCCTAGTTGCTAACTACTATAGGACATTATCTGGTAGACCAAGATACATACCTCTGTTGGTTTCAGGGCCCAGGAGTGCAGCATATACTAGATCAGGATACTCCTTAAAGTTACCCATTTTGATACACAGTACTGTGATTATACCTTTTAGGTTTTAATGCAGTGCAATCTTGGAGACATTAATTATTCCGAACTTATTGCTACATCTTGTATTTTTACGTCTGCTATAACCTCTTGATTTATTCCTTTGATCTTATTTCAGGTTCAGCAATCAATGTTGGTTTTGAGGTCCTGAATAGCTGAATGAATTTAGTGAACTACAAGATATGAAATTGTCGTAAGTAAAATCTTCTCACATTTTTGCAGTGGTTGGGGTCAGAGAGAGTTCTTATATGAAATATTTAAGAAACATCTGACTATAACCCAAGCAGCATGTGGGCAAATTACATTATTTCTTAGACTATTTCAACATCAAAGGTAGCACTGAAGTGAAGGATAGTCATTAAAAGCCGAATTACTGCAAGTGCCTGGATAGTGCACTTAAACACATTTCAGTGGAGTGAAATAATTTAAAATCTGAAGTGTGATCCAGAATCACATATGTCAATTACCATGTTGTCTGTGATATTAAAAATGTATGCAGCTGGAAGCTTAATTACATGAGTTCTCTTGGAGTTAGAAACACTTCATCCTTTCCCATTTTTTAAAGTACAATCTTTTTGGAAATTGAATGCAAATAATCCACAAAATGAAGGGAAAGGTTTTTCTGTCATTTGCCATTATTGAAAGCCAAGAGAACACTAGAGACTTGCAAAAATTAACTTAAAATTATTGTTGTGCTGATGGAATTTGATTACCTGCTGCTGATGCTGATTGACTGAAAGAAACACGTTTTTCAAGTGGAACAAAGATGCTATTCATGAAGCAGAAATAAAAAGAAAGCGGGTCTCCTGTGTTTGTGGATTTGCATTACCACAAAAAATGAAGGTGTTATTACAGCAAATTGTCCATAGAAAGACACCAACTTTTGAATTATCTTCATGTTTCTTTAAAAGCAAAGCATTTCCTTCCTTCCTCCATTCTAAGTCAAATAATAACATTCAAACCTGAAATAATAAAGCTCTAATTCTGTGTTACTATTACCCTGATATTAACTTAAAATATAGACAAATCTATATTGCACCTATTGAAGTCAATGGACAAACTCACCTTGACTTCTGCGTGACTCAGAGCAGACCTGTAATTCCTAATCCTAAAACATACTGTCCTGTCCATTATTCAAAAAGAGTTGAGATCAGCAGAGGTGAAATAGCTAATAGCCTCTGATATTATGTGGGAAGGGAATGGTGGTAGGGTAGTTTTCAATGATGGGTCTTTGACACTAAAATTTACCTCCCCTTAGATCTGAAAGTGGCTGCATTTGCTGAACTTCAGGGCACATTGCAAAGCTCAGTAATTTTCCCAGGCATTTCAGAGTGAGTAAAGTGTGTGGCTGGCAGGTGAATTTAGATTGAGTGGACTGAGGAGGTTTTAACATAGACATAGGTCCTATTTAATTTTCCTTTCTTTTGATAAATTATATATACATGTACTCAGTTTTTTAGTTGGCTGGATTTTTAAAGATCTTAATACATATGTAAGTACTAAGAACTGAACTCATTGCTTCTATGCTCTGTAATTTTATTTGTCTTGTTTCTATGTCTTCACTTTTTATTGTTCATAAAGACAGACATTTGCCATTCTGAGTGCATAAAAGAATAATTACCCTGGTGCAAATGAAACCAGATAATTGCTCATATTCACGGGACCATTTGCACCTCAGATGAGTGTAGTCTCTGGCCCAGTGGTAAATATACTTCAGATATTTAACACAAATTATATTACATGTAATCCTTGAGACCCAAAACTCTGGGCTAAGAACAGGAATTTAAGAAGCCCACTGTGGTCTTTCGAGCTTTACTCGAAGCACTCCCTTTTAGGTCAGGAGGCAGCAGAACACATTAGCCCTTGCAGGTGGGGCTCAGAGCCTGCCTGCACTGACAGAGCGCAGCAGGTAAGCGTAGCTCTTGCACGCCTCCCAACATGCCCTGTGGGCACCCTGGGCTGCTGAAGACTTGCAGGTGGAGCCAGACGGTGGAATGACCTCTGATTGGCTGGCAGGGACATCATGGCCATCCACCTAGACCAGATGCAGCACTGGGTCATCATGGCCATAAACCATCAGCTGGCCATCCTGCACATACTCACCCAGCACAGCTTGCATCCACCAAGTGTGTGTATGTTTGTCCTGGATGCCTGGGTTCAGTATGTGTGTGGCGTGTGTGTGTGTGATGGATGTCAGGTTTCCATATATGTGTGTGTGTCCCCCAGATGCCTATATTTCCACACACCGCCTCCCCCACAACATTAGTAGCCCGGGCCTGGCATGGTGGCAGGCTGTCTGGATCCTTAAAGCCCTGCCTGTGTAGCTCCCCAGATGAGTAAGGTCATGAGTTTCCAGCCTAGAGCTCCTCTGACCCTGCATCCCAGGCACAACCCAGGCTGCCTGGGCAGCATCCCTCTTCCCCTCTCCCCCGCAGGGGACCACGCTGGGTTGTGTGGGAATGCAGTATGAGGAAGAGATGTGTCTTGTTGTAATCAAATGTTGAAGCCACCAAACTTTTAGTTGGTTTATTAAACAAAAACTTGCGCAATGTTGCCCACTCTAAACTTGGAAACTTCTTCTTAGTTAACACTGGAAGAGTGGGAAAAGACCCTGGCTGCACTGGGTGGGTACAATGTTGAGTGGGGAGGGAAGTGAGCTGCCATGACAGCTCAACTAAACAAACAAACCTTTGGGGTGGCAGGGGGAATGCCATGTGCAAAACTGCCATCCCTTGTTTTGATTAAATATTCCAGCTGCCAAACTGTTTGTGTGCATAATAAAGAAACACTGTGGAGTATTGCTCACTCTGGAACTTGGGCCTTGCACTTGTGCTGGCAACTGCCAGTGGCCAGGGATAGCAAGCTGGTCCTGGAAGGCAGGCTGAGCCAATGCCAGCCCTGGCATCGGATCTTGGGAAGCCTGGTCCTGCTTCCCTCCCACACTGCTGCTCCCTGAATTGGGCCCCACCAGAAACCGTCTTGGCTTCTTAGACTATATGGCTCCTACGTGCCATATATCTTCTCCCAGGGCACCCTTGCCCCCCAGCATTTCCCAATCAATGCTTGGTGTGAAGCGTTCACCCTCCAGCACCATCTGGAGCCCCTGCCCATGGGCCTCTCAAGCATGTTGTCCCAGGGAGGAGTCCTGGAGCAGAGCTCTCCATGCTTGGGGTTGGGGGGTGGCAGCTTGCCCCACCACTCTGACCTGGGAGGGCAATGGTCTCCCTGCAGGGTAAACCCAAGCATCAGGGCCCAGAGAGATGAGCCTTCTCCGGTTCTTTAGGGGGAGATGGAGGGAGAAAGTGGGTGTGTTTTTGCTAGGGAGAATTTCCATTTCCTGCTGCGCCAAACCTTTAATGGAGCTCATTTTTAGCTGCTTTGCCAAATGATGTCCAGAGGATTGACAGCAAAAATGTGCAGTTTCACTTGTTGGTTATACCTCAGTTGTGGGGGTCAAAAAAATAAAGCTTTCAGTATATATCAGGGTCTGTTAGGGTTAGGATTTGCAGGAGGTAGATCCAGGTAAACATGCTAGTTTCACTCACGAAAGCAATGTGATTTTGAGGGATGGGGCACCCAGGAGTCAATTACCCAGATTTATGGCCCTACTCAGTGTAACATAGACTGATAAGCCCCCAACAACAATAGGGTGTCCCAGTGTTGGCACCTCTACTTCATTCCAGGCCCGTGGTGTGGGGGTTGGTGGTGGGGGTGGTGTTTGCAAGGCATGAGGTCAGTGGGGAGCATCAATAAATCAGTATTGTCAGTCTTCCACATGGACAGTCACCAAGCTAAGAGCATGCTGAATATCAGAACAGGCAACAGCATCCTTCCCTATGAGCATACCCCAAGCTACCAAGAGCCATGTCCAGATGAGCATGCACTAACCGGGGACAAATAGCAGTAGCTCAACTACATGCTGCTGCTACTTGTCGTTGGTGAATGCCCATGCACGTGTGCTCTGGTGTGCAGCAAGTTACCCCAGGTGGGGTATGGGAGGCAGGCCAGAACCTGGGCTGGCCTCAGGAGCCTTACCGGGGGTCCTTGGGTCCTTCCAGAGCTTCAGCAGGAGTGAGCCAGCAGCAAGGAGCCTGGCAGGCAGCCAGAGTGTGACTATGAGGAACCAGGCTCTGATTTCAGATCGCACATGCCGCTTCCATATGCGCTATCCTGCTTTTTGCTAGTGCAGATTTTTTTGACACTGCAATTTCTCAGTGTCAACCCCCACCCCACCCCCTACACTGCAAATTAGCATGCAGGGAATGCCTTCATTTGTGGCGTGTGCAGTGTGTGTTGCCACAGACAGCAAGCATACCTCATGCACATGCTTGTCTAGACACACCCAAGGAGTCATATTAAACCCCTATAAATATTGCATTCAGAACGTCACCATTAAAGTCTCTGCATGGGTATCTGCCTTAAGATGTTTAACCAGCACAATGTGGTGTGCCAACTTCAAAATGCTCAGAAACACCACACTTGCAATGGTATACACCCAAGCAGATTACTGTACTCCTGCGTGGTCCAGAACTTGTCACACCAAAAAGCTCAACTCTGTACTTAAGACTCTGTACTTAACAGGCTGCACAATTTACATGTAGATGTTTTCTACTGCCCTACAGTCCAGGGAATATGTGACATAAGAAGACAGAGCCTAACTGTTCCCCTTCGGCCAGGTTTCTGAGCCTGCAGAGAGCCCGGGAGGCCAGGTACTGTGGCCTTATGTGTTGTGCTAAATTTAGATAAGGGGTGAGGTGAATGGAAATGAAATGATAGTTCAGAGTAAGGCAGTCTGAAATCTATTCCTAAAGCATTTTACACCAACACGGAACAAGTAGTTCATTGAGCATGACCTTGACAGAGATGTGCGGGTCAAGCTGAACAGACTGAGATCTGGATACAGATGCTTCAAAACAACACTGTACAAAATGAACATCTTGGACAACTCCCTGTGTGACTGCTGTGTTCAGCAGACAGCGCAGCAGTTAATTGAAAGCTGCAATCTTTACAAATGACCAGATGGGGAAGATGGAATCTGTATGCTGAGCAATAATACCAGACAGTGGCTCATAGTTGGCTGGAAGGAACAAGGATGAGGGGGTCAGAAACAGGGACTTCGCCACCTTGGATCACTGAGAGCGTGGGAGCAAAGCCAGCCCAGGACTCAGGCAGACCACATGGGCTCTGGCTGAGGCTAGAGGACCACCCTGGGAGGGAGAGTGAGTAGGGTGCCACAATGTTCCATGGGATGTTGGCAGTATGCAACCTACCGTGACTCACTATGGGATGTGGTGCACATGTTCATTGCAGTGCTCTAACCTACAGCACTGAAGTCTGATACCACATCCATCCAGGGTTATCTTGGAGTGGAATCCACCATTTTTACAATGCTCTGTGTGCCCTGACGGTCTGCTTGGTTACTCCTAGAGAGCACTTTCTGTGCGCTTACCCTGCAAGAAGTGTAACTTCTGTGTCTGACCCTAGAGATTAGACCATCTTTTGGTGACCAGAGAATAAGCAGACAAAGTACCAGAAAAAGATGTTCTCTGTTACCATTTCTTGATGAATAGGGAAAAAAAGTATAGTTTCTACTCTGAAATCCTCTGAATGTGACATGTTGGGAAGGTGTATACAAACTCCATTGGTTCAGCAGTTCAAATGAATTGAGGGAGGGGGAGAAACTAGGTAACTTGAGTGGCCAAGTTTGTGCTTAAGAGTTTGTATGCCCCACTAGGGAAAGTGAAGAGATGGTGCATAGACAGCGGTGCAAATCTAGGTAGAGACAATACCTGTCTGAAGGTCCCATTACCAGCATCAATAAAGCTAAGCTTATTATGCCTGGATTAAATTGTAGTGCCTCAGGAATGGACGAGGCAGCACTTCCTTCACGAGTCTAGAGACATGACTGCTCGAGTGCATTCCCATACTCTGAGCCAAGGCTAATCATTGCCACCACATTGTGAATGGGAAATAGTGGAGGAGGAAAGAAGGTGAAATTTAAAACTGTCATTTGCTTTGTGGCTGTAAATACTGGTAAGTAAAACAGAATTAAAGGACAATAGCCAAAGATGCCACTGGACTGGTAGTTAATATTCCTATAGCTATGTCATAGGTGTGCTTTCCCAAGTTGATGGGATCTAATAAAGTTTTCTTTGCTTTATATGCAGATTCAGTTTGCCAGTTAAGAACATTTTCTGTAAAGGACACTCAAGGACAGGATTTAGTTTTTTCCCCAGGTTTGGATAGGAACTTGAAGTGTTTGGGTTTGCTGAGAGAGGAATGCTGAGGGTTTTGAATGTGGCCCTTGTTTCTGAGAGCAGCACCAGGAAAAGGCTTAGCTCCATAGATTAAGGAGCACTCACACCAAAGAGATCTCCATTATTCATATCAGAATCAGCAGACTTTTAAATAAACAGCCTTATAATTTGAATTCAGAAATTTATGATTTAATTTAGCCTTTACATAAAATAATCAAGCAACCAAGCTCAGTTGAAATCAACTGTTTTACTGAGATCAGATTCTGATTCATAGTCTTTATCAACCTCGTATGTTAGTTACAACTTTGGTTTTTCCTCACCTCTTCCATTTTGTTAGCTTCACTCACTCAGTCATCACTTCTCCCACAAACAAATGTGTTGCATGATACTGCACATATAACACCATACTGTACATTATAACACAGAAATGTTGTCCTCTTTGAAATCTTTCTTCAAATCCATTTTTAGTCTTACCTCTGAAAATTTCACCTGATTATGGCTAGACAAGTGGCAAGCAGGTGTTTCTGACATCATTAGCGTCTTCTGTTTGTATCATTAAGAAAAGCCAATCTGCAAATAGTAAACACATCTGTTGTATATAATAACATGATCCTATCACTGTGATTCTTGCCTTGCTCTCCACACCGTTATAATCAAGGACTGCATATAGTTTATCTGAGAAAAGTATACTTGCTTGAATGTTTATACTGACATTATCCAACCTGGAAAAGGCACTTTTATTCTTGAATATAAATGCCCACATACAGAGTTATACTAGTATAACTATAGCTGATAAATTTCCCAGTGTAAATAAGCTCTTAAAGTGAGATTTTGAACAGATTTAGTAATACTAATGCAGCCCCCTGTGGACAGCCTTATTTTTGTTTAGCATAAGTTAATTAAAAATCTGTTTAAGTTAAACCAAAATAACCCACTCCTGAACTGAGAGAGCATTTCCAGATCAGGAGGTGGCATTTCTTTAAATATGTCAGCTGTAAGACTGATTTAAATTCAACTGTTTTGTGCAGACAAGGAGTAGGTGAAAGGGAATGAGAATTTATGATACACAAGCAGCTCCTTAGTAATGGTGTGAATGCTCTTAGCTTGTGGTAAATGAAAGCTAACCCACAGACGTTTAGCCCCGTTTCACTGCGGGATTCTGGATTCTTCCTTTCGCTGTGCCTGAAGCATATCTCGGGAAGGACTGGCCTGAACAGGTCCTTCTCCTTCACCACCCACTCAAGTCTGTTGATGTACCCCAAAACCAGAAGAAGTTTGCCCCATTAAGCTGCTCTGGATTTGTCCCTATGCCTTGCTCTCAAGTCCTTGGTCTTTGAGTCACAAATGTGGAAGAAATTATGTACAGGGAGTTGAAAGTGCTGAATGTATAAAACAAAAAATCAAAAGAAATCTTCCACCAGAAGTACATAAAACTTACCAGCAACAGCCAGGGAAAAGCACTGTATAAAATATTGAGCATATGTAAAATTCAGTCCCATGTTTCTGTTTTGATACTAAAAGTAGGCAAGGATTAAAAGCAGTTTTCCAATTCAGGTCCTAGCTCTTCAGTCTCACGTGGGGAAATGAAACGGGTATTTTGAAATGGGTTTTTTGGTTATGCTCAGCATTGCAGAACTGTGCTCTTAATTTCAATCAAATATTAAAGTTGCTCGACATCAACATATATAAATAAGAAAAACTCTTTTCACTAATACATTTCTGGTATTCTTAGGAAACCTTGTTTTCTGAAGGCTTATAGAGTCCTTTTTTCTTCTTCTGGTCTGGAGCTCTTGATGCCCTCTTTTAAACTTGGGCCTTGACTCATCAGATAACCTGCATATGCTTAGTGCTGAGCAACAGATTACCACCTGACACTTAGGACTACTGCTAGCCAAGGTAGCTTGAGCCCCCATATGTGGTGGTAGGCTAAGAACTTGGACTAGAAATGAGATTTTTCCCAGGACGGTAATGTGGGCCCTATGGCTCTAGCTGGGAGCTTGAATTATTTAATGTTTTATGAACAGTTTCTTAATTTAAACTATTACACAAAGGAGGATTCAAGGAAGTTCACCTGGTTTAGTAATTTTCTTTAGCTTTTACACACAGAAGTTGGAAGGGACTTCATTGTTTGAAACAGCAGTATTCAATCATTCAAAGGAAAACTGTAGGTTTTTTGTTAGTGCTTGTTTGCATATGGTAAGAATATGTTAAGAATAAGCATTCTTCTCCATCACCGACATACTGTAGTTTTTCTTTTGTTCTGATTGTTATACTACAACCAATATGTTAAATCTTAACAATAAAGTGGTAGGCTGATTCATTTTTGACAGAACAAATAACCTTAAAACTACATGGCAAGTCTTGATAATGTGATCACATTTCAATTCAGAGAAAAGAAAACAAACGTACCCATGTGAGCATGACTCGGGATATATTACGTTCAAGAACTTTAAGGCTGAATACAGTAAAAAAAACCTGAGGCAGAATCAATCCATTCTATGCAGGTTTCTCTAAACTGTGCAGATTGGACCGTCAGTGAATGGATCTCACATTTGCTCTTCGTCTGGAGAAGGCAGGGAGATGCCTGCACGGGCCAAGGCCAGAAGGCGGGGGCATTCTCTCACATGTCCCAGCCAAAGGCACCCAAGCACAACCAAGTGGCTGCACCATCCCTTATTGGCTGTCATGCACATGCTTCCCCTTGCTGCCCTGTCATCTATCAGCCAGCTGGCAGCTGCCACTAGACTTGGGGGCACAGGGGTCCCTGCCCTTTGTCTGGGGTCAGGTTCTGCGGGCCTACCTCAGGCTGTCAGCCAGGCAGAACGGAGATGGTGGGGAGTAGGGCTCATGAGTTGCTGGTGGGAGGCAGTGGTGCACTCTGTATTCCTGGTTGGATTGGGGGGCACTCATTGCCCCTGCCCTGTCCCAAGCCCCAGGACCCTGTGTTAAAGTGGCTCCAGGAAGAGCTCCAAAGATGCCCACCTTCAGAGCCAGTGCCACCTCCCATGCAGCCATGGGTTTCCTGTCCATGGGAAGGAGGGGCAGCTATACCCTTGCGGCTGCAGCACATGGTGGGGGGTGGTCTTAGTGTTGAGATGGAGGGGCCAGCAGGTCCCTGTGCTGGGCTGACCTGATAGCTGCCCTTCCCCAACTTGAGCTGTGCCAGCCCAACTGGCAGCAGTGACCACTTAAGTGACAGATAGGGCTGGGTTGGGGCTCTCCTGGATCCCTAGGCTTCAGTCTGTTCCCATGCTGGAATTGCACCCCCACCTGGCAAAGAGAGCAGGGAACAGCAATGCCCCTGAGGCTGCAGCTCCTGGTAGGGAGTGATTCTAGTTCAAGAATAGGGTTGGGGGACAGGGGGGAAGGGGCAGCTGGTCCCTCTGCTGGCAGCAGCCCCTCTCCTGCCTCTATTCCCACATTAGAATTGTACCCTGCCAGGTGCTGCAGCCATGGAAAGAGGTTGCACCCCTTCCCCCGCTACCGTGGACTGGAGCCCTGTGTCTGCACAAGATGTGAAGCTTGCTCAGGCAGGGTGGGGAGGGAGAATCCTCCAAGCCCTTCCTGAGCTACTAAAGCATAGACTCCCAGGGCTCAGGACAGGGCAGGGGCACCCTTTGCCCTCTTAACTCAGCTGGGAACGCAGGTTATACTGCTGGTACCACCTTTCCCCAGCAGCTCGTAAGCCCTGCTTCCTCTTCACTTCTGTCCTGCCTGGCTGACAGCTAGAGATTTTGAGGGGCAAAGCCAGCTAGGCACTGAGCTGGAGCAGCCAAACTGTAGCTCCCTGCGGGTGGGGGGTTCTCAGAGGCTGCACAGGGAAACTGGGATACCAGTAGATAGAGATTTACCTTGATTTGTGATCGGACTTGGCAACGAGATTCAATGCACCAGTCCAAACCAGCTTGAGTAAGTCTGATATTACATGGATCCAGGTCTATCTTAGATTGGGGTTCTGCCATTTTGAAATCGGTCTATGTGCCCCAAACTTCTGTTTTGTTGTGGATATAGATTGATTTCTGATCACCTAAACTCCAAAAAGTGCACTGTCTGTACCTAGCCTACATGTTGCTCTTGGCATCTGTGTTAGATGTCATATTGGGTGCAGACAGAAGTGACAGTTTTCTTGATTTGGCCACAAAGAGCAGTTTACAGATGTGGCCAAACACAAGGGCATGGCTGCAAACAGCTTCAAAAATGGCTGATTGGCTGAAAATCTGATCCCTCATTGCATGAGGTGTCAGATAAAGATGTTACAAAATGTAGTATTTTTTGTGACTTGTGTCTGTAGAGGTCCCAGCCTGTTGCTGTTTTCAGAATTGGGGGGGGCGGGGACAGGAACAAAGGAAGTTCAGTCTGGGGGGTTTTCAGCCCCCCTGGAGGCTGGGGCAGGTGTATTGCAGCCCCCCCTCTGAGGTGGGGGTGCTCCAGTTCACCCACCCCACCCTTCAACACCAGCTGGGGAGTCCCAAGAATAAAATCCCTCTGCTGCCTTTCCCACCTCCCATTCTGAAAACAGTGAGCACTGGCAGAGAGCCTGGCCATTGTTATGGGAACCTGGCTGCAGGCTCCCAACCACAGCTAGATTCCCCTCCCCTGGAACCAAGAGTGAACTTCTGTTTGGTCTCAGGTAACGCAACTCAGAACACTTTGCAAAAATGGTTCTGAGTTTCAGCTAGGAGCTGCACTTCTTTCTGCACCAATAGGTGTTAAGCCTGTCTAACACATCTGGACAATGCATACACATTTATAGCCAAATTATTGAAAGTTTATGTAAGTCATACAATGTTCTATATTGCCTCATATAATGGATAGCTGAAATATGCTGTTGGTATTTTATATTTATATTTTGATAGGGACCAGAGGCAAACTATTGCAGTAGTCATAGTATGACCAAAATTTATGAACATCCCTGCTCCAAAGAACACAGAGACTGCTTGTGGTCATTTTGAAAAAACTTCCATCAAATGACAAAATGAAAGACCAGTTCCTAATAAGAGCCCCTCCCAGAAAAATGAGAAGAAACTCAGCCATCTCCTCCAATAAAGTTTAACCACAAATACAGATTTTTGATAACCCAATAGTCACAACACTCATTTTTATACAATATCAGCTTCTCCTCAGCTAATTTCATTGTCCATGACGTTTCACAGTTCACAACACTTGGAAGTGGGTTTTTTATTTTAATTTATTTTGCTACTGATTCAGGCCTATATGTGTATAGACAAGAGCTCTGGCATTTTGCAGCTGAAGACAATTGCTGAATCCACAGAAGTCTGTTTTAAAATATAATTCATCTCTTCCAGATCCAGCATTCACTGTTATGATGACAGGTGACCTAAGAAATTTGAGCTTCTGCCAACACATTCTTGAGCTCCACTTATAACCCCATATAGGTATTTTTCACCTGATGTAGGATCTTTGGTATGACCTTCCCTGTAATTTACTGACTTTATCGTAAGTGGTATCTCTCTAGTACTGGCAATGCCTTCATACATTTTAATGAACTACCCTCAAAATAATAGACTTTTGTCATTTGGTTCACAATAGCTCAACTCCAAAAGGAATCTTGCGCTTCACTGTCAATCTCTTCCAATATTCTCATTCCCAGCTTTTCCTCCTCTTTCATCCTGGAGGTGTAACACAGCCCATTCTCATTTAAGTAGTAAGGGTCATTGTTTTGAGATTGGCCTATTCATCTCCTGCTCATGATTCTTTTATATGTTGATTCGAACCCTCCTATTCTTATTTATTTTGTGCAAAACCACTCTAGAGCATGATGGTCTTGCCTGTGGCTCTATTCTAAACATGCTTGTTGAAGTAATGTGGCCACATGCCTTCTGTTATTTTGGTGAAAAGCTGGCATGCACCTAAGTGTCACTGTCTAGATGTCAACTGCCTATTGCAAGGGATACAGTCTTTGTTTAAAAACATGGACCCAAGCACACATCTTCAGTATGACCTACCTCAACATTTGAATGGACAAACATGCAACATCAAACTTCTGATATGAAGCTATATAAATATTGTTATAATGATGTTTTGGTGCACGCTGACCTATTCTCACTTTCTGAAAGTTGATACAACATAATACATATCTCATGATAACAGTGAATATTTGAAATATGAATCTTATCATAAAGACAAAAAAGGGTGTGCAATATTTTGCTTTTAATGCATTAGTTCCATCAAGTGCAATGAACCTAGCACAATGCATCTTACCGCCAGATTAATTTTCAAGGAAGTGATTGAGTGTTTTAGCACAATTATTTTTCAAAGCAAAAGGAAAATAAAACAACTACTTCAGAGACATGGAAAGCTTAGGAGGTTTTTTTTTAAAACTCTATAGACCTACTACTTGGAATAAAACAAAGCAATTTCACTGAATATTAGTAATGTTGAAATATCACTATACATTACATTCAACTGAAATAATCCATTTGAGGAAATCTTATAGAAAGTACTATGAACACAGACCCCAACTGAACAAGATTTTTATGTGCTTATGGTTAGCCAAATGATGAAAGAGTCTTGCTGACTTCAGCTGAACAGTTCATTTGCATGCAGCTGGTCATTTATGTGGTTGCCTTGTTGAAACATAAATTAGTCGGGTTCTGTTGATACTACTCTAAAAACCAATTGAATTTAATAGAGACTGAGATCCTATCAAAAGACATTTTGAAGCATCCTCTAGACTTCTGTAGTAGGAATATATTTTCTATTAAATTCTCTTGGACTTTTCCATAAAGAAAAGGTCAAGTTCACATAAACCCATCTGGGAAAAAAATCCAATAAAGGAGCAGGTCCTTTGCTGGTGCCTTAACTACACGGAAGTCAATTGCAATGACATTTTATGACAATCTATACCTCTTGAAGATGTTTTCTTTTATAGGTTTTTAATACAACATTCTATATCATCAACATTAAATCAAAAAGCAAATATGCAAGTGTGTTTCTATATACATGCCACACTTGACTTTTGAATTATCATAGGGTGCATCTACATGAGACACTTACTGTGCAGTAGAGCTAAATATTGCATAGTGTCCACCCGCATCTACATGTGCAGATGAATACTGCACAGTAATTTGCTCTAAACACAAGTACATTTTCTACCTATGAATGCAAGTAGCAAATTACTCAAGATTATTTACTGCATAGTAGTGCACGTGTAGACCAGGAGCAAGAGCAAATCTGCTCCTCGTCTGCCAGGCAGCAGAGGTGGGAGATCGCTGCCTGCTTCCAGGGCAGGGTCTGCCATCAGAGCCCAGGTGGGGGACAATGTCCCCTTGCCTTGGCAGCAGGGAGCTTTCAGCTCCCATTCCATGACCATGGGGCTCAGGCTGGAAGAGAAGGATCACCCATCCCAGGTCCTGTGACTGCAAAGCTTGGGCTGGGAAAGAAGGATCTCCTAGCACATGACCATGGAGCTGGTGCTGGGAGATAAAGCTCTCCCAGACCTAGCTCATTTGTCACCTTTATCGTGGAGCAGGGCCTGGCAGTTCCCTGCTGCCAGGGCAGGAGGCATTGTTCTCACTTTGGCTCCAGTGGCAGAGCCTGCCTTGGTAGCAGGCAGCTCCTGGGGGTAAGGAGAAATGTCTCAGTTCCTGCCAGGAGACAGCTATCTCCTGGTCCCTGAGCTAGCACCCAGGGAGAGCCAAGAGCTCCCCCTGTCTGCTGCAGGGGCCTGTTAGAGGGCTGCAGGGAGCAGGAGCAGTTTGATTCTAGGAGCAGCAAATCTTCTCTCACATCCTTGCACATGTAGACATGTGCCCGGAGAGTTTACTGGATGCATCTACATGAGACACTTTACTGCACAGTAGTGTAGTTTGCTGCACAGTTAGCATATGCATTTACATATGTACACAATTACTGTGCAGCAAACCTTGCTAATTAAAAGTAAATTTGCTACCTGCAAATGCAAGTAGCAAATTTACTTGAGATTACAAAATGTGCAGTAGTGCTTGTGTAGATGTTGAGATCACAATTGGGGAGTGGAGACTGGGAGATTCTTATCTTCCACAGCTGGCCCTGTGACCATGGAGCAATGCTGGGAGATAAGGATTTCCTTGCCTGAGCTCCATGACTGTGGAACTTAGGCTGGGAGGTATGGATGTCCTAGTGCTGGATCCGCAGTCATGGATCTGGTGCTGGAAGCTCCCTGCTGGAGGGGGTTGGAGAAAATGTTTCCTGCCCAGCTCTGTGATCATGGAGCTGGGTGGAGAACAGTTCCCCACTCAACTCAATGAGTAAGGAGCTGAATGGGACCTCCTGCTCTGCCCAGTCAGGGGCATGGACCAAGGTGGTCAAAGGCCCTAAGGCCCGCCGCACCAAGGCCCCTCCCTCACCGGAGCTTAGCAACAGGTTCACACCTCTTGCAGCCCCAGCAGAGCCTGCTCAGTTGCCAGCTCCCACAGGCAACCCAGGCTCAACCACAGCTACTGGCCCCACTCTCCCCAAGACAAAATAAAAGGTGTTTGTTGTGGGAGACTCCATCCTGCGGGGCACTGAGGGGGCAATCTGCCGCCCCGACCCCTTAGCCCGGGAAGTCTGCTGCTTCCCGGGGGCCCGCATCCGAGACATTGCGGAGAGGATCCCACAGCTCCTCCGGCCCACAGACCACTACCCCATGCTCTTTATTCACGTGGGCACCAATGACACGGCTCAGAGCACCCCCAGCCAGGTCATGAGGCGCTACAGGGAATTGGGAGCAGCGGGGCTTAGGGGTCTGGGAGCTCAGGTGCTGTTTTCGTCGATCCTCCCAGTCTCGGGCTATGGGCTGAGGAGGGAGAGGAGGATCCATGCAGTAAACCAAAGACTGCAGAGCTGGTGTCATCGGGAAGGCTTTGGCTTCCATGACCACAGCACGCTCTTTGGAGAGAGAGGCAGCGAGCTGCTGGGAAGAGATGGCCTCCACCTCTCCCCCCTGGGGAGGAGGCTCTTCTCAGCCAGGCTGGCTGACCAGCTCCACTGGGCTTTAAACTAAGCCTGCTGGGGGATGGGGGGACTACTGCCACTGCTGGCCCGCTGAGCAACCCGTGCATACCCAGCAGACCAAGGCACTTAAGGGAGCCCACCCATGTCCCAGCCCTGGCACAATCTGTGGGCAAGGCAAGAGCCCCCAAGGAGACACTTGCCTGCCTGTACACTAATGCCAGGAGCCTGGGCAACAAGCAAGAGGAGCTTATCCTCCTGCTCAGTGCAAATAATTATAACATCATTGGGATAACGGAGACCTGGTGGGACTCCACCCATGACTGGACCATGGGTATAGAGGGCTATACCCTGTACAGGAGGGATCGTGTTGACAAAAGGGGCGGGGGTGCAGTTCTTTATGTGAAGGAAAGCTACATGTCCCTGCAAGCTGATGTTGGCGACCGGCATGGACAGCTAGAGACCCTCTGGGTAAAAATTCATGGGGAATACGGCTCAGGGGACACAATGGTGGGAGTCTACTACAGACCTCCCACTCAAAGTCCTGAGCTTGACCAGGAGTTCGCCCGGGAACTGACTGAGGCCGCTTGCTCCAGGACCTTGGTTGTCATGGGTGACTTCAATTACCCGGACATCTCATGGGAAGATCACTCAGCAAAATCCGAGCGGTCGCAAAGCTTTCTCTCGTGCGTGGATGAGCTCTACCTGACTCAAGAAGTCTATGGGCCAACGAGAGGCAAAGCGCTGCTCGACCTGGCTATGGGGGCTATGCTGGTACTGGCTATGGGGGACGACCTAATTGGCAACCTAGTGATCGATGGGAAGCTGGGTGACAGCGACCATGAGCTGATCACCTTCACCATCCACCGTCAAGCTGGAAAGTCAGTCAGCAACACAGAAGTCCTTGACTTCAGAAAAGCCGACTTTGACAAGTTCAAGAGGCTTGTCGGTCAGGCCCTTAGGGAGCATGACCCCAGGGAGATGGGAGTTCAAGAAGAGTGGTTGCTTCTCAAGGAAGCAATGCACAAGCCAAATCTATTCCAACACGGAGGAAAGGCAGCAAGAAGGTACAGCAGCCCTCCTGGCTCTCCAGGGACCTAGCGGACCTCCTGCGGCTAAAAGGAAAGCCTACAAATGATGGAGGATGGGATTAATCCAAGGAGGATTATTCTGCGCTGGTCTGGTCCTGCAGGGAGCAAACCAGGAAAGCCAAGGCTGCAACTGAACTCCAACTAGCTTCAAGCATCAAGGACAACAAAAAATCCTTTTTCAGATATGTGGGGAGCCGGAGGAAAAGCAAGGGCAACGTTGGACCCCTGCTAAACCAGATGGGACAACTGACAACTGACGCCCAGGAAAAAGCCAACCTATTAAATAGGTACTTTGCGTCAGTCTTTCATCAGTCCCGTGGGACGCCCATGCCTGCTATGGGACAGGGAGATCCGGGTGATGGGGATCCCCTACCCTCCATAAATGCTGACCTCGTGAAGGAACACCTTGAGAAGCTGGATACATTCAAGTCAGCCGGCCCTGACAATC
The DNA here is from genome assembly GCF_052110815.1 of Crocodylus siamensis. NCBI lineage: Eukaryota > Metazoa > Chordata > Crocodylia > Crocodylidae > Crocodylus > Crocodylus siamensis. The sequence goes on along the minus strand of NC_143396.1, from coordinate 72,698,228 downwards.
TGCACCCCAGGGTACTCAAGGAGCTGGCAAGCGTCATAGCCCAGCCCCTGGCATGGATCTTTGAAAACTCCTGGCGCTCTGGTGTAGTGCCCGAAGACTGGAAGAAGGCCAGTGTGGCGCCGATCTTCAAGAAAGGGAGGAGAGTGGATCCGGCTAACTACAGGCCCATTAGCCTGACTTCTATCCTGGGGAAGATCTTAGAAAAGTTTATTAAGGAGGCCATCCTTAATGGACTGGCCCAGGCTAACATCCTAAGGGATAGCCAGCATGGGTTTGTTGCGGGTAGGTCTTGTTTGACCAAACTCATTTCCTTCTATGACCAGGTGACCTATCACCTGGACAAGGGAGAAGAGACTGATGTCATATATCTTGACTTCAAAAAAGCTTTTGATCTGGTATCCCATGATCACCTCTTGGCCAAACTGCCCAGTTGTGGCCTTGGCTCCACCACGATCCACTGGCTGGGAAATTGGCTCCGTGGTCGGACCCAGAGGGTTGTAATTGATGGCAGTCACTCATCGTGGTGCCCTGTGACCAGTGGGGTCCCTCAAGGCTCTGTCCTGGGACCCATCCTGTTCAACATCTTCATTAATGATGTGGACATTGGAGTCAGGAGTGGACTGACCAAGTTCGCAGATGACACCAAACTTTGGGGCAAAGCATCCACGCCAAAAGATAGGTGGGTGATCCAGGCTGACCTGGACACGCTCAGCAAATGGGCAGACGAGAACCTCATGGTGTTTAACACTGAAAAATGCAAGGTTCTCCACCTTGGGAGGAGAAACCTGCAGCATCCTTATAGGCTCAGCAGTGCTACGTTGGATAGCACTACAGAAGAAAGAGACTTGGGGGTCATCATTGACCACGAGATAAACATGAGCCTGCAATGCGATGCTGCGGCTAATAAAGTGACCAAAAAGCTGGCTTGCATCCATAGATGCTTCTTGAGGAAATCCCGGGACGTCATTCTCCCCTTGTACTCAGCCTTGGTGAGGCCGCAGCTAGAGTACTGTGTCCAGTTTTGGGCTCCGCAATTCAAAAATGATGTGGAGAAGCTTGAGAGAGTCCAGAGGAGAGCCACGCGCATGATCAGAGGTCAGGAAAACAGATCTTACGATGATAGGCTGAGAGACATGGGACTCTTTAGCCTGGAAACGCGCAGGCTCGGGGGTGATCTGATGGCCACCTATAAGTTTATCAGGGGTGACCACCGGGATCTGGGGGAACGTTTGTTCACCAGAGTGCCCCAAGGGATGACTAGGTCGAACGGTCACAAACTCCTGCAAGACCGCTTCAGGCTGGACATAAGGACGAATTTCTTTACTGTCCAAGCCCCCAAGGTCTGGAACAGTCTGCCAGCGGAGGTGGTTGAAGCACCTACACTGAACACCTTCAAGAGTAGATTGGATGCTTATCTTGCTGGGATCCTATGACCCCAGCTGACTTCCTGCCCTTTGGGCAGGGGGCTGGTCTTGTTGATCTCTCGAGGTCCCTTCCAGCCCTGATGTCTATGAAATCTATGAAATCTATGAGTCTGGGGAGCATGTTCCCTGCTCAGGTTCATGGGTGCAGAGCTAAGTGAGGAACTCAGCCTCTGTCCCATAGCCTCTGTCCCACAGTTGCAGAATAGGGGCTGGGAAATGTTCCAGTAAGATGCAGGTCCCAACCCCATTCCCCAATCAGGTTATCAAGACACTGGGCTTAGAAAGAGCTGTAGGGGTGGGGCAGGTTCCAACCCCACTGCTCCAGTCCACCAATGGGCCAGCTAGCAGTCCCTATCTATTAGCAGCTCCACCAGCGCAGCTGGGGCAGGGGAACATTGTAATGTAATGTCCCAGGCCTGACCAAGAGACAGCTGTCTCCTGGCAGGTGCTCTCTGCCAGGCCCTGGGCTAGCAGCCAGGGGAAACTAAATCTCCCCCTGGTGGTCACAAAGGCCCATTGCAAGGCCCCAGGAAGCAAGAGCAGTTTGCAGTCATTAGCAGTACGTCTTCTCCTGCTTCCCTTCATGTGCAGACATCTGCCCAGGAGCATTTACTCATGAGTCATTTAGTCATGAGCAAACTGCTTTTGGATTTAATGCACGTGTAGACATACCCACTCTCAGGTAAAACAGTAAACTGCTCCTGGATTATTTGCACACACCCATAATAACACTAAGCATCAAAGACATAGATGCAAATGTCAAAAACTTTACTCCCTCTCCAAACACATGGATTTCACTGGGATATTTAAGCGATATTTTGAGTTTTCCTGAAGCAGGATTGAAAGAAAAGTGAAGAAAACAGGGCACATCTACACATGACATTAAGTTGCTGTCATGACGCTCTATGGTGACATAGCATCTATGGATGTCTACACATGACCAGCAGCTACTTCACCTTAGTGGTGCACTCCCCCATTATAACACGCTGTTATGGTGAAGTGATGATAAAAATAACTGTGCTGCGTGTACGGCACAGAAGAGGCAGTTACTGAGCTGTGCTTCAGTACTTCCAAAAGGAGGTACTAAAGCTCAAGGCAGTAAAAACATCACTGTAAGGCAACAAATAGATGCACCTACAGATTAAGGTTTGCATCATGATAATGTTATTTACTTCAATTTTCTGGTACCATGATATAATCATATGAAATATAGGTACTTCTCTTTTGGTGCTTTCAGTATCGATTGATTATCTGGTGCTTTCTGTACAGATTATAGTTTTGGAGGTACTAGGTAAAACAACAGCTACCGCTAAGCAGCAAAAATATTGAACATGATTAAGGTATGGTCATTTAGTTCACTATCCAGATTCATCTACTACCCAGACTCCTCTGAAGTTCACAAAAGTAATCTTGCTCTTTAAGAAGGATGGTTTAACCAGAGATCTACTTATTCATTATACTGGCCATGAAGAGACACAATATCTTGGATATGTTAGATATACTCAACAGTGGCATAACAAGCAGATTTTTTAATCCTAGGCAAGCCCTGAGGGAGGGAGGAGGTGGTTCTGAGAGTTGAGGGGGATGAATGCTGGTGCAGTTTCAATGGCAGGAGGTGGGGGACAGAGGGTTGGTGGGTGGATATGGGCATATTCCAAGTGCGACAAGGGAGAGGAATACAGGAGTTTTACCAAAACTCCTCAGCTACTGCTGCCTGCCCTGGATCTTGCTCTTAGCAGCAGAATCAGCATGGTGTGTGTGAACTGGCTCCTGCTGCAAGATAATTCAGATGCTGTAGGAGTGGGGGATGATATTGGTGCCCCTCCTAAATCAGTGCCTGGAGCTGTTGCCCCTCTCATCCACCTCTAGTTACATTCCTGGTATCAATACTTTAGTCCTCTCTGCAATGTCTTTTACTTACAGGGAAGAAACAAATCAGATCCTTCTTAGAGCTAGATGATTGCCAGTAGTTGTTTCTGGCTGCTTCTCATATCCTGATTGTTCCTTTGATAGAATACACACAAAACCAAACTCTTGGGAAATTCACTGGGATTGCAGTATGTGCAGAAGTCTTTCAAATGGACCTAGTCCTATAAACTGGACACTACTGGCTGCTCCAGGGACTACATTCTGCAAATGGCTATTTCTTGCAGTAACCCTAATTCACAGAGTTAACAGCATGGAAAAGTTCCTGCCCCTTCTTATTTAGAGCAGTATTTTATTGAAAGAAAAAATAATATTCTATGATAGAAAAACAGAATTTAATCATCAAATGGATAATAGGGTCTCTGATCTGTTATTTCCTTAGTCTGGTCACTGATCATGTATCTCTTGTGTAAGTGCAGACTGGGAAACACAGTAAACTCTGGATATGAAAGCTGGCTTCATTGCTCACTTCTTTTGCAGTATGCAGAGACACACTAATGTCCACTCTTGTTTCCTAATTTGACAGGAGAGTCTGTTTCCTTTTGTATGTCCTGTGTGTGGAGGAGAGTGTGAGAGCATACCCAAGCACCTCTTGGTCCCCAGAAAGCTTTCTCCAGCCTGCAGCAGCCATCACAGCAAACTGCCTCCCCCCACCCCTCTCCAATCCGGGTGTGAAACTGGTAACCCCCAGTACAATCGGGCCACAATATTAGCGAGCTAGGCCTAAAGTTTTAGCCAGGCCCTATCTCTGAGTAGTCACATTGACATGAGGGGGACCAATTTTACTTTTAATCCTAATGTAAATCTGGAGCAACTGCCAATCTACATTGGTGTAACTAACAGCAGACAGCATAAATTGATAACAGGCAGTGTCATTTGTCAGCAAGAATTCTTTGGTTTTCTATAGAGCTACACTCATGTCAGACAGGACCATGGGATTGGGGAGTTAACAGTGTTCAGCAAATGGAAAGTTTAGAAAGTCTAGAGACTCTCACAAGTTTTAAGGTACATTCTTTCAACCTTATTGAGGTTATTCTGCTCTATCAGTATGACTTGATTTGAGTTATAGAACATATCAGTGACATATATATTATTTTTGGACAGGTGCTAGTTTGGTGTTCAGTCTTCCAAGCTGTATGTAAGATTTAGCTACAAAAGTCCTATTAAAATTCAATAGGAGTTGCATTGTTTAAAGCCTGTAAAATATTGAAAATTTAGAGTTTACAACTTTTATTCAGACCATTTTTTAATGTAACTATATATAATAAATGGGATCATCTCTTGACATCTATTAAAAGTAAAAATCAGGAATATTCTTTAAACAAAGTCAACTCACTACAACCAATGCTTTGAAAGAAAAAAACTCCCAAACCTGTATGCATATATACGATTATGGTCAGATAAACTGGTGTGAATCAACTAAGCTGAAATTTTAATTTTCACGAGATTCAAATCTGTCTTATGTTTGAAAAATGTTTCCACCCATTATTTTTAACCTTTACAGCCCTTGTGAGATCAAATGTGGGTAAAATCTGAGGAAGAGGTATTAGAACTTCAGATTAATTGATACTGAAGAACAGAGTCCCGAAAGAGTCATAAAATATGAAGTTTTCTCAGTAGAAACTGAGCAGCTGATGTTTCTGCTGTTTTTATTGCTACACGATCATGATCATTAAAGCTCCCTGGACCTCACAGAAGTTCACAATTATTTATGTGGCTGCATTGTCAATGTGCTTTCACAGGACTGTTCAGTTCCCAGGCATCTGACACAAATTCCAGACTAGTCTAATTTCTCTGATAATATAAATGAATGCAGCATCACTGAAGTCAATAGAGTTATGCCTTTTTGAACCACCAGAGAACTTAGTCCTTAGTAGCCTATCATGTAAGACAGGTTTCCTGTCAATATTAAATGTCCTCAGTCTCCTACATAATCTTTAATTTATTCCCTCTGGACTGTTCTTAATAGCTGCATGTCTCAAAATGGAAGCAGACTTTTGCGCTTTGTTTTTAAGGGTAAGAATTCTTCAGAAAAGATAGCTTTTTCCGTGGGCAGCTCAAAAAAGAGTATTATAATGACAGGATGGTTCAACCCATCAGCCTAAGTTGTGTAAGAAAAGAAACTTAGTTCTTTGTAACTTCTCTTTCATTTTCACATCCATTTGTTCAAAGACATCTGAAAGTCCCTGAGCACTGACCTGAATAAAATGAAGAAGGAGGCTAATAGAGTGTTCACCTACAGTATTGTTTCCTCTCTTGTTATTAGATGGATATGACCCTGTCTTTGATCCTCTTGCAGATGGTATAGCCAAGGGTGGCTGAGAACAGAGAGACCCACACTCCTCCTAAGAGGAAAGAAAGAAAGAAGAGGAAAAGGGAACATATGCAAGCATTAAATGTCCATTGTGATAATTATAAGTGACAAAGATAAATGAGTAAGAATATGTGAACATGTTCCTCCGTGGGTCCTTAAATAGGTAGAAAATGCAGAAATGTGGCATGGGAGCCAATGAAGGCAAGGTGAAAGAAAATTGTGAGGGAAAATTAGGACCTTCACTTTGATTCACATTGTAAATGCAAAGCTTAAATAAATGCAAAGATTCTGTTTTTATCTGTTAGCAGTCCTTTATGTACTGACTCACTGCTTATATTTCAAGGGTATATTGCTTTACTTTTGAGTAGCTGTCAAACACTGAGCCCCTGTCTATTGTCAAATAACAATGAACTATTTACTTATCAAAAAGAGACTTAGGCAGGCAATAAGGAAAGTGTTTTATTATGTAAGGGAGGACTTTAGTAAAGATGAAGCACTCGTTTCTTTCTTTGGCTCAATAGAATAGGTGACATTCTTTACTGTAGTGTATTTATTCTTACCTTCTCTTTAATTCATTGAGTTACATTCTGGCGTAGAGTACAAAAGCTAAAATACTGAACACATATAGGATCTGACTTACAACCTCAAGAAAAGAAATCTCAAACAATTGGCCTGGGCTGGTTATTTTTCTCAATGTTTTGAAATGTAAATATTGGATACATTTTGTTTCAGAAGAGGCACAATGCTTTAGGAGAAGACATACGGCGGGGGTGAGAGGGTCAGAACTAAGCCATACATGTATACTTAGAGAAGTCCAGAAAATGATAGTAAGCAGAACATTGTTGGCTTCTTTATCTACTCTCCCATGATAACTTCTATTATGGCTCGGTTTGTAACTGAAAAGATTATAAGTACCAACATGCAAATTTAGCTGAGTGCCTGAAAAATCTTGCCATGCTATTTCTCCTTCCTATGTCATGCAGGGTATGTACCTGTATTACAATAACATATCATGACTGATAAGTATTAAGTGAAGTTAATAACGAAAACTTATTTTATGATAATCCTAAAAAGAAAAGAAAAAAGAAAAGAAAAAGCTTGTATGTCTGGTCTAGTCTCTAGAACAGAGGATCTGTTTTGGGTTCTACTCTCAGCATAGCTGCTGACTCATTTTGTGACATTAGTCAAAACATATAACCTCTCTGTGACTCAGTTTCCCTAATTTTAAACTGGAGAGGTCAACCCTTCCATCCCGCATGGGATCCTTGTGAAGTTTAAAGTGTGAAAATTTCCTCTGATCTTCAGAGGAAAAGAGTAATGTTGTGGTTTAGAAAAAACACTTAAACGCATATATACAATCATTGCTATTCACTTATATCCTGTATTATTTCCATGATTAATATATCAAAATTTGTGTTTGCTCAAATAAGACCTCTGAATATGAATATGATTGAAATTGAAATATGAGCCCATTCATCCACACCATCTGTTCTGTTAACCCACCAGAAGGGAATAACTTTTTAACACAGAGATTAAAGTGGGTGACTCCTCAGCTTCTCTTGATAGTTTTTTTTAAATTGAAATGTGGATTTAAAATAGATGTTAGGAATTGTATTGGCTATTAAAATAAACTGTCTATAAAATAGAATTTTCTCCGAATGGCACTATCCTTTTTTATTCATAAATGCCATGATATCTGGATTCACTCACAGTATGCTGATTCCTGCACTCTTGAGAACATAAAAGTATACATTATGAATTCCTGCCTTTTATAAGTGGATCTTAAAAACCTATCCTCCATATGGCAGGGGCAAAGGGGAAATGTCAATGTTTTTTCTTTAACAACAAATAATTACAGCACTAAATGACACAAAGGTAGCTTAGCAACCACTTATTAATTTTCTTGTCTACATTTTTTAAAGAATTGCTATTGAACACACATGTGAGCCTGGACTAATTTGCTGTTTACCTAGTATTGAATGGTTTTCAACTTTCTGTAAAGGAAAGTGAAATGTGAACAATAATTTTAAATCTGAAATGAAAAGTAACACCTCTCAAAATACACTTAAGAATAAGCTATTTAGGCACTCTTGTCATAAATACATTTTTACTAGAATTGGATGTTTTCAGCAAACAAGTTATACATTGAAGAGAGTCCTCTGTATGTTTATGAAATGCCCATGATTTAACTGCATTTGCAGTAAATCTGTATGTTGTTTTAAAGTCTTATCCAAAGCCAAATCATGGAAAGATTCCTGTTGACTTCACTACCTCTGTATTAAGCAAAAATATTGTACCCAAACTTATTTCATTTGATGGATCACTCAGGAGTTGTTGACTGCAAGTGTTGTTTGTGAATACAATTAATGCCATTCAACATGACTTTTGGAAAATAGGTCTTGTCAAACAAAGCTTTTTCAAGCTTGGTTGGGAAAGGTAAATGGTGTATCTGTAATATCTTTAAGGTTTTTTAAGCCTTTTTGACTTAAACAGCTGAAAGGTTTGACAGACTGGGTAAAACATTAACACTATATAATATTAAAAAAATACTTGTTAAATAGATTAAAAATGTATAGCAGATTGTTGCTTTTGGGATTGTGCAGGCAGATTTTGGCCTCTTCCCCAAGCATCTCAGTTAGCCTCAGTAGTGTGCAGACTTTAAACCTACTCCCTTCTGTTGCACGGAGCACCTCCCTACCTGTGCCAGTCATCCCAGCGTGTGTCTTTGACTACACAAGGCAAGCAAACAAAAACCTTATTGTGTTGGACCCTGGGATAGCTCTGCTATGGCCTCAGCCTTCCTTACCCGGGCTTGTCCTCCTTTCTCATAGTCCAGAGGTCTTTTGCCTCTGGTGCTTCTTCTCCACCTCCCCCACTGGTTCTGCCTTTTGGGGGTTTTGTTTCTCAGTGAGCTATGCCCTCATTAACTTTCCCACAGCTGAAGCCCTTCAGTCTAACTAGCTGTCTTCCCTTAATGGCACAGGCCACCCTGTTATACTGATCGACCTCAAAACCACAGTCATCAAGCGTGATGATCAACAGTCACCATGAAAAAGAAGTTTTTTTAAGTGTTTTCTTCAGGAATTAGGGCCAGGCTCAATGCTGTTGAACATTTTCATCAATGATTTGAAGGTAAATATGCAATCATTACTTACTTGTGGGTGACACAGAAATGGGCAATATGGTCAATAATGAGGAGGACTAGACAATCATACAGAATGATCTTATCACTTTCTAGGACAGTCCCTTTTAACTAAAATGAATTTTATTACAGTCAAATGCCATCTTGCATAGGAAGAGGGGGAAAGAGGAAATATAGAGCAGGTCTAGTGAAAGATGGATAGATTCTGGAAAACAGTGACTCTGAAAAGACTCCATGGGTTCAGGAGATGAACAACTGGACATGACCGTCTATACCATGCAGTGGCAAAATTTTCTATTGTGACCCTTGGATGTATAAACAGAGGAAGAGAGAACAGAAGTATACACATATGTACCACTGGGGACACTGACACTGGAATACTGAATCTCTTTCTTGTGTTCATGTGTTTAAAAATGTATATTGAAAAATTGAAGAAGCCTCAAATGTATCTGAGGACTGCAGGAAATGCCTGGCAGTGCAAGACTTTGAGTTCACTCTGTTTAGCTTATCAGAAAGAAGGTAACTTAGAGTGTGTGAGTAGCTCCAGGGGAGAAAATACTGTGTATTAAAGAGCTCTTTTATCTACTGGAAAAAAAGATATAACAAGAACCAAAAAAGGTTAGAAGCTGAAGACAGACAATTCAAATTCAAATTCAAATGAGAAGTGAGGCACAATTTAACAGTAAAGGTTTTTAACCTTTGGAACAAACTACCATCAATAGAAGTTATACATCTCTACCTCTTGATTACCTTAATTCAAGACTAAATTCCTTTTTGGTAGATATGCTTTAGCCAACACAGTTTAATTTATTGTGATTAGCTTTACTCATCTGGGAACTGTCAACAGCAAAACATATACTGCAGGCCATTATGTCTTCTTTCATCACTTCTAATGTATGGAGGGATACTGTGAACACCTCAGCACTCCACAGTTGGTTTCCATCCCGTTACTAGAACACTTACACCTCAACTCACACAAGATGAAGAGAAGAAGAAAGCTGAAGAAAAGAATAGTTTTCTAGCTGTAACAAACAGTAGGATATTAGACAATGCTTTTGCTTAATTCCACTTCCGTTTCTGTTTTGTCAGGGGAACAGCCCCCTTCAGAATAACTGCTTGCACTGGAGGCCTGCCACAAAGAAGTGCCAGCAATTAGCTTGGCAGACTGCCAGGAAAATGTATTTTCTCCAAGATGGTTAACAATTCCCTATATCCCTAATAGCATATTATCATCCTGGAAGCTCTATCTTTAATTACTTGTTGTTGATGCCATTATCATTACAATGATATCACCTATTTCCTTAGACTTCCTTGTGTATCTCAATGGCTTATAAAATTCTTTGTTGCGTTTCTCTCGTTTTCAATCTATTATTGATACATTTTTCCTTTACTGATAACAGTAACTTTGAGCAATATGAACAAACCAGAGTAGAGAACTACTGCTAAACATCACATTGTGATGTAAATGCAATTGTAATGTGGTTAGAATATTATTGCTGTTGTAGCAAAACATCTGAATAGACACAACCTCAAAGGTACCTCATCCCTCAGTTTTCAGTGAAATAAAGGATGAGTACCTGAGTTAAATGCCTAAATACTTTTGAGGATCTAGATCAGTTACTATAATTTTCCATATGCAGTATAAATTACCAATAAAGAAATACCTGCCAAGAATGAAGGATAGAACAGATGAAGAACAAGTCAGGTGGTAAAGGTTAAGCCATGAACAATCCACAAATCAAATAATGATATCACTTCACTAGACAGCAATTTTTTTGTCTCTATCTAAGGCAAAAAGCTGTAAGATTCTTAAATATGTTTGTGCATCTGAAATCAAAACATGAGGTTACTTTTCAATATGCTAGCTGTAGTTTTAATAAAACTTAATTCAATTCTCTTTCAAAACATTTTAGAGTAAACAACAGACATTTTTTAATAAGCCTGGCCAAATTCTGGTTTTAGCTATATCTATACCTATATCTATATCTATATATATCTCATTCCATTGATTTCAGTGAAGTTATTGATAATTTATGCTGGGGTAAATTAATTCAAAATCAGACTTGAAGTGCTTCAGGTAGAATTCATCTTTCAGCTCATTTAAAAAGAATCCTTGAACTGTAATCCTCAACTTTTTTTTTGACTTGAGGCACTCTTCCATAACTTCTGAATTTAGCAGCCCCTTGCATACAGACAGAGTGAACACCACTTTTTCCTCACAAAAAGGAAAAGTGACCTCCAGGCCCTTGCCTTGATGCATGAAGCACAAAGGGGCCCCCTTGCCTGCCAGGAAGCACCAGAGCAGCACTTATTGCATCCTGTCCATTGTTGATTTGGGCTCTCAAGCAAGCCACCCAGAAGCATCATGGTGGCTTCTTCATCCTGAAGACTTGGCTGAAGTGCGGCACCCCTAACTGCCACAGCCACTTCCCAGTCTGTCTCTGCCTGGCGTCTCCCAGGCACAGAGTCACAGTGGGGCAGCTGCACTTGACCGCAGAGGCAGCATGGCACCCTTTAAATCATCTCATGGCATCTAGGGGCACATCTGGGGGTGTGCAGTAGTTCAGTTACATCTATCTTCAACTTTGTAGCATGGTAGAGCTCAAACATTTTTGTAAGTGGGACAAAATTAAAAATCAGAAATAGAGCAAGGACTGCATAGAAAAGCGTCATTGAATCTCTGCTTGCATAGTGAACTCTCTGAGCCTGCTGGCACAGGCTCTGGTCAGAGCCACTGATCTAACACAGCTCTGGAGCCCAGGGAGTGAACACCACCCCTGCTCTTCTGCTCTTTTCCCCTGCCACTGAATTCAGTAACAGTGGAAAAGAGGGGACAAGCAGCAGAAGAGTTCACCCCTGGGCTCTGAATGAGAGCAGTGGCTCTGGCTAGAGCCCACAGGGACATGCTGGTGAGTGCTGAAAACTCACCGTGCATGAAGAGACCTGGCAGGAACCATAATGACATGCCAGAGAGCTCAGACAGTGTCATGGTGTTAAGTAATGGGCTGCTCACATGTGGGCAACATCTGGCTGACAGGCCGTAGGTTGAGGACCACTGCTGTAATGCTTGTACAGCAAGCTTTCTGTTGCCAAAAGCTCCAATCTGGACACCAGTCTTCAGGCTCTACTGTAACCACTCCCCCACCTTTCAAAATCCTAGATCTGCTCCTGATGGTACTCCAGCATGATATAGAATCGAGGTTAAGAACCACTGACTTAAAAATGGTATTTGGGCACCAAATTCCAGTTAAAAACAATTGGAGATAGGTGCCATCATGGAGTCTTCCTGGGAAGGGTGCTTGCTTGGGACCACTGTAGCCATGTCTGATTTCTGACGGTGTCCCACAAAGCAAGCCTCAAATGATTCAAAAAGCTATCATCCAGTTTTCCTCCTGAGAGAGGGACTTTAATTCTTGTTCAGAAGAACAAGTATGATCTGGAGTTCCAAGCAAAAACATACAGCTTTGCTTCAGCATTTATTGGGGTAAAGTGTACCCAGTTAGGGGTTATCTGCCTCCAAAGGTTAAATAGTTAACTGTACTCAACAGCCCACAGAGTCCCGGTCATCCTCAAAGATTGCTCTGCTATTCTTTTTGCCGTTTCTCCAACTGCTGGGCCCCCAAGCTCCTTTGTTGGACCCTGCCTCCAGTTTTTGCCTTTAGATTGTACCCATCAGGAGCTGACACCCTCCTTGCCTAGCTAGCTCACCCGTTGTCTGGTTTATTTCCCTTTTTCTCCTGGACATGTCTTGGCTGATACCTGCAATCTCCACTTCTGTTGATGTGTCAACAAAACTATTGAAGTCTCTGTAAATGGAAATGTCTTCTGTTACATATGTCAGCAACTTTGGCATCCCTGATACTTTAACCTATTTTCTCCTATGTACTAGCTTTATGGGTAAACTGATGCACAAACCATTATAACAACATAAACTCATGTAAAATAGAAATATTACAATTAAATTCATAGCCTGTCACAGGTGCTGTGTTCCCATTTGTCCTTTGAAAATCCATTCCCTATCAATTGCTTTGTCCTCCAATGAATTCCTCTTCTGACATGCTTTAAGCAAATAGAATAGTTTTGATCAGTAATTCTCTTTAAATGACATTTTCAACAGGCATTAGTATTGGCAGTGAATGTGAAAATTGTGACCAAAATGGTAGGTTTTCTCCTTCAATGTCAATCAGGTAATTGCTTCTATCTAGGTCCTTTTATTGTGTGCCAAAGAATACCCTTTATAAAAAAGTAGTGAGCAGCCAGAAAATGGGTGAACCTTCACCTTGCTCCCTAGCTATGGCAAGGATAATATAGACAAACCATACATAAAGAGTGGAAATTACATACATACAATACTGACAAAAGTAAGGTTCTCCACCTTGGGGAAAAAAAGCACGTTTATAGGCTCAGCAGTACTATGCTTGCTAGCACTGTGGCCAAAAGAGACTTGGGGTTCATGACTGACCACAAGATGAACATGAGCCACCAATGTGATGCTGCAGCTGGTAAAGCAAATCAAACTCTGGCTTGCATCCATAGATGCTTTTCGAGTAAATTTCAGGATGTCATCCTCCCAGTGTACTTGGCCTTGGTGAGGTTGTAGCTGGAGTACTGCATCCAGTTTTGGGCTCTGCAATTCAAGAAGGATGCCGAGAAGCTTGAGAGAGTCCAGAGGAGAGCCATGCACATGATCGGGACAGGACAATAGGCCTTATGAAGAGAGGCTGAGAGCCATGGGACTCTTCAGCCTGGAAAAGCGCAGGCTCAGAGGGGACCTGGTGGCTGCCTATAAGTATATAAGGGGTGTACATCAGGACCTCGGGAACGCCTGTTCACCAGAGCGCCCCAAGGGATGACAAGGTCCAATGGTCACAAATTTCTCCAAGACCATTTTAGGCTGGACATAAGGAAAAACTTTACTGTCTGAGCCCCCAAGGCCTGGAATAGGGTCCCTCCGGAGGTGGTGGAAGCATCTACTCTGGACTCCTTTAAGAAGCAATTGGATGCTTATCTTGCTGGGATCCTTTGACGATAGCTGACTTCCTGCCTCTGGGGTTGGGGGATGGACTCGATGATCTCCTGATATCCCTTCCAGCCCTAATGTCTATGAAATCTATTAAAAAAATAAAGTGAAGACTGTAATGGAAGGGAAACAATGTCAAATACTGGATGCAGAGAAAAAGAGGGAAGACTACTTCTTAGTCTTCTAATCTGCAAATGTCATTGACTGAGCAGCTTTTATGTTTCATGTGTTGCTGAATTTATAATGTGATGCTGATGACTTATTAATTAATTAGTTGAAGGCTGTGTTCTCCTACCTTTTCTCACCTTGAATAAACATGATTGAATAAATGGGAATAAATGAGCAGTGCCCAATGGAGCTACTCACAGAGTAAGTTTCTGCTCAGTGTGACGTGACAAAGGGAGAATATGGTCTGCTTGCAGCACGGAGAACAACTGAACGTGCAGTATGTGGCACCTCAGATGTGTCTGTGGTGCCACATACGACATGGCCATGCTCGTTTGGATGCGGCCTCCAGGTTAAATCTGCAGTTTGTGTTATGCAGGAAGTCATAATAAATGCTGATAATTGTCCCACTTGTTCTTAAATCTGGAAACCTAGATTAAAGAAAAATATAAATTGCTATGGTGAAATAGTCTGCACCCTACTAAAAGAAAAAAATGACTACAGATGTCTTTGGTTTATAAAACATTCCATATATTTAAAAAAAATTCTAAAATTGATTTTGAGCTAAGACATGGATAATGTGAGAGACAATTATTAACATCAGCTTTGTGCATTAGCTGCTGCTATAAGAAACTCCTGTTTTTATCAGTGATGCACCATTTTAAAAGAGAACCTCATCTCAACACACAAATGTTTTGAACTTTTGCTTTTCTTGTAGCAAAAGAATTATTTCATGTATTGAAGAGAAAAAACAGACAAAAGGGAATTTTGTCTTGCTTTTGTTAGGATGAGAGATATTTTACATTTGGCTAAAGATCCAAATTTCCACTTTACTGGAGTAAAAGAATGATTGAAGAACAGACATCTTTGTAAACTATCCCTTAGGTTCTCTCGTCTGATGCTGTTTTATCCCCAGGAAGCCTTTAGAGATACTTTTCAATTGTGATTTGAAGTTATGCCGTCTATTTTACATGACAAATTTTGTTTTTGTCTCTTTCTGTGGTGGTGACGGTATTTAGTTTTTAGAACCAATTCACAGCAAGTACTTAAGAGAACTTCAGTCAAAAGATATAAATGCCTGACAGCAAATATTTAAAAATGCATGTCTGTTTTTAATGATCTGTGTGAATTTTTTTCCCTTAGACTGCCCTGTCTTACAGATTATTTTATATATGACTCACTGGATTTTTAAATCTGAATATATTTCAAAATGGGAATCCTTAATGTTTTAAAAACCATGTCAACATTTTCCTAGTCTATGGGCACATCTATATGTGCATATTAATGTGTATGAATAAACTCTGGAGCTTATTGCTCTGGAGTTTATTGCTCCTGGGCACTACGTCTTCATGTGCACCCTGGATTGCAACATATAGATTTGGATCAGAGCAGCCCCAGCTGGCAGGGGGTCCTGGGGTCAGTCTGCCAGCCTGGGGCTTTTCCCGCTGGCTCAATGTGCTGCGTTGAGGGACTATAACAGAATGTGCTGCAACGTACTGTGGAGGGGCTGGCTAGGGCACAAGGGTACTTCAGTGAGGGGCTAGCCAGCAAGCAGCCCCCACACTGAAGGTGCCCGGGCCAGCTGGGACAATGTCTACATGTGCACTGCTGCGGGGTAAAAAACTCTGCAGCAGGATAGTATGTGTATTTACAAGTACCATCCTGCTGTGGAGTAAATTAGTTTCCTCCAGCCTAATAGGGGCATAGGTATAAATGATGAGACATTTACTGCACAGCTAATTAGTCTACTGAATAGTAAACATCTTGTGTAGATGCACCCTATAAGATATAAAACTACCCACCAGTTTTATTTTTCTGCGCACATATTTTTAGCTGGATACACTAGTTATTAGTGCTAAAAGTGTTATCCATGAGTAAATTAAATAGGCATATCATTCAATGAGTTAAAAAAATACAGGAACATTTTATTGTTATGTTTCAAAGGTCTTTCTATTTAGGTAAATAGCCTATAGATTTAAATAACAATTTCTTATTTCATTTTTTAATTTTAATATGACTATGCAACACTTGGAAAATATATCATATATTTCCGTTTTAAAAAATGCCCATATATATGTACAATTGTGGAATGTGGAGATAAATTACTGGAACCAAGGCACCCAACAGATCTCTGATATAACTCTACTCAATAGGGAGATTAAAGTTCAGGGAGAAGATCTCCCAATTGCCAACGAGGGCAGGACATAAAGTAATTGGAGCAGAATGGATTTAGATTAGGTTTCAGGAGAAGGTTCTTTACTCCTAGAATAGTAAGGAACTAAAATAAACAACCCAGGAAAGTTGCATAATCTCTTTCACTGGAGGTTTTCAAGATGAGGCTGGATAAAAGTGATAGGGATTGTCTAAGAATAACACTCTTGCCTTTCCACAGGTGACTCTTAACACCCTTCCGACCATGTGATTCTATAACAGTGCCCAATAATTATTCAACAATACTGCCTATTCATGTTGATCATTTTTTTTTATTTGTTTGTTTTATCCCAAGTGTGTTCTAATATACATCTGGCTGCTGTCAACCACCTAATTTCTGCGGTAGGGACATTTATTCTATTTTGGTTGTATAGCACTTGGCACAATGACTGATTCTCTTGTCCACTATGGTAATAAAAATGATAAATATAAATATATCATTTTACTACTTCCCTATTATATTGATTCTCAAAAAGAAATACGTTTCCATGACTTCACTGGAACGAACCTTGTGTGTCAAGTTAAATGTTTATGTTTTTCTGGGATCAGGCCTACAGTTTTCTCTTTTGTCACATTAAAAAAGAAAAGAAAACCTCATTGTCATGAGAAGAGCTCCTAAATGGTCCTCAACTTAAATGTAAAAAAACAGACAGAAAACATTCTGTTTACACCTAAAGACAGTTGTATTCCTGTATACTCTTATGCCAGTCAACTATAATTTTGTTCTCTTATGGCTCTTTGCATTCTTCATGCATATCTACTGTTATTTACACAACTGCTTCATGTTTTTTAGAGAACAACAAGGGTAATATGTATATAATGGTTTAAGAACAGAATCTGTTCCAGTGTTAGAAGTGCTGTCTGTTTTATGTTGTACCATTTTTTGTAGAAATCATTGTTCACACATTAAAATGAGACTGAAAATGTGTATGTTATTGCCTGTTGGCCAAAAGTCAAGACATCAACATTTTGACCGTTTGGTCTTTATTATTGTGATCCTGGTAATGGCTGCACAGGTAAAATGTTCATGTTTTGACGTTTTTGTCTTTGGTGCTTAATTGGGGAATGAGATAAAAATAATTTATACTGTTTGAATAGCATATGAAAAACCCTCAAATTTCTAAGCTGCCTTGCCTTGGGTTGAGTAATATAAATTATAATGATCTAGGGAACTAGCTAATGAAATAACTGTACTACCAATTTATTTTTATATTTGGATGAAGAAGTACCAGATGAAGACAAAAAAAAAGGAAACAGTGCTGATTTTTGAAAAAGGAAAGAAGAATGACCCTTGTAATAACAGTTATATAGATTTCTCTTTTATTTCCAGCAAAGCAATACAATACAATTAAAAATATTTAAGACATGACTTAACATTTCAAAGTAGATGTCACTTCAGATATCTGGTGTGTATCAGTGAAATGAAAATAATGCCACACCTCTGAAACAGTGGGCCTTGCTTGTTACACAAAAGGGAAATCTCGACCTCATCCTCTATGTGAAGACATAGAACACGCATGCTTCAGGGCTTGTGGTGGTCTCCTGTAAGGTCAAGGACAATTCTTTTTTCCCCCAAAGAGTACTTTATTTTGTTGTTTTCCTCTGTGTAAAGGTAACGGTGGAATTTTGGCTAGTGTTTAACACAATGACTGTGTCTTGTTGTGCACTAGTCCCCCTAACTTCTGAATATAAAAATATGAATCCAGTTAAAACCTCTAAAGAATATGGGTTCCATAGCTCAAAGCTGTAAGAGTCATAAATCTCTATAAATAGGTTAACCAATAGAGAGAGAGAGAGAGAATCCTTTACTGTTAGTGAGAGTCTCATACCAAATATTAATAATGATAGTCAGGTTTAAATGACACTGGTCATATTTGCATGTTCATTAATGCACTTTTGCTACTGCGCATTAAGTTTAGTACCTATAATATGAGGTCCTACATAAAGGTGCATTAGTCCGTGCTAATGCTCAGTAGCAAGGTGAGTGTTTTTTTGCGATGCTTAATATGCAGTAGACTAATTCTACTGCACATTAGTGCGTTAGTATGGTTTTTGCTGTGACATGCTAATGCAAAGTAATATTGGCTACTGGGCATTATGGCATCTTGTGTAGACATGCCCACTGAAGAGGTAAAGAACCCATCAGTGAGAGCCATGACTATAAGTGACAGTGTCAAATAGGATAAGAACAAGTCAGGGATAACAGTAAAGATGGATAATGATACAACTATGAGAAGGCAGCTGAGTACGGACAAGAAACTACCATTCAAATAGAAATGGACAGAGAGACACAATGAAATAGGTGGTTTTAAATGAGACAGGGAAAAATGTTACTGATTGGTTCTAACTATGGAAAGCCTTATATTAGTAGAAAGATAGGCTGGGTAATGAAATGGATGGGCCTTTTCAATATTTTATGATGCTACAATTAAATGAAGGATATCTTATTATTTTTGACTAATCAAAGAAAAAACATTTGAGACATGTACAGGATACAAATGTTACAAACCAACCTAATGAGAAACATCATCTATTTCTACTGCAGTATTGGTGTTCCAGTTCTCATTATAAAGTTGAACAATAAGAACTTTATCTGAGTTGCAAAGTGGCTGAAAACCAGTTCTTTTCAGAGACTGTTCTTCCATCTTGGATGTATATGCTGGAAGAGGTAAATGTCCTTTTACCACATACTTTTTGTACTTCTGGTTAGAAAATGGACAAGCCATATTTGGGAGGAACAAGCTCCTCTCAGGAAAAGTTTAAATATGATAAAGTTATTAAATAAAAGTTCAACTGTTATTATACGCAATGTAAGAGATCAGAATTAAAGAAATAAGTGTTGGGAAGGTGGTTAATGTCCCATCACTATCTCACAGTGGGATTCCAGATTGACTCTACATACCTGTGATCACCTAACTAGCCACTGGATGTCACTGGTGATCCACACAAATACAGCTTAACCCTTTGAGTGTTTTAGTGCAAACAATGAACATCCAGGAAAAGGGGCAGTCCCAAGACCTTATAGGTTTAAGTTGTATATCTTCACGTAGAATCTTCAGCTAGAAATAAATGAGACACTTAAGACATTAACAGTAGGTATGAAAAAAGTTATGGCAGAGAATAAGTTACTATATGGACCTCGGTATTATTTGAATGTACGCTTATTGGTATATGTGACTGTTTTAACAGCACCAGAGAAAGATTTAATATGTATTATGCTATATAATAACCTGAACTGGGAGATGTACCACTTACAATAGGTATCTGAACTCTAATAGTCTCCTGACCCTCACCACAGTGAACACACTGAGAATGCTGTCTTGAAGTTTGGTTATTCCCTTGCTCAGTAATTTCATGCTCTTTCTGCAAATGACTCAGGTACTTTTCCCAAAGGAGACACTAAGTTTCCTTAGTAATTCCAGCAGAGGTACATTCTTTTAAAAATGAAATGAAAGCTTAGGAACTGAAAGGTGAAGTGGCCATCTGTTTCGTTACCTTTTAGATAGCATTACTAGCTATCAGAACTTAAATGATATTACTTTTCTCAGGATACAAGCAACCATCAGTCCCTGGGGATCTTCATACTTGAGTTAATTTATTTTCCTTAGCATTTCAATTTCATTCTTTATTCTTGTCTAGTATCAATATGTCTCTTTTATTCATGGATGCTACTGAGATACCAATCCCACTTTTAAAGAATTTCATACAGCTACAGTGAAGAGGTACATCATCACAGCTTTTTACACTGATTCAGTTTTAGATAAATCATACTCTTTGTGCTGGAAAATCATTGTGTCCTTAAAGCAAACCATAGTTCAATTTCTAATTACAGGAGGTTTTAGTTTCCTATAGTAACTTGTGCTCAGTGAAACTGGAGAATGATATAATGTTACCAGTTCTTCCACCCCCTTATTTAGATAAACAACTGAAGAGATACTGGAAAACTGTCTAAGAAATGTGTGGGTAGAAGAAAAAGGCAAGTTTTAAAGATGTTGTTTTAAGGAATATGGTCCTATCTATCTGTCTATCTAGCTATCTATCTATATTATATTATATATATATTATAATATTTATTTATAAATTCCAGAATCCTATCTCTGGCATTAGCCAATATATAACACTGCAGAAGTATGTTACCTCAGGCTGCAATATAAACAACAATAAAAAGCCCATAAGGCACCTAAAAACTGTTCGATGCTGGCCATGGAAAGAGAAATTTTCTGACCTCTTCAGAGATCAAGTATTTTTTTAAGTATGTCATTTAATTAACCTTGTTATCCCCTGCCTAACTCTAGATTTTATTATTGGCCATATAACCACAATGACCTTTTTTTTATAAATGAGTCACTAGATCTCTTATAGTAATGAATACCACAGGATAAATCTTTGCTGTATAAAGTAATACAATTTTCCAGTAGGGGAAACATGAAAACCCATTAGCTATATTGGGATGTATACCTCAATAATTTTTGAGGCAAAAAATAAAACTAAGTGACATACTCCCTGGAGAATATGACTTATTAACTCTTTCATCAGAGAAACAGGTCCTTTCCAATAATTGTATTAGTTGTCATGTGGTGAACCAGTTTGTGCCTCAAGTAAATGAGGCTTAGTCAGTATTTTGAGAATAAACTTTGTATTTATTGTATGTAAATGTTGCTTATAATGCAATATAAATAAAATGGACAAATTTAATCTTGCTTATTTTCTAGTCTTTTACAAATTTAGAAGTCAGAACTAAGTAGTATGGATTAAGATTCCTTAATTCACAACTTATTTCATGATTTCAAGTAAATCTATAACTCTGGGGCCTGGAAGAAAGCATTGCGTCACAGTCAAATATATATCAGAGAAGCACTGCTAAGTAGCAAATATTTCTCTCCTGGCTCTGTTTCATATGTGTGGAGGTCCTCAACTGCTGTCAAATCTTTTACAGAAAAAGAGGGGTTAGATTTGTGGGACTGCACAAGGGAGTCATATTTCTTTCATAGAACTCAACTCAGCAAAACCTCTATGATATACTTCTGCGTACTGGAATAGGTGAAGGGAATAGCCAGTAATTCTTCAGAGGTCCTCCCTACTCATTTGATAGGTAAGAAGCCCAGGGAGGATCTTTTGCCTCTTGCTTGACATGTTGAGTTCAGGATGTTGGGGATTTGCACCAATTTTGACAGTGGACAGGGGGCATGTCTACATGAGACATTTTACTGCACAGTAGAACAAAGTAAGCATCACCTTCTACATATGCAAACCCTTACTGCAAGGTAATTGTCTCTACCCAGCAGTTAATTTTCTACCTGCATATGTAAGTAGCAAATTAACTGCTGAGTAATTACTATGCAGGAAGGCATGTATGGATGGCTAATGAGGAGCAAATTTGCTGCCAGTCAGCTGGTCAGCAGGGGTAGAAGATTGCTCCCTGCCCTGGGGAGATGCACGCTGCTGGGGTAGACTCTGCCATCAGAGCCTGGGCAGGGACCCCTGCTTCAGCAGCAGGGAGCAATCTCTCAGCCCCCTCTGTACAATCATGGATCTGAGTCAGGGAGCTCCCTGTACAGAGAGAGTCCCCCCCGACAACCTGGAACTGGCTGGGACCTGCCCCAGACCAGGACAGTCCTGGCCAGCCCCAACCTGTGCAGGGAAGTCTGCACATGCAGGCAACTCTGGGCTGCATATGCAGACTTCCCTGTGTAGCCTGGGACTGGCTAGAAACTTTTTTCTAGCTTTTTCCCAGCCATATGCCCTGATTGGGTGGCTGAGGCATGGGGCTTGAAAAGAGCTGCAGGGGAGGGGCAGGTCCCAGCCCTCTGCCCTGATCCACCAGTGGGCTAGCTAGTGGTGAGCCCCTGGCTGGACTGGGATTCCCCACCCATCCAGGAGCTGCTCCTAGCTACCCCACTGCCACAGCTCGTTCCAATCCCTCTTCCCCTATCAGGGAGCTGGGGCCAGGAGCTCCCTGGTGCCAAAGCAGGGGAACATTTTCCCCACTTGGGCTCCACCATTGAAGCCTGATGCAGGAGCAGGGAGCAATCTCCCAGCCTCCGGCCAGGAGACATCTGTCTCTTGGCCCCGTGCTCCCTGCTAGACCCTGGACTACCACCCAAGGGGAGACTAGAGCTCCCCCTGGCTGCTTCAGGGTGACTGGTGCAGGGCTGAAGCAGATGGGAGCGGATTGTTGCCAAGAGCAGCAAATCTGCTCCCAAATGGATGCATGTACAGATGCCTGCCCAGGGTGGGTTTACTCTAGAGGAAACCCATCCAGCAGCATTTGTACATGTAGATACATGCACTAAGAGCTAAATTCTTTTTCACATTACATACCTAACTGCAGATTTATCCCTAAGGCTATACCTATGGAGTAAAATGCTGTGGCTTGTCAAAATACCTGAACTAGATTTTAACAAATTAGTTCAGGTACCAGAAATAATACAGGTCTGGTATTGCGACCAGGTTAATTTACCTTGCTTCCTAGCAGGACTAATGACTATCTAGTGGGTGCATCTATATGTGTGATATACTGTGGAGTCGACCAATTAGCTTAGCAGTAAAGCATCATAGCCTACACATGTGCCCATATTAGGGCACAGTAGACTAATTAACTGCCATAGAATATTACTGTCTGACAGCAGTACTATCCTGCTCATGATTAGACTGACTGGGGCTGGCTGGGGCACAAGAATCCTATAGTGCGGGGCCTGCCTACCTGCTAGCCCCACACTGTTGCATCCTTGCCTCAGCCACCCCCTTCACCACCCAATGCTGCCACCCAGAGCCCAGGGCTGACCCTGTGGGCCCCATGCTCTGGGTCAGATGCTCCCAGGTGCAGCATCTTCATGTTCACTCAGGACTGCCTGGGTGCACATTGCTGCAGTTTCAGGCACTCGCAAAGGCTCTGTGCTTGCTCCAATGCAAATTGTACTGGAATTTATCAGGCACATTAATATCACTTGTAGATGTGTCCAGTATGTTAATGTGCCTATACTGCTGCTCAGATCTAGGGTGGCTGTTCAGAGTTAGTTCAGGTATTTCTGCATGGCATTTCATTGTGCCATGCAGATGTAGCCTAAGAGAAACCTCTATTGTAATGTCATGGACTTGATTTCTATTTAAGCTTAAAGTAGAATAATTTATTATGCAATGGAGACTCATCATAATTTCTCCCTAAGCAATTATTTATAGCTTATGTATCCATGCATGTATCTGAAGTTAATAATGGTATATTTGAAGAATATGAAGAGGGAAACTGAGACTAAAGACATTTTTATAAGCAATAACAAACCATGATGATAGGTGCCTTATTAAGGGAGAGAGATAAATTTGAGGAGTATGAATAAATGAAAGCCTTTTTAGTCAAATGAGTAATTTTATACAGTGACTGTTTAATGTAAAATATATAGACTGTCAGTGGAACCAAGAAGCTCCCTCTTAATCACTCTGCCTGAGAATTATATTTTCTTTTATTGAATGAAGCTTTAATTATCCCAGCTATAATAAGCGATATTGGGAAGCCCCCTTTCACCATCACCCTACACCCTCCTAGGAGAAATGGCCTTGAATAGCCTCTGACAAAGGAGAGACTTGAACTCTAATCTCCTACCTGTATTGCTGTTCTATTTACTGAATATTTGTGTAAGGGTAGAAGGAGGGAGAAAGAGGGTGGTGAGGGAACTACCACTGTTTTAAAATGAATAAATTTCTCCCCTTTTCCCTCTTTGTTTAGTGAAAAAATGGCTTAGGCACCTATCTCCAAGAAAGGTTTAGAAGGCTGGGGCTTAACACACAGATCCTGTCCTCACTATCTCCTTTTGGCTACCTTTCACAATTCCCTGCTCAACATGCTAGCTATTGCAAAGCCCATTGTGAGGCCACTAACTTTCTCCTTTCATTATGTAAGTGTCATAGATGCCAAATACTGTGCTGTCTGCTGTGGCAGGGGACCTAAGCTCTCTTGTGGGCCTGTGCCTTATATAGCAATATAGAAGTCAGGACTAGAATACCTTTTTCAAAGAAAACATATTTTACTGTTAATTAACATCCACTTTTTCAATATTCCAGTTTGACTTCTGGTTTTCAGAATATGATCTTTAGTGGTATACATAATTTTACATATAGGGTACAATTGCTTGATAAAAAGGAGCAAAAGTAAGATTTTTGACGTGGTTAGTGTTGACTGAAATGGTAAAACTCTGCCTACTCTCAACTGAATTCTGCAATTTGAAGCAGAATTATGCCAGTACTGGGCACATCTACACATCCCCCACGGCACAATGGTTACTGTGTCATCATTTAGTACTTGCTTTAGGAAGTACTCAACGATGGTACAGTAACAGACATTTCTGTGCCATCCCAGTGGTGCATGGTTATTTTTAGCAGCTACGTTGCCATAGCAATGTGCTATAGAAAGGTGGCTCATTGCTATGACAATGTACTGTTGATGTCATGGTTTGTGCCCACCAATGCTACGTCACTGTAGTGATGAGCGATAGTGCATAACTACAGCAACATAGCATCACATGTAGACAAGCCCACTGAGTACCTTTGAAAATGTCACCCTAGCTCTCTGTTACAAACTCAAAGTCCTGATGCAGGTAACCTGTCTGAGCAGACTCCTAGTGATTATTGTCACTTTGTGCAAAGGCTGAAGAGATTTAAACTGAGATACTCTGAGCCAAATATTGAAAAAGTGTTTTCCAAATTTCTTGATTCAGTCTTCACAATAGATAATACTTTGCCTAAGCTGGAGCTTTAAAAGGATTCACAGGAGCTGCCCCATTGGAAGTCAAACTATCTTACAGTCCTTTGAAAATCTTGTAAAACCTTCTAGCCTTAGTAGTTTATATTTATTAAAAATGTATATATCTCATTACAGTCAAGCTGTTCATAAAACTAATCTATATTAGGTGTGTGATATTATCATTTTGTCTTTGGATCTCTTTCCTTCTTCCTCTCTTCCTGTTACAAAAAATTGCCATTGAATTTTGTCACAATTAGGTCAAATCAACCTAGGAAGTATGAGTTGGTATAGATGTTTTAAGTTCTTCGACTGTAGAGGTAGCTCATAGTGGTAAAGAAGTGATTGTATGGTGTAGTTTATGCTTTACGGTAGAGTGAAATGAGCAATGCTGGTAAAGCTTTGTTATGTTGGTGTAGGATGCTAGGACTTCTTTCTACTTATATTATATATATTGGTAGAAAGATCTGGAGTAGACTTGGCCTTAGACTCCATTCCTGCATTTGGATACATATAGGTAGATGCTTTTGTCTATGTTGACCTTGATTGTCTTGAAAGTGAAGTATTTTAAATTGGATCTTATAGTTTTGAGCCTTGTTACTCTGGCTTAACTGATCTAACTGTACTTTAAACTCTCCAAGGCAGGGGTAACATCTTCCAATGTGTTCTTACCATTTCTGACAATTGTGCCAATCCCAAAAGGCTCCTGGTTTTTCTTGTAATAAGAACAATAAAGACTAAATAATTACCTAGACAAGTTACTGCTTAGTTTTACTAGTTATCAGGAGGGATTAGTTTTCACTGATTTTAAAAAATCCCCAATTTTCAGTTAGAAAAAGTAGCCCCAAATCCACAATTTTCCATGATTAAAATGAAACATCACTATATATCTATATCTCTCTTTATATATTAGTAGTCTATCATTTAAGAAACACCACTAATATAAAGATAGATAGATAGGTAGACAGAGAGAGAGAGAGAGAGAGAAAGAGAGAGAGAGAGAGAGAGAGAGAGACACTACTATTATATAGATTTATATAATAGTGGTCTATCATTTAAGAAACACCAGTATATATAGCAGTAATATATATATAATGTGTTTATTAAATGATAGATATATAGTAATGTTTCATTTTAGTCATTGAAAAATGTAGATTTGGGGTTCCTTTTTCTAATTAAAAATTGGGGATTTTTTAATATCAGAGAAAACAAGGATCACTGGTTAGCAGTCAGTCACCAGATAGCTGTGTTTTAAAGAACAGGTAAGTAAAGTCTTATCCACTAAGACTGTCATGTCTTATTCACTAAGACTGCCATGTAGCCAAAATATACCTTCTCCAACTTCACTCAGAGAAATGTTTATAATTTTACCCAGCCCAGAAAATAACTGTATTTCACTTCAGAATTTTTGTACCACTTTCTATAAAGATTTGTATAGGATGAGGAGCTGCAGCAAACACTTGAAGAGGACCCATAAATTAGTGAGAAACAGATATCTGTGTCTTTATTAGTTTAGCAGTGGGATGGGGCATTTTGTGTCTGCTCTGTTATTTTTGTATACTAGACATTTTGATTGTTTCAGCTGTTGGTTACTGTGCTCTATCTAGCTAAAGTAGCAACTTGAGAGAGAGTGAGAGAGAGAGAGACCCTCATCCACCTCTTAGGATTAATCTCAATTAGATAACCTCTACCTCGGCTGTGCAACTGAAGTGATAGAGGCCTTTGAGATAGCAGACCCTTAGTCTGAAAGACCTAAGGTCTCCCTCGAATACTTAAATCACGCTTGGGCTACCATGAAGCTTATGACTCTTTGAGTGTGTCTACATATGATGGTAGGTTGCCGTAGCAATGCACCACAGTGATGTAGCATCTGTGAGTGTTTACACTTGACCAACAGCTACTTTGCCACAGCAATGCGCTCCCCCAGTATAGCAAAGTATCTGCTAAAAATAACCCTGCGTTGTACATATGGAGCAGTACTGGTTGTTAATGTGCTGTGATTTAGTACTTTGAAAGGAAGTAATAAATCACAGTGCAGTAGCAACGTCACCGTAGCAGCACATGTAGACTCTCCCTTTTGGTCTTTACAGCACTGCCAACTCTGGATGTCAGGAAATAGCATAATCATCCCTCACCTACTTTGCTAGGAAACTATTTCCTGTCCCTAAAGTCACCAAGCCAAAATACTTTATTTAGTTCCTTATTACTCCAAAAGAAAAAAAAACCCTATATAATTTTGGGCTAACCAAAAAAACTATTTTTGGTTTGAGCAGCAAACTGAAAAGTAAAGATTATTTTCCCAACTATACTCCTAATCCTTAAATTCAGTATGATGCAACCTCCCCAAAACCATTTTTACTACAAGAAATGTCCATAAAATTAGTTGGCAGCAGCCTGGCTTTAAAGGAATTCAGAAGAGGTTTGAGCTGATTCCAGAATATATCTATATATTTTGAAGGCACATGAACACGAGCTTTGATCCATCTGCAAATTTTGATGCTTAATTAAGGGCCTAATGCACAACAGAATACCTGTATATCCTATAGATTTGCTTTTCTTTCTGTGTTTCCAGCAATCCTAATGGGTTAGTATGAACCGTTGATGTGGCCCCAAATGATAGGATAAATATATTTCATTGATTTTATGTGTCATTCTTAATCTTCTGAATCTTCTTCTGTAGGTTGTACAATTGCAAAAAGCATTTTTTTCTTCACAGCTTTCCCCTGGTTCCCTGTTATGCAATATCCTGTACAACAGAAGGAAAGAATGTGAGCCAGGTAAATGGAAGAAATATGCAAAATATTCATCCAGTTCTCCTTAAGCAGGCCTTTCTCCTGTATTGTCAGCTGTAGAGAAGAAATGGTAGTTTTCTATGTAGAGAAGGTCCAGCCTGAGTTTGTATTTAGACTCTTCTCTAACTATATGGTTATAAAATAAATAACTCTTAAGTGATTCTTTGGGTGTCCTGTTGAATCAGTTACATATCACTTAAATCTTTTGTTCAGACTCAGTCATTGACCTGACCCAATACAGTCCTTCTATAATATGAAATACCTTTTCTCTTCCCTCCTTATTCACTATGTTTTTGAACAGCTATCCACATCCTGATTAAATGCATTTGTTCAGTAACTTCTCCTACCTATGTACACAAGAACTGATTTTTGATTCCACACAGATTCAATTCTACTCTCAGAGTGAGAGAAGAGTACAGTCTGTTACTTCTCTTCATATTGTTACAAAATAATGCTCATCTCTGCAAAAGCCTAGTTCAGCATAGTCCTGTATATTTGAATATATGATTTTTCTTTAAAAAACAGATAAAAAAACCCAACTGGATTTAGACCTCACTCAATGTGCCAGTTTGACTGCCGTAGAGGCTTCATTGCTGTATTTACAGAACAGTGACAGTAGTGGAAACTTTTCCCTATAATTCTCTGCAAATTGTATCTTATCCCAATATCAGAGTAACTACCCCTATGCCCGTCAAATCTTTGGCCACGCAGCCAGGATTTACAACAAAATAATTGTTCCTGGGGGTGTTGTTTTATATGGAAACTTGAGCACTGGTGACTTGACTGAGACTACCACCTCATTGGCACAGTAGCCCTATATTTCTACTGTGTGCATCCTATTTTCCTCATGAATCAAGAGTGAAATGCCCAGGGCTTCTATTGGCTCTAACACTAAGAATACTATGCTATAAATAACAGCCTGGTAATAACATTATTATGGCAAAATATCACAGGCTGTGTAAAACACTAAGAAAGGAGGTATTATCAAAGAACAGCACTTCACTGCTGAAACAAAGACTCTACATTTGTCATGCTCAGTAAAGGACTTGATATCAGACCTTATCTTAAATTTTCAGACTTCAAGAATATATCCATACCTTTTGTAATCACAACAGAATAATAATATAATAAATCATTTTTATGAGACCTCTCTCTATTAAATCATGTGAATAATAATTAAATGTACAATGAAGGAGCCACTGAATTTAGTTTCTGCCATTTCAGTCCCTTGTCTCCTTAGAGAAAAAGAACTGGAGGTGAGAAACAAACTGTGAGAGAGAAAATGCCCCACATTTTGGTTTGTATTCTGAAATGGTAAGATATTTATAAGGCCATTGGAGAGGGTAATGAAAATAATGAAAATGTTTGCAATCTCAACCCTGATCCTTGTTTTAGTACTGTCCCGCAGGCTAGTAATATGGACAGATAATTGTTGTTTGTGGCACCAGAAGCTGAACAGTGTACATGTCAAAAGAAAAATTTTTATTCCATTCAGCTTATGTTTCAATATTCATTAAACACATTTCTTGCATCTCAGTTCTGCAGGATAGATGTGCAAGTCACAGGAAAACACTGCCACCAAGTTGTCTCTAATTGCTGCCCTAGCTGGCAGTCTTAGCAGAGAGGCCAGACACTGAAATGACCAGGAAGACTGAATTACCCATCAGGTCAGCAGTCAGGCACAGTGGGGCAAGGCTAGGAAAGCTTACACTGCTCCTGTCTGTCTGTCTCTCTTTCCCAGGACTGTCAATCCTGATACTTTTAATGAACCCAAATTCTCATAGTTATAATTGCTTTAGCTGAGCTTCTTTTCCATTTCAGCCCTGATGTCACTGAAACCGGCTATTTATAAATACACATGCGTGCACACACACACTCACGCACACAATATTATTATGCTTAGTATTCAGTCAATAAATATTTTTGTACCAAAAGAAAGTAAGTTTAACTCTAAAACGTGTTTGTCAGCAAACTTGAAACTGTTTTGAGCAGTGATCCCATCACTGTTAAAGTTAGGAAAAAAATGAAATCTTAATTCTTTGGAGGTGTCCTTTCAGATCCAATTGGTAGCATTTTTTTTTCAATCAGACATTTTAAATGACTTTAGCCTAAGGGCTTTCATTTCATTTGATGGGGATCTGTTTTTTTATTATTATTATTTTTGATTTCTCTATTGTTACTGCTTCACATAAGCCTGAAGGACTGTTTTATTTCAACAGATGGGACACTACATAGGATTCTAACTTATTCTTTAGCACCAGAAACCGATTTCCTTTAATCTGAAGACAACAGATCATTCTCTTGACCTAACACCAGAGGCCTACAAAGTCAGCTTGCTTTTATTTCTAAAATGAGGATTATTCCTTTTTCAGTTTAACTTCAGACATCCCTGGTCACCTGTGTAAATAAAAGAAAATCTAAGAATGCAATAGCTGAATTTAATATTTTTAATTTAATTGTAATCTTTTATTTTATCCTGATGATCTATTAAAAGCTTTTGGGGACAGATCTTAATCAGAACAGTTCTAATGTAATCAAACTAAAAAAAATCTTAAAGTCACAAAAATAATTCCACTTTGGTTCTACCCCAAACTCCTATAATTATGGTATTTTCTCATACTGGTATTTGATTTATTATAAAGCTCCTTGATGCCAAATCTATTTTCTTACCTTCTTCAATCTGGTTTCTGAAAGGCATTTAGGGATGTGCTTAATTTTATAATAATGAAGACTATGTAGACTATGAAGTGCCTAAAACTGAATGCATACTTCAGTACTTTTCTATTCAGGATTCCCTTGCTCTCAGTACCAAGGCATATGGGATTAGGCATGATACAAAACCTAACGAAACAAATTAGAGACTTTCACTAGTATATGGATCAGGTACTCCAAACTCCTATAAAAGCTAATGGGAGTTTTGACTGGCTGGACAAGGCATGTAAGTTTGTTATTCAATGAGCAACATTTGCAAAGAACTTAAATCAGGCCCTCAGATACCACTGCAGATGCTCATAATACAAACCTGGCCACCAGCCTAAAACATGCCTTCATACACCAAGGATGCTCCGGTAAAGAAATAAACCATATCTTTGAAAATACCTTGAAGTTACCACTACAATACAAACAAGGACCCCCCCTTGAAACTTCGCAACACCTGTGATCACACCCCACCCCATCTTGGTATTATTCAAAAGAATAATCAAAGTACTACAGCCTGCACTGAAGAAAGATCAGACCTTGGGAGAAATAATATTCCTAGTGTTGTGTGTATGTCCTGCTCCTGGCTTTCAAACAATCCCCTAACCTTGCCCAACTCATCATCAGAAACAAACTTCCCGCTGCTCAACAGACATCAAATGTGACACAGATTTGCCTTACCAATAAATGTGTAATCTTGTCAAAATATCTGCACTGTTGCTACAGTCAAAACCCTGCAACAATGAACCCCTCAGAATCCATGGATTTTACATATGCCTTTCCTAAAATGTGACAAACTTAATCCAATGCACCAAAGGTCCTCATGGTAACTATATGAGTCAAACTAAACAGCAATTATGCACCAGAAAGAATTCTCAGAGGAAACATAAAGGACAAAGATGCACATACATCAGGAGTATATCTTTAACAGAACAACCCCCATTTTCTGATTTCATTATTCTCATGCTCAAGGAAAATCTACCAAACATCTTTAAAAGGCAAGCTTGGGAACAAAAAATTGTAAGATGGCTGGACACTAGGAACCATCAATATTGATTTTATGTCACTCTATAGTCCACTTGGTTCCTGCAACTCTTCCTACATGCTACAGGTAACAATGACCACCCTCTCTTTTCAAAGGTTTTGCTCTCCTAGTAATCAAGCTTCTTTTCTTCTGCTAATTATCTGTCTACTATCCCTGGGAATTTACCCTTCCTCCAATTTCACAGTTATACCTGCTGTTCTTAAAAAATCACTGTACTTGCTTTCCTTTTCAGACTTGAAGATGAATGACTTGCATTAAAACAATTGACTAACTTCATCCTAAATATACAGTATTTAGGGAGTTACAGTAAAAGTTATTCCACCAAAAACTCCATGCCTTTCTCTCAATTCCTGGTTCATCACAGCTACAACATCACTGTAACACTGCCAAAAGTGCTTAAGTGATTTCAGAGCTTTATTGGCTTTCAGTGGGAATTAGACTCTCAAAGCATTTCAGTGTTTCTGACTATTTTACTCTGCAGGATGAAAGTAAAATAAATAAATTTGAAATGAATGCGTGAATGAATGAATGAATAAATAAACCTTACCTTCTTTCCCTAGATGCATTTATTAATTTGACCTAGATGTACCGTTTTTCAAATTATAGGAGAAAATTGTCTTGTTAATTCTAAGTGCATGTCTTCACTGCAGAGTCCAGTGTCATAAAGGGCTATCCCAGCTAGTTCTAAACAAACTAGCTTTTGTGTACTGCTCAGGTTGCCAGTTTATTTCTTGTAGGCACCTATACGCATGCTGAGGGTATGTATTGAGTCTATTGGAGCATGCTAATAAGAATGCTCCATCAGCTTCTGTGTCACATGTATTCAGCATCCCCACACTTCAAAATGGCAGTGGGAACACTTTAACAAAAAGTTGAACAAACTGCCCCCGCCATCATTTAGTTAAAGCACCCCTGCCATCTCAGAGCCACCCTAATTAAAGTGCCTCCCTTCCACCCCAGAGCAAATGTAAAGATGCCTCAGTGCCTGCGCTGCTTATAGTGAACTAGCTCTGGCATATCTACGTAGCATTTCCTTGTGCAGCAGAGTCATATGCTAAGTTGCAGGAGACTAGATAGCTATATTATTGGGAACTAGAGGTTTAGAGAAAATCATAAGATATATTATCTCATTTGGGTTCATTTTTGCAAGATAGCCAAAGACTGAATAGGTTTTTAAAGCTGAAAATCTGCACGTAGTAGGAGCCAGAGCTATAATTGACTTTTTGTATTAAAAAATGATTTTAAGCAGATGCTATATGAATTCAGTAGGTACATTTTCTGTTTCTTGATCACACATGGAAAGGCTAAAATGAGAAATCTCACTAATAATTTTTTATTTATAGAATACAGCTCTGTCTACAAGAACTTGAAAAACACACACGGAAGATAAGATCTCTGACACAAGAACCTTACAATCTATTTTGCAATGAGATGACATGGTTCCTACACATTCTGAATGAACACTGGGTGATTGTGCAAAGGATTTTGGGTACTGAGAGATGATCAATAAAAGGATTTTATAAAGCATGTGTTTTGAGAGAGTTTAAATATGAATATGAGGCTTTTCCACAAGTGGAAAAAATAGTGGAAGAATGGGAAGAAGGCTCAGAGACAGAAGTGGGAGAAAGCTGACTAACAAGTTTATCATTGTGATGTTTACTTTTTGTTTAATACCTCTGATTCTTGATATGAACTGATTATCTGAATGACCAAAGCATACTGAAACAAATTCTCATTTACATAATAGTCTTTTTATACCCTTTTGGCACTATGAAGGGGTATAAAGTAGATATGCTGGGCACATATACACAAGACGCTTTACTGCATGGCAGGCTAATTTGCTTCCTGGTAAATCATCACCATCTACACATGTGTGGCTATTGGGGTGCTGTAGACTTATTTACTTTGCTGCTGAATAGTCCTGTCAGATACAAGTGGTATCTAGCAGCACAGCAAATTACAGTGCTTAAGCACATGTGTAGACAGTGATATTAGGATTATATTCAGTCATATTAATTGCATGTGTAGATGCACCCATGTAGACTTACGCTTACTGAAGTTTCCTTTACAATGGCAGAATTGCAAAAACGGTCTGATGTAAATGAGAGTAAAGCTCCATATGACTATGCAATCGGTCACCATGGCTTTAAAGAGTATTTATATTGACCACTAAGGCAAGGGACAGACATTACAATTAAACCAGTGTAAGTGATCAGAAACTGATTTAAACCTGTAACAGAACAGATGTTCAGTGTACATAAACTAGTTTGAAAGTGGCTGAAACCAGTTTGAGATAAACCTGGTTGAATGTAGTATCAAACTTAACTAATTTGGTTCAAACTGGTATATGCAATGTCTGTCCCAGACCTCTTGTTGGTTTAAGATAAATCAGACTCCCCCAGCATCCTGGAATACTCTCTGGTCTGGGCGGGGCTCACTGCTCCACAGCAGAGCTAGCCCCTCCCCTGTGTTACCTGGCCGGAGCTCTGGCAGAGACTGCAGGTAAAGTAGGGTCTGCATGGCTTTCCCCTGACCCCTACCCACCCTTGCTGCTTGCTGGACAAGCAGGGATCACTCCCTCTACCCGCCTATCTCCCACAGCATGGACCCTAGCCCCATGGACCCCAGGCATGTGGTGTACTATGTAATGCTGGGAGGTGTCTCTATGTGTCTCCAATTTCACTGAGATAGGCAGACAGAACAGTGACCACTTAGGGCTTTTTAGTTCTAATCAATGGGTCAGCTGTTAAGCTGTTTAAGAAGAGTTTGAATTAATGGAGAGAGGGTATTGTTTTGCAGATGAGGTGATAAACACTGTTATCAGCCCCCTGCTGGTTTGCTCACCTATCAGTTTGCTGCAGACAGTATAAAGAAGCAGGGGGAGACTGAAAAGCTTCATATCATCAACAGGGACATGCACTGCACACCTCACTTGCCTCAGTGCTAGCAGGGGTCTGGGGTGACAGCCCTTGAGCAGCCAGTGGGGAAAAGCCTGGGATGGTTCAGGCAGACCCCCCTAATCTGATGTCCTGCTGGACCTGGCCACACCCCTTCCCCCTCAGCTCAGTGCTTTGGAAGGGAAGGGAGGGCTGTTTTAGCATCCCTTATCTTCTAGCCTGAACCACTGCAGGCATGTTCCTGAATTTCCTCAGTCCAAAGAGAATGTCTGTTCAGTTACAAACTTGTTCAGCCTAGCCAGGTTAGACTAACCTGCAAAGATTGAATCTATTCAGGCTCAGGTTTTTTGAATGTCTGTCCCTAGCCTAACAGAAACAGTACAGTCCTCTTTTATAAATGAATCACCCTTTTATAAGATACCCATTGTATAATACTTCTCTCAGCCATACATGATGTGTTGCATGATAGGAGTAATGGATGAAGTAAAAAGCTTTAGGGCATATCTAGAGCATGCAAGGGGAGCCACAATAAAAAACATCTTGTCCATTCACCCCCACAATCCTCATGAAAAATGTCAAGTAGCATTATGAAATAGTTGCTTGACATGACCAGCTTTCCTCTCATGAGCACTCCTTGGAGAGAAGGTCCTGTGTTCATGCCAAAAATAATACTGTTTCAGCATTCAGTGTGTATAGAGCTAGAGAATGTAGCTGGAGCATATTTTCAGAAAGCTGTTCCCTTATGCCATCCCTCAGTTCTCTTCAGTACTGGAATGCTATCTGGACCTTAGATATTTTCACATTTATTTTATTAGGAAAAAGACTGCAAGAATAAAACAAGTGAAAAAGAACTATTATTCTTACTATTACTAATCGGAAGAAGGCTAGGATTTGACTGCAGTGCATGGAGCTGCAGCCGTTCAGCATGGAGCCACATGGATAGAGGCAACCAGTGCTGCTCTGGGGGAGGAGCGCAGCCCCGTGTAGCCTGCCTGGCTGCTTCTATCCCTGTGACTCCATGCCACACGCCTGCAGCACCACACTCAGAGGGGAAGCCCTTTGTTGGACTCTGTGGGGAAGCAGGGGCTGTGACTCCCTCCACTCCCAGCAGAGCGTGGGGCCTGTGCAGCTAGGAGCAGGGGAGACAGCAGGCTCCAGTGTGAGGCTTCCCCTGCTGCAAGGGCTGGAGCTACAGGTATGGGGAGCAGAGCCTTGGGGATAAGGCAGGCTCTGATCCATCCTCTGCACAGTGCTGGCTGGAGCCATGCCTGCATCAGGCATGAGTGCCCTGATGTCCCTCCCTGCAGCTGCTGGCAGGCAGCGGGGCCTGCATGCCATAGGGGAAGTGTATGGTGGGTCTCTCACTTCCCAGGGGAGGGATCAGCCCTGATGCGGAACAGAGAGGCCCACACAGCCCAGAGAGCATGCCAGGATGCTGGGGAGGGGGAGGGGGATTTCTTAAATCAGGAAGCAGTCTGGGACAGACATTGCATAAACTGGTTTGAGCCAAATCAGTTGTTTGATACTACATTCAACCAGGTTTATCTCAGACCAGTTTTGGCCATTTTAAAACTGGTTTATGTGCACTGAACATCAGTTCTGTTACAGATTTAAACCAGTTTCCACTTAAACTGGTTTATGTGTAATGTTTGTCCCTAGCCGTCATGGGCCAAATCTCGTCAATGGGGCCATAGATTAGTGATATCTGGCTTAGAGAATCTGCATATTATGCAAAATGACTCAGCCACAAATGTTAGAGCTAAGCCATCTGAATCTGGAAATGGCATGGAACTATTTTAAGGCAAAAGCAAGAGGGAAAAAATGGTAGGATAGTGTTACAGTCCTGCATGAATGAAAAGCACATAAAACAGACCATTAAGACAAAGATGAAGAAGCAAATAATGGAATATAAGATTGATAAATAAAGAGGAATATCTTTCTATGGTCAAGGAATACTGGAATAAAGTGAGAATAGACAAAAGTTTACTTGAATTCAACCTTGCAAAGAATAACAAAAGCTTCTGTGATCAGATAAAAAAAGAGAAAAGTAGGAGAGAAGGGGTGGGGCTACTGTATCTTGAAAGTAAGGTAGAGATCATGGAACGCCTAGGTATGGTTCAGGGAATGAATAAATGTCCTATTTTCTCGCATATTACATGCTGCAAAATAAGGCATTCACCTCATTTTTGGGAAGGCATAATGAAGAAAAAAAGATTTTTCTAGAGCTATCACTTCAGCCTAATCTTCAGCTCATTCTTCCTCCCTTCCCTTCTAAATCTGAAACTGCAGCTCCTTGAGCTGATCTATGAATTTCAGGAATGCTAGAGACAGTCTGTAGGGCTGTGAAATAAGAGAGAAGAGACCAGGAATAGCTAGCAGACAGCTAAATTGCCAGAAGAAAGGTTAACTTGATTTATGGAACATTAGGACTATTAAAAGGAAGAGACAGTCATTAAGACCTGGAATGCTAAGAGCAATGAGCCATTAAATCAACTGATTCCCTCCTCACCTGGAGGGAAATGTTACCAGGAAATGCTGCCAGGCAGTTTGTTTTAATTTGGAGGTGGAGTAGAAATAAAAGGGGGGTGCTTCTGTTCTTGACAGAAAAGTAAGTTACCCAGCTTAAGACCCTCCTACAATTATGAAAAGCTAATTTTTTTTGGGAAAGGATGTATGGGGTGTGTAATCAGTATGGTATTTTGCCCCACCTCTCAATAAGAATGAAAATGAAACCAAGCACACTGGTGAGGTACCACATGTCAATGAGGACTTAAATATAGAAAGTACCACAAAATTTAGATTGTTTATGGTCACAAAATCTGGGGCCTAAATAATCTCCATTCCAGAATACTGAAGGAATTGGCTCAGAAAACAGCAACTTCTCTAGCACAGATCTTCGTTGAATCCATCTGCTCAGGGGCAGTAGCTCTGATGGGAACATAGTCTATTTTTAAAAAGAGAGAAAGGTTGCCCTAGGCAATTACAGACTTGTTAGCTTGGCTTCAATAGTATTTAAGGTCTTAGAACAGATATTGATGGAAGGAATAGTCAAAGATATGGAACTAAATGGAAAATAGGACAAAAAACAATTTGGGATTATCAGAAGAAGATTGCATCAGACTAATTTAATATCATTCTATGACTAGATAACAGATTTCTTAGAAAAGGGCAATGCAATAGATTTAATTTATCTAGCTTTAAGCAAAGTTTTTGATACTATGCCTCAGAGAAAAAGCTTGGCTAAACTGGAGAGAATGCCTCATCTTGCAGTTATGACGTGGATAAGGAGTTGGCTTTAAAGAAATACTAAAATTATGTTGAAAGGTGAGCTATATGACTGCAGAGTGGCTGCTGCTGGGGTTCTTCAAAGATTGGTCTTAGGAACTGTCTTGTTTAACATTTTTATCAGTGGCCCTGCTATGGGAATTAGATGTGTTCTCATAAAAACTGTAGATCACACTAAACTGGGGGATATTGCCAATACAGAGGATGATTAGGTTATTATACAGGAAGAGTTAGATAATCTCATGCAGCGGAATATTACAAGTGGAATGAAGTTTAACCATTTGAAATGCAAAGTCATGCACTTCGCATCCAATAACAGGGACATCATCTGTAAGATTTGTTACATAAACTAGATGAAATTGAGGAAGAGCGGGATCAGGATGATCAACGGTCACTCATAAGATGATTCTGAGCTACTAGTTTGACACAACTATAAAAAATTCTAAGGCAACCATAGGCTGCATCCTCATGTGTGTGAATGTTTGTTTCCCTGGGGACAAGAAGCAGCAGCATACCTTGTGCTGTTGCTACTTGTCCCTGGGAAATGCCTGTCTCATGCACGCTATGGCATGTGACAGGTTTTCCGGGGTGGAATAGGGGAGGCTGAGGCCAACACTGGGCTGGCCCCAGCAGCTTTACCTGGGTTCCTGGGGGCCTCCTGGGGTCGCAGCACTGGAGATCCTGCTTCTCGGAGCCTGGCTGGCACCTGTAATGTGGCTCCAGCTGGTCAGGCTCTGGTTTTGGGTGGTGTGCCCTGCCCCTGTGTGCGCCACACTACTTTATTTTGCATGGTTTTGGGGTTCCCCCACCCCTGTGCTGCTACCTTGCAGAGTGGAGAACAGCTAAATGTGTGGTACATGGCACCACAGATGTGTCTGCAGCACCACATACTGCATGGCCACGTAGCCCTAGGATGTTTTAGGTGGGGTATATTCAGTAGTACTATTGCATAAGGCATTGGTAAGACCCCATTTAAAATACCCGGTTCAGTTATGCTCACCATTGTTCAAATAAGATAAGCATAAGCATGACTGGATTCAAAGAAGAGCCACTACGATGGTTAAAAGATCGGAAACTGCTTCTTTGTGTGTGAAAGAAAATTAAAGGAGCTAGGCTTATCTATTTGAACAGAGGCTGAGAATGTTACCACCTGCATTCATGAGGTAAATATTAGAAACGGAAATGAATTTTTAAATCTGAAACCAGCACTAATACAAGATCAAATGGATACAAAATGGCTATGAATAAATTTAGATTGGAAATTAGACAATTTCTAACTACAGGTGGGGTGAAATTTGGAACGGCTGTCTAATAGGGCTGTGAGAAGCTTCGGTTGCTGATTGGATTAGGCAGAGAGTTGGCCCGATTTGGCAGCCGAACCTCTGAATCAAATTAGGAGACCCTTTAATCTCTCTGAATCAAATCAGAACCCTCCAAATCAATTTGGAGACATTCAGAAAGATTTGACAATTTGGACGTAGACACAGCTTTAAATGTCTTGTCTACATACCTCAAGGTACCAGGGAGCTCGTGAATGCTGAGATGGTGGGGCAGATGGAGCATCCCACAGTAGTGTGTGGGGGGGCTCCCCAGCATGCTCAGCAGCAGGCCTGGAAGTGGACCAGAAGCACTTCTGGTCCACTTCAGTCCTCCGGGGAGCGTATGCCCCCCTCCCCTCCCTGCAGCCCCCGGCTTGGTGGCTGGTGCTTCCTGGTCCTGGGGGGGCACCTGGGGTCCCCACGGCTGATTGCCGAGCATGTGGGCCCCCGCCTGTGCTCCTGTGGGATGCTCCATCTGCCCACCATTGCAGGGTTCCCAAGCTGTGCCTGATATCCTTGAGGTATGTAGAAAAAACATTTAAAGCTGTGTCTATGGACAAATCAGTAATTGTCTGAATCAGCCTTGAAGAGTCAGATTCAGATTCAGCCGAATCAAATTGGGACAGTGATCTGAATCAACCAACTGAATCACTGTCCCCAGTTTGGGGTGAATCCGAATCCAGAACTAATATGGCCTATTTCACACACTTCTATTGTCTAAGCAAAGTGGTGGGGGCAAAGAGAGTAAACTGGATACTTTTATTGGAAAAGTGGTATGGCAGTACAGGGAGTTCTAGTTCAGCCATCAGTCTATGTGTAATCTTCACATTGAGATATAGAGGACAAGTGGTTGACTTTTCCAGAAGCAGTATATTTTTGACTGATGTGCCTAGAAAACCCAGAGGTTCCTGACTGTGAGACATAGAATGACTTGCTTTTCTGCCCAGGATCATACCAGCTGCCAAACTGGGGGTCAGGAAGGATTGGCATGGGCTGTGGAAGCTTTTTGGCTTCCATACAACATGGTCCTTTTCTTAGGAACTTCCTAGCAAGTAATACTTTCTTTCTGTAATTGCAATGACATTGCAGTGACAATGTATTGTCAATGCACTTGTCTCCCCTGTATGGCATATTACAGGATTTTTTGGTATTTCAGGAATTGTACCTTGTAATTGTGTGTCAGGGTTTCAAGTGGTGATTTGGAAGATTCTTTGGGAGCTGGATTTGTTGGTTCAAAGGCCCCTTCTAAGCTGATGCTCCTATACTCCTAAACACTTCGTTTCCTCTAATATTTTACTGAGCTGGGCATCTTCTTGTTCTGCTTTTATCCTTGAGCTCTTTATATGACTATGCTTAATGTTAATACTGGAAATATTATCATGCAGCACACTTGATATTTTACAGATATGCCTTATCATCAAAGAACAGTTGTGGAAAAATTAGCGATCAGGTACTTGAGAAGAGAGAAGAATGATTGTCCTATGCCATCACTATCCATGTACTTTTTAGTACTATAATTCATGTAGACCATATATCAGTCTCCACCTATAAAGTATAACTGTTGTGAAGTAGAGTGGCATTGCCTATAAAGTTCTAATAAATAAATAAAACTATTACACAACTATGCAGAATGGGTGAAAATTGTATTTTTAGTAGCTCCCTTTACTATTAATAAAAGTGCAAGCCCTCTGGGTACAGTTTTATCCTGAACTAGTTTCCTTCAAGCAAAAAGAGTTGTTTAATATATTGAGTTACTACTAATCTTTTTTGGCAGAAGTCTTTTATTCTTTTTTTGTTTAAAAATGCCAGATGAATTATAATAAAGATGAATATGGCTGGTCAAACTCCAGATTGATGAATATTTCCTAGGGCCATGTCACACATTACGTTCAGGACATGGTAACTGCACTTAAAAAGTGACCATCCACACATTGAAGTAGTAATACACATTTAAGTGGTAGAAGATATTGTAGCAAAGTTACAACTTTCGATGGGAAGAGTATTCCACATCATACTGAGTAAGACATAGTGTTCAACTATTGTTAGACTGCTCCATGAAGATGATATCAGTTCAAGAATCCAGTGCAATGTGGGGGCTGGGATCAAAAATAAATTTATTGTCAGTCCCAGCCCTGGCTTGCTTCAAGGATCATGTGCTTTATTTTAAAATGTTCAGAAAATGTTGGGGTATTAACTGAAGTATTTGGGATACTAAAAGCCAACTAAAAGCAGTAATAAAGCTATATAGATAATATTAAGATTAAAAGGATAATACATGCCCTTCAAGTGTCTATCAAGTATAGATAAGCATCATTAGGCTAGGACTTTCCACAGTGCTGGGCTTTGCATTTCCTGAATGCATTGTTTTTAGTTTCAGCTTCTGATTTAGTGGGCAGTGACTTAGTAATGCAATGGCAGGGGGCTATTGATCATTATGAGCTAATGGGGCTAAACTTTCAATAGTAGCACAGGTACACCTATGTAAAGTAACTGAAGCACTGGTCCAGTGCTTAAAGGCTGCAGTAGGTTTAAGTGCCACCAGTATGGAGAATATAGAGGAAAGAGACATGAAGCAGGTAATCATGTTACTCAGCCACTAGCCACTTGATCAAAAATAGTCACTAATGACAAATGGATGCTGGGAACAAAGCAGTGAGATTAGCTGTATGCAGATATGAATGCGCATGCTCCCTATGGCCCGCAGCAACAGAAGGAAGCATAGAGAAGAGAATATAAGGTTAGTATATATCAAAAGGCTATTATTTCTGTTTCCTATCTACCTCCTTTTTTAAATCCAGGAAGGAGAGACTCTATTGTTGGAATAAGGAGTGGATTTTGAGTCTGATAAGAAATGTCATGTAGGAAGCAGAAAAGCCAGGGCATAGGTTTCCTGAGTCAGAAGCGTTGCATGTATTTGAGGGTAATTGTGTAAAAGAGTATTTAGAGATGAGGCATTTTTTTCGGAGATGTGTAGAGGTAGGATAAAAACAGGTTGGGTCCCAAGTCATAGGTCTGCATGTCTGGGGGTGTGTGTATGTGTGCAAGAGAGAGAGAAAGAGAAGACAGGTAAGATTCTGATCTGGGAGAAAACAAATTGGATTAATTTCTTCTAACTTCCAGGCTAACAGCTCTTGCAGTTTAACAAAATGCTGCCCCCATGGCATCATAGAAAAATAACACTCTCCTGAGAAGAGATCCATAGAAAACCATGTGTTATCCCTTGCAGGCTGTCAGAGTTCTAGCTTGCAAAGGGCAGCTTGGGACTGGGGGTAGTGGGACACAGGGAGGCTATGTGAATGTGTAGGTCCTGGAGCCCCGGGCAGGAAAGCAAGGCTATGAAACCTGGCTCAAGAAGTAGGAAGGAGCCATGGACAGTTCATCTGGTTCCCCACCACTGTGTGGACTCCTGGGGAGGGGAGCATGGGGGCATGTCCCCCCCCACCAGATTTGTGCATGGGGTGGGGGTGGATGCACACTACCCACTGCAAGCTCAGGGGTCCCCACAGTACTGCCTTCTCCCAGCCCAGCATGTGGGACCCACTGTCAGAAAGCAGAGCAGAACAGGGAGGCTCAATGCTGCTGCAGCCATGGTTGGGAGTCCCACGTCAGCCATGCCACCATTGTGAGGTGTCTCCTACCAGCCCAGCAGCAGTGGAGGGCACAACTCCACTCTACCATCCCTGCTGCTGTGAGGCGGGCAAGGGGTGCCTTGCCATGATAGTGTGGCTGGCTCAGTGTTCCTGGTGCTGGCAGCAGCACAAGCCTCTCTGCCCTCCTGCACCGGGTCCCACCCGCTGGGCTGTGGAGGCCCCAGGGAGGAGGGCAGAAGGGTGTCAGAGCCCTGACCCCACAGCGGGCAGCCTGCATCCTTCCCTACATCTCACAGGCTCTGCTTGGCTCTGCTCCAGCCATGTCACCCGTGGAGGGAGGGCTGGGCCCCACACTGCTTTGGCTGCAGCAGCTGCTGCCTCCCATGTGGATCAGCTGGGGCTTATTCACTGCTGGGGCCGGCAGGTGACTGCAAACCCTGGCCATGGTCCTGTAGCCCTGGCAGCTGGGGATGAGGGGGA
Source organism: Crocodylus siamensis (assembly GCF_052110815.1). Taxonomy (NCBI): domain Eukaryota; kingdom Metazoa; phylum Chordata; order Crocodylia; family Crocodylidae; genus Crocodylus; species Crocodylus siamensis. Next base: position 72,655,190 of record NC_143396.1, on the reverse strand, counting down.
AGGGGACTGTGGGTCAGAAATGAGGGCACCAATGGGCTAGGGGGTGGAGAGCTGTGGACTGGGAGTGTGATGGGCCTGTGGGTCAGGGGCCTGTGGGTCAGGAGTGAGGGGCTCCAGCAGGGCTGGGGGCCTATGGCTTGGGAGTGAGGGGCAAAGGCATGGGCGGGGGGAGGGCACCAGCATACCAGGGCTGCTCAACACCAGAAAACTGCGCGGGTGGGGGAGAGCCACAGCTAGACCTGCATCCTTGTGAGCAAAGTGGGCAGGGGGAGCTCTCATTTCCTATGATACAAAAACCAAAATGAAATTCCAAAATATATAGGCATTTAGAATTTATTTTATTATAATTATTGAGACACCGATAAGCTTCCAAATTACTTTAAAATTATAAATAAAATATATCAATAAAATGTTCTGTTCAACTGACACCTCTCTCTCTCTCTCTCTACATATATATATATATATATACACAGACACATACATCTACACACACACACATATATATAAAATCCAAAATATACATTTTCCATGATTAATAAAATGAAATGCCACTATCTATCTATCTATTTATATATATAGCTATATATCTATATCTATCTATATATATATCTGTGTGTTTATAGTGGCATTTCATTTTAATCATGGAAAAATGTATATTTTGGATTTTTTTTCTCAGAAAATTTGCAATTTTTGAACAGAAAAAGCCAGGATCCCTGCTCATGAGGTCATCTAGTCCAGCTCCCTCCTCAAGGAAGGATCATCCCTGACTAAAATATCCTAGTATGTGTCTATCTATCCTGTTCTATGATGCTCTTTGCCTTAGTGTCCCAGGTCTCCACTTTAAAAGCATGACCAATTGTGGGAGGGGTAAGTAAACTGCCTGCCAGAATGGCATCAGTAGTTGTTTGGCACACCAGGAATTTTGGATTAACAGCTGTGTTGCCTCTCTCCTTTCTCAGTGTCAGGCACAGTTTTTCCTCATTTCTTTGTGATGGGGAAGTATTTTATAATTCCTGATACTTCAAGGAAATATTTTCCCCCCACACACTGCCTTGTCTTTCAGACATCTTTTTGCCTCAGTCTCTCTGCTTTATCAGCTACAATTGCTCTTCACAGGGTTTAGTGTGTGCTTAGAACATGCCAATCTCCACCTTTTGTTTCTTGTGAGTGACATAGCAGAAGTGCTTATGGTAGACCACTGTCCTGTTGAAAATGTTCTAATTCTACATGCAGGGAAGAGAAACAATATCTTAGGTGACAAGTCATAGCACAAATAATTAACAGTGAACAGAAAATAGTCCTAGGGCTTTCCTTCATTTTACCCTAAGGCCTGCTTTGGGGGCCTTTTACACTGTCGAAGTCAAGGATATTTAGCATGGATGAGAATTTGGCCCAAAGTTGACAGTTTAGGAAAAAATCATTCACTCAAACAATTTTCAAACATTTACAAATACATATGAAGAAACAGAGTATTTTTTCAGGAACACATAAATGCTTCAGAGGGAGAGCATATGAACAATGTATATCCAGAGCGATTTATTTCCTTTTCTGCTCTCCTTGGTATCCACCAACATTGCATTAGAAATGTCAGAGGTTGAATGTCCCTGACAGTTCTGTTTAATAGTTATTACCAGCACCAGTACCCCGCTGCTCCAGCCTGGCCCCTGCCGGTGAAGACCAGCACCCTTCGCTCCAGCTGGCCCTGGTGTTGGCCCTGCTGGCCCCAGCAGGTCCCTCCTGCCTAGGTCCCAGGGCAGCTGCACACCTGTTACACTAAATTTACTGTGCATTAAGCACAGTAAACACTTTTGGCAGGTGTCTACACGTGCAGAGACTTAGAATTAATGTTAGTGCCAAGTCCCTGTAGCCCTGCCATGTGCCTCTGTGGCCACTGGGGGGAACTCCAGTTGCCAGCACTTGATAGCCATCTAAGAAGCTCTGATCCCTGCCCAGGAGCTGTGTGCCCAGAGCAGGGGCAGCATGCAGCAGCTTCCTCCTTGCCCATCCTGCCTCCCCATGCCAGGGTTGCTTCAATCCCTTTCCTTTCGCCTGGCCCTGCCAGTGATACCCAGCACCCCACTACTTCAGCCTGTCCCCTGCCAGAGATGACCAGCAGCCCTTGCTTCTGCTGGCCATGGTGTTGGCCCTGCTGGCCCCAGCAGGTCTCCCTTGCCCAGGTCCTAGGACAGCTGCACACCTGCACACCAGGTGGGGCCAGGGCACTGGGTGTGGGAGGCCCTGGCTGATACCCTTCTTCTGCACTCCCCACTTCAGCCTGCCTGCCCCACAACCCACATGCCCCCTAACCCCAGGCTTCCCAAGCCCCCCATTTCCCCTTGCTCTCTTGGGGCCTACAGGGGGCTTCTCAGGGGAGGCACCCTGGGGCTGGACCCCTCCATGATGACACTGCACCCTAAGCATACTCCTGCTGTGTGGGCCCTGGGAAGTTCATGATGAGCTGTTTGTGCAGGCTAAGTGATGCCTGAGATACTATGCCCAGCTGCTGCCCTTCTGGTGCCCTGGGCACACCTGAGCTCCTGGTTTGGGACCCTGTGCTATGACAGCATGGCGGGCAAGCCTGGGTTTTCCTGCAACCTCTGCCATAACCTGGAGGGTTACCTGTTCCAGCGCTATACATTCCTGGCCCCTGCTGCTGAGAAGGATATCACCATTGGCTTTGACACCTTCCTTGGGGTGTGAGAGACCTATGCCCACCCAGCTGTGGGGACACGAGCTGCTGAATAAAGTTTTGAACTGTGTCCCACCTCCCTGAATGCTGTAGTGGGGGAACCCAGGGCCAGGGGAGTGGGGAGTGCAGGTGGGCCAGTGGCAGGGAGTGAGGACAGGGGCTCTGGCCAGGTGTATGGGCTGGGATTGGGGGCAGGAGTAGGGGCAGGGAATGGGAGGGCCCTCCTCCAGTGCAAGACTTACCGTGTGTCTGGGGCTGGTAAGGCTGGTGGCCTGGCATGGGTCTTCCCATCGGCAACTGTGTCTAGCTGTTCCTGGTGTCCATGGCCTGTGGTGTGTAGTGGTGCCCAGCCAGAGCACCACCCCCTCCTACCCAAGAGGGGCTGGTGCTGCTGGCAGCTGGTGGTGTCATGGCCAACTGCACCTTGTGGCAGCATCAGGGACTGTACCAAGGGTGAGGCAGCTGCCTGGCCAGGGCTTTCTGAGCTGCCAATGGATGCAGCAGCCATGGAGGATGATGGGACAAGGTGCTGAAGGCCCGAGGGTTTCTCCTTCAGTGACATGTCACTGGAGGGGCCAGGGAAGGTACAGCCAGTGACTTGGAGCTGTGTGGCAGAGGCACTTCACCACAGCACCTACAAAGAGAAACTGCTGGGGTGAGCAGCAGGAGGGAGCAGGTGCTGGTCCTGCTACTAGAGACAGCCAGTCAGCAGCTCTGGGGGGATCTCGGAGCTGGGCAAGGGGTGCAGCAAGCTGAACCTGAAGCCCTTTGCAACAACTTCTGCTCTAAGCAGAAACTCAGGACTCTGACCTAGTGCCCAGGTGTTACTCTGTGGGCAAGTCTACATGAGATGCAGTAATGCACCTTAGCTTATGTTAGTACACAGAACAAGTGCGTGTCTACACATGCATGCCCTTACTGCACAGTATTTTAGGCTAGTCACGCCTAAATTTGATACCTACAAGTGCAGGTATCAAATTTTGGCATGGTTCATTAATGCGCAGTAATGCTGGGGTGGAGACACAATCCAGCCCTAACTTTAGACTAAGGCACATTAATGAGTCTTATGTAGACACACCCACAGAGTAACAATTGGATACTAGGTCAGAGTTCTGAGTTTCTGCTTAGAGCAGTAGGCAGAGGGGGTGATGGGCTAAGGAAAATTACTAGGTTACCCCACCTGTTACAGAGGTCATCTGATAAAGAAACTGTGTCTATCTGATAAAGAAACTAAGGAATCATCCTTGTAAAGATGACAGGCAAATGTATCAATCCTGAATTGTCAGGCACTGGGGGATACACTGCAACCCCTCTATTACTGGCATTTTAGCTGATTAGTTGGAAAAGCCAGCCATACTTAATTGTACTCTTATAGGGAGCGCTAAGACATTGAATCTACCTAAGTGCAGACACTATAGCTCCTTTTACAGCCAGTGGCCAGTGAGCATTGCCATTTAGAACTCACTCTCTCTGTGGTGACTGTGCACATATTAATAACTTTGAGTATCTGCTCCACCCATCTTCTTTCTGGCCATGAGCCCAGTCTCCAAGTGTTGTGAAGAATCCATAAAAATATCAAGTTCATTTATATAGCACGTCTTATTAGCTTCAACATGACCATAAGGGAACATGACTGTGTAGTCACAGTAGGGCTATGGTTAACTATGAGTGCTTTGGAAGTGAAGGGGCTATACGTCACCAAATGCCACCACAAGGTAAGAGGTAACTAGTTTAGCTAGGTCTCCATTACCTTATGCTTTAGTCAACAGAACTGCCTGGCCACCTGATGAGGAAACCTGGAATATCCTGTAGCAAATGATTTCTCTCTGTGGTTGCTTCCAGTGGGGACTAAGAAGTGACTGAAATGAAAAGGATTTGGTAGCAGGTATTGGAGCTGAAAACAAGTGGGGTCCCTTTTTTGTGCCTCTACAACAAGCAGAAAGGGAAATGCCATTTCTAATATTCCTTAACACAGAAAAAAAGAAGCCAGAATTTTTTTAAACCTGTGAAATATGAATGCTCAAAACACTATCAGATCATCAATCCTACTCCAGCTCAGTGCTCATATTAACAGTTAGCTCTAGGGGTAAAAAGAAGACAGAAATATTACTGAATAAAGCAGAGTTACAGCTGTGGAGGTAGAATTACATTTTGCAAGTAGAATCCTTTAATTAATAACTCAGATCAGGTCTTCCTTCTAAGTTAAATCAATGAATTCTATTAAAGTATTTTTATGTTTCATGCATTTTTATTCAAAATAGGGTATGATTTGAACGTGTCATCATAATGCATCTGTCTCTAACAATTAAGGGCCAGATAATGAACCCCTTCCACACCTTGCAGAGCAGTTAGTCATGTGAACAGAACCATTAATTTTGGTGAGTAAAGTGTTCAGAGACTGGCTTCAAATCATCAGGGTGTGGCTCACAATTTCTCACTGTCTTCAGAACTGAGACTAACTCTACAGCTTAAGAAGTGCATCACAAGTGTGACTCAATTGGTGAGTAATTACCATGATGTTATAATGGGCAAATATAGCTTAAAGACACAAAAGACTTAGTGAGTCTCATGACAACGGTAATTATACTATTGCCTTACTTATGCCATAGATGTCATGATGTGTAGCTTAAAAATAGAGAGTAATCACATTTTGGGATGCTCCTGATGTTTTGGTTTTCAGTTCAGACATGGTAGTTTCTAGACATGGTTGTGAAAAAGTGTGGTAATAAAGAGATCTAGTAGGGCTTTTACTTACTTGTTAGCTGAATCCACTGTAGTGACCATATCATTCCTTCTAATATTCCTTTTTGCTGAGATACTAGCCTTTTCTAAAGGGTATTTTTGGGGAAAAAAATCTTTTCAAATGATCTTAAGTAGGCTAAAGCATTTTAACATTCATGCCATCTCTCTTAGTTTATGTAGTAAAATTTCCCTTTTGTTTCAGTATGAATAATCCAGTCCAAATAGATACTTATCAAGTTAGAGAGGTTTTCAGTAAATACAACTTCTCCCCAACACATTCTCATTTAAAGATGTAATAGGATCTAATCCCCAATCTCAACAAGCACACTTCCTTCCCTGCCAAACATGCATGGCAGGAGGCACAAGCTTGAGATCAGGGATAAGATCCCCATCTCACCCTTTCTACTTGCGAGTGCAGGGGGGAGCCTGGGATCATTATCTTAGACATCCCCATTCCCCTGCACTGGGAAACTGAAATCCAAGTGTCCACAGGTTTGGGTCCAGGGCTGACAAACAGTTGATGATACTTGTGAATTTAGCCAGTCCTCATGGATGAGAATAAATCGTGTTCATCATGCAGTATGTGATTCAGCAGAGACTTTATGATATTATTAAAGGGGAAAGAAGAAGTAACTTTTGTTGTGTCAGTTAACCCATTTGACCATTGAAGATCACGGGTAACTGTACACATAACAGTTAAACCGGAAAATAGGAGTGAGACCTTCACATTCATAATTTTTAAGTCACCTTAGCTTTTCCAACTGCAGTAGCTCAGTGAAATGGCAACCATTTTAGACACGTTCACATGTATGCCCCCTGATTCTACTTTTTATTTGTGATAGCTTTGCTTTACACCATACCACCATCTCCATGTCAGTCACCTGCTTGAATCTCTGCTTTTCAATCTGGTGCTTTGTGGATGGGGTGTACGAGAGAGGCCTGAGTGGATATTCCTGAGGACCCACTTGAACACATGACTGCCCGCAAATTCAGTGGGCTGGGCTTGATGCCTCCTTCCACTCCTATGTTCTTTTGTTTTCCACAACTTTTTTTCAATAATCTTTATTACATTTAGCAAAGTAGCAAGGGAACAGCATCAAAACTATGGTTTAAGAAACAAAAGAGACCTACAGATGAGACAAGGACAAATTATTTTAATTGGCAAGGGATTTCTGGAGTTTGTAGTTCTGTTTTGAAATCTCCATCTTTTTTCTCTTTAGATCTTGATATGTAACCATGCTAATTTCCAAAGGACTTGAAAATGCACATCCATACCCTCCATGTACACACACACAGCAGCTCCCCCCACATCCCCATGGTGATTTTCAGTTGGGTACGTTTTTTTTTTTAAATTCTTTGTAGTTACTTTCCTTTTTGAGTGTAAATTAACACTTTTTTAAAGTTGTGCTTTGTTTTCTAAAGCTTCCCCATACCTTTCTCAGAGTTTTGTCTGCTCCTTTTATCATTTGAGCAGTGGGACATAAAATAAAGGAAAGGGAGATCAAGAAAATAATAGACAGGGTGGAAAATACGACCTCTGTGGGGGAAAAAGGTTAATAAGGGAACTGGGCATGTTCAACCTACAGAAAAGAAGATTTAAAGGAAGCATGATAACTGTCTAAAACTATGTAAAGGGACAGGAGAAATTATTCTCATTAGTCAACCAGGACAGAACAAGGAGTAATTTGCTTTAGCTGCTGTAAGGAAAACATAGGTTAAATATTATGAAAAACTTTATAACTAGGAGAACTGTTAGGCAATGAAACAAGCTGCCAAAAGATGTTATGGACTTAGTATCCCTGGAGATATTCAAGGTGAACTAGCGAGTCATCTATTAGGGATGGCTGGGGACAAAACAAAATAAAAGAAGAAACATGACCCAAAGGGGATGGAATATATGACCCAGTTGAGGTCCCTTCAGACTTAAATGTATCTGTAATTCTAGGGATGAAAGACAAGGGCTCAGGGTCCACAGAACATGGTAAAGCATGAGAAAGAGTGCCTATAAATGACCCAGAAAAGAGAAAAACAGAGAAAAACTAATGTAAAACATATGAATAAGTAAACAAAAAAAATTGGCTTTGCCTATAAACGGGTTTGTAAATGGGTAACTGTACACATCTGAACTGTGCCTTTGAACTCTTTATAATTGCCAAGCTACCTGGATGTACATTTTTGTTAGACTGAGCCCCTAATACTTAACATAACAAAACAAGAAAGGCAATAACAAGGCTTTATTGCATACTGTAAAGAAATTAAAAATATAGAGAACTTCTCCACTCAGCACCTTATTCTCTACTTGATCTGTCTAAATATATGTGAAATAATGAATTGGCCCTTTTACATTAACATGTAAAGAAAAGGCAGCCAGCTTAGATTGTCAAAAGCTATTTTCCATAGCCTTGTACTTTTCTAGTCATTTATACACTACAGGGTGCAATGTAGGAGTCAACTGGTGGGCCAGATCAATATGTCTCATTCTGTATAGGTATAAATGGTGACATAAGCAATTCACTCAAGAGCCAGGTCTATTATCTTTAGGTGGTGGTCTGTGTTTAATGACCTATAATGATTCAAGGACTGTAAGACCAGAATCACTTTCAAAAAAAGAAACTATATAGAACATATTACAAAATGCTCATGTAAATTCCATGTGGGTAAACCTGAAAAATATTGAACATGTAAATCAGGAAACAAAAAAGTAAGCTGAAGAGGCAATTTAAATTCCCATTAGCCACTTATTTTGGAGAGAATTTCTTCAAGACACTAGGTCTGTGGGTACAGAATATAAAAGGAAGATCAGATAAGACACATAAACATATTAATAGAGGCTTGAAAACTTGTGGATCCTTTTTCAAAAGTCAAGAGAACCTGATTTTGCTTCCTGTTGTATTTTAAAAAGAAAATCATACTGGTTTGAGCTGAAGGATGTATAATATTAGATATTTCTAGTAACATTGAAAGAGATGATTAACACCCAATTCCTAGCTGTATGGCTGGATTTCCTGCTGTGCTGATCAAATCGCCTCACATGTTTGACCAGCATTGCGAAAATGTCCATGAATACTAGTGACATAACTTTTGTAAATCTATCCTAAAATACTTAGAATTAGATTTTTTATAGATTCTGAACACACAAAAAATATCTACTGAAAACCAAACTTAGGTGTCCCAAGGTGTTATCTATATATTGAAGGAAACAGAATTAGTCAGCAATTCCGAAAATTTTGGCAATTATTTCACCTTAATCTTCAATCAATTTTTTAACTTTTTTCCATCATTTCTCAATACCCAGATTTTCATCTACATTCCCTAGAGTGTGTTTTTATTGGTTGCCATCAAGGAAAATAGTCAGTTAATTTCTGACTTTTAAATCTGAAATAATAATAATAATTAATGCAAGTAATATATTCCATTCGGGCAGAGAAGCCTCTGAAATATGTGATGTGCATTATGTCTTTTAAATAGTCTTCTAAAAGCGGGGGAACCTCCCTTCCCAAAAAACCCAAAACAAAAAAACCCTCCCCAAACAATCAAAATGGACCTTGTCAGAAAGCCAGGTTGGTATTATTTTTAGCCAAATAGACATAACATCAAATATGCATTTATATTTTATATATATTCTTTTTATATTGTAATCTATTTCTTAATTCTTTTGCTTTGGTGCTTCATGGCATATCTATTATCAGCAGAAGAAAATCCAATTATTTGTGCCAAGGGGTTAACTAAATCCATTGTAAATCCTTTCTTTTTCTGTTTAGGTAATCTGCTGACCTAGGTTCCAAAACATAATTTTATTTTTTTAAATGTAATTGTAAAGCTAGTTTAATAAATTTGTTGGGTTCTGTTCTTTGTAATCCTGCCTATCTGCACATTATACATCATGGAATTTTCTAACTATGAAGGCAATTGAAGACCCGAAATACTTTTTGTAATGAATCAGGGACCCCTAGACATTAATTTACATAGCCAAATCCCTTTCTCTCAAACTTAAATCCTTAAAACACAATTTATTTAATCCCTGTTAATTCAAATACACTGAGCGTGTGTAACAATACATTACAATCATTAGGAGAAAGCCCCCAAACAGTATACTGTATTAGTATAAAGTAGTCAAATCCTCTGAGTCTTCCTTGCCCAACCTTATTTTTGAAAATGGAAACTTTGTGTTAAAAGTTGCTGCCAAAATGACATGGGTGGTTTTGGTGTCAAAATCCTGTAATATAGGGTGATGCCAGGAAGGAGTAGTTAATAGACAACACAGGGGATTGTCAGCTCCCAAGTACATTGGCACAAATATATTTCTTTTCATAGATTCAAAGATTGTAGGGCTGGAAGGGATCTCACAAGATCATTGGGCCCAGCCTCCCTGCACTAGGCAGGAAAGATGATTGGGGTCATGTGACCCCAGCAAGGTGACTGTCCAGTTTCCTTTTGAAGATGTCCAGGGTAGGTGATTGCACCACCCCGGGAGGGAACTTATTCCATCTAGAGGTGGTGCAATTACCTACCCTAGAAATCTTTCATCCCTGATGGGCCATCTATACATCAGTCCAAGGGTTAGCTTGTGTAGACAGCTACTTTAAAGGTAGCTTGGTCTATCTCAGGTATTAATAGCAATGTAACTATGGCAGCACATGGGATGTAGAATCTATCTTAGGTTCTGGATGAATAATCAGGCAGTAACTTGGACTGAGCTTTGTACTGCCACAGCTGCATTTTTAACAGTACTTGAGCTACATAATTTGAGTTTGGGTTTGTCTACATAAGCTGCAGTGCACATGTGCCCTAGGTCACTACTTCACATCTAGACCACAAGACTCTTGATTGTTTTACTGGCCTAAATGAGATCACTGTGAATAGTTCAACTGGTTGTCAGATAATGACAATGTATTTCATCAACTTGTAAAGCACCTTGTACATTTTTACATTTCATAAAACAAAAACATCCTTAGAATGGTAGACACTATTTTAGCTGTTTTTCTCATCGGCTGAGTTGATAAATGCTGGTTATGGCTCATATCTGTGTCATTTGTCTCATGATATACTGTAGAATTATTCTTCTTTTTTTAAATTAAGCTCCAGTCCTGAAATCATCTAATCTCATAACATGATAAAATAATCTTAGCTTTCATTTCTGAATAAGATATTTTAATGTAATGCTTATATAATTGCAGCAAAAAACTTGAAAAATATGGACCTAAAAGGAAAAAAAAGGAGAGAGGGCAAATAGAAAGAACACCCAAGATCTTACAGTATCTTTGGACTTACTGATTATAGGTTGATTTTTTTATGTGAAGGTTTGATTCATCATTGTGATACTACTATTTTATGACAGAACAAATTTATTTTCAACAATAGAATTGCACTGGCATAAAACTAGGCTGGTTAACTAGCGAACGGGATGCTGAATCTTTAAGCTAGTATGCTACAAAAGACCTGTGATGATGCATATGCAAGATGATGTACATCAGGAGGCACTATGCATTAGGACTGCGCAAAACTTCGGTGACGGATTCTATTCAGAAGAAATTCGTCCTGATTCAGCAGCTGAATCTCTGGTCCAAATCAAATCATGAGACCCTTTAATCTGTCCAAATCAAATCAGAAATCTCTGAATTGATTCAGAGAGATTTGGAGAGATTCAATGATTTGGCTATAGACACAGCATTATATGTTTTTTCTGCTTACCTCGATGTACCAGGTATGGCTCATGAACACAGAAATGGTGGGGTGGATGGAATGTCCCATGGGAGCATGGGGAATGGGGGGTGCCAGAATGCTTGGCAGTGGACCTGGAAATGTACCAAAAGTACTTCCAGTCCACTTCTCAGCAACTGGTGCCTCCTGGGTCTCGGGGGCAGCCTGGATCCCTCTGTGGCCAATTGCTGACCCAGAAGGGGGAGGAGTCCCCCATGTGCTCGGTGGTGGACCTGGAAGTGGACTGGAAGTACTTCCAGATGCACTGCCGAGTGTATGAGGACCACCCCCCTACACTCCCGTGGGATGTTCCATCTGGCCTACCATCTCAGCATTTACAAGCCACACCTGGTACCTTGAGGTATGTAGAAAAAACATATAAAGCTATGTCTATGGCTGAATTGCTGATTCTCTGAATCAGAATCGAATCTTCAGATTCAGATTTGGCTGAATTGAATCAGGACAATGATCCAAATCAGTGAATTGAATCACTGTCCCCTGAATTGGGCTGAATCCAAATCAACTACTGCCTGCTTTGCACACCCCTACTATGCATCATAACAAAAAGAAAGTAGTGAAAAAAATTATGGATAAAAGATATGCATATGGAAAGCCTGAGGCTGTCTACCAATCAGTTGAATGGATACATTTTAGCTGAATTTTCTTGGCTGGAGTATGTACAAATAAATGGCCAAGCAGGTACGATTATCTTGATTAAGCAATTAACCAATATTTTACAAACACTTGAAACATATATTGCTATTCTAAGAATCATATTACTAAATTGAACGAGAAAGAAATTGTGTGCGTCTGTTTTGCAATATTTTTATTATTCTGAGTATATGTAAACTATATACTAATATATTGTACCCTTTAATGCTAGTGCCCCTGCCTCAATTTTTTTTTTCACAAAATCACCAAAAATTCCATCAGCACTCCTTCAGGTATATAATTCCATTTACCGCAGGGTAATTTATTAACATGAATTCTTCAAAAGAACCTCATCAAGTATAACTTTGCTCTAGAACATAATAGAGGGACTCTTCTTAAGCATTCATTGTCAGTCAGAGTGGCAGGTTCCCACATTCCTCCTCAGTGATCCTACCCAATATCTCAAAAAAAGTACAAAATATGGGCAGTGTCCACCTGGCCTAAGGTTTTAAGGCAAGATCCTATTCAGCCTTGCTAAAGGAAAACGAAACTGCTCATAAGGCATAGATCCTTCAAAAACTCTTTGGTGATTCAAATCAATGCTGGGATGTTCCCAAACAATGTCTGTGTTCCCAGGGAGGGACAATCCGCTACGTGTCTTTCGAGTACATCCAACAGGACTTAACCATTCACCACTGGAACAACTAGAATGCTGTAACCTGCTTCTCCCTCTGCCATATAACTTCATCTATTCACTGTGATATCTGTTACCCACCCAAAAGGGAATGCCGTACCTCTAGTATGAGCCTCAGCACATTGTCAAGTCTGGTACCTATTGCTCTAACTGGACCATCTTGGGAGTCTGCTAACTAGCTATTATACAAAAGTCCTTCCTTATGAGACTCTCTGGGTGTGTCTGCACATACATTTGATACAAGATCAGTTTACTTCCAAGGAAAATACTCAAAAGTAAAATCTCCCAGGAAGGCATCTACACATGCAGAACTGTGGGAGCAGCAGCAAATCTGCTCCCACTTCCTGTGGCCCAGCAGTAGGACCATACCCCATAGGCATAGCTTGAGGCTCCCCCTGGGTTCTATCCAAGGAGCTGGCAGGGAGCACCATGCCAGAATACATCTCTTTCCTAGACAGGGCTGGGACATTGCTCCCAGCCCCTGGGGGGCAGCCTGCTGCCTGGGTGGGGATAATATCCCCCTGCTCTGGTAGCAGGGAGCTCCCAGCCCCAGCTTCTTGATCATGGCAGGGGACTAGGAAAGAGCTGCCATGGAAGGGACAGCTTCCAGACCCCTGCCCCAATCCACCAGTGAGGAAACTATCATCAACTCCCAGGCTGGCGAGTGTTTTCCCACCCAGCTGGAAGCTCACTACTAGATGCCCCATGGGCAGATGGGGCAGGGGGCTGGGCCCTGCCCAGCCCTGCAGCTCTTTCCAAGCCCCACACCTCAATCAGGTGATTGAGGCATGGGGCTGGGTCCTCCCTTGATTGGGACAGTCCCCAGCCCCAGCTCCATAATCTCAGGGCCAGGGCTACAAAGCCTGTTCTCCACACTCAGCTCCACAAGTGTGGAGCTGAACAGGGAACAGGCTAGGGAGCTTTTTCCCTGCCCAGCTGTGCGATCACAGAGCTGGGCGGGGATCAGGCTCCCCAGGTGCTGCCAGCACAGACCTCCCAGCGCCAGCTCCGTGGCCACAGGGCTGGTGCTGGGATATCTTTATGTTCCAGTCCATGTTCCATGGTCACGGACCTCAAGCTGGGAGATCCTTATCTTTCAGTGTCAGCACCATGGTCACAGGGCCAGGACTGGGAGATCAGGGTCTCTCACCCCAAGCTCTGCAGTCATGGGGCTTGGGCTAAGAAATACTATTCTCCCAGCACTGGCCCCACTATCATGGAGCTGGCACTGGGAGAAAAGTATTTCCCAGCCCCTGCTCCCCAGTCATGATCATGGAGTGCAGGGCTAGGAGCTCCCTGCTGCCAAGGCAGGGGGACATAGTCCCCATCCTAGCTCCAGCAGCAGATCCCACCTCTGCAGCAGGCAGCTCTCAGGGGGAAGGGAGTGATATCCTGCCCCCTGGTGCTGGCTGACTGGGAGCAGATTTTGTCTTGGTCAGGGGTTTACACGAGTGCTACTGCAGTAACTACTTGTGAGGTTTACTGCACGGTAAGCACGTGCACATGTAGACACTCATGCTTACTGCACAGTAAACTATGAGTACCCTCTTACATATATCTGATCAGGACAAGATAATCTGGAGCCCACCCACAATGCAACTTTGTCCTCTCAGTCCTCTCAGTGTCAGTAGCACTCTAAGAATCCTGGCATCAGTGTCATTTTGAAGTGCAAGTTGGTTCAACATATTTTTGCCTATATATGTTCCTGGTTTCCCATCTCTAAAAATAACTACATAATAAATGAAAAGATATCATTTTATAAGTAACAGTGTTTGTTAGTGGTATGGAGGCAGGACAAACATAAACTGTTTCCTGTTACTGAAAAATGATGGTCTTTTACAACCTGCATAATATGTGCTAATTAGAATGTGATACCTGCCAGGTAACATTTCAAAATGAATGACATCCTCCCACACTTACATGTGAAGACAAGTAAATTATTCTTTTAAGAAAACAGTGTTTTCCTCGTTTCATGTGGCAGCCACTCAGCTTCTTTATTTCTGTGCAAAATAAGAACTTCAGGATTTCATTTTTTATCTTTTATCATTAGAAACCTACAGCTTAAAAATGATTTTCCCCCCTAGAAAATGCAAATAAATTCCTTTGTAGTGAAAGGCATATTATTCATGCAGCATTGTAATTTTCAAAACTTTAGTTAGAAGCAGCAAAGCAAGCTGTCAGACATTTCAGTAATTGAATTTCCTTGAGAACTGCCTTGGTTTGTCAGCTCTGACTTTGCTGTCATAAGAAAAGAAAATAGCCAGGGAATTCATCTAAGATAACACAGGGGGTATTTTGATAATGCCAAGGCACAAACATTAAGTGTTTTCTCAGGAGATGTTCTGTGGTAGGGTCCCCACCCCAATCTTAGCAAGTTCATTTTAGCCTTGAGTCATTTTTATCTGGTGCTGAGTTCTGAGAATTAACTAATGACCTATCAAACTGAAGTACAAAGGATTCTTTCTTCCTGTATTAAGATGCACAATATCATTGCTTAAAAAGCCCAATATACCCTTTGTCAATTACTTCATGAGTGCAATTCATCTTTTACTGCTTCCGCACTTGGATTGCTTGTAAAATGTTTAGTGGTTAATTAGCCTGGAAGGAAGTCCAACTTATGAAAAACCAAGCAGAGAGAAAAAATAGCCGTAAAATTAATGGCTTAGTCTCTGGTCCTTATTTTATAGGAGAATGTTAATCAAACCCCTTTGGAACTGTACTTTTGACTAGCACTCAGCCTTCTCAATAATCAGCTTCAGAAATATTCCATTCTGGGTTTTCCCCTTTGGCCTTTGCTTTTCTCCAAAGGGCTTGAATGTATTAAGAAAAGATTGACAGCTCTCCTAACAATTGCAGATTTCGTGTGTGTGTGTGTAAATATATATATAGATTCATAGACATTAGGGCTGGAAGGGACCTCAGAAGATCATTGAGTCCAGCCCCCTGCCCAAAGGGCAGGAAGTCAGCAGGGGTCATAGGATCCCAGCAAGACAGACATCCAAATGTCTCTTGAAGGCGTTCAAAGTAGGTGCTTGAACCACCTCCGGTGGCAGTCTATTCCAAACCTTGGGGGCTCAGACAGTAAAGAAGTTCTTCCTTATGTCCAGCCTGAAACAGTCATGGAGGAGTTTGTGACCATTTGATCTTGTCATCCCTTGGGGTGCTCTGGTGAACAGATGTTCCCCCAGATCCTGATGAGCACCCCTGATAAACTTATAGGTGGCCACCAGATCACCCCTGAGCCTGTGCTTTTCTAGGCTGAAGAGTCCCATAGCTCTCAGCCTCTCATCATAAGGTCTGTTTTCCTGACCTCTGATCATGCATGTGGCTCTCCTCTGGACTCTCTCAAGCTTCTCCACGTCCTTTTTGAATTGTGGAGCCCAAAACTGGATGCAGTACTCCAGCTGCGGCCTCACCAAGGCCAAGTACAATGGAAGAATGACATCCTGGGATTTGCTTGAGAAGCATCTATGGATGCAAGCCAGTGTTTTGCTTGCTTTACTAGCCACAGCATCACATTGAAGGCTCATGTTCATCTTGTGGTCAATCATGACCCCCAAGTCCCTTTTGTCTGAAGTGCTAGCCAGTGTAGCACTGCCGAGCCTATAAGCATGCTGTGGGTTTTTCCTCCCAAGGTGGAGAACCTTGCATTTTTTGGTGTTAAATGCCATCAGGTTCTCATCTGCCCATTTCTTGAGCCTGTGAGGTCAACCTGGATTGCCCTCCTGTCCTCAGGTGTGGATGCTTTACCCCAAAGTTTGGTGTCAAAGGCGGTGAACTTGGCCAGTCTGCTTCTGATGCCAATGTCCACATCATTAATGAAGATGTTGAACAATATAGGCCCAAGGACAGAGCCTTGAGGGACCCCACTGGTCATAGGGCACCACAATGATTGACTTCCTGTCAACCACCACTCTCTGGGTCCAACCACGTAGCCAATTCCCCAGCCAGTGGACTGTGGAGAAGCTGAGGCCGCAGTTGGCCAGTTTTGCTAAGAGATGATCATGGGATACCAGATCAAAGGCTTTTTTAAAGTCAAGATATATGATATCAATCTCTTCCCCCTTGTCCAGGTGATAGGTCACCTGGTTGTAAAAGGAAATAAGATTGGTCAAGCAAGACCTACCTGACAAACCCATGCTGGCTATCCCTCAGGATTTTGCCATTGGCCAGTCTGTTGAGAATGGTCTCTTTGATAATCTTTTCTAGGATC
Organism: Crocodylus siamensis; assembly: GCF_052110815.1. Classification (NCBI taxonomy): domain Eukaryota; kingdom Metazoa; phylum Chordata; order Crocodylia; family Crocodylidae; genus Crocodylus; species Crocodylus siamensis. The sequence continues at coordinate 72,638,501 of NC_143396.1, read as the reverse complement.
TTCCCTGGATAGAGGTCAGGCTGATGGGCCTGTAGTTTGCTGGATCCACTTTCCTCCCCTTCTTGAAGATAGGCACCACATTGGCCTTCTTCCAATCTTTGGGCACTTCACCAGAGCACCAAGAGTTCTCGAAGATCCAGGCCAGGGGCTGGGCTATGAGGCTCGCCAGCTCCTTGAGTACCCTGGGGTGTAAGCTGTCAGGGCTGACTGACTTGAAGGTATCCAGCCTCTCAAGGTGTTCCTTCCCAAGGTCACTTTCTTTTTAGATGCAGGATGTCTGCTAGTTCCCTGGAGAGCCAAGGGGGCTGTTATGCCCTTTTGCTGCCTTTGCTCCAAGATGGGATAGACTTTGCTTGTGCATCGAGGATCACTCCCTTGAGGAGCAACCACTCGTCCTGAACTCCCTTCCTCTTTGGGCTGAGGCCTTTTAGGGCCTCATTGACAAGCTTTCTGAGTTGGTCCAAGTCAGATTTCCTGAAGTCAAGGACTTCTATATTGCTGACTGACTTGCCAGCTTTACGGCGGATGGTGTCAGCGACCTATCATTAGGTTGCTGATAAGGTCATCCCCCTTTGCCAGTACCAGGTCAAGCACAGCTTTACTTCTCATTGGCCCATAGACTTCTGGTGTCAGACAGAGGTCATCCATATAAGTGAGAAAATTTTGTGACTGTTCAGATATGGCTGAGCGCTCTTCCCAGGAGATGTCTGGGTAGTTAAAGTCTCCCATGATAACTATGGACTGGGAGCATTATTTTATCTTACACATTGTTCTCCAGCCTTGGGTGGTTCACAGGTATTATGTCTGTTTTATTATTTTTGTGAATTTTATGACATTTTTAACATGAAAAAAATCATATACCCATGGTGCATATACATGTGCATTAATGTGAAGCAATAAACTTAGGGGATAATTACTCTGGAGTTTATTGCTCCCAGAGCAGCCCCACCTGGCAGGGGACTGGGGGAGTGGTCAGCCTGCCAGCTTCCAGCTGCTTCCCCCCAGCTCAGTGTACTCCAGTGTGGAGGCTAGGTGGCAGGCAGCCCCTGAACTGAAGCACCCTTGTGCCCCAGCCAGACAGGGCAGCATCTACATGCTGCAGTGAAGTAAAAAAATTCTTCAGCAGAATACTACTTGTATTTATAAGTACTATCCTGCTGCAGAGCTAATTAGTTTGCTTCAGCCTGATAGGGGTGCATATGTAGATGCGCAACATTTACTGCGGAGCAAATTAGGCAACTCCACTGTAAACATCTCACAGGTCCTCACTCAACCTATCCTAGCAGTAAGGGCATTTTCTTGGGAATTGGGTTTATGCCCTCTCAGGTTGAGGAGACCTAGAATCTAGTTCTCCTACTTCTTGTATTAGTGCTGTAATTACTAGGCTATTGAGCATAAGATGAGCATCATTGGTTAGATAGAGGGGATACCCCCAGAATGTGACCAAGCATTCTGGAGTGCAAGTGAATAGAGGCACCTGTTATACACATATTCAAAATCAAGTGCCTCAGCTTGGGTAGGGGCAGGAATTCACACATATTGCTCTGGCTAGCATTTTGTATTGATTACCTCATAAGTATCTCTAGATTTTCTAGATCTCCTTTTAGAGGTATACTTTCACCATTTTCTGTATAGATTGCCTAGATGCCTAAAACTGGTCAACTTGTATAGTCAGGGGCATATGAGATTTTCTGCTTACTGTATAGGGAGGCACCTAAACCGAGGCACCTAAAGCTAGTCATATTGGATCAGTCTGTCAGGGTAAGGCACCGAACTGGTAGACATCAAGATATTTCTAAGACCAAACTGCATTAGGTCCTTAGGGCTTAAGTACTTGCAAGAGATATGTTTTTTACCAAATGGCTTAACAGTGCCTAATCCAGCTTCTTTGTCTGGGATGCTCAGGCTTAAGGCACAGAACTCAATATAACACAAGGAAGGATTGACATAACAGCTTTCTCCATGTATACAAGTACTTTTCTTTAGTCCCATGTGTGCCACAAGAAAGCACCATTAACTCCATAATTTAAATAATCCACACATTTAAAGAGTTTATATAAGGTGAAATAAATATGCAGGTAACAGTCTCAGTTTTAATACTCGATCTGCCCCTTATGATATATCTAACAGCCTTATACACCAATCTAATCTTCAGTAGTGTTCCCTCAGCATAGTGATTCTGATTCAGAGTAGCTCCAGATATGCAGAATGGCTTTCTTGTTCCAAGATCAATTGGATAAGCTGATTTGTATTTAGAATCCTTAACGCCATATCTGCTAATGACTAGAAATGGCAAATGACAGCTGTTAGAGAATTCCTCCCAAACTATAGAAACCCCCTCATATAGGGGACAGTGTGAATAAACAAACCTTTAACAAATAAACCATACAGGTTTGATAGATAGCACTTCAAATACAACATTTTAATGCTATGGTTATTACTAGGTTTCTTCTTATGAACAGCCATTGAAAATTAGAGTATTTAATATTTGCTCAGAATTTTGTTTGGTGGGTGTTTTGTAGGTTTTGTTTTTTGTTTGCATGGATTAGATGAACAATCCTAATAGATTACAGAATCCTAAAAAACCCCCTCCTCTAGTACCTGTGAAATTCAAGTGATCAGATGGCTAAGCAGTTAAATCTTTTAAAAAAAATGCTGCTGTTGTCTTGAAGGAAGCTGATGCATACAAGTAAGTCTGTTCATAGACTTGGCCTTTCTGCCCAAAATAATACCTGTGGTGCATAGTTGCTGTCTACAGTATGATATGCTATAAAGAACATTACATTTATCTTACTGATACTCAACTGGGTACTCAGTTTATAATATTTTTGTTTACAGTAGAAACATGCTGGGTATCACTTTCCTAATACACAACACTGAAACTCTGTAAATATTCTGATGACCTCATACCTTCTCAGAAAATGCCTTGATAGTTGTATTGTATGAATACAAAAGTATCTTTACTTGAATAAAAATATTGTAAAGGTAATATGTTTGTGCCTCAAAAATTAAGATGTTTTTGTTATCACACAAATATAGAAGTTTATGAAACAGTGTCATCAAGAAATTAAAACTAAGCTCATTTTTTAAAATAAATGAAAACCTTTATAGTAATATCTGTCTATTACTTTAAGTGTTTTTTCTCCCCATATTTAATAAGGATGGAAAAAATTAGAAGTTAAAAAACATGAGTAATGAAGGGGGTCAACAATGTTACGAAGATTTTTGTGACAAAAATCGTGCACACACACACACATATATATATATATATATGCCCCCATTAGTAAATTTAGAAAAACTTGACAATCTGTACAACTTTTAAGTCAATAGTACAAATTATAGAGCCTAAAATGTATTTAGCCCACTAATGAGCTACGATTTGCTTTGTAATTCCTGGAACAATCCTTAGAACAGTTTTAAAGATGCTCACAGTATTGACCTCTCTAGCACTACAGCTCTTTGTAGGGATAAGTTCAAGGCACATGTATTTTTTTAGTAACTTGGCTGCTTCATTCTTTAGCTTCCACTGAACTCTCAGACAAACACAAGCTTGGCCTTTTGATTGATTGCAATTGTATTTCTCAAGTTGTTCCATCACCTCTTTTTGATCCCTTTATCTCTGTAGTGGTTTACTTTCATTACCTGTAAAGAGTAATCTGGGGATTGTATTTTGCTTCATTACCTGTGAAGAGTAATCTGTGGATAGTGCCATCCTCTGTGGTGTAGACCAGTGCCAATAAATCATTTACTTTGTCTGCAAACTTCTCATCCCCTTTGATAGCACATTGGTGGTCTAGACAGCTCACGGTTTTGCCAGAAGCCTTCTTTTGATATATTTAAGAAGTTGTTGATATGTCTGGTCTAGTTGTTCTTCAATTTTTCTCCTAGCTTTCTTAAAGCTACCTGTCAAAATGTATATTCAGGAACAGTGTAAAGGAGGCAATATAATATATGGATAACATGTTTCCTTGTAATAAGACAGCTTCTTTTTCCTTTTACTTCCATGTCTCTCTGTCCCTGCTTTCATGTTTCTCTGCACTCCTATGAAGATATGGCATATACTATATATCTGTTTCAGATGTCAGAAAAATATCTTGCTTCTCAATTACTGTGGTGATTGAATAGAAAGGAAGAAGTAGAGACCTTTCAATATGCTACAATATAAGTTTTTGGTCTGATCCTGTAATAGGTTCTTAGGTAAAATATCCCTTGAACTTAATACAACTTCTGGGCTTCTAAGATCAATCCCAAATCTACTTTTGTGGGAAAGACAAAATTGCTGGATCACAGAATCATAGCCATAAAAGGGACTTTTAGAGGCAATTGTATTCCAAAACAAATATTCTGAGCTTGAGCAAACTCATGATTAAAGCAATGAAACACGAATCTTGATTTGGTGCACAATACTATGTGTACCAGATATTAATACCTATGTATGGACCACTTCAAAAACCGGAAGGCCCATACAGAAAATCTGAAGAAACTTTCAATATTAAGAAATCTTTGACACTTGGGGATGAAGAAACAAAACAAATGAAAAAAACCCTCTAAGTTTCTTGTACTTTTCTCTCACCTCCAATATCCTTGGTTTTCATGTAACCATGTAATTTCATGTAGATTTACCCTTAATACCTTTGTTAAACATGTGATTCGTCTTTACAACTTTTGTTAGGATGTGACCTATCTAAACTTCGGAAATATTTGAAATTTAGGCTAAAAATGCTTTTGCAAGTTCTGCTGTTTGATTTCCTTATCTAAAGGACTGGTTAATTTCTGAACTTAAGAATCAACATATTTTAATTTAAACTGATGAGCTCTCTACACACTTCAGAATTTTCCTATTATTATAGTCCCTGTAAAAAAGTAAATAATTACCAAAAATTGCATCCTGGTAACATCAGGTATCTTAGAGCAACTTGATTAAATATGTAAAATTTTTCACTTAAAAACTTTTCCAAATTAGTTTTCCCAAAAAAATCAATATTTTGAAATGTATTTAGTTTCTGAATTGACAGGAAGGGTGAATTCCCATAAAATGAAAAATTCCAACAATCTTTGAATAAAACATGTTAAAATGAAAAATGTTAACATTTTTTCAAGTAAAAACAAGACCATTTTATATTTTAAAATGGGATTTTAAAATTATAGCTTGAAAAGGAATAGCTTATTTTTTTACCAAAACATCAATTTGGAAAGAAGTCAGTTTGATTCTTCCATTAGAAAAATCAATAAAATAGGCAAAATTGACATATTTCCCAAGAAAAATGTTGTTTAGATCAAGTGTGTTAAACTCATCTGGCCTGGGTCAGATTTGGACTGAAGAGCTCCTCATACGGTAAATACAGTCCTGGACATACGGGCAGCTGTTATGGCCATTGTGGTAGCAGGTCCAGCAGTAGGAAGGGGTCTGGTGGTAGTAGCAAGATATCCAGTGGTGCTAAGGGACTTGGATGCCATAAGAGGCCTGGTAGTAGCAGTCATGGGTCCAGAGGGAGTGAGGGACCATTGATGGCAGGAGAGGTCCAGTAGTAGATCCAGGGAAAAGGCCCAGGAGTGGGGGACAGCGACAGCAAGCCAATCTTGTCACTGATGGCCATGAGCACCAGGTCCTGAATTCTACAGTAGACCACATCCTGGTAGCACCATGGGCTAGGTAGAGTGATTCAGAGAGCCAGAACCAGCCCATGGGCTGTATGTTTGGCAAGCTGATTTAGACAATATCATATTGTCTGTTGGCAAAATGCTTAGAGTCCATTTCTAAGAATGATTTGATATCTAACAGAATGCAAATATATGTGTAACTACAGTATTTTTCTATTGGTTGCAGGTATAACCTTGACCTTGCATAGCAACAGAAAGCAGTAGAGAAATGTAACCCCTGACCTCAGACACATAGCCTGCCTGGCACACAGGGGGCATGTCCAGATGACCGTGCATTTGCCTCTTGCAGCATCCCAAACCAGTTTGCATATTTGCAGTGTGGACTCAAAATTTCATACATGGAAATCCAGGGATCAAAAATATAATACATGGGGAAAAAAGCAGGGCAAGCCATGATCCCAGACCATGCCTTGATGTAACCCAGAAGCCAGTCCTCCAGAGAAACTCTCTGGTTTCTGGCCAGAGTATGTCTATGGTGTGTCTGCTACCCCAGCACATGGGGGGCGTACCCTTAGCATGCTGGGATAAGAAGAAGAGTGGGATAAGTATGTGGTGTGACTGGGACTCAGGTACTGTCCTAGGTAAGTAAGGGACAAGGAGGTAGGGGGTGGGGTTATGGGTGTGGGGGGTGTGGGTGGATGAGATGAGTGCAGGGTATGTAGGAGGGGTGTGGGGAGTGTGGGGGGATCTGCAGTCTGTGGGTGGGTTTGTAGAGGGGTTTAAGTGTAGGCTGCCACATTCCTGCACCCCCAGTTGCCCCCTGCTGTGCTGGTGGGGGAGGGTGTGCACTGGTGGGTGGGTGGGGGTGCGGCGCAGCACTTAATGATGCGGGCTCTGTACATGCTGAACAGATCCAACACAGCCCAGGCTGCTAGTGCACAGCTTTGGACAGGACCAGGAAAGCTGTGTGCTAGTGAGACAGGCCAGGTCCATTCAGTAAAGAGCAAGCATCATGCAACACTGTGCCACTGCTGTGGCTGCAGCTGGGCCATGGCCCAGCTGGTTGCTGCCACCAGCATCATGGGTGGTGGGTGGGAGGGCAGGCATGGGGTGCCCCCCCCACAAACCCATTGACAAAGTGCACATCCCCTCATACCACACACACCCATACTGCCCTACCCATGGTCTGTGCGGGGAGAACCCATCTGGTGGAACCCGACCTGACCTGGCCCAGCACAGCCTGCTAACGTGCCTTTGCACAGGGTCAGGAGACATGGCTCTGGGACACACAGCTCCGGTCCAGTTTGAGCACTTGCTCAGTGGGCCAGGCTGGGTCACGTCAGGCCAATGTGGCTTGTTGTCCATGAGGGCCAGGAGGTGATGCATGGTTATGGTGCTGTGCCTACAACAGGCCATCATCATGTTGCTGCCTGACCCTCATGGAGAATGTGCTCAGCCAGCCTGAAGCAACCTGGTCTGGCCCACATAGGTCATGTGTGCCTTTGAACAGGAGCTGTGTGTCCCAGAGCCATGCCTCCTAGTCCTGTGCAAAGGTGTGCTGCAAACCCCATAGCACCCCATACCCCACTCACACACCCCACACCACCCCCATCCCCACCCACATCTCCTCCCACCCCTCTCCTGCAAACCTCACATCCCCCACATCACACACGCAGCATATCCAGCTGCCAGACAGGATGAAACCTGCGGGTTTCAGGATGAAACCCCTGTGGGTACAGGGGTAGCTGTCCCCATACCCTGGTTAGTGAAGGGATCAGGGGGAGCTCTGACCTCTCTATGATAAGAAAGCCAAAAGCAAAAATCAAAGCATATTGATATTTAGAATTTATTTTATGATGATGATAGAGACACTGGTAGGCTTCCAAATTGCTTTAAAATTGTAAATATCTCAATAAAACATTGCCCATCTGATCTCTCTCTCTCTGTATACACATACACACACACACGCACACATACACACGCACACGTGCATACACGTGCGCACGCACACACACACACACACACACACACACACACATATATATAGTGGTCTTTTGTCTTAATAGTTCAAGAACATGAATTGTGGAGTATTTTAAAGAGTGAATATGGAAAAAAATTTATCAGAGAATGTGCAGTTTTTAAATAGGGAACACCAGGGTTCCTGCTAGTGAGGCAAGTGGCAGGACCCAGCAGAGGAGCCAGCTTACGGATGGCAACTGGGGCCCAGTTGGAGGGCAAATGAGGTGGCTGACCACTTGAGGCCAGGAGGACATTGTTTGACAGTTCAAAGCAGGCCACCATGCTGAGAACATCTTCCAGGCAATAGTTGCCCAGATGGCAGAGAGGTGGCACACATGGCAGCAGTGCTACACAAAGGCCAGCTGTGCAGCCATGGCCCACTGGCATGTCTCCTCAATCAGCAAATATCAATCAGTACATGGAAAAGAATCAAAATACAGGTGCTGGCCCTAGGCTGTAGCTCCCCCTGGCTGTGGATCTGGGAGGAGCTGGGCAGGCTCATTTTGCCCTATGTGGCACAACCTGACCCACACCAAAGTGCTTGTCCAGGCATGTGCGCTGAGGCAAAAATCCCCAGCACAAATTTGTGCAGCTCCTATTTAAGCTGCTGCAAATGCACATGCCTGCATGTGATGACACACCCAGGCAAAGCAGGTATCTCAAGGCTGCTGCAGGGGATGGTTTGAAATGAAGGTGACAAGTAAATGCGACCATAATTGTACATTCTTTCCCTAATGAATCAGGCAGCAGAATGTATGTGGTATAAGGGAAGAAGTAAAATAGTCCTTAGAAAGATAATTTCTTGTTCCAGGAATGAAGTAAGTTGCTGCTGAATACATGAGGGGAGGAATTACAGCTCTGAATCTGTTTCTTTCAGGACTGCTCATAAAGCTCTGCTGGTACCTACCAGTCCATAAAAGGCATAGCAGTTCAGCACGATGTGAGGAATAGTATCACTGGCTGCAGTGTGGCTATCTGAGCAAGATGAGTAGAAGTTGGCTGTTGCCTTAAACTCTCCATCTTCTTACAAAAAAAATTAAACTGTCTTTTTTTAGAAATTCAGAAAATAGAACAATTCTGCTTCAGCATAAACACAAGGGAGAGAAATATGATGCAGGTTTGTACCCGGTAGAAATTCCTTTTGTATTATGATGTTTTTTAACCACAGATGTTAGTTCAAAATTGATAGAATACTGTTACTTGCTAATCTACCAGAAACATTTTTAAAACATAAAATAGATGTAATTGTACGTGATAAATGAGCCTATGCAATTACAACCAAAACCCAATGGGAATAATTATCTATTAGTGACACCTGCAAAGGAATTGTAAGCAGCTGCAGCATTTGATTTTTGAGCAAAGTTAAAAGAAAAGAAAAAAGAAACGAAACAGATTAAAAGGTAGATATTAAGTAGTGAGAATCCAAAGGAGTGATGGGTAGAGTGTTTATTTTTAAGAGATTTCACAGACATTATGTTGGGGTAAAACTTGAAATGGGTTTTTTAATCTGAAGAGATTTGTTCACAATTCAGAATAAAGGTTAGAACATTAGATGATATAAATAGTTAGAGCTCTATTGACTTTAAATGAGCTATGACAATTTATTGAAGCACAAAGTTGGACCTAAAATGTCACAAAATCATCTTTGGATGAGAGCAGGTAAAGGATGTCAAACATAAAAACTATTTCTAGCATATTAACTATGCTTCCCTGCTGCATTTTCATTAAAATTATTTTTCTTGGGTGAGGGGTAGGTAAAATGAAGACAGAAAGTTTGTTTTTGTGAGAATTTTTAAAAATTTTACTTTTTCTAAGCTCCCTGGGAAAAAATCAGTTTTTCAGCCAGAAACCCCAAACATACAGCATCCCCATTTTTTCCCTCTAAAAACTAATGAATTAAAAATGAGACCAAACAATTATTGGTGAGATTTTCTAATACCAAAACTATGTACTACAATCTTGATTCAATTTGTTATAAACAAGACATTCCAAAATATTATGGGACTGCAATTTCAGTAAAAACAAAGGCTACTGTACTCATCTATTGGAAATCGGCATGTTTCCAGTTAAAAACAAAGAAGGTAGAAATGTTTGTTTAACCTGAGGATCTGGCCCAGTGCATCTGTATATGTAACTCTTATTAATAAGGAATGAATATTCAAATTATTAATCAGTGACTGATATTGCCATAATGAATCTGTAGCTGCTAAGTAGCAACCATTCTGCTTGGATGTTCTATTGTAAGAGCTTTCAGTCACTGGGAATGGTTTTATTCTGTTCATTGTCGCTTTGTCTGTTTCATCCAACCTAGTCAGTTCTAGAAATTATGAGACAGTTGACTGGCCTCATAAACAGCTTTAGATATACATTAGAAAAAAAGAAAACTCCCTCTTCTAAGGATAGCAAAGTGTATGAGGCTGTGAACTGTAATCATATTGTTCAGGTCAGGAGAATCAGAAACACTGTATATGCACTGTGGGGTACTGGTGGGAAACAAGATGTCTCATGTATTACCACACTGTAAAAATGAACATTTTCACACTTATTTCTCTCACAGGATGCTCACACTTCCATTTTAAAGTTGCATGTCTTCTCAATCAGCAAATATCGATCAGTACATGGAAAAGAATCAGAATACAAGTATTCATATAATATAATAAAAGACACAATATAAGGCACTTCAGTATTAATATCATGCTTTCCCACAAATACATAGGACACTGGAAACATAATGTATATGCATATATCAGTATTGAATATTTGTTACTGTTGCTGAGGTCATAACTGTAGGTGAAGTGACATATTACACTTAGACCACGCTAAAGGCATTAAAAATGTAGGCATCCATATATAAGTTCATTAACTTGTTCTAAATTCCCTCTGAGCATCTCAAAATGTTGCCACTTTGCATGAGAATTAACTCTTGGCCATGCTACTTAGGTCTTGTTAATGTAATTTCAGTCTGCTCCACAAAGATAAAATGAGCAATTTGCAGTCCTCCAGCATCCCAGGATACACTGCTGCCATCACCCCCGCCTCCTCGCATCCCCCAGGGCACATCTACACATGCATCAATGTGCTGTTGTTACAGCACATTAAGTTTAGTACCTCCGGACACTTTTATACCTGCTCTGGGAGTGGTGGGAGGCACTATTAAAGTGCTGTTGTGTCCCCTGTATCAGTGTCCCCATGCTTAAAAATGGCAGTGAGGATGCTTGAACTAAAGCTTGTCAAGCACCCCCACCACCGGTTTTAAGTGTGGAGACACAGATACATGAGACATTGGAGATTGCTGGAGTGCAGTACTTGCCATGATCCACCATACTTGATTAATCAATTAATTGAGTCTGCTCCAACACACTGGAATTCTAGCATGTCAGGGCAGCTGCCACACTTGTGTATGGGTGCCCTCTAATATGAGGTACTTAAATGTACAGTAAATGGTGACACTGTGCAGTAGCACCAGTGCATAGTCTTTTTGTGATGCTTAATGCACAATAGACGAATTCTACTGCACACTAATCATCTTGTGTAGACATCCCCCAAGAAGGAATAGAACTCAGGTGTCCTGGCTCTTAACCATGCCCCTGCTCACCAGCCCTCTATTGGCAAGTCAAAGCTGTACAGGCACAACATGGTATTAACCCTTAACATGCGACTGCTCACAGCATGTTCTAACTTTAGCACTGCTTAACATTTTGCAGAATTAGTATGGTCCAAGTGCAATGTATAACTTCACCCTTATAAGGTTTTGCACTGGGAGGAAGATTAAAGGCATAGATCAGTGGTTCGCAACCTTTTTAGACTCAAAGCATTCTTGGGAAGACTCAAGGCAGCTCTTGGAAAATAGCACCTTCTAGATTTCATTCATTTTTTTTTTACTAAAGAATAAAAATAGAGCAATTATTTTGTAGCAAAGAGCTTAAAAAGACCACAACAGATCCACAATGTTTTTGATACTTGGGATCCCTGTTAGAAATCTCTGGATTTATTTTGGGAATCAGCTGTAGGTATCTGCACACTGAGCAGTGAAATATTAGCTGTAAACTGCAACACCCTTCAAAGAATCTCATGGTAACCTGGTTGAGAATCACGGGCATAAAGTCACACAAACAAGATAAAGAAAAGCGGGTAAAGGACTTTTAGAGAATATCATTGGTTTTGCACTAACCACACATCATATTACCTCAGAGTAGCTCAACCCTCGGTAAAATGAGGTATCGTGCTTAGAGTCCTTTCTTTCTCTTTTCATTGCTGACAGAAGGAAATTCCTGGTTACACTGAAGGGTGTGTCTGTCAGCAGAAAAAGTGTGTAAACATTAAGAAACCATCATGTTTTGTCTGATTGCCTTGTTATGTACATTTTTGGATTAGATTATAGCTATAATGAATTAATCTCAGCCCCTTTAATCATAGTTATTGTGCCTAAAATAAAACACTATTTTAGCCAAATTCCCTTCAGGCATATGTGGGTACAGCTTCATTGCCTTGAATGAAGTTTTGCCCATGCACATCAGAGAATTTAATGAATTATAAATACACTGCTGTGAGAAAATACGGGTTCATCCAAATTTCAGAGAAAATTAAAGACCATAATAAAGAACATATTTAATAAGTAAGTGAATGTTTGTTATTAGTTTTCATAGGGGGAGAAATCATCAACTTCAAGTATCCCCATATGTGCTTGGAATATATTTTAACAATACTGCAAAAATGTTATTTCCTAATATTCAATGGATAATGTAGCCTAAAGTTTTCTTAGAATTTATTTTTACTATTAGTATGCTAGTCACAGTGTCTTCTTTTCTTTAAAACCTCTTGGACAGAGAAAACCTCAATTTAAAAATAAAATCTTTTTAGTCTGATTTCTGGTAAGAAGCTTATATGCAACTGTGGAATAATATTCTAAGAGAAATTCTGAAATCAGCCCTGTTTGAGATAATTAAAACTAGGCAAGCCAACATATTTGCAAGCAGTCTACAAAGGAAAAAGCTATACTAACAATGGATTACACTGGTAAAATAACCTAACAAGACTTCTACCTTCTAATTTTTTGTTCCAGTATCCTGTGGGCTGACAATGCTAAACGGACAATAAGAATCTAATCTGTCAAATGGCGGTCTGCAGTGAATTGTTTTCTTCCCTGAGCTCTACTGGTATACTTCCAGTCTTCAGGGAATGTGCAAAATATATGTTTTTCTCTGACTTATCTTCAGTGTTACAATTTCTATTCAGGAAGTAATTATGTCTACATTTCACACAACATGTGGAACATAAATTAAGCACTATCCTTCACTTCACTGTTTGTTTTGGCAACATTTTCAGAAGCAATGAATTCTTAGTTCAAAGAGAAGACAGGAATCTATACCAAAAATAGTATTAAAATTCCTGCAGCTGGAATAATAGATATACTTTTGGGGCTGGTGACATTTGTTTTAGTGATACTAAAAGATCTGGCAAGGTGGGGTATTGTCCAGTGTGAACTTTCTAAGTAACCTTATCTTTGATGTAATACAAACATGATAGCATTGTTGAGCAACACTGAGATCTTTCCATGGCCTTCATTGACCTAAGGCCTTTGATTCAATCAGCAGAAAGGCTCTATGGAAGATCCTGATGAGATTTGCCTGCCAAAATTTGTTACCATTGTCAGACTTCATGACAATATGACAGCAACTATCCTAAGCAATGACTCAGAAATGGAACTCTTTACTGTTAGAACTAGAGTCACGCAAGGATGTATTGCACCAACACTCTTTTCCATTTATATTACAGTTATTCTGGATCTCATTGCTGATAGACTTCCATCTGGAGTTAGCAGCCAGTAATACATGGATGGCAATCCCTTTAACATCAATTTGTTATGCTCCAAATCCAAGATATTTAACACCTTTGTGACTGATGGTCAGTATACTGACAACAATGTCATGTGTGCTCACTCAATTGAAAAGCTCCAGGTCACTCTTGACTGCTTCTGGGAAACACATGAAATACTAAGACTCACTGTTAACTTCATGAAAACCAAGATCCTTTAGGAATACACTCCAAACTAACCAGCTGCTCCTCCATGTTTTCAATTAGAAAATAGTCCTTGGAGGATGCTGAGCATTTCCTTCCCTGAGTAACCACCTTTCCTAAAAAGTAAACATAGATGATGATATTCAACACCAGATAAAATCTGCTGGTGCTACCTTTGGATGTCTGAAACTGTCTTCAGTGATATCACCACAAAAAGTAAATGCCTCATCTACTGTCATCCATACCCAGGCTGCTGTCATCCATACCCTGTTATGTGGGTCTGAAGCTTGGGTAACTATCAGAAAATCTTCCATATCAATCAGCAAGACATGAGAATTAATGCCAGAATTCTGGCTCAAGCAAATACCACCAGCATTAAAGCCATGTTTATATAGTACTGGTTCTGTTGACATATCATGAGGATACCCAACAGCCAGCTCCTAAAAACTATAGAAGCTGGTTGTCAGATATCCTCATGACATGTCAACAGAGCCAGTCCAGGTCCTATACTCCCAACTCACTGATGGTCACTACTCCAGTCAAGTTAGTCCCAAGGCCACTAAAACTATTGTGGCACTTTAGATGCTGTAAGAACCCTCTTCCACTTTGCCCTGTGTTTAGCTAGCTTTGTGCACTCTGTCAGTTGAAGCCCCATCCAGGCCTTAATATTGGCACCTCAGCTTTTCTTTGGTTTACCTCTTTTTCTCTTTCCTTCCACTTCACCCTGCATTATGGTGTTGGGAAGGGTATCCATCCTTCTTGTAATGTGTCCAAACCGTTGTAGCTTCCTTCATTGTACAACCTCCAACAACAATTGGTAGGTTCCAATTTCTTGACTGATTTTCTGCTTGACAGATTCATTGGTCTAGTGTACAGTGTAAGAGACATGCAGCAGTCTCCTAAAGCAGTACATTTCAAATGCCTCAATTCTGTTCTGTAACTGCTTATAAAGTGGCCATGCCTCACAGCCATGAAGCATCATAGAGATGACCTCCATGTACAGCAGATGTACCTTTACTTTTAGTGGAATATTGCTGTTTGCCCAGATTTTCTTTAGCTTTGTTAGTTGGCTGGGGGCAATGGCTATTTTGGTCTTCACTTCCTTTTCAGATGTTAAGTCTTCTGTGATGCTGGCTCCCAGATACTTAAAACTTGATGCTCTTTCTAATTTTTCATTGCTGATCTTCACATCAACATTGTTATCGGTGATTTTAGAGGTTGTCCTCATTTAGCTTTTCTCAGCACTTATTTCCATTCCATGCTCTTTGCAGCTTTGTCTAGCATTTCTGGAAGTTCTTGAAGCTCTTCAGATGTCCCTGTTATCAGATCAATGTCATCAGCAAGGCACAGGTTGCTGATCTCTCTCCCTCCAACTGATACAGTTCCTGTGAAATTCTCTAAGGCACCTGACATGATTTGCTTGAGCAAGAGGTTGAAAAGGCATGGTGAGAGCAGGCAACATTGGCACACTACTACTGAAGCTGCAAACCATTCAACAGCATTGTTGTCAATCAGCACACCACTACTTGCTTTACTGTAATGTTCTTCTATTAGTGTTATCAGGGATCTGCTGCTGTTATGACAGAGATTTGAGGACATTCTGAAAGCCAATCTGAAGAAATGCAGTACTAACCTCAATACCTGGTAGACTCAAGCACTGAATCATCTTCAGTGGTCCTGTAATGTAATGACAAGTCATGGTTCATTTTGAGCAAACTCACCTCATTTGATAGATGGAAGAGACAAATGGAAAGATCTTTGATCCAGCATCACTAGAATTTACTCCTTCCTCCCAGAACTATTTGCCACATCTGCAGTTAGACATGCAGATCTCAGGTTGGCTTCCTCCATACTTTGCGAATTCATCAGTGCCTTCTCCATTTCCTGGAAGATTATCACCTTTGCTTCAGGAGACTGCTGCTGAAGACAATGACAATGACTCTTGTATTTTCTTACAAATTTTAACATCGATTTTCACATGTGGTTCTGATGCAGACTGATGCACACACAAACACATACACATAAATTTGACACATATTATTTATGCTGTCTGAAATAGCAGATGCTTGGACCCAATAACTCAAGAGATCCCTTGCAGTCCTATGTTTATCTGATGAAAGTTCATTTCAGTTTTCCAATTGGCTTGAATGGGAGCAGGAAGATCCTCTGAGAATGGACTGAGCAGCAAGCACTGATAAACAGAATATTTACATAAGTCAAGTTAGAATAGAAAACTAAACCAACGCTATTGCTCCTGGGCAGCTAGCTAAGCCTGAAATATTGGTTACCAAGTCCCTATATTAATGCAAGCTTCCTTCAGAATGTATGCAAAATTCCTTAAAATGAAAACTTCTTGAAGCTTTTCCTGAAGTTTTAACAAGGTGTCAATATTTGTAGAGTTATTTTTATGTTCCTTTTCCATTCCCTACAAAACTCATGATGTTTTCTGCTGCAGAATGAGACAATCTGTAATAGATTTCACATGGGGCAAAGAAGTCATAAAGACATCACATCAACAAGGAAAAAGCTTCTCAGGTGAACAGAAACCTTTATGAAAGCTTTCTGTAATATATTTTTCCAGACTAGGTTCACAGAGGTTCCTTCACAATGATACACATTGGCACAATGCATGTGGTATACTCAACTCACAGATGGAATGTACTAACACCACTATTTTCAGAGGTAGCCAAGCATCTCTTTAGTCCTTGAACTCTTCTATGCTGGTGGTTTAAGTGTTTATTCTTTTTTATACAAATATTCAATCCAAGACCTATTCTTATGGGCTTCCAACCAGTATCTGAACTGGCATTCCATCTGTATTCACAAGCCATTTTTTTTCGCTCTAAGTACATTGTTAGCTAATCTGAGTTTACTGGATGTTTTAAATACTACTTCTTTCAGTAATTCCAAAATATACTTCTCTAGAAACTACTGTGTATTTGGGAAATGTGGGGGAGTCCTCTCTTTCCAGAATGCTTTACTGTGGTTGAAGCTCTCTGTTATCAGTTTCTGACCCTTCTCTGCTGGGGGTTTTGTTTTTGGAATACTAGGACCTGCAAAAATGATTTTTCAAGCTTTCAAGGGTGGTCAAATACTGCCACATGGGAAATATTTGCAGAAAACTTTTAAGAGGATAAACAAAGCTTTACAGACGTACACCTGTGTAGCACCATGAACATTTACTGCTATAACTCAGAATGCTTAGAACATATTCTCTTTCATGTCACCTTTCTGTTTATGCACATCAAAAAGTTTGTATCTCTATCTCCTTTATAGAGAGTACAGTAAGGATAGTAGTGTCAGATGTGTACCATATATTTATTCCTAGGGTTACCTTAGGCAGAGAGTAGATGAAATATTAACCTAAGACACATTTTGCAACTTGGCAATTCCAAAAGAAACACATTATGCAGTCAACCCACTGCATTAGTATATCATCCTTAATAAAGTATTTTAATTCAACACACGTATTTCAATTATTTTTTAAAATAATCCATATAAGTCATGGGTGTTAGTTTTGCAGTCTTTAAATCAAAAGCCTACTCTAGGATGTGTGCTTAATTGTTCAAAGGGCAGAATTTGTAACTTCTTTAAGGACAATTAATTGTTCTATGGCAGAATTTGTAAATTCTTTAAGAAAAAACCTCTTGATGTTACTAAACATTTTAAACTTTAAAGAATTAGCTGCATGTAATGACATTTTATGTTTATTAAAACTTCGAACCCCAGATTTTGGGAAAACATAATGGAAAAGGGTGCCTCATGATCTGGCTCACTCCAAACAATGACAACATGCAATCAGATCTCAGTTTATGATGTCATTTTCTCTCAGTGTCATGCTAAATGCACATAGATAGGGTGTTATTAGTGTTTATTTCAGTATCAATAATTACTATGACACTTTACAGAAATATCCAATGTATTTTAAATAGGCAATACCACCAAAATCTAAAGTACCTGTAATTCTGATTTGAACTTTAAGTGAACCAATGCAGCCTGAAGCCTTTCACATCTGTTGTCAGTTCAAAACTTGCCAAGATTAGAACCAACTTAAAATTGTTACCACACATTATCTTTTTGATCATTTATATAAAATGGGTCAGTGTACCTGTTCCACTTATATTAGAGATGTATTCAGTTGATCATAGTATAAATGGTATTTATTGCAAACAGCCTACTCGCCTCCAATAGACAAGTTAAGACCAGAATGGGAATGGGTGTTGGCTTTCTTATTCTTCTAAGGTAAGAAGGATACACTCTTCACACTGGTAAATCAGCGTAGTGAGATCTGCATTATTGCTTTTGTGAGAACAGTTTCTCTCTTCAGTGCTGTCCATCTACCTTTCTTCATTAATCAATACTTTCACTTATAAAAATGAAATATACCCCAAAAGGCTTTGAATGCACACATTCCTAAAAATATTAAAATTGTTCACATTTTGTTTCATTACACCTGTGTTGTAGCACAGTATTGACATGGGAAAATTTTGGGTCTATCATGTATCTTCATTTGGGGTGTAGAGGCTAAGGGAATAAGGTATAAATCCAGAGGTATGTGTTTGAGCTTTACTGCAGATTTTTGCCAAGGGCTGCTCCTGTTAGCCCAGCTATCAAAGGACACCTATTCTTTCAGGCTGTGCAGTCAAGGGTAGCTGGACATGACGGAAGCCATATCACTCTTTGTGAGACTTTGTGTGCCTTAACCCTATTAGACCTCTGGGCTTCTAAGTTAAAAGGACCCGTGTCTTTATGGATAGAATATTACTTAAAGATATATCAAAGTCTCTGGTATCTGATATACTTCAGGAAAAAAAATTCTTGTCCTTGAACTTCCCTGCATTTTGGGTGAAATACAGAGGGCACTATGAAAGAAACAAAATAATGAATCAGTATCTTGATTTTTCTTAACTGCGCGTATGGTTTTTATAGTCTTCACCTCAACAGACAAATACAATATATTAGAACCTCAACATACTACCTCAATAAAGTACAGACAGCATCAGTGCCAAGGGAGTATACCTCTCCTCAGCCCTTCCATACCTCTCCCCCTTGCTGAGCCATGTGCATTTCACAGAATTCTTTCAAAAGTTCATTCATTGAATTTATTTGCAGTAACTAGTTTTGGTGCTGGTATATGTAGTTACTTATTCCAGCTGTAGTTATCCTTGAGCTCTTTCTGCTCAGAATGAACAGGTAGTAATGCTGTAGTGTCATAACTGTGATGGTCCAGGGAATATGTGAGAAACAAGATTTGTAGATGATGTCATATCTTTTACCAGACTAACTTTATAGGTGGGAGAGATGTTAGACAAGCTTTCAGGAACAACATATTCTTTCTCTGGTCACCAAAGAATAGGTACCATGACAGTTTTGTCAGAACACATTACTCTGTTTAAGTTAGGGCTTAGTAGCCTCTATATTGAAGGTGGGAACACTATATCTGTATTCTTTAATAGTGCTATACTTAGTCTGCTCTTCTTTACTCTCCATATAAGCTGTTAGCCTGCAAGGGTGGTGTTTTGATGCTTGGAAAGCCACTCTGCAAAGGCAAACACAGCAGGTGAGTGGCAGGCCCTTATCATCTTCTCTTCCCCACTATCAGTCAACTAGTTGGGAAGGTGTGTTGCAGAATTTCTGCTTGAATGGATGACAGTTGTGTTCCTAGCTCATTCTTCCAGCCCTCTGCTTACAACAGAAGCACAGGTGATATAATATATTTATTACATTAATAACATTTTTCCAGAAATAAGTTAAACTGGTGAAAAAAATCTAATACTAAATATTCTACCTTTCAAGGAAGGTAGATCCAGAGTATACCTAAATCTCATATGTAACTGGGAAAAATTTAAGGTAGCTCCTTAAAATTTCTGAATAGCAAGCTGGAAAAAAAAGGTCACGTGATCAGAAGTTAAACCTTAAACTGCATGCACTTTATGATGCAACGTTCCAATGTGTGCTCATTTCCTTTCAACTACTCAATTTCTGGAGATCAGTTTTTGGATTATCCAGGAAAGAATTTAATTCCAGAAATTCAAGAGGATAAATATTGCATGGCATCAGTTCTTTTATTTATTTATTCAGCTTCAGATGCAGACACTAAGTATTTTTGCTTTTGGCCCAATATGTAATTTTGGATCTTATGGGCTTTTATTTCTACTGTGCATGTATCAAGTGACTTGTAAACCAGTTACTCAGCTGGTATAAGCTAAAACTATATTGATTTACAGCAGGAGAAGATCTGGACCAAGTGTTAATATTATGTAATATTAATAACACAACAGTGTAATAGGGATGATTTCTTAGATCAATGTGTCATATTTTATAGAGGATTTTCTGCATGAATGCACCCTATTCACAGTGCTTTACTAGCCAGGTAATTCCTTAAGCTTCATTGACTGCTATAGTGACAGTAGGTTTTAGGTAACCGTATTCACTTCTTCTCAGCCACACATCTCTTCTCACCGGAGAGGAAAGGGAAGTAATTCAGAGTTGCCCTTCTTATCCAATCCCTTATTTCTCCCTGCAATGCCCTGCATAGGAATTGGGAGGGAAATAAATACCTTCACTCCCTTGGACTGCCCCAAGACATTTTTTTTAAACTGGAAATCTGCAAACTTTTTACTGATGACCAAACATTTTTACTGTCATATTTTTACTAAC
Organism: Crocodylus siamensis; assembly: GCF_052110815.1. Classification (NCBI taxonomy): domain Eukaryota; kingdom Metazoa; phylum Chordata; order Crocodylia; family Crocodylidae; genus Crocodylus; species Crocodylus siamensis. Next base: position 72,618,203 of record NC_143396.1, on the reverse strand, counting down.
ATGTTTTATATTATGTAAGAATAATCCTTCTGCCAGATCCTGGACAAGGGCCAAATTCAAAACATAGTAAAGAAAAAAGAAAAAAAGGAGATGATTGATTTGGTAGCCATACTTGACTTCAGCAATAATTTTAAATTGTATTGCCCCCATACTAGGGGCCCCTACTCACCCACACCCAGATATTTATGATTGCACCCACACCTTGCTGTCTCACCACACCAAAGCCCATCTCTCAGCCTTATTATCCCTGACAGTCGCACTCCCATCCCAGCATGAACTGCTGGCTACCTGCTACCCAGAAGTGTTACAGGCAGCAGCAGGAGCTGCACCAGCTCCACAAAGCCCTGAGAAAGGCTACCTTTGGGGTGCTGTGCTTCTAGTCAGACACCAGGTGGCACTGCTGTGCCCTGTGTGTGCTTTAGTAATGCAACCAGCTTGTTTTCTAACCATGGAGCTTCAGAACCTCTGTGCTTTTATGGCATTGATTTTTCAGAGCTGCATTTGCTTCCTGGTTTTTGGATGGTACAACTTTTTAATTCACAGAGGCTTTTTCTGCCTAGCTATTGATGATCAGTTGGCAACGCTGAGCATCTGCCCTTCTCCAGGTCTGGCAGAAGGGTTGAAGAACCCCAGGTTTTCCATTTGAGATATATAGTGATATGAATAATATAGTCAGTGAATTAAAAATTCACTGGAAACTTTCAGTTGAAAATAAAAAATTTCTAGACAATATCTGAAGTTCAATTTATCCTTTAGGGCCATGTTCAGATGAGTGCAGCTGTGCAGTATGTGCAACACATTCAGTCGTTCATTGTGCTGCAAGGGAGCAGCGTGGAGGGTTTTTTTTTTGACCCATGGATATCCAGGGGTCAAAGAAACCTGTAGAGAAAAAAAAGTGGAGCAACACATGAATGGGCAGTGTTTGCCACTCAAAATGGAGTGGAGCCGGGCTACCTGGAGCCACACTGAGGCTGCTGGCCAGGCCCCATGTGGCAGAATTGCCACTGCTGCAGCCATGGGAGACCCCTAGGGCCCCAGGGAAGGCTTCTGGGGCCACCTTAGTGCTGGCTCCTGCCTACCTTACCACCGCTACGGTAACTTGCCATGTACCAGAGGGCTCATGGAACAGGTGTACTCCAGGGACAACTAGTGGCAGCACAAGATTTCATAAATTTCATAGACATTAGGATTGGAGAGGACCCGGTAAGATCATCAGGTCCAGTCCCTTGCCCAAGGGGCAGGAAGTCAGCTAGGGTCAAATATCCCAGCAAGATAGGTATCCAAATGTTTCTTGAAAGTGTCTAGGGTAGGATCATGCACTGCCTCTGAGGGAAGTCTATTCCAGGCCTTGGTGGCTTGGACAGAAAGAAGTTCTTCCTTATGTCCAGCCTAAAATGGTCTTGAAGGAGTTTGTGACCATTTGTCACCATCTTTCCTTGGGGCACTGTGGTGAACAAGTGTTCCCCCAGATCCTGATGTACACCCCTTATGTACTTATGGGCTGCCACCAGGTCACCCCTGAGACTATGTTTCTCCAGGCTAAAGAGTCCCATGACTCTCAGCCTCTCTCCAAGCCACCAAGGCCTGGAATAGACTTCCCCCAGAGGTAGGGCAAGCTCCTACTCTAGACACTTTCAAGAAACATTTGGATGCCTATCTTGCTGGGATATTTGACTCTAGCTGACTTCCTGCTCCTTGGGCAAGGGACTGGACCTGATGATCTTTTCATAAGGCCTGCTCTCTTGCCCTCTAATCATCCAAGTGGCTCTCCTCTGGAGTCTCTCAAGCTTCTCCACATCTTTCTGAATTGTGGACCACATAATTGGATGCAGTACTCCAGTTGTGACCTCACCAAGGCTGAATACAGCAGGAGGATGACTTCCTGGTCTTGCTTAATATGCATCAGTAGATGCAAGTCAGAGTTTTATTTGCTTTGCTGACTGTGGTATTGCATTGGTGGCTCATATTCATCTTGTGGTTAATCATGACCCCCAAGGCTCTTTCGGCTGTGGTGCACCACTTCTGGTTATCCTTGGGGAACCAAATGATCAACCACATGTGGATGTGGCCTAGAAGGCTAGCTAAATGTAAGTTTTAAATGCTAGACAGTTTGTGCAGTATTTGACATCTTTAAAAGTTTTCATTTCTATTGCTTAGACAAAATAGGAATTATGTTACTGATTAACAGTTTGCAGAAAATAATATGAAAATAATGCATACTTTTAGTGGTCTCGTCAGTTTTATAAAATCTGGCCTCATTTATTTTTCAAACATGGATACACTTCCTTGGACAGAACAAACTAGGTTTTAAGAGAATTGTTAGGATTCACAATTGTTGGTTATAAAATGTAATGATCAAGGCTGATTAACATGCCAGTGCCAAATGATCTGTAAAGCTGAATAAAAGGATTTAATGATAATATGTTGAAAGCTGGGTTTGATCTGCCAAAATCAGTACTATTTGTAAAAGTTTTAGGAATAGGAAACCAGGATGCCCTTCCTATTTAAATAAACCTCTTATGTTTTGTCTGTATGTCTGTTTGTCTAAAATGGTTATTGTAGATTCAGCAGTTGAGGGTTTTACTAGAAAGTAAAAAAAAAAAATAGACATTTCTATGATAATGGATTTTTTGTTTGTTAATTTTTCTTTGTTGTTTTCTAATGAAGAATATTCTAGTTGCTACATTTTGAATCCAGTGCATTTTGTTGTTGTATGGAATCAAATATTTATCCTAAGCAATAAGAAACTAGGAAGAACTCACAGTATATACTGGGCAAAACCAAGAGTACCATAAGTAACTTTGAATGAGATTGATTCTATAATGTTAGAAGAGATTAATAAATGAGGTGGGCCTCTGCCTGGGACCCCCTGAGCTTATACTGACAACATTTTAGAGAAGCAGGACATTGGCTACCATGGTTACCCTGCTTTACTTGTGGCAAGTAGGGTGTTAGGTTTATGTTGCATCAGGGTTGATGGTAGTGTTATGCGGAGTTTAGATTATGGTTGTATTAGCTTATGGTTGTACGGGATGATTTGAATGGGGAAGACCCTGGCTCAGGCAAGGGGTTGGACTAGATGACCTCTAGAGGTCCCTTCCAACTCCACTTCTCTAGGACTCTATGACCAGGAATGGTTTTTAAGAACAAACTCATAAAAGGTTAAATCCCCTCCCCCCCCGCAGCATGTACATCCTTAGTGATATCATAAGGAAGTGTGTGAAGGGACCTTTTGTATAGAGGGGCCTCTATACCTCATCTTTTCTGAAAACAGAGGGCACCTTTGTGTCAGCAAAGAAACAATAGTTCAGCAAAGACAGAACATGAAATATGCCTCAGGACCTTACTGATTAAAACCCCCAAATATTTTGAATGGGAAGGCAGCATCCATAGGTGGATCTAGGATTTTGAAAAGGAGGGTTTAGATGTTGTGTTGTCTCATCATATATAATACAACTGTGTCACGTTCATGCCCCAAGGGCATCTGTGACACCCACTGGTGGCTGTGTGGCTCAGTTTCTATTACAGTCCTCCCTTAATTGCTTTCCTGCCGTGCCTTGTTCTTACTAGAGGTTAACAAGGGAATCTGCCTACAGGGCTTAGAGTGAGCTTTAGTCCTGGACCCCCAACAAGCTTGATTTGACTTATAAACTCAATGGCTCTTCTCAGCTGGCCTGTGCTCCTGCAGGGTCCCTGTAGCATTGAGGGCTACATGCATATCTATGCCTCTCTGGGGCACTCATAGCCTTAAGGCTGTTTCCTCCCCTATACCATACCCCAAGCCTCTTTTTGATCCTGACTATTTGTATACTTGCCCCCCTTGTGCCCTCAGATCCCTGGTCTCACCCAGCTTCTCCTTCAGGCTCTTAGATCCCTGGTCCCACACGCAGCACCTCCTCTGCGCTCAAGGACTCTCTAGTCTTGCTTAGCCCACTCTGGCCTCATGGACCCTCTGACTCAAGTCAGCCCTTTCCTTGGCATGTGGACTTTCTGGTCCAGGTCTCAGTTTTTTCCTAGGCTCCTGAGCTCACTTGGCCCCATTTAGTCTGTGGGCTCCTGGGTTACCAGATCTTTAAGTATGCCTTGAGCTTGTACCAGTAGTTTAGGCTTGAGCCCTGCAGTGACAACTGAAATAAACAAGAAGTACCACAGGCCTCTGGTAGTGGATCTCAAACTGTCTAGGGGTTTAACATAAAACAAAGACCACTTGCCTGTAAAACCCAGTCCTTCTCTGTCCAGGGAACTTGCCTCTATTCCCAGGCCTGCAGAGTTGTTTAGCTAAATCCAGGTCCCTTCAGGAGCTCTGCAGCCTGGAGCTCCTCACTTTGTGGCTGCTGAGAAGAGACTACCTGACCAGTTTGGGCTCTAGGCTTATATGGCTCCAGCCTGATCCCTATTGTGGTCAGGTGAGTTTCTCATTAGCCCCCTGCACCACCTGCAAGTGGCCTCTCAGATACAGGCACAGCAGTGCTCTGCTACAACAACATATACTTTTTTCTCTAGTGAAAAAATAAACTAGAAGCTTTAATAATAAAGTAGGGAACTCAAGCATATATTATTCAGTTTAAGATTGAAGCAAAAACAAGAAAAAAATGTTATTGGAATGTGCAATAATAGCCTATGTTGTGTATAAAAGCACAACAAACTAGGCAAAAACAATTTAAATATGTTGAATCATTAGTCCTGTAATCATTAGAATTACACCTCAGATTCATGAAACAAATTAAGCCTTCTTGAGCATCATTACAGTGTATCCAATGCTTCACTGAAAGTTTAATGTTTACCTGAGTTAAAGTTTCCACAGCTGATTTACTGTTTTAGCTAGTTAAAAACAGTCTTTAGGACTGTGAAATTGGAGCTACATTACCAGCAGCAGCTAACAGACAGTAGAAATGCAGAAGAAATGATGCCCTGATTAGTGGAACATCAAAACCATTATAAAGGACAGAGGGTCTTTAACAGCCGTGAAATGGAGATTTTAGAAGGAATCAAATAAATTATAATGAACCATGAAGTCATTTAACTCCCTCAATGCTTCCTGACTCCTCACTGCTGCCACTCCCAGGCAGTTAGTTATAGTTTTTGTGTGGACCATGAATCAAAGAGGGGAGCAACTGTACCACTGCACTGCCCACCCTGGAACCACCCCAGCAGCATCCACTCTCCCACTGCATAGATTAGAAGAGGGATGGCCAACCTGCAGCACATGGTGCCACAAACGGTGTGGGCAGCCTCTTCGTGTAGTATGCACCTGACTGGGGACAGAGCAGGGAACATAGATGCAGATAGGGCAGGAAGCAAAGCAACAGATTGGGCAGGGGAAGGAGAACAGAGTAGCATCTGGGAGATCATTGAGCTACTTTGTGTCACACGTGCCAAAAAGGTTGGTCCTCACTAAGTTAGAATAGCAACTGAGAAGCAGCTGTATTGCAGCCTTGTGGACTACCCTGAATCCTGCTAGTGAGTGGACAAGGCAGACAGCATGAAATGTGCATTGTGGAGACCAACTGGCGGCTACAGGAATGGTGCTTCGAGGAGGGCTTTGGCTTCCTCAACCACGACCAGCACATCACGACGAGACACATGCTGGGATGGGATGGGCTCCACCTTTCCCCTAAAGGTAAGTGTGTGTTCTCTTCTAGGTTGGTGGACCTCCTCCGGCAGGGTTTAAACTAGGCTTGTTGGGGGAAGGGGAAGATGAGGGCGGAGGAAACATCAGACTGCCAGACCAAACAGCACCCACAACTACAGCCCAGCCCAGCCCAATGAGCGAAGCGAATAAACAGGTAAGAGATAGGGGCCAGGGTAATGCTGGGACTAGGGGGTCAGTACACACATCCACAGGAGGCCTCAAATGCCTCTACACAAATGCTAGTTGTATGGGCAACAAGCAGGAGGAACTCACCCCCTTGCTGGCTGACACCAGCCCGGACATAGTGGGGATTACAGAAACATGGTGGGATTCAATGCATGATTGGGCAGTGAATGTCAAGGGCTATAGGCTGTACAGGAGGGACAGGATAGAAAAGAGAGGTGGGGGCGTGGCACTCTATATTAAGGAGGAATACACATCCTCGTCAATTAGGGGAGGGGCACTCTGAAGTGCTCTGGGTTAGAGTACAAGGCAGTCGAGGGGAAAGAGACTTAACGGTGGGAGTCTACTACAGACCTCCCAAGCAGGGAGAAGAGCTTGACCAGGAATTCTTGGGTCAGCTCACAGAAGTAGTGAAGGCTAAGGATGTGGTAGTCATGGGGGACCTGAACTTCCCGGACATCTGCTGGGAAGAACAGTCAGCCAGGTCTGAATGCTCACGTAGGTTCTTGGACAGAGTGCGGGACCTCCATCTAACCCAGGAGGTGCACAGCCCCACCAGGGGAGACACCTTGTTGGACCTAGTGCTGGCCACAGGTGATGACCTGGTGAGGGGGCTGTGGGTGCTCGACCACCTGGGCGACAGCAATCATCGCCTGCTGGAATTCACCATCCAGCGCAAGGTGGCAAAGGCATGCAGTAAAGTGGCGGCCCTAGATTTTAGGAGGGCAAACTTCAACAAGCTAAGGAGGATAGTTGGAGAAGCGCTGAGGTCCCAGAGGGGAGGGGAGCCAGGTGTCCAAGGAGAGTGGTTGCTCCTTAAGGAGACAATCCTCCAAGCCCAAAGGAAGGTAATCCCAATGAGGATCAAAGGCAGCAGGAGAGCACACAAGCCTCCATGGCTCACCAAAAGCATCCGGGAATGTCTCCTTGCTAAAAAGGAGGCTTACACCCAATGGAAAGAAGGGGTCATCACCAGGGAGGACTATTCTGCAGTTGCTCGGGGATGTAGGGGGGTAGTTAGGAAGGCCACGGCAGAGATGGAACTGGAACTAGCTTCCCAGATTAAGGACAATAAGAAATCCCTTTTTAAATATGTAGGGGGTAAAAAGAAGGTCCCGGGTAATGTGGGACCCTTGCAGGACGCGTTGGGAAATTTGGTAGTCACACCAGACAGCAAGGCTAACATGTTTAATGATTTCTTTGCCTCCGTCTTCCTAAGAAGGGACCAGAACAGCCACCTCCCTGCTGGGCCCCCCTTGGGCCCCGGGGGAGGCACACCTGGGCCGCGGGTTAGCGAGGATTTAGTTAGGGAGCTTCTGGAGGGGTTGGACGTATTTAAGTCAGCCAGTCCGGATGATCTCCGCCCTAGAGTTTTAAAGGAACTGGCCGAAGTCATTGCAAGTCCCCTGCCATGGCTTTACGAGCACTCGTGGTGCTCTGGTGAAGTACTGGAGAACTGGAAGGGGGCCAACGTGGTTCCCATCTTCAAAAAAGGCAGGAAGGAGGACCCAGGAAACTATAGGCCGGTTAGTTTTCCTTAATCATAGGCAAGCTGTTTGAGAAAATTATGCTGGCATACATCCAGGAGGGGCCAGCAGGAGACTGCAGGCTTAGGGGCAACCAAAACGGGCTGATCAGTGGCAGGTCCTGTCAGACCAACCTGGTGGCCTTTTACGATCAGTTCACCAGATCATTACATGCAGGGGTAGCAGTGGATATAGTCTTCCTGGACTTTCAGAAGGCTTTTGACACTGTCTCTCACCCCATTCTCATTAAGAAACTGGGGGGCTGTGGTGTAGACACCCACACAGTCAAATGGGTCGCTAACTGGCTGCAGGGCCACACCCAGAGGGTGGTAGTGGATTGGTCCTTCTCAATCTGGAAGGACGTGGGCAGTGGGGTTCTGCAGGGCTCAGTCCTCGGCCCCGCGCTGTTCAACATCTTCATCAGTGATTTGGGTGAGGGGGTAAAAAGCACCCTTTTCAAATTTGCTGATGACAGTAAGATGTGGGGGGACGAGGGCACACTGGAAGGATGCAACAGGCTACAATCAGACCTCGACAGGTTACAAGGGTGGGCAGATGAGAATAGGATGGGTTTCAACACAGACAAGTGCAAGGTGATGCACCTCGGGAGGAACAACCGGCACCATACCTACAGGTTAGGGAACTCCCCTCTTGTCAACACAGAGGCGGAAAAGGATCTGGGGGTCATCAGATGAACATGGGCCAGCAGTGTGGGGATGCAGTCAGGAAGGCCAACTGCACCTTGTCATGCATCCACAGATGCATCTCATGCAGGTCCAAAGAGGTGATCCTCCCCCTTTATGCGGCACTGGTCAGGCCACAGTTGGAGTACTGCATCCAGTTCTGGGCGCCGCACTTCAAGAGGGATGTGGACAGCATGGAGAGGGTCCAGAGGAGGGCCACTCATATGATCAGGGGACAACAGGGCAGGCCCTACGAGGAGAGGCTATGGGACCTGAACCTGTTCAGCCTCCAAAAGAGAAGGCTGAGGGGGGATCTTGTGGCCTGTTATAAACTAGTCAGGGGGCATCAGCAGGCATTGGGGGAGTCCCTGTTCCCCCAAGCACCGCCAGGAGTGACCAGGAATAATGGTCACAAGCTGGCAGAGGGTAGGTTTAGATTAGATATTAGGAGGCGCTACTTCATGGTCAGGGCGGCTAGGGTCTGGAACCAACTTCCAAGAGAAGTGGTGCAGGCTCCTACCATGGGGGTGTTTAAGAGGAGGTTAGATGAATATCTTGCTGGGGTTGTTTGACCCCAGCACTCTTTCCTGCCATAGCAAGGGGTCAGACTAGATGATCTGCTCAGGTCCCTTCCGACCCTAGAAACTATGAAACTATGAATTGCTGGCATGAATTTCATCCCCTTCCCTTAACGCCTTAGTTTTAGAAAAAACTCTTTAGTCTTGTAAGAGATTCACTAATTAAAAATATTCAGACACTGCTTCGAGATGGAGGAGTGTGGATGCAACTTGTGTTCCTTGTTAGCAATCAATGAGTTTCTTACTATGACAGCCCCACAGCTTTTTAAAATCACAGTAAAATGAGCATCTACTGACTGTGATCCTGCATATCAAATAGAGCACTAAAATATTTTTATAAACCTCTTCTCTTATGTTATCTATGGATATCTTAATGGTATATATCAAGAAGGACTTGAAGTAGCAAACCAATGCATGCATTACATAGCATACATAAGTAGATTGGTGCTATTTATTTTAAGCTTTAATTTTCAATATGTTCTAGGAACAGAGTTAGTAATGTTTTCACAGAATCTTCAGCAAGGTTATGCTACTGTTCTTCCAAACTGCTTATGTATCTATTTTGAGAAAATACCAAAAAAAAAAAAAGAAAAAAAAATCCGGCTTAGCATCTTACCCTTTCTGTTTTGATTGAAATTCCTTACTGAATGTGATCTTTTGCATTTCTAATGGAATCATGATGGTCATTAATAACTTTACCATTTCTCAAAACTGTCACCACACAGAGAGGTTAATTATCTCTGGTGAAAATGAAAAGAGAGGGAAAGAACAAGGTTGCCGACAAAGCTGAATCTCAAAACACTGACAAGACAGGTTTTCTTTAACCCCCCCAAATATATATTCCTATAACATTTTACTATTAATACATATTTATTAGATAGTAATATTATTTAATCCAGCTAAAATAATCACTAGGGCATACATATCACATGTTGAATAGAATGCAAAAGAATGAGATTACTGTGAGTATAATGACGCTTGCTGGACTTACGGGAAGGAGAAGGTTCTTTTATTTTCACCTTGCCTGACTTTGTCCTAAAACAGTATCAGGAAGACTTAGGTGCCAGTTGAATAGGATTCTGGGTAGCAATTTCCCAGGTGATCCACACATATTATCCAAGCAACTTCTTACATCTACTCCATAAAACCTTATTAAGTGCACCTGAATTTGCTTTTTTTTTTCTTTTTTAGGAAACAGGAAACTACTTACAAATTGACTATAGCAAATGGTGCTCACTTATGAGCAAAGCTGCAGGCCTGTGGAATACATTCTTTTGTAAAGTTAAAGGTGGCATGATGTGATGCGGGGTGGTAATTGTCATATGCAGCAGTTGTGTGCTAAAAGTGTTTGTTCTATGCTCTTTTCTAATATTAGCCAAGACTTGAACCAGTGCTGGTTGACTTCTGTGGAGATTGGATCATGCCTTTATGTCCCAATCCTCCAAACACTTATGTACTTACTTTTCTTTACACATTGGTGTAGTACCACTAATTGGATTCTCAACAGGAAAGTTACACATTTTCAGGAACAGGTCCTTACACTGTAAATTATTTGTGAATTTATTTGCTCTGGGCTCTGCCTGACACAACTCAGAAAGGTGTTTTGCAAAGGTGCCTTTTAAGTTTTTTCTAATAAGCAGGTACAAGTCACAGGTTTTTTGCATCAAACAGACTTTTCAGTGAGTTCCTTGAAGAGGCTGCCTGTCTAGAATAACTGGTTTTCAGAAATTGTGTACGTCTCCTTCTCTTTCTCTTTTTCCATAAAAAGGCATCTATTGGCTTCTTTTGTGTGGCAAACACTGAAGAGATGAAAATGTAGAATGGATTTGAACAGGGATCATATGTTAGCTTATGAACTAGCTATGCATTCTGTGCATAAACCCAAAAATAAAAATCCAAATAATCAAAAATGTTGAGCCAGCTCTCCAAAAATCAAGAATCTGGCTTTAAATGATGAATTTTTAAAGTATAATGATAAAGTTTGCCTTTGTTTTCTTTTTTTTACTCCTGGTGTCTTAACCTTCAGTTTCATATCTCCTCAGCTGAGAGCTGAAGGCTTTGGGGTGAATCGTGGTTCCCTTGAAATCAGTGGCAATTGACTTCAGTGTGGCAGGATTTCACCCTCGCACTTTTCCTTTTAAATGAAAACTCAGATTCTCACATCACAACAAATGAGAAGCTGTTCTTTAATACAAAGATTGTATCTTGTGAAACTTGTGATAAAACCATGAGAGTTTGTGCTGCTGTCCATTTAAATTCTAATTTCATAGATTAAGAGTTTCATGCCTGATAGGACAATTAGATTATCCAGTCTGCCATTTTTATGTATTATAAACTATTAAATCTCACCTAGATACCGCTGCATTGAGCCTAATCATTTGTGTTTGGATAAAGGATATTTTGTGTCTTGGGCTCAAGCATATCCTCAGAAAAGCATTTAGTTTCAACAGAAGGACATTGGGACCAGGGATATTGGGGCTAGGGCTTAGTCTAACCTGCAAAGCTTAAACCTATTTAGAGGTGGATAGACATTCCCATTTGATTCCAAAAATAAAGGCACATGCCTATAGTGGCTCTAGCTAGAAACGGGGGAGTGCTAGAGCAGCCCTCCCTTCTACAGGGCTGAGTTGAGGAAGGTGTGGTGAGGCCCCAGCAGGGCACTGTGATTAGGGAGGGATTCCATCCCTTAATAATAGAGCATTTATCAGCTCTGTTATTAGCATTTAGCACCCCATCAGAAAACAAAGCCTTGGTCATTAGTTGAAGCTCTTCTTAAACAGATTTTTCCCAAGGAAGAATTTCAGGGACACTACTAACTGAGCTGTTGATTAGCTCCAAAAAGCCCTAAGTGGACACTGACCTATCTGCCTTACACAGCATTACCTAGCATACCACATGCTGGCTATCATCTGTGCTGTGCAAGAGAAGAGGTAGGGATCTCTGCTTAAGCATTGAGTGGTGAGAGTTGGGGAGAGGGAGCCACAGGGAAGCCAGCAAACCCTGCTGAATCTGCAGTTCTCTGCTGGAGTGCCAGTCAGGGAGCAGAGGGGAGGGGCCAGCTCTGCTGTGGAGCAGAGATTCCCACCCAGCCCAGAGAGCATGACGGGATGCTGGGGGAGTCTGGTTTAACTTAAACCAGCAAAGAGTCTGGGACAAGCATTACATACCAGCTTGACCCAAATCAGTTAAGTCTGATACCAGATTCAAACAGCTTTTCAAACTGGTTTATGTGCACTGAACATTGTTCTGTTACAGATTTGAACTAGCTTCTGATGACTTAAACTGGTTTACGTATAATGTCTGTCCTTAGCCTAATAGGGGGAGAATGCACCCCTTCATACATTAGTTTGTTCCAATGGTTAGACACAGGCACCCCAATAGTCTCACATGAAGACCCTCAGTTCTTCTATAACACTGTTGCTATCTGTGGTGTTCAGATTATTCTTCTAGAATATTGAAAATTTCCTTTTTAAAGAGAACATACTATTAAAGGCTTTGGAGTCAGTAACAGTGTTACCATGATTTAATGGATCGAGCAAGGAATATAAAAGCTAATTCGACAGGTGTTAATGCATGAATAACTGTTGAAGCCATTTACTTCCTGGAACTCTGATAGTATCAGTATCCAAGTGATTTCAATAGTAGGATATTAACTTGTTCCACAATACAGCATACTTGACATGTTACTAGAAGAGATGGATGCATCTATATGGAACAAAAGAACCAATCTAAGTTGTTAGAAAAAACTCAAAACCAATACATTTTCAATTCACATAACCATTTTATGAACCAAAATATTAAGAAAAGGCGCTCTGTAGCCTGTATGAGAAGAAAATACTGGACATCTCACAAGATCATAGATAGACTTCATAGATTTCATATATTTCTAGAGTTGGAAGGAACCTGGTAGATCATCGGGTCTGACCCCCTGCTCCAGGCAGGAAAGAGCACTGGGGTTAGGTAACCACAGCCAGATGCCTGTCTAATCTCCTTTTGAACATCTATGGGGAAGGGGAAAGCACCACCTCCCTTGGAAGCCCATTCCATATTTTGACAACCCTTACCGTAAATAATATCTTCCTTATGTCCAATCTAAATCTGTTCTCTTTCAGTTTGTGGCCATTATATCTGGTAAACCCAAGGGGCATCCTGGTAAACAGAGTATCCCCTAGTCCCTGCTGGCCTCCCCGATGAATTTGTAGGCAGCTACAAGATCACCTCTCAGCCTTCTCTTGCAGGGGCCTAAGAGATTCAGATCCCTCAGTCTGTCTTCATAGGGTCTTACTTGCAGGCCCTCAATCATACGAGTAGCCCTCCACTGAACCCTCTCGTGGTTAGCCACATCCTTCTTGAAGTGCAGCACCCAAAACTGGTACTCTATCTGCAGCTTCACCAATGCCGCATAGAGGGGAATTATCACTTCCCTTTCAACACCTTCGTCCAAATCGCTGATGAAGATATTAAACAGTACTGGTCCAGAGACAGAGCCTTGGGAGACACCACTGCCCTCATCCCTCCAGTGAGAAACCACCCCATCCACCACCACTCTCTGGGTACATCCCATTGTACTACAAACTGAACTAATGTAGCTGATGTTAACATAGAGAGTAATAATAGTGAAATATAACCATGTTAGTCTCATCCTGTAAGCAACTTGAAAACTCCATTTTGCATCCTTCTGCTTGACATAAGTAAATGAAATCTGCATAGCCTTATGAGTGTGTAAAAGGGTGAATGGTGAAAGAATGGCATAGAAATGGGAGAAAAAGATTTAAATGCTTGTGTAAGCAACAAGGTGCCAAATGTAAAGTTACCAGTCAGTAAACTAATTAATGAATGGCTGAAGAATCCCTTTTAGGCCTAGGGCACAAAGAAGATAACGAGGAAAAGGAATGCATGCATTTTGCCACATGGGCAGCAAAAGCACTCCAAGGCTAAGATAAGCTGAAGACAAAAAAAAGAACAACCGCAAAAACAGAAGCTGGGTATGGAAAAACCTCAAAGCACTGAAACAAAGGATGACAATCCCTATAAAAGAACATTTTGAAAATGCCAAGGTGGGTGAGTCTCTTTTTCTACTGCTGTTTCATTGGAGCACAGATGCATCTGTTCACCCCACTCCAGCTGTTATCTTCAAATCAGTATCATCTACTCAATAAGCCCAGGTTGGCCACCTTGGGCTGATTTTGAGCAACTATTGCTGGTAACTGTATCTGGTGTATGTGTGGATGAAATGGTTGTTTTGTGTTTGCCCATTCCATATTTTGGCAACCCTTACCGTAAAGGGTAATGATGTGTGTAATGATGTCTATGATGGTTTGTGTGTGTTTGTATGAATGCTGTGCCCGAACCTCTATGTCTAACTCATGTAATCAACAAACACAGCACCTTGCTTTATCCTGCTTTATAAAGTCTTGCTTGTGATTTGAGCAAATGACAATTTGAGTAATACCATAAACCTATTTTTCATCCACCTTACTGTGAAAAAATCCACATCAGAGCTACTCAGTTTGCTTGTAAGAATTGTGTGCGACACTGTGTCAAAAGCCTTTTTAAAATCCAGGTAAATAGTATCTACTTCCTCCCCCGCATTTAAGCACTTTGTGACCTGGTCATAAAAAGGGACCAGGTTAGTTAGGCAGGATCTTCCTGCTATAAACCCATGCTGGTTGCCCCTTACCATTGTCTTACCCGCTGTCCCCATGCAAATGTGATCCCTTATGATTTTTTCTAAGGTCTTGCTGAGAATAGAGGTGAGTCTATATTTGTTCATGTGGTTATTCCATCTCAAATGGAAGACTTTGTATTTGTCCTTCTTGGATGTTATCTGATTAATTGTGGACCATTTTTCCAGTCTAGCCAGGTAATTCTGGATCTTAGCCTTGCCTTCTGAAGTGTCTGTAATTCTATCCAACTTGACATATCTGAAAATTTGTTAAGCATGCACTTCATGCTGAACAATGGTATATCCTGGACAGACCCATGGAGAAACCCCTTGATACCACCTCCTGACTAGACATCGAGGACATTGAGAACTATTATCTGGGCATGTCTACACACACATTTGTTTTCGGATCAGTTTACTCCTGAGTAAATTACTTGTAAGTGCTCCTGGGCAGGGGTCTACACATGTATGGAAGCAGGATCAGATTTGCTGCTAATGGCAATAAACTGCTCCTGATTCATGTGGCCCTGTAATCATCCCCTGCAGCTACCAGGGAGAGCTCTAGGCTCCCCCTGGGTGCTGGCCGATGGGCTTGCAGGAAGAATTGCCAGGACTGGCCAGGCTGGGACATTACACCCTATCCCTGGGGGCTGCCTGCTGCTGGGGCAAAGATAATATCTCCCTGTTCTGGCAGCAGGGAGCTCCTGGCCTTGGTTCCCTGATCAGGGGCAGGGAATTTGGAAAGACCTGCAGGGGAGGGTCAGGTCCCAGCCCCCTGCCCCAATGTGCTGGTGGAGCAGCCAGCAGCTAGCTTGCTGCTAACTGCCCAGGAGGCAAAGATGAGACCTGTGTCATGGTCTGTATGGAGATGCTGTAAAGTAGGTCATGCTCCGAGCTTTGTGTGACCCATTTTTCAAGGATTGTCACCACCTGTAACCCCACCCAAAATAGAGTGGTGCACACAAAGATGGTGCCATGTGCTAGAGGTAGAGGGTGCTGTGCACAATAGTGATATAAAAAGGTCTGTGTGAGCAGAACTGTGTTTGCGGGCATGTGTCTGTGAGCGTGTAACTCTTTTTGGGTGTGTTTGTGACTGCAGGGGTTTACCTGTGAGCCAAGACTGAAAGAAAGATCTAGAGGTTATAGGGTGAGAGAGTGTCTGTGAAGTGGTGTGATCGAGGATCAGGAGCATGGAGTTCCAGCCCGGTCACCATGGACTGAGGAGATGTCCTCCACCACTGGAACACTGCCAGGGATTGTGTTAGGAAGAGGTTGGCTCTCCAGTATTTTCCCACTGGGTGTGCTTGGCACAAGTGTAGCAGCTTCCCTATCTTTTTGAGTAAGTATCACCCTTCTCTCAAGGTTTAATCTTTAGTTTATTGAGACAGCTTTGGAAGGTTCTTGTTTCTTTGGGCAGCTGAGGTCTTACCTCAACACTGGTTGAATAAAGTTCACCCCCTCCCTCCTCTGGAATAAACTTGTCATTTTGTTTCCCTTGTTATTTTCCATATGTGTTTTAACTCCTGGTGTTATTGGTGTTATTGTTTATAAGTGACTTTAACAACAGTGGTATGTCTATAAGGTTTCTTTGTTAATAAACCACCTTATTCATGAAATATATCATCTGTGGTTCTATGGAGTGATTGGTTAATTAGTCAATTTATTCCTCAGTTAATTCTTCGGTCCAATCTACCGATGATTAGATACAGGAGGTTGGGTTGTAAGCCGTCTGAGGGGTGAAGTTCCACCCTTTCTTTGACTGGACAGTAAAGCTGCTGTTCCACATTCAGAAAACCTGTAACTTCTGTGTCTTACAGTACTTTCCCTAGCTCTCCCTCTTCCATGATGCCGGAGGTCTGTTTATGCACGGAATTGATGAAAGCCTCATGGTCACAGATGCTTCTGAGCTGATCTCCTCCTGAGTCTCCCTTACCTGATCCCTAAAAGGAAGAGAGACACTTCTCGTTACACCTGAGCCACCTGGCTGTCCCTGCCAGGGACATGCAGGCCACAGTCATTGCAAAACCAGGCCAGAACCTGGATGGAAGCCTCTGGTCACGAGTCATGCCTAGACAGAGCCTGCCCAGGTACAGACAGAGGAAAGGCTGGCAGGATTTTCCCAATACTTTCTTCTTCCCCTTCTCCTGCTATAGCTTGAAAAAAAAATCCTTCTTCCTCTTTCACCTGCTTTCATTCAAAAGTAGCTGGGCAACCCCACCCCCGAACTCCGAACTCAGACGTGCTGGTCCTGTGCCACTTTGCTCCTCCATTGCTTTGATCTGGCAAACCTAGGCTTTCTGCTTAGGCAAGCCCCACCTTCAGCCCTAGTCAACCACAATCACCTACAATCAGACACAATCAGCTTCCTCCTCGAAATGCGCCCGTAAAAATATCTCCCAAACTAAAGTTGCGCCAACAAATCCAAGCCAGACATGCCTTCCTGTTCTCTAGCACCTACAAGCCCTATCCCTAGGCAGCCACAGCTTCCTCTCCAAAACAGAACTCCCACTCAAATTCCATTCAGATATTGTCATTGCTACTTCTGATGCCCAGCTGCCACAAAATTTGGCTTTGATTAGGGATAACCTAATTTTGTTTGACTCATTTTATATCTCTAGTTTTAACACAGGGCTAAAAGTGACTATCACAGTCTCATTTCCAGTGCAAATGGCTGCTGTTGGAGGAATAAGGGAATTTAAATATTCAGAACTCATACTGCACATTCTGCTATAGAAGGACAACAGAAAGTGTTTAATCTTCCCATCAAACATGTACTGGCATGCCTCATCGATACATAGAATGGCTCATTGCCTTCACAACACTTTTCAAACCCAAGAACCATTGGCAGGGGAAGAACCATATCAGGAATCTGATGAACACACATATATTCTTGGTAAAATAAATTTTGAATGATTGCAGCAGCTGTTTGGGGATCTATGATGAATTAAGAGCCACTCAAAGGAGTGGCAAAATGAGTGGTGAATGCAGAAGAAGTACAGTAGAATCAGATAATATCTTTTCACTAAATATCTATTGCTCATACATCTTCTAGCAATGAGTTTCTATAAAAGTCATTCATTCATTGCTCCATATTGCGGTGTCCCTTGAAAGCAATGATAATCACTAAACTCAAATGTCATTTGCCTCTGCACATTCTAAAACCATCCATTTTTCTTCTAATTCAGTAGTCAAAGTCATACATTGGATATCTATCTTAATAGTCTAAGATTTTTCCTTGATATTGGACTACAGAATACACAGTACTGTGCTTTTCGGAAGATCCTTTCATTCAAAACTGTTTGCAATTCAGCATTGTTTGCTCTCGTAATACTGCATCTCACTTTTAGACCCCTTATTGCTCTTGAACTTTTCTTTGCAGTTTTCATTTCCCAAATGATATTTCGGCTTGTCCATCACTTATTTTCAATAAAATATTCCATCTCAACCAAAAGTAGCATAAGTCTTAGACCTGAAGGTTGTAATGAAATTGTTATCACTCTGAAACAAAAAAGCAATCTTCCTTTTTAACTTCAGTAAAAGAAATCTGTCTCAGCAATCACTGACTGGAAGCTGCTAAAACAAGTTGTAAAGGACAAGAAATGTTATTTCACAATTCATAGCACAGAAATTTTCTCATAAAAAATAATCACACTTCCTTGACACTGCTGGTGTCACAAATTATTTACCACATTTCCCCCAATGATTTGAAAGGAGATCAGTCTTTATCCCTGACAAATATATATTAAATCATTATATTCCATCAGAGATCTGCATTTTTAGTAACAAAATTGCCATTTAAAATAATTATCATATTATTTTCACTCTGTCAGGAATTTGAGCGTAGTTATGCTAATCAACTGCTATGAGACTTGCCTATAGCAAACACAATTCAAATCCATGTGAATACTCATCACAGCTAGACTCTAAAGATGCTTAAAATGCTTGGAGTTGTGTGAGAAGATATTTGCAATGAAATTAAAGATCAAAAGAGATCTGAACAGTTTAGGGTTTTTTTCAGTATTTAACCAGTCATACTAAATTTACTTATGCTGGAGTTGCAAATATGCTATCTGCTAAGAACTTGATTCACTACTAACCTTAAGGCACTTTCTTTAACAGTAGTTTTCTGTTTCAGTAGCTTTTGTCATGTGTGAATTATATCCATCTTCAAGAGTGCAGAATCTTACTAAGGAGTATGTCATAGATGGATAACGGTTCTGTTCATTTTCTAGTTACATGCTATGTCTAATGATAGTCTTTGTGGCATTTATACTTTGTTGTGCAAGTTCACATCCAATAGAACTTCTGTAGGGATAAGTTTGTTGTCTCTATCAATTTTTGATCAATTTTGAGCCCAGTGACAAATCTTGAATAGTTCTTTAATGAAGCTGTTATTATTTAAAGTATTAGAGGAAAATAATAAAATGTGGAAACAATCTTCCTTCTGTGTGAGAACCTAAGGAAAGAGAATGAAAGAAGAAGAAATCTTTGTGACGTTCTCTTTTTAAACATCTCTTTTCTCTCACCTCCAACCCCCCTCCCACCAGGCTGAATAGTTCACAAAACCCATGTGTGTTTCTTAAGTTCTGAACAGAACCTGAAGATCTAAGAGGAATAAAGGTCATCCAGGCACAGGCTGTGTAGGTCTGCAACAGCTTCAACATTTTAAAGTTTGAGTCCACTCCTTGCCAGGCTAGCCCAGTGAAGCCATTCCAAAAAACTAAATCATTTTTTGGTCCTAGAAAAAGAATACAAGTTAATTTTGAAAACAGGCGAGAAGAAAGAAGTAGTTAGCTGTGTTAATGTGAAGTCAGGCAAAAGGGAAGGTAGAAGTGCATCTTATAGACAAACTGAAGCAGAGATGCATAAAGTTCTGTGAAGCCTAGCTCACTTTATAAGATGCATCAGATGAAGTGAGCTGTGGCTCATAAAAGCATGTGCAGCTCTGATTCAGTCAGTCTATAAGGCACACCTCTATCTTACCTTCTTGAAAGCAGCTCTATATTGAGGGTTTATCCTATTCTCTGAATACAAGTGTCTCCTTTTTTATTCAAATAAAAATTTGACACTTTACAAACAGGAACCATCACAGGAAGATTAGGTGTATTAACCATGACTAAACAGAAATTAAAAATTTAAAATAAATTCTTCTGTTACTTCTAACATGTCATAACAATATAATGTAAGAGTTGAACAATTGTGCACCACTGCATTGTGACATATGAACATAGTTTATGAGGAATTCCTATCTAATTGGTACTTCTACACAGGGTGAATATTGAACAATACTATTACTATTAATATTAACTGTTCTTTAAAAAAAGGAACTTTTAGGACCTTTCAAAATCTCTCTATAAGATCATGATTTAAATGTCAATGTTATGGTTAAATGTTTAAAATCACCTTCTCCGTACCCCCCAATCTAAACTCCTCTGTGCTGACCATGTCAGTCCTTTTCTTTCTCAGTTTGGAGTTGTCTCTGACTGAGAATTTGCATCATAAAAGTGAGCGGTGAATGGACGTGGGACTGAAAAGTTTGGCTGAGGAGTCAGCGACAGCTATTTTTAAGCTTTAACAGTTCCTAGTGTAAATATGCATTTAGGAGATTATTAACATTTATATATTTTACCCCAAAGGCTTCTGTAAGGGCAACTGCTAATCTGCTGAAATATGCCAGAGGAATAGTAAACGTGCATGTGTGAACATACATAAATACTGGAAGAATAGGAACATAAAAAAACCTAAGCATAATATCATTTTAATGCCATTTTATGCCAACATGCCATAACTAAAGGGGAAGGAAAATGATATGTAGATTTAAAAATAAGGAGACCACCATTTTACTAATCACTATCAGCTAGCAGAATGGGTGAGTAGTCCTTTTTATGGTAAAATAGAAAGAAAATATAGTCATAGTGTGGGCAATATTTTGACAGTTGAGTGTCAAATTGATACCAAAATAAAGGCTAGTGTCTATAGTTTACACTGAAGTAAAGAACACTAAAAAAAGCAAGACTTCTTTAGCCTTTTAAATATATTTTTAAATGGTTAAATTTAAGTGTGTGTTTGAAAATATGGTGCTCAGGTAGAAAAGTACAGGAAAACAAAATTCTAGATGAATGACTAAAGATACCTCAATATGATGGCTTCAAGTTGGGTTGTACAAAAAAAATTTTTTTTGTGATTTGCTGATTTCCAATTGTTTCCATTGGATTAAAAAAAGATTTATTTTTCATTTTCCTTCTGGAAATTAAAGGAGAAAAAATATACCTATTCGGGCCAAACATTTTTTACCTGAAATTATACTTCTTTTTTCTTTTTGTGAAAGCTTCCCTAAAAATATAAACGTAAATGAGTTGGTTAGCATAACATCATTTTGAAGTAAAAAGGCAAAATGTTTCTATTAAAAACTGTAATAACTAAACTTTAAAAAAAAATTTGAATTCATCCCATGATTAGTTTTGCCTCATAGGTTTTTCTGCAAGGGCAACTGCTAAGCTGTTGAAGTATGCCAGAAGAATGGGAAACTGCATGTGTGAACATGTTCAAAGCCGTTAGAAAGTATAAATCACAGAATGTATCACTTTTAGTTTTGGCTGACCTGAATCTGCATTTTTTTCAGGGAAAAAAAAAGCACCTGAACATTTTTGTTCAGCTGTGCTGCATACATGGCCTTCTGAAGCCTTCAATCAATTTTCAATCCCCTGATTTCAATCAGAGTTTTGACTATAGGGCCAGGTACAGACATTACACTTAAAGTGGTCTAAGTGATCCCCTGGGCAGGGGAAGTATCCAGACAGGGGACTCACAATAGCTCCTTCAATGTCTCTGTATGACTGCCCAGGCAAGTGCCAGGAGGGTCTGAGATGATTCTTATTTTGCTTCATTTTTATCATCAAAAGTTGCAACTTCATACAATGGCTCTATGTCTCCCCTAACTGCAGAAATATCACCTGTGTGAGGGAGGAAAGTGTATGGTGGAACTGATGGCAGTCCAAGGCTGGAGGGCTGCACAGCTGCATAATGGATGTCCATATAAGTTGTTGAAAAAGCAAGGAGGAGATGCTGCAGGCCTTAGTGCTGAACAGTGCTGAAGCCTTCTAGTTCCTTGTGTACACAACTGACTCCTGGTGCCAGGAGCTGTGGGACTGGCATGAGGAAAGACTCAATATGTGGAACTTGCCAAGGCTAAGGGATACCTATGCCTGGGCTGCTGGGTCAAACAGAGGTGGCCATCCTCTGTTTGAAGGAGGCAACCGAGGTTACTGTGGAGCTCACAGACCACCAACAGCCCTGGAGAGGGAATTTATGGAGAGCTCCTGAACCACTTTTTGCCCACACCCCTGACTGGCATCAGTAGTGCCTTCTTCAGAGAACCTGTAACCCTTCTGGGTGCCAGTGGCAGGACAGTCTATTGCCCAGTCCTCCATGGCGTGCTGTGCCCTGATACAGGGACTCTTGGATACCAGTGCAGGGGAGAATGCCTTGACTAGGAGCTAACAGTGTGGGAATGGGCCTGGGGCAGGAAGAGTGGTGCAAGGGAGCCAGTGACACATGGTCCAAGGAAGCAGAAAGTTTACAGGTGTGGCCTACTCTGGTAGGCAGTGGTGGATGAGGGGACTAGGACTGGGCTGCCTGGAGCCCAATGTCAAGGCTGTCAGTGACACCAACCCTCTTATCGAGCTGACCTGCTTTCCCCCAGCTCTAGGACACACTTCCCAAGAAGTTCCAGGACAGCCCCAAAGGGGCACAAGAGAGCTCAGAACGGGGGGAGGATAGCACAGCCCGTCCACCTACCCCCCCATATAATTGGGGAAGCCCATGTGGTAGAAGCCAATGACCACATTCTGCACACTGACAAGATGGGGGAAGTGGCTAACCAGGACATTCTGGATGACCAGACACCTCCTAGGCAGCCTCTCTGTCTGTGGTCTTGCCCACACCAAACTGTTTGGCAACATAGTGGTAACTGCTGGGGTTGGCCAACTTTATGATGGTGATGGCCTTCCACTTCTCCAGAGTGAGGGATGGCTGCATGCTGACATCCTGGCATGCAATATGGGTTCTATATGGGTGATGATGTCCACAAAGGTGGCCCAGTGCATGCAGAAGGTCTGGACCCATTGTTTGTTGTCCCACATGCCCAAGATGATTCACTCCCACCAGCTGCTGCTGGTGGGGCAGATCTAGAACCAGTGCTCAATGGTCTGGAGGTGGTACCAGAGCACCCGAGTATCCATGTGAGCCTCATCTTTGTCAGCCAACTGAAAGTTGGTGGCCCAGTCTAGGTCACTTGGCCAGTGTAGGGTGTAGTAAGCAACCCCACACAGGACATCTGGGTGCTGGCTTTGGGGGCATGAAAGCATGTGCCATGGCGACCAGCTACCATATCATGTTTACGTGGGCATATGTGATATCCTGCAACCTCAGGCTAGAATCATATATACAAGCAGGACATACCACAGACCCTAGGTCTCCTTGCTTGGGTGCAGGTGGCAGAATGCCATGGCAGGGTGTGGGCAGGCTGGACACTGAGGCTCATGCAAGTCACGATAGAGGGCATTCACTCTGGGGCTCTCCTCAAAGCCTAGGGCTGGGTGCAGGGGAGGGTCCACAGTGACACATCAGGGGGTTGTGTGCATTCTTTCCCATGCCCAGCAGCCAGCCAGGGTTGGCCTGGGCAGTCTGGGAAACCATGGGGTCTGGGAGGAATGAAGGAGTGCCCCCAATCTGCTAGACTTGGCCAGTACGGGCAGCGTACATGCCCCTACTCCCCACCAAAGGGCAAACGTGTATTCTGTTAACTACCCATTTAACTTAGGCTGTTTACAGAGAACCACATAACTTAAAATCACTTCTTCCTCAGCTTTTTGAATGTCTATACCTAGCCTATGAGAACAATTATTAAAAATGCAGTAAAATGAAGCCACACAGTTGTCAGAAAGTTATTTTATTCTATAATTATTATTTCTTTGTTAAAAAGTAATTCACATCTTAAATAGAACTACAAGGAACATAATGACTATAATCTCTGCAAAATTAGAATTATTTTATTTCACTATCGTTTGGATTTTTTTCTTTGGTTAAATTTGCGTTGTAAAGAGAAGTTGAGGGTGGTGAGGAAGTTGGGGATAGGTAGAGGGAGTGTAACGGAGAATAATGCTCTTGTTACTTTAAAGGAAAAACTTGCAACAGACAGATGCCACACAGCAGAATAAAGGTCAGATGCAAAGGAGTAGGCAGCCAGGGAGCACCTAGACAGAGAGCTGCACATTAAGGAGAAGGGGAGCACCTGCAGCCAGCCCAGTGAATATTGCTTAGAGTGAGCTGGTTGCAAAAAGGCAAGCAATTAGGTGCCAAAGGCTTGGAGTGCCTAGTGCAGGGGCTGCTTTGTTTCCGTAAGACAATAGGGGAGCCATGCAACAAGGATACAGTAATTCTAAACTCCCTAGCACTTCACTGCTCTGAAGCACTGTAATTCTAGTGCTTTGGACCAGACTCAATTAATTAATTGAGTCTGCTTGAGCATGGTAATTAGCACCCTCCAGCATCACATGTATCAGTGTCCCTGCATTGAAAAAAATGGTGGCAGGGTGCTTTAAACTAGAGCTTGTTCAATGAACTTTAGTTCAAAGCACTCTGCCACCATGTTTCAGTGCAGGCACATGTGCTTTTTATTAGTGCAGGTCTATAAATGCTCTAGATAGCAGGTACTGATGAGCAATCCCTGCAGGTGGTGGAGCAGAGTTACCTGATCTGTAAGGGCAGGTCTTAAGGAGTATAAAAGCCCAAAGTTTGAACTAGGGGTCAGTCCAGCCCTGCAGGTAGCTAGAGAAGGTGCTGTACCCTGAAAGGACACAAGAGTGACTGGCTGGGGGTTAATTGCCTTAAGGACTCAAGTTACCTGGGGAAGGAGCTCTTCACTCAAGGACCCACAGCTGAGAGACTTACTGAGAGCTGTCTGCCATGAAGATGAAGAAAGGGACTGAAGGTTTACAGGGATAGGTTCATTATACAGCCAGTAGGCTTATAGTTTTAGTGGTAGCCAGTGTTCTTACATTTTAATTATTGTTATAACTAGGGGACTTGGTTTGGGATTGATAGGGGAGATCCCAGTGGTGCCAGAGTGGCACATGACTGTTTTGGGGAGCTTCACCAGGGTGCTGGGACCCAAGAGACAGAATAGGTTCCTGCCAGGGAAAGTAAGACTAGAAGAGTGAGAGAGAAAACTGGAGTGCAGTGCCCCAAAACTGAAGCCTGGGTGGGGTGAGAACCAGGACCAGGGGCCTGTAACCCAGAGGGGTAGAACCACAGCCTGAGACAGGCAAGAACCAGGGCCAGGGAGTCCACAGCTCAAAGGGCAAGAACTAGGGCCAAGAATTAGTGATTGATGGGAAGTTGGGTGACAGCGACCACGAGCTGATCACCTTCACCATCCGCCGTAAAGCTGGCAAGTCAGTCAGCAACACAGAACTCCTTGACTTCAGAAAAGCCAACTTTGACAAGCTCAAGAGGCTAGTCGGTCAGGCCCTCAGGGACCATGACCCCAGGGAGATGGGAGTTCAAGAAGAGTGGTTGCTTCTCAAGGAAGCGATCCTCAGTGCACAAGCTAAATCTATTCCAACACGGAGGAAAGGCAGCAAGAAGGCACAGCAGCCCCCCTGGCTCTCCAGAGACCTAGCGGACCTACTGTGGCTAAAAAGGAAAGCCTACAAAGGATGGAGGACAGGATTCACCTCCAAGGAGGATTACTCTGCACTGGTCCGGTCCTGCAGGGAGCAAACCAGGAAAGCCAAGGCTGCAACTGAACTCCAACTAGCTTCAGGCATCAAGGACAACAAAAAGTCCTTTTTCAGATATGTGGGGAGCCGGAGGAAAAGCAAGGGCAATGTTGGATCCCTGCTAAACCAGATGGGGCAACTGACAACTGACGCCCAGGAAAAAGCCAACCTATTAAATAGGTACTTTGGGTCAGTCTTTCATCAGTCACACGGGATGCCCATGCCTGCTATGGGACAGGGAAATCTGGGTGAGGGGAATCCCCTACCCTCCTTCTATGCTGACCTAGTGAAGGAACACCTTGAGAAGCTGGATACCTTCAAGTCAGCTGGCCCTGACAATCTGCACCCCAGGGTACTCAAGGAGCTGGCGAGCGTCATAGCCCAGCCCCTGGCACGGATCTTTGAAAACTCCTGGCGCTCTGGTGTAGTGCCCGAAGACTGGAAGAAGGCCAATGTGGTGCCGATCTTCAAGAAAGGGAGGACAGTGGATCCGGCTAACTACAGGCCCATTAGCCTGACTTCAATCCTGGGGAAGATCTTAGAAAAGTTTATTAAGGAGGCCATCCTTGAGGGACTGGCCCAGGCTAACATTCTAAGGGACAGCCAGCATGGGTTTGTTGCGGGTAGGTCTTTTTGACCAATCTCATTTCCTTCTATGACCAGGTGACCTATCACCTGGACAAGGGAGAAGAATTTGATGTCATATATGTTGACTTCAAAAAAGCTTTTGATCTGGTATCCCATGATCACCTCTTGGCCAAACTGCCCAGTTGTGGCCTTGGCTCCACCACGATCCGCTGGCTGGGAAATTGGCTTCGTGGTCAGACCCAGAGGGTTGTGATTGATGGCAGTCACTCATCATGGTGCCCTGTAACCAGTGGGGTCCCTCAAGGCTCTGTCCTGGGACCCATCCTGTTCAACATCTTCATTAATGATGTGGACATTGGAGTTAGGAGTGGACTGGCCAAGTTCGCCGATGACACCAAACTTTGGGGCAAAGCATCCACACCAGAAGATAGGCGGGTGATCCAGGCTGACCTGGACAAGCTCAGCAAATGGGCAGATGAGAACCTCATGCTGTTTAACACCGAAAAATGCAAGGTTCTCCACCTTGGGAGGGAAAACCTGCAGCACCCTTATAGGCTCGGCAGTGCTACGTTGGTTAGCACTAGAGAAGAAAAAGACTTGGGGGTCATCATTGACCACAAGATGAACATGAGCCTGCAATGCGATGCTGCGGCTAGCAAAGCGACCAAAATGCTGGCGTGCATCCATAGATGCTTCTCGAGCAAATCCTGGGACGTCATTCTCCCCTTGTACTCGGCCTTGGTGAGGCCGCAGCTGGAGTACTGCGTCCAGTTTTGGGCTCCACAATTCAAAAAGGATGTGGAGAAGCTTGAGAGAGTCCAGAGGAGAGCCACGCGCATGATCAGAGGTCAGGAAAACAGATCTTACGATGACAGGCTGAGAGCCATGGGACTCTTTAGCCTGGAAAAGCGCAGGCTCAGGGGTGATCTGATGGCCACCTATAAGTTTATCAGGGGGAACGTCTGTTCACCAGAGTGCCCCAAGGGATGATGAGGTCGAACGGTCACAAACTCCTGCAAGACCGTTTCAGGCTGGACATAAGGAAGAATTTCTTTACTGTCTGAGCCCCCAAGGTCTGGAACAGTCTGCCAGTGGAGGTGGTTCAAGCACCTACATTGAATACCTTCAAGAGTAAATTGGATGCTTATCTTGCTGGGATCCTATGACCCCAGCTGACTTCCTGCCCTTTGGGCAGGGGGCTGGACTCGATGATCTCCCGAGGTCCCTTCCAGCCCTAATGTCTATGAAATCTATGAATCTGTCGCCTAGAGGAGTGGAACCACAGCTTGAGAGAGGTGAAAACAAGGGGGCAGATAAAGGGCGAGGGAGTCCAAGGGGGGGTGGAAGTGGACAAAGAAATAACAACGTGATCCCCAAGAGGGGCAGAAACTGCCAAAAGGCAAGTGAGTGATTGGTAACACCTGTGAGGCATAGATCAAGCTGCAGGGAAGATGGGATGCTGTGGATAGCTCATAGGCAGCTGGTGTCCTATGAGGCAAGTACGGGCCAGGAGGGACCTTCTAATGTAAGGATAGATTGAGATCTGAAAGGGATCCAATGGCCAGAAAATAGGCCAAGGCTCATTCTAAGACCCTTGGACAGGCTCCCTTTCCAAATTTTATTAATGAATACCAGGGTGTGGCAGGTAAGAGCAAAGGGATGGTAGCTTAATGACAGAGGTAGGCAAGAGTTGTTTGGCCACCAGCGGTATCACAGCTATTTCTGGGACCCAGTCCTGTTACAGGGAGTAAAGTATTGCTGGATAGACATCTTTCATAAAAGAAGTATTCTCACACATTGAAATATTTTAACTTCCCTTGTACACATTGGAAAGAAAATGCAGCAAAAACATAAAATATCCATCTAATTTTTTACTTCTGTAGAGGACAACTCTGTTTCAGAAAGTTGAGAAAACAAACAAGGGGTCAAATATCTTGGATCAGCTTCTGACTCAGGGATGAACTGGTTACAAACCAGTTTCATAGTTATTATGGCTAGAAATTTGAGAAGTAATCATGATATGCTTTCCTGACCATAGAATCATGAATTCTATCATAAGGGCAGAAAAACAAGGACACTGGACTGCAAAAAGGCAGATTTTTAGAGAAACAGTAGTACACAAGGTCCCAGAAGACATCAGAGACAGAGATGGCTATGTAAGAGCCTTCTTCACTCTCTGAAATTCAAAGAGACTACAGGCAATAAAAGGAAAGGTCTGTAACTAAGGAAGTATATGAAAGAATACTATAAACATGTAGGACCAAATTAGAAAAGCAAAAGAGAAGAAAGAGTTGCAATTGGCAAAAAATATAAAAGACAAGAAGAGGTTCTATACATGTCCTGGGGAAAAAAAAGGGGGAGAGGGTGGGGGAAGTGGTCTGCTGGTTGGGGGAGGTGGGGCAAGTGATCTGCTGGCGGGGGGAGAAGGTGAGATTTTAACTGAAGACCCAAAGGAGGCAGAACTGCTCAATAATTATTTGCTTCTATCTTCATTAGAGGAAGAAGGGGGGGGGTGGGGATTAATGAGTGTTCACATTCATTTATGCAAAGTGGAAGGCTGATGAAGGAACTAGGTGAAGACATTCCAAGCCACAAGATACCTAAACATTGGCTGACAGGTAAGGTTTCGGCGGATTGGGGAAGGACTAACACCTTTCAAAAAAAAAAAGTAAGAAATGAAGTGGAGTCACTCTTACTTCAATGTCTGGAAAGTTTCTGGAGCAATCAATAAGCAGTTAGTAAATAACTGGAGGATGGCAAATGATTACTAGGAACTAACATGGATTTGTTAAAAACAAATTATGTCATGTTATCTTACCTTCCTTTTTTTGATATGGAAACTAGTTTGCTAGATAATGGGAATGTGTTGAGCATAATATAACTGGATTTTAGGCAAGGTTTTGGATATGGTCCCATGGGACATTCCTAGAAGAAACCTGGAGAAATGTGGGCTGGGCAGAATTGCCCTTTGAGGGGTACGTAACTGACTGACTACAACTCAAGCAAAATAACTAATGAATTGATGTCAGGCTGGCAGGAGGCATCACCTGGGGTTCCATAAAAACTATGTCCAGTGCTGTTTAACATTATAATGAAGACTTTGATGCAGGAATAAAAATATATAAAGATCGAATTTGCAGATGACAAAACTGTAAGATGTTGCAGCCTTTTTGAGGGAAAAGACTAAAATTCAAAAGGATCTGAATAAACTGGAAAGCCAGGTTATAGACCACAAAATGAAATTTGGCAGACACATATATAAGGTGCTAGGCATATTGCAAAGAAGTATACATGCACAAAAAGAAAATGAGGGATTACCAGCTTCACAATAGGATCCTAAGGTTTATGATAGATCACAAACTCAGCAGGAGGCAGTAGTAGGATGCTGTCACAAAGAAAAAGAAAAGACAGCTTTATTTTGCCTTAACAAAAGCATTTTGCACAAGACACTGGACATAAAGTTACCGTTCTAGGGGTTGATGGTTAGGCATTAGCTGGACTAGTGTGTGCAGTTTTGGGCACTGGATTTATATGAAGAATGGAGAGAAACTGAAGAAGTTTCACAGGGAAGTGGTGAAGATGAGAAAGGGGCTGGAAAGCAGAAGGTTATAAGTTGTGGAACCCCCTTTATTGGAGGCTTTGAGAGACAGGTTGTGTCTGTTTGGCATACCTAAAGAAAGCTGATTTCTGTACTAGTGCAGGGAATGCTGTACTAGTGCAGGGAATTAGATGACCCGCTAGGTACCTTCCAACTCTTTGGCCACAGCCACATAAGCACTGACATTCTCTCCACCCCCGTAGGGACAAGAAGCAGCGGCACATCTTGTGCTGCTGCTTCTTGTCCCTAGAGAATTCCCATGCCATGCACCCTCTGGTGTGCAGTAAGTAGGTTACCTTGGGTGGGGTAGGGGAGGCTGGGGCCAGCAGCTGTCTGGGGTCTTGGAGGGCCTTGGGCAGCTGCAGCTGTAGCACTCCTGCAGCTGGGAGCCTGGCTGGCAACTGGACTGTGGCTCTAGCAGGCTAGGCTCCAGTTTTTGTCAGCATGTGCTGCTGTCACATGCACTGCCCTACTTTTCTAAGGCACAGGTTTGAGTTTTTTGTTTGTTTTTTGTTTTTAATCCCAGAATCTCCTGAAGTCAACCCCCCCCCCACCTCCTGTTCTGCAAGGTAGCAGCACAGAGAATGCCTGCATGTGCAGTGTGTGGCACTACAGACAGGTCTGCAGCACCATATACCACATGTCTGCACTCATCTGAACATGGCCCGAGTCTATGAACTGAAATTATTCCTACACCAATAAAGTCAGATTCACAGAAATGGAAAGATGTCTATGGAAAGAGACAGCAGCAATCTATTCTGTATCCTGAGGAATACAAATACAAAACTTTAAAAAAATTGCAAATATTTTCTATTTAAATGGGGTCTTAAAATAAAAAAGAAACTCATTTGATCATATTTAAAATGTAGTCGTGCACAAATACTCCTTTTATCTTTGTCAAATTCTTTCAATAGCCGTAAATGGAATCTCTGTCTCTTTGCTCTGCAAAAAATGAATAGCTCAACATTTAATGCCAAAGTCGTGTGTACATTCAGAGTTGTGAAATAAAAGGGTTAGAAGTACAAGCTGGCATTTTTTTGTGCTAATCTGCTGGAAAGTGGAACCCAATTAAAATGAAAACATGGAGACATGAAAAAATTCTAAATTGGAAATGCCAAAATTATAATATGAATAAAAATTCCTGTTGACATACTCTAAGGGAAGACAGTCTTCATTACCTAAAAGAAATCTACAGCAGGTTGAAATTAGAAATGAATCATGAACTGCTTCTTCTCAGACTCTGTAACATTTCTGATGAACATTTATTTAAAAATGCACCTATACAAATACAATTTGCATACATAAATCAATTGCAAAAAACCCATGAGGAGACAGAATTCAGTTCTACTGAAATAATTTATCTTTTTAAGTGATGAAGAATGACTTTTCCTTATGGTGATGGGAATGATGAAGGCGATTTTTATTTTATTTATATTATCATAACAAAAAAAAGATGCCCAGTTACGGACCCCTTTACCTGGTCCTGACAAGGAAGTACAGGGTTGTGGGTGAATGAAACTTTTCCTTTGGCTGTTTCTGTGTGCCTAGCTGTTCCTGGGGCTGTCCAAGGACTCAATTGTCACTAAGAGGAGGAAATCACTTGGCCAAAAATGTGGAAGCAGCAGCAGAGAACTGTCCCCTGAGTCCCCAGCTCCAGGCATACAAAAGCAGGGAGCTATTTACCCCTAAATCAGCCTAGAATGCACTGAACCCTGTTTGGTTTCCAGTGGTCTGGGGGCAAGTGCTCTTTAAGGCTCAGTACAGGCAGTCGGAAATCCTGAGGCAGAATCTATTCAATCTTTGCAGGTTAGTCTAATTGCATAGATTGAACTGAACAGCAAGTGAATGGGCATTCACTTTTGATTCTGGAAATGCATCCATATGTCTACAGTGGCTCAGGCCAGGAGCAAGGTGGGGAGGGGGCATTAGAGCATGCCTCCCTGCTTAGCTTCGGCTAAAGCTATTCAGCCCACCCTGCAAGGAGTGGTTTGCAGGAGAGGTGCAGAGCATCCTGGGATGCAAGGGGACTGTGAGTTAATTTGAAACTGGAGGGGATATGGGACAGAAGTTCATTAAACCAATTTAACCTAAATCATTGAAGTCTGATACTATATACATCCAGGTTTATCTTAAACCAGTTTTGACCATTTCAAAAGCAATTTATGTGTACTGAATTTCTGTTGTGTTACAGATTTGAATCAGTTTCCAATCACTTATACTGGTTTATGTATCTGTAACCGCACCAGGTGCTAGGGGTGGCTGTGATCTCCCCTAGTGCCCCCTACCGTGCCAATGTAGTACTAAAGCACCCTCACATCTCACCCGCCATGTCTTTGATGTTAACAATGTATAAGGGAGGCTGCCTTTTGTCCTCTATAACAGGGTGCTCTGATGCATCTCGGTCTCGGTTCTATTTTGGGTGACTCGGTGCACTCCAGCCTTATGGGCTATGTGTGGCTCCAACCACCCCTCTACCATGCCCCAAGGCTCGCAGATGTACCGGATGTTGTTTGGCCGGGTGTTGCTTTTTTTTTTCCCCCTCTCCGCACCCCATGGGTACTCTCTGTCTTGTCTTGCAGCCTGCGCCCTCACTGGCACTCTCTGGCTTGTCCCCCTTTTGGGGCTTCTCACAACTGCCCACTTTGGGGCTTCTTGCCTTAGGGCTCAGGCAGCTTTGGCCTTACCTGGCCCCCTCCCAATCCTCTGCCCCCCTTTTCAGGGCTGGGGTCAGTGCAGCCCTGAACCTCTCTGGCACCGGGGTCCCCATGCTGCCATGGAGCCCCTGTGAGGCCTCCTCCAACCCGTAATAGCCTCACCCAGTTCTCCAGTGTAACAACAACAAAAAAAACCAATCATGCAAGCCCCTGGGCTATAACACAAAGCTAAACCTCCTGAATAAACTTTCTTCAAACCACATCACATCTTTCACCCGTGTAACTAGCGGCTAGTACATTCAGGCCTTATTCTCTTTCCCACATCCAGGGCCGATCTCTTTCCCATAGTCAGGCAGTACTCCTCCTTCCTGGCTGCCAGTAGAGGGTGGGGAGGGGGAGAGAGAGTACTCACATCTTCCAGTCTGTCTTATAGTAGTCAGCCGTGCCCCTTCTGGTCAGCTAACTCACCAGGTGTGGGCCCTTAGCTTCTCCTGGTTGCCCCTAGCAACCAACACCTGAGCCCATACTGCTGCTTTTCAGGTAGCAGGCACCTTAGTGCCCTGCTATAGTATCATTTCTATCCCTAGCCTAAAAGCTGCAAAAGCTCTGGCAGCTTCAGAACATCCAGCTCCCAAGGACCCAGAACCAGGAGTCTAGGCAGCCTCTTTACCATCCCCTCCGCACTCCCTACTACAGATCCACCAAGGCACTCTCATGCAGGTGGGACACACCTAGATACTACCATATAGATTCCAGTGAATTTCAGAAATGGGTCTTTATTGAGTTCAGTGCTAGTGAGAAGATGGGGGAGTAGAAAATGGCAATTGGGCTGGGTACTCATTACTACCCCTGGTGGTGGTTTGACCACACTGAAATGACTAAAAAGTGAGAGCTCTACATGGAACTCTTGGCAGCACATGTGAGGGCACCTCTGACCCAGGACAACTGTAAATTGGTTCCCAATAAGTGACATTTCTTCAAATATTTCAAGTGTTATGTCTGCAACCTAAGAGTATAGGGGCTTCTGGTGCTCCCCTCTGGGCTGTAAAGTTCAGCACCTGACATAATTCATGCCTGTGCATACAATCTAGCCTTTTATGGTCTGCTAAAATAATCAAGTAGGAGCTGTCCAGGTTGTCTTTTGACTGATCTGGAATTGAATATAAGTGAGAAAGTAGAAGGTAACATTTGAAATTATGATCCTTATTGTGTATGTGTTAAAGCTATTATCATCTATATGCACGTGTTGTCAGCATATTGAGCATTACTTCCAGCAGCTGTAGCACATTTGGGGTTGTAATGCACCTTAAATAACTTTGGTGTGCAGCAAATTACAACACCTCCAAGGAGTTTTAATTTGCTGCCCGACAGATGTGGAATGAAGCACTGGGCTCTGTGCAGGCAGCCCCCCGTGCAAGCAGCCTAGCAGCAGTTCGGGAAGGCAGGCTCCCCTGAAGAAGGGTAGCGGGGAAAGCAGCAAGCCTGGTTTCCCTCTTCCTCCCCCCCCCACCACTGGGAGCCTGCATTTGCTGTGTGGGGACCCAATCCTTCCCTCTGTGGTTGTGGTGCCCCCTGGGACTGTCCAAGCCAGGTGCCTGCTGGTGCGGGTGGATGCCACATGGCGGGGCCCACCTCTGCTGATAAGGGAAGCACCAGCTCCTCCCCACCTCACCTTCCATAGTTCAGGGACCACTCTGCCCATTGGCAGCTCCCCACCCCTCCCTGCTGCTGGAGAGGCAGGTAAGACATGGGTTTATACAACACGGGGTTTACATTGCCCTAAACTGAAGTGGTGTCTTTAAAAACTCATCGCTTCAATTTAGGGCCCCTGTTTCACCTACACATGCCCATAAGCTCCACATGGAGAAAGTTCCAATCAAATCAATATCTCTTTGGTTTATTAAGCAGCAACTTGGCTAGAAAAAAGTGTATAAAATGTAAAACAAAACTCTTAGAATGGAAAAAGAATGAAATTTAGAACACAAATCTTCCACCTGTTTTTGGTCAACAGGTTAAAGGACTTGTTCCAGTTTTCAGTTGTCTGTGGTTAACAATGCAAATTAGATTTGGAAACAAATTCTGAGTAAGCAAGAGATTTGTTGATGGAATTTTGCAAAAAGAAAGTCTAGGGTTACACTTAATTGGATAAGATCCGAGTGACATGATTTTTTAAATAACTTGATTATAATGGAGATAAATTATTTAACACGGTACAAACTGCAAACTTGGTGGTTTTCAAAAGGGACAGTAAAGGAGGGGTATGAAGAACTGAATCTTAACAGAGATTGATAGAATTTCTGTCTTTCTTCTTTTGCATGAACAAGATAATATTTCCATTTTTGTTATTGTGATCATTGGTCCATCTTTTATGGGTAAGTGAGGGCTGTCTGTTTTGTATGGCTTCTATGTCAGTAGAAAGGGTACTGGTCTTCTTGCAAACAGATTGGTAGATAGAGATATATTAACAAGAAAAGGGCAGGGTAAAAGGAGGAAAGTATTCATTGGGTTCAGCTAGCCTGACACTGGAGCACCATCATGCCCCAGTCAAACACTCTGCAGCACTTTGAGCTGTGGCAGGGCAGTCCTAGGCTGGCAGGCTGAACACCCTCCCAGCTCTCTTTTAGTCAGTACTGCTCCACCCTGGCTCAATATGCTGCAGTCCCTGTTGCATGTATAAATGCTATGCCCAGGAGCAATAAACTTGGGTGCAAACTGCATCTGAGTTTATTACTGTGTGCTAATTGGGTGTGCAGATGCACCAACTTTGTACAAAATTAAGATGTTGTGACCAAAATAAAGACACAGAAGTATTTAAAGAGAAGAAATGTATTGATTGCCTGCACACAAGCCAGGAAACTATCTGAGTTCTTGAATGGTTATAGATCAATCTTCTAAAGGAAGAAAGCATATGCTGTCTCTACAGATTACCCTAGAAAACAGAATGACAAGCTCCTTAAACACTAATTTATAATATATATAGAGGGGAAAAAGCTGAGTCAGACTTGAACCTGAGTGACATATGCTGGAGATTTATGTTGACTGTACAAAAACATGTTGGACTTTCCCAAAATTGTAGACAATTCTTTTAACATAAAGTGTTGTGTCCCAAACAAAAAAAAAATTACATTAGATAGCAGACAAAGGAGAATAGTTTGCAGAACTCAAAAGTAATAGCGCAATATCTATTTTTTATTCAATAATTTAAAAAAGTTAATTTAGCAAGGGCCTCATATTAACTTGTCCTGTTTCAGAGTTCATGAGCCCCTCCACCACAGACTTATGTAGAGATAAAAGCCACCTTAAAAAGTAATTTGAGATCTTTTCTACTTTTGAATGAGCCATGAGGTCAGCACTCAATTGTTCTGCTCCAGAGAATAAAATGGACTCTACCTTAGATATATAGACCTTCTGTTCTGCCAGTACCAGCCTGCAGCCTGTCTTATTATAAAAGTATAAAATGATATCCAAGGCCAGTTTTGCTTTAGTTCTTACATTTTCAATGTGCTTATTCAAGTTCAGGTATTAATCAAAATATATTACCACGTTTAATTTCTTTTTCTGTAAAAATCAAACTCAATTCCTCCTCTCACACCCCACAAAAAGCCAATATGTGAATTTAGTATTGTTGATTCCCAAGTTATTTGAAGTGCAATACTGCTGAAAAGCATCCAATAAACATTGGAATCCTGTTTGGGATTGTGAATCATCTGCATAAAACAAGAGAGGGATGGGGTTCACTCAGTATCATGGGTTCATGGAATTGATTCCCTATTAGCTCTTGTTTTAAATAATTCAAGAATAGACTAAGAAGCAGTGAAGCAATTAAACAGCCTTGGTGTTGCCCTGTCTTATTTGGTAACTATTGGACAGAGCACCACTAGGCCATCCATAAGGCACCCTTGATGTTGCATTTGAATAATGGAATTGTAGTACAACTTCATTCATTGATGCTACCATTTTCTTACAGAATTTTAATTTGTCTATACAGTCAAAAGCTTCCTTTAGAACTATGTGGGCTACATATAAACTATATCATCTTTTAATATATAGAGATGCTAAATAGTGCAACACTAAGCAATGGTCCATGCAAGAATAGTCTTCTCTGAAACCTACCTGTCTTCTTCCAAAACATCTATTTTCAGAAAGCCATGTTTGAAGATTAAAAAGTAAATATCTCCCAAATATTTAGACTACAATACACATAGGACAAATAGGATGCCATGATGCAGGATATCACTTATCATTTAAAAAAATTAGGACTATTGTAGTCTCAATCCAATACTTTAGATAACTTTTTCAATTATTTTTATTTTTTTTGTCAAGTTGACACCACCACTTAATGAATTTCTTGAAGATTTATGGTGGGGGGGCAGAAATCAAGGTGAGCCTTTCCATTACTCACCGGGCACATCTATATGCTCATTAATGTGCCTTTGCTACTATGCATTACGTTTAGTAGGTCTAATATGAGGTACTACATAAGGGCACATTAGTTCATGGTGATGTGCAGTAGCAAAGGTGAACAGTTTTTTGTTTGTTTGTTTTGTTTTTTGTGATGCTTAATGTGCACTAGACTAATTCTACTTCACATTAGCACAGTTTTTGCCATGATGCACTAACGCACAGTAAAATGGTTCCTGCATATTCTGGTGTCTCATATAGACATGCCCACTAAGGATATATATGATTTTACTTGAAATTCAGAGATGAGATAATGATCTGTTTTTGGACAAAATTTAGTTCAGCAAGAAGCCATCATTTCTCTCACCATCTCAATTAAGTTGTTAAATTTATTTTAAAAATATAATATACAAAAACATCTTTAGGAATGCATGTGACAGGAATTAAGCTAATATTTTGTTCCTCTGGCTATAATATTCCAAAAAATATATTTTTAATTTTCCCTGTGGCTATCTGTTCTTCCAACAGCCATAGATGATGCTTCTTTCTTCTTCCCATTAATTTTTTTGTAATTTTACTTTAATATTGTTGGGTTAATGTTGAAAATAGCATGAAGGCAGGGTAGCTATGCACATTTATAACCTAACTAAATATCTATATATAGATTTTTACACACATCCACATATTTATTTGTGTGTGTGTGGATAATATGTGTGTATATATAAACACAAGCTTTTGTGAACTCCAGTTCATTTCATCAGATGCTGTGAAA
Source organism: Crocodylus siamensis (assembly GCF_052110815.1). Classification (NCBI taxonomy): domain Eukaryota; kingdom Metazoa; phylum Chordata; order Crocodylia; family Crocodylidae; genus Crocodylus; species Crocodylus siamensis. The sequence continues at coordinate 72,581,142 of NC_143396.1, read as the reverse complement.
GGACATGCAGAATAAAAGGAGAGAGAAATTAGAATTCAAAAGACAAGGTAGCGGGGGGTGGGAGAGAAGGAGAGAGAGATGGGAGGAGGGGACAGCGCTAGAAAAGAAAAGCAGACAAAGCAGGTCACAAAAGCTAATCTAGGTAATGAAATAATAATCCACAGTCCCTGCTTAAACCATATGTAACACAATCAATTTTGGACTTGTATTTCTCCAAGGCTTCTATAAAGTCAACTTTTACCTTTTGGAGCAGTCCCCATCAAACCATAGTTTATGGTACCAACACTGCCTATTCCCATCATAGACATTTTCTTATGAGGAAGCATTTTCCAAATGTGAGAACTGATTTGTACTTAGTAATTGCTTATTGGTTTGGGTTGACAAACCACCTTGTTTTGGGTGTAAAAACCATAACCCTCACCCCCCACAAAAGCTTTAAAATACCTGTCTGATAAATCTATTAAAAATGACCCATCTGTAAAAACACTAAGTGACCACAGCATGTTTGAAGCTCCATTTCTGAAACAGTGGTTGTTGAAGGATAGGGAGAGCAGAGAAGAGCCACATGGTGTCCAAGTAGGAACAAAGCACCCTGCACAGAGCTTTTTCTCAGGGCTTTGTAACCAGTAGCCACTCCCCTACAAGCCATGTACTGCTGCAACCCATCTTCTGCCTGTAAAAGTGCTGGGTCACAGAGTGGCAGGTACTAGTTCTTCTTTGGGCATCCAGGCAAGAACAAAGGGGGGAGAGGGGTAAGACTGGGGATAAGGCAGGGAGGTCAGCACATTACTGAATGCAGTCAGGGATATTAGGGTGAGTCAAGAACCTCTTGGAGGGTGGGGAGGGTAAATTATGTTTTGTCATCTCAGGACATCTTTAACCAGACTTTTGCTCCACAAACTTTCTTAGCAAGCCTCAGTAATACCTGCTCTTTAACAAACAAAGCAAATTTAAAAAAAAAACAAAAAAAACAAACAACCCCACCTTCCCCCCCAACAAGCCTTATTATTCTGGACACCAAAAGGGTGTCCTCCAGCCTTCCCACAGCAGGTTTGCCATCCTTGTCTAGAAGTCTCTAGCATTTCTCCTCCACACCTCCCTTTGGTTATGCCTGCGGAGGGGGTTGATTCCCACTGGGAGCATCTACACATGCATTTGATCCAGGATCAGTTTACTCTAAGTAAACTACTTGTGAGTAAATGTTCCCAGGCAGGCACCTACACATGTAGGGAAGTGGGGATAGACTTGCTGCTAATAGCAGCAAACTGCTCCTGGTTCCTGGAGCCCTGCAATGGGACCCTGCTGCCACCAGGTAGAGCTCTAGGCTAGCCCAAGGGTTGGCAGGAAGTACCAGGCTAGGAGGTAGCTATTTCATGGCTAGGGATGGGACGTTACACCCTGCTCCCAGAGGCAGCCTGCTGCTGGGGCAGGGACAATGTCTCCCTGCCCTGGCAGGAGGGAGCTCCTGGCCCTGGCTCCTCAATGAAATGCAGGAGACTTGGAAAAAGCTGCAATGGAGGGGCAGGTCCCAGGCCCTTCCCTGATGCAACAGTGGAGCAGGTAGCAGTGAGCCCCATCTGCAGACTGGGACAGGTATCTTGGACATACTCCACCCCTGCATCTCTGTCCAAGCCCTGTGCTTCAAACACCCAATCAGGGCATAGGGCTGAGACCTGCTCCTGACCAGGACAGTTTCCAGCCCCCACCCTGCACATGGGGTGGAGGTTGCAGAATTTTTTCCCTGTTCTGCTGCATGAGCACAGAGCTGGGTGGGAACGGGCTGGGGACCTTGGAGCGGGGAGCTTGGAGCTCCCTGCTGCTGGGGCAGGGGGACATAGTTCCCACCTGGACTCTGGTGGCAGAGCCTACCTTGGCAACAGGCGGCTCCTGGGGGCAGGGAGTAATCTCCTACTCCCTGGTGGATGGCTGACCAGGAGCAGATTTGCTCCCGGTCAGCCATCTACACAAGTACTATGGCACAGTTACTAATTGAAGGTAAAATTGCTACTTGCAGTTGCTGGTAGAAAATTTCCTCATGTTTAGTGGGGTTTACTGCAAAATAAGCATGTGCATGTGCACACGCACATGCTTACTGCACAGTAAACTATGTTACTGCACAGTTAAACATCTCGTATAGTCAGTCACTCCATCATTATCCTTCACATACCTACGACCTCTCATCCAAGCTGGCTCTGCTTCCTCTTAAGAGATCAGGCCACCTTAGTATCGAATAGCATAGTGTAAAATCATTCAGCAGGCAAGCAGAGTTGCCTAGAGTTATTGGTGGGGGGGTTGTTTCTTTTTTTAACTGATAATCTACTGTCTTTTTACTGGCACCAAACTTTTTATTATGATTCGTGTTAAACCCCAAATTTGAATGAGGCCTTTATCTAAGGCCTCACATACAGGTTATATTTACACTATATAAAATACGTTATTAAAAAGGTGTGTCATCAGTGAAAACTTTGCAGATGATCAGTAAAAAAAAATGTCTTGGCTTGGTAACCCTGTTCTTGGGTTTTTTTGGTTTGAGAATATGAGGTAACTGGCCTGAGAAAGTATCTTTGAATAGAGTAATATATTTTTCTTATAATTCATTATTCCATTTTATTCTCCAGTAGTATATTGGTACAAGTGATTGGTACACAATTAACTTTCTGAGTGTGAATCAAATCAAATCAGAATTACTCCATCAATATATGCTTTAGAAGGGCCAGTTTCACAAGGCTTAACATTATCATGAGCCATATGTGATTGGGGGGAGGGGAAATGAATAAAGTGAATGATAATTGGAAACTATTGAAGAATATTTTACTGCCTATCCAAAGAGGCACAGTACCATAATTGAGAGCGAAAGCTATGCTGCTTAAAACAAACAGCCTCACTTAAAGAGAAAGTGAAAATAGCTATAAAAAACATTTTAAAATCCCATGTTTAACAAATGGAGGAAAGGGAATTTTATGGCAAAGAATAAAAATGAAATGTATGGAATTCAAGAAAGCTGGTTTTGGAAGCAGAAGGCTATAAAAAGAAATTTAGGGCCAGCAAAGTGGAAGACAGAAAGAAGGAAGGTTTTTGTGCCCCCACCCCTTTGACCCTGGGTATACTTGGAACAAAAGAAATTTAATCATGGTGCTGATTAAATTTACTAAATGGGCATAGCAGAATTGGCAGTAATGCATAAAAGGCAGCCATCATCAATAAATTGGTATATATTTGTGAAAAAAATCAAATGATGCATTCATATCAAAAGAAGATTAAATGATCATGACGCAAAAACACTGCAACAGGAAATTGAGAGGATGTGAAATATCAACTACCAAACCTAGACACTTTTTAAATCAGCAAGTGCCTATAACTTGTTCAAAAGAATGCTAGATCATTCTCTGGATCTTTAATGTTGAATTTCAGTTAACTGGAATATTTGAAAAGTCTTAGAGGACTGGAAGAAATATATTATTCTTGACAATATATAAAAGGGTAAATAGTAGGGCTGTGCAAAATGGCACCATTTCATTTTGGCTTCCATTTAGATGGGACAATATTTCATTTCAAGTTTCATTTTATTTCAGAGCACTGTTCTGTTTCGTTTAATTGATATGGTTTTGCTGTTTTGATATTACACTCATAGGCTATAGTGGGGAAGCACAAAACTGCCTATAACATTATCATTTCTTGTTGATTTGAATAAAAACAGTAGGGATGGTAGTCCCTTCTGAGGGCATGAAGCCTGCCAAATTTCAAGGAAATAGGTGCAGGGGTTTCTGGGAAACTGCACCTCAAGTGGCTGAGAAGCAAAACTCATGATGTGTGTTAAGGTGCAACTGTTTTTCCATCCCTCCCCCAGAGCACCGAGATTGTAAGGGGCCTCAGGGAAGGATCACGGTCACTGGCCATCTACACAGTCAATATCAGAGCAATCCCTACCCCCTCTTTCCCCTTCCTCTCCTTAGATTCTGTTTTCCTAAAAGCAAGCCAGATGGGACAACTGACAACCAATGCCCATGAAAAAGCAAACTTGCTAAATGGGTACTTTGCATCAGTTTTTCACAGTCCCACGGAAGGCCACTGCCCACTGTGGGTCACGGAGGCCCAGGTGAGGGAGATTCCTTACCCTCCATCGAAGATGACCTCGTGAAGGAACACCTTGACAGGTTGGATACCTTTAAGTCAGCTGGTCCTGACGGTTTACACACAAGGGTACTCAAACCTGGCAAACATCATAGCTCAGCCCCTGGTACAGATCTTTGAGAACTCCTGGTGCTCTGCTGAAGTGCCTGAAGATTGTAAGAAGGCCAATGTGGTGCCTATCTTCAAGAAATGGAGGAAAGTAGATTAATCAAACTACAGGCCCATCAGCTTGACCCCTATCGATGAGATACCAGGCCCAGCAACAGCCAGCGAGCCCAGACCAATGGTCAAAAGGGAGAAACAGGTAAGCGATGGGGGACGGGGCATTGCTGAGACTAGGGGGTCAGTGGGCACAACCGCTGAAGGCCTCAAATGCCTCTACACGAATGCTCGAAGTATGGGGAAGAAGCAGGAGGAACTCGCCCTCCTCCTAGCTGTCACCAGCCCTGACATAGTAGGGATCACAGAAACGTGGTGGGACTCATCGCATGACTGGGCGGTGAGTGTCAAGGGCTATAGGCTATACAGGAAGGACAGGATAGGAAGGAAAGGTGGAGGAGTAGCACTCTACATCAAGGAGGAATATACTTCCTCGTTAATTAGCATGGGGGTAGAGGGGGGGCACTCTGAGGTGCTCTGGGTTAGAGTAAAAGGCAGTCCAGGGGAGAGAGACTTAACGGTGGGAGTCTACTATAGACCTCCCAACCAGGGAGAAGAGCTCGACCTGGAATTCTTAGGTCAGCTTACAGAGGCAGTGAGGGCTAAGGATGTGGTCATCATGGGGGACCTGAACTTCCCAGACATCTGCTGGGAGGAGCAGTCAGCCAAGTCTGATCGCTCACGTCGGTTCTTAGCCAGACTGCAGGACCTCCATCTAACCCAGGAGGTGCACAGTCCCACCAGGGGAGACGCCTTGTTGGACCTAGTGCTGGCCACGGGTGATGACCTGGTGAGGGGGCTGCGGGTGATGGGCCACCTGGGAGACAGTGATCATCGCTTGCTGGAATTCACCATCCAGCGTAAGGTGGCAAAGGGCTGCAGCAAGGCAACAGCCCTAGACTTTAGGAGGGCTGACTTCAACAAGCTAAGGAGGATAGTTGGGGAAGCGCTGAGGACCCAGAGGGGAAGGGAATCAGATGTCGAAGGTGAGTGGTTGCTCCTTAAGGAGACGATCCTCCATGCCCAAAGGGAGGTAATCCCAACAAGGGTCAAAGGGAGCAGGAGGGCACATAAACCCCCATGGCTCACTAAGAGCATCCGGGAATGTCTCCTTGCTAAAAGGGAGGCATATACCCAATGGAGAGATGGGGTCATCGCCAAGAAGGACTATGTTATAGTCGCCCGAGGATGTAGGGGGGCAGTCAGGAGGGCCAAGGCAGAGTTGGAGATAGGACTAGCTTCCCGGATTAAGGACAATAAGAAGTCCTTCTTCAAATACATAGGGGGTAAAAAGAGGGTCCTGGGTAATGTGGGGCCCCTGCAGGACACGATGGGCAACTTAGTCATCACGCCAGATGACAAAGCTAACATATTTAACGATTTCTTTGCCTCTGTCTTCCTAAGTAGGGACCAGTTCAGCCACCTCCCTGCTGGGCCCCCCTCGGGCCCCGAGAGAGACACGCCTGGGCCAAGGGTTAGCGAGGAGTTAGTTAGGGTACTTCTGGAGAGGCTGGACGTGTTCAAGTCCGCTGGTCTGGACGATCTTCACCCTAGGGTTCTACAGGAACTGGCTGAGGTCATTGCGGGACCCCTGGCACGGCTCTATGAGCACTCGTGGTGCTCTGGCGAGGTGCCGGAGGACTGGAAGAGGGCCAATGTGGTCCCTATCTTCAAAAAGGGAAAAAAAGAGGACCCAGGAAATTACAGGCCAGTTAGTCTGACCTCAATCCCGGGTAAGCTCTTTGAAAAAATTATCCTGGCACACATCCAGGAGGGCCTTGCGGGGGAATGCATGCTCAGGGGCAACCAACATGGGTTTATCAGTGGCAGGTCTTGTCAGACCAACCTGGTGGCCTTTTACGATCAGGTCACCAAATCATTAGACGCAGGGGTTGCTGTGGATGTAGTCTTTTTGGACTTCCGGAAGGCTTTCGACACTGTCTCTCACCCTGTCCTCATCAAAAAGCTGGGAGACTGTGGTGTCGATGCCCACACGGTCAAATGGGTCGCCAACTGGTTGGAGGGCCGCACCCAGAGGGTGGTAGTGGATGGGTTCTTCTCGACCTGGAAGGATGTGGGCAGTGGGGTTCCGCAGGGCTCGGTCCTCGGGCCTGCACTGTTCAACATTTTCATCAGTGACTTGGATGAGGGGGTAGAAAGCACCCTGTTCAAGTTTGCTGATGACACTAAGATGTGGGGGGATGTGGGTGCACTAGAAGGGTGCAATAGGCTACAAGCTGACCTTGACAGGTTGCAACGGTGGGCGGATGAGAATAGGATGGGGTTTAACACTGATAAGTGCAAGGTGTTGCACATGGGGAGGAAGAACCGGCACCACACTTACAGGTTGGGGAACTCCCCTCTTGCCAGCACGGAGACGGAAAAAGATCTTGGAGTCGTCATTGACTCCACGATGAACATGGGCCGGCAGTGTGGGGAGGCAGTCAAGAAGGCCAATCGTACCCTGTCATGCATCCACAGATGCATCTCGAGCAGGTCCAGGGAGGTGATCCTCCCCCTCTATGCGGCACTGGTCAGGCCGCAGCTGGAGTACTGCGTCCAGTTCTGGGCGCCACACTTCAAGAGGGACGTGGACAATATGGAAAGAGTTCAGAGGAGGGCCACTCGTATGATCAGGGGTCAGCAGGGCAGGCCTTATGAGGAGAGGCTACGGGACCTGAACCTGTTTAGCCTCCACAAGAGAAGGCTAAGGGGGGACCTTGTGGCCTGCTACAAACTGGTCAGGGGGGATCAGCAGGTATTGGGGGAGTCCCTGTTCCCCCGTGCGCTGCCAGGAGTGACCAGGAATAACGGTCACAAACTGGCGGAGGGTAAGTTTAGATTAGATATTAGGAGGCGCTACTTCACAGTCAGGGTGGCTAGGGCCTGGAACCAGCTTCCAGGGGAAGTGGTGCAGGCTCCTAGCCTGGGGATTTTTAAAAGGAAGTTAGATGAGCACCTTGCCGGGGTCATCTGACCCCGGTGCTCTTTCCTGCTAAGGCAGGGGGTCGGACTAGATGATCTACCTAGGTCCCTTCCGACTCTAGCTACTATGAAACTATGAAACTATCGTGGGGAAGGTCTTGGAAAAGATTATCAGAGAGGCCATCCTTAAAACACAAGCTGACAGCAATATCCTGAGGGATACCCAGCATGGGTTTGTGTGAGAGAGAGAAGGAGCCACCAGGCTCCAAGGCTCCCGGGTTAATCAAAAGTTCAGCGGCCCCAGGTTCGCAGCCCCAAGGAGTCCGGCAGAGATTCCCCTTACCCAGGTGTGTCGGGAAGGGAGGGGCCGAGAATTCCCCCGCCGGTATAAAGAAGAGCCCGGGACAGGCAAGAGGCAATAATGCAGAACCGGAAGGAGGAGGAGGAGAAGGTGGAGCACTCCGGCACACGCTGCAGGGAACTCTAAAGGCAACGCTGAGTGCTGGTAGGAGCCTCTGGCAGAGAGCAAAACCCCAGCGGGTTTCAGAACTCAGTTTACCGGCCCCCGCGGGGCGTAGAACTGTTTGTTTACCGGCTGGGAGCTGGCTGAGCCTGGCCTGAGAAGGGTACCGTAATAACCCTAATAGAGGGGCACCATTGACTTTTGGGTACTGTAGGACATGTAATAGTGGCACAGGCCAATAGTATGGACGTAAGCTGTTAAATAAAATCGTAGCAAACTCTACAAGAGTTTCTTCTTTCTTCTCTCTGTTTCTCTGAGAGCCAATAAAGAGGGACTGACCCCACGAAGGTCAATTTTTGTTCAAAGTGTGAATGCAGACAGCCAGAGCAGTGACACAGGCCAGGAGAGCCTTCTCTGTTTTTGTGTTTTTCTTTTTGACCTTTTCTTTTGTTGATTGTTTGAGAGGAACTGAGGACACATGGCCGGACCAACTGGCTGGGCACCTCCCGGTGGAATGGACGAGGGTGTAGGGGTGGCAGAGCCCTCAGAAACTCGGGACCTCGCAGGATGCTGGTGAGACTAATAATTGGACTACACGTGAAGGTATATAAACCAACTCCGCTAACATCAAGTCGTGGCAGGAGAAACATATGCGTGTAAGATCCTCAATTAGAGCTGATAACACCCTAGTCAAGTGGCAGGTGGCATCCTTCAGGTCCACAAGGGACTGCAATACCTGACAGTTGGTTGCGGGTAGGTCTTGCTTGATCAATCTCTTTTTCTTTTATGACCAGGTGACCTATCACCTGGACAAGGGAGAAGAGATTGATGTCACATCTTGACTTCAAAAAAGCCTATGAACTGGTATCCCATGGTCATCTCTTGGCAAAACTGGCTAACTGCAGCCTTGACCACACCACGATCTGCTGGCTGGGGAATTAGCTCCATGGTAGGACCCAGAGGGTGGTGATTGATGGAATTCAATCATTGTGGTGTGCTGTGACCGGTGGGGTCCCTCAAGGCTCTGTCCTAGGGCCTATACTTTTTAACATCTTCATCAATGATGTAGACATTGGTGTCAGAAGTGGGCTGGCCAAGTTTGCCGATAACGCCAAACTCTGGGGTAAAGCATCTGCACATGAGGACAGGAGGGTGATCCAGGCAGATCTTTACAGGCTCATGAAACGGGTGGATGAGAACCTAATGGTATTAAACACCAAAAAATGCAAGGTTCTCCACCTTGGGAAGAAAAACCTGCAGCATGCTTATAGGCAAGCAGTGCTAGCGCTACAGATGAAAGGGACTTAGGGATCATGGATGACCACAAGATGAACATGAGCCTACAATGTGATGCTGCGGCTAGTAAAGCAACCACAAGTCTGGCTTGCATCCATAGATTCTTCTCGAGCAAATCCTGGGACATCATTCTCCCATTGTATTTGGCATTGGTGAAGCCACAGTTGGAGTACTGCATCCAGTTTTGGGATCCACAGTTCAAAAAGGATGTGGAGAAGCTTTAGAGAGTGCAGAAGAGAGCCATGCACATGATCAGAGGTCAGGAAAACAGACCTTATGATGGGAGGCTGAAAGCCATGGGGCACTTTAGCCTAGAAAAGCGCAGGCTCAGGGGTGATCTGGTGGCTACCTATAAGTTTTATTAGGGGTTTTCATCAGGAACTGGGGGAATGTCTGTTCACCAGAGTGCCCCAAGGGATGACAAGAACAAATGGTCACAAACTCTGCCATGACCGTTTCAGGCTGGACATAAGGAAGAACATTTTTATTGTCCGAGCCCCCAAGGTTTGGAATAGACTGCCACTGGAGGTGGTTCAGGCACCCACTTTGAATGCCTTCAAGATGCATTTGAATGTTTTATCTTGCTGGGGTCTCTTTTCAAAGCCCTTTGTTTTGTTTTGATTTCACTGTTTCAAGCTTGAAACGAGCGGAAACAGCATCAAAACAAAACAACCAGTGAAATTTCACACAGCCCTAGTAAATAGTAGGATTTAAGTAATTATAGGCCCCTCTAAAATTGATTCCTGGAGAAGAAATAAAATAGATTTTTTATTCCTTATTACTATCCTTTAATTCTCCATGAATATGCTTACGGTCAATAAAAAATATTTTGTAGAAAACAGATCTTATCAAATTACTTGCTTTTAGTTTTTATGTGATTAGAAGTTTGCATTAGAAAGGTAAAATGTTGATGTAGAACACTAAGAATCCCAAAGGGCATTTGACTTGATAGGACTCTTTGATTTATAGATAAAGGATACAAAATCATGACAGAATATATTAAATAGATTAATAACTAACTAAACGGTATTTCTCAAGTGTAATTGTAAATATCATTTATTAGGTATGTTTCTATTTGGTACCAGCAGGAATTCAGACATACAATTTTAACACAAGAGAAAAACCCCATAAAATCATTGCTGATAAAGTTTGCAAATAACACAAAACTCAGAGAGCCAAAGTAATGAGGATAAGTTATTGATACAGAGTAATCTGGATTGCTTTGTAAATGTAGTGCAACCAGAGTCTGTGAGGTTGTTCTGCTATAGGCAGTGTCTTTCTGGGTGCATCTACACCTGCAATTAATGCACCTGAATTTTTTTGTGCAGTAAATTTCAGGATCGCTAATTTGGTCCTCCCGGGCATATGTCTATATTTGCACCCACATTGGCAGCAAGTTGCACCTCACAGGAGCATCACAGTCCAGGGCTGTTCCTGCCCTGCTCTGCCCCACTGCACCAGCTAGGAGGAGATCCAGGCTCCTGGAAGGGGGCACCAGGGCTGGTCCAAATCTTTGCCATGCAGGGAGAGCTGTGCCATCTGCAGTGGCAGCTGTCTCCCTGGCACGTGCGGATTGGGACAGGTCCTGATCCCCCACATGGCTGGGAAGACAGCTGCGCCTGCAGCCAGCACAGCTCTCCCAGTACTAGCAAATGGCACTTTAGATTAATTTCTTGCACAGTGAGTTCCATGCACATGTAGATGGTAATGCTTTACTGCACATTACACTAATCTAATGTGCAGTAAAGTATCTTGTGTAGATGCACCCCTTTTTCTGCCTAATTAAGCTTACACAGCTGTTCATCAAAAGATATGTATGTCACCTAAAGACAGTGATACTATTTCCTCTGGGTACATAGCACTCCCAGTCTCCCAGGGCAGCTATACACATGCAGCAAGACTGCTTCAATGCACTGTAATTACAGCGTAATTGCCAAACTCCAGTGTCTCATGTATCAGCATCCTTCCACTGAAAAATGGCAGCAGGGGTGCTTTTAACTAATGATCATTTGATGAGCTTTAGTTAATGTGCCCCCACTGCTATATTTTTTAGCATGGGGACACTGATACATGAGATGCCCCAGGCATTTTAATTAGGGCAGCTTCAAGAACCACTCTAATTAATGAGCACCCCCCGACTCCTGGAGCATGTGTATAAATGCCTCCAGTGGCCAGTCTCATGCAACCCTGAATACATAAGCACTGAACAGGGAGTTGTCTGCAAGAAAACAATAAGAAGGGATCCAGTTTATTCAGACAAATCTTGTCTGAACCAGTATGAATACTTTACAGCAGCACTGACTTCGATATAAAGCAGCAATGACAAACGCACCCTAATTTTATCCAAAATGTAGAGTACTTGCCCAGACAGGAAAAGACCTGTGTCCCTGGCCATTCTCAACCCAATGATGTTTGAAGCCAAATCTACCCACAAATCTAGTTTCTAGGAAACTGGAAATTTGCATTATCAATACTCTCAGCATCCTACCATCCATCCACAGAAGCAGAGCATGATTAAAGATAGTCTGAAACCTGCCCAACTCATGCAAGTTAGAGCAATTTTAGGGCTATCTCAGGGAATAGAAATCATAGAAGTGGCTTAAAGTCAACTTTACCCAGTCTTAATACTCTTGTATATCCTTCTTCATCTCCTGTCTTTACCCCCTCAAACATGACCATGGAATAAATAACGATCACTGTCCTTATTTTCTGTTTACAAAAACAGTTTCAATAGAAATATTGGTTTTAAACATTTTTAAGGTAAAACCTTTATTCTGAACTGTAAACATTAGAAAATTACCATTGTCTGCTCCTACCTTACAGCATTAGCTCTGCCCAGAACTAAATCTTAATTACAAGAAAGGAAAGAAAAAATAAATTAATCCAAAGGCTTACTTCCAAATCCATTATTTACTTGGCATTTTTAATTCCATATTGCAATTACTGGAAGTGCTCAACCTCCTGTATGTCATCCCCATACTCTATACACACATACTCTGGAATTTAGAGATCACTTAAATTCAAGTTTAGAGTTAAATAGATTAATTAGCTTGCTACTATGTGATGATGGCAATTTACATGTTTTATGTACCGTATAGTATAGAAGTTGTATGGCATCTTTTTTCTGAGCCGCTCATATTTTTTCTAGTGCATAATTAAGTGTTTTACCGTAGGTTCTGATGAAGTGGAAGACTTAAGCGTCTACATGCTCCAGAGCCTAAATTTTAGGTGCTTGGCCCCCAGAATGAAATCAAATCCACTGTTAGGTGTTCATGCTCCTTTGACAATGAAGAAGAGTGATCCAAAATCTCTAAACATTTAGCAGGAAGAAACTTAGACCTAATGTACAGGGAGAAAATGTCAGTATAGGGATGTAGCTTCATAGATTTCATAGACTTTAGGGCTGGAAGGGACCTTGAAGATCATCAAGTCTAGCAACCTACCCCAGGGGCAGGAAGTCATCTAGGGTTAAAGGATTCCAGCAAGATAATCATCTGAGCATTTCTAGAATGAGTCCAGAGCAGGTACCTGCACCACTTCTGGAGGGAGTCTATTCCAGGTCTTGGAGACTCAGACATAAAGACATTTTTACTGACTAGATCATCCCTTTTGGTGAGTACCAGGTTCAGCAATGCTTTACCTCTTGTCAGACTTCTTGAGTTAGGTAGAGCTTGTCTACACACATGACAAAGCTTTGCGAGCGGTTGGATTTGGCAGTGTGCTATTCCTATAAGATGCCTGGGTAGTCTCAGCCAGTTCCCTGGCGAATTCCTGGTCCAACTCTTGATTCTGGTTAGGAGGTCTGTAGTAGACTCCTACCATGATGTCTCCTGTGCCATGTTCCCCACATATTTTAACTCAGAGAGACTGCAGTCATCCTTCCTGGGTGCCAATGTCAATTTGCAGGGACGTATAGCTGTCCTTGATAGAGAGAGCTACACCCCACTTCTTTTATCTATATGATCTTGCCTGTACAGGGTATAGCCATCTATACCTGTGACCCAGTCATAGGTGGAGTCCCACTAGGTCTCTGTTATCCCTATGAGGTCATAGTCATTCTTGTTTAGCAGGAGGACCAGTTCCTCCTGTTTATTCCCCAAACTCCTGACGTTGGTGTACAGGCATGTAAGTGTCCCACTGGGGGCCCTGCCTTCCCTACAGATCGTTCCAGGGCTAGAGTAGAGGTGGGCTCCCTTAAGTGCCTTAGCTTGCTGGATTTACAAGGGTTGCCCAGTGGGCTTGCAGTGGCAGTAATCCCCACAACCCCTGGCGGGCTTAGTTTAAGGCCCGGTTGAGCAGGTCTGCCTGTCTGGCTGAAAAGAGCCTCTTCCCCAGCACAGTGAGCTGGAGGCTGTCTCTCCCCAGCAGACCACTGCCTTTATCACCAAAGAGCAGACCAATTTCTTGTTCCCTACTGAGTGAGCCAGCCAAAGTAGCCCACTAAAAATCTCTGAGGAAGGAAAATTCCTGGGTTTCAGTCCCTATCCCTCCCACATCACAATTTATGAATTTTACATTAAATTATGCTGTGAACGGGGATGAGAACTCAGGACTTCTCCCACACTAGGTTGTGGAGTAAAATTCCCTTTTGTGCCCCATCAGTTTCTTTCTGCACTGTGGCCCATCTTCAACAGAGAAGAGTACCCCACCATCACCTCTCCCAGCCTTGGCTATAGCCTGGTGGTTACAGAACTCTTCTGGGGTTTGAATGCCCTTAGGCTGAGGAGGGCTTAGCATCTCAGTGTCCCACTTCCTGAGCAAATGTTGAAAAGACAGAATACATGAAGTCTGGTTGGTTGACATTTGTAATTGTTATTTGCAGATAACTGGAGAAATACCACTTGTTGTATACATCTTACTAATTACACCAGTCACAGATCTATAATGAATGTCCCTGTTCTTATATCAAAAAGAGGCTTATAAACCTTATGAAGGGTATATTTGACATGGGAAGCTTAACATACTCTCTGAGAAGCAGAAATATCATTGTTATGGCCTCTTAATGAAAGGTTATCAGGAATAATATGGCCAGAACAGCACAATAAAAAGGAATCTAAAAGTCTTGATCAATGTATTACTAACAGTTACACCTGTAAAAACTTGAGCTAAGAGGCAAGGCATGTCCCAGGAATGTGGCCTTGGGAGTACAAACCATACAATTTTTCCCACTCTGCATGTGGTAAAACCCCCAAATGAGGCAGTAGAGCATCCCCAAGAGCTGGCCAATAAGTACACCTAAGACTTCAAGACCCTTAGTATTGATTCCAGGTGTGATTGTGATTTGCTTAAATGTTCACATTTTTAACCAAGATGTACACCCTCAAACATTACGTAATGGCTTTAGTGGAATATACACACAAGTTATTATGGAACAAAACGACACCTATACTTACCCATACTATGCCTATACCAAAAGGCTTAAGACTACCTTAGTCTTGTCTTCAGTGGTCATGTCTACCCGTGGACTTTAATGAACATTAGTTTATTTTAATGAGCTTTAAAGCATCACTAAAACATTTTTTTTTCTTTAGTTAATTCACCTTAAGATAGGTTAATGCACATTTTCCCAGTATCTCACAATGGAGAGTGCCTGTACACAGGCCTGGAGGCTCCTCTGACATGCTGTAATTAAAGCTCATTGTAGCAGATTTGATTAATTGAGTCTGCAGGAGTGTGGTGATTACTGCACTTTTCAGTACTAGGTGTGCTAGTGAAAGTCATTCCACTGAACTCCCCGGCCCCAAGAATTACTTTTACTTTTGAGATCGTCTTCTTAAGTGTCAAACTGAACATTGTTACTGTTATTGGATAAAATTTGGTAGTTCCATTAAGAGTGATCCTATATTGGTATATTTTGTTATTTATTGCAGTCAGCTATTTTAGAAAAAAACACCCATTTAGATTTAGATTGCCAGGTAGTTATTTCAAAATAAATTAATATACTATATATGTACTTTATATCTATATATGCATGTAAAATAAAGTTTTCCACTGTAAAAGAATAGGAAACAAAATGATTCATCGACAGCAGATCTTCCTTACTCTTTTATTCTCTCTTGCAAATGTAGAGATGTTAATTACAAGTGAGATCTCTGTTACTTCTTTTCAAACTAAAATTAGATGTACAGAGAGGCAAAGGAACGAAAATGGAAAAATAAATATTCAAAAATAACATTAGAAGAAGAGTTTTATTGACAGAAATTGAGCAAAGTGTTATGGTAAACTACCCAGGAGAGGTGCTCATATAAATATAAAAGGGCTAGAATGTACATCCATATGACTCAGAAAATTACTTGAACATTTTTTTCTAATATAAAATATATCCATTGGAGTGAAAGTAAAATAGATTTGCCAAATAAGTTAAAATCAGCAGCAGCTTGGTGTGAACATTGCTTCCATGCTCTAACATCAGCCTTGTTGACTTTCCAAGTTGCTCTTTTATTTTTTTTAGCATGGGGAAGAAGGTATACACATTTGATTTGCATGCGTAATTTCTTATACATCCAGTGCTGGCTTGGTGACCTTATCTAATAAGGTTTGCATTTTTAAATCTGAAATGCCAAGATCCGCAAATGACAAGGTATGGAGTTCTATTAAGTGCAAATGCAAATATAAGTTGATGTAACCCTTCTGCCAGGCAGCAGATAGCAGTAACAAGGGCTGAGTTCAACTTAGAGGTTTAGTTTTGCACAAATAGATTATCCTGGCGCAAGCACCACCCAGAAAAATGGAGAAATAATTTGTCTGCGTGCTCCAGTGTGAACAAATTTCCCCACTCATTCTCAGACAATATTAAACTATAACAGGGATTATTGATGGGGAAAGGACAACAAACAGATTTAGGAAACACTTAATCAGTAGTCCAACTCAACCTACTATTAACAGTTTACCAAAGTCAGTATGTTCTGAGTTCTCTCTTTAGTCCCACACAGGATGTATTAAGGAGCACCAGTATAGCTACTAGACCAAAGTTTCCCATGTCTCACCACTGCTGGAGGGCACTGCTTCACCGCTGCTGTTAATAGTCCTTGCTGCTACCGGTGGGGTGCTGCTCCTCCGTTGTGGTGCTGTCATCATGTTTCTCTGCTTCTGGGGGATGCTGCTTCTCTGTTGCTGGCATCATTCCTCCCTGTCACTGTCAGGGGGGTGTGGGGAGGGGGGGGGGCACTGCTCTGCTGCTGCTTACTACCACTGGAAGGCACTTTTCCACTGTCAGGAGACTGCTCACCACCACTGGGGCAGAGTGGGGACACACAGCTCCATTTCTGGTTACAGAAGCAACACAGCTTTTTGGGACCCCTAAGCAACCTCAAGGATCTAGCAAGTATAGACTTCTACCTGACATACTAATACCATAAGGATTTCAGGCTTTAAAAACCAAGTGGGTAACAAATTCAGACTGAACATGCTAAAGGAATTGGCACATCATCAGTACTTGCTTTTTATTACTACATGGTGAGATACAATGCCATCCTCTTCAGAAAGCTCTCACCTGGAGCATCTCTTTTCCTCTTGAGATTCCTGAGTTGAGGGTCCCTTCACCTTACTCCTCCAGAGAAGTCATGGTGAACACTGACACCTCAGCAACATTTACCCAACATTATTTTACAGCATCAGACCTCTTATAAACTTTACTTTTAGAAGGCAGGGCCAGTGAGCACAAGCCTGACTTCCCTGCACTCTTATATTCAAACTGTTAAAAACAGTTAAAACATTTAATCACAGTCAAAACAAGTACAAAAGAGTTTTTTATTCCCTCACCCATGCAGATATGCAGATAAGGAATGCAATCCCCCATAATCCTACCTTGCATACCAGTGGCAGTATGGAAATAAGCACCACAGAGAGGTTGTCACAGGTACAATGGCAGAAGGATCACATTGAAAAATTGCATTTGTGTGTTTTTTGCCCATAAGAGGATTAGTAGATTTTAAAACCATTCCTCCAAGCCTATCTTTTCCATGCTCTTTTGCTAAGTTTTCTCACCTTTGATACTACCCTTCAGCTGCACAAACTCTCCCATCATATAATGAAACACATAAACCAGGTGGCCTGTGCCCACTCAGTTCTGTCATCTCAATTCAATGCTCATATTTTCAAGGACATCTATCAACATTTATATTATTGTCTAGCTACTTTTCTTGTTAATTAGCAGTTACAATAGGCTGCCATTCTGTGACTGCTAGCAGGTGATTAAAAAAGAAAATAGATTTGAGCAAGGACATCCATTATTCTGTTTTTCTTTTTATCTTCCTAACCTAAAAAAACCTTTTTTTATCCTATCATCCATATTGCAGTTTATTTTTGAAGCAAGTTAGCCAGTGAAGATAGAGTTTTTGAACTCAGTTTGATTCACGGAAGATGCCCGTAATCATCATTTTAACTGAGTTAATGGAAAATGAAAATGTTTCTTTAAGATAAATATACAACATACATTTTTATATGTATGTATTGCATGGAAAGGTCAGTAGCCACTTGCGAAAAGCTTATAGCAAAAGACCAGTATTTAATTTAGACTATCTGGAGTTTCTCCCTTTTTTGCATCACAAATTATTCTGGCTGTTTTGGTGTGCAAAGAAATCCTGAAATATTTTTTGCTGACAATTCGATTTTTGGAATATGCCTCTAGAGCATAATGCACTCAGCTGTGCTTTGAGATGCTTACTTTTCTGCATATTAAACCTAAAGAATTTATTCACTACTAGTGTCTTCAGGGCTTTCCATGAACACTTTCTATGAAAAACACCGTGTAATTGGTGTATAATTCTTTAGTAAATAGAACTCCAGGGACTATAGATGTGTAACTTATACAGTATATATTGTATGTTTAACTTAGTATGTTTTGTGCACAGTTTCCCCCTTCCCCACCAATGCAGAAAAGTCATAACCAGATATATTTTTAAACAAATTATAACTAAAAATACATACTTTTAAAATCAGTGAAATGAAGTAGTAGTAGTAGGGGATGGCATAAGAAATTTTGACTTTACAATTCATGATGTATTATTTGACAATCTACAAGCATAGCATCTTTAGGTCCTTATACAAACATCTAATATGATTTTAAACTTCATTTAATCAGTAGGCTACAAGTTGCCCTTGGCCTACCAGACAAGCTTTAAGAATTCTTGTCATTTATGTTGAACAAGTATTACTTAAAAATGTGAAGATCTAACTCAGTGACCTCCAACCTTGTTATCTTCACAGATAAAACAGAGAAGAAAAAAATACTCCTCCTTGTTCATTGTAGATAACATTTAATATTTTTCACTTGTAATTATTTGAGTACATTTGTCATGTATTATTAAAAATGATGAATTTTGAAAAGATGATAATGCAACAAGCATATATTAAAACTTATATTTTTGTCATGAAAGGATGGAAATGGGGAATTAACTGTGATAACTAAAGACATGTCAGTTTCTGATTAAGATAGGCACAGTTTGTGTGATAAAAACAATTTAATGTGGGATAATAATATGGGATAAGAAATAACTGCCAGCTATCTCTCAATAAATATACAATTCAATTATTGTCTGCTGTGTTCCAAAGTGATCACACTTCCTGGAACAAAATAATAATTGAATCTAACTACTCTTTTTAATCAGTGACACTATTCTTCTCATTTCATTTTGAAACACATTATTATCTCTTTATATAGGCCACATACAGGGCTAGATTGTTACCTTTACACAAGTTGAATATTACCTTGCTTTACTCTACAAGTAGTTATGCTGAGAACACTAAAGTAAGACTCTGCCCTCAACTTTGATGGGTAAAGGGGAAAAAAAGAGAGAGAGGAAGGCTTCCAAGTGTTTCTTTTTTGGTCTATGCTAGGGATTTCAAATTGACCTTGTGTCCCTGGCTGGATCTGGGTCATGGGACTTCCTGAGGGCTAGGTCCAACCCAGGTCATGAGGATGCTACAGCAGCAGAAGCAATTCTGGTTCCATGGCTACAGGGCTGGCTTTAACTTGCGGCATGCAGTAGAGGCTCATGCCCCTGCTGCATACCCTGTTACCTGTACCCTGTACTGGAGCTGGAGTTGTTGCCACCACATTCTCTGTGCTGTTGCAGCAGGGGGAACACAGTGAGGCCAACAGCAAGAAAGGTAGGAACTTGACAGTGCAGATAGATGAAACAACCAGAGGGCAAATAGAGCTATGTCAGCCCTTGCTTGCTGTCTTGTCACTGATCTCCCTATTCTACAGTAGGTCATTCCCTCCTGCCATGTTGGGAGCCTGGTAGGCTGGACAGAGAAGGCTGTAGCTGGCTTGTGGGCCCTATGTTTGGCACCCGTGTTTTATATTGAACTTGGATCGATAGGTATTGCAGATGGGATTTCTATATTTTAGAATCATGTAAACGTAGAAAAATAGATATAAAAGAGAACTGAGGAGGTTATCTTTTCCAAACTTCCTATTCCAGGTAAGACCATCCCTGTCCAAATGTTTGTCTAACGTTTAGCTATTTCTAGCTATAATCAGAGACATTGTAAATGCCATTTCTCCATGGACAAATTGGTCATTTCTACATGCACAGGGCCATATGTGAATACAAAAATCTTCTTCTGCACAACTCATTGAAGAATGAGAGCCATATAGTCTTCTAGGGATATAAGATGTAAATGAAATATGAAACTATGTCATGCCCAAATATATATGTTAGAGCAAATACATATTACCTGTATTTTCATGTCTCTAGAAAAGATAAAGTCTTACTTGTTACAACATTTTCTTAAACTGTCTAAGGTATATTTGTTGTAGAATATTTAGTTATAATTTACTTTGCAGAGGTTAACCAAAGAAGATTAAAGTTAGCAGATGAATGTGAAGTGGATACATGCAAGGTATTTGTGCTATGATTTCAAGGAAAGACTTTTTAATTACATCATGATTAACAACTGTATTCATATTTTCTTATCTTGGTGTCATAAACATCCTCTTTTTGAAGCTGAATTAATACGAGCTTTGAAAAAGAATACTGGTAGTTCTTC
This sequence comes from Crocodylus siamensis, assembly GCF_052110815.1. Taxonomy (NCBI): domain Eukaryota; kingdom Metazoa; phylum Chordata; order Crocodylia; family Crocodylidae; genus Crocodylus; species Crocodylus siamensis. The sequence goes on along the minus strand of NC_143396.1, from coordinate 72,561,173 downwards.
TGAATATAGAACAATATTTTCCTTGAGGATTATGCAAATTAGTTCTTAAAGTGTCATTAAATGATAATATTTAAGCCCAACACTAAAAATTCTCAGTTAAAATTCAAATCAATGGAGCATGAAGTTAGTAGGTAACACCTTGCTAGATATATTGCATACACAGCTACACTCCATATTTTATTTGCGTCTAAAATTTTGATATACTAAGTATCCAATACATTCCCTGATCATTTTTAATATTATATTTTTCATTTAAAAAATACAGGGGAATATTACCAATGCTACATTTAAATTTGATATTTTTTTCTTCCAAATAAATTAACAATGCATTTTATGAGTAAAAAAAAGATCTTTCTTGCAGTTGAGAGAAATAATGACAGGAATATTTTTTTTTTCCCCTTAAGGTACAGGGGCAATCATTTTAACAGTGTTTAAGAGATAATTAAATATCCACTGATTTATTTAACACCCAAGGTATGTATGGACAGTATATTTTGGACAAGATCAACAGCTTAATTTTTTGTAGACTTCCTTTCTTATCATAAGCTATATTAAACACATGTAAGGATTGACTGTGTCAAAATGTGTATCAAATTAGACAGCCACTAAACAGATTTATTCTAAAACCATTAAAAATATCTCTTAAAGGAGCCATGAGGGAACTCTGGAAGTCAATGATAAATCATAGTAATATTGAAGAATGTCAGAAATAAGCTTGTGGGGATTTGAACTTGGGTGTCTGCTCACTTATTATCAAAACACAGGAAATTTCCAACCAAATCTATGAGGGAGAGAAATTGCACTAGTCAATGCATGTATTAAAGAAAATAAGGGAGCAGCAGCCCCCAAAAGGAAAACAAAGCTGAGAAAGAAGTTGGGAGATGAAGATAGCACACTATTCCCAGTTGACACTTGCAGTATTTGTTTTTCATTCATTTTTATTTACTGAGAATTGGGTTGCTTCATAAATATAAAAACAAAATTACATCTAAACGAAGAAAAATATAAATAACCTTCTACTTTGTAGATTGTGTACAACAATCTGATTCTCCGGTGTAGCAAAAGCTGCTTTATTTAATGTCAATATATTTTAGGTTCAGAACTTATACTTCAACCTAGAATATATTAACTATGTACATGTCGTTAATTGTAAATGTATTATTAAATAGAAACACTAGATAAAGCTTCTTACATTCACATCTCATTCTTCTTTGAAGGTCTAGATCTTGTTTGTCAGGAATTACTTTCTTCCTTTGGAACATTCCAGCGATGAACACTTCTACTAAAAGAACACCAGTACTTTGATTTATCTTGAAGGGATTCTCATTAAACTGTACACTGCTATATTGAAATACATGATTACACTAAAAGTGCTGACACAAATATTTTTCCATATTACTCTTTAAGTTGGTTGATTTTCTGTGAATGTTAAATCAAGGACATGGGCTTACACTTCTTCATCTGCATAGAGATGAAGATGCTGCATATATTCATTATTTCTTCCTGCGCTGTCAGTTTTATGTATATAGATTTTTTTTTTTGGAAGAAAATGTACTAAGGAAGTGTTTAATAAAACTACCAATTTTATACTTCTTATAGCCGTGTAATTTGTATAAATTTCAATTATAGGCATAAACATATCTATTAATAATAGCTGTACTAATAAACATTTCTGTAAATATTTCAACACAATTGAATAAACCAATACTAACATTTATTTATTTGTGGGTTTTATAGCTTTGTTGTAACTAAGTTATAGTTATGCTTGAGAAGTCCCATTCATTAAAAGCCTGTTTTAAGGCTTTTATCACTTTTTGAAAAACATTATTCTTTAGAATAAGTTTTTCAGGCATTTTCTCAGTATGGGAAGTTAGAAAAAAATGTATTTCACTGTTTTCTCAGATGTGAATAGCACAATTATGTGTTTGTGTTGGTATGAAATGTGTTTACATACCTCATTAATCTCCTCTCTCCGCCCTTACTTCAAAATTTCAGACTTTCATTAGACTTGGGACCTTTCTATGTTCAAAAGGGGAAGACGAGGGCAGAGGAAGCCTTAGACTGCCATACCAAGCAACATCCACAAGTACAGCCCAGCCTAGACCGATGAGCAGAACATATACACAGGTAAGCAACAGGGGCCAGGGTAATGCTGGAAGTAGGGGACCAGTGCACACATCCACAGGAGGCCTCAAATGCCTCTACACAAATGCGCGTAGTATGGGAAACAAGCAAGAGGAACTTACCCTCCTGCTAGCTGACACCAACCCAGACATACTGGGGCTCACTGAAATGTGGTGGGACCCAACGCATGACTGGGTGATGAATATCAAGGGCTATAGGCTGTACAGAAGGGATAGAACAGGAAGGAAAGGTGGGGGTGCGGCGCTCTACATTAAGGAGGAGGAATACACATCCTTGTCAATTAGCAAAGAATCAGAGGAGGGGCAGTCTGAAGTGCTCTGGGTTAGAATACAGGGCAGTCAAGGGGAAAGAGATTTAATGGTGGGGGTCTACTACAGACCACCCAACCAAGGGGAAGAGCTAGACCAGGAATTCTTAAGTCAGCTCACAGAGATATTTAGGTCAAAGGCTGTGGTCATCATGGGTGACCTGAACTTTCCAGACATCTGCTGGGAAGACCAGTCAGCCAGGTCTGACCGCTCATGTAGGTTCCTAGCCAGAATGCAGGACCTCCATCTAACCCAGGAGTTGCACAGCCCCACCAGGGGAGACGCCTTGTTGGACCTGGTGCTGGCCACAGGTGACAACCTGGTGAGGGGGCTGCGGGTGTTCGACCACCTGGGCAACAGTGATCATCGCCTGCTGGAATTCACCATCCAGTGCAAGATGGCAAAGGCCTACAGCAAGGTAGCAGCCCTAGATTTCAGGAGGGCAGACTTCAATGAGCTATGGAGAATAGTCAGGGAAGCACTGAGGTCCCGGGGGGGGGAGGCAGGTGTCAAGAAGAGTGGTGGCTCCTTAAGGAGACGATTCCTCCAAGCCCAAAGGGAGGTAATCCCAACATGGATCAAAGGGGACAGAAGGGTGCAAAAGCCCTCATGGCTCACCAAAAGCATCCAGGAATGTCTCCTAGCTAAAAGGGAGGCTCACACCCAATGGAAGGGAGGGGCCATCACCAGGGAGGATTATACTGTAGTTGCTTGGGGATGCAGGGGGGCAGTGAGGAAGGCCAAGGCAGAGATGGAACTGGGACTAGCTTCCTGGATCAAGGACAACAAGAAGTCCTTATTTAAATACATAGGGGGCAAAAAGAAGGTTCTAGGTAACGTGGGACCCCTGCAGGACAAGCTAGGAAATTTGGTCATCACACCAGATGACAAAGCTAACATATTTAACGATTTCTTTGCCTCCATTTTCCTCAGCAGGGACCGGAACAGCCACCCCCCTGGACTCCCCCTTAGACCACAAGGGAGGTACACCTAGGCCAAAGATTAGTGAGGAACTAGTTAGGAAACTTCTGGAGGGACTGGATGTATTAAAATCAGCTGGTCTGGATGATCTCCACCCTTGAGTACTGAGGGAATTGGCTGAGGTCATTGTGGGACCCCTTGCATGGCTTTATGAGCACTCATGGTGCCCTGGTGTGGTGCCAGAGGACTGGAAGAGAGCCAGTGTGGGTCCCATCTTCAAAAAGGGGAGGAAGGAGGACCCGGGAAACTATACACCAGTTAGTCTTACCTCGATACCAGATAAGCTTTTTGAGAGAATTATTCTGGCACATGTCCATGAGGGGCCAGCAGGGGAGATTATGCTTCAGGGCAACCAACACAGGTTCATTAATGGCAGGTCCTGTCAGACCAACCTGGTGGTCTTCTATGACCACTTCACCAAATCCTTAGATGCAGGGGTAGCAGTGGACATAGTCTTCCTGGACTTTCAGAAGGCCTTCGACACTGTCTCTCTCCCTGTTCTCATTAAGAAACTGGGGGGCTGTGGTGTCGACACCCACACAGTCAATTGGGTCGCCAACTGGCTGAAGGGCCACACCCAGAGAGTGGTGGTAGATGGGTCATTTTTGACCTGGAGGAATGTGGGCAGTGGGGTTCCACAGGGCTCGGTCCGCGGGCCCGCACTGTTCAACATCTTCATCAGTGACTTGGATGAGGGGGTAAATAGCACCCTGTTCAAATTTGCTGATGACACTAAGATGTGGGGGGATGTGGGCATGCTAGAAGGGAGGAATAGGCTGCAATCAGACCTAGACAGGTTACAGGGGTGGGCAGATGAGAACAGGATGGGATTCAACACCGACAAGTGCAAGGTGATGCACCTGGGGAGGAAGAACCAGCACCATACTTTTAGGCTTGGGAACTCCCTTCTCATCAGTACAGAGGCGGAAAAGTATCTTGGAGTCATCATTGATGCCAAGATGAACATGGGCCATCAGTGTGGGGATGCAGTCAGGAAGGCCAACCGCACCTTGTCATGCATCCACATATGCATCTCAAGCAGGTCCAAGGAGGTGATCCTCCCCCTCTATGTGGCACTGGTCAGGCCGCAGCTGCAGTACTGCATTCAGTTCTGGGTGCTGCACTTCAAGAGGAATGTGGACAACATGGAGAGGGTTTGGGGAGGGCCACTCACATGATCAGGATGGCTAGGATCTGGAACCAACTTCCAAGAGAAGTGGTGCTGGCTCCTACCCTGGGGTTCTTTAAGAGGAGGTTAGATGTACACCTTGCTGGGGTTGTTTGACACCAGTACTCTTTCCTGCCATGGCAGGGGGGCGGACTCTATGATCTGCCCTTCTGACCCAAGAAACTATGAAAATTTAATGACTAATTTTGTTACACTAATGCAGAAAGAACCTTTTAGAGCATTCTTGATTTGATTTAAGGTAAAATATTCAAAATGAGAGTAACAGAAATCACATATTTATGTAGGTACCAAAATCCCACTGAAATTAAGAACCTAGAATTCATTCTGAAAGGTGATTTAGGCACCTAGGGCCAGATTTTCATAGATTTCATAGACATTAGGGTTGGAAGGGAGCTCAGAAGATCATTGAGTTCAGCCCCCCACACGAAGGGCAGAAAGTCAGCTGGGGTCATAGGATCCCAGCAAGATAAGCATCCAATTTAAAGGTGTTCAATGTAGGCGCTTGAACCACCTCTGATGGTGGGCTGTTCCAGACCTTGGGGGCTTGGACAATAAAGAAATTCGTCCTTATGTCCAGCCTGAAATGTTCTTGGAGGAGTTTATGACCGTTCAACCTCGTCATCCCTTGGGGCACTCTGGTGAACAAATGTTCCCCCAGATTCGGGTGGTCACTCCTGATAAACTTATAGGTGACCATCAGATCACCCCTGAGCCTGCGCTTTTCCAGGCTAAAGTGCCCCATGGCTCTCAGCCTGTCATCGTAAGGTCTGTTTTCCTGACCTCTGATCATGCGCGTGGCTCTTCTCTGGACTCTCTCAAGCTTCTCCACATCCTTTTTGAATTGTGGAGCCCAAAACTGGATGCAGTACTCCAGCTGCGGCCTCACCAAGGCCGAGTACAAGGGGAGAATGTCGTCCTGGGATTTGCTTGAGAAGCATCTCTGGATGCAAGCCAGCATTTTGGTCACTTTACTAGCTGCAGCATCGCACTGCAGACTTGTGTTCATCTTGTGGTCAATGACGAGCCCCAAGTCTCTTTCTTCTGTAGTGCTAGCCATCGTAGCACTGCTGAGCCTATAAGGATACTGCAGGTTTTTCCTCCCAAGGTGGAGAACCTTGCATTTTTCAGTGTTAAACACCATCAGGTTCTTGTCCAACCATTTGCTAAGCCTGTTCAGGTCAGCCTGGATCACTTGCCTGTCTTCTGGTGCTGATGTTTTGCCCCAAAGTTTGGTGTCATCGGCAAACTTGGCCAGTCCACTTCTGACTCCAATGTCCACATCATTAATGAAGAAGTTGAACAATATGGGTTCAAGGACAGAGCCTTGGGGGACCCCACTGGTCACAGGACATCATGATGATTGATTCCCATCGATAACTACCCTCGGGGTCTGACCACAGAGCCAGTTTCCCAGCCAGCGGATCGTGGTGGATCCAAGGTCACAATTGGCCAGTTTTGCCATGGGTTACCAGACCGAAGGCTTTTTTGAAGTCAAGATATATGACATTAATCTCTTTTCCCTTGTCCAGGTGACAGGTTTTCAAAGGTCTCAATGCTATTGAAACGTAAGAAATGCCATCCTGGGCCTGGTATGCTGTATTTCACAATGGCAGAGAGTAAATGCTAAAGGAAAAAATAGTTGGACTGATCTATCCCCTACCCATTTCTCACTGCAGCTTCCATAGGGAGGTAGCTCCCCTAATTATCAAGTTTAATACCAACGGGATGTTTCTACATGTGAATTAATGCTCTTTAGTTAGTGTTAAATCTAGTACCTCTCGGCACTTTTAGACATGCTCCAGGGATGGGGGAAGGGGGACAATGCTTTAATTAAAGTGGCTCCAAGAGCTGCTCTAATTAGAGTGCCACTATCCCTCGTGTATCAGCATACCCATGCTTAAAAATGGCAGTGAGGGTGCTTGAATGAAAGCTTTTTAAGTGCAGGGATGCTGATACACAAGATGCAGGTGGATGCTGGAGTGCGGCAATTGCTCCAGCAGATTAATTGAATCTGCTCCATCGCGCTGGAATTCCAGTGCTTCAGAGCAACTTCTGCATTCGTATATAGGCACCTATGGTTTTTAAGTGACACTTAATGCACATCATTAGCCTATCTGAATGCGCATTAACTAAATAACATGTTTGTTTTAGTGACACTTTAATGCACATTGAAATAGGCTAATGTGCATTAAAGAGCAAATGTACATGCCCAGTGATGCATCTATCCTACATGAATTTGTTTATTCATCTTTTGAACTTAAATTATCAGTCTCTGCAACACCCTGTAATGCTTATCTCCCACACTTATCTGGATATTCAGGACCCTTACAAATCAATCCTTTTGGGTGTTTATAGATATGCCCCAGGGGAGGGTGGGGCAGGATGGGAATTTAATTAGAGCAGCTCCAATAGCCACTCTAATTAAAGCACCTGGAGCGTCACATTTATCAGCATCCCTGCACTGAAAAACAGTGGTGGGGGCTCTTTAACTAAACCTTATTTAACTATAATATCTAACTTTACACATACTTTTCCAAGGCATTTTGGAAAACAATTGTGGAAAATACTATTCATGTCTCTGGGATTGCGTAAATGAAATATATCAAGCTACTGGTGTTTATTAACATGACTTTTTCCCCCCGAATACATAGTCATATTGGAAGGCACAAGAATAAGGCTGCAAAGGAATACACAAGCCTATACATTGTATCTAGAACTCTGCATATATGACTCACGATGTGCAGAATAAAATATGTGATTGTTTTCATGCAGGGGTATTTGATTCTTTTTTATTTGTACTCATACTATTTGAATACAAAACTTTCCTAGCCAAAACAAATGAAACAAGACAAAGAGACTAAGGTGGAGGGTGTACTTTTAAAACAAATTCTCATAAGTATCCCTGAGCCTTCCTACTAAATTTCTGGGCAGCAAAATTTGATTTAAACAAATATTTGGTGGAGATGCATCAAAATGCTTATTTTAAGAAAATTTAGAATTCCCAGAATTAGTGATGAAGTTCAAGTTGAAGGATTTTTTTACCTTCACTACTTTCTCGGTATTAGTCTGGACCCTTGTGCACCATACAATCTATTTCTGGTGAAGTAAGTAATTTCTCCTTTAAAAAACAGAAGACGTTATAAGTTCTGCAGCCACAAGCAACAGTCATCTTGACCTAGTAATATGCATATTATTTGTGAGTCTATCCACATAAACATTTTTTCTCCATGAAGACACAAGAGATTTAGAAGGTATTAAAATGGAGATTTGTGGATTGCAAATAAATAAATAAATAAAGTGTGAGAGAGGAGGAGAGTAGGAAATAAGTAACCAGAAAAAAAGTAAATGAAGAATTGGGCTTGTAAAAATTTGGAGGAAGAGAAGCAAAGAAGGAAGTAGTAGAGGGTTTGAAGGGAAGATAGTGACAATTAGGAAGTGAGGAAGAAAAGTGGGATGAAAGGGAGAGACAGAGATAAGAAGAGAAAACATTGCAAGGGGAAAGAAGCAGAGGAAGACAATCTTCTTGAAAAACTGAATATAACAGAATGCGTGTGCTGGCCAACTTAAGTAGGATATCTTCCACAGTCACAGGTGCTGGTGTTTTCTGATGAAAGTTCTGGTATTGACTTCAACTTTGATTTGGATGCATGAAAGACTACCTATTTTCCTGTGCAGCACTACTACAGCATGATCAGTGAAGAAAATGGAGGTGGAGCCTCCTACAACATTTGGCATGTGAGCAACAATTCTGTTCTGTGACAACTCACAAGGTTTGCAATGAAAAGAAGTTCTGTGGGAAGTTTTTGTGAAATGGAATTGGGTGAACATGGCTGTTTTTGCATTCTCAGATTTTTGATTCAGAAGTCTCCTGCCTTTCTTTACCATCATGAGAAAAGTGAATTTCAGAAACCGTTCCACAGACACTTTCATATAAATTGATAAGTAATTGAAAAATGTCTCATTTTTCACAGAAAAATCATTGTTTAATATGATTACATTTTACTTAATGTTTCTAAAGAGTTTTTTTGTCTTGATTTAACACATTCTCTAAGGGCTCTGATTTTGAAATTCATCAATAGTCCACCCCATCGACCTTCAGTTAAAGGCGTTCTGAAAAAACCCTGGGTAAATCTTCCACCTTCTACGTGTAGCAGGAAGATGTTTCACACCACTTCACTAGGTACTATTTATACATTTTATCCAATAACTTTTTAATCTAAAATGGATAAGGGGTTATTATAACAGAGACCAGTATCTGGATCATTTCACATTGCTGCAAAAAAAAAAAACAAAAAAACACTCAGGTAGGCTCTGGAGCAGTGAGAGACGTGCGGGTGAAGCCCGCTGCGCCTCCACTCCCCCGAAGCCCCCCAGACACCCCCTCAGCAGCCGCCGAGCCCCCTGCCGACCCCCAGCACAGCCAGAAGTAAGCGGGCTCGTGGTGGGAAGGGGTTAACTCCTCGCTTGCTGGGAGGAGGCCGCTGCCTGCTGCTGGGCCGTGTCAAGCCCCCGCCCAGGCCCCTACTTGGCCCAGCCCCCCAGGGAGCCCCGCGACCGGAGCCGTGCGAACAGGCTGCATAAACAGGCGCTTGAGTTAGCGCGGAGTTCACGCAGGGGAGGGCTCAGAAGGGCATGAGACCCTGCCTGCGACCCCCCCAGCCATAGCCAGCCCCAGCCGTAGCCAGCCTACCAGAGGCATGACACGGATGGGCACGCGCCGCACCCCGAGGGTCCCCTCGGGCTCTGCGGCCCCCCCCATCGGGCACCTCAGAGACGGCCACCCAGACGGAGCCCATGGTTCTGGGCTCCACGCAGACGGAGCCCCTGGCTCTTGGCTGCGGGGCTGCCTGTCCCTTTTTCAGGCTCTGGGGCCCGGGAGCATGGCCCACTCCCCTTGCGGGGTCTGCTCCCTGCTCGGGTCTCTGGCGCGCCAGCTGGAGGAGCTCCAGGCCACAGTCCAGAGACTGCGTGCCATCAGGGACTGTGAGCAGGAGATAGACTCCTACTGCCAGGCCCTTCTCCCCCGGGAGCCGCAGGGGAGAGCTCCATCTCCCTCCGCGACTAAGGAGGACTCTGGGACCTCCCACTCTGCCCAGTCAGGGGCATGGACCAAGGTGGTCAAGGGCCCCAAGGCCCGCCGCACCAAGACCACTGCTCCGCGGGAGCTTAGCAACAGGTTCGCACCTCTTGCAGCCCCAGCAGAGCCTGCTCAGTTGCCAGCTCCCGCAGGCAACCCAGGCTCAACCGCAGCTACTGGCCCCGCTCTCCCCAAGACAAAGCGTAAAGGTGTTTGTTGTGGGAGACTCCATCCTGTGGGGCACTGAGGGGGCAATCTGCCGCCCCGACCCCTTAGCCCGGGAAGTCTGCTGCTTCCCGGGGGCCCGCATCCGAGACATTGCGGAGAGGATCCCGCAGCTCCTCCGGCCCACAGACCACTACCCCATGCTCCTTATTCATGTGGGCACCAATGACACGGCTCGGAGCACCCCCAGCCAGGTCATGAGGCGCTACAGGGAGTTGGGAGCGGGGCTTAGGGGTCTGGGAGCTCAGGTGGTGTTTTCCTCGATCCTCCCAGTCTCGGGCTATGGGCTGAGGAGGGAGAGGAGGATCCACGCGGTGAACCAAAGACTGCGGCGCTGGCGTTATCAGGAAGGCTTTGGCTTCCATGACCACAGCCCGCTCTTTGGAGAGAGAGGCAGCGAGCTGCTGGGAAGAGATGGCCTCCACCTCTCTCCCCTGGGGAGGAGGCTCTTCTCAGCCAGGCTGGCTGACCTGCTCCACCGGGCTTTAAACTAAGCCTGCTGGGGGATGGGGGGACTACTGCCCCTGCTGGCCCGCTGAACGGCCCTTGCAAAGCCAGCGGACCAAGGCACTTAAGGGAGCTCACCCCTGCCCCAGCCCTGGCACAATCTGTGGGCAAGGCAAGAGCCCCCAAGGGCACACTTGCCTGCCTCTACACTAATGCCAGGAGCCTGGGCAACAAGCAGGATGAGCTCGTCCTCCTGCTCAGTGCAAAGAAATATGATGTCATTGGGATAACGGAGACCTGGTGGGACTCCACCCATGACTGGACCACGGGGATAGAGGGCTATACCCTATACAGGAGGGATCGTGTTGAAAAAAGGGGTGGGGGTGTAGCTCTCTATGTGAAGGAAAGCTACATGTCCCTGCAAGCTGATGTTGGCGACCGGCATGGATAGCTAGAGACCCTCTGGGTAAAAATTCATGGGGAATTCGGCACAGGGGACACAACGGTGGGAGTCTACTACACACCTCCCACTCAAAGTCCCGAGCTTGACCGGGAGTTTGCCCGGGAACTGACTGAGGCCGCTTGCTCCAGGACCTTGGTTGTCATGGGTGACTTCAATTACCCGGACATCTCGTGGGAAGATCACTCAGCTAAATCTGAGCGGGCGCAAAGCTTTCTCTCATGCGTGGATGACCTCTACCTGACCCAAGAGGTCTATGGGCTAACGAGAGGCAAAGCGCTGCTTGACCTGGTACTGGCTACGGGGGATGACCTAATTGGCGACCTAGTGATCGATGGGAAGTTGGGTGACAGCGACCACGAGCTGATCACCTTCACCATCCGCCGTAAAGCTGGAAAGTCAGTCAGCAACACAGAACTCCTTGACTTCAGAAAAGCCGACTTTGACAAGCTCAAGAGGCTTGTCGGTCAGGCCCTCAGGGACCATGACCCCAGGGAGATGGGAGTTCAAGAAGAGTGGTTGCTTCTCAAGGAAGCGATCCTCAGTGCACAAGCTAAATCTATTCCAAAACGGAGGAAAGGCAGCAAGAAGGCACAGCAGCCCCCCTGGCTCTCCAGAGACCTAGCGGACCTACTGTGCCTAAAAAGGAAAGCCTACAAAGGATGGAGGATGGGATTCACCTCCAAGGAGGATTACTCCGCGCTGGTCCGGTTCTGCAGGGACCAAACCAGGAAAGCCAAGGCTGCAACTGAACTCCAACTAGCTTCAGGCATCAAGGACAACAAAAAGTCCTTTTTCAGGTATGTGGGGAGCCAGAGGAAAAGCAAGGGCAATGTTGGACCCCTGCTAAACCAGATGGGGCAACTGACAACTGACGCCCAGGAAAAAGCCAACCTATTAAATAGGTACTTTGCGTCAGTCTTTCATCAGTCACACGGGATGCCCATGCCTGCTATGGGACAGGGAAATCTGGGTGAGGGGGATCCCCTACCCTTCACCAATGCTGACCTCGTGAAGGAACACCTTGAGAAGCTGGATACCTTCAAGTCAGCTGGCCCTGACAACCTGCACCCCAGGGTACTCAAGGAGCTGGCGAGCGTCATAGCCCAGCCCCTGGCACGGGTCTTTGAAAACTCCTGGTGCTCTGGTGTAGTGCCCGAAGACTGGAAGAAGGCCAATGTGGTGCCGATCTTCAAGAAAGGGAGGAGAGTGGATCCGGCTAACTACAGGCCCATTAGCCTGACTTCAATCCTGGGGAAGATCTTAGAAAAGTTTATTAAGGAGGCCATCCTTGAGGGACTGGCCCAGGCTAACATTCTAAGGGACAGCCAGCACGGGTTTGTTGTGGGTAGGTCTTGTTTGACCAATCTCATTTCCTTCTATGACCAGGTGACCTATCACCTGGACAAGGAAGAAGAGATTGATGTCATATATGTTGACTTCAAAAAAGCTTTTGATCTGGTATTCCATGATCACCTCTTGGCCAAACTGCCCAGTTGTGGCCTTGGCTCCACCACGATCCGCTGGCTGGGAAATTGGCTTCGTGGTCAGACCCAGAGGGTTGTGATTGATGGCAGTCACTCATCATGGTGCCCTGTAACCAGTGGGGTCCCTCAAGGCTCTGTCCTGGGACCCATCCTGTTCAACATCTTCATTAATGATGTGGACATTGGAGTTAGGAGTGGACTGGCCAAGTTCGCCGATGACACCAACTTTGGGGCAAAGCATCCACGCCAGAAGATAGGCGGGTGATCCAGGCTGACCTGGACAAGCGCAGCCAATGGGTGGACGAGAACCTGATGGTGTTTAATGCTGAAAAATGCAGGGTTCTCCACCTTGGGAGGAAAAACCTGCAGCACCCTTATAGGCTCGGCAGTGCTACGTTGGTTAGCACTAGAGAAGAAAAAGACTTGGGGGTCATCATTGACCACAAGATGAACATGAGCCTGCAATGCGATGCTGCGGCTAGTAAAGCGACCAAAATGCTGGGGTGCATCCATAGATGCTTCTCGAGCAAATCCCGGGACATCATTCTCCCCTTGTACTCGGTCTTGGTGAGGCCGCAGCTGGAGTACTGTGTCCAGTTTTGGGCTCCACAATTCAAAAAGGATGTGGAGAAGCTTGAGAGAGTCCAGAGGAGAGCCACGCGCATGATCAGAGGTCAGGAAAACAGATCTTACGATGACAGGCTGAGAGCCACGGGACTCTTTAGCCTGGAAAAGCGCAGGCTCAGGGGTGATCTGATGGCCACCTATAAGTTTATCAGGGGTGACCACCAGGATCTGGGGGAACATCTGTTCATCAGAGCGCCCCAAGGGATGACGAGGTCGAACGGTCACAAACTCCTGCAAGACCTTTTCAGGCTGGACATAAGGAAGAATTTCTTTACTGTCCGAGCCCCCAAGGTCTGGAACAGTCTGCCAGCAGAGGTGGTTCAAGCGCCTACATTGAACACCTTGAAGAGTAAATTGGATGCTTATCTTGCTGGGATCCTATGACCCCAGCTGACTTCCTGCCCTTTGGGCAGGGGGCTGGACTCGATGATCTCCCGAGGTCCCTTCCAGCCCTAATGTCTATGAAATCTATGAAACTGTTTTAAATAATAAGCTAACCTCCCACTGCTTGTCAAAACAGCTTAAATCCTAATAACAGTTAAGGTACTTGCCAGGCAGGTAAGAGTGTAGCTTTGGAGGTTTTTGGGCAGATAAAGACACTGAACCTGAGTTTAACAGGTGCTCTAGTCCATTTTCTAAAAGTGGAGAAGGTAGTGGGAGCAACCAGTACACCTACCAAATCAATCCTTTTCAAGAGATAGGTAGAGAAATGAAGAGGGCAGAATCCCATTTCACTTCGTGCTCCCAAACAATATGAGGCATATGTATTCACAGTGTGCAGGCAGTCAGTCCCAGTAATGGCAGTTTTGGGTAACTGCCATTGGGGTGCATAAAGGAAAACAGATTCTGCTTCTAGTTCCTGATTGGACTTTGGTCTGAAAGAGGTGCAGTCCTGTTAAGACTTCTGAGCATGCATATGGCCAAAATTTTACCGTAAAAAATGGCAGTACCTACTGAGTTTAGGTATATCCAGGGTTAGGCAGCAGATGAGCAGGGATGGACAGGATCAGAATTTTGAACTTAGGCACTTAAATTTCACTGAAGTTCCACTTTGGGCATCTAAATATTTCCTGTATCTGGATCTATTTTTATTAGAAATTATGCACATCTATACATTCATTAATTCATCTCAGGTACTGCAGATTTAGTTTAGCATTTGTTTTACAAAGTACCAACTAAATGCACAGTAATTAGAGTTACTGCACAGTAGTGTCAGCGCATGGTTTTTCATGACGTACTGTTTGTAATAACATTGTGCAGTAGGCTATTAGAATGGTTTTTAACCGCCATGCTACTATGCAGTGTTATTAGGCTAATGCACAGTAAGCATCTCGTGTAGATGCACCCACTGAGATGCATGCTTTTTTAAAAATAACATAAAGTAGTTACAAATGTAAAAATAAAGAATACAGAAATAAAGAGTCAAAGCAATAACTTGAGGAGGAAAAAGGAGGTGATGGCAGAGGAAGCTCTGTGAGCAGAAAGGAGAAGCAAAAGACAGAGAATAACTGAAAAGTGATTCCCTTTAATTAAACTCAACTCAGTTAGATTCAAAGGGCTGTTCATTAAGTGTTGGGTTTTTTTTTCTATCTCACGTAGCTCCAATACATAGGAATAAAATGTAGAGCACAGATGTCTTTGACCCTACTGCACCTCTGTGCTGCCTTGGGAATATGGACTTTTTGTCATGTCTCAAATCAATTTATGGTAAAAAGACTAAATGGAGAGACACATATATATGCTTTATAAATTTTGGGGTGAATTTTGTGCTCATTAAATTGTGGGACTAATAGCACTGGCTTAATCCTGGAATAATACATACAGACATGGCATAAGCTTAAACAGGTGAATAGTTTCTGCCAATCTACCTACTTTTATTGTCAAGTAATGAAACAACCATCTAATACTGCTTCAATGAACAGAATAGTCTTTCTATCAGTTACACTTTATTAACCTTCCATTCAGAAAGGTCAGAGCATATTTTATGTGACTGATGGTGCATTTCTGTATAGTCGACAGAATGCACTTTTCATATTAGTTTTGGTTTAAATACATATATCTTCTATGTATGTGTTTCAGGAAACATTACAGTACCCCACTCAGAATGCTGATGATTTGCTAGGCACTTCACAAACTATAATTTAGCATCCAAATGCTATGTAGCATATATTGTTTTGCCAATTCATTGTACATGTACATGTGTTATTTTACTCATGACAAAAATAGGCCCAGCTGCATAAAGGACTTAGGTGGGACTTGTAAGCCTAAGTCCTAAGAAGTCATTCTAACTTGCCTGCCACCGGGAGCATCTACACAAGATGCAAGAAGCACAGTAGACTAATTCTACCATGCATTAGTGCATGGTATCCCTAACCACTCGGCTACAGAGGCAGATTACACTCACATCTAAAAGTTAAAATGAAACAAACAGAAATAACTGTGACAGCATGGTTTAGACCCCAGGATTCCCTACTTTGTAGAAGAAGGTTCTTAGCAGTAAGTCTTAGAGGCAGCAATCTTTTTTTTTTTTAATTTACCCTTTGGTCTCTTCTCTTGGACATAGCCAGTCCAGACCCAGACATAATATGGCTTACAGAAACTTGGTGGGATTCATCCCGTGACTGGGCAGTTAGCATTAGGGGCTATAGGTTTTACAGGCCGGATAGAGAAGGAAGGAAAAGCGGGGGTGTGGTGCTCTATGTCAAGGAGCAATACACATCCTCTGCCAGCAAAATGGGGTCAGAGGGGCAAGCTGAAGTGCTCTGGGTCAAGATACAAAGGGGCCATAGGGAGAGGGATCTAACGGTGGGGGTCTACTACAGACCCCCCAACCAAGGGGAGGACCTGGACCAGGAATTCTTGGGCCAGCTTGCAGAGGCACTTAAGGCAAGGGATGTAGTTGTCATGGGTGATTTAAATTACCCAGACATCTGCTGGGAGGAACAGTCAGCCAGGTCGGACTGTTCCAGGAGGTTCCTGGCCGAGATACAGGACCTCCACTTAATTCAGGGGGTGCACAGTCTCACCAGAGGAAATACCCTGTTGGACGTGGTCCTCGCCACAGGTGACGACCTGGTAAGGGCCTAGGTCCTTGACCACCTGGGAATTCACCATCCAGTGCAGGGTGTCAAGGGCCAGCAGCAAAGCGGTAGCCCTAGACTTCAAGAGGGCCAACTTCAATGAGTTGAGGAGATTATTGGGAGAGGTGCTGGGGTTCTCAAGGGCAGGGGAACTCAGTGCCCAAGATGAGTGGTTGTTCCTTAAGGAGACAATACTCAGGGCTCAAGAGGTGACCATCTCAACAAAAAGCAAGGGGGGCAGGAGTGCCTGAAAGCCCCCTTGGCTCACCAAGGGTGTACTGAAATGCCTGATTAACAAAAAGGTGGTGTACAGCTGGTGGAAGGCGGGTGCTATCTCCAAAGAGGAGTATACCTCCTCTGCTCAGGCCTGTAGGGAGGCTGTCAGGAAAGCTAACAGTGGACATAGAGCTAGGACTAGCATCCAAGATCAAGGATAATAAAAAGTCCTTTTTCAAATATATAGGGAGGATGAAGAAAGCACCGGGTATTTTAAGGCCCCTGCAAGATCCTCTGGGCAATCTGGTGCTTGCGCCAGAGGAGAAAGCAGACCTCTTTAACCAATTCTTCACTTCTGTTTACTTGGGTAGGGACTGGGACTTCCCCACCGTGATGGAAGACAGACTCGAGGGGAATGCCTCCAGACCTCAGGTTGGGGAGGACCGGGTTGGAGAGCTTCTGGAGGGGCTGGACGTGTTCAGATCAGCAGGTCCAGATGCTCTCCACCCCAAGGTGTTGAGAGAGCTATCAGGAGTTATTGTAGGGCCCTTGGCATGGCTTTATGAGCATTCGTAGTGCTCAGGCCAGGTGTCAGATGATTAGAAGATAGACAATGTGGTCCCCATCTTTAAAAAAGGGAGGAGGGAGGACCCGGGCAACTATAGGCCTGTCAGTCTTACCTCAATCCTAGGGAAACTCTTTGACGAGATCATCATGGAGCACATCTGCGATGGGCCGGTCTCAGAGATGATGCTCAAAGGCAACCAGCACGGTTTCATTAGGGGCAGGTCATGTCAGACCAACCTGATTGCCTTTTATGATCAAGTCACAAAAGCCTTGGATGCAAGTGTTGCTGTGGATGGTCTTTCTGGACTTCAGCAAGGCCTCTGACACCATCTCCCACCCCAACCTCATTAAAAAATTGGGCAACTGTGGCATTGATGCCTACACAGGCAGATGGATTGCAGATTGGCTAAAGGGTCACACTCAGAGGGTGGTGGTGGATGAGTCATATTTGACCTGGGGAGAAGTGGCAGTGGAGTCCCCCAGGGCTGTCCTTGGGCCCTTGCTGTTCAATCTCTTTATCAGTGATTTAGACAATGGGGTGAAAAGCACCCTGTTTAAATTCGCTGATGATACCAGAATTTGGGGTGAGGTGAGCATGCTAGTAGGGAGGGAAAGACTGGAGCAAGACTTGGATAGGTTACAGGGGTGGGCTAGCAAAAACAGGATGCACTTCAATACTGACAAGTGCAGGGTGCTACGCTTGGGCAGTAGTAACCAGCAGCACACTTATAAGATGGGAAACTCCCTTCCTGAAAGCACAGAAGCAGAAAGGGATCTTGGAGTCATTATTGACTCCAATTTGAACATGGGCTGACAATGCGAGGTCAAGGTAGGCAGGGCTAACTGCACCTTACCATGCATCCACAGGTGCATCTCTAGCAGGGACAAGGAGGTGATCCTCCCCCTCTATGCAACACTGGTCAGGCCACAGCTGGAGTACTGTGTCCAGTTCTGTGCGCCCCACTTCAGGAGGGATGTGGACAACATTGAGAGGGTCCAGAGGAGAGCCACCCGAATGATCCGGGGACAACAGGGCAGACCCTACAATGAGAGACTGTGGGACCTGAACCTGTTCAGCCTTCACAAGAGAAGGTTGAGGGGGGACCTGGGGACAGTCTATAAACTCACTAGGGGGGACCAGAAGGGTTTGGGAGAGACCTTGTTTCCCCTAGCACCCCCTGGCATAACAAGGAATAACAGCCACAAGTTGTTGGAGAGTAGGTTTAGATTAGACATCTAGAACTGTGAAGTAAGAACTACTTCACAGTTAGGGTGGCTAGGATCTGGAACCAACTTCCAAGGGAAGCTCCTACCCTGGGGGTCTTTAAGAGGAGGCTTGATGACTACCTAGCTGGGATCATTTGAGCTCAGTTTTTTCTCCTGCCCAGGCAGGGGTCAGACTTGAAGATCTACAAGGTCCCTTCTGACCCTACTTCTATGATTCTATGACATTTGCATTTATGCAGGCCGACTAGTGCAGCTTCCATAAGAGAGTTGAACCTATCCTATTATACAGCCTAGTAGTAATGCAAAATGTATGATTGTGTTTAGATCTCTCCTGGGTGAATGGAAAAAAAACCAGGTCTCGTATGCCGTGGGTTCTTAGGTAAAAGGTAGCATGCCTGCTGTCATTCTGAAACACTTACTTTCAGAAATTCAGGAGATGGCAGGCTCACAAGTTTAGCTAGATGTTGTGAATTACGAGTAAATGGAGGCATAAATTGGATTGCTTTAGAGGGGCAGAAATTTAAATGAATCCCAGTGCTTCAGTGTTTTTATTAGCTACCTCAGTCTGCACCTGGACTTTCTTAAATAACCTTTGAAAGTTCCTACCATTTCTCATTCTCTGGATAAAACACCTAAACATGACTTGCTCTTACGCATGTTTTTTCATTGACTCTACGGTATTAGAAAATGCTTAGGTATTCGACTGGAACATTTTGAATCTCCATGCTGGAGTGAGAACTTAAGAATTAGGTACTGCTCTACCAAAGTGTAAGCACACTCTAAGGCTATTCTATCAGCCTCATGAAAGAGGCCCTAAGCAGTATTGTTCCTGTTCTAAGCATTTTATAATTTAATTAGTATGCTTATTTTTTATTTTATTTCATATGTACATATGTTCTTTCTGACAGTACACTGAAATTAATTATGATACATACATTTCCAGAAAAAAGGTCTGTCATAACATATTTTTCTACTTGATCTCTGTATAGACATTAGAGATGTTTTCCTTATTTATTTTTCAAAAAACTAGATGGATCTTCATAGCTGGTTACATAAAAGATTACAAAAAATTAGAAATCCACAAGAAACCCTTTATAAATTTGCACAAACATACCAAAAGTTGCTAGTTAATCCTATGAGTGTTTAATATCATTCACTATTTCATGGTATACTTCAAATTCACTGATATCATTTTAAAAATGAACTCAAATCATTCTGATCATTAAACAAACACAGAAGTAGAAGTGAGTCATGTCAGTTGTGGTAGCGCATGTAGGAAAATCCATCTTACTCCGTCTACACAGAAAGGCTTGAATGTTCTTATTTATATCCATGGGAGTCGAGACTAGCTTCCATAAATTCACTGAAATTACGACAGTACAAAACCAATCAGAGATTAACATGAAACATGGAAGGATCGAGTACCACTTCCTTTAATAGAGTGATTGCAGGTGTATCTTTTTACTTCTTCTGTGTCTCTTGATGGTTCTACCTTTTGAAGGTCATACTCCAGGAAAACCTCTGATATAGTACCCTTTTATGTGGCGGGATCAATTAAAGTCCCTATGTGGTTTACGCAGAAGACATTCTATTTTTCTGAATAATGTCCCAGGTATTCAGAAAATGTTAATAAAAATATGTTGATGTTTAAATAAATGAATTCAAGCACTATAATATTACTTATATATCTTGTTATATATGGGTTTTTTTGTTACAAACAGAGAAATAAAATTCACAGGCTTGTGATAAATATTAGGCATTATTTATAATCCTTTCACTAGATGATCTATACAAATACTCTTTCTTTGTTGACAGGGGTCTGCTATGAACTACTGTCTTGTTGCAGAGCAAGGAACACAGTCCCCTCTCTCAGATCACAGCATAACAGGACACTGAGGAAATGCCTTCTGTTTGCCAGGAGAATCCAAAATTGAATGGTCATTTTGAACCTCTTCTTTCTGAGGTTCCTATAAAATACTTTCTACACTTAGTTTTAACTGTCCTTGAAATGCAGAATATAGCAATTCAGCTCACCAGACCATGTTCCTTTTCATATCAGAAAGGTCACAACTTAGATGGTTTTTGTATCTGTAAAAGCCTAATGAAAAAGAATAAAAAGAATGGTTATTTTTAATTCATCTAAAATAAACAGAACACTAAAGAATAACAACCATCTTTCCAAAACAGAAAAATGAGACACATTAAAATATAAAATAATATATGTGTATCATCTAAATATACAGAAGCTCTTACTTTTATGACCTCCATGGCTTGTGCATGCTGTACTTAAATGTCTTTGGGGCATCATTTTATATCACTAGATATACGGTTCCAAGGGCACACAGTATTAAATAATTTCTCTTGCTATCATTCAAGGTCCATGTATAAGTCTGTAGTATGAGAGCATTAGTTTGTCCAACAGAAAAATGGCTTTGGTACATTAATTTATCTTTTTTTGCAGCCATCTTAGCCTTAGGAAGCCCCAAGGCCATGCAACTCGAATAATATCAGAGAGTATCACTTTAGTTCCTTAAGTTTTGGTCGACAAGGTGCCCTTGGTACAATAAGCTTAGGGCATCAGACTAACATGCAATTTTAGAAAACTGTGTGTCATGATAAGACTGAGAGAACTGATTCTTTAGAAAAACTCCAAGGCCATCAAGCTTGAACTCCAATATTAAGTCAAGTAATTATATTAGGCCCCTCGGGTATATACAAAGAGATCTGTGTACTTAAATTTCTTCTGGACATTAAATCCAAAAGAAACAAAAACAAAAAATAAACAAATAATTCCCAAAAGGTGCCTTAGGGCATCAGCCTGGTTCATGACTGAGGTAGTTTTTTGCTAGGATATCCCAGTGGCATTAGACAGTAATAAAATATTGAGAGACCTAGGATGGACCATAGAAACATAAAGGAAAAGATAAGGAAGTCTTTTTTTCCCCACAAAGTTTGTCTGTCATAGAGGAACACTGTGAAATAAAACAGGAAGAGCAAAATAAGGTAAATAAATAAGGAGAACTTAAGTAAGTAGGAAAGGAAAAAATAGTCAAGAGGGGGATAAATAGAGAAAGGAGGAAGAAAAATGAAAGCGGAAGGAAAGAAAATTGTTAGAAGAAAGAGAATAGAAGGCAAGGGATGCCTTCTATTTTATATTCAATATTCAATATTTTATATTGCTATTTATTATAATATAATAATATCTATTCTATTATAGATACTGGCCACCCTGGACTGAAGAACTGTCACCATCAGCCTCTACCTCTACTCCCATGCCTTTGGGTAGAGAGCTGGGACCCAGCCCAGGCACCATCACAGCTACCTAAAGGTAGGAGAATGATCCCACCAGCCTGCAGGTTCTACAAAGCTGGCAGATCTCCCCAAATTGATCCTCAATCACAGTGAGATCCTTTAAGGATGCCACACAATATTAGCACTGTTAGGTATGCAAACATACATACAATTCACAAGAATTGTAAACCCATTTCAAATAGGAATCCATACTGTTAAAAATTTCCTTACCTGTTGTGGAGTTTCTGAGTTCCTTGCAACAGAATTGCACTGTTATGGTTCTGTAGTAAAAAAATGGGTGAGAAAAATCAGAAAAGAAGAGTAGGGAAAAAAGAGAGAAACTATAATATAAAACATGCGTTCACCTAAGCAAGTTATATAGAAGAAAAATATCTGAAGTCTCTACGAACACCTCACATTTACTGTATGTGGGTATGTGCAGACATTACATTTAGACTGACCTACCTAGGACTGATCTAACCCCCTAACTGGGGTTAGATTGATCTAAATGCTGATTTGTTCAGCTGTTAAGGAGGTTTAAATCAAGCCAGAAATGGTGGGCCTGATCTGAGTAGGTGAACTAACTTACAACAGGAATGGGTTAACCTGATCCAACAAATGTCTGTACATGTTTGGAGTGAAGCCCCAGGGCTAGGAAAGCCTAGCTGCTCACCTCAGCCCTAGGGCTGTGTTCTTCCTACCTGAAAGACCCTGATGGGATTATTTGCATCTCCCTGCCCCACTCCAGACAACAACCTCCCCCACAGACTCACCAGCCCCCTGCAGATGCGCCAGCCCCTCCAATCCTGCCAAACTCTCCCCCCCAGCAGACCTGCCAACACCTACCCTACAGACTTCCTAGCCCCTGCTGATTCTGCCTGCCCCTCTCTTCACCCCAAGTTATGTGCACTAGGTCTCCCACTTGGCTCTCAGCGCTGGCAGATGCCTAATCCTTGTCTACAATTGCACACCGAGTATGGTGAATGGTGTACATACTTTCTGCAGTGATTCCTATTAAAAAAACCTGTCAACAGAGGGTATCTTGAAGAAGGATCTGAAAAGGGGATTAAAATGAAATAAGACATTTTCCTGCACAATAAGTCCCATGCATATTCAATATTTGAAAACTGAGCCAATCAGAGTTTGAGAGAGAAGAGACTCAGCAACTGATTTTGTCAGAACTCATTGGTATGTCTGCTGTGAAGGCTGGGTCATAAGGTTTTTTTTACTATTTAGAATTCAGGTAAGTACTATTTCAGTCTTTCTTACAAGAAGAGTGCTCCATTAAAATGTTTGGTCCACAGTAGTTTGTCTAAAACGTTTCTAGACCTACCAGAAAAGATGATAGATGAACCTTTGTTACTAGGAGGAGCTGTCACATCTAATGACCCTACCAGCTATGGAACTCATATTATCTAATTATTCTAAATGTCTTCTATGGCTTTTTAATGAATACATCAAATTCATTTTAGCCATGATCCACTGCTTTTGTGGCCATTTTATCAGAAGTTTTGTGTTATTAGGATCTCGTGGCTTGAATTTTCACAGTCACAGAGAAAAATCGGATAAAATTAGTACTCACTTGCACAACCATCCAATTGACAAAAGGAATACTGCCTTGGGGTTTATGTGAGTCATCAGGACTGACCAATATCTTTCAACTGCAGTTACAGAATATCAATGATTTTTAGAAAACTCTTTGTAGTCTATCTGAACAGTCAAAATTGTAGAGATAAATGCATTATAAGATAAATTAATGCAAAGCATTAGTGATCTGTCTGCCAGTATTCTATGAGAAGAAAAAGAAATTCATTATTTAGAATGTTTATTCTATGTCTTAAAAGCATTCTAACAATGTATTCTCGTCATGTATATAATTAGTTAATCTACCATTATAGTCCTATTACTCAATTTCTCTAACTCCCATTTCAAAAACAACCATTTACCCTAAGTTTAGGGAATATGGAGGGAAAAAAGAAAGAGATTGAATAACTTGAAAATGAAGGGTGAGATTTGAATAACTTGAAAATGAGTAAAGAGCTAAATTAGTAAAAAGAATATTAATTCTGGTACCATCTGCATAAAAATGATATTGAAAATGGGTTTCAGAAATAAAGTGTTGAAAGGCGATGAGATAAATGAAGAGTGGGCCAAGGAATAAACCTTAGGAGACAGATGGTATGCAAATTTAAATATACAGTTTAGGTTACAGTGTCTTATAAGAGTATAAGGGTTAGTGGCAGTGGAATGTAAGTTGCCAGTCACAAAATATAATAGTTGGATAGAGGAGGACTAAAAATGGGACGGCAAATTTCTTGACATTACACATTGTTTCATTGTTTTAATATATTCAAAAATATATAAACCTATGCTATGTTTTAACTTTTCCATAGTACCACAACAATCCTTTCTCCCTTGTTTTCTGAAGCTTTCTTTCACAGTAAAATTTTGGACTTGGGAGGAAGCAGAATCAAGCATCACCAACCTTCTTTTTGGGTTTCTTCACAAACTCGGAATTCAGACTATGTCTATTTAAAGATTTTCAAGGGTCATGGCTCTTTGAGAGAATACAGGATCAGTTCTGAGTGAACATAACCTGGCTTACAGTTTTGTATCAAAAGTAGGAATTCAGACACTGAACTGATGGAAAACCATACAGCATAGAAAAAAAAAATTGTTTCTTATCATAACAAAATGGATCCAACAGAACACATAGCTTTCCCCTAAATTTTATAATGAGATTTTAGGTTAGTTTGAGTTTCAAACTGAGGTGAAACACAGGATCTGCCATGCAAAACTGCATGGAACACAATCAAAGAAAACTCTTCAATGCAAAACTATCTAATTTCACTTGATTCTCAAGCTATCCTTCCCCAAGTACTTAAAATGGACTTTGACTTAGTTGACTTTGAACACGGTAGATAAAAAGTCATGCATGTCTTCCCACTATCATGTCCTGTTCATGCTTGGGTTTGATTTGCCATTCACCCTGTTATCTTCTTTCTCCTCATCTCTCACCAAACTAACAATGGTGCTCAATATCTTAATCCTTTGTAATGCTTCCAAGCCTCACAAATTCACAGTGTAAAATCTGAGATCAGCCTGGAGCTTCGGTATCCCGTACAGCAGAATGTTATGTTATCCACTGAATTACTGGGCTAGTACTG
Source organism: Crocodylus siamensis (assembly GCF_052110815.1). Taxonomy (NCBI): domain Eukaryota; kingdom Metazoa; phylum Chordata; order Crocodylia; family Crocodylidae; genus Crocodylus; species Crocodylus siamensis. The sequence goes on along the minus strand of NC_143396.1, from coordinate 72,536,679 downwards.
AATGAATACAATGTATTTGTATTTGTTTTGCTCTGATATATAGTGCTAGGTGAAGTTAGTTTCTTATTTCCTTTGGGGAAAAAATGTACTTTCTGAAAACTGTTATATAGTCACACCCTGAGCATTCAGCTCTATTTTTGCAATTATTATGCTCTTGTTTATATACTAGTGCTTTGATTACTTATTTCTTTAGTGTGAGCTACTTTTTCATCAGTTAATGTACTTTGAGAGTAAACAGTAGGGCTGTGTGAAGCTTCAGGTGCTGATTCAATTTGGAGGGGATTTGGCTTAATTCGGCAGCCAAATCTCTGAATCTGAATTGAATTGGGAGACCAATAAAAAGGTCTGAATTGATTCAAAGCTCTACAAATCAATTCAGAAAATATTTGGAGAGCTTTGTAGATTCAGGTAGTTCCCACTCACCACTGCAAGGAGCTAGACCCAGACTCTGTGCCGGTAAGTGGGGGGGGGGGACAGGGCTGGAGGAGGTGGGAGGGGACCATGGCGGGAGCCTCACCAAGCTCCATCCCCTGCCTGATCCCCCAGCACCCCTAAGCACCCCCTAAACCCCACTTGCTCTCCCAGCCACTCAATGGCTGCCCTGCCAGACCCCAGTGTCTGGGTGCTTAAAAAAGAGGGAAAAAAGTCCTGCACTCACCAGCTGCTGCCAGGCTGGGAGGGGGGGATGATCCCTGCTGCACTCCACTGTCCCACACTGTGTGAGGGGCTCTGCTATGAACCCCCAACCCGCACCCACTCTCCCAACCCCATCAATACCTGCCCTGCCCAGCTCCAGCTCCCAGTTCTTTTTAAAAAAGAAAAAAGCCCTGCACTCCCTGGCTGTCGTAGCAGCCACTGGGGCTTCTGGGGGGATCATGGCAGAGCCCACCCATGTAACGCAGAGCAGTGAGGGGGTAGCAGGGATCTCCTCCCCCAGGCTGGCAGGACCCAGTGAGTGCAGGTCATTTTTAATTTTTTTTAAGTGTGGAGCTGCCAGGGCCAGGTCGGGCAGCCATTGATGAGGCTGGGAAAGTGGGTGGGGATGGGGCCTGCTTGATTCGGAGATTCAGCCGATTTGGCGGCGGCCAAATCTCTGAATCAGATTTGGCCAGATCGATTCAGGACAATGATACAAATCACTGAATCGAATCACTGTTCCCTGAATTGGCTGAATCTAAATCCAAAGTGAATACTGGCTGCTTCACACTGGCCTAGTAAACAAAGGTAGGGAAATACATATTGTAAGTAATTGGTATCACAATAACGCATTTATGTTAGTTTGATCATGACTTACTGATACTATGTACTTCTGGTGTTTCCTGAAACTATAAAATAACATTTGAGTTATAATTGTAGCAGTCAGTATTTGCAGCTGTCTCCAGTAGTTATTATAGATCCCACTTGCTTATTTGAAGATACAGATTTTTATATTTGAATGAAGTATCTCAGTAAGCATACTTAAGATGATTTAACTATTTTTACCAAGTCATTCAAATGTTATAAACTAGAACTGTCTTTCTAGATGTAGGATTGTTTTCTTAAGTTAGCACTGTAGCATTTTGCTCTATACAACATTAAAAGGTACTTAAAATAAAACTACCAATATTTCATAAAAAGTTGAATTCTGTAATATTTAGTATGGTACATTTGATGACAACTTGCAAAGAGATTGGTTAAGACCAATTTTCTGAAAATATTAATATTTTAAGTGCACTATACATTCACTTATTGACACATATTGTCATTATTTATTTATTACTTCAAGAGTGCTAAGGATGTACATGAGCTGACAATACTCCCCGAGGCCCAAAGCATACAAATATTTATGCATGAGTTTAATTGAAGTCAGTGGGAATAATTTTATATTGAGACTGAAGGTTAGAGCATAAGGTTTTACAGAATTGAAGCCTGCAAACATAATCCTATAAACATTGACTGTCAGGAACTACACTTACTCATCACAGGCTAAGGGAAATAATCCTGGTAAAAAATTAAGAATACATACTAGAAAACATGTGTAGGATGGCCCCTCAAAAGGTGTAGGATTCTGATAGACTTCGCACTAGAATCTAACTGCAAAAGAAATTAGAGCTGTATTAAGGACTCAGCTTCTATAGATATTAGGCTTTTTTTTGCTGTCTTCATTGCTGGTAGTTTCAGGTCTTCATTAAGTAGCCTCTATGAAAATGTAGCCCTCATTTTGGAGGGGTGTGTACAAAACATTAACCCAGAAATTTAGCTGTTCAAATGGTAACAACAAAACTATGGCTTAGCAAAACTCAAGTTTGGAAACCCTCCTAAGGATGAATCCATTAAAGCATAACTCAAGTTAGAGGTGGGAAAACTCATGTTAACCATGCCCCAAAACACAAATTTCCTCACTAACCAAAGAGCTTCCAGGTGTAGCTCAGCCTAAAGGCACTGGGACTGTTGGTGACACATAATCAAATATATTAGCAGGTGCAGCTTTTGAGTCCCCCTCAGGCTCCAGTAAGAACTGCTGAATCTTTGCAGTAGCAGAGTACACCTAACTTACAGGGAATCTTTACAAATACAAATCTTTTTTCAGGTAAGAAATTGATGCTAATTTTTACTGTAGTTTCCTAGTTCTATAGTTTCCTGGTACATGTATAGAAATATATATATTTTTTAATTCCAGTGTCAAGAAAGGGTGTTGAAAGGGTAAAAGTCATACTGACAAATTTAGAGAATTTTGTGAATTTATTCATCTGACTTACAGGTAGGAGGAAAAAAAGTCCATTACCCATGGAGGTCTGGATTAGGTTTTTATGTATTGGGTTCCAGTAGTGAAGGGCCAGCATTTTGACCTAAAGCCTTTATAGGCAGTAGATGTATACAATAATATAGTTAAAATGAAGCATAGTATCCAAAATCCAGACACCATTCATATTCAAGATATAAATTCAAATACAAGTTGGGGTTCTGTGAAAGCTCTAAGAATATTCTATAGTCTACAATTTGCAAAATGTCATTTATGATTTATACATACGATTCTCTATCTTTTAAATGCATACATTTCACAGGAAAAATAATGTGAAATGAACAAAAAGGATTTGGAACTAAATAGAAGCCAGTTCTATATGAACTAAAAATATAATCTAAAAAGGTCAAAAGCCACTAGCATTGTTACAAAAATATGCATCACAGCAGGCAGAAAACAAGCTTTAATGCTTTAAAAATACATAGCAGAGTGCTGCTGATTTACAAAATATATTTTAAGGCACATTTCCAGCACCAGCAGTACCAAAATGTGCATAGAAGCATACCCAAAGATGTTGTAAATGCCATGAAAATACAAATCAGAACATACGCAGCATCAATATTATAGCATTACATTTCAAATCTTGCATAAAATCAGCATAAACATTATATACATACATATCAGAGTGTGCTCAAACTCATATCTTGATCCCTGTCTTCTACGAATCCTTCCTTTCTCCTTTATCATTTCTTGACTGAACTTTATTTTTTAAATTCCTGAAAACCAGGAATTTGCTTCTATAACTGATGTGTGATGCACCTTGTTATGCTCTAGTATAATAGAAATAGTAACAGGTGCATACATTAGAACTTGCACAAATTAGAATGGGTGTAATGCATTCTAGTTGCTCTTTCATATTTCAGTTGCCATTTTAAGATATTCTATTCTTTTGTTGAAAGCCACACAGTCTTTGCTGGGAAGGGCAGCACATCAATTGTATAAATAAAAAAAAATAAAACTGCACATGCACTAATTGCATTTACATTATAAATTCTACATGTTCAAAATATAATGTTCTGCATTTTATTAACTTCCTTTTCGTAGTGGAGTGGGACAATATGTCACTGTTCACTATCAGTGGGATGGCATGAGGACAATAGGCTGACCATAGAGTGTTTTGTTTTATTTGTTTCTGAAAATAAAAGTTTTTGCTGTGTTTGATGTCATTTGGCATCCTACTTAGTCTACAGCTAATTTCGTTCCTTAATGTCATTCGATTTTAAGTGGGAGTTTAAGATAAGTTTAGCTTACTGTAAAATAGATGAAGTATTCCTGATATATATATATATATATATAGTGCACAGAGCCTGATTCCTATTACAAGGAATCAGTATAAACGGTAGGAAGAATGGCTTGGGAGCATGTTACAGTGGAAAACTCCAGTAGAGTTGTAGCCAAATGAAAGCTTGTCATAAACACTGGATTATACAGAGGCTAGGTACAGACATTAAAAAAGCCTAAGGTGGAATTGATCTCAGTAGTAAACAGTACACATTTGCCTTTTGGTGGGGTAAATCTTAGACCAGGTTCCACCATTTTTAAACCAGTCTGTGTCTGCTGAACTTTTATTTTGATATGCATATAGCCTGGTTTCAGATCACTTATACCACTAAAAGTATAATATCTATATCTCTCTGATGAGGGCAACTGTTAGAAGTGTCAGGAAGGTGTTATAAATTATGTCAGCTTTCCCTAGTGGTCACAACACAGAGATAGTTAAAGCACATAAGAGTCTGACCAGTCATATTCCTCACTTTCGGCTAATCCTCTCCACTCCACAATAATAATAATCCACTGACTCCACAATATGAGTCAGTGGGTACATTTACACATGCATTTGATCTAACCTAATTTTACTCTGGTATAAAGTACTCTGGTGTAAGCCTTTTCAGGATGGTGTCTACACATTAGGAAGCAGATTTGCACCAACATTCCACCAGCCCCTGCCACCACAGGGGGGAGTTCCAGGCTCCAGCTGCAGCTGCCAGCGCCTGGCATCCATCTTTAAAAGCCAGCCCCACTCTGCTCTCTGGCTAGCCCAATTCTTGCCCAAGAGCAGCATGCCAAGTGCAGGAGCAGCACAAAGCAGCTCTCCTTGGCCACTCTGCCTCCCCACACTATGTCAGCCCCAGCTCCGGCCCCAGCCCCTGGCAGCAACAACCAATGCCCTGTGATCCTGCTGGCCTACCATGTGGACCAATAGCTGGCTCACAGCTGTCTCATCCTACCCGGCTCTCCCATGCACAGTAGCCACCTGCCTGGCCACAGAGTGCCATTCCAGGGGCATTGCTGTGTAGCTGCCATCACCAGGAATGGTATGGAATTATGAGCTACGATGGTGCAGAGGTCAAACCCAGGCTGCCCCACAATCTCTGCTGCCCCCTGGAGGGCTACCTGTGGCAGCACTACGTGTCTTTGCCCCCTGCTGCTAAGGAGGACATTGCCACTGGCATCAACATATTCCTCAGCATGTGAGCCCATAGTCACCTAGCTGTGGGGCCATGGGCTGCTCAATACAGTTTTGTACTGTGTCCAACCTCTCTATGCTGTGGAGGGGACCCCTGGAGCCAGGAAAGTGCAGGTGGGCTGGGTGGGAGTGGGGAAAGGGGCCAGGGGCAGGGGCAGGAGCCAAGGGGGAGGGCCTCTCCCTAGTGTGGGGCTTACTATGTGGCTGGGATTGGTGTGGCTGGTGACTTGGTGTGGTTCTCTTTGTTGGCAATGGTATGCAGCTGTGGCCAGTGTCCTCAGCGTGCAGGGTGCAGCATGCAGGTACTCAGCCAGTACCCACCCCTATGGAGGAGCTCGTGCTGTTGGCAGCTGGCAGTGTCATGGCTGGTGTTACCTCATGTCTGTCCCCTTCTCTGGTGACATGTAACTGGAGATGCCAGGCCATAGCTGGGGCTCAGGAAGGCCACATGTGCTGGTGTATACTTTATGGCTGTGGCCTTGGTCCCAGGGTACAAGAATGGCATCCAGTTGTCACATAAAGGACATGGAATTGTGGGCATGGCTGGACCAACAATGGTGGTCAGTCATGGTGACCCGCTGTGCCCACAAGGCCTTGATCTTTATGTGGCACGGATGTGCTGACCAGTTGTGCCCTTGCTCCTACATCTGGCCTGACAGTGTCTCATATATATGCACATTGGACCACACCCCCAGCCCCATTCAAACCGGTGCTGCACCCCTGCCTCACTCCATAGTGCCACAAGGTCACCAGTCTCCTTCTTGGTCCAGTTTGGGCCCCAGGTGGAAGGCATGGACATGGGCACATCTGTGGATGAGAAGGAGGCCATGGTGGGTCCTGTGCCAGCTCTCTGGGCTCCCACTCAGTTGTCCCTGAGCTGCCAGGCCTGGGCAGATGCCAGAAGTACCCAACACAGAGCCATAGCATGGAACAGCCAGACATGCAATAGAGGCAATGCCCCAAAGCACCTGCAGGCACAGGATAGGCTGGTGGGGGTATGCTACAAGCAGGTGGTACTGGCTCTTTTGGCCAGAAGCTGCCTGCAGCTGGCTTTGGGGGCTTACAGGCTTTGCCTGAGGCTGCAGTACCCTGCAGCACCCTGCAGCCGTACAGCATGCAGTGCAAGGCAGCAGTGCTGGGGTGCTGGTTGGCATGCACAGCTATGCTGTGGCCTGTCCAGGGGGACACAGGGGTCTTCAGTGCCCTCAGACTCCCTGTTAATGAAACCCAGGGCTCAAAATGTTTGCAGGCTTTTAAAGTCTGTAGACAGGGGCTGCCATAGAGGCAGCCTAGCCCTGGGCCAGAAGAGGCTTCTAGACTGCAGTCCTGGGGCTGGCCTCAGGTTGGCCCTCTAGTGGCTGGGCAGACCTGGGAGCAAACTTGCTCCCAGATCACTACTACACATGTGCTACTGTACAATAACTAATCCTGCATAAATTTGCTACTTGCAAATTTGCAACTTGCAAGTAGCAAATTTAAGTGGGATTATGGGTTTTTACTGTATATTAAGTGCAGGCATTGGTAGACACATGCACTTACTGTGCAGTGAACTACACTAATGAGAATTACCATGTCTTGTGTAGATGTTCCCACTGGTTGAGTCTAAACATGTGCTTTAATGCATAGCAGACTATTTTACTACACATTAAAGCGTCATGTTTAAAAGTAATATTACATTAATGCGCTAGTGATATTACACTAATACACTAAAATAGTCTACTGCACATTAAGCATCACTAAAAAAGCATACAAACGCACTACTATGTGTTAGAGCCTAGTGCACATTAATTTAGTACCTCACATTGGAGGTACTAAATTTAATATGCATTAGACAAGGAGCATTAATACATGTTTAGATATATCCAATAAGGTTATGTAGATACTGGCCATAGATATAGGAGATTTACAGAGGATTGCTGCTTCCTTCGTGGTACATGGAACAGCCCACAAGATTTGCCCTAGAGAATCTATATTGTAGGAGCAAGATTCTATTCCATCTATTAGACCTGTAAGGGTAGAATCATATGTTCACTTGCAGTGGTTGTAAATCATTGCAATGTTGTGACATGTTGAAGTTAGCACATATTATAGGCAGTATTTTAGATAATGTTCACCTGAAAGGGAGCAACTTTGCAATCCCAAGATGGCACATAAAACATACTGAATTGCTTGAATGTGCATTTGATCACATTCTAGCTGCATTTAGTAAGTGTTAGGTTGAATGTGTGATACCACCCTAAGGGATCTTCAGCCTGGGTGAAATAAAATCACACTTATGGACATTTATACACACACTTTGGGAGTGTGGGGGCCGCTTTAACTGGGGCAGCTCTAAGAACCAGTCTAATTAAAGCACCCAGAGCATCTTGAGTATCAGCATCTCTGGATTTCAAAATGGCAAAAATGGCAGTGGAGGTGCTTTATCTAAAGTTCATTGAATAAAAGTGCTCCCACCATCATTTGGAAGTATAGGGATGCTGATATATGAAATGCTGGAGGCTGCTGGAGTGTAGTAACTACTACATTCCAGCAGATTTGGTTAATTTGGTCTGCTCCAATGCACAGTAATTACAGCACATCAGAGTGGCTTTGCTGCTCATGTATAGGTACCCTAGGTACCTAAGTCCACTTTTAACCTAATAAGTAGAATCTGGCCCCAAGTGTTTAGGTTTTTTTACTTGACTATGTACAAGTAAATTTTCAACTGAAGACTTTTGTCTGAATTTAACTAATTGTGGGTGCAACCACATGTGTAATTAACTCAAAACCATAAACTCTGGAGCAGTTTAAGCTGGAGTAAACTACTCCCAGGCTCAGTGTCTACATGTATGCATGGGACAGCAGCAATTTGAGCCACGAAGGAGCAGTTTATGTTAGGGCTGCTCTTGCTGTGCTCTGCCCTGGGCTCTGGGTGGCAGCATCAGATGGTACAGGGGCTGGCTGGCTAAAAGTGTGGAGCTATGTGGCTAGCCAGCAGCCAGGAGTCTGGCCTCCTGCTGGTTGGGCTGAATTTATGCCTGTGGTCAGTGTCTACATGTAAATTTAATCACATTTAATTAGTCCACCATAAGATAGTGCTGTCCCCAACAGTACTATCTTGAGGCAGTGTTAATTAGTTTACTGCAGCCTAATACCATCGCGTGTGTAGATGGCCATGCTTTAGGCCACAGCGAATGAGTCTACTCTTCATTAAAGAAAATGTGTAGATGTGGCTTGTTAGTATTACGGATGGGTTATCTCCTGTGTTGCAAAAGCACCTGATTTACACTGGAGCAAATTGCTACAAACTTGACTGGCTTATTTTATATCTTCAGTGCCCTGCTTGTGCTGAAAGGTACCAGAGTCTGGAATTTATTAGCCTCCTTAGAGAGGGTGATAGCTGACGGATCATCTTGGTGTCAAGGGGAGTCATAAGGGAGTCAATTTGGCTCAGAAGAGTGAAGGGGAGGATTGTAAGAGCTTTTTCCCAGCCAAATCTCTCATTTATCCTTTGACTTTTCTCTCCTCTGCCTGTTCGAAGTGACTGGAACTCAAGCAGAGGTGAAAACAGCATTACCAGTTCTATCCTATCCCCTGCAGAGATGGACAAAAGTCTCTTCCACTGGAGTCATCAGTATTGACTTGACAAAATATAGTGCATTTAAACTTTAGTAGGTGGAGAGATATCTCTAATTCCTTCTCAAATAAGTAACATTACTAGCAAAGCACAGTGCATCAATTAGCATCTTTTCTGACTTGGAAAAAAGTCTCTCTAACAGCCATGACTCCTCATAAAATATGAAAGTTATGCTTTACCTTTTCAAAATATTTGGTATTCAACTTAATATTAGCAGCAGCCAGCTATAAGCCAGCTACTTGGCCAGGCTTGTTTTGCTGAAATCAGTAGTGACCAGCTGGTGAGGCTTGTTATAAAATCTGAAATTCAGATACTGCTTTTTGTAATAGTCACTTTCCAAGCAAGTAGCTAGAGTAGTACTGTTCACTCATTGCTGAAGAAAAGAAACACATGCAGACTGAAGTGACATGTTATGTAGCTCAGATGTGAAAATACCAATAACAGAAAAGCTGCTGCAGACAGAAAGATAAAAAGAACTTGCTGAGGGTCCTACTGCTTGGGCTTGCCAAATTCTTGCCAAAATAAACTATTGTGTGGTGGAAGAAAGGGATAAAAAAGCAGGCAAGTCTAGTGGCAGGTCAGAAAAAAATAGGAAAAAGTGTGATATGCGACTCCCCTGCCCCTGTGTTCAACAGCATCTACAAATTAGGAAATGTGTTATGTCCAACTGCTCACGCCACACTGATATTTTGTACAGCTTGAACAAAAACTGCATTTTATATCACTTATATGGCTGGTCACTCAACTTGACAGGCATATCCCAAAGCAGATTTTTTCAATGGGAGAAATAGGGATTGAAATAAAAATATATCTACCAAGAGAATAATTGATTCTGAATGGGAAAAAAAAAATCTGCCCTCAGTGCTGTCAGTTGACTGATAAATCATAGATCAAAATCCCTTCTATAAAATATTGAAGTAAACCTTATAGTCCTCAGGCATAGACTGGCACTTTAATGATTTGCGCATACGAAAGACCATTTGAATCCAGAATAAATTCAGAATACTGTCCTGGAGTCTGATTTCATCTCAACTTCATGTTCATTTGCTCATGGTAACTCCACTCACACTGTTTCAAAAATAGTTTGCTTTGAATGAGCTGGAGTTTCATTTAAGACTATTAAATGCATATTTAAGAATGTATTTAAATATGCGAGGCACAGGAATCTATGTTAACAGAATGGCTTTTTTCCCTTTATGATGACCGCACCACTATAAATAGTCTAATAACTAATGTGCAAGGTCAGTATATCATACAGCTAACCTCTTCAGCCTTCCTCTTCTGCATCCCATTGTGTCTATAGACACCTTGTTTTTTGGAATGAGAGATTTGGAAACTTCTTATGGACAGCAAAATTATGTCCCCTCTGAACACAACTGGAGGCCAATTCAAAAATGACATGCCTCATCTTTCCTAATAAAAAAATGTGCAAACGTGTGCAGGTAGAACATACCAAGCAGATAATGAATTGCTGTCAAGATTGCCTTACTTGTGATGAGAGCTGTAACCAATGTTGTGACAAATTTGCTTGGAGATTTAGGAGTCCTTAATGTTCCCCCAAAGAGGAAGTCAGTACATGTTTGTTTCATATAGGTGGTGTTTGCAAAATATAGGTGATTTTTGCAAAATATTTAGTTGTTCTTTATTCTTGCAGTGACATTTCTCCTTGGCATCAGAGTGAAACAAAAAGTCTTGCTTTGTTGGTTCATAAGAGAAATAAAAATTAAGATAAAAACACGTTAAAACATTATTTTTAATGTAGGTTTCTCACTAAACCATATTTTCTATTCCGACCATTTTGCAAAAGATACTGCAACCTATTCAATATACCCCATATACCCACAGGAATATTTTTGCACTAGTAAATTCATTTCTTTTGTTAGGAAATGTATTTTTTGGCATAAAAGCAACTGTGTAAGAAAAAGCCTATGGATTATAAGGTGTTAAAGAAAAGAATGGTTCTTGAACTAGAAAAGAAAGGTGGTAGGATGATTTTCAGAATCTGTCTGAAATATAACTATTTTAATGGCCAGATTCTGCTGCCAAATTAAATCGCTGAACTTTGCCTTAGGCAAACTGGCTTAACAAAGAACTTTAACTCAGCCTTATAATGACAGAATAGAGGGTAGGATAGGGAGGAGAACTCTATTGTGTCATTAAAACAGCTTGATCTAACATAGACTCACACTGAAGTGCCCTCTTAAGGCATACACTGTTATTGCAGAGTTAAGATTGTTCAGGTGCCTTTACAATGAATTTTCACTTAGCAGAACTAACTTGGACTTTGAATTTCCTGGTTTGATAATGCTTGATTCTGGGATAACGGTCACATTCCTGTAACAACTGTGGATGACACTAGTTTGGACACTAATATCCCACATGATAAAGGCACAGCTGCCTGCCTGAAATACCTACAGGAAAGTAGGACTGCTCAGATTTTCAGTTACAATATATTGCACAAATCATCCAGCTCATCTTTATCCATAACTACTTCACTTTCAACAAGCAACATTTCTTCCAAGCCATGGTTAAAGCTATGGGCACAAAGATGTCCTCCACCCCACCAATAGGCCAACCTCTTCATAAGCCTCCTCAAAGAGGATGTTTTCAAAAACTGCACCACCAAACCATGCATTATGCCTACATTACATACATTTTAATCCTCTGGACTGAATACCTTTACTTGCTTATTGACTTCTGCTGCAGGTTTAATAACTGCAGCCCCACTCCATTAGAGAACAAGATTGAATCTTTAAAGAGACACTCAAATACTCCACTTCAACCTAGTACAATACAAGAAGAAAACCCCACTGTCCCCTACCATCCCACACTTGAACCAATTAAAAGGATCATAAAATTGAAGACTTAAAGGACTAGAGCTTAAGAGAGAGGTTCCCAGTGCCCACCGTCTCTGCCCTCCCTCCCACACTTAGCTCTTGGCTTTCAAACAGTCCTCTAACCCAACTCATAATCAGAAGTAAACCTCCTGCTGATTAACAGGCACCTCATGGGACCCAACCCTTAACAACAGATGTAAAACCTGTCAGCTCATCTCTACTACCACAGCAGTCCTCACAGCCAAACCATCAGTACTCATAGATTATATATATGTCTATCCAAAAATGTTGTATACCATATAGGGCAACAAACACCCTCTTGGAAACTATGTGGGCGAAACTAGAGAGAAACTATACAACAGAAAGAAGAATCCCTGAAAAAGATAAAGGACAGACACATTAAAACACAAGTAGAACACTTTTCACAGAAAAAATCACTCCCTGTCTAACTTCACATTTCTCATTCTCAAAGGAAATCTGCAAAACACCTTCAGAAGATGAGCCTAGGAACAAAAATTCATTATTTTACTGGATGCTAAAAAACAGGGATTTAACATAGACAATGCCTTCATGGTCCATTATAATCTACCTGCTACTCACTAAATTTGGACTTCAGAGGTGACAACAGCCTTCCAAACAATCTTGTTCTTCCACTGTCAGAACAGTGCATCTCTGTTGTTTGTCGGCTACTTTATAATTTCTTTTATATCCTGCTTTTATTTACATATGGAGTTTCACACAAGTTTTTGTTCCTTGTGCTGCTTAGCTCTGTTCTGTCTGGTTCTTTCCCAGAGACCTGAAGGAGGAGCTTGTCTATGTCTATCCCAGCCATACAGTTGATATAATGAAAGATATCACCCACAAAAACTCTTGCCTCTTGCAGCATCCCTATAATGCATTTTGCCCTAAATTACTAACATGTATTTTCAACCTTAACTCTATTTTAATGCAGGGTTTGTTTTTTTTTGTCTGGGAGTACATTTGAGAGTACATTCTCTTCTGGTATAAATTGGTGCAGCTTCAGCTTTAGATAGATCTGTAATGAAATCATGGGAAAAGTAACTGAGGAGATTTCGTATCTTGGCAAGTAACCTTTTGTGAGAATGTTACAAGGCTGAGCTATATGAAAGAAAGGACTTGCTACAGATCCATCTTGAGCTGCCAAGACATTAAAGGGTTTATATTGGCAAATACAACATTCAGGCCCTGGAACTATCCATCAACTTTCTCTGTTTTTAGATACATCTGAATCCTTCTGGACTTGGGGGTAATGCTGACAAGTTCAAAGTATTGCAGCCTGCCCCAGAGAAACCTCATCCCAACCGAATTGCTGGTTTCCTGCTTCTGTTCCTGCTGTGCTCTTTGAAGAGCAATATTATGTATGCTTTTTTTGGATCCTGGCCATTCTGAATATACCTATCCACTATGTCAATCAGTCTTTCCTTCTACTGAAAGAAAGAAATCCATTCTAGCTTTAATTAATATTCCTTCTCTTAGTATCAGGTACAGGTTGTTTTTTTTAATCTTTCTGAGTATGGAGAAGGAGTACAAACAGAAAATATGAATGCTTGTACACGGTATACATGGGCCAGTATTTTTTTCCTTGCCTTCCTGATTCTGAAAAAGTTCATACTTACTGCTTTCAAAGATATTGCCAAATATGTTTTGTCTTTGTGCAGTAGCTCAACAGTATTTCAAGATTAAATGCATATTTTTTTGCATAGGAAAATATCTTGAGTGTCTTTTCCATTATAAAAATGCTTCTGTACATCTAACTTCCAGGCATCAATTTTTTTGTATGTGCAATATTTTTTTCCTTTATACTCACAGCTGGCACTGTTGTGTAGTATTCAGCAGATATGGGGAAAGACCTTGTCATGGTTCTACTGCTTACAATTCCCAATACTGTGCTAATGTTTTCCTTCTTCGTATTGCTGGAAAAGTTATTTATTGCTAAAGCTGCCATGAGAAGTAAAGCCAGACTTTACATCTCAGATGAGAATGGGTAGCATGACTTGTCTTCATGTAGAATCGGATTCCAGATTATTCCATATTGCAGCATCATTTGTAAATCCTTACGCATACAAAAAGTGAATATGGTCAGAGATGAGACAAACTTTGGTGTACTTAATATATGTTTCCTTTTTTTTTCCACTGAAGCCGAACTTTCCATCTTATGGAAGCTACAGCAATGTATATGTGCTTGTCATTGTCTGCATTAATGGTTCCTTACATATTTCAATAAACTATATTGATATTAATTCCTAGAACTGTTGTAAGTTTAATTTCTTAAACGTGACATGCATTTAGAAATGTTCTTACTAGGAAATATGGTCGGCAAATAACATAGAGCCTGAAGAAATATAAGGCACTTGGGCTTAGCTTCAGACATACAGTTCTTTCTGGTTATTGAAAGCCCTCTTTACAGTAGTACCTGATCACCTCACAATCTTGATTTATTCTCACAATACCACTATGAGGTAAGGAGCTGGCACTCTCCCTGTTTCACACATTGAGAAAGGAGAAACAAAGAGATTGAGATACAGATCCAAGCTGCCTAAAGTGAAACTGAGCATGTATAAAGTCTATAGGCATACCAGGTTTTGATCTTAACATTCCCATGTATAAACTTCTGCTTTTGCAGCTGCCCACAAGTCCCCTAGACTTGACAGAACTGAGCACTAAGGGGCTTCATTCACACGTAAGCCACTTCAGCATCAAAAAAACTAGGTATTCCCCTACCACTCACTTGAGCACTAAGGCTTGAACAGTAGGTGTTCTCAGACATACCTATCAAATATGACTTCTTCCAAAGGAAGAAGTGTTGTTATGATCCCCCTTTTTAGATAGAGGATTCAAAAGTACTTCTACTTAGTCAGAAAGTGTACAAACTGCCAGCACACTTTTAGGGCAGTGATAGTTGTGGAGGCTAAAGGGCTATTTGTCTCTTCTGTGGACACTGTTGCACTTTCATTGAATACTTTAAGAATCACTGGGCCAGAGACATGTTGAAAGAGATATCATGAATCTGACCTCTTAGCTGCTTGGTGTACTTGGTAGCCGTGTTGGTCTGAGACAGTTTTTTGTATGTCTTTTTGTCTCAGACCAACAGCTACCAAGTACACCCCTGAAACATAGAAGATGCCAAATTTTAGCTGATTTTGGATTTTAAACTTCATTGCAGAACAACAAGGATTTTTTTTACCTCTGTGCCTGCCATCTGACATCTCCAGGGAAGGAATTCTACCTGATCAACACATCAGAGAGCTACTTGGCACAGCTCACGAAGACACTCTCATGGACCTAGAGGGACAGCCTTCCATCTTCACCTCCCTCTGTGCAAACATGAAGTTTATTTCCTACCTATGGGGACTTTTTACCATCTTGTTCCATCTACACTTTTCCCAGAGTGTGACAAAGGGACTTTGATCCCAAAAACTTGCAGAAAAGGACAATTTTCTTGCCGTTTTCCAGTTGGTCTAATAAAAGTTATCATTTTGGAACCAAGAAATCTAGTTTTTTGTATGTCTTTTTGTCTCAGACCAACACAGCTACCAAGTACACCCCTGATCTCTTAGCTATAGTATTCACCTTGGAAATCAGAGTTCTGGGTTCTGATAGAATAATTATGCCATTTAAAATACTCAAGCAGTCTTTGGAGCAACAACCTGGAATCCCTCCTATGTGTGAATGGATTAACTATTAAGCCAGATCTGTAGGCCTGATTACCTTCAGGCAGGGTTGAAAGCTGGTCTCCACTGTTCTAACTGAGCTCTTACAGAATAGTGATATGGTAAGGCAGGGAGCTACCATCTTCTGTCAGCCCTCTCTGCCACAACTGCATTTTAAAAGAAAATAGAGCTTAATCATGTGTGTGCAGGAGTGAGTCTAAGCTGACTCTTATGCGTAGCATGAAGACTTGAGCAAAGTGCCACTAGAGAAAAACTGGATTCAAGGCATCAAGGCTGTCCTCAGCATTTGTCTAACAGCTGCCTTAGGTAGCTTCCTGTTAAGCATGCTCTTTTTTGTCCATCCCATTTTAATTCTTCTTATGTATTTTAGGTTAGACTTTGGGTCTGAACTGTGTTTCCATTATGGGGGGGCATCCATCTAAAAGACAGGAAGGGTGCACCTACACATGTTGCTATGGTGACATTGTTACTGCGGCGTGAATTAGTACTTCCCTTTGGAAGTACTAAATCATGGCACAGTAACAGCTTGTACTGCACTATGTGTGCGGTACATGGTTATTTAACAGTAGTGTCAGTATGGTGAAATTGCTGCTGGTTACATTTAGATGCCAACAGATGCTATGTTGCCATAGCACATCGCTATGGTGATGTAGCGTCACATGTAGATGCGCCCAGATTGTAGTACTCATTTTTGTAGCACCTAAATTTCTTTGTTGCCATTAGCCAAAGTCATTAGCCTAAAATCACATAGGGAGGGAGCTTCAAATAGTGGGGGACTGAAATTAGGTCAAAGTCTTTGGCTAGGGCATGAGATCATACCATGAATAAAGGCACCAGAATGTGCTAGAAAATAAAGGCCAGAGGTGCCAGGAGTTTTTCTTGTACAAAACCAACTCCACATTTACACTCATATTTCTTGGATTAAATAAGAAACATTAGTTGAAGTATGATTATAATAAACCGGCCCTGAAACTGCAGGCTGTTTTCAGCTCTAGCTGTGCCTGCTTTCTCCTCAGTTCTGAAGAAGGAAGCACTGTATTTGTAAGTCTATTTCAACCGTGCAGTTGGTCCAAAAAGATATCTCCTACAAAAATTCATGTTTCATACACAACTTAATCAGCCAAGTCCATAAGAAAGTAGGAAAATGTTTCTCCTGAATGGATACACATTTGAAAGTCATAGTATTCTGGTATAATCTTAATTGTGGGAACTGATAAGGAAATTCTGCACCTGAACTGGTATAATCATTTATACCAGCGTAAGGTGACTGAAAAGTGGCACCGTTTTGAATTTTAACTCTACTTTTTACTCATTTTCTCGTGGTATAAGGGACCACACAGGGCACATGGCATTGAAGAATTTGGCCAACACTTTTTTTAGCATTTGAACTATACTGCTGTTCAAATAATAGCATGCAGGCATGCATTTTTTTTTACCATCATAACTTCCTAATTTTGTGTAAGCCAGATTCCATGCAACTCACAGCTTCACAGAGTGAACAGAGAATGAGCAAGGGCTGTTGCTTCATCCATTGTAAACCTTGCAAACTGCAACTTACATGGGCATAGAAAAAGATGCATGCTATTATATGCAGTATATTGTATACAATTGTACTGCATTGTACACGATGACTTTAAAAATTGTATTGCTGACATTCATGCATCTCACTGCATATACAACCAGGCCATCATTAGTCCAACAGTACATCTCTCAGAGCAAAAGAAAACATCTTAAATAATGCAACTGTAGAAAACACTGAAAGTGTAAAAATTCTAGGGGTGCACCAATAGAGATTTTGGGGGCTGATATGATAACCGATTTTTAAGGAGGCATATCAGCTGATAGCAATCTGATTTTTGATCATGCCCTCCTGGATGAGTGGTGGGAGCAGCAGTGCAAGCCGCTGGGAGAGCAGATGGGCTGCTGAATGAACCGCACCTGGACCAGTGGCATGCAACAGTGGGCTCTGCTGCTCCCCACCCTGCACCCTCCAAATGAGCCATGGCTCTGTCCTGCGCCTGCTGTCCCCTGCCCTGGCTGGGTAGCATCTACCCCAGTCCCAGGCCACTCCTCCCTCACTGCAGGGGGCATTGATCTGCCCCCCATGCCCCATCCCTCCCCACACCCCTTTCATCACAATGGACTTACTGGCTGCACACAGCTCTCCACACTGTCAGGCTGTGGTCCTCGCTGCCTGCATACTGCGCTGTGGCTGCATGCAGATACAGGCATTTATCATCCAAATTATGGGCCACATCAGACCGATTCTGATATAGTCAATTTTCTTTATAACGGTGCTGATCCAATATCAAACTGATGTATTTGTGCACCTCTAAAAATACGCTTTTTTTGCATAACTATGTTCTATTATCAAATTTTACAATCTCCAAGTATTATTTCAGCTTTCCAATGATACATATATCACATTTCTCATCCTGAGAGATTTCAAAATTTAGTGTTTTAGTTTATTATTTGTGGAGGAGCAAAAATTGCCACTTTGCATCTAAAGCCACTGTAACTTTGGGAAGAATTCCACACTTGAGAACACCTTAAATATTTGCAATTTTCTTTTTCTTATTGGGAACTGTTTGTTCACAAGTTCAGAGGTGGACTGGTGAGCAGCTTTACAGTGGGAGAACGGGCAATTTCTGACATCACTGACATCACTGGAGCTACACCAGTTTATATAAACAGAGAATTTGGTACTATATTTTTAAAGGGTTTCTGTTTTAAGCAGTGAGTGTGCAAGTTCTATAATGGTTAATATTAATCTTAAGAGGATTTATACTTCAGTATTGTTTAAACATTATGGATATCAAATAGGTGAATGAAAATTAGTACAATACTACCACATTCTAAAGTTTGGTCCACAATAATGTCACTTGTAATGTCTAAGCAGTTTCTGAGACACAGACATCCTTACTGTATATCTTTTTATTTGAGCCCTATCCCGGTTCTTTCATACTTGATGATTCAGCATTTTATCTGTAGTTGTACCCTCTGGTAGTATTGTAGCTGCTGGATTGCAATGAAACAGTGAGATGCTCCAGTTCAGAGCCATGCTAATGCTGACAATTGATTTAGCATTGTAAGCTGCCTCAACAGTGCCGGATGGTTTTTTGTTTGGAGATTTCAGTAGGGAGTTATTTTAAGAGATATATTTCTTTTGTTGGGGTAAAAAAGCACAGTTTGTCTTAATTATCTCTGACGTTTCAAACCACATACCAGGCACTTCCTCCAGGGACAGAAACAAACCAGACTCCTCCTGAAACCAAGTGTGAAATGAATAAATAGAACTCCAGTTGCTCTAATGGCATGGTGCGGTTTCTATTTTTACTGTGGGGAAAAACACTGTCTGGATTGTTTTTTTTTCACCCTCAGAGGAAATACAAGGTATTGATAGGTGAAATATTGTGGACAATTTAGAAAAGAAAAAAGCTGGTCTTACAAGCAGTATTTGGTAGGTACTGATTGTCCAGTATGTCCATTCTGAGAGTTTAGTTTTTCTCAGAGGAAAGGGAGGGAACAGAGCAGCTATGCATTATGAATCAATGCTGTTTACAGACTCTGGAATGCACCAGAATTAGAAATTGTTATGAACCTATTTCATCATTATCTCTATATTTTAATATATAGTTTTGCCTTCTAACTGAATATATTTTAATGAAAGCTTTAGCTGTGGTACCATTATGTCACATCAGTCCAAAGACCTCAGGTAGTCTCTTATAAGATCTTACCATAGGAATGTCTGTTGCAATGCGAAAAAAAATTCTGTTTCAAGAGCTTATGACAGGAATAAAATGAAGGCAGATCATTATTGTAAATATGGGTTTTGTACATTAAAACAAAATCTAGGACTATATTTGTATGTAGCAAGAGTAAGTAATTGTCAGATTTTCATTTATGAAGCTCCTCTCCAGATTGCTCTTGTAGTTTCAGACTGCAGTGATTTAGGTTAAAACGGTTTGCTAAACTTCTGTCTCAGATCCCCTCTGTATTAAAGTTAACTCATGGTTTCCCAGCATCCCAGGATACTTTGCACCTTCCACGAAAACTCCTTATAGGGTGAGTGGGCTAGGCTTGGCCCAAACTGTCTGCTCCAGCCATTAGGGAGGCATGCTCCAGCTCTCCCCAGCTTGTGGCCTGGGCCACTGCAGGCATGTGGCTGCATGTCTGGAATCAAAAGTGAATGTCTGTTCACTTGCCTATTGGTTCAATCTATGCCATTTAGATAGGTTGAAATGATTGTATTGATTCAGCCTTGGGTTTTCTGATGGTCTGTACTTAACCCATAAACCATGCTCACTTAAGCCAGCAGAGGGAGATGCCTGTCTGACATTGTGTACTCACCTAAGATCTGCCCTCTGATGAATATAGAATCTCCAGTGAGATAGAACTGATGTACACAGATCTATGTCACTTTTCTTCAATTTCTGGCAAAGGGTGTGGTTCAAACCAGTAAAGTTAGCCAGTTGGGGCAGAGTGCTGTTGTGCTCTAGTAATCTGAGATTGTCAAAAAGGCCCCTTGAGGGATGTTGAAATCACCCTTGATTTAGAATAGACTGCAAGCCAAGCCCAGCTCAGCCAAATCCTAGGAGTGGAGCTGTCAGTTTCCAAGGCTGTAAATATGTCATCTTCCATAAGCATTTCATTCAGTAAATTCATTCTAAACCCACAGGGCATTGCTGATAGTGCTTAATGATGTTACCAAATTCTATGTAAAAATCTGCAAGCGTTGGCAAAAAATGGACATGCAGAAAATGTATACTTTGTACTGAATCTACCTTAATAGACTAAAATTTAAACAAGTTTCCAAAAGGTGCTGTTTGCAAACTTTCTCCCCAGACTCTTGTATCCGCATCTGAATTCTAATCTCATGGGGCGGTGCAAACACCCCAAATCATGGAAGAGATGATCAGATATGAAATGAATAAAATGCAAAAGATGATGGATGCCTAGCTTTGAAGGATTCATTGCCTCAAGACAGAATCTCAAGAAGAGGTCTATAGTTTCCACTGGTATTGATATAAGCTTTAGCTCTCTAAACACTAATATTTAGGGGTCATATTTTTTTAACATCAAAAACAATGTAAGATTAATAAAGGGAGAAAGATGGTTCTTAAGGGCAAGAATGCCACTTCAGGTTAGTGCTTTAGATACAATATCTTATAAAACTTAATTTACAGAAGCCCCCAATATAATACAGTCATGCCATTTTGTCACCAACATTATTGCTGCACACTGATAAGGAAATCATGACTTTACAACCTTTCATTCTTTTATTGAATTGCTATTCAAAGACTGGCTGCAATAAAACTGTAGTCAAATGTAACAATTTTCACACATAATGACCTTCATTCCAGTATGAGGTTAGTTATAGGTCAGAAGTGAAAATGAGTTTGTTGGTCATAGTCTATTCTTTATTACAAAGCTACTATATAATTCAACACAGTTGTCTCTGTTAAAAAGTTGTCTGTGAAAGGTGAGGTATTGCTGTGCTGCCCTGTGGGGTAAGGCCAACTCTCAGGATCTCAAAATTGCACTGTTAGACGGGACGGCGTGACACAATTGCACGTATACAAATGCATAAATCAATTAGGTGCACACACATGCACACACACACACTACCAACTCAGGCACATAGACATCCAAGATTACCAGTGTAAGCACATGCATACCTATCACCAATTCAAGCACATACACGCTTTAATGATAATGACATGAAATCATACACAATACACATATACATACACATATATACACAGGTTAAACACTGACTCAGGTGACAGTGTGTGTGTGTTGGTGCCTGTAGTACCTATGCTTGGGGTGCTTGGTAACTAAAGAGCAAGTGGCAGCGATCATGGGAAAAGGCAGTGGGGATAAAGCCGTAGCAAAGAAAGAGGGGTTTGCAGGCAGAGAGGAGCACAGGATGGCTGGAGCCACAGGAGCATGGGACAGGTGTTGGAGGTGGTGGTGAGCCAGAAGCAGGAGAGGGAGAAATGAGACAGAAGTTAGAGGGGCGAGGAGCAGAGATTGGAGCAGGGCTGGAACCGTAGTAAAGCAAAACCCAACTCAGGGGTCCAAAGAACAGTTTTATTAAATGAACATTGTACTGTACAGTTTGGTTCCTACACACACTCACACAATGGTAGCAGGAGAAAGAGACTCAGTGGAAGGGTAGGGAAGAGAAACAGAGTCCATGTCCTTGGTTGAAGAGAGGGTGGGGGTGATAGCTATCTATCCTGGGCTGTGAGTTGATCCTCGATGACCAACCAGGGTCTTCTCCAGCAAGGTGTTGCCCAGAGGGCCAGCAGGGTGCCTGGGTGGATAGGTGGTATAGCATGGTGGTGGTCCAGATGGAGAGGGAGGCCCAAGGAGTCAGTCTTCACTATCCCTTTTTATGGGGCAGACTACCTATGATCTCCTATGGGGAGGGCATGTCGAGGCAAAGCCTTCCCTGTTTCAGTGGGTTCCAGATGTTCATACTGAGCACATGCAGCCTTGGCACAATGGTGGGTTGCTTCACCTTTTGTTTCTTGAATGTGGAGGTGGTTCCAATGGTGGGGTCATTAGTCCAGGTATTGGTTTTGATGGTGGGGTGATTTAATAGGGGGTCCTGCTATTATTGTGTTTCACTCATTCATTCACTCTTTTGTTTCAGGCATTCAAGGAAAACTAATTTACATGGGAGAAGTTATAGACTTAAACGTGAGTCATAATTGCAACATACTTACACAACAGGGCATGGGAATAAGACAGGAACCTGACACACAAAATTGGATACTTGACATCATTCATGCCAACCCACATTGCAGGCCTAAATCATACAGTGTTAACATAGAGACACTTAAGGCACAATAACTGCATGGTGTAATACATTACAGTAATCCAACACACAGCAAAACACTATTACAATAGTTCATGGTTCCTATAAAAGGGGACTTATGCACACAGAGTTTCAACTTAACATATATATATACCCATAGGGAATAGAGGAGAGGAGAGAAAAAGGCAGAAATGATAGGGAAAAGGGGATGTCATATTTCTAAGCAAAATAAAAAAAACCTGGGGGTTTGGCTACAACTAGTCAGCAGTAAGGTGCTTCCAAAGCTGTGTGACTAGTTTGCCAGTATCTGCCTATATGCTACAAAATATGTCATTCCTATATAAATACCACAAATTATTTTACTGTTGAATTTTGGAAGATTACCTTACTATATGACACTTAAAAAAAAATTACGTGCACTTTGGTTGCATAGATAGGTTGCTCAATTATTAAATCATTTAAAAAATGTTAAACATTCTTAGAAAAGTTGGATCAGATGCAAGGAAAAATTATTGTTGCATTTCAAATTAAAATGTAGCAGAGTTAGAGTGATAGGGTACTTGTACATGTGATGAGGGTTTAGTCCTCAGGGTTTTATTCTTTATCCCTTAAATTAAAACAGTGTTTTTTTAATTGAAACCCACCATTTCAATTTTTCTGTCACATTATGGTGTGGGCCTGATCCTTTGTTTAATACCTCAAAGCTGGGAGCCCCGGTCCTTCCCTTCATGATGACAGTGTTGCCCAGGGCCTTGTGGGCAGGCTGCTAGCAGGCTGGGTGCTGCCCCAGCTCAGAGGTAGCACCTGGCCCAATCCAGCTCTTCCTCAAGCCTGCCTGGGAGCAGTGTCCAGCAGGATTCCAGTGGGTGGGCTTGGGGAGGAGTTGGATCAGGATGGGTGCTGCCTCCAAGCTGGGGGAGCACCTGGCCCACTAGCATCCTGCCCAACTGTCCCCAGGGGGTGCCAAATCCTAGGAGTGGAACTGGACCCCCCCACACCTGGAACTCAGGGGCTGTTTGAGCCTCTGGCAGTTCAGCAGTTTGCCCCCCAGCCACAGGGGAGGCGGTCAAGCTGTGCTGAAAAAAAAAATAAAGGACCAGGCCTTTCACCACTTATGCCTCCAGCAGGCTCCTGTGGCTGGTAGGATAGCTGGGGCTGCTTGGGAATGGATTGGCTTGCCCCGGTGTAGCACAGGAAGGTGGCAGGAGGGTGGCTGGGTTTGCTGATGGCTGGAGATGGTGGGGATGGTGCATGGGCCACTGGAAGCCTGGGTGAGGTTCAGGGAAGCACTGGATCAGGCACCTCTGACCTGGGGTAGCACATAATTTTGTGTGTCAGGTTCCCAGCCAGCTAGCAGCCCGCCCCGGCTTCCAGAAACCCTTTGCACCTTCCCTGCCACCTTCTATGGTCACCAGCAAACCCAGCCACCTTTCTGCTGCCTTTCCACACTGCCCCAGGGGCAAGCCAGCCCACTCCCAGGCAGACCCAGGTGTCCTGCCAATCACAGGAGCCTGCTGAAGGCAGAAGCAGTGAGGGGCCCAATGTTTTTTTTCTGCAGAGGCTGCCGGCCTCTCCTGTGGCTGGGGGGCCAACTGATAGCTGCATCATTGCAATTTGAAATGTTGCAAACTCATTTAAAATCTCCAGAATTCTTGCACATGTATAGTGTAATACCATTAAGCCACACAAAGTGACATTTTTGTCATGTGTACATGGTAGTGGCATCACGTGTACAAGTGCCCATAGAGTCTGAACTGAAATGGAAGCAGGTGAACATCAGCTATCACTTATATTAATAAAAATCTATAACAGACAATGATTATTATCCAGCAAAGACTATAAAAGGTTTAGAGAAAAACTTTTAAATATGTGTCTCAGGCTTCTCTTGCCCTTATCTTTTATACATCAGTGAAATAGCCATTTCTTACAGATCTGGCTACCATTATATTGTCACAATCAATCCATTTTCAGACTATGCATGGTATAGTGTATTCTTAATGAGGATTTATTGTCAGGAAGCTTTCTCCTTTTTCACTCCTTTCCTCCCAGAACACAATTCACAGCTTGCCAAAATATTTTTTTAAAAAGAGCATCTGCCTCCCCCAGCTCCTAATAGCTCTATGAAGCAGGTATTAGGACTACACTAATATAATCCAAATTTGTACTGCAAGTCAGTGACAAAGATAGGAACAAAACATAAAATATCTGACAATCTCTCCTCTGCTGTAACTACTAGATGTATTACCTCCCAAAGAGCCTTATCCAAAGCCTATTGAAGTTCAATTCAACTGGTCTGAAATCATACCTTAAATTTAGTGTTTTCCCCCCCTGCATTCTGGAAAGCTAAGTTTAGTCAAAATTTGACATGAGGTTTCAACAAAAAAAAAGAATTCTGATGGAAAGCAACTTGCAGAAATGTATATATTCTAGGTTGTTTTGGGTGAGAGGTCACCTATTGTAGAATTTTTAAGTATATACAAATTATTTTTTTCTAACCTGCATCTTTCTACCTAAGTCTCTTTGAAAGGTGATATGAAATTGCTGCCTTCAAATTCAACAAAAACACTACATAAGAATTATATCACATGATGTCTCAAGAGTGTTGAATGATTTAGAGTTACAAAAGTTTGATAAGTTTTGAAACATACATTTCTGCCTGGCTCTTAAAAGAGAAAGTGAGTACAAATTTTGGTTATGGTCACTGAGTTTGCACTTCATATGGGGTAAAACTTTCTGTAACTCTTTTCTTTTAGCTGCTTAAATTTAGGAAACATCTCGTAGCTTGTTTTTTGATTTCTTCATGATCATTATTTACTAAGCTCCACTACACAAAAAGTTAGAACTGAAAGACAGATTAATAATTCATACATCTATTATAAAAATCTGTAAATTGTATTCCAAGCAATGAGCTGTATCTGTTACCTAAAAATAAGAAGACAGACACAGCATGGTAACAATTTAGAATATGGAGCATTGCACTGCAGGAAGGTTCCCATTGAGATGACTTTGGTTTAGATGAAAGTCTTAGCTATCTAACTACTTTGATTGAACAGTTTCATTTTTAAAGTAAACACTACAGTATATTCTCTGAATATTGCCAATCTCCTGGAATGTCAATAATATGTTCTGGCAAAGCCAAGGTGAGAAGAAAGGTTAGTTTGAGAGTATGCACAATTCACCTTAGGAAAATTCAAGTGGATTTTCTTAGTCTGTTTCTGATATGTTATTTGCCTGAAGACTAGCACTATTAGCAATCTTTTATATGCTGGAGAAAAAATATTTTGTAGATATGTATATATTTTAGCTCAGAGAAAATCCATATTGAGTAACTTTAACTATCAAGCTTATGGGTAACTTCAAAACACTTAAGAGAAAATTCACACTGCAATCTTAATTCTCTTGGTAATGGGGATGCTGATAGAGGCCAAATTCAAAATTAGTGTAAGTAAATAGATTTGTATCAAACTTGAAGTCAGATTTAGTTGGTAAAAGAACCCATAGGGAAGACTAAAGACAGCTTCCATTAATAAAACTGATTTTCCTTTAGTCATAGTCACAATCCTTAGAACTAAACTCACTTATTTACTTCCAGACTATACCTTTGGGAGGTATAAAACAAAAGACAAAGGGAAATTGTAATTTTGTAGGAATCAATGGCAAAACTCCAATTGGCTCCAGTGGGTCCAGGATTTCATCCACAGTATTTTAAAACTTCCCTGCCATTAATTTTTTGAGGGAAAAAAAGCCTCATTTGGCTCTGTTATTAATATAAATATATCAGATACTGCCTTTAATTATATGACCACAAGCATATGCTGCCCTGGAGAGGTGGATTCTATTCCTGCCATAGATTTGTCATAGATTTCCTCTGTAATTCTAGGCACATCATTAAATTAAACTGTTCACAGGTAGTCATTGATTATGTGTTTCACGTTTTCTAGATACCCAACTTGAGTCCCCAGGTTCTGACTTGCAGAGGTTCCAATTGCTCAAGCCCTAGGTTAGTGGATACTTTTGGTTGTACCTTAGTTTCCTATCTGAAAATGTGGATAACAACACTGCCTTACCACACATGAGTGTTTTGAAAATAAATCCATTACTATTTGTGAAGTATTCTGAACCTGAAGTGATGTATCCCATTCAATTCTCATTTAACAGAAAGTGAAGACATAATCTTGGGAGCAGAGACTTGAACCTTCAATGTCTTTCTTATGCGCATAACCAACTTGCTCAAGTAAAATAAAACAAAACAAAACAAAACAGTTTATTAACAATGAATTTTTAATAGTGTGTATTATTTACTTAAAAGTTTCCAAAACCTACTTTAGAAATGTCTATGTATACAGTAGTTTGCTTCTGACTTACTGCCCAAAAAGAATTTCACCATTACAGTCTGTCCAACGTAGACTTTCTGTATGCACAGTTAGTGTATATACTGAATGACTCTGTAAATGTTTGTAATGAAAAGCTTACAGCTTAGTCCAGGAACACACTTTTCTGATCATACTACCTGCTTAATAAAGCAAGCAGGTAATCCAAGCCAATTCTATTGCTAACTTAAAAGCAATAATGAGAGGTCATGCAGCTCTTTTTGTTTTAGTTACAGTGAATTAATATTATACTACTGTGAGTTTCTTTAAAAAGTTTTTATTTATACATACCCTACTTTGTTTGCTGAGGTGTTGCATATTGCCAATTTGGCAGTAATTGTTTTTATTTTCTGAAAAATTGCATGAAATTAGTTTTGCTACTTTCAGTAGCTTTAGTGCAGACTACACTTTAATTAAGAGCAAGTAGGCTAATATGATTTTTAATGGTAGATTTCTTCAGTGGCAGCTATAACTGCCTCCAGAATTTGGACAGAGACATGAGATCTTGCACTGGGGGCGATCTTTTTCATAGGCATGCCACAAATTAAGCCCCACATCCTTTATAAGCATTACTCTGGTCCCCTTCCCATGCCCGCTGTGCTTCTCTGCTTTCTTTTCTCTGCCCAGTCCGCTGCTGTGATGTCTGCTCTTCCCTTATCTGTTGTCTACTATGCACAGAGGCTGCCCTTCCACTTACGGCATACATGCCACAGACTGGCCCTTTCTGTTGCCAGGGTTGGAGAGGGAAGGCAGTATTGTAATGGTAGTACGCTTTCACTTCTCAGCCAGTGGATAATTTGCATCTCAGAAGTAGGTAAATTTGGGGGATGGTCTAATCTGCTATTTCCAAGCTTTCATTTTCTAACTCTACTTTAGGAACTGAAGAAGAATAACACTGATATCAGCAGTCACAAACCATTCAGATCATTTATCTTACAATTGATTCACAAAGTCAGTTCTGGATGGTGTTAGCCAACTCCTCTTTCAATTTACTTTCTTCAGAACAAAATAAGAAATTAAACTGGGGAAAAAAACCCCTAGTATCTAAAGGCAATAAACTTAGAGAGATGTGAGCCCTACTGCTAAACAAAGAGGAAGCCCCTTGAAACCAATGTTTTTAAAAAGCAAAACCTGGGAATCTTTTTTTTCAGCTTGAAGCACACTTTTAGACAGAATAATAAAGTCTTAAAAATCTGGTTTCATCTTGGAGACATTCATAGACCCACAATATGGGAAATTCCATGAAATACATGGTGGTACATAAAAAATCAAGGATCTGATCTTACATTCATGGAGTAACTTCTGAATTCACAAGTAATCCCATTAGTCACTGGGCTTACTCACTTGAGTAAGAGCTAGTGTATCAACCTTAGGGCTTTTGTTGGGAAGAAACTGGCAATGTTCTTTGTCCGTCCTCCAAATGACTTTTCTTGCTTTCCAATAGATTGCATTTTCAGGGATTTTAAAAAGCAGGCATGGTAGCTTCGTACCCTTTAGCTCTTTTTGTGTATTGTTTATTATGCTGATACTAAAGGAAGATATTTTCCTCTGACACCCTAACGTCTTTTGACAGCATCTCTGCTCAATGAAAATGCATGTTGGAACTGAACACTATTTGGTATCCTGCCAAAGAATATTTAGTAGCAAAGTGATAACTTAAAATAAGCAAGTATTTGAATTAGAGGTTTCTGTAAGGTTACTTTGGAATTTTAAAATATTTGAGCTCTTCTGCCTTAGTATCCTCAACTCATGAACTGTATAATAATAAATCCATAGGCGTGTTATTCATAGGTTTTACTTACAAAAGTCTTTTATTCAAAAGAAGTATTACCTTCAAGTTACTTTCTTCACAAAAGGCTGGCCAGTATGTTTGATTCTTTCACCAAATATTTATGCATCACTTATATTCTTTTTATACATTTCTATGGGCCCTGATCAGAAAGTTAGGTACATCTCAGTGGTAGATAAATGACAAGAGTCAGTTTGTGAACTAGCCTATAACAAAGGGTTGTATTTCACTATGGTGCTGTTGGAGCAGTGCAGGATGGAGGACGTGACTTAGTTACAACTTCCCATCCAATCTTCCTACTGCTCTGGAGAGGGAATAAATTATATATGGATAGTTTATAGATGACATAGCTTAAGTTCCCATACACTCTGACTACCTAGTTCTGCCTCCTGGGTATACTGTGAGAGTAGAGACAAGTCTTTTTTTCTCTCTCTACCCCATCCCAAGGAAGAATAAGGATGTAGCAGCTCTGTGGAGACTGTGAGAGATACTAGTTGTATGGTATGCTGATATGGGCTAGGGACAGAAATTACACATAAACTGGTATAAGGGATTCAAAATTGGTTCAAAACTGTAACACAACAGAAGTTCAGTGCACATAAACAGCTTTCAAAATGACTGAAACTGGTTTAAGATGATGGATATAATATCAAATTTCACTGATTCAGGTTAAACTGGTTTATTGAATTTCTGTCCCACATCCCCTCCAAATTCAAGTTAACTCACAGTCCCATAGCATCCCAGGATACTTTGCATGTCCTCTACAAACTCCTAGTTGTAGGGTGGGTGGGCTAGCCTTAACCCCAACTGTCTTCTCCAGCCAAGCAAGGAGGCCTACTCTAGTAATGCCCGACTTCTGGCTTGGGCCACTGCAGGTATGTGACTGCATTTTTGGAATCACAAATGCATGTCTGTTCATTTGTTTATTGGTTCAATCTACGCAGCTTAGACTAACCTGCAAAGACTGAATTGCTTTAGCTTCGGGCTTTTTGACTATCTGTACTTAGTTAGCCATGGAGGAATAAATGGTCACCTGACACTCTTTGTGTTCTTGTATGCTTGAATGCAGAATAGGCCACAGTTTTACTGCAAGTGATCCTTTTATAGAGACTATAATTTCTTAGGTTTTCTCTTTCTCTCTGGGTATATATGAGGCTGCAAACAGATGTTGCCTTTGTGCCACCATAAACATTTTATGGTGACATGAAGCAAAAACAAACAGATGTCTATTCCCTTTGTTGCACCAGAAATGCTCAAATTTATGGCTGTGACAAAAGGTAGGATATCTATTTGTTTTAAGGTGGGATACTGTGGGCTTGCTTTAACCCCAGTAGGGAAATTCTGGAGCATTCAGGAGCCCTGGGAGCATCTGTCAGGACTTTTCCATGTGCAGACATGTACTGTAAGGTGGAATCCCTGGGCATGCCTCTCTGGGTTTCCCTGCTTGCAGAGGGAGGCCCGGAGATTCTGACTCAGTGTCACAAGCATTGTCCCACAGGATGGGATCCTGAAGCGCCAGCAGGAGCATGGGCCTGACCCTGCAGGACAATGGGTGATGTCTGTTTCACTTAGTGAAATGGATCAGCTGTGCTGGGTCACATCCCAGCACAGCTGATCTGTTTTATTCGGCAACATCTGTTTATAGCTATAAACTATTACAATTATAATAATAAAAAATAGAGTAGTTATGTTAAGTGTTTATAGCATGAAGTGAAAAAATGGCTTTTTAAACAACTGTTGTGCGAAGAAGGATAAAAATTAGCTATTTTGTACGTATCTATCCAAGTGTATTTTATTAGAGCTTTCACTGTGGTAAGTATAACTCCAATAGTTTTCAGCGTTGCTTGGGTCAGACCCATAGCAAGCTTATATCACAATATGATCTTAATACTCTTATTGCTGTCTCCCTTTTACTTTTCTTACTGTTTGTCACATTCATCTATTGCATCTTGTTTTCCAACAAATTGTAAGCTCTTTGAGGATAACTGCAAGTCTTCCAGATCTTTCACAGTACTAAAATGATGTCAAAGCTGAATCCACATAGATTCTTAGAGGTTCTATCACAATATGTGCAACTCATTGATTAATGATAGTAAATGCTAACAACTTGGTTTCTGTATTTCTGATTTTATTAGAACTATGATTTTTCTAAGTGAAACTGCTTATGTAAATGAAATAAATTCTAGCAATAAAATAAATAAAGACAAATAAATTACTAAAACCAGAGCCATCTGGGTGGTTCTGGATAAAAACTCACTTCTTCTAGATGAGTGGAAATGATAACTTTGTTTCCTGAAGCTCTACAGGTTCTTCAGCAGTTTAGCTTTGGAAGCATTTGTGTCTCTATAGATTAATTCAATGAAAGTCAGAGTTTTGCCTCAACCCATTCTCCGTTTATTATAATTGTACCTGTAAGGCTGTTTAAATAATGTAATTGATCTCACTGTTGCTTTTCATTTGCTTTGAAATATGTTTCTATTTAAAAGTATCCATTAAACTAAGACAGACTTTGTTGGATATGTAATAAAAATTGTATAAATACAATTTTAATTAAAATAAATCAATGTTAAATATTTCCATTTCATTATCCTTCCTTATAAAATGACATGCATACGAAAAATGCCTTCATTGAAATAAGTGGGAATGCAAGTTGAAGATGTGCATTATAGAGCAGGCTGGACAAACTATTTATTTTTGGAATTTAGTCCATTTCTATTTTTCTTGTAAATTGTACAACCTTCCCCTCCCCTCCAAATTTTCATTCAGTTTTTCATGTTTTGAAATGTCTTATGCTAATATTTCAATGTGTGGATCATTTGTTAAAGACCAACTGTCTTTGCTCCCAAGATCATTTTGATTACAGCTTTTCATACGGCATTTTCAAAATCTGAGCAGGGTTGGCTGACAGTTACTAGCTTGTATTGATTTCAGCTCCTTGACTGGCTAAGCCTACTGCACAAAGAAGCTGTTTTGACTGTTTCTCTGTGTGATACAAACAATATTTAACAATATTTAATTACAGTATTATAATTAATACAAAATGTTATAATCAAAGCAGATTGAGAATGAATTATGCTTTGTAGTGTTGTATGATTTGTATTTGCATTTGTCCTTTTCATTTTGTATCTTGAGGGCAACTACCCTCTCTGTTGTTATTATGCTGTGCTTGTGCCAGCAATATAGACTTCAATAGGAGCTGTAGGTGCCCAACAATTCTGAAACCAGACAATTAGTGTCTCTGTTATGATACTGACGTCTGATTAGCCTCTGCCTTGTGAATACCCCCTTTGACCTAAAAGAATTGCCTTCATGGAGTTTATTACCTTAGTTTAATTCTCAGTTTTAGCTGGGGAACTGTTTGGAGCATCTGTTTTCTTTTTTCCAATAGTTTAGTTAATATTTTAAATAAGCCTTACATGTATTATTAATATAAGACCATATTATAAAAGGAACACAGGGCCCTGAGAAGTATAAAAGGTCTTTTCTGCTCAATTGTGAGGTAAGAGGTAACACTTGAAAGTTGAAGTGAATCAGGAGCAACAGTAACAGAAAGGGTGGTTTACTTCAACCTGAGGAAATTAAATATTTCATAACAAAAAGGATTAGTCCAGAGAGAGCAGTCTGATTCCTCTGCTTCCACTAGCCAACTGTTCTGTTTTTGTAGACCTTAAAGGTTGGTCACCCCTGTTGCCAGGGTGGTAAAGAGAAGGCAGTATTGCAGAGATGGCACACTTCCACTTCTCAGACCTTAAAAGTAACACCTAAGTATGTCACAGGGATTTGAGAGTCCATAATTATATGATAATAAATGCAATTTTAAGGCATGCAGCTGTAGATGTTGCTTTTTCTTCGTCTTTTAGTTTCTTCAGTGAGAGGACGATACTAACTGGCTATAGTAAGGAGATTGGTTTATGGGTGTAGTGGGTAGGTTAGATTATTAATCTCAGTCTATAAGTGAAACTATTCCAAATAGGGTTTTATTGATTTCCCAGAAACCATACAATCATGTTCAATAACATACACACTAAGGGCCAGATTCTAGTTCATCTGTTAGGCTTACAAGTAGACTTAAGCATCTAAATGTGATTCTTCTCCACCCATCTCAAGCCTCTTTAAAATTTTTAGTGTTAAGTAACAGTTCTTACAAACATGGATGCATTCATGTATTTTCAGGGGTTTTAGGAGGCTGGAATAGAATTGCACTTGGGAACCTAAGTCTGCTTATTCAGTAGCCTAACTAAGGCAGAGCAACTGGGGCAACCACTCCTGGTGTTGATTTGTGTAGGGTGTGGAAAGCAATGGCTGCTACCTGTTGGCTCTGGATTTATGACCCAGATAACTTGTTCCAGGTGGACCCAAATCCTCAGACTGTCCATGACATCTGTAGTTAATAACAGGTGAATTTTAATACAGTGATAGCAGATAAAAATAATGCAAACAATTCTATATCAACCAGTCCTAGAGCTGTCATCAGTGGGAACGTACATCTAGCTAGTATGAGAACTTCACCCTGAAGCTCTTTCTTGAATGCCACATGTCAGCAGCCTGGAGGTTGAAGGCCGAGGCCCAGGCCTTCCCTACTCCTGTGGGGTGGGTGAGAAGGACTGGTGGTGTGCCCTCTGTCCATAGTGGCCTCAGGTTCCCTTCTCAGGAACCTTTTCTGCTCTGAAATTCCTCTTTTTGGACTCTTTCTCCCCTCTGATAACTGTTCATCTCTGCTCATTATTGATTGATCTCTCTCTGGTCATCAAATTGTCTACATTCTGTTTTGTCAGCATAATCATGGGTGAGTGGTGCCTCCTGAGACTGGGGGGCCAAAGTGTGTAGGCAGAAGCATCAGAAGCATCAGTGGTGGGATGGTGAGTGGTGACTACCCGCTGAAGCCAGTGCTGGTGAAGGATGGGGGTGGCAAATGGCGACTGCCTGCAGAAGCTGGCAGTGGTGTTGGTGGTGTGTGTCTGTGTGTGGAGGGGTGGAACAGTGATAGCCCACAGAAGCCTGTGTTAGAATTGTTGTCAGTGGAGTGGCAAGTGGCAATCACCTACAGAAGCCAGTGGTGGCATTGGCAGTTGCCAATCTCAGAGGGGGCATGTGCCCCCTCCCCCCATGCCTCCCCTACCGGTTGCTATGAGCGTATTCCTTTGTTTCAACAAACTTACCACATGTACACATCCTAATGTGTACAGGCTTTTATTAGGCCTCCTAATTTGGTCCATGTACCAAAACCAGAAATCCCGAGGGCTCTGTAGTTTAACGCTGTGACCTGCAGAGTCTGTTATCTCTGTTTGAGTACACTATTCATGTTATGGAACAGTGTGTACATGTCTTCAATTTCCCAGCCCATGTATCTACTTGCTGCTTGCCTGTGTCAGACACAGTGGGCCCTGAAGGAAATGTTGTCATATACAGGCTTTTAGAAACCAATTAACTGTTGCCTTTCCCCTGGACCATTATTTTAATGCAATATCTACTTTACCTACAAGCCAAATCCCAAAAGCAACCTCTAAATACCATTTTCTAGCCATCACTAGTGAAACTATGCAATTTTACTGGTAGAGTGGCAGAACCAGTCATTGCCAGCTATTACTGTAACAGCATCGGCTAAAATATTTCACTGTGCATTTACAGTTTCTATTAAAAGTGTGTAACTTTTCTGAGATTATTTTAAAATGGAAAATGGGTCACTCCCCAAGAAATATTGTAAGCATAAATTATTGAGCAAATGGAGCTCTTTGCATTTTCACACACTTCAAAACAATTTTCTAAAACTGTTAAGAAAATTATAATTCCAAGGATTCATCATCACGTGACACACAAAGTGAAAAAAGTTCATACAGAAATGTTCATTAGATACAGCTTGAGAGTCAAACTGGTATCTGGAAAAAATGTATATAGATAATATATTCTTGTTTAAATTTCCCTTGCTATTAAAATTGGTGGTGCTCTTAGCTTCCTATTCTGAACTCCTGCCTGGCATTACTGTGCATTATAATAATATGGCCCAGCAGACACAGTTCACCCTGGGGCTGGATACCAACTTGTTCTTTTGAAAAAAAAAAAAAATTAATAAACTGTGACACATTTGGTTAAGCTCCCCCTGATATGGACCCTCCCCATATTTGTATGTTTGATTCCAATCTATGGTCTCAATCTAAGCTTTCTTGTATCTCAGTAGGGTACAATACTTCCTGTCCTTAGTCTCACTTCCCTATTTCCTGAACACAAATTCTGTGAGGAGTGGAGCCGCAGACAACAAGTATCTCCCAAACCTTCTCAGAAACAAATTTAAATTAAGACATTATAAAATGTAGCAATCTTATCACCCAGAATTATTTTATGTATAGAAGCCTAGAAACCATCATCCTGAAACAAAGATAAACAATAGCAGAAAGTGAAGGAAGGAGGGTAACAGCAGAAAGGGGAAAAAAGGGGAAAAAAAAGAAGCTTCACTGGTGTCTTATTTCTTTACCTGACACTGAAACTTGCCACATACTTAATAACCTTGGAATATTAAGAGTAGGGTCAAACAAAATACAGTGAGCTAAAAAGGTTGTGGACTTATAGAGAATCACTTTCTCCATATTGAATGTTTCTGAGCTGTCTTTTTTCCTGTAATAGTACTATAGGTACTATTGTACCACTAGGTAACAGGTAGAAAATAAACCAGGTAGCAAAGCCCTGACTGAAAGAAGAGGAAGTTATCAGGGTTTATCATTCACTTATCAAGAGGGGTATGACCAGCCACATAAACATTTCCTCAGAACATCTGATGTGCAACAAGTCCCTGCCACCTTCTGACTTACTGCAATTTGTTTTTTTGCCCATACTTCAAGAAAAAGACATAAATTAACACGAGTGTTACATTTTACTGGGGAAATCATAGCTCTACAGGTAGAAACTAGGGGTATGCAAAACAGGCCGTATTCGATTCAGATTCAGCCTGAATCAGGGACAGTGATTTGATTTATGATTTGGGTCACTGTCCTGATTCAATTTGGCTGAATTTGAAGATTTGATGCTGATTCAGAGAATCAGAGATTTGGCTATAGACAAGCTTTAAATGTTTTTTCTACATACCTTGAGGTACCAGGCATGGCTCATGAATGCTGTGATGGTGGGGCATATGGAGGATCATAGGAGAGCAGCTCCCTCCCGCAACATTCATGAGACACCTGGTACCTTGAGGTATGTAGAAAAAACATTTAAAGCTGTGTCTATAGCCAAATCTCTGA
This sequence comes from Crocodylus siamensis, assembly GCF_052110815.1. NCBI lineage: Eukaryota > Metazoa > Chordata > Crocodylia > Crocodylidae > Crocodylus > Crocodylus siamensis. Next base: position 72,501,068 of record NC_143396.1, on the reverse strand, counting down.
TTCTCTGAATCAGCATTAAATCTACAAATTCAGCCAAATTGAATCAGGACAGTGACCCAAATCAATTAGGAGGGTTCTGATTCAATTCGGAGAGATTAGAGGGTCTCCTCATTTGATTCTGATTTAGAGATTCGGCTGCTGAATCGGGCCAAATCTCCACCGAATTGAATCAATGTCTGAAGCTTCACACAGCCCTCGTAGAAATCCTAGACATACAAGTGTTCACACAGTTTCTATCGATAAAAAACTGTCAGTCTAGTAGAAAAATCAATTACTTCCAATGAGGTATAAGTGTTCTCTGATAGAGAATCTACCAGCGAAATGAACACTTATACACCTACCAATGAACCCCAGGTCTATACCTTTGGGATAGAGGATGGGGCAGAACCTGGTAAATCTAGATTAAATCATGGAGACTCTGAAGTGCCCAAACCCTAGCCCCCCCCCACAACCTGGACTGGTCTGAGCTTACCAGATCCCTGCCCCATCATTTCCTAGTTTCACAGTAGCTAGGGTCAGGAGGGACCTGAACAGATCATCTAGCTTGACCCCCTGCCACAGGCAGGAATGAATGCTGGGTTCACAAGACCCCAGACAGGTGATCATCCAACCTCCTCTTGAATTTGCCCAAGGTAGTGGCGAGGACCACTTCCCTGGGAAGTTAGTTCCAGATTTTGGCTACCCTAACTGTAAAATATTGCCTTCTGATCTCTAACCTAAACCTATTCTCCATCAGCTTATTGCTATTGTTCCTTGTCACCCCACATGATGCTGGGGAGAAAAGGGCTTTTCCTATTTGCTGATGATCTCCCCTGATGAGTTTGTGGGCAGCCACTAGGTCCCCCCTCAGCCTCTTCTTGCCAAGACTGGACAGGTTCAAGTCCCTCAGTCTCTCCTCTACTGCTGCCCTGTCACCAAATGGGTGGCCCTCCTCTGAACTCTCTCCAGGCTGGCCACATCCTTTTTAAAGTGCAGCCCCCAGTACTGGATGCAGTACTCCAATTGCAGCCTGACCAATGTCACATAGATGGGGAGTATCACCTGTCTGGACCGGCTTGAGATGCATCTTTGTATGCACAACAAGGTGCTGTTGGCTTTTCTGGCTGCGGTGGGGCATTGGTGGCTCATGTTCATCTTGGAGTCAATAATGACTCAAAGATCCCTTTCCGCCTCTGTGCTCTCAAGAGGGGAACTCCCCAGCCTGTATTTATGCTGTGGATTCCTTCTCCCAAGTTTCAGCACCCTGCATTTATCTACATTGAACCCCGTCCTATTCTCATCTGCCCACTTGGGCCTGGAAACTCCCAGTCTTGAGCTGCCAGTGGGGCAGAGACTAATAAGGATGTTAAAGCCTGGATTACTGGACAGGAGATTGGGACCAAGTCCCCACTGATATTATCAAATGGTAGCACCTGCAAAGCATGGGCACTGCTGCAGGAGAGGTCAGAGGCCATGAATAGTCTGTAAGACTACCAGTGCCTTGAGAGTCCAGGAACATTACCCTTAAGGCACCTTGGACTGGGGCTGGCTGAGGGAGATAGGTACCGAGGTGAGATAAGTGGTTCCTGGGATCCTGCGTATCCCCTTGACAATACATTTCTCCCAAGAAACATCAAAAGCATGGCAGATAAAGGAGAACCCAGGACCCAGTTAATCACATGTTCGAGCGTCACCAGGGATGCTGTTATGTGTCCCAACCCCTTCCTGCTATACAAATATTGTGGTTTTTTTCTGTTAAGACAGAAATACCACCAGTTCAGCACATAAGGAGATACACTTTGCAATAAGCTAGACATGGAGTCACCAACTAATACTACTGTCATAACTACGTCATTGTTCTTATTAACATACTCATCTTTGTCAAGAATTCAAGAGTGCTGTAACCTGTGCTGTAGGTCAGAGACAAAAAAATCAAACAAGGTAAACAAAATATCATCATACTTGATTGTGCTCACTTCTCCATGGATGCAAAGAGCGCAAGAAACTTCCATATCCTTTTCCCCATGCCCTTCAGCAGAAATTGCACTTTACATAAGCTTGCATTACCTGGACTACAAGGTTTGTTCCCTTATAACATCGTCTGTCAACAGCTGGAGAGAGATACTCTTCTTTGTCATCTAGGTAGAATCATGATAATTGGTCCACTCTATAAACAGAAAATAAAGATTAGAGATTATGATAATATGCCAATTTCAAAAAGAGCTGTTGCAATGCTAAGTCATCAGCACTATCTACATTGGTACCCCAGACATGATGAACTGAGCAGTGGGTTAAGAGTTATAAGAAAATCAAGATGCTTTAAGAGCTACTACTGTAGTCAGACATGGGTCAGTTTTTTTTAATGATCAGCATTTTGTAACATTTTAAAGCAATCTTTTATAGGTGTGATTCAGAAGTTATGTTTCTCTGAAATAAAATTAAAGAAACTTTCTGACAAAGCTTCCATTTTTCACTGTATTTGTATAACTGCGAGGAAAATTTGGCCCTACAAGTCTGTAAAGCATATACAGTTTTATTTCTGGGGAGGGATGAGTAAGTTTTTGTAATGTTTTTGTAATTTATGTTCATTTCATTAAAATAGAATTCTTCATATTCCATTAATTTCTGTATCTCCTTCTTCTGCATTAGGCAACAGACCCATTGACTGATACACAGAAGCTTTATTAAAAATTCATTAGACTGTAAAGTCTCTCATTCTGTAACCAGAATTAAGTAGTTTTCTAATGTCATTAGACAGAACTGGATTGAGAATGGTATCAGTAGTTTCAACAGACTCTGAAATGCTAAATTAAATACAACAAATGTTTTCCACTTGTTTTTATTTTAAATATTAGCATCCATCATACTACTAACTAAAACTACTTTGCAGTGATTTCCCTAACAGCAAAAATTTCCAATATTATTTTCTAGTCCCAGTTGCACTGGTCTTCAGACTCATTAACTTCTCATAGTGTCAAAGGCTTTTCTAGAAGAGGAGTTCAGTGACAATGTTGAATTGTTGCTCCAGTCGTACTGACTGCATAGCTAAAAACTGAGTTTCCAGTTAGTAAACTCTTGTGGTGAAAACTTGTCATGTAATCTTTCAATTTCCTTTAGTGCTGTGAGTGCTAAAAATCAATAAAGAGTTCAAATCGAATGATTGCAGAAAAAAAGAGCAGAATAATTGAAAAGTGCAATGTAAATATTATTCTTCCAATATATATAACATTTCATGAGAGTCACAAAGCTGACTGAAGTCAATTGGAGTTGCAAATATTTGGCAACTAATCCTTATTATTGTTTTTCATTTGTTTCTGACTTAAGATTGCAGGGGTAAAAGTAAATGTCATTTTTGTTGTGGCATCAGCACTGATCATACAATCATAGAAAATTAGGGTTGGAAGGGACCTCTGGGGGTCATCTAATCTAACCCCCTGCTCAAAGCAGGACCATCACCAACCATATTATTCCAGCCAGGGCTTTGTCAAGCCAGACCTTAAAAACCTCCAAGGATGGAGACTCCACCACCTTTCTAGATAACTTGTTCCAGTGCTTCACTACCCTCCCAGTGAGAAAGTTTTTCCTCATATCCAACCTAACCCTCGCTTGCTGCAACTTGATCTGTCATCTGCCACCACTGAGAACCATCTAGGTCCGGAGGACTCTAGTTGATCAGCAGAAACAAACATCACTGGGGCCATTGTCCCATAGGATCAGGTCACTGTTGCTCTCAGGGCTTTAGGGGTCCGATCCTGTGGGACAACAGCCTAGGGGGCTGCACCCTGACATAGAACAGGGTTTCCACCCAGGGGTTTCCCAGCTTGTACATGTGCATGACCAAGGTCAGGGCATGGCAGCATGAAATGTGTGCCCCAAAAATCTCCTGCAGGGGATTTCCCAGGGCCTGCAATAAGCAAACGGACATCCTCCCTTATAATATGTCACAACATCTCAGTAGGTTTTGTCATGCAAACACTTTGGGGCAGTTGGGAGTGTGACATGTCTGTTTGCACCCTTGGTCTCTTGGTTAATAAACCACTTTCGTATGGAACAACATACCTTTCTATGTGAAATACAGTAATATTTGGGCCTTAGAACCTGGCACTACAGAGTAAGTAATGAGTGCCTAAATCTGAGTGACTAAATTAAGACTACTTTTATAAGGGCCTGGCTTTCGGAAAATTCTGAATGCCCCCTCTAGAAGTACTCAGGCCCTTTTGAGGAGTCATTACTAGTCATTTTTTGAACATTTTGTCCACCATGTGTATGTCTCAGTGGAAGCTAACCTATTTATAAATAATTTCTGAATCATCCAATTGCCTAACTCCTTGCAAAGAATATTCAGTAAAAATACCCCTAAAACAGTAGCAGGCTTGTCCTCTGCAAGCAACATTTATGGTCTTAGATGCTGACTACGAAGGCCAAAGATAGTCAGTCAGTGGATTGTAAGTTTTCTTAGCTGGGATTTTCCTTGGTCCATTCATTGCTTTTGTCCAGACTTAAGAGATTGGCAAAATATGTTCAAAGTGCTTGGAGAAAGAGCTTCTGTAATACTCTGTTATGTTTTACTGACCATCCTCAAGAACATTTGGAAAGAAGTCAATCAGTGCCATTCAAAGGATATTTCAGTCTCTTTATCTGATTGATGTTGAAGCCTTCAAGAGAGTTAAACATTCATGGCTTTTTCATGGCTTATTTTCTGGAACTTAATAAAATGAAAAATCAGAGAAATAAGCTAGAACTGTAATTCAAACTGTGATTGAATTTGTCCATTTGTCTGCAAAGTAATTTTTTTGTAAACAACAAACAGCACCTCAGCTTTAATTTAATTTTAGGCAGAGAGGGTATTTCTCTTCATCAGCAGCAAGAAAGCCTCATGCTTGGCATCCTATGTAATATCTGAGAACAAATATTTAACGTGTCAGCGACAGAAATAAAGGACCTCTGCATAGAGAGCTTATCTGACCTACTCATCTGTTGTACCATTAATTATTTCCAAAAATAATAATTCTGAAAGTGCTATCTTTAGAAATTAAACTGTTAACTGTTCCACAGTCAACACTTCATGACTGGAACAGGCATCTGCCAAGTGAGTGGAAGGAACAGACTTGTAAAGAGACGATGGGACCGAGTGGAATTAAAAGGCATACAAAAGCAGATTTATTGACAGAAATAAGAAAAGGAAAAGGAGGGGAGGTGTCACGGCTTCCCAGTATAAATAACACAGAAATCCAGGATGTAGTTGCTGAGGCTATCATGGCAGTGGTGTGCCTAAGAGAAGGAAGAAGCAGACTGTAGCCTATGTTTCACATCTCTTATTCAGCAGAGTATTTTATCCTGCCATGTTTACTGCAAACTGTTATCTGCTGCACCTGTGACTCCTTAATTAGCCACAGCTGGGCTGGCGGCTGTCTTATGGCCCCCGTCCTCAGAGCGGCTGAACGCTCAGCGAATCCAAATGTTTTCTGTTTCAATGAAAGGAGAGGAAGTCCCTGCCAGTTCATCAGTTAATGCAGCCTCTACAGCCATAGATGGATAATAGTGGCGGGGGTTAAGGCTTTGAAGGTGCTAGCGTCCTTTCTTCAGTTCAGCTACATTTTCTCAGCTAAGTCCCTGGCAGCAGGCAAGACATACAGAAAAAGAAAAAAGCAAAGGTACTCCTCTTTCTCTGAGGAAAGGTTGGGAAGGCAAAACACAAGAGTGACTTAAAGGAAATGAAGGAGAGTTAATCACCAATCCTCCCCCCCATTTAAATTACACTTACCAGAAAAAGTACTTGGTGCCTGAGAGACTCTGGAGCTCAGGAGCACATCTGGTGCCCTGTTCCTGTGCAGTCATTTATGCCACAATAATGTTGGTGTGTAAAGTACCATTTGGATTTTATTGCGCTTTTAATTCATTTTCATTGATGTGAATGCCTACTTTTGATGCATACCCTATAAAATTAAAATGGAACAGTCTCAAGGCCCTAGAGTAGGCTGGCCTTGCTGGAGCCCTAAACACTGACAGGAACTATGAAGATGACAAGAAATTTCATACCTATGCAAAGTACCAATTTGGGGTGAGTTATCTGGTGGACTAATTTAGTATTTCCAGGGATGACATTGAATATCTCCATTAAAATTTTAGCATTACACCCCATCCTCGATCACATTTACAGATAACATTAAATGAAGAACTACATAAGGGTTTCTGAGAGCTTAAACTAACAATAAGCTACATACTGGAAAATGCAAGTCAAAATATTGGAGGAGAAATAATCCTAACAAAAATATTCAGTAGGAAGAGGACTGCAGGGGGGTTTGCTATCAGTTTGCTTGTAAAAGGTTTAAACACTAAAGAGAGAATTATGTAGGACTGTGCAAAGATATATGTCTAAATGGATGCCATTGAGAAAGGAAATTTTTGCTGAATAACTGGCAAAAAAAATCTCCTAATCATAAGGTTTTAGGGGTTGTGAAGTATCCTTCCAACAGAAGAAAAAAAATCTATCACTTGGGATTGTTATCATTTGATAAACCAGTAACAGGGAACAACTGGCTAGATAATCAAAAAGATTTCCAGTACTGCTACAGATTATTTTGTGTGAAAAGGTAATTTATATAGCCTGTTAATGTATCAGTTCTCTATCTATGAAAAGAAGAGAACCATCTTACCTTTTCCTCCACCCTTTCTTCATAGGTCCTGATCCTAGAAATGACTGTGAGAGGACTTGGTAGAGCACCCCTGCCTTTACCAAACTATTATTGATGGACAGCCCTTGGTACAAAAAGCCCCAGCTCTGCAAAGATTAAATTGCATACTTCACTTTACGCTCTGTGAGCAATTTTGCTGAAGTAACTGCACAAAGGTAAGCACACACAAATCTCTAGAGGGCTGGTTCATTGCCCTGGAAGGTCTTCAGGGCATCTCTTACTGTGTATTTCAGGAGTTGAAATGGGGCTTGGTATCTGGCAGGGCCTTTCTGTCCCATTGGAATTATTCTGTGATTCTAGAGCCAAAATTTTGTTTTTTATTCTGTTTACTTCCATCTCTAATGCAGTGCTTAATAATTTTAATCCATTTCCACAATGAAGTTTTCCTGAATATTTTTCCCCAACTAATTTCATGGTAACAATATTTAACAGATTAAATAAGAGTTACGACCAAAAGTTTTCCTTGCATTCCTGACCGTTAATTGTTTTCCAATACAGTCTATTGAGTACAGAATGGATAACCTCCTACAGCAGGAACAATACATAAGTATCAGGCTCTTACAAACCATATTTCAACTAAATAAGTCATGACAATAGAAATAAATTTTTATATGGTTGGTGAAGTATGATGTCTATTGTAACATAGATACATTTTGAAGCCTATTAAAATGAGGGGAAAGGATATTTTTGTTCCTTATTGATGGGATTATCCAACCATAAAAGATGCATTTCCTTGTATTTACCATTTCATTCTGCTGATTATTACCAACACAGTGAAGTGGTAAATACAAATGCTAATTTGAGTATATTTTCAAAGCAAATTAAAAAAGTTTGATAGGCTGCTGAAGTATATTAAAATAACATATGAGGTATACTGTATAAGCCATTTTGTTTAAAAGGAAAAAAAAGAGAAAAAAGAGAGGGGGAAGGAACACTCCAAAAGCAATCCACATTGCTACAGATAAATAAGTGTTGAAATTGAAAAAGCTTATCAAATTACACTAAAACAGAGAAAAAGCCAAGGGAAAGAAATAGCAGCACAGAGGAAATAGCTTAAGGAAAACACTTTAAATGTTGGATGGGGAATAAGAGATGTAAATGTCGTGGCCTACCCAAATAGACATAATAAACAGCATTTTAAAAGAGTCAATCATAGCCACTTTCAACTTCAAAGACAATGTTCAAAGAGCAAAAGAGGAATATGATAGAGTAGAAAAAATAGTAATTGAAATTCTCTTTTTACTTCTGTTTTTTTCTTTTATTAAGTTGGTATTTTGTATGCTTTATACCTCATTCCTCTTCCTGTGTTGTTTTGTACATATCTGTAAAAATTGATGGCCAGTCCTGACCCACTGCCCCCTGGCCTTGGTGTTCTCTTTGTTTATTCATTTGTATGTAATGGAACTTACTTGTGGCATTTTCCTTGACTTTTGTTTGGATCTTCCCTGAAACGTCTGGGAAATAAATATTACAAAATAAGAAAATATGATTTATAGATATATATGAATGATTAGGGATTCAAAGAACAGCACTTGTGTTTTAACTGAATTTCAGAAATGGAATAGATTTTAAGAATGTCTCTTTCAAATCTAGGTTTATTTGGATTATATAATGTACTGTGTGCACAGCCCAGATTTGCAGGCCTAACTTTCACATAATATCATGTTATCCTTGCTCCTGTTAGAATTTCAGAAAATACATACTCTAATTTTTTAACCCAGAATCCCTTTGGATCCTGCTTTATTTTATTTGGTACTGGGAAAAGCAGAAATTTTACAAATGGGAAAGAGAACTATTTTAAACCATATTTTGTAAAGATGTGATTGTGACACACAAGTTATATCTTCACCAAAGGATTAGGCATATGCTTTCTACTCCGGTTTGGTTTGTTCATTCAAAGAAACATACTTCTTGTGTGTCCATGTTCACTTAAAAAATTGCCTCAAATGAGAAAAGGTCAGGTATTCATAAATATGCTGATTGATTAACAACAAATCAACAGGCTGCAGAAAACTCAGATCCCGAAACAGCTGTAATTGTTCAACTGTGGGAAACCTGGGGACTAAGCATTCCAGTATTGCAACAAGTATTTCAGTAAAATCTAGGATTACATATACATGTAGGAGGGAGATACAGAGAAACAGAAAGAGAGAAGTTGATGGTCAAAACTTCCTCCTGCTTTGACTCTGTTGTGTTCATTGGTTTTACACCAGAGAAAAATTTGAGCCAATGTATGTATGCTGCATCTAGCATAATGTCAACAGCCACTGGCAATTGAAAAAGGGATTTTTTGCTTTTTGCTGCACAGTACATTATAGTGCTGAAAGAGCAAGGCTTTGCCAGCCTGGAAGATCTACTGATTAAAAAAAATTCCTTAAGTATCTGTTGCCTTGGGCAAGGTTTTCTGTTCTGAAAGCTGTGTTTTAAAGTTTCAACCACAAACATGTAGGAAACAGACTGAACATTTAAAAAATGTTTTTCTTAGACGATAGCCTACTACTTTTTCCTTGCTTGTTTGTTTTGTAGGGGTGTTTTTTCATGGCTGTTTGTGGACAGCTATCTAACCTACTTTACAGATCTTAATTGAAGGGTTCATAAGCAACAGGGTATTGCAGACCAATATGAAGGTTTTTTTTCCTTTATCAGAAATTATAATAGGCTCCAAAAATATAGACACAGGAAAGATATGTTACATTATTGCAACAGGACTCTTCTTTGTTAATGTCTCTTTTTTCATGTATCTGGTGATGTAACTCCCATTTGTGCTCTGAGGGCTTACGTAAGCAATTGGTAATCTGTAGTTCAGATAAGGGAGGTAGATATGAAAAAAGGAATGGATGAGGAACATGGGTTTATGTTGGGTTTGGAGTACTGCAGTATTATTTAGGGCAGTCTCAAAACTGCTGTGATATATGGCTGTGGTCAGAGGAGCCATCTAGTAGCTAGAGATCATATGAGCATGGCAGATTCTTAGCTACGTTCCTCTGTTCCCAGTCAGGCTACCTACAGCTATGAAAGAGTGGTATCTAGTCTTGTGCTGTGATTCCAAAAGGATGTGCCATGAAAGCAATCAAAGTGCATCATGAGATCCTCTTGTGGGAGGTGGGAACTGCTCTCCCTCCTTGTCCAGCACCCTGTGGTGGGAAATGCTCTTCCTTCTTGTCCAGTTACCCCAGCAGTGCCTCAGTACCTCAGTGATTTTCTGCAAAAATTCAGAAAAATTATAGAGTTATGTTTTTAACAGTATATCTCAGCACTGGTATGATTTCCTCTGTCAGGGAATGGAATATGTTGTATATTTTGAGGTTTGTTCATTGTATCCATGTTGGTTTATGGACAGAAAAGGTTCTTTGGGTAAATCTGATCTATTTTATTAGACCCGCTAAATAGTTGGAAAAAATTGTTCTTTGTATGCTTTTAGGGACAGACATTCAAAAAGCCAGAGCCTGAACTGGATTAAATATTTGCAAATAAGTCTAACCTGTTTAGACAGAACCAATTTGCAAGTGAATAGACATTCAGGAAATGCAGGCACGTGTCTGCAGTTGCTTAAGCCAGAAGCTGGGGGGAAGCTATGTCTGCCACAGGGAAGCTGTGCGGAGGTGGTGGGGGCATGGCCAACCTCGGCAGTAGCCTCGAGTGAACTGGCCAGGGACAGGGTTTGATGCCCCAGAGGGAAATAACCATCCTCTCTGCCCCCTTGCCTAAGGTGGCTATGCCAGCCAGCCTCTGGCCATGCCCCTACCCCTGCCACTGAAGCAGCAAGGGTGTCAGGACCATGATGAGGGCAGCAGCCCCTCTCATGGTTTACCAAGAAATGCAAGACTCTTTCTGGTGGGGGAGTTCCACTGCAGCTGGGAGTGGGGCAGGGTGGGGGAGTCGGAGCTGCTGCAGATTGTACGGGGCGAGCAGCGGTGTGCTAGGGAGAGCTTGGGGGGCTATGGCCACCCCATGAGTCCCAGCTTCAGTGCTCAATCCACACAATCTGCAGCAGCTCTGCCTGCCTTGCTCTGTCCCGTCCCCAACTGCAGTTCTGCCTGCCACCAGGAAGAGGCTTGAGCTCCCAGGAAACCATGAGTGGGGCTCTTGCCCTGTCAGGGTCACTCCTCCCTCACTGCTCTAGCAGTAGGGGAGGGGGCATGGCCAGAGGCCAGCTGGTATGGCCCCCTTAGGTGGGGGGGCAGGGAGGCGGGTTATTCCCCACTCCCTCCAGTGTCTGGAGGAAAGGGCAGGGATGGAACTTATTTTGCCAATCATGCACAGGCAGTGATTGGTGGTGATGGTTGGGGATGGCAGACCTTAGAGGCAGAGGGGGCAAAGGGAGAATAAACCCTCCCCCTGCCCCTCTGCCTCTGGGGGCCATGCCAGCTGGCACCTGGCCACGCCTCACCCCTGCCGCTGCAGCAGGGAGGGGGGAGCACAAGGTGGACCTTGGCCCGGATCAATGCTGGTGGGACAAGGAGTGGGGAATTAAACCCCTCCCTGGCCAATTCACTTGAGGCTACTGCTGGGGCTGGCCATGCCCCTGCCTCTGGAGCAAAAAGTGGAGAAATGTGTGGTGGGACAGGGGAGGGAAGGGGGAATAAACCTCTTTCCTGCTCCCTTCAACTTAGGAGGTGCTGGCATATAGCCCTGCCCCTGCCCTAGCTCTGGCTAGGGAGCAGAGAGTTGGGACCAGCCTGTTACACTAGAGCAGAGAGCACAGCCCTGCCCAGGGCTACAATGCATGCTGGGATGCTGGGAGACTCTGGTTTAACTTAAACCAGGAAGGGGTCTGGGACAGATGTTCCATAAACTGGTTTGATCTCAATCATTTAAGTCTGATACTACATTTAACCAGGTTTATTTCATACCAGTTTTGGCCATTTTGAAACTGATATATGTGCACTGAACTTATGTTCTGCTACAGGTTTAAACTGGTTTATGATTACTTAAACCAGTTTATGTGTAACCTCTGTCCCTAGCCAGGGGGAGTCTGCTGGTGTTTTGTGTGCTCTCCTGTGTAGAATAGAAGCCAATATGCAAAATGCAGGTCTGTGAAAATGCATATGAATGGTAATGAGGATCAGAGGGAATGAGAGACAATAGGTGGGAGACAGGCAAGTGCTGTGGGGGAGGGGAATGTTGAACTGGTAATAGAATGTAGCTGGTAAAATGCAGGTAGGTAACCTGGGGTATGCAGATGAGATATATATTCAGACGAGATATATGATTCAGTCTTTGTAGATTAGTCTAATCTGCTTAGATTGAATCAATTTACAAGTGAATAGACAATCAGGAAATGCAGGCACATGCCTGCAGTTGTTCAGGCCATAATCCAGGGGGCACTACAGTGCCCTCTCAGCTGCAGGGAATCTGTGCTAGGGGAGGTTTGTGGTGGGGAGTTGTATATATAAATCCCCTCCCTGGCCAGTTCACTTGAAGCTACTGCTGAGCCCGGCCGTGCCTCAAACTGATTTATGGAATTTCTGTCCCAGACCTCTTCCTGGTTTAAGTTAAACCAGAGGCCCCCAGCATCTCAGCATGCTCTGCAGCCCTGGTCAGGGCTGTACTCTCTGCTCCTGTGGAGCAGGGCTGGACCCAAACCTCTGCTCCCCAGCTGGAGCTGGGGCAGGCAGGAGTGGGGGCATGGCCAGATGCCAGCCCCCCCCCCCCAAGTTGAATGGGACAGGAAAGAGCTGTGCTGGGGTGATTTGACTTATATATCTCATCCAGTGTTCTTCTGGGTAGAATAGAAGCCAATATGCAAAATATTATAGTGCACTGGATGAAATATAATATAATATCTCTCACTAAATGCCCTGATGGAAAATATGTAGGAGAAACCAAACAAGAACTGTGTGCCAGAATGAATGCACACTGAAAATCTATCAAAGACAAAAATACCCAATTACCTGTGGGTGCACATTTCTCACAAGACAACCACTCTCTCTCCAACCTCTCAGTTCTAATCCTCAAATGCAATTTACAAAACATGTTTTGTAGATGAGCCTGGATACAAAAAATCATGACTAAATATAGACATTGGATTTATGGCACATTATAACCTGCCTACCATTTGCATTTTGGCTTCTATTCTACCCAGGAGAGCAGACACAGACACTCCCCATGCCTGAAGAAGGTTGTTTGTCTCCAAAAGCTTGCAAAGAACATGCTTTCCAACTATTTAGTTGGTCTAATAAAAAATATCACATCTTCCCAAAGAACCTTGTCTGCTTATATATTTTGAAACACACATATAAACACGCAATACAAACACACACCTTTTTGGGCATAACAGTCTAGTGTGCTGCCACTTTTAGTTTGCAAATAAAAACCATCCCTCACATATCAAGTGTTTGGGGAAACACTAGTTTAGTGCACAGCTAGAAAATTCCAGTTGAATTCTTCTTTTGGCTTTTCATGTTATGAAAATTTAGGAGCTTTTTTGAAGAAACTGAGCATGAAAGGGCTGTGAAACTAATAAACTCAAAATGCAATCATGAATTTGAATGAAGTAAAAACAGTCTGTGTTCAACACTTGAAGGGTGAAATCTATCACTTAGTCTGAGATGTAAGTGGACTTAAGTGATACAGGTCTTACTTTGGCTCTCTCTGTGTGTTTGGACCTCACCAGAGCTGTATACTTTCACCAAAGCATGGCATATCAGAATAAATCAGTAAATTGTTAGCAACGCTGGGTTAGACTGATAGGTGGAGCACTTTCTTCTGCATGCCACCACAAGACCAGCAGACGAGTGTGGATTGTGAGATCCAGATTGGGAATGACACGGAACAGTCTGTTTTTTAGGGTACTATCCTAGAAAGTGGGAAATATAAATTTGAATCACCCCTGCTGTGTACAGTTTAAATTGTTCTACTTCTTCGGTGAGGCCTCTAATCTCTAAACTATGACAACATAGGTGGTTAGTAACACCACTAGCTGTTCTAAAAAGACTGAGCCATGCTCACTTACTGGCTTACAACCAGAAGAAGACATTTGACAGAGGTGCCTAACACACAACCCAAAGTCCAGCGCCCACGTATTACAAAGAGGGCCTAATCCTTGAGTTTAATTTTTCCTATTTGTTAATTCTAGCTTCTGGGCTTTCTGACTTACACTGTTGAGGCACCTAACTCCCCTTATTGCCTCTATAGGCAACTTAGATCCCTACCTCTGTTTCTCTGAATCATTCTTCTAGGACCAGCCACCTAATTTCCAAGTATACTGAACCTAAAATCAGAGGCATCTAAGAGATTTTATACACAACAGTAACATGTTCAGGTCAGGACAGGGCTGAACAGTATCTTCGCATGCGGGTCCGCAGGCATATTCCAGAGTTGGAAGACTGCCGGGGAGGCTGCTCCCTGCTCATCTCCAGCGCCTCAGAATGGCCCCTGGATTGAGCCAGGCGCTAGACCGTTCTGAAGTGTGTCAGTGGGCAAGCATGGTGTGTGCATGGCAGGGTTCCCCCTTTTTCTCGGATCAGCTCATGCCAGTAGCATAACTAGAGTGAGGCAACCAGGGCAACCACTCCAGGCACTTGATGTGGGGAGGAGGCAGAAAGATATCAGCTGCCATCTCAGCCAGACAATTGCACTGAAAGCATGGCAGCAGCCAGAAGTCATTGCTGCCCCCATGCATCCCACAGCCCCAGGTGCCCAGCTGCTTTGTTACAATTCTAGCTGCTGCTATTGTATAAATAGTCCTTAAGGAGCCAAGCTGGATTTTGCCTCTAGAAAAGATACAAAGAAGAAAGTTTAAGGATTTGTTTGTTTGTTGTTGTTTTTTTAAACCTACATAACAGTTTTGGACTTTGCAGTTCATTGTCTATGGAAGTTCTCAGATGTCAGGATAGAAGGCAGCAGTTTAAAACAAAAAAGGGGATGCAGAAAGGTTTGCAAATGTGTTGTTTTGTCAAGTGAATTACTCAAAACCTATCACTTGTGCACATACATGTGCTTCTTTCTACTTAAGCAAATAAGGTGATTTTTTAAAAATTTAAATAAAGAATCTGCCCATGGTTAATGCAACATAAGATGACCGTAGCAAATTAGTTCATAATAGGACAAATCTTCATATTGCACATGTCTGTGACTGACACGTCAGGGAGGAGAGGTATGAGGAGTCATGGAGATGAAACCATCCTCACATCCCCACAAGTAGTCTGTCCAAAGGCAAATCAAGGCACCTTGATGACACGGAGGGAGGAAACGTATTGTTTCCATATCTGCATAAGCAGACCATTAATTTCACATGGTATTAATATGGCAATTGTCACTAATAGTGAAACTGAAACCAAACTGATTTAAATGGATGCCTGGGAAAAGTAGAGGATTTTTTCTTCCTTCTTGATATGTATTCCATGTGACATGAGCTACAACCTATATACTTCAACCTTGTCAGGTTTCATCACCATACTTTTCAAGGGAAAAAAAGAAGACTTATTTAAAACAAAACAAATACACATACTCTCTCCTACCAAAGACAATGCAGATCCATAGTTGTAAATAAAGGCCTCTTTGGGAGCCCTCCCAGCCTTTTTTTTTAAAGTTGCAAGCCTTTTAAAAATAAAAGGTCTAACATCATTCTTGGGTAACATTTTCAACATGCTGTCATAAATGAATGCTGAATTTCAGAAGCGCTCAGATTAGTGCTAAATGACTTCATCATAATTACAATTATTATCATAACTACCACAGGAATTAATAATGATTAGGGCAATATTTTAAAGGGATCTGCATCATTGTCTGGATTGTTGGTAAGATTCCATTATTAAGTTGACAATTAGTATAAAGCCTCTCTTAGGATAAAATGTATTCCTTAGTAGAGGACTAGCCCAAGGCTATGTGCTTCTGCAGTCTCACTTAAGACCTCAAAATAGGGCTTTAGAGGACTTTAAATGGTGCATAAACTGGCTTTCTATATAAGAGTGAATTTCACCCTTAGCCCTAAATGCTATAAATAGCCCTGAGAAAATAAATTGCTAAGTCCTACAGGCAAATATCCTTCCCCCATCCCCACTTTTTTGATTTCCATCTATTAGCAAGTCAGACTGATTTTTCAAAGCATTCACTCCTAGCTTGTGACTGGAAAGAAAGTCTCAAGGCTTCAGCATGCCTCAGTGAATTCCAAGTAAAAATGCTTACCTTATCAGTAATTGAAACAAAACAAAAGCCAAGTGCTATACAGAGGAGGCCTTTCATCTGAAATAACACATTGGGACTTTTACTTGTTTATGGGAAATCACAGGGTGCTACACTATGGCATGTCTTTCCCTGCATCTATCTTCAGTGGTAAACTTAGTAAATATACAGAAAACAGGAGCTATCACTAGAACTATTCTTCCAACCTCTTCAGCACACAAGTTATTCCAAGTCAGAGTCCCCTAAAATTATTTATACAAGCCTATACCTCACCTTTGATTTCGACAATCAGTGGGTGTATCTACTTGTGCACTTTACTGTGGAGTTGTCTAATTAGCTCTGTGGTAAAGCATCACTGTCTACACGTGCCAGCACTAGGGCACAGTAAATTAATTAACTCCACTGTGAGACAGTACTGTTGGGAACAGTACTATTTTCTAGTAGAGTTAAATGCACTGAAATGCACATGTAGACAGTGACAGGGGCTGGTTGGGGAATGACGGGGTTAAAGTGCAGGGGCTGCCATCTAGCCCTGCATTTTACCATCCTCATGCCCCAGCCAGCCCCTTAGCTGCCCAGTGCTACCGCCCAGAGCCTGGGGCTTACCCCAAGTCTGCTGCCAGCCCAGGGCTGCTCTTTTTCGTTAGTAAGAATTTTCTGTCATCTACAATGTTATCTTCCAGGTCAGAAGTGATAGCTTCTATTTTTTTTTTATTGTAGACCATGGAGCCTCAGTCCTTTCCTTGATTTCACTAACAGATACCTTAACTTTAGAGACTGGACCTAGAGTTTTATTTTGTGCATTTTATACACTTTATGTTATTTTAAAATTTCTGATAGCATAATCTCCTAACCAGCCCCCCTCTCTCCTTCTACGATCAACGCCATTTTGTTTGCATATATCTGTTCCTCAGCAGGCTTTATGCAACAGGAACATTAAGAAAACTCCTTTTAAAGTAGACGTGGACTTATTCTGATTGTTCTTCTTCATCTTTTCTTCAATAAAAAAGCAGGGTATTTAAAGTGGGGTTTAGAGGAATATAGGGAAAGCATATCTGCTACTCAAGCATGCACAGGGTGAGGGTTCAGCCATGATGTAGGAAGCTGAGCCTGCAGGTAGGCTGTGGGAGGCAACTAGGGGGTTCACAGGGTGGGAGCACAGGTTACTGAAGCCAAGAGAGGAGATCCAAAAGACTTGGTCTGCAATGTAAGCAGAGAGCAGAAGCCAGGGGTCAGAGATCAGGTGTCATGTTCCAAGGGAAAAATCTGAGATCAGGGTCAAAGAAGCCAAGCCAAATTTCAGGATGCCAGAAAAACCAGAGAGCAGAGCCATGCCAAGTTCCAGGGGAAATCAGAGATCCGGGTCAGGAACAGCCAAGGCTGGGGCAGAAGTCAGGAGAACCAGGGAGAGCTGTGAACACAAGGTTTGTTGGAACAGACTGAGGGTGTGTGTCTATGTTTAAAAGGGGTGAGAGGTGCTTTCAGGTGTGAGTTTTCTGCCAATCTGGCTGCAGAAAATTGTGTCAGTCACATTAGCCAGGGATCAGGGGCAGGTGTGGCACCTCACATGCCTGGCCCAGAGTCCCTGACACCCAGAGGCACCCCTCAGTTGGGAATGTTTTGTTAGATTAATTTGGTAATAAAAATGATCCTTTTCTTTTCCAAAATATAAATTATATGTGGTAAAATTGAAGAGATGGTCTCCTGCTTGACTGCCTAGAAGGTTCATATCAAAATCACTTTCTGTATGCCTCCACTTTCTCCCTTTATGGCTCTCAAACTCCTTGCTTCTACTTCTCTCTAGTCTTCCCTACCTCCAGCCTAGCTGCTGGAAAGAAAGAGAGACTGGAGAAACTGCGGTATCTTGCTGGAAATCTGAAAACTGTGAGGCAAACTAAAAAATATTCTCGACATTTTTATATTCTGACTTCAAGAAGAGAAGGAAATTGACAAGAAACATCAAATGGGCCAGCAGAAATCTAAAAAAAGGGGAAAAAAATCAATTTATTTTCCTTCCAAAGTGATTCCTCCCCCCTCTCTCCCAGAAATCATCTCCTTTCAAAGAACTAACATTTTTTGTTCTGAAAGCATGCCTCCTATTTTCCCCCCCACATTGGTAGGAATTTTCATTACCCAAACAGGTCCACGTGAATCATTTAAGGCCTTAAAATGGAATATTGGTAGAATCTTCTCTCCCTCTCTACAGAGTGGATGGAGAAAAGCAACAATAGAGGGAATATTCTGAATTTGCTTCACTTTTTAAAATAAAAACTTGGACTTGGTAAACTTGAAATATTCTAGGATAGGTAGGGTGCATTCCCACACAAAGGGGCATGTGTTTGCCGTGGCACAAATAGCAGTGGCACATATTTGTGTTGCTGTTTTGTGCCCTGGGGCATGCCCCTGCAAGTGTGCTCTGATGCATGCCAAATTGTCCCTGGTGAGGTAGGGGAGGCTACAGCCAACACCTGTGCTGGCTCCAGCAGCTTTACCGGGGGGTCCTGTGGGCCTCCTGAAGCAGCAGTGGGACCAATCTGTTTGCATGGAGCCTGGCAAGCAGCCAGAGCATGGCTCTGGACAGTGGCTTGATTTCTGGCAGTGTATCTGCTGCTGTGTGGGGCATAAAGCTTTTTGTGGTGGTTTTTATTTATTTATTTTGATACTGGGACATCCTGGTATCATATTTTGGCACTGCGCTGCAAATTTGCAGTGCAGCTCAGTAGACAGTTGCACATGTTCTGTGTGTGGTTTGTGGTGTCAGTTTCTCTGAACTCAGTTGGATATTTGTTTTGTATTCTGATGTATTTTTGGCACTGGTTCATGCCACCTTTAGGATTTTATCATTTTTGGTAGTACAGCTCTGTTCTAAGAAAAGGAGTGATGAATGATAACTGGGTGCTAGTGATGGGATCACAGTTGAACTTGATCTACCTTGTGAACAGTGACAACACAAGAAGTAGACAAAAAATACAGTAGAAATGTTGTTAGAATATGTTCTAGAATATGTTATATATATGCTATGGCTATGCTTATGCTAAGCTGCCACTTTAAATGTCTTTCCATTTTGTAGAAAAAGAAGTAATAAGGGTATGTGTGTATATGTGTGCTGTGGATGTATGACTGATAGTTGGATAATTGCAACAGATATTGGACAGACTGGTATGAAATATTTAGAGTACACAGAAGTAACTGTAAGGATGAAGTGCAGGTGGTGATCTGCCAATGTGGAGATAATACGAATTAGAACAGAAAAACAGATTGGAATGTAAAACAACCAGTCCCAAGAGTCCAAAAGATGTGCACAAGTGAAGAACTGAGTGGTGATTGGTGAAGGAGTCTCCAGGCATTGATCAAAGTCTGCCTCAGGGAGATAAAAGGGCAGTGAAAGCCAAGCCCGGATGGATGTCTTAACCGGCAAGGCCAGCTTACTCTCATGTTGAGAGAATTGAAGCCAATGCCCCTATTGACTAAACATTGCCTAGAAGAACCCTGTGACTAGCCACCGCAGTATGTTACAAGTGCGGCGGATAGATGACTTAGTGTGAATGGTGTGTATGGTGTGAATGAGGACGAGTGATTTTTATATAAACTGTTAAATTTGCCTCAGTTATCCATATATTATGCAATAAACCTTAGTTTGCCAAACCCCTGCGTTGTTCATTTGTCCAACAAGGTGACAATTTACCTGTTGTAAAATGTATGGTCTTAGTGAAAAGGCCAAAAGAGTTATGCCATACTCTCATTTGAACTGTGGCAGTTAAAATATACCCTAATTTACAGAATTTTGAAAGGCAATGTGAGATTATGTTTTGCTAGTTTCACTAATCCAGTAGTTTTTAGTAAATCATACCTGTATGTGCATAACATACCAGTGATGTTTTGCAAGATGTCATAAATATGTATTAATTAGATCTATTAACAACAATGAAATACAATATCATTAACTAATCTCCCCAGTTGGGGTAATTAAGATTAATTACAGTTATTAGACTAATGGCCTTAATCCTTAATGCAATATAAGTGTTACAGTAGGTTAAGAAGTGTATGACAAATTAATAATCAAAAATACGATTTCATGCATTTTCATTTGTTATGCAGTCATTATAACAAAATATTCAGCAGTATTCAGGAGAAAAAGAAGACTCTAGACCACTCTTATCCAACCCCAAATGAAAGAGACATTTTCCTAGGTGACCACTTATTTTGTATTCCCAGCTTGAGATGCTTTAAAGGGTCCTGATTGCTAGAGCGTGGGCACTCAGTTCTAGCTGCAGTTTGGGTTCCTGTACAGTGTCTTAAATCAGGTACCTAAAATCTAAGGGCACACTTACAAAAACTTCTTTCCTGACCCTAAGATAACTGCCAAAAATACCAACTGAGTAGATGGCTTGGGCATAGTGCTGAAGAGATTAAAGCAGATCTGAGCATTCCCCTTGCACTGTCCTTAGGCTCTGCTGAGTCCTGTTCTCAACCTAATTACCAGTCTCTGGTGCACCCAAACATGTGCAAGAGAGCAGGGCTAATTTTGTTGGTGGTGTTTCCAGGGCCAGTAGGGTGGCCACATAAATAAGGCCCTGGAGACTCAAATTCCTTAATGTCTTGTGGGGGGAATAGGTCTACTGAGTATCAAAACAAATCAGTAAATGGACACTACAGAATCTTATTTATAGTAAAGTTCAGTGTAGAACAAAGTAAACTATACAATCAGAGCATGTTCAGGGACCTGACTTTTTACAGAGAGGAGATCCCATATGTATGCAACAAAAAAACTTAGTCTTTAAGCATGATGAAAACAAAGAGGCAGTGATTTCATGACATGACAATTCATTTTTCTGAAGATCATAAATCTATTTACTAATGCAATTGTTGTCACTACAGAATTCCTTACTTAAGTGATAATAATTTTGAAGTAACTTCATTTCAACTACTGAACAGAAGAAAAGTGTTTGTTAGCACTGGATCCTACATCCCTGGGTTAAACCCATTTTTATGGTAATAATGACCTCATAAACAAAAGTATGGGCCAAAGGAATAGAAGATAGAAAGAGAAAACATACTCTGTAGCTAATGGATGGATCACACCTGTCCATCTTCCTTTCTGCTTACAGCCTTATTAGGCAGATTTTTTTTCTGTACTTGATTTGAGGTATTAAGAAGAAAAAGATGAATTTGGGATGATTTTGTTGATATCCCCTGTGGAAAGCTGAGCAGAGTCACATGAATAAATATTTTAACTTCAGGGGGCCATTGATTCAGGAGGATAAAATAGGCTCTGGGGTGTAACCAGTGTCTCATATTTTGGGAGTAAGCCTATCATGAAAGAGACCAAAAGATAAATTAGCTCTGGCTATGCAAAAATACATTTTTCCATCCAGAAAAGGCTCCTTGTGTCTTGAGCTGTGCAAATCCACAAAACTTGAGTGGACCAAGAATGTAGTATAGCTAAAATCTTAGTCCCGCAAAACACTTTACTTCTAAATGTTTTTTACTAAAAATGGACTCTTTTCTGGGGAGGATGAAGGGGAGGGGGAGGAGAAACATAGCAAAAATATTTAACCAGCTACTCTGAATGCAAAGAGACTTAATTTCAGATTAAATAGACTATTTTAAGGTTAGTAAATAAATTAAAGAAATTGTAGGCTAGAATTTGTTTCCGGGGCTAGCACTGATGTGAGTTGGAGGTGGTATGGAACTATGTTATGTCAGCATGAGCTCCAGGAATTTTATGTTTCCAAGGCAAAAAGTCTCCCACCTCTGCTTGCCTGTGATTGTGTTAACCTGGTCCTCTCCAGTTCGTGTTCTCCAGACTGTCCAACATAAAATGCATACACAGACGACATTGGATAAAAAGAGAAATAATTCTGGGAATAGAGACTCTTGCTAAGGGTTCTTTTTCCCGGAGCTTTTGTTGAGTTTCCTTCTTGTGAGCCCTTGGCCTTGGTCTCTTACTTCCTAGACTTGGCTGCTGTCTGATCTGTATCATGGTAGTTAGCTTAAGTCAGGGAGCTGAAACTATAGGTTCAAATCCCCTCTTGGTAAGGTGGGTTTAGGGCCTGAGTCTCCCAATTCTTTGCTGAGTACCTTAACTTTTGTGCTAAAACATAGAAGGACACTTCTTTGGCAAGAATTTCAGGACTTAAGCTTAGGTATATATGTATATTAAAGCCATGTACCTGCCTATGCTTGGTCAGTAACTGTGCAGACACTTATGCTTCGACAGCACTTGGTATAGCATCAGAAACATGAAATAAGTGCCAAGAATGCACAAGTGGGTAACAGCCATTTATGTGCACAAGGTTAAATTGGACTCTGCCCTGTGGGCATAGAAATGGCATAGTTAATATGGGCCTTTTATGCACTGCTTTGGAAAGGATTGCCAGCAGCTGTTAGAACAAGTTTGAATAGCAAATGAGAAAAGAGTGCTTAACACTTTTTTGTATCTTTTTCTTTACTAAAAACTACAGAAAATGTATATTTCAGGAATCTGAGGTGAAGAACAACATGTTTATAATAACTGACCTTATCTCTTCTGTGGTTGACTGGCAAATCTTTCTTGATCTTTCTGGGTACAGTCGATTTCAATAAGCTTAGTTCTCTCTCGCTCTCTTTTTTTTATTAACCCCAAACTGGATTTTCCAGTACTTTTGTTTTATTCAAAAAATAGTTGCTGTAATCAATTGGATTTCACTGTTTCAATGGATTCTGAGATAACAGCCTTATTTCCTTCAGTTTTCATACATGTCCTGGACAGTTTCCAAGTCTACAGTATGTCAGGGGGAGGCAGTTATCTAAGGTGGAGGGCTGCTTAACGAGGTTTGGTGAGCTGTCAAGGGTCGCATGGGTAGCCTTGCTGCTTGACATCTGCCCCACCCCCTGTCATCATCTTGGGGCTGGAAGTTCCTCCTCAACCCCTGACCTTTGCCACTGGATGTCCCCCCCCTTGCCTCCTGGAAACACTTCTCTGGAGGGGAAGGAAGGGTTGCCATCTTAGAAACCCCCCCCTACACTAAAAGTCAAACACCTGCTGTAAGAAATTTTAATTTTACCACAAAAAATATTTTTGTCATGATTTGTGTTCAGGTAGTGTATATAGACGTGACTGCATAATAGCTCAGAAATAAATTCTTAGTCTTGTATATTGTGTTGGGTGTGTGCATATGGTGTGTGTGTGTGTGTGTGTGTGTGCGCGTATGGGTGTGTGCATGTCTGTGTGAGTATGGTGGGGTGTGGCAGGGATAGGGTATGTTGGGGGGCTGTGTGGCATTTGTGCAGTGTGGTGGTGAAGTCATCACCGGGAGAAGCTGCGTGTGTGTGTGTGTGGCTTTTGTGTGGGGTGTTTGTGGGGTGTGAGGGAGGGTGGGAGGGGTGGGAGGATCCCCCCATGCCCTCCCCATTGTGCAGCAGCAGGCAGGGGTGCTGCTGCCTGGCTCTGGCTAGCCCTGCAAATCTCAGCAAGGAGCTCAGCCCCTGTTGGGCAGTCTCTATTGCTGGCCTTCCCTGCACTTGCACGGCAGGGGAGGAAAGCCCCAGGTGCTGGAGCCAGCTGCCTTCCCTGCCCCAACCAGCTCCCATGCCTGGGGCTTCCCTCCTGTGCCATGCAAGTGCTGGATAGAGAGCCTAGTGGGGGCTGCATTCCTCGCTGTGTTGTGTGGTGGTGGACAGAGCCAGGCACCAGTGCTGAGCATGAGCGCTTTCCCCTGTTGCTGCTGATGCCCCCACTGCCTGCCAGGGCTCTGAGCCATGGGGGGAGTGTGGGAAGGGTCTTCATACTCCCCAGCCTCCCTCACACCCACGCACTGCCCAGCAGAGCTCTGTGCTGCCCCCACCCTCCTGGGTGCAGCCTTTGCACCACTGCCAGCCCCAGCCTCATGGTTTCCACTCGTGCCCAGCTGCAGCCCCACGCCCGCTTCCCTATCTGCTGCCTGGAGGGAGCAGGATGCCAGGGAAGCCTGCAGCAGCAGCTCTGCCAGTGTTAGTAGAGCCAGACCCTGTGCCAATGAGGGTGGTACTGAGGCATAATAAGGTATTTTGGTGGTGGGTGTAGGCATCTTGCTCCCACCCTTGTGGACACAATTCATTTTGGGGCTGGATGGAAGTGTTGCAAAAAGCGGTTTGTTTCTTTGGAGGCTCGCAAAAATCACAGACACACAGTCATCAGTCAGCACAAAAGGTTGTATTTGTTTGCAAACAAGGTCAGAGTGGGGCATTGATGCCCAAATCAGCTTCTGACCCCCTAATTGTGTTTGCAAGCAGAATTTATCTTTTCTCTCCTGAGCACGCGTGCAGACACCAGAACTCTTACAGCTACTTCCGTTTTATACAAGCATACATGTAGTTACAACATTACATACATTGCATGTATAGTATAATTAGCTACTTAAGTATGCAGGGCGGAGAGGTAAATATGCATCAGCTCATTAAGCATGCCCAGAAACTACAACAGTTCACCAAAAGTTCATACCCCAAGGCCACAGTCAATTGAATTCCAGCTTCTGTAATCAGCATAAGAAAGACTAAGGTGGGACTGGGAGAGAAAGGAGCCTTGGGCAGTATTTCTTTCTTATCAGGTGCAAGATGCAAGCTGCGCATTTCTAACAATATTCCATTTCTAACAGAAGTGCCTGGCAGGCTGGATCCGGCCTGCGAGCCATATTTTGCCCCCTGATGCAATATGTGCTTCTCCTAAATTAACAATGTTGACATAACAATACATTCCTACCAAATCCAATGGATAAAGGCTTGGAAGGGGAATTGCGTAAGTTTCTAATCAAAAGCCTGATAAGCACTTTCATTCCTGGACACTCTTTGAACATGCAATTATCAAACTTCTGAATTTCCACACACTTTCTTCTGCTGTCAGATAGTAGCATTTCATGGCTGCTTGATATGCATATGTGTGTGTATATATATATATATATATATATATATATATAAGTATGCATATTTATATATGTATATATATGTATGATACATAGACTTAAGAGCATAGGGACCGCCATACTAATCAGTTTAATGGTACATCTAACATGATATTCTGTCTGTGCTACTGTACAACTCTGCACCGCTGCCCCCACTGCTGCCAGGCATGCAGGGGGCACCTCACCATGGTGGCACAGTGAGTGTGGGTCTCCCAGGGGAAGGGCAGCAGCACGGGGAGCCCTGAGCCCACAGTGGGCAATCCACATCCACCCTCACTGCATAAAGAAATCTGGGGAGCACATGCTCCCCCATGTCCCCGTATGTGCACAGTGGCAGGGAGCCAGCCCTGCTTCCCCCTGGATTCTGTCCTGCTTCTACCCTGGCCCTGGGCCCCATGGATAGACTTGGTTTAGCAACACGCACAGCCCCTGTCCTATTCCCTCCCTCACTGTGTAGGCCTCTACTGTACCCCTCCCCACCCCCCCACACACTAATCTGCAGGCAGCTGAGGGACTTTCTCTTCACTGCTGCCAAGGGCTGTATTTCTGGCCATATGCATGTGTGTAATGTGCACACATGCAAGTGGCCAACCCTGAGTCCCACTCTCTGTAGCTCTGGAACTGCCAGGCTGCAAGGTGAAACCTGCTGTTCCTCACTTTTTTCCATGGTGAATGGAAAATTAAGATCCCTAAACAACGCAGTCCAGGACTAGGACTTTATATTCTCATTTTGGGACTGTCCTGCTCAACTAGGTGATCACCCTACCCTCTTCCTGAGGAGGCCAGCATCCTTGGGCCCCCACGTATTTAACCCCATGCATCTAACTGATATCCTAACTACATAGTTTATCTCTGCTAATGTAATTCTGGGTATTATTTCTGTATATTTTTAATTATTCTCTGAATCCTATATTTCTTTGTTTCAACACTGTTTTGATGTGTTTTTGTTTTAGGGGCTTTTTCTGAATAATACATAATTAACCTTACATTAAAAGAACATTGATGCTGAAAAGCATTTCAAAGTAAAAAAAAAAAAAAAGCCACCACCAGGGGAAGTGTGTTACAGGGGAAGTGTGCCTTAAGTTATTCTGCTAAATTGCCTGATTGCATAGCATTTTTTTCTACAGGACCTCCTTCAGTGTACAGGATGGATCCCCTAATGGGATGTGCTGTGAAAGTGGTTATCACATGTTTATCACGTTTGCTTCATTTGTTGCAGAATGTGGAAAGTGTGTAGTGAAGAGAACACAGGATTGCAAGATTGCCATTTGTAAAATGGAAACAAACCCCACCCTCACATCTCCCAGTGGTATTATGAAGATAAATGGTCTGCCAGTGTATAGTTTGTGGTGGATAACTCAATGGGCCACATACTAAAAAACCAAAGGCAGAACACTGAATAGTTCGTAGTGCACCTCCACTGGACAACAGCCATAGGCATTTTCATTTGAAAATATTTCTGAAGAAGGAGGAGGAGGTAGTGGTTTCACCTTGCAGCCTGGCAGTTCCAGAGCTACAGAAAGTGAGACTCAGGGTTGGCCACTTGCATCCACCTCCTTTAATTATAGATATGTTGTCCCAGGATAATAGGCCTATGTTCTACATGGCTCCCCTGCTTCTATCCCAGATGCATACATCCCACTTTCCAGAAAATTGCCCTAACAAGCAAACCTCACAATAATATGGGTCAGGTCACCCAGTTGTCCATTTTCTACACCAGGGCTTTTAAATACACGCCCTGTCCTGGGCTGGATCTGGACCGTGTGACAGTGTTCAGGCCAGATCAAGTCAAGGGTGGGGGTTTGCTCCAGTAGCAGTGGCACTGACTGGCTCCAGTTCATGCTGAGAGCCATCTGCTCCACCCCAAAGCTGGAGCTGCTGCCATCAGTATGTGTTGCTTGCTAAGGCTGTGGCTTCAGCACAGAACACATAGCAGTGATGGTGGTGGCAACCATGGCTCTGGCATGGAGCATGGGACAAGAACTGCCTACTCCAGCTCTGGTACTAACATGCAGTGGTGGTATGGAACAAGCTGCTGGCTCAGGCTCCAGCTCCAGCATGGAGCACAGGACATGCAGAACCAGTTTCAGATCTGCCTCTGGTACAAGGCATGCAGTGGCAATGGCATAAAGCATGAGGCATGCAGTGGTGGTGCACAGCACATGGCGGCAGCAGCAGTGGGCTGCAAGGCTGGTGGCAGAGGAACTAGGGCCATAGTGGTGGTAACAGGCAAAACAGATGGAGAATGACTGAGACTTCCTCGTACCTCATTTGCCTTCCTACCACTAATTGCAATGTCCACTGGGGTCCAAGAACCCCAAATTTCGAGGCAAGCCACTCCTGGGAATGCTCCCCTCAACTTCTGATAGTTTATCAGTAGTATGGTGGGCTGGTTAGGGTGGCTCCGTGGGCTGGGTCTGGCCCATGAACCATGTTTGACACTTCTGGTCTACACTGAATTCAGTCTACCATTTTATTGCCCAGTCATCCAATTTTTGTTCTGAAACTTCTCACAGACCTTTTTAGAAATATACTTAATGCAATGGAACTGGACCTGACTAGCCATACTTCTGCATCTCCTGGGTATAGAGGCAGAGAGGAACTGAAAATGTTCCTCAAAGCACTCTGACAGAACTGAGAACAACAATGCTGCTTTAATTTATGAAGGCCACTAAAATGTGGATTATTTGAGTGTAGCTCCTTCCCTTTATGCCCTAACTCAAAATTCTGTTATTAAAAATATCTGCACAGGGCAGGACAGGTAGCATGATGCCTAATTTACTTTATCAGATGATTCCCCTGTGATAAGAATGCCTTCAACTGTCACTTTAATACAATTTTAGGAATGAATCTGAACCAGGGATATGGGCTGTTATAATTAAATGAAACAGAGACACTCATTCAGAACTTCTTCACGTTGAAACTATTTATTCTTATTACTTCATCCATTTTGACTAATTTTTACTCCATGATAGAACTTTACTTGTGCCCTGCAATTACTTTCGTTCTTTGATATCATCAAGGGACTTTATGAAAGGTTTTTATAAAAATCACATCTCCCAGGATTATCCTTAATCCACTTGCTTTTTTAATTTCTCAGAGAGTTATATTATGTGGGAGAAACATGGGGGACACAGTTTCCCCTTGCAGAGTCCATGCTGGTTTAAACACTAGGTATCCTTAATTTTATCTCTAACTTTTCAATTAATTTACTTTGGGAGGCATACTGGCTTGAAATTCACAGGATCACTTTTTGTAAAGATAGGCATGATACATCTACTTAGCAATCCTCCACAAGAGATTTTAATGATAGATTAACTATTTTTGTTAGCAGCTGAGCTACTTCATTCATTCAATTCCTACCATCCAGTTATGATGAGTTATTGCAATTTAAATTATCACTTTGTTCTGGCATCTCATCTTTTGCACATCGATCTCTGACAGTATCTCATCTTTATTACCTGCAAAGGGTAGCTCTAGGGTAGGTATCTAGTTCCTGATTTTTCACCCCAGAAGCAATGACAGAAGGAAGCTATTTTCCTTCCCTGCTATGTCCTTTCTTGCTCTCCTTGACTGTTTTGCTTACGTCCCAGAAATGTAGTGTAAGATTGACTGTTGAAGTGCTTAGAAAAACAAATTTCAGCTCCTTAATTTGAGTTTTCAGGAAAAAAATATTTTCAAATTATGACAAAAAGCCAGAAGATCTCAGAACTGAAATCCTCCAGCATTTTTTTTCAAAAACAATGAAATATGGTATTTCTAAAATAAAATATACTCCTTGGGATCTTTGGCTTCCCACCAGTGAGGCAATATCAAAACCAGAGGGTTTAGAAATAGTGGTTTAAAATTGACCTCCTTCTGTTGAGTCAGACTTCTACTCCCCACGAAAAAACGGTAATGAAACTAACTGGATGCTTGTTGTCAAATTAGCATGTCAGTTCTAGTCTTCAGATGCCAGGGGTTCTAGGGCCCTTGGCTCTGCTGCAACCCAAAAGACAGACTGCTTTGGACCCTAGGAAACATGCAAAACATTGGGTCCTTGGTGTTCTGCCTGATGGGTTGATGAGTTGGAAGTCTGTAGTCCTCAAAATGCCAGCTCTGCTGGCAGGCTACTGAGGAGCTGGGGACTCATGCTCCTTAGGCTGGCCAGTTTCTGAGATAGCTTGGCCAACATCTGGGAGGTGCAAAGCCAGCTGCCTCTGGAGCCAGCCAACCCAAAGAGCCATCTGACCTTGAATTTTGAAAATGTAGGTTCTCCAACATTCAGGCAGTCTACGTAGCAAAGCTGTCTTGGAATCATGCTTCATGGCAATGTAGTTCCCCAGCAGCCCACCAGATAGGTGGTGGAGGAGCTGGGAAAGTTAATTGGTAAAAAACAGTCAGTGCTCTGTTGGAACCTTGGCTGAGATCCACTGCAGGTTCACAATATCAATGTCCATACAGCATTTTTATTTTAACAAATTGGCAGATTCCAATGAACATGTTTCACCTCGATTTTCTAACTAGATTTTTCTTTAACAAACTTGTGTCATTTGGAAAGATTGTCTTCTCTCTTTGCTGTGCCCTTGGTACTTTGCAGCGCAGATTCACTTTAGATTCTCCTAATTTATATTTACCTCTCAGGGCTTTATTTTCCTTTCTCTGATGGCTGCACCTAGATTGGATTTTGAATATCCGAAAGGCACCTTTCTAGTTTGAAAAATCTCTTGTACATGTCATTTACCAGTGTAATTTTTCTTCTTCTTTTTTCTTCATTTTTAAATAGGGAAGAATTCAACTTCCTATGTCTGTTAATAAAATTTCATCCTTCCAATTTTTGCATATATAGAAATGCCAGCTAGTTATTGTGATGGAGGAAATGCAGACAGGGTTATTTTCTTACATAGGGGTAAGGGCACTCATCCATATCCCAGGAGGTTTCTCTAAGCATTGTTCTGGATAGGGGAACTCTCTACCCCTTCCTATTTGAACCTGTGTTACTGTACATAGAGGAAATCAGATTCATGAGGCCAGAATCAGAGTAAGCAAGAGGGAGCCTGGTCATGCACTAATCTAAAAGAAGGATTTGCAGGTTCTGGCTTCTGCTGCCATCATTATTTATAGATTTCTCATTAAACTTTAAATTGGACAAAATCATAATATCACCATCATCACAACCCAGAGTTACACCTCTTGTTGTGCAATCATAGTAAATTTAGTGTAGGACTAAAATATGATTTGACATTTCAGGAATCTCATCTATTTTTTTTTAAGTTTATTCAAGAGAAAATAATGTTACTTGCACCTACACTTTTTTTTATCTGAGGTTTATATGAGTTAGGAAATTACAGATTCCTGGCTTAAGTGCTCTTCTCAAACACATTCCTTCTTTTGATCAATGACACTCATGTCATCTTAGTAAAAATCTAAGGATTAACTTCATTCATTAAAATACCTTTTGTCTTTACCTGCTACATAGATTTCTTGCATTGTCTCCATGCTAACGTTTAAGACTTGATTAGTTTTATGTTTCTCAGTTTCATATTATAATAGAGTTGTATTGCTGCATCTATTAGCAGGAACACCATAAACGGCCAGTACTTCTTTAGATGTTATTGTTATATATTAAAAATCTTTTGGGTGAATTTTTTCAACAGTGAGAAGAAATACCATTATTTATTATTAATCTATATAAAATAATGTGTGCATTCAAGAACAATTTATTTATGAATGGTTTAAAATAAATCATTACCTGCTCTTGTGGCCATCAGAAAGGCTGAGGAATGATACTTTCATAATTCCATTTTTATAAATCTTGTAGGCAGCAATTTCTGTGGTGGCTCACATTTATAAAAGTGCTCTCAAACATTGTGGATATAATTATTACCATCATTGTGGCATAGCTGAAGCCTGTTTAACAGTTTGTTTCTAAAAGTCAAGCATTTTATCTTCTGAAGCCTCGATCCTGTAATATTTACACATACACTTAAATTTACATATGATAGTGGCCCCATGGTAACTAATCAAACAATTTGTTTCATTAGGAATTCCCATGTGTTTAAAATCAAACCCAAATCCAAGTCATCTCAACATTAGGTCCTCAGCAAATCCTAGCTGCATCCATAGTTAACTTTGAGGATAAAGTTATAACTGGAATACAAAGTGCAGGTTAATACCTGGTAATAATCAGAGCCTGTCTATTCAATCATGTGTAAATTCAAAATAGGATTGAGAGATCTGAGAATCAGCATCATTTAAACTGAACTTCCATGTCTAGTGAAAGTATTAAAAGAATATCCTAATAACATTTACTGACTAAACCTCTGGAACCCTGTAGGATTATGATGATCAAACAGCATGATTTTAAAAAATGAACCTTGCAATAAACCTCAGCACACTCATTGATGGAGTTACACATGTGTACATGCACTATATACACTATAATTAGTAAAATATTTGTTGCATCTCAGAATCTTATTGCTAATTACATGACACAATTTAGGTCAGATACATTTGAGTTGCATTCAATTTTCAGGTGCCATCAGGCCCTGAGTCTTAGTCCCGATATTGGGGGTCAAATTCTCAAATCACTTTTTATTAAAAAGAAATTGCAACAAAGTATGTAGTTGATTTAGGAATGAGAAACAGGTTAAAGGAACAAAGATCACGTCCTAAAAAAGACATGGGCACCTAAAAACACTTAGGCAGATTTGCAGTCCCAAACACCCTTATCAGTGTCTACTAAATTCAACAGGCAATTCCTTTTGAACTGAAAGTTCTTATCCAGAAAGAGCTGCTGGCGCCTATGTGCAGAACTGTTTGCATCTAAACACTTGGGCACATTCCCATCTGCTTCCTATTTAGATCCAGAAACTATGCAGAGAACATCAAAGTCCTTTGAAGGGTTCAGTCTTGTGGGTGTGCTCTGAGAATACCTTATGCACATCAAGAGCGTTGCCTTAAACACTACACATAGCAATCATAGTCTGGGCTATGACTCCAGCTTCTTGATTTTGGTCTCTACAGGTCACATTAAGCAGCCTTTGCATATACAATAGAAATAACCTTGGGAAAAGGAACCAGCACCCAGAACTCCCAATTCCTAGCTAGGTACAGATGGGATGCCAGCTGCGCTCACTCTTCTTCACCAAGATTTTTTCAGATAGCTTTACAGTGGTAAGCCTTCAGAAACGGGGAGGAGAAATAAATGGTAAGCCAATAAATTGCTGGGCTAGTATATTGTTCAGGGAGTTGGGAGATGCAGGTTAGAACTGCTCTGACTGGGAGGGACACTGAGCCAGTGATGTCACTTCCTGGACAAGTTCTTTAACTGATGGGATATCACTAAGTAGGAAGCAGCAGTGGCACCACCCCCTTCAAAGAACTTTTGCAGGCAACTCAACTACCATAAAAAATGGTTTTGACTTTTGGTTCCTGACTCAATGGAGCCATTGAAGCCATCACTCAGGCATCCACACTCCAGAGAAGAGATAGGGATATGCCTCTGTAGTCAGCACCTTCTACTTGCTAGCTCTGTGTGTCTGTTTTACATCAGAATCATTTGGATTGTCCTTCTGAGGTGCCTAACTCTCCACAAGCGCACTATAGGGAGCCTAGCTACCTAACCCTGACTTTTGGATTCCAGTCTGGGGCATGATACCTTAATGTTACTCATTGTGGTACCTTATTTAGAGGTTCCTAAGTCCTTCGCACCCTGTCCTAAAAGAAAGTTAGACTGCATTTTTCTTCACTTTCTGGAATAATCAGATGTATCTTATGTTTGCATCTTGTTTAGCAAAGCACTCCTCTTCCAATTCTTTTATTGAAATGAAGTTGAATGAAAAGTGATCTTCTTCTCCAGTGATGGAATAATTTGTCTGCTGATTGTATCATTCTCCATCACTAGTTTTATTGTTAGAAACATGCATGTCAATGAACAAATTTCTCCAGTGAAATCTTCCTTTGGTAGCAATTTGTTAAACCACACCAAAGGGAAAATAGACAATAGATTTTAACTCTCCCCACCTTGCATCTTTATGTTATTATTTATATCCACGCAAAGCAAGTGAGAAAGTTGATTTGCTGGTGTTCTGAACTCATTTCATACACAGGTGCAAATGACTTCACACGGTGCAAGGCAGAAGAAAAATCAGAATGAATATGTTGACTGGAAGAGAGATCATCAACTTATGGGCATTTGGAGCTTTAATGGTTTAATACTGTTAATATACATTTGTATAACTACTTGAAAATAGATACTGTTCCAGGTAATCAATGGCAATTAATTTAGGATCATTTTCATGTAAGTGCAGATAACATGCTAAGTAGTGCTTTGAATCAGTGGAACATTTGTTGAATAAGGTGCTGGTCATCTTGAACTCAGTTATGAGAATACTGTTTTAAGTTAAGCAATATTTATTTTGATATTTATTTATGTTAGTTCATATTCATTGTCTGAAGTCAAATGTTAGCTATTGGCTCTCCCTGACGAAATTGATTTTTAGTGTTTTCTTCAAAACATAGTTAAAATTTATGTATTTTGTATCTTTCTTTTTTATTTCAACTTTACCCCATATTTCTCCAAATAAGTCTTTGTTCACCTATTTTTCTTATTGTTGGCTTCCTTGAGTAATTTCATCCTTAATCAACTGCCAATTCCCTTGTATTTACATTCTTACTCAAGAGTTCTTTGTTCCAGAGAAAAAAATTGTATATCTTCCAGCTAATCAAAGACCTTTCATAATGATGCATTTATGATATTGCATCACTATGCAGAATAATCTGCCATTGTATTTTCCAAACAAGATTTCTGCTGAAGTATTCAATTCTCATATGGCACTTACCTTTTTAACTGTGCATTTAATTCGTAGCTAATTGCCATCAATATTTATGCTGTTGAACTTTTATCCTGGTACATGTTGTATAATTGCTACCATTAGATCATCTCCCCAAGGTTTTCTTTTCATATTCATATACTACACCAATGTCATTCTTTTGCAAAGCACGAATTTTTATAATGTTGTTAAGCTGTGTAGTACTCAGTTTATACTTTAGCATGGAATTGAGGTTGATGACATCTAATTAACTTAATTTTAGTAACTTCACTTTCTGTACTTCATTTAAAAAGACAAACAAACAAACAAGCAATGTGCTCACTGCTAGTGTTGCCCATTTTTTCCCTTAAAAGTCACTTTTACTAATACCTAGTTTGATTTTATGAAAGTATCATGTTTCACCAGATCCTCAGTTGGTGTAAATTGATTTATACTCCTTATAATCCTATTGACTATTTTCCATGGTACCTTGTGTATTCCCAAAGTCATGACATTCTGCCTCTCCTGAAGTTACTTTCTAATTGTATATTGTCTTAAAAACAGTGAAATTTTCTCCCTTTTGAGGATCAGAAGGGGAAGGGCATCTTGCTTTAACAAGGGAGTAGTGAGAGGTGAGGGTGCATGGGAGGGGTCACCACCACTGACTCGTGGTTCCCTCCTACCTCTATAGATTTAGACTTGAGACAGGCTTTTAACTATTTACTGTATTTATTCACGTATAATATACATAAATATAAAACTAAATATCATATTCATATATTTACACAAAGGATATTAACCAATAACCAAGGTGAAACCCTAAATAACACTGGAAGAATCACTCCCAACCACAACTCCCAGGGAAAACAATATATATCCACAATGAATCCACAGTTTCCCCACCCC
Organism: Crocodylus siamensis; assembly: GCF_052110815.1. NCBI lineage: Eukaryota > Metazoa > Chordata > Crocodylia > Crocodylidae > Crocodylus > Crocodylus siamensis. The sequence goes on along the minus strand of NC_143396.1, from coordinate 72,466,652 downwards.
ACAGTGGGGAACCTGTACTCAATTAAAGGGTCACACAAAATATAACAGCAGAAATGTGATTTTTACCCCTACAGAGAAAGAGTTCCCTTTTTCTTTAATGCAGAGTGATAGGCATGAAATGGACCCCTACCCAGTTAGGGACCTAACATTAAAAAAAACCCCAAGAGGGTGTTTTTCAGAAATTACTCTGTCCTATGATAGCACCATTTACCCATCACAGATAAACAATTTCAGCAGCATTACACAATACAATATCACAATACAACATTTCAATATAAGGCACAATCATAAACAATCTTAATAACATCTACTTCTTAATATAGTCCATGACCTATGGCAGGGATAGTCCTCCTTCCAATGTGGTCCCTTGTGGGGTGTCCAGGAAGTACCAGGGGCCCCTCCCCTTAGGGCCCTGTCTGGGTGAAGGGCTGCTCATTCAGTCCCTTCTCTGGGCCTGCCCGCCTGAAATGTCTTTCCCCTGTTGGACCCAAGGGCCCAATGACTCACACTTCTTCAGGTGGCGGTGGTCAACATGCAGCTCACTGGGGTCTTCTCTGTGCTGCAGCTGAAGCACCCCCACAGGCTTTTCCCATGCCTCTGGACTCCTCCCCACCTCTGAACAGCGAGGGCTCAGCTCTTTTCAGCTGCTGTGCCTCCACTGCTGGCTCCTGAGCGCTAGGCCTCACACTGCATCACTACTATTACCCTGTGCCCTGGCTCTTGGCACTTAGGGCTCTTTTAGCAAAGGCCAGGCCCTTCAGGCTCTGGCTGCCTGACCTCATGCTGGGTAGCTAACCCAAGCAGCCTCCGCTGCTCCCTGGCTCATGCCCTGTGCACCATGGGACTTGACTGCTTGCTGGGAGATGGGGCCTGAGCCACCTCACCGTGCCTCCCAAGGACCTTGCGCCATGTGCTGCCCCGTGCATCATGTGGCTCCTTCGGGGTTGCAGGCTCAAGTCACCCTTTGCGGCTTCGAAAACTTGAGTTCCACACACCAAAATGCACACCGGGATGCCTGGGGCTGCAGACTTGAGCTGTCATTCACAACTCCCAGAGCCTGAGCTCCGTGTACTGAAATGCGCATCATGTTGAGCCCAAGGGTCACACACCCTCCTAGGGATCTTCAGGAGCTTGGGGCTATTCCCAATGAGGCAGCTCGTCCCCAGCTTTTCTTGTTCTGATCTTCCATCTTCAGCTCTCCCATTGCATCTCCCCTTGTGCTGGGGACACTGCTCTCTATATACTCTTCAGGGCTCAGTTCCTGAAGTCTTCTGGACCTGACAGGGTTGCAGTCTACAATTAGGTACATAGAGCTCCTCTCCTTAGGAAAAGGTGCAGTTTTACTCCTTTGGCTGCCTCCTGATAGGTGGATGGGCTCCACCAATCAAAACAGCAGAATCCTGAGCCTGGGTCTCAACCAAAGCTCCAAAAAATAAGCCTACTAAAAAATCATTGAAACTGATATGTTTTTTCCACATATTACTTCTGTTAAAACATTCCCAACATTACTTAGAAGGACATGGATCAAATGGGCATAAATATTTCAATACAGTGAGATGTACAAGATGTATATAATCATATACTAGAAACAGAGAATGCAAGCCACATTTAGAGTATGTTACCTTGGGAAGCAAAGACTCTATAAAAGATTTAGGGATCATCAAGACAACTAGTTGAATATGAGATACAACATGATACAGGCTGATGCAAACCTTGGACAGATAAAGAGGAAAATATCAAAAAGGAATAGGATGGCATAGGTGTAATCAATACTGGAATAGTACATCCAGTTCTAGTGTCTCCACTTTAAGAAGGATGTTTAAAAGACAGAGAGAGTTCAGAGAAAAATCATATAAATGACTAAAGTTCAGTGACTTGTGCTGAAAGACGCAAGGTTCTCAAGCTATTTAGTTTATCAAATGCTAATGATCTATAGGTAATCTATAGGTAACTACGTGGAAAACAAATTTAATAATGGAGGACTCTTTAATCCAGCAAGCAAAATTGTAGCCAGATCCAATGTCTAGTAGTTGAAGTTTCTGATAGCTGCTCAATCACTGGCAATTTCTTACATTAAAAATCGATGTTTTTACTGAATAATATGCTCTAGGTCAAATAGCAATTCGTTCAGGAATTTCGTATTACCTGTGCTGTGCAAGAAGTCAGAATAGATGTTGACCTCTAGTATATTAAGGTAACTCATAGGAGGAAGGAGTGTCTACAGTTGATGGGAGTCCTTTGGAAAAGGTCTCCATTATATTGCTGTACTTTATTTTGTACCTTATTACTCCACTGGTGAGGGGAAGCAATGCAATGTGGATAGTTCTATTCTGAGTACCAGAGGCTGCTTCTATGTGCATCAACACTTTTTTTTCTGTGGTGAATTACCATGGAGGATAGAAAGAGCCAATGCTTACCTCTCATAAATGACTGCGCCAGTTGACTGAGGATGGCACCCCAAATAGGTAATGTTTGTATTGAGAAAGATCAATTTTGATTTTTTTACATTTTGTTTTGCATTGAGAAATCTATTTTCTAGTTGCATGTATAGTGTAGGGGGGTAGCAGATCACCAACCAGGGCTCAGTTCCCATGGCTTGCCCGGAGCAAGAAAGGGTATGTAAAGCCATTGTGGTTGTGATCTCCAAGTCTTATTAGGATGATCAAAAAGCAAATTAGGAGCCTTTCAATAAAAAACAAGAATTCAGAAAACAAATATATTCTAAGGAGACTTGCTTGTTTGTCCAATGGGTCAAAGTGTTTTTAATAACTCATTTCTTCCCTATCTGGATAATGAGATCATGTGAAACTTTGTCTGGGATAGAAAAGAATGGTAAATATGGACAGATTCCATAAAGGAGACCAGAGTCCTCTTGCTGTGTGCATAGCTAAAAATCTCCATTCACATCCACACCTTTCTCTAATTTTCAGTCTGTATCAGCATACACACATCTCTGAAAGTAGACGCAGGAAAATCTGAACCTAAGAACTCCACTGTATACATACTCATAGGTTTTTTTGGTGGTTTGACTATTTCAACCAACTTTCTGTGATGTCGTGTACTGTACTTGTGCAAAGTCAAGTCACACCACTCATAGCATGCAATACTTATAAACACAGTTAAGTCCAGAGCTCATATCTAGACCCAAATCATGAGACAACTTATTGGTCCAGCTGCAGATGAGTATTCCAGTTGCTTCACTGTAGCTGTGGCAAGGGAAGGAAGCTTCTGATAGACATAAAATCATCATGATGGGTACATTATTGTTTTAAACAGATAAAAAGTGATGTCTTAAAAATCTCAGCAGCTAAAATTCTGCCACTACTCAGTAACTGGGAATTAACAGCCTCAACAACTCACTCTGGACTTTTATGACAGCAGTAAGATCACAATCATACATTTTCACAATAAGTGTTAAAATAAATGACAGATAATAAGTAGTTTATGTATATCTGACTGTTTCTGAGTAGGCCTTTCATTTTGAATTATGCATATCCATGTGCTCATGTTAGAGAAGAGTAAGGTAGGTATTAAACTAAGAACCGCAGAATAAAAGAGCTTCTAGGATAACATGCACACTTATGAAGGCCAGATTTAAATGCCAGAGAAGTCATCACACAAGGGACTGAATCATTCCTGACAATCCTCTCAGCTTGGAGGATTACGTGCTGACATCTCATTATTAAACTACAGAAACATGAATAATTTGTCCCATACAATGACCAAGAGATGTATGAATGTACTCATTGTAATAGGTATCAAATATATATTTAAATAGATGTATAGGATATAGAATCTGCTAGGATAGAAAGCAACTCACTATAGAAAAAGGTAAATATTTATTAATAAAAAACAAAGAAATTTAAAAAGTAATTCTATAAAAACTCAAGAAAATAAAATATGCCAATACAGATCACTACTGGAGAAATATTCTATAATCTTAACCCCACAGGAGCGATTTTTGCCTCACTTTTTAATAGAAATAGAGATGTTTAAAGATAAACCCTAATAATATAATTAGCCCCATTTAAATTGAAAAGAAATTTTAAATAATTATTGAAAATATGATGTATACTAGCGGTAGGAAGGCACTGTTCTCAGTTTCACTCAATGAATCATACATGATTTCTTTAAACAAGTTTTGATTACCATCTTCTAGTGACAAAACAGCAACAGTTATCACACTCATCTATTGAAAAATAATGGAGAAAATGAAAGCAAATACCGACCTATGTTAGACCCAAAATTCCATTAAAATGCTATTTACAAGTGATGACTCAAACCAGAAAATTAATTTTTCTTCATTGGAAACCACTCGTGTCACCAAATCTAATGAAAACTGAACCCCAAATTTGACTACAAAGGGAAGGTTATATGCTAATTAGGGACAGAATTGTAACCCCCTTATCCACCCATGTGAAAGGACAAGAGGACTTTAAACACTGTGGGCACATCTACACTAGATGTTTACTGCTTAGCTGACTAATTATCTGTGCAGTAAACATCTTGGCATCTACACATGCACTCCTATTAGGACGCACGAAACTAATAAACTCTGCAGTGGGATAGTCCTGTGAAATACAAGTTCTACCTTCCTGCAGAGTTTTTTTGTGCACAGCAGCACATGTGTAGATGCTGCCCTGGCTGGCTAGGGCACAGGGTTTCTCAGTCCATGGCTAACCAGCAGGCAGCCCCCATGTTGAGGCACCCTGGGGCCCAGCTAGCCCCTGTCCAGTATGTGGAGATAAGGGAGCAACCAGTCCTGGCTGGCTGGCTACTCCCCTGTTTCCATGTGCTGCTCTATGGCTAGCTGGGACATGGTGTGCCTCAACACAGGAGCTGCTTGCCAGCAAGCCCTGGGCTGGGGCACCCTGTGCTCCAGGCAGCCGCCGCTGCAGCACATACAGCTCGGTCAGATTCCCTGCATTCCTGCACTGATCTGATTGGTCTCCATCTGGTGCACACAAATAAACTCTGAAGCAATCTGCTCTGGAGTTTTTTGCTCTGAGCATACATTCAAATGGTGTGCCCAGACGCAAAAAACTCTGGAGCAATAGAGCAATAAGCACATGTAGATATGCCCTGTATGGCTTATTTGATACTGTTGCATGATATTTTATCAGGGCATAATGGAAACAAAAGTTGCTATTTCTTTTTATATCCTGAACAGGTGAACTTGGCTTTATTGATTGCATTAGCCAGTACCGATGAGCTGTTATAGGAAGTGCTGCAAAACGGTATCTGGTTCAAGAGTGTAGCACTTCCCTTTTGAAGTGAGGGGAGAAACCATGGTGTAATAAATGGTGAATCTTAGTTACACTTCCTTTCCTATTCAGCTATTTGCTATGCGCTACATCATATGTGACTAATAAAGAAAGGTGTAACTAGCAGTTTGGTACCTTGGGCAAAGATGCTGAAGACCAGGATGGATGAAGTTCAAAGACTTCAGCTGACGCTGCCTCTGGGTGGGCTCCACTCTAGGAGTTGTCACACTGTTGCTCCCTCTAAATCAGCACCTGAGATTGGTGCCTTACATGCTCATTCTTTCTTAGTCTCCTGCCTATACAAGTAGTCTTGTCTTAAGCTGATCTGTGTGGATGCTGTCAGATACTCTGTAGACAAATGAATGAAAGTCTATTAAGAGGTGTTGAGCAGAATGCTTGGAGATGTTTCTTCTGGTGTATCTAAACCAATAATGGTGGATGCTGGGGGGCAGGTTATTAAAGAGTGGGTAGATAATTCAAGATACATCCTGTTCAGTGCTCTCCCTCTATAGCGGGGGGGGGGGGGGCAGAGTGACTCACCCTGGGAGCCATATCCGATCCTCCACTACAGTTCAAGAACTGAGCAAGAGGGAGGGGGTGGGGGTGCTGAGTAACCCATTGAGAGTGGGAGTAGGGTGCTCAGCTCTCTAGTCCTGAGAGAAGTAAGAGGGGCTTCAAGAACTCAAGCCACAGTTTGGCGACCGTAGCTCTAGTATCCACCCCTGCTCCTTTTGGGGACAAGACATGGAGTTGGATGGATCATTGATCTGACCCAATGTGGCGCTTCTTATGTTCTTATAAAAAAAATAAACCAAGAAGAGGAAGACTCCTTCATCTTTTTGTATTTACAGTTTTTCAGGGACTTCAGCAGGGTGGAATAGAATCATACCTAGGCATCTAATTCCATTTACCTGCCTAATAATTTAAATAGATGCCTTAAGGCTGAGCTACATGGTGGAGTTCCAGGACCATTTCCCAAGAGACTGGAACAAGCAGCATTTCCCCAGGGACTGGAAACTGGTTTTTCTGATCACACACTAGGAACTACTACACTCACTGCCAACCAACAGTGAGTTAGGTTACATGACTGGAAAAAGGAAAAGTGTTGTGGTAGACAAATAACCATTTACCTGTTATTCATAAGGGTAGATGGGGAATCAGATTAATCATCTAATCCCGTATTTAGTTTCAAGGTATTTGATTTACTTTTTATTTATACCTAAATGCTGCTATGTGTTCACAAGTTGGTGCTGTGCTTGAGGACTGGGAAGTATGGCCTATTAAAGGATGCTCAGCAATGGTATTTATGACTGAAGTAATTCTGCATGAAGGTTTTTGCTGCAGTGCTTGTTAGTTTTAAGAGGTACCTTGCTTATTTTAAATTAGGTACTTGTTTTTGAGACTACCTGGAGAAGAGTTATACTTAGATAACTTGTCTTCAAAAAAATCTAATTAAAAATCAGTTTTATAAGAACAACTTTTATTGTTGTGGCTAAAAATCCATCTATGCTGAAGAATGGAAAAAACAACATCAAATCTACAGTTCTCTGCTTTACTTTAACATCAAAGTCAGACTTCGTAATACAAACATAGACCATTATAAAGAAGTCTACAGTCAATGTTGCACTGATGATAGAGGATGCTATTCCCTGCATACCAGTTCCACTCCAGAGGCAATGGTCATTCCTTTTGAAAACAATTGTATTTTGAATCACTTCACTGCTGTGACAAGCTGTATACATCCAGCAGTGCTGGCTGACAATCCTCTATAGGTTTCAGCAGCACTTGAAGTGGTTAAAGATTACAATTGATATGAGAGCCTTCTTCGATGCAACCTACAGCTCTTAGCTACTTTCTCCATCTGCTGTCATTTAGCTTTTGCAAGCATTTTGGTATACAGCATCCACCTAAGCAAAATAAATGGGTGTAGATCTGTATTTTAAGTGAGTACTTTTCTCCTTCTGCTGCTTCTTTTGCACACAAATCTGGCAGAAAAATGTTCCATGGATGACAGCTCTGACCACTTTGGATGACAGGTCAGCAGATGGTGTCTATAAGTGATGAATTTGACAAGTTTGGGGGGATCAGTTGACTGAAAGTGAAATATTGTATGTGGAAAAGCTTTTCAACTACAGTTTTGTAGAATAGTCCAACAATAGCATAAATGAGAACTCAGTGCCGGTCAAAGAAAATCATTTGCTAACTTGTGATTCAAGAACCATTAATCTTCGTTGCCCATCCTCTAGTTTCAACCTGGAAAAACATTTTAGCTCAGCAGGTGATGTTGTCAGTGACAAATGAACAAGATTAAAATAAAGTGATGTGGACAAAACAAACTGTCTCAAAATGAATCTTCCCATATTTGGAAATTGTTATAATACTTGTTACAAAAAACAGAAAGTGTTAGTGACTTTGTGAATTTATCTCAACAGAATTTAAAGGGCTTTTTCTAGCAAAACAAACTTTAGGAAGAGAACATGCATGGAAATCAATTGGCATTATATTCTCATTGATGCTATTATAAGGTTGATTTGGACCTTAAAAGCACAATTCTGTCTTTCAGTGATGTGTTGCTACGGTAGTCTACAGGGGGATACAGTACTCCAAGGTACTCACTGGGAGTTTGCCCACAGCTATGTCCATTTAGGATCATTACATTTTATAAAGAAAATGTTCATAAAAGAACAAATGAGTATAAGATGTCTATGAAAAATGCTAGCTGAAAAGTAGATTTCTAATCATCAGAGAAGTGAGGTTTGAGAATAGCTTTCTAGCAAGAGTTGGGGGTAGTGCCTGTTGGCTCTGGATTTAGGACCCGGAGGCCTCGTTTTGTGCCCCCTCCATTCAATGATAGGCAAATTTATTGATACACAGTGATAACAACAACAAAAAAAGCAATACAAACAATCAAGCAATTCTATTTATCCACCAATCCTAGAGCTGTCATCAGAGTCAAAGTACATCTGGCCAGGACGCAATTTCCACTCTGAGGCTCTCTCTTAGGTGTCAGCAATCTGGAGGTGGCATGTGGAAGCCCCCACTCCACCCTCCAGTGGGGTGTATGAAATGGGCTGGTGGTATGTCCTCTGCCCATGATGGTCTCGGAGACCCTTCCCGGGGGACAGGAATGGGGGAGAAGGAAGGGGAGAGACGACAAGGAGGGACAGGGAGGGAAAGAAGGGTGGAAAAGAAGAGAAGGAAGGATGGGGGAGAAGGGAGGGACACTTTGTTACTCTCAAGTCTCTGCTTTTGTATTCTCCTTCTCTCCTGATGAAACCTGACGACCTCTCTCTTGATCCGTGGCTATGTCTGGCTGGTTGGCTCTTTGTGGTTACATATCCACATAGCTTTCTGGGCCTTCTCTCAGTTTGGTCTGTTCCCCCAAAACTGGGACTTGGGGAGCTCTGCTCTGGGGCCTTGTTAGCTGGTGCCACTTTTATCTCATGTTATGGGCAGTATAGTACATACAAACAGTGTAGGAACTGAGGGAGTATCTGTTGGCCTTGTTGTGTTAGACATCTTGTCTGCTTCCAAGGCTGTGATCTCCTGTGTGAGACCCAAGCTTTTCAGAAATCATTTAACCCCTGCTGCCTATCCTGAACCATTATAATGTATATAGCTATACCTATAAGCCAATTCCCCCCAAAATAAACCCTTATATACCATTTGTAAGCCAACAGTGGTAATAAAAACCTAATAAATTCATGAAAATGAGTGTATGTCTGTGGTAGTAATGGAAATATCCCAAGAGGTTCCTCCCAGTGTTATTTTCTGATAGTTGCCTAGGATGGCAAACCTATTTTGGAATTTTATGGCCAAGTTGGCCAGACTCAATATGTTTCTGAGGAATAAATTTAATATCTATTTTAGGATGTTTGTTTTTTGCCTCTGTAATATGCCATGTAGCCTTCTAAAAAGGTACAGGACATAGTTCTTTCATCTGTGTGAATCTAGAATGATTTCCTTGAATTATGTGGTGAGAATGAAAGCAGAATCAGGCTCAATAATATATTCTAAACACATTTATTCAACTAGTAAATCCTTGGTCCTCTCTCACACCCCATCTGAAGAGGATATTTTTATGCTCACAGTTTGTATAAACAGACATTACAATATTGACAGCTTCAAGCATGTCAAGCAAATATTTTTGGCTGATGAGGAAACAAGATGCTAATCTTAAAGCTAGCAGAGACATTTTCTATGTATACTACCGGTTAGGCAATAAGGCTCAATAAGGCATGAAGTTATCATAGAATAATCATAGTCCTGGAGATTTATAAGGCGGAAGTCATAACAGTATCTGATGCTATAAATTCATGGGTGGTATGAAATCAACTGACTGAATAAAAAACATGGACAATAATTTGAATAGAGGAAATACAGAATGCTTTCTAAAGAGTAACAATAAAACTAAAAGAGCAATGTAAAGATGAACAAAATTCCCCACATTTAATCTTAACTTTTTTAATCTGGCTAAAATCTTATTGAAATCTTTGTCTAGATCCATGGCACAATGTAGCAAGATCTAAGCCCCGGGAGCAGGCATGATGCCCCTTCATGGCCACATGAGTCCTGTCCCAATCCATCTCCTTGGGACGCCTTCCCTTTTTCCTCTCTTGCCATGACTTTATGGGATTTTTATGGTGTTAGGGAGGCTGCCCAGGGTCCCAGAGGGGGCTCCAGTTCACCTTAGCTTTACCAAATTGTGGCCCTCCTGGCCCTATTCATACCTGAGGACACAAGCCACCTCATGGCCTCCGTCTTCCCCTGTAGCCATGCACTTGTTTCCCAGGTGGTACTTTGTATCACTTTGGAGAGGCCCTCTGGCTCTCATGCAACACTTGCCCCCCTAGGCCTCAAACTTGTCTTAGGGCTCCAGCCTTCCTGGCTTTGGCCCCTTTTCTCTGGCTGTGCCCCTCAGCTTAGGTCCAGTGCCTCAAACCTCAGCTTCTGGGCTCCAGCCCCATCTTACCCTTCTCGAGTTGCTCAGGCCCCTGGGGTTCCTGACCACATTGAGGCTGCTTGTATGCTGCTCATCTCCTTATGGTTTCTGACCATTGCAGGGCTACGTTCTGTGTGCCTCTCAGATGTCCCCGTATCTTCCATACCATCCCCATGACCTCCATACCACCCTGAGGCCACAAACTGGTCCTCCAGTTTCCAGGTTAATCACAAGATAATGCAAGCAACCTGTTCACAACTGAAGTCCATCCTGCTCTAGGTCATTGCCTCACCACAGGCCATAAATCCCCTTCAGCTCACTCTGTCCAGCTCTGTCAGATAGCTTGGATAACTGGAAGTGCCTACAGCCATGTTCCTCAAGAGCTCCTTTTCCTGCAGCATGCAGGGCCAGACTACCCCCACTGCTTCAGGTCCTGGTGTTATATGCCTCTAAGCTCCACTCCTTCCAGTCATGTGGTTCCCTTCACCTAATGGCCAGCCTGCACTCCTCTGCTGCAGTCCCACATGGTAGGTTTGGCCTGCTGCACTCTCTACTTAAAGCCTGTGGCTCACTTTCAAACATAGCTCATGCTGGCTTTTGATTAATGGATAGTCTGTGACCAAGCAATATCAACTTGCTACCTGATAGGTGCTAGTGCTGGTGGCTAGAGCTGGTAACCTTGGGAATCTCTACAGATGTTCAATGAATTTGATGTTAGAAGGGGACCTGAGAAGAATATGAATTTCATTGAGTGGCTGCAAGGTCTGGAAAGTTTACAGTTCATAAGAAAAATAGAAAATATGGCAGTTTGGCTTTGATTCATATGGAAAACAAATTGTGAAAAAGATAAATTCCCACAAAACTGACTCCACTTTCATGGTTATCTCAAATCCTAGCAACCAGGCCATACGGTAATCTAAAGTGGGTTTCCTTCCGTCTTTTCACGTACCTAGCTGAGTGACAGGCATTTATTTGTCTATTTGCACTTATTACCTACACTGTATGTACATATAAGCAAGCATACATATATTGCCCCAATGCTTAATCTATTACCAGCAGACTAGGTACCAGCCCGGCAGATACATGACTACATGTGTGCCTATGAGAATGAGGCCTGGGAAACAGCAGAATTGTGGATCCTTTCATCCTCCCAGGTTAGGGAACTCATCCAAAAAGTAGGATACCTGGAAACTAGGCTTTCCTGACCCAGAGAGGATTTAAAACTATATCTCTCCATTCCCCAGAACAAGTTCTAACAACCACACCCAAGTTAGGCATTATCCAGTCCTTTCTCTAGTACTACTTTTAAAGCTAATTAGAATCATAGAAAATGAGGGTTGGAAGGGAACCTTGGGAGGTTGTCTAGTCCAACGCCTTGCTCAAATCAGGACCATTGCCAAGAGGGCTGTGTGAAACATTTCAAAAGGACAGTATTTCATCTCATTGTTTCATTTCAAAGCACTGTCCTTTTTGTTTTGTTGAAAAAGTTTTGCTGTTTTGACTTGTTTTGATGTTTTGCCCATAGGCTATAATGGGAAATCATGAAAATGCCTAAAATGTTGTCATTTTTCACCTGATTCAGATGCAAATTTCAGGAATGGTAGCCCCATCTGAGGGCATGAAATGTGCCATGTTTCAAAGAGATAGGTGCAGAGGTTTCTCAGAAACTGTTCCTCAAAGTCTTGAAAGCAAAAATTGCCAGCAGCGGCAGCCTCCTGTCATCCGGCATGCAGATGCAGGGGCTCACACCCCTGGGAGGGCTGCAGTGCTGTGCCAGTCTCCTCCTAGAGGTGTGGGATCTTGGATATGTGCTGGATGACAGGAAGCTGCTTTTGCCACCTGGGATCAGCACTGGGCGCAGCCTGCACCTAGCACTGGAGAAGACAGATGCTGCCACTGGCCCCAGGCAGCAGTGGCAGCCTCATGTTATCCAGGTGCAGAAATGGGGGCCTGCACCCCTAGAAGAGTCTGGCACAGCCCCGCAACTCTCCTGGGGTTGCAGGTCCCCAGATCTGCTCCAGATGACAGGAGGCTGCCACTGTTGCTTAGGTCTGGCTCTGGGCACAGCCCACACCCAGCGTGACTCCATGTAGCTCAGCCCAGCAGTGTAAGGCAGAGCACAGCTTTGACTCTTGCCCACCTCCCACTGCCGGGCTGCACTCCGAGCGGCTCCACAGCCCCATGGCACTCAGCCTGGTGGCAGGAGGCAAAGTGCAGCCATGGCACTGTGCTCTGCCTCTTGCTATTGGGCTGAACTCCATGGGGCTGGCGGAGCTGATTGGAGCACAGCCCAGCAGCCGGAGGCAGGCAGAGCTGGCACTGCACTCCCCACCGGGCTGAACTACATGGGGCTGCAGAGCCGCTTGGAGTGCAGCCCTGGCTCTCTCCTGCCTCCTACCACCAGGCTGCTTCGAAATTCAAACTTTTGAGTGCTCTCATTTAATTTCAATGCTGCTTCAGTGCATTTTTTTTTCATTTTGATTTCTCTGTTTTGAGCTTGAAACGCATTGAAACAGCTTCAAAATGAAATGCTTGGTGAAATTTTGCACAGGCCTAATCCCCAACTATATCACTGCAGCCAAGGCTTGTCTATCCGTGTCTTAAAAGCCTCCATGGATGAAGATTCCGCAACTTCTCTGTGCAACCTGTTCCAGTGTTTTACTACCCTCCTTTTGAGAGGCTTTTTCCTAATATCTAACCCTAACTTCCCTTGCTGCAACTTGAGACCATTGCTCCTTGTTCTGTCATCTGCCACCAGTGAGAACAATCTAGTTCTGTCTTCTTTTAGAACCATCTTTCAGGTAGTTGAAGTCTTCTGTTAAATTCTGTCTTAGTCTTCTTTCTTTCAGACTAAATAAGCCCAGTTCCATCAGCCCCTCATCTTAAATCATGTGCCCCAGCCCTCTAACCATTTTCATTACTTGCTGCTGGACTCTCCAATTTGGACATAACTGGAAACGACTCCAGATGTGGCTTTGCCAGTGCCGAACAGAGAAAAATAATATTTTGATCTGCTGGCAGTGCTTCTACTAATGCAACAATATGCCATTAGACTTCTTTGCAACACAGGCATACTGTTGGCTCACCTTCAGCATATTGTCCACTGTAACCCTCATGTCATTTTCTGAAGAGTTGATGCTTAGCCCATCAGTCCTCAGCCTGTACCAATGCAGGGATTGTTATGTCCTAAGTGCAGGACTTTACAGTTGTCCTTATTGAATCTCATGATATTTCTTTTGGTCCAGTCCTCCACTTTGTCTAGGTCTCTCTGAATCCTAGCCCCGCCTGCCAGTATATCTACTACTCCTCCCATCTTGGTGGTATCTTCAGACTCATTGAAGGTGCACTCCGTTCCATCTTGCAGGCGTTGATAAAGATATTGAAGAAAACGAGACCCAGAACCGAACCCTGTAGTACTTCACTTGGCAGTGGGTGCCATCTAGACATTTCTGCCCCTGTAGAAGCAAGAGTTGAGTTTGTTTCCTTAGAGAAGCAGCTGACAACTTTTCAGAACTGGAGGATAGAACAGCTGACTCTGGTCTAAGGCAAACTGATGTTCTGATGTGGCTGTGGGCCTTTCCTTGCTGCAACTTCTCCCTGCCGCTTAGCTGCAGCATGGGTGCAATTCCACACCTGCCCCCAGGACAGTTCCTTACTACCCAGCGTTGGCACAGACAAAGTCCCACATGGACAGAATGCCATTGAAACCTCCCAGCTGAATGGGCCAGATGTTGCTAGTCTCTCCTTTAGGGGGAAACCTCCACCTCATTGAGCCACATACCCTCATTTTCTTCTGGCCTCATCTCTCTCTCTCTTTGGATTGTCTAGGAGGCTAGCTTTGAAAGGAGGGCTGGAGAAGATAGCTTGTGGCATGGTGGTTAAAGCACTGTACTGGGAAGTTGGAGAAATAAGTTCAAAATCTCACTGTTGACAAGGGGTACCCAGAATATATGTCTTCTTCTACCTTGGTGAACATCTTAATCACTCAGTTTTTGGGGCCAAGACATGAGAGAGCCTCTTTTATTCAATAACACTGAGCAGTCATGGGTTTTGGACCAGCTACAATTTTATAACTAATGGACATACTTTTAGCATGTATATATAGCTGCATACATTTCCAGCCAGGGCAAAGCTAGTGGGATTGCCTGCACATACATGTGCATACACTTATATGTCTACACTATACAGGTAATAATATCACAGAAACCCAAACTGTGTAGACATCAAAAATACATTTATGCCACTGGAAAACTGGCCCTTAGGAGTACCAAGGGTAATAGAATTCTGTCCTTGGTTCTAGGCTCTGATCTGCTCAATGTTCATACAAAGTTGGAACAATGTCAATAGCAGAGATTAAAAGCAGCCTTTTGGACTGAACCTAAATACTCTGGTTTGGTGGCCAAAGAACTATTTTTGAAGATGAGAAACATCAGTTCCAGTCTCCAGAGATGGACAAGGGAATTGAGCTCCATGGTTTCACATACTGGGTGAATACTCTGATCCTTGCTGTAGTTGATAAAATGAGATATCCTTCCTATGATAACTCTTCTTTGCTCTTAGTTTACAGTCCTCCTCCACTCCTTTATGTGCCAGGCTTTTTTTTTTTGTTTTTGTTTTTTTTTACCATATGAAGTTAAAAAGACAGGCTATTGTTTTATCTGGCATTTAATTTTGGCTGCACTTGGCTCTTTCCCTGATCTGAAGAAGGGAATTTTGTGCCTGAAAGCTTATTTAACATCTCTCACAACTAAACAGTTGGTTCAGTAAAAGATATCACTAAAAACCTTGATTCTCACAAATACTCCTTTTCTGTTTTGCAAATCCACTTTCTGAGAGATGTCACAAATTAAATACTTTGTATTGAACAAAACAAGTGTGGGTTTTTGTTTCAATAAGAGAGAGAGAGAGAATCATTTCAGTCTTAACTGGTTTTGTTTTAGCAAGTTGACTACACTTTGACTAATGTCACTACTGAAGTAAAACATAAATTATTCTCACAGCACTAATTCAAATTATGATTACTATCTAGACAACTGTAAATCAGGAGAACAAAGTAGTGAAAAGGTCTCAGCAGAGACTTCTTCACCTTTGTTCTGCACTAATAATTATATATCATATTTTATTATTTTCCTTAATTGTTTTAAATGTTTACAACTGGCTATGAAAAATATCTGGTTTGTCCAGTCTTAATGTTTTTATGATAATTACATTTTTATAAAGTCTTAAAATGTTTTTTTACAATTTTCCTTTCAACTTGTATCTTAGAATTTAGATTGCTAAATGTAATATGAATTTCTAGCCCTGATCCTGTTTTCCAAATGAAGTCTACTTTGTGATTTCTTACCTTCATGTATAATTACACAGCAACACAAATTGTCCAATATCCACTCATTTTTATTTTTATTTCATTTTGTATTTTCTTTTTTTGTGATGGGTATGTCTTGGATGAATTTTCATCACCTTGACTATGCAGTAGCACTAAGTATATTTAAATCTACTATGTGACAGAAATCTGAATTAAGCAATAGCAGCACAATCTGAACTGTTTTGCATTTGAAATGTTCATTTCTCATAAATGTTAAACTGCAAAATTATAGGAGTTTCTTTTGTTTATAATAAACTGTTATGAACTATGAAACACTTGGTGCTTAAATCATATATCAGATCAGTGTTGTTAAATCAGATATTGCTCCACAGATGGGATCAGATTTTATTGGAAAATGGTAAATAGATGTACTCTTGTTTTTAAACATGGATCAGTGCTGATGCAAATAA